>NC_051193.1:13665000-16165000 GCF_015220075.1 Falco rusticolus | reverse complement strand
GGTAGAAGCGGAGTATTTCCCCTGGCAAAATAGGCATATCTGTTGTGCTCTTTGCACTCCAGTACAGCTGCGTACAATGGGAAGCTCAATTAAAGGGCTAGCTGAAAACCTTTTTCTTGACAAGATCACCTAACACAAAAAGCTTTGTACTCAAAATCATGTCTTTGAATGTATAGTTACATTCACATTGAAGGAACTGGATGCAAAAGTTAACTATGAATTTTTGCAGTGGAGTATGATGAATTCAGCAGCTCAGAAGGTAGAAGTAAATAAAGATTGTTATGCATGGTACTACCATGGTAGCCACACGTCTCAGTCAGAAATGGAATTTTATTTCAGCCTTTGTCTTCCCTTAGATGAGATGTGTATGAAAGAGATTGGAATGACTTGACTAGTATTTCACTAGCAGATCGTTGCCATGTGTTTTTGTATTAGGTGCTTTGATGTTGCTAATAACGAAGATGTTTGCGGTATTTGAAACATTTCCTTTGAAATAACGGTTAAAGGAAGAATAGGGTTGTTTTATATTGTGTTTTTAGATAATTTTCACTGTGCTGAAAGTAAACTTTCAAAAAAAGAAGTATAGAGGCTTTTAAAATTTTGCTTATAATGAAACCTGAAATCCATCAGAATTCAGTCTGACTGCAGCTCTAACATATTGAAATTGGATATTTTTTTCCATCCATAGCAGATTTTATTTCTTAGGATTCAGTATGATCGGAGACCCAGTCATTGATTCCCTTCGTTGGAAGGGAAAGTGGTGGATTCTGAGAGGTAGAATCTATCTGGAGGAACCTGTTTGTATTTGGTTACGTGTTCACAGTACTTGTACTACACTGGTGGTGATGCTCAAACAAGTATTTTTCCAATGCTCAATGATGGAAATGAACAGGTATTTTGCTGAAAAGTCAAAAATTTCATGAGGAAGGGACATTTCCTTACAAATGCTAGATATAGCAGGTGTTGTGATGTTAAAGGAGGACATGGTGAGAGAAATAGTTATGTATTTTCTTTTATGGGACTAAAGTCCCTAGAAATACAGGCTCTGTCCTGTTTCAGCAGCCTTGGGCAAAACTGTTTTCCTGCAGAACTGTTTTCCTGCAGTTCTATAAGTAAACTAGGATTTTGCCAATGCAAAATATTTATACGATTATAGAGGTTTTTCCTGATATGATTTATGTCAGTGTGATTCTTAGCACTGAACTGATTTTCAGTGAAGAATCTCTTTTCTTGTTTAATGCTGGTGTGAAAGGAAGGCAGAAACAGTATTTCTTATTCGTTAACTTGTATAGTCAAATTAATGCCATTCTAAGAAAGATGGCATTTCTCATTTAATTTTTTGATTTGCATAATTTAGATATAAAAAATCAATGCGGTGAAGAGTGTGATACCCTGGTGTGGTCTCTTGGAACTGCTTTGTCCAGTGTCAGTCAGTAGTAAAATACATATGTCTGTTCAGTCCAGAACTGGGAATTCAGGATTATCAATTTCTTCCACATTAACTGTTCCCAGGATTATGCTGTACCTAGCCCCGCTATTATGGCTTCATGGTTTGAAAAATTACATTTGAATTCTGAATCTTTGTATGGAGCCAGTACTATTGAAATAATTCTTTTCTTGACTTGGGGAAATATTCAAAGTCATAGCTGGAGGGACTTCTATCTTTAACAAAAACATAAAGAACAAGGTAAAAAAAGCTTTGCCAGGGTAAATGTAAATGTTCATTGTATATTTCCATTTTAACTTGAATTGCATGTGTAATATTTGTGTTATATTATATTCACATTCATTATAAATTCTAGTGCTCTACCCTGGCCAAAAGATACAAATATATTTTGCTAGATGAGATTTTTCTAGATGTCCAGTGTTTCTCATTTTTAAATGCATGCAATGAAGTTTCTAGGAAGCTTATGTGCCATCAGCTCTCACTGTTTAACTTTTGTGAGTGAGCCTGGCTGGCTAATGAAGCTGATCTGAGCCAGCCAGACTCATGATACCTCTGCATCTGGGTCTGTGAAAACTCTGCAGTAAGAATCTGTAACCTCACCCTGAATTAACCTTTTCTGAGTCCCTGCTCAAAAAAAACTTACACATTTTCAAGCAGCTCTGCATTATTCACTTAGATCCGTGTCTAGCATGTTCATTGTGTAGGACAGTGTTCTCTTTTGTGTCCTCACGTTGTTAGTTTTGTTGTCAAGCAATAACATGTGCCAACATGTTTCAGAACAATGTGCCAGACTCTGTCTATAGTTAATTTCTGAACCTCAGCCAACAACATTTTGTATGTCTAGACATATTTGGGAGTAGATTAACTCTTATACCATTCAGTTTGGTTGTATAGGCTTTCTTTGGACCCCTATGATGTTTGTTTAGATTAATATACAAAAAGTATAGGTCTAGTTGATTTTTTTATTTTATTAAAGAAATTATCTCATAAGGGCATATCAAAGGTTGTCATGTCCAACACTAAAACATTGTGTCTGAAAAATCTAACTGTGAGTATATAACAAATATACTTTTCTACAGGATTTAGCAAGTCACAATAAAAATATCATTTGACTGTTCAGAAAAAAAATAAAAGTATAGAAGAACAGTCTATGCATAGTATGCTTGTAAGCAATTCAGTAAAAGTTACATTGTTCAGTAAGTTATTTCATCAAAAATGATTTATTTTTTTGGAATTTAAAACTGCTGCTTCTGTATTGAAAATGAGCATGCATAACACCCTGTGACTTCATAAGTACACTTATCAATTATACTTGAAGAGTGATTATGGTAGATGGCAGATCAAAGACTTTATGTTCTAGTGTTACCCACAGAAGATGGGTCAGATGAGAAAAACTTCACTAGGGCAGACCGAAGATCTAGCTAGTCCAGCAGCAGATTTTTACAGGAAAAGTATAGGAAAGAGTCATTTTATATTCTTGCAACTTGTGGCAATCAATAGCTTAAGGACATCTAAGTCAAAAGTTTCAGCCGAACCATTATATCAAATATCCAATGATAGACCTATCCTTCAGGAATTTCTCTAAGCCTTTTTCAAGACATTTATAGTTTAGTCTCTGCAACAGCTGTGGCACAGATGCAATTTTTCATAGTGCAATTATGTTGTGTGCAGAAACATTTCTTTTGGTATGTTCTGTGCTTGCTACCTGATAATACAGCTACATAGTCCTGTTTGTGCTGTCTGGGCGCATCTCCTTGCACTGCTTCAGTGTTCATCAGCCTGTCCCTGGAGCAGGGAATACTTGGGGTTTTAGCTGCTGAACCAAGAGTGGCTTCCGTGGAAGTTTGACTTTCAGCGTGGAAGAAATCTCACTGAGGAACATCTTTCATTCTTTGTAGACACACCTGTTGCTGCTGGATTCTGACGTTAGTAGTCTTCATGATTATTAAGGATGAAGGTCTGCAAATTCAGAGAGATTGTGAAAACAATGTCTGTGATCTGCGTGGTTATCAATATGCATAACTATAGCTTTAAAAACAGTAAGCTGCATATTTGCGCAGTAAATATTCTGGGATGATTGTCCCCTGGGTCACTTCATACCCACAGCCTATCAGATAATTTTGACTGGACAGGCTTTCCCCTTAAGCATTTTTCTCCTTGCAGATAAGTGAGTTTTGCCCCCTGAGGCATTATTTCCCCCGAGATTGCTTTCCCTCAAAGTACTTATTTATGGTTACGGTTAGTTTTCGGAAGTGTTAATGGTATATTCTGGTTTTATATGATGCTTTTCTTGTTTATCCACTAAACATTTCAGGATAAATAGTTTATAGCTCCAAAGCTCCCTATCTTTCTCCCAGTGCCAGGAAGACCAGGAGATGAGTCAGTATTTCTCAGTAGCAGTTTTCTGTGAAACTGAGGATCAAAGAGAGAAGGGATAATGTGCTTGATTCTAGTTCAGCAGTTCTGGGCCACCAGATAGGTTTAGGCAGCTACACAAAATCCCATCCCAAGCCACTATGGGTTTGACTCAAAACCTTCTAGAGAATGATATCACAGTTTAGATGACACTTAAAGTAATTTTTATTTTCCTTGGTCTAACTTCCACCTATTCCATTATGCATTCAGTTTGACCCAGTGTTTCCATCTCCACTCAGGCTGATTCAGGAAAAATACTGTCTTAGAAGTGAAAGCACTCAGCGTGTGCCAAGAATATTGATTTTAATAGCAATTGCTGTCTCAGTATTTAGCAAGAGAAGGATTATCCATTGAAACAGAAGTGCACGTTGCTGGCTTTAGCGTGAATGCCTGCTTCTGTACTTCTCAGAGAGAAGACCTCTGAGGATTCTTATTCCATTCTAGAGCATTAAGAGTAACCTGTAAGTGGAGTTTATAAAAATAACGTGGTACCAGGAATATGTTGTAAATGCCCTGGTTGCCATCATAATAATTTAAAGTCTTTCAATATAGTTTTTCCCATTTTTTGTGTCATATATGTCCCCACTTCTAATTCAAACATAAATTCATAGAATGGTTTGGGTCAGAAGGGACCTCAAAGATCCCCCTAATTCCAACCCTGTTACCACGGGCAGGGACCCCTCCCACCAGCCCAGGTTGCTCCCAGCCCCATCCAGCCTGGCCTTGGGCACTGCCAGGGATGGGGCATCCACAGCTGCTCTGGGCAGCCTGGGACAGTGCCTCGCCACCCTCTTAGTAAAGAATTTCTTCCTAACATAAATCTACCCTCTTTCAATTTAAAGCCTTTCTTCTTTGTCCTGTTGCTACAGAAACTACTAAAAAGTCTGTCCCCATCTTTCTTATAAGCCCCCTTTAAGAAAATTAGAAACATGTTTCATTTCTAAGCATTGTGTGGATAAT
This sequence comes from Falco rusticolus, assembly GCF_015220075.1. NCBI lineage: Eukaryota > Metazoa > Chordata > Aves > Falconiformes > Falconidae > Falco > Falco rusticolus. Next base: position 16,160,178 of record NC_051193.1, on the reverse strand, counting down.
ACCTGATCTGAGATGTATGCAGCTGCTGACTTTGGTACCTGTTGTTTGAAATTTCAGTTTCAATTTCATCAAACTTATCTGTGGGTGTTTTGGTTTTGGGTTTTTTTTGTTGGTTTTTCCTCTGTATTTTTTTGGTTTTTTTCATTCCATGAATTACTTCATAATCGAGGCAATTTGAGAGATACATAAAGTTAACATAAAGTTTACATTTTGGAAAATAGCAGATAGGAACTGTATAGTACTACTGTGGCAGCATGGAACAAGGAGTGAATTAAAAAGACTGAATTTAAAATAAATTAACCAGTATCTATGCTTTGCTAGTGGGTCATTTGAGACATTACTTATTTAGTGCCATAATGATGTATTAATGTAAAAATGTTATTTATTTATGATGTATCCATGCATGTGCTAGGCAACTCATAAAATAGAGCTGATATTTACTAAGAACAGCTTACATGCTTAGATGGGATAAAATCTCATGGTGATAAATGGCAATATATTACCTGCAAATCCCAGATTCTGATGATGGAAGACTGTTGGAAAATGTAGGAGAAATGTGGCTTTTTTTTTTTCCCCACAAACCACACAATGGAATTCTATTAACTTAATTTTTGGGTTTCTGCTTCATTAATCTCTTTTTCTACTTCTTATTTGATCTCTTCTGATGTTTTTCCTAATACAATACTTGACTGTCATATTTACAGTACACGTTGCGGGGGGCATATGAAAGACGAGCAGTCATTTTTGTATTTGAGGCTAGAAACATCTTACAGAATTGCCACGTTTTGTGAAAAGTGAGTTCCAATGATATTATATCTAATACTTTTAAATCTTAATACTTTGGGCAAAAATTTAAGAGCAAATGTATTCATGTTCCTTTCTGTTCAAAACAAAAACAAGTTTAAAAGCTGTCAGATTTTTTCCTTTTTTTTGTGTCGGTTATTGTTTGTTTTGGGAAATGGACTAGAAAAGTAGAAGTAAATGCATATGATGTTGATTGTTTTGTATTTCAGTAAATACAGGGGTTTTGAAATTTTTTTTTTTTTTTTTTTTTTTTAGCTAGCTTTGGTTGAATGAAATGAATGCTGTGAGAATATACTTGATCTTTACATGTCTGTTTTTCAACTGATAAGAACACTAGGGCTACAATAATCAGATTTTCCATCCTGCAACTCAAGAAATATCCTGTAACAACAGATCTCTACCTCAATCTTTAGATGATTAATTTTTTGGGGTTTTTTTTTTTTTTTAAATATTAGGAGATGCTGTTTATTTCAAACTAAGGTTTTTAGTAAGAATGTATGTGTTGTGTTTTGTTTTTTTTTTTTTTTTACAAGGGCTTCTTAAATCCACAGTGCAACTTTTGGTGAGAAGCTGGGGAAATGGTAGACCACAGGGCAGAGTAGTCAGTGGCTTTCCAGTTACTAAAATACAGGCTCTGGGATCAAACGATATTATTTCTGCCTTGTTTAAAAATCTTTAACCCAGGTCTTCATGTTCCAGGAAAATCCCACAAATCTGAGGCTGGTTTCTGTGTTTATAGATTTACCGAAGGAATGATTAATCTGATCTACTCTGAATGTTTACTTCAGGATGAAATGAATTACTAGACTCCAATGACTTTTAACTAGATTTCTATTGATTATGAAGGGAGCCTAGGGTGAATAAGTCTATAGCTTCTAACAGAATATTAAAGATATTCTTGGATAGCTTTAATGTGTGACCTGTAAGTGACAAACTGTGAGTTTTGTTGTTTAAGAAACATCATATAAAATCATATCAATCTCTCATTTCCTTCAGGTAGACAACCGTATAAGTATCCAGGGATGTACTGTATGTATTGAAACATCTTTAACTCGGCTTACTGACTGAATCAAACCTTACTGTTTAATCCATCCTGCTTTCTAGTATCATCTAGTCCTGCAGTCCTCTTCCATGAAGTAACAGAAATCAAGGTTTTCATGGCATGGTCACACCTGTATGATGGTGTACCTTCAGCTATGGAGTGACACAACGCTTGCTCATATTCGGACAATGTAAGATACCATATTTGGTCAACTGATGTGGTGCCTTCACTTAATTCAAGACAGTTTATAGGAGATTTTGTGACGAGGCCTGGTAGTGAAATGGTAGATATTTTGATTTTGGAGGAGACTGGAGGATGGAGGTTGCTGAATCAGCATCACGCTGTCCTTTAGTAGGTATGTGCTCATGATACTGCAATTGTTCACCCTGTTTTTCATCTGTTATTATGGTTAATAGTTGTTTGTTTGGTTTTTTTAATCAAATTATATGATAAAACTGATTTAAGTCAACAGCTGCCCTTGCTTTTTTTCTTTCTAAAGTCAAATTGATCAAGAACTAGAAAGATACACAGTTAAATGTAATGTTACTTTAAATGCTAAATGTTTTTGCAAATACGTATTTGTTTCCATGACCAAAGTGGTTGCCTGAAACCCAAGGTAATCATAATCTGAAACAAAGGAGTAGTTAGTTCCTTTCTTGCTGAGATGGGAATTCATTAACACTATTAATAGACTTGCTGCATACTAACCTTACTCTAAAATTATGGGCCCTTTTAAATGCTTTCCTTAACCCATGAATGTATGACACAATCTGACTTTAAAGGCATTCTAGTGAAAGAAAACTCTTTTTCACTAGATTATATCTTGTGAAGAAGTGAGTATAATAAATTGATGTACTGTATATTGTATGACTTTAAACATCTCTACCATAATGAAATAAGTTAACCCAAATGAAGGAGAAAGTGGTGCTCAGGGATAGAAAAAGAACAGAATTGCCTATGTCAGTGAATGAAGGAATGTGCATTCTATGTAACTTTCTTAATATTTGACATAAATTTTGATGGTTTTCTGACAGTTATGCATCTTCTAGCCACCTGACGTTATTTACAATGTAACACTTGATAGGCAATTTCTATAATAAATACAATTCATTTAATCATTGATTATGCTGATACCAAAACAAATCCACCTTAGGACTCTGAATCACAAACCCACTGGTATGTATCAATCTCTCTGCCATAAATGCTCATGGAAAAGATGGCCTTTGCAAAATGTCTTGAATATTAATGGATCAAGCCCTGAATTGTACAAAGCTAGAGCAATTGGAAAGGAATGTCATCCTTGACTGACATAAATCTGCTCAGCCTTAGAAGTCCATTCTCCCCAAATGAGAATTTGACTCCCTGAACATGATTTGTGATTTAACATCTCATCTGTTGCGTAAGGAAAAAAAAAAGGCGTCTTTCCCTCTTGATGCTAGGATCTACCTGTGTATCTTTTCCTGATATAATTCTGATCTTCAAATATTTATAGACAGGTCCAAATAATCTCATTTGGTCTAAAGTTATCATGGAATCCTCCCCTAGCAATTTCCAAAACCAGTACTTGTTCTGGTCTTAATGCTGGGGAAGTTAAATAGAAAGAATGGGGTTCAGTGTGGTCTGGTGTACTGCTACACTGTGCTTCAGAGGAGAGTTTGACATAGAAGGAAAAGAGAGGAAAAACTGCAGCTGCATATGTCTTTTTTTTTTTTTTTTTTTAAGGTACCAAAGAATAGCAAATGGAAAAGCACATAAGAGATTTCTACCACATCCTCTTAAGATGTAAAAGTCATTAAATGGCAGCATGATTTAGAATTCTGTGTTATCAAAGGATTCTTCACTTTCATGTTGCTTCCGTGAGCAGAAGTGTTCATTACTGCCGAAACGGCAATGGTACTTTAGACATAGTAGGCTATGTGATGAGCTTGACCGAAGTATGCACAGGGTGAGGGAAACTGCATCCCTTGTTACGCACCGAATTTCACATTGCAGAGTTGTTTCCTGATGGTCTTTATCTTCTTTCCTACAATCAGCATAGGGTCATAAAGTTGTTTTTAGAGGTGGTAGTTTGTGAGAGGGATTCACCCTAGCCTTAGAAGAATTTGTCTATATTTAAAAACAGCTATCTTAATAATAGTATATAGTTTATTGGTGGTGTTCTTGCAGCCATTCTTTTTTCCTTGGTGGTTCATTTTTGTATTAGAATGACAGCTCTGTCTGAGATATGTTGGGTGCAAAGGAAGTAAAGCATAATTTCTGAATTCCTGACTGGGAAGAAGAGCAAGAATGCAGAAGGTAAAGATGTTTAGAAGGCAATGACACTGAGTGTCTTCTGGTGCCTCTGTCAGTACTTCAGTGTTAGCTGACAGGAATGCAAATCTGGTTGTCTTAGCCTTTTTGGTCTTGAATCTGGACAGAACTGGGTGGTACAACAGGATAAAACCAGCCAGCTTCTCTGTGGTTGAGTCACGGTAGGATTAAATAATCTTTGATCTTCCCGTTTCATGTAGGGTTTATATTGCATTCATCCTCCTGTAGAACAGACTCTGATCATGGATGACAAAAGTGTCTGATGAGAACATGTGTACTACTAAAATGCAAGATGTAATCAAGACAAATCTACCCTCACTGGAGTCATACAAGTCCAAAATAAAATCTGCTAATGTAAATGCTTGCTTTTTAAAAATCGTTCATTCATGACCTAAGGCTTTCATGACATCTTTTCACAGTGAGACTACAAGGCTGCACTTCATATTTTTTATTTTTTTTAGGCAGGTAGGGAGACATTTTGTCAGTGGACCATAGACATGTTAAATTCCCCAGTTATCATAAAATTGCCAAGTTGTTCTTTCTTGAAATTCTGTGCTTGTTTTTATCTGCAAGACATGCATTTTGGACATTTCTGTCAGTGGTTACAAAATCCTGTGAGACATGCTGTGGTAGCAAGATCCTTTCACCTCAGGGCACTTGGAGTTCACAGCAACAAATACCAGCGTAACTCCCCTGAGGACACTTTAGAGCATCCTCCTTTTTAGGCCCTATACCAGGACAGAAAGGCAAGCTGAAGTGCTGCTTATTTTTGCTTTCTCACAAAAACGAATGACATCTCTAATGTGAGCAGCAAAGGCAATGCTGCAGCTGTCATTCAGTCAGTGCTGAAGGAGAGAAGGCAATTCAGAGGAAGAGGGAGAAAACAACGTGAGTGCCTAGAACTGAGGACACAGGATCATTGAATGATCTTATCTAAGAGTCATATGTATAGTGGACATGTATCCCACTACGTGAGAGGCAGTATCTGAAATTGTCCTGGTCAGGAGTTCACCACATAAGGAAGCTGTGACTGTTACTGGTTTCTGTGTAATCCCACCAGCTTTCCAGCTGTGGTGTTAATTTTTTATATTACTAAGAGGCCTGAATCAGGATATGGTTACAGTAGATGCTTATACTAACACCACCCCCACCTCCCTTCTTTTTTTATGGCAAGAACTTACCATTAGAGTGAAATATGAAAGGGCTGGAAGGAATGTCTTATGAGGAGTGGCTAAGGACTTTGGACTTATTTAGTATGGAGAAAAGGAGACTAAGGGGTGACCTCATTGCTCTTTGTAGCTTCCTGCGGAGGGGAAGCAGAGAGAGGTGCAGAGCTCTTCTCCCTGGTATCCAGTGATAGGATGTGTGGGAATGGTTCAGACTGTGTCAGGGGAGGTTTAGAATGGATATTACTAAGTGTTTCACTACATAGAGGGTGGTTGAACTCTGGAACACGCTTTCTAGAGAGGTGGTCAGTGCCCCAAGCCTGTGTCTGAGGCATTTAGACAATGGCCTTAATAACGTTCTTTAACTTGATCAGCCCTGAATTGGTCAGGCAGTAGGACTAGATGATGGTTGTAGGTCCCTTCCAAGCAAAATAATCTGTTCTATTCTATGTGAGCCAGCAGATTAGAGGCCTTGCGAAGAAAAGACAGCAGCAGTCAGTCTGCTAGGCTAGTTGTCATAGTTCACCCTTAGCCTAATCATCATGTATCATTCTGCAGCCATCTGAGCACGCGAGGTGTTTAAGAAGGGATTGGTAGGAAAACAATGATACTGCTTGGTTTCTGTGGTGCTCGTAAGGAATCTCTTCCATATGAGAAGGGCAAAGCCCAAAGGTGCTTCATTTCAGGTTTGGTGAGCTGATACAGGAAGATGGCATTCCTCACTGAAGGTGGAAGAGACCTTGCAAGACACAGCGCAAGATGATGAAGGCAGAAATAAAACTATATAGTCAATGTGAGTGGTTGAGAATGCAGCAGCATGTTCCATGCACTTTTTTTCAGTAGGGAAACGTGGTATTGTGGTATATGAGATGCTAGAAAAAGAATTTGTCTGAGAGGACAAGTGGGGAAAAATAGATCCTGGTTATGTTTTATAGAAATAATCTGCCGGACTGTCAAGTATCACAAAACAGTTGTGTATTTCACTAAAAAATTTCTGGGCTGAATGGCTTCCAGATAAAGTCAGTGGAATGTCTTAATTTGGCCATTCTTTTGACTCAGAGCAACAAAACATTGTAGCTGCAATCAACATCGTAGCTAAAACTAATCAGCCAGCTCTCCCTGCTATTGCTGCAAAGTAATTTATCACTTTTGCCTATCCTCTGGCCACAGTCTGTGATTTGGTTTTGATGCTACTGCAGCAGTACCGTTTGCAGTGGAATGCAACATGCTGCAATTAAATTTTTTTATCAAATCTAATGCAGAACTCCCCAATTAAGAATATCCACAGCAGCAGATGTTAACCTTTTCCTATGAAGAAAGTTCACCTCTGAATTCTCCCATTTTTGGAATTTTTTCAGGTTTTCTTATTATCCTTACTCGATCAGAGGTGGAATCCTTCGATGTATAATGAGCACTGCCTACTGTATTATTTTAACTATACCCAGTGCAATGTATACTCAGTTCACTCTGTGAACATTATTTGCAAGGCATCTTTGTAATGGCATTTTTGCCTTCAGATTCCTCTACTTACTTTCCCAGGCTTCAAGTGAGTTGGTCAGCAAATTAACCTTACAGCAGCCTTCAATATTTTTTCTTTTCTGTGATGTGCTTTTCCCTGACTAATCTGATATTGCTGTTCGAGCCACTCTGTTACTGTTACAGGGCAGCTTGGAGCCTGCAAGTAAAAATCTATTGTGGAAATAAAAAGTTACCGTTCCAGAGTAATATCACATCTCCTTTTAAGCTGAGTGGAGATTTTGTAGAATTTTTTGTTGGGTTTAGTAGTTGTTGTTTTGTTTAATTTTAAAAATAAATGGCTTGATTTAAAATATTTTTTTTGTTCATATCACTTTGGTGCTTTCAGTTTGTGTGGTTCCCCTTGAGATCTGGCTGTGCAGTTTTCTGGAAGGTTACGGGTTTTATCTGAATTCCTTTGTACTTGGCATATCCTAAGGGTGCCCTCTTCCTGTAGGAAAGGAAAATCCTGCAGCATCAGAGATGAGATTGCCATTTGCCACCAATTCTTGGATGACTTCCAATACTGCTTGCTTATCTGAATAGAATTATTCTAGGCTCTGAATCCCAAAACTGCAGTGCCCAGATAACACTTTCTTTCAAGGTACTGAAATACTAGCTCATTTAGGAATTTAAAATCTGAATCAAGCAGTAATACTGTATGTGTAGATAAATGTCACTGGCACCTTTTTTTTCAGCAGGAGCCTATATTCTGCTGAGGTCATTAGTTCTAGTAGCAGTTTTCCCATGCCCTGCCCATGTCGTGTCTTTCACATCTGAAATTTTGACTACTTAAGTGCATTAGGTAGAAACAGTCTCCTTTTTGGGGGTAGGTGGTATTCCAGGAGGTCATAGAGGTTTTGAACATCCAGAGCATTATGCTTCCACCTAACTGCCTTGTAATGGAATTGCTTGGTCAAGCTTGAAGGGTCACTAGGTAAGTGGACTGGCTGATCAACATCAGCTGGAGATATGGCTGAAGGGAATGTTTCACAATGCTCTCCTCTCCTGCAAAAATGAGAGTGCAGTACGTGGGTGTAGCTGGGCAGAAATCCTCTCTTCAGCTCTGCGTGGACTCTTATTTTGTCCATGTGGCTTCCTGAACTAACTCATCCACTGCCTTTGTAAGTTCTCTCTGCTTGTAAGCCAGATAGCACATGCTGATGGTACTCCCCTGGCTTCCTGAACTAACTCATCCACTGCCTTCGTAAGTTCTCTCTGCTTGTAAGCCAGATAGCACATGCTGATGGTACTCCCCTCGTACCTCTGCAACAATAGCACATGCTGATGGTACTCCCCTCGTACCTCTGCAACAAGTCAGAACGTTAAGTGGGGAGATGAACTTTTTATGCTCATACCCTCTCTTTTTCCACCTCTTTATACACCACTGCTGGAGTGGATGCAATATTCAGAGTATTCAGAAGTATTCCAACATAAAGCTAAGGACAGAAAAGTTAGAAGCTCTATGTATTCAGACAGTCATTCCATTTATGAAGCTAGCTCCTGCATTCCACATTCTTGGCTTTTCCCTCAACTGTTTGAAGGTTGGATGACCTGTGTCATGAACTGTATTGCACTGGTAGTCTTACTGATAAGCATTAACCTTAGTTTCTTGGTAGTAAGACACATTCTATGCAATAGTTCATAATGTGAAGTCAGCTCAGAACTGTTCTGCAGATACCACTATTCATTTATCTTTATTTCACAAACTAGATGTAACTTTTATAAGCACTATATAGAGAAAAATTGTGTAATGCTTGCTGTATATTTTGGAGCATAATTCTCTGGCCATGTGAATGGTTTTCCTAGATAATTCTATAATTATGTAATCAGGGTTTGGGAATGCCCTGCAAAAAGCTGTGTCAGCATATATAAAGGAAGAATGTTAGCTTATTTAAATTTCACCAAATCCTAGTAGTAGCTACAGGCAGAGGGAGGAGTCTTAGATACAATGTGAAATTGCTTATGACCTTGTTGGGGGGAAGACAAAGGAAAATATGTGGCTTTATTAGTTTACTAAGAACAGCCTGGTATCTACCAAATTAATAATGTAAATTCTGAATGTCCATAAATAAATTAAAAAAGACCAATGAGACCTCTGATTTTTCTAGATTTTATTCCAGTGTTTCGGTCACCTTCAGTCACTGATTGCAGGAAAAATGCCAGATGCCCAGCAAGTAAATAATGTAGCTCAGGCTGTGATTGTTAATTACAATCAGTACTAAAGAACTTGGTGGAGATGATGATCTCTTCAACCCATGAGGAAAAAGAAATATCAAAAGGACTAGACAAAGAATATTCAAATAAGGAGAATACAAGAAAAAAACCCCAAAAACTTTCATCTGTGAAAAATCATTGCAATGAACTTTTTATTATAAAGCACGGAGGGACAAGTGTTAGGGGGTAATTTCCTGAATGCCTGTTCCTAAACTCTAACTTCTTTATGCAGAAGATAGTGCTGAAAGGTAATAATTAATCATTTCCATTTAAATCTTCCAGGCATTGCACTAACAAGATTTAGCTGCATAACTCCTGTGGCTAAATCCCATGCAATGTTGAAAATGTAGATGATAATATCTCCATCAAAAAACTCAGTGTCATGGCAGAAATATTGGAGCCAGTCCCTGTGGGAAAATGGTAGTGATCTAGTGGCTGTCAACTGCTATGAGATATCGTTCTCATTTTTGTGTCCTCGCATTACTCCCAGGTTTTGGCTACTGCACAATGTGGTTCATAGTTTCAGTTTACTGAGTAGCATTTGATCATACAGGAAATAGAAAGTACACTAGTAAAGATGATGAACCTTTGCTTGAGTAGACCCTTAATTATAGGGTAATCACATTAAGAATGATGGTTTCATCGTGTGACTGCCTGAAAGATATGTCACATGACCTCAGAAATGCCTACAATTCCACTGCATGAAACTGGGGACTTTGCTATTATGAACTTGAATTTTTCCTTTTAAAGCGATTTGTTTTGTTGTTTTACATTCTAAGACAAGCAAGAAATTTAATACTGCAATTAAAATAAGTAATGCTCCTGACACGTTACTGGCTGTCACCTGTACTACTACAGTAGTAGGATAATGTAATGCTGCTTTTGTTAGTCAAAATGTCTTATTCTGTTAGCAAAAGATAAGCCTATTCTTTCTCATATTTATGAGGAAGGTGGTAGCATCTCCAGACAGAAAACCTAGAGCTGTGGACTTGTTCTCACAAAAATGTCTTTGGATGTTTTACTTTGTTGTTTGAATTAGCATGGAGGAGCAGTAATTGCCACTTACTACTGTTCATGCAGATGTTTTTCCTGATATGAATGCACGCTTGGCTAGCACCATCAAGACAGTGACTAATGTGGTTTTATTAGGAAGGATCATTTGAAAAGGGTGTGTTTTTTGTAAGGACTTTGAGTGGTAGAGCTGAATGTTGTTGGTAAGCAGTCTAGGAGCTGCTGAGTTTCAATGTAGTATGAACGCATGTTTCAGAAGTGACTAAAGCAAAGTGGATCAGAGCAGAGGTGCAGGTGTAGAACAGCCTGGAAACTTTCCTTCGTCTGGTGGAGGTCTGTCATGCAACAAAGATTTAAATAAAGAGTGTCCCTTCCAAGAAGAGGCTGTGTTTTAGATTTTTTCATACGTACATATTAGAGTTAGTAAAAGTTGAATATTCGTGAGAATGTTTACTGTTTTATCTGAACGTATCATTCAACTTTAGTATCACAGGTATACCAGCTACAAGGAGTAAAGGGGAATTCTCCCTGCCAACAACTGGCTATCCTTTTACAAGCAGAACTCCCATCTGTATAGTCTCTAGAGTGAAGTTACAGGCCTAGGTAACACTGTTTACAAATATGAGAAAGCTGGAAGAGATAATACTTAAATTTGGGGCTGCTGTTTCCTCTAGAGGAACAAAACTGTAGTCTTTTTGAAGTTCATGAATACAGGTCTCAATCCCAGCAACAACGTTATAGTACATCTGAGATACGGAGTTCTTGTACCCTGTCATGAGATGGAGACTGTCCTCTGATATGTTTAGTCTTTTTTAATTGTGGTGTTATATCACCAAATTAGCTGGAAAAGATTGTGCTACTTGAAAAATAGTGCACACAGTTAATGGATATACAGGCTGAACTTTGGGTCCAAAGAATCTGAAAATCCCTGTGAAATGTCAGCTTAATATTAGTGTCTGACTGCTAATTGCTTAGTTAGTATGGAAGTATAACCTTGATTATAGATTTCAGTATTTAAAATGACACGGATGCAAAAGAAATAACAATGAGGCTAGTAATGGTGAATAGACCAGATAACTCACTAAGGGTAGATTCCTTATCTTGTTGTAGCAGTTAAAATGAGAACAAATTTCCTCACCAGACCTCCCAAACCCTTCCTTCCTTTTTGAAACAATTAGCTTTGTTTCCAGTTGTCATTGCATTTCTAGATATGTATTATTCTGTCTCTTATTTGACATAATAGAACTCATTCATTTTTATGAAGGAAATACATAATAAAGGTTATTTTTGCATGGTCTTTAAGTATGCTTATCTGTCTGACCTTAGTGTATTTTTCTGCCTAGGTACTCATTCACTTTGTAGTATGTTTGAGCTTGGAGTGACAGAGGGGCCTAGTTTGAACTGAATTTAATTGTAGTGGACTGCAATGACTCAATTCTATGTTTCTGTTCTTAGTGTGCATGGACAGTCCTTCTATGTTTCTGTCCTTAGTGTGCAGTGAGAGAGAATGTATTGAGAAATTACTGCATATGTAGTGCTTGCATGGTTCTTCAGCTGCCTTCAGGCAAAGCTTCTCGACCCTTGAAGACTGACTGGCTTCATAACTGTGTCCCCTTTTCTGCCTGGGATGCTGATAACAGTTTTTGTCACTTTGCTGCTTAAGAGCTAGTGAACAGCCAGCACTGGTGCATTTGCCATTGTGAGCTCTTGGAGCTGGCACAAAGCTGACGTTGCTTCGTAAATTGTACTTTGTGTTTAACAGCTACCTAGGGGTCTGCTGAGATTCTGGAAGGTTTTGAAATGAAAGATTGAAGTGAAGCTGTTCTAGAGGCTGTTACAAAAGTGATGAATGAGTAGGGCACAGTACTAGTGGGGCTGAGATTCTTGTACAGGAAAGCAAAGCTGGATCTCTAGCAGTGAAAGCACTGAGGTAATTAGTGACACTCCATCCTACCCTCATCTGCTTCTGCCAGAATGCAGCTGCACGCTGGCCTTCACATGAAGCAGATTGCAGGGTACTAAAGTTGGCCCAAGCTTCAAAGCTTTCACTCTATTGCAGTGGAAAGCAAATTGCCCTCAGCAGACATCCATTTGCTTCTTAAGTGGAACATGCAGTCTACAAAGTTGCATTTGTTCCTTTTTACAGAGTTCTGGTCTGCAGACATGTTCTCTAAAGAAGTGACATGCAGTATGATGATAGCTGCTGGCACAGCAAGAGGACAGTTCAAATTGAAGTCATCAAATAAAAGAAAACAATTTAGTAGAAAATCTTTAAAGCTGCTTTTTAATTCATTAGCAGGAAAATGCTGTGTCAGCACTTTTTAAATTGTATTTTTGAAAGGATGGAAAGAAACAGTCTAGTGTTATTTCTACAGGTTCTTTCAGAGTAAGTTGCGGACGACTTTGAGCAGTTAAAAGAAATGTATCTTTATTGCCTAAATATTGTAAAAACATGGGGTTTAAGTTCTGCAATCAATTTCTCATGCAATGCTTTGAATGGATAAGAAAATATGTTGAAGTAAGAGTAGCGTGATTGGTTATGACTTCAAATCTTGAGGACCTGAGAGACTGGCTAAAATAGTTCTCATGGAGTTTTGTGCTTAGATATAGTCTGCCCTTTGGTACCTCCTGTCTTCTCCCTTTAGGCTCTTGAAGGACATATCCTGTATTTATGACCTGTTTAAAACTACATAATTATCTATGCAATGAAAATAACTCAGTCTGAATGTTCATCTCAAAGTTCTGTCAGGTCTTCTGTCTGATGCTTTTTCATACTCTGTTTCAGAGAATATGTATGGGAAGGGATCGAGCTATGCTCCTGCTCTGGTGAAATGCTGCTCCAGAAAGGAGAATCTTGGTTTGAGAGGCTTCTGCAAGCTCTGTACGTTTCAGCTTCTGTTGCTGTGTATGAGGACTGGTTGTATTTGGAGCCAAGAAAATTCTGTAGAGCCATGAGGGTTACTGTTCAGTCCTGGCACAACTGAAAGCCAGAAGTTATTGCTTGCATCAGCCATACCATATCTGTGTCTTGCCACCTTCGCTAGCTTTCTCAACCTAATAAAATGAGAAATCTTGCACTATTGCTCAACCATGGCAAGCTGAGGCTTTCTGAAATTCAGAGGTCATGGTTTTCTGTTGCTGGTTGGGTAGCTGGTTCTCATTTATGCCTATGAAAACCTTTGTAAAAAGTCTTCGAGCGTTTTTAATTAGACCGTCCCAATATGTTACTTCTGATTAAAGCAGAAGATTGAAGTAATGAGGGTTGTAAACCTGTGCATAGATGTGTGATGGTAATTTCAACATACCCACTGGCTGTTTGAGATTGCTGCTATCTTTAGTTGTGTACTAAGATTAATTTCTTTCAAAAAAACTTAGACCTGCAGATTCCCAGTTCATAGTAACTGAAAGCACCAGCTTATCTAAAGTAAAATAACAAGGATTTATTTGATAATCAATTAGCTGAAAATTATTGGTAGCTGTTTTGGGGCAAAGTTTGTCAGTGCCTAAAAGACTAATGAAATGTAATTTAGACTTTTGAATCGCAGGTTCTTTTGGCAAGTTAAACTAAAAATCAGACTATGGATTTGCAAAATCTTCAGTTACGCAGAAAGTCCTAGCATTGCGACATTATTGCTTAAAAGCTTATATCCAGTAGAATGGTATCTGTGACTGAGTGATCTGTATTACACAGGGTTTTTTAGGCATATCTCTTCTGTAGGCAAGTACCCAGAAAATGGATGATACCAGTATGGGAAACATTAGGCAGTTTCTGTACTTGTAGAGTAGTGATTTCTGTTCGAAATGGCTAAGACAGTTTCGATTGCATTGAGTGTATTTTTACTTCTGAATTTCATTGTCATACATCAAGAATGCCTGAAATTGCAGAGATAAAGGCATTGAAAAAAATGTTGTTATAGCACTTTCTGAGCTTCTGGTAAACTGATTTACATGCAGCAGATCTGGGGTAAACTGAAACAGTAATTGACCCCATTGCCCTTTTCTGGTTATTCAAGGTGGAGTAACCTCAGGGGGATCTGTTCATCTCTCTACCATAGTGCTAGATGACTGCAGAGTAATTACAAGGAATTCAGGTTTAGACTTATAAAGGTTTGTTACTAGCCAGTGGATATCATTGGGCTCAATAAAATCAACAAGCTTATAATTAGTCTGAACTATCTAACAGTAACCTAATTTAAAAATGCAAATAATAAAAACATCTACCATAACATTAAAAAAGTCTTAACATATTACAGATTCTAGTCACAGAAGAGAGTGCTGATCTTGAAAAGCTTGATGCCAATTATGTGCTTCACTGAATTAAAATGAACTCATGTTATTAATAAAGACTCAGATGATCTAGTCTGCCAGTCCAACCTTTCACCACCTCACACTTTCATTAGAAATGAAATTTTCAATTAAGAACTGTCTTCCAAAACTTAGTATTGAGTTCCAAAATTAAGTTTTCCAGACTGTGATTCAGTCACATGAACTTAAGTAATACAGAAAAATCTTGCAAAATTTGACACTGTGACATGTCATTCTCTCATACTGCTTCATGGGTCCTTTCACATTAAGTGATCATCTTGTTCAGGCCATTGACAGTGAAAACTAGATCCATCTGAGCGATGATTTTTATAAGAATAAGGCTCAGAAATAATCCAGATGTATACAAAGCATAACACCTTTCAAAGGCAATATGAAATCTGAAAATTGAAATGCAGCTGTCGGCTTTTCTGATGAGTGCTAGAAGCAATGGATGGAATGAAAAATATTAAAGAAAGCTTTGTGCTAATTTTTTTTTTTATAGTTCAAAGAACATTTTCTCATTGGAACACTTTAATAATCCTTAAGGAAATTCCATTAATTAACTTGTGAACACTTGACATAAGTCATTTTTGGACTTGGAGAGATGCTTGTGTTGTGATTATCAAGGCCAGGAATCAGAGGATGAGGGTTCTGTGGCTAATTTTATACTGGAGTTTTTGTTCAATGTTGAACAAAATCTCTGGGGATTTACATAGATATTCAGGCTATATGCTACACTCCTCGTTACTTTTAATGTTTATTTTTTATTGGAGTGCTTTGATATTACATACCCAAGTTGGTGAGATTCAGCTTAAGTGGTCAGATACTATTGATCTGGGAGCTGTTTCAGTTGTAAGCAATCTATAGAAAGAATAAAAATTAAAAAAGGTGGTTAACTAGTTATCACATATAGATATACACGTGTCTGCTATGATGCTTAAGGAATCATAAAAATAAAATGGCAATGCTGTAGTGTTTTGTATGCAGAAGCAGTTGCACTCGCTCTCCCCAAACAAGTTAGACATAGTATTTGGGCTAAGTAGATTTACTACAAAATGAATGGTGAACTATAAAAGACAGAACAAAAAGGTTAATTTGGTGTGTTCCTGGAAGTGCCTTTGAGCTGAGCTGGCTTCGTGTACACTCATGGAAGTTGAACTTTTTATTGAAGGTGGGTTTTTTTTCTATTTGAATAGCTTTTTTTTTTTTTTTTAAAGGTTCCTACATTTGTCATGTCAGAAAAAGTAAAAGTAAGGACTTCAGAAAATACTGTAATTATTTCCTTCAAAGATAAGACTAAAATGCAAATGCTGTGAATGTTGGCATGGTTTCATTTTTTACAAAATATTCTTCAGACTTAGCCTTTGTTACCTATTAATTAAAATTTTATTGTGGGGAACATTTAGTTTCAGAAATATTTAGAAAATAGGGCTTGGGGGTGGGGGGGTGGGCAGGGCATGTGGAGACAAGGTACTGTGAATATTGGAGTGTGAGTACTAGTTTCAGAAGAATCCTGGGGCTGTGGGGAATCAAGTCTGAAGACCACAATCTGGAAGCTGCTTCATTCATCGGCGTTCTCAGTGGGATATAAAATTCCAAAATTTTCTTCACCGCAGAGGAGGACCAAGACAAAACACGAGTCCATAAATAAGGACTGAATGAGACTTGATTTTCTCCCTCCTCACTTCACTGAATTTTGATCAAGGACAAGAATGTTAAACAATTATCCTTACAAAAAGTATCCTGAATGGTCAAATCTCTCACTGAGTGCTTACGACCAAAGTCTTCTAAAAGATCTCAGCACCAATAGTGTGGCGGAGTGCTTTGAAGTTGTTACTGTCCAGTAATAGGCTGGAGACTGGAGGAGTCCCTACAGTAACTGCAGTTGTGCCAGTGAAAATCCCTGATAATCTTATGACACCATTTGTGATATGTTTGGGAGTGGAAATTGTCGCTGTTTTTTCCTGATGTGCACAGGATATTTAAAACATAATTTGTTTGTTTGAATGTTTCGTTCTGCTGTTGCACCTGTGATGAACTTGAAAGCTTTTGTGAATCAGGTATTACTTCTCCCACACCGCCTTTTGCAAGTGGAATTAAATTCTCATCCTCTCATGCACTCGCATGGTGTGCTGAACCATTGCTTTCTCTGTCCCTTATAACTACGTATTTTGGTCCTGAAAATAATTCCAGCTGCTGTAGCAACCATATTTGGCTTAATCTCTTTAGTAGTATCTAGTGGTACTACCAACTTTTGGCAGACAGTAGGGCCTTGTGGAAAGTTGTGTGAGGAGTAACTGGGCTGGTATCCTCTGTCCTTCTTGTCTTTTGTTTGATACACAGAACATAGAGGAAAAAAGCATGTTCTTAGAGCGAGCAACTATTTCACTCAAAATTACAAGTTCAGCAATAAAGTTGTTTTTATAAATGGCTGCCATTACTGCTGTCTGCATATCAAGTTCCAGCTAGCGCTTTGAGGTTCACTTCACTGCAGATACTGAAGAACTTTAACAGAGGATGACAGAAGAGAAAAAAGGAAAGCAGAAGACCAAGTGAATGACAGTTTCTCTGGGAACCGTCCTCCAACAGAGTGCTCTGATAAAATTCTTCCCTGAACTGGTTTCTTTTTCTGTACCTGGAGAAGCTAAACAATTCATAACGAAGTGCCAGTCACCACAGCTCTGAGGTGGTACTGAAGAACTTTACCAGGGCTCAGAGCAGCCATGTCAGACAAAGGCTTGGAAATATCACAGGGAGAGATAGAGAAGTTTTTGGAATATTTGCCTCAGAGGAAAGTAGTAACATTATATAAATGATGAATGTAATAGGAAATAAGAGGAAGGCAGAAAGTAAGTTTCTTATAATAGAAGCTTTAGCATTATATAATGATATTACATTGCAGGATGTATTGGGTTTGTGTGCAAGGTTTTGGAAGTGGGAAGGCTACTTCTGTGAGAAGCTCCTAGAAGCTTCCTCTGTGTCCGATAGAGCCAGTGCCAGCCGGCTCCAAGACAGACCCGCCACTGGTCAAGGCTGATCCCATCAGCAATGGTGGTAGTGCCTCTGGGATAACACATTTAAGAAGGGGGAGAAAAAACCTGGACAACTGTAGCTGAAGAGAGGAATGACACTATTTGAGAGCAACAGCTCTGCAGACACCCAGGTCAGTGCAGGAGGAGGCAGGAGGTGCTCCAGGCGCCAGAGCAGAGATTCCCCCACTGCCCGTGGGGAAGGCCATGGTAAGGCTGGCTGTCCCCCTGCAGCCCGTGGAGGTTAATGGTGGAGCAGATTTCTGCCCATGGAGGACCCCGTGCCCAGAGCAGGTGGATGCCTGAAGAAGGCTGTGACCTAGTGGGCAGCCCACCCTCGGAACAGGCTCCTGGCAGGACCTGTGGACCCATGGAGGGAAGAGCCCAGGCTGGAGCAGGTTTGCTGGCAGGACCTGTGACCCCAGAGGGACCCAAGCTGGAGCAGTCTGTGCCTGAAGGACTGCGCACCGTGGGAGGGACCCATGCCAGAGGAGTTTGTGAAGAACTGCAGCCCGTGAGAAGGACTCACATTGGAGAGGTTTGTGAAGGACTGTCTCCTGGTGGAGGGACCCCATGCTGCAGCAGGAGTAGAGTGTGAGTCGTCCTCCCCCTGAGGAGGAAGGAGCAGCAGAAACAACGTGGGATGAGCTGACCGCAACCCCCATTCCCCACTGCCATTGCACTGCTGAGGAGGCAGGGAAAATTGGGAGTAAAATTGAGCCTGGGAAGAAGGGGGGGGAAGATGTTTTTAAGATTTAGGTTTTATTTCTCATTATTCTAGTCTGATTTGATTGGTAGCAAATTAAACTAATTTTCCCAAGTTAAGTCTGTTTTACCCATGATGGCAATTAGAGGGATCTTTCCCTGTCCTTATCTCGACCCAGAGCCTTTCATTATATTTTCTCTGCCCAGTCTAGTTGAGTAGGGGGAGTGATAGAGCAGCTTGGGTGGGCATCTGACATCCAGCCGGGGTCTACCCACCACAGAAGAGTAGCAGTCACTTAATTTTCTGTTTTCAAGGACTTAGATCATTTTCCAGTGGGTTTCATAAGCATATTCTATCAGCAAAGAGAGATAAGACCTGGAAATCTTTGGTTCCAGTCTAGCCTCTTGAAGTAACTGCATCCCCTCCAACCTGCCCAGTCTTGGCTTTTCCCTCCACGGGCTTGTACTTTCTGCTGATAAAAAAAGTCTTAGTCTTCATAAAGCAGGTTTTTCACATGCATTGCCTTGTCAATACTTTATTAGACTTAGTTTATTTAGCTGGCTGCAGCATCTGACTTCCATATCTTCACTTTTGTTTCTCTTTCACTTCTCCAGCCTCACTCCCAGATAGTTGCTATTTAACTATTGACATTTCTCTTGAACAGCACTTTGTCTCACCTTCATCTCTTCTCGATTCTACCCTAGTGTCCCTTCTCAGCAGTCTACTTGCTCCTGAGTAGACCTAGTTCCATTTGCTCTCCATCTTTCTTTTGACCCAAATGTTCTGGGCCTCAGCCTGTGTCTTTCCCACCATTCTCCAGTCTCTTTTTCATTCCTCAGGCTCCTCCTCCCAGTCTGTTCCCCTGGAGGATTTGTCCTCTCCCTTTATATTTGAGTTTGAGAGCTGCCTCTTCTGTATTGCTTGGGCTTAGTAAGGAGAGTGTTGAAACAGCAGCAAAAACCTCTGGCCTTAGTTCAGGTTCTTAGACTCAATTGCAGAGAAAGACCTCCTGAGGCCCCTGGACCGCGTCCAGGACAGACGGAAAGGTTGTGAAGCACGGCAGTTGGAGCCACGGACGTACTGGCTGTGCGCAAGCCATGAGGCTTGTGAGTTGGGCATTTCTGAGTGGCTTTTCATTGAGCGTGCAAAAGGCACAAGATCTCCGCCAGCTTGCGAGTCCTTAGGCTAAAGCGTAGGTTTTCTTAAAGAAAATTCTTCAGGCTGCAGTATTTTGACTGAAATTTTCCAGGAAAATTAAGGCCAAGGAGATACATGACACATGATCAGAGCTTTCCACTGGTGTGAGTGATTGAGAACAGCATCTTAGTAGAGGAACTACTTCAACCTCAATTGAATAATATTCTGTTAGGGAAAGGTTGGCTTTTTTTTTTTCTGTCTCTCTCTGGAGGTAAGTATTTCTTAATTCTTTTACTTTTAATACCTGTTCCTTAATGCTTGTTATTCTATTGATCTTAATCATTATTTTTTTGTCATCAAATCATTTAGGTTGGAAAAGATCTTTGAGATCATCAAGTCCAACCATTAAGCCAGGACTGCCAAGTCCATTGCTAGACCATGTTGCTAAGCACCACATCTCCGTGGTTTTTAAATACCTCAATAAGCAAGCAGTGACATGAGAACTCTTGACACTTGCAGTGAAGTTTGACCATAGATACATACTCCTCCGTAAGTGTGTAACTTGCATTCTTGCTAATGTTTTGTGCTATTCTTATGTAAGTAAACTAAAAACCCAAGTATAAGTGAATAAGTCTTTTGAATAAATTTAATACATCAGAAGAATAAAATTTTGATTTTTTTTTGCAGTGGAAGTGGATCAAGCAAAGATGTATATAACTTTATTTTTCCTAGCATCAAATAAGGGAAATGAGAAGTAAGGTGTACCTCTTTATTTCCCTCTTGATTTTTAACAGATGTTTTAGCTCCAAACTGTAGTTGTCAATTCATGTCCTTTGAAGACATAAAATCAACCTCAGAACCTTTTTAAGAACTCCATTATAGACACAAGGTCAGAAACTCTTCAGCAAGAACATGGGTTTAAGAATTTACTTTCAAAGGTGTTTTTAAAAAGTTATGCTGATCTAATTCATACTCCTCGTTGTGTCACAAATTAAATTATCATATTCTTCTCATGGTTCAGTTTGAAACCCAGCGGAGGCAACCTAGTTATTAGAGTCCTTTCGAGTAAAAATTATGTAAGAACTCAATTTTATTCTTAGATTGCCAAGCTTTGTAGAAAAATTGGTCACGTTTGTTAAAAAGCAAAATTGATGTGGAACTTTGTGATATTTAACAAAGACTTGCCTTTTCGCCAGTCCCTTTCAACACAGAATTTTCCTGTTGTCTATTTTTCGTTAAAAGCTGAATGACTGACAATATTTTTCAGTTATTTCAGACAATGTAAAAGCTTATATTGGAGAGGATTTGTCACTCTGAATTTTATGTTTGTTTAAAGCAACTTGCTTCAAAATTGCCAAAAACTACACTAGAAAAATTTCTATATTTTATATTATTTTCTATATATATTCTATAAATAACTTTAATCCTTTAAATATACAGGGAGCCATGGAATCCTCATTGTGCGTGGAATTTGTTTGGAGAAGTCCTGGATATCTCTTGGGCATTTAGAACACACTGTGCAGTATTATCCATTGTTTCTGAAATGTTACGAACATTTGAAATCATTCCTAGATAAGAGTTGCAATGAAAATATACATGTATATATACACCAGTATATGTTAATAGATTTTGCCTTTATGAATGGAGTATTATATTTTAAACCCAGTTGTATCCAATGAGATATTTACCTTAGGCATTCTGTAGGCTGACCTGCACTCTACTGGAGTCACCTTAACATGGACAATAAAGTTTAGTGCAAGTGACTGGGCATTTAGTCAACCTATTATCTGGCAAGCTGTTGAACTAAAGGAAGAAACGTGTGAATTCTATAACAGTTCAGTATTCTTGTAGCAATCAAAAAATCGTTTTCCTAACTTCATTCCATTCTTAGAAGACAGGCGTGATTATTATAAGTCATTAAGTATTTACTACTCCTATTTTTTAATCTTTATATCCATACTGCAATGCAAATCTTTTGAATTTCCCCCATCTCTGGGGAAGAAAGTATGCATGTAGTTTATACTTCGTTCCTTTCTCTCCCCATCCTTTTTTTTTTTTTTTTTTTTTTTTTTTTTTGTAAAAAGAAGGTAGTAATTCTGAACTCGTGGAAATGGTTTTACCTGCTTAACTTGCAAAGTCTTCTCTGAGCCTGTAAAAAGCTAGAATGTTTGTTTCTACTGTGATAAACACAACAGAGTATAGCAAGCTTATGTGGCGTGTGTTATTCCGTGTGGCTGTACAAAACATTCAGTGCTCTTCTACCAATGTGAAATATGTGAAACACTTCTAAGGAAAGATATTAAATGCAGGAAGTTTCATATCTGCAGTTACTAATTTTTGATTTTTTTTTATATATAACATTATTTGTCTTTCCCTGGACTTGGAATAACAAGAAACACTGAGTAAGCCCAAAGAATCTGGAGACACAAGAAGGACTGAAAAATCCTTCTTTTTAAAAATACAGATTGAAGATTTGGCAATGGGGTATGGGCATCTGTTCCTAGACACAGCCTTGCATTTAGGCAAGGCTGACAGATATTAAGATTGCTGATACTTCTTGTCCTAGTTTTGTGGAGAGATATCTAATGAAGACCAGGTTGCCTAGCATTTATTGATGCTTGAAATTTAACTGAGAGGTCTAGGAATAAACTGATGTGGAGGCTGACTAACCTCTCCATAGGGCCCATATAGTTGAACTTTTTGATTGGGTTGTATATTGAAGACAAGGCACAAACTTTGACTATTCTATACCTCCCAAGTGGCTAAATGAAATACTTTGTTGTACAGACCTTGTGATGGCATTAATGAAAATAATTTTCACTATTTATGCAGTTATTGGTAAAAGCTTGTTTCTTGGCTTTATTAGTTGTTACCTTATGATGAACGTTCCAGAAAGGGATCTGTTTTATCCTGTCTACATACTGGGTTTTCCTGTTATCAAAATGTACCCTAACTTCATTTTAGATAGAAGATAAAGACTGAAAAGGAAGCATTGTCTATTATATTTTTCCAGCATTATAGTGTTTTTTTTTAAAGGCTGAAGACATTTGGTGATATTTACTCTATGTGGAAGAAGAAGTTGGGACTTGGGAAGGATGTTAATAGAGGACGGAGAGCACATATGCAACACAAACAGTTTAATATTTTAATGTTTGTCATTTAGGGGAGTCCATCATATAACTTAATGTCGGGCAGACTGCAACAGTGAAAATGCTGAATTTTTATTCGTTAAAATGTTTGAGTTTTAATAGCAAGTAGCTGCGATGACAAGTTCTAGATCTCCTTGGAAACTATAGTATGATTCAGTAAAGTCTGTCACTCAACGTAGACTTGCTTATGTTCTGTGATTTTTTTTTTTTTTTTTTTTTTTTTTTTTTCCCCCTGTGGGAGTAACACTTGTCCAGGATTGCTATGCGAATAAACCCCTTAAGACACCCCACTCCCCCATCACTTACATTAGAAATGAAGTTTGAGTGTAAAAATTCTAAGGCTGTCTGGTTTTTCTATCTGTGGCCTTTGATGACTATTTAACCCTAAAATGACATATTCATTTCTGCTTCTCAGCCTGAAAGATACAATGT
This sequence comes from Falco rusticolus, assembly GCF_015220075.1. Lineage (NCBI taxonomy): Eukaryota > Metazoa > Chordata > Aves > Falconiformes > Falconidae > Falco > Falco rusticolus. Next base: position 16,137,355 of record NC_051193.1, on the reverse strand, counting down.
CATGTAAAATGATGACCTCCTATAGCTGGCAGCGTAAAAAGGAGCATGTAAAGTTTGTAGAATTCTGCCTGCCTCCACAGGGAACTGCTTCTGCATACTTGGCTTTTCATTCTTGACTCATAACTCTGAACTGCCAGACTGATTATTTAAATTGTAACTGCCAGTTGATCGGCAGAAGGAAGGAAGTTTATCTGTCCATATGAATTATTAAATAGCATACCAAGATGTCACCTTGTAACATTGTGTTAAAATGCCATGATATTCTAAACAGTTGCCTGAAAGCGCGTTGAAAATGGATCCACCTGCAAGTTTGTAGACATCTATTAATGGTTATTGCTGATAAATTACTTGATGAATTGCACCTTTTTCTTAGTGAAATATCTTCTAAGGTCTGTACCTTTCTCAGATTAAGATTTTTTTATTTATTTTTGTTGTTATTGTTGAAGATGTCTTTGTGTAATTTGAGCTGAATACAGATACTCCTCAACTGCTCTTTCTGTTCCGAGGTTGGATATTTTGTAAGAGAAGCATATGCATTGCTGTGTAAGTTTGAACCAGTGTTTTGTGCAGGACAGGAAAGCCCACCCTTTAGTTACAGTGTACGAGCACACAAGCAAGTCACTCTGAGATAATTTTTGAGTCGTTACCTATATGGGAAACACTCTTGTGCATGTTCATACCCGGATATACTCAACAAGATAATACAAGATAGATTGCAATTTTTCACTGAGGGATAAGTAACCTCATCCTTTTATGAGCTAAAAATGTGTAGTTACCATGGAATAATTAATTAAAATTTATCTTTCTCTGCAGTGAAGTGTTGCATGTGTCTATTGTCTCTCTGATAAACGTGTTTTAGAATATAGTACCATAGAATCATAGAATGGGTTGGGTTGGGAGGGTCCTTAAAGACCATCTGGTTCCAACGCCCTGCCACGGGCAGGGACCCCTCCCACCAGCCCAGGGTGCTCCCAGCCCCATCCAGTCTGGCCTTGGGCACTGCCAGGGATGGGGCATCCACAGCTGCTCTGGGCAGCCTGGGCCAGCGCCTCATCACCCCCATGATGAAGAATTTCTTCCGAATACCTAATCTAAATCTTCCCTTTTTCAGTTTAAAGCCATTCCCCCCCGTCCTATCACTACAGATCCTTGTATAAAGTCCCTCTCCAGCTCTGTTGCAGGCCCCTCCAGGTGCTGGCAGGCAGCTGTAAGGTCTCCCCGGAGCCTTCTCTCCTCCAGGCTGAACAGCCCCAGCTCTCCCAGCCTGTCTGCACCGGAGAGGTGCTCCAGTCCCCTGATCATCTTCGTGGCTTCCTCTGGACTCACTCCAACAGGTCCATGTCCTCCTTATATTGGGGAGCCCGGAGCTGGATGCAGCACTGCAGGTGGGGTCTTGTGAGAGTGGAGCAGAGGGGCATTATCTCCCCCCTCGACCTGCTGGTCACGCTTCTTGTGATGCAGCCTGGGATAGGGCTGGCTTTCTGGGCTGCGAGCGCACGTTGCCATCAAGGAATTATGGAATAAATATGGGAAGGAAAAGTTTCTCCTTAATCTCTACCAGATGTTATTTATAGAGCTAAGGGGTATGAGTTCTGGATTTATTTTTGTAATGCCTTGAAGCATGAGGGTGCATGTTTTTTATTCTGTTCTCAGTAATAAACTTGTATTTCTCCTCATTATCTGTGTATGTCTAACCTGTCTAGTTTCTGGTGTGAATACTTGAAAGAAGCAAATAAAAAATTCACTTTCTGTGTTCATTCATACTGATGAAACTCAATTAAGTGAATATTCATGTAAAGCAAATACAGAAAAGAAGTAAATGTAGCCAAGACAAATATATTTAAAATTTCAAAACTTTTTTTTTTTTCTTCTTCCTCTTGCAGTATCTGCTGTCTCTTTTAGAAATCCCAAGAGAACATATGAGTTATCAGAAAATGGATGAATGAATACCCTCTAGAGACAGGCTTCAGTTGGGGAAAATTCCAAGATATGGAGAACAGGTATCAGTGAACATAAACAATACTGCTGTGTGGAGAAGAGAGTTGGGATTTCTCAAGGCTCACTTAAATACGTACAGTAAGTACAGCTTGAAATTTAAAGGGGCTCCTTTGGGCAGAAAATCTTTGAATATTGTAGCTTTAGATGAAGTAATTTTCATAAATATTGAATCTGAATCTCAAAGCAAACTTGTTCTGCATAAAATTCAGCCAGAGGATGTCCTGGTAAGTTCAAAGTAAGGCTTAACTGACTTGTACGTAGATGCAGAAACCTTTAGTACTTTTGTGGCTAACAGTATTTTAGGAGCTATAGGAATTTAAATAAAATCATTGCAAAGGAAATGAACAGTGTGAATTGTGAAATTCTTTTTTGTTTGGCAACACTGAAAAGTAGGTGTGAAAAACCTGAGTTAAGCTAAGACAGGCATTACCCAGTGGTTTGGAATTTTTTTTTATTTAGATAAAAATAAATTTAACTTTGGTGGGGGGGAGGGGAAGGGAAGGCAACTGACAATCGACTCAGGGCAGTTCTGTAAAGAAATATAAATATGATTTATTTTGTTTAGAACAAGTAATACATTTAAAAATAAAAAGTTATTTTTATAAATGTTAGAAATCAGTTTTCAGCATTGTTTTGCAAATCCCCTCTTTTTAATTTTTTGGGTCAACACTTTTTCAGTCATGTCACTGTCCATTGAGTGGGGATGGTTGTTTGGGGTTTTTTACAAACTGGTTGAAGTCTGAATCAGGCTGAACTTTACAGCTGAACCCATGAATCTTTATGATATGAGCTCAATTTTCTGTAGCTAAAGCTATTTGTGGGTTTTGTTGGTTGGCATATGAGGGGGCAGATAAATGTTGTGCAAAAACTTTACTACTTCTGTAGAGCTGTTATTCATACTCAACAGTACAGATCTGTGTCTCTTTTTGAAAAGCAGTGACCTATAATCATGTGCTTAGTCAATATTCTAAAACAACTTTGTGGTCTATGGTCTTTTAAAGCTTTTATTTATTTGAAAACTCTAGTGGGACAAAATACCTGTTTTTAGCCTCTTGAACACAGTGAACTCTGTGTTCCCTTTAACTGTTTTTCATCAGGGCTGTTGTGATATCAAACCACTGAGAGCTCAACGAGAAGTTATAATATACAAATGATAAAGTTGCTGAGAGTAGAAAGTGCCAGGTTATTTGATTTCTTGTGGTATTTCATATCACAACTGTCATTTGAAGGTCTAGGGAGTATTTTGTTTTTCATTAGATGCTCATGTTCTATTTGTTTCCTATGGGATACCTATTTGTTTTTTATAATCTATTTGCATCTGTTATGAAGTGATTATGTATTTAGGGCCTGATTCATGCCAGAATAATCAGTAATTATTCTAAAGGTGTCATTGACACTCTGCCACTGTTAAACTAGCTTGTGGGAAGAGTACCAAAAAAAAGTGTTCTGATCTGCTGCTTTTTGTTACTGAAGAACCTCAGGCTTTTGTATTGGGTTTGTAACAGTCATACATGTTTGGAAAAGCATTTTTCCTCATGATTAGCTATTATAATTACATATTTATATTATTATATATTCATATAATAATAGAGATAACAGTGCAGAATATGTCTCCTGGTGATGCTCTCCTGTGTAACTGCAGCACTTTTACTGGTTTAGATCCCTCTGGTTTGCAAACACAGAGAGATGCTCATAGAAGGCAGATTTACCTTAGGCTGTCCATTAGCATTTCCAAAGCAGTTTGCGTGCTTTCTTGTGTGATAGGAGAGACATCGATCAACTGCCTGGGAAGTTAAAATGGTCACAGCTTAATCATGTAAACTTTTGCTTTTCCTGGGGAATTGTGGGTTCTACTGCTGGGAGTCAATGCTGTAATATTTATCTACTCCTGGCAGAGAAATCAGCATCTTGATTTCTGCCAGTCTTCCAGTTGTTTTTTTCTAAGCTCTCTACTATAGAGCAGTACGTAATTATGGAATTCTTAAGAGACTTCATAGCTGCATTTTGTTTCTCCATGCTGTAACTTCTGTGGCCTGTACAGGCTTGCCCTTCACCTATTTTGTTGGTTGTTCTGAGAAGGGAGAAGAGAACCTTCCTGCTGCGAAGCGTGTTATCTGCACAGATGATCTATTTGTAGATTTCTGAAGAAAAGTCAAATGATGACATGTCAGCTTCTCAGTTCTGGAGAAATTATCCCACATTACCTTGGCAGTGCTAATAGTTTACAACGTTCATGGTCTGTAATGGGCTGTTTGCCTTCAAGGGCTTTGACAGTTTTGCTGAACTTAACATGTACTCAGCTAAGAGATGATCTTTCTTCACTACATCACTTGCCATTTGAATAGGTCACATTTTGATAAGATGTCTTTTATTTGCTGACTGTGGAACTGCTGTATAAATCTTCCTTTATGCTTACACATTTCTCAAAAGATCCACTATATTATTCTGAGAGCAAATACCTAATTATTTGCTGCTGAAAGCCTTGTAAGAACACCTCTCTTTATTTTTGAAATCCTTTGATGACATCTGCCACAGCAAGTTTAAATCCAAAATGAATAATGCAATGGGAAGTTATTTTATTCCATGATCTTGTTGAACTGGAGCCTGGCTTTACGATAAGACAAAAAAGCAAAGGCACAGTGCCTGGCGGGGGTGGAGTGGGGGGTGTCCTGAGTGGCTTTGTTAGGGTTATGCTATCATGGCTGAGGAAGTAAAGATCTAGACAGTGCATTGGCTTGTTTGACTGCAGTACAGCCAGATGTGGAACTGAGCACTTGTTGATGACATCAACATCGGATCAAGCTGTACAGGTACTTCCACACCTCTTAAATACAGACCTCCTGAGAGATTGCCTCTGAAACTGATTCTCCTTACAGTGTTATGTCTTCCAATTACATATTGGAGGAAATAAATATTTAGAAGAAAAAACACTGCTGGTGTGATAGATGGAGCTTGCTTATGCTCTACTGACTAGTATCATCATGATTGTATTTGTAGGGCTGCAAGGAAGAAATGTTCTTGGTAAGTCTTGCACTGCAGAATGATCTGGGCATTTTTTCAGGATTTGGATGCCTCTTACGGCTGTCTTCAGATTGTACATGTTAGTTATGACAGTGCAGGCCAGCACAATTAGGTGATGAATCATCAGCATCATGCTGTCTGTTATTTTAACACCAGTGCACCTGTACTAGGATCCCTGTATATGAGTTCAAGCCCTGTAAAAGTTTGTGCATAAGGACAACAACTGTCAGTAAAATTTCTCTAATGGTGGGTATAAAATTAGCATGAGGCTGGCTTTTCATGCATAGAAGCATTTGAAACCTCTCCTGGAGCTGCAGCAAACTTGTGTTAAGCTGTCGTGACAACACTAAGCTCCAGAGTGGTTCACTTCTTGTTTGCCATTTGGAAGATGATCTTAACTGGATGCCACCATACCGTAAATGTGGCGTGAACATACTGCACAAGAAAAGGTAATTATTGTTTTAATGTTGAAGGAAAGGGTAATGAACAAGTTCTGTGACAGAGAGGAAACAGTTTCCCTGAGCTGGTATCTGAGTTCCATGCATAGCTCTTTAGCTGTGTCTTCGGCTATCCTCCAACTGGCAAAGCTACTTGTAAATCGTAGTTCTTTGTCTTTGAAATCCATATAAAGTCCATATCCAAACTATCATATATGCAAGCAGAGCAGCCGAGTGTATCAGCCCATTGTCTGAGCATCTGACAATGCCCATAAAGTATCTTATGAATATGATACTAATTCTGTTTCATTTCTTGTTTGGATCTGTGAAGAGGAATTTTCTTAAACTGGGCTCCCAGCCATCAGTGCTTACGTTTGAAAATTGGTAACAGACATTCTGTTTATCACTTGTAATACATGCCCATATGCCATGTGTTAGGTGTCAGGTGGAAGCATCCTTACTTCTCTGTATTGTAGGAAGAAATACTGTGAATTTAAACCTGGCTGCATTCAGAAACCACTGAGTGCGTTCATTTGGCCAGAGGGCATCCCATTAAGTGGCATAAGGAAAGTCTCTTGCAATCACTAAAGACTTTACTTGCAGTAATGCCTGCTGATCCTGGGGATCTGAGGTGGGAACTGCAACCAGATCTTTTTTTGGCTTTGCACAGTTCTATGACAATGCCTCCAGGGCTGCTAATGTATTAGGGAAAAATTCTGCCAAGCTTTTCACAAGGTAACATTCCCCCCCCCCATATACCAGCTGGCTTTAATGACAATTGTGAGATACTGTTGCAGAAAGTCAGGGTGGCAGAATCTTACTTTGTTCATGAGTGGCAGCTGAATAGCTTTAATTCCAGATGCTTAGAAAGAAACCAAAAGCTAGTAAAGAATCAGAAAGTTTTTGCAGATAAATAAAGCGCCTGACCTTCCCTTCCACTTTCTTCCATGACACCCCTAATGACCTGGTATTTGCTATACCAGGCAGATCATCCCTGCAAGCTGATGAGTGAATTATTTTTCCTTATATCCATTCATAGTTCTGCACCTGCGTCAACTTTGGTACATGCCTTGTCTTGATGGCATCAGGCTATATGCTCCCTCTTGTTTGGGATGCTTTATTCCATACCAGTTTAGCGCTTCTGTAGTCATCGGGAGTATCTGTAACCTTGGTGAAAGGCCACCTAGTTGTTCCTTGATAAATAATTAGTAAATAATACATCAGGCGCTGGCATCTTACTTTACCCTGTTGAATTATATAGGGAAAACTTTAAGTGTGGCAAAGATTATTCATGGATTATTCTGTTGGGTTTATTACCAGTTTCAATTCCCACATCTCTCCTGCATCTGAGAGAATGGAATATTTCCATTCTGAAAATAACCAGCGATAGTTGTGTGTGTGTTTTCATTTCTTCTGTGTTTCTGCTACTGCTCACCATTCTTTTGTAACAAAGCTGTCCCCCAGTTAGCTTTTTAATGTTTCAGATCACATGCAGGTGGTCACGTTTAACAGAGATAATACATTTGTTCATTTTTCAGTTTACCGAATGCACCTATCAATACCTTAAGGTGCCTGAATTTTAATAAGTGAAAAAGATAAGAGAATACTGAGCATATCAGTAACAGCGTTACAGCAACAGAGATCACAAAATCACTTGTGCTGTAGCTAATGGGATGCCCTTGCAAATGTGCTGGCAAAAGGGCTGGTTTAAGTTCTGCACCAGCTGCGCTACCACAGGCCACGCTGCCTGTAGGGTGACGGCCTCCATAAAGTCTGCAGGCAAATGCTCAAAGTGCAAGGGCAAGTTATGGTTACCTACTGCAGTGACTTGCAGCTGCAGCCATGGATTTCCTAGTGCACAAACAAGAGATGACATCAGATGAGCTTTGTGCTAGAGACTTGATTAAATTGAATGCTGCGCCAGGCAGAAAGGATCACAATTGTGTTACAGGTTCTAGCAAAGCATGTAGCACAAAAGACTAGGCTGTACCTCTGTCAGCTGAACCTGACAGCATTGCTCTGTGAAAAAAAAACTTTGTACTGTGTTTACATCACACTTATGGTTGTTTAAAATCTGGTTTTGGTGCTGCATGTTTGGATAGAGCAATATGACTGACTTTAATATTTCAGATCTTCCACTGATCTTTAGCTGCTTATTACGTATGCACAATACACCAAGTTCACGTTCCTTTCTAGGTACTGTAAATTAGCTACAGTATATGAAGCTCAGCGTGTAATGTGATAGTATTTTATTCATGTTGGAAGTAATGATTTTATTATGTATTTTGTTCCCAAAGAGAAATAGCATGACTTCAGGCAACAGAAATTAACAGTATGAAACATTATTGTTTGTGATGTTGTTGAAGTTTTAATTGCTGATCATTAATCTGTGTTCTTCAACTCCAGTGTTGGTGGAATTATAATTAGTCCAGTGTGTTTTGCTGAAATGTAGAAAATAATCAGTCTGCCACTAATGATAGGGCATGTGGGACTCCAAAACTGAGTATCAAGTCAGTACTTATGTTCCATAGTGCATATTTTATTTATATTGATATTTCTTGAGAAAACTTATCAGGAGAATAACTTAAACTAAGGAAAACTTACGGAACTTGCAAAAATTTTCAAAGAAAACCTTGCATGCTTTATTTATTTCCATTTAAATGCTAATTTCAAAATGATGTAACTACTGTATCATGGTACAGTGGAAGAAAAATTTGGGACATACGTGTTTCTGTAAATGTCAGTGTAGTTGATCCTAAGTGTGGCCTTCACACTCTCGTACTTACGTTTGCCTAGTCAATTAGAAGCACATATACTCCTTTCATTGTGTTACTTTTTTATTCAGGCAAAGATCAGTTTCATCATAAATGGACACTCAAGATAACGTGTGTGCACATGTCCATACATAAAATTTAAAAAGTGTGTGCTTCAGGATTACTTATGTTGTAGATCCACATCTAGCTGTGTTCTTGGACCAAGCTCATTTTAAGAATAATTTGTTCCTTTTTCAGCCTTTTGTCTCAGGAAAAAAAGATGACTGATAATGCCATTTAAAAAAAACCCTCAAAACAACACCATATCACATTCTCTTACATCAATGCAAAATGAGTTAACGAATTGCAAATTAGTTTTATGCTTGTACAACTTGTTCAATAAGGCAGATGTTAACCAGAGTAAATATCTAAGGGTTATAAAGCAACTTCTACAATTTTGCATTGTCTGCAGTGGCAGGGCTTTGCCTGCGTGGGAAAGATGCTCCAGTAAACCAAGGTGTATGACTGTAAACTTCCAAAATGGAGTTGATGTAAATCCAAGTACGGAAGACCTTTGTTTCATTTTCTCGCAGTTTAGCTGAAATCAACTGGAAAAAAGCTTTAAACAAGAAGAGCAGCCCTTCAGAAGCAAACGATGAATGTTCCACTGAGGGTTTTGCACACTGACACTACATTGGCTTCAAATGCATTTAGGTCACACTGATACATACTGCTTTTAAAGCATGTATAATCTGATCTGGCTGTAGATGAAGTCAGTGAGATACTGCCACTTACTACAAGAGGGAGAGAAGGTTGAATTATTCTTTTAAGGAGAGAGGGGCCAGTTCTCATTTGGCATAACCAGTGTTTAAATAATTCATCCTGGCTAAGAATCCATCCCCTTCTGTTTAAAAAATAAACTTATTTCCTAGTTAGCACTGATTCTGTAAAATTCCATTAACCTAGTTTTTCTACTAAAAAATACATTAAATTTGTATTCAGTTTTAACACAGAAGCAAAGAAGTGTTTATTCAGTAATTATTTGGTATCATTCTAAAACCAGACGTTGTTTCCACGCTAATCTCTATAATCAATGATGACATTCCTATTGCCAGCAGACAGCTGAATGTCAAGCTCTTAATGACTGCATTTTCAACAAGGCTTTATTTCAGATCGGTTTTGACTGCAGGGAGGGGTACAGCAAAATTACGAAAGTTTCATGGCTGCGTGAAGTAGATATCTCATTATAGCTGTAATGGTGGACAGATTTTTGCCTTGGATGTTACTTCACTTTGACCGTCAGTCTAATTGTGTTAACATTAATGTATGATGAATAATCTGAATGTGTATGAAATTAAGAAATAGATGGTTTAAATTCTGGAATCTACTTCTATAACATAATTTTAACTGCCAAGTTCTAATGCCTTGTTAGTTTATGATTAGCACCTGATTCTAAATCAGTATTTGGTAACATGTTCTAAGTGGGAGCACCTGCTTGGCTAGTAGAATATACACAACTTTCAAACCTGTACTAAAACAAAGACAGGCTTATATATCTATCCACAAAGAGACATAATAAATAATAATATTATATCATGATGATTTAAAATACTTCCAGAATATGGTAAATTTTAGAAATAACACTTTGCTTGACTTTTCTCTGTTGCCAGGCAATGAAAGGTTTATAGCTGAAGTAATATGTGATGAATGAATCCAACAAATACTTTACAAATCCTTCAAAAGAAAGAGAAATTCTGCCACTTCAGAACCAGCTGTGTGATGAATTTGTTTAATACTGACAACTCAGAGAAATTCCCAGAAGGGATTTTGTTACAAAGAATTTTACATGGGAATTTGTTCAGACAAATTCTGGTATGTTATGGTTTGAAGTGTCAAGGTCAGGGAATAAATAGCATTGGCTACCATGTCACATAATAGGAACTGTTAAAAGTTGCCCACTGTTGGTGTTAATCCTTCCCAAATGCAAAGCAGATTGAGACTGGGTTGCACTTAAAATGAAAATTGATATTGGAACAAACCTTGACAGCTATATGACTTTTACTGGTGTTGTTAAGACAACACTCATTTCACTGATTCATTCAGTATTATCGTGCTGATTATAGGTCCTGCAGAACATCTACACAACCTAATCGGTCTTTCCTTTGTTGTTGAGTGGATGTGTTGTGTTTGTGAGATTACCTAGCTCCCTGAGTGCTGAGCAAGTGGCATTTCTTGGCAGAATGTGGCATTGCTTTTAATAAGATACACTTTAAAGCACTGTGGCACCAAACTGCGCTCTAGAATGGTTTAAATCCTTTCACTTTCGTTTCTTTGCTTTTCATTCTTTACACCTTATCTTGGAAGCATGAAAGGCAACCAGCTTTTTGGCTTTCATGCTTGCCTGAGGTGTGGGTACAACAATGCTGGTGCCAAAATGACTTAAGAATCAAAATAAGAAACTCCCTGAATGGAGAAAGGGTGGGAGGGAAGCAGGAAAATGAGCAAAGAACATGAAAGAAGAGCACTGAGGAGAAAAACTACTTCTTAATTACACTACGAACTTTATCTTGCAAGTCTTGGATCTCACCCTAATTAAAGTAATTGGCATGTAGCAGTGTGATACAGATGGAATTCAGACACATTCTGTACTGGGCAAAGAGGTTTTAAATTTGCATTTGCTAGATAGCTTGCAAAAGAGCTGGTTTTTTTTCCTTTCTTTCACTGTGTGCAAAAGGAAGAGTGGGATTACACGGCTGTTAAGAAAGAGAAGGCACGTAAATGCAAATATCTGTGTTCCTCTTTAGGCTCACTTATGCTCACCTTGCATTCAGGAGGAGTTTGAGCTCCCTATGATAAATCCTCAGAATATCTTTGAGACTATTTAGTTGTTTGGGGGAGATTTTGCCTAGTCTGGAAGCAGACAGGAGTTATAGCCACTGGGGACTAATCTAAATCCTTTTAAAATGACTGGAGTGACATTGGATGGAAATCTGGCCTCTTACTCTGCTTCTTTCTACTCAGGGAATTCTCATCAGTTTTGAGGTTTATAAAGTGAAAGCACGGTAAAGGATAATCTGTTTGCAAGAAAGAATTTAGCTTCCACTAGTAGAGAAAAAGGAACGTGTACTAATCCAGCGGATCATGAAGGCAAAGTACTTGCTCACTGCTTTTCTAGAGATCACGGCTCTGTAAGTCTGATCTTCTGGGTCTGAGGACTCTTTTCACATGTCCCTTGATCTCTGGAATGAAGATCAGTTCAGTTAAAAACAGGGTTGGGACAAAATACTGCCCATAACCCTGGAGAAGCCATAAAAAAGACTTTGTTTGACTGAGGTTGATCCAGCCCCTATGGCAGAACAGCTGCGTAGGCTCAAGCTGCCTGGAATTGCCTGGAGAATGGGCAGCAAAGTGAAGTTACAAACTACTACTAGGACAGTAGTTCCCATTATGGTCTTTGGGACAAAATTTTAAGTTTTCCAATGCAGGTTCCAGTTCAAGAAGTACAAGGTTTGCATAAATCTCAATGAATTCAAAATAGACTGTGGGTTCTTAGTGCAGCTGTGTATCGGGACGTGTCTGTATAGATGGGGCTGAAAGAAAGGAGATTATCTGCCCTTATCCTCTTTCTAGAACTGAAAATCTAGAATGGTAATAAATCCTGTCTTCCATCTGTCTGTGAGGAAAAAAAATTGAGCTTCCAAGGGTCAGGAGACTATTATCTTTCAAGAAAACAAGCCTGTCTTCACAAAGACCAAGGAGTTACAAACATAAAGGGAATTCTTATTCAGATCACTAAGTGCATTTTCTCAGGGCCTGTTGTTCCCTAATTTTCTTGTTCACAGTCTGAGGATCAGAGCGAGCAATCCACCCAGAGGCTATTAGGGAGGATGGAAAACCTTGACTTTCATCTGAAAAAACATTTTCAGTTATCCCGACTGCTTCAGATATCAGTATGTTCCAATTACATGTGAATAACATGCAAGCAGTGGTGTGTCAGTGCTGGAATATGCAATGTTTTTCTGGTATTCACATGGTTGTTGTTGATGTGCCACTGATTAGCAGGCTGTGGTGGTTTTGAGTGGAAGTTTTGTAACATGCTTTTGAATTTTAAGGTTTGAGTTTTCTGTATGTACCAATGGAGGAGTTCAGAGCCTCAGAGAACAGCTGATATGTGTCTTGAGTCTGTTATTCAGCAGATCTGTGTTCTAGTAACAAGTGCCGGTCTTCTGCAAACTGGTATGTCTGCCAGTCCCATAAGGTTTCTTTCTGCAATTGCTGCAGTCTACCTAAATAGGTCAAAGAAGGACATTATACTGTTAATTGATTAAAAAGGTTTTTGAAGGCCTTCCTCTGCCCTCAATGTTTTTGATAGATCTTCAATTTCTGTGGTGCGATTTAATTTTCCAGAGGCAAACATATTCTTAGGTCATCTCTGCCCATGGGTTAAACACAAAAATTCTGATCAAAACCACTGAAGAGTTTCCTGGTAAAAAGGGATCGTTCTCATAGGTGGCGGTATTCTTTCTCTTCACCTTTGTTAGCATTAAAACCAGTTAGAACAACATACTGAATCCTTTGAAATAGCAAAGAGTTTAAATATGCTACTTGGTTTCGTTTCATCCTGTCACCCTTGCAGGGGGTGAAATGCCAGGAAGTGCACCATTGTCTTCTCCTTTTGTCAGCTCTTCTGTCTTTTCGAGCAAAGAAAACCTTAGCTTTCTCTTCTTCCAGTGAAGTCTTCCTTTTTCTGAACCTGTTGTGCGATCAAAGGTAGGGGTTATTGGATGGGAAAGCTTCTATGTGGTGAGCTCAGCAATGGAGAAAAAGCGGAGTGACATGGCTTCCCTCTGCTCAGTGACCCATCTGCTGGAGGTGAAGTCAGGAAACGTGGCACATCTGTAGACGTACAAAGCCAAAAAGCTTGCTTTGGAGTGCCTGAAAGGAGGCTCAGCTCCCGTCCTTCTCACCGGGAGCAGTGGCTCTGCTGGAGCCTAGTGCAGCTAACCAAATGCTTTAATTAACAAGCCACAAACTCTGATCAAGAGGCAGAAAACTATATGTAAATCATCATAAAACTCATTGTCTCAGACCCTATTCCTTATTAAGTGTTTTTTGGGCTTTTGTAGTGAAACAGAACCAATGATGATTAGTGGTTGTTGTACATGCTTTGCATAAGTTTAGCATATTTCATAGGTCTAACTATTAGAACTGTGGATAGCCCTGAAGTTAGTTTGAGCCAGTGAGGCACAGTCAGGTCGACCTTTAAATGTTTTTCTGGGCTGGAGCTGTATATACAACTGAGGTTTTCTTCTGGTCGTGCTGCACAGATTTTTGTAATTGCCTTAAAGGCATCCTGGATTGGCAGTGAAAATATTTTTATTTCAAAAAGCTTGAACTGAGTTGAATAGTTGTTACTAGAATGCTCCATTGTACTTAAAGGAAGTAATTACTGACTCATTCGTGGTATGTTATTGCTGTGTGCCTTTGCTTGGGCATCTACAGGTGTAAGCAAAGCCGTGCTATTTAAAAGACATCATCTCTTATTATGTGCAAAGTGAGTGTATAACATTTTGTAAGGTGGGTGTGTTAGGTTTTAGGGTCTTGTTTTGTTTTTTAAATATACCATTTTTATGGCACTTGGAGTTCTGACTATAAGCAGAAAGCTGCGAGATGAATAGATGGTGCTGTCTGTGCTTAGAGCTGCGTTTCCTGTCATCCTTTTGTGTATCTGACAGATCTGGTATTTTATGGGGGAAAAAGTTATAATTTTTTTTAAGTTAGGAAAATAAGTCCAATGAATCCTGCTAAAAGGCAGTCTCATGCTGTTGTCGTTAATGGCTTCCCCTGAGAAACTGGCAAATTGATAAATTAAGCTTTCCCTCTGTGACAGCCTTTCACACAGTCATGATGTAGTCCTGCTTTAGTCTCCAGCAGCATTAAATCAATCTACCATAGAAATACTTTGCCTTGCTAGCTAGGTACAAAATAGATCTGGAGATTTGGTGCATCACTTCACTATGTTTAGCTCTAAGTCAACTTCTGGCAATCACAAGAGGCTTAGATTTTGTATTTATGTTGAAATGCATCCTTAATTGAGATGTCTATACTGCTTCAAGCGTCTCTTCTTGAAAACCAATTAATACATATCACACTAGAACATAGTCTTTTTATTAAGACTCAATTAAGGACGATATAATGAGGCCAAACTAGGTGAAGCTTTTAGTGTGTATTACACACAGTCAATCTTGAAAGACAGAGGCAAAGTCAAATTTCACTTTGAACTGTCTTTCATCTAGTAGTAATAGTAGTAAAAAATCCTATATGGTGCCTATACTTACAAGAAGCTCATAGATTAAAAAAACCCAAGCAAACTTAAATAGCCTTCCGTAAGAGATGGGTTTTAGCTATGTCCTCTGTGAACATGGAGGACTGCTGTTTTTGTTGCAAACTCTTTTTATAATGCTGATGGCTTATTTCATGAACTATGACCAGATGCTCCTAAATCATTACCATTTGCCTCAATCTCCTTTTGTTTTTTTAATCTCCTCCAAGTACAAAGAATTTTTGTAACAGTTTTTTAGCCAAATTGTCTTCAAATAAATACTAAGAGGTAGTGTAGTTTCTCAGCATCGTATATGCTATGTTGCTTGAATTTCTCAGGATTCCGTGTGCTAAGTTGCTTTAAAAATGCAGAGTGTGATACTTTGAAAGAGCTATGATACTGTTTGTTACTTTATCTTGTGATACCTACAGAACTGAGAAGATAATGGGAAATCTCCATTGTGTGACGATAGCAGTAACAGCTGGTACTGACTGGTTTTAGCAGTCTGCTGGCCAGACTGGTAGAAAACAAGGTAAATTTGCCTAAGCATTTGTCAAAAATCTGAACTTAGGCTACAGTATTTAAGAAAGTTGAAAGTTGTTCAGTTGATTATGATGTCAATGTTTTAGGCAGAATGCGGCTGAATTAAACACAGATTTATATATTATAACCTGGTTTAGTATATGTATTATTAGTGCAGGCTATGATTAAGTAGAATAAGAAAGATGATGAAAAACTTAAGAAGATAGGGTGGAAGGAAAATTGCATAGGTCATCCTTACAAAAACAAATTATGTAATTGTTGTGGACTCAATGAATCTGACAGCGTCTTTCTTGTTAAATGAAGGGCTCAATTGTTCAGCTCTTGACTGCTCTTGTTCAGTCATATTTATAAAAGAACCTAACTTTTTTGTGTCACTTTTAAAAAGATAAATACAATCTTTCTCAGAAATTGAGTGAGATGACTTTTTGTTCTCTATTACTATTGATAAGTACTATTATTCTCAAAACACAAAATCTAACGCAACTGGAGAAAGCCTTCATCTTTTTTGATAAATACAATGCATAAACCCAGTAACTCATAACCAGAATAATAGTTTGTTACAAATGGTAACGCCAAGGTAATTTGAATATTAAGATGAATCTTTTTATTTGACTATGTATGTGGCTCTTAGATTCTGTCTTGGCACAAGTTTGATCAGTCTGGCCCTCTTTGCTGATATAGTATGGCAGTTTAGTCATGTATTGAAATATTTGTAGCATCTAGATGCCAATAGGAAAGCATGAGAAACCAAAGTCACATTCTAGCCCCTCAATCTTTAGACACTAATTACTGGCTTGTTTCAGTAAGGGAAAGCATATGAGTTAACAACCAATAGACCCCCTTTCACCTTCATCTTTGCCATCATTCATTGCTGCTTCTAGCAATTCATTAACTCCTTCCTTTAGTTCATCATCATCTTCCTTTCCTATGAACCCTTCAGCATTTCAGAAGGCATTAACACACAAAGGGTTGCTCTTCTATGTTGGTACCATGAGCTTTGCTAATTCCAAGTGGCGATAATTGGCCATTAGTTTTCTTTCTTTTTGTAACCAAATTTCACATCACATCCTGCTTCCTGATATGCACCCATCTTTTGGTAGTCCTGGCTCACCTCATTAAGTTTTCCTGTCTCTTTCTGTGCATCTAGCTATGCTTACATACTTTATCATGTTTCCAGGTTCTCAACATGTTAATTGTACATTATATTCAAATTACCATTTAAATTCTGAGGCACAGCGCTTGACTTTTGGTTTAGTCAACCCAGATTTCATCTGCAGTGTAATAAAATACTCTGGGGAAAAACCCACTTATAATTCAATGTCTTACAAATGGGTGCAGGCTGAGTAAATTCCAAGAGAGCAAGGGAAGGGGTTGTGCTGGCATACTGCTGGGATACCAGAAGGAGACTTTTCCACAAAGAAATGGGCAAGGAGGTAAATATTTAAGGGAAAAAGGATCAAGGTTGATGACTCCCTTCTCTCTTCAGTTTTACAAATGAATGAGTGAATTTAATTTCATGCTGAACGTTGCATCTGAAACAGCCTTCCATGAGGCAGGTAGCTCACATCATGAATGAGTTTGAAAGTCCAGTGGTTGATTGTTTTAGCAGTGTATGAGCATACAGATGCGTGAGCTGATGCTGATCTGCACATACATATCTGTGCAAGGGTGAACTCTGTCCCTTTATAGAAATTTTGGTTTTGGAGGTCTCTAACTTGCAATCACATGCAATTAGTTCACTGATCCAACCCTCAACCTCTATGAAGTCTGCTGAATTTTGGAAAAGAGAATGGAAAAATATTTTGATTTTAGAAGAATAGGCTATTAAGTTGATCTCAGAGACGTGGAAGTGTGCTGTCGTTTTAATGCCATGCTCCCAGTTGAATGCAGCCTATGCTGGTGGATAAGAGTCTGAAGCAGTCCAGAAAGGTGTGAACCATTACATTAATTGCACTAGTGATTTTCATAGTGCTCCACACCCATGCAGTGCCAACAATTAGAAAGCCTGTACATCAAACACCTTTGTTCTCAACTCCTTGAGAGCTTGGTGTATGATTCTATTTGACCTATTCTGAGGCTCAAATGCAGAGGAATTCATATGCTGTCATATCCCAGAAGAAGGCACAAGGAAGCTGAATAGCATAAGTTTTTCTTCGCATCTCTCTGTCAACTAAGATTTTTCTTCTCTCATAAAGGAAGGGGCATTGTTCTTGGCTATCTAACAAAGAACGTGAACTGTATTTCTTTAAGGATGACAGAGGAAAGGTGGACTTTTGAAGTAAATATTTGACATGAAACTTGTGATATATATTTTCACTAATTTTTTCAGCGTAATTACAAATTGAATAGAGTAACACTCAATGGATGTTGGGGCATATTTTCACATAGATATATAACAGAATGCTGAAGCCATTCTGAATCATCAGTTTGCCAAGATTACTTTGTTCACCAGCATCTGGAAATAAAAGGCTCAGGAACTATTTGCTCAGCAAGTCCTATCTGTGAACAGCCAAATATGAAGTGAGGGCACGGACTCAGAAAATGATAATGCAGTTTGTTTGTGCTGAAAATTGCTGCATGAAACCAAAGTTAAAATGAAAAACTTATGTTTCTTCTTTTACTCTCCAAAGAAGTTCAGGGGTTCACAGGTTCGCATCCTGGAACATTATTCAGATTATATTATATTTTATAGGACTGAGGATAATTTGACATAATTTACAGTGAGGGGTTAGTGCCTCCCATGACGACTGAATTTGCTTTAAGTCAGTCAGGTAAGGGAGGGTTAATTTCTCCATGTTTTACTGTCAACACACAACAGAATTATTAGTGTGTATGAGTTCAACACTATGGAAGACAGCAAATGATCACTTAAAAGCTGCCTATTTTATTGCTTTGGGTTTACTGTTGAAGGTCTAGATCTGTTATTTGCTAGTTCTGAACCTCACAATATAAATCCAGTGTGTTCTGCGGCTGGAACTGGGATTTTTGAGATCTTGAAAAAATTTATTGAAATTTATAACAAAGGATGCATTTTTTCTAAGGCCTTGGTAGCAAGTTTCCTTGGTAGCATCGTTTCTCACTGCAAGATGGATTCCTTTCCAGAAGTTTTAAACTTGTGTATACAGAAGACTTACTGTTTCTCATTTCAAATACATCATAGTGTCTGTCTTGACAGATACTTATGGAGTCTCCTTATGGAGAAATAATGGAGTGATCCCTAACACGAGTCACGCATCCTGAAGAGATTACTTCCTCATAAATGAGGTCTTGTTGAAGACATGGTTACATGTTAGCCTAAGCACAGAAAGAAGGGGTGACATTGTCAGAAGTGTAAAGGACCTGAATTCCCCAGGCACCTAGGTGCCAGGATATCTTCAAAGTAAGTTCCATTGTGCTTATGAGTATGTGTTAGCTTATTGTTCTTATCATACAGGATGCAGCAATAGTTACGTTTGATTATACTACTTTGATAATTGAGATTTTAAGTGCAAAGGTCCTTCTTTCAATCGGTGGGGTTGTTGCCTTAAAAGTAGTTGAAGAATTGGTTCTTGGTTTCTTCTTATTTGAAGAAAAAGTAAAATCACATGCACTTGACAAATTCTTTTGAAAATAATTAAGGCAGATGGATATTGCTAATGAGGATCACTGGACTGAAACCTGGATGACTGTAAATCCATTTTCAAGTAATATAACTTAACAGAATTTAATTGGAGGGTACTATTAAAAGTAATAAAAAATTAAATAAAAATATTAATTAAAAAATATCCAAAAAGTTTTAGTCGGTATAGCTAAATGAGTTCTGTTGATAAATACTTAAAAGGCTGTAGAAAAAGTAGGAAAATTCATCACATCTTTCTGACAATGTTTAATCTATTTAGCAAGATTTGAAAGAAAACACTTTGGCCAGGCTTCTGAACTGTAGTTCTGTTTTGTCTTGTTTTATTATGGATTTTAGAAAATTTAGTTAATTTACTCAGGCCCCAGTTTGATATTGACTTATTGTTAAAACTCTTGATGACATGTCTCCCAGTATCACAAGATTTTGGGCCGTTTCTGGATGGGTGAACCCAGGCTATCTTCTGAAGAGGTTATTCCAAATATCATTATGGAAGAGGGACTTTTTCCAAAACAATGTGCATGGCTGCAAAGAAAGAGGATATTGGGATTTTGGAGTTTATCATTAAATAAACTTTCAGTTCTCAAGTATAACTCAATTTATTTGTTGGATTTAGCTAGACGATAGTCCAAAAAAAAGGTCATTGGGCCTTCATCCAGCAAGGCACTTAAGCATATTCGTAACTTTATATACACGAGTGACTGGATTCAAATAATGAACTTAAGTGTTCTTTTTGACGGGGGATCCATTGATTGCTTTTTGGCACCAATCTCATTCTTTCTTTAAATGAAGTTAGTCAAGAAATTAAGAAGGCTTAGTTCACTTCCTTGTTTGGAGAACAATACCACATATAGGGCTCTGCTGATGAAGCTTTGGAAGGCTGTGAGACCTTTTTTATATTGAAGAAAACCGTATTGTACATTCCTTCTGTTAATTAGTCTTGGTCTGAAGATCCTTATGGTTGTCTCAGCTTGGCCTGGCCCCAAACATCATCCCATCAAGAAGAATAGAGTCATTTAAGGTTCTTATTTTCAAATTCAGTACAGCAGTTACTCCTTATCCTTTGAGACTTCCTGTAGATTGTGGATGGCAATCTGTTCTTGTGTTTCTGGCTGTGGGTGTCAATAGTTCATTTGATAACTGGGGCCAGAAAGTAATTTTGAGGCAGTGAGTGGCTCTTTACAGTTGCAAAAATAACAACAAAAATGGGCTGTTCTGTACAAGAGAGCACCATCCTGCCTCAGCCACGTTCTAGATTGTTTGGGCGGGCTGTGGTGGTGAGTTACCTCAGCTCGTATACAGCAAAGCTCCATAGTTCCTCATCTCCATCTCCTCTGTTACAGGAAAGGTCATGGAGCCTTCCCCCTGTTCCAGAGCTCACCGTAATGTTGAAAGAGCAGGTTTCTTTCAGCCCCTGAGCTCCACCCAGCTTCTCCCCTGATCATCATTCCCGTAATGTCTCCTTTGGTGATTGTAGGAGGCATGATGTAGCAGCTATATGTGTGGAGATCTGCTTGGCTTCTTTTTCTGATATTCCCTCTTTACCTTTCTTTAAACAGCTTTAGTTAATTACCTAAATAGCCCATGTGAATCAGATTAGAGAATTTGAGAATCTTTCCGTATGGCAGAATGTCTGGGTTTGTTTTCCAGTAAGGTTAGACAGTTTTTCTCTGAATTCTTCATTTTCTGAAGAAAAAAACCAACTTATTTGAAAAAATCCTGTCCCACCTCAGGATTCTTATATTTTCAAGAACAAACTAAATACAGGAAAGGAAACTGAGTTTATTATTGTCTTTCTTCACTTTCCTTCCTATTAAGGTAGAGCATTAGGGTTCCCCAGCTGCTGTGAGTACTTACTGGTTTGTGTCCCTTTGGTGCCTCCTCAGCAGCCCAGCACTGCCTTCTGCACATGTGCATAAGTGGGAGCTATTAGTAGTGATGATTACACTACACAGGGTGTAAGACCCTTGTTATAGAGGCAGAGTCAAATGGAAGGACTAATTTTTCCCTGCAGTATATATTGCTGAAGAAGAAAGAATTTTTTTTCGATCTCTTTCTATTTTGAGATAAGTATAGAAGCAATTCAGGGGTAAATAAAGAACATTTTGCATTGGCAGGTCATTAGAATGCTTTGTGTGTGACTTACCATTTCTGGTTCTCAAGCTGAGAATCAAAAAAAGCAGCGTCCTCAAGTTTCATTACAGGGAACTAATATAATGACCATCCAGATTTCCTGTGATTATTCCTGTTTTTCTGATAGAAATGCACCTCTTGAAAGGAACTACTCAGGGCAGCCTCAAGGAAGAGCAGGAAATGGTGTGAAGATACACTTTCTGGTCTCAGACACTGAGATGCCAATTAAAAGGCAGGAACCCTTGTGGGAAATGTTTCCCAGAGGAAACTTGGAAATGCTGTAAAAGCCAGGCTCTGTTGCAGATTTCCTGGTGAGAATCTTTTCTGTTTAGATAGGAAAGATGGTTTCATTAGATAGCTGAAGAATGATTGTGCAGGAAGTTTCCCATGAGAAGGTCACATTTACCTCTTTAAAATTAAACACATCATTAAAAGGTCTTGGCTGAATCAAGGCGAAGGGAACCCAGATCAGTGACTCCACTTTCACACCTGAATACTTATGAAGCAAAATGTGTGAGGCTTTTGAAGATTTATTCTTAATTTCTCCATTCAGTGGACTGATTTGCAGATAACTGAATTCTCTTATCCCTAAGGATTATTTTTTTTTAAAACATGGTAGCATGCCAACTAGAAAAAAAACCCCAAAAAACCCACACCACTATGCTTATTGATGCATTTATTTTTGTGTTTTAATTTATTTTATATAGATCCAGAAGTGTTTGCCAGAAGTGTTTTCTTAAACAAATGGGAGGATACAGGACCTAAAGAAGCTGTGCTCACTGAATGTATTTGCCAAATGAGTCAGAATAGCACATTTGGAAAGACAAAATGGACAGGGATCAGTGCATTATTGGCCTGACTGTAATTACAAACTGTAAAGAATGGGAGGTAGAGGGCATTTTATGAATTTGAGAAGTAGCGTAAAATCATGGCTATAACCCTCTGTATTTTGGTCAGCAGCTCAGTCATGCTGTGCGATCTGGATACTTCCCTGCTTCATCATGCAGTTTGCAGGTGGATTGTACACATCTGCCTAAGCTGAAAGTTAAACCAGGTTGATTTTGACTGGATGCAAAGAAAAACCTTTTCATTTGAGGATGGTCAAGCATTGGAACAGGCTGTCTGGAAGGTTGTATGGTCCTAGGCTGTGTGGGTGGGTTCCTGGGGGTTTTCAAAACATTCCTGGATAGAGGCTTAAGCAACCTGGTCTGAGCTCATAGCTGACCCTGCTTTCAGCAGGAGACTGGCTGATGGCCCTTCAGGTGAGGTCCTTCCAGCCTGAATAAACCTGTCATCCTTATATTCTGCCTGTGCTCATGGTGGGCCATGGGTACTTTTGATGAAAAAAAAAAAAAAGAAGGTCGAAGAAGGAACTCTAAAATGTTGACAAGTAAAATAGGGTCATCTGACTCTGTATGTGGAGAGTTTAACAAGCGCTTTTTCTTGAAATGTCGTGTTCTGCCATGCCTTTTGGACCTGTTGAAATGTAGCCTACAAAACAGCTGTTGAAACTACCCCAGTTCTAAGCCACAGGGCTCGGGTTAGGTTCTGGTGCTTACTCAGAGGTGGGAAACATTTAAACTGAAGAGATTTCCAGAGCTGAGATAATTATCTTTGGGTAGTGAGATCTTAAGATACCCACAGAGGATTCCACCAGGTAAACTACATTTCCCTGCAGTTGCTTGCTTCCATTTGAACATAGCTGGAATCCCTGCTTTCTGTGGGAAGCTGGCTTGGCAGGAAAGAAAAAAGAAACAAAAAAGAAAAGAAAATAGGTCTAAGAAGGCATCTTTAGATAAGTTTGATATTAATGAAAAATTGACTTTCATTTATTTTTTGATCGCTTGAGGGGTTGGAATATAATATCAGACATTTCAACTAATTTTTAAGTTGCGATGTAGATTCTGGACACTAGACCAGCTGTTCAGTCCCACTTCTACAAATCATATATGCGTTAGAAGGGGGCAGTCAATGTCCTAAGCCACTATGTAGAAGAAAGGACAATGGAAAATATTTTTCCTTTTACCCCCTACTGCTCTTCCCTTCATGCTGACTGCTGAGAGGTTTTTAAAAGCCCATCGCCGTCATAAGCACATGGTTGGGTTTTACCTTTATCAGGCACAGAGGAGGCAGGCCAATCTTTTGAAATTTCTCAGCAGTCAGCAAGAATAAAGTGGGTGTCCTAGTGGTTGGAGTAATTTTCAGCTTCCTGACAACAATTGGCAGAATGCTGGGAAAAGCTATTAAAAATGAGGTTCGATCACCAAAGTCTATTTTGGCCTATATTTAATGAGATGTGTCAGCTAGAATTTACAGTAAGTGGCTAATTGTTAATAATAGGCCTTGTCTAAGACACTCTGTGACTTCAGCTGATCTGCACAATTTAACCCCGTGTGCTGGCTAGGTTTTTCTTTATTGAATATCACAGGTCAACTTATCACTGTAGTGAAAGAACAGGATGTGACAGGAACAAAGAGATTGTAAACTTTATAGAAGTTTATTTATTATATATTATTGAGCATATTATATGTGAAAATTAGAACAAATAAAAATTAAAAATGAAGATGTGACCTCAACGTAGCAGTGATGCTTCATCTCCTGTCCTAATTGTGCTCAGGAGCAAGACAACAGGTCTGTGAAAGCTGTTTGCATTTAGGGCACTGTGCAGCTTGGTTGCAACGGTGGTTTTATTGCACTGGGTGAGTTTCTATGTCTCTTTGTGCTTGATTTATATCTGTAGAAGGGAACAATGCTTCTTTCCCTAGCAAAAGCGGAGGGGTGTATGCACACTGAAGTGACTGAGCGATAGTCCTAAGATCCTATAAAAAGGATTTATGATGTAATGACTTCATATGAACAAATCTAAACCTCACTTTCTTAAGCTTTTGGGTACTAAGGTTTTGAAGTCAGCTGTGTCTATTAAATTAAACCAGGCTTAAACTCCAGAAAAAAGAACAAAAAATTAAGAACGTTTTGCTGACAACATGAATGTAGTTTGCTTTAGTTTCAAAGTATGGCTGGCCCTCTGAGTGGGTTAGGCCAGCGCTCGGTGTGGCGTCACCCTCCGTAATGTGTGGGTGTAGAGATGGCCAGGACCATTGTACTAAGGCTGTCTCCTGGCTGTGCCACGTTCTCAGGGAAGTCACTGCTGGAGGTATTCAATGCTTCAAATTTGCTTTTAAGGAGGTATCCAGAGCTTTGTTTTCCTTTCCTTCTGCCCTTGTCTGCTTCAGTAAAGTTTTCAGGGAGATACGATTTCTTTTATTAATTTAACTGATGTAGTTGAAGAAAGCAGAAAAACTTTAAGATATGAAAATCTTTTCTTGAGTTTGCAACAAACCAGGCCTTGCTTAAATCCCTTCACCATCATACGAAAAATGGCTATGATTTCTGGCTTTGCTTCTTAACAATCATTTTCTTTTCAGGAGAACAGAGACTACATACAAAGATTATCTACTTTCCAGTTTTCTTTATCAGACTTCTGCAGTTTCTGATAATGAACAAAAACCCGGGAGACTGCTTTCCTCATATGTTTTCAAAATGCATTCTGAGGGTCTAGGGTAGCTTCTATAACACCATATAATGTGAAGAATCTTAGAAAATACAGTGTAAATGATCAAACACAAGTAACAAGAATTGACAAGAATGGTGCTCTTTATTTCTCATCTTTAAAAAAACCCTCAGAACTCTTTGTGGAAATTGTTGGAAAACTGATAGAAAGTGTAGACGCTTTTTTAAGGGTACCTGGTGTGGAAACAAGGTTACTGGCAGGCACTAGTCTAGCACTGTGTATGTTGAATAAGGCAACCAGACATTAAGGGTGCTAGAAAATGATCAAGTGTGTCAATGGGCTTATGGTGGGTGTGTATGCTAAATTACTTGAACTGCAAAGCGAGCTTGGGAGATAGATGGCACATCCTTATAGAGAGCCACATATTGGAAAGGATCTTGTTAGTTGAACATGACATCTAATATTTCAGTCATTTTGTTTGTATAGAAGTGATTTTTTTTTTTTTCTTGGTAAACTGGGTAATCTCTGAGCAATAAGCTTTTATCCCTTCCTTCCACCTTCTCCAGCTACCAGTGTCCTCTTAAAGATGAGGAGTTTATAAACCCATGAAATACGGAAGAAGGCGGGGGGGGGGGGGGGTTGGGGGGGAAGACTTAAAAACTGAAACTGAAGGGAAGGTGTCCAGCCTTGTAGCCAGTCTCCCTGAGTCTCACTTGTCAGCTGCTCTCAATGAGTCTAAATGTCTGCCTTTCTGTGGCTTTCTGAGAGCATGATGAGATAGGGAACAAATGCCTTATTGTGGTCAACAGAATAAAGAGACATAGTAGCCGTGCTCCTATGGTATCTGGTACTCCCTTTGCATGTGATACGTTCTGAGGACTTTTTAATACTTCATTATTACTTCCTTAATATTAATTCTTGATATATTTTTTTTTTTATCACAGACACCACTTTTTCACTCTTTACCCACTTCTTTTCTCTAAGGAAAACAAAAAAGGAAGATTTGGAAAGCATCCAAGTAAAATGATCAACTGTCCTCCAGGGCTACAAGAATAAAATTAAATTTGGTTTCTTGGACTATCCTCTTGGGCTTGTGTATTGTGCATTTCATTTCTTACTGTAGAAACAAACGTTTAGTTATTTATTCATGCACCACTTGTCTTTACAAAGTATTTTGTTAGTTTATTAATTTCATTAGGGGGAATATACAAGCATACCTTACCATCCTTCTGAAAGCACCGTTCTCAGCTTCACAATTAATATGTTTTTGTCAAGGGGTCTAGATCTCATCTAGGATCACCTTACTTCTTCACTTCCCACAGCATATTTAATTTGTTCTTGGTTATCGTAATGCTGTGCTCCTTCAAGAAATATCTGGACCCTCTGAAAGGTGGGAAGATATTTCCCTTTTTTTGGGGAAAACAAGGTTTAAGAGATGACAGTTTGTGGCAGGGAAGGAATTCACACCAGTGAGCTGTATGCGTGCAACAAAATTAGCGAGGCAGCAGCGAGGAGAAGCCAGTGGTCCTAGAGGAGACGGAGAGAACCTCCTGTGAATCAGAAAGGACTGGATGGTTTTCTGCAACGTAAGCACTGAGTTAATTGCAGCCATGCCTAGAGGAAAGGATACAAAGGGAAAGGAAGTTTTATGCTACCTTCTCTTGTTGCTTTGATATTTCGCTATTTAAAATATTAAATCAGTTAAGTTGTAGTTCACTTTCTAATTTTTTTTTTCTTTTAATGTGTAAAAGTGTTGTATATTTGTTTGCTTGCTGTGTGAGAAAGGTCAGCATGAAGGCTCTGGCTGACTTAATGCCTTCCTATCACAAATATCTTCTTGGGAATCTAATGAACCTCTTGAATCCAAAAGTAGCCATATGAAACAATTCTAGCAAAGATAATTGTAGACCTAAAGAGTTATGTTTTTGTAGCCTAGTGCCTTCTAATGCAGAGAGTGCAGATAGGCGCATGTTCCACTAGGACCTCAGTGGTTTTAGACCCTAGTAACTAGATTTATTTTTCAGAAGATCTGTTGCTGTAACAGACTAGGTTATTTGCTGGTTTAGCAGTCAGTACAGCATCACATTGCATGGTGGTGAACTAAGCAAACACATTTTAAATGTATTTAAATGATGTTGCCAGAACAATAGTTATATTGTCAGTATTTTAGTATATTTTAATTTCTGTGATTAATTTTTTTTGAAGTTTTTTCCTGGCAACTAGTGTTGTAGCATGCCTCTGCATGAGTGTCTAAGCTGGTATTCTTTTTTAACTAATCAGGAAAATATACTAATGGCATATGAAGGACATATCCATGGTGTCATTATGGCCTAGGAATGAGTCATGAATCAATACTAGGTGACAACAGTCTTCTGAGTTACTCTTGTCAATTATTTTTTTTTTTTTGCCTTGAAGGAGGAAAGAACATGTACTGTTCAAATAGAAAAAATATTAAGAAAGCTTAGGTGAGCTTTCTGTTTAATTAGGACCATTTTAGTGTGGAGGATAATGTAAACGTAATCTACTTAAAGGAAAAGATAGTGATTCCCCTTGATAGTGACTTGAAAATGTGTAATCCTTATATTGCTATCCAGTCATGTGAAATTGGGGCGTACTTTTATTCTAAACCGCTGTGAAGTTGTGGAGGATATCTGGCTAATTTCCAAGTCAAGCATGATTACAATGCTGTGCCTTCAACAAATTTCACAGAACTAATTCAGCCTTCAAAGGCACGAGAGGTTAAAGCTAGGTCAACTGACATCCTTCTTGAGCAACAGCATGTCTTCACTTAATTATGTTGCATCTAAATGTGTGTTCTGTGTTGTCATACTGACTAAACTAAGTCTAAATATACTATAAAAGAAAAACCGTAATTGACGAAGATGAATGCACAGACTGCCAGCATGGCTTATTTAATAGCTTCTTCAAATGTATTAGTGAGGAGTTTCAGCTCAGAGCCCATTGTCCAATGCTGCAGCAGATCCATCCTGCAAGCAAAATCTTACCAAGTGCTAATAAAAATAATAAGGTTTTTCAGGCTAAGCTCTACTGACACATGTATGGAACCATTAGAATGTTATCAATTCAGCTTGAGTTAGACTTCTTAAGAAGTGTCTGCAGAATTACATATATAGTGGGAATCAGAGAGCTTTTAGTTAGTAATTATTCCAGTACATAGTTCTAAACGACAACAATGCCACATCATTTAAATGATGCTCTGGAGCCCTCTAGAATTAGAAGGTAACGTAATAAATTAAATCTAGGTGACGTAAAGAAGGATGTAGGGAAATAACAATATAGGTAAGACTATACAGAGGTATGCATAGTATATTTAAAGACTTGTACTCTAGACAAACGTTGTGATACTATTGGTTGTTTCTTTGTATGAATCCTGTTCATGCTCATACTAGTCTGAAGGTGCGTAAACGCAGCAGTATCTGCTCAAGAGCATCACATTAATGGATCTCTCTATTCCTGTTTATTCTTTAGGAAATATGCTTACAGAAATCATTAAGTGCTTGTTCAGGTTTGTACATTATATCCTTTCATACCAATAAACTCAGCATGGGCCTGTAAGCCCTGCACAATTTCTGGTTATGGAATTGTATCACTCATCTGCTTTTCTAACTGATCAGTTTGCAACCTCATTGCAGCATAGCTGCACATTGTGGGACATGACACCAGAACTCCTGCACAGCTAATCCTAAAATTCCACCCTTCCATGTTCACCGTCCTGCCTGTATCTGTATCCTACCTACTTTGTTGCCAGCAGTGGTCCTGCTAAGGATTGTTGTTGTTCTTTGCTTTTCAGTTCTGCAGTATCATCCCAATGTCACCCAGATGAGCACAGCTGCATCCTAGAGAAGTACCTGGAGCAAGCTCTGCAAGCCATATGATTCAGCAACTGCAGTTTTCTTACCTGCAGACACACTGGACTACATCGCATTCATAAGACAAGATGAATGTAATCCAGAAAGCTGGAAATTTTATAGTTATATTCCACTGCTGTCAAGAGCTAGAGAGTTCTTGTCAAGGCATTGGATACTCCTTGTTAGAGCCCCAAACACAGATCCACCTGCCTGCCACAACCCTGTTTACAGAGGCAGCGAATTTTTAGGTACAGGGAAAAGGAAAAAAATACAAAAGTTGAGAAGTCCTAGAATGTGACTGTGGTGATGACCCTTGCAAAACCTGGGGTGTCAGACAACTCTGCATAGGATGCTGTTCCTATGGGTGTTCTGGGAATGAAATTAAAAAGACCTGTTTAGCAGTGGATCCAGGGTTGCCCTCACAAGTGAAGACTTTGAGTAGCTGGAACATCAGTTCAGTAAGTATTGCTTAATATTTTTATTGTTCTGTGGGTCATTTCTCTGTTAAGAACTCTTCTGGTGAATGACTGTAACACAAGGAGAAATTCTGGCTTCTCGGGTGGGAAAAAAAAATAGCTCTGATATGGAGCATAAGCCGTGTGAGGGGTTTGTTCTGAGGCTCCTTCTAGTTATGCCCCTACCGTGGGCTTGTCAAGATGACCACCAGCCATGGGGAATCTGGACAAAGAGCAGGGTATTTGGAAGTACTGTATTTGTCTTTCTGATTATATTCATGGTCAGGTGTCCTTCAGTGGCTGATGCTTTCAAAAAGTGTGTTTCTTATCATCTACTCATAGTATCTATGGATCAAAGTAGAAGATTCTGAAAATAATGCTAATTAGCCTGATTAAAATTATTAATATTAATTAATATGCATTAACCTAATTATTTGGAGCCATTAGCTGAATAAAAGCTATTAAAATGCAGAGTTACTAGGTCTTTGCTAGTGTGATTCAGCAGAAGCTCTGCTCAGTGCAGTGGGACTGTTCTTGCTGGTGTTTTTGTTAAACAACATATTCATGGACTGCTGGAATATGTATATCCTTGGTGGATCAATCATTATGGAAAAATACTAAGTGCTTTTAACTTTATCTTACTAAAATGATTTCCTTCCTTTGCTTCCCACACTTCTATGGGAAGGTATCTAGGATGCCAGATGGCTAACTGATGTTTTTTGCAGGCAAAAGACCTTTAAAAAAATAATCTGGGAAGAAAATTAAACTCTGACATCTACATGAATTCAGATACTGATGCCATAGTAAACATTCTCCTGCTCTCTGTGGCCTAGTGATTGTGCAAACAAGCAAGGATGGCATACCTGAGTGACAGAAATGAGAACTAGTGGCCTTGTAACACAGGCTGTGGTTGTAGAGAGAAATGAATTCTAATAATACAAAAGAAAAGCTAAAGGCAGACATAAACGTAATAATAAAAGTAAATCTATTTTAAAAAAAACAACTTTGTAGACCTCTCTGAAACTCCATTATTTGTTTTGCAAACTTTGAGAAATGTCTTTGGTATGTGTAAAAGCTTTCCATGGCTAATCTTAATGCACAAGAAGAAATTAGTGTGCAAATATTTCAAAGTAAGTTAATGTTGGGCTGTAGTCTCCAAAATCAATGTTAGTGCATGTTATTGAATATAGATGCAGCCACTGCAAATGAGGGGAATTTTGTGTTGGCTCCTCTGTGCCCCATTTTGATGGCTTTTGTCATATTATCCAGTGAGACAAGTTTCCTGACAGAAACAAATGCCTGTTTTAGCAAGTGCCTAATCTGTAAATAAAAGCTTTTGGAAATTATTCCCAGTCAATTTGAGTAACTGAGCAGTTTCCTAGCCACTTAACTGCCATATGAGGAATTCTGGAATTACTTTCATACTAAACCACTTCACTGTGATAGATGCATTTTATTTTAAAGGTAATTGACAATAGGAGGCTTTGTCTTAGTTATGTGAAATAGGTCATCTTTTCTTTTAGATTAGAGGATTTTTCTGATTTAAAATGTGCATTAATGCTTGCTTTTAAAATCCTGGAACATCTCATGTGCAGAACAAGGCACGGGTACCTCTAGAACCAACTGAAATATAATGATCTCTTCTTTCCTTTCAGTGAAAGGATTTAATTAAAGTTTGTAGAAGGGACACATAGGGAGTGTTGTGGCATAATTATCCTTACTAGTGTAACACATGTAAAAATTTGCCATACTAAATTAGTTATTTTAAGGTTGTGTTTGAAGACTACCTTTTTTCTTTGGGTTGTTCAGGTGTGTTGAAGTTATCTGTCGGTGTAGGCAGGTACAGGCTTGATAAAGCCAGAGATGAAAAGCAGAGTGTCAGAGGCAGCTGCATAATTGCCTCTACTCTTACAGAAACTGAACAAATTGGGGAATGAAATATATCAAACAGTTGCTAATTCATCTTGACAAGTTTTATGTGGAAATATATATTACAAAGTAAGTATTTTCTGGGGAATGAGTAAGAACATACATAGAACTAAAAGTTTAGAAAATGGGATGTTTTTACACAAGCACAATGGACGCAGTTTAAAAATATATCCTTGCTGTAGTTTTATACATGTATAAATATATATTATATCTGTATAGAATTCTCTAGGTCTTGAGGACCTCTGGTTACAATTTTATTTTACTTCTATTTCCTATCATTGGTTTACACTTACTAATTTCTGCTCCCTAAATGTACTGTGCATTTTTTTCCTTTACTTTCATTTAAGTGTTAAAATACTTCTAGAGTGGTACAAAATTACTTATGAAAAGTTGTGCATATAAAAAGAAACAGTATATATAATTAATAACAGGGATTTAGAACTGTGTTTTTAGAACCTGAGCAATTTATTTTAAAAATTCTGTGGAGTATATAGGTGTGAAATAGAGGCTGTTCTCTTAATGGTTCTGAGCAAAATTACTCTTTGTACAGAAGAACAGCAGGAGATTGCTTGTGTACTGCTTACTTCCTTGCACCCTAAGTATCACATGCAGAAGCTGGTCCCCTGCAAAGGGTGGCTATTCCAAATGTCATGTTATTAAGGAGAAGTTAGGGGTCATCTTTTTTTTTTTTTTTCCCCCGATGCAGCAATCTACACCATTTTGATTTTTCTACGTGGTCCTGGCTGTGACCATAGTCTAGTTCAGCCTCTGACAGATACTTAATTTATTAAGCAAAATAATGCAACCAGAAATAAACTGGAACTATGGAATCAGTCTATTAGAAACAAACTAGTAAGTGCAGAACTGAAGCCTTACACCAAAACAGCTGGGCCAAGCGTAAGACAGAGTATGTTTTAATTTTGACAAGTAAAATTAGCTGTAGACCACTGGAATTTCCGTGTCTGTGTGTGTCCGCTTTCTTCTGTAACAAAAAAGCTGCCTCTCAACTGGATTCGTGGCCACCTGTATTTAAGGGCAATCCTTGGAGCTTCCGTTTTGTTGCTAGGGAATTAATAGGTGACTAGATCCATGTGGTTCTTAATGGGGCACTTCCTATCAAGCCTGATGTTTACATGCAATCAGTTTTTCCTATTCAGCACAGAAATTAAGCAGTTCAAAACTGAGCGTAATAATATAGAAAGAGATGGGTAAACAGAAAGGTTCATAGTTACAAAACACTCCCAGCAGGAGCACTTTCCTATCTTGCTCTCTTTCAAGTGTTCTGGAGGTTTGCATAAAAAAAGAGCAACCAAACCAGACCTCTGTGTTTTTTTCATGCATATGCCATGTTAGTAAATAAGGAAGGAAATGAGGAACAGGAGACGCTGCTGAACTAGAGGAGGTTCTGAGCTGCTGGCTCAGGGTTTCTGCCCAGGTCAGTTGCTGCTGACTTGTTCTGGGGTAAAGATTTTTGTATGACATTGAAACGTATCAGAAGTACGCGTGGAGAGATATCTGTGGTTTAACTGCTATAACTAAACTTGGTGAGATGTGGTGCATTTTCAGAAGTGCAGCTATTTTATGTCACATTATACTATTCTTTTATTATTGTGTTAGACTTCTTGTGATCCCCTATTTAAATCAGCCTTCTCTAGCTCTTTGCTGCCCAAGTCCTGCCTGTTCCTTTTAGTCATAAGGCTGCAGTGACAGTTTCTTACATCTCACGTGTATGTCGCTTCGTTCTCCTACTGGTGATTTTTACCCCATACTTAATTGTCACTCTAAATATCTTACTTGGCCTTCTGCAGGCAACTAACATTGCCTTAGATAGGATTTTTGTCTATGAAATATATTTTGTTTGCCCAACTGGAGCTGTCATCTTTAGTTTTGAGTAAGGGGCTGCACAGAGGTGTCAATACTTCTTGACCGTTGTGGGGCTTTCTGACTGTCAGGGACTGTAAGCCAGACTGTGACAGGAGCATAAGGCCATGTGTTGGGCTTTTCGCTGGTTTATTTGTTGAGATATCTCCAAGGGCACTATCTGGAAACAGCCAATGTGCTGGAGGGAAAAAAGCCCCACAAATGGGCAAAGGTACAACTTTCTGGGAAGGTGTCAGATATGCTGAGCTGCTTCCACCATGTGGTATCCATATATATGAACAGCTGGGGTACTGTCCGGCTGATTTTAACACAGTATCACAGTATTTGACCTTCCCAACTGAATAAAAATTCTGTGGTAGGTAGATATCCCAAATTACATAGCTAGATGGTCTGAGTTGTCAGTGTCAATAGGAGACATAAAAGCAAATAATGTTTTTTGGCATGGCCATACAGACTATATAAATGTTTCAGAGATAACTGTGCATATATTAAAATATATTTTAAATTCACTTGACTCCCTCCTCTTACAGACTTCTAGTAATCAATGTAATTAGTATTGCTTGGTGTTGTAGATTCCGTTATCAGCATATGCTATTCCTCTAAAGGCCTTTAGTAGTGTCTCGGTATATTAGCTGTAATTTTCTTATGCATAATTTAATTATTTACATGTAAGTTGATGTTGTTTGAAATTCCATAGATACAATTCATTACCAGCCACAAACAGATTACCATTGTGCATTAGGGTAAATAGAGCTATTTATTATTTAACAAAAGTGTAGAACTGTAAAATGACCTATTAAAAATATTTGTGCAAACCTGTTTAAATATTTGCTTAATGAAAAAGTGTAATGCTTTTCTTTAAAGTCTCATAAACTAATGAAAGTAAAAGAGCTACTTTTTCCTCCAGAGGTGCTTCTAGCACTCGTTAGCACTAATATGGATGATAAGTAGACACTGAATGAACACATCTCCCTGACAAGAGCAAATAGAATACAGAATGCCAGTGCCTTTGTTGACCTTTGCTTCTCCTCCGAAATGCAGCATGTGTTTGCATTTTTTGAGACTGTGTCAAGAGAAAGAAATGCAGGTAGAAAGCAAGTTAATGCACAATGTAATTATTTCAATATCACAGAAGATGTGTGAAGTCATTCAGTCTGTTTTTTGTTATCAAATACCTGCTCTGTATCATAGAAATGAGCATATATATATTTTTGGCTAATCGTTTTACCAAAAATTCAGATTAATTCGTTTGGTATTTCTGATAACGTAACTTTTTTGACACTTTCAAATCAAAGCTCTTACTTTGATCATTAGCTGCTTTTTATCAAAATGTATTTTAACATTTATTACTGTCTTAATTTTGATATTTTAATTAAAATAACTGTTCTAATTATTTATAGTTTGGAGTGACATTAAATAGTCATTTTAAAAAGACATTTGTATAACAGCTTGGTTCACTGAAAAACATGTTTGGATAAACACACACTTTTATAAAATGAAAAAAAAACCCCTTAAATTTTAGAAGTCGTAGAGTTAAACAGTATAATAGAAGTAGGTCATTGTACCAATATGGTTTGTATCTTTCAAGACATTCCTGAAATTTTGTAGATCGGCTGCTTTAGTAAGTGCCTGAATCATCGGCTTGAGCCAGCGATTGAATGAGTGAGAAAGTTAAAGTCTTGGAATACTTTAGAACCAGAACCTGCTTTGCCGTTGTAGCCCGAGCTGTGTTAACAAGCTACAGATGCTGAGTTAATGAACGTGTTTAATGAGCAGATGGGTGGTGGGAGTGTTTCTGCCCCTGTATAGGAAGCAAAGAGAGCCCTGGGAAAGACAGCCACAGGGCTGTGCCTGCTCGTATGGTATGTGTACTGCTAGGGCTGGAGTAACTGACCAGCATGTACGCTTTTTTGGAAAGTTTTATTAAAGACTTATCCTTGTTTGATTTTTATACTGTAATGAGTGTAGTGCGTGGATGTATTTAGGAAACTGATAAAATAATTTGAAAACTCTAAAATGATTCTCAGTAGAGAGACCAAGGACTGAACTGAGCCTTAAAATTGAAACAATGCACGTAATCGTAATTGAACTTTGTTATCCAGGGAGCTCTGGTAGAACAGATTTTAAAAGGAAATCTTGCTGAAGCGAGTAGGGTTGGTGAATTCTCATTTGCTACTGAAAGAGAAGATAATGAAAAAGTTCTGGGTGCTGTACCTTCTAAAAGCTCTCCTGTTAATCTCCAGAAGCCCTTCAGCTAAGTAGCGATGAGTCTGAAAATGTGACTGACTGCCTGAAACCAAAATGTAGGACTTGGGACCTGTAAGAAAGCATCTTTCTTCCTATGACTAATAGCCTTTACCATAAATTGGTGTGTATGACCCTTTCAGGTATCTGCTCATATAACTAAGAAATGAGCGTGGTTTTGAAATCTGAGTGATATTTCTGTTTCATGTTGGACAGTAAAAGCTTTTTATTTTTCTATCTTTGTGCCAGAACTCAGAAATATGATGGCATAGCACAACTCTAAGAAGTCATTTAATGGAGATGGTCTCTTGTGTCAAATGCAAACATCTATCGCTATAAACTACTTTTCCTTGGTAGGCTTGATAATTCCTTCCCACCCCTCACCAAGGGAAAAAAGGCCACTCTGCAGTTAGTACACTTCGTAGGGATCTGTAATAGTTTGTAGAAGCTGTTAGGAGAATTGCCTGAAAAAAATGGCACTAATTTATTAAAAGGTACTTACTGAAGTTTTACCCTTTTTGAAGCACTGCAAGCTGCTCAATCCAGGATCTTGAGGCGGGAGGAACCTGCCTATCTCTAAGCCACAGAAATCTGAAAGAATTTTGTTACATAAAGGAGCTTTTTTTTTGGGTGGGGGAGGTGGGGTGTGGGGGGGTGGTGGTTCTTTTGTGTGTGTGTGTGTGGGGGGGGGGTGTCTTTTGTGGGAGGAAAGAAGGATCAATGCAGAAGCAGAATAAATGGTAGAAGGAAGACACAAGCACATCTTGCAGTAGTGGTATTGCTTTATGATTAGGAGAAAATGCAAAATCTGTAATCATGGTAATTATTTAAACTGAGGAGGAAGAAATACATTTTGCATTAAGAGACTGGGAATTTCTACCAAAGCATTCATATTTCACAAGCATTTTGGAAAGATGTCACTTTGTAATTTATTTGGCTACCACAAGTGATGAGTGACGAATGGAATGTTTAGTCTGTATTTCCTGATAAAAGTCTTTCCAGGCAGGGAAAGGGCTCTCTTCTATCCAAAGAAGGGATCCAATTTTAAAAACAAACAAATGAAAAATGTAACTATCAGAACTCAGAAAGTGTTTGCTTTGATTTGTACATTGTAGTTCCAAGTACAAGGCAAAGAAGGGCTTTCTTTTTAATACCGCTGTCTTGTCTCTTTATAGAGCAAATGGATTTGTAGAAGACCAAACTTTGTTTCAACAGCATGCATTAAATAACCTTTAGAATTATACTGTGTTTCATGCTTTGAATGCGTAAATACAGGTTGGGTTCCACGACTCTGTTTTTAACTCCACTAATGATTTGGCCAAATGCACTGTTAGTCACCTTTTTGCTGTTTTTTCTTCATTCATAATTGGACAATACTGTTATTAAATTTATGCTGTTGCAAGGCACTAGATATTTTTGCATGACACCTACTCATTAGATTAATGAGATTCACCTGACTAAATCAAAGATGGTAGAACAGTGTGTGGCTCTGACAGATTGAAACTGGCTGAGCCTCCCATAGAGAGTGATCTACCCTAAGAACATGCCTCTCAATGAAAGATAATTTTCTGTTTACATCAAGACTATAGGACAGCTTCTCTCAGATTACATAAAACCAGTACTGCAAAATTCATATTATGCTGTGGAGGGGGAAGTCACACAAATGGATGTTTAGAAAGAAGCACAGAGATTAAAAGATTCAGGATACCATCTCTGTAAACTATAATTTAGAGAGCTGCAAGCTGTGTTCTGTAATCAGTGAAATTATAGGCATGCAATTACTGTTTTCTTTATTAAAGCTTATATTTCAATGTACTATCACAAATCCATCTTGTTCTCCAGATATCAACAACTCATCCAACCTATCGATACTCATCAGGACAGTATTCAAATTCAGTGCTGTCAAAGTTCTGTAGCAGGTCTGGAAAGACATAAGGACAGGAGCTTTGCAGTGTGGGGTATATGCTGTAAGGGGTCAGGGAGGGGGTCTATACTCTTCCAGCATGGTCAGTGCACAGGACCAGCTGAGAAGTCACAGAAAAAGTGGGACGCTGCAGAAATTACATTGCAGTGTCCGGTGGTTATAAGTTCAAACCATCATGGCAGAACGTGTAGATACAGTTATTCTTCAATTAGGCTGCACGCATATCTGTCCAGGTCTGCCTGAAGTGGTTGAATGTATTTGTTTTCATGGCACAGATGGAGAAAGTGCCTTCATCCACTGCTCAAAACATCTTCTGTGCTTGTCAGGTCCGGCTCTCCCGTAGGGGGAGGGAGAAGTGACTCAGATTTGCTGAATCTCCTCATTGGATTGAGGTGAAACAACCAAAGCTACACAAACACAAGGTCTTTATTCTGGGTTTACACAACAAAGTGGCAATAATAACACTTTACAATTATCAACAACTTGTAAGCCTTGCATTTCTTGAGAGAGGGGTATCAAATAAGAGAAGGAGAGGAGGCAGAGAAAGGAAAGAAGAAAGAAAGTGAGAATTCGCCAGTCCTGGATCCAGCATTGGTCTGGCCAACATGGGGTGCTGGTGGAAAGAATCCCCAGAACCTCTGGGGAGTCCCCTTTTATGTATGGTCCTTCTCCACCCCCTGATACGCCTTCTCTGCTCTTCATGTAAATTGGCTCACGTGCCTAGTTTTTGTTTCCAGAACACTTGTCTTTGAGGAAGGGGCTTCACCCTACCTCTGCACAGTTACTGCCCGCCTGCGGTTCAGTTTATCCTCACAGTGTTGACATCCTCAGCTGACTGTCTTGGTCATCGTGGTGATTTCTGCAGTTGCCTCACTGTTTGAGACAAACTTCCCAGCACAACTGCCCCATATGAACTTCTCAGTTCAACTTCTCAGTACAAACTTAGCAGAACTTTTAGTGCATCACAGCGGTGCACTTAAAGAACTATGTGGAAAATGAAGTTATTGTACCTGGCTGATCATCGCGGCCCTGTGCTGCCTCTTCAAATTTGTGTGCAAATAAGCAAATATCTTTTTATGGTTGTGCTCCATCATGTGTTTCCACCAAAGTAAACTTAGCTGACCCAGGGTCTGTAACCTGTTTGGTAAACTGGCTGACCCAACCCCAAGTAAATTAGAGCATTGTTCTGCTGCAAACTGGAAGCAAGTTTATTTGCTCCAGATAACACCTGAAAGAGCAGTTCTGCTCACAGCCTGAGGAACTGTATTCCAAAGAAAACTTCTTGGAGGATAAAATCTTTGTAGAGCAAGCATATTAATATCTAGCACAAAGTCTCCTTCAGACTTCTCATGGAGGAATGTCACTCTGGGTGACACTGAAGGGTGCACCACCTTTGAGGGAACTTAGCGAGATCAGAGAGGTTTTGTAATCGCCGTCTCGGGCAATCCTTTACTATTGGTCCGAAGATAAGGTCTGAGGCACTTCTGGAAATTAATTCCAAGATGTCCTGAGTTGAGCAACTAATAAACAAGCTGCTTAAGCTTAATGAATGCTTCTACATACTCGGTGGTTTGTATCCTCCGGAAAGACTGCAAGGCTTGCCAAAGGCTGAGGCTGCTCCAGGGTGCCTGGCATACACAGCACATGTAGCATTTCCCAAGAATGGTGCACACCAGCAACTTGGAGTAATGTTGCCGATGTGGTTTGATTTTGTTAGCTGCAGTCTTTTAAAAATGCTTTTGAAATCCCGATCTACAGGAGTCAGTTAGCGCTTTCAGTTTCTTCTGCATACATTAGTCGGTAGATTGTTACTTTAAATTTCCGAACAGGGAACTTGCATTCATATGCAAACTAAATTAGGGGTTGAGGCATGAGAACATACCACTTCTTTTTGCATTGAACTCTCAGGCCTGAGAAATCCTAGTGTGCAGAAGAATATCTCGGAAGTGCTCCTAACCGCACCCGCTGGGAGAATGGTTAATCAGAGATTCAATCAGCAATAAGTTCTTCTGCCATCATCCTTTGCTTTAGAAGACTCATTCTAACAAGATGGTGGCAAAGTTCCGAGTGTAGTTAAAAAAAAATGATTAAAAAAAATTCTAAGATAATTTATATATATTTATGGCTTTATGCTACAGCTTTAAGGACTCCTAGGAAAGATCCCAGTAAGTTTACCGTCTTTCTGCCCTCCCAACTCCAATTAACCATTTTCTCTGTAGAAAAATGTACTTCTGTTATGTAGATGTTTGAAGTATTAGATAGTATTTATCAGTTGGTGTATGGTGGGGGGCTTTTGGCTTTTGAATGGCAGCTGTAACAATACTTGGTGTTGCACCAAACTGCTCACTGAAGGACTGTTACGATACGAATGCAGTTTGAAATAAAGGAAAAGAAAACGCAGGTGTGAATTAAAAAAACGTACAGGTTTCCTGCCCTGTCAAGTTTTGCGTTGCTGAGTTGGAATGGCTTTTTTTTTACATAATATTCACTGGAAAAGTATGCATTTAGGCAAGTTTTGAAATTTTGGATATATTGATCACGTGCTCGGGTCTGTTAATTTGTTTCAAGTTTTGTAAGGTTTTATTTATTTATTTGGAAAATATGTTTATTTTTTGATGTTGCATTGTCACGCTTCATTTAATGTTATTTATTACTCTTGTTCATACTTAAATTAATACTTCTTGAAGTTTGTGGGTTGTTGTTGGTGTTTCTAAGTAGGCTGGAGGATGGTCTAAATGAGGGTCCCAGAAGTAATTAATTCAACTTGTTTACTTTAGCTGTGGCAACAACCTGATCCCAACTGTCCTGTATCCTAGAATTTAGGTCTGTTTCTCTAGAATACCACTTGGCTTTTTAAAGCTTTCCAAGCTCAGCCTATGGGAATGCAACCTCACTAATATTTCGTTTCATAACAATGCATTTCTGAAGTTCTGATTTTCTGCTTAGAAAATTTTTCCATTTTGTCTCATGTTTCCATTTTGTCTCATGTTCTTTCATGAAAATTTTCAGATTGTAATATTTATAAAAGTACAGTCTGGACCTGCTAAATGATATTTTTGATTGGTGTCAGAGGCGTTTTAAAAGATTGGTATGTCACACATGGTAGTTCCTTTGTGGTCAAGGCAAACATCTGTGCTTTGATTGTGTGCCTGCGGATTCTTGTTTGTTTGATCTTGAGTCTTGCGGACGTTCCCAAAAGCAAGCAAAGTGTTGAATGCTAATGAGATTATGACCTTAATTTGATGTCCTTCTCAAGCCCTGTCCTTAAAAATGGTTCTTAGGCTCTTTTGTTTTGTTTCTTGGTTTGGTTGTTTCCTTTTCTCTGGCATTTTCTTTGCGCCTCTGTGGGTTTTTCCTTAGGTTTAGCATATTTTCTATTTTTTTGCTCCTAATCAAGTACAGTCTTTCTTATTTGACTTTATGAAACTGGTTTCAGCTAGTCTGTAGCATCTGAGGAACACGTGCATTCCTATTCACTACATGTAAAATTATGTGCACAGGCTGACATAACCAAATGCTCAAATAACTGAATCTTTTGTGTAGTGCATATGTAACAATTCAGAAACATATGTATATAATATGATCTTTAGCTGCCTGCTTTTGTCAGAACAGAGGTATTTCAAGATTGTTGCATTGTGAGCATTTTTAGGTAGAGAGGCAAAGAGAATGGCTTTTTCTACAAACAGCATTAGAAAATGTGTTCAGGTCTGGTGGTAGTCAAAGCTTATTGTACCATAGCTTTTTCCCTTCAGTAAAAAAAATTTTGAGGAATGGAGAAAACACTATACCATTAGAGATTTAATCTTGAGATACCTTAGTTACACTTTACAATTTCTCCATGAGTGAAAAATTGTTTTAATCCAGCAGAAAATGGTGAAACAGTAGGTGATTGAGAGGCGAAACTGGACAGATTCAGGTTGGATGCTAAATACAAAATATATAAGGGGGAGAGGGATATTAACCATTGGAACAGGCAGTTGAAGTTCTGGAGTATGGTGGGTTCTTCACTGGTATTTCCAAAGTGAGACTGAAAAATCTTGTTTTAATTACATACAAGTTATTTTGCTCAGTGCAGGAATAACTCGGTGAGATTTAACAGTCGGTGATATACGCAAGGTCAGCCTGTATGATCTAATGGTTTCTTCTGGCTTTAAATTCTGTGAATGAGAGTTGTAAAAATGTATTGCTTCAAGTTCCTCTGTATCAAAATAAGGCAACTTTTAATTCTGTGTTTGGTTCAAATGTGAAATGGCTTTGGTTTTTTTTTTTCATTCGTCCCCTACAGGCGCAGCACAGCTCTCAGATTCATGTACCTGTAGGATGTGTATTAAACACAGAAGTAGCCCAAGGTCATAAGCTTTTGATATTTGTTTTGGGCCCTGGTGGTCCATAGGAGGCATCTGAGACCTTAATAGACTTAACGGGCTTGACCCAAGCATGAAATGCAACTTCTGGCACTGAAGGCTTTATTAGTCAGTGGATCATACAGGTATTAATCTTTTGGTTCACTGCTTATTAACCCATTTATGGGATAAGAAGAGTTTGGGGTTTTTTACCCCTAATACAGTCCCTGTATCATCAGAAGGCCTGAAATCAGTAAATATATTTACAAATACGGAAGAAGCCTTAGCAAATTAAATTAAAATCGTGTAGCTTTTAATGGTGTCTGAGTCTTCTCCATTCTTTGCATCTAGGAAGGAATTGGCAAAGTTAAAATGGAAGTATACCCCTTCTTGCCAAACACAGCGTGTTGTTTGTCACTGAAAGTGGCTCAAAATATGTCATCACTAAGGTTGAAACTGTTTTTATTTATTTTTAAGTTTCTTCTCTTGTGTTAGCCTGCTTTGAGGTGAGAAAAGGCAAGGTATGAAATAACATTTTAATTACGACATATGAATACTACCTTCTCATCCATTAGCACAGCTTACTTGTTAGCTAACTAGTTAAGGAAACATTGCCATTACTCTGTTGTTATGGCTGTATTGGTATAGTTAAGATAATATAGCTTATGTGAAGACCCTCTTCTACATTATGAAGATGAATTCTGGACCCTTCCCAAAGAGAAACTCTGGTGGTATTAGTAATTTGTTGTGTATGATTATGCCCATTTCATTATAAAAGTGAGTTTTGCTGTGTGGTAAATTTACTGTATCTTTAGTTTTGCTGGATATCACTTCTGCACAGATATTTTGTCCAAACAAAACACGGGGAACTATTCTAATCTGTCTAGGGTTTCCAGGCATTTATTCAGAGTCTGACGTATGATGATTTGTGGGAACTAATGAAAGGAGGCAGGACAGCACCACACCAGTGCAATAATGTAATGCATCCTAGGCAGTACATCATTAAATATTAGGATTGGACATCCCAGGCTGGGAAATCCTATAGGAACGGAATTGTGGCAATAATTCTTCTG
The DNA here is from genome assembly GCF_015220075.1 of Falco rusticolus. Taxonomy (NCBI): domain Eukaryota; kingdom Metazoa; phylum Chordata; class Aves; order Falconiformes; family Falconidae; genus Falco; species Falco rusticolus. Next base: position 16,095,303 of record NC_051193.1, on the reverse strand, counting down.
CAGACTGTAGATGGGGGCTTATTGCATGTCTGTACTGAGCACAGGAGGGAGGTATTAGGAGGTTAATGATGCTCTAAAGATACTCACCACACTCATTCTGCAGAGCAGCTTTGATTTTCTGTGCCAGTTTGATCTGAGTATCTTGGACTAAAAGGTGAGAGTTCTGCGTGCAAACGTAAACTGAGTGAGGGTTGCATTCAAGTGAACTTTACAACGAAGGCATATTGTAAATATCTTTTTATGACTTCTAATAAAAAGACAAAAAAAAAATTACATATACAGCCTGATTGGGAGAATGAGCTTCCACCTTATCCCACTGCAGTTTCCCAAAGGATTACTTTTTGACTTGGGAAGTAGATAGTATAATCTGCTGACAAGCATCAATGTTTTTTTGATAAGGACATCTGAAACATTAGAGAATCTGGCCTGTGAACTGATGTCATAGAAGCTACCATAAAATACCTGCTGGTATTTTTTTCTGTGATTAGTATCAGATATTGGTTTGAACTAGTAAACTGGAGACAAAATTCTTCCTATGTGCTTACCAAATTCTCAAGCAATCAAGTGACCACTGGTAAAACAGTCTTTAGCTACCTATAGCTTTTAGCTGTGTTTTTTGCTACTAACTTTCTCACTTTGAATGGAAAAGACACTCTGACAAAATAATTGGTAGTAATTGTTGTACTGGTGTCAGTTTTAATAAAGCATTCAAGTAAAAAATATTTTACAGATCCAGCCATTTCCTATGTGTCACCAGATAAAACTTTCACATCCTTCAGCACCAGGATCTTAAAGCTACTAGTACTTGTATTTTTCTTTCATGCTATGTTTTTTTTCTTGTTAATAATAGAGCTGTCATTTCTAGTAAAATATGAAACAGCCATCCAGGGAAATAACACCAGTGATAGATAGAGCAGGCTGAAACACTAGACTGAGTGAACACAAATGCTCAATAGCTTGGAATATAATTCTGTCATTAAACTGAACCTGTAAAGGGACTAGAACTGCATGCACTGGGGTGAAAATGCTTTGTTCTCTGGAGACTGATTCAGCTTCCATTGGGACTGTTCAGGTCACTGGAGTCAGATCAGGCGTCTGAGATTTGAAGGGAGTCCTACAGCCAAGGAAGAAGTGCTGTCAAAAATCAGGCAGCATTAGACTGACCAGAGGGAGAACCTATAGAAACGTGCACCAAAGATGGAGTGCTTTTGTCAGCCTCTCTGCCAAAAGATTCCCCTTATTTGTCACCCATCTTATTGAAGAAAAGGTTGTCAAGTCCAGGCAGAAAATTTGCACACAAAGGGATCATAGGCAGCTCTATAGATCTTATTTGTTTCTTCCATATTAGAAACTGGGATCCAAGACAGAAGGTACAGTGCAATAGAGAGACTCCCATCTCCCTTTTCTGTTTGAAATGGATGTCACCTATGTATGAAAGATTTCTTATACGTGTGGGTCTGGGGAGCACATTTTATCTTTCTTCTAGCTCTCCTTAGTGAGGTTTGTCCAGTAACTCAAGATATACACTGTCAGCCACCTGGCAAATTGTTTCTCCTCTCTGTGTTTGTTTCCTTCATTCCAAAAATTGAAGTGAATATATTTTTTCTCTATCTTTACAAAACACTGTGACAATTCTGGATGGACAGTGCATTAGGAGACTTCAGTGTCACTGTTATTGTAAACAATGTTGTTTCTTTGTCCCCAAATATTGAAAACAAGTATTTTCTGGGGGAGATTCCAAGTGGGTAAGAAAAGTAAAAACTGCCTATTTAAATGATAATTATGCTCTTCTCTTCCTCCAAATAACAGCTAAAATGTCTCTGTTTTTCTCATTGAGTAGTCTGGTTGGCTAATGGACGATGTCTATTTGCAGTTAAAGCTATTGCAATGTTGACAATTAACCATATACGTGGAACAGGGTAATCAGTATGAATGCAGTTTTATCACCGATGTTAATTATCTAATATTTTCCAGCTTACAATAATGTGAAAATTCCTTAGGCATAAATGAAAATGAACCCATCAATTACAATTTTTCTCAAGATAATGGCTGACAGAACGTTTGCTGCCCCACAAAAAATGAAAGCAAGAGAAGAATTAACAAAATTAAGAACTTGGTTGTTCAGGCTCTATGGTGTATATAAATGTAGTCATATATTACATGATGTGCATTCTCATTTCCTCATGGGGGGAAGTTTCCAAGTTGGTGACTGGATTACTGATACAAATCTTTCTTTTTGAAGATGTGTGTGTATGTGTGTGTGCAGCCACTTCTAAATTTTCTAAAGAAAACACTCTTAAAAGCAGTAGAACAAACCCTGGTCTTTAATGTAGGCTGTGACTGCGAGCAGAATTGATCTAAAGCTATTGTTTACTATAATAATTCGTAAAAATTAATTACATCAGTGTCTAGGACAGTATGTGTTGCTTTATGTAGAAACAAGGTAAAAGCTTTCTGACTTGTCTCCTTTGTATTCCTGAACAGCTTGCCCTTTTCATTTTATTTCTCATCACCTGAGGACTAATCTCAGTTACAATCATTCCGATCGAACATTCTCAAATGACCTTTAGATGCTGAGGAGAGCCACTGAAGATTATTTGTTAACCTCCATCCTCCAAACTTGAATAAGCGTCCTAAGTTAACAGAAAGTGAGGAAGACCATGAATAAGCAGTAATTTTCAGGAAACCAGGTCTTGGCAGTCTTACAAGTCCTGTGAGCAATTTTCATTTTGAAGTTTATCTTCAAATGAAAACTTGAAAGACACTAAATTTATCTCTTTAAAAGAAAAAGCATTCCAGAAACTGGGGAACACTAGCTATGGGCCTGCTGAGCATCTAAGGGGTGTATAGGCTATATACACTATGTTGCATGACATAAATGTCTGGATTTTAATTTTCTGTCCATAGCTAATCTTCCTTAAGTATTTAGGCTTCTTGAGCAAACTGCAGGAAATGGGCTTGCTCTCAACAGAAGCCCCAGGCAGGATTTCTGCTCCTGGAACTGACTAGGAACTTTACCACAGGTACAGGTCTTGCATTCACTGAGTGATGCAAGTCGAAATATCTTAAATGTCTGAAATACGTGCCTCCAGTTTCAGAACAGGGGGTTATGATTACACAAAACTTTTGACAGAAGAAAAACACAGCTGCTTTCTCTGTCTTCTGTGATAATCTACGTCAGGCTTAGTTAGCTCCATTAATGACTGATGTAGACATTCCAGGGCTTTTCTCTGTATTTATAGAACAAAGAGATAGTTATTACATCTGATACCTGAAACAAAGCAAGCTAAAGCCTCTACCAGCAATGCTAACTGTTGATATAGGTCATTATACTTTGCATGTGACCAAACAAAGGAATTATATTTGTTGTGCTCACTTTATGAGGCACTTGATGCTGAATATGATCTTAGCTAGCAGACCAGCCTGAAAATATAGTGTTTCTCAAGTAGGTATCATGTATAGTTTTGTTTTGCTGGCAACTGTGCAAATCTGTTTCTGCATGCAAGCTCTGAACAAGAGTATATATGGGCAGAAGCAACATACCCATCCAAAGATGGTTTGGTTTTCTCCCCTCTCCGCTCTCACAGAAAGCACAATAGAATTGTACATTCTGTAAGCTGCCTTTGGCGTTCGAGCTCATGAAACTTGCTGGACTAAGTTCTCTATCTTTTAGGTTAAGGGGTTCAGATTTCTTAAAATGTTTCATTATATTGACCTTGTACTTTTTAAAATATTATCAGTTTCTATTTCTGCTCAACATCAAGTGATCTTTATCTGTGCCCTATTTTTCTCTGACTGATTTTGGTCTAACACTGTCTGTACTGAACGTAAAGAAATGTGTAATTTTTTATCCTCTGAGCAAGCATTAGCTAATGAACTCGTTATGGTTCTTCACTTACTTAACTGGAAACCCTTTCAAGCTTTAGAAGTCTGGGATTTCAAAATGATTGATGTTAGTTCAGTTTGTAAGTGCAGTAACTTCTCACCCAATTGCCAAAGTAGTAACATGGTAGAGATCTGTACATTTTCAGCATAGTAGCAAAATAAAAATGGTGGTGGCATTGAAGGGATTGTGCTCTAATTACTACTTTCATGTCTGTAAGTTGTGGAAGGTGAGCCCCTGCAAAGTAAAAGGAGGGCAAGGGCTTTATGCAACCTGCCACCAATCCTGGTCTCTGGAAGATAGTGTATCATCCTCACTAGAGGAATACCAGCATGTGCTAAAGCTCACCAAGGGGATCTCATTTACTTGCCATAGAATTGGATGCTGCTGCTTAAAGCAGTTTGAAGATCCTAATTTTAATGGAGATACTGTCAGTGCGCTACAGAACTGCATGGCCTTGGCAGAGCTCTGGTGCTACAGTTGCCTGACACATGGAAATGGAGATTTGATGAAGGCATTCCTCATAGTGTCTCTCACTATAAAGCTTGATTGTTTTAATTCCTTTAATCAAAGTTTTAATAGAGTTATCATGTGGCCACACTGTGGCTGTAATTGCATATATGGATTTATGTACGACATTAAAAATCTTGCAACAAACCCGCCAATTTAAAATCTTTCTTTTCACAGAGGAATAGTTTTCTAGCTTTTTGCTGTTACACAATTGGATGTAATTGCTTGTCAGTAGTTAACAGCTTAGGAAACATTGCTCTGCGATGCTAAGGAAAAAAAGAGGAAAAGATTACAGCTTACATTAAGTATAGAAAACCAGCAAGTTAGGCAGAACTCTGACTTAAAACTTCCAAGCGAGTATGCTGACTGCTTACATGTTGAATTTTTTTTCATATATTTAAGTATGCTGAAGCTTTAAATACATTGCGTGATGAAAGAACAGTATATTGTGTTTATATTTTGTTTATCCTGACAAGAGGAGTTTTCTCATAAGTCTAGGTCTTAATAGGCAGGCATTTATGTAATGTAGCATCATTATGTCTGCATGTTTCACAAGATTGTGTTCCATTTTCTTTCACTTTGAATACAATTGTACATATATATATATATGTGTGTGTGTGTGTTAATTAGGTTTGTTAGACATGTTTAAATGCCTGCCAAAAAGAAATATTGCCGTCCAGCAATGGGATGTTTTGGCCCATAATCTTTTTCCTTTCCTTTGCCTTATTCCACATAACATAAAATAAATTCATATAGTCTTTCTAGTATTTATTTCATTTTCTCTTAAAAAAAAAGGGGGGGGGGGGGTTGGAAGAACAACCCCCCCAAACTTGTTTCTGCTGTAAAACAGTATTAACAGTTCAGCAGAAACAGAAAACACTCTTAAGACTGAGTAAACTTCTCATTTTTAACTTTAATGTAAATTGACTCATCTACTAGACATGAAACAACCTTAACAGATAATCTAGTTGATGTTCCTGTAAATATAGCTTTATTCCCCACAGAACATTTTCTTGCATTTTGTGCATCCTACCTTTAAATACCTCAAACAGTGGAGCACACTCCCTCTGAGACTAATTTACAGGCTTAAATATTTAGTAAACAAGTCAGTTGTGGTTATTAATTATTCTTAGTGTTATTTGCACTGTGATAGGCAATAAGGCGTATTGTGCTAGTCAATGCAAAAAAATGTAACAAAGAAGTAGTCCTTTGTTTCCCTGGGACAAATGACCTCTGTAAGGCATCAGTGATACGACTGATGCTCAGAAAGAAAAGTCCTGTACTGGAAAGACCACAGCAGACTCAGCCTAGGTCTGTTTTACTATTGCAAGTGAAGAAGCTCTGCCTTCTCTGTTGTCACGTGCTGTCTGCAGATACTGTTCCAGTTTGCCACACCATCTTTGTATACGATAAAATTATGGTTGGGTAGCTCTGCAACAGTGTGCAAGCCTTTCAGGTTTCTGCTACCGTTTTGAATTGCTTTCTCCCCCGTATATTGAATTGTCTTTTTCCAATCTCTCTCATTTCTTTTCTGAAATGTTGCTAGGTGACATGCCCATGGCTACTAAGTCAAAAACCTTCAAGCTTTTAACTAATTCAAAGAGATATTTCCAGCCAATATCTTGCCTCTATTGCTTTGGAAGCTACATAACTACTATCACATGTATTGGTGACCAAAAAGATTCCTTGAATCTTTATTTTAAAAAACGAAAACAAAATCATATCTGTCTACATTTGAGCAGTGCCAGGTACTTTATAGTACCATGTCTGGTTGTAGCCTCTAGGCACTGATATTATATAAATTTACTTTGCTTAGTACTAAACAAAATTGTCAAGCTTGGAGACATTCTGATTTCCATCAAACAGAGTCACTTGGTTAATTATAGGACGTGATGGACAAATGAAGGTAAATAAATGTGATTTGTATTGATAAGTTACTATGATTTTATGAAGATAAATAATAAACCATTAGTGCTATAAAGTGAGTTGAAGTCATCAGAAACCACAAAGTTCAAAGGCATTTAATCCATTTTGATTTGTTTGTAGGCAGATCAACCTTTCTTCTCTACAGAGATCTATCTGTCCCTTAAAGTGCAGAATTTTTCATGACATCAGGGTAAAAAAAAAAAGCACTGAACAAAAGTAGTTTGGACCGTATTCTTTGAAAAACAGTTCCTTAATCCCTTTTTGAGTTTTCAGCTCATGTTTTAGTCAGCAAAACAAATACAGCGCTCAATGTTGTAGGCAATGATAACACCAGGGTAAACACAGGAAATGCTTTTATTAATATGATCTAAACATTTAATTGCTTTCCTTGTAGTTTAATCTTATCTTTACACATTGAAGCAGTGCATATTGTACATTTCTGATCCTCAAAGGACAGCTTTTCATATGGCATTGTAGAATAAGACATTATCACCAGAAACCTGACAGGCCTGTAATGTTCCTTGTCAGCCGAGGGGCTAGAAAGTTTGTTATAATTATGAAGGAGATGTACAAAAGATCATGGTTTGCAAAAGGCAATGCTGAATACCATTTTATAATTAAAGAGTAGGGGTAAAGTCAAGATGTGCCATGAGTACTGGGTTCCTATGAGACATGAAGTGTCAGAATTGAATGAGCCTCAAAGCAGAGAGTTCAGTCTCCAGATAATGCATTTGCAATCAGGTTAAAATTAAAGAAACAAAGCCTTAAATTCTGAATGATAAAAGGGCTATCATCAAGAAGCCTAATCCCACAATTTAGAAGCCATGTTTATGATAAACCAGTTACCTAGAGCAACAGTTTTTCTGTTCAATTTAAACTCACTTTTTCAGATCATGACTCTGTTTGTGGTTTTATATGTAAAGAAACATAAACGGATCTAAGGGATGCTTCAGGTTTATTTGCCAGCTATTTTAGTTTCCTCTATTTAAGGCGGGTGGTATAACACCTGGAGCCCCTTCTGTGTTCCTGTTCTAGATTAAGGGTTTTTTCTTGCTTAAATGTGGGTAACTAGGATTACCTAGGATTATCAGATCTAGTTTCACCCGTGCTTAGTATGTTAATCTTGGTCTTTTCCTATCTACATTGGGAATTTATCTCCTAATATATTTTAGAAATATGCTTGCATTTTTTGTTGGTAGCATCGTACTAATGGCTGAATTTCAAATGTCTTTGTGAAAGCCTGGAGTGAGAGCCTCCCATAATTACAGAGAGTCCGTTCCCTTAAACGCAGAATCTGTTCAGACTTCTTCTCATCCACATGATCTATTTCCATAAATATGACCAGCATTTTATCTCATTTTTCCCTTTATTTATTTTTACTACTTCTATTCCTTCTCTTAAAATGTGCTATAAAGCACTATATGCTGTAGAGAACCCAGAAAAAAAGACATGAAAATGTGAGGAGGCATAAATTATCACTCTGCCGTTACGCTGTACAGCTTGCCTTGAGATGTGTAGCTATTTAAGCTGTTAAAGCCAAGAAGCCAGGCTCCATTGTTGCACCCCTGTATAAACTCTCAGAAGACTGCTCTGATTTAATCCACGTGGCAAATGGTAATATAGCAGGTAACACGAATACAGCTACATGCATAGTCCCAGTTAATATGTCATTATGCAGGAATATAGTTAAAAACGAAATAATTTTTTCTCTCGCCTTGAAAGTTTGATGAAACAAATATAAGTATTTGCTTCAAATATTGTGAGCATATTTCTTTCAAAACATAGTGCCTTTCACAATCCTTTAAGCACCATTTTGCGGTCTATCTTAGAAATACTGTACTAGGCAGCTAAGAAAATCTTAGAATAGAATGTGAATTATGTATGACCTGACCTCTTCATCCATAATTTTCTTGCAAAGGCAGAATTATATAGCACGTTTGTTTTAACTAAAATCTGCTACAGGCCAATATCCTAAATTTAGAGCGCTGACATAGTGTATTTTGAGTGTGTGTAACTAATTCATTTGACATAACAATAAACTTGTGTTGTCTCAGTACAGGAGCATATCAGAAAAATTTCTACTAGGCTTCTGATGTGTGACACTAAATTACAGAGGGAATCTTGGATTACCCTTTTGCTATTTTTAACAAATAGTTGATAATTGGGCTCTCCTTTTCCATCTTGAATTTTCCAGGGATTATAGGCTTTAAAAGTAAATATAATCAAGTGCACAGATATCCTTTAAATATTGCTCGGTTCCCTTGTAGCTGTGGAAACTAGCAGTGAGTTTTCTCATGTCATTTTTAAGACCTACAATTTATCAGTGTCTTTTGGACTACTGTCTAAATGGTGTTCTACGTGACTTTCTGCCAGAAGATCTGCAATTGGACTATCATTAACTTTTGTAAAAGCAAACTATATGAAAGAATGCAATTTTAGTGCCATACAGGCATATTCCACTTGAACTTTCTCAAGGCTAGGAGCCCGACCTCTCCTTTTTCAGTTTCACGTCAGCATGGCGCCGTTTCTTTTAGTGAAATAACTTCTGATTTACAGTGGTTGAAACCAGGCTTTTAGGTAGAATAATTGACTTGGTAACAATGTAAAACAATAACCATCTGCTCTGGTCCCTTCTGTGTAGATTTATATATGATAAGGGTGAGCGCCTGGGAAAGGTGAAGACAGTATTAATATTATTGTATGTGTTTTTCTATATGCCTTCTGCTTAGTTTTTGAACTTGAGGGGTCTATTGGGAAATCTAAGAACTCTTATCAATTACTCTAATAATAAATTCGTCAAGACACAGCTCTTGTAATACTTCGTTCTTGCTTTTGATTCAATTATTTTGACATTACTGAAATGAACCTAGAAATGTCTCTCCACTGGGGAAACAAAAGCAAAAAGAACAACATAATAAAGAAGTCATGAAGAAAGCTTTGTGAAGAGCCAAGTGATTCAAGAAACAGACAGGTAGAATGTTTCTCATTTCCTGCTGTCCCATCTCAATATACTCCAGCAAGTGAACCGTACTTTACCATCAGCGCCTTCCATACAACTACAGCAGCTTTGCTCTGATCAGTGATCCTTTGCCTTTTACTGAGCTGAGCATAAAGGATTTTGAAAAGGGGGTGGGGGGAAGACAAGCTAAGGATTTCTTCAGGGGCAAGTCGTCTTAAAAACACCCTGTAGCTTAGAGGATTACTGAAAGGTTCGTTTACTTTTCATGCCACTTGATGGAATGTAAAGAAATTATACTGGAATGAAATAGGGATGATAAAAATGTTAAGATGTAGATGTCTGGTCACTTCTGAATGTGGGACTGAAAAGCTTTGTCACATTTCATATTATTAATACAATTAAATTGTGTTAATGAAATTGTTAAGTATCAGTTCAAATCCTGAACACCTTAATTTAGATGACACTTATATGGGAATTAGTCGGTGTAACAAAATAATTATCTGTACTTTTCCTATCTTAGTGGAGAACTCTGAAACTTTTGCTGATGATCTGAATGCCTCCATGGACATGTAGAACACGTTCTGGTTTTATTGTGCGTGGTCCATCACCACTTGGCCTTTCAGAGGAATGAGAGTCTCTGCTCTAGCTCATCTGCATTTTCCCTCTTTGTTGCATGACGACAGGGTACGATGGTACTCGATTATGACATGATGCTACTGTAATTGTGTCGTGGACTTTTATCACATTAGTGGCAGGATCTGCATACAGTAGTCGTCTTCTGAATTATTTGTCCTGTGTTTTCAATTGTCTTATGTTGACTTTATTAGTTAGTTCTGACAAATAGGCCTGGACTGCTTTGGGCAAGGCTACTGTACTACTGGCTTTCCTGAACATGTCTCTTTTCTTGAGGTGAGAAATTCTGCTAGTGTGGGACTTGGACAATATTTTACCAAGATTTCTGAGAATCTTGCAGCATGGTCCATGCTGGTTTTCTGTGGCTGTAGGTTAGGGGAAGTCTAGAAATCTTGGCGTTTTCAGGTTTCTGTTTGAATGCCTTCCATTGTTCATGGACAGTAGCTGGTCTGCTCAGAGCACACCCTACAGACCTGCCATCCGCTTTGGTGTGAGAACAGACAGCAAAACTATTACTGTTGTGGTGAAGTGAGCTACCCCTGTGGTTTACCTGCGCTGCATGTGCATGGTAGCTCGGTCCTAGGTTCACAGGTTTCACTGAACCCGTGCTGCATGGTGCATCAGCATGAATTTATGTCTAGGGCTTCTTCAGTTATTTTATAAATAGTCATTTTAGGTTCTAATGTGCTTTAATGTGGACAGTCTCATGAATTGTATAAAGCTAGTGACTTGCTGGATTCTTTAAAGTGTTAATCTGTACGGGAGAAGAGACGGCTCTTGTCAGGTTTGCTGTTACGCTTAGATCAGAGTATCTAATATAGTTATTTTATGCCTGCAGATAAATGCTTTTTTATCAGCATACTTTTAGTTTTTCAAATTAAATAAAAATATATTGGCAAAATCTTAAGATTTCCCACTAGCTGACTGCACCTCTACAGGTGAGCTGGCCAGGGAAGAAATAGGTTCTAAAAAACCAACCACCTTAATCGAAAAGATGATACTGTTAGGAGTCTCTAGCATAGTAAAAATCACAAAACTAAGGACAAATCTATGTCCATGGTGACAAATGCTTCTGTGGTGGGTTGACCTTGGCTGGACACCACGTTCCCACCAAGCTGCTCTGTCACTCCCCTCCTCAGCAGAACGGGGCACAGGGAGGATATAAGATGGGGAAAAAACCACTTGTGGGTCAAGATAAAGGCCGTTTAATGAAGCAATAGCAAAAAATGCATGTGCAAAGGAGGCAAAGGAAGACAAAAGATGTTATTCCCTACTTCCCATCAGCAGGTGACATTTGGCCACGTGCCAGGAGCAGGGCTTCAGCCCGCTCAGTGGTTGCTCTGGGAAGCAAATGTTGTAAATAACAAGTGCTCGCCCCCCTTCATCCTCCTCTCTGTTAGCTTTTATGTCTGAGCAGACATCGTATGGAATAGGTGGGTCAGCTGTCCCGGCTGTGTCCCCTCCCAAGATCCGGCCCACCCGCAGCGTACCGGTGGTGGTGGGAATGCTGGAGAGGCAGCCTTGGTGCTGGGCCGGCGCTGCTCAGCAGCAGCAACACACTGGTGTGTTCCCACCACCTTTCTGGCTACCAACACAAAGCTTGGGGCTACAGGGGCTGCTGTGGGGCTCAGCCAGACCCAGCACAGCTTCCAATCAGAAACCTATTATGTATAGCTCATATATAGTTTGGCACTGCTGTCAGGCTGTTTGGTTTTGGTTGGTTGTTGTTTTTTCTTAAATAGAGTTCAAGCACTGAGCTCTCAACGAGATAAAAATCTTTTTCTTTTCTATTCATGTCATCTCCATATTAGGTTAAGATCAGTTGAAAGACAGCCCAGGGGACTTCGCATGGTGGCTTTGTGTACATCGGGCTGACCTACTGATGACAGGGGAATTTAGTTACTGGCACTTAGATGTGCCAGTCTGTGGTTGAACAAATATTTACTCAGAAGTGGGAATCAAAACAATACGTGAAGACTGAACTCTCATTTCTTTTGGGACTTGCTTCTTGTCGTCTTTTGGAAAACTCCATTAAAAGCTTTGCTTCCATGGAGTATACTGAAGATGCAGCGGGTAAGTCAGATCTGAGTGTGCATCTAACAACTGGGAAAAAAGTTATTCTGGCTGACAGCTGAGAATTTTTAGAGTGATAGTGAGGTATGTTTAGTGTCATAGTAAACCTACAGATCATCTGCAGCAAATGTAAACAAATACACTTAGGGAGCTGTTACTTCTTCAGGTATCCACTGCGAGAGGTGCACTTCGCTATTCACCAGTGTGTAGTGTATGAAGATAACAGAAATCACTGCCAATAGATAAGAGTGATCTGTTTTTCAGATGGGCAAAGACCTTTGCATTTCCTACTCAATATAAAGAGTGGGTACCCAATGGCCCTGTAGTTGAGACCATTAATACTTCATTCTAGTTACGTTCTGCAGTATTACATCGGTGACTTTGAGTGGAGTTATGTATTTGACTTGACCAATTTCTGGCGAAGTAGCTTAACTCCATATAATTTTTTGTTTGTTAACTATTACTAATTTATAGTAGCTGTTGTTATTTTTCAGGTTAAATACAAATAAAGATTTTCACATATTGAAGCTGTTGGATTTTTTTAAATTCCCTTGGGCCATACACTTTCCCCAAACCAAATCCTGAGGTAGTAGTTTGCTTATAAGCACTAATGGTTCTAGACACATCCATGCAATTGTTCTTCATTTTCCTCAAGTAGAGCTTCGTTCTTGAAATAGGACACGCTGGAAATAAGTGACATGTCTCTGTTGTGCCTTGTGTGACATCTATCAGGCTGGTTCTGTTGATCAATTTAATTTCATAATGCCTGACCCACAGGTGTGCGAGATCTATATATCAAAACTGGAGACTTTTTTTCCATATGCCTCTGATTTGCATTCTCAATCTCTTTCTCCCAGTTATACTTGAAAAAATTAGCATGTTACAGACTCAGAAAGATAAAGACAATTCCCAGACAGGTACATAATTATTTTATACAGGGTAGTCGTGTGTGAGTTTGTGTGCGGTGTAACTTTTTTCTCACTGTCTTGCTTCTTACAATGATTTTGACAAAAAAAGTAATTGCAGACAATACTAAAGAGTCTATAAATTGTTCCAAAGCCAAATCTTCTTGTAAACGAGCTCGTAAGAAGTCAGGAGCTTGTAGATTATTTCTGTCCTTAGATGTTTGGCTTAATGACTTGTTTCCAATGAACCATTACTTGTGCCTCTGGAGTTCCCATAGAGGAAATTAAGCATTAAATTTTAAGTGCCTTTTTTTTTTTTTTTCCATTTTCCACCTGCAATCGTAATTGCAATTTTCAAAGTTTGCTTCCAGTGAGAATGGAAATGTAGGTTAAAATAGAAAAAGAGTTAAAATTAATACAACTAAGGGTCATAACTCAGCACTAAGAAGAAGTGGTTGGAACTGAAACAGAGAGAGTTACTCTAGGACTGAAGCCTGCTGCCTGAAAAAATAAAAAAATTCTTTGAGAAGGATTTTTCTGCAAAGGTAAGATTTAAAACTCTGTCAGTGCAGCTCAGAGATCAGTTTGTAGCACACTAACCTAAGGATGAATCCTAAAAGTAATCGGTGAGGAGGAATTGGTACAGCCAGGCTGGAAATCAGGTGCTTTGCTGTGCTTCGCTGCGTGTCGTTGGCTTGGACATTGGTGTTGGCTTTCTCAGTTCTCAGGGACCTCAGGAACAGGGGGCAGCAGGTCTGTGCTACGTGACCTGGTCCAGGCGCAGCAGCCTTCCCTGCGCTCTTGTGTTTGCTGGGAGGGGACTGGAACTTAATCTTGTGTTATGTCCTGAATGGGCCAAACTGGTGGGGTTCTGGAACTGTTAATTAAACCTGCTGCATGTGTGTGGGGTTGCCTCAATGGAGGGAATGTCAGGAGTGGGTCTGAGTGGCAGAGCAGGGCTATAGTTCATGACTGAGCCTGATGCTTGAATGTGCATTTTGCTTTCATTGGTATATAAGTAGATTTATCAGACTAATCACTTTAGGATCTGGCTTATTATCTTTCTCGGAGATTTCTTCCATTGTTATCACTCACCCAGTTATTCTTGCACTAACACAGTTCTATAAAAAATATTTCAGGGGTTTTGTTTCTTATGCTGCTTTTGAGCCTTAATTGCTATATTGATATTTTACTGATTGTGTACCGAAAAAGTTGGGTCTTATTAAGCTTCTTGAAAACCTGTGTACTATTGCTGGTCTGTAATGGTTAATCGTTGAGTTTGTTAGCTCTCATGATCTGTTAAAAAGGGAATCTCTCTTTCGTTGTTCCTTGAAACGAAGATATATCAGTTCTTGCTTCACAGTGATGTGGTGTCGTGATAAAATTACATGCTGGGTATTTCAAGCAAGACACTGAGATTTGTTAGGTTACTTTGGGTCTAGAGGATGGGCAAGATAAAGCAGAGATAAGCAGTTCTGAGTTCTACTGTCTGTTAGATTCTGTCCTGAATGCATTTTGGTAGCAAGCATACCCTAATCTGTCATTGCATGTGCACTGAACAGAAGACTGGCAATTTTCTTATGGATCTCACTTCAGGTTCAGAGGGTGCTTTGTAGATGATGGGTGATTCTCTTACCAGCTCTGTGAAACGGGAAATCAAAGATACCATTAGTCACATGTCAAGTGGGGAAGCAGGGCCCTAGGGCAATTGATGCTGCAACTGTAAGTTCCATCTAAAGCAGCCTGGCTGAGGTTGTGCTTGTTTAGTTTTACTCTATAAAGTGTGGGGGTTTTTTTCCTCTTCAAGGAAGTAGTGGATTTCCATTAATTTTGTTTTTATTTCTTGAGAGTTGGAGGCATTGGGAGAAAGACAAAAACTAAAAGATAATTAAAATAAAAGGAAACAAATAATCCAAGTTTTCTTCTCTGATTCCTCTGAGGATAAAGTATGTTTGAGGTGGCTCAGGGGTGTATGGAAATGTCCTTTAAAATCCAGTCTCGAAGTTAAGTATCTTTTTTTTTCCTTCTCCTCCCCCCCCCCCCCCCCCCCCCTTCAATAATTCAGCATTATTCCAGCAAACTCCTTGCCATACAAGCCTGCATGGTGGGGCTGCAAGCCCAGGCGATGAGTATTGCTGAAGACTAAGTTAAGTGGTTCAGTAAATTGAGATTGCTCAAGTGAAAGGAACAGAGATCGATCCTGTGTGCCCTGTACGCTGTGACACCACTGGAGACACCGGTATCTTAGTGCTGGCCCAGGGCTCTTTCTGGGTTCTTTGTTTCTTCCTCTGCTAGGTATTGCAGAGGTAATTGAACAAAAGCAATTCTGTTTGAATATGTTATGGATAGATGGCCTGTTTATAAAAGGATTTTGCCTGTTCTCTTTTTGTTGCTCAAATTTTTGAGAGATTTAGGAAATCTGCAGTTAAAGTGAGCTATGTTCAGACTTTAGGTGTTAATCTTTATATGCATGTCATGTTTGAAAATGTCAGCAGAAAAGACTGAATAATACTTGTTGCGTATAAATCTGAAGTACATAATTGCTCCAGCTGACATGTATGAATGCACTTTCATTATCGTGTCAAGAGGACACTTTGTGCTTGCAAATGAACAATGTTTGGGGTTGGCAATAAAACAGGAAGCACTTGCTTAAATAAAGTTTATTACAGCTTTTTAGAAAAATGTAATTATGAAGTGTTCATACTGAATGAGAACACTGTTTTTGAAGTGTTAACTTTTAATACGAAAATGGAGTTATGGTTTAAAGGGGAAGGCTGCATGGTGTTCAGGGTTTACTAAAGTGAGCACAACACAAATGTGAAATAATGCTATTTGATTTCCATGCCCACACAATATTCAGTGGGTATGTCAGCTGGTTCCATGAACTAACCAAGGACTGGCAACCCCCTGCACTTCTGTAAATCAGTCCACTTAATTTAGTGACCACAGGTGGATAAACCACATGTAAATGTAGAGATCCAATCTGAGAATCCAATGTAAGGTGTCTAATGCTGCAGTTTAATCTAACCAGTAATACTAACCTTTATGAACAGAAAAGGTTCTCTGTTTAAAAACTAAAAAAACTTCCAACTAAGAAACCAAACAAAAAAAGAACGCCAAAGTGCTAAAAAATGTTTATTGAATAATGATGAAATGCAGTAATAAGAAAAGTTGCATTCAGTATCCATATACTACTTTATCTTACAGACAGGGAAACTGAGGAAGGGGCAGTAAGGCAAGGACTGTTACACTGGGATGCTCATTAAAAACTTTGGAACCTTCTAATACTCACTGGTGCTAATAGCTCTCAGTAGATATGACCGATTACAGCGAACTGAATACAGATTGATGTGTCTAACATAATCCAACAAATAAAATTGAGTTCTAAACATAGCTTTCCAGCTTGTATGGGGCAAACGCATCCAAAATTTCTGTAAATTCCAAGGCATCAGAGCTGGTACTCAGATTTATGAGCTGCTGGTTTACCAGCCTTGTGCCTAGTACATTTATTATACAGAACACACAAGTTAGGTTATGATTCTGACTCGTGTGTTGCTCTTGGTTTAAATCAAGGACTGTTGAATTGTGGGTTGCAATCTCTGGAGAAGCACCGAATGAGTCTCCTGTGTAATCTGTTAATGTCACCTCTGCTGTAGCATTAGGCAGCGTAGGGAAATGTAGGAGATGAAGCACCAGCTGGATGAAGCAAGTAGGAGAGGTGCCGGAGGGTGTATTCTCGGCTGGTGGTGAACATAGCAGTCAGCAGCAGCTGGCAGGACCTAGAGATACACCCATCTGGGGGCTGGAGACAGAGTTTAGCCTGGGAAGCTGGAAAATGTATTGATTCATCATCTCCGCAAGATACCCTCTGCCAGCAAGACTGTGATGGAGCCTCTGTCATCAAATGAAAGCTGAAGCCCTGAGGGAGCACAGATGGCAGTATTATTTTTCACTGTGATGAATCCCCTCCTCTATGTACTTTTTGCCCACCGCCGTGCTAGCAGGAGTGAATCTGACCCACACTGCATTCAGGAGGTGACAGGACCTTGTTTAGCTCTAATATCTTTTGCAATTATTCAGCATTTCTGTTGCTATGTGAAGATAAGCTACTACACTTAAGAGAATGCTCTCCAAATAAGAGTTTCCCAATGCCACATTTTCCTTTGTTCTTTAAGAGATTTTCAGCAACTCCATCCATGCTGCTGTGCTTAAAAGGACAGTGATTGTCCCAGCAGTGGGGGAGATTTTGCACAAAGGCAGTAGTAATTCAAGTCACGTGAAAGCTCCACTGTCCATTTACAGAGAGTTTTAGATGTATTTCCCTGTAGCTCCTGTATTTTTTCTTTGCATCTAAAAACCAGTGTAACTTTAGTGTGGCTCCTACTTGTGTACAGATGCATTTCTGCTGTTTCTTTTCTTTCTTTTTTTCTTTAGGAAATCAGAAAAATAAAATAAAGCTAGCTTAAAAGTCTTTCCTCCTCTTTTGGACAGGAACACGTCCAACATGAAGTCTTTTCTGCTCTGCAGCTTCCCTCTAGTGCGCTTTCTCTGGTTTCAATAACCCCTTGGAGATTTAGGTGCTCATAAAAGGCTTTTCTGGCAATCCTCATGCTTCCAAAATGGCACTTGTATGTGTGCCACTATTGAGTGAAGATTCTCATAAGAGATTTCTTGTGATGTTCATAGAATCACGTATCTTCCAATAGCTTCAAAGCCTTCTTATGCCAGGGGAGGTTTAGATTGGATATTGGGAATATTTTTTTTTTGCTGAAAAGGTGGTCAAGCACTGGAACAGGCTGCCCAGAGAGCTGGTGGAATCATCATCCCTGGAGCTATTTAATAAACATGTAGATGTGGTGCTTAGTATCATGGTTTAGTGATGGACTTGGCAGTCCTGGGTTAGTGGTTGGACCTGATGATCTCAAAGGTCTTTTCCAACCCAAATGAGTCTATGATTCTATAAACCTGTAGCGTATTGAGGAGTTCTGGAAAGGTGAGACGCCACATATAGCTGTATGGGATCACCATCTCATTTTCATGCTGTTAAACTAAAAACGAAGAATTTTGTTCCTACCAGTGTTTCTTTGTCTGCTGTTTCTTTCTGGTATGCCCAAATGTCACTCTAGTGAGAGCTGATGGTAGCAATTCATGATAATTTTTTTTTTAAATAACTTTAAAATTGTTATCCTTTTTTTTCTTTTTTTTTTCTTTTTCCTGTTTCATACTTAATTACCTGTGCATCTAAGAAGGGGCAATCCCCTCATAGAGCTAATTTCATTTTCCTTTGCTGAATCAAGCACTAGATGCAGAGATAGAAAATACAATAATCCCCTTAATGAAAGTCAGGGTTTGTTACTAAACTCATAATCTTTTCCAAGATTGTATATTAAGTATCTAACTTAAACAGGTTGAAGGAAAGCTATGTAGCGCTGGAGCTCTCTCTCCCTCCTTAACTTGCATTGTATATGTGCAGTACGTTGGTCCTGAGATCTCAAGATAGTATTTCTACTATGGGGTTTAAGCATAGTAATGAGAGGCAAAGATAGAGCCACACTCAGCTCTCAGTATTATTGGTATTTTTGGATTAGACAGCACTTCTGTAAACTACTGGCCTTTGTGTGCATTGCCAACTATTGCATGCTAATTTAAATAAAAATAAAAGAGACAGTAAGATGGACCTCTATTGGTGTAGCAATACCAGATGTTCTGTTGTTAAGGGCAAGGAATTGGCAAAAAACTTCTACTGACCTCATGTTTCTACAGCCTGAAACGAAAGCTTCCTCCTACCCCCGAAGTCTGCTTTTAAACTGCTGGACCCCTTCTGTGGTTTTGGTGGTGGGGTTTTTTTGGTTTTTTTGGGTTTTTTTTGTTTTGTTGGTTTTTTTTTTAATGGATAGTGTGATAAACCTTTACAAATAAAAAATGATCTTTCATGTTCACACAGACATAGCATCATGTGGTAATGACTGGCTGGCATTTGCTATGGTGTTGCTGTGAATGCTAGAGAAAGCACTTCCCACAAAAAAAAAAAAAAGAAAAAAAAAAGAAAAAAAAAAGAGGAAAATTCTGCTAGTTTTACAAGTAGCTCAGTGGATGCGATTTCTTACTGCTCATGATATAACTTCAAAGAAAGTCAAATACTTAAAATGAAGCAGGCACTGACATAATGCAAACTAATCATTACAGTTCCATGGGTATGACAGCAGACTTGCGTTAGCAGTCTGATGCTAAAGATTGCTTATATCTGCTTTTAAAATCAGATGATACACAATTGAATTTTAATTTAAATAAGGAGGAGATGGTTTGTTTAGCATGGGGTGAATGTGCCCCAGATTATATTTTAAGGTTTGGTTTGGTTTTGTTTTGTTTTTTGTCAGGAGCAGCTCAAACACAGGTGTTCATTGATCTAATAAAATCAATAGTAGTAGGTCTGTTGATTTCACTGAACTACAGATTTATTCATTATGTGTGGAGTATTCCTACAGTGGCAGAGAGGATAATGTTATTTTTTTCAATAGCTATAAAATGTCTTTGAGTTACTGCATTTTTGGACATACCACAGCATTGGAAAGAATGTGATGCATCATTTGTTCACGTGAGCTGGTTCTGTTGAAATATACTGTTGGGTTTCTAACCATAAAATAGCAGCATAGACTTGCAGATTAGAAGTTCAGGTTCACTTTACAGAGAAGTTGCATGTTGAACCAAATACCTCTCTATACTGTGATTTTATCATGAATAACATGAATCCCAAACTTTTAAGTCCACAGGGGACCTTTACATCTAGGCTGACAATCTCCACAGCCCTACAGATAGACTTTATCCATCGGTACTTGTGGCTAGCTTAGTAGTTTGACCAGAGCACACCTGTTGGTCAGGGCTGAGTTACATCTTGAGGTAAGGGCTCTAAATGATGAACAACTCATCTCATTCCTGGGTGATGTAGATAATGTCTAATCTTCCTGTGAAAATTTTGCAGTTTTTGACTTGAACTCTGCTGACTCCATTTTCCCTCCACGTGGTTTATTATGCTGTTGCCTGTAACTTCAGAAAGTATCACTGCAGAGCCAGGAATTCAGTGCTTCTGATGTTTATATTTCTGTAATTCTTACTTTTTGATATTGTGATAGCAAATCACAGTTAGCTTTAGCGCTGGACAAATGGCAGACTCAGTGGTGTCTGAACTTAAGCCTTTATAGAAAACCCACAGTACCTTTAGGCGGTGCTGTTCTTTGTGTAACAGTCTGAGGACAAAAAACCACACACACACACAAAAAAACCCCACCCACCCAACCCCCCAAATAAATCAATTTCTATAAAAAGATTGTTACGCCATGTGTATTTGTAGCATAAGGCATAAAAGAGCATGAGCATATAGCCCCACACAAGATACTGCTCTGCTGTTTGCAGGAAAGATTCAAGACTACTCTATTGGAAATACGATAGTTATAGAGAAAGAAGGGCTGCAGTGCTAGGTATTAGCTTAATTATTGTTTGTGTGTTTAATTATTTCCTTATTAGCCCCTACTGCGCACTCAGCATTTATGAGAAAAGTAAGCGATTCATGGATACAATCTTTCACTTCCCATTAATGAAGAAAGACTACATTTCCTCAAAATTTAGTTAGTTTTCTGCACATCGACTCATATGGAACACAAAAGGTATCACATACAATTCTCCATTAGCAGAAACGGGAAAAGAAAATGACTATTTTGCTTTGGGACAGAAGAAACTGGAAGCACACCGTCTTTGTAGACACGTAAATAATCTGTTTATTTCACCTGCAAGAACACATTGGAAAGCACAACTAAATTATAGCTGGTATGCTGTGTGGATTTAATTGCAAATTGATCAGGGGTTTCCAAAAGGCTTGTTCAAGTCTTTATTCTCTTAAAGTGTTATTTTATTAAGTTCTGTCGTGGCAAAAGCAGATATGAAAGTGTCAGTCATAGCTTAGCTTTTTGCAAAGTCAGGTATGTTTCAAGGTTTTTAAAATGTGAATTCAGCACATTCCTATGGTTAATCTCATTACTGGGTAATGTTTTAGATAAACCTAAGGAAAGAGTGATAAAAAAAGGTTAAAATTAAAGTACAAAAAGTAATTTCCAAACAAGGCTGTTTTGAGAAGGGAGCCAGGTAATTGCTATGGTTTCTTCTTAATTCTGTCTTGCGTCCAAATTCCAGAGAGAGCAAGAACGGGATCACCACGGTTTCATAGTTTCAGTGCCAACCCTGCTCATTTGATCCCCGAATAGCTTGTGCCCAGGACGCACACAAAAGGGGATATCTTACTTTCTACGATGGGCTGAAGGTGTGCAACAAATACTTTCCTGTGGGTTTTCTTTGATTGTTTGTGGGGGTTTTGTTTGTTTGTTTGTTTGTTTGATTTGTGGTGGGTTGACCTTGGCTGGACACCACGTTCCCACCAAGCTGCTCTGTCACTCCCCTCCTCAACAGAACGGGGCGCAGGGAGAATATAAGATGGGGAAAAAACCACTTGTGGGTCAAGATAAAGGCCGTTTAATGAAGCAATAGCAAAAAATGCATGTGCAAAGGAGGCAAAGGAAGACAAAAGATGTTATTCCCTACTTCCCATCAGCAGGTGACATTTGGCCACGTGCCAGGAGCAGGGCTTCAGCCCGCTCAGTGGTTGCTCTGGGAGGCAAATGTAAATAACAAGTGCTCCCCCCCTTTGTCCTCCTCTCTGTTAGCTTTTATGTCTGAGCAGACATCGTATGGAATAGGTGGGTCAGCTGTCCCGGCTGTGTCCCCTCCCAAGATCCTGTCCACCCCCAGCCTATGTGGGGGTGGTGGTGGGAATGCTGGAGAGGCAGCCTTGGTGCTGGGCCGGCGCTGCTCAGCAGCAGCAACACACTGGTGTGTTCCCACCACCCTTCTGGCTACCAACACAAAGCTTGGGGCTACAGGGGCTGCCGTGGGGCTCTGCCAGACCCAGTACAGGGTGTTTGGTTTTTAATTCAGGAGTTTTGATTGGTTTTTATTTGGCTGAACTGAAGAAATGGAACATGCCAGTTTTCTGTTTTATCAAGAATATGAAACCATGTAGTTATCAGTTCAGCTTTTCACCAGTTTCCCCACCCCCCCCACCCCCCAGGAAGCTACTGATTTTAAAAGTGTAGAATCTTAAGATGGTGATAAATTCTGAACTGACGAAGCAAACTGAAGAAATACTTTAATTCTATCTATCTGTTCTAATGTTCTTCTGGTCAGATGTTTCATAGTTTACCTGTAACCCCAGTTACCCTTGAATATCGGTTCCAATAATGCACCAGTGGAAGACTTCAGCAGGCACGAAACATGGTGACAGTGGCAAGTGAAAACTGAGCTGTGGAATTTGGAGTGGAGGAACAATATGGGCTGCACAATGGTTATTGAGATGGTCAGAGGTAAAGAAGCTAGGTAAGAGGCATTAGAGCGTGCTTCAGTAATTGAACCAGAAAAAGAGAAAGAGGAAGGAAATGTCTTCCAGATGTCGGCGCTGCTGGAAGAGGAAAGCCAAGACGAAGCAATTTTCATGACTGGGAGGATGGGTGTAAACAGGGAGTTTTCAGTGCCAGGTTTGGTGTCTATAAGAAGGTGGCCAGCCACTAGGCTGATATGCCAAGCAGGTACTGTTTGAGGTGTACGAGACTGACTAGAAGAGGACTGCTGCAATGTATAAAGATACATTATTATTGCCGCAGAACACTCACTGTGCTTTAAAAGAACTTGTGACTACTGTGTGGATTCCCTTTGTTCTGTGCTACCTCTCCAAAGCTGATGTATTTTGTTTTGAAAGTATACTTGCCTCATTTAACTGTTATCACCGAACTGGCATAGTGTGTGTCATGATGTGACATCAGTGACAGCACGGCCAAATTACAGGGAATCTGCTTTTCTTGTGACTTAAAGTATCATCTGCCTAGAGGTTCGCATGGTGAACTCATGGCTCTCTGTAGATTGTTTTCTGGCTCCCTGACCATAATTATCAGTGGCAGAAATTGTCAGTGACAATGTAATAATTCTTGATTCTAAAGATTTTGTACCAGAAACTAAAATTACATACTGGAGTTTAGAAGTCAAAGAAAATATTTTTTTTTCTCCCCCCCCATCAAGTTACCAGTTTCTGTCACTGTCTATGCATGGTACTTTTTAGAGACACCATCTGGCACACTGACAAGAATGAAAAGGAACTTAGGACATGTCGAAAATTGTGAGTGTCTTCTGCTTATGAAGATGATTGTGAAGTCCAGTGCAATTTATTCCCACCATGCCTTAGCTTTTGGAAGACATATTGGCAGTACAAATCTGTGTTGAGGATTTTGAATTCATAATTTATAGAGTATTTGTGGGTACTGACTAACAGCAAACAGAAAGTCGCTTTCCTCGCAACTAATTAAAAGATACATCAGAGGGCTAGGAAGACAAGAAAGAAAACATAAGGAGAAAGCCCGGAGGTGAATCTGAATGCTCCTTTGCAAGCACTAGCATTTTGTTATGGTAAGTTTTATGGAAAGTCATCTACTATCAAGGTGGATGTTAGATTCCATAGTAATCAGTGAAAAATCTTGAAGAGTTTGTACAGCGTTTTCTATTTTAAAACATACAACATTTTATATATAAGGGAGTATGGCAAATGCTCAGTCCCTTTCTGATTTGGAATGTTGGACAAAACAAGCTTTTATTAACAAACACTGACTGATCAAGGTAAAACAATTTTGTGGAAATGTATTAGAGGTGTTGAACTTCTGGCTCAATGCAGATTGCTTTCTTTCAGAAATCTGCATGGTTTTCGCAAGGTTTTCTGTAAGGCTAATAGTCATTTTTTGCCAATGGGACGGAAACCATTAACTAGAGAAAAATAAAAATTCAAGTAACTCCAGTCATTCTAAAATGAAAAGATTTTAAGATTATTGAAAATGTCAAAACAGTCCATTTCATATTTTAACTAGCAAAAGATCAAATTCCAAGTGTTAACTAATGTTGTGAATCAAAAAATCATAGGTCAGGCTTTTTATCTTTTTTTTTATTTATAAGCAGAAAAGATACTCTCTGACTTGTAAATGCCTCATCAATTTCCTAACATTGTTTCATGTGCTAATTTTTGTGGCATTTGGGCTGCTTACCTGTTCTCTGGTGACCTAGTTAGAATGATGATTTCAATTTGTATATTGCATTTGTAACTTCTGTATAGCTGGGATGTAATCACTCCTCAAACAAATCTCAAGTGACTTGAGACAGAGCTGCATTTAGCTTGAATAAACATAGAATAAATCGGTATCTCTGATTTCATTCATTCATTTTGGTCATCCCGTTCACATTAATTCAGTACCAGTTAGTTATATTGAAGTATTCCTTCATTTTTGAGTCAAAGGCTGCTCAGCTCATACATGACGGAATAAAAATAACGAAGTCTGAAGTAGACATGGGTAGGAATTCTATGCTTGGGTTCACCCCTGAAGTCCTTGGGGTTAGAAACCCACTTAACTTAGTTGAAGTAGTTTTTCTCTCCCTGTATATGTAGAGGACCAAAACTGTTCCTTCCGGCTCCCCCCAGATCAACACTCGGAAGGGGGCCTCCAACACTTCATGCCTGATTCAGCCTGAATCCAGCTTCACAGGACATAGGGGGCTTTATTCAGTCCTGTAAAGAAAAGGCTTGGATTCCTAGTGTCCCATGCCCAGTTAACGGTGTTTCCTTGTTGTGTAGTCATAGCCAAATATTTCTTAATAATCATACTAGACTATATTCAAGTACAGAAAACAACTGAACAATTCCAGGTAAATTTGGATTACTCTGTGCTTTATATTAATGATAGTGCATGATGGCATACACCTGTTAGTGCTGACTTGCATTGTTAGTTCTTTTTGGTACTGCAAAAATACTGTCCCATGTTGCATGTATTTGTTTTAAAAGCATTTTGAAGTACTAACTATACAACGATGTTCAATCTCTACTAAGGCTTTTGTGTAGAAGAGATTTGTTCTCACCGAATGAAAGAACAATTATGCTCTCAAAAGAGGATTTAGAGGGAGATGCAGCATTAGACAAGATTGGAAACAGCACATTTGGTAGTGAAGGATATTGAATTACAGAAGTTGACTCCCTGAGTGTATTCCTGCATAATGATTTTGGCCATTACAATGAAATAGTATATTAAGAGAATTAAAAGGTTGTCAATAAGGTATTTAAGCCTCCGCTGCTGAACCTAGAATACTTATATTTTACCTTTTAATAGGGAATAAGCTATTTCACCTTATCAAACTGCAATAGGTTAGGAGTAGAACTGTTCCTTTGGTGTTGTACATCAGCCTTAGGGTGAAGGTGGGGTTAAATTCCTCTGCCTAATGCACATTTGTTCTCATCGTTAAGCTGATCTTGTAATTTCTCACAAGACTGGCAATCCTGGGAGAAATGAGCTAGTACTGAGGTTAAATTACCTCTCACCCTAAAGGAGGCAGAGGATATTCTTGGATGAATGGCTCAGCATGATAGACATTATAGATAACTAAGGTGTTGCATAGTACAAGTCTTGGCTTTTGGCTATGGAAAGAACATTAGTCCTGGTTCTAGTAGCATAACTGTCTGGAAAATAATTCAAGGCTTTTTGGAATAATTACGTTTTACTGGAAGTCTTTGAAATAAGACCTGTCCCATTTTATATTGTCTTTTGAGTACTGATCTCAGAATTTTCAGTAATGGCTGGAGCCATTAATGCAGTGACTTTCTAGCTGCAGAATGTACAGTGTTGACTTTTTTGATGAAATGTGCAGTATACTGGAATTTAACTACTGGTTTTTGATTTATGCAACAGTAAGTGATAAAAATCCCTTTTTTCAACACAGCAATCCATCTAAAATTTTGAAAGTCCTCACAAGGATGCTTACAGATTTAAACACAAGAAACTGTATAATGTTTTCAGTAATTACTTTAAATTAAATTACTGAAACAAATGAATCTAAGAAAAGGTAGTTAAAACCCACAAATGTCTTTAAAACAGATTTTGCAGTCTGATTCTTAATTACTGTTTCTTGAAAGCACTGATTCTTCTTTACAGAAACAGTCTAAATTGTAATAAAATATAGAGCCATAGAAGGGCTTGAATAATAATCCTTGAATAACATCCTTGAATAATGTATTTAATGCCTTTTACACAACTACGTTTATCTCATAGTATATTATTTTTCATTGTTTTCACCCAGTCCATGTAAGAATAACAAGGCATTGCTAGCTCAGCAGAAAGTAGGGGTATTAAAATGTATGAGTGGTTATTAAAAGCCTTAAGAAAGGGAAGAATTTCATGGAAAAGTCTGGATTGAAAGAAGTAAGAGTACCTATTAAAATTATTAAGATAACACAAATGTGGCTCATAGTTCAGAAAGTCGAGTGTTTCTTGACAGTGCAATATCCCTTCATTTTCCAATAGTGCAGAATTAATGGGAGAAATTCACTTTACTCGGTGCTCTTTGATTTATCTGTGGAAAAAGTGGATGAATTCAGCAGAGTGTTTGGACATGTTTTGGTTGGAGATAGAAGACATAACAATTGAAATGGCAAGGAATTTAACAGAGAGGCAAGATGAATGGGATACTTAACCAGTGAAACTGTAACTTTATAAAATGGGCTGTTGGCTAGTAAGAACGTCTTTCACAGTAATTGGCAATCACAGATATCAACAACTTTTGTGTGAATGTATGGAAGCATTAATTAAAAATAATGGTTTTGAGGGATCAGGTAAACTAAGGAGATGGAATATATTGATGTTGATTTTAATCTCTTGATTAGTTCTGAATCACTTTTGGAAAATCCTTAACTACAGTTATGTACTTAAGTTGATGGTATGATATACAGTTTTATGTTGATGTGAGACTTTGATACTTATTAAGAAGTTGTAGTAAAAGCAAATCCATTGTACAATGTAGTATTGAATTGAATTTCGGGGCCAGTAACAACCCATGTCAAAGTAAGAGTAATAAGGAACTGAATTTCTATTGAGAACCTTATAATAATAGTAGTAGTAGTACTGAAATGACGGCAAATTCAGTGAACAAGATAAATAGAAGACATTTATTTGTGACAGTGAGCACTAAAGTGTCCCAGAAAAAAGACAGAATAATTTGTTTTAGGCAAGAAAAGAGTTTTCAGTATGAATTTTCAGCAATAGGGAGGAACTGGCTTTAATAGAAAAAAAATGGCCATTCAGTGTATGAGGAAAGAATGTAGTAGGCGGACAGCCAAACTGGGAGGAAGGGGAGACGGCAGAATGCTTTGCTGTCTGCTGTCCCGTGATGATCCCCCTATTCCCACTGAGGGTAGAAATGAGAAAAAATAAGGAGATGGGGACAGGAAGCACAGGGAAAGTAAAAATCCACAACAAATGCATGATTTCTTTCTTTTTTGTATTGAATTACTATGTCAGGCTTTTCTCCAGGATTTATTTTGTAATAATCTGCTTCATACTAGTAAATACTGCAAGAGTAGATGTCAGAGTAAGTTCTAGTGCAGGTTATAAAATATCATTTGCATTTCTGAAATAGGATCATTAGCACATGATTTTCCAATAGTATTCTGAGAGTGAAGTAGGCTGAGTTTGAGACTTCCAGTGTCTCTCTTTTTTTTTTTTTTTCTTTTTTTTTTTTTTAATATTTGATTTTAATCAGTGTTCCTTCTTCCTGTGTAGGGAAAAGTCGGCTTCTGTGACATCTGTTATGGGAGTAAAACTATGAATTTCATCCATTACTTCCAACATCTGGGCTTTGTGTAGATGGATGAGTAGACATCTGAGTTAGATAAAGAATACATTTTACTGAGTTTCTTAATTCCTTTATCTGGGTGATTATAGCTATTAATGAAATGGCTGAAGGGCAAATTTTTGGTAATATATGGGCAAAGATAAACAGTCATAGTAAGATGGTCTTAAAAGGTAATAATAGCAATGATCATAAATCTGGAAAAGTTAGGAAATTATTACCATCAACAAGAATAGGTCTTATGGAGTTGTTGGCATCGTGGTTCTGTCTGTTGTTTGTACCGTTATGTACTGCTAATGTAAGGAATTAAAAGCTCCTTCAGTAGAGTGTCTGTCTGTTCTGTGTCTGTTAGGTGCAGAAATTGGTAATGTGAATGAACTGCCCAAGTTCTACATGATCCAACTAATAATCAGTTTCATACTGCTCAATAAGGATCTTTACATACAGGTTGCTGGCTTTGTCGTGGCATCCAAACGCTTACTTTCTCCTCCAGTTTTTGATAATTTCAGTGATGTTTCTGGTTTCTTTCCTGCCATCTGCAGAAGCAGCACTAGCAGCGCAGGGAAGTGACAGGGAACCCCCATTACAATGTTAATCTCTTCAGACCAAGACAGACCATGAAAGTCTGAACTCTCCCACACTTGCTTTAGATCCACCACCCCTTGAACTGTGTGTTATGTTGATGGTGTGGGCAATCCAAGTAGCTGCCTTACCCTGAGAGAGCCAGCAGCCCCTTTTCAGAAAAGCCGTGTTTTCAGAACAGCTTCGCTTACTCTGTGCAAATCTCTGTCTTGTTCTCTCTCAATTTTAAAAAAGATTCTTTCTGTCTGTCAGCTCCCTGCTACATGTAGATTGTGTGTCAGGGGGCTGACACACAAAAGGCCTCAATCTCTTAAGAAGCTGCCACCAGAACACCTAATAGACTGTCAGCTTGAATGTTTAAATGAGACACAGCAAGGGAGGGAATAATGCTTTTAACAAAAGGGTGGTGGGTAGGCT
This sequence comes from Falco rusticolus, assembly GCF_015220075.1. NCBI lineage: Eukaryota > Metazoa > Chordata > Aves > Falconiformes > Falconidae > Falco > Falco rusticolus. The sequence goes on along the minus strand of NC_051193.1, from coordinate 16,066,664 downwards.
AGAAAAAACCTCAGCTCCACTGACAAGGTAACTGGAAATGTAGTACTTGCAGTAGAAGAGAGATATTGATGAAGGCATCAGTAACACGTGAAACATGGTGCTCAGGTTTGGGCTACTAACAGGACATAGAGAAAGCACTTAACGGCTGTAGAGAGAAGCAGGTAAGGAATCGTTAGGATTAGAATTACATTAAGCAGATTGTCTCTTTGTAGAATGCAGTATTGTTTGAAACACGCAGCGGTATTTTAAAACTATGTCTGTGTATGTAATACAGATTTGTGCATGACTGAGCCCTGCAAATCAGTGTGTGTACATCTCCTAGGTGTTTTATGCCACTGCAGGTAGGTGCCTCTTCAAAACTATAGATGGCATTATGTGGGGTAGGGATTCAGAGCTAAATTCTGTACGTCAGCAGCATCTCAGATTACCTGGCTCATGAATGAAATAGGGAAGGTTAGAAATTCCAGGAAAAAAAATTGTTCTACTTCTGTGCAAGTGATATATTTAAACATTGCCACTGTGAAAGCACATTTACTTTGGTACGTTTCTTTTTCAGTAAGGCCTGTTCCTGTAAAGCTGTGGAATTATAATTTGATCCTCATTTTTCACTTGACACGTGTGCCACTTCTTCCTGCCCTGGGTTTTTTTAAATGGCTCTAACCATGATTAATTGACTCATGCTCTGTGCAAATACAGCTTCGCAAAGTGGTGGATTTCTTTTGGACAGTATGTTTGACTGTTGCTCACTGGTACTAAGAGACTGGTTACATAAATTGCATGTTATCATTCCAGCTCTGCTAGCTGACAGACAGCAGTCAACAGTTAGAAGCAGTGGAAAAGTGTTTCTACTATTATTACAAAAGCACTGTTTAATAACAAATGAAAAACTGTGGAAGGAAAAGTATACCCTCCATGATCTATGGGTACAAACTTTTGTTAAAATGATTATAGAAAAGTGTGTGAAAAAGAACATAGAGATGTCAGAACTACTTGACTCTGTCGTGATGTTGACTATGTGCCACAATTAAACATTATATTGCCTTCTCCTTGTTCTTACCTTACCTGTCTGATGTGGCATTAACACGGGGAGGGTATTCAACTGCAGTGTCTCCCATTTGATCTCTGCATCTCCTCATACCGTAATTAGGGATCCAGCTCATTCATAGTGTGGGACAGTTAAAAAAAATTGTCCAAATTTCATTTTACAGGAATGATGCTCTATAGATAATTGTACAGAAAATGCATATTTAATCTGCATTTTAAATATAATATGTTCATACATAAAGTTTTTAACAGGGTGGCACTTCCAGAGTTGCAATCTTATGACAATCTTCTGGTATTTGTGGTGTGTTTCAAAGCTTAGTGGGTTTGAAAAATCTGTGAGGGCTCCTTTTTTAAAAACTGCTTTGTGTAGTAATACTGAAAACTTATCTGAAGATGATTATTTCTTTGCTGGTTTTTTCATGTGCATTTCTGAAGGGGAGAGAACTCTTAAAATAATTGATTCTTTAGTCAGACTAAGGACTGATGAACATCTCATGTCTTGAAAATTCAGTTTGATGGTACCCAGTAGTTCCAAGATACGCCTTCTTGGCAAGCTGCAGACTTGTGTGAATTAGCTTTATATTACTTTTATGATTTTTTTTGGTGAGATTTCTCTTATTTCTGTACATTACACTATGAATATAGTCATAAGTGGTCTTTACTTTTAAAGAGTAATTGTATGCACTTAATATTGTGATCCAAGATGATTTATAGTATGTATGAAATAATAGTAAGAGAAATACTGTAAGTTTCTAGTTTGCATGACAAATGTAATATAAAGTAAACATTAGTGTTGCTGTAATGTAGCATGATTTTTAAAATTATTATTTTTGTGTCTGATTTCTGTCTCATTATTGGGAAGTCTTTAAGATAACAGGAATTTCAACACACTAAAAAATCCTGTAGGATAACAACTGATACTTATTTCTACAGCCACTACCTCATTATCACAGCTTTTTCTGATTCCATCTTGAACCTGCTTGCCCATGGATAGTACGATTACCTTTAACTCAGTTTAAATGTGCTAGGTGCTGTCACAGTTGCTATGGCAGGCAGTGATCCTGGAGGCAGAAGGTATATAATCTCGGGCTTAATGCAAGATTAAAGAAGCATGGCAGCCATTAGTCAGAATTACTGTTAATATGCAAATGTAAGATGATCTATGGAAGGGAGAAGAGCCTACAGCATTTTTGTGTACTCTGAACTTTTAAGTGTTCTCTAGTATGATGTTAATACTCAAAGTAAATATATCCAAACTGATCATTTATTTTTCCAACTATCTGCTTTTCCATTCTGTGTTCAGAATAGGAAGTGTTATAAATTCCAGTATTTAAGCTTCAGTGTACTAGAGGGAAAATTATATGTGATTAAAACATATATATCATATTTTTACTAGGAAAATGCAAGTCATCTTCTGTATCTGCACTGCTTCCATAATGCCAGACATCAGTGGTGACCAAGCTTACTTTGCAGTATCCTGTCATGCCACCATCTGACCCAAGTTAGGCTCCGTGACAGTAAAATAACTGCACTTGGTCTGTTCTTGCACTACTTGTTACCGGCAGCAGAGGGGTCTGCGTTGGCTCTGGAGAAAAATTTAGACTTCAGGAGTAGAAGTAGACGTATTTCCTCTGCTGGAGTAGTCCAACGCAGCGTTGTCCAAGCAGCTACTGGACTGTAGGAAATGTGCTTTTCTTGTAGTCAGGGATTTGCTGTTGGGAGACCAGACAGAGAAGTCTGGATACAATTACGTTGCCCTGTTTACTGCTGTTTGCTGCTTACACAGTTTGGCTTTAGAGCTTAAAGACCAAAGTGGCACAATGGGAATGCAGACAGAAGCTGTGGTGGTTGTGTTCTCTTACAACTTAATGACTTAAACCTTTACTTACAAACATAACCTAAAACCCTGGCAGCGTTTCTTTCCTCTAACTTGGTTGCAGACAGAATTTCTGTACATATGCAATACATACTAGATCCTAAATATGTGTTTATCAAATGGAAAATGCAGCTCGTGCACTGTTCTGTGCTATATCCCTTTTTCTGGCCATCTAGGTCTGGAAAGAGATTTCTATGCTTGGAACAGTGGGCTCTGAGCACAGAATATGAATCATGCACTTGAAAGGATTGTTTTCAGATGTGTTTACTACAAGAAGGCCATTTCAGAAAATCTTTGGCCGCAGGGGAAAGATTTCTAGGAAGTTAATTAGCATTCACATGCTACCTCATGGAGTTGCTCTAAATTGCCAAGCTTGTTTGAGTGTCTTTTTATACTGCTATGGATTGATGTGTGCTGGAGAGGAAGAGCCACCCATGTTCTCGATAAATGGCATCGCTGGTCTGCAGAGCTTGCAGTAAGTCCAAGGTTTAGGCTTTTGTCATGCATTCATTTTGGAAACTCTTACCAAAGACTCTTCTGCTTTCTTCAAGATGGAAAGAAGAGGTTTGCTTCTCTCTGAGACAGTAAAATACTTTTCCAGTGTTTGGAATTATTCCATGATGATTTTTGGTAGAAATTGGACTTTTTTTATTTTTCCCCCCAAAAAAGGACATTATAAGTCAGTTATTGTCTCTTTCTTCCTCCCTAGCCCTGAGTGCTGGATCCACTTATGCCTTTGGCTACCTGTTTTGCTGATAACTTGCCAGTTAACAGGTGGCAAGTCCCATGTTGCTGGATGTTATTAAATAAACAGTTTTCCAGATGGCTATAATATTACGTCTTTAAATAAAAGTACACAAGCTTAGTGTCAGCATCTTATTTATGGAATGATTTTGGCTCCTGAACCACGTGTTGAAATTGTTGTAAGCCATTTGGTCACTGAGAAGTAATTGTGTATTACTGTAGACAACAAGCTGTTTGCATTAATTAGCAATCAAAGCATATTGCCAAATGGGGAATAACGTGTCTTTGACATCTCTGCAGATCCTAGTAACTGAAGCAGTGCAAACCCATGGATTCTCCTTTGCTGCATGTTTATAGTATGAACTTCCAGTCCATCTGCCCATATAGCCATCTGCAAAATCACTAGGGCAACAGCTGGTAGAAATAAAATCTAAGGTTGGAGAAACAGCATATGAAGGTACGAGGGAGTTGGTAAAAAGAGATTGTCTTTTGCAGTGAAAGTAGCTTTTGTGAGCATTTCATGCAGTTTCCAAAAAAGGAAAACTGTGAATATTGTGTTTTTCGCAAGCATGCTCTTTTCACCAGTTAAGGAAGAGATATAGTAAGTGTGATCATAAGTAGCTTGAACCAGCTTTAGGGAGACACAATAGAGCATGATAGAAGGGCAAACCTTCTGAAGATAGCACAGTAAGCTGCCTTAGATGAGGCAATGTACAGACAATGGATGGTACCGATCACATGGAATTAACCTCAGAAAGGATTAAAATCTTGCCATTCTCTCTCTCCTGCTGTATTTTTGAAGGCATTGGAGTTAAAGCTGATGTCTCTGGACACAGAAGCACATTTGGATATAGAAGGTGCCCTTAGCTTGAACAGTTAGATGTGATATCCTTTTTTTTTTTTTTTTTTTTTTTTTTTTGTTAGAAATAGAGCATTAAAAGACTGGGAAAAACTTTGCAAGAGATCAGGAGCTTTTTTCCACATGAACAAAGAAGAGTGAAGATTAAAAAAAAAATCATCTAGAATTAACAGTACAAAGAATGCTATGGTTTTTTTCCCCCTTTAACAACATAATTTTCCCCTTCTTTTGTAGAATAGGAATATTATGTATTATCGAGTGCATTCTAAACAGTAGTTATATACAATAATGTGCTCGGAAAACCCTGAGATTCTCAGTATTTCTTGTGTAGAGCTGTTTTTCTTCCTCAACACAGTTTTTTGAAAATGTTCTTATTAGTAGGAAAGTTTCATGTGAAGAATTAGGAGTAAAGAACCCAGAGCAGTCTGGACCTAGTGGCAAAAACATTCATATTGAGGGTGGGAGCTGTGTGTTTAAAAGTTTAGAACTCTGGAGCCTCACATGCCTCCTCGCTTGGTAGTCTCAGCTGCAATTTTTGGCCAGATGTCCCTGTTTGTCTTTTTTTTTTGCCTGATGACCAGAGAAATCTTTGTTTGCAAAGTTTGTCAGGATTTGCAAGTTTTTAGGAAAAATTAAATATTAACTACATACACTTGTCCTTTAAAATCGGATTAATTATATAAGCTGAAGGTGGCTTTAAGCATTATCTTCCTGAACCTATGCAAAATAACTGCACGTGTTGCTGGGAACTGCTGTGTTACTGCGGTGGACTGGAATGAATTTCCGTATGTGTTTTGTAGTGCAACTGATAAAACCAGTTTGGACTCCAGTGCTTTGAAATAATGTGGCATTTTGAATTATTGAATGAATGGGAATTGAGGGCTAAAATAGTTTGGAGGCCTTTAAAATAGTTTGGGAGCTGTGTTTTGTTGCAGTGGCTACCAGAAGCCAGCCAGAACAGCAGTACACACATGAACCTGGGCGTGCATATTTGTACCTTGCTAGTAAACACAGTTATTTGAAATCCTGCTGTGCCTGTGTGGTTTCTGCCTTATTCTTTTGTGTTGTGTAGAGAGCAAAGACACAATGGGGGAGAGGAAGGAAAAATACATTCAAGTGTAGATCAGTGCTTTGCATTTCGAATTTTTTGAAGGAAAGCATGTATTGGGAAATGCATTTATTCATTTATGCTACGCTTAAGAATTAAAAATATTTGCTACTAAAATTGCCAGGTTCTCTGAGTTATTAAGCACAGTATAATGAACCCTTTGCAGAAAATAACTAGAATGTGATCTATGTCTGCAGGGGAAGCAAAGGAGCAAAACACATTAAAAAATAAATTAATGTAATGCAAAATAACCTTAGTTCCACTGCACAGAAATTTATAATTGCACTGATCTTGTTAAGCTGCTCTTCCAGAAGATGCTGCACATTCTATGCAGTAGTATGGTGATGGGTGTCATTCAAAATTAGGATCTTTCATATTCAGAGTGTTTTCACATGCATTTAATGTGTGCAGGTAGGGGCATTTCAATGAAGCGAGCTGTCTTCTAGACAGGAACTCTTAACAAACAATTCTCACCAGGGTTTGGGGGGGCGTGCTTTTGCAGTGTTTCTGAATTTGGGCTTTTTGGGGGGGGTGTTTGCCTTTCTTTTCTTTTTTTTTTTTTTTCTTTTTTTTTTTTTTCTTCTTTTCTCTAAGATGTATTGCTTTTCTGTTTACTTTCAAAGGGCAGTGCACTGACATGATCTTTTAGGATCTTACTCATGCCTCCAGGGTTACATTGTAGGCCAGGACTGCATTCTCAGCTCTTAGTGGCTTGCAAGGGAGGGATATGACTGAACTGATTCTGGAATAACTAAACAAATTGCTGTGACAGGACAAGCAAAGCTAGAGCATCTTTACCAAAAAATACAAACTCAGCATAACTGGCCAATGAATAAATAACAAAAGTTCTCTCTTTCTCTGCTGTCTTTCAAGATAGCATCTTTTGTAGAACGTTTTTCGCAACTTCAGAGAATTCACAGACCTTAGCCACATGTGACTTCAGGTACCGATTCGAGACTTGTTACTCTTTCTTAGACAGCTCCTGGGGGAAACTGGTGTCCCATGTCTGTGTACTCCTGAAGGAAAATGCGACTGTGGGCAGAGAAACCGTGTATGATAATGAAGGACATTTAATAGGGGATCGTTTAAAGGGGATTTCTGCCAATAATGCATACATCTGAAAGAAGGTTCAGGCAGCTTTCTTGCCTGTTCAGGACAGTGTACAAAGCCATGTATGCGCCGGTGAAGTTTGACCGAAACATGAAGATGTGCATTAGAGGTAAGAGTACCTCATCACCACAGTGGCTGCAAAATGCTAGTAGGAGCTGACAAGAATGGAAGGCACAAAGAGGGGAGACTGGAGGGGAAGGGTGGGCAACTTGGAGCTCAGTGCTGGCTGGGGCCCTTGTGTTTTGAGGAGCTGGCGTGTTCGTAGGCTGTCCTTGTATGTGAAGGACATAGACGCACTAAGACATTTGTTTAGATGCATAGGTAGTCTAAGCAAACTAGCAGTCCTGCCATGATGCTACAGACATCTATTCATAAGGATAGGTTGAATTAAGAATGCTGTGGCGCCTGGAAAATAGTACCTTACTCTAGGGCTTCAAAAGGAGATGGATTTGGGGACTTTTTTTGTTGTGTGAAAAATGCCTTTTGTTATTTGGGAGAATGCATTGGACATTTTCAGAGTGACTTTATTTGCACCACTTTGTTTGTTTTTTGTTGAAACAATTACCTAAACTAAAAGGAAAGGAAAAAAAGTGAAATAAATGAGCTTTAAAATGCTCCCAAAGTAGGTAAACTGAACTTTTAATTTTGGTCAACGCAAAAACTTTAGGCTTTTATTCGCTAAATTTGTGACTGTGCTCTTTTCTCTAAAGACATGTTTATTTGCATGGAGGCTGTATTGTAAAGGGGAAAGGTGTGCCAAAGAATGAAGTTGAATAAGGTGCTTTCAGCTTGCCTGGCTTTGATTACTTGTCAGGAGCACGTGTTGCTCTGTTACTGAACCTGTTAATTTCATTGTTATGCTTTTCTGCTTTTCCTCAAAAAACTCCATCAGATATATTCAAATGCCTTCTTGGATGAAAAGCCACAGAACTAGACAGGAGAGTCCCTGCTAACTCTTGCACTGTGGAGCGGGTGCAATTTTGCTTTTGAATCTGGTATGATATTTGAATCTTGTATCAATGTAGTATTTTGATCTTACACTAATCTTCTTGGCATTGTTCCTCGGACATGTAGATTTTAGCCTTAAACAATTCATTCAGTAGTTCAGATATTTCATAAAACCATTACCTGCACACTTTTGTTCCCCTTCAGTTTTCTTTCCTTGTCACACTTCATCGCAATGAAAACACTTTATTTGCTGCTCTTGCCAGGCTACGTTGGTCTGGCAGTGAAAATAAGATGTCATTTTCTGTGTCTCATTTGATCATCAACATAGACAGCCATCAACAAAATATTTACATTTTTCAGTGATGATTATGGATGAGGATGCATAAATCAAGGATGCTTTACATTTTATAAGCTAAATTGACAAAGAATTGAATCGGATGTTTTGTTAGGAGTAGAAAATACAAAAATGACTCTGTGAAGTCTAAGGATGGCAATAAACATTGGCAACAGTCAAAATCAAGGCTTTGTCTCCTTTTATTAGTTTATTTTCACTCCTTTTCAGTTAATTCTTGCCAGTATCTCCCATTGATGTTAGGCATAAAAGAAGGTAAAGTGTATCAGTTAACTTTATATCTAGACCAACAAAAATTCTCCATGGTCCAGTAATTTTCCAAAAATTACTTAAATGAATTGTTAAAATAGTGGTAGTCTGCACCACTTGAGCGCTCATATGTGTTTGGCTTGGTTCTAACTTTTTTCTTACAATCTAAATGTCTGGGTTGCACGTATTACCAAAGACTTGCTGACAGGCAAAGTTAAAGCTGCTTTTAGTTTTCCAACATTTTTAAAGAACAAGTTTAGCCAATTTATATATTAGCTAAAGTTTGGTATATCTCTGGAATTTCCAGTAGGTTAGGTCGTGTTCTTAATTCTTTTATTTGTGTTCTTCTTCCCTCCTAACTACTTTGAAAACTTTGATTTAAGACCAAATGTCTTTTTAGATGTATACCAGACATTGAGTTACTAGATAATTATGAGAGCTTTGGTGATTGCAATGGTATCTGCTACCTTTAAACACTTATATATGCTTTTATAACGATTGCATGTGTTCTCACAGGTGTTCTAGTAGCGTCCCTAAAACCTTGGGCTCCTTTTTTAATAATCTATAAAGGCATAACTGTAGAATGGTCAAAAAGTACATAATAAACCGAAATACCAAGTAGATTAGTCTTAAAAACTCTTTAAGGATTATTCAGCCACTGTCTCCCATTCAGCGATCCTCTATGCATAGAAACAAACTAGCTGCCTCTCATAAGTCAGCTCGATTTTTCATTTTGGTGATGGAAGTGCTTTCCCGCAGTAGAAAAGCGAAGTTTTCAAGCGCAGATTTTTGTGTAGTTGTGATACGGTACAATAAACACAGCCAGGATAGAGTGACCATCCATTGTTTGTCACACTAATCTGTTGGTCTTGTTGGAGGTATAGAAGTAACTAATTCTTTTTACACATTAGAAGTGCCGGTTTTGCAAATTTTACTTCTGTTGGATTTTTTTAAGCCGTATTTTGATGCCCGAGTTGACAGTCTTGTTCGAAGAGATGGCTAAAACATAACAGCAGCTGCTTGCTCCTGCTGCTGGGAAAGCCCATTTAATGTAGTTGTGCTAGTGCTGAATCCGTGAGCAATATGTGATGATGCAAGATAGGTCTTACTCCAGTGTGACTTGCTCTAGTAATTCTACTCAAGTGCTCTGTCAACTTTACTTTACATACTTATGCAGTAGGCTGAGACTTGTGTGGCTGTGGAACAGCTTCATGGATGCAGATGTTCCACCCGCATAAATGGGTCCCACCTCTATTTCCTTAAATCGTTTTAGTGTTTCTCAGGAAAGGACACGGGCTGTATGCTCCCAAATGGTCTAAAACTTATGTTTTAAGTCAGTATTGTTCTAACACCTCTTCTGAACAGGGACACTTTTCTACACTGGAAACTTAAAATGCAAGTACCTGGGGTCTAGATCTGGAATTTCCTGGATTCAAATAAATGGCAACACCGATTGAGCAGAAAACTGCACGTTTCTGAGGGTGACATGCTTGTATACCGCATGAGATGAAGTATTGAACCTTTTTTCAGGCTGGTGACCTTTTTCACGGGGGGTGTGTGTGTATGTGTGTAAAACCTGACATTTTCTCCCTGATCACCTTTCACAACAATGAAAAAACCCCCTCTTTAATCAGATAAGGAGTAATGCTTTTTTTTGGTTTTGAAACGTTCTACATTTGATTGCACACAATAACTTTGAAAAAATGCTACAGTGCCAGAATGCCAGGATTTATCTGAAATTTTATAGAATTTGTTTCAACGTGCTTTTTAAAATAAGATTGTATAAAAGTGCCACTATGTTTAGGTAGGAGCGAGATACTTCTTGCTACTTCTAGTTGTATCTGGTAATTATTGTCAGAGGAATAAAAAATGCCTCCTGTGTCTTTTGGTCACAGCTACGTCTTCCACTATGCTGCCTTAATGCTTCCATTTCTTCAGTCAGAAATGTCAGAATTTTTTCATGTGTTTAGCATGGAAACACTATGCACAGTATCAGTATGCCCAACGTGCGTCAGTTTTATAAAGTGTATCATTCATGAGTCACATTGAAAACCAAACTGTTGAAGGGTATAAACACAGAGAGAGCTAATATTCTTTAAGCAAAGATAAAATTATTTTGATATAAGACAGCTTCTGGCAGGCTACCTTCTGTCCTTCCTGCAGTAAAATAATGGCTTGTGTCACTTGTTTTTAATTTCAAACTGGCATGCTGGATGTATTTATTTCAAAGATGAAGGAAAAGTAAGACAAAAAGAGATTGTTACTTTACCCAGATCAGTTTGATTTCTGTCATTACAAAACAATACCTTTACAGAAGATGCCTTTGAAAATCAACCAGCGCTATGACAGATAAGTTATAGTTGGTCTGATTATTCATGCAGATATCAGCATGTTATTCCAAGAGGGCTTTATTTCATATTGTTAAAGCAATTCTCTAAAAGAAACAGTAATTTTTTTGATGAGCATGGGGGAAAATTTCTTCAATACCAGTCCAATTTATTTGGACCTTCTGATTGGTGTGTTCAGCTCGATCTCTAAGCACAATATTAATTATTCATTAAGGTACTTGAAGGGAGAATATTTGCATAGCCATACTGTCAAAATTGATGAGGTTTTGTGTATGCATCGTAGGAATAGCTTTCAACCTAGTGCTAAAACTAGAGATGATACTAATAAAATTGTTAAAAAAAATAATCCAAAAAGCCAACAATAATTTGAACTTTCTCCTAACCATAGAACATTTATTTTTATAGGACCCACATGTCCTATTGAGAGATCATGAAAATATTCTTCCTACAGCTGGTCGTGTGGGTATAGAATAAAAAAAAATAATCCTCAAGAACATTTGTGTAATAAAAGGCTATAATGGGGATAATAGATAGTAAAAAGGAAGAAGGAGGTTTTGTATGACTGGGAGGAAAGAGTAAGCCTGGTATTTAATATACTTATATCCACTTGGAAACACACAGACTGGTTTTACGGCAAATTGTAGTGTTCTCTCAATATATGCATGGGTGGGTAGAGGGTCATCCAGCTACTAAAATATTGGGATACTTCTCTTTATGTATACGTGTTAAGGTGCAGTTACTTCTAAAAAGGTAAATTTAAAAAAAATAAATGTTTTAAAAATGATTAAAATATTTTAAAATATCTTGGTGATTGGGAAAGCTGCAAAGTGGCTACACTGTGACTTGGCTGCAGTTCCCACAGCTTTTTCTCGGGTGAGGGGAACAGGCTGGAACATGCTTGAGGTTTTACTCTTATCTTACTCCTTCCTCCCAGATCTTGAGCTGTGCAGGGGGAAGCTTTTACTTCACACCACACAGAAACAGAAGGGAGTAACTTCAGGAACCGTTGCCCAAGTCTCACAGACTTTCATTAATTTTCTCAGTGTCCAGCCACAGTAGCAATGCTCAGTTACTGACTGGTTCATCCTGTCTAATATGGCATCCTTGGTGGCAGAGAAGGAAAGAATGCTCCACGTTCTTGAGCTCAGGGGAGCAGTGTCGTAAGTTTTGGTAAACATCGAACTAGCCATTGGTTTGCCAATAAGCAGGCTTACTAGCCCCTGAAGTAGATAGCTAAAACTGATGCAAGAGGTAATTTTTTACTCGCAAGGACATAATGATTGTAGGATTGTCCTGCAGAAGGTGCTAAGGCACATGTAGGAAAAAACTGTTACCTGGCTATCTACTCCCCAAATTATTCCTTCTGCTAAAGCAATGTGAGGTTTTGTTTGCTGAAGTTCTGCCTTTGCAGTTACTCTAGAAGGGTTGTGCTGCATGTGCCTTCCTGGGACCCGACGGGAAATAGTGTTCTGGTCTGTGATCTCAGAAATATCCCGCAGTCAAAGGGAGCATCGTAATGGAGGTGTGCCCCTTCTGTGGCTTGCTTCTGCATAAAGCTTTACCTTGCAGAGACCCTTTTTCCATACTGATGTGAGTAGAAGTGGAGGTGATGCGTGCATGACATGTCTGAGCCCCAAAGGTTATATAGCTTTCGTTGTTCAGAATTAAAACACTGGAAATGTCAACAGTGGATCAAGAACAGCATAGACCCTTTGTGATTTATTACATATCTACAGCAACTGATATCTGCAGTTTTATTGAGAATCTCAAGGTATTGTGCTTTTATTTAAAACTGAAGGTCTGAACTATAAAGTCACGTGAATACGTGACTTTCTTATTTTTAAACAAGCTGAACTTCAGGCCTTTGTGATAAACTTCAGCCGTGATTATTAAAAGCAGAAGGCAGATTGTTTTAAAGCTTAGGATTTTTAAGCCAATGCAGGGAGGTGCAGATGGCTGTATTGCGCTGCATACTTGGGGAAAGACTCTTTTACCTGCTTCTGCATGAGTTTATATGCACCTCCATGAAGTGTAAACTTTTTTTACAGAAAAGACAAAGTTATACCAGAAGTCTTTTACTAAATATTAGAGATTAAAAATTAAGAAATATTTGCACAATAACTTCAGTGTTTGTTCACTATGAATTTACTTTTAATTCTGTTTTTAATCTTCAACAACTTTTGAAAAAATAGTGCATTTTCAACATGAAACCAGTTTGAAAACTAGAATATAGTACCATGACAATCTCAGGTCGGTTTCAGTACAGTTCTACTGAACATTAAAATGTGTGATTGCTCCAGAAAACTCATTTTAGTGGAGATCTATGGAGAAACCATTATAATATAAGTGGAAATGTTGCCAAATCAATTACATTTTCATTATAAAAATGAGCTAAATTAAACAGAAAATAATATGCTTAGGTAATATTGTAGTTTAGAAGCAAACCCAGAAATTAAAGTAATTCCTAGTTGAGTGCCATAGCATTTTTAAACTCAGCTTTGTCATGTCTCAGGAATTACAGAGCAATTATATTTGATGATGCAAGGTTTGGAAATTTCTTCATATGCCAAGATATGAAAAGATCAGAGGCCAGATACAGCAGCATGTCAATTTTCATTTCAAGTGTTCTTGCTTTTGTATGTTAGTCTGAAGTTTTCAGTCTCATGGTAAGAATTTGGATGTTCAATTTGCATTGTAACTAAGGGCAATACAGCATCCCAATCCCTTGAGAGAGTCTTTGAAAAGATGATAATCTTATCTAAAATCTCATTTACTTTGTTTTTACCTTTAACAGTTCTATACATAACCTGAGTATTATTAAAATGCCCTTTAAAGTGAGCCTGACAATACTGGGATTCCATTTCGCAGCAAGGGCTGAATATAATTGAAGACATTAGGGGGGAGAGAGACTGACTGTAATGAATGTTAGAAAAGGCATACATACAAGTCCTGTGCTAGAATCGGAAGGCACCTGGCAATGGAATTGGGAAAATGCAGTGCTACATTATAAGAGAATATGAATTTCATCAGTATTTGTAACATATGCTGATATTCTATCAGTGAAACGCTGCTGTAAGCATCAGCCCATTTGCATGCAGAGCAATGCTCTCTTAAATAGGAAAATAAATGAGGAGTTAGTCCTGATATGGGAAATGTTTCAGACTATTTCTTTATATTCAAAATTCAGCAGCCTTGGTATGATGGCTGATTTCCAAATTTTTAAAGAAATAACCAACAGATGAAATAAGTAACCACAAATGAAATAAAAAGAAGTTTTGATAATCGTTTGGGATTTCATCTGAATGCCGTGTTAGACCTCAAAGCCGTTACACTGCATGTCCTCTTTGTCTTTTTCCTTCTCCCTTCTCTCGACATAAGGTCTTCAGAAAACGTGCCCCACGAGATCCTGCAAAGAACCAAAAAACCCCAAAACATTTTGGATTGCCTCTGCTTGGGTCGGACAACTTAAGCTGAATTTAGCTCTCCGATCCACGTTGATTGAAATGTACAAACCAGCTGTATTTCTGCTGCTTGTGCAGATCCTACTGGCTACGTCTCTGTGCTTCTCTGAAAAGAAACAATTTTCTTATACATTTCTTCATCCTTTACGTGTTTTTCTGTGGATTTTTTTTCTTTTTGTGGCTAAAATTTACAGATATCTTGGACTGTGTGCAGGTATATTAGGGTAGAGTCATCCTTAGCTTTTACTCAGTCAACATGTCAAGATTAACTACTTGTGGTTTAAGGCTGTGCTAATTAGGCAATGGTTGCTAACACCTTCTAATAGTGTACTTCAGAATTCAACACGAGCTTAGCCTGCATGGTTGATTTCACCTATTGAAAGAGCTACAGCTGCTACAATTCAAATTGAATCTGACATCAAAAGTCATCCAGATGCTCGTTAGGTAATAGAAAAGTGTGAACCAAGTTTACAAGTGAGCAAAAGGTATCTGCTTACATACAGATGTAACAGACATAGCCTTTAGCTTTAATGAAATGGTGTCTTGGGACAAAATCCACCACAAGTATCTAAAGATATGTGTCTGTAATAGCAGTGAGCAGCAATTTCAGTGTTCCCTTCTGACTGTGTGATAGAAACATTCATAAACCTGGTAAAATTTAACAGAGAAAAGGAGAACACTTTTGCATGTTGTTCATCCCGCTTAATAGAGTGCAACTAAAGCGTAGTAGATGAACCAAGGACATGAATACTATCCTTTATCAAAATATTTTGTTGGAAATAATTCAAATTCTTTTTGAGATAGTCTCTCTTTGCTTTAGTATGCTTTTTCCTTAGTAAGATTAAGCAGGTAAGAAATTTTTAACCGATGAAGTTAATGATGGAATTAAAGAGTTTTGAACTCTGTTATCAACCTAGGCAAAATTAATATGACTTGACATGAGATCATTTGGCTACGTCTGTATAATTCTATACTGTACGTCCAAAGCCTATGCTCAAAACTGTAACCTCAGAAGTGGAAACTTCCACATTCACGGAAATAACCTGAATGTTGGAACATCCCCATGTTTTATAGTTGTGGTTCGGTGAAGTATCAGTGTCCAGAAGGTAAACATCCTGGATGAAGAGCTTCAATACTACTATTGCTTAAATTTGTAATTGATTTTATTGCTGTCAAATGTCAACATGAACCCTAGCCCAAGGTATGCTTCAAATCTAAATTCTGATTTAAATCTAACTTTCTCTGGATCTGTACTGCCTCTCTGACTGATCTGACATGAATACTGAATATGGCTCAAATGTTTAATGTTTAAAAGTACTTTGATTTGAGAAAAAAAACATGTCAAACTTTAGGAGGAAATACCTGCACTGTGTAGATTTCCTCTTTAAAACAATATGATTTTCATTTATATAAAAGTGGAAGAAAACATATCTGGGTAGCCTGTACTTTGCAATTTCCACTAAGGATATAGTAGTCATTATAATTAACAAATATTTAGTTACCAAAGATGGAGGAGTCAATCTCTGCAAATAGTACAGCATATTTTCAGATAAGTGCTTGGGACTTGCTGGGAAAAAGTGAAAGGTTAAAGCACTCTAGTCTGCAGCTAGAACAGTCTGTGTTTCCTTACAGATGACCTACACTTTCAAAACTACCCTATTTTTCCTTTCTCTTGGCAGGAGCTGAAGAAAACCACCCATTAGTTAAGTATTCAGGAGAGCTTGGTTTTGATCTTTTAAATTAGTTTCTTTATCAGAAAAATCTGACTGAGGTACATATTTAACCATGTTCCCCTATTAACTCTGCATAGTGGTGCTGGTACGATGGTCTCTGTTGATGCCTGAACCTGTCTTGATGTTGTTTCCCAAGCCAGCATTGCTTTGGGACTTTCAGACAACATTTCCATGGCCAATTGACCTAATGCCATGATGACGTATCAAGTTAAACAGGTTAATTTTTTTTCTGCATTTATTGTTATTGCTTTACAACAAGTACTTATCAGTATTTGAACAGAAGGAACTTGAAAGTCACTAATGCAGCTAGAGGTCAAAATGTGGGTGGGGAGGAGAGGATCTTCAGGAGGGTTCTCTTGTCTGTAGTACTGACTAGTACTTCCAAATAGAATTTATCTAAAAGTTACCTCTTAATTAATGCTACTGACTTGAAGACTGTCTATTCTGTTTTGTAGACATGCAGCAGGATGGTGTTTCAAGGGACTATGTTACTGGCTCTCTGCCATTTTTAAGCCAGCCAGCATCAGCGCTTCCATTATCTGCTCTTCTCTCCATGCTCCCTTTGCAAGTATGCCATAGGTAATTTCGTAGCCTTTCTCTGTCAGGATCATTGTAACCCTCACAAGATTAGGGTTATGTACTTTCATTTATTATAGGACTCTCAGATTGTATAGATCTCTCAAGCTACTAATGCTGACATAGGTTAATTTTGTAGCTGCCATGGGAGGTTATTTTGTATTTTTAAATCCATTTTATTCCAGCAAGATGGCCGTGATTATGATCTTACTGAGCTGCTGTAAATTAGATAGAAGGCATTATGGAGAAACAGATAGAAGTTAGGAACGGTTTTACAAGTAACAATATCAGTTTACTGTTGAAATAGTAAAACCCAAATGGGAATCATGCATGTCATGTATTTTGCAATACATATATATTCTCTCTTAAAATTAGATACAAGTTGAAATTGATGAATAATTTTAAAAAAATCTTTTATATATGCAAGTAGCTCATTGGCATTTAGTTTATTGTCATTTATCACTAAAATTCTCCTTGTAAAATATTTTGTGGTTTACCTCTTCCAGCCTTTTCTGTTGAAGCTGTTTGATGTTATATGAGTAATGATCTCTGGACTCAGTTCTTTACTCACCTGTGGCACAGCTGAACTCCCTAGAAGTCTGTATTTCTCTGTGGTCCAAGAAAATATCTTACTAACCTCATCATTTGAGAGATGGGAGATCTGGGTTTGGTTTCTGTCTCCAGCATCAAAAGAAAGAAACTTTTATTCTGTGGGTTTTGGAAATATGGAAAAACAGAAAGCGGGTCAAAAAAGACCTGCCTGCCTAAGGGATTTGGACCTACAGGGAAGCTGGATGGTGGGCAACCTAACCTATGGGTACTGTTCTCATCCTTGGCTGGGGGAAACAATAAACAGGTTAGCAGAGAACAGCCTCAGGAGCTCTGTGCTTGTTCAGTAGCTGAAATTTAAAGATCTTTATTAGCAGAAACCGAAGTGAGGTAAGTGTGCCTCCAGGGTCTAACAAAGGTGTCAAGGGACTAAGTTCTGCTTTTGCACTGTAGGTGATGGTGCAGAATGTCTCCCCTGTGATGTAATGTGATTAGCTGGCAGTGGAAAAATTTTCTAGGTTTATAGTGCTTTGTCAGGATTTGGTGGGCATGATACCTTCTGGGTTCTTTTTCCTGCAACGTGTCTAATGCTTCACATCTGAGCGTGGTATCTGAAAATGCTGTTGTGGTGCCAGGAGACATTTTATTTCCAGATTCTGTGTTAACATTTCTGGAAATATATTCTGCCAAAGGCAGTAATTAACATACTTGGGCAATCTACTGCACACATCAGCGAGCTGAAATAGTTTGCTGTATTCATTTCTGTGATTTAATGGGTCTGCCCAAAACCCCTGGAGGATTGTTAAAATAGCTGCCTTTTGATTCTGGCTCTCAGTACTCCTCCTCAGCTGACTGTCTTTGTATATCAATACTGCTTCCTCCTGGATGAATTTAATCAGAGGTAGACGAAAGACACGTACACAAACAAGTAACCCTGGGAGAAGCCAAGGTGTGACTGTATGTGATAACACATCAGCTGGTTTGCAATGAATTACCCTTTCCAGACATAAAGAAGCTGTCTGGGGAGTAAGCCTGCCCTCTTTCTTTTTCTTTTTTTTTTGGTAGTGTGAGAGCTTATTCACAGGTACTAAGTAGTAGAAGTACATCCATTCTTAGCTTAATCTGGAATTTAGTGTCCATATGTTTGCACCAACAAGTGTCTATTGATACTGATAGTCTGAAAACCGCCCAGACAAAAGAAGTCATGTTGTATTTATAAACACAACCATTTATAGAAAGTGTTTTCTCTCTCATGCAGAATACATCCTGCATTGGAAAATCTGAGAAAAGTATATGGGATCTGAACTGGATAGAGGAAACTTGAACACAAACCTCTAACCATGGAGCAAAATAAAGCGTAACGATGCCCCTAGCCTTTTTCTGTTCCAAGGAAAAAAGTTTTATCTTCATTTCTGGGTACTTGACTCTGTAGCTTTACTAATGTCCTTTCTTTTGTATAATTTAGTATATTCTTGCCTAAAAAAATGTTATGATAGAGTCTTTGATTGTCTATGTATTACAGTTAAAAATGTGGGGGCACAATGTCATATTTTTACACTAACCACTTGCCTTAAAGCTTCCCTCTCTGATCCTGCATTAGTCAATTTAAGGCTGTGTTGCCAGTGAGACGGGAAATCCTGTCCTGTCCTCTCCACCATCTATCTCTGGCCGCAGGTTCCTGTATACTTCCCTTGCACCAGCATTAGTATTTGTATGGCTGCTCAGTATGTCAATTCAGCACTCTGACAGATGGGTTTTTATTTGACTTTTAGATTGACTGCAGTCAGCTATGGCGCCACATCCTAAATGGTCTATATTTAAGTAAGAGTTAAAATTTGTCTTCAGCCCATCTACAGGAATCTGCAGTTGCTCACGCCTCATTCTTAATCTGAGAGGCAAGGAGAAACCTCCAGGTACAAGGTATAAGCCTCAGTCAGCGATCTCCCTCTCCCTCCTTGGGGGGAGGTTTTAAAGAAATGCCTGGAGGAAAGCAACCAGAAGGAGATGTAGAAATCCAACCTGGGTAGGACAGGCAGACAGTTTTTAAAAGGGCAGCCTGGTTCCCAACTCACAGATGAGGAATCTACCTCTGAGTGTTCACAATTGAGATCAGCGACCAAATTGTGCTGTTGGTGCCTCAAGATGGTTTGTACAGGTGAAGTGCTGTGATAGCTGGGCCCAGGCTCCTAGCTGGAAGGTGTGGGAAGCAACTCTGCTCCGGAACGATGTCTGTGTCTGGCTAGCTGCGGGGAGGGTTCATCAAGATTTGGGAAGCAGGCAGACTTCATGAGCAGGAAGACCCCTGTAGTGCATTAACCTGTGACAGATTCAGGTACTCATTCTAAAAGAAGGAAGAAGGGCTACCTTCCTTGCACTTTGCCGTGAAATCCTTCTCCCTCAAATGCAAAACAACCTCAGGTGCCGTTTGAGCTTGTACAAACCTGGTGTGACTGTGCTGAAACAGCATTCCGAACACATTAGCAGCAATAAATATATCTGACAGTATACAAGCCCTGAACTGCACTGACAGTTGAATTTGTATCTCAGGTATACTTTGCTGAGCTCTTCAGTGACGCATCCTTACTCATAAGAGGTTCCACTGCCTCGCAAGCCTGTGGTGCATCAGCTGAGGTCATGGCCGCATTGGTCTGTAAGTCAGCTATCCTGAACTTGCCCAAATGATGCCAGTATGAACGAGGGCGTGGCTTCCATTTGGGAGCCATGACTTAGTATTCGCCCTTCCAGTTGGGTCAGCATAAAAAAATTTTAACTCTCATAGGAAAACTGTGCTTAATAAATTTTCACAATTAATGTAAAATGAAATTGTATCTTCTATTTCAAGACAATTCAGAAGAGAGTTTGAGCACACTTTCAGGAGATAGGGAAGATTCCTCAAGTATGTGGGAGTGATTTAGATGAGCCCATTCCACACTCTGTTCTTTCAGCAATGGTGAAAAGGTCTTGAAAAGCTACTACATTGAGAATTGACGGAGGAATAAAAGTAAGTCTAACTTCCTGGGGAGACCATCATGGAAAGCATACCCCATCAATTATCTGAGTGCTGATTAATTAATGATTATCACAGTTGTCACTTCTGCCTCTGAACTGTTCCCTTGGAAAAATGAGAGAGTAAAGGACAACCTTCAGACTTTAAAGCTAAGATGTCATGTGCTTTTTGAGCAGAAAAGTTTGATATATGCCTTGGCATCCAGTCTTCTAGGAAACCAGCCATCAGTGCTGTAAAATCCTTATTACCAGCAAAACACTGGAGAAAGTCCTCTGAATTACCTCCATCTCCACAAGATGCTACCATGATACCAGCTCCTTTTCAGCTGAACTACAGGACAGAAGATATGAAGCTGGAAGATGAAGTACTTACATCTAGTTGTTCTTAGGAAAAGACAAATTAGCTACATAGATACTTTACTACCTATCTCTGCAGCATTTGATATAGACAGCCATGGATTCCTGCTATCCTATCTCAGATGTGTGACAAGGAAATGTCTTTTTCATTGTGTTGAATATGAGTCCTTGTAATAGACACATTTATTGTCAGGATATCTTAATACTTAGTCTCTGATCATTTTTTTTTTCTTTTCCCAACCAGCAGGGTTCTATTCTTGCTTGTCTACAGAGAAAAGATTAAACATTTTTTATGAAGTTTAACCTTCCTTCGTAGGATGCTCTGACTTCCAGAATAATACATTATTCTCATGTGTGCTGCAGATTGACTAATGGATGTGAGTAAAGTGAGTAAGAGAAGATAGAGAAGTATCCCTTTGTCCTGTAGCTGGAACTATGGCTTTTCATTGCCTTGGAAGTCTCCCTGTGGTAGCAATAAATGATATTACTGATGGACTGCTAATTTCTTTGGCCACATGGATATGGGCAGCACACATAAACAATTTCTTAACAACATTGAAGAGTGGCCTTTGCCATTAATATGTACAAACCTAATGTTTCCCTATAAATAAACAAAGAAACTATTTTTGATAAATTTAATATATGCATCTCTGAACATTTCTTTCTGTGCACTGGTTGGTATATTTTTTTCATCCATATTAGGGAGGTATTTCAGTTATGTGATCAAAATTTGCTGAACTGTGGTTTATAGCAGACAATTAACAGCTGTTAAATAGGATTATTGCAGGCTGTTATCTTCGCATAGCATTGATTCAAATGCTAATTTCACTCAATTTACTGCTCATAAGGCCACTCTACTGCCAGGTACACTGTACCCATAATGAATGACAAAATGTATCTGAAAAGAATATAACCTTTTAAAAATATGTATCAGTAGATTTTATGGTCTGGTTTGTAGCTCCCTGACACAGGTCAGAATTCAAGAATGGAGATGGAGTGTCATGCCTATGAGGAAGAGGTAGAGTCAGGCTTGGCCCCACCGAATTGCAACGTTTCCTAGTGTTTCTTTGGCTGTGGTTATAAAATACAATTTTGGTAATGAAAACAAGTCATGCTTTTCACCTTTAGATTGTTTCACCTCCTGAAGAATGCCATTCATGCTGGCAGGTATGGTAGAATAAGGGTCATCTTTGAGTGATGTGCTGTGTGTAAATGATGCACATCTGAAGAACTGCAGTTTAAAATTCAAAGTACACCTTTTTGGTGCAATGTTAACTATCGTTTCCTTCTCTATAGCGACCTTTTCCTCCTCTCATATTTCACATATGGCCAACGGTAGATGCTTCACTCTTTCCAGGTTAACTTCAGGATGCAATAATTTTCTAATCCTTTTCTGTTGGGTGATGTTGTCGTGGGGAGGCAATATTCTGCTTCCTGCCCTTTACCGTATATTTCCACTGCCAGAAAAAGTGGTCATACATATTGATCCGATCTGACAGGAAAATAATGCTTCAGAAAGGCGTTTCTGGTGAAGTAGGTCCCTGCCTTAGGTCTCTCTGCAGCCACAGGGCAGTCAACGAGAACGTATAGTGGCTGGACACTGGGACTGCTGTTCTGGAACTGAACAGGCTTAGACTGGCCCCTCAGAACCAGCTGGAAAGCTATACCCTTAAGCCGTAATTTCTTATTAAACTTTGCTTAATTTTTACAGACAGTATACATGGTCCCTTCGTACTCACACTTAAGGTCTTGACAGTTGTTCTTTGCATGCTTCTACACAAAGGAGTACTGGGTATTTTAAATGAGAGTTTGCCAAGTTTATGCAGAAATATTATATATACACACAATTCTTCATATTCTTACCTCTAATGCTTATGAAGGTAGCAAGATACTTTTAAAAGGTATTTCTCTTAAGTTCGATTTTTGTGCTGTTGTCCCTGTTTGGTAAATTTCCAGGTTAGTTAATATTGTCAAATGTTGCACGAGCAGAATTTTAACTACTCTCTGATGAGGAATTAAAGGAAGGAAGGAAAAGGATTGCTTTGCACTTTCAGTTTTACTGTAGTCTCACAATGTCTATGGGGAAGATTATATTTTTTTACCTAAACAAGCAAAAAAGTATGTATAAAACAATAAGCTTACAGCTACTGCACTGAAAGGCCATGTAAAAAAAAATAATAAATATATATATATATTCAACCCAGTCTAATTCTTCTTCTGATTAGCAACTTAGAAGTTATGTATTAGATGTTCTATAGTTAAAGTTTAGACTTGGCTTTCCAAGTCTGTGACAATAGTTTTACTAAGTGAAAGTATCAAGCCTGATTTTATGTCCAATACACTTGCGTAGCCCAGAGACCCACAAAGCTATAGCAATATTCTTTCATATAATGCTTCTCAGATTCTTCCTAAGTTTTATCTAAATGGGTCACAACAGGGGAAATTAAAAGCTTATCTCAATGTATAAAATGGTAATAAAAATTGAATGAAATATCACTGGAAAGTGTCAGACATTTTCAGTTTAAATAAACATAATCAATCACGTCAGCATGACATTTTCTTCACCACATAGGCAGCAATGCATTATTCTTAATTACATGCAAATTTGTAATATAGGAAAATTAATGACTAAGGGATTAGAGCTGCTATTTAATGCTCAGAAAGTCTTATTAGGATAAAGGGTTTAAGATCTTCTTTTCATGTGGGCCGAGATTTGTTGTGGTCTTGCGCCAGTGTGTCTTATACCTGCATTACAAAGTGTTCATCCATTTTCAATACAATTTAAAGTCAAACACATACTGTTTTGTGGACTTTCAACACTTAAGGACCAAAATGACAAGGGGTGATAAATGTATGGCTATCTGATTATAACTACTATAAAACAAATATATTCAATGTACAACTTTGCAGAAATAAATTTTATTACTCACTTTCTCTGCACAGTAACAAAGTTATGTGAAATAAAAATTATTTTTAAGTAGTCAGTGATTTAGAGGACATAAATAATCATATGTTCTAGGACAGCGCCACTTGTTAGGCACAAGAAGTAGGCAAATTGTTATTAAATCAACAGTTTTTTGATAAATTAAGCCTGTTTTCTATTCATGAAATACCCAAAACCAAACTTTGACTGTTTATAATAATTTGAAAAACGCTTTCTTCCCTCTGGATTGATTGTTAAGTATTTGCTTTATTTAGAAGCTACTTTTTACTTGTAACAAGTGACCAGTTATTTTAAGGCTCACTTATTTTCCTCTGCTTGTGGATAGAAGCCAGAAACTTTTTGCACTGAAGAGGAGCAAAATTATTACTAATGACAGATAACATATTCCTCGCTGAGTCCCCATTTCACGTCTGAAATATGAAATGAAGAATAGCTACTTTCATACGTTTTGAACAAAACCTCACATCTGCACTCTTGATGAAATAAACAAAGTTCAGATAGAGCTTACTTATTCCCTATATTTTTCTCAGTCTTGCTGTTAAGTTCACAGGAATTATTAATGTTCCCATTGAAGTAATCTGAGCTTTCATTTAAGAGAAATCCTGGAAAACAGATCCTCCATGGGAGTAGCTCATAGTTGATCAAGTGTCTCTTGGAGATGATGAAAGTCCTGCAGAGACCTTTAGCAAAGGCTGTCTGTAGAAAAGTAGCATGTGGCACTTAAACCATCTTGACACAGGCAAAAATAGCTATCTTGGTGTACAGTTTGTATTCCTGTGCCTTTTTGAGTGAAAACCTCGCCCTCAGCTGGTTTTGGAGCTCAGTGGAAAATTCTAATGAAGACTTTGAGGGTCTAGAGCCTACCTTCAGATATTTGCGCGTGGGTCCCATTGATTTAGTAGTCTTTGAAATTCTAGACTTTTTTATGTACAAGTCAGACTTTATTACTGGGATAGGCAAATAAGGTCTAGCAGCAGAGATTTGTAGATAAAATACTGTATGCTTTAGCACCACAAAAAGCTGTAAAAGCTTTTTGAACCAATGGAGAAAGTAATAAATACAGCTCCACAAAACTTTAGCTGCCTCTTAAATCTGCAGGCAAAGACACCTTTCACTCAAACAGGTAATAGAGATGCAATGCAAATAAGCTTATACTCTGCACTAGATCCGTGACTGCCGGGAGCTATGCCAGAGGTAAAACAGGTGGGTGTGAGGAAGTCATCTTTTGATCTCAGTGCCGATCAGAACTGCAACAATATGATGCTGTCAGCATTAACTCTTAAGTGTAATTAGAAATGTTACATTGAATGTGTTTGCATTAGGTGGTGTTTGGCACAGTACATGGAAAATAACAATTGAAAATATTGTAAGAGTATAGAGGTAGAGTGGAGAAAAAATATTGGCTGTGAGAGTGTGAGACAAAGCTACTAGAAATCTGGATTCATGCTTGTTCTTTGACCGGTGTAATTTAAAAAATAAAAACTAATTATTTAATATGTAATTAATGGGCATAATTAATGTTTTTCCTTTACTTGGAAACACCTGTGTGAAGCTTGTCAGAGCAGCCATTATTTCCATTACAGGTTTGTACAGATCTGAAAAAAAGACAGGGTCATGGTACTGTAATTTTAAAATTAGAAGACATTCTTTGTTAGAGACACTAAACGCAATCCTTGCAAGAATGCACTATGCATGTTACAGTGATAGCTGGCAGAGTAAAGATTAAGGGTGAAATTCCAACTAAGTTGACTTGTCAAAGTTCCTGATGATTTCAAAGCAGCTGAGATTTCAGTCTGCATATTTCAGAAGTGTCCTGAAGAACACCTCAGACTATCACAAAATTAATAGTAGTGTTGATATGTCCTATTCGTAAAGGAAGGCCACAGACACATCACTTTTATTTGTATTTATGCGATAAAAGTGTATAGATGAGTAATTACTATGTTTAATCAATTTATCTTTGTTTCTTACACAAATGGTTCTTTTTCTGTGCATGGGAGGGACTGCAGAATTCAAAATAGAAGTGAAGTTAAATAAAAAAAGGACATGGTATGACTGCAATCATGGAAAAAGCACACCGTAATTTGTGAGCAAAGCATCTCTGTGCCAAGTTCTGGGCCATTTTTATTTATATTCATGAATAAAGTGAAATTGATATGAGAGTCTCACAATCAGTAAGATACGCGTTCAGGCTTATACTTATTTTAGGAACAGCCGATAAAAAAATAATGGAGTAACAAAAAAGTATTTTTTCTTGGTTAAAGAATTTCAGAATGAGAATATTTTAAGTGGGTTTGTCTGGTTTTGCAGTATCTAGGAATTTTGGATAAGGTGGAGAGATTTTGTTTAGGAAGAGTTTCCTCTTTACCAGAAGTTATTCTAAAGAGCCAAACGACAGGCATCTGCAACTGACACACTCAGAAATTCTTATCAATGTTCTTTCTTTATTGTACCTAAGGCTCTTGTTACAGTCAAAAAGGCAGTTCCCTTGTTCATTCCCGTGCTTTGGACATTGTGTTCAGGATTGTTTCATGCTGAGACAACGCAGTGTCTGTTGGTTCTGCAGTCACTCAAGGGACTTTGCTTGTAAGCAAAGGAAGATACAACCATAGAACATGAAGCTCCAAACTTCTCTTCCCCCAGTTGTTTTTCAGAAGCTATTTAATGTAAAGCAACAAGGCTCTAAATCACTACAATTTTTTGAAAGTACTCACAGAGGTGCCTGATTTCTGACCAGCCCTTTACCTGTTTTTTGAAAGATGAAGCAGAAAGCAGATTTGAATTTGAACTGCTGGAGATCATCTTACCAGCATTTAGTATCTCTATGATGGCACAGATAAACGGAAATAGTAGAAAAACAAAAATTGAAGATAAAAAGAAAGCACCGAAAAAAGGGAACATAATTTCTAAGTAGCGCTGTGGATATTTCTCTTCTTTCTGGATCCATTCATGCTCTGTAAAGCCAATGGCATATGAAGGGATAAGCAGTGATTTGTACAGCATCGTACGTAGCTGGTTTGAGAGCACTGGATGATGAATTTGGTACTTGCATAGTCAACAGAGTTCTAGGAAACCTCTAACGTGGTACAGAGACAAATACTGATTTGCCTTTTCACTAATGACGGTCGGTGTCTTATGTAGCAGCTTCAGAGCTCAAGCAAATGGATTAATCTCATTCCTTCCTTTCAGAGTCTTAATACTGGGTTGTCTGGAAAGTATTAATTGTTCTTACACAGTAAAACCCTGCAAAAATAATCTAAGTGCTAAAATAACTTTGTTAATGTTAGAAACAGGCAAAAAAAATGAAAGTATGGAGAGGCTGGCAGTTCAGATGTCAGCACCAAAGGACTGAACAAAAATCCCAGCTCCAAACTCTTTCAAACTTAAGAAGAATCTGAATACAAATATTATAATTTGAACCAGCCTTCAGCCAGCTGCATAAATGCTCAAATAACTAAGACCAGCCTAGAAAGTAATGCCTGATTAGAAAGAAACAGAACCAAACCAAACAAACACAAAACATTTACTTATAATGCTTCAGTGAAGTAGAAATACTTGGTTAAAATGTCTGTGAATTTGTAAATTTTAAACTTTCAGTACTTTTAAATGAATTAAATTTTTTTTGGTTTTCAGGTGATGATACTCCAGGTGGTGATTTTTTTCTATTTTGTCTAATTTGCATCTTTGTAACACTTGAAAGCTAATTCACTGCTTTAGAGAAAGAGTGACAGGCAGATGAATTATAGGCTTATTTTTCAAAGATGAAGTTTTGAAAAATTGCACAGTAAGGAGAAGGAAGAAAGAAAGATAAGTTTTAATTTCTGGTACATTCAATGAAACATTTTGGTCAGATCTAGTCAGATAGTTAATCTTTGTTAGCTGTTCTGTTAAGCTGTAGAAATAAAGAAGCTTCTCCTTGTGTCTTGGGAGAGAAATCACCTTCAAGGTTTTTTGTTGTGTGTGTCACTCGTGTTCTGGTAGGTGAGATAGCTTCTTTTTTTGCTTTCACATGCTTGTGTTTCAGGCTTCTCAGAGGGGTTTATGAGAAGAAGAATGTGTGATAGGTACTTGGCAGGTAAAAAATGAGTAAGGAAAGGCCTAAACCTTGCTTTAAGTCTTGAAAACTTAGAAATTTCTGTCTCAAAATGACCATGCCAAAGCATCAATACTTTACTTTGCAAGTAATATTGTGCTACAGACCTCTTCTGAAAATAAAAAAAGTTATCTGAGAAAGATCAATGTCTTTATTGGGAAAAAAAGATAGTAACTGAAACCTCAAAATTGCTTAAGTTTCAGGCTCAAATTGGTAGTTTATTAAAAAATAAATAGATTTACTGAATGATGGAATGTCATCTTTTCTAAATGAAAAATTTATGAAGAATTGAAAGCATTACCAAATTTGTGAAAGACTTGACAAATATTTTTGTAGTGGAATTGACTTAAAGTGATGACTGTGGCAGGGAAAAAAGGGAACAGGGGCTTTTATTATCTTAAACCTCATCAGAAGTTCTTTCCAAGAATAAAACCCATAACGGTGTAGTCAAATGAAATGTTTTTCTTCTAAAATCCTGCAAGTTTCCATGCTGTTTTCAGGTGACCTGATTTTTCTATTTGTATGTGTGAAAGATGAGGATTCATCCCTGAAACTGAAAACTCATAAAGTTCTCACCTTTGCGTGCCTTCGTTAGGCCACTTGTTTGTCTGTCTGTGGGTCACAGGTGAGGTCCTCAAGAGCACCTGAAGCCTTTCAGTGATGTTTTTTCCTTTGAGACATTAATTATCCTCAAATCTTCTTGGGATGTTGTCCTGTTCTGTCCAACTGGGAAAACACAGAACATAATCTGGCAACTAATTTCCACAGCAAATTATGTGTCTGCTGATCTGGATTACATATTGGAAGGAGAGTGCATGACATTCTGCCCTTTAGGTGGATTGAACTTGTCTTTAATTTCTTGAGTTTTTTTCTTTTGCTGCAGTGTAATGATAGACCTTGCCTAAAATGATGAAATGCTGGTTCCTGGCCAAAAATTTAAAGCAACATATGTGTATTTTCCGCTAGGAAAATTGATATTAGTTCATTAGCATCTTTCACAGCTGAAATAACACAGTGAGCCAATGTGAATCAAATGCTCCCAGGGGGCTAATTTCCTCCCACTGATTGGAGAGTGATGAAAACAAAGAATAAGAGGTCAGCCTGCATCTAATTTCAAAAAGTGCCCTGTTGATGGGGAAAATATCTGAGATCAAAAGACCATCATCCAAGTGTAATCCATACTGACCTGGTTTGTGATGAACAGTGAAATCAACCATTATAATAACATTACCATTCATTATTATGATGCATCTGATACTTTTCCCATATGGCCTTTTTTTGCACTCTACACAAAATCCATATTTGTATTGTTACACTTCTGTTGATAATTTAGTTGATGAACATCCTACTTGGCAGTTGCTTTGCAGCTGAACTGGCAATATCCACTGTCACCAGAGCCATAACTGCTGGGTTACCTGGCTGATAAACACAGAGTGTCTTCACATTTCAGGTTCCCAAATAGGTTTCTTCCTCCTGAAGCCCAGACCCTCTCTACCTTACTGCCTTTTTGGTACAGTTTTGTTCCCCAGTTGCTCAAATGCCTCTGCAATCAGAAAAAAAGGAAAGTGGAATTAAAAACTAAAATTCAGCACAACAGATGCACAAATGAATGTTGAGATGAATATAGCATGGGCTCAGAAGTTGACTGTCATCACTCCCCATTGCATTTTCCCTGTTCCATGTGCTGTGCACCTGTGGCTTGCAGACAATGGATTTGATTGCATTATAGAAAACTGGCAGTCAAGTTAAAGCTGCTGCTGCCAGTTGTTGTGTCTTTGTTCTCTCCTGTGAGCTCTTTGCATGCTTTCCTCCTGTTTGTTTTTTTTTTTTTTTCTTTTTTCTTTTTAGTTACCTCTGTGTGGTCTTTTAATTATTGTCTTAGTACCCTTTGCTGCTGCTTTTGAGATACTAGAAATGTAGTGAAGAAAAAAAAATGTAGTGGAGTGAATGCATTGTAATCATAGATGAAAGAAAGTATTCAGCCATTTTTGAAGTACACAGAAATAGGAGCAGTGTTGTAGTGACTTGAGACCACCAGGCAGTAGAAATGAATTAACAGCAGACTATCCCCTCCCTCCAGATCCTGTCATCGAGAATAAGTGAACACCTGCACTAAATAGAATGGAGCTGAACCAGCCTGAATATTAAATTCTGAGCTTGATTTACTGCTATATTACTCCAGGTTTATGCTGGCATAAATTCCCTTTAAATCAATAGAGTTACATGATTATGAATTGGGAGTAATATGGTTGTGAATCAAGTTGTTCAGGTTCTTTTCTGTGATGTCAGGTCTTGTTTTGCTTTGGGGTATCAATACGGCTGCCACTTTATGTCCTTTCTGATAGAACATAGTGCTAGAGATGCACTGAGGACTTTATGATTTGTGAAAAATATGGTTTTTGTAAATTTTTTCATTGCTTTGTTTAACAAGATTTCACAATGCTTTGTTTCATGAGATTTTTCAGTTTTGTGGTGGATTGTCAGGTCTGGGAAAGGCAGAAAAGGGAAAATTTCTCATTACTGCTTATTACCAATGAACTTGCTCAATCCACTTGTATCAGAAAACACCATGTGTGTGGCATTTCCCATGGTAGGACTGGCCTGCTCCCTGTTGGGAACTCTGTCCTTATGCAACCATTGGTGTACAGTTCTCTTCTGGACCATGCTACAAGCTTGCAAAAGAGCTTGAATAGAATTCAGTACAAAATTAAAACCACAGAGCATGGAGAGCATATAGAGAACTATACCTGTATCTCCCGTGTTTTTATTATATTGTCTTCACAGATCCATCTGGTGCAGGGGTGCTCAGTGTCAAGTCCATATGCAAAAATAGACAGCACGAGCAATGCTAAATCCTGACCAGTGCAAACACTGAAAGTGTAAACAGGTGCCAGATAGCCCTACTTTATCAGACTTGAGCAGAACTGTTGCCTCTTGCTTGGCAAGGCTCTTACTCAGTGTGACTAGGCTTGGGGTGCCTGAGAACCCAGGATGCTCAGTGGGAGAGAAAAGCCCATCTTGGACTCATTGGGTTTGAGTTTCTGGAGGAGATTTGGGCTAATTATTTTGTAAGAACTATTTTGTCCATCCTAGTGATGAATGGTGTAATTTTCCAAGTTGTCATATCTAGCCTAGCCACTTGATCTGTGGTACACATCCTATTTTCCTATATTTCCTTCTCCATGATTGAGCTAGGTATTTTTAAGCAGACAAGTGGTAAAAAATAGGGCTGTGTGAAAAATGCAAGCAGATATAGACAGGGGCATGCAGCTGCAAGTAAAAATGCTGCAAGATAAATAAGCTGAGAGCCTAACCTCTATTCCCTGTCTCTTAGGGCTCAATCTAAGACCTTTCAAAGACTTCCATGGACTTTAACAGGCATTTAATTAAGCCCTTAATCCTTTATTTTATATTTGCGTTGACCCAGATGGTTGTTTAGCTTTTCAGGAGATCAATGGGATATTTTTTTTTTCCTCCTTCCTTCCAGGTGCAGGGTAAATAATCTCATCTTTTTAGGACTATCAAGACTACCTTATCCTCTCATACGTTGGTGATTTCTCTATTTATTATGACTTTCTTGCTATCCTGGGTAATTTGTAACAAGATAATACTTTCTTAGTTCTGCGAAAGTATTTGCAATATGGAGTCACCCTGAAAGAAACCCTCATTTCCTTTTACAGTTTACTTTTCTACTACAGTTTGCATTCCAAATTTATTTTTTTCTCAAAATTTTCATATATACTTTTTCATATGTTTCATATTTTTAATCTATTTCAAATATTTTATATTTTCATATATTTTATACTTTTTAGGTCATTGAGCTAACTGCTCTATGATTACTTCAAAAGTTCTCCAGCAAATTCTTGCTGTACCGGTCTAGGGAAAACTTTACTAAACCATCTGTCAGTAGCATTCAGCTTTCTAGGGACATTTCAGATGACAGCAGGCAGATATCTGCAATAATCAGTCAGCCATGTCTCAGTAACCTTCTTATTTACTAACTTACACTTACATGATATTCCCCTTTTTCACACACATTACTGATTCTATGTTAAGGTCTTCTGTCAGTGCCTGCTGTTATATGAGACACAATGAATTTGTAGGGTAAAAGACACCTTTCCCACCAAGAGTATCCTTGTTCCTACATACCCAAATGTGGGTCCCTGGTTTCAAAGGCCTGCAGTTCTTTCTCTGAAACATAGAAGGTATCTTAGTACAGGAGTAAGGGATTTCAGGTTTTAACATGGAAAATACAGTGTAAGATTGGCAAAAGTAAGTTGAAAGTTCAAACTGAAAGTGGAAGTCGCATCAGCTGAATAAAATATATCAAAGTATAAAAAAATTTGAATTTTTGACATTTTGTTTTGAATATTTTGAAAGAAATTAAGATTTTGCTTGAAAGATATTTTGTTTCAAAACTGAGCTTCAAAAAAAAAGCTAAGTAGGTGAAAATAAAATGTTGCTTTCATATTTTATTTCATTGTGCACACACACACAAATCAAGATATTCCAAAACTTTTAATCATTCTTCAGACTTACTCTGGAGCTTTTCAGACACTTTCTCTAATAGGAGCATTCAGTAGGTTGCCCAGATAGATGCTTTTAGCTATTCCTGCTATTGATTACTTAAGCTGTATAAAAAGGGATTCAGGAGTATGAGTATTCCACCTAGATTTGTACAAAGCAGCAAGCAGAAGTCTGGCAGAGTCACTGGCCGTGGTGTTAAGCCAGAAAATTATAATGTTCTAAATACCAGCATGGTGGCCAAGGAGGCCAGCAGCGCCTGGCTCGTGTCAGACACAGCGTGGCCAGCAGGGCCGGGGCAGTGACCGTCCCCCTGCGCTGGGCACTGGTGCGGCCGCCCCTCGAATCCTGGGGTCAGCGCTGGGCCCTCACTGCAGGGGGGACACTGAGGGGCTGCAGCGTGTCCAGAGCCGGGCAGGGGCTGGGGAAGGGGCTGGGGCACGAGTCCCACAGGGAGCGGCTGGGGGGCTGGGGGGGTTCAGCCTGGAGAGGAGGGGGCTCAGGGGGGACCTCATCGCTCCCCACAGCTGCTGCAAGGGGCTGCAGCGAGGGGGGGTCGGTCTCTTCCCCCAGGTCACAAGTGACAGGACAAGAGGAACCGGCCTCAAGTCGCACCAGGGGAGGCTTAGATTGGAGATTAGGAAAAATGTCTTCGCTGGAAGGGTGGTCAGGCACTGGCACAGGCTGCCCAGGGGTGAGGTGGAGTCACCGTCCCTGGGGGTGTTTAAAAACCACACAGATGCCGTGCTCAGGGACATGGTTTAGTGGTGGGCTTGGCAGTGCTGGGTCAATGGTTGGACTTGATCTTAAAGGTCTTTTCCAACCTATGATTCTATGTTACTGAACTGATCAATGTGAGCAGCAAGCAATATGAAGACAAGCTGTCCTCCAATGAACTGGTTTAATGGAGTACAGAAACAACTGAAAAAAATAGTATCTAAGCAGTGATATGTAGTCCCTGTTCACAACCACTTACTAGTCAGTCTGCCAGATATCTTGGGAGCTGTAGAGACTGCACCCTTTCAAAGAGAGCTTTTCCTTGTTCTGGATGCCCACCAGCTCCTTGTTCTGGTTGCTTTCTACATTTTTTTCTTTATTTGAGGTTGTAACTCTCCCATTTACTTCAGCACTTGCTTCTCATCCTCCAGCTGTTACAGTCCTTCGGTTCCCTTAAGGAGTCTTAAGCAATGGCAGCTGCCCAGCTCATTGTTGGGATCTTTTGGGGATCAGTGATAGATTATTTATATTTACTGTTGTCTGTACAGCTATGGGGTTCTTGTCAGGCAGTTAGGCCTCCATCTTCCAGTCTTGTTGACTCTTACGGCTATATACTAAGGAGGAGCAAAGGGAAAGATGATCTCCACATCCAAGCTGGGAACTGTAGCAGGAAAGCATGTACATGTGTGCCCAGATCACTCGTTAGATTTCCATATATTTGCCAGTATAAGATGATTCTGCATTTGTGTCCAGATATTTTGTTTGTCTGTGAGACTGAGTTTTGGAAGTAGTATTGGAGAGTGTGGTTTTATAATTTTAATAGCCAAGCAATAGATACAGAGTATAATGCTCGCACAGTCAAACTTCTGTTCTTGCCAAAATCGGTGTTTGTCTGAGTGTAGAATAGTAGGAAGTAGTTACAGACTTAGTTCCTTCATGCATTAACAGAAATATAATTGGGGTCATCTGTATATCAGCAGTATTCCTTCATCTAGTGAATAATTATCTAAAAGTGAATTTGAAATGACCTAATTCTTTAACAAATACTTGCTTTTCACGCAGGCAGTTATGTGCACTGGTCTGCAGTGAAAGTCTATTCTGGATTTGGTACTCATCAGCTAGCTGCTGATAGGGACTGCAGCAATCTGCCCGATGGACATTTATGCTTGAAATGTTACCCAAAAATCAAGGTGCGATCAGGCTTAGAGCAGTGGCTGAAAGTTGGAAAGATGCCAACAGGTGGGTTTTTAATTGAGAAGTTGTAGTGGACCAGCTTTTGTTGCTACTCTTCATATGGTATCTTTCTTGTCTGTAAAGGGCCTTACTCCTTGGAGCTGTCAATCCTGAACACTTCCTAAGCACCAGTTTACACATAAACATTCTTTTTCTCCTGAAGAACAAGTAGTGAACATAATGGGAATGTCATCACTGTATAGCAAGTATTTAGCATTTTAATTTCAACAATGCTGATTTAATGAAGATTAGCTCATGCTGCTGGGAACTTTTAAGATTCCCTCCTTCTTGGCAGCAGGTGGATTTCAACTTGCTAATCTCGAAGCAGACACTAATACAGACTGTCAATTTCTAGTTAAAAGGAAATTGTTATCAGCCCCCTTGATACTTGTTGCCTGACAACTAAACTTCTTCCTCGAAGAGGTTAGGTATACGTAACTAAGCTGTAAACACCCCAATAACACATCACAATGGTTTACAAGAAATAGTAAAGGGAAGGAAAGGCATAACCTACATTACAAAATTAAGAATTAAAACATTAAAAAATATTTCTCTCTGTTAATTTAGATACTATGAATTGCAACTCATTTTCTGAAGCTTAAATTCACTTTACAGATTTAAAATGCTCCAACCTGCTACTGCCAGTTAAGTGAGTGGGAGTTCCCCTTTTCTTCCATTTTAGAGGGACTGGGTTGTAGTTTAGTGACAGTGCACTCTGCAGGTGATTTTTGCCTTGGCGAGCAGTACGCGACCTCCTTACGCCATTTAATTTCACCTGATGTGCTATGCCAGGCATGAGCGGCTTAGCGGCTGAGCTGGAATGCTTTTTGCCTGCTGACCACTGCACATCTAACATACAAGGTTTCTCTTGCCGCGATTGAGAGACAGGACACAGCTTGATGCAAGCAAATGTCACTTTAATTAGCCTAATAGCATGATTATATACACACAAGCAATGGTTACATCTTATTCTGATTGGTCTAAAAAATTGCATATTCTATAACTATGTGGCAGCTCGCGCGAAGATCTCAGCTAGCTATTTAGCAATTCAGCAGTAGTTAAAGGCAACAATGTCTGCAGTTCTTGCACCTCGTCCTTGAGCAAGCTGACAAACCGCCTTATTCCTTGTATAGTCTCAACTTGATACTTAGTCCCTGTTTCTATACCCTTCAGTAATTTCTCATGCCCCTTATCACCAGGGCTTGCGGCCCACAAGCGAGCACATTCCTTTCAACTGTGGTCCTGCTTCCCAGGCCCCCTCCTGCATTCTCTCTCTTGGGCTGGCAGCGCAGGCTGCATGGAACAAACCAGCAGCGGAGGAATAGCTGACGATGCAGCGGGTGCCATGCTGACGCAGCGGCGTTAATGCCCCTGGGAGAGCTGCAGGCAGAGTGCTAGCAGGAAGGCTCTTGGAGCTCTCCTGCTGTCCGGCTGTCTTGGGCGAACTGTTGTTGCTCTTAGGTCAAATTTAGGAATCCCAGCTTCTCAAGCTATAGGTAGGTAAAATAGGCTTCACCTTACCGGAGGACGTACTGGAGGTGAATCGCTTCTTTGTGGCTTCTTTTTCAAAACTAAAAATGAGATGGTAAATTCACTTGCAGTCTAACCTTGGTGACAGCATACAATAATTGAGCTTGGTTGTGTGGCATACAGTGGATTTTCAGAAATATGGAACTGTAAGACATGGTCACCGTGAAACAGATATGTGCATATAGACAAATGTTACACAGGGACCTGCATAAGCAAATTAGATTTAGAGGTATCACATGATCTTTAAAAAGCCAGTGGCAAGTATGTTTTAAAAGGTATATATAGAAATGAGACTTTCCTCTTGTGTATTTCAAATATCAAAACTAAGGTCTCCGTTATTCATCTGTAGTTACTCTAGAAAGAGACAAGTCACTTGATAAGATGACAGTGTTTTTCAAGCAGTGTTTATATATTCTATATTTATCTAAATAGGCTAACAGCTTCCAGAAACCTACAGCAACTTGGAGGCAATGGCAAAGATTTCTGGATCTGTTGTAGGTTATATAGTTCAGCCATGGCAGTGGAGGCTCACAGCTGTGATTATCCTCTGCTCAAAGAATGAACAACTAGTTCAGAGAGTCCATAACCATCGGAAATGTCATGATTTGACCTTAAGCCGCTCCCTGTTCCCTTCCCATTGCTGTAGGTCGTTAGAAAAACCAGGAAAGCCCCATTGCTATAGTGTTTCCACCAAAGCATGAGAAAGGATGAAATTTGTCACCAGACACAATTGTTTTTACAAACACAAGTGATGGTTTGATTGACTCTCATCCGTTCAGATGGTAACTGATAACGCACAAGCACAATCAGGCTGGCACTGCAAAACAGACTAACTACCAGGATACTTCTGACAGGGGAAAGGGAAAAATCTGGAGGAGGCATGGCTGTTAAACATGTTCTTCAGTGAGACTGCTGCGTATTTTTGATACATTATTTAAGCGTCTCCTTGACGCTGTAAGAAAGTAAAAGTTAGAAAGTAGTGATTTCTTGATACTTGAAGGGCTTTTAAAGATTTATTAAAAAATTTACCGGAATTCAATCTCATAGCTGACCAATGACATACAGCTTCAAGAAAGTATATTGGCAGACACTAAAAGGACTGTTTGTTCCCAACAGAAACATTGACTTATTTGTAACATGAACTTGCATTTTTACAGATAAAA
This sequence comes from Falco rusticolus, assembly GCF_015220075.1. NCBI lineage: Eukaryota > Metazoa > Chordata > Aves > Falconiformes > Falconidae > Falco > Falco rusticolus. Next base: position 16,030,140 of record NC_051193.1, on the reverse strand, counting down.
TGTTTTAAAGATTCAAGTCTGGAACAAGTCTTCCCTCTAAATTGTCAGATTACAATCTTCTAGTGATGGAGGGCTGTCGGTAGTTTATAGGAGCACTATGTGTTCCAAGGAGTGATTAGACTTAAAACATTAAGCATTTGGTGTAATTGGAATAGGATGTCAACACAGGATAAATGTCTTCTGCTCTGAAAATTAAGTATCTTAGCTTCTCATTAATGTTTATTGAAACTGATACTTCTGATGACAAAATGACTGAATGTATTTTTAAAAAATATTTCAAATGTTTTTCCACAGATGAGAAAAAGAAACTTTTCCATGAAGGCAGCGCTACTATGCCAAAGTCAGTTTGCTATAAATGTTATTCAGCCCTTGAATAAATGAGTACATGATGGCAACTGTGGTTTGGCTGCAACTAATTACAGCAGTACAATTTGGTGCTTGCATTTTAGTCACAGAACACCCTCATAGAATTAAAACCATGAACAGTGGGGAGTTTGCAGAGGTGAGCGAAGGAGTGGTGTTCATTTAGAGAATTTAGAAATGCAGTGATTCACTGACAGTCAGTGGCTAGCTTCAGTGACAAAGAAGGCAAAGAAATAATTTGGAAGCCTTAACCATGCTGATAGGAATTATCCCCGGTAGGCTGCCTGCCACACTCACTGGGCATCTGTGCAGGGAGTCTGGGCTGAGGTCTTCATATGTCAACCAAAGGACAAAACTCTCGTGGTATTTTTGAGCAAGTTCTCCTTCCATTTTACGTCCTCTCTATGTTTGAGGAGGCTTTGATGTCAACATGAATTGCTGAGAAGAATGAAAACAGACAGGAAAGCTCACTTCATGGGGTAATCCTCTTAGTGAAGTTAAGGTAAAGTCTCGAACCCTGAAAATCCCACGAACAAAGCAACAAACCAGGCCAGGACCCCTTTTAGTCCCAATTTGTCTTTTTTTGTCTCTTTGCCTGCAGAAAACTTCCCACTTCGTGAAGTACACAGTCTCACTGAGATGATGTGTGCAACTAATGTTTCAGTTCTGTTCTATTCTAAATCCAGTCCAGGCTGTCCAAAGTTTTTTATTTACTTGGAATACAGCAGGGTGCTTTTTTGCTGTCTCTTTAACATTTTAAAATGAAATGTTGTTTTTTAGTAAAAAAAACCAACAAACAAAACCCACAAAAAAAACCTAACAGCCAAACAAAAAATCCACACAAAAAAAGCCACAAGAGGTTTTTAGGTATTTCAAGTCCAGTGTTTTGACATCTTTTGACACTGTTTCAGTTTCTTTGCTCAAGAATTGACTACAATGGATTTGTCATCATCATAGTCAAACTAGGTAGGACTAGAGATGTGGCTAAAGCTAGGCATGTGCACTGCATGGGATAAAACTGGAGTGTATACCTCCTGCTTCCCAGCTGTATGTTAGTGTTCCGGGCAGAACATCCACGGAAGTGAACCGGAGAAATGTCACCTAAGTTAAGGGAGCAGGTTGCAATCTGCAGAACAGTGCCTTGTTTTGACGTAGCTGGAAAAATGTTGCTGTCTGCCTTGGAAACGTTTTTACTTAACACATCAACAAGATTACAAGATGAGCTTCTGTCATGGTTTAACCCCAGTCAGCAACTCAGCCCCACGCAGCCGCTCGCTCCCTGCCCCTCGGTGGGATGGGGGTGAGAATGGAAAGGGTTAAAGTGAGAAACTCGTGCATTGAGATAAAGGCAGTTGAATAGGTAAAGCAAAAGCTACACATGCAAGCAAAGCAAAACAAGGAATTCATTCAATGCTTTCCAGTGGCAGGCGGGTGTTCAGCCATCTCCGGGACGGCAGCGCTCCATCATGCGTAATGGTTAATTGGGAAGGCAAAATGACATCACTCTGAACATCCCCCTGCTTCCTTCCCCTTCCCCCAGCTTTGTAGGCCAAGCACGATGTTCCATGGCCTGGAACACCCCTTGGCTCAGCTGGGGTCAGCTGTCCCCGCTGTGTCCCCTCCCAGCTTCTTGTGCCCCCCAGGCTGCTCGCTGGTGGGGCTGTGAGAGGCAGAAAGGCCTTGGTTCTGTGTCGGCACTGCTCAGCAGGAACCGCAACATCCCTCTGTTATCAACGCTGTTCCTAGCACAAATCCAGAAAATAGCCCCGTACCAGCTACTATGAAGAAAATTAACTGTCCCAGCCAAAACCACCACAGCCTCCATTAGCAAAACTGCTTTATTTTTATTTTAACAATGTGAACAGGTGTATGTGAACAATATGAAACTATTAGAAGGCAAAATAAATAGGGAGAGAAAGCTAGGTTCATTTATAGGTGGCTCCATGTTCATTTCCTATCACTTTGAAAATCTAGGTGGGTGCCTTGAGGCAGTTTGCCAATCCAGTCACAGTGGAGATGAAAGACCCTGTGTTGCTTTAGACCTCTAAGTTATTTGACTCAGACTCCCTGCGTTGTCAGTGGAAAGCGATAGGCTTCCAACATAGTTCTGTTTTTCTGTTAGTAGGATAGTATTGATAATTTTTTTTTCCTCCCATCCTTTACTAATAATAATGGTAAGCTTTATGATAAATGTTGCTTCCTTGCCCTATGGATCCTTAATGTTTGCTATGAATTTTAAATGATACCATAATAACAGCAGTGAAAATGGTTATTGGCTGGTAGAGTTTTTACTGTATTTATATAGTTCTGTAATGTCAGCTATGACCAGACTAGAAATGTTCTTAATATGTCTTCAGCTGGGGATGTTGGTCACGCTCAGTTCTGTACTTAGCTGCATGTACATACCATAATCTGCAGAGAGCACAGCGAGAAGAAAACATCACAGTTTTTCATGCTTAAGATACTAGCAAGAGCTGACTCTTGGTATTCACATATTAACCTCTCTTTTCCTCCCCCTTACTCAGTTTCAAGGTACAGGTTATTAGGTAATTTAAGATCATATGGAGCCTTTGAAGAATGACATTTAACCTGCCTATTAATTTAGAATCTAATTTTGTCTAAAATGGCATTTCACAATGTCATAGTATTCCAGAGAGATTCATGTTTTACTATAATGTTTTACATGAATACCCATGTTTTTCATAATTGTGGCACACTATTATATACGCTTCTGGTGAAAGTTCATAATTATATGGACAGATTCTCAGTGAACATAATTTTAGTTCAAAACAATGTGAACTGCTTACTGTCATCTACATAAAATAGTTACCCTTGAGGTGCTCATGCCCCTTATGGATATAACTGCAACCCTATAGTTTTCTGGTATCCTGTAATATGAGAAAGATCTTGTGGTAGAATAGCATTTAAGAAATATATTCCTCTACTAGTGCAAGGAAAAGTAGAATTTAATGTGATTGGAAGAAGGGAATTAGGAGGTTATAGGCTTGTGTCAAAGGCAGAAATCTCTTTAAAACATTCCTCTGGGACTCTTGCTTGGCATTCTCAGAAAAACTTCTGCTTTCAGACGTTCTATGAACTCCAGTGTCCTGCACTTCATTGTTTTTCAGTAGAGAAAGTTTTCTGATGTCTAAATATGACATGCAACATAGATTACTTTTTGTGCTAGCCCCAGTAGACATGGCAACAGTATTAGCTTCCTGCATGTGATAGGCTCTAATTATACTTGCAGGTTACTATCACTTCTTGCTTTAATCTTCCCTTCTCTAGACTTAAGTGACACTGTTCTTTCAGTCTTTCTCTCACTGGTCAACTTTTTAAAGTCTGTCTTTTGTTTCATGTCTTCCTGCAGAAATATGCCAAACCCAACTATAATATTTACAGATCAGATCTTAAAAGAAATAGTGCCCTTGCTACCTATCAGCAATCAGTAGCATTGTGCAAGAGATCAGCAAGATTTTGAAGTAAATAATTAGGAATTTCTAGCAGTGCATGCTTAGCGTACATGAGAGACTTTGAGGAATGATTCATGCACGTGGTGTTAAGGATTTGTCTTAAGAATTTGGACAACTAGGGTAAAATGCTTCATCTGCTTTGTAATATGAGGTACCATCTGAAAATGCATTTTGTATTCGAAAGAAATTGTTTTCACTGAAAAAGTAACTCATTTTTAAGCATAAAGCTATCTTTCTGAGTTATTTTTTTATCAAATGCAAGGTATTTAACTTCATCATCTATTCCAAATATGAAAGTAGCTGTATTGTATTTCAACTGAGATACAATTTGAAGGTGCAAAGTTTCATGAGACCAAATATGTAAAACTGTTTCTGAGACATTCTGTGATCTGTGCACTGTGAATTTTACATTACTTGGTTGCTGTCACTCACTGTTTGTTTGCCCTGTGGAAAATGAGTTTGTGGTCTCAGTTGAGTTCCCAGTAGACAGATCTGTATTTCTGAAACCGTTACTCCAGTTGCTGAGAGATCTCTGTGAGCAGATGGGCCTTGCAAACTGAATTAGTCTGTGGCTCCCAAGAGCAGTCCTTCCTGGTAAGCGTAGGTGTGGATCAGCAGGGGACACGGGGAAAAAAGTAAATGTTTTTTGAATTCTCTCTTCAGCAGGACCTGTAATTTGGGCATGTTCAAATACAGGAGATTGGTGTGAGTACACAGTGACACCATCAGAGTCACGCGAATGACTCCAGTGTTGCAGAAGTGCTTAAGGTCTTTATGAGGTAAGTTTGTATTGGCAGAACTGATTAATATACATATGTTTGGGAAGATTGCTTTTAAGAAATTACCGTGTGAACCTCTCTGAACAGAAATTGTAGACATCATGGTAGCAGCTGATCATGACCCTTGGACCTTGTGAAGCAAGACGCCATACACAGGGTAGCAAGAACAATCTCATCTCAAAATGCAAACAGTCTGAACACTTGAAGGCTGAAAGGCTAAATCCACAACAGGGACTTGTATGCTCTTTTGCATTAAAACCCTCACCTCAGGTAAGGAGTAGTAGTAGGATTCATACATGCAAGAAGAGACTGAACGTAAAGCTTTAGGGAGTGTTAAAAAAGGAGCAGTGCTGTACTGCTTGACAATACAGCAAAGCCTGGCTTAGGCAGACAGAAGTGGCCATCTCCTCTTAGGTCTCAAACATGGTCTTCGTCTAGACTTATGTGGATGAAGTCAGCGCGCTCATTAAAAAATGAACACCACACGTACCAAGAAGGAAATTTCTTACTCCATTTTAGAAAACTGTCCTGTGGTGTGAGTATTCACCTGGAAAGGAATATTAGGCTAGAGACTGCTCCAGTATGCGGGAGTGCTTTAGTTGTGAAGTATTTTGGGGTGATGTCCTTTGGTATCTTCCTTTGAAACCCAGCCAGTGTTATTAATTCGATATTGCCTGGCTTGCAGGGGGGAGAGGAATGGGAAGAGAGAGAAGTTGAATCTATTACTTAGAACTGTCAGCTGGATGGCAGGAAACTCATGTTTATGTTCCTACTCCTATTTATGTATATATCTAATATATTATACATTTATAAGGTATGAAATTATGTATAATGAATACATAATTAATGTATACACACAGCAACACGGGATTCAAAGAAACCCACGCAAAGCTAATTGCCTGGTGTTTTGGCATTTTTGTTAGCCTGCAAAAATACAGCTGTTGCAGTTGCCTGCTTTTTTCTTAGGTCTATAGTCTCTGTGATCTGTAAAAGGCAGCCTGCATAGCATCAGTTGGGAAGCAGCTGATTAATCACAGTGTGACTAGACTCCTCTATGCCAGCTTGCTTTTTAAATCTGTTTGGCTATAGAAGATACTCTCGGGTAGAATGGCTTGACAATGCCCTGCTGGGGTGCGTTGACCCTGGCTGGACATCAGATGCACACCAAAGCCGCTCTAGCACTCCCCTTCTCAACTGGACAGGACAGAGAAAATAGAATGAAAGGCTCGTGGGTTGAGATAAGGACAGGGAGAGATCATTCACCAATTACTATCATAGGCAAAACAGACTCGACTTGGGAAAAGTAGTTTAATTTATTACCAGTTGAATCAGACTAGGATAATGAGAAATAAACCCTAAATCTTATAACACCTTCCCCCTGCCCTACTTCTTCTCTGGCTTAACTTTACTCCCAGTTTTCTCTACCACCTCCCTTCAGCAGTGCAGGGGATGGGGAAATGGCCCTGCGACTGGTTCATCCCATGTTGTTTCTGCTGCTCCTTCCTCCTCAGGGGCAGGAATCCTCACACTCTGCCTCTGCCCCGGTGTGGGGTCCCTCCCATGGGAGACAGTCCTCCATGAATGTCTCCAACCTGAGTCCTTCCCACGGGCTGCAGTTCTTCATGTACTGCTCCAGCGTGGGTCCCTCCCGGTGGGTGCTGTCCTTCAGGCACAGACTGCTCCAGCGTGAGGTCCCCTGCGTGGTCACAGGTCCTGCCAGCAACCTGCTCCAGCCTGGGCTCTTCCTCCATGGGTCCACGGTCCTGCCACGGCCTGCTCCAGGGTGGGCTTCCTACAGGCTCACAGCCTCCTTTGGGCATCCATCATCCACGGGCTGCAGGAGGATCTCTGCTCCACCGTCAGCCTCCATGGGCTGCGGGGGGATCCTCTGCTCTGTCGCCTGGAGCACCTCCTGCCTCTCCTTCTGCACTGACATGGGTGTCTGCAGAGCTGTTGCTCTCACATAATCTCACTCCTTTCTCCATCTGCAGTTATGCAGTTCTCCCGTGCAATATGTTATCCCAGAGGCGCTACCACCATCACTGCTGGGCTTGGCCTTGGCCAGCAGCGGGTCTGCCTTGGAGCCGGCTGGCAGCGGCTCTGTTGGACCTGGGGAAGCTTCTGGCAGCTTCCACAGAAGCCACCCCTGTAGCCTCCCGCTACCATACTTTGGCACGTAACCTAACGCAGCCTGCGTTGCAATGTGGACGTTCTTGGACAGTGCTTGGCCTGCTGGGAGACATGGCGCCAGCCAGGGCATTAGTACTAAGGGCATCTGAAATGGTCTATGTCAGCTGGCATTGTTAGGAGGTGGGATACATTGTCTAAATGAGGTCTGAGGCACTTCACATGTAGCCCTGGGAAAACTCTTGGATAGTTCACTTCAGCAAATATGATACTGCTTGTTGGGAAGAGGTTATATTTTTGGATAGATATGAATGTTTTAGTAAGGTACGTGCACTATTTCTTACAGGTAATCCAAAAGTTTTGTTTATGTGCAATAACCAAAAGGAGCATTGATGCTTCTACACTAAATCACTTCTGAGGCCACAACAGTAATTTTCTAGTTTTGAAACAATATGGCTAAGACCAGTCATTGCTCACATACCAATCTTTTCCAATTTGGGAAGAAAAAACATTCTTTATTCCTTTTGAACCTTTTCTAATTCGTAGGCTTTCACTTAATTTCAAAATGTGTAGAGTTTCTTTAAAATATTGCAAACTCATGTTCATCTAATCCCAGGACAAACAAGTTTGAAAAATTCATCTGCCTGCACTAATAGACGAGAATCCCAAGAATATAAATGTTGCTCTGCTTAGAAAGTAGATGTGCATGTAACATCTCTAAATTAGGTAGGCTTATTACAGTAAAAATAACCTGTAAATCTTGTCAAACTGTATGAAAATGAGAAATGCTGAACCCAAGAGCAGTCTGTTCACACATCTTGTTGTTCTTAATCACATTAGTCCTCAAATATGCATGAGGATCTTTGTACTCAAAGCTGCTGCTGGTTGGTTTATTTTCAATTCTTTCTTCATTAATGCCAGATTCGTACAGCATTAGGCAATAATTTGCTGAGGTACTGGCATATATTTTATTGCAAAAATGTAATCAGCTTGTCAGTTATAAAACTGATTGCATTATATGTCCAAGCTACTTTTGTTTCATATAATTTAAAACAAAAAGAGGGTCTTTAAATCTTCCCGAAGCACAATAGCTAAAAAAGAATGTAAATTATTCATTAGTCAACTAACATTAATAGCGTACAATGATTGATCAAAACTATGTCCTGTAACAATGTGCAATTGTTTTCTATTGAAAAGGTTGCAATGCTGAGACATCCACCGTGCCGGAAACACACTTTATTTCTGTGTCTTGAATCGACGTTTGTAAGTTGGTGCTCTTTCATGAAATCCTTGCAACGTGATGAAAAGGTTTTGACTCTTTATGCTGGGGGTGATGCAGCCACTCCAAAGTGAGTTGTTGTCCAGGCCATTCCAAATGACTGATGTGCCTGGTACACATCATTTTACATTATGCTGTGGTAGACAGAAATTCCGGTTTATAAAATGTGTTAGGAAATTTTCAGTTAATCTATTTGAGAAGATATTTATCCATTGTGCTTGTGAGTCTTACTGTACAAGGCTCATAGAGGTGAGCATTGAAACTCTGAGCTTTGTGATGTGAATTCTCAGGAGTGGCATGAGCATTCCCACTGGAAAACTGGACACCTGCCTCATGAGACTGAATCTCCTGGAAGGCGTTTCGAGGTTACCTCCAAGAATCAGAATTCTGAGCTCAGGTTTGAAGTGGTGTTTGTAGGAGGTGTCAAGTATGGCCTTTTTGGTGAGGTACCGAGTGGGACTGAGGAAAGGGGCAGGTACAGCTATGGGAGCAAGTGGTAGTCGGAATAGGAGAAGAAGAAAATACTACTGGGAAAGCCAGCAGTACAAATAGTCCCATGCAAATTCGCTGTCCTTATGTGGTATTAGTGAGTTAAATGCAAGAGAACCTACATGGATGTGTATTTGGATTTTGAATACATTCTTGTAGTTTTTCACTAAAGGAAAGACAGGTTGTGGAGGGAGTGAGAGACTGACTGACCAGAGAGCAGGGCAGAGTAAGTCAGCTAGAAGGGCCAGAATCAGCCAGAAATCCATGCTTAGAAACTGGAAAGGGCAGTTTGCATTGCGGTGAGCTGCACGCCTGGACTCGCAGAGTGCAACACAGAGGAAAGCTTCATGGTTGCCGCAGAGACAGGCAATATATGTGGGATGTGTCGCAAACCTCGTGTGGCTGTAAACAGTTCTGTAAACAACTGCAGCTTAAATTACAAGGAAAAACCCTTTTATATGAGAGATCTTGGTCCATGATGGGTGTGTTGCAGACCTAGAAAAGCACCTAGAGGTGAAGCATGTTCACCTTTACTGGGCACAGCTACAGGTAACTTAGAATTTATGAGCGGTATCTTAAATTGCAATTCTCTTAGAAGACAGCAGGGAAGAATGGAGGAATAACTCAATTTTCTTGTGGAATACGAAGAGAATAGAGTATTGGAAGCATGGATGTTATATGTTGATCTCACACCCCGGGTGATAATTCCGATGTAGCTCTTAGCATGTTGTATGGTGCTGTGCAAAGTGAAAAGTCAGGCACTCTGGTAGGGTTTTTGACCTGGAGCTGGGATAGGATCCTGCTGGTTTGAGAAAACATCGTTGTTTATGGCTGTGGTGTTCATATTGTAACAAGATGTTCCTTCCCATACCACATGGGTTTCTTAGAAATGACAGGTTATGTTTCTTACCAGCAGGAAAACACCTGAGATGGCTTATACTGAATGTGTTCCTTTTCTCAGTAGGTCAATCCACATGACAGAGAATAAAAGGAAACAACAAAGACCTTGGCACCTGTACATTTCCTGACGTGAAAGTTTTGCAGAGAAGCCTGTGGAGAGGACCTTTGCTCTGTGACCTTAGGTCAGCTGCGACAAGTAGTTTGGCTACCTCCTCCTGCAGACTGAAAAAGGAAAAGAAGGTTATGAGTGGTTATTACACACGTGTTACGCAAAGCATTGAAATTATATGCTACTTGCAGTCTCATCTTTCCTACTGATAGCTTGCTGCTGGCAAAGCAGATGTTTCTCACAGGGTGTTGCTTGGTTGTTTGTAAACAGCTTTGTTCAGAGACATTCCCAAGAGCCTGTATTTTGGTGGTACACTGGTGTCTTTTTCCAGTAGTCCTTGTCACCTTTTGTGACCCTACTGTTGCAAGCCTTATTTGAAAGTTTCATTTCTTCTGAACGCCTGTGGGGTTTAATTATTATAATTAGCTCTGCAGAGTGGATTTCTCTATTTAGAAGTATTTAAATTATTTCTTGACATATCTATGGTAGTAATGTTTAGTAACTGGCAGTATCAATTTCACTACACCACAACAGAAACTTTTCTTCTGGAAAAAGATTCAATATATTAGAAGTAGCTGCTTTTGGTGGACCTAAAGCAACAGAAGAATAAGGGCATGCCGTATCAATATACCATGGCAGTATTATTAAAGGGGGAAAGTTAAAGTTAAACACAATTTCATGAAACCTATTAAAATCCTTAGGCATTTGGGAAGAAGAGTAGGACAGGTTTTATTATTATTATTGAATGAATAAAAATCTGAAGTTTCTCTGTGTAGTGAGAATTCTAGGTTTCAGCTAACTTCAACAAGGACTCCTGGAATCTCTTCAAGTTTCATCACTTTTACAACATCCTATTTAATGTCCTACTTTTTCTCTATCTCAAATCAGGATATTCTCTCACTGTCTTACTAGCACAGTGAGCAAATTTACTAGGATGGGGAGATATTTTATATGGACAGTGAGCAATTAAGTGTGAAAAATTAATCTCTGCAAGTACTTTGAACTTCTCATGTGGAAAACTCCTATTGAAATGTGGGCATTGGTTTTTCTGAGCAAGTGAAACATTGAATTTTGAAGCCCTTTAGTGAGGAAAACCAGTCTAAACAACACCACTACTCTCAGCTACTAGTTAGGAAAACTTGGAACAATAGCTGTATTATGGATTTGCTGTAGGACCCTTGACTGTAAGGGTGTATCAAGTGATTTCAGCCTTCTGTTCTTGCTGTGTTTATAGTCTCAGAAGTAATGGCCTTTGTATTGTTTCCCTAAAGTCTATATTAGAACAAAGTGTAATAACATTGGTGCTCAATTCAGAAGGTGGTAAGGCATCAGTGCCTGCAGCATTATTCACAGTATGAACGCTGTATCTAGTGCCGACTAGGTGCTGCTATATCACCAATTGACAGCAAACTTGCTTGACTACAGTTGATCTAAACCAGCTTTCTCGAGCAGATTTCTACAGGAAAGCACAGAAAATTGTGGTTTGTGATTAATGTTAATCTAGTTTTGTTTAGTGGTGATCTATATAACTAGATGCTGTGTCAGCTACTTTTAGGAGATCAAATATTTGTTGTTAAAATTATCTCACCTTCATATAGCTGCAAGTGTTTTGAAGAATTATCGGAAGATGTGGTTATAGAATATTTTTAAGATATCTTACGCTCCCAAATAGCTCTGGTTGAACAGTCAGCTTACCAACTGCCCTTTTTAGATAGATAGCTGGCATAATGCAAAGGAGGGACATGCAATCAAGGATGCGGTAAGATCCTTAGGCATGTATGAAGACTGAGGCCTGCTACAGTTAACAGAAACACTGTTTTATGACAAGCTGACTCTTGATCTCCACAGTCTGGCCTTTTGAAGTATCATAAGGCATCCCTCATTGCCACCAGTTAGATTAGTAGTCTGCCATTGATTTGCATGCATAAGAGCAGGCACATGTTGTAACAAGTGTTTCTTTCTGCTTCAGAAAGTAGTTCTTTCTGAAGCAAAGAGTATATTTTTCTTCTTTGTGTGTATGTCCCTGCAACCCCAAAGCCTCAACAATTGTTAGATTTGTGTGTAGAGGAGGAATTAGAGCGGGTTTAATAGAACTACCTCAGGAAAACTACTGCTAACTATTATAAGGGGTTTTTTTTTGGCCCATCAACAAGGCTATGCTATTTTCTAAAACATGTTTTAGGGTTTAGTTTTCAAGGTGGCAAGAAGATATGTGCTCCTGATTCCTAATTTAGTTCCTTAATTGAAGGCTACCTTCAGCTGAGCTGATGAGATACAAGTATTAGACCATGTAAAACCCCATCCATGTTAGCCTTGTTTGTTCACTCGGGGATAAGACAGAATCAAATCTAACGATACAGGCCAAACCCAATTCATGACTGAAGTCTGTCAAAAGGACTTGAAACCTTGGACTCACAGGACAAGACATGGGGACATGCTTAGCATTGGCTGGGGAATGATGAAACCATAAGGAGGATTACAGGAGGCAGCTGGAAGAGCTATAGGGAATGTTTTTTTTTTCTCATAGAAGTTAATTGAACAAGGTTGTAGAAACATTTTTATTTTGTACATAAAAAATAAATAAAAAAATATATTTCTAATTTTCTTCAGTAAGAAGCAATTGCTTCTCTATGTGTTTGTGTCCCCAGTAGTCCCAAAATCTCTACAGACAGCCAGAAGCTTTATTACTGAGTGAAAGCCACTGCATCACACACAGGAGCTTGTGAAAGTACAGTAAACATCCCTTCAAACAAATTCCCATGTGCCCTGACTACAAAGTAAATGAAAAGCAATACACAGGGTTGGAAAGAAACCACATTTCTAGGTTGGTTTCAATAGACTCTTAGTTTTCCCAGTGTATTAGTACTCACTCCGAGTCTGCTGCATCCTGCTTTCTCCCCCACAACACAGCTGAACTGCACTTTGTCTACCACTGTGACATTTTATGGAAAACCAACATATCAAGGTTTATCTTTAAAACAGTAAAAATAATAACTCTTGGTACTCGTGTGGGGTCTGATTAATTTAATCTCTTAAAATGTAGTCATCAGAGACATAAAAATAACATTTTTCTCCCCATACTAAAGAAGCAGGAAAGAAAGTAGATTAAAGCAGAGTCCAGGGTTAGTTTAAATAGGCTGAGCTATACTGTGCCATTGATTTTTGAACAGAAATCCCCATTGAGCTCAGTGGGGATTTCTACTTAGAAATCAATGGTGCAAAATGACACCCTCAGATTAAGATACAAAGATGGAGGACGAGGCTTAACTGGTACCTTCTTGTTGGGATAGCTTTCTCCTATAGAGGGAGTTGCTGCTCTTTTCATTACATAATAAAGAGTAAAAGTGGGAGGAATTTTCACGCAAGAGGATTGTTATTCTAACATTGCAAATCTTACCATATATTAGATTCCACCAATTTTATTTAAAAAAACACAGACACATATTAAATATTGATAAATTTCGTTTAGATTTTAGGTAATTTGACGACTATCAGGAACTGGAGCGTATTGCTCGGGCAGAGGGGGGTGTAAGAGTCTAGTACATGCTGTAGTAGAATCATAGAATCATTTCTGCTGGAAAAGACCTTTAAGATCATCAAGTCCAACCGTTAACCCAGCACTGCCAAGCCCACCACTAAATCCCATCCCTGAGCACCGCATCTACTGTCTTCTAAATACCTGCAGGGATGGTGGCTCCACCTCACCCCTGGGCAGCCTGTGCCAGTGCCTGACCACCCTTCCAGCGAAGACATTTTTCCTAATCTCCAATCTAAGCCTCCCCTGGTGCGACTTGAGGCCGGTTCCTCTTGTCCTGTCACTTGTGACCTGGGGGAAGAGACCGACCCCCCCTCGCTGCAGCCCCTTGCAGCAGCTGTGGGGAGCGATGAGGTCCCCCCTGAGCCCCCTCCTCTCCAGGCTGTCCCCCCCCAGCCGCTCCCCGTGGGACCCGTGCCCCAGCCCCTTCCCCAGCCCCTGCCCGGCTCTGGACACGCTGCAGCCCCTCAGTGTCCCCCCTGCAGTGAGGGCCCAGCGCTGACCCCAGGATTCGAGGGGCGGCCGCACCAGTGCCCAGCGCAGGGGGACGGTCACTGCCCCGGCCCCGCTGGCCACGCTGTGTCTGACACGAGCCAGGCGCTGCTGGCCTCCTTGGCCACCCGGGCCCCCGGGGGGCTCATGCCCAGCCGGCCCAGGCAGCCCCCCAGGCCCATTCCCGCCGGGCAGGGCCCAGCCGCTCGCCCCAGGCTGCAGCGCTGTGTGGGGCTGGTGTGACCCACGGGCAGGGCCCGGCGCTGGGCCCGGCTGAGCCTCACACAACCGGCCTCGGCCCCGTACTCCACACACCTAACAGACTAAGAAACAAATTGTCCTGGCTTTGGCTCAGATAGAGTTAGTTTTCTTCTTAGCAGCCGGCACAGTGCTGTGTTTTGGATTTAGTAAGAGAATAATGTCAATAACACACTGACTGATGTTTTAGTTGTTGCTACATAGTGCTTACTCTAAATCAAGGACTTTTCAAGTCTCCCGTGCTCTGCCAGTGACCAGTTGCACGAGAAGCTGGGAGGGAGCAGAGCCCGGACAGCCAAAGGGATATTCCATGCCATGGAACATCGTGCCCAGTGTATGAACTGGGGGCAGCTGGCCGGGAGCTGCCGATCACTGCTTGGGAACTGGCTGGGCACCGCTCAGCAAGTGGTGAGCAGTGGTACTGTGCATTACTACTAGGTTTTGTTTTTTTTCTTTTCATTTTTATTCCTCTTCACCTCTCTCTCCTTTTCATTAGAATTTTTTTTAATTATTATATTTTATTTCAATTATTAAATTGTTCTTATCTCAACCCACAGATTTTACCTTTTTCCATAATTCTCCTCCCCACCTTGCTGGTGGCAGGGGGGAGTTAGTGAGTGGCTGCATGGTACTTAGTTGCCAGCCGGGGTTAAACAATGACACAAACTAAGACTTTTTCTGTGGTGGTTTCTGCAATATGAGTAATTTCATACTCATTAGTTAATATATGTCAGATTCTGTAAGAAGCAGCAATCACTTGGCCTCATGTCACAGATGGGGAAATAAAGCATTTCCCCATAAATTTCCCCATAAAAAAGCCACTGCCTGACTTACCTGTATTCTTTAGGAAGGGAATGGCAGTGGCTGTGGCTAAAAACTGTGTCCCCTTCTCCAGAGGCAGAGTTACAAAATCTGTGTGGAATTTGGAATGCATGGCTGTTTTTTAATAGGGCACGTTTTGTGTAAGCAATAAAGATGGCCACAGAATACATATTAGGAAAAGTTAATTGCAACTATTACTGTTAAAAAGTGGATTAAAGGATGAAAGGCCTTTCTCAAAATTCTACAATAAAAGAGGGGAAAAGGACATGTTTGAACAAAAAAGTTCCTGCAGATGGTTGTCAAGCAATGAGATAAAGGGCAACAGTAGAATTCCAGACAGAATTCTTAGGACTTTTGCCTATCTTATCTGATTGCAATTAAGGTAGCAGGAAACAATGGTGCTTTGAATTATCGCCCTAGTTCATTGTATTGGTCCACAGGGCAAACAAAAAGTTTGGTGACTCTTAGTGCCATTGAAAAAAGCAGTTCTGGGCGTTACTCAGAAATCTACTGTGATAGTGTAAAGAAAAAAAGCTTACAGATGTTGAGACAAATTTTGACTTGGATCTTGTCCTGCTGAAACAGTGTAATCAAAATACTCTTGACTTAAAAAAAACCCCAAACCATCATTTCCCTGAAAAGAAATTAAGACAAATATGCAGTTGTTATAATCTAGTGACAGACACTGTGAGGCGTAACTTCACTGATTCCTGCATAGCCTAGTCAGATCTGTTCAGGATTTATTTCCGTTAGAAATGACATTTTTTTTTCTTAAAATAAAACATCCCACCTACAAAGGTGGCTTTTTGTCTCTGGCTTCCATAACTTGAATGTAAAAACTCAAAATATTTGTTTCCTGAAAAAAATAGGGGAAAGAAAACCACCTTTGTTTAAAAGAAAACAAAAAAGTAGGAATAGACAAAAGGTAGGGTGGTGAGGTTTTTTTCCTTTCAGTCTTATCCATACTCTAATGCTTCAAAGCATCTATAGAGTGCATATGTTTTTGAATTTATTAATACTTATAAATACATGTCTAAGATACTTTTTCTCTAAGGGCCTATTGTGCTTCAAATTAATAATTTTGTCTGAGGCATGACTGTAGTTCAGGAAGAAGTTTTTCTAGTCTTTGGCTGTATGGTTTTGTTTACCCTGTGTCCTAAGTTTTGTATAAATTGTTTTTAAGTGGTGATTGAGGAGGCGCTCATTCAATGGGAAAAAATGGCTTCGTAACTATGCTTTTGACATTGGCTCTGATGCATCCTCATTCAGCCTAAGTGAGGTGGCTGTTATTTGGCAGGTCTGTGTATAGCACAGCAGTGGCTGATGCAGCTGTGCCCGTTTGGCACATAGGTTTTTAATTTTGCAATTGGTAGCTGGCCAATAACAACCAGTTCTGTATGTTTTCTTGCAAATGGTTGGGGAAGGAGTGACCTATGGTTGCTGTATATGCAAAGAACAAGCAATGGCTGTAGCCACATTCATCCTACTGCTAGCCCTCACTATTATAGTGAGGGAGAAGACATGTAGTCTGGGAATAGGCAGATGTAAGGGTTGGAAAACATGCTGGATTCCTCTTAATTCCTCATGTAAAGGTTTGGAGTGTTTCTTTGGCTTTTACTGGCTGACTGAAGAAACTGCATAATATGTATGTGGGGTTTTAAGTGTCATGAATTTTTCTAAGGTCCTTTGAAAAACCAGATGTTTTCCAGACAGTTTCCTTATGGAACTGCACAAAAATTAAAGAACAGACGAATTAATGTACTTCAGGAAGCATAAGAGAAGAATCCAAAGAGTGCCAAGGCTATATTGTGATATTATCTAAACATCACATTCCAGATTTGGTGTTTAGGACCATGCAAGTCTGTGTTGGAGGCTGCTTCTGTCCAGAACAGGTCCCTAACCATGTGTTGTAGACATTATTGTATTTTTTTCTGTGCTTCATTAGCCAATATATTCTCTATTTCCTTTTCATCCTCTGAATATAGCCATCTTTTCATCTTACTATCTCAGCAGAGCGTCATTACTAACAGAAGCGTGCACAATGAAAAAGTAAAAAAGTGAAAGATGACTTATATAAGGGATAGTGGGTGATTGGTTCCTCTTAGACAGGGGTCCTCAAACTACGGCCGACGGGCTGGATACGGCCTGCCAGGGTCCTCGGTCCGGCCCCCGGTATTTACAGAACCCCCCCGCCGGGGGTTGGGGGGGGGAACCAAGCAGCCGCAGATGACTCCCTGCCACTTCATCCACGCACCGGCCCCCTGGTTAAAACGTTTGAGGATTTAGATTGCCTCTTAGATGAGGCACGATGACTTGAAGCA
This sequence comes from Falco rusticolus, assembly GCF_015220075.1. NCBI lineage: Eukaryota > Metazoa > Chordata > Aves > Falconiformes > Falconidae > Falco > Falco rusticolus. Next base: position 16,013,193 of record NC_051193.1, on the reverse strand, counting down.
TGTGTCTGACAGTGCCTCACCCCAAACGTGGGGGTAGGCTGTCAGTACGTGCCAGAAAAAGGGGCACAACTTGAAAAGTTGTCTGTAAAAGGCAGAGTCAAAATTATAGGGATCTGGGTGTCCCGTCTGTCAGCTGCAGTTTGTGTAACAGAGCAAGACATACATCCTTTACTTTTCAAGTGTGGAGCACTGATCGTTATATGTTGCAGTCCTCAAGCATGGATTAATGTTTGAAGGTGCAGCGTCTTTTCAAAACCTTTGTTTTATTGGAAAGAAAAGTTCCTCTAGTGAGTTCACTCTGCTCATATTCCTTTTCTTACCCTTGCTGATGCTCATAAAAAGACCTGAAGCTGTGAAAATACCCTTTTCAAAGTTAATTCCATTCTGAGCCATTGTGTCTTTTCAAGCTCCTTGGCACTTGAGCCCCAGGTCACAGTGCAAAGATAAAAAATATGTATGTTCATAATTAGCTTATAAATAATGCAGTGTTCTCATTCAGACTTCATCCTTTCAACATGCCCGAAGATTATTGTTCTCTGTGCAGTTTAAATTTCTGAGCACTCTGTGGCCCAATTTTTCTACAATTTGGTAGGTTAATTCTCTATTACAACACACCCAAAGCCCAAAGAATGCAGTGGTAGGCAGTCTGGGTAAGCATTTTGTTTGGTTTTCATTTCTTCTTCTGTCAAGAATCTAACAAATAAATGATACAGTGCTTGTCTTCAGGTATGAGTTTGTATAGTTGGAGTCTGAACTGTTTGATGCAGTTCGACTCATGCTTCACTCCTTTCTAATCTCAAAGGTTTTATGCTACAGATAGAACTAGATTGAGGGTTTTTGAAGCCAAGATGCACTAATAGGTAGTTTAATAGAATAAAGGGCACGAAAGAGGTACAGAGTTCACCTGAAATATTTGGTCGTAAAAATGAAAGCACCCTTCTTCCCTGCAGTTTCTTGGTAAAGAACCTCCAGTGCCTCTTAAAAAACCTTAAAGGTTGGTCCATTTGAGGGAACAATTTATAAACCCCACAACATTTATTGAAGAGATGCCTTCTCTTCAACAGATGTTTGCTACTCCGATTTAACAAACCAGAATATTTTTAATGGCTACTGGCAATTTGCAAAGAAAGAGGGTACACGAGAAAATTTTCCCTAGTTACCAGTCTGCTTATATTTTTGTTGAAAAGGTGCTGCTATTGATCACTAAACATAGATGGTGCTGTCATTGTCAATAGCCATTTCTGTGATAAAATTTAAAACACGATTTGAACCATCATTAATAGAGGGCCTAATGAGAAGCAAGTTTTGTCTAAAAAACATGAATTGTGAAGAGAGGATTTAAAATTTCAGGATTTTGAGGTTGAAGAGGAGTCTGAGGAGGACATGGTAATAATTACATACAGAAAAATTACTGCAAAATGAAAAAGCTTTTCTAGGTGACTATAACAAGAATAGAATTCAATCACAGCAAGAAAATTCTTTAGGGAATGCTTTCTTAAAGCAAAGGTAATGCTGTACTGTTTGGGGAGTTTTGAAGTTTCAGTTGAAGTTCTCTAAGAAAGTGATGGAAAAATGTTTTAGGAGTTACAGACATATAATTGATCCTGCCTTGGGCAGTGCAGCCATCAGTGCTGCGCAGTGACCTCTCAAAGCCCCCCTAGTGCTCTGTGGTTTTACGTTTTAATGCAATAGTACAGTGAAGAGAAGTGTTTTAGCCAGAGCAGCTCATCCATTTCTAAAAGGCAATCTGCATTGTTCAGAAAGCATGTAAGTGTCCCGTATTCCTGCTATCAGAATTACTAGCCAATGGTTCGTTGCACTGTTCAGCATAATCATCATTGTCTCTGATAAAACATTTCATCTCAGAGTTCCTTTGAATTTATTATTATATGATGAAAGACTGGTTTGTGGCTTAATTCCCAGATTAGACAGCACTCAGTAATGGAATTCCTTGAATGTGTGACTGACACTAATGTATTTGCTGTGTTGGTGTAAATATTCATAGAGAGATTTTTTTGTATTAGCTAGTCTGTACACAGAGTGTATTGTGTTTTTGCAGAGATTTCATAGGGATAAACAAAGACTGAATACTCATGCAGCAGTAAGTGATGGTGAATAAGAAATGGCAACCTTCCACATTCTTTGATTTAATTGAAAATACTTTTTAAAAGTTCTCCATTGTTTTAGATTATTTGAGGGCCTTGGTTAAAGTTTTATTTATTTATATTTATCTATTAATAAAATATTATAATATATTATATAATATATTATATATAATATAAATATTTATATTTATTTAAAGTTTATTTGATCTTTTAATTAAGTGACCAACTTCAAACGTAAGACAAAAGGTTTCTGTTGTTTCACAGGGACAATTCATTCATTAATAAAATTGACAAAATAAAGTAAATGCAAATATTAAGGTTTTCAATTTTACAGGGAATTATTCAAAGCAGAGTGGGATGGAACTCCTGGTTAAGGTATAGGCCATTATATACTGTATGAAACTGCTTTAGATTGCATTGTGGCCAGTCCTTTCAGTCATTTGCTGTTTCTGTCTGTTACTGTGCTTGTATTTGAACTGATGGTGTTAATGCTGTGTGTGCATTCCCAGGAAGTCCAGTTTTTGGTTTGAAATATCTTAAGCAGTGAAAATCAACACTTTCCATCTCAGTAGAATAATTTAAACCTCTTATCTTTAGATGCATAAGATGATCAGGGAGTTTTTGGTGGCATAATGTAGTTAGGTTTTTTATTTTCTTGCTGTTTATGTGATGTGTGTCTTGCTGCTTAGATGGGAAAAACCACTATTGGTAGACCTGTAGGCTGTTTCATGTCAGTATGGAGATGGCAATGTGCTCCTTATGTCCTCTATAGGCCAAGGGTCAAATGTTGAACTCCCCTTGGCTGCACGACTGCTTCCCCCACCTGAGATGGACTGATCATTTCACAGGATACTTAGTATAGATAGAGTTAAGAATAATGACATTAGGGAAAAAACAAACAAAACAAAGCAATACTGGTTAGCCTTTGTGAACAGCAAATCTGGAATAACACTCTGATTCTCTAAGATGATGTTTTGCTGTTGAGTTCTTTGATCTGCCTTGTTTTCTTAATTGCACTTTTTTATTTCTGAAAGGGCTTTCACAGACAGAAACCTCCATAGGAACTTGGTTTTCTTTGGCTATCCTTGAATGCTTTTTTGTCAATTTATTATCAGAATAGCAAGATATGCGCATACAGTAAATCAATGTAGGTTAACTTTCTAATAGGAAAGGCATTCTACATTTCTGGCATCAGCCTGTATCTTCTTTCAATTATAATGTCTCTCACTGGGCTAAGCATTTGTCTGGTAAGTGTGTATATTGGCGACAACTTAATATTCAAAGGTCAGCCTGCAAAGATCTGGCCAGTGTGATGGCATCTTTGCTCTTTAATAATCAGATGGGATGTCTGTGATGTCTTGAAGTGCTTCTTCTAGGTGGCAGTGTACCGCTGCAGTAGTTAATTGCCTGTTAGCTTCTTGGATCAATGTAAAAGAGAGATGTGAAGATTTTTCCAAAGTCTTGTTTTCTTTTTTTCCTCCTAACACAGCTCTATTTCAGCACTTTCTTCTGATTTATCCAAGAATAACCCGAGTATGTGAGACAAAACTTCAATGTTCAATTTAGGTAGCTGCCTAGGAGTTTTTTCCCTGAAGTTGGTGGAGGAAAGGCAGAAATTTTGCCTTTTCTACACCAGAGGTCGATGATTACTCACTACAAAAGGTCACTGAGAAGAGGTTCTGTATTTTCTCAGCTGCCCCAAGGTGCCTTGGTGCTGTGCCTCCAGTGGGGTCACTGATTCTATACAATTCTTAAGCTTTCTCCCATGGGGAGCTGAATTAGTTACTAATGTATTTTGCAAAAAGTTTGGAGCTAATCGAACCTATATAGTCCTGCTTCCCTGTCCACTCATTACTGGTTTTTTTCTTGATTCCTCTCTCCTTTCCCTCATATATCATATGGTTCCACGTGCAGCTACGGAGATGCTTTTTATGTGCAGCCGAGATGAGCAAGCTTACCTGCTGGACTTTTAGGACAGGCTTCACTAAAACATCACTGACCTTAATGGCCATTAAGAAGGTTATGCTTTAATGCTCTGCAACTTGCTACAGGAATAATTTGTATGGATGCAAATTTCCACCACTTTGGGTACAGCTTGCAGCTGTGCATGTGGTGTATAGATTATGTCCACTGCTTGTATACGGAGACATGGTACACCCATTTTAGGAAGATATCATAGAATCATAGCATGGTTTGGGTTGCAGGGGACCTTTAAAAGCCATCTAGTCCAACTCCCCTTAAATAAGCAGGGACATCTTCAACTAGGTTAGGCTGCTCAGTGCCCCATCCTGACCTTGAATGTCTTCAGGGATGGTGCATCTAGTACCTCCCTGGGCAACCTGTGCCAGTGTTTCACCACCCTCATTGTAAAAAAACTTTTTTCTAATATCTAATTTAAACTTACCTGCTTTTAGTTTAAAACCATTACCCCTTGTCCTATCACAACAGGCCCTGCTAAAAAGTCTGCACCTTGTTCTTATAAGCCCACTTCAGGTACTGGCAGACTGCTATCAGGTCTCCCCAGAACCTTCTCTCCTCTAGGCTGAACAACCTCAACCTTCCCAGCCTGTCTGCACAGGAGAGGTGCTCCAGACCTCTGATGTTCTTCATGGTCCTCCTGTGGACTCACTCCAACATGCTAATGTCCTCCTTATGTTGAGGGCCTAGGGCTGAACACAGGTGGGGCAGGTGGGGTCTCATGAGAGTGGAGTAGAGGGGCAGAATCCCCTCCCTTGACCTTCTGGTCACTCTTTTTGTGATGCAATGCCAGATACTGTTGTTCTTCTGGGCTGCAAGCATCAGGTCATGTCCAGATTTCATCCACAAGTGCCCCCGAGTCCTTCTCCTCAGCGCTGCTCTCAATCCCTTCATCGTCCAGCCTGTACTGACACCAGGGGTTGCCAAGACCCAGGGGCAGGACCCTGCACTTGGCCTTGTTGAACCTTAAGAGGTTCACATGGACCCACTTCTCAAGCTTGTCCAGGTCCCTCTGGATGGCATCCCATCCCTCAGGTGTGTCAACTTGCACCACTCAGCTTGGTGCCATCTGCAAACTTGCTGAGGGTGCCCTTGATCCCACTGTGTCATTGATGAAGACATTAAACAGTACTGGTCCCAATACAGACCCCTGAGGGACACCACTTGTTTGATTTCCATCTGGACATTGAGCCGTTGACCGCTACCCTCTGGGTGCAACCATCCAACCAATTCCTCATCCACCAAACAGCCCACCCGTCATATCCGTATCTCTCCAATTTAGAGAGAAGGATGTTGTGGTGGACTCTGTCCACCATCCATCTGGACAGAAGTCCAGGCAGGTGACATCCATAGCTCTTCCCTTGCTCATTGATGTAGTCACTCCGTCTAGAAGGCCACCAGGTTGGTCAGGCAGGACTGCCCTTGGTGAAGCTGTGCTGGCTTTCTTGAATCACATCCCTGTCCTCCATGTGCCTTAGCACAGCTTCCAGGAGGATCTGTTCCATGATCTTCCCAGACACAGAGGTAAGGCTGACAGGTCGGTAGTTCCCAGGGTCCTCCTTTCCACCCTGTTTAAAGATGGGTGCAGCGTTTCCCTTTTTCTAGTCACCAGGGACTTCACCCGACTGCCATGACTTTTCATATATTACGGAGAGTGGATTGGCAACTACATCAGCCAATTCCCTCAGGACGCTGGGATGCATCTTGTCAGGCCCCACAGAACAAGGTATGTTCACCTTGCCCAGGCATCAGAAATCTGGACTAGCGTGTGTAGGCCATGAAGCTGGCTTCTTTTCTGATTTTGTCTGAGAATCTAAGAACTGTGGGATCCCAACACTTTAAGAATTGTCATCTCTTTAAGTTCTTTTCTATTTGATGTGAACTTGAATCTTGACATAAGAAAGAAATAATTAAAAATGTAATAAAAGCCATAAAAATATAACCTGGCCTTCCTCTCTTTAAATATTTTTTTCTGTCATAGCCATACTTCTCAGAAGGCTGAGAACAACACTACTTCTCACATCAACTTGCACCCTGTTGGGTTTTTTTGGCCACAGTCGCGTCAACACCTGGTATAAATGGTAACATGGGTTTGGGAGAGTCCCAGTAGCTCACAGTTGTTCTTTCTCCCTGCGGAATGAAGGACCTCTAAAGCACAAGGAATGAAGCACTGTGATTTGCTAATCTGGGGATTTATTTCACCACTTCGACATTAGGGGAAAAAGGTGGTCGTTGCCTCAAAACACATTTTTCATTTTCCTGTTTTCACTGACTGTCAAGATGTGATAACCTACCCAACTGCTGGTCAATACTGTAATAACGGTTCTTACCGGGATGCCTTTGAATGCCTTTCCATCCTAAATGACCGTATCTTTCCAAGTACCTATGACTCAGGGGAAAAGGAGGAATCTAAAGTGAATCCAGTGTATTTACAAGGTTGTGCTATACTTATAAAAATGAAGTAACTTTTGGTAATCTTATCGCTGTGAAACTGATCAAGTACTTTCAGCAAAAGACTCCAGACACATCAGTGTACCTATGTGAAAGCTTTTGAAAAATTAAAGCTGATGTGTTGACAGTTGTAATACCACTAGCTTTTAATCCTTGGTTTCTTTTTTTCATTATTAGGGATTCCAAGACATGGGTAGCAGAAGATTAGGTTTATCCACTAACAATATAAAATCCTGTAATCCCTTGAAAGTTTAAAATCTTCCTTGGGCTGGAGGAGGAACACTTTATCAATATGTACAGCTAGTGGCCCCTTTAAAGGATAAAAAGCACATCTCCTAGCTTAGGGGAAGAAGAATCACTTTATATTGGCCTAAAGAATTTTGGTTTTGAACCTGTGCTTCAATTCATGAAAAGGGCTTGGGTGAAGCTACTATTTTTTGTTCTTTTTTATTTTTTTTTTCCCTCCATTAGTTATTATTTTGATTCAGGGAAATATATGGGTGTTTTTCTTCATATATTGCTTCTCATCTGTAGCTCTCTGAGAGCTTTACAAGGGTCAGTATAAAGCTATGTAACCCTTCTGCCAGGCATCGACTGGCTGCAATGGGAGCCTCTGGAGGTCCTTACGAAATAAGAACCCCCAAAGGTATAAACACCATCCAGAAACCAGGGAAATTGAATTTAATTGTCTCAGTGTTGTCTAAGGGATAGCTTCTCACAAACGATGAGTTAATCAAATGAGCTTGAGCAAAAGGAGCTACTTTTGGAGTGCTGGAAACATGAGAAAATGTCATGAGGAGTGGCCACAAGACAAACACCCACACCCCCAACAACTAGTAAGCTAGTACTTAGGTAGTTGCTCTCTCCTTCTTCTCCAGTTATAGGACACTCACAGATTGTGAGAGGTGTGTTGAGTTTCTGTGACCTTTAAAAGGCTGGTGAGGGAGGTGGGACCAGACCCCGAATCCGCAGCTAACCTGTGTTCCTTGTTAGAGTGCATCTCAAACCAGAAAGGCTGGTGGGACTCTAAAGCAGTGTTTCATGAGAGATACGCTATAATGAATTAAGAGAACCTCAGACTGGCTGAGCCAGAGGAAAATGAAAGCTTCTTGTACAGCTTTCCTCCTACCTTCTCTCAGAGACTCTGTCCTCTAACATTTTGGTGTGATGCCTGCGATGCCCCAATTTCTAGCCTAAATTGGAAGCCTTTTGATGTCTTCCTCCACTGTAATAAACTTTCCAAGGACCCCTGTGGGTCACTAGGGAAAGCATCTTTCTTTTGATCCTCTCAGTTTTGGCCACGTCTGCTCTTTAAAGTAGATTCTTACCATAGGCTTATTTACTGTGTTGCCTTCCACTTCTCCAACTGGCCTGCTCTCTGCTCTAGAAAATCTCACAGCAGTCCTACATGCTGAATTTCTTCCTAGGAAGGCATACTACATCCTTCCTCTCCCTATCCTTTCTGAGGGGACTCAGTTGAAGGTGACCAAGCAGCCTACCTCTCCGTGACCAGACTCACCTGTTTTTAACGGAGCATGCAATACTGATACACTAAACGGCAAATAACCAAGTAAAAGGCATAGCAGAAGGCCTCTCCAAACTACTTCTAATCCTGGAATTTCTCATTAGCCACTGACTCTTGTTGTCTGTCATCAGCTTTCCCATCAGTCCCCGCCAGATGAGTTTGTTGTGACTGCTCCTGTTCGCGATGGCTGTGCAGCCTCATGGCTGCTCCTGCCGGCTGCATCCGTGGCTGGGTTCCCCAGGGCTGTTGTCTCTGTGAGCTGCTTCAGCCTGATCCCTGCATGGCTCTGGCCACTGCCATCACCATGAGGGCAGCGGGTCTGCTTTCCCACGGCGCTCATCTGCTGATCCACCGTTCGGGTAGCCCCTGAAGGTGGTTCAGTTCTTGCAGAAAGGTGCAGTGTTAAGCAGGAAATGTTCAGATTTCTTGTCACCAAGCAGCAGCTTTCTGGGTGGATTCCTTCTGATAAATCCTGGGATCTTTGCCACAGTTTATTTGTCACAAAGTTGCAAGTTGCAGTATTAAACCCAATTGACTCCTTCCCCTGAAGCAAGTCTGGCACCATTGAGGTTTTATGCTTTGCACAGTGTGATTACAAATGAAATTGTTCTTTCAAATTCACTCTTCAGATGTTTCTAACACAAAAGTCTCAAAATATGATGTATAAATAGGTAAGGAAAATGCTCCTGATAGTGCTGTTGTCTTTTGTTTCTGCTAAAGTCCCAAAATTTGTCCTGTCTACACCCTTCACCCTTTGGACTTGCTTTTCTTGCTGGCATCTTTATCCTACTTTGAGACAGAAGTTATTTGTCCAATGAACATAGTTAACAGCCAAATACATGAGAGATACCAAATCTTATTACTTTTCAGCATGTCTTTTTAGCTGAGATACTTGGAGGCAGATCTCAGAGGCATTCATCAGTTTAATCCATACACTAGAAAAATGTAACCAGCAACTAGTGCTGTTGGGAGCCTACAGCCACACCGTATAAAACAAGAACAGTCAGCCATCAATTCTCTGAGAGAAAAATACATCCTTTCTGCAGCACAGCACCATACCCCGTGTGCCCAAAGCTAACGGAGCTTGTTTATGTACCTGCTGCTGTTGAAGCGACCTTTATTCTTTAAGGAAAACTGTTTGTCAGATGAATGTAATGATGAAAATGCTGATATCCTAATTTAGATATATTTTGCTACCTGTTTGCTTTACTGACATTATCCCATATGCTTTATAACCAAGAGCTGACCCCATTTATGAAAATGCAGAACGCTAACTGAATTAAGTGAGGACTAATGAGACATCCATTTTTTATGCATTTTTCCAGTGAGTAAGAAAACATACACAGCTCGATTAGTGAAGAACTGGACTTAATAATTATCTTTTTAAAATGTAGTTTCTTTTTAAAAATATAACTATATTATAACAGTTTCTGAGATGCTTTTCTGTGTTAAAATGTTCAAACCTGAAAAATAGTTGTACATTTTCTTAGCTTTGCCAATTACTTAGTAGTAAGACAGCCGCTGGAGTTGGGAGAGCCAGGGATATGTAATCCCCTCCATGGAACAATGCCCCTCTTGATTTCTTCTAAAGTTTAAACTGAGTTTTTTTCAGGAAAGCAAGTCAGTCTGAAGTCTTACTATTACAAACGTAGCTTCTAGAATAGACGGATTAAAGTATTTACTTCAAACCTAGACTCACAGCAGCAATAAATTTATGCACGCGTCAAAACTTAATTCTCCTTATTCTTGTGGATAAGCATATGGTTACTTTGCTAAAACAACACCTCAGGCCCTGAACTTGCTACGACATTGTGTGAGTTCAAAGGTTTTTTCACTGTAACTTTCTGGGGAATTAGGGTTCTGGAGAGAAAAAACCCTTAAAAATCCTTTATAACTGGATCCCTACAAATATAGGTAGCCTGTGTATACTTTTCTGCCTAAAGAGATTCTAAAAGCCTTACAGATGCAGATGTATTTTTTGTATGTATTTATTATTAAAAAAGCAATAGCTAGAGACTGAGAGGTCAGAGAAAATTCAATGTCAGCTTACAAAGAAATGATAGAAATTGTTTCTGGAATCTCAAAGTTTTAATTTGCATCAATATGCAATATATATATGTATATGTGTGTATAGATAACATTTATATGTTTTGGTTTTATGTTAGAGAAAAATCCTTTTACTGAATTATAATTTAAGAGAAGTATTCTGGTGTCCTAACACTAATTGCTGAATCTGTCCTTAGAAGTCAGTAATTTTTTTTTTCCAAGCCTGAGTAATTTTTGAGACCCTTGGAAATATGAACCCGATTAATACCTGTTGGAGTCAATGGGAGTCTTTCCAATAACTGCAGTGGGCACCGAAACAATTTCATTTTAATCTCTCTACTTTTCAGCCCATTACTTCTTTTTTCAATTTAGGGAACTAATCTTTCTCAGTTTAGGAAGTGTTAGAGTAATGATGAGCCAAGCCTGCAAATGCTTATTTAAATATATACCTTCAGACACGTGAACAATTCTTCTGTGTTCTGGGGGTTATTTGTACGCATTAGCATCAGTACGTGCACTTTTATTTTTGAGGGATTGGGACTAAATACATAAGTGAATCACGAGTAAGTTATTTAGCTCCAACTCCATTGCTTACTTTTCTTCTTTGAGATATGGTCCTAATGGCCAGTTCAGAAGAAAATTTCTCAGATAATAACTAGGGAGAAAGGGAAACCACACTGCACATCTAAATAAAGTTACCCAGTAGAACCATTCCAAGAATCCTCTGAATGTATTTGGAGCAAAACTGAAATTCCGGCATGAACGTCCTGAATCTTTTTCCCTGTGAGGCACTGCCACTTGTCTTTTTAAAGCTATATAAATTTTTTGTAGTCCTACCCTATGTGTTTCAAAAGAATAAACCACAAGGTACACTCAAAATTGCCTCAAAACAACATCCTTGATTTAAAACATGGAAGAGTACCTGTAGCTATCACTCCAGTTTTTCTTTATTTTCCAGAAGTAGGAGTCATGGTGAGACTGCAACATATTGTCTTTCCTTTTATGGGTATGGATGCCATACAATGTATTTTTACGTACTGCCCTTCACAGAGAACACCATCACCAGCAGAATGGCTTGAGGCTTAACAGGACTGTGTTACTGAAGGTATCTCCAAATATATTGTCCTCTCAAAATCAATCTTTTCCCCAGTTCTGCCAGTCTGGAAATCATTGGGGTTGTGCCACTGATTCTGGCTCTAGTATAAAAACCTGAATAAAACATGTTAAAATTTCTATGGAATAATGATGTCTTTCTCCATCTTTGTCATTGTAAGTGATACTGTAAGTTATACCGCCAAAAATGCTATGCCTTGTGTACTGCTTAAAGTTCTGGCAAACTGATATCTCCTTGTTTTCAGCTACAGAGGAAACCCTTACTTGTTTCTGTTTCTTTATTTCTTGTTTCTCAACTTGGCATGCACGATATTTTGATATAGTCTGTGCTATGTGTATGTATACACACACGCGTACACGCTTGCACGCATAGCATCCTTATAGATCCAATTTGCTCTGAAAGCTTCCTTTATCCTCTCAGATTTCCTGTGGTTTGAAATTCATTCATTTTTTATGTGCCTCTTTTGGGGAGGGAAAGATTCTTGTTATTTCTTTACACACTGGTATACTGATGTGCTGGGTGGGTAATAACAGGTCTCTAGTGCACAGACTTCTGTGCCAACTGCTGACTTCACCGGCTTCAGAAATCACGAGTCAAGGCCCAGAAAAAAAAGTTAAAATTATTTTAAATCTTATGACACTTCACAAAAGTCATGCATTAGTGGATCTCTTGCATTGCCTTAGTTTCGTGTGGTACTCAGTGTCATGTTTTTGTAGCTGCTTCTTGCAACCAAAAGGCTCAGTACCTTGCTCCCGCAGTCATTTTTAATGACGGTTGAGGTTATGTTATACTGACTCCCAATAGCAGAACTATGATGCAAGCATTGCCTTCCTTGAACTGCAAATACTTCGTGCCTTTCCCTTCTGGGACCTGCCTTGTAACATCCTCTAATCGCTGGCCCCTGCTCAGCCAAGCAGACAAGCGTGTGCTTCATTTCCTTGTAGCCCTGCTTAAGTGTTCTCTCATTCAAGCAATTACAGTTACCATTGAAAGGCTTGACTATGTTTTGGTAGCATTTTCTAGGCGTTTTCCAAATAGAGGCAAAAAGGATATATATGGCCTTCAAACATTTAAGTCTTAAGGCCAAGATTCACAGTTTTCATGTCAAGAAATATTCTTGTCTTAGCTCAGTAGAAAAAAGGCAGAGATATATTTTTTAATTATCTTGCCTTTTTGTAGTTTATCCTAAGCAAATGTTTGAGCATCTGAGACATTTCTATTTTTGGTGAGTGGTAGTGTCAGTCTTTTTTTGCTTCATTTGCTTTTCATGTGAGATTCTTGCCAGGCAGGAACAAAATATTCAGGTCTCATTTACATTGAAAATTAATCTCTCATGGTTTAGGGGAAAAGATAGAGCTGTTTTTTTTCTGACAGGTGTTCTTTTGTTGATGATAGTACATGCAGCTATATAGTGATGCTCTATAAGGCTTTAATGCTTTCTTTAAGTGTGTAGCTAGTTTTTAAAGCTTGTAAATGTTAAAGACCACTTCTCCACGAGGAAGGAAAAAAAAAAAAAAGAAGAATCTCCGTCTTTGGGGAAGAAAATTATCTGTGATAGCAGAGTACTTTGATTGTGCAAGTTCAAATCCTTGACAGATTCAATCATATGGGAAATGTAAGCAGCTATAGGTGAATTTCATAATTTTTTTCAGACTGAGCTTGGCCTGTAAGCCTCGCAAGAGAAAACTTCAACTGGTTTCACCTCATCTAGTAATGCAAGAGAATTAGGATTTCATGTACTTTTTGAAGAGATTTCAATGACTGACTGTGGTCAAAATACTTGAATGTTTTCTAATATTTCTAATATTATTTTAAATCTTGAGCTGTTATAGATCTTGAGGGATGGCTTGAGTTTGATGGGCTTAAATTTTGAGTTTGGCACATTTATCTGTTCTCTCTGAATGACAGATGTTTACATCATTTTTCTTATTCTTAAAACACCATCCTGCCACTGTAGAATTTTTTTCTTCAACATGATTTCTAAAAGTGAAAACTCTACAGAAAAAACACATGAAAATTTTTGCTAGTAGGAATGCATTCAAGTATCTTTTAGGTGATTTTCCAGACAATCATTAAAACAGGCTTCACAGTTTCTGGAGTCCTCGATGGTGCAGTTTCCTGGTTGTCAGACCTAGATACCAAGAACCACAAAGTGAGAGAGAAGAGATGGTAAGACAAATTGAAGAAGGAGAATCCCAGTGCTCTTCAGGAAGTTCAGAATATCTGAAGAACATTGATAGGCAAGTGGATTGATTTTATGAGTGGGAAAGGTTTGATACTGAGTAACAGAGAAAATGTCAGGGAGATTGTTGCCAAATGCAAATCCGTTGGGACTGGGAGAACAGGAGAGGAGATAGATCATGAAGCACCATCTTCACTTGTACTTTAAAACCGTGAACTTTTGTCACTACCTATTGATTGTAGTCCTTTAAGTTCCTCTGTTGTGCTGCCCTCAGCTGCTCACATCCTCCTGTATTAATCCTGCTTGTCACATAAATTCTTTGATCTCCTCCTGTACTTTTGTCGTAAAAGCCACTATGAACTGGACTGAACATGTGCAGTGATCTTGCCAATCTGTGTGCAGATGTCAGGGCAAACTAGTGACAAGCTCACTTGATTTGGTCTCTGTGCAATGCTACAGAAATTCAGCCTGTAGAAGTTTATTGGATCTTAAAATGCTTGAACAGAGGTGATAAGCAGACAGTTGCATCTGGATCCATAAGCTGTAAACAAACGAGGTTTATTGGGTTCATAAAACTATCACCTTTAGTCAGCTGAAGAAGTGAAGCTGATATGTGTTGCTGAAATTAGAAATGGCTAATGATGATCATGAAAAAATTACAGACCAATGCCTAAGGCTTTGCTGTGAACTTCTTTGTCCTAGCATGAACTACAGACTTTTTTGTGACCTTACCTACAACATATTTTTTGAAAGAGAAATCATGTTGAAATGGTTCTTATCAGCTACCACCAGGCTCTACCAACTTCCTTCAGCTTGTTTAAAAAACCAAAACAACAGCAAAAACTGAATTAACGCAAAAGCAAGTGGCTTCTCTTCTGTAAATCTACTAAAGGGCAGGACAAGCTGCACTTCTAGTGACTTGTAACACTACTCTCTATTTCAGCCATAAACATCGTGTCCTTACCTGCTGAGCAGCAGGTGTTTTGGACTGTCAGTGCTCTTCAGTGCAGAAGCAAAGGACGCATGTGGGGGATGAAATCAAATTGATCACACGTGCTGTGGAACTGTGGCATTTGTCTTACTCAACCTAGTACTTACCGGTTCTACTCGGTGATCTGTAATGCATCTTAAGTTACTGGCTAGGTCTGCATCCTTATTCATAAACAACATGTCACGGTTGCTGCATACTTGGTATTTTCAGGTTGTCTTTGTGTATTGTTTGAAGCATTTCCATGCCTTGTTGCTACCTAATGTATACTAAGAAATTATTAATGGTCAGCTAGTTACGGCACACTGCTGCGTTTTATGCATTACTTTCTACCCTATCAATATTTTTTACGATGTTCGTGTTCTATTACTTCCCCTCTCCAGCTGCTACTGTTGAGGAAAGTGATACAGCCACTGCACTGAGCCCTGGGGGAGCACTGCAAAGTACTTAAGCAGCTGCAGAATGGAGTGGCATCCACAGTGCTCAGGCACTCTTTCTATGCGTGAGTGACAGGCACGTCTTAAAGGGTCTTTAGATAAAATCCTAGAACGAACACTGATAGCTAACACCTGGTGGTACTCAAAAGCACCTGGGTGAGTCTCACTGCTGGTTTCCAGTATTTTTATAACGGACCACAAATTGAAGGTTGTCTGTGAGAGGATTTTACCTGTGCTAGGTGCCTTTTTCCACAACTTGTTCCCATTTTAGTGTCCTGTTTAGAAGGATGAAGTGACATCTTTGTGGGGTCTGATTTCAGATGGACCAGGCTAGGACAACGATACTTACTCCTGTGTCTTCCTGCCCGTGCCTGACTGTTATTTTGAGACCTAACTGTTGGCACTTGAGACACTGATATATTTAATTGGATTGTGAAACATGACGGGAGTTCATTTTTGAGGTTTTAATCTTGGGGAGGTTCCAATGTGCGTACAGGCAGAGTTGTAATTCTCAGTTGTTCCAGAGGCATAACAGATTCTAAAATCATTAACATTATGTTCTTTACGGCACAGGGCTAGGCCATAAATTTTCTTGGTGTGAGCTTGAATAGAACTTTATGAGCTGAATTCTGCTGAGGCCCTCAAACCTTGTGCTGTTACAGTTGTAAGCAAGGATGCAGGAACTAATTAAAAGGAGAAATTCCAACACCCGTGTGATTTTTCAATAGGATCTGGTAGTTGAGTGGAATTAAAGCTCCCTCAAATTACTTTTTGCTATCGTTCTGTTCTAAGGCAGTTTGAAGTGTTGGGTTTTTTTCAAATATTATATTTTCATTTCTGCTTAATTCTGTTTGCTTGTGAAATGCTTTTAAGTCACATGGCTTTCCAGTGATACTACTGTCCTGCTTTCAACTGGGATGGTCTTAATTGTCTTCTGAGGAGCTAGTGCGGTGCTGTGCTTTGGCGTTGATGTGAGACTTCTCAGTTCCTCAGGCGTTGCTAGCAAAAAGGCTGGAGGGGCACAAGGAGTTGGGAGGGGACACAGCCAGGGCTGACCCCAGCTAGCCAAAGAGACATTCCATCCCACGGGATGTCGCGCCTGATATATGTACCTGGGGGGTTGGCCGAGGCGGGCAGATGGTTGCTCAGGGACTGGCTGGGCATCGGTGGGCAGGTGGTGAGCTGTTGCGTTGTGCACCACGTGTTCCTTCTTCCCTTTCCCTCTGGAATTTATTCTTTCCCTTCCCCTTTTCATTATAACTGTTATTGTCATCATTGTTATTATTGTTCTTTCACTTTTATTCTATTTCAATTATTAAATTGTTCTTCTCTCAACCCTTGAGTTTTACATTCCTTTCCAGCTCTCCTCCCCATCCCTCTGGGTGACGAGGGAGTGAGCGAGCGGCTGCGTGGTACCTAATTACCAGCCAGGGTTAAACCACAACTATGCATTTGCAGAAAAATCTGGGCTCCTAGCTGCCCTTTGAAAAGTAGATAATTCCTAGTCATGTTTAGTATTATTATTTTTTCTCTTCTAAGGACAGAGTCTGATTTCGGATTGTTTTTCATAGCGGGTAAGGATTAGTGCCTCTATCAGTGTTAGCCATATCCTTGCTCTGTATACTTTGTTATAACTGCTGGAAGGTGCTTCCCAAAGACTGACTTCTAGAGCTGTAAAATCAAGCTTCCAAAAGCTGAGGAAAATTGAAATGTCACTCTGCTCACAGGGTTTTAGGAGTCAGACTAAGCATTTACCTCAACACAGACCATCCATTCTGTTGCCTAGTTTAGAAACTTTCAAAATCAATTTAAAATCTTTTCTTTGTAGCCTTCATATCCTTTTAATCTCCCTCTCTTTTTTAATTATTTTTTTGTTATTCCTTAACTGCCATGACCAGAAGAACATTTGTGAAAGACATTGATTTTTTAGCTGCAGTGACTACTGTTCTTCCTTCCTCTGCTGTACCAGGCACCAAATGGGATGCAGAACTTTACGTTTTGCCAGATGCATTATGCTGTTGTGCTGTTTGTCAGACAATTCCTCATACCCATAGGACTAGAAACACTCTTTGAGGCCAAATTAGATTTATGTGGAATGGTAGCTGAGCTAGCAGCATTATATACCTCTAAGTGACTATGTTAATTAGCGACCAAAACAGAAATAGTAGCATCTCTGCAAAGAGAACACTGGCATGCTAACTACATCTGTGGCAAATCAAATTAAGAGAAATCCCATTATCTTGCTCGGGATTCTGCTTTCTGCTGATGACATGTTTCAATGTTACTACAGGACAGTTACTGCAAAGATATTTCACTACTCTAATGTGTTCTCTTAGAACAAACCGTAGAGCCATAAAACCTGAAACAAACTGCTAAGAATGGTACTAAGATTATTATTTACAGTTGAACTAAATAAATGGATTGCCCTTTTTCCTCTCTGTATTGCTCAGGTGAGATGACAGAGTCACCAAAGCACATGGTACATTCATAATTTTAATACTGTATCTAAATACCTTTGTTTACATGTTGTTATCAGGGTAATACCAGTGAGTTCATTCAAAGACAAATATTTTTCATAGTACTTATAACTCTGGGGCTTGTTTTAGCAGTTTATGAACAGTCTCATAGGAACTAAGTATATTCAGGCATCTATGCATCTCTTATTTTATAACATTTCGTAATATTCTGCAAAGAGTGTAGAAACCATTGAATTTTCAGTCCTGTAAGTGAGATAAAAGCCTGAGAGTAAAAAGCATGACCACAGATAGAAGTACATGTACAGATTTCTTATGTAGAATAATCCTGGGATAAGGGGAAAATAAAAGCAAGCAGAAACATATAGTTGTCCCTTTGCACCTTTGCTAAACTAGAATCACTATGTCCAGCTTGATGGGCAAGATCTGACGGTTAAGTTGCATATTTAGTTAGGCTTTGGGCCTGACGTTTTCCAACCAAGAATAAGAAAACAATTAGATTTTCAGTACATAGTATTGCTATTTAAAACATTAAAGATAATGTAGTTTTTTGGACATTCTAAATGCATTAGAAGCAAAATATCCTCAGAAGGACATAAGCTGAGACATCAAGTACTTTGCCTCACTAGATTTTAATTAGCTAAACCTGAAAATAAATCCTGCTGCTTTTTTGCAGCCCCTTTCCCCTCTTCGTTAAAGCTTTACCAATGAAAATTAGTCTGATATTTTTACGTGAAAAGGCGAGTAGCATAATTAAGGACTCTAGTAAACCAGCCATGTTATTTCAAATGTCCTGAGTTTGCAAACTGCTGGAGATACCATCTTCCACAGAAACTTCAATTGAGTTAATGACTATACTTCAGCAATTCCTCTCTGTTCTGATCCAGATTTTAAATTATGTGTGCTATCCTGGCTTTTTACTTCTTTCACTTTTAATCTGAAGGAGAAAAACTGTAACTGTTTTAGAAGAAGACTATGTTTGTACATGAGGAAGCAGACCCTTTCCACCTTCTTTCTGTGGCTGTGCACTGAATCAGTGTACTAGGTACTCTGTTTTGATTCTATCACTTCAGCCCCAGCGTGGACTCAAAGAACAATGTTGAGAAAATCTACCGTCATGTTTCTCCTGCCACCATGATTGTTATTATATGTATTTACCTTTATTTAAAATAAATATATATATATATTTTCATAAAAATAACAGACCGAGCGCACTAAATCCCACAATACCTGAACAAACCCCCCAGACTTTTGGTGCCAGCTTTTGGTTCTGATTCTGAGAGATTGTCTATTAAGAACCAGGAGGTACAATATCCATGAGCATTTGACAGCTGGTGCTATGCAGCAGTCTTTTAGATACTTTGCTGTGCTGAGTACTGGACAGTTCTTGTCATTTAATAGTGTGGTATGCAACAGCATTGGAAATGAGCTTTTTTCTCATATTCGCTTTTTTTTTTTCAGTTCCTATGTCCATTTGTTATTTGACTTTTGCTTGGACTGCTGATGAAAAATAACAATTGCTCTTACCAACTGTACTGATTATAGCAATTTACTATCACCAATCTAAAAATGAAAAAGTGATCAGTACACGCTGCACATAAACAACAACAGCTCTTGTGGGTGCAGTAGAATAAGTGTGTTCTGCCCCACTGTATTCATTCTGAAGTGGTGTGTGAAAGTTCCACTCACAGGGCAGTGGTGCTTTGCAGACGGGGGGACTACTTGTGATATCCAAGAAATGTGCTTTTGTGTCATAGGATTTGGAACCCTTCCTGTGCAGGAACAAGCCAGGTTATGCTTATGGGGAGTAACTGTATGCTACAGAGAGTAGTTCTCTTAGTTACTTTTCAGTTTCTGGGTGAGTATCCTCTGGTCCTGGAAATTTGTTACCATTCAGGCTTTGTGGTGGTCTGTGTTTTGGTTTTTTTTCCTGTAAAACATTTATTATTGAAATGTTCTCTCAGACTGAGCTCATACTGGTGTGGGAATATTCAGATGTCATCAAAAACCACAGGTGCAAAAAGCAGATTTTCTTTGGGAATGGCAGATGCCCTTTTGCTGCCTTGATTATCTGTTGATCACTGCAACTCTCTGTCAGCCTTCCTCCTTCCATTGTATTAGATAAGCTTTTCTTACTAGCTTTTGTGCCTGCAGTAAGTTATTCCCCCAAATCTCTCACCCGCTTTAGTAATTTTACATTTATCTTGCCAAAATATAGGCTTTTTTTTCTATGCATTTACATATGATTTTTACTTTTCTGATGAATGTTCTTTTACTGCTAATAATTCCCCTTACTCAGCTATTTAAATCTCCTAGCTTAATTTGGTAGTCCTTTCACTTTAAAGCCTGATATACATTTACTCTGAGACCCTAATATGATATCTTTTAAAAATGTCTGTGCTGCTTGCAAGAATTTTACTTTTAGATGTTCTCATTAATGAGCCTTCTCTCTGTTATATAACTTTTAAAGGGCTGAAGTGTCACTGATAACAGATTTTTTTTTTTTCTTTTGGCTTTTCCATCTGCAAGAATGCTGAATACGATGACATTTAATTGTCATTACAGAGGTAATTTCTGTAGTTAGCTTGTGAACTGTGGTCTTTCCCTGATTGTGGATAAATCAAAAGCTGTTTCTTCAAGACTTGCCCCTGATGCTTCAGGTTCTGCCTGACATCAGTACCCCAGGCCCGCTAGAGTCTAGACAGATGGTGCCTTCTCTGAACTTTGTTTGCTTTTTATGGAACATTTGAATGAATTGGCAAAATCCTTGCCTATCCTTTCATATTTTTGGATGGGATGTTTCAAGAGAACATTCTCAATTTCTGTGTGCTCAAAGGTCAACTAAGAGTTCTCCTCATCTCAAAAGGCCTGTTAAAAAATACATCTACATGCTTGTATCAGTTGCTTGGCTGTTTTCAGTGTCCCAGCTGATCTCGCACACTAACCAAGGTGCAAGCAGGCAGCACCCATCGACCACGTAGCCACTGCTGGGCCTGGGTGACTCACACACAGCAGGCTGCTGCGAGCTGCGCTGAAACTGGGAAGCACATCTCCTTCCAGAGCTTATAGAAGACTCTTGCAGGGGGTATAATCTCTGCTTCTGCATAGTCAGGTTTCTGCCTTTGCCATGAGCTCTTGGTGCATGAATGTTTGTTGACCATACGCTCTCCTGGGCCGGAGCAGAGGAGGTGTCCTTCTCAAAGTACCAAGGGACTAAGCAGAAGACAACCAGAAAAGTGCATATATTTAAAGCAGATCTGTGATGCTTCCTTACATGAGGTGACGTGCAGCCCTAGGACACGTTGCTGTAAGTACTAAAAGTTATATTCAACATGATGTATGTGTATATATACAGATTGAGAATAATCAGCCAGGTACCTACAGGAAAGCCAATTTCCTGAGACCAGCCACGAGTACTTTGTAAGTGGCAGGTGTCATAACCTTTGCACATCTGAACCATGTAAAGGTTAATTATATTCCACTCCACTGTGACTGTGGTTACATTGATGGGACTGCGTGCTTAATGCTGCTCTTTAACTAATGTGGCACTTAGAGATGAATTATATTAATGCAGAACTGAGATTACTCATGTCAGTTACAGTAAGTTATTATACTTAAAAAGTACAGATAGGAAACGTATTTATTATAAATTATTATGAAACTAGTACTTTTTGGTTTGCCAATATTTCAGTAAATTATCTTTACATTCTGAATGCATTTGTTACTTTTTAGCATTTCCTGCCTTGTCTGTACAGATAATTTTCAGCCTGTGTTTTGTGATCAGTAAATTTGACTGTTTCTAATTTGCAATTTATCTTCTGTAATGCTATTTTACAGACCAGTTAGAAGAGTCTAGCTTTCCAACAATTACTGAACGAAATATTTTTAACAAGAATTTCTGTGGATATGGGGCAAGTTATGATGCGTACCCAGAGTTACTTAAGTGTTTTTAGTATTAATGTTATCCAAACAACTGGACCAAAATCAATGACTATAATATGAACTTTCAAACAGAATTTTTTTGCTAAACTCGTTAGAAATCTTTGCTCTACATCTTTAAGCTGACTCAGTCTAAAGGAAATGGTAGATCATGCACTCTGATTTCTTAAAGGCCTAAATATTTCCTGCTGGTTTTCTGTATTTAGTATGAGAGCTTGTTTCAAAAAGGAAGTTGGATGTGCTTTTACAGATCTGGCTTTATCAGTTTAAAGCTGTGCATTATCACCTCACCATGTTGAGCTGGCAACATCATGCAGAGCACCCTGTGAATTTCCTTTCACAGGTAGAAAAGAGGTAGAAAAAATAAATTCTCCCTTCAAAAGTTCTCAGGCCTGGCAGAATTCAGAGGAGTAGGCTCCTTGTAGACTTAAGTGCTGCACTTGAGGGGGGCTTGCCAAGTTGGAAACTGCTACTTCTACATGATCTGATACTAGCACAGGGCAAGAAAACACACAAAATGCAGACCCCTCCCATTACAGAGAACTATATGATATTGCTGCCTTCATAAATGTGTGAAACTTGTCTCACCAAAAAACCTAGCAAGTAGCATCAGCAGGCTATTTCAGAGTCATAGAATCATTTAGGTTGGAAAAGACCTTTAAGATCAAGTCCAACCATTGACCCAGCACTGCCAAGCCCACCACTAAACCATGTCCCTGAGCACGGCATCTGTGTGGTTTTTAAACACCCCCAGGGACGGTGACTCCACCTCACCCCTGGGCAGCCTGTGCCAGTGCCTGACCACCCTTCCAGCGAAGACATTTTTCCTAATCTCCAATCTAAGCCTCCCCTGGTGCAACTTGAGGCCGGTTCCTCTTGTCCTGTCACTTGTGACCTGGGGGAAGAGACCGACCCCCCCTCGCTGCAGCCCCTTGCAGCAGCTGTGGGGAGCGATGAGGTCCCCCCTGAGCCCCCTCCTCTCCAGGCTGAACCCCCCCAGCCCCCCAGCCGCTCCGCTGGCCACGCTGTGTCTGACACAAGCCAGTGTGCTGCTGGCCCCCTTGGCCACCTGGGCCAATCTGACTGCTCTGGAACGATCTGACTGTTTCCAGGCTAAATTTATCATGGCCGATTTATTCCTATTTCTTGTGTTAATCTTGCCTATACTCAAAAATGTCCTTTTCCCTCCCAGTGTCAGGCCATTTTGTCATTTGTAATAAAACAGGTTATCCACTGCTCAGGCCATCCTAGAAGCACTTCCCCGCTTGTGATCCAGATTAACTGTCTACTTTAAGGGTGCTCAGAATTGTTTCAAGCTCAAATCTTGGTGGTGTCATTACATTAGCTTTAATGATTCCCCATCTTTACTTAAAATTCTTCTGTTCATACATCTGGGATTATAGTTGCCTTTCTCATGGCCAAGTCAGAATGTAGATAATGCTTAGCTTCATTTTTTCTGTTCTTGTGTCTACTGTGATCAGCTTCAAAGGATGGAGCACATAGTTTTTCGGTTACTTTGAGATCTTCAGATAAAAGTTTGTATTACAGAAGGATTTAAAGGCAAAGCACTGGTGTTGCTAGAATCTTTTTTCTAAACAATGTAAATTACTTTTCATCTCAGAGTCATAGCATTATAGAATGGGTTGGGTTGGAAGGGGCCTTAAAGACCATCTAGTTCCAACCCCCCACCCTAGCTGGGACCCCTCCCACCAGCCCAGGTTGCTCCCAGCCCTGTCCAGCCTGGCTTTGGGCACTGCCAGGGATGGAGCACCCACAGCTGATCTGGGCAGCCTGTTCCTGCCCTCACAGTGAAGAATTTCTTCCTAATACCTAATCTAAATCTCCCCTCTTTCAGTTTAAAGCCATCACTCCTTGTCCTATTACTACAGGCCCTTGTATAAAGTCCCCCTCTGGC
Source organism: Falco rusticolus (assembly GCF_015220075.1). NCBI lineage: Eukaryota > Metazoa > Chordata > Aves > Falconiformes > Falconidae > Falco > Falco rusticolus. Next base: position 15,990,040 of record NC_051193.1, on the reverse strand, counting down.
TTTCCTGCAGGTCCCTTTAGATATTGGCAGGTGTTGTAAGGTCTCCCCAGAGCCTTCTCTTCTCCAGACTGATCAACCCCAATGTAGAGGAATGAACCTGGGTTAATTACCATTGATAATATACAACTGTAGGTTGGTTTCAGAGGCAGTGGGCTGGCTGATGTGGATAAGGTGCAGGTGTGGCTGGTTAAGTTAAGTGGTTGAGCCAATGAAGAGAGAGCAGCTGAGGAAGAAGCAGAGAGAAGACATGCCCTGGATGAGGTGAAAGCAGCAGAGGGACTGTATGAAGAGTGTGCTGGTATGAGATGGTGAAAGACCTTGTAGCCAGCTGGTTTGGAAAGTGCTGCGACATGCCAACTCTCCCAGTCTGTCTGCACAGGAGAGGTGCCCTCTGATCATCTTCATGGTCTCCTCTGGACTCACTCCAACAGGTCCATATCCTCCTTAGGTTGGGGGCCCAGGGCTGGATGCAGCACTGCAGGTGGGGTCTCATGAGAGTGGAGCAGAGGGGCAGAATCCTCCTCTTCGACCTGCTGGTCACGCTTCTTGTGATGCAGCCCGGGATAGGGCTGGCTTTCTGGGCTGCGAGCGCACATTGCTGGGTCACATCCAGCTTTTCATCTACCAGTACCCCCAAATCCTTCTTGGTAGGGCTGCTCTCAATCCCTTCATCTCTCAGCCTGTATTTGTGCTTCTTATTTATACTTCCTTTTGTTGTAGCAACTGTCTTAATAAACAAAACCCTACCTATCTGAGAGTGTATTTTAGTGGCACAATATGGAAAATCAGGATGGCAAAAGAGCAGCTACCTGTGGAGATAATAACCATGATCAAAAGGAACTGTACTTGTAGCTAAGGCAGGTGCTGTTGTTAAGTGTATCTGTGCCTCTGCTTTCCAGGATCTCGGTATGTGCTTTTCCTTTAGGAAAGGTTCTCTTTTGGTCTTAGCTGCTTCATTGATAATTACCAGATATTCTGTTATGTGAAGTATCAGAGCTCACTCCTGTGATCATGTCACTACTACATGTTCACTCGGACACTTAAATTACTAGAGACTGGATCATGACTACTGTGAGCTTTTCTGTCTTAGCCAGAGATATATACGCAGCCATTGAACAAGCAGCATGGGTTAGCAGAGATGCAGGGCCTCGGAGCATCTTTACAGTGAGCAGCTAGTTGACGACTCTGTCCATTTACAGCCAGGTCTTCTGCCAAAACTCCGGTCTCTGTTTCTGTAGCTGATTTGAAAGTGTTATTGTTGGTAAGGACCTTAACAACCAGAGTGAGTGAGAACAGGGAGGGGCCAGGTCCCAGCCATCTGGTTGTGTTTTAGTACTACAGAGATTAGCCCTCAGGCATGGTGAATCCACCCTGGGTTACCAAACAGCTGCTGGTATTCTGAGTAGCTTGATACCAAATGGTGCAGAATGCAGCAGCCACGGTGCTCTAGGAGAGCAGTAGCTCTCAGGACCCAGAGATGCACCCTGGTACTTCTGTTCCAGTATTTCTATTACTGCAACTGCTGCAGGATCTAAACTGGAACCAAAACCAGACAAGACGCCTCAAGTCAAAGGAGGCTGCAGTTGTTTTTAGGGTACTGGAGAACTGGTAAGGTAGAATAATGCTGGTGTGCTCTTGACCACACTGCAGCAGTCAAACAGTGCTATTTATTTTGCCTGCTGCTTGATGAGGCACTTGTTCATTAGTTAGTAAACCTAAAGACCCACTGTTTTCCCTGGGAGCCTAGTGTATACTAAGGACCAGCGAGTGGTTTTGCTCTTTAAGCATCAACAACAAAATGTAATAGCAGAGGTTACTTCAGGTGGAGCCCCAAAAGCTTATTTTTCTGGACATGAAGTGTGCCACATCCAGCTGTTTCTGTGTCTATCACTTAGGGTGCTTCTGAATCACAGAACCCTGTGGCTGCTAGTTAAGGGGTATTTTGTTATTAAGCCTGGCAGTGGTGGTATGCTGTGTTTTGGACAGGGAGATTCCTGTATTGCTTTAGTTTAAAACATCTGTCTTTTTGGTCTGAACACTTGTGTTTGCTAATATATGGGAATTACTTTCAGTTTTTCCATAGTAGATATTTTTCCTATTTAGATATACACAACTGCTAAAAAAATCAACCAGTTTAACTGTTAGAAAGAATCCTTTCCCAAATGTTAATGAAACTCTTTCTTCTTTGTTAAGAATGTATTTTTTGCATGCCTGTGCCTTGAGGATCATTAGAAAGTTGCTTCAGTAAATCAGATTTTTTCATACTGAAGTGTAGACTTTTTGTGTAGTAATGTTTACGGAGCAGCTTAAACACGGAGCTTTCTCTAGTTCTGTGGTTGCTAGATTTCTTGCAGAATTTTGGTGAGTGTTTGCCCCTCTAGTTACTTCATAGGCTGACGCCCCTCAGAGACGAAGAACTGGTTAGAAAGGGCGAGGTATCTCTGTCAGAAAGCTACATGTCAAACAATACCAAACTCAAGTGTTGCTTTGCAAAGACACACCAGAGAGAGTGGGGAGCATGTAAAAACTGCACAAGTTGTCAAACTGATACGAATCTTAAGAACTAAAGTTTTTGCCTTAAAATGATACATAAAATTAGCAAAATGTACTTTGCCCTGGTTTGGATTGTTACCTACAAGTCGGATTATGAAGGAACCTGAACTCAGTGGTAAAAGCACAGCATGAGGAGAATCAGAATTGTCATTCATCCCATTGCACTGAGGTAACGGATTTGACTTCAGCTTAGTTGGTCCTGCGTCTTCTGTTGCAGGAACATGTTTTTGCAGGTTACCTTATGGCAATAGAGTTTGGGAATTCTTCCTGCCATTATGCTGGAAACGCGCGTTCCTGGTGATCTTTCTGAACGATTATAAGCTATGCCGTCACTACAGTGCAGTATCACCATCCAAAATGTCCTGTATGAGGTGCAGGTTGGAATGGAAACATTCAGGTCTATGTATGGAGTAAGCATATGTATAGGCATAACATTTCATTAAGTGATTTAAATCCCCAATTCTCCCATCTAAGTTTTCATAAATGAATCCACACCTTTTCTATAGTAGATCAAAACTCATTCACTGTGTTGCGATTACGCACCACCCGGTTTAGGAGCAACGAAACAGATTTTTGCAAAGCTGAGGAAAGGCTGAATGCAGGGAGTTGCTTCTGATTCCACAACAGTGTTAAACTGGCTTATCCCCAGTGGACCAAATTCTGATTTTAGCTGGTGTGGATTTCAGCTAGTACGCTGCCATCAGTTCACCTAGGTTTACTCCTGCCTTTCACTGGCGTAACAGCTAGACCCTTTCTGTGTTAGATGTAACTCTGTCGCGGTTGTTTGTGCAATTTAAAAAGGCTGAATGGCTGATGGCTCACCATTCATTTTCTGTATCAGGCAATCTGGGATTCTGTGGCATTCTAGTCACGATATGGAACAGAACCCCAAAGACAGATTATGCAGTCACAGTGATGAAAATTGATTACTAAGCACTCAATGAGTCATCTGCCTCAGGAAGTAACTACTTCAATCTATTATTGTCGATGTCCTGATGGGTCAACCAGGATGTGAAAAGGAATTTGCATTAAATTGATTTGAGTGTTTTTTCTAGAAATAACATCACTCAATCAAAGGAAACATTCAGACAGAGCTAGGGAGAACTGACTGAATTTGATTTGGGAAGGCAGAGCAGCAAGGGATGAGCAGGCTGATTCAGATAAAAATATAAATAGGATTTAGAGCACCATAAATCTCACATTATAGAACGAGGAGTTGGAACAACTCTTTAACAATTTCTGCAATGCAGATTGGGCTGCATATTTTTTAAATCCTTTATTTGCTTATTGATCTGTGTGTGAATGTATCTATACACACATCACCCAGTTACGTGAATAATGTGTTTATGCAAATAGTTTGCTTATATATGCACCCACCAGAACAAGCTGCCTTCAGGTAACTTAACAATGTGGCCAGTTTCCTGTTCTCATGGGTGATTTTGTTGTTTTGAGCTCATAGGAAAACTGTAGAGTAGAATGTTTCTCTTCAAGTTTTTTTTTTCTTTTCTCAGAGCTGAAGACTTTCAGAATGAGCAGCCCACCACTCAATAAAATTCAGTAAGTGATGAATCATACTGAAATGTCACTTTGTTCTCATCAGTCTTAGTCTTAAAGCAATTCATCCTCTCCCTCATTCCTTTAGTATGGTGTGGGTGTGCTGGCATCTTAAATTGTAGTGCGTTTCTGCTATCATGTTATTCCCAACAGCTTTGTATCTTCTACTAAGATCATTACTTACGTCATTTGAGATCCAATTAAAATCACATACTTTAAAGAACTCTCTCCTTACCATATACATGGTTTGTGAATTGTTCCTTTATTGATTTTTATACAGTCAGTCTTTATGTCCATTCCAATAAGTTTTACCTGAGTAATGATTTAGTGATTTGGCCTAAGCAATTACAGCAAGATCTTTAAAATAAAAAAGATTAGTGACTTGATTTGTTGTGGTTTTTGGCTTTCCACCATGAGGCATTTATAAAGCTGTGATAGCTCAGGCTGTATATTGTCATCACTCTTTCATAGAGTCAGTCCTCTTGGAAATGTCTCAAGATGGAACCCCCCAAACTGTGGCATTCACAATCATTGTCGCAGTTGAAACATGCTGGCTTTAATATATGAAGCTTAGCTCTGAAGCAGTGCAAGGGGGAGAAGGACAGAGAAGAGTGATTGGAAAGGCATGTGCTAATCCAGTAGTGAAACTGTACAAGTATCAGGATATGCAAGTACCAGCTCGGTGTGCTGGATACAGGATGAACAAAATCTCTCAAAGAGTAAGAGGAAGGACCGCAATCACAATTACCTCTGGCTAATCTAGAAATGTCATCTCCTTCTTTAGTGGACTTAGCCTTATCCTGCCTGTTTCAGACAGGCACAAAGAAAGCAGAGAAACTGCCCTGTAAAGGGAGGGAGTTAAAGCCCATCATTTCAGGCCAACAGCTCAAAAGTCCAAATTATATCACAGTTCTCATTAGAAACCTGAAGAGTACATAGAAGGTTTTGTTGTGCAAAGCGTTGTACCCTTTGTATATGTTACAGAATTTTCCTGTCTGAATCATGATCTACAGGTACTGAATATATAGAAATGTGCATTTTATGGAACAAAACCTGTATTACTTTAGCATTCAGGAACCTAGGAGGTAGCAAAAAGTATTGTGCTATTGTCATAGAAACGCTCCAGCCATCATATTCACTATTTTTCTGACAAAAACAAAACATACCATGATGCTATGATGGTATATGTTGCTGTTGAGTAAAGAAGAAAAAAGAAAGTGTGAACTTGCATATCTTTTCTTGTGTTTCTGCTTTTTTTCACTCATCATTTGTTCTGGTAATAGAATAAACATGCTTCTTCTCCTCTCCCCCTTTCCATATACAGGTGCTTATGTTTCTCCTTCAGGCAGTCTATTGGTTGATATTGATGAAGGTGCAACATTAATAGAGTATTTATATATTCTCTTGATTTACATGTTTGTGAGGATAGAATGGAGTTCCAGGCATGTGCAAATGAAGGGGAATTGGAGTTACGTGGTTTTGACCAAACTGTGAACATATCCAACAAGTAATTAAATATTTGGATATAAATGGAAGGCCGTTGTCAAGCTACTTAAGATGTACAGTGAGCCACTGATTACTGGGTAGCTCTGAAAAGACTAACGTTGCCACTAGTAACTGCCATAGTTGCATTACTTCATTTCCCGTAAACTACAACTTGTTACACGAGCTGAAGATCCTCTCTCTAATGGTGTATCCATACAGCCAATTCTGCAGTGTCTATTAAATCTAAATAGGAGCCATTGGAGGAAGATCCCAGAGTAGGCCTTATAATTTCATTCTGTACTAAGTGTTTTACCAATTTGTAACTGGGGACAGTGTCTGTCGGCATTGCATTACATATGTTAAAAACAGCCTGTGCGCTTAAAGAGCCCAATTGCTCTTAATATTAACAGTATAATAATCACTTTTGAAATCTTCAACCTTATGGAGCCAATTTGGAATAACTTAGGAAACAGAAACAGTAATGTTTCTTTCCTGTGCTGGGGAGTCCCAAAGTGCATCTGCAATAGTGTTAGTTTGGCTCAGGAGTGAAATCTCCTGACTGTCCCCATTCGGCGTGCTTTGGTTTGCATTTGAGGGTGGCCTTGGAGTCATCCCAGATTTCATTCCAATGGAACTGGACTGAAAAAGTGCTCCAGAAATGTGCCTAATTCACTCCAACTGCTAATGAGCATTAACTCCATGGCACCAGACTAAACCTAGTCCAAAGTACATCTCTGAAACGTGTAGTGCAATGCTGAATCCTGGGAACAGCTGTTTCACTAGACAGAAGCACTTCTGGCCTGCAGTACCTGCTAATTTAGATCTATCGTGAGGTCGCACGGAAATTTACCATCTCAGTTCAGCAAAACAATTAAGCACATGTCTAATGTTAGCATTTTTGATGTACAGTGGTTGCTGGTTTAGGTTCCTGGCAAGAATCAGAATGCACAGGAGTCAAAATGAGAAATGCTTGAATTTGTTTAACAGAGACTGACAATGAGTCAAGGCAGACAGTACTCTAAGGCAGAGTACAAGCTCCAAGATGGAATGCAGGCATCAATCAGTTCCTGTAAATAACATGGATGAGAGTCCTGAAGTACCTTGAACATAATAAGTAAAACTTTTAAATTACATCCCTGATCTAAAAAAAAAAAAAAAAAAAAAGAAAAGACAAAAAAAAAAAAAAAAAGACGGTCGATGAAGCTTCTTAATCCGAGAGGTAACATGATCAAAATGAATTTTGGGACAGCAAAGTCAGGGCACAACATTCTGAGTAGCTTGAGTCTGACAGACTGAAATGAAAGTAGGTCAAACAAGAAGGCTGCGATAAGAGGAAGAGAGAGTCTTCACAGAAGTTTGGACCCAGAATTTTGATTTTCCTGCAAGTATTTCCTGAGTTTAAAAATGCTCTTAGTCGAGGTTTAGGTTGGTTTGTGGGAGAATTTATAGCTATGCAAATAAGTCTGTAAAAGCATTGTTTTGCTGCCTTAGCCCAAGAGTTCCAATAGACAACAGGATACTGTAAGAGCTATGTGAGGGAGTAAGGGGACAGTGCAGGGCAGGCAGGTCCGATGCTGTCCTCATCTAGTGATGGAAAACGAGATAACACTCGAAGCCAAGGACGTGCGCCTCTGCCAGTGTGGCCTATTTGAGAAGCAATTCCGAACTGCATTACAGTCTTGAGCGCGTGCTGTGAAGAGCAGTTACCGTCTGAAACCTGTAGTCTGCTCTGGAGTAAGGCCAAAGTCCTGGAACAACACAAAGGCCGTGAATAGCCTTTCTTTCCCCAAAATCACTGTACCGCACGTACCAATAAAACAGAATGGAGGCCTGATAGTATTTTGTTCTGAACCAGACTCTTGTAACTCAGTTACTTTGGAACTCCTTTAAAATTCTGTCCAGCCTGTACTTGTGGAAGCATAACTTCAATCATGCACCCCTGCCTGCACACTGTTATTGTTTCAGGCGTGCCAATTAATGCAATAGACTTTCTTAATGAAGAGAGCACGAAATTTGCGGAGTAACAAATCTATCATGCAGGAATTGGTACTTGAGAGTTATACTCACTTGTTATTACAAGAATAGAGTTACCCATGTGTAAGTGAAGACTGCTAGCTGAAAATTGGACTGGTAAATCATAAGAATTAATATTTTTATTACTATTATTTTTAAAATAAGTAATTGGTTGGGATAGCAGCTGGCTTCAAAGAAGGCAGTTCTTCATTAAAAATGAGCAGTAGGGGGTTTTATAGCATATTCTTTGTGGAAAACATTTGTTCCCAGTTGCCTAAAGTGAGCCATAACTGAAACCTCCCAGAAGAGTCTAATGCAGCATCTCTGCAGTGATTCTGTCCCATTGAAGGGTCATAAATACATTAGCAGATCTGTTGGCATCAGAGTTAAAGAAACTGAAAAAAAAGAGAAAATCTATCACTACCAAAACTGTTAGCACTGAACATTTACAAATTGTGGCACTCAATATTGATATGAACAGCTTGGTAAGGTTTGAACACTAAATTATTCAAAACAAATGAATTTATTGTTCCCTGACATGAGCAATGTAATTAGAAGAGCATAGCTATAACTTTGTAATGGCTAGAGTACGAGCTGGGATAGGAACACTGATGAATTTTAAATTGTGTCATTTGAAGCCAGCAAGCAGGGGTATTACTTTACATGATTTCTGAAATAAAACATGTTTTAAATTTTGTCATTAAGTGTGCACAAGTGCTGTCCAGACAAGTCAATAAAATCATCAGCTACCTAATGCCCATAAGTGCATTGCATCTGTAAGCAGAAAAAAAAAAAAAAAAAAAAAAAAAAAGGGTTAGAGATATAAATTAGTGTGGGACAAACTATCCTAAATTTGCATGTCCTCTTGCTTATATAAGTATGGCCAACCTTTGTGTAGCCCCATATACTGTCTCTGATTTACTAGTAGCAGATGTCAAATAAGGACAAGACAAGCAGACACAGATGCTTTGCCAGAATATTTTTTAGTCTCCAATAACTTATGTCTGTGGGCTTTCCTGAACCAGAAATGTGTCTTTGGTGGACACTTCTGCTAGTTTTAGTTATCTAAAAATGAGGCTACAATGAGTTATACTTGGAAAACAGAAATGGTCCCATAGTTTTCACAGAATATAAAGGAAGAAGAAGATAACCATCCAGAAACAAAGCAGCTGAGTTAGGATTTTTTTTAGCAATTGTAGCTACAACCTCGTTGTCTCAGAAAATCTCATAAGCAACTCTGAAAAAGTGAGACTGGAATGACTAATAAATAGGTGTGTCATGACACCTCTCAAGTTAAGCAGCAGCTTCAGGATTGCTGATTTCCACATTGCCCCTTCCATGAGCAAACACGGTGGAAGATGAAACAGATCTCAATCTGCACTCATTCCAGAACTGGCTGGAACAAGGAGCTGGGGTGAGGTTTGCATGGCCACGGAAACAAAACAATACGGGCTTTAATAACTGAAACAATGAAGATTGGTTTTCTGTATTTAGTGTGTAGAGACCACTGTTAAGAGAAATAAGTATTATTTCCATGAGGCGAGGAATGCTAAATGAGGCTGACTGTATCTGAAAATCTAAATAAAAACCATTTGCTTGCTTGAGGCACAGTGAGGTAAAAATCAATGATGACAGAGAGGCAGCCATAGGAAAACCGTATCAGTTATTCTGTGGCTGTGCACTGTCATCCAAAGGGCACACACTGTCCTAAGCACCAGTTAAAGCTTTGTGGTACCCGCGTAAGTGAGCATCAGTACCACTGACTCATTAATCATCTGGAGGCGTTGTACCGAGACCTGCAGTACAATAGAGATGTCCGTAGGGTAAAATACAGGAGTGAACTAATATTTTAATTTTCCTGTTAAGAAAAGCTGAGTAAACCACATCTAATGTACATTTACAGCTAGCCTGAAATGTAAATGCTTAAAGTCGGCTTAAGTAGAAAGTAAAATTCCTCTTCAGTTTACATACTTTAATTGACAGGATTCGTATCCTCATGCACAAATGTGAATCAATTCCCTTTTTGCAGATTGTATCTTGTCTTATAGCATCTAATTTTCCCAAAGGCAAGCAGCAGCTTCACATAGAGAAAAAATAGTTCAAGTGGTACTATTTCAGCATTTCCTGATGAAGCAAAGCTGTCCAATCTTTTTGAATCATCACAAGAAAAAAAAGACCAGATTATTTCCATGTACTTATTTATGTTGTCTGACTTGCTTCGAGAAAATCCCTGATGGGTTTCCCACAATTAACCAAGATTCAATTTTTACTGATTCTCTTGAATTATTATTTTAATTGATTTTTTAAAATCGTTTTGGTTTGGAAGAAGTCTTTTAAGGATTAATCCGTATAAATGCATCAAATTAGATGCAACTATATTCATGTACAGTGGTAAAGGGCTTGCCCCACTATACCTCTGACAAAGACGTTAACTTTCAGGACCCGAATGAGTGAAATATCAGTGACAGTTGCAGAAATTACAGGGCTGTGAAGTGTTTTGCTGTTTTACATTGCTTTTTTTTACCAAAGGTAAGAAAGGTATCTGGAAGAAATCCAGGTCCAAAACCAACAGGCAAAATAAGGAAAGAACAACTGGATAACAGAAGACCTGAGAGAGTAAAGTTAATACCCCAACTGCTAGTAACTGGCTTGTCAGTACAACCAAAAACTGTTTTCAGAAAGGATGAATATTGATGGGAGGACACGATAGGCAATGAAACATACTGTCCAGATGATTTTGGCCCCAAAACCCCCAATGTCTTTTGACTGTATAGGCTAAACTTTCTTGAGAAGCCTTTGATCATACATATTGCACTCTTCAGCATAGTGGTGCCTATTAAAGTAGGTTGGAAAGAGGCTGAAAATGAGCTATAACCAGTCTAAATCCCTAAACAAGGGATATGGGTCAGGTGAAGGGTAATGTCAGGGCCCTGAAATTTTAGGAAAGTAAACTTCCAGCTGTTCAAAGAATTACTCAATAAGACCCCCTGGGAAACTGCCTTCAGGGACAAGGCAGCAGAGCAGATCTGGCAGATGAATGGATTGAGAGCAGCCCTGAGGAGAAGGACTTGGGGGTGTTGATAGACACGAAGCTCCACATGAGCCAGCAATGTGCGCTCGCAGCCCAGAAAGCCAGCCCCATCCCGGGCTGCATCACAAGAAGCGTGACCAGCAGGTCGAGGGGGGAGATAATGCCCCTCTGCTCCACTCTCACGAGACCCCACCTGCAGTGCTGCATCCAGCCCTGGGCCCCCAACATAAGGAGGACATGGACCTGTTGGAGTGAGTCCAGAGGAAGCCACGAAGATGATCAGGGGACTGGAGCACCTCTCCGGTGCAGACAGGCTGGGAGAGCTGGGGCTGTTCAGCCTGGAGGAGAGAAGGCTCCGGGGAGACCTTACAGCTGCCTGCCAGCACCTGGAGGGGCCTGCAACAGAGCTGGAGAGGGGCTTTATACAAGGTGATAGGACAAGGGGCAATGGCTTTAAGTTGAAAGATGGTAGATTTAGATTAAATATAAGGAAAATGTTTTTTTACCGTGAGGGTGGTGAAACACTGGCACAGGTTGCCCAGAGAGGTGCTAGATGCACCATCCCTGAAGACATTCGGGGTCAGGTTGGATGGGGCACTGAGCAAATCTAATGAGGTTGTCCCTGCTCATTGCAGGGGGATAGGACTAAATCAGGGGTCCTCAAACTATGGCCCGTGGGCTAGATATGGCCCCCCAGGGTCCTCAATCCGGCCCCCAGTATTTACAGACACACACACACACACCCCGGGGGTTGTGGGGGGGAACCAAGCAGCCGCAGATGACTGCCTGCCACTTCATCCGCGCGACGGCCCCCTGTTTAAAATTTTGAGGACCCCTGATTTAGGCCACTATGACCACAAAAAAACCTGATGTAAATTATTATGAAATAGTTTACTCACTGCTTCAGTCTCAAATAGCTGAAATTTTTCTTATCAATTACTATGAGTCTCTTTTATGGACTTAGTAAAGTTGTCTGGGGTTTTTGCTATTGTGTACTGAATGACTCTTGTATCATGTTTTTGGGTTTGTTTGGTTTTTTTCCTCCCCTACATTAATGCTGAATTATCAGGTTCGATATTATCGTATATGTTCCAGAGGATAAACATGCATTGTATCAAGTACTTTTTTTTATAGATACTGTCTTCCAATTTTCTGTTTCAGTAGCTCAAAGGTTGGGAAGTTTTTCACTTCTCTTTCTCCAGGAAGTCTGACATCCCAAGCAAGATGTTTTTGCAGTTTTGTTCCCTAAAGTATGGGAAGGATTAACCAAAACCTCATCGTTGTCTTACAGAATTGTAGTTTTTTAAATGACTGAGCTGAGGCCAAAAACAGCTCACAGTTTGCAAGTTACATGTAAGGAGACAGTTTAATCTTTTAGGGAGACCATTCCAAATTCAACGGGTCACAGTAATTCATTATTTATTGTTTCACAGAAAAACTATGAAAAAATTCTTGGAACTAGAGAATAGGTCTTCAAGGTCACTTTGTACTTGAGCAAGGAGGATAAAAAATGATAGATAAATTATATGTCTTATAAGAGGTAATACAATAGCACTTGGTACTGTCTCGATTCTAGCAGATATTTTTCCTATTCAAAGTTAGAGTATCTGGTTCCAGTAAATACATGGAAGTATTTAATTTACTCTTTTCATACAGAATGAGTATGAACACGTCTCTAATGAATTAATTATATTGTTTTAGAACAATCCAGCAACTTTTGGGACTACGGATATTCTAGTAAATAAAAAAATAACACAGGAATAGTAATAGCAATAGTTCCTTGATAATGGAAGAAAAGGGAATATTAATTTGTCCTTTCAGAATAATTTTCTTAAATTGTGTTCAAACCTTTCTTACATTAAATTTTCCCTAAGAATTGGGTTCTTTTTCTGTTAAGTGTCCTCAGAAATGTCTGCTTTTTCAATGTGCCTTCAGCAATACTGTGTTCTGGCAACCATATTTTGAAAATAATGCTTTGTTAGCCAAGTTACCATGTCAGGGAACAGAAAGGATACCAAAGGGTTTGAGTAAACAAAACTGCCCAGATGGTAAATACAGTCAATCATTTTTAAGTAAAAGATTAAAATCTTCCATTGATGTTCTATGAAAAGAAAAAGAGATAAAGTTTATTGAATGATACATTTATGTCAAATATTCACCCCACTTCAATTAGAAATAGATTTAACCTGAATTTCAGGACATACAGAGGTCATTGTCTATACAGAAGGGAGCTATAAGAGCTCTATAACATAGGAAGAAATGAGATATTAGTATCATTGTTGAGACTCATAGATACACAAAAGAAGATTCTCACAGCTACTGAAAAAAAAAATATGAGGGAATAAAACATAAGCATTTCTTAACAGTATAGGCATCTGCTTGAAAACCATCCTAAAACTGTGTTAATTTGGAATGACTGGCATTTTTCTGTATAATTTAAGGCTTATATAGTGCCTGTCTGCCTTGCAATTTCTTCATGAGCGATGTTCAAAGGCGGCAAGGCAAGTTAAGCAAAATATAATATTGCCAAAGGAAGGGCTGGTATAGTGGAGCTAAACCAGATGAGCGTTGATATTTAGTCACCACGCTCAGAATATTGGAGGAGGTGAAAGGGGGGAGCTGAAGTCATTCTCCTGTGCTGCTTACCTTAACCACATCATGAAAAATGGTTTGTCTGCTATTCGTGGGCTTGCAGGGCAACTTGCAATGCTTGATGGTGAGCAGCTGATTCCCTTTCCCTTCCAACCGCTCGTTAAGCATTTGAGGGAGATGAGATCTAGCTTCCTCACAGGCATGGCTCAGTGGCCTCGTGACTGTTGGCCCTTTGGGCTCTAGAGATATTGTCTACAAGATTCTGAGGTAATCTTAAAAATTAAATACTGATATTTAGGAGTTGGTTTTTGTTTGGTTGTTTTGTTGTTTTTTTTCACAAGGGTTATGGCTGTAGATATTGTCTGCAAGATTATGAGGTAATCTTAAAAATTAAATAATGATATTTAGGAGTTGGGGTTTTTGGTTTTTTTTTTTCTTCACGAGGCCTATGGCTGTACAGCCACCCTGCTTTTTCTGATTATGCAGGTTCAGAATTTTCAAAATGATATTCTGGCCGTATGGTATTACTTGTGTTTAGCTTTGGAACAGGAGTGCTTGGTGCGTTCTCTAGATGGTTAATGAAAAGTCATTATTACACGTGAATACCAAGAGTTCAGAAGCTTGCTGTCAACATCTGAACAGAGGTAAGTGATATTGAGAAAATAATTTGGATGTTATTTTCTCCTGTTATGTTGCACTTAACATGAATTATGTGGGTATGTTTAATGCACAACTTTGGATCTGCATAAATTTTGAAGGGGTTGGTTTGTGCTGGCAAAATGTCAGGGCAGAGTTAGTCTAGATGTATAAAATAAATGAAAATCCTGCTGTGGCTGTACTTCTGCTTAATGATTTTAGGATTAATAGAGAGCTATAGCAACTAATGCAACTTAAGTGATTAAATTAGAAAGTAAACTGGTCTTTTCTGGCAGATTTCTTGAATATGCTTTTATCTCTTAGTTGCTTCAGCTCAGGTAGTTTGTATCTATACAGAACTCATAGGGATGCTTTCCATTTTGGTGAGAAGGGTGCTTTGTTGCAATCAGAACAGGTAGGAGGAAACAGAAATGTACCAATGCAGCTAATCTGTGTTTTAGCAGACTTCTTTACGTAACATATGAGGTTGTCAAATCCCCTGTCATCCTTTGGGCTAAAGCAGTTAATAGTTTCACCTAGACCTATTAAGGTGATGGGGGTTACGCTGGATTTCACAGTGTAGTGGTACAAATGTTGAGGGGAGGGCTGGTATTTCCAGAGATGCCCAAAGGACATGTGAAACAAAGGAGATGAATAAAGATTGCAATATGTTGTTGTCAAGTCAAAGCCCCTTAGCTTTTGTGTTCATTGAAACTTAACAGAAAATATCTTTCTAAAGAAGCTCATGTTAACATTGTCTAACTTGATAAAGGCAGAGCATCTCCATAACCTGCAGGCTAGTGAGTCTATGATAAATAGGGATAGTACCTGTCCTTTATTTCCCTCTTTTTGGTTGCTATATAATCAATGGGTATTTACGCAGGTTTGTGAGAGTGCATTGATCACCTCTAGTAACAAGGTAATTTTGCTAGAGCAAAATTCTGAGATGAACGCTGCAAGTCAGTTGGCTTTACTATTCACAGTGTGGCTCTGATGAAACAAAAATAATTTAAACTTCATTTGTACCATTATATTTTAATACAACATTTTATTGTAGATGTTATTGACTGAGTTTCCAGTAGGCAGTTAAAATTGAGAGAAAATATTTTTAGCTCTAGTGTGAGTCAATGCAGGGGAAAAAAATAGACAAGCACAAAAACTTGCAAGTGGGTGAGCTATCAGATGTTCCTGAGGTTTTCTTTTATCTATTAGCAGTAACAGATATTTTATCAAGCATTATGATACCTCTTTAGCAAGTCCTGGCAAAAAGTGCTCAGTTTAATTTCTGTGTTGGAATAAAGGCAAACTACAGATTATATGCAGTGGAAATGTTAATATTGCTTGTATGTCACAGATAAAAATGGGCTCCAGTTTATGTTGGTGTATTTATGCATAATGTGGATTGGGAAAATAGTTTATTGTCTTCTCCATTTATTTACTGAATATTCATTGTAAGAACAGAAAAGAGATATACTTTGATTGAAAATCAATGACTAAGTTGCTGAATATTGTTGACAAACCTTTAAAACTTATCTATGGCTCCAAGGTTGTTGTCACATTACTTCAAAAAGAAACATGTTTCAAAATAAAAGATAGATTCCCTTATTAAGGTTTTCATGTCTAATAGGGCTTGAAACCACATTTCAAAATATTTCAAATTAAATAAATACTGTGTGATTAAAGCCCTCTGCTGTGGTATTCCTTCTGCAAGGAAAGGTTGATATACTGAAATGAAAGCACTGTTGAAAAAGGGATGCTGGAACTGACTCTCTAACCTGGTATGCACAGAACGTGATGTATTTCTCCTGAATTATTAGGAAATCTTCATGGTGAAAGAGAGTAATGGCATCTTTCAGATCTCTCTTTTTTTTTTTGTCTTGCTTTTAATATAACTGTTCTTCTAGAGCCTTTTGATGTTATTTTCTTGTAGGTTATGAAATAACCCTGGGCTTAGTGATATTGAAGGTGGGATTCTTCTGGCCAGAAGTAGCTGTCCAAAATGAGCTGGCTGTCTAGATTCCCTTTGTAGTCAGTGGGTGCATTAGGGGCATGGTGAGCATCTAAAATAAGTCAGATGAATTGATCCTTTAAAAAGTGCAGATATTTCCAAGCTGAGCCATAAAGAGATGCTGGTCTGATTAGCTTAATTGTAGGTGCCTGCATAGGAGATGTCTAACACTAAGTGAAATGAATCTTACCCCTGCTGGCAAGTGATAACTCTGTTATCTTACTCCATGAAACTCTCTTAAAATGAAATTCAGCCTAATGTGGATGGTCAGAGCAAGCTTTCTAGGGCGCATTGAAGTGCAGGGGTTTATTTCTGGCCTTTTGCTATAGTATGAGTTTCACCCCCTCTATCTTTTGGCTGGTGGTTGCTACGCCTGGGAAAGGTTAATCCATATAGGCTAAGGTTATATTACTTTCAAGAGCTTATGTTTAAACTTTGCAAAGAAGTGAGAAATATGGCACTATATTTATTTAGCAATGCATTCTCGTTATCCAGAAAGGATGAAGGACTTTTCTATGTCATTTTGTATTCTGGCCTGCACAGATCCGCAATTCTAATCTTCTCCATGAAAAATCAGATCTCATATGGAGTGATTATTTAATTTGTGCTTTTCCTTCAGTGTGCTGCCATCCCCTTTAAAATGATAAAGATTTGTAATGCCATAAATTACTTGACACAAATTGTATAAGCAGAATAATAAAAATTTCAAGTTGCAGTGGGATCTAAGGTTTTTCTTTTTCAAGAACTGATTATATACAATCCAAAAGTATGGTTGAATGGTCTTTGTTAGAATCGCTCAGCAGTCTGAACCTAGGCAACAGACTGTGATTCTCAAATCTTTTTCATCAGTTTAGGACTGTTAGTTGTTTTTAGCTCTTTTCTTTTGGCATCCATCTGTCAGTAACATTCTCCTTCTGGCTAGCCGCGGCAAAGCACCATTATAATTTCATTATATGCAAGGACAGAGGGGAAAATTGAGTCTTTAGTACTAGTTTTTAAGGTATCCCTCAAATCCTTGGCACTTCTGATAGCCCTTATGTCATATGCCAAGGGCATATGTATCTTGAGTACTATAATGCAAGGATTATGGAAGGGGAGGACTTGGAAGTTTTTACATGTATCATAATAATGATATAGACAGACATTAATTGTTCAGGAGGCAAGACAAATAGTTTTTCCTTGTGTATCAAAGAGGGGTTATTTAAAGAAAATGAGGCAAGGAAATGAACTATTGGGGAGAAACTGATGTAATGATTAATTATATAAGGATATTTATTACACACTGCTCTAATGAGCAGAATATAGCAAGAGACAGATCCAGAGATTTCCATCAAGCATCTTAGTAACTTATATTTCTAATGATCAAAAAGTAGTAAACCAAGGGTGCTGACAATTCTGTTGCAACGTAGTGTGGGTCACGAGCTACCCTATCTGCTGGAAAGGAATCCATATGGCCCAATACCTGCTTAAAATCTTTTCCAGACAGTTTTTTGGGGTGAAGAAAGAGTTAAAGGTAGGCTCATGGGTTGTGTTCTGACCGTTAAAGGTGAGCAGGTGACAAAGCAAAAGTGAAAGGTGGGGGGAATGACAAAGTTTATGAAATATTGATGGTTCCAATAGAAAAAACAGAGAGAGAGAGAAGAACAAATTAAAAATACTGAACTTAAAGAGGGGATACTTACTATCCCTAAGTTACTGGTATGGATACTATGTCAGAGCAAGAGAAAAGACTTTCAAGAGAATTGGTAGTTCCTGAAAGACTTTCTAGTAAGGCTAGACACCAGGCATTGCTATGTGAAGGGCAGCTAAATCATGAACCCTTCAAGGACTTAAACCTCAAGAAGGAATTGTATAGAAAGTGGAAAGCAGGTCAAATTGCTAAGAAAGACTGTCAAAGAGTGGCAAAAGTACATAGGGAAAATATGAGAAAGGCTAAAAAGAACCAATCTGCCAGGAGCATAAAATATTAGGAGAAAACACTCTGTGTGCCAGTAAGCAAGAACTCAGTCATTTCACTGCTTGGCAGGGCAGGAGAGATGGTAGCAGACACTGCCCAGAAGGCTGAAATCTACTTTTTCCCTGGGTTTTCAACAAAATGTGTTTTAATCATATGATCAAAACTAATATAAAGAACTCATGATAGATCCTAACCAGATATGTAGGCCTTCTATCTGGTGGATAACTTCAAAATGTTTAGGTATGCAAACACTTTCTCTAAAGCACTTAGAGCACCAGTTAGAAAATCTTTGCACCATTTGTAATTGTGTATGAGAACTTAGGGTGAATGAGGTTCCAGAAGCTACATGTAAAGCTCTAGAGCAACTGTAATCGAAAAGTAGTTATTAATGGCTTTGTTGAATTGGAATCAGCAGGCCTTCCGGGCAGTCCACACAGGATTTGGGGCTACTAGTATGTTTATTAAGTTTGCAGATGATACCAAGTGAAGATAAGCTTCGCAGAACTGCTTAGAATGGTGTTAACAAGCTGAAAACTTCAAAACAAACAAACAAAACATAATACAGTAGTAACATACAGTAAAGCAAAGAGTTCTCTCTGGTAGGAATGTTATTTAAGTGCAATGGCAGACATGTAGAAGATCAGGCCTGTATTGACTAAAGGTAAGTCAACAGTATCATATGTTTATGGTAAATGTAAAGCTCATACTGGGATGTGTGAAGAGGCACCTGTATAAAAAGCAGATGAGGGATCTCTTTCACACCACTGATGATGATCTGCTTGGCTGCAGATATGGATGCTTATTCAACATGCAGAAATTAGTGTTTTCACTTCCCCTTGCCCCATTCTTTCTCCACTGGGCAAGATGATACATGGTAATGACCTTTGGAGAAGTTTATGCAGTGCTCCTTGCGTTTAAGGACCATAATTACAGATCAACATCAGTCAGAAAGGGGCATGTTTAGAGTGTGTTTGGAATGCCTGGTGTTGGTAACCCAATGTCTCAAAGTTGTTCCTCCTGTTACCTCCTGATAAAGCCTTTTCACTAGGTAGGGAAGATAATTTTATTTTTAAATTGAATTGTGCTTTTGAGGAGAGAATGTAGAGGCAAGAAGAATAAATGTAACTTGCAATGGAAATTAGGAATTTTAGCCTAATCTTGAAATTAGAGAGTTCTGGAGCTCTTCAGATCTTTCAGCATCTTGGGACTCACCTATCTCTGGATGCTGTTTGCTGGATTTATTACAAGGAGGCTTTTAGCAGCTGGATGTTGCCAATTTACACAAGCAGGCAGGACGTTCTTTTGGTTTAGTCAATACGGGTGTTGCTGTATAAAGGCTTCCATTCCTTTCAAACCAAAACCCACACTCGATGCCAAAACTACCGTATTTTGTGTTTGTTTGGTTCTTTAGAATATTTTCATTACAAAATTCCCCCAAAGATAGTTTGTTATCAAAATTAAATTGCATTTGATTGTCAACAGGTTAAATCCTGGGGGAGAAACACCAATTGAAAAGAACCTTGTTAAAGCACTGTAATGGCTCTGTACTGTATTTCCTGCTGATTTTACCTACAATAAGTCAAATTACTTCTTCTCTTGTTGTGTCTAGCAAATGTTTTATGTAAGAAATTCTGCCTTTATATTGATTTTTTAAAATTTAATTTGGTTTTATCTCTTAACCCTTCAGAGCTCTTGCCCCAGGAAGCAGTTATTTGACTGGCAAGGGTGGTAAATGCAACTGCTTTTCCATTGCAGCAAGACCAAATTACAGTTGTATCTATTTATTGTCCATCTTTTTTTTTTTTCAGTGGCGTAGCTGAAATACAGACAAATAGTGAATACAAGATTTTAAATTTTTTCTGTAAGAATGGTATGAAGCCTTCAGAATTAAAATAGCATTCTTGGCAACTGTCTTTTCCAGAAAACTATTTTGAGAATGAGTTACCGAGTGATAATTAGATATTGAAATGCACCCAGTTTCACATTTCAGTGCTCCTTTCCAATTAGAATGGCATTAGAGTGAAAGTGTAGCTATATAATTGTATGAAGAATAGATCCAATTTTCTCAATGTCACTGCAATATCACCTTTCAGTAGTAACGGCACTGAATGATTACGCATATCATTTAGTAATAGTATTTTATCCATTTCACAGAGAGAGATTTTTTAATTTTTTTTTAAGTGGACATATGATCAGATTATAAATGAGCATATAGAGAGGAGGCCATCCTACATACAAATATGTCAGTGTTAATGTTACTGCATCCTGAGCTGCTGGGAGGAACGTGATACTGTGTTTGCTAACATGCAGCATTTGCAGGCAGATTACATCTTAACTGGCTCTTTAATGGTCAAAACCAGCAATTGCAAAAAACTCTTAACCCACAAGTTAAGGAAAAGATCTTTACAATTTCTTTTTGATCTGCTACCATGTGTAACTACAAAATGAACTCCGATATAGGTTTAGGATTAAATAACTCCCATTAGCCTTGCTGGTTAGCAGGCATTTTGTATGCATCCTTCCTTCTTGGTCTCTATCATTCCATCTTGCTGCAGAGCAAAGCAGGCTGCAAAATGGATAATCCCTGTGAGAAGGCAGTGCTATAGAACTCAAATCAATCATGCCAAATGCTACTAGAAATATTTCTTTATAGGTCATGATTGGAAACTTATCCAGCAATTTGCATTTAAATGGCAGCTGCTAGAAGTAGAGTGTATAGAAATAAGTATATCATGTTTAGGCTTTAAGGTACATCCCTTAAGACTCTGGGAAAACATGGGGCTCTTTAGTTTAACACTATAAATATTAGTACGGCAGTGCCTTGCACAGTTGAAACTACATTTTCAGGTTAATCAGAGGCATCTGGGCAGGTTAAATTTGATACAGCATGTTTGTTTGGCGGTGTTTCCAAGATTTGGACAGCCAGGGATCTTTTGCTTTAACAGCTGATGCAAAAGCATATTGAGGTTTGTGCCTAAGCTTTTAGGTAAGTTTTTACACATTTCTGTAATATTTATTTCTCTCTCTGGTCTCATCTACTTCTCATGCCTTCCTTTTAAATGCATATTTACCTGAGGCAGAAGTGGTCGCTAGTTATGTGTGTGCTAGTTCCTGGAATTGCCATGACCCATCTGACTATGTACTATCTCAGTGTTAATTCTCACTCTTATATTGGATCTCAAATGACACTAAAGTAAGTCAGGTGTGAAGGTTGCCCTGGCTATACCCCAAATTTCTAAAATAATACTTTGGCTAGTCCTGCTTGTGCTCTATTCATTTAAAACTTCCCTAAAGTCATATTCCACGTTAGCAGTGCAAAACGGATGGACCATTTCTGATGGTATTTTGATATCCTAAACGAAATTTTAAATAAATAAAAAAAGGCCAGGGTACAATTTTAAGCAAGGACTTCAAAAAACAACAATTGCACATGTCTAGTAGCTTGTTTTGAAAGGCCTAAGCATACCTAATGGTCTTCTGTCTTTTTTTTCTAAAAATATGCCTGTGAATGATATCTCATTATTTGCTATAATTACGAATGCAAAAAACTAAGAGGATTCCGAAGGATGTTTGTAGAAAACAATAGTCCTTACTTTCTGAGAAGCTGAAATAATTAAAAGAAGATAATTCTTAGCTCGAGAGTGTAATGATATATCACAAATAACAAAATTAAGGAGGAAAAAAAAGAATGCTAGATATATGTTTATAAAATGCATTTTAAAAATCCAAGGAATTAAAATTAAAATTGGCACTCGATTTTAACTACAAGTGCTGTTGGTTCTTTACACAGTGGCAAGTTGAGGGCAAAAGATACGTTGTCTAACCTGCATGAATTTTCCACCTGATTTATTGTTGACCAGTGATTTGCCTTGTCTGTCTGTCTGGTCTGTTTGTTTTTTAATTGTGATCATTACAAAGAAAGATGCATTGTAAACAATTGGAAATAGCAGCAGGGTTCTAACATCATTAATGGTTTGTTTGCTTATCATATTGAGAAATAAAACATTTTCAACGCATTAGGTACTCAAATACTGCTATAAATTCCAAAAGAAAATATTCTGATGCATGGAAATCTTCCACCTTGGTGTCAGACAGAAAGCTGGCCTTTGATTGTGCCAAATTCATATTAAATACCACAGAGTTACATCAATTTTTATCCTTTCAGGCACTGAAAAATACTAATGGGACCCTCTTAGAGATTCCTTTTATTTGCGGAAATAAATTTGCAGTTTGCTGCAGTCAGGGCAAGCGTGGTACTTCCAGCAGCATTTGCCTCTTTGGCAATGCTGTGTCAGAAGCAAGAGTTCAAAGTGTGTCATTGTACTGCTGCCAGAAGTAATTCTTGTACTTATCATTCTAGACATCCTTAAACTTAGCAACAAAAAGGACAGATGGCCAGTGAAGGGGACTGACTGACTTGATCAATTTGAAACCTCTTAAGGCTATCTGTGATGGTTTGGTTTTTATTTTTATAGTCGTATTTTTTGTCATTTGTGATGGAAATGAGGAATGCAAACTAACTAGAATATAGCGATGTATCATGGGCCACTAGAGTAATGGAGTTTATAGTACATAAATTGTCCTTCATGTAACAAGGGATTTTCCCAGATAAAACATAGGTGTGGGTGTGTTATCGTGCTTTGCACGCTGCTTTTGTTGTTTGCCAGAGTTAATTTGGGCTTGAAAATTCTATTCATCAGTATTTCCCCCCAGTGGAGCCTGTCCAATGTGCTTTACCTTAATGTATTCTAAACATCTGCATTCAAATAATTTATTCATAGGCTGAAATCTCTAATCCCAGTTTGTGGTGCAGAAATGTTTCTTTGGTCACTTATACTCTGTTAATCTGAGACAGAGACAGGCAGGTCACACAACGTTGTCCTTTTTTTCATACAACTTTTTGAACAATGGATTGTTAGTCATTTTATCAAAGAGCTAGAGGTAGCAGTCTGTGTAGATGTATTGAGAATCAGCTAATGGACAGAAAGTACCTGCTCCGACACATTAATTCCCTTCCCTGTCAGCCTGCATCATTGTAGAGTGTGCATGATGGGAAGCAAGGTCCCATCGCACTATGGCACCTGCTGCTTTTCCATCTGCCAAGTGCAATAGCATCTTTGATTGCCCATTTTTCAGCCTAATGACTTTATTCCTTTTCTCTTTGTAAAGTTTTTACATTTTTTATTGTTATTTCAATAGTCATGATTTGTAGGGCGTTTGTGTTGTTTTTGTTGTGGTTTGTTTTTTTTTTTTAATTTCCTCCTCTCCAGTGGGCACTTAGAGTGTTGATAAAAGAATAACTAGAAAATAATATTCCAAACCTGTGCCCAAATTCTGCGTGCCCCAAGTGTTGTGTTTCATAATTTATTCTGATAAAGTTGTCATGGTGATAATGTCTCTTGAGACTGAAAGTGCCATGTGCCTGGCTGATTATAGGAAACAGCTCAGATGGTACATAAACTGGTAAATATTGAACCCATGGGCAATAACATTAGCCATATTTTGTCCATTTATTTATTTATTTAATGTAGCTCTAGTCAGCTTGATTATGGAAAGAGTGTGACAATTCATAATTTACTTTCCGTACGCTTAGATTTATGAGGATGGGAGACAGGCTTTTGTTGTTTGTTGTTTTTTTTTTTTTAAATCCAGTGACATAAATGTTGGCGGAGTTCCCTGAAATAGCCTTTGAATTCTGTCTAAAGCTGTTGATTTGGCTGGATTAGTCAAAGCAGCAGATCATTATTACATATCGAACATCTGTCAAAAATAGAACTTGCAATTAACAGATGTATCGCCTGTAAGTTGTGGCTTCAGCTTGTGAGAGAAGTACCTTTAGGATTCCCGATAAATGCTGATTTTGTTTATTTCAAATAAGGAGATAAAAGCCACAATGTAAAATATTATTCTCTTCCATCAAAGAGAAAACAGAATATTGTGGTTTTATTCCAAATACTGATCGTGTTAAAATCAAAGCATAGTAGTGTACTCCTTGCAGTTCCCCAGAAAATAATCTTTTGGTGGTGAAGTTCAAAATTACATGCTTCAAGCAGGGAAATTTTAGATTCTGAGATGCTTCCTTTTTTTTTTTTTTTTTTTTTTTTTTTTTTAATGCATTTGTTGGATAGTGTACTCTGTAGTCTGTATTTAAGAAATGCCAGGTAATAGCATGCAGGTTTTTATACGAATATGCACTATTAGTTACTAGCAATATTTTGGCTCTTCCTTTATGTCTTTTTGCATAATACTTTTGTGTATTTCTGTTAAGAGATTTAGAAAGACATCAGCAACATTGAAGCATACTGGTTTTGGGGGTGGGGGTCTACCACACCTGACTGGAGTTTTAGAAAATATTTCTCAATTCTAATTCTACGTATACAATTTTTCAAATAGTCCTAAAGAACTTACTCTGTAGTGCCCTTTAAACACCTTGAGAAAAAACTCTCCTTGCAGATAGAAATTTAAGGCCTGGCACTTATATTTGAATGATGTATGTAAAATGTACTGATCAGCACAGTTGTGAACAAGATCCATAATTTATCCAGATTTATCATCATAATAATTTATCCAAACCAAGATCAGGTACAGGGACATGGAACTGGCTGGACATTCCCCTGAGCAGATGGGAAGTGGCATTAGTGTAGTGTTTTAACCAGTGTAGCGTGCATGAGCCGAGGAGAGAACTGCTGGCCAAATCCAGAGGATCTGGTGGACTTGCGGGTGGTGGGAAGCAGATTCTTAGAAAGCCTTTCAATAGCGATACAGCACGTGCATTGGCAGGAGTCAGTAGGTACGCAGGGAAGATGGGTCACTCAAGGACACATCTGATGTTAGACCCAGGCCTACATCTGCTCTTTGTGTGTGTGGAGCAAAACGGAGTAGACCAACAGTTTTTCCAGGTAAGCCCTGTCTAGCAGGACAGCAGCAGGGGTGCCGAAGACACGGCACTAAGTCTTTCAAGGTCATATCAATGTGATAATGGACTGCAGTATTGTGTGATGGACATCTGTGAGAGGCAGCTGCTCCCAGTTTGTAGTACATGCTGAATTCCTAGGAATAGTCTAGATCTTCTAGATCTTTCTGTAACTTTTGTTAATAAGGATCCCTCTCCTGGTAAGTAATAACTCATTTATTAGTGGAAGTTTAGTACCAGATGCCGTGACCCAGTCAGCAGCTTGTTTGGCATGGCTTCCTGCACAAGGTGCACGCTGACAAAAGAGAGGGGTCTGGAATGCACAAAGCGCTGTTATTTGGTGGCCTGGCATATATGTGCGCGGTTTGGGTTATATAGGCTGGACATCCTGGACTCTATCCACTTGCTGTGCTCTTCTCTGTGGCTGAGTAACTCAGATATCACAGCAACCACAGTACTAAGGTGCTCTGAAGCGCCTGCAGGATCACAAAACTGATGCAGAGCAGAAGTTGTCTACGCTTGAATTGAACACCCCTGCTGTGCTCAGCGCTTTAGGACATATATTTGCTTCCACACGACAGGTGGCATCAAGCATCTACGTGCTCATCGTTCGGCACGTGTACTCCTTCACTCATCTGTTGCATGCTTTGCTGTAAATTCTGAGGCAAGCCAGTTCCTTACTACTGTTCTCACGAGCAGTTCTGAAATCCTGTCCTAGGGATGGCTGTTGTTACACAGCACAGATGTATCGCAAAAGTAGCAGAGAGTGCCTTATGTATAACTATTTAGTTCAGTTGCAAATTCTTTGGAACATGGTAGTAGGATTATATTGCAGAATTACGTGGGAAGATAATGAAGCAGAGGAGGAGCAGGGAACAGAACCTGGGAACTAGAAGGCTTCTATAATAAATGTGAGACGTGACTTCATAAAAGAGTGTAAGGGCTGACCTTAAAAACTTCAAATAATTGCTTTTTTTCTCTCCCTGCTGCCCATCTTTTGCTTTGTTTTGAACATGGGGCTGAATAGGTTTACTTGTTGATCACTGGCTCTGGCACTAGAATGGATACTTGGAACAGGCAATTCTTATCCACCCTTCGCCGTGCAGAGCAGGATTTTAGACCTCTCATATTCTTCAGTGTTGTCTCTTTCCCATGCTGGGCAGGCACAGCCTGCTTTCAGTCATTCGTTGCTCATTCAGGAGACACATCTGACTATATGTTTCAACTGCAAATTTGTCATCCCTAATCTGAAGAAGAGAAATGCAACAATGATACCCAGATCCTTCCATGATGATGTGCCAAACTGCAAGCTATGTCTCTGTCGTGGAATGCAGAGCTTCCCAGCTCTGCTGCAGGCAGCCTGAAGGGCTGACATTCAGACCTTTTGTTATTTCCCAGGCTTCCTACTACAGGCGCGAGAGACTGGGATGCTCAGCTTACAAATTTCTCAATTCCTCTTGCTAAAAATCACCATCATTCTGCCAGGACTAAAGGTGGAAGACATGCAATTGTTCAGGGTCTTGGTTACAATTTTGTTTATGTTTTGTTTAAATTAATAAGTTTCCCTTTTTTTACTTCTAAAGGATATTTTGCTTCTTGCTCTATGACAGAACTATTAATTTCTCTCTAGAAAATTGGAATTTCTTGAAGATACTCCACTTTTCAACAGCCCTTTCCCAACATTGGTCAAGTCAGTAAACCTTCCATGACCAGTAAAGTTTTTCACACATTTGAAATTTAACCAAATTCCCTCATTGTTTAACATTCAAGGGAAGCCATAGCTTCTGCCTTTCCAAGATGTCAAGTGACAAACTCTCATTAGACTAGGATTTTCCAGTAGGGCCAGGATTTCACCTGTGTCTGTGCAAGAACAAATTGATTCACAACCCTGAGCTACTGCACCAGAGGGGAAAATTAACTGCTTCGGCAAGCTGTCAAATTGTTATTAAAAAAAAAACCCTGGAAACTTATTATAAAGTCAGTGTGAAAGTATTCAGTCCCTGACACTTCTCTGTTTCTTGTGAGAACTTGCAGTGTATTTAGCTCACTGACAAGGTTATACATTACACCTAAAAAGAAAGGGGAAGGAAACACTCCACACTGCAGACAAAGCCTAGAATTAT
This sequence comes from Falco rusticolus, assembly GCF_015220075.1. Classification (NCBI taxonomy): domain Eukaryota; kingdom Metazoa; phylum Chordata; class Aves; order Falconiformes; family Falconidae; genus Falco; species Falco rusticolus. The sequence goes on along the minus strand of NC_051193.1, from coordinate 15,963,175 downwards.
CTTTAGTAGGTGAAAGACAGCTGTGACCCCAGCTTAGTGCTGTGATGGAGAGCTGCCGGTGTGACAGCTCCTTTCTGTGCTCTCAGGTACAATGAGACAGATGGAAGCAGAGTGGCATTCTCCTACTTCCCATTCTGCAGGAATCAGAGGGAGAGTCAAACTTGGTAAAAGCAGAATGAGATGCTTTCAAGGTACTTTCAAGTAACCTGAAGCGTTTGAAAGACTTGAGTTTCTATGTTATCTGAATGCCATTGACAGGAAAACGTGAAAAGGGGGAAAAGCTGTTACATTTCTTCCTACAAGTGATTCAAAATGCTGGAGTTCACATACCTTTATTTTTTGGGGGCTCAGCTGAAAGTTTGAGAATAGCTCTGTACACATTTATTCCAGGGAGAAATGGTGGTGGTGGGCAGGAGCAAGTCACTGAAGATCCAGAAGCTGAATTCAGTAAAAATATACCAAACCCATCCTCTTTCAGCCCTTAATTCAGTGGCCCTCAAATGAGATCCCTCCCCAGCTCTCCCAGTTTTTAAATGCGTTCTGTTAAAAGTCCTAACCAATAACTTTGATCAGTAAAACTGAGCTGCCAAACGGGCTACTCAAGCACACACTGCAGCTGCCAAAACAAACCATTTGGATTTTTAAAGACCTGTGGCAACGTTAATGTTTATGAGAGATCAGATAACGTGCTAATTAGAAACCCATGAAATCAGTTTAGAGTAGTTTATTATTTTAAGATCTATAGACATTAAAAGCAGTGGAAGAAAGGTTTTTTGAGGTTTAAAATTATTTTTAAACAAAAATTAAATGGCCCTGAACTTATATAAAAAAGGCACCAGACTGATGCATATGTGACAGTATACACATAACGCATAGTTTGAGCAGCACCTCTCCCGTGGGTTGTTTTGTGAGCTGAGGTTCTAGCCCTCTGTAGTTTAAACCCCTTGATCTTGAAGGTCTTATTTGGTATTTGAATCAATTCAATTGCTGTTGCAGACTTGCACACATTGTTCCCAGCAAGTTTCTAGCAGGTTTTGAATCCCAGAACAGATGTCCCTTTCCTCTAATAGGACATTTTGATTTTCAGTGGTCATAGCAACAAAATGCCCTCCTTGGCCTTCTTGAAGAAAACCTCGATAAGAAAAGCATTTTAATTAAGAAAATATACTAATTAGCTACCACCTGAAGTGACGATAAGAGCTTCACTTCATTAGCAAGGCTGGGTGTGTTTGGAGAAACTCACCTGGCAACAAGGGGACTCATTTTTCAGGCTATTTTCAATATTTTTCTTCCTGCAGGGAGAAAGCAATCTTAATTAAAACCTGTGAAAAGCAGGGCATTTTTAGCTGGTAATTTACAGAAGTTTGAATAAGTCAAAAGAGGAAAAGACACCTTTTGGCAAATAGTGCATGTAGATGACTGCCAGCAAGACTGCACTTAGCAACAGGAGCTTTTTATAAACCTGAGAGGTTGCTGGACTGCTGGAACTGCAGGGTTCTTCTGAGATGAAGGCTGGGGTCAGTGGTGTTCATAAGCGTGTGCTCCTTGACCCAGACAGGGCCTTTAAACCCTTCCATCCCATACAATTTATAATACACAGTATTTGTGTGCCTGTCAGGAATAATCTGTGCTGCTACAAACCAGAATTTCATGGTCTCATATGCAGTCTGTGCACCCGTCTCAGGGCTATTTTGCCTAATTCCAATATCCTTCTGCCTTTGCCACCAGTTTTTGGTTGGGTTTTTTTTTTCCCCAGCCATTTTCAGAGATTCTTAAAAGATGGAGGAAAAAAAGAGAAGTTTGTTTTCAGTATTTAATGCTTGATTCATGGCCTTTGCTCTTTCAGTCTCTTGCACTGACACATAGAAACCCAGCCTCAGGCGTAGCTCAAACGTGCACTATTCAACCGTCACGCCTACCATGAGTTCGCAATGCAGCGTGATCTCATTCTTGGTGATTCTTTCATGTCAGTAGCTCCATTTGGTGCTTGCTCCTAGATCAGCTTGTATTTTTTCACTTGTGTGGGTTTCAATGATTCGTGTTTGTGGGATTTCTCTTCCTCCCCCTTTTTGTCAATTAGAAAGACTTGGTCGTCCTTCCCAGCCAAATGAGCCCATTCAGGTGCATGACGGGGGGCTTGTGGTCCAAAGTTTCCATGTTTTGGCAAGCCTAACTGTTGGATTAGAAAGATTGGCAGCCCTTTCAGGAGGCTTGTTAAGAAGCCTGATTGAAAATTTGTGCTATATTGTTAATACTGGATTAAGGGAGGGTGTTTAAATGCTGACGCCCTTTTGCAGATAATAAGGGGGTATAGGCAAGTGCTGCTGGTTCAGGCAGATGCTAAAGGTGGAATTTAATGGAAGACTGATAACACTGGAGTGTTCAGGAGGAGCTCAGAAGTGGCCAAGTCAGGTGGCCTTGATTTGCATCCGTTGAAGGTCCGGTGAGCCTTGAGATCTGACTGCAGAACTAAAGTTCCCCTGTGTTTTACCTTACTTCAACTACCTCCAAATCCTCTGATTTAATCGTTTTATAATAGGACATAGCAATGTTGATGTTCATGTAACATAACCCTTTTCTTTTTCTCTTTTCATAAGTATTACTTTAAAAATGAATTTAAAAAAAGAGCTGGCAGCACTTTAGGTGTCTGGAAAAAACCATAAATAGGAACATCCTTATTATGTGGGTGACAACTGAGTCAGATTATTTTAGCAATGCTATTTATAGTAAAGCTCTTCTTAAAATTGCTTAATTAATGCAAACACTGCAAACTGCTGGCCTCATACAGTCTCTCCATTTGAAGAAGGGAAAAGAAGGGAAAATGGGATTAATTTATTTTTTTTTTAATATCAGTCAAATGAAGCCAGATGCACACACACTGGAGAAAAGATAGTGCTGACATTTCTGTATGCATTCTGGATTTTGTCTTCAACAAATATCAGCTAGAGCCAAGCAGTGTGGCATTTTGGCCCTTAGCCAGCCAGCCCTTAATACGTTAAAATCAAGCCTTGTATACATTGTCTGACAGTAGCAACATACACTAAGCCCTAATCTTTCCTTATTCATGGCTCCTATTGAGGGCACTGACATGACATTTATCGTAAATGCAAAATCTGGCCAAGTTGGAGAGGTTTTGCTTCCAGAAATGTGTTGATGCTCAGACTTCACCACTGATCTGTGTTTGAGGGTGAATTAAAAATATTACACTATGCATTCATTTCCCTTTGTAGCACAGAAATTGGAAAGAGTACTCTGAAGGATCCAATATTTGGTATTATTAACAACCAAGATGATGTCTTTCTTTCTCTTTTTCTCTTTAAGGTCTCTCAAAGTAGATAGCAAGCAAGTAGGCTTTTCCATTCTCCATTTCTGTGAGATGATGCCATGTGCACATACTTCTTGTTTAGAGAAACAGGGCTACCTGCCTGACTCCCTCTCAACTGGGCACCAGGTCAGTAGTTCAGATGTGAGTCTAAAGAGTTGATTGTTTCCTGGTATGATGAGTCAAACATCATAGCAATGAAAGTGCACACATTTTACAGGACACTGTTGCGAGGCAGCATGCCTGTGTAGTGTCCAGTCAGTCTTATTCTGAGATTCTCCATCAGTGCAAGCATTTTAGATGTCCTTGTGAAGTCAGGGTAATATTCACTGTGATATCCAGGGAACATAGTTTACCAAAGTGTTCACAGTAACTGAAATGCCTTGAGATTGTACATGTTGGTGATTCTTGGAAGAACAGAGTCTGTACTTGGCTAAGTAGGCAAGTGCTGTACTGCTTTCCCTCTTTAAAGGAAGCTGTTATGTACATCACCATCGCTTAACAAGAATAAATAATAATTTTGTGTAATTGCCTAAGTATTATTGACAGGACTGGTTAGATGATACACTGTGCTCTTAAATCAGCGGTTTTCACTTAATGGGTAATTGAGATCTTTTACAGGCATAAAATACAAAGCCAGTTTGAAAAAAGCAAGTCACTCAATTTTCTTAGTCTCCACATGAGTAATTTTCTTTCACTGAAAATAATACAGCTTTGCTGGTAGTTCATGTTGGAAGTTAGGAGGATATTAGCATGAATTGTTTGAAAAATCTCCCTGCTTTTAACCTTATTTCTATTCTGTGTTCTCGCCATTTCCATATCTAAGCATAAATCCATGTGAGCACAATTTTTAACTTTTTAAAGTAAAAAAAATGGTTTATGAGGAAGGTTAATATCTTTCATTTGCTTAACTGATATAGTTAGGGGAAAACCAGAGACATTTTAGCATATAATTCCTCAGGTCATTAGAGATGTTCTTGGGTTCCTGAAATCTTGTCTGTTTTCTTCTAAATATGTTGGCCTAAGAAGAAGATATTCAATCTCCCTATATACCTTTGTTTAGATCCTTAAACCATAACAACATTATTAATACATCATAATTGTATATGAATAATATATTCTAGATAAATGATCCTCAGTTTTCATGTAGAGCATATTGTCTGGAAGCTAGAGAAAGTGCAAAGTAACCTAATTTATTCTCTTTCAGTGGAAAAGCAATGCTATATGCCACCTAGATTCTAACTCAACTTTTTTCTTTAGCTAATGGCGAGACTATTTTCCGTATCTGTTGTAGTCTTCAGAATTCAAATAAAAATTAAGTATCCATTCAGAAAAATACTATTTGAGGTGCCTTATGATTCTCCAGTTGGCCAAACCTGTATGATTTTATCTCAAGATTTTTTTGTCACGTTGTATTATCACAAACCAAAACCCTGTCCACAGCCAGCACAGCTGATTGCTGGCACTGTTTCCAAATGTATTTTGTTTGAGTATTCTTAAAATTTCAACTAGTGATGGTGAACAACAGTCAAAGATAACATGCAGCAAGATTCCAAAAATATCTGGTGCTTTTCAACTAAAAGGCGGCCAGAGGCAAACCTTGCTCGTCTCCATTGACAGAGTTGTGGCTTAAGGTTTTTTGTCTCTGAGAACCGTGCCTTGGTGTAAGTGAGAAGCTGCTCTATGTTTCCTCCTCTGAGAGGAAGTTAAAAGATAGGAGTTAGTGAGTAGTCCACTCAAACACACTGATATTACTAAGCTCGTAACTGGACTAGCATTATAAAGTAATTTTATCAAAGAATTAATTTCTTGTACATGTTCTTCTGGTTGCACATACCTGTGGGAAGTACATTCGTGGTATAAGAGTGGAATTAATTTTGTAGGAAGCCAAGAACTACTTCATCTGAAAGGGGTAGCACCTCGTCACCTGAAACTGATTACTGCAGGGGTCATCATTTTCAGTTGAAGCTGCTGAAGGTGTCTGTGTGGGGATAAGAGAGGAAAGGGCCACTGCTTCTGGGAGGAATGGAGCTCCATGTCTCAGATCCAGACTGCCAGAGACAGAAGTCTGGGTGTCAGGGTTATTGGTAAGATGGTTAAAGTCTTCCTTGGTCATAACTGAGTGTGCCAGCCACACACAGCTCATCCAGCTGTAGTGCTGTGGTGGCTTACTTGGGAAAGACAAGGTTTGTAGGAAGAATGTGTGTAATTTATTGAATTGGATTGCCTTGACATCTTCTCCTTTGTACTTTACATCTCCTCCATTCGTGTAGAGCATCCTAGCTCGGAAACTCCTAATGTGAAAAGTAAAAAAATGGCATGGATTGTGATGGCACAATAGAAAATAAGAAATTAATTTTTGCCATAATAACTTGCAGTCATTGCAAGATATTGACAAAGTCACCCCCCATCACTCTTCTTCCCTGCTTTTAGAGGACTGATAAGTCCTCTTTGTGTGAATCATTATTCACACACACACCCCCCTCAAAAAATGTAGCTGGAAAATAGAATTCCTCTTCTGAACAGGAAAGTGAAAGAAAAACAGTATAGCGCAAAACCTGAAGCTTTGTTTCAAGATAAATTGAAATTACATTTTCATTCAGTCATATCAAAATGTTATTGACTGATCCAAGTTTTAAAACTGCATTCAGTTATAAGATGGAGTAATAATGCTTCAGTATAATAGTAGTAATCATAATATACAAAATCATAGAATCATTTGTGTTGGAAAAGACCTTTAAGATCATCAAGTCCAACTGTGAACTACCACTAAACCATGTCCCTGAGCACGGCATCTGTGTGGTTTTTAAACACCCCCAGGGACGGTGACTCCACCTCACCCCTGGGCAGCCTGTGCCAGTGCCTGACCACCCTTCCAGCGAAGACATTTTTCCTAATCTCCAATCTAAGCCTCCCCTGGTGCGACTTGAGGCCGGTTCCTCTTGTCCTGTCACTTGCGACCTGGGGGAAGAGACCGACCCCCCCTCGCTGCAGCCCCTTGCAGCAGCTGTGGGGAGCAATGAGGTCCCCCCTGAGCCCCCTCCTCTCCAGGCTGACCCCCCCCAGCCGCTCCCCGTGGGACCCGTGCCCCAGCCCCTTCCCCAGCCCCTGCCCGGCTCTGGACACGCTGCAGCCCCTCAGTGTCCCCCCTGCAGTGAGGGCCCAGCGCTGACCCCAGGATTCGAGGGGCGGCCGCACCAGTGCCCAGCGCAGGGGGACGGTCACTGCCCTGGCCCCGCTGGCCACGCTGTGTCTGACACGAGCCAGGCGCTGCTGGCCTCCTTGGCCACCCGGGCCCCCGGGGGGCTCATGCCCAGCCGGCCCAGGCAGCCCCCCAGGCCCATTCCCGCCGGGCAGGGCCCAGCCGCTCGCCCCAGGCTGCAGCGCTGTGTGGGGCTGGTGTGACCCACGGGCAGGGCCCGGCGCTGGGCCCGGCTGAGCCTCACACAACCGGCCTCGGCCCATGGGCCCGGCCTGCCCAGGTAAGGACACTGTTATTTAAATATCAGAAGACTGAAGTACTAACGAAAAGCTTCAGCAACTTGCCAATATGATTCATGACACACTCCTGCACAATTTCAAAACTTTTTAATTTATTCTCTTGTGGAAAATATTTCCATCTAGAATTTTGACTGCCTCTATCTGCAGTCTAATGGCCTTCTGGCTCCAAGTATTTTTGCAGCATGTGCTAGTGACGTGCTTTGAGAGATATTTGTGGGTGTTTGGGTTCTTTACATTTGGGGTGTTTGGATAGATCCAGTTTAAAGCTTGGAAAGTGGTCAAATTATAGGGGTTGATTTTCAAATCCTTTTGCATTCAGCAGATTATGCTGGTTAGATATTAGTTTTGTTTAGTTTGGTTTTAACTTTGACTTAGTCTGGGTTTAGATTAAATTATGTCTCCTGCATGCTCTGTGGTTAGGATGCATGTGAGCTTCCAGGAACATTAAACCCTAATCCAGCAAAATGTGTAGGGATTTCAATAATTTTAAGCATATGAGGAGTTCAGTGAAATTCTAAGTGTCGTTCATACAGTCCAAGACACAAGGGCATTTACAATGAAAACCAAGACCCTTAAGGAATACAGAAAATACACTAATAATGTTGGACTTTGAAAGAAGGCAGAGGTTTGACCCTAATTTTACCCATTTCAGTCTATTGTTTTCCCTCCTTGCAAGAGGTTTTCTGAGGGTGAAAGAAGGTATCTACCAGAGGCTGTTAGTTTTATCATGTGTTGTTCAGTATAAGAGCAATGATTTGTATCCTGATGTCACCATGCTGACCTTTGCTCTTGTCACAGAAATGCTCTAATCGTGACGTCTGATTAAGTGTGGTTTTAATAAAGAGACTGGCTAGTTCTTTGCCTAAATAACACTTAGATTATTGGCTGTTGTAAAATGGTTGTGGTGGGACCTAAACCTCAGTGAAGAATGCCAAGTGGTTTTCTTTGTCTGGCTTTTTATCTAATCTGACATTTGTTAACTACCTGTACATGACAAGAAGAAAAGTGGCTATCCAAGTGCTATACAATTACATTTTAAAAGATTCTGCTTTTTATGGTGACTGCTAAATAAAACTCTCACAGGCAGATGTATAGATATACTTTGGTATATTTGCCAAAGTCTTTTTGTGATGGTAAGGTTAAGGTAGTGCGAGCACCTTCTTGGTGCTCAGTGAGAAGAAACTTGGTGAGTTATGGGTGAGCCCAGCGTGCATTACCTTCTTCCCATTGTGTCAAGCCTGCCATGGTAATTTTTCCTTTTACTTATACCTAAACCTAAAAGAAATGATGTGTTCATCATGACAGCAGAGGAATTGTCATTAAAATAAACATGATTACGACATATACTGTATCAAGATTCAGTATGACAGGTAACTACAGCTAGCTGCTAAACGTGTGTGCAGGACTTTAGACATCCTTTGAGGGATCAGATGTAAAACAGGATGCTTTTTATTCAAAAAGAGTCAACTGGTCAGACTGATTACTGTAAGTAGGATGCTGTAACTGGGACTTAGGTTTAAATGATCGATAACTCCTTAAATTCTGTAGGACAGTGTTCTCACATTTGTAAGAACCGACTGTGCTGTACAACCATATTATTTGGTGACTGTATTAATTTGGTGAATCCCCTAGACGGTAATTGAGTTCAGGATCACTGTTGACCCACTGATTTTTATTGACTCTGTTTCAATTTTGACTTTTGCTTGTATCATCTAATTTCAGTTTAGTAAAAGCTTACAGTAGAGAACTGTAGCAATATATTAGATCTTAAGTTTTCTCCTTTGTCAGCTTTTTAAAAAGACTGTGAAAAATAAACAGAACCAGTTATTCCTCCAACATAGCAGCTAGAATGACAACTTCAAGTATCTAAACAAATGAGGCAAGGAATCTGAGGGCCACTTGTCAAAGGATATATAATTTGGTATATCTGGGTTATCAGCTCAGAGACTGACTGTCCAAATCAAATGTGGTGGAAAATGCCCTCTGTGGTCCCAGAGCTAAATCAGAAATGTTTAGGCTGTTACATCCCTCCAAAACCCTCATAAATTTGTAAATCAGGTTTACAAAAGTTATTTCCAACTGTAATTACATCATAAAAACAAATGATACATATAGCACCTAGGCAACAATGCCAAACTAACAGGGCAGAATAAAGCAGGCAAAAGAGACTGACACATAAGAGATAAGTAGTCATAATTTGTTTGCAGGCTTCGTTTCATGATTCTGTAACATATTTGTCAGGAAAAAAGCAGAGGGATGTTAAAGCAATGATTCTGGGTACTCCTCCAGAATTAAGCGCATCTCTTCATGCCTTAAAGTCAATTATTTTTCATGTTTGTTCTCTAATCATTCATTATTTGTAGATGCACCAAAACAATCCATGAAGAGCTGACAGGACAAACGTTATTCCCTGTAGATTTTTTAAAATATTCATGGTATGCTTAAAGTTTGTATAAGGTAGTTCTGTGAACTCAGCAGTACTGAAGGTGGAGAGGGCAGAAATATGTGAATTTAAAGTCTTTTAGCGCTATTCAATATCAGTCTTATTTATTTTTAAAATTGCTTGGTTTATGTTTTCCCTTTCCTTCTGCCACATGTTACTGTTGGGATAAATCTGTTAAAATATGGGCTGAGTCACTGTGAATCTATTGCACTGTGATCCTTTTCAAATTAGTATTTCAAACAAGGATTTATCTTTGTCACTGTAATGTTACAAATACCTTTGTCCACCCGATGCTGGCTTGCCGGCTGCTGGAGGCTCATCTTGAGAATTCCAGTAGCATCTTAATTATTAATAGAAGGCAGATATGATCCTTAGCTACAATGAAAGAGTTTCAATGAAGAATGCTCACAGCAGTCATTATGGTTTTCAATTTGATATTGTGAGCTTTGGGTAGCCTGAGTAAAAGCCCAAGTCGTCCACATTTTTACAAACATTAATCTCAGAAAGTTGTGTTAAATTTATTGCCTGCAATATGTATAAAAATAGCACAGATGAGTCCCCATGGGTCCATACCAGTTAAATAGAATGTACTGGCCAAAAAACTTTTCAGGTGCCCCTAGATGACAAAATGATGCACATGACAAAAGCCCTCTGTTTTGTTTCCTGCTGCCTCTAGTTTTGTAAAAGCAGAGAGAAACAGGGAATAAAAAGTCTAGTTGTGCCTGTTAAAACTTACTGCTCTTTGTACTAGAAGAGAGAAGAAACATAAAGACAGAAGGGCCAGAGCCGCTAGTGGGACAAGAACAGCTGTGGCATTGTACAGGAAAAGACAAGAGGAGGGGTAGTAAAAGAATAAAACCAAAAAATTCATGGGGAGGGAAAGAAAAGATGTCCAGTAATAGAGAAATGTGTACGAGAACAAGGGGGGACAGCAGGGAAAGACCTACAAAAGGCCTGTTTTCTACTTGACTGCTCTTGTTTTGGATGCAGACTGCTTTTATGCAATTAGACATTGGCATTTAGAAATGGAGTTCAACAGGACATAAAGGCAGCTTGTATTTAAAAAGCTTTACCATGAGCCCAGTCCTTCTTTCCTATTCCAATTTTGATAATGCCAACAGAGAGCCTGATCTTGCTTTTCATTTGGGTATGGGGCAAGCAGAAAATTTTTACTGGAGTAATCAGTTCACCGGTAGCACTGAAGGCACCTAATTCAACTTGTGTTTTCCATTGTAAATCAGGGAAGATGCAGATGAAATAAAATGAGTGTGAGAGGGGAGTAAAAGCCTGGATCCATTGCCCTTGTGGAGGCAAAAAATGGCAGTTAGTGTGCTTTTGCCCGTGCATCTCTACCAGTGCATAAACCTAAGTGACTTGCCTGTGATGTAATAGATGGACAGCTACGGGCCATATCTGTGTTTGTTTTGGGGTTTTTTTTGGAGAGGGGTTGTTTTATATTCAAAACCCCTTTCTCATCCTTTAAAGCTATTTGTGATGACATCTTCAGCCATAATTGGCCCCATTCTCTTTCCATTTAAATCAAGAACATAATTTCAGTTCCATTTACAGTCTACCCTCTTTATGTCTAATACCTGCAGATGGAAATAACAAGCAATAAAATAAAAATAAATATTTTCTTATTCCGTAAAATCACAACCCTCCAGTTTGCTCTCTCAGTTGTACAGTGTATTAGTCTTCTGATTCTGTTTTTAAGGGAAGGTTGGGGTTTGCTTTTGAAAGGGTTAGGAAAACACTGAATTCCTTGCAAAGAACAATGTGCTGAGCCACACAATGGCCCATTGCAATGACTGATTCTGACCCAGGATATGTAGCTCTGGTTCTCAATGCAGACTCTGCCATATCTTGCTACTTTGGGCTCTGCTAGATAATACGGTGTCTAGGATGCATATGTGCAGGATGCTTTGTCTCTTTTGCTATTAAACTAGATAAAAACAGGAAATATAGCAAAATGCTAAATAAATTCAGATTGCATGTTTTCTGGAGTATTATTTAGAAACCAGCATATTCAGCTTTGAAAACACAGGGATAGTAGTTAGCGTCCATTGGAATTTTCTTGCAATTGAAACTGACTTAATCATTCATTGATTAAAATATTAAAACATTTTGGAAAGATGAGTGTTTAGAGGACAATCTAGTAATTAACCACCCAGCTTAGTTCTCTGTCTCTTTTTCTCTCATTCCAAAAAAGAAATGCCCATAAAATATAAGTCTAAAAAATGTCATTACAGCGTTGGCTAATATAAATTGCTTGATGCAGCAATGTCAGTCTAAGAATGAGTGATTGCTCTGTAGACAAGTGGTTTCATGACTGAAATAAAGAGATGCTGGGTGCTGAAGCACCTTCAAAGTGATGGGTGGATTGAGTGCTTAGGTGCCAGCCTGAGTCTGGTATATACCGAGGAATCAGAAATGATGTTGCTAGGTAAAGTGAAGTATTACAATAGCACTCGACCTTTGCAGACCCATGGTTAAATCCACTGGAAAGGATACCATTTATCATAATAATTCTCATTAAAAACCTGTTTCTACTTTTCACCTGCTATAAACTTTAATGTGGGTGTAAAAATACAGCAAATTAGCACACAATGAAATGTAATTCAGAGCAGAGTCTGTGGGGATGGAAGTGCTGCTACTGTCTTTCTACCTATAGGATAGAGTTAAATTTGAGTTCTGTTTTGATCCCATAACTATGAACCTATGACCTTTCATAAGTGCTAGTTTCATTTAAAAGTAACAGCTTTGGGAAAAAAAAAAAAAAAGAAGAAAAAACCACCACTATCAATTCATCCAGCTGTTTGGTTGAAATAGTAGCTATGTTCATACAGCAGAAACTGATTTTGTTTTCTGACAAGTTGGAAGAGCAGAAACTATGGATGTAATTCTGCTTATGCTTTTTTTTCAAAAAAGGTATAATCCAAATAACTTGTATGAATCAAATTCTGGCCTCAGTGCGCTGAAAATGGAGATATTCAGCAATGTTAGGGGAACTGCTGCAGGTGTATAGTAGTGTAAGTGGAGCATTCAGCCAAGTAGAGCTGTAGAACTATAAAAGAAAGTGTAAAAGTTATTAAAATCAGGTTCAGTGTGTAATGCAGCGTTCAGCTAAGCTCATTCCATAGTTTCTATACATACTCCTGAGGTCCCCAGCATGAAAGATAATGCACAGAATGCCAGTCTTAACTCTGAATTTCAGTGATGTGGCTGGCAGGTGTCATGATTACCTGAACGTCATTTAAGTTGAAAAGAGGTGGTTTTGTGTATGTTAGTCTCTTGTGGCATTTTTGTACATTATATACAATGTTCTAGATGTGGAGCGATTTATCTATTTTTATAGAGGTGGTAACATTAATTTTAATGTTAGCCTTTGATATGACACAGACTTTATCTTCATTATTCTGAAATATTGTTTGAAAAAACCCCCACAAATCCATTTATGTTTTCAATTTGCTTTGAACTATTTTTCAACAACTCAGGTCAAGACCTAATTTCTACAGCAGTCTTCACTGTGTTTTATTGTTCACCAGTGACTTGTACATGATTAAGGAATCCATCAGGAAAATTCATTTTTATTTTTTATATAACATCTCTTTTTCCAATGTCCCACTTGCAGTGTATATATATATATATCTATATATAAAATGGGAGGTAGAATGAAATTCAAGGATGAAAAATGGACGCTATACTTCAGAAACTGGCAAGTTCATTTCAACTACCTCTTTTATAATTTTGCATTTTGTGACACAATACAACATTTCAGTTTTGTGCATGTGCCAAAACTCATTCAAATTTTTGCAATACAGTGTATGCTGGAGTTCTAATAAGGCACTGTTGTTCACTTTCAAGCCTAAGAATCCTGAAAAAAAATGTTCATGCTGGCAAACCTGAGTGACCAGATTCACCAACTCACCTGTCCATAAATAAATATTTATTTAACAAAATGTTTATGTATATATGTATTGTCTGCATATGCACACATGCATGTGTCTCAAACATGGAAGCCAATCAACTTTTTGAGGCTTAAAATTGGATACCTCTGATATGAGGGGTTTGTGAGTAGGGAAGTAGCCAAGTTCAAAACATTGGTCCTTGCTGGCGTGTGGCAGAAAGGAGCATGTACACATCTTCAAAACAGAGAGCTTTAACTGATGTCTTGCTTAATGAGTAAGTTCACAAAAATTCTTGTGTTGATATAGTGCTCTTTGCTGTTGATTGTATGATGTATAGAGTCAAAATTGCCTTCTCAGAATTACCTCTGCAAACATTATTATACTGTGATTTCTGCAGCAGAAATAAACTGTAAGGATACAAACTTTAGCTGTAAGTTTAGTAAAAAATTTATAACATTATAAAAGGCATTAAAAATCAGATTTTTCAACCGCAAAAATATGACAGTCTATTGAACTCCATTAACAATACTGTAGTATCTGACTTACTCATAGTGAAAGGCCTTAGATGTGCTGCTATAGTAAAGTACTCAATTTACATATATACTGTATAGATTTGTATGTACATACATATACCCCACCAACACAATAGAGCCTAAATAGATCAGGTTATAGGTGATCCATGGAAAATGGACCGTGTGCTAATTTCAGTACTCTGATACCATTACATCTGTTTGGTCCAAAGTGTTACTGTGTAGTTATTACACGGGAATCAAACCTTACAGACCAGTTGCAGAGTTGTTTGAAGATGTGAGCAAGCAGGAGTTGTCATCTTTAATCGCTGGGTTCCCACCCAATTAAAGAGAAAAGAGCAGACAGCAGGTTAGACTGAGACTGATGCCCCAGTCAGGGTAATTAGGATTGCAAAAGATGTTTTCATGGGCTAGGACCCAACACAAAACCCTCAGGATTCATAGAAATTTATTTGTGGGCAGGTTCTCTGAGGCTAGGACATGCCATCAAAAGAACACTTGCAGGAACTGTAATTACCTGCTAAAGCAATTAATATCTTTTGGACTTAATTTAAGAGGTTATTAAAGCCTTGTGGGAAAAGGTATGCCCGTTGTGGCGAAAGTGGTAGGCAAAGCAAGGAGGAAGCTGTGGTGCACACAGCCAGGAACAAGGCACAATGATGCCTTAGGAGCAGCGGTGCTGGCTGAGACAGCAGGGATATTCTTCACCACCCTCTTTTTTTCCAAGGTCCAGGAGGTTTTATATGTTTATGACTGTGGAGCCAGAATCAGTTTTAGTAGTCTGGGGAATTGAGGCTTTTTTCTCTTCCCTCCTTTTTTGAGCTCTTGTTACCCAGGAGTCTTCAGCTAACTTCCATCACTTGCGTATCTTGGAGGCTTGTGTTTCAGACAGTGCTCCTGGGCTGATACCTTCTCGAGATTCTGTGTAATGCAAAGGGGTTGGTACCAGCGCAGCATTTATCAAAGTTAAGTTGAAAAATCCCTTCTTGGGATTTCTCTGTGAATACACCAGGTGGTGCCACCGATGTTTGCTGAGACAATGTGTAATTACTTTTCTTGTTCTGCCAGAAAAGCTTTGAAAGGCCACGTGAGTTGTACTTTATCACTTGCCCCCCTCTTTTCACTCATGCTGTCTGCAACTCACTTGGACTCTGTTCTGGAAATGTCTCTGTGTTCAGTAGATGTGACCCCAATTACTCCTCCTTGCTTTTTCTTCTTCTCTTCCCCTCCCTAAATGCTACTGGATTTTCTTCCTTACATTTACATTATGACTAAGAGAAATAACCCCCTGCCCTTCCCAGTAACTCGATAAATGAATCTGCAATCTGCCATCTGATATGAGACATTTTAAGCCATATAGAACTGCTCTGTATCTTGTTGTCTGTTAATAGAACTGAGTGGACAAGGTTAAAAATAGATCTGCCTCTTAAAGCAACAATAGTTCCATTTTAAATGAAAATGTAGTTTCCATTGATTCTGCCCTTATCGTGCTGGTGCCTTCTGATTCTGTACATGTCTAAATTAAGGTAGGTAAAAGGCTCTTTTGAATAGTAATGTGTTTTCCACAGTTGCTCGTTGCCTGGCTGATCTTTGGTAGTCATGATGATCTTGTAGGGTCCCTGTCCAGTCTGCTGCTGTTCCTGCTCCTATGCAGTGAAATGTGAAATTGCAGTCTTCCGCACCAGGAGCGAATGGCTTGTACTGAAGCAAGCATTGGTGCGTGTAATGGCAATGGCCATGGAAAGGAAGTTTGCAGCAAATCGCCTTATGCACAAGGCATGGGAGAAGGTCATTATAGGGCTGATACTCGGAATGAAGTTACAATTTATGTGTAAAAAATATTTTATCAGACTCAAGGCTGAAGCTGACAGTCATTCCCTTTTAGGAATTCTTCACCAGATGTGGTGAAGGTCATGTTCATATCATTGATCACTGCTTGACTGATGATCTAAATGATCAAGTACATATTTTTAATGGTATACCTGCATGCATCCAGCCAACTAGCTATGACTTTCTCTAATCCCAATGTCATCTATAACAGACTTGCCATATGCAGGATTTTTTTAAGGACAGAATTACCATGAAATTGCAAAGGTATTTAGTAAGCACTGGTTTGGATTATCTTACCTAAATGTTGTAAGTCTCTGAATTGTTTTTCATAAGAAAGGTATTCAACTTTCAAGATCATTTAGAGCTTGGGATAAAGATGACTTTGTGATAGCAGGAAAGACCTGAAAAGAAGACTGCCAAAGGGCCATTCTCTCAGCAGTCACAAACCACTTAAGGAAGTTCACCTATTTCTATCTCTTTCTGGAACTTTACGTCTATTTGAGAAGTGTTTCAGTCTGGAGAGAAAAGAAGCAACCCCAAACCCCGCTTTTGATTTTGAATTGCATATTTTGAAGACCACAATTGTGCTCAGCTAGTTGTGTTCTTTATAAAACTTACCCGGTGGTCTTTGTGTATGGCATAAGAATAGCTGTATAGAGTTCTTTTTCCTAGTCTTTCCTCTCTAACTCAGTTTTATAACTAGTTTTCCTTGTGTTATTTACCCTTTTTCTGATCCTTTCCCAGCGATCTCTTCCAAATGGAGCTCAAACCAAGGACAATTTACTTAGAAATCAAACCTTCAAACTCCCAGACTCCTAGTGGTTTTTAACAGTAAAGTGAGCTCAAACATCCCTAACAAGAAACATTTTGAAGTGGCATGTAAGCCTCATGCACTATTGGGCCTGGTGATGAGGACTAAAATAAAGTTTTGAGCCATGTTTTAAAAAAACAGCCTTGTAGCCAGGTCTGGATTCAGCTACCCTCAGGGTAAGGGGCAGCTGCAGTAACTGCTGAAGTAAACACTGCAAATGAACGGGTCGTAGTCCCTTAGTGAATCCTTGTGTACTTGTAAAAATGTAAGCATATAAGCACATGTTGGCAGAAGAGAAGGAAAGAAGCTATTTATGTGCTTAGAATTGCATGTGTATGTACATGCATGCATGTACATATATACACACAACCACTGTGTGTAGCACAGAGATGTCTGTACGGTATCGGTGGTGCAGTGTATTTTCCTTGGCATATCTGCTCATTTGGCCAGCAGCACAAAGTTAAATACAGGAGCGGTGTTAGGAAAGGGGAACCAACGACAGATGAAATGGTGAAAGAGAAGGAAGTAACCCTGGGGATGACACCAGTGTCCTTGAGAGACACTGTAGGTGAGATGATAGCGTTTGAATGTTGTGCCTAATGAAAAGAGATATAATATACATACTTTAACTTGGAGTATGGAACTTTGTTTAGAGGGTTGAACAGAATAAGAGCTGAATTTCATGTCTCCTATGCTCTAGTATCTTTCTTGGATCATATAACCCAAACGAGTTCTTCAAGGAGCATTCCTTTTTCAGCACAGGTCTTAAGAGCTCACCTGTTTCCTGGCAGTATCAGTCAGTATTTACCAAGAAATGTCAATCACCAATCTCTGGGACAGACCAGCACAAAAGACTATCTTCAAAAAAGCACCAAGGCATGAAACTCCCTTCCCAAGGTGACCTGTGCAGCAGGTTTTGGGTTGTTAGCCTTTAGAAAAGTGAAGCGTTCAGCAAGGCCATGGATGTGACGCAACAGCATCTGTAGCATGTCTGTGACAGGGATGCTCTTTCCTAAACTTGGGCAGAAGGGGCTGGGTATAGGCCTTTCGTAAGGATGGTGCAGGTCCTCACTCCCTGGTTTTGTGTATATTTGCGCAGAGAGCATGCCTGTTTGGGAGGATTATTCTGAGTGTCTGGGTAAGCTTCTAATCACAGGCAGTTGGTTTCACTCCATTAACGCCATATAAGAAAAATAAGATGCAACAGTTTCATCCAAAGAGAGACCAAATTAATGGAACATGCCACCTGGGATGCCACAAGGGAAAATGGGAAGCTAGTGACCCTGTAGCTACAGGAGGCTGCTGAAAAAGCCTAAGTGGAGACCTCTAAAGGAACACAATGTGATGGATTGCGGGTGCAACGTCTCAGTTCTTACATACAGACCTTGCGTGCACTCATGGTAGCTGCAGACACGTTGTCACTGCATATACACAGAGGGGACTCTAGAAACGTGACCATCTATGTCTTGTCATAGGCAATTTGACTCAGAGGTACTGCTGCAGTTATACAGACTCATGGTTACTTCTTCTGTGAGTTTTCTTATCAGCTTATATGATCTCATTTCAGTATTTTCAGTGGATTCTCTGTTTGCTCACAGGGCCAAGAGAGGAAAGAAGAAAACCCTCTTGTTTCACACACACACTGGTATGTAGATAAAGCCCCACATTCTTCAATCAGATTTTTAAAATTGGAATTTTGCTGCTGTTATAGTTTAGCCTCAGGCCGGTAATTTGGCATTTGCTTCAGCCACTGGGGACCCTAACTGGAAAAAGTACAGAACAGAAAAGAGTCAGGAGGGGAGGGGTGGATCACATTTATACCACATAACCAAGTCCCCCAGCATACAAATTCAACCAAACTTTAACTACCCATTTTTTCCCCCCCCCGAGGAGAGTAGAAGAGAAACAAAGAGATTAGGCCTTGATCTCTTAGAATCTAGAAAAGTATAAAATCTAATCACACTGACTTTCCATCCAACCTCCCACTCGTGTATCAGAGTAAAACATCCCTTGTTAAAAATAATGAAATTTCAGTTGGGCAGGCTTATTTATTTTCTTTTTAATGTTGCCATTCCCACACATACAAGTATACTAATTCTATACTGTGCACGTATTTACATAGATGATGTATCACTAGTGTATATAATTCATAGAGGCTTAGTACAAAACACAAAGAATTTTCTCAATTTTGGGCCAGTTTTCAGAAGTGAAAATGAGCCACACCAGTGCCACCTAGAAACTTGATGTGGCTAGGAATGTGCGTGGATGTCACTAGGCTTTACACTTCTTTGGACATTATCAGAAGGTTTGAAAGTTTCCTTTCAGCCTATGAAAGCTGTCTTGTGGAATAATACGTGCTTAGGAGCTCCGCATTATGTGAACAGCACTTCTGGTATGCAAGAACTGAAGGGAATCCTGCATCTGTGGTCTCTCACATAGTGCTCTTCAGTTGAGAACCTTCTTCATGGGCTACTTAAGAAGCTGCAGACAGTCAGCATCTCTGGAGACCTGCTTTGTTGTCCATGTTATTTTGGCCCTGAATTCCTCATCTTCCCAATTTTATGAAGCTGTTGCCATGGTGCAGGAACTGCATCTCTGTGGGTACATACGTAGAAAGGATACCCCTGTGTCTATTTTACTGAGCGGGGAAATTTGTCCCACAGCATTCACCAGTGTAAGTCTGTGTTATGTTAAGTGTAGTAGATGTAGTAAGCGGGTTTTTTATAATATACTGTTTTAAGCAGGTGGCTTTAGTATTCAAGACTTTTGGGGTTTTTGTTCTATGTGTACATTTACTTAGAAACTTGTAGTAATTGAAAGGAATGCTTTTACTCAGCCAGGAGTTATTGAGCACTTTGAAAAAAAATGTGCACTCTACAAAGCTTTAATTACATACTTGTTCAAGAAGGACTAGTACTTCCTGTGGCATCTTCAGTTAGAAGAAAGAGATAGTTACGTTAATCAGGACTTCTGAGGCTGCTGATAACGATAATTCTTTTCTAATGTACTGATATAACTCTCAATTGTTTCATATTAAGTTGAGAAAACTGGAAGAGTTAGAAGATGGTACACATTTTAATAGAAGCAATAATTCTGCTTGAAGGGTTGTCTGAATGTTGCGCCAGGGAAATGAAACCAATAGATCCCATTTTACTGAATATAGCAGTATAGGAAGAAAAGGTCATAGTCCTGGGCCTAATTCTGTTACTGTTTTAAAGCTGGCATTAGTATTTTTCAATTTATTTTATGGTTTTGAAATGGGGACAAACATACAGGTGTAATATTTACTGCAAAATAAAAAAGATTTTCTTTGTTTGGAACATACTCTGTAAGCTTATTAGCCAGAGTGACTCATCTGCCTTCTGCTGTCCTCAGTTATGTCAGTTTACACTAGGTAAAGATCCAGCTCACGATATTTCTTTCCTGCTGATGATTATTTCAGGCTGATGGGCTATTAGCTATTATGGGCTACTCGGCTATCTAACACGCATTGCTTTCATACCCAGAAGTCCTGCTAAGTGAGTACTAACAAGTAGCTGCCTTTGAATTTTCATGAGCTAAGCATCGTGGGTCAGATTCTCATTTAGTCTAAGGCACCTTTAGATGCTGTGGCATTATAAAGTGGCCTTATTATGGATAGAAAATAACCCTAGTCATTTGAAGAATGATACCATGTGACCTCTCATAGCTCTTTCATTTACCTTGAGCACTTTGCAGTCTGATCCCATTTTCCTCTATATTGTTTCCTTTTGGGAAGTCTAAACAGTGAAATCCTTAATGCAGTCCTGTGGCTGGTAGCCTCCAAACCTCAGAGGAAAGTAATCACTGCCAAACCTCATTAGCACAGCCTGTTAGTAAGTACTATGTCATCAGGTTGTCGTTGTTGTTACAAAATCTGGACCTATTTTAGTGCCATACCAACTACTGATGACATTTAATAAATAATACATTATCGGTCAAACTACTAGTTGAGGAGGTGTGTACAGCCTTTAATTGATACCTTCCAATATTCCCCCTTAATTAAAAAGGAATCCAAAGCTCAATGACCATTTATAGAAGATAAGAATTAAAAATACTGTAAAAACCTCATGGGGGAAAAAAAAACCAACACCAAAGAAACAAATCTAAACCAAAAAAAAAATCAAACCAAAAAACCACAACTAAATATGAAAAAAAATATTTTCGTGTAGCTAAAATTCAGTCCAGCTTAGATAGTTTGAAGTCATGGTATGTAAAATCATAACAGCCAATAACTTGAGTGGTTTTGGCTGACAATACCCTACTCTCTGGTATGGAAATATTTGCCTATTCTCATTGTTAGAGTGACACTATATAGAAAATTATGAACGGTTTAAGAGTTAAAAGGGTTAATACACCTGGCATGGTGTACATAATTCCTTAAGGAAATTCTTCTTCTTTGCTAGTTCTGAAGTAGTGCTCTTGCATACCTTTCACCATTTATAAGGCAGTATTGTTTAATTGTTTTCCATGAGAACAGAACTCAAGAACTGTTGGCTTCAAATCCCTTGTCTATTCCTAGCCCATTCTGAGTCTTGAGGAAAACTCAATACATCAGTTTTACCTGAAAAAAAAGTAAGAATAACTAACTAGCCCAATTCACCAGGCTTTGCAAACATTGCTATACTCTTTTTTTAAAAAATATGTTTTACTATATGATAAAAGTGCTAAGTGTTTTATAGTAGCTTCTACAATTAATACTATAAGCTTGATAAAAAAAAAGAAATAGATATAATCAGAACTTGTGTTTCCTAAAAACTGAGATGGGGTTGTTTTTTTTCTAAATATTCCTATATTTTTATTTTGCACCACTTTCTACCCCCATGGGGTTTATGCTCTACAGACATTTACATTACTCTATAGTTACACCACCTACTTTGCCAAGGTTTCATGGAAACTGGCTGAAAAAAAAAATTGTGCTGCCACTTCCTTTTCTGTATTTATTTCTGTGACTAAAACAGGACTTTACTTTTCTGGAATATTAACTTCATTTCATAAACATCAAAATGAAATTAATATTTGCAAAGGTCAAGTTACGGTATATGGCAGGAAAAACATGCCAAAACCAATTAAAATTACTAGGGCTGCATAGGAAAGTCACACACAGCACATATTGCTCACAGGTGCTCTGTGTGAAGCCCAATCCAATAAATGTCAGTCCAGTCATTTACACTAGGGAAGTGCCAGTCATGTAAAAAGAAACAGAAGAACAGATGCTTTAAGAGAAACAAACCCAATACAAATAAATTCAAAACTGAATATAAAAAAATCACACTAAACAAGTATTAAAATGCATGTGAACAGCATTTGGGATTCTGCAAATACTTTGTCTACATTTGGGATTCAGTGAACAATTTGTAAAACAAGAGGCAAATAAATGTTAGTGCTTTGTAAGTCTTTTGAAACCTTGCCTCTGCATCTCTGTGAGTTTTTTTAAAAATTTATTTTCTTTTAATTATTCTGTCTTTCTCTTCATGCTCTTTGAACTTTGTGGACATTTTGGTCTTTTGAAAAACAAAAGTATGGTGAAATTTAAAAACTTCATCTGTGGAGGTTTTTTTGTTTCTGTTTGAGAACTAAAGATTCAACTTTAGCATGTGTTTTGAAAAGCTTACACACCCCTGACATTTTGAGGACTAGGACTGGCTTTAAAATCTGCTTTAAAAAGCGGATTATGTGGGTTTAGCATTTATTGTAAACATTTCATGGTGAAAGCTGTTATCACTGACAAGAGAGCCAGGTTCATCAGCTACCCATGCTTTCCTTCCCTGTTGGCAACTGTTGTCTGTATGTGCCGCAGTCATAGCTGGAGAATCCAGCACAGGTTGAAACCCACTTGAGTATAAAAGTATTACACACTGTTTGAGTGTAAGAGTTTGTTGTAACTGTTAGATAAATGTTTGTAGAATCACTCCTTTTTCTTTTTTCTTTTTTTTTTCCTTTTTTTTTTTCTTTTTCTTGCCCCCACCCTCAACGGATGTTCTGCTCCCAATAAGCTGAAGATCTCATAAGAGGCTATGGATTCTGCTCTGGTGGCATTTTTAGTAGTCCAGTTTCATGCAAGGTACAACCACCTCCGGATATAGTTATCCTAACCAGATCCAGTCTACACTGCTGCTGGCCACTTCTGGCCTGCTGAGATTTCTGAAAAATGGGAATCAAACGCAGCTGAGCTGAACAACTTTTAAAGGAAAGTCAGATGTGCATTTCATTCTTCTTTTCTTTTATCCAAAATAAATGTAGTCGCTAGCCCTAAAAAAAAAAAATATGTAGTCCTCAAGCTTGACATTTTATACTCGTAAAGACTAGTGCCAAGCAAGCAGCTGTAAAACTCACCAGATAAATTTTCTCAGCTCTGACCAGAGAGACCACCGTTCGGGGTATAAAGCTAATTTGTGTTCCTTACTCATTTAATCCCTTGCTTCTCCGCTGACAGGGTTGACAAGGGACTCATTCCCACTAGCAACTGGGCTGAAGTCACACATTCATTTCATATATGCCACCAAAGAGATCTGCGATACTAATGATTTTCAGATTCTATGAACTGGAGTTGGATCTGACCGTGTGACCAGGAGGTTAAAGGCTCCAAATCCAATTACTGAGCCGCAGAGATATCAAGTCACTTTCACTTAAACATGACGTCAGCACTGATGAAAACTGTGGTGAACTATTGTATTCAGCCAGGTAGAGCAGCAACCCGAAGGCAAGTTGCTAGGATATGTCCCTTTCGGACAGTGTATTTCATCTCTTCTCCTTTTCCAGATGCCATATTCATCTTTTTTTTCAGAAAGGAAGTGTTGAGCAGTTGAGAAGGATCCTGTGAACATAAGATATACGGTCCCATCCTTGGCACTGTGGGTGTGTTAAGTATTTGAAAATACTGGGTGATTCCCAAGTGAAACATTGACTATTGCACATCATTTATTCATGGCCTATTTACGACTGACATTTGATATTCAAGATCCATGCTTAGCAGCTGGTTGATGCCACCTCTTGCCAATGTTCTTTTTGCTGGTGATGCTACTGTGTTACAGCTGAGAGTGACGTACCTAACAGTGGCTGACAAAATGTAAATGTACAGGGCAAGACCATGAGCAGTTCTGCTTCTGAGTCATCCCTGGTGACCTTCTTCCTCATTCATGAGGCTGTGTGATGGCAAAGGCCCAGTTGATGTGCAAGGAAGACCTCAGCTGCGTGCGAGTTCTGTGACACTGGTGGGCAAGGAGATGTCTTACAGGAACTAGACTTTGGCTGGCAATTTGGGAAGGGCAGAGGGAGTTAAACAGGGGAAAGTAAGTAACATAGGGCAAGAGAGGAAAAGGTAGAAGCTTAACAGTAGCAGAACCACTGAACTGGTAAATTACTTTGATCTGTCTGATGGAGATATCAAAGAACTAGGATTCAGCTATATTTTGTACACAGTTAGGGTTTTCTTTGGGGATCTGCTATAGACCTGTTATGTTGTTATGATTGTTTGAGTTTTTTGGAGGGAGATTAAAGTTCCCTAAAATCAACTAATAAATGTGACTTCATGGCTGTTATGTCTGAGTGGAAATATTGTGCAAAATCTTACTGGAGAGCCCAGAACTGGATACAGGACTCCAGCTGAGGCCTCACCAGTGTCAAGTAGAGCATCGCCTCCCACGACCTGCTGGGATGTTTTTCTGAACACAGCCAGGATACTGTTGCAAACTTGCTGAGAGTGCACTCTGCCTCATCATCTGGGTCATTAATGAAGTTGTTAGACAGTATCAGCCCCTGGGGGTCTTGCTTCCAGCTGGACTTTGACCAACTGATCACAAGCCTCTGGGCCTGGTCATTCAGCCAGTTTTCACTTGACCTCACAGTACGCTTTGGAATTGGAGAGGAATTGTGTTACCTCAGAGCTGAAGGTTTTCAGAATGCAAAAGCATTTTCCTTTTTTTTTAGGGAGGGTTCTTTCTTTAACAAGACGACCTCTCCAGAAGACTATAAACAAAAAGTAACTTTCTGAACTCCTCTGAGAAATGTCTAATAAATGACATTTAATTGCTGTTGAGCACATTGTCTTTGCTGAGAGATACAACACAAATATCGATAATTACAATTTAACTACTTTTATAAATAGTACTGTATTCAGTTCTGTTTTAGAAAATAGTTTTAGTCTCTGTGGACACAGGAACAATTTATGTGTGTTTACAATATTACTGATGATTATTCTGAATGAGTTAAGATAAAGGTCTGTTCCTCCTTGGGTGAAAAATTATTTGGTCGGTTTCTTATCTGGAGAAGTCTCTCAACAACCACTACCACTATAGATGTTGCATGAAAAGTAAGAAGGACAAAGGAACATTATGTAGAAAAATACAACACAAATAGAAGGGTAGATACGAGAAAGGAGATGTGATAAAAAGGCAATATTTTAAAAACTTTTTAGCTAAGGAGGGTGATTTTTTTCCCCCCCTGAACAAAGGCAGATTTCTCATGTACAATCTTTCTCAGAAACCAGCTTATTCACTGAATGAGCTCTGCTCCGCTGGAAGTGTTTATTTCCAGTGCCAATGGGCAGCCTCTTTTGGCAGATGAACACTACCAGTGGCTAAATACTGCTTTATTTCCTCCATTCCTTCACAACTGAGAACTACATGGACAGCAGATAACTGGAATGTCAAAGGATGGCAGCTGCAGATGTAATGTTAAATGAACCTCTTTCTTGTTTATCTAAATGCAAGCCTGCCATATTTTACTGTGTTCAAGTCTTCGGAGCTGATGGTATTCTTTATATGCATTTTTTCCCTTTGTGTGCTCTATGATTGTGTAGACCAAGACAAACATTGAATCGTCAAATCGTTTAGGTTGGAAAAGACCTTTAAGATCGTGTCCAACTGTTAACCTAACACTGCCAAGTCCACCACTAAACCATGTCCCTAAGTGCCAAATCTACATGTCTTTTAAATAGTTCATGTTCCTAGGAGCTGAGCATTGGGCTCCCATAGCAAAACCGCAACAATTTTATGTGCGCTTTGTCAGAATGGAGTGCTGCATGATAGGAACAGCTATTGTAAGCCAATTAGAATAAATACATCTGAAACAAACTATCACACCTTAGGAACTTCAGTGATGGCTGTTTGAAGTGAATATTACACATGGAGCCTGTTCTTACTTAATTTATTCTGTTTAAAAAAACTAGAATGCTGTCTTTTGAAAAGGATCTTCTTTAGACAAACTAGAAGAAAAAACTTGGTTCTCTATTAATTATTTCCTAGGCAAAACTGGGACTAGATACCCATTTGCAGAAGAGAAAGGGTTACATATGTTTGTGCATGTATGTATTTCCCGCTGGGGTAGATTTCAAACAAAACAATGAAGAAAAAGAATTTTTTTGTTGTTTTAAAGAGCTAAATGAGGGTGGAGGCTAGAATGAGAGGTGAACATGTCTGGGCTTGGTTTCTTGTTTTGGGGGTTTAATGTCAGATACAGCCTAGAGACTCCTGGGGATTATAAAAAATTGAATTTTTGTGATGAAGGATTTTATGGTATTTCTGAAGTATGAAATGTTCTCAACCATTGCTGCAAGCTCGGGCAAGCTTAACATCACCTCCTCAGCATGATTGGCTATTTCATTATGCAACAGAGAAGCAGTGGAATTTGCTCTAAGATTTAAAAAGAAAGCTTCGTATGCAAGGGGCAATTTACTGGGATTTAAATGTCTCTAAAGGAAAGATTTAAATCTGTATAGGAAAATATAGGCACATTTTCTCTTATTACCATTTCTAACTCTTCATGTATATGCTGTAAATCTTAAGAGGAATATGTGCAGGACTTCATTCTAGAGAGGAGTACGCAGTGGGTTAGTATTTCAGATTTTGCCCATGAAGAAAAGTGAAAAGGACACTATTGCCTTCAAAAGGAATTGTGCTGAATTAATTGCTTCACTGTTCTTTCAAATACTGGTGCAAACAATGGGAATAGAAAAATACATTTATTTGTTAGATGCCCTCTCGCTAAACTGTAATTAAAAAAAAAAAAGTCAATGGTGACAATGTTCACATTTTCATCACCAAGTGCCAGCTCTTGTGCCCATCTCCATCTTGGTTTCCATATTGTGGGGCAGTCTCAGTAGGCAAGGCAAGTTTTAATGAGCAAACTGTTCCTGAGATCCATTTGATTTCATGAGTCATGCTGTGTCTGTTCAGGCCACTTCTGATGCATCGTTTGACTAACCAGTACCAAGTATGGCTGTCTGCAGGCACAGAGAGCAGAAGCAGTGCAGTAATAGAGTCTCGTGGTGGCTCTAATTTACACCAAATGGACAGGCAAATACACAGCTAACCATGGATCAGGGAAGTACAAGTTTAGCCTAAAGATATCCTTTGCTATCACTTCCATCTCTGTACTGGAAGGTACTGGCCTGTGTTATCAGCAACCTATGTACTTTGCCGTTACATCATACAAAGAAACACGCATTTGAATATTGAATTTCATACTACTTTTGGCACTGCAGAGTCAAGACGTTCTCCTTATGCACACAAACTGCATGTATGTCTTCTGAAGGGAGTATCCTCCAGATTGAAAAATACAACCCAGTCTGTCTGTCTTCCCCCTGCTCCGGTGTTGGGATACTGAGACCAGAGAGTGTCTAAGCCCTGTTGCCAATTAAGCTGTAAGCTGCCGAGCATGAGTTAGGGGGTCACTGCTTCACTTTGTGCTAAAGTCATGCTGATGAACAATTAACAAACCTTTTTTCATGCCCAGAACATGAAACAGCTTATATAACAAGATCACAATAAAATCCACACCCCCTTTGGTGTAAAATGTCAGTGTTGGTTAGGTTAACAATCCCAAACACAGGTATCTCGGAGTTTAAGACAGGCAAGACTGTTCTGTTTGATTAGATGCATTTGATTATTTAGAATAGAGAAAGGGGTGACCTGAGCTAGAAACCAGGATGACTTATATTGTCTGCAAATATTGTGAGATCTTTCTGCAGATGATTAGTGATGCCAGATCCCTGGGCTGGGCAGGTGTCACCTGCAGGCATAGCTTTTAGAGACATTAAATACCTCTGAAATAAAGGTAGGGGAGTTGTGGGATTTGAATGTCCTTTTTGTTAAAACAAGCATGTTATTTTAGGGGGAAAAGAAAGGGGGTTAGTATGAAATGAAAACCTTGCACAGGACAATGGAAAAGGCTACAGAATTAGCATAGAAGGCTTACTGAGAAATGAATCTGTACCTTTTTATTTTCTCTGTTCCTCTCCCTCTTTTGTACACCTGGTTGATGAAAAAGGTTTCTTTTACTCTGTATGAACTGCAGGTTTTCAGAATGTTAATTAAAACTAGTGTTTTGATGCTATTGCACAGGCTACTTAATCAATTAGCTGTATTTGCAAGGCACTTTTAAGGACTAATTACTGCCAAATAGTAAGTGGGTTTCTTTTATTAAGTTTCAGAAGTGGAGGATGCCAAGAGGAGCGGAGCTTTGTGTCAGAGCTCAGCAGGCAGCTTCTGATGCTCTCTCATTCTGATTCAACAAGAGCAATCAGGTCAGAGTCCTGACACAGCAGCAGGTTTTGTGTAAAGCAGGGCAGTTACACACATAATAGCTGTAGGCTTTGCATTTGGAGGTGTGCTTTATTTATTTATTTATTTATTTTACTGTCTGTGTGGACTTGGGTTTTAGGTAGGTTAGGTGGGACAGCCTGGTCATATTCCCGGGAGCATGAGGTTAAGCCTGTGGTCAGTCGTGTGTCTGATCTGCTGTGTGATCAGCACTCTGTACTAGCAAGACGGTGAAGCAATGCTTGCCTGCTTGTACTGCTGCCCAAGTGGGCAAACAGGAGGATCCCTAAGAGGCTGAGTTAAGTACACCATTCCTTGTTCCTTCCACTCAACACTGATGTTCACCACCTGTAGTGCTGACAGACCACAAGAAGCAGATTTGACAGGCTCCAGTTATTCTCCATTTTCCTTTCTGGGAAAGAACAATAGACTTTCATGATGCATTAAATGCAAACTGATGGACGCTGGAGAAGGAGGTATTTGTCATTTAGGTACTAATGTCAACACTGCGTGACACCTGACATGAATGATTTCTGGACAGTCAAGCTATTGAACCATTGAAGTGTTAGAAGCAGAGGTATAATAAGAGTACTGGTGAAAATAATAGAGAAATTGCATGGCAGTTTGTGGCTAAGAGAGGAAAGAAAACCAGGAGGCACATAGTCTAGTCTTCATTGAATAGTATTTATTTGACTTATCCATATTAAGCTCATAGAGTGTCTTTCTTGAAAGGAGTGAAGTAGAAAGCTCCCAGGGATGTATGTACATGGTGGGTATCTTTGCAATACAAAGGAAGCAGCTACAGAGAGAAACATTTCGGATCTCAAGAGAGAAGGATTTAGTTATTGTCAGCAGTTCCATACTGTGAAGAGCATGCAATAATTCACCAAAGGAGATATGTTCTTAAATACTTCCCTGAATAGAAATTAAATCACTAAATTAAGACCTAAAGATCCAATCCTATATTTGGTAGATGTAGCAGCAGAAAGCTGAGCAGTACTTATAGTCCTAAATAGTTGTATTGACTTCAGTGGGACTCTGAGAGATTTATCTCTAATTTTGGTATAAAAAATTGCCAGACTGGACTCCAAGCATGCTAGAGGTGCAGAATTAAGAGATTATAGTTGTTGGTCCCCTGTTATTCTGGTGTCAGACACAAGGACACGGCATGTAGGAAAAAGGGAGGTTTTGGAGGAATCTTAGAAATAGAAAAAATAATTTCAAAGCATGCATTACAAACCTCCCTTTCTCTTCAGTATTTATCAATGTAAAAAAAAAAAATATGTATAAACTCTGCTAAAATAAAAGTTGTTTATGTGCATAAGTCTGTGTTTATAGCTCAGATTTTTAACCTTAACATGCAATTTCTTTGCTTTTGTGAGAGTTAGTAGGAAGATTAACATCTCTTAGCTGCATCTACTGTTCTTGTTAGCCTATTACCTCTTCTAAGGTATAAAGGAATAAAAGCATAAAAGAAAATGAAAAGAATAAAATACCTTGTGATGGAAATTAAGGTCATGTGTTTACATGTTAATACAGTAAGGTTACTGAAGAACTATTCTAATTAATAGCGTAAAAAATCTTACAGACAGACAGCGGACTAGTTGCTATGATCCCTTTGCACTATTCCAGCAGCACAAAGAACAAGTAGTTTTACAGAAACACCTGGGGATATCTATTGAATGCTTGTTTTTTTTTCTATCCACTAGACCTTTGTAGTCTTTAAGACAGTAAACACACAAAGTTATCCCCAGATAACTAACTGGTGTACTAGGGTTTCAGGCAGCAGTAATTTTTGGGCAATTGTACTTCCTTCTCTAAGCTTACGTTATGGTCTCATTTCGGCAGATCATATCCAGATATGAAAACTGGACAATTTACTTCTGGAAGCTTCTCCTTTCAGTAATTCTACTGTTCCATGTGTGGAAGTGCTACTTAGTCCAAGTCTAGAACCCCCTATTCTTCTATTGATTAATAGTATGCCTGGGGTGCTGCGTTCTACATGAATACAAACTTAGTTTTTATTAATGGATATTGTGCATGCTAGACAGTAATCACTTAGCAAAAACATGGTAACTTGAAAACTTGGTGTTTCTGAGAGTGCAGTCTGCCTGGCCAAGCGTAAACCCACTACTTGTTTCATTGAATTGTCCTCTTAAAGAACCACAGATTCCCATTTTCATGAAATCCGTGCAAGCCAGATTTCAGCCTAAACCGCACTTTTACGCACAGGTTGCAAAGCCTTAGAGACTCCCATTGACTACAGCAGTGTGAATTATGCTCATCTTGAATGTAAGTGCTGCTATTTATAAAAGTCTTGGCACTAATGCATCATTCCATTAAGACAGATGAGAAGCAAAAGTAGATGAATGGATCAGAAAGGGTGTAAAGAGAGAATCAGTCCCGCAGGCTTATGAAAGGCTGGATATGAGGAAATGCACAAGGAACACTTGCATTGAAACTCAGTTGGTTGTTTCCATGTTATAGGAGATTTGAGAGTCCATAAAAACAAGGCTGATATTTGATTTCCTTTTTGAATCAGTTCGCTTTGTGATTTGATCATTCAGTAGCTTAACTAAGTAGAATTTCAACGTCATTCAGTGTCTTGTATTTGACCCATATATTAATCCAGATTTTACACTGTCCTTGGAAATTGAGTATTTAGAAATCTGTTTCATTGGAGGGAAAAGGGGTTTTGAACGTTTTCAAGTGCCAGTCATCTTTCTTTCTCTGTCTTTTTTTTTTTCCTTATGATGTTAATAACCATGGTGACTACTGATATTTTCACATATATTCACAGTAGTTTTTCTTTTCACTTTCTGACTAGAAAAATGAAGCTATTACCTTAGAGCAGAAAAGGGATCTTTCCCTGAATCCTGTTGACTAGATTTCAAACAGTAAAAAAATTTAAAGCCCTGAATGCTTTTAATGGAAGAAAAAAACCAAAGCCAAACCCCCCCCAAAAAGACACGTTGACTTCAACATTATGTATTATGTTTGTAACAGACACTGTTGTGGAAGGTGTCTCAAGTGAGCACCATCCCGTGGGAAAATGTTTGTCAGGTTTTGCACCTTATTTCGTGCTTTTGACCCTCCTCAGAGATATTCCATGATGTCTAACATTTCAATTCTCTCCTGTTCGTTTGAACAAGTGTCCTTCCTTGGAATTTATTCAGTTAGTTTTTTAATGTGGCAATAGTAAAGAGAAAAATCTTCTTAAAATGTCAGAGGATAATGTAATAGGAACAGTACCTGAAATTGCTCTTTAACATACTGACTTTAAAAGCAGTGTCAACTTGACTAATAAGTAAATAGAGAGTGGATGAGGTTAGAAAATAAAACACTTTGAGTATTCAGTATAGCCTTTTCTGTAGTCTATATGGTTAGCATTTGCCTGCCACTGAATGCAAATGCAATAAAAACATAAGGAAGCCCAATGGAAAAGACTCATCCTGAGATCAGATGAATAAAGAGAGGATAGCTGGTAACAAGTAACTTATATCTAAACATAAGGCATTTTATTCAGGAAAAACAGGCCAAAAATCCAGACAGTTGCTTCTCAAAAACTTTGATGTACGTTTCCAAAAGACACAGAGCTTACTACTTCACTTTCATAGTATAGCAATCAAACTTTGATTTGTGCTCAGAGAAAACTGTAATTCGTTAACAGCCAGTGCTTCTTATTAGATACCACAGAATAACAGGGGTTATCTCCTCTTGCAAAGATAAGTAAGTAAATGCATTGTTCTTTGACCGAATAAAAAAGGTTATTTTCCTGCTCTAATGCAGTACTTTTGACGTTAGTAGTTGATTGTTTCTGTCTCCAAATATACAGTTTAATTATTGTTTAAAATTGGAATTCCCTATTTTCCTTGTTTTCTTTCTTCACAAAGTAGCTTGATACGAAACATGAAACTGGATTCTAATTTCCCATCCATAGAAAGCTGTGACCAGCCCAGAGGCCCCTTGTGTCCTTGGCATAGACTACCTCAGGAGAGAGTGCTTCAAGGACCCAAAGGCTTACCGATGGGCTTTTGGTGTAGCCACTGTGAATACAGAGAAGATCAAACAGCTATCTACCCTGTCTGGCCTCTAGGAGATCCCTTCGTTGTGGGGCTGCTGCAAGCTGAAGAACAGCAGGTGCCAACTGCTACCAGGACGCTGCACCAGTGGCAATATCGCACAAACTGAGACTCCCTGGCTCCCATCCGTGAGCTGATTCATCAACTGGTGAGCCAAGGAGTCATCAGCAAGACTCACTCACCTTTTAATAGTCCCATATGGCCAGTGCCAAAGTTTGATGGAGGGTGGAGGTTAACAGTAGACTATTGTGGCCTGAAAGAAGTGATGCCACCAGAGTGCTGCTGTACCAGACATGTTAAAGCTCCGGTATGAACTGGAGTTGAAGACAGCCAAGTGTTATGCTACAATTGATACCGCCAATATGTTTTTCTCAATCCCTTTGGCAGCAGAGTGCAGGCCACTCCGTGCTTTCACATGGAGGGCTGTCCAATACACCAGGAATCAGCTGCCCCAGGGGTGGAAGCACAGCCCTACCATTTGTCATGGACTGATCCAGACTATACTGGAAAAGGGTGATGTGCCTGCACATCTACAATACATTGATGATATCATCATGTGGGGCAACAAAGCAGAAGTAGTATTTGAGAAAGGAAAAAAAGAGTCATTCAGATTCTTCAAAAAAGCTTGTTTCACCATAAAGAAAAGTAAGGCCAAGGGACCTGCACAGGGGATTCAGTTCTTGGGAATAAAATGGCAGGATGGACCTGTGCATTTGGTCAACAAGATAGCAATTATGTCTCCACCAGCTAACAAGAAGGAAACACAAGCTTTCCTAGGCCTTGTGGGATTCTGGAGAATGCATATTCCAGATTATAGTCAGTTTGCGAGCCCTCTCTATTGAGTAACCTGAAAGAAGAACTATTGGGAGTGGTGCCCCAGGCAGTAGCTCCCAGGCCTGTCCAGAAAGAACCAGCTGTGCAAAATGTACTCTACACTGCAGCTGGGGAGAACAGTCTCACCTGGAGCCTCTGGCAGAAAACATCAGGAGAGACTTGAGGTTGACCATTAGGGTTTTGGAGCCAGGAATACTGAGGATCAGAAGCCCACTGCACTCCAACTGAAGAAGAGATACAAGCAGCATATAAGGAGTTTTGAGCCATTTCAGAAGTCATTGGTACACAAACACATCTCATTTTGGCACAACAATTGCCTGTGCTATGCTAGGTGTTCAGAGGAAACATCCCCTCTACACATCGCGCAGCCAGCACTACATGGAGTAAGTGGGTAGCGTGGATCACACAAGCTCAGCTGGAGAAACCCAGGTGCCCAGGAATTTTGGAAGTGATCATGGACTGGCCAGAAGGCAGAGATTTTAGAGCATTGCCTGAGGAAGTGGCTTGTGCCCAAGAGGCACCACCATATAATGAGTTATCAGAAGATGAAAGGCATAATGCTTTGTTTACTGATGGATCCTGTCACGTGGTAGGAAACCATAGGAAGTGGAAAGCTGCTGTATGGAGCCCCACATGACAAGTCATTAAGGCCAACTGAAGGAGAAGAGGGGTCAAGTCCGTTTGCAGATGTGAAAGCCATCCAACCAGCCCTAGACATTGCTGAACAAGAAAAGTGGCCTGTATTCTGTTTCTATCCTGGATGATGGCTAATGCCCTAATGGGGGTGGCTACAACAGTGGAAGAAGACCAGTTGGCAGCGCGGGGGTAAGCCCATCTGGGCTGCCACATTGTAACAGGATGTTACTGCCTGGGTAAAAAACATGGCTCTAAAGGTATGTCATGTAGATTCTTACGTGGCCAAAAGCCATGCTACTGAAGAACATTGACACACGGAACAGGCAGACAAGGCTGCCAAAATTGAAGTAGCTCTGGTGGACCTAGACTGGGAGGGTGAGCTATTTGTAGCTCAATGGGCCCATGAAACATCAGAACAACTACAGGGAGATGCAACAAACAGATGAGCTCATGATTGAGGGGTGGACCTGACCATGGATGCCATCACACAGGTCGCCCATGAATGTGAAATGTGCTGTGATCAAGCAAGCCACACAAGTGAAATCTCCCTGGAACAGAGGGCAATGGCTGCGTTTGCAGTGTGGTAAGGCCTGGCAAATTGACTATATTGGAGCACTGCCATGAACACACCAAGGTAAGCATTACTCACCGTGGTGGAAGCAACTACTGGGTGACTAAAAACTTACCCTGTAAACCGTGCCGTTGTCTGGAACACCATCTTAGGCCTTCAAAGACAAATTTCGTGGTGAGATGGTACTCCAGAAAGAATTGAATCAGACAATGGGACTAATTTCCAAAATAACCTTATGAACACATGGGCAAAGAAGCATGGTATTGAATGGGTGTATCACATCTCCTATTACCCACAAGCCTCTGGAAAGATTGAGAGATATAATGGACTGTTAAAGACTACGTTGAATGTGTTGGGCAATGAGGCATTCATTATTTATGATGTTTGTCTTCTGGAGCAACCGCTACACATACTGAAGCCCTGCTTCCTGGGAAGTGGCTGAACATCGCCTGCTGATGGGAAGTAGAGAATAACATCTTTTGTCTTCCTTTGCTTCCGCACGCGCGACTTTTGCTTTTGCTTCATTAAACTGCCTTTATCTTGACCCACAAGGGTTTTTTTCATCTTATTTTCTCCCTCCCTGTTCTGCTGAGGAGGGGAGAGATAGAGCAGCTTGGTGGCCACCTGGCATCCAGCCAAGATCAACCCACTACAAAAGCCAAAGACCTAACTTAGGAAGAGAGGAATTAATTGTTTACATAATCACCTCACTGAGAAGAGTATGGTTTCTAAAAACTTTGTCTTTAGTGAAAACAGATTCTCAGTTTCTATAGGTAGGAAAATTGGCACATCTCTGCCATTTAAAGCCCAGATGATTTCACTTTATCTGCTTCTAGTTGTTTCTACTAAGGTTGTATTAAAAATGTAAACTTGCAGCAAACTGCTGTTATTTTTGTTCCAACCTAACTAGCAGGATTAATAGCACATCCTTATATACGTGATCATATGGTTACTGGCAATCTGCATCTTGGAAAATTTGGACTCTGAACAGCCCTAATTAACAGCAAAATGGAGCCGGAAATTAATTGGCATCAAACTATGTGGAGAATAGAATTCAGAAAATGGAACTGTCTTGCAGTCTGGGTACCAACTCACAAATCTCTATGCACAGCAAATATTTCTTTCTTACCTAGATTAGAATAAGATTTCCACCTGCAGTGTGGATTTTTCCTGTTTTTATTTTTTAGAACTTTTCACTAAGTTTTTGATATTTAGTAACCTTTAAGCATAGCCAGTAATGTTTTATGTATTTGACTAAACAGTGCATTATAGCTGTAACAGGAAAACTGCCTGGGAACTGGTTGTTCTTTTCAATTTCTTTAAGTTCTGTTTGATGTGTATTTCTTTCCTGAATATATGTTGACGTTAAGTTCAAGGCGAGGAAAGAAGCTGGAAATACTGCATTTTGGATGGAACTCACATCTAAAAGATGGAGTTCAGACCAAAAACCTGTGATTATTTTAGCTGTTGATTATTTATCTAAAGGCAGTGAAGATTAATATTCATTGTTTACTGAGGCCAATGATTCATCATGGAAGTGATATTAATTAGCTCAAACCATTTTCTTGGGACATCTATGATCTTATTTTCTAACTAACGCTTCAGAGGGGTAGAAATTTGTGGTTTGGCATTTATGCATTTGAAGTATAATTTCCATAGGCAAGCTTGGTTTGTAGCATTTAGATTGTGCTGTGGTCTAACATCAGGCACTAGAGTTGAAAGAACAAGGGTCTGAGGTTTAGGTGTTGCTTTGAGCCAGTGATTATCAAATCTAAGTTGTTTTATGTTTGCTGGGTTTTGACGTTTTTCAGGTCCATCCGTTCTCAAGCCATTTTGGTTGCTTACTGTCACTTCCATTAATGTAACTCATTAACCCTGTTTTCTCTGCTGCAAAAAATTATAGCTAGGAGACTGGCATAATTGCATCCAAGAGCAGCTTAATAAAACTCTTAAAATGCAACATTTCTATTCTGCTTCACATAAAAAACTGATTTTGGGGGGTTTTTTTAATGTAAGCACAATTTAAAATTTGGTAGGAAATGGAACTATTGGGAAATAAGTTACAAAGATGGCAGTCTAATATAATTTTGATTTAAAATTTGTGTTATTCCCAGTGATTAAGCAGAATTTTAGCATTGCCTGGAGTGCTTCATTCATGGGGAATGACTGAGGAAATAATTACAGTGAGCTACCTCTTTGGCAGTGTCTGCAAACACTAGGATTGTGCTACCAGATTAAAATTACATTTACATCCCAGAAATTATTACCATTCGTGTACAGTTATAAGAAATATCTCAATATATATCAGTACCTCAATACACTTCAACAGAACTCTTAGCTATAACACAATCCCACCTGTTGTAAGAAAGGAGCTGCTAGCCTGAAGGTTATTTTTAAGATATTTCTCAGGTTTTTTAGTCCTTCTCCTCTTCATTAGAAAATGCAAATCCCTTGAAAAAGAGTCTGCTTTTGGGCAGCAGAAGAGAGAAAGGGAGTCAAGGCTGTTGGGAATAAAGAGTCCACAGAATTTCTGTCACTTTGACTTCCTCTGTTCACCTGAGCACTGTGAGATATTCACTTTTCTTTTTTATCAGGGGCAGAGCTAGTACTGATGCCAGTAAGACTCAGCAGTAATTACTCTTTATTTGAATACAGGGATAATTCAGGGCGTGAGAGCAGAGGGGATTAGCAAAGGAACTGGAGTTCCTCTGCCAAGTTGGTTTGGTGCAGCCACACACTTGATAAAGAGACAAATATTAATTAATTCATTTAAACAAAACCAAGCAGTTTTGGATGTAATTTTTGCTTTTACAGCACAAACATCCAACCTTATCTGTATGTGGTCAAAATGGATATTAAAAAGAATTAAAAAAACCTTATAGGATGTTGAATCATCCAGATTTACTGTGACTGATGAAATCATCCCTTTCCTGAGCACAAGAGCTCTGCGCTCTCACTGTGTAAATGTTGGATGCAGCAGGCACCATAATGCAACAATGGGCCATTAAATAAGGCACTTCTAAAAAGGTCATTTTTTTCGAAATCACTATGCTTTCACTGTGGAGAAAATTAAATATAATAAATACAGTGGCCATAAATTTGTTTTTATAAACCCTTGCCTTCAATCTAGAATAAATTAGTCATCATAACAAGTTATGATAGTAAGATTTATAGTCTAACTTTATCCCCAGTGTTACCTCAGTGTTACACCAGGAGTGACTTTGATCTAAGTGTCTATCCTGTGAGTTCTGGAAGGTGGGGAGCCACCTTCTTCCTTTCCATTATTAATTGTGCTGTATTGCCGCCATGTAGAGAAAAATCTGTCCTTTTGTTGTGGTTGCTCTTATTCTTTCAGTATTCCTTCCACTGCGTGAACTTTTCCACCATGCCATGTCATTTTGCCTTTAAGGTGAAGACCCTAGGACAAAAAATTCACATCCCTGAGCTTTCTTTACAAAGTCGCTCAGAAGCAGAAGTTTGAGGTGCACTGCTGGACCATACATAGTTGGATTCTTTCTACCTGCCACCTGAAAGAACATCAGTAGACTCAGTACTTCAGTGCTTGTTTGACAGAAGTCTTTGTCCCCTTTTGTTGTATCAAAAAAGCTTTTTACTGATCTTCAAGAGCAGAAGGCAGAAGAAAGGTGATCTTCTAACCTACCTGAAAGCAAACTGCTTTGGGATGACAGGTGTTTGGTTCTCTATGTTTAGCCTTTTTTGTGACTCAGCACCTCACAGAAGTCTTTCTACACACGTGCCCAGGAACGTAATGAGTGGTTCAGACACTGGCAAGTAAGACTCAACTTCTTTTCAAAATGGATCATCCTGTCTGTAGAGTCTGCTACCCTTAGTGAGGAAGAAGATTTATTTTCTATTTCCACTGCTTCCTTTTAAGTGCATCTGGTTAGAAAGCAGTATTTCCGATGAACATTTTCAAGGATTGTTTTCTTTCATTGGTGTATACTGTAAAAAAAGTCAGTTTCTTAAACCAAGTATTTTTTTTTAATTGCTAAATTTCTTACAGACCAGAGGTATGAAGGTTTTCTTGTCCATAAAGAGGTTTGAATGGAAACATTCTGTATTATCTCTCCTTCTAAAGTATCTGCTTTTATCTGGGTTGGTACAGATCTGAAGAGCAAACCAGATAATAGGACAAAATTGCATTTGTACTATTATTATCAACTATATAATGCTAGCTGTCAATATTGAACAATGTAAAGGAACTTATGGGAATCTCTCTCTAACATCCCTAAGAAAGAGAAATTTGGTAGTTAAGAATACTGGGTGAAACTCTGCTCTGTAACAATACTATGACTGCTTTGAAGTCATTACAGTGAACTACAAGAAAATTATTCCCTTTTAGATTTCATAACCCAGGTATTACAGTAACTGTGGATATTACAAAACTATCTTAAATATTTCTTTTTTGCTAATATCCAGGTTTTCTGTATAAATCTGTCTTCTCAGCAAAGAATCAGTAGTGCTAAAAATACCTTTAATAATTAATGCATGATTACACCAAAGCAAAAAATATATAGATTTATAGGATTGTTTATTCTAACTTTATGGAAATATTAAGATGATTTATTTTTCCCTTCCTTTAAAATGTGAAGGATTAGGAGTATTTTTGTTTCATAATCTATTTATCCCAGCCTACACTGCATGCTCAAATCAGCTCTAGCTGAGCATTTTGCTTAATACTTTTACTCTTCTTTCATGATTTTCCTGAGACCTTTGCCGCTATGTTGAGTAATATGTCAAACCAAATGTTGTGAGTCAGACTTTTTCTACCTGGAATATGAGATATACTGGTACAAACTGCAGAAATTAACTTTAAAGTTCAGATTGTTTATTAGCTTTTGCTGCTTTTTTTTTTTTTTTTTTTTTTTTTTTTTTTGTGGAAGTGAAATAGCAGGATGTGGTGGTGAGAGACTCATTTGATCAAATTATCCTTCAACCAATGCTGGGTAAAAAGCAGACCCACAGATGACAGCTGCTGCTAATGTGAATGTTAAGCCTATCACTGTAAGTCACACAGAATAAAATCTAATGGGAAGAAGACCCTAATGTACAGGACTGGAGTTAAGGTCTTTTAATTAAATTTAAAGATTTTTCTTCCTCATGGGAAAGGATATAATTAGCTATTTTCTGACAACTATTTGACCTGCAGATGCTTGCATCGGCAGAGAAGTGCATTGAGAAGTACTAGTAGATTATAATTATGAGATTTTGGGAGCCATTAATTATTTATGTGACATCTTGTTTTCTAACTGCTGGGATATGATAGTAAACAAATATCAGCATCTTATATAATGATAAAGACATGTTTTAAACTGAGGGTCAAAATCTAGGGCTGGCTTGAGGAAAGCAGCTGCTGCATGTTCAGTCTGCTGTTACTGTTCTTGCAATAGGTACTAACTGTACTCCAAATCAAGAAGCAGCCAAAATGTATATTATGAAGTAATGTAGTGAAGATATGTCTGCGTTAACCTTAAGGAGACCCTAATTAAAGGAATATGGCCAATGCAAAACTCTTCATGCCCCTTCTAACTTCAGTTAAGTTAAATCAGAAGCGACTTTGGTCCCTGAGCTTTTGGCACCTATGTCACATCCTAATTCTGTCTAGTTCAGCAAGTAAACCTGTAATGTCATTCCAAATTGGCATTCAATACGCTACGTGCTTATCTCTCCAGTCTCTTTGTGCTGTAGTGGCTAGTGATGTAGAGAGGCGCCAGGAGCTTGATCCTCAATTGGTGCATATAGCATAAAGCCAGCAGGGAACGGAATGTAGCTAAACAGGTGGAGAAACTAGGTACATGCCCTAGAGCACAAGACAGGGAGTTCTGCTTTTTGTGGATCAGATTTGCTACCAAACTCATTCATTTCTGCATATATTCATTTGTATCCTGTCTTAGAAGGTATCAGTAGCCATTTGGCCCCCAAATAACTATAGGGGCCATATACTCATCAAGCATGGAGGGCAAAAATCCCAAAGCTAGTCTGAATTATTCTTGCTCCTGTACAGTAGTGGAAAGCATTATAAAGATTTTGCTCTATATAAAGTGAAAAGTGTGTTTTATCATCTTTGAACTATTCATTTTAGAGACACAAATGCAGTACACTCGGACAATGCCAAGAGGAGATGTGTTCCAAAGCAGGATATCTTCCAAGAAATCAGATGATTAATGTAGTGGAGGTTGCTGTTGATT
Source organism: Falco rusticolus (assembly GCF_015220075.1). Taxonomy (NCBI): domain Eukaryota; kingdom Metazoa; phylum Chordata; class Aves; order Falconiformes; family Falconidae; genus Falco; species Falco rusticolus. The sequence goes on along the minus strand of NC_051193.1, from coordinate 15,922,940 downwards.
CCTGTGTATGTTGGAAATGCTTTGAAATGAGCCAGATTTAAGCAGGTACACTAATGGTTTTATTCTAAGTGCTTGAAAAAGGAGATGGTTTGTTTACTGAATGAATTTGCAGCTAGTGTCATTTTAATCCTGAAAAATTAGTTTGGAAAAGGCACCTGGCCCTTCCAATGTGCCGATATAAAATGTGAAGAAGCAATTACAGACACCTTCTCCTTTCAGCAGGGATAATCTAAAGCTGAAGCCTCTTTTTTGGAAGGCTTCTGAAGACAGAAGCTTTAAAAGACAAATTTATATCATGTTTTGTTCTCAAATGCCTGGGTAAGGGTGTTAGAAGTCTCCTCGTCTGGATTCCCAGTCTGGTGAAAGGTTTCAAGCTTTTATAATTAATGTTTCTCTCTATCAAAAAATAAAAAAAAAAAGAAAAGGAAAAGAAAAAGCTCCCATTTAATCTCAAATATAAAACTGAAGCTGCACTACGACAACTGCTTAGCTGTTAGAGACACACTGCTCCAAGACAGGGCTGAAGAAGTCTGTCTACTGCCACATTGGTCAGTTTTTGCACAGCTGCTGTCTGCTATATCTGCTTCTTGAGGGGATCAGTAACTGGTTACCGGTGGGGAAAAAAACCCCAAACCTCAGAGTTTTTCAAGTCTTTTTTTACCTTCCCCTAACCGTTGCCTGTCTGCAACTTTGGATTTGTATAGAGAAGCCATCCGATGGCTGTAGTGTTCTCAGTGAGAATGTGACAGACAACCAAAACAGTAGTATTCAAATCAACTACTAAGAACACATCTATGGATTTTTACGAGCAAACAAATTACTCAAGATATGCTTTTTTGCCCAAATACAGAGATTAGTGTAAAACACACATGTATGCAGTTAGAGGATTGTTTTCAATCTCTGCCTAAGGGCCCAAATCAGCACATATTGTCTGTATATGGATATAACCTCTGTTTAATTTGAGCAAGAGCTGTGAACCAGATAACTTTTCAGTTAGCTGACTTATTTTTCATGCATTTATACTACAGCAATTTCACAATGTTTGTGAACATAGTCTAAAGGAATAGGAAGACTAGTAGGAGCAATTAACTTAGTACTATTGGTTTCTCTATGGCCGGATGAGAACAAAACCAAAAATTCATGAGTCTTCTCTGGGGATTGAGAATAATATATTTTCCTGACAAAAGCGCTAAAGTGTGTAGTACAAATAAGATCCTAATCTAAATTTGACAGTTACATAAGAATTGTAAAACATTTAAAATATTTCCTAGATGTAATGTTCAAATGGTTTGTTACACTTTCAGGTTAGCCTTTAATAGATACTCCAATGTGTAGTTTTCACTTGCACAAATGCAATCACAAGCAGATTCTGAACTACAGGTCATGAACATTTGGTAAAGAGGCATTTAAAATTAAGGTGGGGTTTTTTTTTTTTTTTTTCAGTTATTCAGAGCATGCATTTTGTCCTGGTTTCTACAAGTAATCTCCTTCACCAATAAAGGACAAATTCTGTAATGTTGCATTCAAATTTAGAACTTGAAATCATTGCGGTTTGCTAATTACATGTTCTCTGCTAGATAATCTTGCAACCCTGGAAATCTCATGTGCCCCATGTTTTCAACTATATATAGTGAAAACTGGCACACCTTCATGACCCACCATTTGAATGAATACGGATCTCTTGGGACCCTACAACTCCTGTAGTAGCTGAGATGTTTCTAAGTCTGCTGAGTCTGGATGGTTGTTGGTCACTGTATCTACCTCCTGATTTCTCAAGCATACATTCATGCCTGCATCACTTGCACATCTGATATCTTTTTTAGCCTGCAAGCACTGCAGGCTTGCTTCCTTGAACCAGTCTTACAGCTCTCTGAATTTGCTACTTGCTTAAATCTATTTGTCAAACTTGTTTAATAACTGCTAAAGTTTTGTCTTCTGATTTATCTTCTTAAGAGATCATGTGGCAGAAGGACATTGAACAGAAACAAAGCGATCTTTTAGTGATTAGTTTTTGAAACCTAAAATCAGTTCCAGGACCGTGGAAAACAAAAAGCTACTGATCATTGCCATCAGAATTCTGAGTTTGGACCAAATTGTTCCTGTCAGCCTTGCAAAACTGCTTTGCTGATCTTGCTTTTAAATTTAGTGTGGCTTAAACATGTGCTCTTTTTGTAAGGTAATAGCTGTCCTTCAGGCAGTAACTTGTTTCCACCAAGAAATGCCAAACTTTAGCTCTGATAGTGAGTAAAATAAACATGATATGAGCGCTAAGGGTCTAATTTTCTAGCCTCATTCTTGACTAGAGTGCCTGACTAGCAATACAACCAAGCACAAGAATGGGAATTCTCAGCCTTGCTCTGTGAAGGTTCCTTGAGAGGGGAGATATTTTATCCAGCAGACTATGGACATCCAGGGGGATACCTGTGAATGGTGTGCTGAAAGGATAAAGAACCACAACATCTTTTGTCTGCAGTAATGGTCACAGAACCAAGAAAAGGTAACAATATACCTTCCAGGAACCAGCCCTCCCCCACAGTTATATGGTTGTGTGAAAGGGTGGACTCCTCAATACAGAGATTTAATTTTCTAACCTTGTTGCTGCATCAGGGAGCCAGTCAGCTTGGCATTTGGTTTGTGATCAGAGAAGGTACTGGAAGAGATTCCACTTTACAATCAGTATCATTCTTTGACTGTCAGGTCTTTCATAAGTATATTTGCAAAGCTGCAATAAAAATTAAAGCACACCGTAATACTCTGTACTCACCATTAACTTCTGAAATATTGTTGTGCATTAATTGTAATGGTTACTTTACAGAACGACTTACCAAAACCTTGGATGCCAGAAAATAATAAAATGCTGTTGATGTTATACTAGAGCTTCCCACAAATTGGTTCTTGGTGTGGAACAGCCTACTTCACTCCCTTCCTGACACAGCATCCACCCACAGTGATTTTCTTCTAAAGGGAACAAACAGCTGGAAAACACATGAATGTTATTCTGTTTAAAATTCAGGTTAAATTTAACCAGTGGTTGTGCTCTAAGACAGCTTCAAAATTGGGAAAAATAAGGCTACAGTACGGGACTGATGCTGAGTTAAAAGGAGAAACTTCAAAAGAAAAGAGATTTTATTTTTTAAGGGAGTACTTGTAGTAGATTTCTAAATTTCCCACTGAAATAATGCCTAGCATCTGCTGGTACAATGGTAATAAACATATACATCAGCCATTTTGCTGATATACTTTAAAATCCTTTACAAATAGTGACATACTCTTATTCAGAAAACAGAGTCACAAAGTAGCTAAGTGATTTATCTAAAACCTCATTTCATATCTTAAATATCATTGGCCTCTTCATTGCGATGCCCTTTTTGACCACAAGCACTTCTGGGGAAACTGCAAAATTCTGGCTTAAGCAATATTCCATGCTCTATAGGCTCTGCCAGAATATACACACCGCAGTACGTGTGACTTTGATGTAAAGGGTCGAGAAAAGCACTTTGTCTCATATAACTCTTTATAGGGGATACAGTAAAAGCCAAGTGAACTGTATATTTTACATCTGATGCCTCATCTAGAAAAAGTCTGTGTATCAGCCTCATTTTAGGACAATGTCTCCTCTTTTTCCAGAGCTCATGGTGCAATGTGTGTACTGAATAGTGTTGGCAGTTTGTGGGTAGGTGTTTTTTTCCACCCCACACTCTACTTATCAACTGGGACGTTTGCCAGAGAATTTGTCTTGATTGCAGAAGGCCTAAGAAAACAGAATAAATGTGAGCAATTCTTCAGTTGCCCTGAAGAGGATAGTGATTCTTAGAAGCCCTGTTAAGTTTGTAGCTGTATGTGTTAGATTTGCTCAGAAAACTCCCAAACAGTCATAGTAGCCACTCAGTAGAGAATCAGAATGAAGACAGAATACTGAGATATACCTAACTGCATTAATGGGGGGGGGGGCGGAAGCACGACGACAAATTGATAAAATATTTAAACCAGAAAATCACTATAATGACAAATGACAGCCCTGTAGCCTACAAAATCTGCTAATGAAGTGTCTGCTGTGGTTGTTATTAAAGCTAAATTTATGATCCGTGATTATCTAACCATTAAACATAAGTGAGGGCTAAACTGGATATCTGTGTCAGAAGATATCTCAGTGCTGTCTGGACTGAGAAAATTACTCATCAAATTTGATTTCTGATGCCTCCCTTCTCTGAAGATTAGCACCCTAAGGAGTTTACAGGTATTTAGAAAGTTTCCTTCCTCCCTCCCTTTATGTCCTCTTTCTCTTCAGTAATTACACTGTAAGCTTTCTTTAAATTTAATCTGTAGTCTCTTAAAAATGGCTTATGTAGAATAGCTGTGCTGAGGTGAGGTAGCTGGCTGCAAAGCAATTCTGCATTGCCAGAGGAGCAGCCCTTCTACTTGGGTGTAATTATTCTTGTCCAGGTGAAATTTCCTGGTCCTATAGCAGCAATAGTGTAGACCCCTCTGTCGGTCAGGTTTGAATATGTGGGTATTTTTGCCAGTTACATCAGCTACAATAAAGTTAAGAAAAAGGCACATTCAACTGAGATAGGAGTTGGCACATTAGAACTTCTTTTTTGATTGATGTATGATAATTTTTTAGTTGTCAAGAAAACTGTTTACACCATTTGATTAATGGGATGGATGGTCTGATCAGGAGAGAAAATAGACACATATGGCAGTGGGAAAAAGCTCTTATTTTGTTGGATTACTGCCCACATACCAGCAAAATGCTGCATATGTCATTAGTTCCAGCTTCAGCTGGCTTCCGCTGTAGCCCGCAAGAGTTGAAAGTGGTGGAAGTGGTTATGGCAAGAATGGGACATTACTTACTGAAAGCAACAAACTACATGACTACATTTTACCTTTATTCCTGCCTCTAGAAAGGGGTGAAGTAAGGTCAATATATCTTCTGTTAATTCACGTGTGGCTACGCACCAGTTGGTTTCTTTTTGGAGGCTACTGCTTTTCCTGCTGTTAGCAAATAGGTCTAGAGCTGACCTTCACATGATGAGGTTGCAAACATAAAACCAAATCCCTTTTCCACCGATGTATGAGAAAGTTTTATATTAAGTACAAAATGCATAATATGAAAGCACTTGTAAGTAATAGGATGGGTAGATTTTCTAGATAGCTGTGTTTTACTGGCCTGCTTAATATAACAAAAAATTTGGAGAACTATTTTTTTAACCCCTCCCTGAATCAGGAAAAACATCAGAAATTAGTAACTTGTATTACCTGGCTCTGTGACAGTGCCAGCCCTTTGCTGATCTCAGCCTTCTTTCAGTAGGGTGAGCAGGGGACTGGAGAGGGTTCTCACCAATACAGCCGTGTTCTGCTGCAGGCCTTTATTTTCTGAGGCCTGGGGTGGATTGACCATGACTCCCTCCACAGGTCACTTAACGGGGTAACAATTTTCAGCAGGAGCTAACCTGAGTAGCTCTGAGCAGGCAGCTTGGAGGAGAAAGTATCTGCCTGCTTTATATTATACCCTTAAACCATTCAGATTCATTCATCAATTTTTGTATAGCAATCATCCAAATTACAGAGCAAAAGGGTTTGTGAATAATGTGCAAACTCTAACCAGGGTTCTTTTAAAAATCTAACAGTCAGTAAAGTGCTCGTGTTTTCTGGAATGAAGTCGGGCCTTTATATATCATTGATCCTTTATTAATGATTTCATTTTAAATACTGCTATCCTGATTCACAAAGGAAACATTTTCCATTTTTCATCACTCTTCTGTTAAATATCCAAAGGGAGAATTTTCTGCTTACAGGAAAAGTAATTTCACAGATGACCACAATTGCTGAGGGCCAGATTCAGAAAACTATAATCTTCTCCCCTTTTTCTCTGAAGGTTCCTGTCCTTGTTCATTAGCCATACGCAGCAAGAGATGAACCAAGCTGTATGAAACATTGTAATTGGGTCTCCTCCACTGATGCCACATTAATATGTCATTAGACTAATATCTTTTACTGACACACAGATATGGTTTTCGAACAGATTTCGGAAACCTGAAAAACTGGATATTGTATTTTAAAAACCTGAAATTATTTATACATTTCTTTTTTTTTTTTTTTCAAACTTGCAGGGTGCCTTAAAATCGGGCTGAGACCCTACCATGTTATCATATCACTATAGAGAGCAGGTTGTCAAAAATACATGCGGAGCAGTGTGGTGCAGTGGTGGTAGGGCTAATGAGAAGTCCAAGCAAAAATAGTACAAAGACCGCATACTCTTAGCCCTGAAAGTGGGTACCCTATATTCCCTGCAAGCGGGTTGCCTACAACATTAACTGCAGCATGTACTGCATGTGTACGGGCATTACTTTGTTTACATGAGGACATACTATCAGAGAAATTTAACTTTCTCCTTTAAGTCATCAGGCAACATGTGCTCCTACATGAAGACATAACCCCAAATTCAATCTCCTTGTGTTGGTCCATTTGAAGCCTTTCTACCAGTCTAACAAAAAAGTGGACCAGAACTATAGTGTATGAACTGCAGCTGTTAGATTTCTCTCCAGCGTGGAAATACTTGCTTTAAGTCTTATGTTAGTTGGAAATGGTCTCAGAGCAGGCACTTGGATGTTTATGCATGCTGCTTCTTTCTCACAAACAAATCTCAATGGGAAAAGTGTTCAAGGTATATATATTTATTTTTTTTTTCCATGAATGGCAGATGTAGAACCTCTTTTCAAGTGAACTTGCAGCATGAACACTGTCTTCGAGAGAAGAAAATAAAAGAGAGAACAGCAAAGAAACTGTGAAGATCCCTGCGCTCCTGAAGGGCTGCCTGCCCTTCCTTTTAGCAGCATGTGAGGTGAGTTCTGTCTGAATGATTTTGACATGTCTTTATGCTGAAGAACTGTGTGTCACTAAGCAATATTTAGCAGTGTGTAAGCACATGGAAGTTGCCTTTGGTACTTTACATAGCTGTGTCTGCTCTCATCCCAGATTTTGTTAGTAGGATAAAAGGTCCCTCTAGGAGTTGGTGCAGGATCAAGGTGTATACTGAGACTGGTATAGAGATCAGAAGCTGAGCTCTTTCAAAGGTAAAGGGGCCATAGCAAAGGCTACAATTTAAACAAAACACAGGGCTTGATCGAAAAGCCATGTAAGTGATCTCTCTCCTTTAAACTATGAACTGTCTTCCTTGTTGCAACTGCGGCACTGTTTAATTTCATATCCAGTGACAGTAAGAATAAAAATCTATTTAAAGTGTTTAAGGGAGTGAATCACACATTCAAAAGAAATACATATATATTTTTGTGAGAAGTAGTATAGACTTGTTATACAAAGTTAATTGGGTGAACAGAAAACAGATTGAGAAAACAGGTACAACCTATGTCACTCATGAAATTCTATCCAGAGACCTGGAGCCGGAAAACATTCATGTTACTATAAATTTCTTTCCAGATTGTCATGAAGTATAAAGAGAATAAAGAGGCTGTTAGGAGAGGACTACTTGTCTAATGTAGTTAATCTCACTACATTTTGTGCTTTGATGAAGTGCCTGGATGATCAGATACGATAGCCTGAGGCTTGATGTAGTAGCAGGTCTGATTTGACATTACAGGAATGTAAACCAGGAACAAGTCTATTCTAGACAGAAGTCTTAAAAAATCCAGACCATAAGGTGTATAAGTTTACCTTCCCACTTCTGACATCTCCCCCACTCTTAGAAGATTTCTGTGAAGGCAACATCCTAGCACCATTTGAGAACAAGCAGAGAGTCTGCATGCACTTTTGTTATGCTGTGACATCCTTAATGTTAAGGACCATTTCAGCTGTGACACCTTTGTATTTCCTTAAACCTTTTCTCTGATGGCAGAAAGGTGAGAAGAGGCCTTGAGTGCTCTCAAGCCAACGCTATAGCAATAATTTGGGATTGTTCCCAAATCTAAGTCACTAAATCTAGCTTTAGGCTTGATAGCAACACAGGGAACTTTCTGAGAAATGCTTTAGGCAGCTGTAATTCAAAGAAACCCTAAGATACTCTGTATAGCGCTGTCATAGCCCTTTGTAGTCTTGGGGAGCAGGGGACTATAAAGACTATGGAATGGCTGCCTGCTAATTATAATGGTGTCCCACAATAATCATAGTTTGCATCAGCCTGAGGACTGATTTCATATAGCATAAGCTTTTATACATCTTCATTCATCCTAAATAAATTTAAAAAATCAAATGAGCTTGTAAGTCAAATGATGAAGTGAGCCAAAGATATAACCAGGGAGGCCAACTTTAATATTGTATCAGGTATTTAAATGTTCAATACATGTGTAAATGCACTCAAACCTTGCAAAACAGGTTTAACAAGTCTTTAGGTAAGTATTAAAATTCTGTGAACTCAGCATTTAAGCTTTTTAAGCTTAGCACTTAGGTGTGCACTTACTGTGAAGTCTGTGTGTTGGCTGTTTGTGACAGGGCTTGATATGCAAATCAAAGGTCTATGAAAAGTTACTGAAAAAATGGTGTCCAACATAACTGAAATGTAGCTGCAGATGCTGTAGTTTGTTTTGCTTAGATTATAAACTCTCTGAGGCAGAGGGACACTGTTTTATTCCCTATAAAATACCTGGCGTGTGTCACGTCCAGGTATAGTTCCTGTGTTTCATTTCATTTGAGAAAAAAAACAAAACACCTAAACAATGTAGCTGTTTAGAATTTGTCAGCAGAAACAGCAGTTAGTAAAACTTTATTTCCTGCTTCACTTAACATGTATGTTCCCTTTGCTATTTGGATATGAGAATTTTATAGAAGGTATCATTACATATGTAACTGTGCAGATTCACTTCTGTGATCAAGGTGAACACGCAAAAAAAATCTTATTTTTCTTTAATTTCAAACTCTTACTATGGCAGAAGGTAAATATGCTTTTACAATGTTAAAATGGGAAATAATTTTTATGTAATATTATTCAAGTTGATTTCAAAAAGAAAACTGCCTATTCCAGAGATAAAATTTTACAATATATACTGCCTTTCAGACAATTATTAAATACATAAATTCCAGAGAGGTATTTGACCTGAACGTAGATCTACTGCATGCATCAAGTTTTGTTCATTATAAACTAATTGAGGCATACTTAATTGGTGTTCAAGGCCTTAATTTCTTTCTGTTGTTGCTTAAATTCAGCTATTTCTGTATATATCATAATATATAAGAGGCAATGATCTTTTTTAACTTTTTGTGGAAATAAGTTACAAAATTAATTGCTGATTGCATTGAAATTAAGGAGATGTCAGTGTTTCAATTACAAACCTTTGTTTCTGGAGGTTTATAAATTAGTTATAAAAGTTCTCTCTGAACACAAGAAATAAATTAATTAGCAGACATTGTCATAGCTGACAAACATGTTTGTTTACATCTCTAATGATCTCAGGAGTCTTAATAATTTAACTTTTTCTAAGTGCTTTGAGATCCTTGAAGGATGGAGTCAATAAAGTGAAAAATATTAACATTCTCTTTAATTCACTCATGTTAACAATATATATGCCATGAGGGCTATTCCAGTGAATTGTGTGTGCTAGATCCGACAATGTTTCTATTTGAAAATGTCTTATAGAAATTATTAAGGATTCAGTTGAGATGTAGTGATCACTTACTTGGACAAGCAGAGGAATTGGCAAGCATCCTTTTAAGGAGAAAGATGAACCACTGCCTCCTCAGAAGATGTAAGAATGGGAAGAAAGAATTTCTGTTACATATATCATAAATTTGGAAAGATTGGTTAAAAACATATTCATATAAAGTTATCATCTTTATAGGTAGGTATCTTTATAGATACCTAGGAGATAAATATATACATACATACACAGATGGAGACAACACAGACATATATAAATAGTGTCCATCATTTAGACTTGGATTCAAACAATTTAGAGGTGCCAGTTTCGTATGATTACGCTGCTGAATGGGACTGTTTACTGTCCTGTGCTTCCAGCTGTGTTTCTCGGCACACTGTTAGCCTTGGTCTGAGTTTGATGTGGTCATTTTTGCTTTGGTATGAGCAGGTTCAGGGAACGAAATATGGCAGGAAGCAGTTCCTTTTTTTTGGAGAGAAGGATTAATTTTGTACAGGTTTAGCTACCTGAACCAGCCCACTGTGGGGTCAGATAAGCACTGAAGCAGTCAGATGAACAGGAGAGGTGTGAAAGTAGGCTAGCTTAGCAGTAATGTCAGGTTTTACTGTGGGGTGGGCGTAGTCCCTCTGCATTTGGTGGTGGGAGCCAGACCCTTCAAACAGTAGGCAAGTCTCAGGCTGGTTGCAAGGCCCCTTCTTCATTGACTACACAGGAAGAATATGGTGAAAAGACATTCTTAACATAGCCTTCTCCATTTAATACCTATAGTTAGACCATTGTAATCTAGGATAAACCAGGTTTTGCTTAAATAAAAAGTATGTATTTTTCCTGGTTCTTTTTTAGGATTTAAGTTAAAGACGAATATGGCCATTTCTCTTGGGCTTTAAACCCAAAAATAACATTTAAAATGTTCATCAAGTTTTCTTTGAAAGCTATTTAAACATCTGAATAAAAGGAAGAAGATGTATTGTTATTTAGAGTTCCTTGGAGAAACTCCAAGCTTTAATTGCACTTCACTTTCATTTCAGTAAGAATGAATCTGAATGAAAGTGTCTCTGTCCTGTGGTGCTCTTTCATTCCCCATCTTAGTTCCTGTAAACAGTGCACTGGTGCAGCCAAACTCAGCCAGGCGCCCTCCTGTTGTTGATTTAGACATCTCTTTTGGCTCCTAGCTGATTTTCTCTTGTTTTGAGAATAAATTAAAAGCACGTTTAAAATAGCAGCGTCAATTTTCCTAATTGAGACATGGTGACTATAAATACTACAACAAATATGTTCAAGAAAGTTCAGTGGATGATATCTAGACAAATCAACTTTTTACAGGGAATCCAGTGGTACCCTCTGAGATTTTCAGGTGAGATGTTGCCGGTACACTGGATGCAACATGGTTGTTCTGGTTATGTTTCACTTATGTTTTTGTACATGCACAGAAAAATGACCTTATTTCATAAGAATTTGCTGAACATGTTCTCCGGAGTCCCTCTGTGCATTGGCTGATATCTCCAGATGCCACAATAGCCAAAAAAATACCCCAGCCCATCAATCTACTTATTTTTTCCTTTCAGAAATCGTGAGATGAAAGACAAGACAGTTCTGGAGAAACCCAGGCGTGTTTATCTTTTATAGGGCTAACGAGAAGAGAACCTTTTTTCTATCTCACATCTAACCACGCTTGCTGAGATTTATGGCAGCACACTTAAAACAGTTTCCATGGGAAAGTTGATGACTGAGCTTATCTTAATTTATGCAACACTTGTTTGGCTTAGGCTGAGCTCTACATGTGTTTTGATATAGTGTCAGGAGTCCTTCATCAAGTGAGTAAGGAGTTCTTGAGGTTCCTGTTCCTCGATGCTGTTCTTTTATTCCCAGGTCTGTTGCAACCAGATTTCCTCTTCCCTCCTACAAAGTATAGTAGATTTGCTACTATTTTCAATACCTTCTGTCATATGAGGCTTCTTGAAATACAGATGATATTTTTGTGTGCAGTTTTTCTCCATAATACCTGCTATTTTTCTAGCTCTAAACTAAACATACATTGGAACTTCCTCTGGTGAGACAGTGACGTTGAGGAACGTTCATGGGATGCTGCATATTTAAGACTTACTTTTACTTTGCTCGCCTTTTTTTTTGTTAGGGTTTTTTTTTTTTTTTTTTGACTTTTGCTTACTATTTAAGACTTTGGGAGCCAAATTGATCAATCATTATATAATCCTACAACAGTTAATGACTATGTTTATGACAGTAGGAATGGAAGGACTGGACTGTAAGCTGCATTGCTATAATGATGAGCCTCCTTGTTTAGTACGTATAGGCCACTAAAACTTTGGCATAAATTTAAAAAGACATTAGGAGCTGTGGGAACGGAATCTGGAGTCAGAGTCTGTGTATTTTTGTTATACTGGATCCTAAATGCGCATAAAAACTGCAAAGCAGGGGAAAATTGAACATATCTGTATCTGTCATTTTAGCTTACATAAAGAAAAGAAAGAAGGGGTTATATCTTATACAGAGTGAGGTTCTCTTTTCTAAAATTAATTCATAGCCCCACTTATACTGCGTTTGAATCTCACACACTTAAAGCACTTGAAAAGTTTTAAAATCAAATAAAGAACCTAATGAAATCCATACTGGAAACTGTTAGCTTTTTCAGAAGCATAGTCTTTTCTGTATCACTGATACAATCATAAACAATACATTCTAATTGCCTAATTTTAAAAGAGAGCAATACAATAAGTTACTGTTAAAGCTGTAGGTAGTACACATTCTTACCAACAGTGACCTTTACAACAAAACAAAAATGGTTCAGTTGTATTTATTTTCCAGTTTTTTGTAAAAGTCCAGTGATAAATCTTGCATCTTCCTGCTTGTAGGTGTGAGTTTGTCGATCTACATGTTTAATATGAGTACTAAAGGAATCCAGGGAATATTTCCATTTTTTAGGGCAGTGTAAATGAGCATGGGGAATTACTAAGAAATGGAGGAATATCCTTGGGACTTATCTTTGGAGGGGAAGGAGCAATTTATGTTCATTGACCTCTAGTGAGCTGGTTTTCTCCAGTGCTGGCTGGTTTGTCTCATTGCTGTTTGTGTTTCTGAGCATCTCATCTGGACCAGTCTGTTCAGAGAAGTTTTTTGCATGTTTTCATTGTGAGGAAGATAGAGCCTGCACCATTGACAGACTGTGGGCCTTAAGATTATCATATTGATAATTTTTAGCTATTATTTTTAGCAGTACTGCTCAAGGTATTCTCACACACATGAGGAAGTATTGATGCTATTGAACCGTAATATGTGTGTACAGTTCTCTGCTAACATTGCCCATGAAAATGAAATCTGGTATAAGAATGGCTACAAGGATTCGAAAGCCTGCCTTATGCAAGAAAGAAAGAAAGAAGGAAAGAAAGAAAACATCTTTGGACTAGCAAAACAAAAGCTGAAAGGACTTAGATTGCTCTCCTTGACAGTCATAAAGGCTGAACATGAGGCTCCTTATGAAATTCAATATACACGTCTTTGTACTGAGATGCTGTGAGCCTACAGACTAACTTAGGTTTATTCAACCTTAATTTTGCAGTTTGCTCATTACAGACTGAAAAAAAGACTTCTAAGACTCACCCACACTGTCAGGCACTTTACAGAGATATTAGTGTGTTGTCAAATTACGGAATGTCTTCCACATGCCTTGCAAAATTTGTCCCCAAATATAGAAATTGTCAATGTATATAGATTAAACAGATATATTTGATTTTCATTGTGTAGGGGTTTTCCTGTTTCTTCTTGTTGCTCTACTTGCTTCAAAACTGGTAATTTCATTCTTATTCCAGCCTTCCTAAAGCTTTCTCACTGTCAAAACTGATTTCTAAATGAGATGGGTTTGCTTAAGCTTTACATAAAAAATACATTTTTAACCCATGTAACATCTAGTATTTTCATTAACTGTAAATGAAGGAAATTCGTCTTTTGCTAAATCTTAATCCAATACTACAAGACTAGACAACAGTTCCTTTATAAGCTATCAATGTATTGTTCGGTTCATCTACATGCAGAGCTGGGGTAGTGGTATTCAAGAAGCATATGCGTGGGCTAATTGGATTTTCCATTTTGCATTACTTCATTGTTGAATATGTGCAGGCTTAAAAGATTCAGGGTAATAAAACTAGCATAATGCTACATGTATATAATTACCTCTGTCTTGCCAATGACTTAATCCCAGAGTTAATGTCATTTATTTTTCAGATGTGAGAATGACCCGTCAACTATCAAAATATTAAACTGACTCTCTCACTACAGTATGGATTGGCAGAACTGGAAGTGTCCTTAAAGATATTTTTTTTTCCAGTTTGAAAATTAATGCAACACGATCTAGTTGATTCTAGGTATTATATGGCTTTTCTCCTGTGACATGCTGTCAGAACAACAGGATGGGTGATGGTAGCTAGGGAATGTTTTTAAAGTTGTCTTTTTTGTTAAACCCCTTATTAGCTGAACATTAACCGTAGTTAGGACTTGGGTTTCTGTTGACAGAGCACTGATTTGCCTTATTTCTCTCTCTTAATAACTAGAAGTCGTTAAGATGCACAGCATGTGCAGAAAAACCCACTAAATATAAAAAAGAAATAAGACTAGGAGAATTAAGGTAGATGTAGAGATTCAGGCACTTTTTTCCATGGAAATTAAGTATCTAGGACTTGAACACCGCAGTTCAGCAGGCACCTTTGAAACTGCCTTCCACTTTTTCAGTACTCCCTAGTTTGAAGGTAGTAGAAGGATTGATACTGGATATTAGCATAACAAAGAATCTTATCCAGCAGTGAAACATGGATGGAAAAGTGTCAATATGAGAGTAGAGCCACTTACTCTGTGTAGCAATTACAATAGGGCAAAGAGGCTGGTTTTACCTCTGACATTGTCTAACCAGACGTTAGACTTGGAGTCTAGAAATGGACTTGCAGTATTTTCTGCAGCTTTATGTGTCTTGTCTCCCTATTTTCTTTTTCCTCTTTGAAGGGGAGTTGTTTACTGGTGGTATCATCAGAGCTTAGTTTTATTGTGGTAAAGCTGTCAAGTAACACACCAGCAAGAGTCCAGAAAAATCCCCAAAAGGCCACCCAGAGCATTCGTGCAAGTAATCAACAGTGATAAATTTAGCATGAAACATTTGGCTGTGTAAGCTGCAGATTGAGAACAATGGATTTCTCCAGCTATAGTAGGGACTAGCTGCCCCTCATCCACTAATTATCTGTGAAAATGGGGGTTGGGGGTTTCTAGCAGGATTAATTACTCTGCAACTGCTGAAAATTATGGTGATTTTGAGAAAGTAGCAGTCAAAGAAAGTGTCTGTACATTTGTTTGCCGAAAATAGCACAGCTAATACTTGGCCATGTTTTAAAGCTTTGAGCAAAATATATCCCTACCATTTCAGTATTTCTTGAATGCTGAACAAGCTGAACTAGCAACGTGATCACTGTGGCAGCCTGAGGCAGTAAAAGCCCTCAGAGGACACCTGTAGATGTCACAGCATCTATAATTTTCCCCACTAGTTTTGTGCACTTGTGGTAGACAAAGGCCATGGTGTTGGAGCTGTTCTGACTGTACAGGTGAGGTGGTCTTCCACCATTTCTGGGAGATGTGCTCATATGGGAAACAGAGCCAATGGGAGATGAACAGTGAAAATATTGCAGAGATTTGCTTCCCAGGGCAGGTTTTTGATGAGATGATAATGTGGGCCCACAGTCTGTTCTTGTATGTGCTGGATTTTTTTTTTGAGGTCATGGAAAGACTAGGGATGGTATTAATGGCTTGTTGACTATAAATTTTACTCTACCAATTTAAGCAAAAGCATAGTCATCCCATTCACTCTTTAGAATATGCAACTTCTGCAGAAGATATCTAGCTTTACCAGTTCAGGAAACGGGAAGTATTGGAAACAGACTGAGAACTGCCTGCTCTTCTGTGGAGGCTGCTGGCCTATAGGTCCCTCCTGTCAGCTGGCAATTTCCAGCTTTTTCTCCTGGGGTGTGTATCACTGCATAATTATTCTAACTGCTTTGGGGAAAGATTTGTGCAAAGTATACTCAGTCCTTTGTTTTATAGGTAGTTGTTATTATGAAATGAACATAGCCTCAGACACTTAGTAAAAGTGTATTTTAAAAAACAATGAAACTTGAAGAAGACAAGACTGCAAATATTCATAGCTCCCTTAGCGATGGTCTTGAAAAAAATCAACAGTATATCTTTATATTACACTGTACAACGTTTGAGGCAGACATCTCCATCACACGCAGACCACAGTATATTAGACAGCACACTGAATTCTGCATTAATGACTTTCAAATAGTCCTCACAACTCATGATATTGCTTGAGCTGTGGGAACAGTTTTCTGTGAGGCTTACTGCCAAATCTTTCACTTTTGTTATTCTCTTATGAAACTGTGGCAATTTAGCACAAGCCTGCACTAAAAGCTCACATTTTATATACTCAAGAAGTGCAAAAATCAATGCATGAGCAGGCAGAGAAATACTAAAATGCTTGTAGTCTGAAAGGGGGCTACCTGCAAACCCATTTCATCAGTCTGGCTAAGTAGCTTGAACTCAGGAAGCTTATCTGATCCATCTAGAGTTCTTGATGATGAAAATCTCACAAAAACAAAGGATTTCTGAGACTTCATGATTTCAGGCATTCAGAAAATGCCATAAGAAGCACCTATGCTTCTTTCATATTACATTTTATACTGTCTGCAGACAAATCAGAAAATGAGAAAACTGAACAATTCTCAAAAAAGTAACCTTTTTTTTAAAATCCCTAACGTTTTTGGCTTGTGTCTAATGACAAAAATGAAGTAATTCTGTTCCTGCTTTTCACACAGCTGACTGATCCCTGCTGAGAATAAGTGTTCACACTTGCTTGCTTCAATAAGTAAGACATAAAAAGGATGTCAGGGACCAAATTCCAGCCAGGTGTAAATAGGTGTGATTCTTCTGAGATCGAGGGAATTTTACCCCAGACACTTTTATAGACTTTCATAGATGCAAATTAAGTGCCCTTTCTGGTTCCACTTAACAAATGTTTTGTAATGAAAACAGAATTAGTATGAAACTTCATTATTATGGCAAAGCATTTCATACTGTGACCATCCAGCTCCCTTCAGACGGAATAATAGCAAGACATTGTCTGGATTGAATGGCAAAAATGTCTATTCCTGAGGGGGTTTCAACCCCGAATTTCTTGACTGTGGGATGTTTCCTGATCTGCCTACCTCCCAATAGGTCCTTAGCTTGTCAATACAAGCATTTTGGCATCCTGTCATCTTCCCAAGAGGCATTTAGTCTTTTGCATTCCAACTTCTCATATATACTCCAGTGTTTAAAGAAAGATTTTTCAAAAGGCATGCCTCAGTGAATAAATAAAAATAATGACAACACTCAAAGTTTACTTCTGTTCCAGAGGAATTACTCGTTCTGACTGTGTTGTCCATGGTGCAGGGAAATCTTTGAAACCTCTGCTATCCCAAAAAAACAGAATCAATCGCTTAACTGTGCCCAGGCTTCTAATGCAGATCCTGGATTGCAGCAGGACAGAGAACCATGAGAAATGTATTCATAGAGACATGGTATGCTCCTCTCCTCTTTTCCCATCACCCACTACAAGAATAAATCCTGGTAACTAACTTGTCCCTTTTCATAGGCATCTCAGAATGTGAAACATTTCTTAAAATGATCCACAATTCAGCTCAATTCAGCACAATTCAGATTATTAGCTAGAACAATCTCCTCAAAACAAACCTAAGCTTTAAATAGAAAAAAGTTCCCAAATTGTATTTCGTTAAAATTGTGTTGCTGTTTATGTGCCTCTGCATGTGTTTAAATAGTATAACTTAAAAATATTAACAACTCAATTATATGTAAATGGAAGAATAGCTTGGAGAACAACACTAAGGCTTCCAGAGTAATTTCTATTTTCAAAGAAAGGCTCAAGCCAGATCCCAAAGATAAAGAGCCAGAACGCTTATTAAAAATGACTCATCACATTGTGTCCCAAAATAATGCAGTACATACTTAAGTGTCTCCTCATAGAAGTGCGTCCTGTAAATTTCCCAGACTAGATTTTTACATGTACCTTTAAGTCAAAGGAGCATCGAGCTACTATTTGCTGATCAAAACCAGAGCAAAGCTCTGTTTGCAGTTCAGCCACCTCTAATCAGTGGAAGTTTAAAGGGCTTTTGAAAGACTGAACAAAGCGCATGTGGCTAAGACGAAGCGCTTGTCAACTCCAGGGAGTAATCCAACAGTTGCAAGCCAGCGTCAATCTGTTCCTTGCATGACGGCACAGATACAGCCGCAAGCAAAGGCCGTTCAATTTACTGAGAAATGTGGAGTCAGCTACGACCAGATTCAGGGAAATGTGATCCTTTGTGCGTGAGGTACCTGCTAGAAAGAACTTGTGCCGTGGCCATATTTAATGCTCCAGATGGCATAGTTTCTCATGAAATGGTGCTGCTGCAAGCCCTTCACATTCATCCTGTGACACATTGCTAGGTTATACATCTCCTGCAGTAGTGTTTTCTTCAGCCAGGAAAGGGGAGTTTTTAAATGATGCTGAAACTATTAACAAAAAAAGCATAGATGACTATTTCCTATGCTTAATTGCATATAAAATAACATTAGCAAGAAGAGATTGCAGAGACAGAAACTCCAGCGTTCAAGCTTTCCAGAGCCTGTGTTGTCGTCCAGCTTTAATTCTGTATACTTCCTCCTCAGGCGTATGCACTTTGATTTACTGTAATATTTTTACCACTGGCCCCCAGCCACCCTTACCACAGTCATGTGAATAGCTGTTCAGGGCTTTGTTCTGTCCCCATAGTTAACAATGTGTCTAGACCCTGCTCTGGAGATAAAATTAATAATTCTTCTATGGGCTTTTCTATGATGCAGATCACCTGGCAAATAAAATTTCAGACCAAATGTTTAAAGTTTGGCAGAGTTAAACGGTATTTGAAAATGGGGTGTTTAAATGGGAAACATCAGCACACTTAATAATAGGAGGCACTGCCATTCCCACCTGTGTTAAAATTCTGCCTTTGAAATGTATTTAAAGTGACTTCAACTATAGCAGGCTGTTTTGCCCATTCCAGGATAGGTCAACAGGGGTAACTGAACAGCAGTGGTGTTTAAGGATCACAAAAAACCTAATGTGTAGGGATTGCTCTGAATCAAACTTAGAACTCACATACACATAAAAGCATCTACCAGCTGATTCCTAGAGTACTTGAGATAAAAATGCATGTTCTCAAATGAGTTACGGCTGTGAGAGTGGCTGTAGAACAGGAGCAGCTGACACCTTTAAGAAGATATTGGCAGACATATCCTTTGCTGTGAATGCTCATTCAGTGTCATTAAGTTGCAAAAATATCTACTGTGACTGTGGCATAATGAGGGCGGTCTAAACATTATCAGTAGCATGTACAGATGTGTAGAATGCCAACTATGAAGAGAACATGCATGTTTCATACAAGGTTACATAAATAAATGGGGAGCTTTAGTGCTATGAAGAGAGCCTGTCTGTGCCTAGTCAGAGGAGGAAGTTAATCCCCCAAATCCAGGGAGACCGTAGTTTAAAAATCAGCCTTTCGAAGTCCTGCTGTTAATGGTGCAGCCTAGACAGAGCACTTAGTTGTCCTGGCTCTTTGTCTGTGATAATTCACCTCCAGAGCAATATTATAGATCAGTCACTCTGAATCAATAATATTTGCATGCACTTATGTGTGGTTCATGCTAAGGAGGGTAAGCCAGAGCTAATCAAGCTAAAACATCATTTGTACACTTGGCAGCTCCCTGCTAACTTTGAACAGTCCAGTACATAAAAGCATAAGGATCAAAAGATCTAGTACTGAAATAGTGGGGACAGCTGATTTTTAAATGGAATGACTATAAAAGTCAAGTGCCTCATGAAAGCATATGGGTTTCTACAAAGCTAAATGACAGATCTTGCTAATACTCAAATGCAGGCAATAAATTACCCACAACCAGCCGATAGTTCTCAGATCTCCCTGACTAACAGTATCTGAACACCTCCCACGTATTTAAAAAATGAAATAATTCTTCTTCAGAACCTTTAGGAAGAACAGCTTGCTGGATATCTATTATTTGTTTGATCACAAGAGAGAGCAAAGATCACCCTCTATGCTAATCAGGATTTCCTAGACTGTGAGGAGATCATTTTCAGATCAGTTTGATTTATTTTATTTAAGATACCCACATCAGGATACCAGATACCTGTACCAAGCTGCAGCTATGTTTTGTTCCCCTTTATAAAAAGGGGCAGCATCAACAGTGCTTTGAATAAGGGCATCTCAGTAATGACGTTACACGTCCTAGATTTGTGTGTGTGTTTGTACATTCATTATGTCTGCATTTATACATGGTACACATAGATGTAAACAGCCTCTCCTTATTGCTTGCACATATTTAGAACCTATTGGTGCATAAACTATTTAACCCTTCTGAACTTAATCTAAATTGGCCATCTCCCTGTAGAGAACTCACAGCTTTATCTCTGTAGTCAGACCTGTCTTGTTCTGCTCAAAATAAAATTGGTCTGTCCTCCTAACATCGCCTTGTGGTTGTCTGGCCATCAGCTTGAACTGAACTAAAACAAGAGCTTTTAATCTTCCTCTCCAAGCTACTTCCCTGTCATGTCCTTCTTCAATCACTAGGGACAACACTGCAATCCTGCTTGTTACTTAGGCCAGTAACTGGAGTGTTGTACTTGTAATGCTTTTTGGGTCCTCGCAGTCACATTACATCTAAATCCTGCAAGGCTGGGTTTTTGGATTTTGTTTGTCTGGTTTTGGTTTGTTTTTTAAAAATCTTAGATATAGCCTCTCCAATCCTGCCCACACAGCTAAACTGCTCATCCAGAAACTGTTCATCTCACATCTTGGTTGCTGCAACATCCTTTTCACTGGCATTGCAAATGCACTTTGCTCTGTCCACATCCATCTAGAGCATTGCTGCCAAGACTATTTTCCTAGCTTGTTGCTTTAACTGTGTCCTTGCAGTGGAGTTTAATTTGGGCAGCACGGAGTTCCCTTATATCTCATTTACACCAAGTAAATTAAGGTACTCCATTTTATCTAGCACTGCTTGACTGGTTTCCTTCTCCTGACGCACTCAGGACAGTTTGCATTCACTTCCTGCACTTCTTGCTGCCTTCAGCAGGCTGGCTTGTGGTGGTCCAGCCATTGTGCTTTTCAAATGTGCATCCAATGTGCTTTTCTCTGTTCTTTTTAGATACAGGAAGCATGGTCAAAGGGATTTCACAGAGATGCTTCATTATTCTGCTCAAAACCTAAATTGCCATTGTCTGTACAAAAGAAAAATAAATAATTTTGTTAGTGTATGATGCTGCCACTGATCATTCTGACAGGTATTACTTCCAGAGCATCTCCCTTTAGTCTGCCTGAGAGCACCTCAACGCTTTCCTTAAACACAGATTGTGTGCTCACGGGGGGGAGGACTGTGTTTGAGACATCCTTAAATGGAGTAAAGCACACACTTGTGACTATTAACTATAACAAAAAAAAAATACAGCGTACTGGTATATATGTTCCTATTTCAGTATTCTCTGACTCTGGACATGCAAAATATGCAATCCATCATCACATGTATGCCAAGTGTTAGGTTTATGCCCCATCCAAAGCCATCTGCTCCAGTAGTGTTTATAGAATAGTGCTTCAGCATTTACACACATGAAAAATTGAACATTTTCAACATGTATGCTTAGAGGATTGTGCTTACAGCTCACGGATACAGTAGCCATGAATAATAAAGTGTGTGTATGGACAGGTGGAGAGAAATTTGGAAGGAGAAGAAAACCTATGTGTATTAGTAGGTATAATAGTTCTCTGACTATTTTATGATTTTCAGTTTCAGATACAGTAATAGCAATGATTAAAAATCTCAAGAAAACATTTTTTCATTAAGGAGAGGAGAAAAGAAAGACAGAAAACTTAAATCTTTTGCCAGCATTCACTACAATCTTCAACTAATCTGATCTGGGGAAAAGTCCAAAATTAATACTGTCAAACTGAGCAGCAGATGTTGAAAAAGAATCAGGCACTGAAAGAAAATTGATGTGCCAGTGAAAATTAGACAGACAGGAAATTCTCACTAAATAAAACCCAGCAGGTTACAGAGGCACAGAAAAATTAGCTTAGATCCTCTAGCCAGTTCATTTTTGTGTAACCATATTAACAGGGTTTTTATTTTTTTACTTGTTATATGTATATTTATGTAGTAAAAAGAAATCTTCTGTATGCTGCTTTAACCTTCTGCAAAACACCTTTTCTCTGTTCACTGGAGACTTTGCCAGATTGGCTTCACCTTACTTGTGAGACTTTCTGTGCTGTCTTCTAACTTGTCAGTGCTCAATTCTCTTCAGCACCCATTGTTTGCCTTTGTATCTGGGTGTAGACAGGCTTCAGTTGATTGTTCGCAAGAATATGAAATAAATTTACATTCATCAGAGTAATGGGTTTCCCTTTCCAGAGGCTAAGCCAAGGAACAGCTAAATTTAGAAGCAGGCTTGTTTGCAGGGTGGCTGCAGCATCAGTCTGTAAGTGGTTATGCACAGCATAGGCACCTTTAGGGAACAGAGTTTATGTTATCCTGAGATTGTTCAGACAAGAGCCCCAATATTGGAATGGTGTCTGCAGATTTGGAGATTCTTTTGCCAGCTACAGCTGCCGGGCCTCTCATTTAAGTTGTTAAGACAGATGTGATTAGGTCAAACATTTTTGAGCCAAAAGCTTGACAAACTAATAATTTGAAAACCAAAAAAAGACTAATCTTCTGTGTCTTCTAGCTCATCTCATGTTTTCTCTGAGATAGCAGCTGCTGCATTAAGTTGCACACAGCATTATTATTTTTGTTTCCTTGGTTTGACTCATTTCTTTTGGAAGTAGATTTCTTAGCTTGTTTTTGGCAAGCAGAGTTCTGGCCTGTCTGTGGGTTTCTGTCTCGCTCTCCCTCATTCACTCACACATACTTTGCTTCCTTTGCTGTTTTTCCAGCTTTTTAGCTGTTCCTCCCTCTGCCATGCTTGCTACAAGCACTGGGGTCTCATGCATTAGCATCAGACAGTGTCTATGGACTAGTTGTGTCCTGGTACCTATGTACTGACTCTGTTAACACATTAACAAATAAAGGCATGTTAACACATTCTTTGTTTTTTCAGGGATGTGAAAAATAACTTAAAAAAAAAATAATTTCACCTTCTTTCTGTGTGTGTGTGCATGTGTGTGTTAGAACTGTGAGAGGAAGACTGGAACTGCAGTTAATGTTACTGGCTTTGGACTGAACAAATACATGAGCTGTATGTGAGCCAAGACCCTTACCAGATGGCAAACCTTTCAGCTGAGATGGATTAGGATAGGTAAGCAGCAGTGTGCAGACTGACTATTGCACTGGCAAGATTCTGAGCTTTCCTGTCCTTGTTTAACTGCTCTTGTGTTTTCTTGGGATATGTATGAACATAGGTTATAGTGGTGCAGATTTTGGTATGCCTTGCCAGTGACAGAGACAGGAATCCACACAGAATTGTGTACAGCTTTCCCCTGGAGGCAGCACAATGGAAATTTTTCATCAGTGAGACACAAGTAGGGACTGTGCTACTGCACCAGTAATTGCTTATCAGTGCAAAGGCATAGGGAGCTTTTCCTGGGTAAGTTCACAAAAAAATGTGTAAAGGTCTGAAGTCCTTTACATATCTGTTGTGCCAATAGCATCTTACTGTCTCTATTATCTGATAATTATCCAGAAGTTTCTCTTCAGTTCCAGAAATTATTCCTTCATCAATTTAGCTACGCGCCATTCCCTTCTTCCCAGGCCCATCACTCTATTCCACACAATTTAGAACAACCCTTAGACAAAGTGTAACATGAAAAGAAAGTAGAAATCACTAAAGAGAAGTTAATATCTGTGTTTAGAGTCTAAGGACTCCACAGAAGTAAAGAACAAGTAAGAATCAAATCCAGAATCTCGCTGGGGTTCTGAGAAAGGTTCACCAGAATTCTTCCCAATTCTTGTGCCTCCCTCTTGGCTCTGGGTAGCAGCAAAGGCAAAGAGCAGGTTTTATTACAAAGCTGAAACAATTCAATGGGTCTCATAAAAACAGAACAACAAAAACCCCAGGAACTGTAATTTGATTTTTATAGAGTGAAGTCCCATCTTAGTTCTACTAATGTTTAAATGTTGCAGAATTTTAAGCTCAGATCTGAGGTTTTCATTTGAATGAGCCTGGAACAGCAAGTGAAAGAGATGGATGTAAAAACAAGGCACCTTGGAGCAGCTGTAGGTACCCACAGAGTAATGCAGAACAAAGTGGGTCATTCTGAAAACTGCCAGACAGTCAGGCTCTGAAGTTGCTGTCAAGCTTGGAGATTGGCAGGGTAAGTGGATAGTATCAATCCATTTTGTTCTTCATTACAGGATGTTTTCCTGAATTAATTACAACCTGGTGGAGCTGCTGGTGAGTTAATGAATTTAGTGGGGTAGGGAGAATACCAGTGGGGGAGTGGCACAGTTTTTATGTATACAGCTTCAAATACCATAACAGATCTGATTTTCCTAGTCTGAGATTCAGGCCACTGAATCCAGAACAGAACTGACTGGAAAAGCATATATTTTGTTTAAAGTGTTGCTTTGTGTTAAGCATGTACTTAACTATTTTCCCAAACTGGTACTTCTCTCAGGTTTTATTAGCACTCTTAGTACCCTAAATAAGATCAGAGTAAAGAAAGGAAGCAAAATTTCTCTGACGAATACATCTGCTAAATGTCTTTCTCTTTCCCTGAAGAAGGTTATAATGGTGGGTTTTTTTCCAGAACTGCAGAGGAACTGAAGTGATACATGAGCAGTTAGCAATAAACATTTTTAATGGAGACCCCTATCCCCAGCTTAATTTCTGCCCTCAGTCATATTGCATTAATCAATACTAGTGATGTTCCTAGTGGTTTCACTGCACCCTGTGAACAGTTTTGCTGCTTGGAATTACAGAAACGTGCCTTGAGTGTATTTTGATACTCAGGTTTAATAACAGGGGATCCAGCATTGATTTTAATGGGAAATTGTTTGTATGTGCATGCACATATCTGTGTTTTCCTGTGCACCAGTTTCCCATGCACTGAATAGTCATGCTCCAGTCCAGCACTTGTGACTGTTACAGTACTGAAAGATTATCAGAAATGGTACAAACCATGACAATAGTGATTAGAGGAAACTAACATGACCTTGCTTTACTGAAGGTTATATAAAAGTTCCCACAGATGTCACATTCAGTGTTAGTCACACACACGCAACTTCTACCAAGCATTCTTGGCTATGTGAGTATTCACAAAATTTAGTCTGTAACACTGTTAAACGATAGTATTACTCCTTGTTTAGATGGGTTCAGGTCTTAAATCTGGGCTTCTGAAGCCAGTATTTGTAGTTATTCTCAATTCCTTTTCTGAGAGAAATGTACCTATAGGCAATCAAGCAAGTGGAACCTTAAACAGGCAGATGAGATTTGTGGACTTAGAATGGGCTTTCTGCTGATAATATTTACAATTTTTCAAAATTACATAGCTGAATTTGATTTTCAGTGAACTGTACTACTTCACCAACAGCCAGAAAGAGACATATGTGCTATTCAAACCCATTTCAAGCCATTTTTATAGGGCTTACATGGGCCATTAGGACTGCTGGGGAGTTCAGCCCCTGGGAACAACCTTTTCATGTTGTTTTGCTTTTACCTACACAGAGCAAAAACATTGGGCTGTGCATAGATCCTAACTTTTAGCTGACCTTCATTGAAACACAAGTGAAAAGTACTATCTAGAAGCTATTTCAGTGCTTCTATTTGAGTATTTTAAAAGTTTTTCTCAAGCCGTTTCTAACTGCTAAGAGAAGATACAGCACAGAAATGTTTATACATACCTGTACTTGTTCACTACTTGCGGTTCAAGAAAAAATATGCCTCTGACATTCACAGAAAATTCAGCCTAAATATTTCACAGGCTGATGACCTGCAATATTTAAGGAAAGGTTAGGGGTTCTTGAGTTTTGAGGAAGAAAATTAAAGTGGCTGGTCAACTTTAATTTCTAATGGTTCATAAATTTCCAGGCAATCAGCAGAACTCTATTTTTTTATTTTTTTACTTTTTTTTTTTTTTTTTTTAGATTGAGAACAGATCATTCCTTGGCATATGGGATTTGAAGGTTCCTATGTGTGTTCTTAAAGCAGCTTGCCATTAAATGATGTATTTTTATTGCAATACTTTCATACAGTCCTCCAAAGTCCTGCTCACCAATACGTACCAGGTCAATACACTGAGTAGGTCAGGAAAATATCACTGCCTTTCTTTTCCTACTACAAGATGACATAAGAGCAAACAAGGAGAACTGTACTGAAACTGATGATCTTTCACAGGAGTATAGCCTTAGACCTCCTGCTTTCTGTGTAGGTTGATAGAAACCTCTTCCTGTAGGTAACTGCCTTTTTATGTGGGAGGATTTTTTGGTATTATTTAGTAACAAAAACGGACATTTGAAAGCTATGTCTATCTAAATTACTACAGACTGCTCCTATAGAAAGTACTTAAATTAAAATATAGCAGGGTAACTATTTTCTTTAATAACAATACCTTACATTTATTAAACGTTGCCAGTTACCAAACCTTTCTGTGACTTTTCTCAGCCGTAAGCTTTCAGCAAAAAGGGCTATAGCCATAATATATGTACCTCCATCATATGGATAAAGTGTTTGTATTCAATTTAAAAACTATTTTAAAAATAATTTCACAATGAA
Source organism: Falco rusticolus (assembly GCF_015220075.1). Classification (NCBI taxonomy): domain Eukaryota; kingdom Metazoa; phylum Chordata; class Aves; order Falconiformes; family Falconidae; genus Falco; species Falco rusticolus. The sequence continues at coordinate 15,896,486 of NC_051193.1, read as the reverse complement.
GGTGCATAAATTGCTGGAGTTTGCAGCATCACACTACACATATACAAGATTTGTAAAGTGGTTATATTCAATATTCATAAAATTAAAGAAAATCTTATTAAATCACAGCAGCTCTGCTACTACAAAGATAGAGAGTGCTGTCTTGAGCCATGTTTAGAGATGTACCTTTGCACATAGACCGAGAGGATGAGACTAATCCATACACTTTTGGATAATACGTAGCACAGACTGTGTTGCATGAAAGAAAATTCTGCCATTTTGCATGACACATGCAAAGCAAGACATGCATCCTGGGGGTGCCAGGTAACACTTGCTCTGTATTTGTGGCTGTTGTGTTGTGGCAGCAGTGGGAGCTGCCACTGAGAAAGGTTTGAGTATGTTTTTCCATGCTGGAGAAACCAGGAGCACGGGAGGGATAGCTGCCAACCAGTCAGGGCACAGCCAGTCTGTACATGTGGCCCTGGTTCTGGGAACCCAAGGAACTCTGGTGGCTCATCACACAGACATGACCAGTATTTTAATGTAAGCTGTAGAAAGAAAGGAATTGAACTTCTCTCCACAACTCCTGTGAATTGCAGAAGATCTAACGTGTCATTCTTGCAAATGAATTTAGAGATGAGGAAACATTTTCCAACAATAAAGATAAGCAAGCACTAAAACTGGTTACCTGGGGATGTTGCAGGGAATGGAACATTGGAGGCTTTTAAGATCAAGTTGGACAAATGACTTTCAGGCATGGCAGAAGAGATGGTCCCGTGATTTGGCTGAGGGACAGGATTAGATCACTCTGAATCTTTTGTAGTTTCTGTTGTGTGGGTTCTGGCCCAAGAAAGACAAGCTGGGGTATGCCAGCTTGCACTAAGGGCCCGTCTCCTCTGCTTTTCCTCTTCTTCACTCCCAGGTCTGCTAAATCAACATCTGCCTGGCTGGACAGATGTGTACACACACATAAACAAAAGGGGCAGGAAAGGATTTGGGCCCTTATGTTGTAAAACATGGCTCAGGGAAGTTAGGAGGAGAGCAGCATACATAATGAGACTGATCATCAGGAGGTGAAGCAAATTAGTACTGCTTTTCTTGAAACTTGAGTCAGCAGAGCAAATCCAGAGAGCAGTCGCTGGTCTGCTGCCAGCAGTAAAACAGGCCCCGGCTGGGGTCACCTTTACTCCCCAGACCCAGAAGCATGCAAGAGGAGGTGACCCTCTCTGGGAGCACGAGGAATCACAGAGCATCTGCTCTCCCCCACACCATCTGGGCCAGACCAGCGCTAGTCAGAGGCTGGGGCTGACATGGCAGCTGCCCCCCGCAGCAGCAGGTTGGTGGGGACATCACCGCCGCCCACCCTTCGCCTCACTGAAGCATCCCTGTTCTGCTGCACTGTCACCCTTCCTCCTCAGCCCAGTGGTGCAGCAGGGCTGTGGACACCGGAGTACATAAAGCATGGTCAGAACAGTGCTTCTGTCCCTGTTTCAGCTGCGCAAATCAGGGGTCCTCAAACTTTTTAACCAGGGGGCCGGCGCGCGGATGAAGTGGCAGGCAGTCATCTGCGGCTGCTTGGTTTCCCCACACAACCCCCGGCGGGGTGGGGGGAGGTTCGGGGGTTCTGTAAATACCGGGGGCCGGATTGAGGACCCTGGGGGACCGTATCCAGCCTGTGGGCTGTATAGTTTGAGGACTGCTGGCATAAATCATGGCTGTGCTGCTAGGCAGGGGGGCAGCAAAGGATAACCTGCTGGATCCAGCTGGGTTATCAGGTGGCTCCCTCCTGCTCCAAGGCAGGCCCTGCCTGGCTCGGCTGGCCTTGTCAGGCATAACTGCCTCAGGAAAGCTTTCCACACCCTCACGTGATGTGGATAAGAGCACAGTATTAAACTGCAAGACGACTTTTCAGGAGCTGAAACAGCCCTGGCAGGTGGGAGATTCAAAACAAGTTGCCCAGCTGCCGGTGGTGTGGGGCTCAGCCAGCGCCCCTTGGTGCTCCCCTCAGGCAGAGGCAGACAGGGAGTTGATGCTGTGCCCCTGGAGCTGTACCCGGCTGTAAGAGGAATTACAGAGGAAGGCAGGCACATTAATTAACATTGATAATGTACAGCTGTGTGCTGGCTTCAGGGGCGGTGGGCTGGCTGATGTGGATAATGTGCAGCTGTGGCTGGTTCGTGCTAAGTAGTTAAATTGCTCTAAGGGGGATGGAAGAGGAGTTCTGGAGGAAGGGAGACCTGGAAGAAGCAGAGGGAGGAGAGAGCACCCCAGATGTAGGAGAGACAAGAAGGACATAGCAGAGGCAAGAAGCAGGCTGGACTAGCCTGAAGAGTATCAAGAAACAGCACAAACAGTAGATGAACTGTTGAAACCTTGGGGGGGATCGGTGGCTGTGCCAGGTCAAGGTGAGGGAACTGCTTATTGAAGTTAACCTGGTATGTGATGGTAAAAAAGCCTTGTTGCAGCTGGCCAGTTTGCTAGTGCTGTGACACCCGGCAGCCACAGCCAGCTCCTCTGCCCCACCACCTCTGCTGGGCCGTGGCAGTGGCCGCTCTCTCTTTTGGAAGGCTCTCAGAGGCCTGCAGGATCCACCAGGATGACATTTCCCCATAGTATCAAGAAAGTGTAAGGTGCCTTGGGGGTCTTGAAGCCATCAAAGTCCCATCACACCCGGTGGGCATCTCCTCCCAGCCCCTTCTCCTCAGAGGGCGCAGTGCAGGCCTCAGGTGGCACTTGGGCCTCCCCACCCCATCGGCGCCAGCGGGGTCCCTTCTGATCGGGTGGGGAAGAAATGCATTAACCCTGCCCTTTCACCTGCCATAGCTGCAGGTCATAGAGAAACTCTGCTGGTGCTGTGGCCATGCTGTGTGGCAGCCTGTCCCTGTGCCCCGCAGCCCTGTGACTCAGCTAAGTGTTACAGGCAGCAGGGACTGCACCAGTCATGTGCTCACCTGCAAGAGTCAGCCATCTGAGGACACCTAACATGTACAAATGAGGTATTTTAACAACAGGAAGGGAAATTTGGGCCAAGGACACAGTGTTAAAGCCCAGGAGTTTGTGGGGGTTTTGGTGGATGAAGAACAGGCCAAATCTTCAGCAAAACAAACTGTGTGCATCCGTCCCTGCACTGCTTTGCTGCCACTTCAGCAGCATCTGGAATGACAAAATACTGTGCAATCAGATGACCTTGCAGCCTTTCCATCTGCACACTGAACATTCTCGACATTTCACAAGCTCCAAATACCTCTAAATATTTAGGTGCTTACACAAAGTACCTGACTTCTAGAAATGAGCTTCTACTATCATCGGCACTATCTACCAAAGCAGAATAAGAAAAGTCTACTCAGGTAAAATTCAAGTTATTAACCTACCTGTTATGTTTCTCAGAATGAAGAGGAAGTGTGAATCACAACTAATTCCCTTTTTTGTAGCTGTATCCTTGGCAGTTTAAGTATTGGCTGACCATCAGTATAAAAATCTATCCCAGTGAGGCCAGGCTGGGATCTTTCAGAACATCATGCACATTCAATGGAAGTAATTCTCAGAGTGATGCTATTATCTCCAATCCATTCTTTGTGTTATGTACCTTTTAATTTTCCTAGCAAGTGCTTCCATTATGTTGTATGAGCTGTTATTCTTGCTATAATCTGAAACAATGCCTACCTTGTACCTGATTTGTACATGGCTTTTGTCTCCCCCTCCTCATTTCTTCATGCCAGGGGGATTATAATGTGTCATGTTTGTTAACAACTTTTTCATAGATCTCTCTGCCTTTTCACTCCAACAGCATGCAATTCCTGACTTTTGTGTCATTCTTCTCCTTTAGATTTCTTGGTAACAAAATTCAAGTGATTGTTTTCTTGATGAATAGTAAATTCACAGTCAGTTCAATATTGAGATCAAACTCCTACCAGTTGCAGGCTGAATTCAGAGAATAGTTTAGGCCGGAAACTAACTAGCATATGGAAAAGCTGAAATGTTTTAAAATAAGTATTTTTTAATTTTTGGTTTAGGTTTTTCTTGAATATTTGACACAACTCAGAGTCTAAACAAATCCTTAAATCACTGCAAAATATTTCATATGAGGGCTAATGGAATGTTTCATAAGGAAAGGACAACAAACAATTCTTCCACCCACCCCCATACCCAAAATGAAGTATCAATTTGAATGGATCCTCTTTTAGGGGGAAGGGGCCATACATCAAAGCAAAACAGAAATGATGGCTGTGCTTACAGTTCCTGTTTGGCAGGTGTTGTGGCTGGGGAGAGGAGGGGGTCTGGTTTACACCTCTAAGTACCTGCCATTGTCTAGTGGGGTATTACCCAGAGACAGTTGGCCTTGCATCACCTCCCTTACACAGGAATTTGCCTCTGCCTTTCCAGCTATTTTTCCAACCCAGCATGCTGCTCTTGTTCTTTCACATGTATTACTGGTGTCACTTTAATTTTGGTCAACATATTTATCAGTATAACACACCTGTCTTAGTGTCTGGTAGACTGTATAAGTCTATTAATATTGTGTTGCAAATTATACTATACTTGTCAGCAGTTTTGTATGTTGGAAGACATTTACACTGGAGCAAAATCAGTATAAAATGAAACTAAAACTGTTAAATTGGTCAGTGTTTTAGTCTCTCTCCAGGTAAAGATCCTTACTGGTGCAACGTGGCTGCTATCCATTAGAGTCCAGCTACATGACTATTATGTTGAAGTATACTGAAGTCAGTGGAGTGATGTTGCTATGCTCTGGCAGAGGATCTGGTCTGCTTTTTGCCATCATTTGCTCTGCTGAGCTGAATAAATATGGCAATTTCTTGGATTGTCAGTAAAAAGGTCACTTTTACTCATTCCTCCTCATCCACTTGAATTTGATCATCCAGTTCCAACTTTCAAACTTTTTCTCTTTAGATTTGGCTCTGTGGCCAACGAAGGAGAAAAGAAGGTCACCGGTGCATCTAAAATGTGTGCATGTGCACGGAGAAAACAACAGCACTGCTGTTTCTGCTGCCAGAAGCAAGTGGTGCTGCTGCTGCCTTTGACTTCCTAGTCCAGATGCCTGTGGCCCATGTGTACTCTAATAAAAGACGTGCCTTCAGATAAAGACATAACTTGCAGACAAGACCAGACCTTGTGTCTCTGTATGGACATCCATATTGTCTCTCCAGGGCTCCTTGTGTGAGATTCAGTTGCCTAAATATAGGTTTCCAGTGGTGTTTTATGAGCCCTAGGTGGTATTGTTTGGCCTCTGTCATCCCAGAAAACTCTGGCTTTCCTCTGGGTCTTGTGCCATATCTACTAGCTACATCCAGATCTTTTGAATACTCTAGGGCATTTAAATTACACTTTTTTTTTTTTTTAATTTGAACTCAGTCTTATGTTTTTGTATGTTTGGTACAATGTCCCCTCACCTGTCTGTAATATTCCTGTAATCTTCAGAGATTCCTACAATCGTTCTTGCCTCTTGACTTTAAAGCTCATGTGCTCTGCAGCCGTTCCACTGCATTTTCCACCCACTCCCTTTCCATTCTGTACAGAGGCATATTTTTTACTGAGTTGCAGAATGCTTTGCAATCTGTAGCTAGCACAGAGGAGCACCATGACAGGGTTAATCCTTTCCCTCCACTCCTTATCGAACAATTAGGCCACTGAAAAAGATCTTGTTCACAGATACTCAAAGAGGCTGTAATTTGCTAGGTCTTGTAATAAATTTACATCCATCAGGAGGTAGCCAGAGGCAAATTTGTAGTTTTAGCAGTGGCTAATTTGTAGCCTCCCTCTTGTGATAGGAACAGTGTTTTCAAAGTTCCCAATACTAAAGTAATTTGTTTAAATCCCTAGTCCCAAGAAATGAAGGCTTGCTTAAAAAAGCTGTCTGAAAGTGGAATTCCTCACTATAGGATCCATCCTTGGTGTAATTGGAATCATTAACAGAACTGATACAATTTACCCAGCATACCTATGTGTGGGCTGTGCCTTTGAATTTGGCAGAGACAAGCAGCTGTAGTTCTCAAAGGATTGTTTCAAAGCTGATTTCAGTGCTGCTGCTCCTTTTTGGTAAGACTTTTTAGCTCTTGATGTGAAGTTTTCTATATTTGGGGCAAAAGTTGATTCCTTCTCACATGGTGTTCCTATAAAGACTTGCATACCAGGTAGCAACTATGAGTTCTAATCATCTGCGTAATTTTTACAGGACATAAACAGTGATATCTTTTTATTGTGGTTTTAAAGTTTCATCTTGTAAAGCAGCCTTCTCTAGTATTATTTTGAACATCTTCTAGCAAATGCTGACTGTGTATGGTGTGCACTTTCAGTAGAGGACCTCAAATTGAGAAGTGGATTTAGTGTCCAATTTGAAGCAGCTGCATGTTCAACTCTGGGAAAGAACAGTAATGACTTAAGGTTGTTATCAGTTGATTGTTACTGAGTGGTTTAATTAAATGAGGTTTCTGAAGTATTAGTCAATTTTCCTGTGGACTGCTTTCCATGTAACACCTGGCACCCTTGCTGGCCTTTACTGGTAGTGTTCGATGTACCACAGAAAATCAAACTCAGGTCAGGTGCGAGGTATATTGGCAAGATGCAGGGGTGGAGGGTGTAGGTGTATTACTATTATTGCTTGTATTTTATCTGTTGTTTCTGTGCCTAAAGTCCTTTAGGAACCACAAAGCATCACTCACAAAGACTACATGAACATAAGGTATTTACAAACTAAAGAAACTGCTTACAGAGTGCGTTTAGTAGTGTTATCAATGGTGTTACGTAAATAAGGAAGCAACCAGAAGAATAAGAAGCCCAGCTGATTTTAGTTTAATTGAAAGTACCACTAAAAAAAGGAAAGTGGGCATAGCTATTGAAAGGAAAAGGACAAAATGGGTGAAAAAACCCCAACGGTAGTTGTAAGCCTCTGTGAAACAACACAGACTAAAGAAAATTGCTTTTATATTTTTTGGTTTGTTTGGCTGGTTTATTGGTTTTATAAAGAATCACGCAGAAATAAGAGAGAGAAAAAGACCTGCAGTGAAATACTGTGGAGATTTACAATGCTGTGGAAATGCACAAGTGCTCAAAATACATTGTCCCTTTTTGATTGGAGGTTCATGGCTACAAACTGGTTTATCTCCTTACATCTTGCACAAATGGATTTAAGTCTGCAGAGTGCAAAAATGACTGTGCATTTTGCTTGAGCACACTTGCAATCCATCTTGTAAAGTAAAAAATAAAAAAAAAACCCACACAAAAACCAAAACAAACCCCATCTTCCCTATGGGAGTACTCAACAGACTCATTAATTTTCAGAAGTCTCCAGTGGGACATCATTTTCTTTTATCTTCTCACAAATAGTCTATAGAATCATATGTATCTTGTGCTGGTTTGGTATTGAGTGTGCTGTAGTTATATATTATTTAACATTTTGACCAAATTTTGGTTTCATGATTAATGAAGGTTACCAGCCTGTGATTGCCAAGTGCCCTGGGTTCTCTTCCTTACCTAATCCTGTTGAAGTACATTTTGGTCTAATTTTAGTCTCCCTTTGAACTAATAATTCTTCTCACAGATGAATAATGTCTTCATGTTACATATTACTAGGCCAGTGTCCATAGGGAACCTACAAAGCTCACTGATGCTGTCATGCCCTGTATTTATTGTCAGGAATAATGCAAAGTGCTCGGGGTCAAAGGGGCTACGGCTTTTGGTTTTTATTTACAGGGATTCTGCTAGCTTTTCTGATTTATTTAATTTTGTGATCAATTTGACAAATGAAGACGTACTGGAACCATGCAAGAAATAGTAATATTTTCAGTTTCATCATGAACATTTGCTAGTGTTAGGGTGTTGCATGATAGTCTGTTGTTTGGCTATTCCCCAGTTTCCACAGGAGAAAATAATTGGTATTTTAAGACAAACCTCCTTAGGCTCTTTTTTAATGGACTATGAGAACTTTATTTGTCTAACTTTCACAGCTCAGAATTTTCAAAGGATTAGTCAGGATAAAATAGACTGTCTGTATAAAATAATGTCTACAGCAAGTACTTTCTAACCTGTAAAGAATGGTGATGATGTGGGGAATTTTTTTAAGTGCAGATGTTGTTTTTAGGGCTTTTTCTTTTGGTTATGTGTGGGTGATCGGGTTTTTTTGGCTCCCTTTTCTAGAGTTGCCCAGTTACCTCAGTCCCAATATGTTTGCATGTGTGTAGAAGAGTTCCATGAGACTTTCATGTAGTTTTTTTTGTTTCCGAAATGAAATATCAAGCTGGGGCTAAACTGTAAAAATAATATGTAAGCCTAATTAGGATAGATTTCAGTTAGGGCTTATTGGTTAAATGGTAGGAGAGACATGTCCAGCTTGTACTTCTCTGGAGTGAGCTTGTGCATCTCACTTAAAACGGATGAAATACATTGATCTGTGCATATTGAGAACTGGGCCTGTGCTTTCGCTTGACAGCTTCACAGGTCTTTGTGAGTTGGACTGTCTTCTCTGCAGCTGATTCACACAGAGAGTGGAGAGTTCATCTTGATATCGTTAGTTGTCAATGTCACTTTGCAGAGTACTAAAATGATAGCGGGCAATCCAGTGACCTGTGCATACAATACAATGCCCATGCAAAGCGTAGTGCTTTGCCACTGTGTGTTTTTGCTTTCTCTTCTTTGTTTTCGTATCGACACAACACATGCACATGCAAACATACGCTCATGCATGCACATGCAGTGTATGCCTGTTTTATGAAGCTGTAGGAAAAGGACTCAGTTATGGTTTAAAAGTCCATGGAAATGTACACATCCACACAAGCATCTGTTAGGAAAATGGGAGTTGCAGCCTTTTCATTTTATAACTTTTTACTCTCTTGCTTTTTTGAACAGTTAAAAAAAAAATAATCTCATGCCACTGTGTGAGATGGAAGTTCAGAGCAGCATAGACTGTTCTAATGGCTGATTTCAATAATAAAAGACAACAGGGGACTAAAAGGTGCAGTGCAGGAAGCTGGGAAACACATTCCTTTCCCCAGAGGGTGTACTTAACTTTGTGCCTTTGATCACTTGAGAAGTATCATTAGAGACAAAATGGCAGGCACTAGGGAACATTATGGCAATTATAATGTGATAGTTTAAAAAAAAAATAAAAAGAAGTTTGAACTTATTTGGGAGTTTTCTCTGATGAAGGACTATCACAGCTGAAGGATAAGATTCTCTAATAGATGAAATATGGAAGCTACAGTGGGACTACTCTTCAGATATTGACTCCCCAGTTCTGGTACAGAACAGTCTATGCAGAACAGACGATATTTACATGTTCAATAAATCTAATCTGTGTACACACTTTATTGTTACTTACTATTTGTACTGCAGTAGCACCTGCAAGCCCTTGTTACTCAACTAGATCCCACTGTGCTAAGAACTGTACAAACAGAACAAACAAAAAACCAGGCCATGGAACAAGAAAAGGTCCAGAAAGCCTTTAGACAATGAGGCTGAAACATAGTTGGTGGCACTCAGAAAATCAAAGTATTTGTCTAATACCTTGCAAATTGCTATGCAAACTTTGTTGTAACTTACCATTACAGCTGTTATGGAATGGGTTTTTATTTTTATTTCTTAGTTCTTAAAGACCAGAGGAATCTAAATAACAGTATTTTCTAAAGTTTTTTTAGAGGTGCCTCAGCAATACTGAGCCAGACTTTTTCTTCTGTGACCTCAAAGAAACCACCTTTTCAATTAGAGGAACTGCTGTTTGTTGTGGCAGCAGGCCAGATGAGTTAACATTTGTATGTTTCTGCTGTGTCCAAAGCCTTGAACGTAAAGCTGACAGCAATGACAATTTCCACTTTCTGCTTCTCTAGAGGGCAGATAACTCTGGTGAATCATGCCAATTCTAGCAGCTAGGGGTATGTGTGTTTGTAGGTGTGAATAGAACATGAGCTAGAGATTTTCACACAGCTTCAAGCAGTGTTCTGAAAACATATTGTATGCTGTTAAGTAAAAAGGCTAGGTCACTAATAGAGCAAAATGCAAGACTTTAATATAAAACAAGAAGACTGCAGACTTAGAGGTGTCTTGTACTTTAAATATAAACTGTCTAGATAAAACCAGCACGAGTACCTAACTAATGCAGCAGTCTCATGTCACCTGTATTGTCCTTGTCTGTAATGCACACAATCCAATAATAAGCACAGCTTTTAAAAATGCCTTTTGCTACCTTGTCACAAGCTGTATTGATTGTGCTCACATCCTTGACATAAGAAGAGAGAAAAAACCTAATTTGTGATGTGGGGAGAGTGGCTGGGGGGTGTTAAAGTTCCCACTGGACACATGTGGGACAAATCTTGTAACATAGCAAAAGAAAGTATTTCAACAAACCGTCTTATCATCATCAACCAAAACAGGCAGCCCATGCAGCTTTGGCATTTCAATTTTCTGCTCATTTTCTTTTGTTCATATCGGATGTGTTGCTTATTTTCCTTAGTTCATAGACATCTCACTGCAATAGGAGCTTGGAGAACAGCAAGCACAGCCCATTTCCAGAAATGGTGATTATAATGAAAAAGGAAAATGTAATACAATGACCCAGTTGCCCCAGATTCTGCAAATTATTCCATCAAACCTAAGTTAGAATTGTTTCTCCTTTTGCTGGTCCTCCACTCTGCCCCTTGCTTTTTGCAGTCACTTAACATGGGGTTGGTGGCATATATAGCTACATAACAGTTATCCTGGCTTACTTTACCTGACTGAGAAGACTTTCTGCTGTGGAAACAGCATTTCATAGGGAAGAGCTGGAATGTCTTTGCGTAGTGGTACTCCATTTGCCTGGGTGAAAGGCTGGAATGGTATGTAGTCCTTTTGTGCTGACACCAAGGACTATTTCCACTTTGTTGTTTGGGCTTTTGTTTGTTTTTTTTTTTTTAAATGAACTTTAAAAGAGCACGTTTTACTGAACAGAAGTAGAGAAGGTATCATTAGTTACAGAGGCATCGCACACATCTTAAAGCAGCTGATAAAGAAGCAGGAGACTATCGTGATTTTCAAAACACTGTTGTAACAGCAAGTCACTTGATTCTCTTGACTTTGCTCCTGCCTTCTGTGAATGGAATATGATTCCTTTCTTTGCTTTGGGAAGTGGGAACTTACGTGTGCCCTAGGTTGTGAGTGTCTCTTATTCATTTATTCAGATATTTGTTCCCATTACCCACAGCTCTTGGATTTTTGACTTTTACTCACGAACTGTCTGAGATCCACAGAGGTCTTCAAACACCGTGGTTCTATTTGGTGTCTAACACCATATGTTTCAATGTGGAATTAATTGCCATATTTTTATGGGCCTGGTACTAAATGACTTGCCCAAAGAGACATAGGAAAATAGAGTGAGCTATTTCTCCAAGCTATTATTATATCCTAACTGAAGGACTGGATCACACTTCACTCAAAGTATTATAATTACTCTTAATTCATTAATGTTCTTGAAAGGTCTTGTAAACCTCTTAGCAGAAGAGCTCTGTGAGTACAAAATGCTTTTTTATTCATGAACTTCTGAAACCTTCCATACTTTGAATTTTTTTTTAAAAAAAAAAAAAGTGAGAGAATGTAATAGCAGGCAAAGTTGGGCATTTACAGTCTCAGGATTTCAATGTAATTAGGGAAAGGAAAGAAATGTTAGTAAAATGTAACCTTTCATGTGACGGGAAAATGGTGAAACTAGACCAAGGAAAAAAGGTAAAGAAAAGCCATGCTGCCCATACGAAAAAACAGGTTATTTCACTCTGAAGTATTTTCATGTGAATTCACTTTCCCCTACCAGCTTTTTATGGCCATGATAAACAAGGGCAAAGCAGTCTGATAGTTCCCCTCAATCCAGAAAACATAACTATCATCATTTGCACCTTCTACAGTAGAATAATTGACAGAAAAAGGGATAGAAGCTTGGGACTTCTGTTTTTAGACCACCAGCAGAGGGCAAAATAAAGGAGACCATGGGAAAAGCCTGCAAAACCAGAGATTATAGGAAAACAGGAACCAGTAACAAACACTTCCACAATATTTGGAAGATGGAGAGGGCATAACCCTGAACCTTGGAAAAGATGTTTTTCCCCAGCATTTCCTACTCATATATAGTTTGCCATAACCTCTGCTTTGAAAACAGTTTCAGTCTTTCAAAAAGACTCCAGGATGCCTTCTGTAACACAGAAAGGTATTATAACAGTGGTATCAGCACAGAGTATAGTGAGCTGATGCCCGTCCTGCTCCATGTTAGGCTATAATATGAAGATTTCATAGGGAAAAAAAAATAATCTTAAGTGCAATTGATACTACCTTGATTTTTTTAAGATATTCTTTCTTTAAACCTAATGGGCCATTCTTCAGTATATGGAACTGTGTGATGCAGACTGCTGCAGATTCTCATTTGAAGTACATCAACACTGTCTGATTTCATGTGGGAATGCTCATTTGCAGTAATTGCAGATGGGGACTTCACTCTGCAGAAATGAAATTGTGGGATGAAATTCAACCCTGGAGTAGTATCTTTCAACACTTTACATTTTGGGAGCCATCAAAAGAGAGTGAAGAATCATAGAGAGAAAAACCAATTAGAAAAATGGGATTCAGGTAGGAATGCCCCCATCTCACACCCTAGCATTGCCTCATTCCTATCTATTACTCTAAGGAAAACTCAGTGACTTCAAGGTGAGTTCAGCACATGCGATATACAGACTCCAGATGAAATGCTGGATGGCAGTTTCAGACAGATTGGAAAATGTACCAATCTGCCAGTAGTGCCTTGTCCATTTCCAAGTTTGGTGTCATTGATAATGGTGTAGCTTCATTTATTAAAGACTTTGAAATAGATCACATTGCAGTTTGCTTCCAAAGTTCCAGCACCTGCCTGGAGTCAGCTTCGTGCCCATGTTTGCCTCTTGGATTTGCTTATGCCAGCAAAGTCAAAGTGGATGTTGTCAGCATCGTCACAAAATATATAGTGGTAACACTCCTTGGCTGTATTTTGTAATTTAAACTTGGGTGTCTATAACTCCTGCATCACTAATGGTAGTACAAAAATATGTTCTGGTATCGCATGTAGGTTATGGCTGCTTTGACTAATAGTTGTAACGGCAGAAAGAATTTTGACTTTGAAATGAGGTGCTTGTGGTGGGAGCTCTGCCAACATACCAAATCGAGTGGGAGGCCTGAGTGCAGTGTAAACTGGTATTCCATATGCTCGAGAGACTTTTGGAATCAGCCCAGCCTACACATGCTTCTGTTGGCAAGCTTTTGAATAGAAAGGAAGATATTGTCCTCACCCTACCTAACATACCTCCCACTCATTTGCAATGCTCATTTGCAAATGGAGAGCATGCAAATCTGAGAATGATAATGGCACAAACCCAGTCTTGCTACAGCTGGATAGGAGGAAAAAAAAAATATCATTGAGTAGATTTTAAACCAGAAAAAGTATTGATGTAAGACATTGGTAAAAAAGCATCTGGGGTGTTCTATCTGTGATCTGAGGAGTAGTAGAATAACTTTTGCTATTGTACTAAGGTGAACAGTGCCTGGAACTGTAGTTTGCTGTAAGATGCTCTGGTGAATACAACACTAAATATCATCTTCCTCTGCTTCTCTGTGGTTGCAGTGAAAAAGCTATAGTACAAAATGGTTCAAGTTAAGGTGAGAAATGATAAAAAAATACAGAGAGGATTTTAAGCATATGGCAGAGAGGAAATGGGAGAGAAAGAAGCCCTGGATAGAGAGGTTTGGAGAAGCTAAGAAGCAGAGTGATGGGTAGGGGAAGCAATGATGACAGAAGCTTATTAAGCATACAGGTTCTCCACTGGGCTGCCATAATTTGCCATCTATGTCATGAACCAGGTGTAACTGCTCTACCCTCCTTCCTTTTGAAATTAGTTCTCATGTCTCCCAACTTCATTCCTTCTTTTTTCTTTAGTATCACCATCCTCAGATTTTCAGTTACATGAATGTCAGGCATGCACAGAAGTGTGCTCTGGCCTAACTCTAAATTTGCCCACTTTCCTTTTCCAGAGATAAGAGTCTGCATGTAAAAAAGCTGTGTGAACAATGGTGGGTAAACCTTTAATGAAAAATGCTATCTTGACACAAGTGACACAGATCAGCCAAAGAAACATCCTTGATTAAACATTTTGCAAAGCAAGAACTGAGCTGGAATGGCATTTACTCCATACCGAATCCTAGACGGTCCCCACTGAATGCTTTTGCCCTTCTAAATATTTCTGAAATATTCAGTTGTGGCAAGTGATAGTTCTTCTATGGGCCTGGTCCATCGCATGCCTCTCTGACGCTCATGGTGCAGTTGGCTGGGAAAGAAATAATGGCTAACAGCTCACTCCACAGATATTCTTATTGCTGATATATACCAAGAACTTGGTTGCTGCTTCTCCTCTGCTGCCCTACTGCCTTGCTGATTTACAGGGGGATAATAGGAAGCTTTTCTAGTGTATCTGATTTGCAATACAGATGTGCTTGCTCTTACAGATATGTTCTCTGAGGCTTTTCAATGCTGACCTCAAGACACTGAATGCAGTTGTATTTCCAGCTTTCAGCGATGGTGTTCCTACCACAGAAAACTTCCATTATATGCACTTGCTCCATTCTTATTCTTGTGTCTTGTACCCATCATGAAGCCCATTTCCCCTGCCTGCCTTATGTGACTGTAATTGCCGTTTACTAGGAGTTTGACAAGAGTGAAATTTGAATAGTTTTTCTCCAAGTTCTCCAAGTTCTCTTTCTCAAAACTTAAATTTACCCGTCTCTTCTTTCCTACCTGTCTTTGCAACTGATAGGTGGTTAAATAGCAAGTGGGAGAGTTTTACTGTATAGCCAATGCTTCAATTTCATTAGCTTCAGTTTTTGATGGTAATTTTGAGAGAATTTAGATGAATACCCTCTATTTCTGTTGGAAAAAACATTGACATATATAATTTACTGAAAAAAATATTTAAAAAATCTGTCTTAAAGACAATGGAAATTTTCAGAAAATTTTGTGGTACAAAATTTGATTAACATATGAATAACCCTCCAACAGAGGGCAATTCCAGTTATGAAAGTACTTAAACACTGTTGTTATTGCAGATCTAGTGAAACTTGAATGCTTGATATATCTTCAAGACTCATGTGACCCACTATATCAGTTTCTTGGGCATCACAGTAACTCAGTTATAAGTCATCACAGCTTTCCCATGAAATGCAGTTATCACCATAGCAGAAGGCACCAAAAGATCAAGGGAGAGGTCTGCAAATCTGATGAGTTCCCTTTAAATTTGGTTGGTGTGTGGAACAGAGTGATCCTGCAGTCACCCTGTAAACACTTACACTGTCTAGCCTTACTGATATGAATAGTTGTGCTGGAAGAGTGATTCAGAGTAATAACATTAAATGTGTATATATGTGTGTTTATGCCATTGGGCCCTCTGCCAGAAGTGCTCAGGGTGGGTGGTGCATTGTGCAAACCACCTTCAATGATGCTTACATTTTCTTTTAACAACTTGAATGAAATGACCAAAGCTGCATTTACTTGAAACCATTCAAAAACAGTTGTTTAACTGGTTTTGTGGGGAAAAAAAAAAAGGCTGTTCATTTTTCTGTGAAGAATCTTTTTTTCCCCTCCCTGTTTAGATCCCCTGCCATTGAATTGGAATAAAAAAACCCCAGTGTAATTAAAATGAGAAAGCAAAGAGCTACTTCTGTAAGTTTACTGCAATCTGCAGTGAATCTGGCTTTGAACCATCTCTACTGCAATTGCTGTCTCTTTTTTTAGATTTTTTTTTCTTTTATTCATACCTCTAACATTTAGGAGTTGGAGAAGTTCTTGAGACTAGCCTCTTATAAGATGGGTGTGTATGTATATGCATATGTATGCATACACACATGCACACACAGACATATATACGTAAAGTCCTCCTACTCACTACTGCCTCTTTCCTCTTTATACTTTGCCCTTGTTTATCCTTTTCTTCAGAAAAACAAAAATGAAACCATTTGGAGCTTCATAACTCTTCTTTTCCACTCAAAAGCAGAAGGCTTTGGCCTGCTGTTCCTCCTCCTACCCGCTGCCTGAGACTTCCCATTCTGGGAGTGAGACATGCAAACATATGTCACACAAAAGTGGCATAAATACCATATGCAAACAGATTCTTCTGTGTGGGTGACAAGTACAAAACCCAGCTTCTGGCACCAAAAAACACCACCCCAGTCCTCCTGAAAATTCTAAGGAAGAAAAAATTCACCAGGTGAGGGTAGCATCCAATAAAATGCATCTCTGTTGGTTGTGCATCCTGAGTAGGACTGTGGAGTTTGGGTGTTTTCAAACCTCCTTGAACCATTGCTAAATTTCACAGTGCCCGCAGAATCAGTTCAAATCCATGCTATATATTTCTTCCTCTTTCCCTGAACTTATAAACCCTTGTGGTTTCCAAGGACAATTCAACGTAACAGGGAAAAACACTAGCTAATGGGAGAGCTTCATTGAATTGGGATGGAAGGGCAAATAAAAAAAAAAAAAAAAGGCTGGCACAAGTTTATGGCCTATGTATACATGGGATTTATACTGACAAGCAGACTTATCCCTGCTGGCATGAATCCCAGAAACCACAGTGGCTGGCAAGTCTGCCCAGATTTGGATTGCACCAATAGTGTGAAATGCCTGTTCCCCCATCTCCTGGGGAGAGCTCAAAACATGATAACTGCTGAGTAACGGGATTTGGCTGAAGAAATTAAAAATGACGCCCTCCCAAGGGAGAGGGATGGAGGATATTTGCAGTAGCAGATTCAAGCTGCTGAATTCTTTTCTTAATTTGAAACTTTTCTTCAGTCTTTTTACACTATCAGAGTTTTCATCCTATCTGCTCATTGCTAATCTTTTTTTCACACTTTCCCACCCCAACCCCTCAGGTCTCTTCTGGCAGCCTAAGTCATAGCCTCTCCTAACCCTGACAGCAGCCCTGCAGGGTATTAGCTTTGTACCCCACAACATCAGCAGGTATAAAATGGCAACAACATTCCTTGTTGGGAATGGAAAACTTCATTATGAGAGATTTCAGGGTATTTTTATTCTCTTTTCTATGTCCAGATCTGGACCTGGAATTAGCAGTTCAAATTCCCTGTCGATTTCTTGGGGTGTAAAGTTTAAAAGAAAAAAAAAGAATTCCCCCAAACTCAAGCACAACAACAACACAAACCAAAGAAAAGAAAAAAAAACCACCAGAAAACCACCCCTGTACTAAATACTACAGTGGTTGCCAACTTTATTATCTTTATTTCAGCGAGATTGGGGAGGGAGGGGGGGATGGAATCACTTTAGCAGTATTAAAATCATCATTTTCATAAGAATATTGAAGTTAGATGTGAAATTGTGCCTTCAGTGAATACAGTGCCAGCACTCATACCAAAAGAAAGTATCAGGCAACTCCAATACACAGATACCACAGTTGAAATGTGCACCTTGCACTGCTCATCTGTAACTTTGGATTCACCAGCTATATGGGGTCAGGAGTAAGGTAAGTACTGTCTTACTACACTGTAGCAGAGGTTGTCCCTTCAAGTGGTCCCCTAAACTCAGCAAGACCTGTTTGAATGATGTGTTCTGCTGGCAAGAGGGCAGCACTGGCATCCTTCTCCTAGCACCCAGGTATGGTTTTTCCTCAATCTCTAATTTTGTCACTGTCTTTCTGTAGAAGTGCCGTAACTAGACTAGCTTCTTATCAGAGATGAATTTTACAGTGCCACTGACTCTTCTACATTTTCTGCATTTTACAGTGCTACTGAACTGAGGATTAAGCTGCTTAGGCATGCAGCTAGGGACTTCAGAGATTTTTGCAAAAGATAAAGTTCAGTTGCAGGCTCTTGCAACTAACGTTTTTCTTTCTCCTTCCCTCACACTTTTCCCACCACCACAGATAGAACATTTCATTTTTTTTTCATTAAATAGCATGTTGTTTTTTCTTCTATTTAGACTGATGAGAACTAGTGGGAGGTTTCTTGACTTTGCTAGATTTTCAATACTCACTGATATTTCCAAAGTTCAGCAGATAACAAGAAGGTACAATTAATTCTTCCAGAATCTGGACAGCTTGAAAATCTCCTGCTGCCCTCTGTCAAGCATGGCACTATGTGTTCTGTCTTTCTTGTTGCCCTCTGTTTCAGACCTATCACAGCTGCCTGTTTCTCTGCAACCATGTAAAGCTACTAAGTTAAATGCGGCACAGGTGACAGTCATCCTTATTTACAAGCTTCCAAGTCAGAACACAGATGATATTTATTTGTGGGATATTACAAAAAGATCTTGAAAGTGGGGTAGAACATGAAGAGTAGTTCAGTCTCATTTCAAATGCATAGAGACATTGCTAATTCAGGGGGTAATCCATAGAAATGAAAAATGCTACATGAAAAAAAAAAAAAAAACCAACCCACAAAAGCTATTAACATTATGTAGTCTTGTGCTCCAGATTATGTTCCTTTCACGTGGTGTATACTATACACACAGGCCTTTCAGCAACATTGTGACTGTAAATCATGAACCTGTGGTCCAGTGCTATGTACTTGAAAAACGCTGCGGTTCCGTTTATTCTCACCTGTCTGCTGTCTTGATACTCCTTGAACT
Organism: Falco rusticolus; assembly: GCF_015220075.1. Lineage (NCBI taxonomy): Eukaryota > Metazoa > Chordata > Aves > Falconiformes > Falconidae > Falco > Falco rusticolus. The sequence goes on along the minus strand of NC_051193.1, from coordinate 15,877,888 downwards.
TACCCATCAGTAAGAGAAAATAAATGATTTATTTGCAAGCTTTGCATCAGCTGAAGTGAAAGGAATCTACGTGCAGAAGGTGTCTGAGAGTAGATCTTTTCAGAATAGATAAAACAATTCTATCTGTGGGTTGGAGATATTCTTAATCCCATCTTGGATGATAAAGGAGACCTTAAACCATGATGAGAGATGCCTGCTTCCTAGAAATACTAATTTTGCTCACAAGTTTTTACAGTAAGGCTTAGGTAAAGGAATTACAAAGAGCTGTAGCATTACTCCATTATTTCTCCCTTGCTTTTTTTATACATGTATTATAATAAGTTTAGATTATTTTTTTTCCCAAATTGATCTGCATCTTGAATTTATTTTCTCCTTTTTGCATATTTGTTAAATGGTGTTCTGTATTTGATAACTGCTTTAGTCACCTATACATTCTTTTGTCTGAACTGGATGAATTTGGCTCTTCAAATTTCTAATGTGATTGCAAGTTCAATTTGCTTCCAAGGACCACTGTTCATAAAGTTAGTGATGCAGACAGGAGATACTTGGAAGAACACGGCATGCTAGCTGGATGTTCTAAACCTGCAGAGTTTCACTTTTGAGCTGTGAAAATAACAGAGGGAAGAGCTTCCTTCTTCCGTTAGATTTTCATTGTTTTCAGATGCTCTTATGACCTTTTTACTTGAGTTATGTCTTTCAAAAATCATATTTTATTTTTGGTTTTGTTCTCACTAGTTCCAGATTTGTTCCATTATAGTCCTTAATGGTTGGGATGAGGTACAAGCCAGGCTTGCTGATTTGGAAATTGTGAGACTTGAGAGGGAAAATTACTGTATAGAGTTGCAGTGAGCATTCCCAAATGGTAGGCTGCTGCTCTGTAACCAGTGTGCAGGTATCCAGAAATGCAAACTTACAAACTACCGAGAAACTAGGAGACTTGTTTTTGTTTGGGGAATTCTTTTCCTTCGTCCCTTCTTATGACTTTTTCGGATCCCCAGTTTGGTGGGAGCAGTAACATTTTCCTAGCAGGACTGTTTTGTTTTATGTTGCTACAGGTTATTGCATGTCCCAGTCCTTATTATGAAGCTGGTTCTATAAGATGATTATACAAGTTTAGCTATGTGTGCCCCTTTTCTTTTGACTTTAGTTTTGAGGCAGTTTGTACTATAAACACTTGCCCTTATGAATAACAGAACAAAGACCTTGCTGTGTCAGCTATTGAATCTTCAGTCTTCTGATTCTGGACCTTAACGATTTTGCTCCCTGGGTTAGAATCTAGACTGCTTAATGTTCAAGCAACTTCTCTTAATAGCAGCCTTCCTAGGAGGGATGTATTTATTTCTCTTTAAACGTATGGGTCAGTTTACCTTTGCCAGTAAGGGATTTTTCTACTTTCTCAAGAACGTAGTGCCAGATTTCTATCACGTTATTTGTTACAGTTACTATGGCTAAGAGTTGACAAGAATAAAATCATATTGTTAAGCACTATACAAACAGTGGTGGATGGTCCTTGCCCCAGTGACATTACTGTCTGTGTGTGCTATGTGGGTTATTCATTGCTCGGTATCAGCACTGAAAGTTATTCATGCCTCGGGATATCTTGGAAGGGGAAAGATTACCACTTCTATTGATGCTACTAAGCTATATTTTCTTAGGAAAATTTCTTCTTTTATCAGACTTGACTAGCTTAGCTGCCAATATTAATTAGCTTCCAGGGGTTTCTTCCTATATTCCACAGACTGTGGATGGGGTAAGATTAAGGAGTCTTTGTTTCTCTGTTGCTTCAAAGGATTCTGTATGTAAACTCAACATAATTCTTTTGTGGTAGGATTTCTGCATGTGACTGCCTCGTCAGCATCAGTTCTTTTAGTGCTCTGTGCATGGTTCAGCATATGTTAGGGAGCTGTGGGGTTTGTTTGTTTGTTTGTTTTTATCAATAGATACCCTGAATTCTCCCAGCAATTCTTTCAGTTTGATCAGTAAGGTTTTGCTACACAGGGTTACTAAAGAGAACTAGGCAGTGGAGGGGTGGAGGGTTGGTTGGGGCAGTCTATTTGTTACCTTTTCAGTGATGAGTCAGATACTCTTCCAAGAAATCTTATCTACATTCAAATTTCTTTGCTTTTGAATACTGTTTATTTTCATTTTTTCTTCCTTCTTGTTCTTAGGTACTTGTATCTCTACATCCATATTGTTTTAATCGGTGCTGTCACTTTTGCTTTTGCAAAAGTATATATGTATTTTTTCATCCTGGAATTATTATTTAGCACTCTGTGTCTGAAAGAAAATGTTGTGAATCTTTTCCTCTTCATGTAAATTGCATTTGGATCCCAATATGTACCATGTTTGAAAACTCGTGAAATTTCGGAACCAATATCTTCAGTTTGAATGCACTGCACACATAAAACAAAAGGCATATTTAATGCCTCCCCTTGCTTTCTTGAAGTCAGTGATAGATATACTATTTATCTCAAGAGGAGCAGGAGCACAAATTTACATGCAATAATTTTGGGTAGTAGTTTTTGATAGAATATAGCTCACATGACAAGACTGCCATGGAATCGTTGCTCAGCTTAATTTTCTAATGAGAAAATGCCTCAGAAAAGCTGTTGCGAGTCTGACATAATTGTGATTGTTGTTTGGTTTTGTTGTTGTTGCTTGGTTGGTTGGTTTTTTTTACAAAGATCCTTGTGATTAAACCTGGTCTGTCAGTGCATTATTGCATCTCCTGGCACCACTGAGCAAATAGGCTAACACAGCACAGCTCCCTGCTGACCTCCCAGCAACGGCTGATTGACTTTGTAAGGATTTTTCATTTCATAAACATTTGCAATTTCCTGAAATGACTCCAAAGAATCACATCATCCTATTTTGTATTCACATTTGCTTGCATCGGTGTTTTTTGGGGGTAGGAGAGGAGGTGATGAAATTGTTTCATATAAATAAGTTGGATGTATTTCATAACAGGCAGTGTTCTGACCCTAGCACTATTGTCTCTCTACCCACCTGTATTGAAATAAGATTTCGTTGTGCTAGGATATCACAGGTTATCCAGAATCACATCCATTTTATTTGCTATGAAGAAGTATTATTATAACTCACAGTATACCTATAATTAAGAATTAGCACAGATGAGAATCAAAAATGTGAGGTGAATATTTAGAAGACAAACAAATGCAGGTACTGCAATGAGTTGTGCACCTACAGGCTCAGCAGGTTTTGCAGCAATCAGCTTGGAAATGTAGTATTTCTGGTAAACAATCTGTAGATACATGGTTGCTTAGTTTCATTAGAAACTTATTCAGAAAAGCAATACAGTAAAAGGACTTTCCTGAGCCCCAGACTGTTATAATCTTTGAAAGACCTTAGAATTTCCCTAATCATTACTAATTTGATATATTTTCTTCCCCTTTTTCCAGGGAACAAATTGTACAAGACCATGAAAAACACTTTATAATCTGCAGTGGGCTTAGGCGCAGAAGCGTCCACTTCACGTCACAGCTGACTCTAGTGAGAGCTTCCAGAGGAAAGGGCAAACTGTTCATCTTCTGGTCTCTTCATTGCTTCAAATTATTTTTGAAGTTGTGGTTTTGTCCCATACCATGGCTGTCATGTCAAAGATTGGGCTGTTTGATTAAGGTACATTGAGAGAAAACCCAACATCCCTGTTTCAGGGGTGAGACTCAAATAGAAGTTGGTTGCTCCCTCTACCTCGGACAGCAATTTCTGTTCTCCCTTCCCTCAGTAGTGCCTTAAATATAATCCTGGGAGAATTTAGCTAGCTTGTATACATCAGATGGAAAATAACATGAGAGAACGTGATTGGGAAAGGACTTTTTTTCCTATTTTCTAATGACTTAAAATTGAGGCATCCCTGGGGATGTGTTCTCCTGTTCATCACTACAGGTAGTGAATCTTTTTCTGATCTACTTCTCTTTCTTCAGGAGACAAGTCACCTGTCGATTTGAAGGTGCATTTTTTAGCTAGATGGACCTGTCATCTGACTACAATTTCTTGTGTTAGATTTGGCCTTTCAACCTGAATTGCTGAGCTGAAATAATAGATATGTCATAGTTATGAACTATGGTTGGAACTCCTCAGTTTCTGTAGATGTGAGGCTGCTGGTAGCCTGAACTTAAATGCTTCTTTCTGCAGAAATTGTGGATGGCTGAGAAGCAGAACTCCCTCCTTCATTTGTGGAACTCACAATTTCTTGATACCATGTCCCATATAATTCCATACAAAGCACTTGCCATTTGCAAATCTGACAGAAAGTTGTCCCCACATGATTATGGCAGTATGGACATCACAATGTCTATGTAGATGGTTTTTGCACAGAGTTACAAAGGTGATACAGCAGACTAGAAGCAGAGATGAAAACCTAATGGCTTGCTTTAAGAATGGAATGAGAATTGCTGCTTAGAGAGGAGATGAATTACGACTTAAGCTAAAATGTCTGTGTAGAGAAACCTTACTGCTGATTAGTTTAGACCCTAGCACAGTAAAGTCTTGCTGTGTGCTATCCTTAGACCTGGGCTGTGACATATTACATTATAGGCACTATGAAAACAAAGGTAATGGTAGAACTTTGTCTTCCAGTATTCAAAACAAGTAAGTTATCTATGACTGTTATAATTGTTCTGTATATTATACATTTTGCCAGAAGTTATACAAGATATTTTAATAACCTAGAGTCAGCTAAAGCAGAAGAAAAAGGCACTTTTTATTTATGATATTTAGTTGTTATTTATTGAGAGTCTAATAAAATGCATGGAACGTGTGAAGAATCCTGGTGCTGGACACAAACCACAGCGAAGCTCACATCATTTGATAGCACCAGGATTTCAGAGGAGTTAGTGGACAGGATATGCTCCAAGCCTTCTGATGGTCACTAGCAATAGGGCTGAAGCTACTTTATCCAAGTCGGTAACCCATCCACAGCTACAGGTCTGTTCTTAATCTCCCTGTGCCCATGTGCCAGACTAGGCAGCTGAAAAGGTTCTCTCCAAAGTGAGCAGTTATGGGAGGAAATTCTCCACCCAGATGGTACCCAGATCTTCCTACCTCATTGTGAGGATGCAGAAGTGAGAATGGACCTCAGCCTTCCCGTTTACATCCAGGCAACATCCTTTCTGTCATGTTAGCGTAAGGGCTGCTTTGTTCAGAGGGACATGATTTGATTACATGGGACTTGGCAGCAGCACCAGCAGTAGTTCTTCACGACTCTACCAATGGTGCTCCATCCCCTCATCACACTTGGTACTATCTGCTGAACTGCACTGTTAACTGGAGGAGAGGACAAGGCTTTCATGGAGACCCAGGCGGTCAAACTAATGCTTTTGGTAGATGAATCAGAGTTAATATGTGATTATCATTGTATTAATTAAATCTCAGCTACTCCAGTTTAATGTCAGTTAAACTGGCCTTAATTTCATTGTGGTAATGAGTTAGGCAAAAACTGAATTGATGCTGTTTCACATCTGAATTAAAATCCATACCAAAGTTGCAAAAACCCCACAGTTGTTAAATGAGTTCTGTTGGTAAATTAGATTAACTCTCCTAAACATCCCCGTGTGGACAAAGTCAGTCACTGACATCATATCAGCTCATTAGCATACCATTCCTATGCTAATAAGTTATACCCAACCTTACATGCAACCATGATTGCCCTGTTGGGGACAATAGAGTGTTTCTCCCTTATTACCAGTATGCGTCATTAAGGCCAGAGAGGCAATGATGGCGCCATCACTATCAGCTTTGTTTGGGGGGACATGATGTGAATATCACCTGACACACCTCTCCAAATGGCTTTGTGCTTGACAGTGATTTCAGGTTCAAACTGAACTGCCTCTGCAACTGTTCTCAGAGATGCTATTGCACCCAGGCTGTGCTGGAGGGGTGTCCTTGTGCCATTCCTCCAGTACCTTAGTTTTGAAACCTGAGAGACTATTTCACAAATTTAAGCTGCTTCCTAGAAGTGACATGGATACTCTCTCAGTTCCATTGTCAAAAACTTCCCACTCAATCTGTTTTCCTTATTCTTCTTCTATTTTGTGGTTTTACTGATACTACAAGAACCCTATGAAGTAATACTAGAGATGTAGAGCTGTGGTCTGGCTAGCAGAATTGTAACCTTTCATTTGTAAAGCCCTCAGAGTACTGGAAGGAGATTTTCCTGGTCAGATCCTCACCTGTAGCTCTCTGGAAGGCAGTGGAACTATGCTGGTTTATACCAGGTGTAGATCCAGCCTTCTCTATGAGCCTTTCTTGAGAAGAGAGTTCACCTTAGTTGCCTGTTCACCATTTTGGTTTGGTTTTGTGTGTGTGGTTTGTTGTTTTTTGTTTGTGGGTTAGGTTTTTTGTTGTTGGTTTGGGTTTTTTTAACAAACAGCCTCTCCAGAAAAGATGCTTATCTTATCCTTGTTAATGCAAATGCAAAAAACATCGGTAAGCACAGCAAATAATTTATGCTAACAAGGGAGTGCTTATGTCTTCACTCTACGATCTTCAATGTCTTTTCCTATCTAAATGATTCTATGGTTCAGAAGAGCCTTGCTAGGTAACCTTACTTGAAAGCCAAAAGCTACACGTTATAGCACAACTAATCAATGCTGCATGTTTTATGGTATTTTTTTTATAATCTCATGTCCAAAATCAATATTTTGTCGTGCAAACAAGTGTGTTGTGTTGGTCTGGGTTTCTTTAATGTGCTATATTGCAGTTTGGTCAAAAAAAATGGAATAATCTAAAACCAGAGGATTGACTCTACTTTACTGAAATGCAGGAACTGGATAAAAACTTGAAAACTTAATAGCTTGGACATGAGAGCTTCCTGCCAGGATACATAGGAAATCTGGGGCCAGAGGATGAGTAAGAATCGAGTAAGGGAGAAAAATACTGAAATGTTAGCAATAAATAAGCTTTTATGAGCAGGAATAGAAATGTAGAGTGTATTGGAAGCACCTCAATCCTGTGCATTCCAGTCACTCAGGTTCCGAAAGTCTAGTAATTTTTGTGGCTAATTCTTACTACATTATCAACTCTGCATGCATATGCACAGTGAAGCTCCACCCAAGCAGAAGCACAGTTTCCACTGAACAACAAGCCAGAGAGGCTTGGCATCTTCGGAAGGTTTAGAAGGGGATTTGGTATGTCTTTCCGTACATGACTGCCAAAAGGGCTGGTGCACGGGGGGAGTAATTTTACACAAGGAGAATACAATCCACTGATCAGTCAGATTTTATGTCATCTGTCCAGGATGGAGCATGAAGAGCTGAGAAAGGTCCTGAGACAGTGGACCAGAGAGAAGCAAAGGCTAGAGCATGGCCTATCCACTTTGATGGACATGGTCTTCAGTCCCTTCAGGCTGAAACCAGGTCTCCTGTATCCTGGCAAGTAATCTAAGCACAGTGGATCTAAGGAACAGGACCATCTCCTTCCCCGGCTCCTACTCGATCTTTTTAAACAACCTCTTGCATGTGCTGGTGTGGCAGGAGGGTTCAGGGTTTAGAATGCCAGTTTGACACCAGTACCTCTCCAAGGCCGGCATCTCTCTGTGTAGAGAGGGCAAGATTTAAGACAAACTCCTCCCTTCAAAGCTTGTTGTCTTCTCTCAAGCTGTGCTCTGCAGTGGTCTGGGCCTTATGAATTCTGCTCTTGTGTAAGTACCCTCTGGATTCATTGCACAGAGAGGCTATGAACATCATCTTGCTCAGACCTTTGTGTTACACCAGGGTCGAAGCCCATAAAAGTATTGGGTATTGCCGTAGTGGAAGTCTAACCCAGCCTTGTAACACAAGTATTCCTGCACTTATGGTACAGTATCCCAGAACCACAAATAACGGCCACAGCAAAAGAGAGCCTGATCTGAAAGAAATAAATTGGCCAGTAATTATTTATAGAGAAAGGCCAGCTGAATATTAATTGGAATCAATGGCAATTACTGTGCTAGGAAGAAACAACTTAAGATTAAATCAATTAAAGGTAATGCCTTGAAGGAAGGACAATGATATTTAATTAAAATGTTTTAAAGGGTATTTCACACTCTTAAGTTGTTATTTCCATTAAGACGTTTTAAACGTTTTACATTAAAAATGGAATTAAATTTTCTCCTCAAAGGCAGAAAGTAAAAAGGAATATTGGCAGCTTTTTATTCTGCAAGATAGGTCAGGAATTAGTCAGAAACCACTTTATCATACAGTTCTTTGCAAGTTTAAAAAAAACTAAGTGATTTGGGCTTGGGGAGGTGTCTCTAAATGGTAAATAATGTACACTGTTTTTAAATGGATATACTTTATATACTGGGCACCCTTTTTTTTTTTTTCTTTCCTTAAACTGGCAGTCCAAGAAAACACATTTCATCAGAGACGTGTTTGTTTTTTGGGGTTGGGTTTTTTCAGTTTTGATTTTTTTTTTCTTACTATTGATCTCTTTAGATATAGTAAGTACCAAGGTCTATATAGTCCCTGTATTTTTAATTTGTCATGCTTATAGATGGAGTTTCAGAAATTACATAAATTTCTTTTGTTGTAGTTTAGCTTCTAAACATGGAAACCTGGAATACTAGCAAACAAAAATATTAAATATTTCTCTACCTTTTTTTTTTTTTTTTTTTTTTTTTTAAAGTTTTCTATGAGGTTTGTCATATGTCCTGAAGAGAACAATGTCCTATAATTGATCTCAGGTATAAGTAGCTCCAGTCTGGTTTTCAGCACATGAAAAAAAGGAAAAAAAAAAAAAGATATATTTTCAAAATATGTTAATTACTGCCATCTCACAGTCCCTTTGCAGAGATTTTAACACTACCTACATAAGCAATATAGCATACTCCATATAGTATGTCTACACCCATAATACAATCTCCTTTTCTGAGCTTTCTGCTTGTACAGATTGAAGGACTGGTCCTGTAGCAATAATTTCAAAGGAAATGTTTCCTGAATGGTATGGGGTACATATTGCTCAATATTTTGGGTGCTTTCTCTTTTAGTGAAAACCTTCTCCCTCGTTCCATAAGGGACTATAAAACCAACTTCCTATTCTCTTATACATGGTCTAGAACGTTTTTACACACCTGTGCATACAGCAGTACTTCCTCCTGCCCCTGTGCTGAGGATGAACACTTTGTTTGGAACAACGTGTAGCAGATGCCTTAGTGTAAACTGTACTAGTTGCAGTGGGTTGACTCCGCCTGAGATTCTGAGGCAGGAGGGAAGGGAGGAAACTCCCAGCAGAACTTGGTCTGGTTATTAGACCAGGATTTGCAACAGCTCAACCTTCACTGTAGATGAAGGTGAGTACGGCTGATTGGAGGGCATCTCATGCTATCCAGGGCTTTGCCAGATACAGCATTACATGGAGAATGTTGGGAACCATTGCCCTAAGGCATATCAAGTGCATCTTTATCAGACTTGTTCTGCACTGTGCATCAATCTTCAGTAAAGTAGTTGGAGCAATCATTTCACAGAAAAACAATAAGATACCCTTTTCTGAAGCTTTGCATACTCTCTGAAGGATGCACATTTTTAATGTGTCAGGCCATCTGCTTGGGGGATCCCAGCAGCTCAAGCTGCTCCTTGGCTTGCGTTACTTGAACTTGTTATTTATAATTTTATAACTGTCTTGATGTCAGTGCCACATTATAGAGGTTTAAAGTTGCCTTTGTAGCAAATGCTGTATTTCTGACATTTCCTTCCTTTTCTAGCACCTTCTCTAAAGAACCTCTCTTCTCTCTCCCTTCCACCCCCACACCACCCCCCTCCTTAAACCCAGAGAGCCTTCAGCCAAGTATCACTGCAGGGCCACAGGAACACTGTACAGCCTTAACTGACAGTCGCTTTGCTTAATGCAGACAAACTGGTGTTCGGGCCATTTGAACAGCTTCAAGACACAGACTGTTGAGATTAGTACTTTGTAATTAGTTGTTTACAGCAACACTATATTGCTTTTGGCTGCATTCAGAAAAATGGTTTTCTTTTTTATATAAGAAGGGGGAGAAAAAAGCTCATCAGATGTTTTTTACCTTCCTCCTTTTAGATGAGCTTTAAAAAGATTCTCCTTTTCATTTACTTGGCGTACAAAGTTTCCGTCTAGCTCTGTTAACATATGAATAAATTTGTTTTGAAAGTTTGAAGGCACTTCCCTTCTTAATTCCTGAAATAGAAATGTCGTGAATACAGTTGGGGAAGTGACTCCTAATTCTGTTGTGCTTTGGGGTGAAACCTGTAGAATATCCAAATAAACCATTTAGACTTAAAGAAAGAATGCAGGCTACTTCCGGAGCTTAGAGCAGATTTTGTTCTGGTGCAATCTGTAAGAACTTTGCTGAGTTCTTCTGTAATAATAAAAAAACCCTGGTAATTTTGTAACATCATATAGTTGGATGTTTTCCGTTTCCCTTAAGCTAGATTTTCAGGGATGTAGGTGCCTAAACTTCATTGTTATTGCTGATTTAAGCAATGCTTAACTGCAAGCATAGTGTGGTATGAAGTCTGCTTGAAAATTGTGGTGACCTTTCTTTTAATAGGTTCAGCAAGGTGTTTATCAAACTTTCTCAGTAAGCAGCAATTAGATAACAAACCATTTAACAGAATAATCTCTCGTAAAACTCTTATTGCTATAAGCATTGAAGTTTTCCCCACACCTTTGATACAACATTTGCAATAGATTTGAATGGCTTTTGCATTTGCTGCGTATAAGAAAAGTGATGTTTACTGCCTGCACAAGCCTCCGGAGGAACATTCTGTGTAGCTCTAATTCAAACTAGACCAGCTGGGCAGATAAATCATAATGTAAAAAATACATCATTTCTATTAGAATATTTTATAAAATAAACAAAACTTGGTATGCTTCCTTTCATGAATTTCCCCTAAAAATGCAGAATTTACTATAATTAGTTTTGTTCTCTACAGAAATTGTCATTTAGTGGTAACACTATTAAACAAGTGAAATACAAATTACAAGTGACATTTATATGATCATAATCACTCCTTCCTGGCTGCCAGGAATATTTTTTCAGAGAGGAACCTGCATTTTTGCAGATGGCATGAAAAAAAATGAAGCTTGCAGAACACACCATTATTCCTGTGAGGCTGTCAGTTCGTTAGTCAAAGCAGCCAAGTCTTGACGAGCTGCAACTGATCAGCAAATGGGAAATGAGCAGGAGTATAAATTCCCAGCAAACTGAATCATTAACATTTGCTGCCTGCATCCTGGAAACACAGTAAATCAAAAGTGTCATGATATATCAAGACAGAATATCATTACTAATTGGGATTAATTTGCTGCTGTGGGATTGCCGACCTTTGCTGAAAGAAAAAAAACCACCTGCTCATTAACTCTTGTTACTTAATTTCTTTTTTTCTTTGAGGTTGTAGTAAGATTTCAGGATACAGGCTCTTCTGAAAAGTACTATTCTTGTTGCATTTTTCTGTTTTGATGGATAAATATGGTATTTTCATCTAAGAAATAACCTTCTTGTGGATGTTTGTGTGCAGCGGGAGTACTAGATAACAAAGGCGGAATTTTGTATAACCTTAAGCAATGTTAGATTGACTTAATCTTTTTCAGTTGTGGAATGGAGGAAGATCCACTGCCAGCTTCATTGAGCACTTGTTAGCGTTTCCCAAAAATGCTCATTGATATTTCCAAAACTTTCTGAAGTGTTCTCCTCTCAAAGACTGCATCTCTCAAAGACTCTCAAAATGCTGCAACTGCAAGCCAGCCTCCTGCCTCTCTTCTGAGCAGATGGGGTAGGGAGTGCCACAGATGTGCCAGAGAGGCAGCTGAAGTCCACTAGAGTCTTCAGCTAACTGCCACAGAGAGACCTGGGGAAACATTTACTGGGACGCAGCCTTTAACCTGTGCATGCCTGGTGGCCAAGCATGAGTATAGAACAGGCTCAACAAAAGGCCAGTCTGCTACCTCATGGTTTACCAATACACTGGTGTGAGATATCACAATTTGGAGTTATTTTTAACTCCTTTGTGCTTACACAAGATGGAGGGCATCAGAGACAAGCTGGACCTTGAAGGAGAAAGATGGGGAAAGACCAGGCTGGTAGAAGTTATGCAAGCATGCTACCTTTCAGAAAAGATAACTCATGTGGCTGAGCAAAGTGAGGGATGATAGCCATGTGTGGACAAGGTGTTAGGCTGCCCAATATATGCTAACTGCATAGGATATAGTATGGGTCAAAACCTGGCCTAACCCAACTGACCTTCCTCCTTTTGCGTGCTCCATCCCTATTTATGGTAAGGAGCCAGGAGTAGGAGAGGAAGAAAAGTGTGGCAAGAAACAGAATAGCATGCCTGAGAATGGAGATTTCCTAACTCGTCTGCTACCACCGCTACATTTCAGATATGTTTTCCTACAGTTATCATCTCTGTCAGCCTACCTGCAGAACAGAATTAAAGGATTGCTGCAGGCTGGGCTGTTCAGATTTCCCACATCCCATTTTCCATCCTTTTGCTTGTCTATCCAGCTATAGTGCCATCCCTAAAAACATTCTTGTGCTGGTTCTTTCTCAGAAGATAATGCATAGTCAGTTAAACTGACAAAATAATCCCCTTGCTCTTAAAACCATTAGGCATTGTGGTGCCTGTTTCAATATGAAGTCACCATATGCTTGAATCCTTCCCTGCTGATGAGTTGCTCCCCAGATCTTCCTTAATATGTCCCCAAGCTCTCACCAAATTGTAGTTAAGCATCTATTTAGTCTGCCAGGTTTATGCATGTTCTTCATTAATTTCTGATGCTTGCCCCTTTGAAATGATTTCTTGATTCTCCTACACAGACTAAATCATTATGTCTCCATAAATACGGGAAAACATGAAGTTAGTACAGAGCTCCGTAATCGTATAGAATTAGAGAATAGTACAGTTGTAACATGTTTCTCATTTGATTTAGGTTTCTAATCTTGTAACCCTCCTCTTTTACTGTCTCAAACTATAGTAACACAAAAAGCTTTTACCTCTTCCTTCCATTTCCTTTGGTCTGTGGTCATTACCCTGTGTTTATGTCCAAGAAAGAGGTCATTTTTTCCTGTTGTCAACATCCCTGTCCCACTTTTTCTCTTTCCCCTTCTCTCTCTTTCCCCTTCTCTCTCTTTCCCCTTCTCTCTCTTTCCCCTTCTCTCTCTTTCCCCTTCTCTCTCTTTCCCCTTCTCTCTCTTTCCCCTTCTCTCTCTTTCCCCTTCTTTCTCTTTCCCCTTCTCTCTCTCTTTCTCTCCCTCCCCTCCCTCCCCTCTCTCCTCTCTTTTCTTTCTGTGTAGGGGGAGAAGGTGCCTGGTATGCAGAGATCAAACAAGCATACAACAAACTGATATCCTCTGGTTCTTGCATCTCTGTGAGACAATGTTACTAGAACTGTTATATTGACTGTAATAATCCAAACATCCACACTGACACTACAAAGGGAAAAGGACAATGGTGTATAAATAATTAAGAGACAAAAAATCATTTGTTCTCTGTTTAATGCAAGATAAGCTCCCATTTCAGCCTGAGACATGTTACCACCGTAATTTGATAGGCCAAGGTCAGTCAGTTTTGCACAGAGCTCTCCTTGAAATAATATTCCTTTGTTCAGAGAAAGGGACTAAGTACAGCTTTGGTGTAATGCTAATGCCATAACCAGTGGGGCATGTGTTAGCTAATTCCTGTGTAAGCTCTGATTTGCAATTCTGTGGATCTGTCCTGTATCTTCACTTAGGTATCTCCACAGTGGTGTATGCAGGAAATAGAAGAAATGCCAGGCTGAAGAAGAGTTCTCCCATGGCAGAAGTTGTATTGGGCCAGTACACACGTACTATGGTTTCTTGCAAGTACTGTAGAGGGGGGAATGTTGGCTAGAAATCAGAAGACATATATGAGAAATAGGGGAAGGTACTATGACAATTTGAGGCCTCTTATAGCATTGACCTCTTATTTAGCTGTGCCTTCAAGGGATGCAAAAGATTTTCAGTTGATATGGGGTCATTTTCAAGAATTCTCAAGTTGAGGAAGGCTATACTTATGCAAGTGATACATTCAACTGGGAAAAAAAAAGTTTATTAGGAAAATAAAAGTCTAGAATTCAAGCAGCAGGGCAGGAGAAAAAAGCAACCTTCTCTGACATTTGTTGCATGTTTAACTGTGGTGTGAATGATATGTTGGATATGGTGCGTGTTTGGATGACATTGCTGTTCACAGAAGGGCAGTGAGCTTATCAAAATAGAAGACAAATATTAAGAAATCCTGTGCATCTATTAATGACTAAATGAAAACAAAACAAAACAAATCCCCTTATTATGAAGTACTGCATTACATTTACGACCCAGACAGATCTTGTGACTCATTTGTTTAATATGTGTATAGGATGACTTCAGATGCACTACCAGCTCGCCTACTGAGCTCAAGCTGACTTTATTACCCCCATCACTGAAAGCACATACACACTATTCCACAAATTCAAAAGAATGAAGTTACTTAAATTAGTGTAACTCAAAGTTCCCAGTACCTAACTTTACAGTCACCTGAACTGGAACAGTGTCTCAAGAACTGTAAAATGGCATACTGCAGATATAGTCAAACCCTCCAGTGTGCCCTGTTACGCTTTTGCATTCTAATTCATGTAAACAGACAGCTATGGATTAGAAAGACTTTCTTAATTCACCTCATTTACAGCGTAACTGAGTTGATAATGCTTTATTCTAGAAGCAGGAAGCAGGTACACCGATGGAAGAAGGTAACATAAATTGTTGACGTGGATAATTTATACCATGGTTGTGAGTTCCACTTTTTCCCCTGGATCACTTAAAATATATATACATACATGCATATCTGTGCATTCACATTCCTGTGATGAAGCAGGCTGTTTAAAATCCTTGTCTGTTATGGCCATTCTTCTTCCTTTCGCCCAAGCATAGCTGTTGACACAAATAATTACTTTTTCAGCTGATTTCTGCTGTATCAAACAATGGCAGATGACAGCAGCTGAGCACTGCTCTGGGCTGGAAAGGGGCCTGGCATAGCAAAAGCTTATCTGTCTGCTCTCACTTTGCCATAGTTCAACTTTCAGAAACTTATGCAGAAAAAGGAACCTATCCATTTCTAACGTAATCACATTGCCTGTCCGAGCAGCATTTAGGCAGCTTGTCATATTGCACCTAATATGTCAAGATGACTCTTGTTTGCAGAGTATTTCTCCTTGGACCCTTTCAGTCTATGTACTGCCTGGATATGCTGGTCTTTAGACTCTGTGTTTGCATCGTCTTTCCTGTTGACCTCACTGGCCTCTTTTTGTTACTTTCAGGCCTGGGTTTTTAAAGTCAGAAAATAAGAATTTATAAACAAATGATCCTTCATGTGTTGGTTTAATGCATCTTCCTTTTCTAACTTGAAATAGTGCAAAGTTTTACATTGACACTGTTCTTGAAAGCTTCACATCTCAAGATGAGCTGCCTGGTTCATTGTTTTTCATAAATTGCTAAAACTGGATCAGGAAGTACAGACCACCCTTAGGGTTCCATGCAGATTCCTGGCCAGTTTTAATCAGGGCTAGCAACTACTGAGATACGCCATGTGAAAGAGGATAAGAGTAATAGGGATGAACCCAGACAGACTTTTAACCACCTAGGAAATATGCCTGGTTATATTTTTCATAAATGAAGAGAAACTCTACTTTGTTGTTATGACCTCTGTTATTAAGGAAAAAACACCTATAAAACCGTGGGAATACCGCTGAATAAATTGAAAATTGAAAAGTAACAATGAAAATGCAAGTATTGCTGATTGTGTAAGATAAACTGAAAGACAGGAACACAGGAACATTGGCAGGGGGTGGGGGAGGGTGGGGTGTCCTAATCTTTTGTTAATAAACTTTCATGTTTCTACCTATAAGAAGCTTTGTTAAATATTTTTACCAAGAAAGAATAAGGTTTTTAAATCATTGCTCTTTAAACGAAATGACCAATAATAAACTATAAAAGGGAAATTTTTCAGAGACTACTGAGTGTGTGCATGCATTACAGTATGCAGACAGCAGCCTCCTAGAAATTGAATGGATTCATGTTTAGGAGTCAGCATATAACTGTAAATGATTATGTGGTTCTCTATGGTAAAAATTAATTTGTGCCTTATGCAGCATACATCTTGTCTCCTAGGAGAAGGGGGAAAATGTGTCTTTTTTTCCTCTGTGACACAATGCAGAGGAAGCTATGCAAAATTTCAGGAGTTTTCCTGAGCACCATGCTGAGTGCAGCACTGAGTTCCCCAGCTTGCTTAAAGACGATGGAATAATTAGCTGAGTACAAAGAAAGATTCCACTAATAATTACATTCACTGAGCAGTCAGCATAAGGTGCTTTTGATTTTCTTGGAATGTTTGCTGGAAAAATCTCTCTGAAAAGAAAGAAAGAATTAAATCTCCTGCCTAAGATTTTTTTTTTTCCTTTTGTTTTTGTGCAGATGAAAAAATGCCTGCTTCCTTAGGAAGACTAGGGTTTGCACTGCCCTCTGTTACTGTGTTGCATATGGCTTCCTTTGTAAATTGTATTCAAAGGAAGGATTCTCCTGGCAAGCGATTTGCATCTCCAGCTGTCACTACAAATACTGTGGAGTCATTCATAAAACAGTTCATGAATGAATATAGGGGAATATCTTCTGTCCCCACATTCATAGCAGATGAGCACCAGGAACTGAAAGCAGGTTCATCTACCAAAACTTCCCAAACGTTCCCCATGGTGGCATATTCTCTCTATAAGAAAAGAACCTATTTTTTCCCCCCACTATTTACATAAAATGAAGTTAATCCATAGAGGATATGATGTTAGGGACAAAATGGGTATCTAAGCCTCAGAGTTGATCACGTGTTTGTAATCTAATAATTTTAAATATATTTCAGTACCTTTTAAGACTACTTTTGAATACAATATTGCACTGTTGCATTTAAAAGCTCCATTTGAAAAGTACTGACTGCAAATGCCTCCTAAAAACACATGTACTGAGTATTTGCCAGACTAGGCTCCCAGACCCAGCGAGCTGCACTCATAGATTGACTCTTGCACATTCTCAGCCAAACAAGTGGCTTGCCTTTCTAAAAGCATCTTCCTTCATGCACTCTATATGTGTAAATATATATATACACATTTATACTTAGGTACACAAATCTGTGTGTACATACAGATGTATGCATGTATGTCTTTATACACAGTACCTATTGGTATCTAAGTCAGTTGTTATGTCATTTTATTTGCCATGTATCTTTACAGTCTTAAAGCATACTTCATTGAACTGGCTGAAAGTCGCTTGAAACCTTCATTTCTTCCTTTGAAAATACAAAGTTGCCATTCATTTTTCAATTGCTTTAGGTCAAAGCTGCAACAAAGGAGAAAGGCAGGTGTTAACAAGAGGGAACGTGCTACAGGACAAGTAACTTTTTTGCGGTATCTTGTCACAATGCTTTCAACAGAGCTATTGTTTCAAGCACAAAGCATTGCCAGGAAGATGCAAGAGATCTAATAATATGGTTTTGTAGCACTTTTGTTTCTGCAGCTGTATCCCAATTGGAGCATTTGAAAATTATGATCAGAATTAAAAATATTTGTTTTCTATAAAGTAATGAGAAGTAATTTTTTATTATTAACTACTTAAGGAGTGAGCTAACTTGAAGACATGTTAGTAATGGCTGGCCTTTAAAACAAACTTCTAAAGTTTTGGCACTAGGTTGAAACTGTGAAGATTTTTAGAAGTAGGCAACTGTTTTCATCAAAGCATTTTATGCACGCACGCGCAGACAGGTTTATGTTTGTTAAATGAAATGCATGCTAAAGTGACCATAAATATATTCTTTTTGTTGGTTTATGGAGAACATGGTGGGGAAAAATGATGAGGAGGTAGTATGAAGGGGATTTTGGTGGCTGTTTTGTGGGTTTTTGTTTGTTTGTTGAGAGTGGGGTGTATCTGTTTATGTGTTTAGTTTGATAACCAAGGTCATTCCAAGCCTACAGGCAGTGAGCTTTATTAGATGAAAATCCTTGAAAAACTCAAATTACATTTCAGTCTAAACAGCAAAGGCATTTTAGATCCACATCTTCCTGATTTTGAGTAGGAGTCGGTTGAGGGGCTGAGTTACTTTGCTGATGCTTAGTCCATAACAGTGTCTCCTTTAGTTTTACAAATCAAAACAAACCAAAAAATAGGAAAGGAAGATTAATCTCTCTGCAGTTGCTGGAAAATCTTTATGGTGAATGTACATTTTGAAATATGTCATCTACTTGAAATACTTTATATATGGTTTAAACCTTTTACTTGTATAATTCAGTCACTGTACAATTTGCTCATGATATGAACTTGCACTCATGTCTAATGCCTTGCTATTTAGTTCATTGTTGTCACTGGTATCTCTAAGTAAAGATCAAGAGCTCTGAGTGTAGATGTAAATGTTCATTATGCTGTAGCAGTACATTAATATTACCACCAAAAAAAGAGTAGCTGTTAGCAATGCAGAGGATTCTCCTTCTCTTTAGAAAGTTTAGTGCAGTCCCTTTCTTTTGAGTCTTTTGTGCTGCATTGTCCTTACATCAGGTAATAAGAACTCAATATATTGTTATTATGCCCTTCAAATGGGGCATAATTTCATACATTATAGAAAATAGTAAATGGCAATTTTTTTCTACATTTTGAGATATTCATATTACATTTCTTCCAACCATAGATCATTTGAGGGACAAATTGCTTTTGCAAATGTATTTAACACTGGATAATATAAACAAGAATGTACATCTGTTACTCTCCTGGATACGTTTGATCATTCTAGCAGATACACAAGCATGCATTTTAAAGAGGGCAGAGTCCATAAAATAATTATGTGCTTTTGCCACAATATTTCATGAACTTTCATCAAATTTTGGCTCATACTAGCTACACAGAATCAAATTAAGATAAGTTTTGAAATTGAAGTTCCTAGCTTAACTGCTTGAGTAGCTTCAAAGAAGTAGAGTATTTTAAGTTAGTGGTACTACATGAGTACCTCTTTGGAGAAGAGCTTATACGTAAGGCAAGAACAATACTTGGAAGGGAACAAATATGCCCGCACCCACCACTAGTTGCTGTCTGTGAAGAACGTTGCTCCCAGTTCCTCCATAGTGAATGCAAGGTGCCCAGAGAGAAGGGAAGGGCATCGTGGAGGGGAGAACTATAGAATTATCACTGATTGTTGCAGAAACAAGATATAAAAGAAAAAAAAAAACCCTTAATGTTATTTCAAGTTTCCCAGAGTGTCAGTGCTGTTAATGCAGAGAGGGCTGTTCTTCAGGCTTTAGAGCAGATAAATCATATATTATTGATAAAAGGGATTTATTTTTAATTTGTTGGAAGGGTTTTTTGTGCCCTGGTGTGCTTTTCATTGAGTGTGTTAATTTTTCATTATAGCTGTATATGTAGCTCTGTTGTACCAAGAGGGAGTATTTTCTACTTCGATTTCTGAGCAAATGAGAATGGAGAATGATGCTGCTATTAGTAAATGTGATGTTAAGGATCTGGGTTCCCCAGAGGTGATGCTGCTAATGGTGAATCCTAAATGGATAAAAAGATTACTTGGAAAAAACCCTTCAACAGGTTACTGGTTCTGGACAGTGCTGCTGCTGCGCTGCTTGTGCTGTGATACCAGACAGTCCTATTTGATGTGAATAAATCTCCCTCTATTCCCGCAGTCCTAGCAGTGTAGGCTGTTGGATATTTGTAAGTCTTTTACATTTGCCTGGTTAAATACTCATGGTTCGGTATCTTAAATACTGTTCCTTTTTAATGTTGTTTCATTTCCGACATCTTCTCCGTTACAGGGAAACTGGTATTCCTTTTGCATCCAATTTATTACATTTGTAAGGTGGTTCCTTTATCTCCCCTGTTCTCTGAGATAAGTATTTTAAAATGTTGACTTTCTCTTACAATTTTGGTCATTGGCTTGACTCAAGACATGAGAAAGTTTTCATTTCCTGGGAGTAAGACTAAAACCTCAGAGCTTTAAACAAACTCACAGTTGAGCTTAATATTTTGGCATATGCTTGAGTATGTTTTTAAGGTTTTTGGGAAAATATATTTGGAAGAAGACCATTTCCTAAAGCCTACCAAGGAATGCAGTTAATGCTAAGCCACATGTTTCTGTTATGGTCAACTCCATAGTAACAATGTCTGTTCTTACTCATTTTTCACCATATCTTTGTTGCCCTTTTTGTGAAAAATGTACCAGGGATCCAAATGGAACCCGCTCAGAATGGTTCTCATCAGTGGCCTTGCAGTATAACTGATAATTGGAGCGGAGAGCTCCGAACATTTTGAATAGATCTATGTTGCTATGAATTTAAAACTTGTATTTAGCTCCTGTAATTCCCTGAGCTCTGATTTTCTAATGAACTAACGCTTAATGTAAGGATAAATTCTCATCACAAAGCACAGCTCGTAACTGTATAAGTTCGGTTTATGGTCTGTTGATTGGCTAAGGCTGAGTTAATTGAAAGTAATTATAAAACAGACAATTTGCAAACCGCAAAAAAGAAAATCACAGTGAAAAATTAAGCCTCCATGGTACAATTCAGTGAGTCTTATGGTTGGAGAAAATAAACTATAATGCAAACATAATTCCTCAGCTACAGTGTTTTTACCACTTTTATTATTTGAAAAATAAATGCAAACAGATAACAGTGCTTTCTACTGAACAGCATGTCCTGTTGCCGCTAAATCTCTCTTTCTTCCTTCCTAGACTTGCCCTAAATGAGATTTCACACCTGCACCCAAAACTACCACCAGAAAAAAACAGATGGTAAAAAAATATTTCTTTCAATAAGATTGCATTAATACCAGCTAGGGCTCATGTCCTTGTTCAATTAAGGTACCTTTTTGGAATTCCTTATTCAAATGGCAGAGTGTGTTTAGATTATGAAAGGTGATGGACACTTATCTCACAGTGCAAATTGGCTCTGGGTTGTCTTTGGAGAGGCATTTATCCTTTATAGGACTGGGCAATTCAGAGGGAACAAAGCAGAATGAGAGACATGGCTTGGCACTGTTTACGATAGTAGGATCTGGTGCTACACTAGAAACCAGTGAATGGGTGGTCTGCCATGAACCCAGGGTGAGACCTTTTGCAGATTGCATCATTTTTAATTCATTCCCCTTATCCTGACCTGAAAACTTTAATTTTTAAACTCTTCATTAATGGGATTGCCTCTGTCTGTTGCTATGATATTCAGATACCTGCTGCTTGGATTTTACTGGAGTCTCTGGCAATTGTGTGAAGTAAATAATGCTACTGGCAAAGATGAAGAGAAGATGACTCTTGTCATCATCTAGTTGTTTATAAAGTTCCAGACAAAGCCTCAGTGTGATAGAAAATAAAAATAAGTCTAACAGTATGGGGCAAATAATCCAATGGCATAAAGGCCTGTCTAGACTCCAATACTTACTACAGAAAACAATTCATTATGTATATACTCACTTACATACTCTACAAAGTGATTTCAAAAGAGCTTTCTAGCCTCTCAGCTTTTATGTTGACTATCAAAACGTTAACATGAATTTTAATTACATAGGAGTTCCATGAAATCTTGTGGGCACTTGTCTTACTATTTTCATCAAAAGTTATCGTAAGTAGAGAGAAATTTTATTAACAGTGACCAGCTACCTGGATGTCTACAGCACTGCATAGTGTCAGCCTTTTCCTATAATAAGGATACCTTCCAAATTCTCCTATTGGCTTTGTTACCGCACAGATCCCAAAACATTGGCTGGCTTCCATGGCTGTTCCCAGAAACATCGCTTCTTCTAGAAAAAGCAGGATTATTCTACAAGAATAATATAAAAGTCTAGGAGCATCTATTTGACTGCTAGCCTATCAGTCTGACCTTAAAGAAAACAACCTTAGAAGAGATTGTTTTCTTCTTCTTAGAAGAAGAGCTCCCTCAGTGGACTCTGCATATCTGGAGTTCATGGAGACAGAAAGAAAAACAATGGATTTTGTAGGCTATAAGACAGGGGCTTTTTGCAAACGCATTTGGCTTATATCAGCAGTGAGCACAGAGACACAGATGTTCTGTAGGTGAGATCAGACCTGTAACTGCAGAGTACTAATAGAGAACTTGGGGAAGATTTGCAACAGATCCTGAGTTCATCTGGAAGTATTGTTTATAGGTGTCCACAACTGGGAGCTTTGCATCACCCTCCTGTTTGTGAGATGTATCCCTGTGTTGCTGCCTTGCTGTCTTCCCCACGCTATCCTCGTATGCAAACAAATACAAGCTCCCCAGAAAAAGAATTTGGAACATTACAGACCCTAATCAAAACCACATTGTGTAATTCAGTAAGTTGTATGTATAGCTTTAGAATTTAATTTCTTTTCATCCTTCTTCCTTCTTGCAGCCAGTGGAGGATATGTATAGCCACTGTGTCAACTAGTCAGTTACAGGGAAAAATCCAGACACTGCACTTCTGACAATTTCAAAAGCTTTGTATTATGGACTTTCTGAAAAATGAATCTTACATGTAAATTGCATGGTATGAGGAAATAATGTAATTGCAGGACTCTACCAAGACTAATTTTCAGAAATGCAAATAAAAATAGAAAACAGGATCTGCCTAGCTGTGGTTGGCCCTATCAATATGGGAGCTATTACTAGCAAACAAAGTGTGTGCAAGAATATGCAGCTCACTCCTAATTTAAAATCAGATGCTTATTATCTATGTCTGTGAGGATATTTGTATAAGTAAAAGTAAAAATAGCGAAGGAATCTCTTATAGGTGATCATTTTATCAATGTATTTACCATCTTTTCCTTGTTATGGAATAACCATTGTAAGTTGTTACGTTCACACTGGTAGAATTTAGTCTTCTGTTTCATTAAAGCTAGACTTCTTTTTTATCTCCTAGTAAGTATTGTGGCAATTTTCTCTTTAAAATTTAAAAAAAGTTTCCTTGGACAGCTGAAAGTCATGATGAATGTAGAGCTTAAACCTACAGAGGTTTGTTAATGCATAGCATAAACAATCATATGTAGAGCTGGTCAAAATTATTTTTGGACAGAAGAAAGACTTCCTGCAAAACATTTATGACTTTTTTTTTGCCAGGTGGGTGGGTGTTAGTATTAATAAACATTTTGCCTGAAAATAGAGAGTATTTCACTAAAAGCACATTTCTGTTTCCTTTCATATTTCAGAACACACTAACATTGCAATTAATCTGCATGTGAGACCTAACGCAGCTGTGGTTTGTGTAACTCATTCTGGCATCCTGGTGTGGCTGGCTGGTTTACCTCTTCCATGGTGTGCCTAGGTCTGCTCTTCAGCTAATTCATCATCAGCCTGGGCAGCTAAGCAGACGTGTCTATGCAGCCATGTCAGCATGCTGCCGAGCACTTGATTGAGGTTTACCATGCTGAACATTCACATAAAAAATACTCTAGACAACACTGGCCCGGTACCCAAGCATGGAAGAAATGAATTGAAAGAAAAAAAAACAAACCCAAATATCTGAGAGAGCAGGCTCAGCTATCTAGGCATTATGGGACTAAGGATTGTCTGAGCCACAGTCATTTCTGCAGAACACTAGACAATGCAATTTAACTGTAGTCTAATTTGAAGGGGGAAACACCATACAGTACCTGTAGAGAGATGTAGACAGTGGGTTAATTAGCATTGATAATATTCTCCTGTGGCCTTACCTCGAGGGCAGTGGGTTGGTTGACATGGATGATGTGCAGCTGTAGCTTGTTCTGCTAAGTAGTTAAATAGCCCTAAGGATGGGGGGGAGAGGGGGTTGGAAGGAGGAGTGGCAGTGTGGTCTGACTTCTGGAGGAAGGTGAAACAGCACCGACAGTAGAATCTGACCAAAGGTAAAAGCCTTGTTGCAGCCTACTAGTTTGTTTGTGCTGCAACAAGGACCAATCCACAAAAGCAATTAGTATTTTGCTATGGTTTTGGGGGTTTTTATTTGTTTGTTCCCCAGAACCTTCTATGCAAGAAAAACATAGACATTTGAGCATTCTACCAAATTCAAGAGAAAAACTGTACTAGAATGTTGAAATATACCATAATGCAGAAATTCTTAGTTTCATCAAGCTATAGCAAACGTGTAAAATACATGTTGTTGAGTAAGATATCTGGCCACCTTTGGCTTTAGTTTGCATCATCAAAATATACGCGTTCCAAGATAGAACCGTTATTGTTATGAGAACTAAATGAGGACTTTGATAATAGCTCACTTTTGGGACAGTTATAGTGATGTACGTTAAGAGATGGTAAGAGGTATTTTATACCATCAAGAGATTAAAAATGTGGGTTTAAAACATCAGGCTCCAAATAAAGCCATCTAATAGCAAGTAAAATGAGAAAGGTGATAAGAGTGTCATGATTCATGGCATGAGCCAACTGCATTATGAATGATCAATGAACATTATCATCAGAACAGTGTCATAGTCTTACAATTATGGTGCATCGTAAATGCAAATATAATTGCTTTGTATGTAATGAAATACAAAAGCCACATTTAAATAGTAATGTTAAGGTTATGATCCAAACTGGCAAAACCTTGAATAGTCAGCTAAGATGACATTATGTCATTCTTAACCTTTTCACTGCTGTCAGAACAGGAATGGGTTTGAAGAAAATGTGTTTATGAAACATCAGGATTTGCTGATGATATTGGAATTGTGTGTTTGTTCTTAGGAGATGGGAGGCTAAAGCAAATAGATATAATTTCTTCTCCTCTATTTTGAGGTCATCTTATTGATTTTGCAGTTGCTTCTGTGTAGCTAAGAGAAGAGGTGAGCCACGTTATAATACAGTTGATTACGGGGGGGGGGGGGGGGGGGGAAGAGACTGCAAGAATTACAGTGCACTGACAGAACTAACAGTAAGAGAAATGGTAGCAGACATCAAAAAACACTGTGTACATCCAGTGAGTTTCTTTGTTTAATTCTTCATACCAGTGCAGACATCATACTGCTAGAAATGGATAAAGTGATATTTCAGTTGTTAGTCTATCACTTAGTGTGCAATAGTGTACAGTACAGGAGTATATACACTCTGTAATTCATTTGCTTGTGCCATGGTACTCCAGTGGGGAGGCAGTAAGGCCTGCAGTTTTCATGCCACTGCTTTGAAAAGCCATTGTACATGTTTCTGATATTAGCCAGTGTAAATAAACCACAACATGGAGAGGGAGATGCAATCAGCTGCACAGAGGCCAGGTGTATTCCATTCCTTTTGTTTAAGGAGCATAAAGGAGTAAGGAACACAGGGCAGATGAAATCTTGGCTTCAGTGTAATCAACAGCAAAGCTGATTTTAATGGGATCAGGAATTCGTCTCAACAATTATTCTTGAATGGTACTTTCTTGTGATAGAGTTGCAATGTAACTTTGCAAATGTTGATACTGTGGTCCTTTGCATTCCTCAGTCAATGTGCATTCCTCTGTCCTGATTTACCCTGGTATTTTGATATAAGCATAAAGTAATATCCCATTTGAAGGTAGAAGCACATATTTTTTAGGAACTCTGGATGCTATAATGGCTTACAGTTCCCTGGTTTCTTGGCATAGCCAGTTATTAAAAAAAGGTCAGATTGCCTCAGCTGGTTGAGGACTGGCAGCTGCTATATTCATACCATTCAGCAGGAGAATAATGGTGTCATACTTCAAAACATGTATTCTGATAGATTATCCAGGAACTGAGGCCTTACAAAGTTCCCATCTGCCATAAATGGCTCCAAATACATAAATGTCATTAGTCTCTACTCATTGCTATGGATTTTAATAGGAATGTTTTATCAAAATAGTATTTTACATGTAAATGTTTACAAGCCTAGTGATGGGTCAACACCGTGCATTAATCAAGGATTCTCCCTAATCTTCTGCACATAGGGGTCTTTAAAAATGGACAAGGTCTATTATCGCCTGATGGCATAAGAAGAGTGGCATTTTCCTGTGCAGTCAGAAACCAGCAGAAAGCTGCCTGTTAAAAATATGGTTAATAAAAAAACAGAGCTGTGATGGCTGGGCTGCCTCTTGTGGCATCATTGCAGTATGTTCAATTGCCTAAAAGTCTCCATTAAACTCTGTCTGAAAACACTTGACCCTTTATTATTATTAAAACTTATTGGATTTTCAGCACGTCAGTGGTTGAGCTGGAAAAAGCAGTTAAGTTAGAACAGGGCCTTGCATGAAGATAATGCCTCTATCTATAAAGTACGAGGAACATTAAGACTGCATATGGTAATGAAGTGCTTGACCCTTTTAGTCCTGCAATTTCCCCAAGTTTATAATTCTAACATTAATACGAACATTGTCATTACCAAGAATATTTTATTTCTGGGCAACTTTACTTTGGTTTAGAATATAGTCATAAAGTATTAGAAAGTTTTCGTTCCTATAACTGTACGCTAGTCATGTGACTTACGCATCTCTTAATATGCATTTTCTGTTAATAGCACTTCCTTGAATTTGCAAGGTGTGATTCAAAGTTAGTTGTCTGTGATGGGGATCATGTGATGGTAAGAGATATGAAAATTCCATAAATGCTCAGTTATATATCCCAAAAAGATTATGGGCTGAAAATAGTAGGTATTTAAAAACCTGACATGGGTTAGGATTGCTTTGTAAGACAAAGGCACCAGTTTCTGTATAAAAATATTCTAGGAGGATTGGATTCTTCTAGGGTGAAACTGTTGAGTCATAGATACGAGTGTCAGGGCTAGAGTTAAGACTTAGTAACCTACAGAGGATATAGTCAGGGTGTCAGTAAAAAGCAGTTACTGCTGATAAAATAACAAGTCTCAGCATATTGCGTATTGATTCATCAGGTCTACAAAATACAAAGCACGGGACTAGAAAGATCTGCATTTTCAGGTTCTGCCCACTAGCCTGTTACATCATGAAATCCATGTGTATTGAGGTCTGCCTTAAAACTAATGAGGTTTTGCATAATCCTGTTATTAGATTGCTTGAGTGTCAGGGTGTCACAGCTCTGATACTGTCCTCTTAAGAGTTTGTAAGCAACTTAAATCTACCTGCTGTTCTACCAGCATTTCCTTCGCAGGTCAAATAGTTCTACTACTTTAGCAGTGTTAATTCCCAGTATATTTCCTTCTGTTTCTGATTTGCTAGTTTTGGTTAAGCCCATGTAGACTTATGTGAGCTAGCTATGCAGCCAGAAGCAGAATAATTCCAGCAGTGTGGTGGCCCAGGTTATTGTAGCTCTGCTGCTTTCAGTGCCTGAGCTAGCACGGTTGTACCGTGACAGGTAATGTGTTCAATGCAGGGGATTACACCTGGCCACATCTTTGTGAAACTTTGTGTGGCACAGAGATTATTTATGTCACATTCTCATTATAATGTACATCATATGCAGGGGTGTTTCGGGTGTTCGGGGACAGGCTGTCATCCAGGAAGCTCACAGTCAACTGTCCTGATCCTGAGAGAAACTAAAAAGGTTTTGTCATGGCATTGGCAGATTCCTGCAGGAAGATACAGGCTTTTACCCTGGCAATACACACTGAAGGACAGATGCAGGCTGGGACGTTAGGAACAGAAGCAAAAATAGTTAAGGAAATTATGCACAAATGAATTCAATTTTCTTGAAGTTTTTGAAAGAGACGACTCGGAGGGCAATTGTGTAAAAATAGTAATTTTAGATAATTTTAGATGAAGAGGAAATGCAGCAGAAAGAATAATTGTGGTAGAATTATGTTCAGCTTTTCAGAAGTTATATGACTAAATGAAAACAAAACTTCTTCCTTCATAGTAATATACATCATATGCAATCCTATTTGATCTCTTTCACTCCTAATTGGCAGCAGATAAATGTCTCTGTGTGTACATATTGATTTTGATCTCTTCTGTTCTGCAGTGGATGAACTGTAGGCCCCAGTCAAGCAAACTGTTCATTTTTTTTCTGTCAACATCTGTTTCTTTCTACCATTTCTTGCCTTCAAAGATGAAAACTTCTATATTAAAAATAGAAGTTAGGGAAGACAGAATTCAATCAACTCAATAATCCCCAGTAGCAATAAAACATTTTGTGATTGTTCTCTGTCCGATACATACTTCTAGCTTAACAAAGATTTTTGCATGGAAGCTTGCTTATCTTTAATAAAGGAGTGGAGGAGACAGGCTGTTCCCCTCCACACTTGCTAATTTTCGGTAGCCCTCAAGGGTGAGCTTTGTGCAGCTCCCAGGACTCGCAAGGAAAGGCCAACTTCCCATGAAATCGTAAGGCTCATAAAGGCTGGGGTTACAGCTGCACTAAGTGTAAGCTGCAAGAAGTTCACTTTTGTTACTTTTGTGATTTTGCAGCTTGTGAACAAAAGCCTCATATTTCTGTATGCTTTAGAAACTTACCTGAAACCCATTTAGAAGACGTGTGGGCATCTCACTGTACCAAGTTCCTCTAGGCACTGGCTGGTCACCTACATGTTGCCTCAAATGTCATGCCATGTTATTTGGATGATGTGAAATTGATTGTTGCTACATTTATCTGGGAAGAGTTTATAAGACAGCAGTTTTGGGGTTTTTTTTCTCTCCTTTGACTTCTTGAACAAACAACACAAAGTATGAGTCAATATTTTTTTTTTCTAGCAAATCCATGGCCAACAAGGAAACACGTTGGCTGAATTTAGCATTAGTTTTGGGAACACAAAGCAATTTGCAAAGACTGTAGAAATGAGCTTGTATTTAGGATGTAGCTTCTGGATATGGATCCAAGTCTAAGCTCACACCAACCATTCGATATCCCTTTTCAGTGCATCAAACACATTTGCCACCTTCTCACCTACCCCAGAGAAACAGATATTGCTGATAGGTTTGTGGGGTTTCTTTTTCTGCTCACATATTTTATGCATCATGCTTTACAGTATATCCTAATGGTTGACTATGCAAGAATCACTGCAGCAGGCTTTTAAATTATGTATAATCTGCAAAATTGCTCTATCCAGGAAAAAACATAAGTGCACAAAGGCAGATATTTGTCGTTCACTTGACAAAGCATAAGTTTCTATTGTGGCTATTGTTTCTTTTGGGGGGTTTGGTTTTGGTTTGGGCTGTTTAGGGTATTTTTTGGCTGGAGGTGAGCAGGTGTTCAGCAAGGCGAGCCCCAAATGCCCCTGAAACAGAAAATCCTTTTCAAACTGTGTACCTTGAAGGAACAGCATATTGATACTTCTTCAGGAAAACACAAGTTTTTCTCCTGTCACATGCCATCCCCATTCTTCCTTGCTGTTTTTTTTTTCTGCTTCATCAGGATGTCTTGGCTAGGCTCGAAATAAGTTAGCTGTCCTTGGGGCTGGAGAATCCCAGACAGCACAGTGCTGTAACAGGAACTGTTTGTGAGGCACCATAGGGTCTACCTTACCTTTCTCTGAACCTGTATCCTCCCACTCAAAGGCAGATATTGCAAAGTGCCTATTACTTTGCCCTTCAACATGTCATGCAATGATTCTCTCTTTTGTTTGGATTTTTTGTGTGTGTGTTTTGTTTGTTTGTTGTTTATTTGGGGTTTTTTACATAGTCCTTGCTGGTCAACTACTGGTTTACACCTTCCAAGAAACACTGGTTCTTATTCATCAGATGTTCCAGAACTGGAAATGTCCTTTCTCCCCAGGCCTGAAGGGAGAAAGGTTTTGGTGTCCTTAGTGCTGATTTGTGGAGTACCCTGGAGGAGGTAGAAGGGCTGTTTGTCAGTGTGAAATACTAAGGAGTAAAAATGTTTTTAACCATTTTAAGTTCCCTATGACAGAAGTAGAATGTTGCACTTCCACAAGAACCTGTGAATTCAGATCATAAATCTGTAGGACCACTTTATAAATCATTCACAAAATATGCACCATGATTCATTCCTTATGGAGAGTATTATGAGAGAATATGAAATAAATGCATTTTTAATAGGGCCTGATAGCCAGACCATTGTCTTTTCAGGAGAGACCAGAGTACTAAAATAAACCTTTGCTTGCCTGTGTGTTAATTAAACTGGCCTACCTCCTTTGTCTCTACTTCCCTTCTACCTGTTACACTGATAATTGGCTTCTGGGAATTGAAAACGAAATTGGAAGCTAGTGAATGTTGTGGGGGATAGAATAAACCATGTGTTCGTGCATATTGAAGTGAAAGGAGGAAAGAGAGAGAAAGAGATACCATCTTCATATATTTTTGTATAGCCTCTTCTGAATTTTTTTATTTTTCTTTTTTTCTTCTTTGTTACTATTCCACAGTACTATGAGACAGGCTACTCTCCTGGTGTTCTGTGTTTTGCTATAGTCAAGAATTTTCACTAAGAAGCTGGATTTTCAGCCTAGAGAGATTTGGGTGACTTAAAGAAAATCTGACTTAAAAGAATTTAAAAGATGTTTATCTAATCTCAGCCTATAAAACTCTCCAGCTTTTTCATTCTGCTACCCAAGCTCTGTTTTGTGAGCTACTGCACAGACTGTATTTCCTGCTTCATTTGCCTTTGGGACTCAGTACCCTAAAGGTCTTATTTCTGTAGACGTGCTTGGGTGACCTAAATGTAATGACCTAAATGACCACAGGTATTTTTGCCCAAAGTTTCCGTGGTTTCAGAAATTCAGGCCCCAAAACCTGAGTCGGAGTCTGTCATGGTTTAAGCCCAGACAGCAGCTCAGCTCCACGCAGCTACCTGCTCACTTCCCCCTGGTGGGATGGGGGAGAGAATGGGAAGGGTGAAAGTGAGAAAATTCAGGGATTAATATAAAAACATTTTAATAGGTAAAGCAAAATCCATGCACCCAAGCAAGGCAACTAATTCATTCACCACTTCCCATGGGCAGGCAGGTGTTCAGCCATCCCAGGAAAGCCTGGCTCTATCACATGTGATGGTTACTTAGGAAGACAAAATGCCATCACTCTGAAAATCTTCCCCTTCCTCCTCCTTCCCCCAGCTTTATAGGCTGAGCATGATGTTCCATGGTATGGAATATCCCTTGGGTCAGTTGGGGTCATCAGCCATCCCAGCTGTGTCCCCTCCCAGCTTCTTGTGCCCCCCAGGCTGCTCGCTGGTGGGGGTGTGAGAGGCAGAAAGGCCTTGGCTCTGTGTTGGCACTGCTCAGCAGGAACTGCAACATCCCTCTGTTATCAACGCTGTTTCAGCACAAGTCCGAAACACAGCCCCATACTAGTTACTATGAAGAAAATCACCTCTGTCCCAGCCCAAACCAGCACAGTCTAAAGTACTTGGTTCATGATCCTGCATCCTCTTGTGCGTGATAAGTTGTTCAAACTGAGATAAATTTCAAGTCATGAATCTGTATAGTCATTCCATGACAAAGTGAGTGACTCTTATTCTGTGGCATTGCTATTCGTCAGATACAAGGGTTGTGCCTAAACAGCCGTAATTTTGTATAATAACTAAAGTCAGTAAAGTAGTGAATTATCAGAGCCTCTACCTCTGAAAACCTGCTGTCTCTGGCATGTATCTAGTAACACAGAAGGGTTATCTACTGACAGTATTCTATCTATTATTGCTATCTCTTCATTATTTCAACTAGCATCTGTATTACTTTGTCAGATCGCTATATGCCTGACTGATATCACCTGCTTTTATTATTACTTTCTTTCAAGATATTGAACTTCCAGGAAAAGAAATCTTAAATTCTCCTATCATGATACGTTATTTGTGACTTAACTTCTATCCAACATTAAACAGCATTTCATGTCCTAACACAGTTCCAAAGCTGTATATTTAGTGCCTGATCTAAAGCCTCTTCAAACCCCTGAAAGTCTCCATGGATCTGAGATTCACGTAAGGCCTTTAATGCTGCTAAAATATAGTACCGACTGAAGATGTCTCTGAGCAGTAATTACTGAGGAGGAATTGCAGTGGCTGAAGGCTGGACAGAAACACCTGGGGTTTGTTTGGAGCTACTGGAACATTCATTACTTTTGGTGGGGAAGGTCTATGCTCCCCAAGATACAGGCAGACTTAGATTTCATTGTTTGATGCAGTCTTTGAAATTGTACAGCAGATTTCCGTAAGTGGATAAAGTTCTTAATTAAATGAGGAAAAGTGGACTGCAATTGGCACAGGGACTGCTGTGCTGTTTTGTGAGCTGCAAAGTAGAATTTATTTTATCCTTCCCCATATTTGAAGTCTGTGTGTCTCAGGTGTTTGCAGATAATTTTTCTGTCGCAAAAGTTGCTGAGGAGAGAGGACTAGTGAAGCAGGGAGGTTGGTATCTGAGGGGATGTAGAATTGTTATGGAATTTCAAGTAAGGACACAAACCAAACGTTTTCTCAAAACAATCAGCACTGAAAAAGTTAACAGTGTAGGGAGTGGGGGGGGGCCTCAGGGTGTTTGAGACAAATAAGACTTTTTTTTTTGCTTCCCAGGGCTATAATTTCAAGCAGTGCACAGTCTATGGTGCAGAAAGATGAATGAGTTTACATGCAATTCATGTTTTTGAGGTTGCTCTTAGAGCTGCAGGAACTGGAATATGCCTAAAATAAATAAGCAGCTTTATAGAATGATTTTGTGGCAAGGAATGATTTTTGCCCACAAGTTCCAGATGCGTAGAATGAAGCACTACAACACAGTTAATTCTGGTTTTATTCACAGTTTTGTTCCATAGACCCTGGGATTATGCCACAGTGAGTACAGAAGATGTTCTTCCATGGCACCAGTTTTTCTCCGTAGCTGGAAGATACTGGCTTTTATTGTCCTATACCCTGTGGCTTACAAATTAACTCAAGGGAACAGCTATGTAAACACTACAGTTAGAGACTGGGAATGAAGGGATAACCTTTTCAGCCTTCTGTGAAGGATTTTCAGGGTGAGGCAACCTTTAGGAACTTGGGCTAGAAGGGAGTTTAGCTAGCCCAGTCACCTCACACAGCGACAAGGGCAAGTGCTGCTAGACCTTCTTTTACAAAGGTTTTGGGTGCAAACAGTCATTCCTGTCTGTGAGACAGACTGCAATGCTGAATCAGGCATTGCAATTGCAAAAATCTCCCTTCAGGATGCCATCCAAATCTCTCAGTCCTTAGGATAAAGCCAGTATTTTACATGGTTATCTTGAACTTACCTCATCAGACATTGCAAAATCTGAATCATGTAAGTTTTTCTTACTGCTGAATAGATTGATTGGTAAAAGAAAAGTAAATCAAAGTAATGTTAGGGGGAAAAAAGTAAATAAGTAAATATAAGGAAAATCTAGCATGAATTCTCTGACTGCTACAGCCATTGGTCCCTGTTTCTCTAGTGCAACAATTTCTTTGCCTGACTGAAAAACCTGCCTTTGGTTTGACCCTCATGAATTCTAAAACAATTTATAAAAGACCTCTAAAAATAGTTTTAATTCCAAAATAGGTGAGGAGGTATTCATTAAACTCTCGTAGCAAACTGTTGAAGCAGCTACTTTGCACAACAGCAGGAATGAGTAAGATGTTAAGGTGGATGGTACAGGAGAAAACAGTTATTTTAACCCTGAGGTCTATTTACCTGAAGGCATTTAAACTCCCTAGTTTTAAAGGACTAAAAAATCACTAAGAAGTAACAGTGAGTCCATTTTACAGAAGTTCTATCAAGAAGGAGCTAAGGAATTGTTGTGCTGTTCTGTCAGTCAATAGAATTAACTGACAATTGAATTTAGGAGGAATTGTTTTGCAGATACCGATTTAATTCCTCAAAGTTACTCCTTACTGATACATTTATATATAGGTGTGGAGGGGTTTGGTTGGTTGTTTTTTGTGGGGTTTTTTGTTTGTTTTTGTTTTATGAAAGCTGACTATTTCTGGAGAAGATATTTCTTTTCATAGGTTTTGGGGGGGTGTTGTTGGTTTTGTTTGTTTGGATAGAGGTTTTTTGTCTGTTTTGTGGTTTGTTTTTATTAACTTCTCCAAAACCGTTGGAATCCTCCCACTTTCCATAAGTGGTCTTTTTTTAAAAAGAAGAATTGAGGTTTTATATATTCTTATATCCAACTTTTCCATTTCTCTGAGACATAAAGGAAAAAAACAAAACCATTGTGGTTTTTTTCCTTTTTAAGCACTTCTGTTTCATATCTTTGCATAAAATCAAAAGTAAAGATAATGAAATTAGAATAGAAGCATGTTCTACTCAGCCTACCCCAATGCAATTAATAATTAAGATCAAATGGCTTGTAAAATACCTACCAATTTGCTTAAAATGCTATGAAAAGGTTGCTGTAAGATAATTGCTTTTTGTTTAATATAACCAAAAAACAAATCCATGGTCCAATATCTTTTGTGTTGTATGTTTTCTGTTTTTAAAATTAATGTGACATAAGGCATTCTTTATGCTAATGTTATAGCTCCTTGGATGAGCTTAACACCATTATCTTCTTTAATGAATTATTCATTAACTGTTGAAAACTTAACTTTATCATTTTTACAGTGTGTAAATGAAACTTTGAAGTGCAATTTAACTTTAAAGAACTTCAGATTGTAGAGAATTCTCGTAAACCACCAAAAATTGCTGTACTAGTAATACTGTCTTATAGTGAAGTGTAAGCATGTTATGGTGAGCATGTTTGCAATTTTTAATTTTGCTGCTGCTTTTTAAAAAATCTTGGAAAGGATTCCTGGTTGGTTTTACTTTTTGGCATTTTTATACACTTTTAGTTACGTCTTTTTGTATATAAAAATACTATTTGTAAGCACAGCAAAGCTCATCTCCTCATTGTTCTTAACTATTGAGATAGAAGTTCTGTGGGTTGGTGGTGCAATAGGAGCAGGACTCTTGTTCCCGCACCAGATTCTAGTCGTCTTGTTAAGAAATCAAAGTCCTTGGTGCAAGTGAAAGACAGACAGATACTAGGAACTTCTCAGATTTTTGTTTGTGTCCAATATTCTTTCCTACATAAGCAGGTGAGGGCTGCAGTTTCATGTGAAGTTATTTGTCTTTCTGTAGTGATCCCTACACATTAATTGGAATACTGGGCTTTGTGATTCTGTGTGACTTCCCTGTCTCCAGGAAAGCTGGGCACTGAATCTAAATTTCTTGCTTTCCTCCCTAAAAATGGGGCATGGTATTGCTAAAGAATAATTGGTGATTAATCATGATACCATGTTGACCCTGAAGCTTGGTCACAGTACCTGACAATGAATTTCAAGTTTTAGGAGGAACATTTGGTTAACAGGTCAGTCCCATACTGTCTTCATAATGTTGGAACGTGCATGTTTATGTTTTTGCATCACACGTGAATTTAATCACAGGTTTTGTGGATTTTATTGCATATGAGTAAATGTATGTAAATGTTACAATTCTGGTAACTGGTGGGGAATTTTACTGGGCAATTGGGCTCATTTTTTTGAGGTTGTTAGATGGCTGTATCTAAGGAAATACATATTTATATCCATGTAGCAATGACTTGTTTCCTGATGCTTAGTGAGTGTCACCTGTAGTGGGACATGATTGATTGCTGTGCTTTGATAATAACATGACTGAATGGGGCACTGCAGGGCTAAGGGATCAGATACAAGTCTTCCTAGGTGAAGAGGCAAATGATAAAACAGGACTGTTTCAACAGAGGCATTTTCCATGCACTAATTTCATGCTAAGCCATGGTTTCCTGATATCTCTAAATCGACTCTGAAAGCTGGGGGTTCATCTTACTGTTTAAGTTGTTTTTATTCTCCGTGGAAATAATGGCTTCTGGGTATCAGGGAGCAGCATGTGCTTGTTCTTCCTAGGGGAGCACATTATCAGCTTTATTTTTATGTCCTTGCAAGAGATTTTCATTTTAGACATTTTAAGACTGAGAGCTGCAGTATTTTATAAAACCCCACTTAGCAAGCGTGTGCTTACTCTTTCTCTCTTCTCTCCCTTTCCTTACTTCCATGGTCTCAGAGCTTGCAACTCAAAGGACTCTAAGGAGCGTTTATCTTAAGTCAGGAAACAAACTGGCCAAAAAGCAAATAGCTGTACTTAATTATTTTATTTATTTGTTTATTGTATTTCTTTCCCTTGTGTTAGGGTTTTCTGTATCTTTAACTGATGATATCCTCAAGGAAAACAGCCGTGTGTCCAGGTCTGTATTGTTTTACTGCCCTGCCTGTACTCTCCCTAGCCAGGGAGGTCCTTGGATGCTTCTTTCCAGGACTCTGAATGGTAGAAATACACAGCACTGTTGTTCTCAGCTAGAGATAAATCATTTGTCAGGTATATTATCTACAGAAAAGAGTGAGATTGGGGCGTGAGGAGGTATGAATTATAGCACTTTACATAATATGCCATCCCTCTGAATGTATGTGGCTGTGGACAGAAAACAGTATTTCTTCAAATGAAAAGTAAATCCTGTGGTATTATAGGCTCCTAACAATGGCGGTTCAGCAGTCTTGACTTGGCATCTGGTTTTGTGATATTTTTGTTATATTTCCATGAGCTATCATTACTGAAAGCTTTGCATTTGCCCATCTGCACATGGTGAAACGTGAGCATTTTAATTTTCCTCTCAAATCAATCATTTAAAATAAGAAATGCTTTATTGTTTTGGATTGTAGAAAACATTGAAATAATCAGAGTTTATCCTCCTTTTCAATCCAGAGTTCGTGCTCTTGTCTCCTCCTTTATGTTCCTTCCCCTTCCTTGTAGTCAAATTAAAACCTTTGAAGTTGAACACACAGAAAAATTCATTTTTACTTAGAATAACACAAGCAGTCATCACCATCAACTATTACATAGGAGATTAGCTTTGTCATTAAGAGGCATAATCCCTATAATACTCCTATTCATCAGGTAACA
This sequence comes from Falco rusticolus, assembly GCF_015220075.1. NCBI lineage: Eukaryota > Metazoa > Chordata > Aves > Falconiformes > Falconidae > Falco > Falco rusticolus. Next base: position 15,841,162 of record NC_051193.1, on the reverse strand, counting down.
TTTAAAGGAAGATGTGTGCAATTTAGTCCATGGTCCTGGCAATTGTTATTAGAATGTTACATAGAACTCTGGTAGGCTGAGTGAAAAAATAATTAGCACACCATTTTTCTCTTTAGCATTATTTAGCTTAAGATACTCAAATGTAATTTACAATCACTCTTCAATAACTGTGTTTTCCATACCACTGTTGGGCATTTGCTGGTCTGTAAGTTGTATCTGGTTCTCCCTATTTGGTGGATTTATTGATCTGTGACGCATCTCAGTATTTTCCTCATATATAAGCTAAGGCAGTATGAATTTCTGATCATATAAGATATCTCCTTTTCATCATTTTTTTGATACCAAAAATATGCATTCATTTGAAAATAAAGGTGACATATTGGCTTTCTGCCAAAGAGCTCTGCTTTAATGATATAGGCTGTATAATCTCTTGAAAACTATAGCAGAATGATGATATTCAGTGGGTCAAGGTAAACACATGTTGATGAACACATGCACAGAAGGAAGGTTACCACAAGCTACAGCAGCCAAACAGCAAGACTGTATATAAATTGTTGAGAACAAGATCTGAATTAAGATGCTGCATAGCCTGGATAGAAATGAGACTTCTGCATGCATGCTGCCCATCTGTCCCTGATAACTTTTGAATTTGCTGGTCAATTTTAACCAGCTCTGAAGGAAAAATCATAGTCTCAAAGGTCATTAAGTTCTTATGTAGGCCAGAAAATCAGCAGCAAAATAGAAGAGGGAGATACAAATGGATGTTCCCTCCAAAAGCGGCTGGCAGGTTTTGGACATTGTAGGTTCTGCTTGGCATCAGGCAGGCAGCGACTGCCTGGCACTTGCACAGCCAAGGCAAGCCACAGAGCTCTCTGCCTTTTTGCTAGAGGGAATGCTACAGGAAATGCAGTGGGAAGCTGCAGGGGAAGAAGGATGTGGGAGAGCAGGAACTTGCAGGGTAAAAATCCACAGGGAAACTGGGAATGCTATTCCTACTGCTTGTTTGTTTTATTGTATATGCTGCGCTTTGTGTATTGGCAAAAGTCTTGAGCAAGGTTGAAGCCAGACCTGAATAACAGCAAAACAAACAGTGCAGGGCTGTACATTGCACATAAGCAACCTAACAGTTTTACAAGGAATTTCACCCAGCTTAAATCACCCTGGAGTTCCAATTAAGTGTGAAAGGATTACATGTAAAGAAGAGCAGTGCAACAATAGCAACCCTTGTGGCTGAAAATCAAGCTGGTTGAATCAAAACTCAGCCTTGTTGATTGAGTCATAAGGTGGTTCTATATATGCGATATGAATTTGAGACCAATCTGAAGAACGGAGTGGAGAGATCATGTAATTTCATGAACACAGGCAAGAAAAAATTGAGGAGAGATACACATTTCAACCATCCCCTATAGAGAAGTGCTTATTTTGGAGTAGGAAGGTCAAGAAGGAGGAGCATCTACTAAAATGGAAATATAATAAGAACTTCATGTCAGGACTTAGGGAGAGAGTAGAAGTTTCATATCTGGTGAGCAGAAAAGAAAAAAAGTAATTGTTGCCATTTTCCTCATATTTTTGTCTCGTGGATGCTGATGGTATATTGCTGTTTGACTGAATACTTTCTAGCTGAAAAGTGATCTTGCACTGTTGATTTATAAGGAGGAAACTAATTGAAAAAAAGTTGGCAAGGTGACTCGGTAGATGAGGAGGGATTCATCTGTTATGCTCTGATGCAAGTCCTGGCAGAACTAGTTACATTATCATTATGTTTCTGGTGTCAAACAGCCAGTTTTCAGATTTTCTGACCCTACTGGTATTTTTTTATTTGTAGAGAGTTATGTACGGCTTGTTGATTGAGTTCAACAGCAGGGTAGGCAGCAGCGATCAGTTTTGCCCTAACTGAGAATCATTGCAGTCAATGGGAATTTCTGTAAGAGGTTTCCAGGGAGAATCTGCCAGCCAAAAGGCAAAGGCAAAACTAAATTATCATAGAAAATTGCAGCAAACCTAATTAAGCTAGGTTTGTGGAGAGAGTTACTGGATTTAACTACATGAATATCTATCCTCTGTAGTCACTAAAGATGCTTACAACATAGCCCTCTCTAGCAAATAATGCAGTACCTAGCTAAAATCTATAAGGATTCTCTCTCATGTGCCTCCATATGGTACAAGGTGTTTAATATTAATCCTTAAGATGGCAAGTTTTTGTGACATTTGAAAAATGCTCACATATGCTCATGGTGAGGACCAATATGGCTACAAACGATTTGTGCAGTGTGGATGACACAGCAGTCTGCTCTCTCAAACAGTGGTTTTGCAACATAGAAAGATCAGAGAGGCATTTCCTGAGCAAGTGCAGAATGCAAAATACTGTTCCTTAAGGAATTGGCATATAGTGCACACTGAGAGTGCCGTATACCATTAATCACAGGCTCTCTCTGCTAGAAAGAGAAGACTGTAAAATCACATTGTAATGTTTTCATTAAGGCAGATGACAAAAGAGACGATGTGACCTCATGCTAATCAGAGAAGACGCTATCAGTGTTGCACAGTCCCAGCCAGACTTTTCATTGAGTGAAGAATTGATTCTCTTCTGCCCCTTTTCCTTTTCCTTGTGGCTAGGGTTAGTATCATAACCGATTAATGATCATTATGAAAACACTGTCCAGAGATCCCAGTGAAGATCAGAGCCCCATTGCTATGGGCTTTTCAGTCCTGAGTTTTTTACAGATGTTGTGAAACTGGCTCCATTCTTATTGTGAGCTGCTCTCTATTCTGTTGTACGCAGCTGTGAGTCCTTCAGCGACTGGTTGTCAGCCATTTCTGTGGTGTCTTTCCCAATATATTTATACTGACCTAGAGAACTGCAATCCTACAGCACCTGCCAGTTGTCAGGATTCTGGCATACTAATAGTGTAATACGGATGAACTTGGTCATTGGGGAAATTCTGCTACAGCCTAAATAACACCAAATACGGAGACTGAAGGCAATAAAACCAAAATCTAAAGACCTGTCAATTATTCATTTCCGACTTCTGTTTTGCTTAGGACATTTGGAAAGGGGGAGAGAGAAGACCTGGAAAAGAGAAATCAACATCACTTTGACCTGATTTATTATTTTTCACGAGCATCTGTATTAATGGCTCTGAAAGCCATTGCCCTGTCTGGGAGTCACTAGAGGGCAACAGAGTCTGGTACCGGTCCTAGCAGATTTGTTCCGCTGAGCGGTAGCAAGGGCGGGTACTAAAGCTAGCCAGTGCTGAAGCACTAATACAACTTTTTCAGGCTTTATAGGAGGTCTTGGGCTTTACACATTCAGATTTTCTAGGGTGATTGGTTTTTGCTTTTTATATTACACACAGCTCTTGGAGATGAGACCCTAAGTCATTCCCAGAGCTTTTACTCTTGGCCAAAAAAAAAAAAAACCCAACAAAATTTTGTAGGCCTAGACTCAAAGAAAATGTTTACAAGGTAGTAATTACTGCCTTGTGGTGAAGGACCTAAAGTTAGCCATCGTGTCACACAATGAAAACCTTTCTGTGCCTTGTAACTATGCAAATCGGAGCTAACAAGTCAGCATAGCCCTGTAAAAACTTCTAGTATCTTGAAGAGAGGCAGCTTGGGTCAAAATGCTTCTGTAATAAAATGCACATGATATGCTGACCAAATAAAAGACCTACGTTGTTTACCATCTCCCACATTCTTCCTTGATTTCAGACATAAATTCCTAGTAAAGACTCACTGAATTTTAGTAAGCATATATGTTGCAGTATAGCATTGGAGTTTACAGTGCAGTTTACAGTATGATACAATTCTGTAAATGTAGAGTTATTTCTTTGTAAAGTGAATAGTCTCATTAAAAAAATCTTAGCTTCTTAATATAAAATTAGACTATAAATGTGCAAATGTAGACATCTAAAGACTGGATATTGTGTATGCAGATAAATATATCTGTACAAAAGGGGAAGAATGGTCTAGCTCCTAAAAATACATTAGTATAGGATCACACCGAGAACACTTCAGCTGGAAGGGACCTACGGTGATAATCTAGTCCAACTGCCTGACCACAGCAGGGCTGATGAAAAGTTAAAGCATACTAAGGGCATTACCTAAATGCCTTTTAAACACCAATAGGCATTTGGCCTTGACCACCTCTCTGGAAGCCTGTTCCAGTGCTTGACACCTTCTCAGTAAAGAAATATTTTCTAAACCCTAGTTTGATTGTCCCCTGATGCAGCTGTCAACCATTCCTATGCATCCTGTCATGGAATACCAGGGAGAAAAGCTCAGCACACCTCTCTCCTCAGGAAGCTGCAGAGCAATGAGGTTGCCCCACAGCCTCCTTTTCTCCAAACTAGATGAAACAAAAGACAAAACCTACAGGGGCTTCCAGTAAAAAGCTGCTATATGGCAATGTATGTTTAATAAAAACACTTGGCTATTTTAAATAGAGGGGAAAAAAGACAGCTTGTGAGATACCACAGTGAGAAGCCCATTACAAGTATAACCAAAGGTCTGTTGTATGTGCTGCTGAGGGCAAATCTGTCCTGTAGTGCTCAAGCTGAATGATGAGATAAGGTGATTTTACCTTCCTGGAGTATTTTATCTCAACTGAACTCCACCATCTCTATTAGGGCTTTGCCTTAAATACAAGGCCAGTATAAACACTCACTGTCACATTCAAGACAATAGCTGTTAAAAAGGAATCAGACCAACGTTTGTTTTGTTGTTGTTTTTTTTTTTTTTAAAGGAACTTTTGTCATTACATCTGTATTTGCCAAGTAGGAGACTGATGTCACAATACAAGCAACTTATGAGGACACGTGTGAAAGGCAGTAATTATAGGTCAATTTGTGGAAGATTATCAGGAAAATAGGTAAAGTGGATGGCAGTCTTAATGTTACTAAACATTAAGAACTTTTTTAAACAAGATTTTCTACCCAAAAAAAAACCCAAAACAAAATAACCCACAACCAACCTCTAAAACTTTAAGGATAAAATGCACAGGGTACATAGAGAAAGTGGTAACCTTTTTTAGGTATATAAAATTCCAAAGATATTTGAGAGGATAGATGCTACAAGATGATTTGAACTTGTGTCAAACACAAGAACAAGAGGCATGAACTAAAGCCAAGAAAGGGTGAAGTCCTAAAGGAATGCAAGTAGAGCGTGTCTGTGCACAGAGAACAGTAATGCTGTATTAAAAATAAGGCAATGTTACGAACAGTCATTGCAAGAAATAGGGTTACACAAATATCTAGGGATAAAACATAATTGTGGGATGTTTCAATTGGCTCCAGACAATGCAGTGATAAGAGGATCTGATGTCTGCTTCTGATTTCATAAGTCCCTTGCAGTTTGTGTATTTAGATTAACTGTATTTCTGTTAAGAACTGTTCTTCCTGCTAGGATACATTGCCATATGTGCAATATTGGAAGCAGCAATACTATGTGTTTGTGCTGCTTAATGAAACATTAGTCTTTGTATGCATGCAGCTATTCAATAGAACTTCTATATAAATAAACTCTACGCAGAAAGTGTTCATCATTGCCCCTCCTTGGATGCATTAATTGCTGCATTAGATTTCTTTATTGCAGCTTATTTAGCTGAGGTTAAACAAACCCTGAAAATTCTCTGCCCCACCCATGTTGTGCTGAGTGTAGGAAAGAAAACTAGGTAACCCCCTGGGTAACTAGGGAGCTCTTTACAAAGAACTCATTTCCAGTAGACTTCCAGTGACCTCGGAGTTCCTTTAACTTACATGATGATGGCTATCCCCAGTGTCACTCCCACTTCCTTCCTCAGCATCACAGTACACACCAGAGTTGAACTGAAGTTTGTCTTGTTTGCTGTCCCCAGGTATGAAGCTAGAGACTCCTTCTCCATATATTCTTGAGATGTGCCAGGGCCGGCTGACAGGCTACAGTCCAATTCAGGGCTTTGTGGGTTACTACCTTTGTAACAAATTTTTTATAACGAGTTAAGTCAAAGTAATTATTAAGATCTTTCATGAAACACTATAATTCCTGAAGACTGACTGTGCTAATAAAAACACTCTGCAAAACAAATTTCTTTTCAGAACATAGACTGTCCAGTTTAATGATTAATTTGCACTAAACATCTCATTAATAGCACAGATTGTTTTGCCAATGCTTCTGAACAAATATAATTGGAAAATTTATCAAAAATTCCTTAATGTATTTAGTGCTGCAAAAGACAAAATAGAGAAATTAATAGCAATATCAAATGATTTATTTGAATGTTATGGTGTACTGTTTTGTGGTTGAGATCAGAGCTGTAGATCTGTACAGCCTGCCAGTTCTAGCAGTGGGTTTTCTTCTAGCAATGTTTTACTATAGCCCACGTTCCTATGTGAAACAGGTCTTGACCTCAGTCTTAGAAGAACTGAAAGAAGTTGGTAAAACTCCCCATTATCTCAAGGAATGCATAAGTAAGCTGAGCAAAGTGAGCTGGTTAGCGCCCAGATCAGACCCCTGTTCCTCTAGTAATCTAGCTCAGGAACCTGGCTCTAACTCAGCCAGCTGTCCAAGCTGTGCTTCTTTCATTAAAGGATAAAATAAGGAGCATCATGCACACTTGAGTGTCGCAGAGGCAGGGGCCAGGATGTGGTTGGTGTGCAAACCCGAAATTGGAGGTGCTCCTGCATCTGTCTGTTTAGATGTAACCAAGAAGGATGAAAATGCTGGCGCGTTTTCTTTTCCCGTTTGCCATTGTTTCCAGTGTGCAGCTTTCTCAGGGCAGAACTGACATTTCTTATGTGAACCAGAGCATGGAACTTAGAAAACTAAGATGTTCTTCTACTTTGTAGACTATCTATGAACATGTAGCAATGTTTGCCAGGTGCCCACCAAAGCTGCTCTATCATTTCCCCTACTCAAATGGACAGGGGAGAGAAAATATAATGTAAGGCTCATGGGTCAAGGTAAGGACAGGGAGAGATCATTCACCAGTTACTGTCATGGGCAAAACAGACTCGACTTGGGGAAAGTAGTTTAATTTATTACCAATCAAATCAGACTAGGATACTGAGAAATAAAACCTAAATCTTATAACACCTTCCCCCCATCCATCCCTTCTTCCCAGGCTCAATTTTATTCCTGATTTTCTCTGCCTCCTCCTCTTCAGCAGTGCAGGGGATGGGGAATGGGGGCTACGGTCAGTTCATCACATGTTTCTGCTGCTCCTTCCACCTCAAGGGGAGGACTCCTCACACTCTTCCTCTGCTCCAGCATGAGATCCCTCCCATGGGAGACAGTCCTCCATGAACTTCTCCAACCTGAGTCCTTCCCACAGGCTACAGTTCTTCATGTACTGCTCCAGCATGGGCCCCTTCCACAGCGTGCAGTCCTTCAGGAGCAGGTTGCTCCAGCGTGTGTCCTCCATGGATCCACAAGTCCTGCCAGGAGCCTGCTCTAGTGTGGGCTTCCTACAGGGTCACAGCCTCCTTTGGGCATCCATCATCCACGGGCTGCAGGTGGATCTCTGCTCCACCGTCAGCCTCCATGGGCTGCGGGGGGATCTCTGCTCTGGCGCCTGGAGCACCTCCTGCCTCTCCTTCTGCACTGACCTGGGTGTCTGCAGAGCTGTTGCTCTCACATAATCTCACTCCTTTCTCCATCTGCAGTTATGCAGTTCTCCCGTGCAATATGTTATCCCAGAGGCGCTACCACCATCACTGCTGGGCTTGGCCTTGGCCAGCAGCGGGTCTGTCTCGGAGCCGGCTGGCAGTGGCTCTGTTGGACCTGGGGAAGCTTCTAGCAGCTTCTCACAGAAGCCACCCCTGTAGCCCTCCTGCTACCAAAACCTTGTCAAGCAAACCAGTTACATCTTTGGTTTGATTATATTCATTAGTCTAATGTTAAAAAAAATTATTTCGGTTTTTATATCTCTGGTACCTTGCTGGGGTTTTGGGAGGTGCAGGGATATGAGAGGAAGCTTGGTTATTGTGTGTTTGTCTTTTTTCAATTTGGAGTAGTTTTGTGAGTATTCAGTAGTTCCTCTTCAGCCTGTAGTATTCATATCTCATGAGCCAGCAATTAATATTCTTTCTGGACTGCAGAAATTTGAAAATTATTCCATCACAACCTCTGGCTTGCTTTAGTTGAGCTTGTGGCTTCCATGAACGCCTTTATATGGAACTTTCAACGATTTTTCAGGGACTTTCCATGAAAAAAAATTAGTTGCTTTTATAATGGGAAAAAGCAAACACAGAAGTATCATGAACATTGCCGAGGAGAGCTGTTAACTGTCTTTGTAGAAAAACTGTGCCAGCTTCTTTGGTAGATACCTCTGTAGCTGGACGTGCTTTTTTTTCTGTTTTTAAAGAACCAAACTTTTAAGGCAAATAAGCTTTATAATAATAGTGTTCTTTTAAGTTTTAAAGATGGATAACTCGAAGCGTTCTATGCCTAGTGTGAAACACATAGGAATAAGCTAATCCAATGTATGAATGTTTATGCACTCACACAAATATATAAATCTATATATTTATATACATCTAGAAAGAAATATGAACTGTCACTGCCAAGATAATAAAAAGTGTATCTCAAAAAAAGAGGAAACCCTTGTAATTCTTCAAAAGACTTATAAACAATGTTTACAACCACCTTAGAGTCTGGATCTTTTCCTCTAGCTGGGCTTATTAGCCTCGGTGCAGTGTCATGCTGATAAGGCTCTTCCTCTGTCAAAGTCAGCTCAGTAAAAAGTAATGTGGGTACTTGGGCCCTGTGTTGAGTTACACACTACAGATCCCCAGAACTTATTGATTCAGTTCTTGCCTCTTCTGCAAAACACCTTGTGACCTTTGGAAGTGTCTGATTTCTGTTTGCATTGGTTTCACGTTTGCAAATAGGACTAAATACCTTTCTTTTCTGTTTTTTTCTGTTTTATGTGTGTTAAGTTCTGTGGGATAGGGATGGTCTCTTGGTACATAGTGTGCAGAACTCTACAAGACAAGTATCCAGCTTGAAGTCTCTGGCTGCTAGAGTAGGATGCATAATTTTACTCAATAATATACTTAATAGAAAAAATTGTTATTAAGAATTTTGCAGATTATAACTTTTGGGAAATGTTCTAAAAATAACACAACAATGACTGCACCAGTTAATGAAGTTGACCTGGTATTTTGCAGAGCTGAAGATACACTTCATTATGCTAGAGGACTAATATAAACAGCCTGTTAGTGCACCCAGCTGAAAGTTACAGAGATTCCATTTCTGGAGTGACAGCAGTGGGATTCAAGCACATCCAGCAGTGCAGTGTAAATAGTGGTAGACACTTTGGGTTTACATTATTTAACTGTGATTTTTGACTCGGAGAGAGGTAATGCTCTGAGTATGCTTTCAAGCACCTTTCTTCTGGAGACCTTTAGAATCAGACATTAATTTTCAGATGTTATAAATCTTGTCCAGTAAGTTAGTCAAAATGTCATTTTCTCTTTGCTATGATTGTTAGAAATATAGGAGATACCTGAGCTGTTAATAAATTTTCTGCTTCCGTAACTGGACAGAGGAGTAGGATCTCAGCTGCTGTATTAGGTTGACTACTGCAGAGAGAGCTTTACCAGTTACAAATTATTCTATATTCCCATTTGGCAACTAGTGGATCTATGCAGTTTTCAGATCAGATCTTACTCTATTTGCTGAAGAGCATTCCACACTGTACTTTACCTGCTAGCCAGAGGCCAGCATAGTAGCCTCTTACGTGTTCAGCAGCACAGCTTAGATACAGAAAATGGAAGATTCTAAGCTGATAGCAATCTCAGCAGCTCCTTTAAAATCAATGGACTATCTAAGCTGACGCATGTCAGCTGAAGACCTAGCCTTGACGTGTTTTCTGACGTGGTTTTGACATGTTGTCATTGGACAAATTTTCCAAGTAATTATATTTTGCAGCAGTCATGCCATCAAGGTGCTGACTTTACAAAATAGCTTTTGAAGTTCGAACATCATCTAAGCAATACTTGAATGACTTTGGCAAATTTATGGTGGTTTGTGCATAAGCCTGCCAGTTGTTTTCCTCTTCAGCTGGAGTTTGAGACCTTATATTGTGTGCTATAGAAAGAGTTTATCATTAAATCTGCTTGTTTGAAGAGCAGATGATTTCATATCTATGGATAGGTATGTAACTACCTACCTTCCCTGTGTCAGGTTAGGAATCGGAGACCATCTTACTGGAATGCCACAGTAGCAACACACAATCTAAATAGGACCCTTTATATTGTATGTCAATAGTGAACAGAAGTCACATGGCTGCTTACAGATAGAATCCCTTTTGAGAACAGCAACCAATAAAACACCAATCCAATTTGAAGCATGGTATAAGGACTGTAAGACACCCCTTTTTCCTCAAGAAAGTCAAGCAGAAGCTCAGAGGTCTCTATTTGCATTATTAATTCATTAAAATATGGACATCATCTAACAAAGACTTGTCCAGAAAGTATGTTCATCATTCAGTGTGCTAAACAAATAATAGGTAAAAACACTCAGTTCATTTCCTTGCTGTTTCTAAGTAGCATGTCATATTGAAAAACTAACCCTGCCTCATGAAAATCATAAATATACAAAAGAAAACCACTGTCTCTAAACTGGAGAGAGATTTTTCAGCCTTATCTTTGCTGGCCTTTCTCCAAGTCCTTCAGATGATCGGCCCCTCTCTGTAAAAACAATAACCAAGAGGCGGAGAGAACTCATTCTTTTGAGTAAAACCTAAAAAGGCACTTTAATTAGAAAAGAGGGAATCATTTTTCCCCCAAAAGGAGCAGGTGTCTGGGTTTTCTTTAATTTCATTGTGCCACCTTCCATGCTTTGATTCTGCTCATTATAAAGATAAGGCTGAAATAGGAATTCAGTGCTGACATTTTGGAGATGGACTTTGGTTCTGCTTTTGCAGTCAAGCTGTGCTTGCAAGGATGAAATTCAATTTGCTTTGCATTTCCTAACACTATAGGGAAAGTAGTGTGAATTCTACATTTTAAAAAATAAGGAAACTTGAACTTAATTGAAATGGAGCACTATGGGGATTGGCTAGATCTTCCTCCAGCTTTTGGTGCTGTGACTGCAGGTTTTGCACATAGTTAAATGATCACGTATGAATTGCAAGGGTGGGTGGCCCTTCCAGGAGGAATAGATGGAGTTGTAGACCCTATTAATACTGTTCAGTGAAATGCATGTTTTGTCATATGTCTCTGGAGAATTGTATTCCTGCCTCCTTCATTACAGGAGCTACACTGACCCCAGCTGTGCCTGTCGTTGTTCCCAAATGTTGGTCTGGGAGTATAGGAAATAAGACAAATATGAACATACTGAAAGTTATACCTTTGCTTAAACATGGTAATGTAACGGATTTATATTATTAATGGCTATCTGGGGGGAAAAAAAGAAAAATGGGGTACATCATTTAGATCTACAATGTAGGCCTTCCAGAGATACTGTGCAAAGTTATTCCTTTAGTTACTTTTATCTATCTGGAAGTGCCTTTTTCCAGCTGACCAGTATACACCTTTCATGTCTATCTTTACCATCCTTCTTCTCTTAATGAAATACGTTCATTAGATCTTTACTCCAGGTGATTCTTTAAACTTATAGCATGAGAGGAAAGAAAGAATATTTCACAGTGGTATGTTATTGCACTTGTTCCTTAAAATGCTCAAGCCTGTAATATTGTTCAGCCCCCAGGTGTAGAACATGAACTCCTGAGGTTGAACAGAATGATTCACTTGTTTCACTATGAATTCAAAGTGGATATGAAGCATAAATCCCCTTTTTCCCTCTGTAATATAGTAGCCATGAATCACAATGTCACGCTGAGTCGATCATAATCTAACACTTCACGCCTCAGCCAACAACTTGATTTGTCAAGAGAACAGGCTTGCAAGCTGCCAATAGCGTTGATTCCCATTGGAGAAGAAAGGATAATTAAGCCCTCGGCGAGCTAATTTCTTTTTATTTTATAAAAATAACATGTACTTTTATCTTTTAAGTAAACAGAAATGAAGAAACATTACATATGTATAGAATCAGTTAAGTGTTTACTTTCCCTGAATCATTAGTATGAGTTTTTATTCCAGTTCCACCTGATAAAATTTGTCCAGGATCATTTTATTCCACCATACAATAATACATTGTGCTACATCTCAATTAGGGAAACTGAAGCTAAAGTTAATTACATGCAATCTGCGTGCTAACTGGCCTGCAACAGGGTACCACTATTCCTGGATACAAGTGTGAAGCTGCCTATCTCTGAGCTTGATTATGAGCATGAATAATCCTTGTGTTTTGTTGCAATTCTAGTCCATTGCACCAAGGTAATGAACCAAATGTGCTTGGAGTTGTGAGTCCTAAACATATAGGAAGGTCAGCACCCATATTTCTAATATGCTGTGGTATGTTTCCCATATGGAGATGTGCTACATGAAGAAATCAGTCTGTTATGAGCAAAAATTCCTGTTTCCTGAGGAGGATGCTTTGTTTTCACTCCTTGTGAATTTAGCCAGCAAGCGGAGACCTCTTTTCCATGTAGGGAAATACTGATACAAATAAATATCATACCGGCATGCAGGTATTATTTGACTATGCTTATGAATATTTACATTGAAATTAGATTTTGTTCTTGCATTTGTATTCCCAGCGTGCTTGGGAATTTATGAAACACCTAATAGTCCATGCACAGCCTGGATAAACCCATTGATCTGCCTGTAATAGATTCTTCCACTATTTTTCCTTTTCATTGTAGAAGAGAACAGTCAGCATTTATCCATCAGGGCCAAATCACTCTATTTTTCTTACTTGCTAAATTTCACGTTTGGCAGCATGACAGAAAAAGAGAAGCACAGACTTCCCAGGCATAAGGTGGGAAGGTTCAATCTTGTCATCAAGTCTGATTTCCTATAATCATAAGTAATATTGCAGAAGACGACCTGAGTCCCTGTGTGCTGTAGCCACAAAACACTCCCCAGCATCCTGGAAAAAACTCTGCCATTACAATGAATGATGAGGCTAGCTGTCAAGATGGAAAACAGTCTCTTAACTTCAGTAATACAGAGCAATCTGCATCTCTTTCTTCCATGGCTCATATGTAATGAACTAAGGAGCTGTTCGTGTCTTTGTCATCTCTGGGCATCACATAGTCTTAGGAGGAGAGAGGTAAAGCATCCTTTGTATTCTTCCCAACTCCCCTCCTAGCAGCAGAAAATACAGACCAAGAAAGCACCCTCATTTACAAGCTTACAACAAAGCCCAACTTACGTGGTTCAGAATGGTTATTTAAAGATTTCTGGTGGTTTAGGGCTTGATTCTTTACTTCCTGCTACACTGGAATTGGATATAGTTACAGTATCATGTAAATGAATAAGCTTTTGTCCTCCTAGTTATTTCTTGTTTCTTCCTACAACTGTATCTCTTAACAACCCCTACCTGGTTTTCCTATTACATATTCTATAATTGCTGGGATACATGCCATCCATAAGTCTCCTGAAACAAACTCTTTTTTTTTGGCATTGATGAAACTTAATGTGATCCAGTCGTACTTGACTTTTTCCAAGTATTTGCTTGGGTTGAATTGCTAAGGCACCACAGCTCTGCCCCATCTTCTCTGCTCCACTGGAACAGAATGCAAGCAGCCTCTTTGAATATGGCTGCTTTTCCACGGATATGTTATCTATATTTTGTTTTTTTTCTTTAAAAATAGAAGTTCTAGTCAGCAACCCAGCTGCTATTCAAATTAAGCTATATGCAAATCATGCTTGGGAAGGGAATTTAAGTGGAAATTTATTTTGACATCTGTTTAAATTTTCTCAGATTTTGTTTGCGGCTAAAAGCTTTTTAAAAGTCTGTTAAAAAAAAAAACCAAAACCAACAACAAAAAAACCCCAACCACAACAAAACCTAAAATCAACCAAAACCCAAATCTTCCTCCTCTTAAGTGTCTGTGTTACTGAGGAAAAGCAGCATAAGTTAAAAAGAATTTATGAAATGTGACCACCATGTGTGTGGCTGGTGTTTGGGAGCTATAAAGTATATTTGTAAATGCTATCTACCTGTTTTCAAATTAGGAACAATTTATCCTTACAAAGCAAATTGTTACTACCACTGTGTCCTTACTCTCTACCCATCTGTATGATGAGTGTGCTGTTTTGGGGAGGGTACTATCTTTCATACTGCCTATAAAGTACCTAAGACAGTTCGGCACTAATTTCTGAGTGGTCCTCAAAATGCTAGTGCATATATATTGTGTATGCATCATCCAGTGCCAGAGCTTAGTTCCTTGTTGGAAGTGGCTAGATAATTTTACATTACTAAGAAATGATAATAATATGAGGTTTAAGGACTTCTCTTAGTCATCTGCGTAGAACATGCAGTACCTAGATCACCCATATATATTTTTCATTTTGAGAGGTATGTATAACATTATCCAGAGAGTACATACTTCAGAGAACGGGAAGAGAAAGAGAACTTAAAATCCAAACATCTTAATTATTCCCACTTCTACTAAAATCTCCCTGACAAATTTATTCCCATCTTCCAACAGTCCTTGTAAGATCTTTGCAGTTCCTTCAGCAACTACAGAAATTAACTTTACTAGAAGATTTCTAACTTTCTCCAAATTGTTTAGTTACTACTGTAACTGAATAAATGCAAATGTAAAAATGCAAATATTTAATGGTAGCCCATGACTGCAAATATACTGGTAGTTCTGTTTTAAAAATGGGTTTTGTTTTAAGTCTCCTGCAACATCCATAGCACGTTTACCTCTTCAGTCTTGCAAGATGCATTCCAGCATATAAGTCCTTCAGAACTGGAGAGTCTTCACTTGTTTGTCAGGTTTGAAACTATTGTGTCAATAAAGTGTTATCTGATGTTGTTCCATGACAAGACTCCTGCAAAAAACTTACTTCAAACCCTGTGGTAGTTAACATTTACCAGGCAGTATCTGTAAGATTGCTTACAGTGCGTTTTTACCTCTTTATAGTTCTGCATCTAGGAGGCTTTGTGGCAGATAGAAAGAGGTAACTTTGCAGCTGTCCATAGGAAGTGAGAAGCACCTTAAGGGGAATGCTTCAGTAATGTCACCCTGGGTGAACTAGGGGAGGAGTAGCCCAAAACATGTCGGGAAAATTGCATCTGAGAACCGAGATTACCATTTTGAGTCACTTTACAAAGGATGTGAACATCACAGTGGAAAATCTGATCCTTAGCAGCTTTAAGAACATTTTATCAAGTAATATATAGAAAGTATTTTGCGCCAAAACCAACTTGTTGGTTGTGTTTTTCCTTTACTTATCTCTGAATTTTAACTAAGGCAGAGATCAAAACGCAAGTGAGTACTCCATAACTCTAGCAGAACAGTTCTTAATAATAATGGAGTTCACATTTGTATAAACACATTTTGGTTCCCATAATTTGTGCATCTCTCCACAGAAAATAGCAGGATGTTGAAGATAGATGTGTTAGAAGGGGGACAGAGTATTTTTTATCTAATGTGTTGTGTGGCTTGACTTACTGTTTGTGTAATATCACAGACATTTTTAGGTTTTGTCTTCTGGGGAAAAGCTATATGCGTTTGTTCAGAGCAAAAGTTCAATGAACATTAGTATGCAAGAACAAATTTGAATTACATGGAAGTTACCCTTCAGTATCTTTGCTTGTTTAATGTGGTTTTAGATTATGAAAATAGCCACATTTTCTCAAAGTATCATTTTAGCGAAAATGGTATTTCTTCTTTTTCAATTCAACAAGACAACCAGCATTTTGTCACTTAGGCAAAGGACATCATGGCATTATGTAACATAACATAACGGTATAGTACACATCAATGACCCCATATTGACTCCCTTGACATACTTTTATAGTATTATTTGCATTTATTCACCTGGGAAAACCACTGGTTACTCACATAAAGGACTCCCAATAGACAAAGTGACAGTAAACTTGTAAAAACTAAGTATACTAGAAAACTGAACGAGATATTTTATATTATAAGCTAGGTCATTTGTGGCTTACATCAGTTAGAAATCTTTTTAATCGCCAAGCAATGTAAAAGGCCATAGAGTACTGTGAAACCCTTCACTTTAACTCTTCCTGTTTTTTCCCCTGGTCAGGAAGGGAACATACTCCAGCAAATGGCTAAGTGAATTTTTCTGAAAGGTCTGGAAGATCAGGGAAGTGCTATAACTACAACTGTCATGCTAACTTGAATAGGAGATTCTTTGGCTGCAAATATGTCTTTGAGTGAGCTCCCGAGAGGAAAGATTAACAGGCCAGAGAAGATACTACATACCTGGAAAAGTAGGAAGAAGAGTTAAAACTGGGCATCCCTGACAAGATACATAGTTTCCATGATTTTTACCATTTTATTTAGATTGAATGTGACTCTTGACATATGGAGCCTTGGGCAGATATTGGAATATCAGCTAAAAGTACTTCACAGAAAGCCCAAAAGCTGAGGAAATTAAACCTTGGATTGCAGGACTTGAACACAAAATGTGAATAGCAAATAATACTGCAATGACCAAAGGGGCTAAAGATGTGTTCCTGGCTGAGCAGTTTGGCCTTATTACAGCAAGGCACTTAAACTCATGCTTGTCCTTAAACATGGGAGTAGTCCCATCAAGTTGAAGCAGTCATATGCTTGGATGCTTTGCTGGTTTGAGGCAGAGTGCTCCGAGCCTTGCAGGATCAAGCCCTAAACCAACAGCTGCTCTGTCAAAACTTTAATTCCTTTCTAAAGGCTCTCATTAATTCTTGCACTTCTTTATGCAGTTGGATTAGAGGGGTGGGGGGTGGGGGATCTGCTTGAAGTAAGAACAAGTAAGAATTAGTAAGGCTGAGCTGTCCAAGGAGAAGTATCACAATGTTTATATGTAAAAACAATGCAGCATAGCCAGTAACAGTTACAATTACTCTTCAAAAGGTTCCTGCTGTTACCAAGTGATGTAGACTGTTATTCACAACCATGATGAAATCATTAAGGAGAAGTCTTATTTTGGAAAAAAGATGTGAGTTTTTTGTGGGTTTTTTGCAAGACTGAACACATATACTATTATTTTTCCTATGCTTTGGTCTCTTATGACCTTGATTTTAATCCCCTTCAGTTATTTTGCCATTGAATCAAAGGGAAGCTGTATCATAGTCCATGTTGGAATATGATGGTCAGCAGCGCTATTTATAAATCTTCGATCAGCTTTAGGAGGTTCTATTTGCAGTCTTTTCATTGTGTCTACAATTTTATTCACCTAGAGTAAACTGCTTTTGCCTCTTAAAATGCACCTTTTCTTTCTCTAAGAGGCCAATGTGACTCGAGGGGAGCTTTAGCCCAATGAAATCAGCAAATGCCATTTCTGAAATCCCTGGGTTCTTCCTGATCTTCTCATGCAGAATAAATGAAGTTGCTTTCTCTTAATAGTATGTCAATATTAATAAATATGTAGCACAGGAGGAAAAGATGTCAAGGCAAGCAACCCCTAGACATGAGAATGAGAATTCCACCTGTGAGAGCTGGGACTGATCTTTAATGAGATGTCCTCACAAAGCTTGTTCATGCCAGGATTATGGCCTGCACAGTGATGTACAGTCTTCAAAATAATTAAAAAAAAATAATCCACCAGCCATCTACACTCCTGAGCACTGCTGAAACCCTATAGAATAAAATTTCCTGGCGTATTTTCATGATATTAATAGCATGGAGCCACTGTTTCTGAAAATAAGTATTGTGGGCCTCTTTTCCCGTAAAAAAAACATTCAAAATGATTTAACTATGTTCAAAGTGCCGCTGAGGACAAGGAAGACATAAAAATCATACATGGCCCATTTCCTAAACTTTAGAGCAGAAGAGGAGGGACTTTAAGTTCAGACAGATAAAAATGTTTCTGATTCCTCTTTTAAATCTCAGTTTATTCCATAGGTTCTGCTAGGTGAGTTTGGATTTACAATGGTGTAATTGAAAACAGAGTCTAAAATATAGGTGAAGCAAGGCAAAAGGGATATGAAAGATGATTCTTGAACATCTTTTAATAGGCTTCTAATGGAAGGGACTTTGGCTGAACCTTAGATTATTATAAGCACATTCTGTCAGAGGCATATAGCTCTAACGTGGCAAAGACTTTGATTCTGGAAGTTATAAATCACTTTAGTCCTTCAGCTCCTGGTTTTGTGACTAGTCTTTATTTACCCAGTGTGTGGAGATTTCCATCTATTTGGATTGCTCAAACAGGGGGTGCATCAGGGACTAGATCTACATTCATACATTTGTGAGAGAATTCTTACAGCTGTAAGAGTCAACTGCAATTTGTTTCTCTGTAATAACAGATAAGCATTGGTAGTAAGCAGGGATTCAGTTCAGTATCAAAATGTGGAGAGACTCTTCATTTTCAGCAAGGTGAATTACAGTATTAATTCAATTAAAAGAATATTATGAACAGCTATTGACAATTTTCCCTCTCCCTCTATTAAATATGCTTGAATGGTAAACCAGATTCTGCTCTCAAACCAGATTTATACCTGAATAACTCCACTGACATCCATGAAATTACTTCTAATTTGAATCAGAGCCAACGAGATCAAATAAAGATTAAAAGGTCTCTTACTAGCAGTTTTATCCTGTGTTTGGTGAGTTTATTATTTTATCATGGCTCTATTATAGTAAGGTCATTACTTATTTTATTTTTTGTTTGTGTGCTACAGAGCTAGGGCTGCCTCTGTTTATCTCTCTCAGAATACCACCACCACTGCCCAAGTCCACATACAGACTTGCTCCTGAGGGTACATTTGCCAGGTCAAGTATTGCCATCAGGGGTCGGAACAAATGCTGTAGGTTCATTATTCTGCAAAGTGTATGTGGCAAGAGAACACCTCGTGGCCTGTGTTTGTATGGTAGATAGTATAGTAGCTCTGTATGCACCAATTGGGGTCCTAAAATTTATCATAGTCTCCATAATGACTGCAAATTGACAGGAAAAAATTACCTGAATTAAAAAAGCGCACATTTTCTAGATTGCAGTAAGGCTCTTGAAATATCCAAACATGCTGATTTTTGAATCAAGACAAAAGCTCCGTTTCCCATTAAACTAAGTTTGAATGGCATCTATTTCATGTCAATGTTATGCAAAATGTTTCTTCCTTTTTCTACAATGATAATTACCAGCCTTTATTTTCGCCACAGAAATTTAACCAAAATGTACCCAAACCTGGAGGAGAGCAAGTTTGGCAAGCGTAGGTTTGCCCAATAAAAACTTTTCTGGTGGTTCAGAAGTTCAGGCAGTTTGAACGTTATATGTATAGATCAATTTGAAAGAGGATGTTTAGATATTCCTGGTGATGGTCAAGTGGCTGAAATGGGATAGCGTTTATTTTGTAATGAATGACTGCCAAGTTTGCATGAGTTTAACTAAAAGGGCAGCTTACATTCTGGTAGTTCTATCCTGGAGACCCATGAGTTCTTGTAATGCCATTATTTTTGGCAGACTATTTTCTCCTTTGGTGAAATTAATGATTACTTTCTGAAGTTCACTGAGGAAAATACATGGTTTTTCTTTCGCAGTTAAATGTATTATACTATTTTCCTCAGACCAGGCACCTCCTTTAATCACATTTTAGAGATAACTGTATTTAAACCAGACCATCCGTGTTGATGTTATGCCAACAGATACGTAAAGAAGCTATCTGATTATCCTACTTTGATTATCACAATAAGGTGTTACAGGCCACATAGCATCTTTCTGGTTTTTTAGGCAGAATAAAGAATGGAGGAAAAATATCCATGAGTAAAAAGAACTCCCCAGTAACAAACTTTGTTGGGAGAGAAAAACCCCAGAAAGTTGTAATTTGACGTCTTTTGAGAACTACATACTGTCAGGTCTGGAAACTGAGAAGGGAACAGCTGGAAGAGGAAAGAAAATACAATCAAACTTCTCTGAGGGGATATAGTTCTTCAGTTACCTTTAGTTATATATATGAGAGGGGGAGAATGAAATTGTGAATATAAGGACTTTTTTTTTCCTAGATGACAAAGTAGAAAAGTTACCGTTTCCATTGAAACACAGACATCTACCGTGTTGGATATAATATGCTTGTGTTAGCTTACCTGAATCTTTCAAAAAGGCAATGCAGTTTTGTTCAGCATTTGTGTAGCAGGCAAAAATTATTTTGCATTTTTATATTCCTAGCATGCATATCACTTCACTGAATAGAATAATCCTGAGAGGTATCACTGAAATAAATCAAATACTTGGATTTAATGCTAAAGTTCAAAATCATCTAGTTCCAGTCTCTACTTCCAGACATCATTGCCATCCATTCAAGTGAAGCAGTATGATTTAGAGATGATACTTCCACCTTCTCAGTACATCATCTGATTTAGAACAGGTCCTTGAGGTTACAGTGCTGTTGATGTTGCATTTTCACTGATGTCTAATCTAATAGAAAGATCCATCCTACCATGTTTTTTTTTATTGGCGCTGCAGCTGGTGCATGCACCCAGTGTCATATTCTTGATAGAGACTCATGGGTCTACAAGACTATTTTACATTAAAATTCACTTGTACCTCTCTCCAAGACCATGAGAAAAGGAATAAAAATCCATTTAAAATGGGATGATTTAAAAAAAAAAAAAAAAAAAAAAGCTGGTCCACCAGAGTCCGCACTCGGCAGCAAAAGTGTATGTTGACCTTAAGTTCATGACATATGGCATCAATTTTACATTGGTATAAAAGAGGTCAGAGTCAGGTCCCAGCACATAACAGCAACATAGATTCACTTACGCAAGTTAAAGTTGGGTCTTCTCTAAAATTGTCACAGGGCCAAACTGAATAAGGGAGAGCCTGGGGAGTTATTTATTTGATAGGATATCAAAGCATAAATTCATCACCATTGACTCTGATACCAGAATCCTAGAGAAACAAGAAGCTTCTTTTTCTTCTCTACCACTTGCCCCCAAGGCAAGAGCATTCTAATTCCTTGTCTTCAATAAGGAGAGATCAGGCTTTTCACATAGTTAACTTGATGATGTTTTGATTGTCTAAAGGAAATAGCTTGTTTTGGAAACAGCCTCCAAGAGGCTATTAGCATTTTTAATTACATAGATTCTGTTTAATGCCACCCTATTTCCACTTCCCATTCTTCTCATCCTCTTTATTCCCTTGTGTGGAAATAGCATCTCCTTCCGCTCAGATGCCTTGTTTCTGCATTGTTAACTCTCCTACTACTATCCAGAATTAGTCTCTGTCCTTACTCTAAATGTCTTTTGGTTTCTGCCATATTTTTATACAAATACACGTCTGTGCAATGCTTTCATCAAAATTATCTAAAACTCAGCCACATACATATAAATGCACTTATTTTCATTTTCTTCACCATTGTCATCTGCTGTCCGACTAACATGTTCTCTCAGGAATGAAAACAAAACTGGTTCCCTTGTTTTGTTCTAAACTTTCGGGCTTGCTGTTTGTCATGGTTCTCCACTTCCTAATTCTGTGTAGGTAGATCCATTAATGTCCTGTCATTGTGATACCTCATTAGAATTCAGTTTTTCAAGCATTGCAATAATATTGGAAACCAAAGAAAAACGAAGAGTCATACAGCCAATACGGTTGATAAAGCTGCATTATTGACATCACTGACAACTTACTGAATCGATCAGTAAGAAAAAGGGCAAAAGGTTAGAAAAAAAATGGTATGGACCTTCTTCTATCTTGCCAGCTCTCTTCATGTCAGTGGGTATCTCTGAGATGTTTGCTGTTGTGTAGGCACATCATAAAGAGGCATATACTAAATGCTTCTGTAACCAGTTGGGAGGGAGATAGAATACCACAGGTCGTGTGTAGCAATGGTGGAATGGAGTGGGCAGCTCTGCAGTTGTGAACGCATCACATGAAGGCAGATTTTCTTCCTCTCCATTTCTTCTCCAGGCACATTCCCTTCCAACAGGTCAGTGCTGGATTACTTGCAGTGCATCTGGAAGAAGCACATGCTTCCTGGGTGCTGTGTAGAGCTTTATCTTCTCCTGTGCTTTGAGAGACCATCTTCAGTCGGGTCTGGGTCATGAGAGAAGCCACGTTCACAAAACACCACTCAAAGAGGGAGGGAGTTCTGAATCTTTAGTTGGTTATTGGAAATCAAAATGGTTGGTTGTTTCCCCAGTGTTTAAGATGCCAGCTACTGATGAAGGGCGGTTTAGGGGAGATGGCTAACAAAAGAACTGAAAACAGATCAAAGTGGTTAGACATCAAGAGGCAGACAACGTGGGTGACTAGTGACGTTAAGGCTACTGGGACACAGGTTCTTAGAAGTCTCTAAGAATTTAGAAACTGTTGACAAATGGAGTTCTATGAACATTTTGGGTGGTTAATTTTCTCAGGAAGATTTTTTTTCATTTTGTGAGATGTTCTTATTCTTAAATTTTTCTACAAAAGTGCTTGTGCTTCTCCTGCTTTCAAGTCGCCAACCTGAAGCTGAGAGAGCTATCAAACTGGGTAAACAGGCAGATGCAACTTCAACTGCCTTTTCTGTGAGCAACCCTGTCAGACTTCCCTTGCCAGCCATTGCACAGAAGCACACCCCCGTGGCACTGTGCGCTTGTGTGTTAATAATAGTCAAACAAGAAGCCTTTCCTAATGTCATAACTGGAAACAGATGTTAGCTGCAGACAGACACCAAAGAAAACGAGCAAGAAGAACTGCTCTGCAAGCTGATAATTTGAAGGCTTACTTTGCTATAGGCATTCATCTGTGCAGTGATGGTGATCATTGATTTTGGTCCAATGTTTTCCTTGATTCCTGATAATGCAAGGAAAATATATAAGCATCTGAAACTGCTTCCAAGCAGTCTTCCAGATGCGGGAATAAATTACGATTAAAATGGCCTGGTTTGCCGCTGCACAAAGCACCTCAAGCCATCCTACATTTTGTAAAAACAATTCATCCTGAGTTTGGCAGTGGAGGCAACATGAGTAAAGAAAAGAAAGGAAGACAACTCCATGAAGTGTTGAGGATAATGGAGTTACATACCTGTAGTCACATCTGAAAGAAAACACGTAAATGAGTGCCAGCCTTCAGGAGTCTATTGCTTACGGTTCATGCCTTATATTTAAAAGGTTTATTTAGATGCAGCAGTGGGCTTGTCTTCT
This sequence comes from Falco rusticolus, assembly GCF_015220075.1. Taxonomy (NCBI): domain Eukaryota; kingdom Metazoa; phylum Chordata; class Aves; order Falconiformes; family Falconidae; genus Falco; species Falco rusticolus. The sequence continues at coordinate 15,818,031 of NC_051193.1, read as the reverse complement.
GGGTCTGTCTTAAGATGGCAGAGCCAGAGTAATTACTCACTTCAAAATGCTATGCAAGAAGATTTCTAGAAGCAAAGGACAAGAATAATAGAAACAGCAGTTTGCCAGGATAAAAACAAATTTGTTCATCTGTATCTAATAAGATTGGTTTAAAATGATACTGTTTCAAATTATAAAGAACTCAAGTGAATATGTGCATACATCTGTTTTCTTTAAGGGGAAATTTGTGATTTAAAATATTCAAAATGTGTTCCAAATCTGGATCCCGAGAGTCACTGGCACAAATCACAAAGCATTAGGAAATAGTAATGGGCAAAACTTGGAAGGCTTTCAGTTCGGTTTCAGTTCAGATAAGACTGCAAAAGTCTGGAGGCTTGCAGTTGATGCTGTTAAAAAGTTTGCATTTGTGAAAGCTCTGATTCAGCAAAACACTGTATTCAGCAAAGTACTTCAAGTTAAGCACAATTTTAATTATTTTGCTAAAAAGGAAAAGGCTTAATCGGAAGTTTAAGAGTTTTTCTCCACTGCTGCCCAGGATACTGTGCAATGTAATCTGAAATATCTGTTTCCCCCACATCTGCATCAGGAAAGAAATGTAGTTGAATAAAATATATGGTTTTTGTTCATTTTATGTTGAGGTGAGAAAAAAATTGCATTCAGGGTTGAATTCTGAAAGCAACTTACACAATGATGATACTCTGCAATATTGTAAAGGACCCATCAAATATCATTGGATTGAAGGATCTGAGCCACTGTTCTCTCCTTCATTTGGTATGGCTCTTATTTTTATTGAACTATTTCATCTATCTCCTCTTAAATCTGCCTTCTGCATGATGCAGCTTTACTGTAATGAGTCAGGATGTTACTGAGATATGCTCTGTTCTTTGTTGTTGCTGTTGTCAGTCTTTTTGAAGAAATTTGGAGGTAACAATGGTTCAAATATACTTGACAAGGTAATAAAATTGTGCTCATAGGTATCCTGCATTTCTAAACTCAGGAATAAAATTGCAAGTCAAATCACTGGGATATTTTTTTGGCTGTAACTAAGAGTTGAACTTTTCTTCCTTCCTGTCTTTTCAGTGTTGGGTAGCTTTATTTAACCTTGACACTTCAGCTTATTCTTTCACATCTTGTTCCCTTGGTTTGGTTTTTTTCCCCTTCTAATTAATGTTTTCAAAAATAAGTCATGCAACATTTGTGTTGTAACAATTATGTCTTCTCACTTGTCATCTGCGTACAAAAAATGTTGCTGCGTCTGGGTGAAATTTAGCTCAATAAGCAAGTAATTCCTAAAGCCTTCAAAGTGACTTAGTTCCTGACTTAGAGAGCACAATGTATTTTCAGCATTTGTGCCAGAATAGTTTAAAAAAAACTTTATTAATAGTCAGGAGGCATCTATCTCCTGAGTCGTCAGTGTATTTCTGTCATAAAATAAATATGTATTCATCATCTGTCTTTAATAGTAAATCTTTTAATCAGATTGTTTATTGAGTATCATTTCCTATGGTTTTCTTTCTGAGACTAAAGAATGGCTATTACTGGAATGCATTTATTAAAATGTTTAAATATTTAAGATATTCTTCATTGGCATAAGAACAACCATTTTAATTCAGGTGTGTCATTAGAAGAAAAATACTTCACGATACTGGAAAATACCATAAACCCATAGGAAAAATATCTGCTTAATTACTAAAGAATAATCTCCATCTGGTAGATCAGTCTTCCCAGTTCATTCTAAAATAAGTCTCCAGATAATCTATGAAACAGTCTCCTTAAACACGCTAAGGTTTCTATGGTTATTAGTAGTAATTGTGTTGCACAACCAGGGGAATTTTATTTAGCATGGTGGAGGAAGCAATGTCATTATTAGTTGATTAGTGTGAAAAATCTTTGACAATATGTAGTACCAGCTATGGTTTCAACCACTGACACCTCATTATTCTGATTGCAGTTTGATTTGCAATGTTAAGAGGCAACAGGAAAAAAGCAATCATCCAAATCTACCTCTATCAGCTGAGAACAATGGGAGGGAGTGTGTGCGCTTCACGGTATTCTAGAAATTTCCTTCCCACAAGAAAATAAACCCCACTAATTGACAAATGACTGACACTGTTTAGTCATTAGCACTCATGCTGTGATGTTCCTAACACAGCTTATTGTATGTGTGCTTTGCTGTGTTGGGAATTGATAACAAGATTAGCAATGTATATTGTTGTGAATGTTGTATTCTCCTGAAGTATATATTATTTAAAGCAAGGGTGACGGATCTCAAGACATTGTAAGTCATTAATTCTTTGATTTGGATTTAGCATTAAATTAAAGCTAAAATCCTTTGGGCCAAGCTCAGCACTCCACGTGAGCACGTGTGTGGCATAAGCCCCATTAGCACCAGCCTTTGCCCTGTGGTCGTGGGGAGCACGTTCTCCCCGTGTCTTAGGGCACAGCAGTGACAGGAATGGTAGGAATCTGCAGGGCACTGTGTACCTGGTAGGTATCTAGTTTTCTGGGATTCCTACTAGTACATTTTCAGGAGTGATTCGCAGGTTATCGTGTCTATTAGTAGGACATGATAAAAAAGCTACTTTTATTTCCTCTGCGGACGGAAACTGTCTTGCAGAAAGAATGGGCCCAGGCTTCTGGTGACTCCGGTGCGTGGCTCCTGCAAAAGGGTCAGCAGCTCCTGGCAGTGCTCCTGCGAGTGAGCTCGCCCACCCGCACAGGTGAGGTTACACAAACACACCTGCCCGTTGTCCAGCTGTGGTTTCTGGGGTGTTTGGGACAAGGCTTTAGCCCTTTGACATTGATACACTTGATGTAGTTACACTGTGTGGCAGCAGCATATTCCACTGTGGCTTTTGAAAAAAGAACCGTTACAGTCCCTGTTGAATACTTGGATCTGTATGTATGTGTACACCTATGGGGCAGGGTGATCTGTTTTTCTTGGTTCATTGTAGGCAATATTTCTCACATTAGTTTTCCCCTTAGAAATCCCTTGGGATGTAGAGGGCATAAACTGACTTGTTTAGAGCTCAGTACTCTAAAAGCTGTTCTGGGGTTTTATTTTAACCCAGGGTGACATCTTGGCAAAATGAAAATTCTCAAAAGTCATGCTAATTTTAGGACTAATTTAGTGATTAATAAATGCCTCCAATGCTTGTCTTTCCCTCTTCAAAGAGCACTGATTTAAATGCTGTTTAATACTTGTTTAATGTGTTTGCTATCATTTAAACAAGTAATTAGAGCACGTGGTACAATCAGTAGCCAAGCAATTGACTCTTTATTAGTAATCTTGGGGGAAAAGAGGAATGAGGACAAGGTGCTCGTATTACTGTCTGTACTAATTTGGAGTTAGGAAAATTAGCATCTGTTCAACCTATATGTATTGGCAGGAGCTACAACTGAGCTGGGAAACAGAGTGGTAGCTTAGTGTGAGAAGAGATTGAGGATCTTTGTCTTCCACTAAGGACAAGGAGACTGTGAAAAGACATAACGTGAAAATGATAAAGTGTGCCTTTCAGCTTTGAAAATTGTTTACTGGGGTAAATTCCCCTCTCTGTTGTGTAGCAGGAATGTCAAGGGACTTTATTAAATTAAACAGACTCACTCTGCCCTGAGCTGCCAAAATAAGCAACAGCAACATTTGGACCTATCTCTGAATCAGGTGGACCAAAGCCCCTGTTCTCACAAGCATCTCCTGGCTTTGTAAGACACCTATAGGCTGGGGCTGCACTTTCAACGCAGCTTGAGAAGGTTCTCGTGCTGGAATTGGCCTGTCAGTGGTAATAGCTACAAATACAAGGATTTAGACAATCAATTAAGTTATTCTTTCTCTTGATTCTATTGATTAAAAGGTACTTGGGATAATGAAAGATATTCAAGTTTACACAGTATGCTTAAGACAACGGTATCGTGGTTCAGCGAATCTTAGCCAACACTGCGGAATAAATGCTTATTAATTTGACTGCTATTCCATTAATGAAATAAGATGCAAAAGGAGACATCTTTAGAATTTAAAGAAAATGGGAAGAGCTGTTCTGATTAATTTACTTTGTACAGTACAGAAGCCCATCAAAGCTGTTGAAAGCAGATTCCTGCCAATAGGCCTGAGCTGCGTGCTGGGAGGCAGGGTTACTCTGAAAGCAGCAGGCACTCTGTCACCTCTGATGTCAAGTGATGCTGGATCCTGACTGAAAACTGATGCATATCTGCCGTTCTTACAGGACTGTGATGGGTAGAGGAGAAGGAAAGGAGCCTAAATATCTATTCCTGGCAGTCAGTGGCTTATTCTAGAAGCACAGTGAGTCTTCCCCCACCCCACTCCCCACCACCAGGACTCTTTTCTCAAGCTTCAGGGTGAATAAATAATCTTCCTGTCACTGTATGACTACTTTAGTTTTTATTAATAAAGCGGGGTGAGTTCCACTGACAAACTTCATACAATAACCCAGGTCTCAATCATTTGGAGTTACTTTTCTACTGTGAAAAGTTTTTAAGAGTAGCATTTCTGACTGGCTGACAGTGATATTATACCCACATCAAGTGTTCCCTGCATGCTGTATTTATGATTATAAAGCCTGTCTTGGAAGAAGATATCCCACTCTGAGCATTTCTACAGGATTACTGCACTTCTGAGATGGTAGAGTACCCTGGCCTCCAGCTTCATGCTGCATACCACCTGAGGAGTGCAGTGATCACTCATTCACCATTGCCTGGTGTAGCTTATTGCTTAAATACAGCGTATGGATTTAGAAGAATGAAGAAAACAAAGCCTGAGTGTGGCTGGGTCCAAACACGTAACGCAGTTTACTGGTTGAAATTGATTCAACGCACTCGAATGATGACACTTGAAAGGCAGCAGAAGGGGTCTCGCATCAATTTGACAGGCAGGAAAGTAAGTAAATGTGGTAGTCGCTGAACTCGTGCTCTCCTGCACAGACATGTACAGAGATCTGGGTGACCATCCTGGGACACTCGTGTGCCTCTGGAGTGCTGCAGAGCCCCGTGTACTGAACCCTGGAGGTTCAGTGGAAGTGTTGTAACAATCCTGGTTCTTTTTATTACATTTGAAGAATAGAAGTGTAGATTTCTTTCTTTAAATGACATTGAATCCACTTGGGGTCATGCATCCCTTTTGGAAAACTGTTTTTTCTTTGTCGGTGCAGCTTTGTTAACATTTTTAGTTTTTTTCAATATTGTAGGCTTTAGGGATGCTGGGATTTTGTAAATGCATACTGCTAGCTGCTGCAAGACAAGAGGATTATTCAGAAAGGGTTTGCTTTGGCAGCTCAGGCCTGTAGTGTGACTTGAAGTGATTAGGCCAATTGCAGTTAGGGACTCTGACACCTGGAGTAGTACAATGACTATGTTTAAAAAGAAAGAAAAAAAAAAATACAAACAGCACACCACCACCTCCCCAAAAGAAACCACCATCAACAAAAACCCTGCAAAACAAACAAACCACCACCAAAGCTCTCAGCCAAACTTCAAGTGAACCCGAGTTCATTTATTGGTTTGGGTGGACCTGGAAACTATGCCAAGGTCTTCAGTTTGGGTTGAAACTAAGCCAAACTTAAGGTTTTACTGTGCAGTAATTCTGCAGTCAGGAAAAATACACAGAGACAAACCTCCCATTGTGAGGCCACACAAACCCCCGCTAAAAACCTGTATTTGGCTACAAGCAAAAGCATGACATGCCATGGTTCCTCCTTTCCCTCAGCCCATTTCTGTGGCTGTAGCACTTGGGCTTTTTAGGAGCTTTGTTCCTTGCATCTCAACACTGTCCTCTGTTAACAGCCAACCCCCAAGGAAGTGGCCACATTAGCCCTGCCCCAAGCTATAACCACCTGTGAATTACTTCCAGCACTACTGCTACTCTTGGCACTGGTTGAGGAACCATAAGATTCAAGGAAATGTCACAGACCACCACTCCCTTCATCCTCGTGTAGTCCCAGTCAGGGCCCAGGAAGCATCCAGTGATTTACACCCCTGGGAGGCTGAGCAGGACTCCGGACAGGCACAGATTTATGCTGACTTGGAGCATGAGTCAAATTTCACTGCCTGTGAGGTCAGGTTTTGTGGTTTTGATACATTTTCTTTCAGACCTTTTTATTCTGTGCATATTTTATTACTACAACAGAAGTCTGGGCATGTAGTTGTGTTTTTTGCTGCATCTGGGCATGTGTTCCTGGAAACCTGGTAATCAAAGCAACATGGATTTGGGAATGCAGAACATCAGAAGTACCAAACATGCCCTGGAACAGAGGATTGCTACTGTATTTTTACATGTATTATTGTAGGTTTTTTCTTTTTTTACAAACTACTCTTTCTGTTCACTTATATAGTACTTAATCAAATTAAGGGCAAAAGGTGAAGCATTGATCACACACTACAGTTCATATCATCTGCTGATATTTCCTGAGAATTCAGTTCTGTGTACTAATAAAGCCTACTTGCTATTAGCATGCTTGAGAGCATGTGAAAAAAGGTGGTTCAGCACATTCATGTTTGGAAAGAATAACAAAATGTCTTACTTCCAGGAAGCCTGCACTGTAGAGCAGGAGTCAGAGAATGCTACATTTGCTATTCTGTATGTATAATAAATAGCTGGTTAGGTATGCTACAGCTGAAATGTGAAATGTCAGTTTTTATTAATGAAACGGATTGTGCAGAAGGAGCGATGGAGACTGGCGGGCTGGGTGTCCTGAGTGGCTGGCTGTGGGTACTACTTTTCAGAAGTATGATCCAATTGAGGGATGTGCATTGGCTGCAGAATTTGTGATTTGGGGGAAAACACCAATTTAAACCTTGTGATAAAGAAAGAGAAGAATATAAAAAGAGCTCTTAAGTCAGAAATAAAGGATATCATTCACAGCCCATTTAAATCAGTGGACATTATCTCATCTCAGTGGGCATGGGATTAGGCCTCAAAAGGGTTGAAGCAACATAGTGTTATTCAAGCAAATTTCCATTAGTAGCAGAGCATGAGAGCTGTGGTGTTTAAAATAAGAGTGCTTTGGAGTGAGCCAAAACACAGATGCAGCCATGTGATCTTGGTCAGCATCTCCTTCAGTTCATCTCAGCTTGCTCAGAGTTCGGCATAAAATGCCAGTTCTGACAGGACCCCACATGGCCAGAGCATGGAGGTGGTCCTGCTTGGAAGTGAGAATGTCCAAAAGGATTTCCAGTCTTTAAAACTGCATTTTATTAGGAAACCAAAGTGATACATGGCAACAGGGGAATTCTTTAAACAGAGAAAATTCAGATGTGCTTGGTGAGACAGGTTCAATAAAAGGCTTGCAGGGAAACTTACCCTTAACCTGTTCTGTCCTTGCTGAGGACAAAAGTGTGATCCCTTTCCTCCATCTTTGTTTTTCAGTCTATCGACTTTCATTTTGTTTCTGGGTTACAAAACCTTGGCCATCTCTTTGGAGAGACCTTTGCAGAACTTTTGATCCCATGGAAAGTTTTGGTCTATCAATGATTTCCAGGGCACACTTCTGGAGCTGTGTCCAGCAGTCCCCTCTGCATTTCCCAGAAGCAGTCTTCGGCTTTGGTGTTTCGTGTTTGGTGTTTCTTGCATATTGGTTCCTTCCCTTTGACAGCCTAGCCTGGCTTCTACTCCAGAAGAATCTCCAAAGGCATGTATTCTTAATTGCTCTTCAGTAAGGTTTACTGTCATCCCTTCCTCCAGACAGCTCCTCTTGACCCAGACTGCAACAGGGACCAAAATGCAAATAGTTTATTTAGTCTTTTTCTCCCCAACCAATCTGTTTAGCGGAGTATACTTTGTACAGGGACTAACTGTAGCTTGTAAACAAACAAATCACAAGCCTCAGACTAGGCTCTCCCGTAGACACGTATGTGAAGCTTATGTTAAGTGACATGTAATACATGTGTGACATGGTTTAACTTCAGCTGGTAATTAGGTACCATGCAGCCGCTCACTCACTCCCTTGTCATCCAGAGGGATGGGGAGGAGAGCTGGAAAGGAATGTAAAACTCAAGGGTTGAGAGAAGAACAATTTAATAATTGAAATAGAATAAAAGTGAAAGAACAATAATAACAATGATGACAATAACAGTTATAATGAAAAGGGGAAGGGAAAGAATAAATTCCAGAGGGAAAGGGAAGAAGGAACACGTGGTGCACAACGCAACAGCTCACCACCTGCCCACCGATGCCCAGCCAGTCCCTGAGCAACCATCTGCCCGCCTCGGCCAACCCCCCAGGTACATATATCAGGCGCGACATCCCATGGGATGGAATGTCTCTTTGGCTAGCTGGGGTCAGCCCTGGCTGTGTCCCCTCCCAACTCCTTGTGCCCCTCCAGCCTTTTTGCTAGCAACGCCTGAGGAACTGAGAAGGCTCACATCAACGCCAAAGCACAGCACCGCACTAGCTCCTCAGAAGACAATTAAGACCATCCCAGTTGAAACCAGGCCAATGTGACAGGCAGTGGAGAAGTAGAATACTGTGTTTCTGTGTGCTCCTTGGCATGACATGCCCTATCAGCACAGGCATGCATGTGTGGGGCCATCTGTTACTAGAACCCAGTAATGTGGTTTTCCTGTATTACAAATTACCTTGGTGTTATGATGGGAAGCGTAGAGCCATTCCAAGTTTAGTGATAATCCCCCTTGATGGTTTTGTTTCTGTATTGCGAGTGCTAATAGATCCCACAGCCAGCTGTGTCATTACTAGGGTGTCATTCATATGGAAGTGTCTTGCCACAGGTGATAGATGCTGTTGATCCTAATGTCTTCCAAATGCTGAAGCTAAGGAAATGGAGTATCTGTGAGAAATGAACTGTGGTGAAATTTCATTTGTTACAAGCTAGATTGTTTCATTTTCTGCTCTAGGTAAGTTTATGATGATTGCCATGTGTCTTTTATGCATACTGTATGTGCAAGCATATTACGGCATTGATACTGACCAACAAATTATTGTTAAAAGCAATAAAAAAGTAAAGTTCCTCTCAGATATGTTAAATAGTATCTATGCCAGATCTGCCTACAAGAAATCTCCTGTAGCCAAATGCCATCTCAAAGTAACATGGGCACCACTGTGTAGCAGTCTTAGATTTACTTCTCACTATTCTCATTTCAAAACCAGTATTTCTGCAATTGATGAAAATAAGATAACAGAAACACAATTGCTTGCTGATCTTAAAACAGCATTCTTAGAAAAAACATTGTGATGACACAGCGATCTGAGGAAAGATAACATCAATGTGTTCATTGGATTAGAGACTGGGCCAGGTTATGGAGTAATATGCTAATCCTAATTACAAGCTATGCCGCTTTTTTATGAGTTTCAAACTTGTCTACTCTTGAATACGTTGTCATATAAGGCATGTACGGCATACAGCTAAGGCATTAAGTATGGTATGCTTATATAGCTGTCACTGAAAGCTGAGAGTGCACTTTCCTTAAGTGAACTTGTAGATTTTCTTCCAGATCAGTTGGAAAAAAAAAAAAAAAAAAAAAAAAAAGCAATGAGCCTCTCTAGGCTGCATCATTTTCTAAGAGAAAGGAAAAAATGAGCTTAAACTGAAATAAATTCTTTTTACAACTGTCCTGGAGAAAATTTTCAAGTATGCAGAAGGAGTGCAGAGAGTCAGAACTGCCAGTGCTTGGTGTTCTGACAGCTAATATGACTAAATGAGATCAGTTCCCACCTATCAGAACATCAGGAAGGGTTCAGAGATTGCTTAAGATAAATTGAGTGGCAAAGAAATGAAGTGCAGGAGCTTTCTTCTTTTGAGGTACAGTAGGCACACAAATCCCATTATTTTTCTAATAACATTTTGCACTCATCTCTCCCTCACCACTAACTCATTTGAGCTGCACATACCTTTCAAAAACTGCCCTCTTCAGTTGTCTTGGGTGGGACATCCATCTGATTTACTTTGCTGCATACAAGTTAGTCAAAAGAATCAGGACAAATGGCTCTTGGTATTTTCAGCAGAGATTTGGTTTCTTCTCTGCACCTGATGCTATATTTCTTTCAAAGGAGAGAGGTTTTTTTTAAAATAATAAAATGCTTCAGGTCTAAAAGTCTGAGAAAAGAATCCACAGGTTCCCATGTTTTTAATCATTCAGTGTGCTCATAAATTTTTCACTGAAAAATAGGGAGAAATTAATTTTGTTTTACAGATGGATTCAAGCATGTGTTAAGTATTCAAGAGGTTTCAAATGAGTTCTAATATATTTAAATGCAATTTTATCCATGTCTTTCTGGTCCACACTGTATGGCACATTGCCCCGTTCTTCATATGGCCTTGTAGGTAAATTAGCAACCATAGGATAAATCCATATGAGAAGGTGAAATGATTAAATCCTATGCAAATAGCACAATTTGCATTTCAGTAAGTTTCACAGGTTGCCTCATACATAGAAACTTTCAGTTCTGAGTCTCGATTTATTTTTAGTCCTTGAAAATCCTTTGGTTACAGCTCAGATTTCTCTTTAAGTGGCAAAATGAGTGCAGTACATTTGAGTTGCTCGCGATGTCTCCTTTCTTGGAGGACATATCCTTGTCCTATAACTCTTCTCTACTTGCCAGGCCTAGACAAGATGGCTGTGCTGAAAAGCTGTCACCACAAATTGTCATTGACTTCACAGAGGGATGATTCTTTCCCTCTTGTCATTTCCATAATGGGATTACAAAGACTTACACAGTTGCACTGTTCTAGGAGACCTGAGAGCTGCACTAGTGTCAGGTCCTTCCACAGGTACGCGGTGAGCTTTGTCACAGATTTAGTAATTGCCATAGTACTTTAAATTAGGATAAAGCACCATATTCCTGTGAAACCATAGAAAACATCTTGAGAGTGTAATGAGTTTCAGCTGATGTCTGCTGGTTATTCTTATTCAAATGCTTCCAGACTGGGAAGGAGAATTTGCAGAGGATTTTGTGGTATCAGCCAGTTTTACCTAGCTAGATCTCTGTGCAAAAGAATTAATGATTTGTGTTAACAAGAGTTACTTAACATCAATTTATTTTAATTTTTCTTTTGGCAAGGAAAAGTTTAAGTGGTCCACAGAGCCAGTTGTAGGTGTCTCTGATGTTGTTGGACTATTTTGACCTTGCTTAATTGGCTGCGGGTGAGAACAGAAATGTGTGGAGATGGCATGTCCAGTGTTTAGTTTGTTCTGCTGCTTCTTTTAGGGCTCTTTACTCTTTTGCAGTGAAAAGGTCCCTTACTGACAAAAAATCTTTAGTTGCCAAAAAAACTTGGCATAGGAACTGATGAGCTGGATGCTGCCCCTGCTACTCTGTGATGGCCAGGTCCCCCCAGGAGCAACGGTGTAAGTCAGCCTTCTTCCCCTGGAGTCACATCAGCACATCCGCTGAGAACAGGACACGGCACGTGATTCCAGTGCCCCGTGTGGAGCAAGCCTTTCCCCCTTTCCTCCCTCACTATAGCACAGCGCAAGGCTCACGTCCCAGGGAAAGTGCACTTTTGCTCTCAGTAATGCTGCTTTGAAGTGTGGAGCCCCTTTTCAAGACTATCCTAATCACCTGGCGGTTTAGTACTGCCTGGTTTTGGGATACAGTGCAGAAATCATGTTTTTCCAGTAATAATGTATGTGAGTACCATCACAGGGAAAAGGGGTCTGACTGACAGAGGGGTGTGGGGGTGATATAATTGTTCAACTGAGCTTTTGAGGGAAGAGCAGTTAATATAGTGCACGTCTCACATACCTGAACTCTCTAGGCATACTCTGTACCAAAGAAGTTGGCACCAACTCTATGATAAAATGGTTTGCTTAGGACAGAAAACCTACACCTATAGGGCACCTGTCCACCTATAGGACAGAAAAACAGGGCCCAGTGGCTGAGCTCACTGTAACTGTTATCCTCATTTAGCAGAAAAGCACACGGTTTTCTGTCTGTCTGAAAGGAGTGAAAAGGCACCCCTTGTCCCACAACACACACAAACGTGCTCCGTTCAAATAGGGGGATGAGTTACCTCAGTAAAAACGAGGCACGTAAGCATTGCCAGTTCCATGGCAGAACCTTTCAGAAGTGCCCCGTTGCTATCTGTAGCCATTGCCAGTTGGTCTGAACGTGGACAGAGCTGTCGAAGAACCTTGGAGGAACTCTTATCAGCATGCTGCTGGCATTGTTGCAGGATTTCAGTGCTATCAGTTTTGATTAAAGCGGTGTCTTATGCATTTGTTTCCCTAAATGCTTTACTACCCAAAGTAATAAGCACAGATAGATGTTCTGGACTCTCTCAAGAACAACAAAATTTGTACAATAAAAGTCTACCTTTAAATAGAGAAACTGTAAAATAACTCTACTTTTCAAGTATTATTTAATGGTAATGAAAAGAGGGTAAGATGAGCTATATTGGAAAAGCAATAACAGCCAAGTTGCTGTACATGACACCTAATTTCTGTATCAATTGATTTACCTGCTATTGATATACTATGATATTTATATACCCTGCCCCCCAAAATGAAACATTAGGTATGGCAAACTGCCTCCTTCCTGCTGAACATTGGTGTCATTAGAGTCTGTGCTCTTTTTTGATTGCCTTGCTAATAAGATAGTCTAAGCAGAATTTTTTCCCCTTAATCTGGGAATACCTATAAACAATTAAGGTCATCTGCATAGCTAGCTAAAGAGCCTGCACGCACGTGACAGCAGCTTTGTGGAGCAGTTGTGATTAACCTTGTATTTTGTGAGGGGACTGCATTTCAATTTGGGTGTGCATTTCAAGTAGGGTCCTCAAAAGCACTTGCTCTTGGCCTTGCCCTCACTGAGGTTGCTGGAAGTTGTTAGGTCACCACTAAAAAGAACTGCAAAGCATCTTTCATCCTTCCCCTGTAAATGGCAGATAAGGAACTGTATGGCTGAGGGGAGTTTTGATCCTGGATCACTGGTGAAAATATGATTCAGGTCTGTTGGAACTGACAAGTCATTGCTGTGCAGCAGCTCTCTGGCAGGTTTCAGTCTCATTCTGGTATCTAATGGATAGTAAAAGTTGACAAGAAATCCTGCTAAGTGCTACCAGACAGGTTCTCCTCTTGGCAATCACAGCAAAGAAGCAGAGATTGAAAAGGAGTGAGTGAGCATGAAGCTTAAATCCCTCTGTCTGCTAGGTTATCATGAAGGTGAAGCTAAGGCATATTACTAAGCAGCATGAGGGCAGCCTGGTTTACTGATGAATCTGCTTTGCAAATAAACAGTGACATCTACTTATCACACTGTCCTACTGATATCCCTCACACGTACCAGGGTCACTTGCTTTCTAAATGTAAGAAACTGTTTTTTTCCCCCCTGGCCCCCTCTCGTATTTCCACTCTGTTACAACAATATTCAAAGCATTTTTTTTTCTAAAAATAGAAATTGTATGCCCACAGCAGAGGCAGATGCAGTTCTGATTTAAATGAGCAGCATGTCCAGTCGAGGAACTTTGACCATATCACTTGGCAGAAAAATACACAAAGTACTTACTGCTGTGGTGGGAGGGATAACTAAACCCCCTCCGCCTACTGCAGCACGTCCAGCCTACTCCCGAAATCTGAATTAGGGTATATAATGTTGTTGTTCTACTGATAACATACGGTATAGCAAATTTGCTCTATATGGACCAAGAAATTTTCAAAATACCTACATTTAAATTTTCATCATTAATTTCAAAATCCATGTTGTCTCCTGAAGTCAGGAGGCTGCTGAACCAAGTTCACTTTACAAACCTCTACCACTGCTTTCTAAATCAGCCTGTGAAATGGCTTATTGGACACTATTACACCAGGTCACATTCCCTTCACATGACTGTAAATTTTAGAAACTTACTTCTGGCTAATCAAAAACTTGAGGCCGTAGTAATGAGGGCTTTGTTACAAAAGCTCAGGTAGATTTTAGCACTGCCTACACCATTCAGCATCTGGCACTCACTGAGAAATTATAGGCTGTTGTGTTTATATGTGTAGATGCTGTGCAATGTTTCACAGCTTACTAAGGATTTATTTTTTTTGGTTCAGGAAAGCAAATAGCTTACATTGGCTTGTTCTATCAAATTCAAGCTGACACAGTCACTCCATAAGGAGCATCCATATTTCCAATATATTTATGACCAAATGTTTCAGATACTGCAACCAGAAAATGTAAAATAATTCACTTAAAAGACAACACAACTGGGAGGTGTTCCAGCTCTGTGCTGGCAAAGGTTATGGGAGATTATGTATGGACATGCACAGCTAGCAGTGCTGCTGTTCTAACAAAAGGATAAGAAAGGGCCTTTAAATAGCCTGGAATACTTGGATAACCTAAAAAGCTGTAAAAAACAAAACCCAAAACATTTTTAGAAAAACAATGGATTGAAAATATCAAAGTGAAACACGTCACTGGTCCTGTGCACAGGCCAAGACTTGGCACAAGGAACACAAAGCAGCTTTCAGGGTGGCATTCAACTTTTCTCATGCAGATTTCTTTCCTTTTCTGGTGTATCAATTGATTGGACCTTGCCTGCTGTCCCTGTGCATCCTTCATTTCCCTTCGGGGTACCAGGTGGATCTCACCATGCCTTTAAATACATCTTTACACCTCAGTGCTGCACCGAATTCCTACCCATGTACCTTCATTAGGTATGTTGACAAATATCACTAATTTACAAATATTTTTTTTTAAAAGGGTATGCTCAAAGGCAATCTGGACAATTTTAAATGCTTCAGGTTGTCTTTAATTACAGTTCTGTTTTCTAACAGAGTAGCTATTTTAATATACTACTTATTGTTGGTTCAGTTGTATTCACATAACTTTACTCTTTAACCCTAGAATAAGCAAAACTTCTGTATTTTTGTAAAATATACCAATAGAGGGAGATATATAGCTCTGACTGTATGGATGTATTGAGGCAGCCCAGCATGCGTGTATGTGTAAGGCTGAGATCTCCAAAGGCAACTAAATATGGTTATTTCAGTAAAAGCCCAGTGCCTAAATGCTGTGGTGCCATCTAAATCATCTATAAATGCTTCCAATCTTGCACAGCACCTGAAAAGCTGTGAAAATCGCCACAACTGAGAAACAATGGGGGTTTTTCATGGTTTCAGAAAATTGTTACAAAGACAGTTTACATATCCTTTTGCTATCAACAGCACACATGCTTTGTGCTCTGCAGCATGTCATCAAATGCTTCAGTTAATTACTCACTAATTATAACACTGTTGAATGGCTACACTGTGGCAACCATATAATTATGGAGCATAAAGTACTGAGCGGTTGCAAGGCTGAGCATATTGACTGATTACAATAAATCCCCTGCTTATTGTTGATATTTTTCACCTGCTTAATAGTCGTAATGTTTGCCTATCGTATCCTCAAACTCAGAGCAATATATGAAGTGTTAGTAACAGAAGTTAATTAAATTTAAAAGCAGGTAAACTATCGAAATGGTAGTATATGATGACAAATGTGTGTTGAAACACAAAACCTGGGAACGGCCCTTCACAGCTGCCAGGGCACAGCATTCCTCTCACATCCACACTATAACTCCCCCACTGAAACTGGGAAGAGGAGAAAGGGGTCACTGATGTTTTACAAACACAGTGTGGCGAGTCAAAATCTCAGGGCAGCTCACCAAGACGTTGAGGGGGTTTAGCTCATGTGTGCTTCCAGGCTTCCAACATCACCAGGGGGAGAAGCCAATGGAAGAGCTGCTGGAGATGTTGCCAGCTAATGAGCCCTACAGGGACTTCCCTGGCACGTTGGGGCTGGCTGGAGCACCACGTGCCCCCACTTTACCAGTGGGTTCCCCATCTCTGGCTGGCGGGAAGCAGGTGATGCACAGCTGGGTCAGGTTATACTTCCCAGACTCTTACATCACAGGAAATGTCAAAGAACCATCTTAGGGCAGTTGTCCAGGCTGCTTTATGCTTGCTGGTACAAAGCATAACTAAAGGGCTGCATCTACCCTTTTTTATGTTTAAAGAAAGAAAAAAAAAAATCCAGCCCTGGAACAAGATATTTTTCTCCTTGTGCTTTCTATAAATCATTTTTCTGGCCCCTCAAAATACATCGGTGTACAGGATCTGGGGAAGTGAATACTAAGCTGTCACTGCTGTTCATATCTTACACTGTAGCCAAGAACAAAATACAAAGCCGTTCAGCAAAACACACCAATTCATTAAAACTCAATGAAAGCCTTGCTTGCTCGTGCTGCTACAAGTAGTTCTTACTTTGTTCTCAGAATGGAACAGTGAAGTCTGATCAAAGAGTTTTCAACTTCATATTTAGGAAAGTGAGTCACTCAGCACTTGTGTAGTTCCTCATTCAGTAACAATGCCACCTGCTGTATAAATACGCACTCAGAGGAAGGCTCGATGACTGTCATGTGCAGAATATCTAAGTGGTACATAGTCAACTTTTCACTTCCAAGTAAATGTGAAGTTCTTTCCACAAAGACAAACCTTTCTTATAATGTACTGCTAGTTCCTTCCCTGTGAATAGAGGTTGACTCTTGGAGTGGCCTTGCCTTTTCTATATATTTAAGAGCTCTGAAAGTTGACAGGAAGCCTACAGTGTCTGTGTGAGCTATTAACGTAAAAGGAATGACAGTACGCTTTGAAGCTTCTGTCCTTATTGTTGTGTTCATTATCAAAAAGAATAAAATGTTTTAGCAAGATGTGATAAATTAATGCCATATGGAAGACTGCAGCAATTGGTGGGTCTGGATTTGGACTACACTGGGAAGAAGATAATTGCTGATGTAATTACAGACAGCTCCAGACAGTGGTGTATCTGAACCGTGGTCATTTTTATGCCCATACTTAAATGACAATAATAATCCAGTGATAGAATGTCACCCTGTTCTTCACTCTGAATCCTTTTAGCATTGTCACAGCTGATAATGCATCTTCAGTCTGTACATTTTTCTCAGGGCGTTCGGTTTGTTTTGGAAATGTTCCATTCCCCAACCATCGTATAAACTTCAGCATAAGTGATAGCCTGGACCTGGAAGAGTTTCAGGACACAATAAGCGGGGGCATTTACTGCTTTTCAATGCCTGCTGAGAATGATAGACTGGTAGACTCTTCTGTGGATGATATATGTAAAGTGCATGGATGTTTGCCAGTATATTCAGTATATTTAAAAAGCAGGTTACTAAAAAGAGGGCTCTAGAGAGACAGCAAGGTTTTTCATTCTTTATACTTCGTCCTACCAGAGTTCTGGTGCCTCCCCCCCCCCCCTTTTTTTTTTTTTTTTGTGTGTGTGTGTGTCTGAATTCAGTTACATCTTTTGTATTGTTGTAATGGGGCCTCATTCTGGCCCTTCTGCAATTAATTCTCTGAGATATTTGTGCATCTTTGAGCTTTTTTGTCATTCAAGACAGCACTTGGAATTTCAAAACAATTCGTCCTTAGGATAATTTTCTTACATTCATTTCCCTAACATCCAGAGTCACAACAGGGAAAAGTTAGACCCCTTTCTCTTCAGTTGTCTCTTGGGAAAATATGACTCATGGGTTTGAAAATTCCTTTTGTTTTGTGAAGATGTGACCTTCAGAACATTGTCAATATGAGGGCAGGTTATCAGCTGGATGAACAGGTTTCCCTTTACCATTCTTGTGCCTTCAGATTTTGAGCACTTTTGAAAGGCTGATATGAATCTTACTTCTGCAAAACTCTTTTTGGTCCTTAGAATCTCTTGCAAACACAAGTCTTGGGCAGCTTCCCTAGTTTTGTAAGCAGGGATTTGTAGGCAAAAAACATTCAGGCTTTGATTTTGCAGTATGAGGTGCAAGGAAACCTGTTTCAAATCACGGGACCTGGGAAATTGCTGCGTTGCCACCTTGCACAGACCCATGTGGAGTGCTGGAGATAGTGGCTCCTTTTAGCATGAGGTCAAGTCACACTTGGAACGCGCCACATAGTAGTATATGAGGTCAATCCAGTACTGCTGCAATAAATAGGAGCTTTGTAATTTATTCCCATGGTTTAGCCTCACAACAGGCTGAAGCAATAAGAACACTAGACTGAAACATTGCTTCTGATTCCTGTTCCATGTAATGTGGGTATCAGTCAAGTGTTGTTATGAGCTCTGAAAAGTTCAGTATCATTCAGTAGCCTGAACTTTTACTAATTGTACAATTCAGAGAAGGTGGCTGTTCTTGTCAAGAAAGGAGCCGAGGCATACCTGATGTAAATCTGCAGTTCCATTGATTTTAGCAGAACCAAACAGAGGATTGTACTACACCAAGAGATATGGTGGGAAATTATCAACAAATGATGGGAAATAAAACATTTTAACTCCTAAAAAGCCATATCAGTGTGCAAAAATCTCTTTGAAGCATATGCAAACCATAAGCACATACATTTGAGCACATGGCTGAAGGTACCTGTGACATAGTTTAGACTCTAAATTATCTAGAAAATGAATCCATACGTGTTCAGAAGGTGATGGGTGGTTCTACTGTAGGTACTGGAAGTTCACTAGGGCCCAGCTCTTCGCTCAGGTCCTTGTCACACTGAAGATGCAGTTCTAGAGAATGAAATAAGCTAGAACAAAGGAATGTGGTGGCTCTTTTCAGGTCATGGAGAGGACTGATCTTCTTTGTAAAGACTTTTTCCTTTAGCTGTGCCAAGGATCATTTGCTGATCTAAAAGAACATTTCCCTCTTTGAAAGGGAACAAACAGCAGCTCTGTTTCATCTATATCAAGAGGTATAGCAGTGTGCAAGGGTAGCCAGGTGACAAATAGGCAGCCTGTGCCTGAGCACTCCCATTGTTAAATGTGCACGTGGAGCTGAACCCATGTCAGGAGCTGCAGAAAGCGAATGTTTGTTGCACATGCTCCGTTAGTCCCATTATCAGCTTTGTAATGAGCAAGGAAAAAGGAGCTGGTTTGTGACATGGCTACTAACACTAACACACACTGTCATTCATGAAGGAAATTCAATCTTGTGCTTGCAATTTATTTCAGAATTATCCATTAATCATTTTTCCTCCCCAGATAATGCCTTTGTACTGAATGCAACTGTGTACGCACCGGGCTCAGCTGGGCATATGGGCACAGGTAGCACAGAGCTCTGCCAGCAGTTTCAGCAGCCAGCTTCTGTTAGCCTTAACACACTCATCCATCAAACAAGCTGATAATGTTTCAGGAAACTAGTGCTCTTTCGAGTCTATAGCTGTAGCTTACCTAATGTGAATTAACTCGCAGCCTTTCCCCAGCCACCACTCCCTGGGGGAGGGCGTCTGGCTCCTGACTGCTGGCGCTGTACAGCATCGGGCAGGGGGCTCGCATCCAGGCAAGGGCACGGTGGCAGTGAGCGCGGAGCTGTGAGCAGAGGTGGTTCTGTCAGGGTAGCACAGGTAAAGACGGTACTGAAAAAAGCAGTTTTATGATCTCCCATATGCTAGGCAGCAATGGTATGTGTTGATTTATCCCTGACTTGACAAGCACACTAGCACCTGCGCGGGGACAGACTTGCCTCCAAACTTGCAGAAGCTGGCTGGGGCTACTGGGGAACCTCACCAGAGGTGAACTAGGTCCAGTGTGGAAATTCAAATCCCAGCTTCATCTGCTGAGAGCTGTAGGCAGCATGGACTTCAGCCTAGAGGGTTTTACCAGCTTTCGCCCACTTGTAGATAGTTGACTGAGTGGGTATAATGTTACAGCAGAGTGGATTTCCTTATATTTCAGCAATGGACAGAGTTTCTGAGGAATAAAACTAAAACTGGGGACACAACGAGGAGTTTTTTAAAAGGCCAATTTTATTATATTTTTCCCCCCTCAAAATACCCTTCTCAGCTCTTTTCTTTGGTGAAATACTTTTTATGAGAACACAAACCTCTGTGCTAATAAAAGAATAGGTAAACTGTCCGGGTTAGATTAAATAAATAATTTTTTCTTGCCTCAGACCAAGTGTTTTTTGATTTACCTGGAGTCTTACATTTTTTCATAGAAGAAATGGTGTAAAAGGAAATCTCAAATTGTTTTGGTTTGACCTGATCACATTTTTTTCAGCTTTTCCTTTCTATTTTTGTTTGTTGTTCACATCCTTTCCTCTCCAGTGACTTTTCTCTTTCCTCAAAATCACTTCGTGTTTGTATTAGGCTTGTGCCTGGAGTTGGCACAGGCTAAGCAGAGCTGGTTCTTTGACCTGCATAGAGACTTTTGATGCCAAGGGTATTCTTTAATGAGACTTACGTCTGCCTAGTGACCCATCTGCGCTCTGACTGAGCTGGTACAACAGGGCCTTAGGGCAATGATGAAATAAGCATAGTATGCTAATCCACATCCTTGGCTACTTTTCGCCACGTGCATGTCAGATAAAATCCAAAACCAGCTCCCCTCTAACCTGAAGTTCAGACAATAGAGCTATACTGCAATCATATGATTCTGGTTTTGCATTTTCCTTCCTAATCAAGCAGGAGTGAGAGACATAGTTCCCTTTAAACCTATCTTCAATTTGACACTCTAAAAATACTATCTGCCACCTTATGATAAAAGCTTTGGATTTGATTATTTCAGGAGGATCTAGGCTACCTAACAACCAAAAGAGACATGAGAGAAATTGCTGTCATTCTGTGCGTTATCCTTTTGTTCCTTAAGTTTGAGAAATTATTTTTCACATTTCTACCAATGAAAACAATCTCAAACTGGTTGAGATACAACTATGTAAAGAACAGAGCCTTTTACAACAGGAAAGGGGGAAAAACATAATAGATGACTGGGCTGCCTTCTTTCATTTTTTGACCTTTAATTGAAAGATTGAAGATAAGTAGTTCCTGGGAGAAAGCAAAAGGCTGATTCACTTACCCTGTAGCTTTGAGTGAAAAAGCTTCCTGGAAGCCTTGCTATATATTATGAATCATCCTCTTGTCATTCCAAGAAGTTCATAGCCAAGTAAAATGTTAGAAATGGATTGATAGTGGAGTGATGGGCAGTAGGACCTAAGTGAGAGGTTAAAGGTCTCAAGATAATACATTCAGGCATCCCTCAGGACATTTTTGTAAAGCTGATGTTTCTGACCTCAGGAATCCTTGTCTCCCTGTATTAGGATTCACTGCTTTCTTAGAATAATGTCATTTTGAAAAGTTCACTTGTTTTATGTGAAGTTTTAGAAAGGAAGATTGTTTTCGGTTTTCTTTCAAGGAAATCAGATGGTGTCATCATTGCTTTAATATTACAGAAACATAGAATCATTTAGTTTGGAAAAGATCTTTATGTTCATCAAGTCCAACCGTTGACCCAGGATTGCCAAGCCCACCACTAAACCATGTCCCTGAGCACTGCATCTACACATTTTTTAAGCACTTCCAGGGATGGTGACTCCACCACCTCCCTGGGCAGCCTGTTCCTCTGCTTGACCACCTTTCAGTGAAGAAATTGTTCTTAATACCCAATTGAAACCTCCCCTGGTGCAACCCCAGGCTGTTTTCCCTTGTCCTGTCCCGTGTTACTTGGGAGAAGAGGCTGACACACACGTCACTACAGCCTCCTTGCAGGCACTTTCAGAGGGTGGTAAGATCCACCCTGAGCCTCCGTTTCTGCAGACTAAACAACCGCAGTGTGCCCCAGCCCCTTCCCCAGCCCCTGCCCGGCTCTGGACACGCTGCAGCCCCTCAGTGTCCCCCCTGCAGTGAGGGCCCAGCGCTGACCCCAGGATTCGAGGGGCGGCCGCACCAGTGCCCAGCGCAGGGGGACGGTCACTGCCCCGGCCCCGCTGGCCACGCTGTGTCTGACACAAGCCGGGCGCTGCTGGCCTCCTTGGCCACCCGGGCCCCCGGGGGGCTCATGCCCAGCCGGCCCAGGCAGCCCCCCAGGCCCATTCCCGCCGGGCAGGGCCCAGCCGCTCGCCCCAGGCTGCAGCGCTGTGTGGGGCTGGTGTGACCCACGGGCAGGGCCCGGCGCTGGGCCCGGCTGAGCCTCACACAACCGGCCTCGGCCCATGGGCCCGGCCTGCCCGGCCCCTCTGCAGAGCCCGCTGCCCCAGCAGGGCAGCGCTTTGTGCTGTCTCCCAACTCGCTGAGGGTGCACTCCATCCCCTCATCCAGATTGTCAATAAAGGTATTAAACTGGCCCCAGTACTGAACCCTGGGGAGCACCACTTGTGACTGGTCACCAGCGGGGTGTAACTCCATTCACCACCACTCTTTGGGCTCAGCTGTCCAGCCAGCTTTTTACCAATTGCAGAGCACGCCCATCCCAGCCATGAGCAGCCAGGCTCTCGAGGAGATGCTGTGGGAGACGGTGTCAAGGTCCAGGTAGACGACATCCACAGCCTTCCCCTCATCCCCTAGACAGGTCATCTTGTCATAGAAGGAGATCAGGCCCATCAAGCAGGACCTGCCTTTCATAACCTCTGGTTATGCCTGGGCCTGATCCCCTGGTTCTCCTGCACGTGCTGTTTGATGGTGCGCAGGGTGATCTGCTCCACAACCTTGCCCAGCACTGAGGTCAGGCTGACAGGGCTGTGGTTTCCTGGATCCTCCTTTCTGCTGTTCTTGTAGATTGGTGTCACACTACCTGACCTCCAGTCTTTTGGGACCTCTGCAGTTAGTCAGGACTGCTGATAAACGATGGAGAATGGCTCCTCCACCAGCTCCCTCAGTACCCTCAGGTGGATCCATCCAGTCCCATAGACTTGTGTGTGCTTATGTGTTTGTAGAGCATATGGGATTGGCTGATTATCAGTGTGCCATTTCAATCCCTGTAACATAAATGAGAGTGGCTATAAAACAGGTTTGATCACAGTAAGCACAAAGGAATCAATTATTAAATCCTTGAGGGTCGTACAGTTTACTATAGGTGGAAGAGAACAAGCTTTTACATCTTGAAGGAGACAGAACAGGGGCAAGAAGGGTAGCAATTCCTCTTCTTGTGGATGGGGATCAAGCATTTCACAGGATGGCAAGGATTCAGTTGACCTTGAAAGCAGGTGAAGCCCTTGTTCTTTTTCAGAACCACATCCCTTGAGATGCTCATTATGTCATCTAATCCTCGCTGTTGACATGTTTGCTATATATTATTTCTAAAATGTAAGTGCTTCCCTTTATTAAGGTATATTTTTAATCAAGGTTATAACTCAGTGACCATTTCTTAAGCTGCCTACCAAAAAACTAAGTGCCAGAGAACCAGCGTTCCTATATATAATACTTTTATGGCCTCATGTAAGTGGAAATTGAGGAATGCTGTATTTTCTATAGTTGTTCATTTCTAACCAAAGGAGAGGACAGGGGATGAACACACCTTTAGCTCTGCTGTGACCTCTTCCATCATACACATTTGACCAGTGTACAATGCTTCCAAATCTCCACGTGGACAGTCCTGCTAGCCTGGGTTCTCTGCAGTGAGAGATGGGGAAGAACTAGTACATTGTTTTCAGTGTTGTGGTTTAACCCCAGCTGGCAACTAAGCACCCCACAGCTACTCACTCCCTCCCTCCACCCCAGTGGGATGGGGAGGAGAAATGGAAAAAGCTAAAACCCATGGGTTAAGATAAGAACAGTTTAATATAAAGTAAAATAATGATAACAACAACAATAATAAAAAGGGGAAAGACGGAAAGCATAAAACCCAAGAAAACCTAGTGATGCACAGTACCACTGCTAACCACCCACTGACTGGTGCCCAGCCAGTCCTCGAGCAGCAGTTGGCAGCTCCCGGACAACTGCCCTTGGTTTATACACTGAGCACAATGTTCTATGGCATGGAATATCCCTTTGGCTGGCTTGGGTCTGCTGTCCTGGCTCTGCTCCCTCCCAGCTTCTTGTGCAACTGGTCACTGGCAGAGCACGGGAGACTTGAAAAAAGTCCCTGACCTAGCATAGGCACTACTTAGCAAAAATTGAAACATCAGTGTGTTATCAATATTAGTCTCATTCTAAATCTAAAACACCATTGTACCAGCTACTAAGAAGAAAACTAACTCTATCCCAGCTGAAACCAGGACAACCAGCTTATTCAAAGGGAAAAAATACTCACGTTTTAATGCTTTAAGGCTTGATACTTAGGACTGGCATAATGGTATGACTTCATTGACATGTTCCCAATTTACTTGAGAGCTGAAACAGGCCGAGACGTGTGTCTTAAATTGAGTGAGAGTAACATTTCATATTGCAGCTTGGATTTGAAATGTCACTTCACTGGGGTGAATACGGTATTGAAGAGTAAAGGCTTCTATGCCTTTTTCTGCTGATACTGTTTAGCTGGAGACAGCTTTCTGCAAGGCTGGATTACCAGGGCAGGAGTGCATTGATTTACATTCTGAAGGTTATCTTTCCAGTGGAAAAAGGCACAACAGTGTGTGTGGGTTTCTTTAAAGTGAAGGATTTGAGGAAAAATATATGCTAAAATAAAACTCGAGTTGAGGAGAAAAAGTACTGTGTGGATTTCTAAACAGTGAACCTTCGTATGGGAGGAGTGAGGGGTTTATATTCTGGTTGACTTTTTGTTGTTCCTACTTGTATGCTGGCATGCATCACAATGATGTATTTTCACCCTTGCTTTTTGCTTTAGCCATTGACTCATTGACTTGTTTGTTGATAAAAGACAGTCAGCTGAATCAATCCCAGGAGGGGATGACCAGATTTGATCACTAATGGTACGGTACCTCGGACCCCTCTCTATGCAATGTCATTTGATTTGATTTATATAGTGAAGAGTTAATATAATATTATCTAAAGTGCTTTTTAGGATTGATTTATATACTCCTACTTTAACATTAATTGGAAAGTATCTATTGTTATCTCTCTAAAGGTCAGCTTCTCCTCTGCTTACTCACATGAGTAATGTAATTGATTGCAATGCATCTGCTCAGGAGAATAGGGAGATCCTGATTTGATGCTGTGTTGAATGGGAATAGCTCCACTAAGTCTGTATGCAGATGTTGAACAATACAACTTCAGAGCAATACACCTTCTCTCTTGCATATCTTAGTGTTGCTTCCTTTCTGTTTTTGTTTGGCTAGAACACTGTTAAGAATAAATTTGGGCCCTTTTACAAATAATTTCCAAGTCTACTTGTGAGGAGATAATCCAGGACAGCCTCAAATCCTCCACCAAATGTTCTTTTGCTTGGTCACCATCTGCTTAGGGGAGGGCTGGACAAATAGTTGGTTGGGGTTTTTTCCAGCTCTGGGTAGCTCCTTTACTGTGCCAGTTGTACTGTCACAGTAAGGTAACTCAGAAACAGCGTTTCTCCATCACTCAGCATTATGGGTGTTGTGTGGTGCAGCCTTGGAATTTCAGCTCAATACAGAAGGAAAAATAAGGTGGAAATTTTAAATATATATATATATAAAGAAGTATGCAAAAAGATTGTTTATTAGAGCTAGGTCTTTACCTGTAGCCATGCTTTTGAAAATCACTCCTATAATTATGCTTTCCTGTCATTTTTCTGAAGTGAATGACATCCATATGCTGGATTTTGTTCAATTATTTTTGACAGTGTTTATTTCTGACACATTAACCAATTGCTTGTAGTCACAATTATCTCAAAGGACTGTAATTAACATTTTAATAAGATATAATCTGCTTTCATTCATAACTTTTGAGTTTTAAATTCTAACGCATATAATACTTCAGTGAATCATTCGAGGGATTCTACAAAATATAGAGATAATTGAAATGAGGATTTAAATTTGGATTATTGAAAGGAGGATTAAATTCAATCTGTGAACATCCTGAAATATTTCATGTTAATACAGACAGAAAAATTCTGTCAGGTGCCTGCTGTTCATTGGGAAGCAAGAAAAGGATATATTTGCCTCTAGATTTGAAATACGTTAGAAATATAAATGGGAAAATGGAGATTTTATTCACAGATGTGAAACTATAGGATAAATAAAATTATGGCCTTTAAGAAATCTTATGCCAATGAATAAAGTTCCTTCAATTATAGAAAAATAAGACTAAAAGGTACCTTGATACATCTTCTAGTCCATCTTCCTCCTTCAAAGCAGGATGTGTGAGATACTTCTGCCAGACCTGACAGATGTTTATCTAACTTCGTGGTCTGGACTTCCAATAGTAAGGCCTCTCCAGTGTCCCCAGACAAGCTATTGCTTAACTATCTTTCACATTAGGAAAAACTTCCCCATTCCTATAATTACACACGGTCATGCGCCCTGTTCATGTGGACCCAAACTTTATTTTGTTCCTCCTGCCAACTGTCATCTGTACACTTCAAGACTGTAGTATTCTTCAAACGCTCGCTTCCCATCATTTCTGCCCTTGGGCTAGCCTACCTCAGTTCCTTCTCATAGGTTATGTTCCCTGTGGGGGTTTCTGGTATAATCCAGGTAGCAGTTGCTTTTTTATTTTTTGGCTACATGATACAGTTCCCTCACACTCATCATGTAATCTACTATCAGGCTATTTTTCTCTCCTCAGTACTGCGTTTCTGCCTCTGACTGTTCCTGCATAAGCAGGAGCAACTCCTTATCTTTGGCCTTAATTAGTTTTTATCATATTTTTTTTTCCACACCACTGCTTTAGTTAGTCAAAATCATTCTGATTTCTGTTCCTGTTCTCTAGCATACCTGCAGGCCCTCCCTCTTCAGTGTCATCTGCAAGCTTAGAAAGCATCTCTCCTTGACAAAACCTTGAAAAGAACCAGACCATGGATACAGCTCGGTTTATTCCTTAGGTGGTTGCCTTCTTACCCTGTCATTGAAGGAGATAAGATATTTTTTTTACACAATTTGTTCTTACAAAATCGGTGTCAGCTGCATGGTGCTTGCAAATAATTATACTCCTTCCCTTTATTTTTCCAAGAATTGAAGTTAAGCTATCTATCTGATAAATTTTTCCAGCTGCTCTTTCTCCCCATTTTTTAATATCAGAACTGAATTTATCATTCTAGTAAACCCTTCTCTCTCCAAGTTCCCATAGATAATCACTTCTGAGATTTCTTCTGCTTGTTCTCTGCATATTTTATGATGAAAATCATCTAGTCTGGACTGTTTGAAATCACTGTAATTACCTAAATATTCTCTAACCTATTCACTCCTCCTCCTCCTCTGAGATCTTACCCTTTTCTTTGGTATTTAATGCAACAGACTCCTACTTGTAGCTGACTTACTCTATTCGTTAGGAAGGTGTAGATGTCTCTGCCAGGTCCCTGAACATAATACACTTGAAGAAGTTTTGCTACAACAGGATTGAGGAGGTTATGAAGATTCTGCAGCAGAAATTTCATGTGCCCTACTGTAGCTCTCTGAAGAATCTCTGAGTTGCGGAGCAGGAGGTGACTCGGCTCTGGGCTCACCTGCCAGGCCAGGGCACCCACACGCCGGTGCCACTGTGGCTGGGAGGCAGAACTGGTGACAAGACTCCCCTGAAGGTCTGCTCTCCTTTTACAGGTGATGCAGTCCTGGCAATTCGGTTACCTTTGAGGGACTTTCATGTACCTTGGTATAAAAGTAGAATTTTTAAACTTAGTTACATCACATTGCAGTTTCCTCCTATAACACACCTAGTTAACATGTGATCTGTTTATTAATCATAGAATCATGGCCAACGGCAACATGGAGAGGCATCCTAGCCAAATGCCTGTGCAGGGACAGAAACAAAAATTGTTGTGTTTCTGGCAGGTGTTTGCCTTATCTGTTCTTAAAAGCTCTGTAATCCTTTTAAGTAGTTCTTTTGATGTCTGTTTTAATAGCTAGGAAATGTTTGCTTGTGTCGTCTAAATAATTCTTGTTGCATTGTAAGGCTTTTATTTCCTATACTGCCCTATCCTAGTGGAAAACCAGAATTCATTTTCTTTCTGTGGCAATCACGTATGTGCTGACAGATTGCTGTCTCATGTCCAGGTAAGGTAGTTCTTCAATATTTACACCATTTCCCTTGAAATATGTTTTAAACGTGTTGGGGACAGCACATAGCTCGTTCAGTTTCAGACCTGACAAAATGTGAAATCGTATATTGATTCTGTTATTAATCTAAAATACATTTGATCGGCTTTTCACTTTTCACTGCACAACACTCTGTAATGCTATATTTTATTTTTTATTACATTTTTATATTGCCACAGTTACAAGTTTAAACAGGATAAAAACAGAACCTATGGAAGAATCCAGTATCAAGACAAATACTTGATTTTTGTATAGCTTCCCCAAAATTATCCCTACTGTGAGCAGACACAGTTCTTTGGACTTAATAGGGATACACAGAATTATTATGAGTCTGAACTGGCTCTCCACTGCAATATTGGATATTGTGTATGTATAGCAGTCACAAATCTCCTGCCAGTAATATAAATATGAATATAAATACGAAAACGTAAAGCATACAGACACATGTATATGTTTCCATGTTAATTTTATTATAACAGAAATTAAATGGAGGCTGTTAGAGTAATAACAGGTACCAGACTTATGTTTGCATAATTAATGAAACAAACTCTATCTATAAGCCAATTTATAGGGCATCGACATTGCAGCATTTTCCAGACTGTGGGTTAGATAAACCGCTTCATGTTTAACAAGACACCTGTGAAGACTTCAAGCTGTGACTGTAAGACACAAGGTCAACCCCTTGTAGAACCAAAAGGAAGAAATATTAGGATAAACAGTTTCATCTCGAAATTTTTAAATTGATAGAGTGACTTGGGGGGAGGAAGAGAGGAAAAATAATATCAAACGAGCATTTTTCAGCAGAAGCAGTAGGAAATAATGATAATGGGAAACTAGGATTAACACCTTCTTATTAAAGATCAGATATTGATCCTTCACCCTGCAAGGGGTGAAACTTGAGTCTAGAGGGCTCAACCAGAGGAGCTGAGGGCATGCAGAGTGATATTTGCATGTGCTTTCATCATCCCACAGTTATAAAACTGAGCACTCTCAATGGTATCAATGCCTTGCAGAAAGCAGTATGTGTCTGAGAAAGGAGGAGGAGGGACATAACAAAGGAGACGATGGTGGAATAGGCTACATCAGCATCGGATTTACTAAGGTGTTGCATTTCACTTGACATGAATTCTATACTGAGGCCAAATTCACTTTGAGGGCAAGTTCCTTCTCTGATACAAAAGGCAGAGTGGAGAAATATGCAAGTAATGTTTGTGTTTGCATAATATCCATGCAAGTATAGTTTGTATTATATTTGACTTTCCCTTTCCATAACTGCACGACAACCTATATATCAGTGCACACATGTGCAGAGCACCTTGTCAGATACTGCTTAGGCACAGCATCTGAGGTGGCTTCTGACACAAACCCATAACTCTCAGCACCATGTGCTGCGTGAAATCATACGCATTCCAAGGTGTTAAGGCTTAGCAGTAACATTGGAATTTAAAATGAAAAGTATAAAAAATGTAGTTCTTGTGTATAATTAAAGTGAAATTGGAGCTCATTTAAATACTTTTGTCAACAGTCAGCATTTGACATTTTACAAGATACATGTCTTCATGGAGTGATTAGAGAATCTGTACCTTCTGATTTCCGCGGGTTTTTTCCTGTGTTTTCTCTCTGAGTAATATTGTCGAACTACATGATGTGAATTGGATGTTGCTCTTAAAATACAGCATCTCAGGCAAGAGGTGGCACAAAAGATCTTAGCAATAACTGGCGTATGTAAACTCTGCTGGGCCTGAATAGCAGGAGAAATTTGTAAGATCCTTTTTGTAATACTATGCATGTAAGAGCATCCCCCAAAACTTGCACGTGGGAGAAGATCTTTGTGGGGAAAAGGACATAGCCATTGGCATATTTGGGATGATTGAAACCAATGACCAAACGCTTGTTAAAAGTTAGTTATTAATATTCATGCTGAGATTTTCAAAGGAGCCTAAGGGAAATGTATGCTCCTGACTCATTGAAATTCACAAGGAGCTGAGTGCCTAACTCCCTTAGCTGCTTCTGAAAATCCCAGCCTTAATCTCTGTGTGACAATCTGATTTTGATGTTTTACAAACCTTACTTCCAATAATAAGGATATGCTCAGGAAGCTGGGAGAATGCTGTCAGTGCTTATATTTAGTGCCTTTATTTTGACATAATTGTTTAAAGGACTTTAAATGGAAATTTGTAAAGTGAAGCAATTTCCAGCTGAAAGCCTCATAACGCAGACTTCAGTCTGTATTAATGATGTAAACATATGCATTAAACTTTGTAATGGAATTTATGAAACTTAATGAGCAAATTTTTATTGTGCTGTAATACTATGTTACTATGTTGAAGCTGTTCTTCCTTCTTTGTTTTTCTTTGCCTACAGCTACAAGTAAATTTGACATGCCATGTTATTATGTTGTCCTAGTTCACTGTAAGTTTATAATGTTACCTAAACTCAGAACTTTTATTTGAAATTGCTGGCAAAAGTGATTTTGCATCATGCCTCTCAATCAGAATGATATACCAAACACGTCCAATCATTTGGAAAATACGTTGATAGCATATTTTTTATCATATTTATTTCTAATGTTGTTGCAGCTGTGAATGTTCAACTAACCAAGACAGCCCAGTCAGCTTATTTCTTCAAAAACTCACCGTAGCGTTGTGAACAAATACAAACAGGTAATGGGGTAATTGTAATTTAAATTATCAAATAGCTGCTTTTGTTCAAAGACACTAAGATCTATGTGAATATGCAAATTCAGTCCTTGGTTATACTCCTGCAATCCTGCTATCATCAAGCTGATTGCAGAAGTGTAACCAAAGAAAAGTTTCATTCCTACTGATACATCTGTGAGTCTGACTCACCACCCCGAACTATTTTATTTATAAGGTAGCCAAAGGTGGCAATAAGATTTCAGCATGTGTTTCAGCTGATTTTCTTCCCCAGAATCAAGTAATCCAAAAGGTCCAGTTCTTTCTGCAGAACTGGAAATTTTGCCAAAGTCTTTACTGTTGGAACAGGTGGAGGATTCCTAGCTGTACCAGCAACCTCCACCTTCAGTAACTTGGCTTCTTCCACATTATTGTTAGTTGAAACTATCGGCTTAAACCACAGGTCATGTGCTTATAGACTCATAGAAATATACCATAAAAGCTAAACTGATTGCTAATCAGTGAACTATTGTAGTTCAGCTACACCGTGTTATAGTACTGGAGTAGGATGATTTCAGTCTTTCAAATGACAGACAATATTTTCACAATGATGTTTCTTTTAGTTGAAAGCCATATTTTGAGCCCCAAGAGCTGTAGCAATGCAGAGGCAAAATATGTACCATTCACGTTAACATTCTGTTAATATTTAGAAATGTAAATGGCAAGGTAACTATGTAGATGTAAACACTACAGCCGGTGAGAGATGGACCACTTTATCACTCTTCTTACATGTTCTGAACAACAGGCCCACTGACTCAGGCCACTGACTCATGAACTGTTTGGACCTAGTGCCATGTATATGATAATTGATATTGGTAATACTCAGCAATATTATGCTTCACTGTCCAACTGAAACTAGAGGATTCCTTACTTGCTTAAAGAAACATTTACTAAAATGGACCTTAATCTTACAGTTTGGTTGAAGGGCTCGGTACCTGTCCCCCAGTATGCTTCTAGAGCGCGGTCACTGCAGGCAGTATGTTACTAGCATAGTTAAGGCTCAGACTTTCCAGGTGTCCCAACCAAGGCTTTGTTTTAATAAAAAAGAATGCTGTGTTCCGGGGCTCAGAGCTCAATTAGCTGTTGGAGTTTAATATTCTTATGCTTGATTAGGAGTCCAGGTAACAAGCAGAGCTGGTTGAACTTCTTTACATATGAAAATGTAGGAGAAAGTAATTAAACTGTAGATAAATGTCATCTTTTTTGTTAATGTTTCTCTCCCACCCTCTTTGGCTAATTATGAAGCTATCCTTTTTCAAATTTGAAAGATAAAAAAAAAAAAAAAAAAAAGAATTATTCCACAATTTCATAGTTCTTCCATCCTTCTTTTTAACAGCTCTAGAAATGAACCTTTTTCTTCCTACTGTGATTTAAGTTTCTCTGCCCAAGGCCTGAAAACACAAGATTAAATGGTGACCACAAATGATAACATTGGTTAACTTGGCTTCAGAAGCTTATTTCAGCTCCTCCTGTTAACAGAAAATCTTTGGTACTCAAAGGTCACATAGTGAAATCCTAGCCCCACTGAAGTCTCCAGGAAACTTAGTTGCACTTAGTGGTACCAGAGTTTAGCATCTATTTTTATGATAAATATGCCCCAAAAATGTATCTGTGCAGCATTGCTTTATAAACTTTTTTAAATCTAACTATTCAACAAGACGTTATCCATGTTGTAAAGAACCTGTTAAGCATTGCCAATCCTGTTAGCATCATTGTGATGAACACAAGTGCAGTAGGAGTCATCTGACAACAGGCAACAGGGCAAACCCTCGCCTTCCTAAGCAATTCACAAAAGTGTAGAACAATCTTTTCATCTTTGTTTTGCAAGTGGAATGGCACCTTTGTCTTCAGAAACATGTAAACTGTCACTGTGTGAAACCTCAAGCTGAGCCTTGTCGTGCCCATTTATATGAGAATGATTGTGTAGTGCTAATCTACAGGCTTTGAATCTGCTTCACTTGCTAAATCCAGTTGAAGACTGAAAAGTGCTTGATAAATCCTTAGAGTGCTTTAACTTTGAAGAACTCTTTGCAACTGAGACAAACAGGATTAGTACATGTGGCTTCCCATAAGGGAGCTCTGGATCCCCCTTTCACTGACAGGGCACCCTTGCCATTTTTCCTCCCATTGACACCTCTTGATTGGAAAGGTAAAGAGTTCCATAGGTTTGTAACAGCATCTTTTTAGCCTGGCTTTAATAAAATATCTGTTGAACTTGCTGTATTACAAGATTCAGAGCTTCCTAATTTAGCTGTAAAGCATGTTCTGGGCAGTGTTTTCTGTCAGCAAAGTGTGCTGAATTCAGTGGAACACTTTCTGATCAGTTCCAGTGGCTCTGGATTGGGTTATAAAGTTTTATCCTGTTGTTCTTCTTTTCTTTGCTTTTCTTTTCTTCTTTTCTTTTTGCTGTTGAGGTTCCAGCTCCGTCAGTAAATATGTTTTACTACTTAAAAAAAATATAGATAAACCAAAGCTTACATGATCACTGTAATTAAGGGTTTAGAGATTGCTTGGCTTTCATAAGTACTTTAAATGACTGTTTTTAAAATGAAGCCTTACAAGCTGCTAAAGACTAATCAGTCTGGGGTCCCTTTGCAGGTACTGTTACCTATGTGCACAAATGGCTTTTACTTTCCCTTTACTGAGAGTACTGGCAACCACCCGCCCTTGTATTCAGAGGAGAAGCAGACTCGTCTATGGCAGCTGGGAGGTGTGAGCAGGATGGAAAAGCAAGGCCCTTTACTCACCACTCCTTCCAAATGTACATGTCATTGTGACCCAGTTTGTAAATGCAATGGAGAGCCATCCTGTATGCTGAACGTTGTCTGCAGAGCTGAGCGGGATTTTGCTGCCAGGGAAAATGCCTGGCAGGTTACAGCGCCTAGAAATTTAGCTCGTTCATTTTGGAAGTGTTTTAAGTCTATCAAAAAGAATTCTGTACTAGGACATGAAAACACAAGTGACTGAATTGCACAAAAGCCCTGCTTAGCCTCTTCAATGCCTTGGGAGCCTTGGCACGTTTTGAATGGCAGCCTGCCCATTGTGGTTGAGCTGAGCGCTTGCTTCCCCCTGCAGCCATTCTGGACAGACAAGGTGTGCTCGCACTTGGCTGTCCAAAACGAAGACCTGCGCAGAACACACGAGCACACACTGACAATACTGAGTCCAGCTAGTGATAGCCACTAGTGTGCAAAGGTTGCTCTGGTATTAGTGTGGCTGCTCCCAATCTTCATATAACATTTGAGCAGCTAAAAGCATTGCTCTAGGAAGTGTGAGGTTACTCCCTGTGCTCTCTTCAGGCTGAGGAAGATGAAAGGCACGTTGTCAAAGGAAACTGCCAGCATCCACGCTGTGGGCTCTGGCCAAAGTTGAGGCGCCCTTCACCCTTCAGATGGGATCTGGGCTAGTGCATAGAAGGTTTCATAAGATTAGCCCCCCCAAAAAAAAGGACAGGGGTAAATGAAGTGGGTATATTTGAGCAGAATACTAACCATGCCCAGAGTAGGTCAGGTACCAAAGATAGCATAGCAACGGTGCTTGTCAGCAGAGCGGTTTGATGCAGGTGAAGCAATGCACTGAAGGCTCACAGGGAGTGAGCTCAGGTAACCCTCTCTGATGCCGTGCAGTGTGGAATGTGAGTATCTACTCATAAAAGAAAGACTTAAGAAAACAATTCTCTATTTAGCATTCCCTATTCCTTCACTTAGGTGTCTTACACCTTACTTAGTCTTCTGCCTCCAGTGAATTCCCTTCGTAACCATGATTAGTGAATTCTGCTGCCAAGGTTGAGTGCATCTGGGCCTTCCTCTTCTGCTTGTCTGTGTGGTCTCTAGCACACAGTACTTTGTAAATAATCACAAATGCTTTGGCTTGCAATGCTTTTTAAATCATGTTTAGCGCAGAGGAAAAGCATCTTTGACAGCTCTGCAAACTCAATCTTGAGATACAATAGACTTATACAATAGACTTTTACATTACTGTAGTTTAAAAAGTTAATAGTATACAGTTTAAAACTGCCTACATAGATAGTAGCATGACAGGCTTTAAGAGACTTTAAGCCTCTCTAAAGTAAACAGTACTAATACTGAAAAATTGTTATTTCAAGCCCTTTTTTTTTTTTTTTTTTTTTTTTTTTTGTAAGGGGAAACCCTGCAAAGATGGCAAATGTGTATCTTTTCTGTCACTTCACAGAAAAGCAGCAAAACATACAGAAGAAAAGCCTTTCTCTCTGGCTGATTTCCCAAATGCACTTTGAGTTACCAACCACATTTAAGAGGCTGCTGGAGCTTCTTTGTACAGTGAGAAAGTGCTGAAACAGAAAAAGCATTGAGCAGAATATGCAATGACTTTGTCACAATTATGGGCATCAAACACAGGGTTTTCAGACACAATCCTTTATCCTGCAGATGTTTCAGCTCAGTGTGTTGATCAGCACATTGCCCCAGGAAATTGCCTTGCTGATCAAAAAGTGTCTGTGTGTGCTCCCCTTGCACATATCCAGCATAGTCTTTTCAGGACAACTATGAGTCTGAATATATAGGAGCTAGCAAAATTGTGGATGAGCAGTTGAAACATTCCACTGGTGCACCTTGACTCATTAGAAATGCTGCATCCATAGTAAGCAAAGATATTCTCCATCACAAGTAACATTCAGCAGTTATGATGTGTGTAGGAACATAACCTTTGCCTCTTTGTTTAATGCTCTCCTTAGGGAAACAAATGCCTTTTGAGATATCAGGAAATGCAAGCTCAGTCATGGTAACATTTAGTTTTCCTTTCAACCTGCTATATATAAAATCTGCTAATGAATGAGAATTTTCTTGGTACTACAGACATGAGGCCAAACCTTTTCCTGGTATTATCTCTCTCACTTAGTTGAAGTCATGTCAGAAGAAAAATTTTATCTCTGTATTGTCTTTTTTGCTAGAACTATGGCCACTACATAAAGTTGGCTGGTTGTTTCCGTGCTAGGAAATATCTTTCCTTCTTCACCAAGGTGATTGGTGAATTTGTGCCTTTTCTTCGTCAGATGCCCATCTTGTGCTGTTTGGCATCTGAGTTTTGAAGATACTGAGGACTAGCTGCTCCTGTGAACTCCTGTGACAGCTGGAAGGACTAAACAGTGAGAAGCCATCTTATGGGTGAGCACTCAGAAATGGAGTTTCCATTATGCCTAGATAGTGGTAAGACTTCAAACCACAGTCTGCCTCCCCCGTCAGTCTAATAATTAAGGGTTAAATATTGGATCTGGTTTCACCCACTTAGCTATCTGGGCATTTACCTAAGACATCAGGTTGGTTGTTCAATGCCCAGAAAATCACTGCTACAGGGAAGGTTAGTTAGTGGCAGGCAGCGTTGTCTATCAGAAGTACCTCTCTCCCCCATTCCCTACCCTCCTCTGCGTTGGCATCTCAGACTAGGGCCTAACATCAGTGAGAAGACTCTACTTTCATAGTGTCTCAGGGAAAACAGATTTGTGTCAAGGAAACACAAGGAGGTATGCCAGTTAGACCACTACTTGTGGACAGGGGAACAGTGAGTCTGTACTTGCCTCTTGAGAGGCAAAAAAGAGCAAAGGAGGATTGGATCCTTCTCCTCAGTGTCCTCACCTAATGTTCTTCCAACCCAGCTAAGCCAATCCAGAGGGAAAAATAAGGAAGCAAACTATTTCTGTGCTTGCAAAAGGGAAGGGGAGAATGAAGTGTGATTCTCCAACCCGCTGTTTCATAAAGAAGCAACATGTGGCCATAATTCAATCTAGTGCTCACTCATTGGTTATACAAAGTATTTGCACTTTTATTCGGAAATTGGATTTAGTAAATCTGATGTGTTCTACTGTGGACCATAAGGGAAGTTCATTAGAGAAATTGCAAGGCTAAGGCTTTTTTACCTCTGAACAAGGCTTTGGATTTTATTAATCAGGTACATTTGTCATTTACAGTGATGATAAACATTTGACAAGTAATCAGCTCTGGGAGGAATACGGTTTACTGCTGCAATCTGGGTTTGTGCTATTAATAACAATAATAATGTTTGGCACCAGTATAGCCAGTGTAAGCAAAGGACAGAACAGATTTCCCAAGCTCTAGCTTGCTGGATGTGGTTTTCCATGTCCTGCTGAGAAGGGTTTGCCAGGGACAGGATGTTGGGATCAAAAGAAAATGGAAAAACAAGAGCAGAGGCTTGGTGCAAGTTTTTCATTGTGTTTAAGGATGAATTACTGAGTTTGATAGGATTTCTCCCATTTTATTTCTCTCAGATTTACTGTAAGACTGTTTTTTTCAATGTAGTGCTGTGAAAGGATTTAATTTTTGAAGAGAAATTTGAGTAGGGTTCTGAATGAACTCCGTTGAAAACTTTGTCTTCAACTTTTTTTGCAGAAAATTGAGCATTTGCTGAGATGATGGTTGTTTTTTGTTTGGTTGGGTTTTTTTCCTTTCATAAAGGTGTGTGTTTTCCTTCAAAAGTAAAAGAGATCTGTTTTCATTAAAAGAATGAAAACCTGCAAATGTAACACATTTGTTTTGGTTGTAAAATCCTATTCCCTCCCCTAATAATCAAAGTTTAGTTGTTCAAACTCCCAGTATTTTCAGGGAGGTAGGAAGAAAGATCCAAGAAAGAAATTTCCAGAAACATCTGGTATCTGTGCATGTTTCAAGAAAGTCACCCTGTCTTGGTTCTGTGCATGTTTTCCTCTATTGCAAAATGGTCTTTGGTCCAGATATATAACTATTTGCAGTGAAAATTATTCCCGCCAGGTCCATTTCTGCACTTTTGGGTAGCTGTTAACTTTTTCTGCAGTTAGGATGCAAAGAATCAATACAGTTGCCTTTCTAACTCAGTTATCATGCAAAGGGCCCAGACAAGATTAAGGGCTGTTTGACTGACAGCAGAGCAACTTTGCCATTAAACAGATGCGAATCATTCACAGACATGAGAGCCCTTATCTGACTGAATAGGAGCAGGTATTCACTAACCTGCGCATTGGTGCAGTGTTTCTTTTTTATGGCTGATTGCTTAAATAGTGCAGCTGAGACTTGCGTGGCCCTGCTGGTGCAACGTGATAGGTCTCAGAGGGCAGCAAAGGTTACATGCCATTTTGATGATTTTATTTAGTTTGATTCCTAGCTTTTCAAAGCTGCAGCCTCGCCTGTTACTGAATGTTTTCTGATAGCTGTGTCATCCCTAAGAACTGTCGCCAACATTTTATTCATATATTTACATCTTTATTGAAGAACTGTTTTTCTTTCAGGTATACCTGTTTGGAATGAAAATACTATTTTTGTAATGCACTTGAGTGTTTTTCATTTTGTGTGAATACAAAGTTTGGACTCTATTTTCGTGCTTTCTATTGCAACCTTTGTAATACATTTGATTGATAGATTTTATTACTATGGTTACTGCAGTTTCATATAGCAGACTTTATTTGTGAGAGGAGTATCATGCTCTGCCCTCATTCAGCCTACTTTGTTTATTATTGTTTATTGGGGGGGGGTGGGGGGGTGTTCCACTGCTTTCCTTGAAAACAAGCTTGCTGCAAAATGATGAGTTTCTCATATCTTCAAACCCACTGTGTTCCACACTGCTACCGTACAGAGAGAATTGTATGTACCAAAGTACCAAGAAATTTTGCTGGCCACAAGAGTTCAGAAATCAAAATCACACAGAGAGCTTCCATCTTATTACATAGCCTTTTTTTTTTTTCCTTTTCCTTAATTTTTATTTGAAAAAAGGTTTTGCAGGACAAGTCACAGTGATTTACTTGCATGCTGCAGGCTGATTTAGGATGCTTATTTGATCAGTCTGATTCTAATGACACTAGAAATACCATAATGGATGGAACATTCCTGGCCTGCTCTAAATTGGATTAGATGGTTTACTAATGTAATACCGGCAAGCCAAATCAGCCTGTGATGCCATGGGGATTAATCTATAGGGAATATTTGATCTCTAATGCACATGTGCTAGTTGAAGTGCAGTCATATCTTTTGATTTAATAAACCATTTTATATTTCTCCACAGTATGTGTGTGTTCAAGTAGGATGAGCTAATTGGTAGAATTACCCTTTTTAAATGAAACTTGATAACTTGCTGCTAAATGGAAGAAGAATAGTAAGTACTTGAGTCTTAAAAGATTTGGCTGTTGTTTATGCAGTTTCTTCTTGATAGCTTAAATGCTAAGGACCACACAAGGACTTGGTGTTCCCTGTTAGGAGACAAAACCAACAATGCTGATATATCTTGTAAAATACTCATTTGTTACTGAACTGAGGAGTCACAAAAGGTACATATTCCTGTAAATCAAATATACTAGATCTGGGTTTATTCTGGTCATCACATGATTTCTTTAAAATTTAACCCCTGATGATCAAATATATTGTCAGGAAATAGGTTAAGAAACAAAGAAAAATTATGCGGTGCCTTGTTCGTGGACATCACTTTTTAGCACTGTATTGTTTGTGAAGGTGTTTGCTGCAGATCTAACCTTTGGCTGGCAGATGGCTTGTACAAGTAGAAGGCAGAGAGTCACAGGGGAAGGAATAAGAAAATGGTAGAATTACAAAGCCAAAACTTTCTCTCAGTGCACTTGTACTAATTGATAGCTTTTACTAAAGTGAATGTAAAATGTCTGCATTGTGCCCAAGTAACTTTGCTGTTAAATAAGTCATCCTATGGTAGCTGAAATATGCTGTGACTACAGAGAGCTGAAACAAAATCTTTCCCCTTTGCTTTGCCCTCTGACTTAGCTGCCTCTATAGCAAATATTTCAGACTTCCATACAGATGATATAACCATGGAACAGTACCTACCACAATATGAAAATATATAATTTTCTCACCAAATTATGCATGCGAGACACCTAAGACAGACACATCTTTCCTCTTCCCAGAACTGTGATGGATCCTCAACTGAACATCCTACTAACCTCTGGGTTTGACACACTTACTATATTCCATTAACACAGCTGGGATTACAGGACTTCCAGTTATATGTTTTGAAATGTGTTACACATTGAAAACGTGTTTCTAACCTTGGCCATGCACAAAATATCAGACCATAAAATATGGGGAAAAGATTATAGATCTTTTTAATGGTTTAAATATTTTTTTATTACTGATATTTCTGTCATTCCAAGTCTTTTCACAGTAAACAAGTAAATCTATTTGAAAAATGTTTTGAGAAACAGTACTATAAAAACGATGAGGTCCCTACAATTTTGTCCAAAGCCCTTTTCCAAGAAGTAGCATAAACAAAAATCATAAGACTATTTGCTAGTCTATATCAGATCTTTTGTGTGACTTATGCAACCTCTGTATAGCTAGTTATTAAAATGTCCGTCAGTACAATCACCAGTACATCGTTCTGCCTTAGAGATTGCCTGTTCACCTACTGGTTTGCTGGTAATTAGAGTGGGCTTTCAGGTATTTTACTTCAAATTATAAGCTATCAAATACATCAGACAAAGAAAATCAGACCACATGTTTAGCTTCCCAGCTGTTTTAGGTGATGAAACGTTTGATCTTTTGACTGCTACTGAAACCTGATCTTCCAAAGAAAGCTCCAAACATTACTAAATCAGCTGAAGTATTCTTGCTTGCTGGAGTTGTTTTGTCCTTCATTAGACCAGTTGTCTTCAGCTGAATTCTTTACAATACAGTATTTTTCACTGGTACTGAGTCATGATGATTTGTGTACCTCATTCACTTAGGTCTGTGAAAGTCTTGTCTCACTATAACGTTCTGTATCACTCTTCTCACTTTGTCTTGGTATGTAGGCCAGAATCTCACTATATGATAGTCTGGGTGTATGAGGGACACGTGATGTTAAGGAAACAATTGTAGAGATTATTTCCCATGGCTAGGCTGGTTAATCATTACGTTTTTCCATCAGGGAGCTTTCTGATACACGTAGACAGCTCTCTTTGGCTTATACTACTAGCTATAAAACTTTTCCAGCGATGGTTAAGACACTTCTAGTAATAATTGGAAGAACTGGCGTGCATTATTTGTTGTGTTTATATGCTACTGACATGAAAGGACACCTTTTCAAATACAATTGCTTGCATTGCGCACAGGTATTTCTCTGCAAGAACAGAGGATTTGTGTTTTGCATTTGACCAGAGCTTTGCAACTGTTTGTTCATGAATGCATGCTGACTGTTCTGTCTCGAGGAAGTACACCTGAGATGGTGATACACTGGAAATTTGACACTGAAGGTTATATATCATATCTGGCATGTGAGTGTTGCTGTGGTGCTGTAAATTTTAGTAGAGTTAGTCAATTTAGGAGTATAGTTAGAAATAAAATTATCGGTTAACATTTAGAAAACATGCCAGATTCAGTCATGAAAGAAATATGTTTTGACTTC
This sequence comes from Falco rusticolus, assembly GCF_015220075.1. Taxonomy (NCBI): domain Eukaryota; kingdom Metazoa; phylum Chordata; class Aves; order Falconiformes; family Falconidae; genus Falco; species Falco rusticolus. The sequence goes on along the minus strand of NC_051193.1, from coordinate 15,777,149 downwards.
ACTTTTGAATAATGAAGAATAGGCTAAGTAATAGAAATGGAGTGATGTTACACATTGGAGTATCTTAATACATTTTTCCCTATTGGCATACCTCTGCATAGAGCCAATATTCCCGATGCTGTGACAGAGTAGAGGGTACACAGCCTTTGCATCATAACTATACAGAGCCCCAAAATGGTTCTTGATACTTAAACTATGCTGAAGAAAATTCAAATACTTGTCTGTGTAATTATTGATCTCACATACAGTGTTTATAAACATTCAATGAGTGCATTTATTCAACTTGCCATGTAGTGGTTTCCAAGTAATAATGATTTTGATTGGAAGTGTAAATAACAGGGAGAAGAAGCGCAAGAGTAGGTTCCAAATGCCCCAAAAACATTGAGACCTTGTGGAGGTCATTGTCAGTGACTGAGACACTTCAGGTCTGTGTCTAATAACTCCAAAAAGCTGTCATTTTGAGAGCATGTTTGCAACAACTATAACTCCTGATCATACTGGGTTATGTCAAGCTCAAAATAAAGGATCACCATGTTTTGCAAAGTGATAGAGGCTTCTTACATTTCTGGTTTGAAACAATAATAATAGCAGTAGAAATAGAGATGTAACCATTACACGGCTATATGTATGTAGAAGGTAATTACTTTGAATTTGGGATTCATTTCCCTGCATACTGTCTGAGACACTTTAAACATTTTAAAGACCCTGCTGCAAATCCATCCCTGCTATTTTCCACAACTGTGGGAAGTCATGAGAAGACAAGCTTTGAAACCCTTGCTCACCAGTGTATGCACGTAAGCTGTCTGAAATCTTTTCTAACTTTTCTCACTGTCAAGCCATATAACTGATTCCAAAGACAACTGACTTTACCGATGAAAGAACTATAATAAATTGCTCCAGTAAACATTCCCAGAAATGTTCTGTTGACACTTAGAGTCATATAAAGGTAGAGTCAGTAAAGAGCAACAAACAAGCAGTACTTCACTGTCGCTGTAATGCCAGCAAGATAAGCACACTGCTGCCGAGAACTTTACAGGACATGTTACAGGCACACCCTGCCCTGTGCAAAAGAAAAAAAAACATAGGAGGAGGAGGATGACTTGGAACAGCACAAGAATAGTGTTCTGATTTTGCATTCTACCACTTTGTACTCCTTGACTTTCATAAGCGACCATTTCATAAAATTCGTATTTGCTTTCCTTTGATTTACAATTATTGAAATTTTAATAAGGATTGTGCAGCGACTCCAGACATCACATATTGTCAGTGAGAAATTATAACTTTATTGCAGCACACACTGACAGCCAACTCATAAAAATGAATGACATTCTATATCATAACATCTCGTAGGCTGTTCAGCATGTTAATAGCTCACTTCATCTTTCTTTAGCATAATGAGGCAGACAGTGTACCAATATTCAACATGAAAACGAAGATTAAGAAAATTTGAATTGAAGCAAGAAAGTAGCATTTAGCAGAGGTTCAGGCAACATTCAGATAAAAAGTTTCAATTAAAGTACTCTTAGGGAGCCTTTTATCACTGGAGCAAAGCTTTGTTACCTACAGACCAACACTTACTACAAAAAATGTCATTTCAAAATGGCTTTTGAAATGCTACTTCTGAAAGAATCTATAGTCTTTCTCTTATCCCATATAGTACTTTTTGTAGACTCACTTGTATAAGGTTAGATTGCTTTATAATAAGCTGGTTTTTCGTAGTAAATCAAACTAAAATATGGAAGCAATATGTAGAAAAGGAAGTAGACTTTTTTAGTACTAATTTAGATGATACTATTCTTTATGCTGTTCTATAAACAGATAAAAATATTTAGCAGCCAACCTACAAACTATTGCTATATAAAGTACCAATTACAACATATGAATGTCTGTGTAAAAAATATTTATATATCTACTTCAATTCCAAGAAATGCAGTTACCACAGCAATATTTACGGTACAGAAGTACTACTTAAAAATATACTTAAAGGAATGTAAACCAAAACATAATTGCCGATAATCTGTCAGATGGTATTACAGATTTATTTTTACTACTTTTATCAGGAGTTCAAATATACCTACCTAAACACAGACAAAACTATCCGTTTACTGTCCCCAATCTGGGAGTATTATTAACAAAAACTCTGTAGTCGCTGAAAGCCCCGATTAAGACACCACTGCAGACTCACTACAGTTAGCTATGAACATATTTCTCCATAGTATGAACCTGAATCAACCAACTGTAACTACTTAAATGAGTAAAATTATCCAGTAAAATTGTGCAGCTGGAGTTGTTGCTTCTGGCTTTAATTGTGGTGCCATTCAACAACAAACTCTCACTTTAGCTTTGTAAGGACTTCTTCAGCTCTAAATGTGTCAAAATGAAAGAAATGTAAACTTTTGGAAAATTCCTAAACCAAAATATTTACTGTTTCTTTTTCAAAATGTGTGCGCTTTTGAAACAGTTTTATGGATCTGCATTATCTAATGCAGCACCTGAGCCAAATGTAGTTCCTTTGATGTGGAAATACATATTGTTTCTGTTGGAGGAATGCATCCCGTGGTCTGGACAAAGCGCAGTAGATTGATATTGCTTCTTGGAACAGGATGGCAGATTTGATCCTTTGTCACTTTGGAGGGGTCTTTCAGTGGAGTGTCTTTGAAGAATGTCAGATCAGCACAATGTTTCATCTGTCTCAGAAATGTTTGTGATTACCCAACTTACTTTGGGGTCTACAGCCACCAGTGGCGAAGGTTGTTGGTGCTCCAGAGCACCAGTCCTAGCCAGGCTGCCTGCCACAGAAAGCCCTCTGCTGTTGGAAGTGGCCACAAGTCCAGAACAAAGTGATATTTTTTTTATTTTTTTTTTTAAATCCCAATGATAAAGAGGGTAAATTAATCTTCAGGGTTGTATTTTACCATTATTCAAACCAAAAAGTGATTTCTTCTGATAACTCCCATAACACCTGACACGTGCAATGTTGTCAGCTGAGGTACATGAAATAACAGTAACGTCCTGGAAGCACTACTAAAGACACATTCGATTTTCAGCCAGTTTAATTGAATTTTCTATCCTTGTTCCAAATCCAAAGAAATTAGCACTGTATGTTCTAGCTAAAAAAAAAAAAAAAAAAAGGCGCTCCTAGTGATATATGCTCTCTGTTGAGGTCTATCCAAATTTAATGGTTCTCCTCTGTTTGAACTGCTTTGGGCTGCTGCTTTTTCCACGCTTTTGATTTTAAACTGTTACTCCTTCAGCATGCTTCTCAGCTCATGCCATTTGAGTTTTCTATCACCAACCAACTATTCATTCTGATTTGTTACCTAATGGCCTAAGCTGACTCCTGATTTGATTCTTCGCTCATTAAGACTTTTCATTACGGGTGATTTTGAAATTTATGCTGATGCTTTGGAACATCCACTCTTACAAAGGTTTAATGATTTGTTGAATCTCCTCAGTTTATCACATTATGTTAATTTTCCTTCTTGCAAAATGGGCCATACATTAGAACTAGGTATGTTACTTAATCTTCATCACAGTAATATACTACTTTTTCTCTCTTCACATTTCTTTCCTCATTGTGGACTACATGAAGATTTCTCTCACTTCCCTTGCTTTTCCTGTGGCATTTACCCCAGCTGCCTGAGGTTCAGCAGTGCTTTTAAATCAATCACCCTGCATGAAGACAGCCAAAGCCCCCTTCCAGGTCCTTTTCTCTCCTTTCTGGTTGTCTCCTCTATGTCTCCTCCTTCCCTCAGCAGAATGAGATTCTTGCTTGCCGTTCCTTTCTCTTCTTTCATTTGATTCAATGTACTATCTAGCACAGAGCGGCCATATTGATATTTATTGCATTTTTTGTTCGTGAAATTAAGATTCACTTCTCTGTATTTCTGAAAACAAAAAAGATTGACTACTTTGCTCTCTTTTGGTGGGTTGCCTTATTTTAAGTACACTGTATCCGTTCCTAAGGCTAATCAACCTTCTGCTGAATATTTCTTTCCACTCAAGGTCAGCTCCTAGCTCACTAGAATATACCTGCAATTACTTTTAGAATTAAGAAAGTTTGGCTAGTCTGACTAAACGTAGTGAGTTTTAATCCAATCTATACCATTCCTTTTATTTCACTGGCAGTTGAGAAAGGTGGTGGTGAAATAGCTTTTGCAGCAGCTTCATATATTTGATTTTATCAGTAAGTCTTAGTTCCCAGATCTGATTGCTCATTGGAAAAACTCAGAAGTAATTCTCTGAAACCAGTGAGTTTAATTTATCCCTCTGTCATAAGTGAGATCAGCTTAGGACTGGAGGTCTGATGCAGATAAGTACTACTTTAAAGGTTATCTGGCTTCCTCCAGGGCTTAGGAAGTATAGCTGCAGTGAAGAGTAACCCGATTGCAGCCACTGTCTGGCAATGTCACGGGCAGAGTTAGCCATATACATCAGCTGGTGACAGGTAAGGGTTGTCTCCCAGGCTGATGGAATCACTTCTCACTCCTGCAATATGAATGTACCATATACTTCAGCCAATGACAGCTAGGGACTGTCTCCTTGGCTGATGAAATAAGCTCTGTCTTGTAATACAAATATACTGCAAAGCAGAAATTATTTGGGCAAAACTAATACACATGGGAGGGCTTCATGTACCATGTTACTTCATTTGAGGATCATTGGTTGGAATTCATGAGTTCAGTGATGTAAATCTGGTGCAGTCTGGGTAAGATTATATGGATTGTCCCGTTTTCCACCAAGTCAGAGTTCAAACTTCTCAACTGGTAGTGTGCAGCCAAACAATCGCTCTATTGGATATCTCTGTTTTCCCACTTACCAAACTTCTTTTTTCATCATCCAGGTATCTGTGATCTTTTCCTCTTCACTTGGGATTTGGATTGGTTTATCAAATTTTGGTGTTCTATCTTCAGTTATTATTTAATTAATGCCATTTGCCTGAGGAATTATTATTGCAACTACCAAATGCCTTTTGTCATCAAAGCACAGGGATAACATTATTCCTGTATGTTGTTTGTGGTGTCACTGGCATGCAAAAAATAACCAGACATACTTTCCAGTCTTCACAGTTCTTGAAAAGTAGTCAATGCTTTGCATAATTATCTGAGGGACACTTATAGATAGATGGCTTCATATTCCTTTAAATATAGTGGGTAAAGTACAGGCAACCTGCTATTGAATTCTGGTTTCCAAAAGAGCATTCTGAGTGAAAACTTTATATAATATATAATAACTTTTTATATACTTTATAGTATATTAAATATATACTATGCTTATACTAAAGCTATTTGCAAGTGATATGGGCGTTTTAGTTTGGTCTTACATTTCAGTGTGCAGGTACCTTATTTATAGTTCTTATGTCATCTTTTGTAGAAGAAAATCCTCCCACTTTTCTCTCTATATATGATTTCTCAAGGAAATGCCCTAGTTCTTGTACAATTCATGTAGTCTGCTCACGATTACCGAGGTTTAGTGCTATACTGTTTCCAGGTTTTTCCTCTTTGCTTCCACTTCTCAGAGGAATGGAGATCACGAAGAATAGGAGAAATTAAAAACTCTTTTTACCCATGAAGTTTTTCAAGCACAGACCTGTTCTCAGCAGTTCAGTTTAGCATGCAGAGGCAGAGAGTAAGAAGCAGTAATGTACAGAGACTTCCCGTGCATCTCTTAAAGAACCAGTGCCCTCAACACACTTCTGAAAAATCATCTGCAAAACAGTAGAAATTCAGAAACATCATGAGTAGTATTCTGTGATACCAGTTTTGAGAATGTGTATCACAAGATGGGGAGGAAGCAGCTGAGCCATATGGGATCAGGCCTGCTACTGGTAGCTGGTAGAGAAAGGCTGGAGTATTTAGGTAATAATTGATAGTCAAATAGATGGGACCTAGTGGTGTACCAGACAGCCCCTTTATTTTTTTTTTTGTGGAGAAGAAAGGGGATAATGACTTTGCCAGGAATTCAAAATCTCCGTGCCAATACCTGGCATAATTGCTAGTGATCCATGTACGAAATGCATTCAGCACTGGAGTAGGTGGTCCTAGGAGTAACAACTTCAGCACTGGAGCTTCCAAGAACAGGCTAGACAAGAATTTTGCAGCAGTACTTTAGGTTTAATTCATCTTGCCTTCCATAAGCGGTTGGATTAGTTGACCTCAGAAGGTCATTTCTAGCACTATTTTATGTATTTCCATGGTTGCATTCATTAAATGCAACCATGGAAATCCTGACTTTCAGGATCAGTAAGGATTGACATTACCTTTCTTATCAGTTAGTGATACTGTAGTTTTAGGTTTGGGGAGCACTTCTTCATCCAAAACTTAATGATTCTTTTGCTACATAGCTTATAAAATCTTATATCCCACTTCTGTCTGAGCACAGTGAAAGCTATTTCAAGCAACATGGGACAGCATATAGGAATATTTCAAATTAGCCAGCCCCTTACACTTTAATTATTTCTAGTGATCTGCCAGGTTATTGCATTCATGGTTGAAGTGTGTGTAAGGACAATGAGTGATTTATACCAGCTGGAGTAATAGCACTGAAATATTAGCAAGGATAATGCATGATGCCATACGTCACTTATTTTAACTCTCTTATTAAGGAAAAAAAAAAAAAAAAAAGCAAGCAAGCATCTAATACAGCTGTTTTACAAACTTTCCTTTGTTGTGTCTGTAATCTGCTTCCATCCATTCAAGGTGTATTGGGTCTGGCTGAGGTGGAGCTAATTTTCCCCACAGCAGCCCCTGTAGCCCCAAGCTTTGTGTTGGTAGCCAGAAAGGTGGTGGGAACACACCAGTGTGTTGCTGCTGCTGAGCAGCGCCGGCCCAGCACCAAGGCTGCCTCTCCAGCATTCCCACCACCACCCCCACATAGGCTGCGAGTGGGCAGGATCTTGGGAGGGGACACAGCCGGGACAGCTGACCCACGCTGACCAAAGGGGTATTCCATACGATGTCTGCTCAGACATAAAAGCTAAGAGAAGAGAAGAGGAGGGGGAGTATTCGTTATTACAACATTTGTCTTCCAGAGCAACCACTACACCTGCTGAAGCCCTGCTTCCTAGGAACTGGTCAAATGTCACCTGCTGATGGGAAGTAGGGAATAACATCTTTTGTCTTCCTTTGCTTCCATGTGCAGCCTTCGCGTTTACTTTATTAAACTGACTTTATCCTGCCCCAGGAGGGTTTTTTCCATCTTATTTTCTTGCCTTCCTTGGCCTCCTGAGGAGGGGAGCAATAGAGCAGCTTGGTGCGCACCTGGTGTCCAGCCAAGATCAACCCACCACACAAGGATATATTTCTAACTCTTATTTTAGACACTTAATATTGTGCTGTTATCCTCAAAAGCATTAGATAAAACTTGTTGTGTACCTTACCATTGTCTTCTCTCTTTCCTCTTCTGTCTGTGAGGTCAAACCCCTTCATGTTTTTATTAAAAAGAACATTTAAACGGGAAGGAAAGAGGATCTCCTATTTATTTTAAATATACAATTTTATTTATAAAAAATTTGCAGCATTTGGCATGGGTATGTGCTGATCAAATATATCTGTGCTTTAATATAATATACCCAACAACAAAAAGGGAGGTGCAGGATAGTTGCATAAAATCAGTAATAGATGTCCAAACAGAATATGTTGCCTGAAAGAACTTCAGGCTAATTTTCCTGATTTTAAAATAGCTGGGATGGAACTGAGACCAACTCAATGAATGTCCTTGTCTGTTCATGTCTGCTTCCTCATGTGTAAAGCAGAAATAGTATTTCCCCCTCAATATGGTGTTACAAATCTCAATTAACATGTTTTCATTGTCTCAGCAATAAAATGTTTTGTTCTGTTGGTCTAAATTCAATGTAAAACCTACACATGGGCAACAGCAGAATTGGACTCCATGGTATTATTAGAGTCCTAATATTCATAACTCCAATCATAGTTAATTTCACTTAGGGATTTAAATTTACAAAATTAAAATATGAAGCCACTATTGTCCACAATCTGAGAAGGGGCAATGGGAGAAATGTGAGATTAAACACAAGCTAAATTATTATCAATTTAGCAAATCCCATCATGTTGACAAAGCATTAGAGTAGCCTGGAACTACTAATTATAGTTTTCAAAATGTTTGATAGGTAGACAAAAAATAAACCTTCTGTGGGTTAATGCATCAGAATCTTATGCCATCCTTTTTAAGATATACACAATGAGCACAGGGAGACAATATACTGATCTTAAGTCTGCAGATAGGAGTGTTGTTCTAGGTCTAGTGTTATAAAATACGTGCTTTTGATTCATGGCACATATTCAATGTTTTTCCGTATATTTCTGGAGCTAATTGATTGAAATCACTATTATCTGAATGGAGCATGTCCTACAAACCAGAACACAATGGATGTTAAATATTGACTTTTCAATTGGAAGGACATATTCATTATCCAACTGGAATTATCCATTCTTAAATGTACATAAGAAAACAGAATCTAAAACCTGTAGAATTCCTCTTGAAAAGTAATGTTTATTGTATCATTAATGCTCTTCTAACTCTGTTTTTTTTACTTCAGCTGCTGTCAACTGCCTGATGTTAGGTGCTCTCTTCCCAATATGGCTTAAGTAATGTTATAGTCTCATTTAAAACTGTTGTGCACAATAAACTGTTCTGATAATTGCTATTACAAGTTTTCTGGAGGGGGCATCACATTTTTTCATTTTCCAGTATCAAAGAATGGCCTTGAAAATATTATTTTCCTCCTTCATTTAAAACTTTATAGATTATATGGAACTTGCATTACCTCCATAATTAAAGCGCTAATCCTTTTTCTTTCTTCTTTTTTAAAGCAAGTTTTCACATGGGATGATTTCCAAACTAGTGAGGCTAGTTTTTTATATCAATTAAATTGCTATTTGGCATAGCAGACAGAATAGCAAAGGAGAGTGTAAATCGGTGTTATGACTCCTCACACCCTGAGCTGTCTGCAGCCCAAAGTAGGACAAATCACTCAGACTTAAATTAAAGTAACAGCAATAGAGTTCTAGCCTGTACGGAGGCCTGTCGGGCCCGACATCTGCTGGCTTCTGTCATTGCCAGTGCATGTCCATTTGCAGATGGTGAATTCAACTATCCCAGCTTTGTCCCTAGCTGATCTTCTGTCTGTCTCTGTGTTGCAATGCGTAGGAGACTCAACCAAGACCGAGTGTTATGTCCATTGAATATGATTCCTGGCACAGTCAAACGTATATATGCTTTAGTTTTGCTCCAGTTCTGGTTAATCTTAGGCTGAGGCAGCTCCATTTCAACATCACAGTTTGCATTTAGTTCTGATTGGAGAAAAAAATTATGTCTGAGGCCAGGGTTTGACTGAAGTTTGATTTGATCCCCAGACACACTTCTGCTCTAGCCACCAAGCTATTGTGTCCATCCTTCTTTCTCTGAAATAATAAATACTTATAAAGTAAAAGATTGGCGGTTGTCCCATGCGGCTGATTAGGGCACTTACCTGGAATATTATCCCTGTTCTACATAATCCAAAGCAGAGGCATAGTCTGGGTCTCATGTGAGTGTCTCAGCCACTCAGGTATTTACTATCTGGGTCTTTCCGGATATTTTTTCCGTGATACACATTCCATACCCATCTTCAGAAATCATTCTAGTGAAAACAGAAGCTAACAAATATCCTTGACCAGGTTTAACTTTCAGCTGCAACAGTGACTGAATATTCAGAAACCCCTCCACCATTGCAAACGGCTGAGGACAGGCATGCCTCACATGATGAGAATAATTGCTACCCTTGATAAATCTCTTTAGAAGTGCTTTCCTTAAAATCATTATTTCTGTCCTACCTTGAGTGGGCCTGAGGCTGTGACCTTCTGTCCGGAATATTTTCTGGAAGAAATTAGAGACTGAAAAATCTAGGTTTGATTAAAAGATGTAGAGCTGAGTCACTTCAGCGAACCGGTAACACTCACGCTTTACAGTCGTCTCCCTTGACTTCATATCAGCTTCAGTCAAGTTGGTGTGGGGAGAGGGGGAAGAGCCCCTTGGGAGGGGGAGGGTTTTAGTTATGTGAACAAGCAGCTATATTTCTGATATCTTAGATATCAGTTTTCAGCTTAGTGGAGCTGAAAGGTTTTAGTTTTACAGCTTTCCACTCTACTTAGCTTCTTACCCAGTCATAAAATCTAAGGTACTGCAATATTTAGTCTATTCATGTCCATATAGAGAGCGTATACCTGCAATATCCAATATAAAGGTGGCTTTGCATGACTCGTGTTTAAGCAGATGCTTGAAGATCTCTGCAATAAGGGAGTATAAGAAGAATCATCCATCGTGTAACTGCTTGAGAAGGTGTAATGCATTTCTCTCCTACATCCAGGCATCTTTAAATGCTGATTATTCCTGACTCTCAGCATGGCCTGTTGTAGCCACAGGTGTTGGGCATAATTGAGAACATCCATCAGGTATCTCTGAATTCTAGCACAGTACTACGCCTGATCAAAATGAAAACTGGTAAAAAACCAAAAATTGCTGGAGCAGTTTCCCACTGGAAAATGCAGATTTGAGTTTACCAGAGCATTCCAGAGTAATCTATTTGCTTTATCAATATTTTTAATGGTAATAGCAAAATCTAGCTTTAAAAACAAAACAATGTAAGCCGTTTCATTTTTAGTTTGTGTAATAGAATGTAATCAATTAAAAGTAAGATCAAAACAATAATGAAATGAAAAGCATTACAGAGATGAATCGTTTCTACAGAACTATGTGACATTTCTCTGAAACATTCTTCTAGAATGTTTTAATTCATGGGAAGATCAACACTTTTGACCTTTTCCAGATTCAGCAGGAAAGGAAATTTCATAATAGTGATAAATATTTTGCAGAAATTGTACAGTTAAAATTCTGCAATAAAAAAAAAAAATTGTTAATAGATTTTGAATGACTGAAAATTTTGGAAAGATCACACAAAGAGTGAAGCTTTTCAGCACAGTTTTTGATTTATATGAGTGCCTGCTTTGGGACAAGCTCACTTTCTATAGAGATTTAGCAGCTCTAAGGGTGGATAAAGGTTAGGCAGAGGAATCACAGGGCTAAGCCAGAGGCAGAAGCAGGAACCAGGAGTCAGGGGCTGAACAGGCAGGAGTGGGAATACGAGGTGGATGGAAGAACTAATGCACAGCTGAGTTACAGCTTGAGCAAAAGGCAAGAATGGTGGTAGATTTGAATAGGTTTCCTTCCAGTGTGGTACCAAGAGGTGGGCACTGTGCGAGCTTCCGTGGCAAGAGCCATTATCCTGCCTCTGCAATCACCATGTCCGGCAACAGCATGAGACAGTCTCTGAGTGAACCTGTGCGGATTCATTGCCGGTCACCTACTGCTGACTCCCAGTATGTTATCATAGGGGAGGGACTCTTTCTAGCAAAAGTCCTTGCTACTATTAAAAGCTACTATGTTATAAATGAAATCAATCAAAGGAGTTAAGAGGCAGAGTTCCTACATAGGGCTACTCTTGATCTCTGAAAGGGACAGCTTCTTATTCCAATAGTAGCAGAATGCACTGGAAATTAGTTTTAAATGATACTATGGCAAACAGAAGCTGTTAAAAAAAAATCCTATAAGGTCACCTGCACTAAAAAATTAGTATCATTAAAAAAGCACACATTTGTGAATAATGAATCCGCTAAAAGTTTTGCTTTCCTATTCACAAAAAACAAGGAACAAGGAAAAGAATGGTTTAAAATAACTGCATCTTTACAAATACTTGCAGAACAGTAAAGGATAATCTCAAGACTATTCATTTTGGTGACTTTGCCTCTCTGCTAGAATCAGCTGGTTTAAGAAGGTGTCTAATTCCTTGTCCACACTGGCCACAGAGTTCCAGAGAGAACAATTACAGTACATTTTACTTAAAATCCAATGAGGCAGGTAACTTTGTAATCCTGTTATATCTGCATTACCTGGGATATTCATACTGTTCTTATCGAACTATTTTTACTAGCTAATATAGATACTTCCAGCAACGTAGCCATGACACCGTGGAATTAGCATAATTTGGGAATAAAAAAATTAATCTGGACAGCTGGAAAGGGGAGGCAGAACCCCATCCCAGGAGAGACTGTGGTTCAAGGGGTCATTCTTCAGGGACACTGGTGAGAGGAAAAGTATGCAGTGGCTGTGGCAATTCTCTTTTTAAAAAAAAAAAAAAATCACATTGCTGTATTTCAATTTCTGTAGAGGAGAAGACTTTTTTTTCAAAGTAGCTGCTGAAACTTTAATCTTGATTTGATTGTGTCTGGTTTTCTTTTATTTGTGAATATTCCAACATCCATCTTTTGATGTTACCTTTGAGCAGAGCCTTAACAGGTCCTGAAAATAGCTTCACAGATGATTTTTTTTCCTATTGTATTAGCCTGGTTTGAAAAGAGCCTAATTGACTTGCTGTAATAATAGGTTTGACTTTTAAGTTTGATCCCAGCTTACAAGGGTTTGCATCTCTTGGTTCTGTCTTTTGAACACTTAATAGACAGGCATTTTCAGCTTCTAAAAGGCTTTTAGTTCGTCCACATGTATGGACAGTACCTAATGGACCCTACCCATTTATTCACTGGTCTTTACAACTGTGAAATGTGATTCTTTTATGTTTTACAACTTCAAAATGCTTTCTATTTTTAGGTGAAAAAGGAAAAAACATTTGTCTTATTTAGCTTTTAAAATATTTATTTTATGGTATTTTATATTCTTTGTCCTTTTGCCCTGGGGTATTTGTCAAAAAAAACCCAACCAAACAAACAACCCAAAAAAAAGCCTTTAATACATGCACGTGATTGATATGATTTTTGAGGCTGGCAACAGGAATCAGGTTTCACTCCCTCTGAAACTGCAGGAAAGTGATGGGGCCGGATTAGAGGAAAGGCACTATTGCATTTGGCTTGCAAGGAAGGAGAAAAGTTATATAGAAAAGAATGATCATGATGGGATTTGAAAAGAAAGGGCTGGATGTTTTTTGGATCTGTGCTGGCTCTGCCAGGTAAGAATCTGGCCCGATATTTTTTATGTTGTCTGTAACTCGAGTGAGCCATGAAAAGTCAAGACAACATTTTATTTTCCATACATCTTACTGCCTCAGTGGAGAAATATGATGATGTATTACTGAGAGGCAGAAATAGATTCTGTATTTGCAATGGCTCTCCCATTTCCACTCCACAGGCCAGCGTAATCGAACAAGTCAGGTCAAAGGACAGAAAATTTTCTTTCCAGAGGAAGGCACTGATCAAACTGTTGAAGCCTGATTCTGCAGGTTGCACTGGGGCGCAGTGGTTCCTGCTTACTGAAACAAGCCTATTGATGAGAAGTGGAGCTCTACACTTTACAGACACTGGGCTGGATCTGAACAACCTGACTCCATGTTTACGCAGTCAAAATTCTCACATCAGTTAATGGGAATTGTGTGAGAACAAGAATTTAGTAAAAAGTGAGGATGGCAGGAATTGGACGTGTACCAAATGCCTAGGAGAAGGCTGTGCTTCCTGCCCCCTCAGTTAGAAGTTGGGTGTTGTGAAACAGCCAGTAATGCCAAGACAGTTGGCAAGTGAGCAAGACAGAAATAATAGAATTAAAGGGGAGAAGGACTTTTTGCAATTAAAATTGCATGTACTGGCATTTCTAGTATGTGGCAGAGATCCTGCACATTTTACCCCTGAGTAACAAAGAACAGAGCTGTGTATGTCACCATGGAAATGTAAATGGAGCTCCTTTGACAAACAGAGAAATGTATGCCATTCCTTTAAGCTCAAATGAACTGTTACTAGTGGGATGCAAGAGAAGAATGGGATGTCTGTTACAGAAGACATGAAAATGCAATTGTAGTACCTTGTTCTCCCTTCTGTTATATTTTTATTAAGAGTTTAAAAAATACAGGGAAAAAAAGAAGAAAGAGTGATTTCTTTCTAACTAATTCATTAATACAGTATTTATAGCAGGCAATGATCAAACGTGGCAAAGAGCACAGAGGATAAAGTATAGATTTGTATTCTGGGCTGTCTACCTGCTTATTTAAAAAAAAAAAAAAAAAGAATGGATATTTATGAATGAAAGGATATTTTAAAAGGCGTGGGCAGCCGTGTTACAACATTATGAAGTTAATTGGAGAGATTTTTTTGTTTAGTTTTTATGATCAACAGATGTTTGATAATTTCTGTACAAATTGTGAATTTCTTTCTTGGGGCATGGGTATGTGTAGAGTACAAGGGAAAAACAGAGAAGAGCAATCTATATCAGGACCTCAAGAGCTCATAACTTTTCTAATGTTCTGAAGATATCTGCTTAGGTTTTTGGGTTTTTTATATGTGCCATTTGGAACAGAGAGCTAGTTAAATAACATCAAATATTTTCTGTTTTCTATGTTGCTGCTTTAACATATGCTTGTGCTTGATTCCACCAAATTCTTCTGAGTTCAGCTCCCACAATGACTGTGAGAACTGAATGCCTGGCTCATATGTTTGGATATTTGAAATAGAAGTGTTTTAGGAGATAGGCAAGGGAGATGGAGTTGCCAAGCCAGTTGCTCTAGAGTGAAAGCATAAAGACAAAGAAAACAGAGAAGGATTTAAATACAAACCCTTTACTTACCTTTTTACTCCCTCTGGAGTTATGTTTTATGACTGTCATAAGATGAAACAACTTTAAACTCTACAGCAAGTCAATAAACTTTACAGTATCTTGTTTTCCTCTTAGGAATAAGTCCTTGGAGAAGGTTTCTGCATCTTAGAAAGGAAAAACTTTAATGGTATCTATTGTTCACTTAATTTTGCTTATTTTCATGTCTTTCTAACAAAAACCACCCAGTAGCTTCTTAAACCCGACTTCCTGATTTAAATTAATTCATTCAGAGTAGCAATGATGTTCCATCCAGCTCATGTTTTGAATATGGATCTTAAATATTCTCAGAGAAGTTTTTCATCAAGATATAGGGTGCTTTTCATAAGTTACAGAAGACATTAGAGTGAACTTAATTGACTAATGGAAATAACAAGCAACCTGAAGATTTACTAATATCAGAAAAGGTCAGTAAGTTAGTAATCACCTCTGAAATATAACTGTAAAGACTGCCTAGTGACTGAATTTCCTTTATTAAAATATGCTCAGGAACGACCATTACCATATTCTTTATACATTATGAATTAGGTCTAATTATTTTTTATTATTATTTGGAATTAATTTCTGTTTAGGAAGATTAGGGGAAATGCATTCTAAGATAACAATAATCACATCATTTGTGTAGACTTTTTTTCCTTGCAAAGTAATCTAAGGTGATGCTCCTTGTTTGCTCGGTACTGATTTTGAAATGAAAGTGATAGCAGGCAGCAACACCTCACAGTAATCTGGTACAGAAAGTATCCAGCTGACAATGCAGAATCACTTTAGAATACAGAATATTGTATGGCCAGAATGAAAACAGTGCTGGGGAAAGGACTGTGGCAGATTGTGTCATCACTTTTCACAAGGTATCTATTTTTCCTTTAAAAGTTAGTGTTTCCTTTACAAGTTGGTACTCTGCATCCAGGATAATAGACCTTTAGGATAACTTTAAGGTAGTTGTTTCCCAAGTACCTACTGAAGGATCTTGTACTACTTTCTCCTTTCTGACCACTGTGTCTCTCAGCTTAGGTTTTGTCTTGATTCCTGCTAAACAACAGGATTTTGTATAATTTAATGTGTCAAGAGGCTGCAGCTTCCTATTCCCTCACCATATCCATGTACTACTTTGTACTCCTTCCTATTGTCCTTTGGGCTTCTGTTGATGAAGAAGTTACATGAGGTTGCCTTGTTACCTCTTCATGCAACATTTAACTGTACAGGAACGGCAGTGCCATGCTATCTTCTTACACTGGCTTCAGTACCTCGCTTGCCAGCCAGGACAACGTTCTGCACTGAGCTTAATGTTCTGGGAAATGTCTCATGATGCAGCTTTTTCTGGGCTGCTTCAGATTCTGTTTTTCAGGGGTGATGCTGTTGGGGTTTTCCCCACAGCATATTGTGATGTGCTTATGGGGAAGAATAGAAATTCTAGAATGAGACAGGATCAAACTAACAGGTGATTTCCCTCATGAAATACAGTAGTAGTTGCGAGGTGGGTTCTTGAGCTGCTATCCAGTAGCTGACAGAAGCACTACGATATGACCATGATGATTCTTGTGTAAATAACACTTGGAGTCTCACGACCAGCTGGATTTGATGTTGCAGCTTTGTATGAGGATGCTGAGGGGCTGCAGTTATAGCAGGAGAAGGAAGAGCAAATCGGTAAATTTGAAGCTATACATTTGCAGGCTGTTATATGGAGCAGTTATTATCACTGCTGTTAGTGTAGGTGCACCCCAGTTACACTGGCATCCCAAGGGAGCTGCTCTGCCTTGCACTGTGCATGCCGAAATAAAGTATGCTCTTCGTCTCAAGTTCTTTTTTTTATGACACCTACAATTCAGCATAAAGCACACGACAATATTAATAGCATTCTGCAGTAATTGTTCTCAACCCAAGGGTTTCAAACAACCCTGGATGCATATAATACCTTAACGTCTCCATGCAGTTGGAAAAGTCTCTGTAATCTAATTTGGGCTACTTAGTTTGTAAACCCCCATCTTAAGCCCAAAATGAATTAATAAATGAAACTGACAGACAGTTTTAACATTGCTTTTCCTGTACCTGTGGCTGCAATAAACATGTTTGCTTTGCAATATAGTTGGATTTTGGACCCATCTGCCCCCACCTTGAGCTGAGTTTGACAGTAGGAAGATGAGGAGAGCTGGCATGCCTTTAGGAATAGGGAAGCACGCCGGGGAAGCAGCTCGAGAAGAGGGACATATAAGCAACAAGTGTGCCTTCTGCTTTTAGGATTTGTTACTGTAAGGACATAAAACTTCACAGCATTAGGTTTATGGCACTTTTATGCTATAGTGAGTAACTTGGGAACGAGAGGATTAAAAGACAATAGGCAGAAGGAGAGCTGTAGCTTCTAACTCTTCCCAAAATGGTAATGAAGAGCTGGATACAGAAAAATGAAATTTGAGTTCCTCCCTGCGCAGTTTATAAGATAATGCATTTCATTATATTTAATAATTGATCTTCTTCTGTTCTGTAGATTTTGACGCAAGGCCCTGGTGAGCTGCACGGAGCCGCTGCAGCTCGGGGGGTGCAGGGGGCGGCGGAGCTGCCATTACCTTCTGCAGGGCAGCTGCAGCTGGGAGCCCGTCACCTATAGCACTGCTCAGTGCGCTGCAATGCTGCTGCGCAATGAAAGTTTGTAATACCTCTTGCTGTGGTCTGGTGAAGAAGGGTTTTAGCACAGTTCCTCTTGTCTTCAGCTTTGTTTGTTTGTTGGTTAGCTGGTTTTGCCAAAGCTTTTCTGCTTTGGCTCACTGCTGATGTGAGTATGATGTCTGGTGGTCATTTATTTTTACTGAATCTCGTAGGTGCCTTCACTCTTTGGAAAGGACTGCTTGTGCAGTTCGACAAAGAGACAAATTAAACCCAGGGCCTCTAGTGCACGCAGAAGCACCTGAAAAACACCACTTTTAAGGGGGATGTGACACTGGTTGTATGAACTCTGTTCTGCCTAGGGTCTAAAAACAACTTCTGGCTTTCTAGCAGCCTTTGAGGAGAAACAAAGCAATGAATCCATATGAGCCCAGAATTGCTGTGGGTGCATGAATGCACGGATTTGTGATATAATACAGTGAGAGGAGCATCAAAATAAAATAGGAATGTGTTTTTCAGTCACCTAAAACAAAGAGATGTTAAATGCTGTTACTCCTGTTCCAGACGGATCACTCACATAGAAATAATATGCCGCAGGTAGGGTTTAGATTGAAAGGATTTTAAGGATGACAATGAAAAAAACATCCCCAACTCTGTGAAATAAACTGGTAGTTTCAAAATTGTTCCTAGGATATTGATGTCTTATCACAAAAATTAATGGTATTTATACTAGTTGCATTTCAGCTGTCAGATTCATCAGGGAAAAAGTCACTCACAGACTTAACCAGTGCCTGATTCAAAGTGGAGAGATCTACTGAACCAGCGTTGGCATGGTGTGCAGGTCGCTATGGGCAGTCTCACACTCCAAACTTTGACTGTGAATTTCCTCTCTATATAAAGAAAAATGGAGCTTTCAAGGCTGTCAGTCAGGCACCATTCACAAGGAAAGACTTGATTTCAGAAAAAGAGAAAGGAACCTGCCCAGAAAAGACTGGTTTGGAGAGACAAAAAGAGCAGCCAATTTTGTGCATTGTCTGCTAGGCAAGGATACAATAAATGAATCAATGGCATGGCTTTCTGTTAATTGTGGGGAAGGCAGCGTTATGACATGAGTCTTAGCAGGTTTTGTGTTGGTTCTTTTTTAAAAAATGAATTCCAGTAATGATAGTATTCAAAAGAAATAGCAAGATCATTCTCTATATTTCAAAACACCATTTTCAGCTAAATCTCACTCTAGGCAGAGTAGGAAAAGGACACAGTGATGAAGAGGAAATTACAGGAATGGAAGAACTCAGCTATCTAAAAAAGTTTACATACTAAGAATCAAAATATGAAAGCTGTCTGTATCGATTTTGATAACATGGCTCTCACAGACCTCTAAAGTCTCACAGCATAAACCAGCATGAAATATAAGAGGGTCCGCAACAGTAATGTCCAGGAGAAAAACTGCACAGCAAATTTCTTTGGGAAGCACTAAAGAAAAATTCCAACATAATATTTCTAATTTTCTAAAGATTGCGGTTTTTGCCATCTTGGTAAACTGGACAGCTATGCTTGCAGGAGACCTGTCTGTAGAACTTTTGATGCTGATGGTGATTAAGATAATAACAATAATAATAATAATAACAACAACAACAACCAAAACATCAGATATAGACCTGAATTAATAGTGCTGCTGAAGCTAGACAGTAAAGTTATACTACAATGAATGACATGTTACCTGATATTTTCTAGAACGTCAGAAAAAGCTCATGGATCAGGTAAAGACTTTAATTTTCAAAACATCATGTTACTTCAAAAATAGAGCACACAGAGTTATCTCTTTGATCTGTTCTTTGAATGGGAATTCCCTAAATAATTTGTCTGCTCATCAGCAGGATAAGATGCAGTATATGGCACACAGCTCATTTCCCAACTTGCTCTTTCATAGTATCAGAAATGTAACGTTAGGCACTGGGTTCACAGGAGTAGCCACATCTGTGAACGGCAGCCTATTCTTCATTCAGAAAGCTAGAAAATTCTCAGTGAAGTAGACAGCTAGAGAGCTTTTCACAGAATAATTATATGAAAAGGTTCCAATTCACTGAATCTTTTTCCCCATATGCTTGAACATCTGGAATACGCAAGAGCTTTCTATATGTGTACATATGTAGCTAGACAAAATCTAATACTGACTTCTACCTACTAGGAATTGGTATCTCATTTGTTCTGTTTAAATGCCCAAGGGATACACTACAGTCAGGAGCTGACAGATATCAAGGATCTACAAAGATTTGTAGAGAAGAACTGAGCAAATGCTTGAAAATAATGAAACAGAGAAGGAAGAGAGAAGAACAGATTTGGGACAGTTATATTGTTCAAATGAAGCAAGGTGGAGAGACTTGACATTGGTAATATCCTATTATGCCAGTGAAGAGACAACTGATACTGTTCTGATTTACATCTGTGTAAATACGAGGTAATTTATGGCAAGCATAGAATTCTAGATATGTGTTTTGAGTAAGTTAGATTGGTATCTGCTGCACTAGTCACATTATGAAGTTCTAAAGCTTCTGATTACAAGTTATTAAAAAAACAATATTCCTATAGTGTTAGTCACGAACAGATTCTAACCTTTCATGTTTTCAAACTAATTTTCCAGTATTAAAAGGCTAGTGCACAGATTCATAGAGAATCACTAATAAAATGAAAACTAAAGCACTGTATTCTTTTTTTGGTGCCAGAACTGCATAGCAGTGCTCTTCACAAGAAGGTATTCTTATCTGGTAAAAGATTCCACAACTAAATTCATTCATAAAATGAAGATTAAACAATTTTCTTGTATCTCTTCTTCTTTCTGGAAGGGTCATGACAGCACTAATGAAGGTTAAGTAGTCTGAGGAATGATTTGTAGAATGTCTGTGGGAGAACTCAGATATGTGTAGCTTATGGAAAAAGCATAGTAGCACCTACGACATCATGTGTCATGTCAGTTGATAAAAATCTTTCTTCAATTCCCCAGGAATTTCAAATATAATTACTCTAAATACAATGGGTGAAGAATCCTATTAGTTACAAGTCAAGTGTTCAATCTTACTCTTTTCTCTCCTGTTTTATTACATTTGACTGGTTTTTCACCATCACTTTTTAAAAGTACAATTGTGTTGAGTCCTATATTGAAATAATAATTGAAACTGAAGCCATAGGAACATGTAAGACATGCAGTGCCCCAGGTCAATTGGCTATGCATGAGCAGGACAGCAGGCAAGAGCCTTCCTCTGCTGGGTGCCTGGTTCAGGCCCCGTCTGCGTCCTTTGCTGTTAAGAACAAGGGAATGCTAGGACTCTTTTAGCAGGAAAGGGAAGTCTTTTACTTGTCCCTATAACTGTTCATGGACTTGTCCAAACATGGAACTGAGGAAGGACATGTTGTGGATTGTAAAAGGATTTCAATAGATTTGGAGTCATCCTGTGAGAATTTATGAGGCTGGGCATGTTGACCGTATTATGGGCTGCATAAAGAGTACAGTTAGCTTAGTAGTGAAATGTCTGCAAGACCCACTGGAAGGAAAAGAATAGCTCATGATAGCCACCTCTTTGCAAAGACTTGAGTTAAAGTGTAATACCAAAACTACTAATTTTGCTATTTTTGCTGTGGCTGTGAACCTACAAAACTTGCTTTGTCCCATAATGGAAAGGCCCATGACAGACTAACAAAAGACTTAACTGTGACTGAAGGAAGGAGATTGACTTATTGCAGAAAAACAGCTATCAGGGAACCAAACTAAGATATGAGGCTTGTTTGAATGTGCATGAAGAAGTTAGCCTTGCCTATGTTGCCACCAAGCTGGCGAGGAGTAAGTACATCAGTCTCAGGAACCTGTGATTATATGCTTTATTTCTACTGCTAACGTATATGGTGTTTTGTTGTTTAAATGGATTTCCAGACCAGTACACACTTCTCCTAAACGGGAGTATGCCACAGATGCTTCAAATCAGTTGAACAGAGTGCATAGTTGTATGCAGGGTTTGACAGTTTCTCAGCCGTTTTGACATTTCATCTCAAAAGAGACAAAAGGTCTGACAGCTGGGGATGAATGCACTCTGAAAACTCAGAAAGGAAGCATGTCCAGCTAACTGCATATCCATAACAGAGATTCGTCTATTTTATGAGCACTCTGTAGCGTGTGTTCAGATCCCATCCGGAGTGCTTATCTCCAAGCCCCAAATGGGGCAGGGAGCGCTACTTCTGTTACGCATGAGATTCTCGTTAAAGAAAAGCCAATATTTCTTTTGCCCAGAGCAGGAGTACTTCAACTCTAGAAACTGTGGGTCCACACTTACAAGAGACTGAATGATGTCTATTCTTTTCACTGTTGGAAGGAAAGCCATAGACACTATACCATTAACAACTGCTAGGTCGATTTGTGAAGGAAGACATACAAAATCAGTCAAAAAGGGCAGTCCAGCAAATTAAAATCACAGATGGCAAAATAAAATCCTTCAAGATCAAATGCCAGGGAAATTAGTCACATTGGAAGGCAACATACCATAGGACTCATACTAGATAACAGAGGATTCAAGAGGAATCATATTAAAAATAGGAAAGATGTTTGTATCCGAAAACAGAAATGCAGAAAAATATGAAAAAAAGAAATCTGTATAGACTTACAACAAGAGTGAGAGTTTTAAACTCCAGTGCAGTCTCAGCGCAAACATATGGCTGTGAGACCTGGAGCCACCCAAAATGTAAAATCAGGCACCCTAAAAAGTAAATGTCTATAAAAGAGTCTGATTCCAGAGTAATATACTTTTAACCAACATGGAGAGATGAGAAATCAAAATCACCAGCCAGCAGCTTAGAAACTCACCCAGAGCTGTCAAAAGCAAACTGACCAGTGTCACAAAAAGAGGCTGTGCAAGAAAAGCTGTTGGAAAAGCCATTAGCAAGCAGGATGCATTAGCAAGGCAGTCACAGCTCTGTAGGGCCCTTGGAAACGGCAGCAAATGGCAGAAATAGAGACTAATTTCTGATCCATTACATTGGTAAGGAATTATTAAGCCAAAGAATACAATCATTAAAAGTGATCACATCCTTAGATCAAAATAGCACATTTCTGGATGAATTCAAGTGAACAGAATCTTCTACTAAATCTTTGAATTCTCTGGCACTTGCAGCTAATCAAAGCTATCTAATAACAGCTGCATCATTTGTATAATTATTTTCTACAGAGAACAGAACTTGTCAGAATCCTCAAGTATATAGATGACTAACAGATAAGGACCATGGATTCAGTGTGTCCCAATCTACTTGTTACACGTAGTGTGAAAGGCATTCCTCGTCATGGCTTTGAGAGGCCAGCAATTTATATGAAAAATACAAAATAAGACCTTCCCCTTTCACTGCTTTGAAAGCTGGTAAGATAAGAGGACTGTGCTTAGTCCCCGCATGCGGGCAGAGAGAGAATGCCCATCCTCCACTTGGAGAGCTCTGCTCTGGTATGACTTCTGTGGGGCAGGCCGTTGGGCAGCTGTGGCAAGAAAGTGGTATATAGGGAAGACAGTTGCCTTCAACAAGAGGGATAATATATACCTACTACAGGTTGGGACACCTGCTTTCAGGTTATAGAGAGAATACATAGGCTGTACTCACAAAAGAGAGCACTTTCTTTGAACCTGAGTGCCCTTCATCTCTCTAATCCAATGTATTTTCAGTTTCTTCATTAGATGTACATAAAGGTGTCACTACAAGGCTCAGTTGCTTTTTAGAAGCTGTGCTAAGCAATTCTCCTTTGGAAGAATTTATTCTGTGAAGTAAATAAATAAATAAACCTGACAAACATGTTTTTCAAAACTGAGGAAATGCACTTTGCCTGCTGGCACTTCTGAATTTAGTGTGCTGCATATCGAATTGTTTCTGCTCTCCTGTATTTTGCTTCCCTTTCAAAAGCTTTTTCTACTGCAATTTGTAAAACATCTTGTGGGCAATTCCTCTGCTTGCAGCCTTGCCTGTCACATTGCTTTTCCTTCACAAATAGTATAAGGAAATACAGAATGACTGTCTGGGATGATATAGGTTCTTTTGTTGCTATTACATATGGACAGACTTGTGTTGTAAACTGGTTACCACCTGTTTCCTTCTGAAAATAGAAAAGCAGTTTTCTTCTTTCTTATAGAACACATGAAACATCTAATTAATTTTGCTTGTATCCACTCATTTACATAATAAATCCTCATAGGACCACATGCTGAAATCTTAGTCAAAATTCTCAGTAATCCATTAAGACTTTGCATGTGTTTAATACCAGCATTTTCATGATTTTGGAAGCGGGGGTGTACTGTCTCATTGTGATACTAAATCCAAGAAATCCTGCAAAGTATTCACACTCAGATTTGAAGTAACAACTCTATTGTATCACTGTGTATGTCCTCTCAGCTCAAGTCTCCCAGAACATTTGCTTCTCAAATCTTATGACTTGAATGTTTGGTACTGTTGAGATGTTCTTGCAGATGGGCTGGGCAGCATTGCTTCCAGTCCTTACACATGTGTTTCTTCTAGGGAACTTGGAGTTTGACACAGGTTCTTGTAGACACCAGGAGGGTGTACTCAATCTCCAGCTATGCAATATCAATGGGATCTGTTGTAGGGGGACAGAAGTCTTGTTGACAACTTTTGAAATTTGGACTTTTCACTCTTTACCGTTTTTATCTTCCAACAATGCACAAACCATGACTAAATAAATTTGCTTCCTTCTGCTCCATCAAAATGTTACAAACTCTTTCTGTACTGTCTCAATACATTATTTATCATATTGAGAGCTATAAGACATTTGTGCCACAAACACAGTTCTTACTGCTTTTATTCTTTGATCAAGGAAGTATTAAGTCAACAGCATTCCTATTTTGGCTGCACTGGGACACTGAGCAGAATGGCACTGGTGAGCCATTTAGCCCCAAAAGAAACTGGGGCTTAATTATAACTACAGTCAAGCCTTTCAAACTTTTTGTCCTTTCTCAAATCCTTGGCTTTTCCTTTAGATGCATCAGTCAGTACTTTACTATTTATGTTCTGTTTCCCAGCAGCTTGTCATTTATAATAATAAAAAACACGGTCGTTGATCTGTCTAGAGGACGTTTTTAAATAAATCTTTGTAAATTTATAAATTCAGGTGAACATATAATTCTTAATGTCCTGCATGGTTACATGATAAATAATTGTCACTGACTTCCCTCATTTTTTATTTCATCAACAAAAGACTTGTTGCCAAACATTTGAATAGCAGAAAGAATAACAAGGCACAGCAGAATACAATTGTTTGTTGTGTTTTGTGGGTGTTTTTATGTTGGATATTGAATAAAATTTTACATTTTGCTAAGAGCATTTCTCCATGGAATTTTTAAGGGCACAATTAACTATAGTTGTGTAAAATGTGAGATTTAATTATTCTCTTTTTCAGTGGCATGCAGGGAATATGGGTCTGAGGGGTGCCAGCCTGATAGTGCATCTGTGAGGAAAGCCTTGAATGTTGGGAGCAGAGAGGACTGGCTCCGTCATCATTTGACTGGAGCTGATAAAGCAGGGAAGCGAGCATCCTCTGGGCAGTGGTCTGTGTTGTAGGTTCTTTGGACTTCAAATGGAACTGGAAGTGCTTAGCACCTTGAAGGACCAAACAGTAGCCTATGAACTGGAAAGCAGACCATTTAGTTATTAATCCATCACAAACAAAGGAAAAAAAAAAAAAAAGGAGGAAAGCAGTGTGGCAGTCAAAGCTGAGCACAGATAGATGAAGTTCAACCATTTATAGCATTTATAGGAGTCTGTCTGGGGACTGTAATGGATTTTAGAGGAGACTATATGTGACTGTTAAATTGCCTTCAACAAACCAGAATTACCTGTAGCAAAATTTGATTTTTCATTGAGAATCTATTTTTTTTATCTAAAGCACTCAAATTTTCTTCAGCTAAAACAAGTGGAAAAGTAACTGTCAATTTTAGGCCAGAAAGCTGGGGTTTTTTTCACAGAAATTAAATGTCTCCTACAATTTTTTCTGAAGCTATTATTCTCCAATTAAAAAGACTGTCAATAATGAAACATGATCTAACAATTATGCCAAATTCTCTTGTTCATTTAAATTCTGAAGTGGTGCAGTATTGTACTGATTGGGTCTAATATCTCTTTGAAGAACTGCTTTGCTAACAGCAGATAAGATGAGTTCGGTTCTTCTCAAATTACTTTTGTTTTCATCAAATATTACCCCTTCCTAGAGATAAAAGGGCCTGTGGTTTTTAGCTTTTTTAGCTCTAGTGACTGATTCTCCAAGTTTTCCCTCTCTCCATCAGATTCCACATCTCAACATTCATTACAGTGGATTGATATTATTATAGTTTAGCAACTCAAACTCAGAAACAGGGCTGTGTTGTGACAACTACCAAGAGGGTGTGTGTCCCAGAGCCACTATGTTCCAAACTGTCCTTCTGAAGGACAGGCAGGGAAACAGACGAGCGTGTGCGAGGAGTCCAAAGTCAGCGATGGCTGGTAGATCAGCCTGACTTCACTCTGGAGCAAGTCATGGTCTTGCTCAGAGTCCCTCCATTTCCTGCCAAGGTCATGACTTTGGCAGCCATCTTCTGAATTCCCAAGGGAACAGTGAAATGGATGCTAACTACCTGAGTGCAAGTAAAAGCCTTTAATATCCCGTATTATGTAGCTATCCTGTTCTGACCAGTTGTGTTTAGTACCTTTATCAGTTATCTGGATGAGGGGATGGAGTGCACCCTCAGCGAGTTGGGAGACAGCACAAAGCGCTGCCCTGCTGGGACAGGGGGCTCTGCAGAGGGGCCGGGCAGGCCGGGCCCATGGGCCGAGGCCGGTTGTGTGAGGCTCAGCCGGGCCCAGCGCCGGGCCCTGCCCGTGGGTCACACCAGCCCCACACAGCGCTGCAGCCTGGGGCGAGCGGCTGGGCCCTGCCCGGCGGGAATGGGCCTGGGGGGCTGCCTGGGCCGGCTGGGCATGAGCCCCCCGGGGGCCCGGGTGGCCAAGGAGGCCAGCAGCGCCTGGCTCGTGTCAGACACAGCGTGGCCAGCGGGGCCGGGGCAGTGACCGTCCCCCTGCGCTGGGCACTGGTGCGGCCGCCCCTCGAATCCTGGGGTCAGCGCTGGGCCCTCACTGCAGGGGGGACACTGAGGGGCTGCAGCGTGTCCAGAGCCGGGCAGGGGCTGGGGAAGGGGCTGGGGCACACTGCGGTTGTTTAGGCTGCAGAAACGGAGGCTCAGGGTGGATCTTATCACCCTCTGAAAGTGCCTGCAAGGAGGCTGTAGTGACGTGTGTGTCAGCCTCTTCTCCCAAGTAACACGGGACAGGACAAGAGAAAACAGCCTGGGGTTGCACCAGGGGAGGTTTCAATTGGGTATTAAGAACAATTTCTTCACTGAAAGGTGGTCAAGCAGAGGAACAGGCTGCCCAGGGAGGTGGTGGAGTCACCATCCCTGGAAGTGCTTAAAAAATGTGTAGATGCAGTGCTCAGGGACATGGTTTAGTGGTGGGCTTGGCAGTCCTGGGTCAACGGTTGGACTTGATGATCTTAAAGGTCTTTTCCAACCTAAACGATTCTATGATTCCACCCTAAAGTAATTCCAATGAGGTAACTGGTTAATTACATATTTCTAACTAAATATTTGTGTAATTTTAAAGGCGTATTTTTCCCAAGGTGGTCATAAATTGCAAAGAAAGATAGCATTAGGCAATTACCATTTTGAAGAATAGATGTTGTCACCATTAAAAGTGGGTACTTAGGACTTATAATGGCAGTGTCACGTTAATCACATCATCTAAGAGACAGGATGCTTAAATGCAGTGAGAAGGCTATTAATGCAGAAAGGTTTTAAAACTGCCATCAGATCTCTTGTAGTCAATACTGGTGCTTTACATAAAAATTGCCTGCAGTGATGGTAAGGTAACTTGTCTGGGCTCAAATCATTAGAGAACAATCAAATATAATAAATGATTGCCAGCTGCTGCCATTTTCAAAAGAGAGACACAAACTTAAGATAATACAGCAAAGAATTCTCAGAAACTTCAGGGGGGTTACCCCTTCAAGTTTTGTGTGATTCCTGACACTCAGTCAATGTAAATTATACCTGATTTTTATAGGCAATAACAGGTTTATTTTCATTACATTCAAAAACATCTATCTGTATGTGGCAGACACAGTCTACTGAAAAACAGCATTATATATTTAACTTATCCATAATTATTTAGAACAGCTAAACTCATTATAGAGACTCCCATAAAATATTACCAGACCATCTGTAGTGAGCAACTGCAGTTGTTAACTTTGTTCATGGTCAAGGGTGCGCAGCGCTGTTGCAAGTGCCTGAGTGAAGCTCAAATTCAATGCATTAGCAGAGTAGGCATTTAAATTGAAGTATGATTTTGATTTTATAATAAAAAATTGTTATGAATATTGTACATTTTTATGTTCAGGAAATTTCCATGAGCTCACATGCAGCAGGGTGAAAATATACCTATTTTTTACAAAAAGAAAGGGAACACCTGTTTGGGGACCAATTATAAACTTCATAGAACTATCAGTCCTAATTACTAAATAGCTACAGGATTCTCATTTAAGCAAAATCAACCATACTTGAAAACTAAACCTAGAATGTAAATGATGCAATCATTCATAATTCATTCTGCCACAGTACACAAAAGTAGAGTCTACAGAAGGCTCTTTTTAAATCTTTTGTGCAAATTAATACAGCTAATACTAGATTTTAAAAACATGGTAAGGAGAAATAGATCTTTCAAGGGTACTAATTTTTATCCAGAATTTTAAAACTGATCTTAAACCTGAATGCATCTGCTTTAAAAGAAAGATTTAGAAGTAAAGGCAATGTGATAAGCAGTCTGTCTTTGAGGAGAGTGATCTACATGTGCTGCTCAACAGATATATTAGCTGCTCATTAAAAACTTTGCATTACCATTTGCAAGACTCATACTTAGTTGTGAGTGGTAAGTTAAATCTTAAATCTGGCAATAGATAATATCTACTGCCCTTACATTAATGGAATCAATGATCCAAGGTAATCCAAGGATAATTTCTCAGGAAAGCTAACTGAGGGCAAGACCTCAAGATCTCAAATACAGCTACAGCTCTCCTGGGGAAGAAGAGAAAACTCTCAATATCAGTCCTTGATTTGCAGGTCTTAGCCTTTTTGCAGGCTAGAACGACCACACAAATTAGTTGTCCAAGCTCAGGTTGAGGTTTGCTGCTGTTACCCTTATCAATGGTAACGCATTGTAACAACTGAATATCAATGCGTGTTACGTGTCGTTCCTATGTGAAATTACTTTTTGAGCTCAAATAAATACCAGTCTGTGCACGCATAAATATAACCCCACAGAAAGCTGGTTACTTAGTACAGTACATTCCAAAGGAGCAATTCTATGGTTTATAGTGTTATTCACTTATCACATGCAAAGTTTAGCTGCTGAGAAGTTTAACGTCTATGGTATTTCTGTGTAGCAGTACTAAATACTTTGTAAGCCACTATTAATCCTGTGAGTAGCTTGGGAAAGAATTTGCGGTAAGAAACATATTAATCAAATTGAGTCGTCCTTTCTGTTTGCAAATTGCTTGAACAGATTGGTAGATGATCTTATTTGTTTTCCATCAGCTATTCTTTATCAAATATTATGTTGAAGAAAACTGAGCCTACTGACTGATCACAAATTGTTTGCTGACGTTGTAAATATATATATTTATAAATGTAATGTACTCCTGCACATATAATAATTTCATATGCCATCTGTGTGATCCATCATTTCAGGAAATTACTAAATAACCTGTGCCTTAACCTTTTTTCAACAAAAATTATTACGTTTCTCAAAAATCACTTTCCACAGACATTCCTAGCAATGGATCAGTTTTTCATGTGGATTCTACACTGTCTAACCACTTGGAGCCTGCCTGTTTATCTCACAGTGACAGCGTCCAATCTAGTGTTGGTCAGATCCGTGCTGGGCTGGCAGTCTCCGTGGTCCCTGTGTATGTAGCACTCACAAGGGTGACTGGATGCATACTATCCTGAAAAATCTGTTTGTTGTTAAAGCTGATCTAGGACCTTCTGTTTACTCTTGTGTACTTGTCTTTGTAGAGCTTAAGTCTGGTAATACCACATATTGCTTCCATCTTTTTATTTGCACTGGTAACTCATATTAAATGGGGCCTTCGTGCGGATGGTCCCTGTATGAGTACATCTTTGGTTGAATATAGGTGGGAACAAAGGAAGGTCCAGACTGCAGCAAACCATGGATTCTAGTCCCTCCTGTCATATTGAATACCTATACACTCACTCAGGCTTTCACTTGATGTAAGGTTTGGGAAGAGTTGAATTCCCTAGAGAGTGTGCTGAGATTTTTAATTTACCTCTGATTACTTCAACAAACACAATGCATTTGCATTTGCAGGTCAGGAAAAGCAATACTTAAATGAGACTTAATCCCATAATTTGAAAATCTGCAAAGGTTTTGAACTCTGTTACTGGTCACTTTGGATTTCATTAAAGAATAATGGCATGAAAAAACAGCAAGCTACAGTATTTATTCATAATTCGAAAATATAACATTACAGATAATCGAATGTAATTGTCCAGAGGTTTGAGGAAGTGTTTCCACAGGCAATGATTTATATAACAAGAAAGAAAACCCCATTGTCCACTTAAAAGGGTTAAAGGTGAGGGAGTGGGAATATAAACTATGCTATGCAATCAAATTCTTGACTTAATTGCATTTGGGTTTGTGTTTTGTGTGCAAAAGCCACATACAATCATGTTTTCTAGGAATAGTATTTACTTCAAAGAAATCTTTCTGCACGTGTATTAGAAAATATGAAAGAAACTATGTAAAAGTTCAAGCATTCAGCACGTTTAACAATTTATGAGTTGTTTATTATTATTTTATTAACTATTGCTTAAAAGAACAGGAAAAATGCTTCTCACCAATTCAGAGAAAGTAAGTGATCTTTAGTTTAATGATTTAACATATAAGCTTTATGAAATTATGAAACATGCCGGTTGCTGTTGTACACCTGCATTTCACTGACAAAGTGGGAAAGTAACATCATACACTCTGCATTCTCTTGCATGAAGAATATAACTCCTCCTGAATCTGTCTGACTTTTCTTCTACAGACTTAATTTCCTATCTTTACTTTTTCTTACAGAATAGTATTCTTTGCTCATGGTAAAAATGCATCCAGCAATTGAATTGCCCCTCTTTCGAAAGTGGTCAACCTTGTGATGCATTTTTTTAAAGTATCTGTTGCATTTACAGCAGTTGAACTGTGACAGATTTTGAAAGATTGTGAAAAAGTATTGCTAATTCTGCCAGCAGGAAGTGTTCCATGAATGTGAAAGCTGTGCAGAAAATAGAACTCAAATTCATACTGTACAGGGTATTTTTACCACCTTGTGTATGATACACTATACATCATAATCTCTCCCAAATTTCTGTCTTACTCTACAGGATATACACTTTCACGAACCATTTATAATAATAATAACTAAAACAAATAGTGGTTGTTATTTTGACTGTGGTTGTTTTAAAATGTCAGGTAAGCATGACGGATTGTGCTGGTTTGTGTAGACTCTGAAACAAATTCTTGGTGAAGGGGGTACAACGCAAGTTACTGAAACATAAATCACTTGTGTGACTTGAACATTAAAATCTGATAGTAATCTCAGAGATATAAAGTTGGTAGAAAAAAATCAGAGGACAGCGTGTAATAGTGAGGACATTTAAATGTATAGACATCTCAGAAGAGAAGAACCTAAGAATATTACAGACAAATGTGTTAGCTAGGGAAGTCCAAAGGCACACCTTCGGCAACATGTACAGATCATCAAATACAACTAAAGAAGAGATGGGTATATCCTTAACATATAACTGAAGAAGAAAAATAAGGTCGTATGGGTGAATCAGTTTGGCAGAAAAACGCTGGAAGTAGCATATGAACACTAACAAAAGTTCTGATAGTTTTCTATTAAAAGGCCAGTTTGCCCCAAATCGGGCATTTTTATTTTTTACCTGAAATCTTTGGTGTGCACAAATAGGACAACCCCAACAATAATGTTTCAAAAGGGGAAAATGTTTCACTGGTGGAAAATCTGATCAGGACCCAAAGAAATTACAATGTATGTGAGTGAAAATTCGTCATCAGATGAGCATACTGTCAGTGAGTTTTGGTAGGGCTAAGGGGGAAGCCTGAATCTTTTCTGTAAAGGTGTAGATATTTGGGTGACCACACAAAAATAATGTAAATAGCCTGTAGAACTGCCTTGAAGAAGTGCTTTAAGACAGGCAGAAACAAAGTCAGTTGTCCCGGGATGCAGAAAGCTGGCCAAAATACATAAGATGAGACCACATCTTTAGAATAGACAGCAAGCATGTATATCCTTCAGGCCAGTGTGTTGATATCCAAACAGGCTGTAAACAAGCCAGCTCACACTTCATATACTAGAGCTATGGCAAAACAGAGTTCTAAATGATCTAATTTATCTCGCCAAGAAGTTTGATAAAAACTAGCTGGAGTATCTCTGTGATGCACTACTATCTATGATACTGATACTGATGTACTCATATGTTTATAGGTATGACTTCCATATCTAGCAAAATATACTTTATAACGATGAGTTGTTTCTGGTTGTTTACTAGACTTTTTTAAAGTTCTGTACTTGCTCCTCTCTTCCTCCAGGCAAGAAAATTGAAATAGGTAATTTTCATCATAAGAAATCTGCCCCTGTTTTCTCTGATATCTGTGTGTGCTTAGAGTAGAACCGTTGGCCTCCAGTTACAATGGTGGCATCCAAGTTGTGATACAGAGCTTCTGTAGTCCAACTTGTTAAAATATAGGTATTGCATCTAACATGCTGGTTCTCTTTGTTCTGAGATCTCAGCTGCCACTTCTTTCATGCTTTTCATCAGATAATATTAATGTTTGATGGGGTTGTTTAGATCACATGAAGCAGTTCATTTCTGTGCTCATTTGGGTTTGCGATAACAATTGTAGAACAAAATATGTTTGTAGGCTTGTTTAGCTTTTAATTATCTCTCAGTTCTTGCATGTGTCAAATCCTTTTTTACATTTGTCTCGAGAGATGCTTTTTCTCGGTGTCAGGTTCACTAGGGTAGCTGATTTACACTGCAATGGTGTGTTCTCCTTTAAAAGGTTTGAGAATAGACAATTCTGAGAATTCTCCTGGTATCTCTGCAGTCTGAACTAACATGTGGAATTTTGGCAAGAATCTTCTAAACTAACTTCATGTCTAGGCAGGTTTTATTGTAAAACTGCTCATAGATCAGCATTTACTATTTGGATTATTATTATTAAGTCACACTGTCTTCTAAAACAAGACAGAATAGTTAGTTGCCCTTTTTTTGGTATGTTATGCCCTGACTATGGAATAAATTTTTACTTACACTTTTGTACCCTTGCTAATCGGAGATATTATCACAAGAATAACAACCCATTGTGTGCCATTATCTGCTTTGAAACAATTCTGCTATTAACGCCTAGTTGTGTTCTGCAATCTGAAGCAATTTCACATGCGCTCACTGAGCCTGATTCTCTAGGATGCTGAGTTTGGTATAATCAGATTAATATTGTAGGACAACTTTGCTTAAGGATACATTATGGTAGTTAAAGGTAAATAAAATTTACATTAGGGAAGAATCAGACCTTTCAGTTTTTGTTGCAAAACTTCGTTATATTCCCTTTTTTTACAGATATTCTGTTTTCTGATTACATTACATATTTGGGTTAATGTTGCAACTCTAAGAACAGTTCAGATTCAGATTTTTTAAATGAAGGCTGAAGTCCCCAAGCATTATTCCGTAAAAATAATCAAATTACTTTTCCATGATAACAGAGCACATAGAGATTCACTTATATGTTGCCTATTCTAAGTTGAAATACTTTGAATGTAAATATTGTTCTACCATGACAAGGAACGATATTTGAGATGCTGAAATGGCTAGTGTACCTAGAAAGTTCAAGAGAATGTGGCTATTTATTTCCTGATAGCAGCAAGAAGAAGTAACGAGGGAACAGATATTTAAATTATAGATCTAAGTATTCTGACATCCCCACTTAGAAGTATGGAGATACTAAAATTTTCTAATTAGAGATTAGATTGTCTGTGAGATGCCCGTTTCCTGGTTATAGCAGAGGAGGTTTTGGTTGGTTTGGATTACTATTGAAACAAATAGGGAAGTTCTAAAGCAATGCAAAAAGCAAGGTCAGCTAAATTTTGCAGGAAAAAGATGACATCAAAAACAACATGCAGTGCAAAAAGGGTAAACAGTGCCAAGTAAAGAAATTCAGTTAGCAGGACAGGGACAGAGACACAAAAGATAAACTAGTGTATCTGCAGTAGAGAGAAAGAAATAAAAAATGCTTACAGGAGATGAGCAGTCATGGGGCAAACCCAAGGATTTCATATTCCACTGCAATAACTATATATAAAAAAAAGGGGGGGTGGGGGGTGGTGGTGAGGTAGGAGGGTGGGAACAGCAGCACCTGTGCTTAAGAATATTGAGAATTTCAGGGAGCAAGAGGATATCTACCATATGACCTTAACTGCTTCTCAAAGTCTTGATTTTAATGCGCTGCAGGAAAAAAAAGGCTGCTATATTTGCAATCAAGCTATTAGATCACAAACCAATTCAGTTGCAGCTGAATCACAGGACCAGCTGCAATATGAGCCCCAGAAATATTGATGCTATTACAAATATTACACTAGAGAAGTGTAGGTGAAAGTTGCTGATATAAAGTATATGTACTCTGAGTCCTGTAAACAAAACCGAGCTTTTTAATAAGGGTCTGTGAAACAAGCAACATTATCTCCTGAAGTCTGTTAACAGTAGACAGGCAGAAATACCTTGCTGAGCAACAGCGTAGCATGAAATAGAGCAAATTGCTCACCAAGTGCCATAAAAAATACTCGAGACTGAAAGAAGGAGGACAACAGCATCCCGGTATGATGGGGATCATCCACTCTTCCAGCAGCCCTAGTCAAGCAATCGAAGAAGGAACAGGCATATCTTCAAAGAAAAGGTGGTGTTATATCTGAAACAAGCACGGTGTGGACCTGCCTCCAAACAGTGGTGAAAATGTTTTTTGAAGAACTAGACATTGGCATTGGCTCAGAAACACTTAATAGGTGAAGAATAATGTTGCTCACGAACAGCCTCTGAGGGCTCTTGCCCACTTTGCTAACATTCAGCAGTGACTGTTACATGCTAAATTATACACATTCTTCTGTTGCCTGACAAAGTTTTCTTCATCTTGTGGTAGGTACCTCTGAAAATGAGTAACTATGGATGCTTCCAGGAAGCGTTCTAGGTTACACTGAACTTAGTATAAACTGAATTAGATACTCTCCAGGTGTTAAGATCAGAGCAGGTGATAATTTTACTGTAGGAAATAGAGAGGGCAAGGAAAAGTTATGCAGTGCTATGACATCAAGTTACAGTGACTTCTAAGAAAAGAAAGAACACTGGGCTGGGCGGAAAAAAGCTGGTAAGTTTCCCTGCTTTGGACAGGTGATTTCTCTATCCATCCAAATCCTAAGAAAAGTACCAGAAGTATCACCACAAGAGTTAAAAACACCTTAACAGTCTGAACTCAGTTCACTTTCTTGTCAGTGAGTTGCATCCACATTCCTATATCCAGGGCAACTGTCATTCAGCAGGCTGCAAAGTGGGGCTCCTCCAGCTTCTCTTGAGGGAGCCCGGTTGAATTCCATGTGGAAATAAATGCTGATTGAGAAGTATGAGCAGGACTCTAGCCTCCTGGTTCTCACCTGAGAGAAGACTCTGATCTAATTCCTTCTCCAGTTAATGTTATTTGTACATACTGAAATAGTATTGGCAGGAAAATAATCTCCTCTTCCCTCTTCTCACACCCCCAAATAACTTATAACTTAGTAGATCAATAATGAGAACTCAAATTCACTCAGGCAGAGAACAGAACTAGACCTGGATCTCCTACATGCTTCAAAACGTATCTAGCCTTTAAGATACTAGAAGAGGAAAAATTAATGAGAATGACTCTGGACTATTTGTGAATCTTACCCTGAAAATGCCACCAAAAAAAACCTATTCAGCAAAGATAATCCAAATCTGTAACTATTTGAGGCAACTAAGTGAAACTGCATCTTTGTTGATTTTAGTGCATGGGGAAAAAAAAAATTCACCCAGCATTTATCTACAATTTTGTTTAAAGGGAATAAAGCATAAATTCCAGACAATTTAATCACTGATATTATAAGACAGACACATGCTCACAACCTAAAACAGAGAAATTCTCAAGAAGCTGCAAAAGAGGGG
Organism: Falco rusticolus; assembly: GCF_015220075.1. Classification (NCBI taxonomy): domain Eukaryota; kingdom Metazoa; phylum Chordata; class Aves; order Falconiformes; family Falconidae; genus Falco; species Falco rusticolus. The sequence continues at coordinate 15,741,543 of NC_051193.1, read as the reverse complement.
GAGCATTCTGTTTTCCAGTAATGAATGTTCAATTGAGATCATTTATGGGACAGTAAGGAAAGTGCAAAGATTATAGTGATTGACAGTAAAAAGAGATTTCTGCACCATGTGGTCACAGTGTAATTCTGCCAAGGGGACTATGGGATACAAATACACAAGCTGACCTGCTCTGTTCAGATAATGTTACACTGCAGTGAAATGTGAATGATTTTTTGCCAAATGGGAATTTCCACAAAAGGTATCTTCTTGGTACCCTCAATGCCTCCTGCAGAGCCAGCAGGAAAGGCAGCCAAGAGATTGTTGGTGGTGGCGGAACAGAGAGAAAAGGACCCCTCTCTGGTAGTACCGGAGCGTCACAACACACAGAAGTTTATAATGCAGCCTGTACTGAAACCAATGTGTTCTGAAAAGGATTCTGTTCCCCTTCTGGTGACTGCAGCACCTGTGGTGGGTTGACCTTGTCCAGATGTCAGCCGCCCACCCAGCCGCTCTCTCACTCCCCTCCTCAACAGGACAGGGGAGAAAATAAGATGTAAAATCTCGTGGGTCAGGATAAAGACAGGGAGATCACTTTACCAGTTACTACCATGGGCAAAACAGACTTGTTTGGGGAAAAATTAATTTCTCCCTTATTAAAAATAGAGTTGAATGATGAGAAGCAAAGCCAAAAATACTTACCCTCCCGCCCCCCTGGCTCACTTCCTTGCCTCACCCCCAACTCCTCTACCTCCTCCGACCCTGAGCTTCTCCGAGGAGCTCAGCTGGGCCATGCAGTGGGACCGCTGGGGTACCAGCTGTGTCGGGCACAGGGCAGTGCCACCCACTCCTCACAGAGGTGACCCCTGCAGCCCCCCGCTACCAAACCCTGGAGGTGTAAACCCAGCAGAGCCTGGAGCAGGAGGAAGTGTGCGCAAGGCAGCTGAGCACGGTGAGCAAAGCCAGCAGCCAGCGGGGAGAGGTGCCAGGTGTGCACGAGCAAGCAGGGCCTCCGCACCCACACAAAGCGCTGCCACCAAGCCAGGCACCATCCTTCCAGCCGGGGCATCATAGCAATGACAAAAAATCAAATGTGATTGCAAAATAGTGGCCAACAGTGAGTCCCTTCCTAAGGCAAGGCAGAGCTCAGCAGGGCTGAGAAGGGAGAAGGCTGCAGCGCTGGACCCCACGCGGGTGGGAAAGGAGAGAGGGATTTCAGCAGGGATAGCCAAGTCAGCCCCCTGCTTGCGGCCTGAAGCCCAGCTGCTATTGCAGAACCTGAGAAACAATTGTCAGTAGAGAACTTCCAGCAGAAATAAATAAATAAATAAATAAATACAATTAGTGTATATTTGCGCCCTCGTCCCCGCACAAGTATTGCTTTCCTCTCTAGCAATTCCCTCCCTCGCATGCAGAGGAACCTGTACCTGGAGAAGGGCACGGTGATTTCCTGAGCAGGTTATGCTTGCAGATAAGCCGCAAAGTAATTTCTCTTCTATATGCTTTAGCTTCTGTTTATTTGCGAGGGGAATATCTAGATTCTGAACTTGGGTTAGAACTGCCCAGGTCATCAATTTAGTGGCTTTTTGGTTGGTTTTTTTTTTTTTTTTCTTCAGTGAAAACGATGGTAAACCAAAGAAATTCAGACTAGACACTATGTTGCAACTGCCCGAAGATGAGATTTTAATAAACAATAGCGGCCAAACAGAGGCTGCATTAAAAAAAAAAACACAAACCTTAAATTTATATTTAGGTTTCAAATGTAAAGCCAAGTCTCTCTGATGTTGGCTCAGAAAAGGAGCATTCTGAAAAGTCATCGTTGCAAAACTGCAACGACGCCAAACCGCGATGTCTGGTTCGCGCCGCAGTCAGAGCCGAGGGCTTTTGCTGGTGAACTCGGCGGCGGCCGGTCCCGCTCCCGCTCCGGCGGTGCTGCGCGGCCGGCGGCCCCGGGGGCAGCTCGGCGGGACCCTGCGCTCCGCGGGCGCCCGGCGAGCGGGAAAGTTCCGCGGGGCGCAGGGCGGGCGCAGCGGGGCGCTTTGCGGAGCGGAACCGCCGCCTGACGCCCTCCCGCCGCCGAGCCCGCCGGCTCCCGTACCGAGTGCTGGGGCGCTCCGCGGCGCCGGCTGCAGCCGGGGCGGGAGGCGGCTCGGGCGGCCGCCGCGCTCCCCGTTACGGCCACTGCCCCCCGGCGGAGCAGGGCTGCGACACGGCCGGGGAGGCCGCTGGGCACAAAGGCGGGGGTGCGGGCGGGGACACAAACAGGCCGGGAAGCCCCGGGGGGGCACGGCGGGGGGGGGGGGGGGGGTGAGGCACGGCGGGGCGGGGCGGGCGGGCAGGTGCGCGGGGCGGGCGGGGCCGCGCGGCGGACAATGGGGCGCGCGGGGCGGGGGCAGGCGCAGGTGCGGCGCGGGCGGGGCGGGGTGTGGAGCGCGGCCGCGCGGGGGGCGGGGCGGGGCGGGATGCCGGCCGCCCAGCCCAGCCCAGCCCAGCCCGGCCCGGCCCAGCCCGGCCCCGCCAGCCGCCGAGTTCGCTGCACCGCCAGCCGCGCCCGGAGCCGCGCTCTGCCCTGCCGGAACCCCCAGTAAGTGCTGCCCGCCCGCCGCCTCCGGGCGCCGCGGAGCCGGCTCCAGCCGCCCCCCATCACCACCCCGCCGTGCCGCGGAGCTGTGCGGGGCGGGTCTCGCCTCCCGCCCATTGTTTGCGGCGCCCCAGGCCGGGGGGCCGGGAGGTGAGGTGGGGCCGCGCCGGGGCGGGCTGAGGGGGGCGGCTGAGGGGGCCGTGGGTGTGGGCGCCAGCCCCGGGCTGGGGGGCTGCGGCGGGGCCCTCCGGTGCGCGTCTCCCCGCCGGGCACTTGGGGCGTTTTGGACCCGGTTGGCGCTGGGGCTGCCGTTGCCGTTGATTCTTCTCAGGTGTTTCTACTTTCCAACCACCCTCCCCGCCGGAGGCTCGGCCCTTTCTGCTGGGTGGGCTGAGGGGATGTTTATTTATTTGGGCAAGATTGTGTTACCCCCCTCCCGGTCGCCTTAGAGTGAGGGGCATGCCGGTCAGGGCTCCGTAGCACTCGCCGTTCCCCTTTGGAGCGGGCGCCCGGTGAGCGGGGCCCGGCGCCGAGGGGCGGCTGCGCTCCCGCCGGCCGGCACCCGCGCCCCGGCCCCGCCGCTCCCTGCCCGCGCCCCCGCCGGGCCCCCGCCGCAGCTGTGCCGGGGAGCGACGGCGCGAAATATCTCGTGTGGGAACCGGTGCGACCCGTGGCCCTGAGCCGCTCGTCTGCATCGAGCGGTGCTGGGCGTTAATCTCAGTGGACCCGACGTACCTTACCGCCTTGAATGCTTTTTGTCTGATGGTCCTTGATGGACTTGCTAAGTGCGCTGGTCGGCTGAGGCTTGGAGTTTTCTAGCCCCCGGGAGCAATGCGTTCTGTGAACACCGCTGCCTGTCGTGGAGTTTTGATTTCAAAGGGGAAATCCACGATACGGAGCTGGTGTTGTGATTGTGAAAAGTGATACCTAATTTCTTTGAAGAAAGGAGAAATCCTGAAATGATTTATAGAATGGAATATAAGGTTTTTGCAGGAATAAAACATTAGCATTATCTATCATTAATATAGCCATTTAATCCCTCTCTGTTGTAGTAGCAATTTGTTTTCATTTTCCATTTTTATTGCCCTTTCCATAATGATTTTCTATTGATTTAATTCTTTCTCTTTTTTGTCACTATGGATGTTGGTCCCTAATCCAATTCTTGACAGCATTTGCAACTACAGTTCAGTTTATGCCCTCATCTTAGGGAAAAGAAAAAAAAAAAAACCCAATCATATGGGCAGTGCCATTATTCATTTCTCAACTTTGAATGTGTAGGATTCATGCAATATTTGATCCCTTTATTGTTTGTTTTGTGATCTCTTTCAAATGTTAATGTAACTTGGCCCATTCCAGGCAGATCTTGATTGAGAAGGTGAAATAAAAATGCATTGGCTGTCTAAAACGCTTGCTATAGCCACTTCCATTGTGTGTTCTCCAATTACAATATGATGAGAGTTGTAAGTCTTGTGTACCTCTTCTCCTGCCCACCCCCACCACTCACCCACCCCTTATATTTTTCCTCTTCACCTAAATATTTAGTAATCAGGAAGCCCATTTTTCACATAACTCAAATGTAGTTAAATATGTAGCTAAAACAGGATTGCTATGATTCCCCCCCCGCTTCCCTAAAGAAAAAAAAAAAAAGGTGTTAAGATGTCTATAAGGAAAGATTTAATAGGCAGTGGAGAACCAGAAATATCTTCCTTTTGGAAAAGAACCCTTGCTAATGTTTATTGAATTTGCTCGTCTGCATGAAGAAAAGAACTGTTGTTTTGTTATCTAGCAGCTGTAGGAAGATTGACAGCTACAAATTGCAAATCTATGAAGGATCTGTCCATGATACAATTTTTAGTTCATTTAGATCGTTATCCTGCACATCTTATCATTTTCAAAATTATATAAACAAGATCAGTAAGTTTGTGGAGAAGATATAAATGCAGTGAATATACTGTAAAGATTTTGAAGCTCTTTGGGATAATTAGCAGAGCATGGTCTTGCCTGAAATATGACATTAATACAGTTAATTTAAATTCAGATATGAACACACCATTGTAAACATTGTACTGTAGAACACAAATACATATTTTGAAACATGCTAGCTCTGTCAGAAGAACATTAAGTGTAATAGTCTTTTTGTTAAGATAAAGAGAACATCATTGATGTCGTGGCGTGCTTTGCATTTTTAAACAGAATCTAATGAATTACAAACATTCATTATGCTACAAGCAATTGCTGAAACTTCTCAGGACCCCAAAATAGAGAGTTATTTGTATACTGATAGTTGCATGTTTTCTGATTATGGTTTCACTGTAAGACCAGAAATAAATAAAAAACCTGTTGTTCTGAAATGAATTCTCTGCTAGCTCCAAATCTTTTGCCGGTCTACTTCTATCTTGTAAATTTATGTTTAAATACCTCAGTGTGTTTAGGTTATGGAACTCTCTGTTGGGAAGTGTGGGAAAGCTTTGGGAGGGAGCTGGGAGCAATCTTTGTTGGATCTTGGAAGAGTTAAGGGCATATAATCTGCTGCAGAAGGTCAGGTTTACCAAATCTCTGAGAGAGAAGGTAGCTGAAACTTTCAAAGGTCAAAAAGAGCGATGTGCTAATTTTAAAGGACATCTTGTATAAATATTACTTATCTTAACATGTCAAGATGCAAAAAGAAAGAATTCTTCATCTGTGTTTTTATCTAAACTTACCTTTCTTAAACGTGATATTCGTGATATTTGTAATGCAGTTACTGTTCTTCTAATGCTGTTTCTTTCTGGGTGGGCTGGAGAGCAAACCAGTGGAAATGGGACGTATTTATAGGCCCAAGCCAACTTGCAAGTTTTGAATGCCTCGGTTTATGACTGTTCTTGGCACTGCACGTTGTGGACTATCACTTTCGGATAAGTGACTGCTTTGAGACGTGGGGTTTGGAGTTCAGTTTCGTTTTACCTGCTGTTTGGTTCCCATGTGTGCATGGTGGAGCTCCTCACTGCTGTCTGCCTTGACCACCAGTGTTGACGTGCCTACGGTCCAAAAGGCTGATTGCCTTGGGCAGGTATGGATAAAGCTAGGTGGTTCCTTTGGGAATGTGGGTGGAGTAGGAGGCTGACATCCTCTGCTCTTCACCAAGGATAGGTACTGAGAATTTATTACTGAACTCCGCTGCTATTTACAACTGTTTTGAATTTGGTTTTATATACTGTCTTGTAATCCTTTATCTTGAAGAATTAACTCCTGCCATGGCACTGTATTTTTAAATTAACTCGGACCTGAGTGGATTCAAAATGCAGGGGACCTTTTTATAAGTGACAATGTTAATGACAGATGACAAAATACAGGGGCTGGAGAATATATACCAGTTGTTTCACTAATGGGAGCTCACCTTTCAGTGTCTCTGACCTTTTTTCAGTGAGGTTAGCTTCCACTGAATCTACCCTGCCTGTTCTGTTAGGTTGTAATTCCCTTTAAAAAGTCAACTTTTGCCTTTCTTTATTCTGTCACTTCTGGTTTTGATCATCTTCCCTCGCGTCCCAGAAATATTTTGTATTCATTAATCCTTACCTTTCCCACTGATATACCACTTCTGTCTCCCTTAGTGTATCCAGAGAAAACAATTCCTTCTCCTCCAACTGTTTGGTTTGCTCACTAGCTCTAAGATCTCTTTACACCTACAACTTTTTCTCCCACTTCAAAGCTAGTCATGACAATGTGACAGCACACATTTTCTTTCTCCAGCTGTAACATGTATCTAGTATTATGTTTCTGAACTTGAATTTTCATGCCACTAACAGTGCACATGATGTTGTCCCTGTGAAGAGTTCATCCTGACAAGCAGTACCTATGAAAATGGATGATCTATCCATGTTCTTGAAAGCCAGCAGAAGTGATGCTTAAGGACTTGCATTCTGGTGTGTGAGAGAGAAGAACCATTGTGCAAATCATCCAAGAAATGTATGTGATCCAAATTTTGTTAAAAAGTTAACTAACAGACTGCTCATGGATTCTATTTGCTCCTTAGAACAAAAAGAAACAGTCTTGACTCAACAGCCCATGCCCCTTTTCGTTGCTAGTCTTCTAAGGCTGGGAATTCTCTCTTGAGATCCGTTCCTTTCTACAGAGTTTAGATTTTGTTGACAAAATGTTTTAGAAGGCTCTTCGTGAGAGCCTGAAGTACAGAATTCTACTTTATTGCAGCTTCTGTAGAAAGAAGCAGTCTAGCCCTGCGTTTTCTTCATGGGTGGTATCTTGCTAGTCCATCATGGGGAATATTTATTGTAATTCCAATACTAGCCAAATTTGCAAAATCTACTTTAAAAATGCTTTAACTTCATTTATTTGTTGGTGTGGGGTAAGGAAGTGAGTGAGTTCTTGATGTATGATGGAAGTGCCCAGTACAGAGTCAGATGAGGCTAACCTGAGAATGTCAGATCATAAAGTTCAGCCTTTTTGAATTGTGTTGAGGTGGGGGAGACCCACTTATACTTGGCCATTCCAAGGAAGTATTACTTTTTTCACTTTCCTGTAATTTGGGAAACAGGTGAATGAACCTGTCTAAGGCTGCAAAATTAAAAAGAAAAATCGTCTTTGGAAGGAAGGGAAACCAAACCAACCTTTTTACAAAGTGAAAGATCAAGATGGGAAATTTTAGCTATAAATGAGAAATTACACAAATGTTATTAGCATGAGAATATGGGTTTACAGTACAAAGTCTAATGAAGTGATCAGTCCCTCTTTCATAAAAGACAAAAATTGAAAAAATCCCAGTATATGAACAATAGTCAGCCAAGTATCCAAAACTTTTCAAAACTAGAACTTGTTTCCAGACAGTCTCTAACTAGATCTCTTAGTTATATGATTACTTTTTTCAAAAAAATTCTGTGAAGAGCCCAAATCGAGAGATCTTTGAGTTACCCAATATCCATCCTGTTCTGCATGTCACGCACACGCACCGTTTACTGATTATTGTGACCCTGCTATGAGATCAGAAGTTTAATAGTCAAATATATTTTCTTACTGTATGTCACAGCTTTTTAATGTGTTTTTCAGAGTAGCAATACCACCTGGGCTCCTTTTGATACCCTGTAGCAGGTGCAAGCATTAAACCTTCTGCAGGTTGCACCCTGGGCTGTCATACTGGTCACTGAATAACTGAGGAACATGCAATTAGCAGTCCTATCTGTTAAGCTTGGATCAAGGGCTATTCTTTGCATTTCTCTTGTAGACACAAGACCAGAGTCAGTTCTCTGGAGCAACTTCCAGTTGCATTTATCAGTGAAGTCTTCCTTCAGTCTTCTGTCTCATTCACTGGAAACCTCTCAGGTTTTACTACAAAAAAAAGGGTTTGGGTTTGTATATATTTTTTTTCCACTTGCTGCCTAAGTCTTCATTATATTTAGACAAGACTAAGCAGGCTGAAACTACCAGCAGACTTGTTATTCCCAGCCTGTGAATATGTCATACTACAATTCATTGTTTTTAAGTGGGTTTTTTATGCTGCTTTGTGTTAATACCTTCCTATGCTGTTAAAAGAGACAAAGGGATTGTGTCTGCTTCCTTTAGTCTGTGAGCAACGTTTGAACCTTTGGATCACTAGGCAGGTTTGTGCCACCTGAACTAATGAAGTGTTAAGGAAAAGAGCTGGTTCTGCTTGAACTCTGTTAGTGGAGAACATGGTACGTACTTTGCCAGATCTACTGTTATTCCCATGTTATATACATTTTTCCCAGCAATCTTGAATCCCATTCAAGTCTGGAAGAGTTTTCCAGTTCATTCATCTAAGGTCACATCCTGGTGACTGAACATCTTCCACAGGCACATGTTCTGTGCTCTGGTACTCCACATAAATCTGACCTGTTTTCTCATTCCAGAGTTTTCCACTGTTCACCTTCTTCATCCTGGTTTTCTTTTACATTCCTAGACTACTTCTCCAGACATCGTGTCCGGTCACAGGTTTCTTCAAACAGCCCCCTCCATCCTCTACAGGTTCACTGATCTCAGTATTTCTTTATTGCTCTCATTTTCACTTCCCACGTGACCTCACTTGTCTGCTCTACGGTCTCCTTACTCCTGTTCTGTTCTGGTGGAAAGTCAACTCTCTTTCCCATTTGAAAACTAACAAAAACCTGCTCTTTCTCCAAATCGGTTGAGGTTGTGAGGAGAACAGCTTTACCTGCTCGTTGCCTAGGTGCCCAAAACTGTGCTGGCTCCACCATATTAAAAAAAAAAAAAAAAAAAAAAAAAAAAATTAAAAAAAATCTGGGGAGAGTTTTGCCATGTCCCTGAACATGTAAGATAAAATACACTGAGCACATGCTGAATTTCCAGAGAACACAGCTGTTAAACTCTAAACCTCTACAGAGAATTTCACACACGTATAGACAAGCTTCTCTTCTTCCATGTGAAGAATTTGTCTCTGTCATTAGGACACATTAGAAATGTTACTGTTTCGATCAAATGTCAAGTCCTTCCACCGATGCAGGAAAACCTTCAGATTTTCTCAGGTAAAATAAGACTTGTCCATGTTAAAGCATTTCCATTTTCTCGTAGTAAACTATACACAGCCAACTGAAATTTTGATAAAGCATTTATTGAAAAAGCATAAGGAAATGGTTTTCTCTTTTTTCCCCCCGTGTAAAATGTCAGCATAATAACATTTGTACAGAACTATACCTGGCTGTACTTATAACTGCACCCTGTAACGGGGAATGTTGGGCAACCTGAGGCAGGCACTAAGCTGCCAGCCTACCTTTGACGCATTGGGGGTAGTCTGGAATATTTTTTCTGTGTGCAGACCTGCGGGCCTGCTAGTACATGCCTATTCTTGCACTGTGTGACACTGCATTGGTACGAAAGCCAGTTGAGTAAGAAAAACAATGTGAATTAATGCAAGCGGAGTGCTCTACTGCTAGGTCTTTTCCGTATGGAGTAGTTCAAGACCTCAGTACACCTGTGAGTGTCTTGGAAGACAGAGCTTACACTGAAAAGCGATTACATCTGTGGGTATACAACTAGCGTGTCTACAAGGGTACGGGTGTGAGAAGATACACGATAATGTTGTCATCAGATTTCGGTAGCAATTCAACCTAAGATGACTGCATTACTCACAACTGGAAGAGATGTATATGTTGATGGATAGATGCAGAGAGTGAAAGAGATTGGTATGTACGTAGGTATTTATCTGCTTGAAATTAAGACGGAGTGAAGATAAAATGCAGTTAAATCTTAAAGCGCTACAATCTGAGATGTAACACTGTTCTGCAAATGTTTTACCCTGTAGAAATGTTCACATGGTTCAGCTCATTATCTTTGAGTATGGACTTTCTAAAGGCAGCAATTAATTGCCAAATGAGGAATTATCTTGTTATCCTTTCAGTTGTTTAAAAAAATAATTTACAATTTTATTTTATATATGATGAGAGGAAATACATGATTTTTATGGGGCTTTTTGCTTCATTTAAACAGTAAAGGTAGAACTCTTCTTACCTGCATTATTTGGTGTGCTGTGAGCATCTAACAGACATACTCACACAGAAATTGTTGAAAATGTTACCACTTTGCTTTCTGGCAGACGGTCTATAATCCAGTTTGTCAAAAGAATTTTCTTGATTGCCTTGCAGCATATGCAAAGTACTTCAAAATGTCATAATTACCTCTCTGAAGGGGGGGGGGGGGGAGAAGATACACAAAAGAAAACAGGCAAAAATTCAGCTTTCTGTACTTAGTAAGTATAAAGAAAATGGTACTGTACAAAGGCAGCACGAAAGACGTAACAGAAATGTTATAATGCAAGCAATCAAGTCCTTAAAAAATGCTGAATAGTGCTTGTACCATTAGGGCCAGGGGGGAAGCCACAGACTGTTGTGTAAAATATTGAACATGTATTTGTTTTTATTTAACAAGCTAAACTTAAACTACCAAATGCACTTACTGTCTGACTTTCACTTGAATATAAATATTTGTTGTCAATTCTGCAGGACTTATAAATGCGGGATGCTTGCTGAAGTCGATGGTTATCTCTCTGCCTCTAAGTCCACTGTTAAAAATTGCTTTAAAGATCAAAAATAATGTAACTTCTACTACTGTGATATTTAATTTATTTTAGAATGCATGTAAACAATAGTAATCCTTGGCTTTCTACAGAATTTACAACTTCCACTGACTTTGTTACCTACACAGAAGCAGCCAGAAATGTTTTTCCTGTGTGCTGTCATGTTTGGGTTATAGGTAGTCTTAAGCTATTGTTTCTTCTAGACTAATGTTCTTCTTACCAAAATCATGCCTACAATATTTGTCAAGAATCTGTGGAGGGCAAAGATATAAACTCTTAGCAAACACACAAGGTTTCACAGAGGACTGAGAAAACACTTTGCAAGATTCATGGTATGAATTAAGCTGCTAGTTGATTAGCTCACGCAGCTATTTTTCCAACTGCTCAAGAAAGGCCAATGTGTGGTACAATAAATCTAGAGATCTTAGAGGCTGATATTCCTGTATCTGAGCTTCTTTATTTCTAAAATGTCAGTAGTGCTTATAAATCAGAAGATTCTGCTTGGTATTCTGGGCAGTGTGCCTTTCGAGCCAGGCTAGAGGAAGCACCATGATTGTCACTTTTGGCTGAAACCCTGAGAATTGTCTGGAGGAAAAATCCTTTTATGTGGGAAAAGACCACCTCGGTTTGTTGCCAGGAGGTGTCACTACAGCTCAGGAGGAACTATTTTGTCCCTTGAGACATGCTAATAGTTCCACGGTCTCATAGAAGTGCTGGTGTCATCAGGTGCAATAATGCACTGCCCTTTATCATATGTCTGAGGAGGATGCTGAAATTGTGCAGTCTACTAGTGAATGTATGGATGAGTAAAGACATGATGCTAATGTGTGCTGAATGTGTTGCCCCTCAAAAATACCCTTACTACATTGATACTGGAATATGCACACAGCGTGGTATGTGGACAGCCTTCCTTTGGGGAATGAGTGCTTATAGAGAGCCATCTGATGCAGTCATTTGTGCTCCCTTGGTCCTATTCATCTCTCGGGGTTATAGCAGAATCTCAGCAATCACTGATCAAATGTATTACGCTAGAATTAGCATGGCAAAATATCTGTTGAAAACCGTGAGGGTGAAGGTGTCACTCTGATGGAGCCAGGAGTAGGTTTGGGAATCATATCCTTAAATGCTACTGATACCACTCTTTCAAAACAATTTAAATAATTTATTTTAATGCATGAAGAAGCTTTTTATTCTCAATCAGTTTTGCACAGCATATTATATGTATTTTATACAGCCTGCTAATGAGCTGAAGACTTGTTAATTATATGTGTGTGGAATGGCATAGCTGCTGAATTATGCACATTATTTTTTCTTTACAACAAAGCCTTCTTAACTATATCTACCCTGGTTGAAAATGTACACCTTGCGTTGCTATTACTAACTTGTCTGCTGTTACTTCGTTAATCATCAGTCTTAGAGTTTTGGTAGTATGAAGAGTCAATCTGAAAGCTGGAAGTGTTGGATGGGCTATAAAAACACGCACTATTTAAAAGCAGCTTCCTGTGTTGCATAAAACAGCTGTTGGGAATTTTATATTCCCTGAAATAAAAGGAGAAAAATTTAATAAAGGAGTGTAAAATCTGTAATGGTTCACTTCATTTTCTTTCTGGTTTGTAATTCATTAGAGTTTTCCTATTTAATGTTGTCCTCATGTGGAAAACCAACCAACCAAACAACGAAAAAAACCCGAACAACCCAAACTGATGTTATATGTGTTATTTACAACAAAATGTTCTATTAGAGATCCACGTTGGGAGAATTTGAATCTAAGTAGATAGGTGCATTGTTTCCTGAATTTATTACCCTTATAAAGAATATAAAATGTAATGGTAAAACTGATCGGCTGTTTCTTACCTTGGATAATTCCAGAAAGCTACAAAAATTTGCAATGCTGGTGATACCGGTTACTTACTAAACAGCATGTTCTTATGTAAACTTGGTGTCTGGTATAGAATTTAAATCATTACGTGGAAATAAGATTTTCAAAATCCCTGTGTCTTTTACTATGAATTATTCATATTAATGAATACTGATATCTCGCTCAGTATGTGTTGAATGGGGATGATGATTAATTTACATATGTTGGAGGTCATTCTCATGGATCGTGGATGATGAAAGCAAACTGGTATACCTTTGCTTTTTATTGGGAGCTCTAACCTCCACTCATATTTACGCTGTGAGGTTGCTGTTAAAGCCTGGCCATGCAGCACTCTTTAGTGTACGTGTGAGATCAGAACAATACGAGTGTACCTTAAGCTTCCATTGGTGAAAGATGTGCCAAAAAAACCCCAGTGAAAACCTGTACAGAAAACTTACAAAACCACATTAGTTGGACTTCAGGCATCTCTGTCGCTTCTCAGTCTGCCCTTGGTGCTTTCAAGTTTCAGTCTGACACTTAAAGGGAGGGGTAGTTTTGATTTAGGAGCCTTGGGTGGATGGAGATCAGCTTATGTTAGCAGTTTTCTCAAGTCAGCATCACGCTACCTGTGTCGGAAGCTTCAGATACTCTGGGCTTGCTGCTTGAGTGTGTCCCCCTTAAAGAGCACTTTGATTTACCATGCTCTGTACTCCCCAAGCTGGGGGTTTGCCCCAGGCTGATGAAACACTTGTGCATTTCTGCAGGTGCCGTTGGAAAGCAGAGGTAGTTTAAACCAGGACTTCCATCATGTTGAAAATTATGAACTTAATGTTATGATTGCAGCAGGACCGGTAGGCTGAGCAGCTGAACTGCTTTTCAGAGGCAAATGTTGGTGTTCTCAAAAAAACCCAAACAAAACCCACCAAAAAACCCAAAGCCAAACACCCAACAAAACAAACAAAACCGCCCAAACCCAACAAACACCTCAACAAAAGACCTGTTTTCAGTTTGGAAAAAGTTGGGTGTGTTTTGTTTTTTTTTTTTTCCCTCCCCTGAGTATAATTCTGTTGTAAAAGTGAAAGATTTGTGGAAATAGGTAGCAAAAAGTCACTTTTAAAATTTCTGAAATTTTGTGGGGGAAAGGGAGGGTAAGAAAAGTAAAGCTCTAATAGTAATATTATACACGTAATAGGAACCACAGCTTTATTTGATGTCTTGTATTTTGGGATTCATCGGTTTAGATGAAGTATATGGCTAAAAGATGCAGGAGAAAGTCATTAGACCATCTTGGTTACAAGCCCTGGCACATAAATAAGTTTTTCCTCTAACAAACAAAGTATTTGTAATTCCGTCACTTGAAAACCTGACCAGAAATTGTGTGTGTTCACACTCAGCGGCATTCGTGGACTTCACACTGGGGGTCTGCTAGGTTTTTCTCTAGTTATTGGGTATTTTTTGTGATCCATAAGCAACTTCAGAAAAGTTGCAGTGTCAGACTATGTGCATCTTGGACACGTAGTCATGAGGATAGGAACAGGTCCAAAGGAAAAAAAAGTAATCCTGAAGTAGCTTGAAGGCTTCTTCAGTCTTTGTTGTTGTTTATGCAGAGAGTGTTTGAGAGATTTAATTTGTTGCACTAACATCAGCTTGTTTCAAATAAGCCATGAAATGACTATTAGACAGATTATCAGCCTTAAAGGATTATATGCATCTTTCATCTTAGGTACTGCTGCAGTATAAACACAATAACCATAATCAGCTTAGTTAAGTTCAAGCAGGTGGTCTAAAGGGAGAAGTGCATTTTCCCGTGATTGTATAGACAGTGAGGGAAATTGCTTAGAGGCATTTTGAGGTTTTATGCTCTAGGTAACTAGGGTTGTTTTGTTTTTCTGGGTATTCTTTAACCTACTGGTTTCATGACATGAGCTGGACTTGAAGAACTTCAATTTTCTTTTCTGCTTTGTAAAGGAGAGTGGTGCATCGTGGCGAGATGGTGGGTATATTTCCCCTCTCTACCTAGTTGATGACCTTGCAGTCTTTCAAGTTTTATTAATGAAAACAAATTCTGCCCCCACCCCCACTGCCCATACAGAGTATTATTATTTCTCTTCTTTCTTCTGAAAGGTAGTAGTACCTTCGGTGGCGTGGATGTGGAAAGTGGTGACAGCAGTAGAGCTGAGCTGGTGGCTTTCAGTGGCTGCTTTGTGTTCTCCCTTGGGCTGGCTGGCTGCTGCAGAGCCAGTGGGCCGCTGAGTGTTACTCAGGCATGTAGCATCTTTGTAGGGGAGGGTTAGGTCCAAAATAACTTTAAACCACTGCATGTTTCCCAGTAATTGGGATTTGCCCTTCCATAACAGGCACATTTTATTTTCCTCAGGTTGTTAAATGTCTAAATAAGTTTGTTTCTTTGAAATAAATTATTTGCTTTACTGGCTATTTGTATTAGTAAATGTATATACCAAGTTCTTAAAGGGATAGTGATGCTATGCCAAAATTTTTTATACCTGGAAATAACTGTAAGAACAAAAAAGGAAAATGGTGCTGTACAATTACTTGTGGAGGTTCAGGGACTGAATGAGTTATTTTTAAGTATTTCATTACAGGACTTAATTAACTGCTTGCCAAGCTTTGTAGATTGATGTCAATTGTTCGTAAACAATTTGTTGTATAATTTATTGTACTGTATTGGAGAAAATTCACGTGACCAAGAAAGTGTCTGAGGTAAGCAATCATTTCTGTCATCATTTAAAAATATTTTCCTTTCTGCAGAATTCCTTTGGGTGTTTTCTATGGCAGGTATAAAACCATGATAGCTTTAATTTTGTTGAAAAGTATTGTTAATAACATTTATGGCAAAGTGCTATAATATATGGCTACAGAAGTAAACATGTAAAAGAGTCTTAAGACTTTGAAATGAAGCCGTAGGAGCTATGGTTAACTGGAGATTTTTAAAAAGCCTTTTTTTGTTTTTGTTGTTGTTTTTTTTTTTTTATAATGGTATAAACCTAGTTTAGAAAACCGCATGGAAACCCCTTGACCTACAGATCAAAAAAGTAAAGGCATGAGGTTCTGTAGTACTAAACACTGGTACAGTTGACCAGATCAGTGTTCTGGGGCAGGGAATGGAGGAAGGAATGATAAGGCAGCCTAAAAGGCTGTTGCACAGCCTCCACTGAAGATGGTCTTTCCTGGGTATAGCTAAAAATGTCTTTTTTTCTTTTTTTTTTAACCCCCTGTGTTCAGAGGAAAACTTGTGCAATTTGCATCGGATAATTTGTTTCTACATCGTGTGGCTTTGTTTGGGACAACACTTGGAAGACTATTCAAGTCTGAATATTAAACTCCGCACAAAGTAAGTTTCGAAGTAAGGAGCCCAGGAAGAATGAATAGTACACTATAAAAAGCCCCTTTGTATGCCTGAAGTCTCTATATATGGCATCAAGATTATTTACTACAATATTATGAGTGAATTGATTGATTTCATCTGGCCAAGATGAAAGTACATTTAGGACAGTGCATTTTCAGACTTTTTGCCATGACCTTGTTTTTGATTCTTCTTTATGGAT
The DNA here is from genome assembly GCF_015220075.1 of Falco rusticolus. NCBI lineage: Eukaryota > Metazoa > Chordata > Aves > Falconiformes > Falconidae > Falco > Falco rusticolus. Next base: position 15,725,521 of record NC_051193.1, on the reverse strand, counting down.
TGTCCAGATAGAGGTGTCAACATAGTGTTATATTGCAGAGAGTGACGATACTTAAGAAATGCGGGGGGGGGCGGGGGAATAAATTTCCCCGTGCTGTGCCACGAATAAATTGTAAGCAGAATAAGCAAGAGACTGATTCCTCTTGAATTGTGGTTGAAGGAGGGCATTTCATCCTTCTGTCTCATGTAAATCTAATTGGATTTTTTGGAAGTGAGATGATATTTACCCTCAAAACTCTGCACTAGCTTTCCTCATTGCGATAGGTTTTGCTTATAATAATGCAGAACATACTGTATGTTTCGCACAGATTGATCTGCTGCGAACAGAGTGGAGACATACATTAGTGAGACAATGTAAAGATTTCACACTTCCACTGCTTCTGTAGTGCTTGTGTTCGAGATAAATGAACAGACTCCAGGACACCAATTCTCCTCCTCATTTGCACTTTCTCTAGGCACCAAGAAAAAGATTTGGAAGCCTAGACATAGACATCTAATGCCATTTTAGATGCTTTGGGTAGCAGAGACATCTGTCAGGGCTAGCAGGTGTGACAGATGACTTAATGCCTTCTTTAGCAGCAGTTGAACGCCACGTGGGATACCCTCAGGCATCTAAAATAGCACCAGATTTCTATGTTCAGGTACCTGCATTGCTGCTTAATGCTCTCATGTAAAATGAAGTAACTCGGGTAAAGATGATTCAAACAATTGTGTAGGTTGGTTTGTGTTTTAAGAAATTGCTTGGGGTAATTTGGTAGTGAAAGTTAGTGATAAAAGTAAGAGTTAAGCTAAAGTTCCTTTTGTATCAGTTCAAATGGCTTTAAAAATTTCTTGTAGTACAACCTCTATGCAAATTTGCAATTGTATACCAAGTGAGGTAGAATTTTAGAGCTTTGTAACCAATCATTCAAGATAGTTGCTCATATTAAACTTCGTGCATATTGAACTAATAAAGTTGCTGCTTTTAAGCTAACCGGTGTCAAATTCACATTGCTAGCTTCAGGGAGATTTCCAGCATTTTGAATAGAAAATTACTGTTTCCATCTAACTGGTGCCATTGTGAAGATAAGACTGTAGTTTGTCCAGCGCAACGTTGTGGTCACACAGAGCCTTTGACCAGGGGTATGCATGGAAGTGAAGCCGTATCACTGGCAGTGCTCCTGCTTTGCTGTTAGAAGTGCCTTCACCCACTCAGACTGGTACCTGTACGCTGCTGTCATCCTTCAGCTTTTATCACTGACAAAACTGCAGGGACTGGGAGAACTGGGATGCAAGGTCTCTCATGCGGCAGATGAGAAATACAGAACCTATCTGCCACCTCAAAGACTGTGCCTTGGATGCACTGTTGTTTTAGAAGTAACAGTAGCATTTCTTATTTTATGGTGTTTGGTAATCAGGTAATATAGATATTTAAATAGATTCAATACATGCTAAATAACAGGGTTCTGGAAGTTGTAGTTACCCATTGAGCTCTATGGTCAAAAAGAAATTTTGAGAGTTCCAGTATTACATTATGTATTTACATTCTCCATAGTCAAGGTATAGTTAAACAGTAAGGCACAACAGGCATTAATCCCTTTGAAATATACTCCTGATGTCAGGGGTATTGTTGGGAATGAGCTGAAGGGCGTGTTACTTCAGCTACCTGAGTGGTACAATAATCTTTCATGAATTCGTTACCTGGGGCGTCTCATTGCTAGTGATAAATGGTTAATTTAAATAAATAAAATCCTCAAGGAGTTGGTCTTCAATTTACAGGGGATTTTAACTGAAGTTTGACATCACTGGTAGCTGGTAAGGAAAACTATATTTATGTGCTGCATTCTGAAGACGTTTGCTTCATTCATCTGGAGTCTAGCCTGTGACGTGGTCATAGCTACCAGAACTATAGAAACTTCAAAGTATGTGTACAACTGCAGTCAGTAGTCTAAGTAACTTTTCCTGTACCTGCTATCCATAATTTATTGTAAACAAAGCCAGAAATAATTTATGCTTTAGAAACAGCTATGGTGAAAACCACAATGCAGTGCAAGCCAAACTTTTTTTAGAAAGATGGAAAACAAATTATGTGAACAACTTTTTTAATAGCACTTGACGCTCTCCAGTATGGAACATCTAGTTAAGCAGTACATTATTAACAAAGTGCATGAAGAGCAAACAAAAGCAGGAGCAGACTTCTTGTTTCTTTCTTCTTTTTTTTTTCTTTTTTGTCTAATGCAATCTCAGTTATTGCAAGATGTTTCTATTTTAAAATATGAGAGTGTATATATTCATAGGTTTTAACATCTGTTCTTTTCCAATTGTTTTTTTACCAGCTATTCTTAAATATTTCAGAGAAAACCCAAGGGCTTATTAAAATTAGTAAAAAAGCTTATTTTTTTTCAGGGCACACAAGATGTTATCTCTGAAGAAATATTAGTGAATTACTACTTTCCCTTGACTGTAATGATTTTATAATTATGCTTTGTCATAAAGGAAATCTACACAGGATAACTGTTTCAGTCTTTTCTGGGTAAAAGCTAATCTTGTCCTGGAATGTGGACAGATGGAAATAAGCATTGTAAGCATTAGTTATGACTGTTTCTTTGCAAAACCTAGTTTTGTTTTTTTATCTTGATTTTTATTTTGAGGATGAAAAAAACAAATACACACCACCACCACCCCAAAACCACAAAAATCCATACACATTCCACCATGTTTTGGTTGTTACCTGTATGGTGATAAACTGGAGAATAATGACATAGAGTACTTTTGTAGGCTGGAAGTGATGACTGCAAAATTGACATGGAAAAATAATGTGGTGTTATGAGATTTCACAATTAAGAAGCAGGCAAGAATGCATTCACTTGTTACACTTCATAAGAAAATGAATGTAGTATCTTGCCAGATGTGGACTTGGGAAGGGTCTTTTCTGTTAGGACCACTGGGACCTTTTTCTTCTCACCTTTCTTGTGGGGTACAATCTGTTTCCCAGAGCTGTTTCGAATATTTAATTGGTTGTTTGCACGTGAGTATAAAATACAGACAAAGCCTTTGGTTTCTTCCATATAGTGGTGTTACTGACGCTTTGGGTTTTAGTGCTACAAATCTCATTTTTGCTTTAGGATTAAGTTATCTGTAGAGTATTTTGTCGTAAGCAAAGAGGCTGGGGAAGGGGTCCCCTTGTGGAACTGGCTTGATAATGTCTGTTAGAAGCTGTGTGCAATCCTATGAATTCACAGTTAACTTCTCATTCTGCTTTTGTACTATAGTGCTCCAAGCATTTCATAAATGTGATTTTTAAAGTAGCCTGCAATACTGTGCCCCTTGTAAATGCAAAGAATGCAAGATAGAAATTTTCACATTAAATCTAATGGCAGACAGAAATGTCTAAAAACTTGCAATATCTCATAATGAATGGCTAATCCAAAATTGTTAAATGAGAACAAAATGTGTTCCTTACCCTTCTCAGTAAACAGCTGACTGAAGTATAAGAATTTATATATCGTCCTTAAATTTATTTATTTAAGCTCAGCTAGAAGCTGATACTGTCTTGCGATTTATTTATTTAAATATCTAATCCTCTCTGAGCCCTTCTAAGCTCTTGGTTGCAAGCGTCTCCTGTAGCAAGCTCCACAAGTTAGTCATGCACTGTGCAAAAATACTGTATTCCCTTAACTGTACGTTTTTGCCTTCCAGATTTGTCTGAGAGAAATGCCTGACTTAGCTCTTCTATATAATTTATTGTTCTGCATAGCTTTATTATATCAGATATTGTGAATTATCTCTTGTGGAAACTAGACATTCTTAGTCTTTTAAAGCCTTCTTCCATGCTCGTCATCATTTTCATTGCCTATCCCTAGACCTCCTCAATGATTTCTAGTGTTTACTTGTGTAATTGCCTTATCATATTTTCAATGTTTATTCTATTTCTCGGTGTACCAATACTTTTTCCCCTGTGTGTTTGCAGTTCATATTGAAACCAATATGTAAGCAAGACTACGTAGGAGATGGTTCAGTGCCATTTACTAGAACTTCCTTCAAAAAATGGTTTAAAACCCCATGTGTGGCAAGCTCTGCTGCCTTCTTGGATCTTCCTTGCTCTCTTTTGCTTCTGATTTGGGCCAGGACCCAAAAGCATTTACTCCAGTGCAGGAGGAGGGAGCTAACTCTTGATTCCTGACTCTAGACTCTGGGGGTTCACTGGCAAGCCCACCCCAGAGTGGTGTGGCAGCTGCATGTAAGTTGGTGTACTGCTCAGGAGCTATCAGCAGGGATTTTGCTAGTCTGGTTTCTCTGCTTTCTCCTGCTCATAAACCCATTGTGAACTACCTCAAGGACTTAAAAGTATGGAAAATTGGCACTTGCAAAAAAAAAAAAAAAATTGGGTTATCCTTCCTTGTTTGTGTCTCTGAACTGGCGTTGCTCCAGAGGTCGTGCCAGGGGAGAGCTGAATGGCTGTATTGATAACAGCTAGTTGCAAAAGCTGGCTTGCATTGTCCAGCTGCACCCAAAGGCCAGTCCAGATTGTTCCTTCTGGAGTGTCTTGCCTTGTGTTTGAGCTTATTAATTTGCTATAGTAGTTTGTGTTACAATTTACCACGTCTGCTTTAGAGAGGCAGGGCAATTCATTATGTCGCTCTGCCTTCATCTCTTTTTGCTTTGGTAACCGCACCCTGGGATACTTAGGAAGGGAAGGGCATGGTAGCATGTTTCCTAGGGGTCTGGGTAGTAAACCAGAAAACGGGCTAGATCATTAAAATCTGTGTGCCTTCACCCACTGACTCTTTTTTTTTTGTGTGTGTGTGTGTGTGTGTGTTTTCTTGGTTTACCTTCACTCTTTCCAGAACAAGAACGTAACATAAGTTGGTCCTGTTCCTTTGGTGTGGTTCAGACCTTCCAAATCCTCTCTGAGCTGCTTAAGTAGCAGAATTAATACTTGTAAAATTTCAAATACTTCGTCTTTCAGGAACCAGATAAGTGGCAGAATTTTATTATAGACTCTACCCAAGACCTGATTAAAGCCAGCCAATTGCATGGCTGCAGAGACTCTTTGAGAGGATAAGCAGTCGAATCAGTTTTATATTAACCATAGAACCCACATTTCAGTAAACTAGAAGGGCTTTTTTTGTAGCTGGTGTGTGTGTGAAGTGAGTTCAAAATAATTACAAAAAAAGACCACTGTAGCATATATGCTGACGCATGTCAAATTAATCCTTTAAACTGGTCAAGGGCTATTAATTTTTTTCTCCACTTTCCAAATCAGATATTTCAGAAAGAAAAAACATAAAGGGATAAATTTTTGAAAGTAATTAGCCATAGCTTGCAGTGCTAGCTATTCGCTTTTCTTCAGCAAGCTCTAATGCGTTTACCCACACCTGATGATATTACAGGTGCTGAAGGAACTTATGAGGAATTCACATATTAAGTGCTTGAGTGGTGAGAAGTTTTGAAGCATTTAAAAAAGAGAAAATGTAAGAAGTGAAAGATGCCTGAGGATTTTTACAAATACGTGGATGCAGGCTTCTTACGCAATCTATCCTGTAGTGTTCCGATGTTGTTTAACTATAGAATGAATAACTTTGCGTGCTGCTCAAGAGACATGAGAGTTTGTAAGAAATAAATCTTCTTATGGCATGATGCTGCCCTTTCTAAAATTGATTTTAAGATCCAAGATACTATGTGTTGTTCCTGCTGTAAATGTAAAAATATTAACTGTTTGATCTTCATATTTTGGCAGAGGTACTATTATTCAACAGTTTCTTTAAGTATGTGTGTAACTGTATATACAAACAAGAAAAATCTGAATAATAGTTGTGAATAATGTGCTAGAGGCTTTCTTTTGAGTTTGTCATTGCAATATTTATTGTAGGGTATATATATAAGTGCTTTCAGCCTTTGAGTATGAATCTTCCATATTGTGAGTAAGTATCTGAACTGTGTTTTATTTTGTACGCCTATGTGTATATAGTTTCAGTCTTATGGAGAAAAGGATGAAAGTCTTATTTGAAGCACAGAATAAACTCGTATTTCTTCCATGTGGCAAGAATGAATGTTAAGGGGTAAAGGGGAGCCATAGCTGAAGTAGGGGAATAAATATTCTGTTTTGCTAACTTGGTGCACAGATCTGCCCTTTCTCATGACTACTTAACTCACTGCAGAAATAGCTTATGTGGTCTCCAGGACCTAAGTAACACATACACTCTGGTAACAGAGGGTGAAAATTCAGTGATCAACATGCAACACCATGGACGGCTTGGAAATGTAATGCTTCTTGTGTGTGCAGGTCTTGAACTTTTTTAATCAGACTTCCATAGTACTTGCTGATCTGCTAAAGGACTAATAAAAATAATTTAGATCCTAGACTAAACTGTGGAAATTGCAGTCATACACTTTGCATGCAATCAATAGGTGCCTTTCAACATTTCCTCTGTTACTGGAAGCGAGTGTGCAGTATAACACGGTTCCAACTCCTCTGCTTAGAGATTACCTCCAGTACAAGCTAGTAAGGAAGCACATTTATAGAGGAAAGCAGCTGAATACAAAGAGGTTACGGGTGTATTATAAGGTCAGTGGTTATCTGTGAGAAACACTGCATAGCATCTGGACTATAGCATGCTTCATGTCCTCCTTTAGAAGGAAATTATACATTAAATGCTTAGGTAATACCTGAAGACAGCAGATCAAAGTCATTATTGATGTAAGCAGATACAATCCCACTGACATGTCCATTGTGATCTGCAGGTTTGAGGCTTGGTATTAACTGTAAAAGGAGCAAATAAAGGCAGGTGAGCAGGATGGCACATGAAATTGATTTTTGACAAGCGAAAAACTGCTCATACTGGAAGGACTTCATGTACATGCTGATTCTTTCTCTTCAGCCTCACACAGCGCAATGCTCTACCATCAGCTTTCTTTCAGGTGATAAATCATTTTGAGGTCTCATCTACTTACTGACTTCTGGTGTATGTGGAATAAGGTAGCAGAATCTGTCCCTGGTAAACCTAATTATATCTCTCTGTGACTGTGAGAAATCATCTCTTTGTCTCAGGAAAGATTGCTTGTATCTAAGACAACCCTGTGAAGCCACAGAGATCCTGGGGAGGGCAGGGAGAAACAAGCTTGCGTGCAGAAGCATAACGCTGCCATTTTAAGGAATTTGCCCAACCGCTTAAGGAAGGAGAGAGGCACTGGCAAGTCTCAGTGTTTGTGTCTCCTGCTTGTTCTCACAGAAACTTGGAAGCATCCAGATATTGACAGAAACCTATGAACAAATGTCTCCTGTTCCAAGGAACTGTTCAGCAAATGTGAATTTCAGGAAAGTGTAGGTCTTCATTGAAAAAACAGTTAATGTGCCATAAATCACTTTGGTTGCATTTGCTAAATAAATCCCATGCTACTCTATAGCATAGAATATAAAAATCAGAGTGGAGATCTTAATTTTAAGGAGAAGGGCAAAACTGACTTCAATTGGGTCGTTTTTCACACTGAATCTCTAGGGTGCTAGAAAGGGAGAAAATTAGTTTCTAGGGAAAAAAAGCCCACACCCAAAGGAGGTACTGAATTTGGAGCTGATGGTGATCCCATCTTAGTGTTTTAACAATTGCTGGAGTTCTCTGATACATTTTCTTCTGTGTTTTCTAGAGACTTTTTTCCTTTTTTTTTTTTTTACTGCCTTCGGCCCTGTCAGTGCATTGTATTGAGTGCAGTCTGATGGATTTGCATAACTTGCATGTTTGTTTATTGATTAAAATTGAAGTTGAGTTCAAATCCAACAGCACAGATTAAAACATAGTATCTTAAAGCTAAGTCTTGATAAATTATTAAAATGGATTTTTTTTTTTATCTCATGTGTCTTACCTATCTGTCAGTTGTGTTAATGCTCCCACTATCAGCCATCACATGCGTGATCTTTGGTCTACCATTGTGGCAGAAAATTATTAGATTCAAGGGACAAAATGAACAGGTTAATATTTTCAAAACAATTGTCAATTTTTCACATTAGGTGCAAATTAGAAGAAATATTTTGGTAAGCAGAGCTTCTAATAGGAGCTATATTAATAATGAAAGATAATTTAACACCATGACTGCACAAGCAGAAAAAGCCTTTGAAAAAGTCTGAAATTATGACTGTGACTGAATAAACCCATTAATTCCTTACACGTTTCTGTTCTCATTCCCAGCAATTGAAATGAAAATATGCAACTTTTTTAATAATAAAGAAAGATGCTGTTGTATCGTGGTACATACATGGTTGTCTATGGTTTTAGATGAGAAACAAGCATGTATTCTGTCATGGATGTTTTGCTTACAGAAATCCCCTTTATTGGTCATGTTTCAGGTTCATTGTGCTGAAAAAACTTAATAAATCAGAGTAAATAATTAAAAATTTAAAAAAGCGTAACATCTTGTTGATTTCTGATGTGCAATGTGGAAACAGAAGTAAAGCTACTGAAGCATTACAGCTTTTGTTGTACTGTTGATCAGACTATTCTTGCATGTTTTTAAATGTGCCAGTATAACATTGGAGAAGTCACTCTAAATATATACCTGAGAGGTGCTGCTGTGCTATGTTGATTTGTCACTTTTAAAAAAAAAAAAAAAGAAAAAAATTCTTTGTAGAGAAATTCTGTCATTAGGTAGTAGACCAGAGAGGATAGATCTTGCTTTTAAAAACAACAGAGCTGGTGAATTGCTGGGGCTGGATTTGCAATGAAAGAGTAGGGGTAGATACAGAGACCTGTAACCAGTTCCCCAATCCTTTGTTGTCCATTTCTGACCTGCTTTAACAGACCCAAGGTCCTAAATGACTCTGCATACTTTGGGTCTGTGTGGCTACTCTCTAGCCTAGCTATTCTTTCATAGTGTAATGAGGGGGGAAAGTCTAGTACAGCCTTTTCTTATTGCTGCTTATAGCAATTTTACAAATGAATAGGAATTCCTCTCTTGAGCTCCCCTGCCACACCAATACTGAAATATCTGATAAAAGAAGTTGCCTGAATATGAATAAATTTGATATGATGGGGGAAGAAAATAGAGAACAAGAAGGATTATTTCAAGGGGAGAAATGAGGTATAGGGGAGCAAAGGAGACAGAAGGAAAAGATTAAAAAGTTTACAACTGAGGAAGAGAAAATAAGGTGATAATAGGAGGTGGTGCACTTTTTAAAGAGATGTAGGAAAAATTCTACACTGAAACCTGTGAAATGAAGGAAGGCAAGGAGAAAAGAGAAATTGAAAGAGGATGGTCATTTCAGTCTCTTGAACTAATAACTTCTCAACCTATTAATGTCAAAGAAATCGGAGAAAACAGAAAAGACTTGCTGAGAAAGTGGCTGACAGCAATCAGGAAATTCAGAGTTAATGCTAACATTATCTCTGCTAGCTATTGTTCTAGTTCATTACTGGGGTGGCTTGCACTTGCTGTCCTAATCTTTAATACTAGATGTAATAAGATGTATTTTTAATACAGGATGTATACAAGATGTATTGTGCTCAGAAATGGGAGACAGTACCCAAATTGGGACACCAGTTACTACTTTTATCATTTCCTGTTTAGACTTTGCTTCAGGTACTTTTAAATGAGAACTTCTGAAATCTTGGAATTAAACCTCTAGTTATTACACGTGATCCTTCAGACCTTGTGTAGGGAGTAATTCCTTTTCATTGTGTGTTCGATAGACACTTCCCTGCATATATAATAGAATGGGCCTGAATGAATTCATGTAGGCTTTTGCCCCAGGGAGAGCAACAAGGTTAGGCAGATGACTCTGAGTATGATCCTTTGTCTATTGACATTATTTTAAAACTTTTCTTCCTCAGGCTGTGGCAATGTGTACTAAATAAATGATAAACATCGTGGCTAACAAAGCACCTGCTAAACACTTGAGCTACAGAGGGTTTTTCCCAGGTGTTTAAAAGGTTTGTGTGCATGAGTTAGTTATTTGGGGGAAGGGGTTGATGGTGTTATCCTGTCACTAATTTTCTCAAACAACTGGTATTCAGGTACTCAGCAGTGGAGGTCGATAGTATCTAATTTATTTAAAAAATATTTTAAAATCACTACAATTCACTATTACACTGTCTGAACTATTCAGCTAGTGTCTTGATCCAAAAATGGGAGAAACAGCTGTTTTTCCAAGTAGCTGTACTGCTAGTCTTATACCTGAAGTCTTGTCACAACGATTTGTCGTGACAAAACATAAGACTGGTAGTGGTAAAAGTGCTAATTTCTTCTCTGATCAAACAGATATACTAACTGATGAAATACTCTGTAAGACTCTTCCAAAGGCCAGTTTTATTGCTTCTGATAAATCGAAAATAAATAATCAGGGGCATAATCACATCTAGCAAACAACTTTTTATGGAAGTTGTGGGTGTCCTTATTTTTCTATGGATGCCAAACAATTAATATAATTTGCTCACTTGCCGCTTTTAGAGCGATGAAGAAGTTTCAGATGAAACAGTGGTAACTGTGTTGTCCTCATTCTGAAGCTGATCCATTAAGCTGTCAGAGAAAGTCTGACAGGAGGGGTCACTTGAAGAGAGGAAGCATGTTCACCAGTTCAGGCTTGTGCTACTGGGAGAACCAGATATGAAAATGGAGCTGAAATGACTTCTGAGTCCAAAAGGACTGATTATTCTGCAGACTATGCCTTCCATGTTTTATGTATTGTGCTGTAAATATTTATTACTCTCATATTTTGTTTGTGGTTTCTAAACATAATGAGGTTTTGTCGCATAAGCAACCTCCCTGCTCTGCCAGCCCAAGATGAGACAGTGAGTGCAAGGGAAGTGTCAGGAGAAACCCAGCCTGCCCATGATGTGACACTTTGTCTAATACATTGCCATGTTATTCCTGCAGAAGTTTGCTAATTAGTCATTAAAATAAAGTTACCCATACAGTCTTGTCTAAAATGTCACATGAATAACATCCATTCAGAACCAACAGACAAAGCTGATAATTTTAAGTTGTCTGCATAAAGTTGCATTATTTCATGTGGTGCCTTTCAACCTCCGTGCATAGTACGTGCCCTTTTTTTGAGCAAGTGGCATGAACTAGATTTTAAGTGGGGGAAACAGTCCTAGCACTTCAGCGCTAGAGCGACAGGCCCACGTGTAGCCAGGGCTGCTATATAACAGTGTACCTTCCAAGTTCTGATATGTTTTACAGTCCTTGTTAGGTTGGGTGCAAGATTTGTATGGGGAAGCGACTGGGGCAGTACCCTGAGTCAAGAACTCTGCTCTGGGTATGCTTAGGTTAGAAATAGATGGCATCCATTTTATATTGCCTTCTACTGTACCTTTAAAAAATGTTACTGAATTATTTTGTACGGTACTGTAAGCAAGTACAGCTTAGGAGGACCTGTGCACCAGCTTTGTGACCTGGCTGCAGAGAGACTCTGGCTGCGTAGAAGTCCAGTACCAAGTGCGTGGTGCCTACACTTCATGGAATTTCTTTCTGGCTTCAGTGCCATTTTTAACTGAATTAATAACCAGTTAACTTGCTGCAAGCTACAAACATTTGTAGTCTGCCCTAGGGGACAGACGTTTGGAGAGTGCCCAGTGTAACCTTTAGAGAGATGTTAACCTTAATTATTTGGCTGTTACTTGAAAAGACTCGTAGCCCACTGAGACCCAGTGGGCACCTCTATATGAGTGGGCATGCAGGGGGGCTCTTGTGGCCAGCCAGGAGCTTCTTCCCTCCAGAGACTTGTGACTAAACCTCTTTCAGCGTTAACCTCCAGTGTCAGGGCTGTTGATGGTGCAGTGAGCTTCCACAGTCATCTCGACAAAGTCTTCATTTGTCACAGCTTTGTGTAGGTTGTTTTCCTGTGAGGAATTATGTGTGAAGTTCCTGTCTCCCAGTGCGAAGTTCAGCTGTTCTCTCAGTTGTCCCTTTACAGTGCTTGGCTGCCTGGCTGCATTTTATGGGTTGAGTATGGAGTAACTACTAGCTTCTGTTGTTCATTAGGGTTTTTTAAAATAAAACCAAAACCCACTACCAAAATAACCCCGCAAACCCACACAAACCATCCCCCTCAACTATCGTTAGCTGAGATAATTTTTAACAGGGATTCCTTACCATATAGCAGCAAGCAGTAAGCAGTATTGTATGTATATTCACTTTTGGGTTTTCAGATATGAATGTTGTAAAATGTTAACATGGTACCACAAAGAACCATGGACCTGTTTGAGGAGTGGAGGAAGTACCTGCAGCGAGAGATGTAATGAGCCAAGCCAGTGCTTTTTATCAAAGGTTTATTAGACGATAGCTTAATTAAGATCTCTAAATTTGTTGTAGGCAGGAAAGCAATACACAGAAAGGCTACCTTAAGTCAATGAAAAAGGATTTTTAAAAAGTTCATATCTGAAAGGAGACTTTTAGTGGTTGGTGTTTTTTGGTGTGGGTTTTTTTTTGTTTTTTGGTGTGTGTGTGTTTGTTTTAATAATGGATCTGATTAACTATTGAACAGATGCAGTGAATTTTATAAGTTGCGTTGTTGATTTGGAAGCATATGCTTGAGAAAGTTCCCAAACTTTTAAAGTGAATAGACTACTATCAGTACTTTTTAATTCTTAGGGATGACCCTTTCCTCAAACTTGTAATTGGAAATACTGGAAGGATGTTATAATTGAAAAGAAAATCCTAGGCTTTGTATGCTACCTAAGGATCACTTTGTTATGGCCTTGTGGATCATAGCAAAAAGAGCTATTGTGTTACTCAAAAGAAGACCTAGTTTAATTGGAAAGTGGCTATTTTGGTTATTAAACTCATAATTGAATTAAATGAAGGTCAGATTTAAATACCTAGTGGTCTTTCTGACTTTAGATTCTTCTAAGATGAGTAGTAGTCATACCTCTCTTAAATCAAAAAAAGTCACAAGAATGTGAAAGTCCTAAAATCTAGGAAGATTGAAATGGAATAACTATATAAACTACTTAATCTTCTTTTGGCCTTAGTTACTGAGCAATTGAGAAAGATGTCAGTAGCAGCCAGGAACTCTCATGGTAGAGCAGATGTGACTGAAAATTGAAACAGATCATCCCATGGGTGAAGATGGAAAAATCAGCCACTATTGAGAAGACATGGAAGTGATCAGGTTTATATGTGCAAAGTTCATGTAAATGAAATTTTCTTTTTCATATATATAGCAGTGTTTTGAGGATGATTCCACAAAACTTGGAGGAGTAAGAAACATCATTTGTCTCTTCTCAGTCTTTCGTCAAGAGGAAACAGGATATTAATGTCTTAAGTCTACCTGGGCACCTGTCAATCACTTAAAAATCACAATCTACAGACAAAAGCATTTCAACTGACTCCATGTTGCTGAGTTTGTGATGCAGTGATGCAGTTGGTGCAGTCAATTTTGACAACTTGCTTGGGCAGACAGTATGTTGTGGGTACGGCTATGTCAATATTCCCCCCATTTCATCTCTTGAAATAGCTGTTAGTTGCTGGTATGCCCATTGTGAATCACTGGAGATGCTAATACCCCTGGCAGCCTGTGGTCTTTTATCCAGAGGCGATGCCATGCCAGATAAATGCTCTCTTACCTGCCTTCACTTCCAGGAAAGCTTTGGTCCAGCAATTCTGCTCATAAAAGGAAAACTTTGGGAGCTGGATAATTTTTATTTTAAGAGAACCACCTTGGTGGTAGTATTTCTCTAAGAAAATTGAAACTGAAATTTTGTTTTCAAACCTAGATAGTTCTTTCATTTTTGTTTGAACTATATTGAGGTGAGATACTGCCCTTGGATTTGGATTTGACCTACGGGAAAAAGTTGAGGGCAGCTCTAACTTGTGTTTTAAGACAAGTGCAAGCCTTAACTGCTGATGTGAATAATTGGCTCTTAAGGTATGCAGGATCTTTATAGAGACTTTGAGATCCGCTATTGTGGAAAAATTGTGCATTTAATGTGTAGTAATATATGGTAAAGTCAGTATTTCTCAGTGCTTTGTATATTAAATGTGGTGTCTGGTAGACAGACATTAGGCCCTATAGGTTGCTCTTTTGGAGTATCAGCATCACCTTCAGTGAGAGCAGGATCAGGTCCTTTGTGTGTAATCATTTCACTATATATCAAAAGGTCTGAGTAGTCATTTGGGCATCTGGCTCCAGCAAATGGTTATGGAATGAGAAGCTTGCAATGCATTTCCAATATTTCTTTCAAAGGCAGAGTCAATTTATCGTTAAGTGACATACTATGCTCTTTACACAATTACTTTTGGGCCTCAACCAACAGCTGTTAAGTATATGGAAAAGCTCCCATTGACTTTAATTAGGGCTGGCTTAGTTGCACACTGAAGAAGACTTAATTGATGTCTGAAGCTAAGACACAAGTGAGAGGTGCTTTATAAATACCAGAGATAAACAGATACTATTAGAATGATTTTGTTTGTATGTAAGTAGGAAATACAACTGTCTGTATAATTCTTACTATTTCTATTACCTGTTGTTTAGTAGCAAATAAAAGAAACTTACATTTTAAACTGTTGGTTAACATCACCATGACTGCACTTTAGCATAACATGAGAGTGATTGCTGTCATACTACCTGATTTTAATTTTTAGAGCTGGAACCCCAAGGCATTCCTTATTCTTTTGGTTTTGACTGTCTTTGTATTAAATTTAAAAAAGGTAAAGTGTGTGTAGCTCCAGATGCTTCTAGACATGAATTTTCATTACTTGCGTTATTGCTTTTAATGACACTTTTTTTGGTATTAGAAATGTTAAAGAATGGCAGTAGTTTGCAGTGAAACAGAAAAGACTGACAGTTCAGAGTACTCTTGAGAACTACTGTGAACTAGGTCTAGGACATACCTTTTGGATACCATAAAGCCTTCCTCAATTAAATTTTGGGAGGAGGAGGAGGCTCTTCCCATGGCATAAGACAGTTGGACAGGTTGTGGGGTCTTATGAATGTTCATTTCCCATTAACTTTAATGAGAATTGCATGTGCACATTCTGAAATTAATAAACTAGCTGGTATTGCCCCAGATAGCTTTAGATTATTTTCACATTTTATACTTTCTCAGAAATATTTCAAACTTCTGCAAACAGTACCTGTTTCTCCAAAGTGTGCATTTATGTGGAATTGGATGTGACCAAGAAAGGAAAACTAAGTAGTGAATACAAAGAATAGTGTAACATGACCAAAGCAAAATCATTTTCGCTGTAAAGTTATTAGTGAATAAGTTCAGAGAGGGCAGAAATCCACCAGGAAGAGAAATTATGCAAAACGGGAGTCCAAGCTCAAATTTCTAGATTAGTGGATGAGAAATAGTGTTGCATTAAACTTGTATGTGACTTGGTTTAGGAAGCGTTTTTGGTAATAATGGTTAGATTTTGTCACTTGGAGTCAAGAGAAGGATAGATTTTTCCCTCTTGTTAGTTGAAAGGACCTGGAACAGTGTAGTTTTTGTGCCTCGTTGGGGCAGGTATAGTAATCTCACCCCCAAGTGCAGAGGTAATTATTCACAGGCAAGATACACATGAACAAAGAGATCCAAAGGTTGAACAACAAGGTTCTTGTGAAGAACGTACCGAAGAGAATTAGAGAAGTAGAGAGAGAATCAGGAGAAAATGGGGACGAGAGGGAAACGTACTGAACAGGGTATGGTCAGTGCTTTTGAGCCAGGTCTGGGGGTGAAACAGGAGGCTGGAATATTGTCTGGTACTGTGTTTTGTTAGGAATCATTACGCTTCCAGCAAGAGCCGGGTGCATTAGAAGGCAGGACAGATGTGACCTATTGAGGGAAATGGTATGGGGGTGGCAGTGAGATTGAGGGGGAAGAGTTACTGGAGCAAAAGGGTTATAAACTATGAAGAGTGATGAAAGACTTGTGTCTTCATTGATAGCAAAGAGGTGGAAAGCGACAAAGGATGACATAAGGAAAATCAGCTTGCATCAGCTCCCAGAAAGAGAGGGAGAAAAGGTTACAAAGGAGAAGGGAAAGGGTTTCAAAACAAAAAAGACAAAAATAGTATAAAGAAGTCTAGGATTGCAACCATAGCATTCTGCCAGGGCATAGAATCAGAGTATTTTAACTAGGGGAAGATATCAGAGCTGAAGGGCAAAAACATTTATAGAAAAAGATGTCAAGTTGGTCAGTTCATTCCTGCCAGGAATGCCCGCAGCAGCACATAATAGTAGAGAAAGCAAGATGTAGATGAACTGGGCCTGTAGGCTGGCAAACCAGGCATTGCTCTTCTAGGGAAAGAAGAGTTGTGGTTAGGAGTACAGCCGGGAGAAAATCAGAAGTTTGCACAAATAGACCAAAAGAAAAAGAAGAAAAAGGATTTTTGGAGCAGAAAAGAAGTCAGCGTTGTGCGTAAGCTGGAAGTTGCTGCACAGATACGTATGAAATGGGCAACTGGGAAACATTTTGGATATTAAGAAAGACTTGTTAATTTTGTCAGAGCCCTTCCGATATGGGGACAAAGTTGGATGTTAACATGCACACCAAAAATAATAATAATAAAAAAAAAAATTAAAAAAATGTCTTATAGAAGTGGCTCCAATTTTACAAAAAAAAGTAGTTGTGAAGGTATATTTATTTAGGACCTTTTGGCTATATAAAATTGCTTTTGGACTGTTTTTAGGATTCTTCATAAAACAAAGACTTATTAAATTTACTTGGCAGCTGTGGGATACGGTTAAAAAGAAATAAGCTGTGCCTGGTTGGGCATATTTTTTTTTTTCTTTTAAACAACTGTTGGCAGTTCTCCAGCTTTTATTTTAAGCAGATTAGACTCAAAAATAGTGATTACATTTAACATCTTTGGAAACTTTTGATCGTATTTGGCTGTCATGAATTGTGGTGGGAAGCGTCTTGGAGCCCAGTTTGTGACCTAATTCAGTGAAGGTTTAGCAAATGGACTCTGTGTCTGGGTTGGATGTGGCTGCCCTGAGAGGTGGCACAGTTCCTCTTTCATTGTGTGACATGGGGACTGTGCCACGCTGAGGAGTGTCAATGAGAAGGGAAGTGTTCTGACTTACTGCTGTTGAGCCTTGCAAACTAAAATATTATAATTCTAAATATCAGGTTTTGAAATGTCACTCTACAGGGATTTTAAACATGAACGGCTGCTTTGATAGGACAGAAATATTTATCTTTTTTGGGTTTGAGCGTTGTTTTTTTTACTGTGATATCTCAAAATGTTTTTATTCAGCCTCAAGGGAGTCTCATAAAATTTTTCCTTCTTTGTCCCATTTCAAGTCATTGCAGATTCTTCTTCCCTACTCAAATCAGTCAGCAACACCATAAACCATGGTTTATGCATGGGAATGCCACTTTTTTTCCCTCCATTTTGTTGGGGGAAAAAAATATTTCCTTTAATTTGTTTCAGCAGTTCCTTAATTCTGTTCAGCTTTATTTGCTGACAGTAGTTCTGTGCTCTCTGCTTGGTCTGGAATGTGATACAGCAGCTCAGTTGAACTTTTCCATGCTGGTGACTGTAGTTCCTGGGTTTTGCACCCATCTGTGGGGCAAGAGCACTAAAAGAAGGGTGCAGGGGAGCCTCTTCCAGCAGTACCTGCCTGAAAAGTATATGCATATTCCTGTTCATTCTCTTCTCTTTTTGTGTCTAAGGGCCATATCTTCTCTGTTTCCTTGTCACTTGCAATAGCTTCTCATGTTTTGAATTTGTTTGGACTACGCTTTATTTTTCTCCTTGAGACCATTGTCCATTTGTCCTCAGGTGGTAGGTTAGATAAGAGGGTGTCTGGCTGTCAATTCCAGACATTGGTTTTCTAGAGTAATGACCAGATTAGTCACTCTAATGTCTGCAAGTATTGTACAACCACTGGAGGGTTTTATCTTGAACTGTTTTTTTAGGACTAATTAGTCATTTCCACCCATTATTTTAAATGAGGAAGTTAAGATTTAAAGAGCTGTTGTTCAATTGCTATGACTGACAGAGCAGTATTCTATATATATTCAAAATAATATGCTACCATTTCCATTAGGTATAGTATTCAATAAATGAAAAGCTTCATATGTTGACCTGCTGTCTTTCATGTTTAAATTTGAAAAATAAAGCAATTACTACCTTATAAATATGGACCAGTGTTTTCAGAGGTATAAAAGTGGTAGGCAATGGACTAAATATGGACTAAAGAGGAGTTATCTAAAACAAGGTGCTTGGTAGGTATTTCTTTATTGCTTCTGGTGTAAAAGCACCTTTTTCTATAGAGGTTTGGATTCCTTATTGAATTTCAAATGTTGAAATATTTTCCATCCTCAGTAAACTTTATTGTAGGGCTATGACTTCTTTTTCTGGCTAACTTTGACTATTTCAGTGTAGATTAATTTTGGATACCTATGAGATTTTACTGAAAATTTCCATTTCAGTTTCCCCTTTTATTGGAGTCTTAGGTCAAACCTCAGATAAGTTACACATTTTTCTGTTTCATTTGTCATCTTTACCTTGTGACTGAAAAGAAATACTTCATCTGTTTTTTGTTGTTTTGGTTGGGTTTTTCCCCACTGTATGCAGGACTTGAGTTTTTGTACCAGATTTCCCCTGCCCTGCCTGTGATTGAAGGCTATATACTGCAGTAGCTGACGGCTCTGCAGACCTGACTGCTGTCAGCTTAAGTGATGATTTCTTTAAATACAAAGCAACCTAGTAACTTCTTTGATGTTAAAAAGTAAAACTTTTGGCAAAGTGCTTTCAAGGAAGAGGTAATTTTTAAGCTGGAACTAAGCTAATCCTGTGTGATCATAAATGTGATGTATGAGGTTACTGGGTTTTTTTCGGGTTGTTCCTGAGTTGCTTTCCAAATGCACTAAGCAGGCTGAGCTTTACTCTTCACTGCTTCAATGCAAATGCTCATCTTGCATTGGTGAAGTCAAATAGGATCAGCAGTTAGAATTGCTGGCAGAACGCAGCAAATCAGATTTCTAGTGTACTGCAGATTTAATTTGAATTAAATCTAAATAGTCTCGCCTCTTATCTGCCTTAGCAGTTCAGTTGTCTTTCAGCAACCTTTAAAAGCATTCTGTGCTTCCCTCTTTGCCAGTTGGGTCTGCCTATTTTACTTTGCTGTTAATTTTGTAATTATTTTCAAGCCCTCTTTTGAAAAGTTTAGTTTATTGTTGTAGATTGTTTTACTCATAGATGTGTTCTGATGTTGTGCTTTTTAAGGGGAATCTACTTGTCTTCAGATGGAAAGATAACATCTGATTTGTTTACAAAAGAGCAGAAAATACAATGAACATTTGAGATGTACTTACCAGTGCTCAGTTATAAGGAGATTTTTGCCAAAGCTGATTTGGTCTGTGCTTAAAAATAATAGTTTGTTGTTTATATCTTAGAAAATCTGAAACATGAGACTTGGGCAAACTGAAAAGCTGTCTTCAGGAAGAAATTGAATCTTGCAAGACATCTGCATTGCTACATTTAAGTAAAACTGCATTGAGTCTGGTATGTTCTGTTTATTATGGCCCGAACCTTTAAATTTTTGTGCATGTAAGTAATTATTTATTTGAGCATTGGCACAAAAAGATTCTTGGGTATTACAAAAGCTGTACAGAATTGTGATGCAGATCTTGTTACCTTTATCTAAAAGTTTTAGTTTTCTGCTAATTAAAATATAATGCAGTATGTGGCCTAGCTTAACATGTGCTAATTGGTTTGGATTCTTGCATTGTTAAGGTTTAATCTGTTCCAGATAGGAGTAAACATCCCTCACCCTGGAAAAGATTTATTGCAGGACAAGTTTAACTCATTTTTCTATACACTTGGCTATTTTGTTCTACACCCTTAAAATGCAAAGGGCACATACAAATACAGACTCACTGAGTAATGGCCTCCAGCTAGCAAAGGAAATAATTCTGAAGACTATCTAAGACAAGGATGGGATTTTAGGACTGCATGAACACTTCAGTGTATAATTCAGAAAGGGCACCTGTGAGGAAGGAACAGATGCCATGACAGGGAGGTGAAAAAAAGCACCCAAGGAGTGGTGGGAGTACACCACTGAGGAGCTGGGAGAGTGATGAAGTAGCTTGATTATACCAGGCACTTGCAGGTAGAGCTGTAGTATACTTTAGTAGCATAATGTCTCTACGTGTATGCAGCTTCCATACTAGAAATTATGTATGACCTGTTAAAAGTGAGAGAGCTTACAGAATGCCCAGTGGAAATCCATCTAGACATTCAGGCAGTGAAGAAACAATCATCTGGAAATTGCCTGATCTAAGGGAGATTAAAGAAAAATGTTTTTTCAAAGGCATCAGGATTTGTTTTTCTCTCTACATAGGCCCGTTATACAGGAAAAGACACGAACCTTAGTTGCAATAAAGAGTAATAGTCAAGAAAGCTCACACTGGGCTCTTTCTCCTCACCCATTTACCGTCTGGCCGTAACCAACTCGGCAAAGAGCACACAACGAACAAAAATTATCATCGGCCTAGGACTGTGGATGTTCAAAAAGACTGACATATTTATTTAAAAATCAAGAAGAGCACTGTCCTTGCAAGCACGCCAGTCACTTCTGGACTTCAGGGTTTAAAAGGATGAAATTAACTCATGGCAGTATTAATAGTTGGCTCACATATTACTAGAAATGCAAAAGTCTGAAAATTGTGTTAGCTATTGGTCAGTACACTGTTATGCCAATGTAGTATAAAAAGTTGGTTTTACACTGAAGAAGGAATGTGTGCAAATAGCAGATTTCTGTTCAACAAGTGTCCCCTCCTATAGGCGTGTATTTCACTCCTTTGCTTTCGTGGGGTGGGCAGAGGGAGACTGCTGTGTATGGCTGTCATTATGCCAGGTGGCTGTGGGCATGTAAAATAGGCTAATAGCTCTGTGTCTTCTGTGTCTCCCAGAGCAGTTGTCGGTGGCTGCTTTGCCTTTCCAGGATCGCCTGTAAAGCCCTTTCTTCTCAGTTCCTGCATTTTGTGACATTGAAGTCAATGGTGCTTTAATTGCATCATTTGGGGATGAAGCAGTAGCTCAGAGTAACTGAGGGCACTGTGGGTCTGAAAAATCTGATATTGATGAGACTGGAAGAAAATAAACTGACTTCCCTGGTTTTGTTTTTGAGACCTAGCAATTAGTGGATGGGGAGGGAGGTTGGGGAGCAGTTAGGGGCAGGGAGAGATCACCTTGTTAGCCGGTTATGTGTGAACACTTTTGTGGGACAGTAGATATGGAACCATTTGTGGCTGTTCTTAAACGAGTAATTTTCTACATGGAACAATACCTCAGTGGTATTCACTATTCAAATTACCATCTGGATGTGTAAACCTGGATTTCTGCAGGGGTTCTGCTCTGTTTTGGACCACATTTGGAATTTGTTTTGGTTTTATTATATAACTTGTAATAAACTAAACTAGAAGTAATGGCAAAAATGAATGGTAGGGAGTATAATATAGTAGCAGTATGGAAAGCTAACATTACTTCTGGTATTTACCATCCTGAGCTTTTGATGTTTTAAATGTGCAGCTTTATCATTGCATTAACATAGTTTTCTTGGAAGAAGTTGCCTATGCATATTAATGTCATGGGGATAAATATTAGATGTTCCTCCTTGAAATGGTAGCTGAAGTATAGCACCATGTATTGAACTCCAGCCATACTTCTCCATGGAAACTATCGATGTATATGAGGGCCAGGGGCAGTGGTGGCATCTGGTTAAGAAATGGTGTCTTTTTGTGTGTGCATAACTTATGCAGGTAATTGAAATACTACAAGCTGAAAAACATGCATGTAAACACATCAAACAGTGTTGTATTCCTCTCCCCTCACAACACTCTAAGCAAATAAAAATTAATCTTGCTAGTGTATCTCAAATTCACATCAGTGGATTTTGGATGCTTAAAGTATGCATGGGCAAGTTCCCATTTCAGTAGACTGCTAAATACAAAAATATCAGTTATAATATTAGCAGCCCTGACACTAATGAGTGAAAAACCATGAGAGAACATGAATTTGCCTTCAGTCTTTTGATTATATTCTAATTATATTTAATTCCTGTGACTTAATTGCAGGTTACTAATATATTGAAAATTATGGTCAGAATCTGTCTTGTCTTTTACTGCTAATCAAGTTTGATTTTTCAGTAGTTTACATTTTAAGTTATATTATAAAAACTTTTGTCAGATCTGAATGGAGTCTTCTGCTTTCTGGAAATATTTTATGAACAGAAAAATTAAATGTGCATAGGGTTTTGTCTATACATTGAGACCAAGAGGGATTCCAAGAAAACTGTCCTTTTTATAGCATAGAAAACCTAGTAGCTGCATAGCCACTACATAATACATAAGTGTAATTCATTGGAACTTGAGTAGGTAATAGAAAATAATTTGAGAGGAAAAATGTTAACTAAAAAACAATTTATACGTCCCTATATGGTTTACAGCAACATATGAAATCGAGTTGCATACAATATTTTAATGTGTATGTTATTTTAGAACAGAATAATATATTGCTGTGGTAGTATTTTACCAAAATGCAAGGCTTATGAGAGGAACTAGTCACTTTTGTTTAACAGACGAGTAAATAGCGCAGTAAATACCTACACAAACTGTCACCAGGTGTAACATATAAACCTGTGGCAGACAGTTATCCTTACAGGGCTTTTTAGCACCTTCCTTTTTACTATTAACACACATGAACCTTGTAAATTTTAAAGAAGTTAAACTATGAGGAAGGGGGAGGAAGCTGAAAATACTACAATGTATTTTCTTTTTTTGCTCATAAATAGTAATGAATAATCTAATAAACAGTAAGAAATGGGAGATGCTGTAGTCATGTAATCAAGCTTCATGAGTAATCATCTCAAACACACTGGTAAAACCTTTAGTCTTCTGAGTTCTACAAGGTATCTCAGTATCTACAGTTTTTAAAGTAATTTTTAATACATTAGGGCCTTGCTGACTGTCATTCTGCGTATCTGTGCAAGGCCAGGAGGGCATGGGGGACACTCTCCCATGTAGTCTTGTGGCAGCTACCTAATCAAAGCTAGTCAGAGGTAAGCTTGTAATGGGTGAGATGTGACCAGTGGGGAGTCCTGCACAACAGGAGCTCCCTTACAAGGTGACGTAACCCTTTCAGAGCTGCCTGTAATCCGCAGGGGAGACTGGGTGACGTCCTGCCTGTCTGGTGCTCTGCAGTGTAACAGGTGCCCAGGCTGGCATCTGGCGGGGGACAAGGGACACGGACGGACTCTGTGTGGTGTCGAGATTCTAACTTTCCAGACTGTCTGTTATGTGTAACCATAGAAAAAAACTTGGCCGCAGTTGGAAACTTGTACTAGTTCATGCTCTCGGTTTTGTACTGAGACATTCACCGCAATGTATCCCACGTTAAGATTTCCAGCTAAATAACATTCATAAATACTGTTGGAATTGGTTCAGGGGCAGAATTGGTTGAGCAGTCAACAGTGAAAGGAGAGACCTGTGCCTTGAACCATGAGGGACAAAACTAAATGAAAGTGGTCCCTTGGGTCCCCAGCATATGAACAGAATTACAGAAGTTTCAAAATAGTGTTTGGCAATGTGATTATTTTATGTACTTCCCCAGCAGAGATTTCTAAGTGAAACTGAATTTAGACAAAATTATTTTTTCTTCTCGTGGAAGTAGAGCTGTATTTTAATTTCCAGGAAAGGCAGATATATACCGGTATTGTGGAAACTTAAAGGCTGCTTTTATAAAACTAACTACCACTAACACATGAGTATGTAATCTTTGAAGGCTGCATTTACTCAAATTAAGGAATAAATGATGTGCATTCAGAACTTTATTTGGTGTGGTTTTGATTGCCTTGGGATGTTTATCTTTGGCAATAAGAGTGAAGTTGATCAGCTCAGCCAAGAAACAACAGGCTTTTCAGTTTTATCAGCAGGAGAGCTTTGTTATGGGTAACAACTTTAAAACTTATCACAGGAGGTGGGATTAGTCTGGGTAAATGAAACTAGTTAAACTGAGATTTAATGAGGTTCAGGTAAATCAAAGTCAGGAAATTATTTTATTGTTTTAGATTATGTAGCAATTTTGTCATTGTAACATAGAACTGGGAAGAAACATGACTCCTCATCTGAATAACTTTCTGTTCTCTGAAAAGGTCTGGGTTTACATTGATGTATTAGTTAACAAAAGCAATCATGCAAAAATAGAGTACATTAATGCTAGCCAGATAACTTCTTACTGTGTACAGCTGTATGGGAAACAAATACAAAGTTAATGTTTAAATTTATCAGATGTTTTCCATTAACTGTCTATTTAACAAATGATCAGCTATTGTATATAATATCCAATCTCCAAAAGTCTTAATGATCATGGATGTGCACAGTAAGAGATTAGCATAAAATTAGCACTCATGCAGCTATTAAAGAATCTCAAAAGATTCTGATATCCTGGTACATCAATTAGGCTGCAGAA
Organism: Falco rusticolus; assembly: GCF_015220075.1. NCBI lineage: Eukaryota > Metazoa > Chordata > Aves > Falconiformes > Falconidae > Falco > Falco rusticolus. Next base: position 15,701,147 of record NC_051193.1, on the reverse strand, counting down.
TCTCTGAGCTTTGTCAGAACCCCCAGGCTAGCTGAGGTTCAAGCACGCTTTTGTTCCCCTGGGGTGTAGTCCCAATATTCCTACCTCCTGTTTATTACGTTTTACTAATCTTCAAATTCAAGGAAATAATTTACAAAGCTGTAGGGGACACTGCCAGCTGATGCATCTTTTAGGATCAAACCTCAAAAACGATGCAAGTTGCTGAGTGAGTCCTCAGCAGGGGGTACTAAGTGTTTTCATATCTAAATTTGCTTTTTCAGCATAATGCTCGAGGGGAGGGAGGGAGAGGGATGGGAGTTGGGCAGTGTCCTTGAGTTTTTTGGGTTTCTTTGGTTTTGTTTTTTAAACTTTCTGAAGTTACCACTTCTTGCAAAGGTATGCAACGGTCATGTTGTATAGCTAGTCAGGGTATCTAGAGTATTATGGCTTGAAGTTTGGTATTTACTGTAAATCAATCTCTTTTTAATATTAGAAGCAAATTAACTATTTTGTGATAACATCCCATTTTCAGTGATTTCCCTCAACCCTGCTCTTGTTAGACGGTCACACTGAAATGGAGCTCTTTACCCTATTTCCTCACTCTACTGAGTGCGTCGGGTTTTAGAGTATCTAACAGGACTCTCAGGGAGCCAAGCATATTTTTTTAAACAATCTGTTAGCCCTGTAGGGAATATTGTCACCAAAAGGAAATATTTCCAAGATGAAGCAAACTCTTTAAATAGTCTGAAATGAATTCTGAATCTTTTCAGCACCAGAGTTTGGGATGATGTGTTTTGTTTCATATTCCTCCCCCACCTCTTCAGACTGACTGGTTTGTCCCTACTGGATACAACTTCCTGCTACTTGCAAAGTAGTAATTATCCTAATTACGCTTCAGCATTTAAAGCCATCTTCTGGAAGATGATTTACAAGAATTGCATAAAAGAGATCTATATACAATGACACACTTGCTTGTTTGGCCTGAAGCGTTTTATGTTTTCCAGCTTAACCGGAATTCTTATGATGAGTAGAGAAGTTCTAATGAGTTTCTGCATGAGTCTGTGCCTGAAGATGCATTTAGAATTGTACTTGGCTAGTTTTTTCTCTATAAACAGCTGAGGTGGTAAAGCAATCTTTCATTACTCTCAGTTGCTGCAAGGTGTCTATTGTGGCCATGTGAGATCACAGTAGTCGCCAGTGTACGCAACAGTTTCTACTAGTTAAAAAGTTAAGAATGAGGAAATACTGGGTGGAAACTAAAAATGGTATCAAGAACAGGCAGATTGATACACTGATATGAACCAACAGATAATTCTTTTTTTCGGAGAGGAGAATTCAAAGAAAATATGAAAATGAGGTAATCCACAAAAGTCACTGAAGGATTTCTGTCTCTGCTTTTTGATATCTCACAGGTGAAGCTTGGGATGTAGATCAGACCTCTGGGTGGTGGGAGGGGAAAGAGCTGAGTATTTTGGGGTTTTTACTTGGTGGTGTTGTGGTGGTGGTGTGTTTTTTTTTTTTATAAGACGATGCTATGGCAGGATTTCGTTCTTCTTTCTATCTGTTTATCAGACAGTTATCAGAACAGCTGAAAATGAGTGGTGGAGCAAGACATGGCAGTGATTTGATTTATGCCCGTTTGGAGTTTTCTAGTCGTATTCAAGATTAGTCTCGACTTTGTTCTTGGTGTGTAACTTGGAAAGTTGGCCATTGACACATAGACAACATGCATAGTAAACTGATATCCTGAGATAACATAGTAATGAGAGTCATGATTCAGTGAGCTTGAATCAATCCTGAAAAGCCCATAGAAATATGACAATGTGCCTGATGATTTAAATTAGAAGCCCATTTCAACACACTCAGTCATAGATGGAATGCTTTCAATGCAAAACGTTTTCTGAGTAATTTTCCAAGCTCCCAAAGTATAGTTCTTATAATATTTCTGAGGTACAGTGCTTACTGTGGTGCAGTACTAAAAGAAAAGGACAGTCTTTAAAAGCTGATTACTTTCCACTCTTCAGGAGTCTCACATGAAAATTTAGAATGCATCCCAATGCCATTTTACCTATTGCATCTCTATATACACTACTAAGAGTCTGAAGCAGGTTAATATACATCTAAATCTGATTATAGAATCATTCAGGAGCTTTGCTTCTCGTAGGTTTTGCCTCTGCCTCTAAAATAGTGATTGGAAAGTGGTTCAGTACAGAAAGTCTGGTGGTTCTCATGGTAAGGCTGTTATACCAGAAGTGGATGTAATGAAGAGGAAAGTAATTGAATCATCCACCATAACATATCCTAATTTCAAAATGGTGGGGTTATGATGATATGCAATCTAGTTCTATAAAACAGTTACGTATTTTCTTTAGATGAAACAAGATACGGTAAGTTGTTCTATTAAGTGAAACGCCGTCCTCAAAGGCCTTGATATGCGTTACTGCTAGCACTGAGGAATGGCTTATAAGAAAAACAAGATTGGCTGATGCTTTCTTAAAATATAACCTTCTTTCAAGCATATAGTGCCTCAGTTTTTTTCTCATTGCCTTTAATAGTGAAAAGGGCATTACATCTAGTTTTTCACATGATGCTTATCAACAAATATTAAACCTTTTTTACAGGGCAGGTTTTTGAACAGGCATTTTAAGTGAATTTACAGAATTACAAAAATACTTCAGCTGCTGACCAAGCAACAGAAAACTTTCACCTACATTTCAGTATTGGTTCAAATCCTGTTCTTCCTGACTATGACCTTAAGTTACTGGATGGGGGGGGGGCAGCTTAGAAACCTTTACGTGATGAAGTTGTGGTTGTGACTGAGTTTCTGACAGCTAGATATTCCCAGACCAGGCAAGGATGATACTACTAATTCTCTAATCACATTAATGCCTCTTAATAAAGAAAAGTCTGCAAAGTAATTGAGATGTAAGTGAGCATACAGATTTCATGGATATGGACTTTGCGTGGACACACATCTCATGTTTTGAGAGGTAAAATGTAAAAGGAAGACTTCTGTCTATATGAAGATTTATGAACACTAGATTAATTTGGAAAAGGACTATGTCCTCTGACCAGTGTGCAATATTTTTCAAGTCAAATATGACCTCAGAAACTTAGCTATCAAATTGCTTTCTAATTTCTTGCTCTTTAGCATGCTTTGATGCTCATGTATATTATTTGCCTGCGGTGGGTCAAAGTGTCCTGTATGGTGGGGAGAAAAATAGGCAAAAAGTAACGAATTTTCAGATTTTGCATTTATTTAGGAAAATTAAGACTGAAGAAGATTGCATGGCTTAAAGCTTAGCTAGTGGTCAGCATAATGGAAGATGAAATGTGATATTGACTAACGCAAAGTAATGCACATTAAAATAATTTCAGCTGCTCATAGAGATTAAAGGCCTGTAATTAACTGTAATCACTCAGGAAAAAGGCCTAGGTACCTTTGTGGAAAGGTTAAATAGATATCCCTTTGAAGTAGAACATGGTGGTCAGGAAAGTTCATAAAGTTGGAAAAGCCTAGAGAATAGGATTTTAGAAAATAAATCTGAAAATATTGTAATTCTCTGTTTGGAATCAATTGTTTACCACAGTTTTAAACGTTGTATTAGGTTCTGATCAGCCATTCTAAAATTGGTATTGCAAAGAAGATAAGGATTGGTGGATGGGTATTCGCTGCTGCAGGATATCATTGTAGCAAAAAGCTTAGCAGGATTCAAGAAAGGATTAGACATTTCCTTTTAAAATGAGAACACCCATGTTTACAAAAATAGGTTAAAAACATCTGTAAGAAATATACCGCAAAGCTAAAAGACTGAAAAGTCATCCGCTGACTGAAGGTAAATAGAAAGCAATTTCTCTTAGGACAGTTTCTATGTTGTAGGATTTCTCTTGCATTTACTGGAGCTGCTCTAGGAAGTGCTATTGTGGACAAAATATTAGTGTGGATTAGCATAGCAATGGTTGTGCCTAACTCTTTCCCTCCAGTGTGTGAAAGTTGTGCATCTATGACAGTATTCATTGTGATGAAAAATACACTATGTTGACTGCAGATATTATATGTTTACATTTCAAAACCAGACAAATTCAAGCTTGCGTTCTTCCTTGTAGGGATTATCGGCACAATCGCAAAGAAGCTCACCTTTCCCAGTGGGTTTTGAGGCCTCTTGCTGAGTGTTTCCATGTTACTAGTACTATAGTTGGATGTAAATTTTAGCAAAGAAAATTCAACAAAAAACAGTCAGCATGAAGTCACGCAGCCTAGATCCTAGTAAGATTGTTTTTCAAATTACACCTTTCATTTCTGTAAAGTTTACCAGAAAATCTTTCCCCTTGTTTCTGTGCTTTGCCATCAATTTTATTTTTTTAAATTTAAGTTTTTATAGTCACAAAATGTGTATTTTATTTTTTTTTTATTTAGGCAGCAGCAAAACTCAAGACAAATGCTGTATTGATACTTTTTTTTAATTTGGAACTTTTAGAAATATTCATGCATTTGATTATTCTTATTGAACAAACCACCAAGAGACAAAGTTCTAACACTTCTTTATTGTCCTGTGTTTTCCTTCCAACCTAAACCCCTCCTTTTTGCAAAAGACAGCGAGTGAGTGTGAGCTTGTTTAGTGAGGCATGGTTCATCTGTCTGGAAATCACACCAGACCCCAGAGAGGTACACTTCATACCCCGGGGCCGTCTCTGCCACCATGCCAGCGCAGTTCAAACCCACAAGATTTGTTTGAGCTGCAAGTTCCATTGGTGTAAAGACCCCTTCGCCCTTCCCTGCTCGTGCCAACCTCCATGCATAGAGGGCAGACTTGGGGAGAGGTGGGAAAGCACAGATGTGGCTATTCCTCAGTGCTCTACTGTCCCCATAGGAACTTGATCTGTTCTGACAACTTCAGGGTTGAGACTCTGGCCAAAAAAGCAGCTTGCTTACCTTTTATTTCCACCCCAATCCCCTTCCACCCAACGCATTTGGCCTAGAAGGTCCCTGCTGTAAAACAGTGAGCTTGTATTCCCCTTGATAGTGTTTTCCTTCCCTTTTACAAAATCTTTAGCTGCGTACGGGGTGAACAGACTATTTCTGCTTGAGACTGTGTGAACTCATTAGTAACTGGGCCTCAAAGAAGAAAGTGGAGATACTTTATTTGCTTACACTTCTCCTGTTTTCTTCCTGTGATAAACCGCCTGTATTGAAGTAGAGATTTTATCACTTAGCATTGCATATGGAGGAAGGGTGACTGCTTAAACAGTCTTTTATACTGTTTTTATTTGTGTTCATTCCTATTCAGTGAGACCCCTTTTTTTGCTGAATTAGCTTTTCTGGAAACAATAAGCAATACTTCCTGTCAATCAGTTGGAAGGAGGTAGTGTACCCAAGAGAACCAATTAAGCAATACATCGAACCAGAGCCTATAGGAATCACTTAGGGGAAAAAAAAAAATCAATAAGAACATTTTATGAAAATTATTTTGGTGGGTTTGAGTTTTTAAATGAAACATAAGGGGAGGACACAAAGGATGGCAATACTTGAAAGCATAAGAAAAATAAGATGGGAATGGAGAGAGTTGATTTAATTTTTCTCGCCAATTTACTCTTACTCTGTGCGAGTCCTTTTGTCTCAAAAGTTGAAATTTCCTGTTTCCCCCAGAAAGCTGTTATGAATTCATATTATTGCTTTTTCTTTTAACAATATTACCGCCTTTCTGGAAGTCTACCAGCATCCTGATAACATCACAGCTTGACACCCTACCAGAATGATGCATCAGTGATGCAGAATTTTTGTAACTTATTTTATTACATGCAAATAAGCAAGCAGTGGAAAAAGAGGCAGCTGCAAACACTACACAAGCACTCCTGTCTTCCAGAAATCTCAGTTTGCAACATCCAGTTCCCAGGAATTGCTTCCAAATATAGAGAATAATACAGAGAAAACTCTTCTATCTGCCACCGATTTTACACTAATAACAATAATCTAAAAAAAACCAACCCCAAAAAAACACTGAACAAAACCAGCCATTTGTCTTCATGGAAACTAAAAACCTGTTCACACTGTGGATGAACTCATAGACCTGTGTATAATAGTACTTTTTAAGTTCCTTAAGACAGAGATATTGCTCAATATGATATTAAATAAGGACAGCTGTATGGAACCCCACTAGAAAATTGCATCTAAATTATTCAGTATTGTAGCCATGCTTATGCTCTTTCAAAGAGACAGGAAAGATCCTGATTTTAAATTTGCTTACTGCTTTGTGCCAACTATCTTTTCCTCCTTACCTTTAAAAACACATCACACGCTTCCACGTTGCCCTCAAATTGCACTCCTCAGACGTGCACCCACATAAAGCATTTTATCACTTGCATTTTGGTGTCGTGCCATAGCTGCCTAAATAATTTGAAGTGCTGCTCAATGTTGGCACTGGTCTGTAATCCAGAAAGCACTTGAAGGGAGCACAAACCAAGAATTCCCAGGGTTGGAGGGAGATCACGGCTGTGCCACGAGCAGGGACAGGGCTCTCAGTGTGGCAAATTCAGGTTGGTGTTGAAAACTCTCAGGGAAAGGCAGGATAAATGGAGATACCGGAATCTGCAGCAGGCAAAGGCTGTTGAACATAGCAACCAAGAGAAAGCCCCTTCCACCGCTTCCCTGTGCTCAGCAATTAGAGCGTTTTGATTTCGTGAGCTGGGCAGCTGGAGCTGATGAGGCTGTGTTTTCTTTCGTGTGTGTAGGCTGAGAACTTGTCATAATCTATACCACATTTGTGTTTCTTTAGCAATTCAACAGAGTGGGATAGGACATAAGACTCGCTGGGGTAGTGATGGAAATAGGAACTGTTTTCTCTTTAACTCCTTGCTGAAGTGGCTTATTGTAGAAGTAGAGATGTTAGGCTCCGTGGGGCTTCTGAAATTAAGTGTAGTGAGGGCTTTTCCACAGCTGAAGGCTTTGGAAAATACCAGATTTCTGAAGGTTTTATTTTGACATGGAAAGCTTCCACTAAGTAGAGCCTTCAATAGCCAGGAGGGTCACCTCTGTGGAACTCTTAAGTTCAGCACACCTGTAGTAGAACTGTGGAGGGGCTTGACACCTGCTGCGTTGAGAAGTGCAGTCCTCTACAACGCTGATTTGTGAAGCATTGTGTAGCTGAGCTCCAGACAATGCAAATCCACAGGCTGCAACCCACCTGCTATTCACTCAAGGTGTAATTAGTATGAGTTTGGAAAAATCAGCAGTGTATTAACCTCATCGTGAAGTCTAATAACAGAGTATTGCCTGTCTACAAAATCAGAGGAAACATGGAGCATCTTCTGCTGAATAAACATCTGAGGCTTTTGTTTTTCTGCCCTTCTTACAAAGCTAATGCCTTTTCCAGGTTTAAATTTGCAATATCAAATAAGTTGCTATTGCCAGAAGTCCAGGCTGTTAAAGTATTCAGCAAGATCCTGTAAAATTATTAGCGAACAGTTTTTTTTAAAAATAGGTGATATGTAATGACTACATTACATTATTTACCCTTGCACAGGGAGACTTACTCTTTTCATAGATCAATCATTTATTTTTGTTTCCTTGGGGAGAAGAACAATGGGTGGGGTTGTTTTGTGGAAAAATCAGAACTTTCTCGCTCCCTGGGTAAAGAAAAGCTGATGCGCGCCAGATTTGTGACAGGTTTGGCCTTAAGTGGATAAGGACTCTTGGCTTTTTACTGGTAACTGAGAGAGCCCAGAACTAGCCTCCAAACCAGGTCCTGATACTGAGTGATAGATGATTCTGTCTGAACTGCCTGCAGCTTCTCCTCTGCTTTGCCTGCAGCAACAGAAAGAACATTAATTTTCTGTAAGTGTATTGCTGCAAATATGACTTTAATATAATTCTCAGATGTTTGAGTAAAACCCTAATGTCTTCCAGTAATTCTCTTCTATAATCCTGTCTCACTGATGATTGTAGACAGTGACAAATGCCAGGCTGTGTCTGATTGCCATTTTCTTTGTCTCCTGCCTCCAGTTGCCTTACTGGTTTGGATAATGGAATATTCGTTGTTAGGCTGTTCTAAGTTTATTACCCTTCATCTAAATCTGGTACAGGTGCTTGATGGATAGACATAATCCAACAGTAGATCTAGAGAGCTGCTAAGCACCAAGGAAGGATGGAATGAAGCTGGAGGCAGTGACCACTGCAGCTGAAGGTATAAATGAATGCGTGCTTGTGGCTTATATGTGCATGTTTTTCCCCCAAACCACTACTTTGCCAAAGCTAACCTTTTTGCCTGTTCCTTTCCCCTTCACATATATACTGCACAGATATCTTGGTATTGCTCTCTTGCTGAATCACTAGGCTTCATTTTCTTTATTTACACTTCCCATTACTGAAGTCCAAATCATGACCCATGTGCCTTGCAGAGTCTCGATGTCCCCTGGGTATCCAAAGCTGCCCTTGCATCTCTCTTCCTTCCTGTACATGTGTTTCAGCCTATGCTTTGTCTCCCTTTTATTCAGTGTCTGTAGCTGGCAGAGTGAATATAGAGGAGGTAGATTTGCAATGAGAAAGTTTATCTGCAATGATTCTGTTATGTTATTTTTTTTTTTTTTTTAGCATCCCTGCTGGAGAAAAATACTCAGAAGTGCTGCATTTGTGGCTTTAAACAGTGTCCCAGATACCAAGAGAACATTCATGTAGTCACTGATTAGTTGCTACTAGCATAATTGAATTTGGATTTGTAGGAAATTTTGAAGGCTTTCAGGAATGGTAGTCGGCATTAAATTACTTTGAACATTAGAAATACAAGCAAGTGCAGCTGACCATTTGCCGTTATGAAATGGCTCTATAAGCAGTACAGCATCTGAGAGGCACTACTTTGTGGGGAAAAAAAAAAACCAAACCAAAAAAAACCCAACATTAAAGGGAACAGATTTTCAAATGCAATTGCTACTAATTTCTTAGCTGCTGGGCAGAAAAATAACTGGAACTAAATTTCTATACAATCATACTTAAAAAAATTTGAAGTCAGCAGCCACTGGGAGCTTATTACTTCAGAGAATTTAATAAATGCTACTTTGTTTTTGACCAATGAAAATAATTTATCTGGCTTAATAAAGAGTGCTTTGCACTTTGCTGTCTGTGAAGAGGAAAGAGACATTGTTTAGTTACTGGCTTGTGAATATTGACTGGGTTTCATTCATTATTGAATTATTAAAATAGTTTTGCTGTTGGCCTGTAGCATTCTCCAAATATTGTCTGTGTGGTTTGAGCTATCTAAAACAAATCATTAATGTTTATTTTTCTATATTGAAGAGGACCCATTGAGTATGCCGAAGTGCATTCAACCTGTTTTTAAATTGATGTTGTCGGAATACCCTTGTTCTCTGCTGGATAGGCTTGCATGTTGCCCCATCTTTTCACTTCGCATCCTTCTGTAGTTGTGTGGTGGGAGAGATAAGTAGGGAAATGTATTTCCAGTGGGCCAAAGGACTTGAATGGAAGGCAGCTGGAAAAGCTAAGTCATCATATTGCTGAACTGAGGCGTAGCTCCCCACTAACGTTGCTTCTAGGTTTTGTGCAACTTTTTCCAGTGTTGCTTTTTTTGTGTCTCTTTTCAGACCAGAAGAATAGGGGTAAAAGGGGATTCAGACCAGTATAGCCACCAAGGGCACGGGTGTGGTGCAAGAGGAGAGGATAAGAGAATACACAGAGGGCCAGATGCTCTCCAAAGATACTTAAAACACTGAGAATGGGGTTCATGCTGTTTGCCATTGACAGAAAAGATGTCATCTCCAGTCTCACATGCACACACATCCACCCGGCTCCCTCCCACCAGAGGCAGAGTCAAAAGGGCATACATGGGCCCTGGCAGGCAGAAGCCAGAGCAGCTCTGAGCATCAACTGTTGTCACAATGCTTCACATTGCAAACCTGTTCACAACTTGGAATGTAGTGAAGACTGCAGTTCAGTAAAAAAATGAATGTTTAGAAAGAATGAAACAGCTAATTAAATTTCTACTAAGGAAGAAGTGTTGCCTTACTACCTGTAAGCACTAACAAAAGAGGATGCTATCTTTCTTTTCCAGAATTCCTATGAATATTTCTAGTTTCATGACTTCATATTTTAGGGATAGGTGGTGCTTTTTCATTGGGAACTGGTTTTGTATTTATCTGAAAGGGCAATGTCTTTTTTTCTGTTCTTGTGATATTTGTCTTGACATCTTTTTGTTGTAGCACAGTGTCATGAGATTAAAGTCCATCACCTTGCTGTTTACTGTTATTCTAACACTGGCCTTGATATCTCCAAATACTTACGGACATTGTTTTCTTGGCATAGGATTGCTCTCAGAAAAAATGAAACGATCATGCCATGGCTGAATACAGGTTTCAGTCCCTTAATTTCCATGAGCTGGCAAACAACAGGCCTTTGCAAATTGAGATACGTAATTTAATTCACAACATGCCTTCTGTAGAACTGACATGTACTGCTGCTGATCATCTTTCAGAAGACAGTTCTAGTGACTGTATGGACGTGTTAATGCTGTCACTATTCTTCACTGAATAACGTCATTTTATGTGTGTAGTCCTTTTGCTTTTAATTGAATAATTTGGTGAATGGGAAGGGAAAGAGCTTACTTCAGGAGGACTAAGATGGCAGCATCAAGAAAATGGATTAAGCAATGGTGCTTCAGGGAGGAGCATTAGCCCTTAATATTCCTGTTATTGCTGCTGAGATAAGTATCTTAGGCTAAATTCTCAAAGGTTTGCGAAGGATTTAACCACATGTGCCATTCAAATCAAGGGGAGTCACAGAGCTAAACCCCCATGTAATGTTTTGAGAATGTATCTCCTGGGTGTTAATTTCATCATCTAAAATATATAACATAATGGATAGTTGCTGCATGAATAGAAAGTTTTAAGTCCCTCTAGGGGTTCTGCTTAACAGCACAAACCATAAGAGTGTATCTGAGTTGTTTATGAACAGAAACAGAGTCCCAGGAGTGATACACAGCTATAAATTCACTCCAGTCTGTGCCTATCTATTGTTATTCGTAATAACAGAGAGAGCAGTTTTCCTCTAAAATTACTTCCTTTAAGAGGTTTAACTGAGGAGCTCTGCTGGAAAATCAGTTCTAGTAGCTGAGGAACTTTGCTAGAGAAAAGACTCCATTTTCTCTATCAGTATTTGTGATTTTATCACACTTTCATTTTGTCCTTCGTTATTTAGTCAGTTCATGTGACTGTGCCATTTATTTGCAAATAATTTTAAAAATGCATTTTATTTACTGGACTTTATTTGATAATATATATTCTGTTAAGCTAATTATATGTTTTGTTAAAATATACTATTAATGCGCAAGCTATAAAGATGTGCCTAAGAGACCTCTTTACACAACCAAAATGTTGTGCTGCATGTTCTTTCACTAAGACATAAGAAATGAAAAACCTTATGAACTTTTGGAGAGTTCAGTTGCATCCTCTTCCTGAGAGCAAACCCAACTTAAGCCCAGTCAAAGAAAAGGAATAACCTATTGGAGTGGAAAAATTTGATTTTTAACCTTGGAATTTTCTACACCAAATTTCTGACAAGAGTTTTTATGAACATGGAATTTTATAGAACTGATTTGTATTAAAATGAGCAAATGTGGCTGTAGCTGTCATTATAGCGACCTAAATAGTAGCATATTACTTAAGTTGTGTTATATGTAGATATTAAAAAGATACTGTATTTATTCAGTGTGTGACAGCGTGCAAGGGTGCTGCTTCAATTGGTAGTGCTGGCTGGTGGGTGCAGCTGTGCAGGAAGCAAAGCTGTGGTGTGTGGGGCGGTGGGCAGGCAGTGGGCAACACTCACCAGCGTTGTGAAACAGTGGGTGGAAAACTTAGGAAAACATGGAGTTCTAGGAGCAAGGAAAGCCTGTAATACTCATAATGATGCTGGTAACGAGTCCCTCAGAGAAACAAACGGGATGTTTTACACATTGCTTCTGTATTTGGTTAGTAAAAGGCCCCAATCTTTATTCTTATCCTGCACTGGTTTTGGCTGCTACGTGCAAGAATTTACCACGACTTGTTTGACAGTATTCTGGGGAGCTGTAGTCCTGATGGTATATTTTACTTGCTGCATATACAACACTGTGGATACAGTCTTGTCCAGCATAATTCTTCTGTTACAGCATTTGGATCACCAGCAACTGCTCTCCTGTTCATTTTGTACCCTGTTTTGTTTGCTTTTGCTTTCTTGTTTCCTTTCTTGGAAAGGTTACCGAGCAGTACTTTACACGCTCTTTGGGTGAGTGAAGAGGTCTCTCCCCAAACAGTCACAACGCTGAGACTGGCTCAGGGTTTCATACCTTCAGGAAGCGCAGCAGGTGAAGGATGCACCCCGAGGCTGCTGGGGCTGAAGAAAGCTGGCTGCCGGTGTGTGCCAGTCCTGCCTGCTCGCCGCCCCAGCAGCACCGGGCTATTTCAGGTTATCGACCTGCGTAAGAAAATGGGGAGGGTAAATTCCCACAGTACACTTACTGAAATAAAAGAAACACCCAACCAAAATGTAAACAAACAAACAAAAACTAAACCCCACCAAACCTGCAACATTTTTTGAGGTCACTAACTGGGATCATACTGTGTTTGTGTTCTGCCTTTTTTTAACAAAGAAATAGTCATCAGGCCCTGCCATCAGTAGATATAAGAGAGAAGGCTTTATTTTTTATTTTTAGGTCAGCAGCGGTAAGAAACTTGCATGCTTTAGAACAGATATTATTGTGTTTGGACTTCAATTTCGTCAATACTAGAGTTTTTGGTAACATGTGTCTCTGCAGTAATTCTTGAAATTCATTTGAGTTATGAATCTGTGAAGTTCCTAGTTATCAGAACAAGCTTTCTGTTACTGTGAAGCTGCATAATAGCAACACTTCTGTTCAGGTTTTCTGGCAGTTGGTTTTGGAAACTAACTGGAAAGGGTTCCATTATCTCCCTGTTATTTCTTACAGAAATGTTATTCCACTGAAATAAGTGGGCCTAAAATACAATGTTTTTAAAAACTTATTTTGGACTGCTGTGTTTAGTTTGATGGAGATTTTTCCTAAAGAGGCTTCTGTGATAGCACCACAGTTGAGTACATGTTGTAGGGAGCAGCTCTTTTAAGAGGGAGACTTTACTGCGCACACAGCAGTCTTCTGTCTTCACCCCCACCCCCCGCCCCCCGTGAAGAACAGGGAATAGAAAAAGTATAAAACCAGTAACTGAAAAGGGCAAGTTGGCGTAATACACATTGCAGTCAAAAATACATGCAGCGAAGTTTTGTATCTATATATTCAGACTGTGAAAATCAGTAAAGTAAAAAATGTCAGGTTTTTTTCTTTAGTTTTTCAGACCGGAGCCGCCCTCTGCAAATTCAAAGTGCCTAAGCAACCAGGACAGGAGCCATTCTTTATGTCTTGGCTCAATCTTGCTAGGATCTTACTTTTAAAAATGTTAGTTATTCAAAGGAGGCAGCTCAGACCATTCCATCATCAAAGATGCAGTCAGCAAAAAAGAAATTCAAGTCAGCTGAAGTCTTCCCATGCACTTCAGTGCTTGTTAGATTGGGCTGCATGGCACTTGGCATCTTGCATTTATCAAATCCCAAAGGCAAGTAAATTTCAGGAACTTGTAGAAATCACATAATCTTTAAAAGTAAAACTTATTTTCAGCTATGCAGTATTTCTGCTTACAGCCTTAATGCTCTATTACGATGCTCTTGCGTGCTGGTTGTTGTAAAGGAAGCCTTGTCTGGAGGCCACCGTAGAATTTTTAAAATGTGTCTTGAGTATCTCCACCAGTGAAGTCATTTTCCCTCATTTCTGTGAAACTTACTTCAAGTATTTTTGTGCAGAAAATAAATATTGTGATACCAGAAAACATCTGTGGGTAGCAATATTATGTTATAATACAAAAAGTACTCAAAGTTGTCCTTGTTTTTTGCAGTATTACCGTGTTTGGATGAAAACTGTGTATTCAATGGGAGCGTTAAGGCTGCTGCAGTCTCTCCTGACACTGGAAGAGCAGCAGGTGACGGAGCCTTTCCTGGCTGTGAGTAGCCAGCCCTGCTGCTGCCTATGGCAAACAGAAAGCCCTGGTCTGCACCCTGGGTCAGGAGGCAAGCGGTGCTTGCCCAAACCTGCAGCTGGGCTAGTCAGTATGGAATGGGTTTTAGTGGTCGTGTTCTGTACTTGCGTAACCATGAAAATCAGTTTTGTGTTTCTTCTTTAAGAAAAATAAAAACAACAAACCACACCAAGACAAAAAAACACCAAAACAAAAACATACCAAGAAGCCCAAAAAACACCCAGCATCCTTCAGTATCTTCAGGGCCTGAGGGAGGAAGGGTCTGCTCAGTTCCTATGAAATCCTGCAAAGTTTGGGAACTGGGCAAAGCAAATAAAGTGGAACCTCTTTTTGATGACTCTAAGACCTGTGAAGCCAAAGTTGTGCAATTGATGTGTGACACTGAAATTTCATCTCTAAACCACGGCATTCAGATTTACTTCTCTTAATTTAGGCCATTAGCATAGTGAGAAAGGTTAAGCTGACTATTATGAATAGCAGATCTCAAGAACGTGTGTTCCAAAGGCTATTTGAAAGTCTACAAAATGTGGCTTAAAGGAGCCAATTCATAAAATATTATTTGGTCTGTTTCTATGGGATTCTTGAAGTATTTCCCACTGATAACCATCCTTTGTTTACAGTTTCTAAGACGGTTTTCACTCTCTTAGAGTTCTTCCACAGTCCTTTTGTGCTCCTATTTTTAAATAAGCTCCCCCACCACCACCACCTGTTTTTTGGGTTTTTTTCAACTCCTTTTGAAAGTCTGGGAGGAGACAACAGGGAAAAGTTTGCATCTCTTAGCATACAGTGATTTCTAACCACAGGGACGGAAAAAAACCCCCACAACAACCCATTATTCCTTTTAATTAAGTTTTTCCAAATTTTGCTGGCTATTGCATGATAACCTTTGTTTTGCACAAACAATTTACTTTTGAGTTGGTTAATGAAAGCTTGCAATAGTATTCAGTACAGTGACAGCAGAGTGATTGGCGTGGAGCAGGAAATGAGATTGTACAGCAGAACTAAAAAGTGGCACAGCATTTGCCAATATTCAGTCTTCTGATTCATCAGACTTAGAAAAAAAATATTGTTCTGCTCTACTGCTCATTTATTTCACATGACTAAAATCTTAGAGAAAGTAAATAACTCTTATACAGACTACAAAAAACCCTCTTCATGGTGGTGGTTTTTTTTTTTTTTTGTCTTGAACAGACATAGTCATTCACATAATTAATAGTATTAATAAAGCTAGAATCTAGATGGATAGAAACAAAATGACAGGATTTTTGAGAAATGTATCTAAGCATGGGAGCTCATTTCTGCAACAGGAACTTGTTCTGGAATTAAATAGTCTGAGGTATTTCTGTAATTTTGTAATTGAATAGAAAAATTACATTTGAGGAAAATTACAGGTTTTGTCCAGCAATCTGTAATAATGACTCATAGCATTCTATGACCTCTGTGTCAAGATTTTTATCTCTACTTATACAAACTTTTAAATGTAAACAAGGTATCTAACATAGAATTACACTTTACACATAAAATATGCGAAAATTTGCACATCTAAAAATTACACATTTTAAAGACCTTTCCTACCTTTTTTCTTATTTTTTTTCCAAAGGGGCACAGAAAGATTTACCCCAAATATATTATTTCCTGCTTAAGTGTTGACTGTTAGGACTTAATGTTACTTGCCCAGGAGACATCTTGTATGGTTGTCATCTGATATAAAGGCAGACAGTAGTTATAGTAAGAAATGGCTGCCTGCCATTCTGTTTAAAAGAAGAACTTGTGTGATTTTTCTAAAGGGCTTAAAATCCACATTGAACCAACCTCGAAGGCTGGCAACATCAGTATAGAAAAGGAAAACCAAGTAGGTTTATTTAACAGTTTAGTCTGCCTAAAATGTGTGTGTCCAATTGTCCATCTCCTTGGAATGAAAGTGCTCGGAGAACAGGTTCTGAATTCATTCTGGGTTTATCATCGAGATTCTGCACATCCCTTAAAAGCTATTTAAGCTAAGAAATAGCAGGAGTGAAAGCAAAGTTTGATCTGATTAAAGATGGCAAAGGTTTAGATTTTTCCCATGAAGAGTACCAGAATCTACCCTGATTTGCTAACTAGGGTTCTATATTCTTTTCTTATATGGAGAAATGATCTCAAATATGTGTAACAGGTGATAAAAAGTAAGTTTGCGATAAGGTAGACATTTGGAAAGGAAAAAATCTTGAGGTTTCAAATATTAATATTTATACAGAATTAAGTCTCCCTTGCAATTTCTATCAGTTTTAAGATTTATGGTACTCTTCTTTCTCCTCCCTAGTTCTCCTAGAACAAAAAGAAAACCATTTTATTTGTCAGTGATCGCTTTCCCACACTGAACAGTATCTCACTGTGAAATTGTCATATTGAAAGTAGAATCTAGCCTGAAAAATATGCAGTGAGAACAAGGCTGGAAAAAATCTATTTTTATACTTATTCTGATCAGTTAAAGAAGTATGACTTAATCTGTGATCCATTGATCATAGGCAGCCCAGTCCATAAGCAACAAATTCACTGTGTGGTTGTGCTTACAAAAATTAACCCTGTTTCTGCAAGTAAGCAAACCGTGGTGGAAATGGAAGTAATCGATGAATAGATGAGCTTAGGCTATCTTCACTGGGCTGTAAATGAAGACCGCTGTATAAAATGGTCCCAAAAAATTTTTCTTGTTACATAGACTACAAAAAACAGTGACTTGGCATATTCCTGCTGTTGAAATGTTTAGGTATTGCAATATTATTTAAGAATGAGAAAGAAAAGTCGTAAGCTTAAAAAATTGCTCATTCTTACAGGACGCTATCAGACTAAATGGTGATGGATTTTCCTGGTAAATTATTTTTGATCCACAAGTTTTGGTTGTGGTGCTGTATTGGTGTAGTAGTTTGGTTATCTCAGGATGCCACTACGTTAGCATTTTGGTTCAGAAGCACACTTTTGAAGTGAATCTGCCAGTCCTTCTCCATGTGCTTTGATTTGCTGACAGAGCAGCTGTGAAGTGCAAACAGAAGCTCTTCTGCATGAAACTAATCCGAGGATGTGCTGCAGGTGTAGACCTTATGCCTTCTGGCTTCTAGCTGGCCTTTGGTCCATGGGGCCAGGCTGTAATGGCTCAAGTAAAACAACTCAAAGTATACAATATGTAGATAATTAGGTTCTTGCCACAAAATTTAGCATCTGATGATGTGATTAGATTGTGCTTCCATGACTCCAGGTGCACTGTGGAATTGTTCCATGGTTGTCTTCCTTCTTGGAACATACAGGTACCAGGAAGGCCACACTGAAAAAAAGAACATCCATCAATTCCCCTGGCAGTGCCTGTGAATTGAATAGTTAAGGTTTCTTGTTTCTGTACAGCTTGAGGAATAAAAAGGGAGAGTAGGCTTTTATCAGAACAAATTTTGTTTTGATGAAAATTCAACTTAACAGTTTTACTGAATCTTTTTTAGCAATCCATCCAGTTACGTGTCAAGTTAAATCATGCTCAGATGCTGCCGTTTCATTGTCATTGCGCTAACAATAATAGAAAGAGTAGAATGTGTGCAGCGTTTCCTTTAACTATCTGAGGCTTACTGTGGAGACAGTGATTTGCATGAATTGTCCCGATTTAGGCAGTTCCCTGCCTTTCATAATGGCGGCATAGTTGGTTGCTTGGTTACCTATTTGAGATGACTGTATTTTAGATAATCATTGATGGAAACATTACCCAGAAGGTGAGTGAGCAACGTGATGCAGATTTTCAACGGGCCGCAAATGTAAAAATAGATCTATGCAAGCACAAAAGAAATTGTAATAGACATATGTAATTTACATATTTGCTGACACTTGCTGAACATGTTTACATGCTGTTTGTATATGCCATATCATTGTTGTTCTTACGTTCTTAAGCTAAAAGAAAGTAGAGATTGTGGAAGTGTGTGCTTTAGATCGGCAGGAATGGTGGCAATGGATTTCCCATAAGATGTTGAGAGGAGGAGTCGAGAAGGTGTATAGAGAAATCAGACTCTTATAGCTGATTAGAAATCCATTTATTCTGAAGTTTGCAGCAGCTCAACAAATCTTTATTTTGTAAGGAAAAGTTAATTTGTGTATAAAATATAAGAAGTGCGATCTTGAGTATGTGAAATAAAAGATTGTTAAAATATTATTTCCGATGAGAGGTGCCAGCTGTTGGAGATGACATGGTGCAGCAGATTAAGATTAAACCTGCTTAGAAGTAAAGTCATGCCATATAATGCAGTGACACTTAGTTCACATCTGCTTAATTACTTTGATTATTTTTTTTAATAAAAATATATAAATTTGCTAAACACAGCTACTAATGCAGCTGTTACAATGAAATTTCTACTGGGATGACTCAAAAGAATTAAGAAGAATGACACAGATATTCCAGGTGAGCATTTTAAACTGCTTCTGCTCTGTTAAACCTCAGAACACCAGCGTGGTCAACGCTTATGATAGATAGCTTTTTCTCCCTGAAGCTTAGTCTCATAGGTTTGAGCAAAAGAAGTTTATCTCTGATGACTGAATAGAAGGGCTTGAAAAGACAAAATGTGACCAGAGGACGGAGAATTTAAAAGAAAATAAACTCAGAATAAATATGATAAAGGCAATCTCAAAACTTTTAGAGATATCTGAAGATATCTCTATTTTCTCTCTCTGGCCCATTAAATGTCCATTAATATTTAAACACTTTGATCCTCAGATTATTTTAATCTGAAATTAATTTGATTGACTTTATTTTTTAAACTGCGATGGAAATATCATTGATTTTTGCCCAGAAATACTGGTCATGAATAATTGGAGAGTCAGAATGGCGATTTCCAGTCCTTTCATGAGGGCTGACTGTTCATAGTCGCAGGCTCCGTGTTCTCCGTACAGGCCCGAGTCTCACTGCGCCAAGCACTGGGACAGTATCTAGCATAAAGACACTCTTCCTTTAAAAGATTTTACCATGTGATGAAGACTAAAGGCAATTTATAGGCACAATAAACAAAATGGATATAAAAGGGAAAATAGGATAAAATTCTTTGTGGTTGTCAACATCTTTGATTTTTGGAAGGGAGAGTCACCAGAGCATGGGGGAGAACCGAGCTATGACGACAGGTTAGTATTCTGCAATACTTCCAGAAGAATAAAGCTTGTTTTCTTGTAATTCTGTGTATTCAAAATAGACATTATTCCCCAAATTACCAGAATTTTGATGTTTTTTTCCCCTCAGGATACAAGGGTTTTTTTATTCCAGCTTTTGAGCTTTTAGGGTGTGCTCTGATTGTTTTCAAGCTTTTGTCTCGTAACTACAAGTGCAAATAACTCTGTGTTTGGCTTTTTCTTGGATGTTTAGGGGGGTTTTTGTTTTGTTTTTAAGAAAACAGAGGTTCTCATTTAATCACTTGTCTCCAGGATCTTGAGATTTCAGAAAAGAACTAGATACTGCAGACCTGGCAGTTAGAAACTAGAATTTAACAACAGAGTCCGACTAACCTAAAATCCATGAAAAAAGTGTTCTGGAAGAGGGTGAAGAATCAAATTCTAGGGGTGGCCTTAGGTAATATTATATACGAGGTAATAGTATTACATCAAAACTGGGATGTATATTTCTTTGAGCCCAAATTTCTTGAACTGTGGTTAAATCAGACGTGTACAGTTTGATTTTGTCACCCACTGGGATTGATTGATTTTTTTTGTTGGCAATGTTTCGATACTTCATGTTCACATTCCATTTCAGGAAGGGATGAAAACAGAAGGTGGTAGAAGCTGGAGCTGAATATAGCCAGGACAATTCATCACCTTCAAATACACCTAAATCTTTGTGACCTACTTGTGTTATGTTAATCTTTTTTCTTCCTTGTTTAAAAACACTGTAATAATCTACTCTTCTAGTTGGCATGTGATACCTTGCTTTGTTTTCGGTCTGTACCAAGGTAGGAAGAGATTTCTGTTAAAAACGCGTCTCTCTAATCATTAGAAACCCTACTGCCATATAGCAGCTGTTTAGTGTTTTAACTGCAATAGTACTTCTGCCTTATGGGTCTTTGTATTGATTTTCCTTGTGGGAAATTTAACCCTATAATTCAAAAGTAAATGGTGGAATCAGCTGTTTACAGTGAAAGGACAACTTCTCCACCAACACTGGAAAGGGCAGCATATGTTGTGGCTGGCCTCCTGCTAGTTTTATTGATACAGTTTGGAGAGTGGTGGCTTTTAGTGTGGATATCAGGGCCAGCAAATAAAATGACTTTGCAAGTGCATCTGACATGCACTTTGCATTATTACATGACCCTGAGTATAGTTGTGGTATTGGGCAGTACTGCCACTGGGGCAGGTGCCAGCCCTGCTCCTAGAAGAGTTTGGTTATATACCATCTGTGTATGGACAAAGGTAGCGTGTTCATCTTTACTTGTATTTATGATGCAAATTTCTGATGTGTAATTTTGAATCAATTCTTGTTATCTTATTACCATTACATAGCTAATCCAGTTCCACAAGTGAGGCTGGGTTTTTTTGTGTTGCTTGTTTGGGGGGGGGGGGGGGGGGGCTGTTCTTCCAAAATGTTCCTCATGGGCTGTCCTCCGTTTCCAATCTCAGCAGTAAAACACTGACTTTAGTGGAAGTAAAGGTGGATTGATATCAAGTGCTTGCTCTTTACTAAATAGACCGTCTCTGTGAATCAGTAGAGTGGCAAACTTCTGCAGTGATTTAACAGTGATAATCTGCTTACCGAGTGAGGAAACATAAAGGACAGCAAATCTGAAATCACATTCTCCATCAAAATTCTAGCCCTGTAGCAAGACTCCTGATTTTGGCAAGCATCTGGAATTGTAAAGGGGGGTCCTGAAACTTTTAGTTGAGCAAATTCCCATTGATTATGATAGAGCTGCACTTTGCTAGCTCTTCATAGAGTTAGGATGCTCCTTTTTTGGTGCTTTTATATTGGAGATTACCTATATGCAGGCTTCCAGACTTAAAATATTTTGCCTTTTTATATTGCATCAGAACATTTAACAGATATGTCATTTGTTTTCCACACCAGTGTGATAACAAATGGATGCCATCATTTTTTACTGAAGGAATATTAGTATATTTATGTATGTGTGATATTAGACAGAGCGGTTTTGTTTTAGCAAAAGCACACTTCGCTTTTGCCTTAAACTCTTACCTGATTTTTAAAGCCTGAATTTACCCATCATTCAAGTCATCATGGAAGAGACTTTACCTAGGATTTGAGTCCTTTGGGCTGTATAAAAATAGGATTATAGAACATCTGGCAGCACAGTAGGAATATTTCACTCTGAGGTACAAAAATAAAACTACAAAAGATAGAGAGAAAAACATTCCTGGCAAGAAATTATTCTTTCTTTATGTTTCTTGTCTCCATCACGCACTAGCATATTAGAGTTGGAAGGTAGGGAGGCAATGAAAGAAAAATGGAGAGCATTAAAGAGCCACACCATATCATTAATACTTGGGCAGTTTTGACAGCCCTGAGTAGCAATGAAAAACGCTACTGTTTCAAAGTCTGCAATCAACAAGGAACTCAACAGGTTCTCGAAGTCAGGCCCGGAGCAGAAAATTAGAATGATCAAATGTACTTTTGAAATAACCCCCAAAGAATGTATTTTTACAAGTCTATGACTAGAAAGGGGAGGTGTTTAAAAAAAAATAAAAAATGATTTTTTTTCTAAAAAGTCTGACTTTCGGGAGTCATTCATTCACATTTTTAGTAATTCTCTGTGTCTTATTTAAGAACCTAAAGGGAGCATATACTGGAGCTGAACAAATATTTTTATGTTTTGCTAATCATGAAGATATCGCAAGGTGTGGTCTGCTGTATTTTCATTAAGACCTCATCAATCCAAAAGTAACCATTTGTGACAGTTGTTGATAGCATAAAATGGTAGCTAATGTCTTGAATATTACTTAGATATTAGTTATATGGCAATGGAGCAAAGAACCATGTTAATAATTAGAAAAATAATTGCTTAGTTCCAAGATAAAAAGCATTATAAAGATGTGAAATATTTTAAGACTTTTAGTTAAAACCTTGAAATACCCATTTGAATTAAATGAGTGGTATCTCTACATTCTGACTATATCAGCAGATATATTAGATATACGAAGAGATATATAGTATATTTCGTATTAGGAAGGTATTTTGCACCTCAGAGTTGCACAAAAATCTGGTCAAGAAAGATGAATTTGCAAATGAGGTGTACTTAAGATCATATAGCCTAATAATATCATATAAAAAACCCATTGAATAAGCAATACTTAAATAATTTATTTTAAAAAAAAAGGGCAATTCAGTTTAGGGAGAAAAAAAGCAAAACAAAACAACAACAAAAAACCCCACACCAAAAGATCCCCTAGTACCCTTGGTACATCTGTGTCTTTGAAGTTGAGCTCAACAGCCCAGGCTGAAGACTTGTTGGCTTGAGACATAAGAGCAATGCAGGGATTAGCTCCCTGGTACGTATTTTGTTGCCTGTTGGGATGACGTTTGCCTCCTTTAGCTGGTATATGTATTTAAACTTCACATTCTGAAGCTTCACTCGCAGACAGGCCGCTAGTTGTGCTATTTCCCCGTTGTTTTCTGGCTGCTTCTGCTGTCTGTGTAGCAGAGGTTGAAATGCTGTAACACAGTCTGATGACAAATGGCAGCTCTTTTTCTTGTAGAAGTCAGTATTTTCTGTGTTAAGGCGCTGCAAAAGTGCAGTATTAGATGATGACCTGCTTTGAGTTTCCTGATACTCCAGAGGCCATGATCAATTATTACCTGGTTTTGTAGCACATGGAATCTGGTCCCCTCAGCATCTGTGCCTGCACACTGCTGGCTGGTTTTACCTATTGTCTACCCTGAATGAAGGGAGATCAGAAGCTATCAGCAGGAGTCTGTGATGGTCTTCAGCGCCTGCATTTTTAGTAAGCGGGAAGCTGAAGTCTATCACATTCCTCTCGTTTAATGTCCACGGTCTTCAGGGAAGAAGGAATGTTTCCCAGTTGTGTGTTGACAGCACTAATATCTGTTAAACATTTCAATTAAAATAAGTTGAAGCAGCCCTATGTTTATTTCTGATATTGCTGGTGACAAGCTTTTGGCTCACAACCAGTTCCATTTGACAAAATGAGACCTACTAATTCCAAGAAAAAGAACCTGCAGTCACTCGACGTTCAGCTTTCCTGCATGGTTACGTTTGCTGTCTGCCAGCAACTGCTTGGGCATAATTCAGGCTAATAGGAAGGCTGCAGAGAACTTCAGCAGAGACAGCGTTCCTCTCTGCACGGTGATGATTCTGTAGGACAAAGTGAGACTTCAGCAAAATGCCTTGCTTTTTTTTAGGCAAGCCACTGTTACTCCTAGAACAGATAGGATCTTTTAGAATTATAAGAAGATTTATGTAATTTCTTTCAAATTGTTTGACATCTTTACAATGTATTAAAGACTTGTTAAGGAAAGACAATAATAATTTGTAATAGATGTAATACCTTCTTAGCAAATTTCCTTGCCATATATTTTAATTTTCCATGATGTTTCACCCACACTACTTAGAGAGCAAAATCTGAAACTGCTGTTGTAGTTTTGAATTCTTTTCAATTGAAGTTGAAAAGGTAGCTTTTTTTCTTCAACACTAAAAGACAGCAATTATCTTGAAACGAGGTTCAGATTGAATCTTGCTCATTATTACAGTGATCAGACTGCATTTTAATGCAAGCATAAAAGTTAGCATATGAGAACACTTTTTTAAATTTTAAATTTTACTGATGTCTTAAAACACGCTAAACAAGAAACAGAAAAATGTCTTTTTTCCTTTTAAGATGGGTAGGTTTAATTATTAAGCTTTTTCTTGTTAGGGGCAGTCTAAGTCTTAAATAGTCATTGTACACATTGGCTTTGGATGTGTGTGTAGATATGTATTGCACCAGAAGCATTTGCAATACCCCAGTACAGTGATGGGGGGAAAAAATGTGGGTTTTTTTCACTTATCCTCTCTATATGAATTATTTTCTATATTAGATATCATTATAACCTTACCTATTCTAACACTAAGGGTTTCTCTGCCAGGGAAGGCTGTGTGGAACAGGTGAGAGCACAGCCATTTCCCAGCTGATTGCTAAACTGTACCTGCTAAACTACCCTGTATGAAGGATATTTACTGTAGACAGATTATTATATGGGATTTTTGTGCAATTTATAGTGCATTGTAATAGTAGTTTATAGTGTGTGAAAAATTTATTAATTCCATGTTAACTATTAGCTACTTAATATAGACAAGCTTTAGTTTATTTTTAACTATTTATATTACACCTCACAGAAGCCTGTCTGGGATTGGTGTCCAAATGACCTAGATAACTGTGTGCAATTGCAGTAAACTATGATCCTCACTCATAATTGCTTAAAAGGTAAATGGTTCGTAAAGATAGATGGGATACAAAGATACCAAGTGACCTGTTCAGAGTTATACTGGAAGCGTGTGAAAAAATATCCAGTGATAGGATTTTAGATTCCAGTGGTGTAGGCAGGCTCCTCTTTGCCCTAGATACAGACAACGTAGCACTGGCTTGTGTTGTGTACCCACAGCTTTTTGCAATGGCAAACTGAGCCTTGTGAAAGCATGCTGTCTGCATCTGTCTGTCTCTCCTGCTGCCCTAGTAACTTCTGAACCAGTGGGCCAGTTTCAGTAAAATTAAGCAAAGATGTGGAGAGCTTCATGATAAGTTCTCAGTTCTTCAGATGGGGAAAAGAGAGACTGTGACACTGTGTGAAAAGCTGCGGAAGGAATTCCTGCTCACAACTCTGAGATGTCTGTTCCCTAAGTTCTGTGCCCTAACTTATGGGAGAGATCAGTCAGCACTTTGCACCTTACCAGGCAGATAAAAGCTGAAGACGCAAATCTGCAGAAAACCAGATTGCCTTAGTTCAAATGCTCAAAACTTCTCTTCATTTTTAAGCAAATGGAATGTATACATTATGGACTATTTCGGCCAGATCCCTATGCAGCAGCAGAAAGGAAGCCTGGGCAAAGGTGTATTTCAGGTCATGGCAGGTCCAACTGTCCCTTATCTTGGGATAGTAACCAGGGCACAGGCTGTGCCATCGTAATATTGCATGTAAGGAGAAGTAGAAGTTTCATCTTCTGGAGTTCATGACAACTCCAAGAAGAGAAACATGTGGAAAACATGTAGCATGGAATAAAGGGGAAAAGGGCACATGGGATTACCTTAAAAAAAATTACTCAAAAAGTAATCCAACCAAAATGACCAGTCATGAAGCTCCCATTAAACCAGACATATATAGCTTTCTAGAACAGAGCCACAGTTTCATATTCCTATAATGAGAAAAAATTCCAATGATAGGCATATATTAAACAAGTGATCCGTACTGTGGTGGAATGGTCTTGGGACAAATACTCACAAACTTGCTGAAGTGCACTGGAGCTAAATGAACATTTTCCAGAAGAGGATCTGTCACATAATTTAGAGAAATAGAAACTGGAACTGCTCAGTAAAATAACCAAGGAGACTCTTAATGCCCAACTTGTGTTCCTGTATTCATTTTTTCCAGTTTCTGTATTAATCTAGTTAAGTGAATATCCCAAAGAACTATTTTACTCACTTATAGAAGTAATATTAATAGGGAAAATTTGTGTGACTAAGCAGGTAATAAAAACATGGACTCTGAAGTAGCTTCTTCAAGACAACCATCTAAATTATCATTAACAGCTCCACCATTTCTGTTTTAAGTATTTTTCAAGAAAGGCTTTAGCATCATATAACTGTGTTCAATTTATTTATTTTTATCCTCTGCTGTTATTTGCAATTAAATTCTAAAGAGAACAGACGTTACTGTTCGAGGACTGAGTGCTAATCTTGTATTTAAAAGGGCTTTTTTCCTTGGCAATTGAGTAAGTTCAGCCAGACGTAGGATGCTGTAAAATTTCCAGAGCATCTACTCTATGACATGGGTTTTTTGTGTAACTCTGCTTTTATGGATTTTAAACCTAGAAATGACATGTTTTACATCAAAGAAATTGCACAGTTTGGGGCTATCCAGAATACTAAAAAGAACTTGCTGCAAAGTTGAATACAGGCTGCAGACTGATACTGCAAGTTTGCTAAGTGTTGGGGAAAGATCTGTTTATGAATGAACTGGTTATCTCAGTCCCCTGTATTGTTCTTTCTAATCTCTTCATCAAAACTTTTCGTAGTCATACCAGTGCCATGTTTCCAGCCTGGCTGCAATAACCATCACATCATAGTATACATGTCTTCCAATGCTCATGTCAGAATCTGTTTATGGGCATAGTTTTGCCTTCACTCTCCTTTTGTCTTCTGTAGAGGCACTATGCTATTATATCTGTGGCCATCCATAATTATGTGAACTGCTGTTTCTAGTTCAGCTGAAGTATCATTAACAGATATTTTGGAGATGCCTAAAGAGTGGCATATAAGATTTTGCAGTTACAGACTCTCAATCTAACATAGACCCGAGTGGAAAATTTTGAGGGACTTAATTTGCTGCCAAGAAAGAATTTTTGTGACACACGTGCACGTGTGCGTGTGCACACACACCCCACCCCCACCCCCCATTTCTAACCAACGTAGATCTGCTAATTTTGGAAGCGTTCTGTGGTATTTATGTCTATCTTGAGGCTTTGGCTCTGCAGCGAGTTACTCAATAACAACCATTTCTGAATACTGGTTGCAATCCAAACATTTTGGTTAAATTGGGGCATTTGTGAAAGAGTAGGAACAGGCTACAGGCATTATTTACAGAGGGAGAGGAGACAGTGGCATCATCTTTTAATCTCTGCAGAAGAGAAAGGATGGCCTGGTAGCTTAGGAACGAAGACAGTAACTTCTCATAACATCTGGACTTCAGCATCCAATTCTGTGACTGTTTAAATGTTTTGTATGGAGGCAAGTGCCTTTCAGAGAACAGCTGGAGGGCGAGGGGAAGCACAGTTTCTCTGTATTTTCCTAACACAAGGTCTCTGGACTGACCCATACTGGGACAATCCCAGCAGAACTGGAACAGTCTGTGGGCTGTGTTAAGTTGTTCTGAGCTTGCTTTTAGTCCTGGCACGGAGGACTGTCAGGCCTGCTGAGTGCCTACAGGACATGGGAAAGTTGGTGGCACGTTAGCCGCTCAGGGCGTTGCAGACCTGCAGCTGTGGCTGGTTAGCCCAGCTGCAGGGCAGCGCTGTATTTCAGAAGGGATGCATGAGTATTGGTGTTGAAACTTGGCTGTTGTCTTTTCTTGTTGCAAATATTTATTGTTATTAATGTTGCTAATATTGATTACAGATATTCTTGTTTAATTCATAAACATAACTGTAAGTTTGAATATACAAATGTGAGCCCATAAAGCCCTCAGCTGAACATGTTTAGTTGCAAGCAAACTTTTTCTTTTTTCTGTGAGGAGGTCAGAGATGCAGTAATCCCGTTGTTTCAGAAGCTATGCCAGATCCCTAGATAACGTCTGCCCGCATGAAATGCGAGATGAATCTGAGCAGGATAACAAGGAAGCGCAGCAGAGATAAAGAACTGACATTGTTTGAAAGGGGTATCCAGTATCATTTTCTAAAAGACTAGATAATGTTAGCTTCAAGCCAAACACAAAAGATAGCAATCTTTTTTTTAAAAGAGGTGACCATGTGTTTAACAGCTGATCAATTCACTACAATACAAAGAATTAGTAGGAGGAAATTAGGAAGAGTCGAGAAGCTTTGTTGGATAATCCATGTTCTTTTTTTGTGCCTTTCTAATTCAGATTTCCATTTTATATTACTCTTTATTTCTAATTGGTTGCTCTTTACTGTGCTGTTACCTTTATTTCAATATCATTAATTCATTTTGATCTTGCGCACAGTTGGTTGCAAACTGCTGTCTCTCCGTTACAAATTGATTTGTCCTTTAAATAAAAAGGGAGAGAGACAGACATGTCAAACTTGTTTCACAACGGAAATGTTGAACATAAGAGTTGGCTCCAATACAGCGTCCACCCAGTGGTTCTATGAATAAGTGTTTATAGATTGTACTAAGCTTTCAAGCCAACTCCTAGTGTCTCCTCTAATTGCTACTGGAGGAAACAAAAATGTTAGTCTGAAAAACCAAACTCTTCATTTGAGCTGTGTAAAGCTATTATTCTACTTTATGTGTAGTTTGCTAAAGGACAATAAATTTACGTGTTTAAAGAATACAGAAAAAGGATTGACTCACTGCAGATTTCCTTCCAGCTCCATTAATGGTTGACAATAACACTGGGGTTTACTTGACTTATTTTAGGGCCCTTTTTTGGTTGGGTTTGGTTTTTTTTTTGGTGGGAGTTGGAAGGGGCAGTCCATATATCCATCTTGGTGTTTTGTAGGCTTGAGGTTATCTTTTTCTGTTTTTAAAAATGCTGTGGGCTTTTTGGTGAAATTCTTGTTTTTACTCGAAAACCTTGTATCATCCTCTCTGTGTCTACATGCATTCTTTCTGCTGTTTCTCCTGTTGGTTAAAAAGGTAGAGAAGAAGAAATTACAAAAAAAATTTTAAAAATCAGAGAAAAATTGTAACAATATTGACAAAAGTAACCATTTGCAGCAGGCAAAGTAACCAGGAACAGCTATAAAAGGTCTGTCTATCTGATAAGCATTGGAAGAATGTGCAAAAACACATACTTGTGTCTAGCATACACCTTCACACAAGTGATGAATTTATATTTTTCATCATTTGCATTAAGCAGGTGCACGTGAATTGGTCCATATTGCTTTAGCTGATTGATATTGGTAATTGCCCTTTGAATATATTAATATGGGACATATACTAAATCTTTCACTAGCTCAAAGTTGTTATCTCTAAAAGTAAAACAGTTACTAAATGGTACACGGTCACTAAAAACTCTGAAATATATGCTGTAGAAGCTGGCATTATACTACAGTGCCGCTGCTGCTTTTTAAATAAGATGGGTCCTATCTAAACACACAAAATGCTGTACAGTAAAAAGAGGGGAAAAAAATAAGGAAAAATTGTATACCACCTGCTGATGTGTGAATTGGATAGCAATGCAGGAAATGACATGTGTTAAATTACTCTGATAGAAGGAAGAAAAGTTAGAAAGTAAATGGTTTATTTTAAAACACTGAATTAGAACATAGCATGTGTTCAATTTGAAATACAAAAGCTGAATTCAATATAATATTGGTCACTGACATTTAAAGTTTGAACAAATGCAGCAGTTCTAAAATTCAGAGATGAAGTAATACTCGGAGCATACTGCTATAATGTGTGCAAAGGATTAAAGATTATACTTTATTAAATTTGAATCACAAGTCTGAAAGCCTCTCAGCCTTAAAGTCCATTTGTGTAAGAGTATGCTTGCATGGATGAGTGTATTTGTACATACGAAACACAATTCGAGTTTTCTAAAGCCCCGTGGACAATGCACTTGTGCTTTCATATGCCAAGTGTCAGATACAGATCTTTGTGCTATACTTTTTATACACAGAAAAGGTAAATTTTTAACTTTACCATTTGTATGTGCTATTCAGCACAAAAACTGGAAGGTTAATTCCAGAAGCTAATATACTCATTCATGTAATATGATTCTCTCTCTTCATATGATCCTTTAATTGAGACATACTGCTATGTATCCAGAATGTCAGACTCCTATTTTATATTAGAAATATTAATTGCAAAACTTAGCAGCTTCTGATATCACATCACTAAAGGAGGCAGTCTTGGTCATAAAAGAAATAATCTCTCTTCAGAGTCTCTTTGACAACAATTTATTATGGGGAAATTGCGGGGGGGTGGGGGGGTGGTCAGGATGACACACAACAAAAACAAGTTTAAACTGGGGCTTGCTTAGGAAGAATGCATTTAGTGGCTAGAAAAAACCCAAGTGTTCTTTTAAGAATGAGGGAAGCTTTGGCTTAAAGGCTACTCTGACTTGGCACTGGAAGTAGACTTGACGACTGGAACTAATAAGAAATTAATAATAAACCCTGTAACAAAGGAAAGAAATTATAGTAATCCATATGAAGAAGCTGTGAAACAGAAAATTGAAATGGAAATTTAGAGCTGTCAGGACAACAAATTTAGTTGCTACAGCCACAAAAATTAAGTAAGTTATAGGACCAGATCACATTCTACATGTAGTTTTGACCTGCTAGTAGACAAGGGTGGCAAGATCACCAGCAAAATGACCAAGACTGAAGTGTTCATTTACTATTTGTATTTTGTACTGAGAAGGATGCAGGATAACGTACTTTGATTACACAAAGAAAGTAAATTGTCTGAAGTCACTTAGTAAGCAAGGAAAATATTAACCATTAATTAGGTCTAAAGAATTTATACAACATCTGTGGATCCACTATTTGAATGCTCTATCCAGTTCAGAGGCCCAAAATTTTAAGTGATGCTGATGTATCAAGGAAGGTGCTGAAAAGAAGGATAAGGTGATTATAGTGTTTCCTCTCCGTGAGAAAGGCTCTTTATTCCGCGTAGTTGTTTCATTCAGCAGGTAAAATCATAACAAGAATAATCACTTAGAAACTGAAACATAATAAATTCAAATGAGAAATCAAACAGAAAGTTAACAGTAGTGCTGATTAACCTTGAACAAACCCAAGGGAGCACGGAGGTTTTCCAGCTCTCAATGAGCTGAGGTCAGGACGAGGTGCCTTTTTGGAAGATCACACACAGGATTTTAAGCTCAATATTGGAGCGACTAATGAAATGTAATGACCTGTGGTGTGGAAGAGGCCTCATGAATGCCTTTGACTTTAAATGTTCAAATTTATTAATCTTGGAGGGGTGAAGGAAGTTGAAACTCTGTGTTGGTCCCTGTAAGACAGCGGGCCAAAGCCCAGAGATCCGCCTCAGGCTGGAAGCCTGGTTATGCACAATCTGTTGGAGGGGGGCTAGCATGGGGGGCTAGCACGGGGGGCTGGGGGCTGGCAGCCCAGGGGCAATGCCATGCCAAGCTGGCACTGCAAGGACAGTAGGTAGCTGGCATTTTGAGGTGTGATCTTCAGAAGAATTTCTTTTGGTGGCTGTCCCTCGAGGTTACTCGTGCTCCTCTGACTGCAGCTTGCGGCACACTGAGGGAGCTGCTGCTCTTATGCATAGTCAGAGTCGTGGAAAACTTTAAAACAAACGTCTGCCAGCAACACATCATTTCCTGTGGTTGTCCTAGCCTTGAATTTTTCACATTGCTCTGCCTTCCCTCTTACACATTTCAAATCTCTGATCACGCTTCTTTCGCCCCTTTTATTCACTGGAGTCTAGGTTAGCTTTAATGTAGAGACCAGCTTGCACTGCTGATCGCTGCACTTTTTTTTTTCTTTTTTTCTTCTTTCTATTCTTCTTTCTTTTATTTCTGAACTGTGTGGAAAGACTAGGTCAAGTTGTTACTCCTGCGCTGGCTAGTTATGCTCAGTATGTGACATTCCTCTACAGTTGTTCTGATTATGCCACGTCCTACTTCATTCCTTAGGCTGTGTGCAGAGCCAGATTTGCAATAGTCGCTTTTTTCCTATTCAGACAGGCAGATCTGCCCATCTTTTTAGATGGTAAGTACTGACATATCTAGAGCACTAGTAATCGGGCTTTTTACTGCTGTCAGCAGCTAGTATCATCTAACACTGTTGTGCTGTGCACCCAGCAATAAGAAAATGAGGAAACCACAGAAATACAGCTGTGTTCCAAGTAACTCTTGTTTACTACTGTGCATAAACACGCATGGCTTTTCTATTTAGATATGCTGTCTGTCTCTCCAGTGTTCTGGTAGTTTCTACAGCAGATCACAGGGAGAGCACTTTGAATTGTGTAAATAAAACTGGTTTTTCATTTCTAGCACATGAAACGATCCAAAGTGAAGATTATTTCTGAACAAATTGATATGTGCATTAATGTATTTTTGCAGGGCTTTTTTTTTTTTTTAACTCAAAATGAAATGTTTTGAGGCATTTGTACAAAAATGTTTGGAAATAAACCAGAATCTTCGACTAGATTCCAGTTCTTCTGGAAAAGTGGTAAAGAAGGTACTCTCCACCCCACTCAGCTCAGTGATTCGATGCTTAACCCACAAAACAGAAGGAAAGTACAGTCAAAGCAACTGTGAAATTCTGTTTACACAGATACTGGGAGCAAGTCTAGGATGGGTAGGAGGGGGAATGTGTTTGGTTTTGTGGGTTTTGGTTTTTCTTTTTTTTCTTGGAAGCTTGTATCTGAGAAGGAAAGATGGGTTGAGACTGAGAGAATGGTGTACTGAGGAATCATAGCCCTCTGAAGTATTGCGCTCTTAGCACGAGGAAGTATAAAGGCTGCTTAATAAACGGAAGGCAATGGGAAACACACAGAGGAACAAACAATTGAGAAGCAGGTAGAGCAAAACAGTAACAATGACAGTGCTGTGCCAGGGAGATGGAAAAGCAAATTGTGATTTTGGTCCCACCACAAAATTAGTGAAATGTCTCCAGAAACAGTGATGGGTTTGGTGGCATTTGGAGTTTGGTTGGGCGGGGGGGGTGGGGGGGTGTGTGGGGTGGGGTGTTGGCAGGGGGAGTACAGAAAATATGAGAAATTTGTGAGTCATGCAAAGGTTAATATTAATCCACTGGTTGTATTGATGGTTTGAAAAAGTTATTACATGTAGAGGCTTTTATTGAGAAGGTGATGAAGTTACTTCCTACAAAATGTCCGTGTTTCCTTTTGTTGGTGGCAGAACACGTGGGGTCCTGCATCACAATGCTCTGCTCAGGAGGGGGCCTGTGCTTCTTAATTTTTTTAGTACTGTAATGATCCAGTCTGAGATAGCAATACATGTTTAGCAATTCTGATTTAATTTACAACTCAGCTAGAATATAATTATTTTCTGATTATACTTTAGATTTTGTGATAAGACAGATTATTTTTGATGTTTGCAGGAAGAGAAAAGAATCATAACTTTCTTAACATTTATTTCTAGCAAACTGGTTTTTCTGCTAATGCAAGTAAGTAATGATTTTTTTGAGTTTGATTTATTCTAATGTCAGAATTGATTCCAAACTGAAGATAGGTAAGGGTTAATGGATTTCTTTATTACAAATTTTAAATCCTAATGGCTGCACAACAGAGTCCTGTTAATTTGTACTGATGACTGAAAAATTTGCAAATTGGCTAGTAAATATGATTAGAAAACTCACAAAATTATGCGCCATAAATGTCAGTATTCATTGACAGACACTACATAGGATTTGGGTATTATAAAGCTGCTGTATTAGCAAACAAAAACTAATGAGACACCAGCTTAGCACCACGTTTCTACTTCAAGCAGTTGTTATATTCTTGTACCTCTACTAATGCATATGTTGTGTGGTTTTTCTCTTGAATACTTGCCAGGAGTATCCCTGAGGGACACATTCAGCCTTATGGACTTTGTGCATCATACAGGACACATGGAAGGCCAAGCGTGCCTCCTGTATGTCAGCTCTCACACATCTCCTTGTCCATGCCTTTTACCACCTGTGTCAGGACTCTGAAAATTCCTTTGCTGTACTGTACAACCTCTCTCTTAATCACCATTAATTTAATACATTTAAATATATTCAGTTCCTTTCTTTCCTTCCTAAATCTCATTCGATCTCTGAATCTCTGGTAGCATTACCAAGGCCACAAGTCTTGTCCTTTTGAAATGGCTGTACCAATTCAAAGCAGATGCTGTATGTATCTGTAGTTCTTGGAAGAAATATGTATCCCTGGTGGTTGAATAGCACATTTATCTGCTAGGCAGGAGACATCAGACAAAACACTAGAACTCCTCCACTGGTTTCTCAGGAGTCAAAGGTACAGGCAGAGGTTTATTATCTTATAAAAAGCCTGCATCTGCTCTGGTATACTGTGCATCAGTGTGGCTGAGAAGTCCTCATCAGAGGAGGTAAAGAGCAGGGGGATTTTTGGAGACAAGCCCTTCTGAATTATTCCTCTTCTGGGGCACAATTCCCCTCCTCACATTCTGATCCTACCGCTGTGTCTCTGTCCCACATAATTCCTGGGGGCTGGTGCATGCTGCAGTGCTAGGAACTGTCACTGCAGCTCCTTCTCTGAAGCAGTAACCGCTGCTGGCACAAATTCTTGAGATAGCATAGACTTTTACGAGACTCTTACGGAGTTGCTTCCTCACTGCAATCATAGTCCACATGTTGGCCTGCATAAATGAGAAATCACAACACTGGCAGATGTGTTCCCTGCTCAAAAACCTGATTCCGTGCTGCTCTTCTGGCTTAGTCTGGCCTCTGATGCCAGGGTTGCAAGTCCTGGACTAGCAAATTTGTATCCAGCCTTGTACACCCTCTCTATCTGCTTACTCTGTCACAGCTGTCTTGAGGACACCCACATGCACCAAGAGCAGTGACTTCCCTGTTGCACTTAAAGTGAATTGGTTTTGACAGCTATCACTGACAAAAAAAGATGGTGCAGTTGCTATAATGTCACTTCAGGTTTTTTCTTCTTTAAACTGGTGCAGTTTCTGCATTTACTGACAGGATCCCCGCATGCAGGACAAGAGGCAGCAGTGTTACTCACCAGGATCTTGTTCATCTCAACACCTCCAATACACTGAGGTTCCCTGACCTGCAGGGTCTTAGATGACTGTGAAGCCTCTAAAGCTGATGCTAGGTTTGGTGAAGAGGTGGTCCTGTCACTGTGGGGACAGCTCTATACCATTCCAATTACCAGTAGTAGAATATGCATGTGTATACTTACTCAATAGTTAGGGCACAGTTATTTTTAGTAACTTGTAATTTCTGCAAGAGATATTGACTGCATACAGGTAGCTTGGGGTCTTTGGCACATAAAATTTCTGCAGCTGAAAACAGAAGTAGGTTCACAGAGGCATTGGTCATGTATTTCACCCTTTGTGATCTCAGGGGAAAAAAACCCAGAAAACAACCAAGAGAAACCTTGGGGTACGGCTAGTCAAATATCTCTGAGTTCCAGTATGAGAAACTCATGCATGTATATTTAAATAATGGCACAAAAAGAGTAGCTTGTTATTGTAAAGCTTTTATTTAAGCAGGGAAAAGAGAGAGCTAGTTTTGGGGGGACAATTATTTTATAGCAATAAATATCTGAGTTACCTGAGGCACAAGTTTCCTATCTTTTGGGTCACTGAAGATACTTTAATTATATCACTATATTGGGTGCAGGTGGCAAGGTGCTGGACGCTGGGGGGCTGCAGGGGCAGCCTCTGTGAGGGGTGGGCAGCACCGCCCCGGACACAGGCAGCTCCCCAACAGCCCCACTGCCAGCCACAGCTCAGCCCATCAGAGAAGCTGGTGGTGTCTCTCAAAAGGTATTTAAGAGCAGGCAAACCCCCACACAGGTGGTGAGGTGTGAGGAACAGCCCTGCCAGCACATGGGTGTAGAAGAAAAACAGGTGGGGAGTGGTGGAGGTGTTGGTAGTCTTTGTCTTTGTTTCTTACCATCCGACTCTATTTTAATTAGCAATAAATTAAATTAATTTCCCCAAGTTGAGTCTCTTCTGCCTGTGATGGTAATTGGTAAGTGATCTATCTCCCTGTGTTTATCTCAAACCGTGAAGTTTTCCATCTTTTCTCCCCATCCTGTTGAGGTGCAGAATGAGAGAGCAGCTGGGCGGGCAGCTGGCAGCTGGGCAAGGTCAACCCACCACAACTACTTTGATGTAGAGCTCTAAAACATTCTGACTCTGCATCAAATATGTCCATGGTTTCTGCTGACACTACAAGGAGTCTTTGGGTTTTATAACTTCATTCAAAGCAACACAAGAGGAAAACGAGTACAAATGGAAAATCCTTATGCTGCTGAGCTGTTTGGGGGTGAGGGATCACAAAGGGAACTACCCCGTGGCTCGTGTAGCTGCAGTTTGCATAGAGGAATGGGTCTGTCATATTGGTTGCAGTCCATGGGGGAAATTGCTGTGTTTGAATCTCGGTCTGCTCTGTTAGAGATCAAACCACAGTGTGTCTGGGAATAACGCTGGCAGGCAAGCGTTTAACAACAGAGCTAGCTTTTGTCAGCTATGCTTGAAATGGAGTCAGGGACTCCCAGAGATAAAAGCAAAAGCTGTTGCACCCAAAGAGCCACATTTATGTGCACTAACAACATACCTTCTCTGTGAACTGGTGCTGAGGGAGGCTTGCAAGACACACTAATGGTTTCCTCCAGCACTCTCACCTTCTTGGTCTGACTGAGTTCACTGGTCGCTTTGCAGTGCCATACCCGGTTGCAGAAGCTGAGAGGCAACTTTAGTCACAAGGATGAAATTCACCCTTGTGCAGCACCCTAATGGAATTTGAGGGCTGTCTTCACAGAGCCGAGCTTAACCCTGAAGGAATAACAACTTCACAGATAATGCCAAATTTCTTTTGATTCCCTCCCCACCACCACCCCCGACTATACAGTTGGTATAGGGAAGCGAAGTAGTTAGAAACTGAGGGATGAAAACAGCAAGCTACAGGCATGGGTATTACAGAAAAATGTAGTTAATAGTGTTGCTGTGTACATGAGATACAACTTCCTGATGACTCAATAGCATAATCCCATATTTAGTTAATAAATATTTGAAGAGTATTACAATGTTTTTTGTCACTTGCAGTCTTCTACTAGCACCCTAGAGATAGGGCAGCTGGTTAGATAAGCAGATCTTCCTCAGTTGGGGCCCAGTTTAAGACCAGTATTAGAGCTTCGGTGTTGCAGATATTACCTGTGCAGTTCGACCCATGTAAGGAGGGAATGCCGGGTCTGCATGTGCTTCCTGCTGATTTGCATGGGGAAAAAGTGCAAGGGTTAGAGAGAAGACTTGTAGAAATACTTTACCATTCATGCAAGCATCTCAAATGTCTTAATTTATGTATTTTTTATAGATAAACTTGATTAAAATCTTCAATGTAGGACTTTGAATCATATAAACAAGCAGATTTATTAAGTACATATTTACATATTTTAGTGAAATTAATGTCAGTGGGCAAAAAATATTATCACCTACAGTTGAATACATTACTCTTTTAAAATGATGTTTGTTTTCAAAAAAGAAGTGGAGCAGTAAGAGATGTGGTGTTAGAAGCTGGTAGATGCTAGAGTACCTTTTATTTCAGTAATGCTAGCCTTTTCTGCTTCCCCTGTTTAAAATGGTGGAATTAGATTAGTGATGTCCCTCAAAGGATACCTAAACTAATCAGGAAATATCTGAAAGAGCTTCTCTTCTCCCAAAAGGACCTAGTAGGGCTGTCCCATCTGCCATGTATTATTTGCAATAGCAAAAAACTTCTAGGACTACTTAATGAGAAAGGATAATGGAATCATATATATTAATGGTCAAAGCCTGAGTAAGAGCTGATGCCCCGTAAAACAAGGTCTGAATATGTCCTTTGGGAAATGTTTCCTGCATAGATTATTTTTTTAAAATGTATGAAGAAAATGTACCAGGCAGTACCACTTCCAGCTTTAAGGGGCTCACATGCACGTGTCAGCTAGTGAAGGCCAAACCCTGAGACCTATTAGCATCCACAGTCCACAGCTTGTACCCGTCTCATTAAAGGCAGAAGGTTTCACTCCAGCTAGATGACCAGGTCGGATATCCTTATATATCATAAATCACTGCATTCCACTTGGTTACAGCAACATGAGTTTTAATAGGTTTCTTTAACTGAAACAAATTGCTAAATCATACCCAATCCAGTTTGCTAGTGAATGCACCGCTCCTCCTTACGGTTTCTGATAGGCAAGAAAAAGGGAGCTGTATTCTCAACTTTAATCTGCCTTGTTTCAGCTTCTAACAATTAGTTCATGTTATCCCTTTCTTCATGGTATTAAAGATTGTCTTTGTAACAGGTATTCTCTCAGTTCCGGTCACTTCTCAATCTTTTGTATAAACTTCAGCAGATAGAACCCTTGGAACACTGGAAGCCCGAGACCTTCACTCGAGTCCTCAAAACATTTTTCTGGTTCTCTTTTGCACTTCTTGATGAGTCAGGGTTCCTTGACAAATGGATTCCTCCTCTCTAAGAGGAAAAATATCTAATACTCTTTTTTTTAAATCAGTCACCTCAGACTCCCACAGTGGAGATTTACTGGAACTGATTATTGTTTATGTTGACTAAACATAAATGATTTTCACCAGAGAATAGAGTATCTAAACCAAGAATACTACTCTCATAGTGGATGTTTCATGATGTTTGTTCGGTCCCGTTCTTCTAAAAACATTTTTAGGCAGCAAAAGAAAATCAAGATTGCAAAATCAAGCACTCAAAAGGTAATAGATGCTGAAACAAAGGTTGCCTCTTCTTCTCCTCACCTCACTCACACCTAAACCTGCCGCTTCTCCTGGCACTGGTGGCCAGCGCTACCCTGGCTGTACATCTGGCACCAGTTCTACCCAGGCCCCTCACAGAGTGTCCCCAAGACAGCCTTTCAGGACATGCTCAATGTATATATCTTCAGATTATTTAGTTTCCGGAAACTGATTTGTCTCTAATGATCTTACACAAATAGAGCTTTCAAAGTTTTTTGTGTAGCCAAACTTGCGTTCCCTTAGGAAAAACAAAAGGTACATCCTTAAATGCAACTTAAGTGGAATGTTCCCCGTACCACAGCTCTTAATAACTGTTTGAAAATGTATTTATATTGTGACATATTCAAGCAAAGTATTTTCAAAAAAACCCTCAGCTCTGGGCATAAGCCCAGCATAGAAAATTTCTCCTGTTTTCCCAAATTCAAGGAGCAATGAGTCAAAGACCTGGATTGCTTGGCCCTGCTGTACTAAGAATCAGCTGCATATTTGCAGATACAGAACCATAGGCAGCAAGAGAATTTTAACACCTGTGAAATTTAGCATTTTCCAAGATAACTGACAGCTGAATGATTTTTTTCAGACTTGTGTTTTGGGAGTAAATACCAAAGTCCTTTACGGATTTTGTCATAATGTCCTGAAAAAAATCTCAGAAATTCTCAGAATCAGCATTTTAATGAAATTCTTGCTGATAAAGTATGGATGATTCAAGGTTTTTACAAACCACTTGTCTTCCCACAGCTCCTTAGTAATTCATTGTAATTTCATAGGACAGGAAAAGAATATTCTTCACAAGGGAAACAGTAGATGGAGTGCCAGATGAAATACATAATTAGAACACCCATAACATATATAGTCTTCTCTCTTTTCACTGTTCATCTTCTTCCAAATTGCAGTTGGTTAGTAAAGTTATTTTCTTTTCTTAAGTGTGTTTTTTGTGCTGTGGCTGTCAGCTGTTTTTTCACCTTTCTTTCAGACAGGTTTTAGTACATTTTAACTCTGACAGTAACAGGAGTTCTCACAGAACATTTTAAGAAATTATGTCATTCAATTAGTCTCAATAGCCAAAGAACGAGAGTCTCAGATCAGTGACCAGGTTTGTAGTGTAGCATCAAAAATATAAAAAAACCCCAAGTTTTAAACAGGGATGTATTTTTATTAGTTCTATCAATAATTTATCCAGTGATTTCCATTACAGATAGGAGTTGTAAATAAAGAATTCCAAAATTATTAAGAAGTAACGTCTGAAAATTAATGAGTGAAATTATGTATTTTATTAGAGGTTTCGGAAAGCATACTTTTCATTTACTTGTTGAAACTTATAACCAATCAAAAGGCTTGATTTGTCCCCTTACTGAACATCCTTTTACAGAGGAAGTCAAGAAAAAGCAATTCTTGGCATCAGAAATCTGGAAATAATGGAACTGTGGAGAAGGTTTCCTTTCTACAAGCTGTCCCTGGGTATGGGTGTTAGACTGCCCCAGTGCAGAAAGTCCTGTGATGATCAATGTAGTTGTGAGGTATGTCCAAAACACGTTGCTGCTCTGCCTTTGTAATTTGCAGTATCTGCCAAGATTTTCTTTTGCAGTTAGTCCTCCAGCCGTCCAATGATGGACTAGGTGAAATATGGCAAACTTCTTTTTTCAAGTTTTGTTTCCCAGGCCAGCATGTGACGCTTCATTTTCACTGTCTTGCAAATGTCACATACATTTGTTTCTTTGTGTAGCAAATCTCAAGATTTACATAAGTCAATACTTGCAGCATTCTTGAAGCCACAACCATGTACACATGTGTTGGAAAGTGGTGAATTAAAAATTATATTTGACTGTCCTTTTGTGAATAAAGATTTAAATGACTGAAAATGTTATTAATGATATCAGTGTAACGTCTTCATACTGATGTGATTAGGATGACAGGTTGACTAGTATATTTAAATTTTTGTCCCTTATTTTTAGTATTAGCTTCTCCTGAAGAAGTTTGAATTGGGAAGAATAGAATGAAGCAGAGATGTTGTCTGCGTAGTGAATTTACCTAACAGATCAAACGTTTTCAGGAGAAAACTTGTATGGAGGCAAGACAAGGTGAAGGCTTTTGCTTAGAGCAAAATGTGTCGGCAGAGTTTTAGAAAATCTGTATGTATTATCCCTTCCATATTTTTTTTTCTTCAATTCTACCACCTTCTGTATAATTGCCACTAAACTGTGTTTTATTTCAATCAAAAAGGTAGCTTGGGATTCTAGCTTAAGTTTCCTAGCCTGATTGCAAATACATATTGAGAAAGTCTAATAAAAATGAACTTCAAGGTTCTCAATTCTGGTCAGGTCCCAGTAGTTTATCCTGATGATAGGTAATGGTCTGGCATCATTTTAGGGGTCTGAACCAGCCTGACAGCATTGCAGGTTATTTGGTACCCTTGGACTTAGCACAAGTGTGATGAGCCAGGGTAGGAGTGTGCACATACAAGTGATTTCAGTGGTGTTGCAGCCTGAGGTTCTCTCTCTGGATACCCCTCTGCTGCTCTGGTTGGGCAGAAAGAGGAGGATCAACCAATTCTATTACTAGTGCTTTCTGTGTCCTTAGCTGAACTGCAGTGCCACCATAGAATCATAGAATGGGTTGGGTCAGAGGGGACCTTAAAGACCATCTAGTTCCAATCCCCTGCCACGGGCAGGGACCCCTCCCACCAGCCCAGGTTGCTCCCAGCCCCGTCCAGCCTGGCCTTGGGCACGGCCAGGGATGGGGCATCCACAGCTGCTCTGGGCAGCCTGTTTCTGTGTCTCGCCACTCTCGCAGAGATG
This sequence comes from Falco rusticolus, assembly GCF_015220075.1. Taxonomy (NCBI): domain Eukaryota; kingdom Metazoa; phylum Chordata; class Aves; order Falconiformes; family Falconidae; genus Falco; species Falco rusticolus. The sequence goes on along the minus strand of NC_051193.1, from coordinate 15,659,975 downwards.
ATTTTCTTCCTGTTATCTAATCTAAATCTACCCTCTTTCAATTAAAGTCATTCCCTCTTTTCCTATCACTACATCTGCAAAACCAGTAGAAAGCCAAGGTATCCCCTGGGGAGGAAACTGTTGTGAGACACCCCGGACTCCTCCAATGGCATATTTCCATAAGGGATTACTCAAGACACTTGATTCTTACTCCGAACCTGTTGTGATTGTATTTGACAATGTCTGTATATCTTCATATTTGCACATGGGAACCTTAAGACCATATGTAAAGATACAATATAGCTACTGTTAAAGTTTTCTTATTGGGTGAAACGTCTGCTACTACCTGATCATCGCATTTGTCTGTTTTCCTCCTGCCTTTCTGGCATGTATCTCTTGGGTTTTTTTGTCTGTTCTTTATTCTTTAGAAGGTTATTTTAAAAAATGATAGCTTTAGTGGTGCTCAGAAGGCACCTGTCACATATGGGACACTACTAGGTGTAACATGTAATCATGATAATCAGCCCCAGAATTTGAAATGATGTGGTAGTAAATGTGAAGCCTGTAGATTCACAGTTCCTCTGAAACCTGTCAGTTATCTTTAATCTTTAAGTAGAAGAGCTGAACTGTAAAAAGAGCTTCATGTGAAAGTTGCAGATTGAAAATGAATGCCTGGCTATTAAAATTAATAGGTGTCTAATAGCCAAATTATTTCAAGCATATGAAAAAAAAATCTGAAAAATACTGTGTACAAGTCCATTTTAGCAAAATTGTCTTATTTAAGCTTGTGGTACTTTATCGGTGCCATAGATGCTAAAACACATGCAAATGTGACCCATATTATGATTTTGCTAGTAATTATTTTCAGTTACTTTGTAATTATATATAGCCCTTTACCTAAGCACTTTGTAAAAATAGAGATCTTTGAAAAAGCTGAAAACGTATCACAAGGAATAAATACATCATTCTGCCAGTTCAGCTTTTAACGTAATGTGGAAACCATTGGATTAAAAGCATTCGGTATCACAGGTCAACTGCACTTACTAATCACTGCCTCAACAAAAGAGATTGACTTTGTTGGTAGCTGGCTGCAGTAAGAATAATAAATCACTTCATAGATTGTATCTATTCAGTTCACAGCTTGATCACTACTGTTGCTCACCTTTCCTCTGAAAAACATTAATGCTCTTCGCTTTGTCCAGGAAATAGAAATTGCTCATGGAATCTCCTATTTGTTTTAAGTGAACGAGCAATACAGCTTAGGCACAGTGGTTCCTGAAATGAAGCATTGTCAGCGTGGTGGTTGCAATGAATATTTATACTGAAAATTAGAGGGAGGGATTTTTGGTTGGGGTTTTTGTGGCATTGTTATTTTGTTGTGGTATTTTTTTAGACAGCCTCTGACAGATGATTGTGCTGCTTTATGCCTTACAGTTTCTGTACTTTGTTATCTGTGAAGACTGCCATAATATAACTTTGCAGGTAGAACTGCAGGCAGGCATCTTGTGAAGGATGAGCCTCCTGGGATACTGATTGCATTACCATGCTGAACAAAATTGCTGTAACAAAAAATGTTTAGCCAAATCTCCATAGAAAAAAGTGACGTTCATTCAAATACATTTTCAAAGGAAATCTTCTGAAATAGAGGAATTACCTAAATATGTCTTTGAAATAACTAAGTATGCAGATGGAAGATGAAAAATCAAGTGTTTGCTGGCATACTATTTTGCTTTCAAGCTGCAGAGTTTTAATTTTATTAAGAATGAAAGTGATGCCCTGAATACTTATTGACACCAATATGTCTCTGTGCCAAAAAGAAAAGTCTGTCTATCTAGAGCCAGGTTTGGAATGATAAATTTGGAGGAAAAATTGGGCCTAGAGCGAAGCACTGACATGCTGGGGCTGAGGGGCATAGAGATGTAGGCATGTTCTTGTTGAAGCAAATACCCTTCTCCATTGACTTCATTGGTTCAGGCTTATGTCTTACAAAAGGAGAAAACTGCTTCAAACGTGAGCTACAGATGGTTAGTTCCGTAAAACCAAGTTTTGGAGCTGACAGTATACCCTTTTGTAGCCAACACCTAGATAAAAATAAGTTTAAATGCTTTGCTTTGATTGTGGATGTTTCTTCTCTAGCTCACGCTAGTAACTGAGTTGTAATTTGAATGTGATTATTATCATCTAGTTATGTGACCTCGCTGTCTTGTAAAGAGGAAGAAATGGTTTGAATTCAGAAGTGTTCCAGCTTACAAAATGGGTCTTGGAAGGTGCTGGATCCTTGCCTGCATAAATATTTCAGATACTGTTAACAGAGTAACATCCTGCTATTAAACAATGAAATGAAAGGTTTATGATAGTCCTTTGTAAATCAGTGGCAAGAAAAATGAAAGTACAACAAACGCTGTTAATTTAAGTCAGTTTCCAAAACTATGTCGCACATATAGGTGCATTTAAATGAGCATGTTCTAGACATGCAATTAAGTTGGTTGTGGTTCAGCTAATGAAATACGGGCATTGCTTTTCACATACATCCTCCTGAGCATTCAAACTTTAATATATTATTGTGCTTAAGGCAGGTTCTTGAAACACGGGGGTGGGGGGAGTGTTATTGCCTGTTAGTCTCAAATGCAGGAAAACATAATATTGCTATAAAACGCTAAGGATATTTTGATACAGAGGTGATAAAAGAAAAGCTGTTCAATTAGCTATTATTTTAAATGATAAATTATAGCATGTCATTCTTCTAAAATAATCAAGTAATAGCCATTCATAAAAGCGTCATGTATCATTGTTATTGGGTTTTCCATGCCTTTTGAAATAGCGTACTCTTTGCAACTACCTTTTCAGCTTTCTTTTGCAAAGAGGTTTCTCTGCCTTGCTGCTTTAGTGTACTTCCAGGGTCGTGACCGACTGGCCTATGAGTTGCATTAAATTCATGTATTTAGTCTGAAGTTTGCATCCTTCTGGAATAGAGGCTAGGTGGAGATGACAGCTAAACAAACTGCATTATTTTGGAAAGGGCTAATTCTTGGAGAACTGGGGACAGTTATGTCATGGAATAGACTACTCATACTTGAATGGAAAAGAATACAGCTTCAAATAGGTTCAGCTGTACCTGGCCTGGGCTATTAGCTGCTTTATGGTGACAGAGAATGTGGGCATTTTACCACATGCATCTGTAGTAGATGAATCAAATGCTGGAATAATTTATGTGGCAATGAATAAACATCTATTTATTTATATATCTCTTTATAAATATCTATATATAGAGATACAGTTATATTTACGTGGTTTTTAAGAATAGCATGGGACACATGCATAGGATGTTTACAATTGTGTTATAATGAATATTGAGACCGCGATTCCTACACTTTCTTGGGGATCATTAATAACTCCAGCCTAATAAAAGCATGGCCAAGGAAAGAAGAGCATTCTTGGAGGACAGAGGCAGACCTGTGGTCCTAGGCTCGTTTCCTGCTGCTGTAGGACGTAGGGGTGCTGAGGCAGGGGAGAGCTGCTATGTGAAATCATGTACCTCGCTGGGGAAGTGTCTTTACAGGGGAGTCCAGATGTTCCTGTTTAAAGCCTGTCTTTGAAAACCACCCCTTTTTCCACAGTGGGATGATAACCACAGCCAATAAAAACCTTTGTCTAAAGGGAAATGGGGAGCTTACCGCTCGCAGGGCGGGAAGAGAAAGTAATCTATAAAATGTTTCCATGGTAGTGGTTTTCTATCTCTCTTCCAGGCCTTCAGAATATTCCAGTTCAGTAATACCTATTATCTGCTTCTACTTCATTTCTTTAACTAATGTGCATTGAAAATGTTCGCTTATCTACCTGGGCTGAATGGAGCTTTATATACCATATGTATTCCTGTTAAAGGCTGAACGTATTTTTATATTACTTCAGTTTTTCAATTAACCTTGCTTCCACGTATTTTACAGCATTAAGAGCGGTTTAGTGTTAAACAGAACTCGCATCTCCTCACAACTAGTCTCCTCCCCCCGTAAATGCAGCTTTTCTATGCTGTATGAAACCTTGGCATAGCTTAGTTACATAACCAATTCAATATTGGATTTACATTATTTCTAGGAAATAACAACAGTGGTAATTTTCCAGTGTTTTACTCCACTATTAGATATACTAGCAGGTGTTGCTGCACTGAGCTGCATTGCTTCTTAATAAAGCATGGACATCAATTTTTATTCAAGGTGGATAGGTAGATGCAGCTTTTTAATGTACCTGCATACAACTACAGAAATAAAAATTATTATTATTTTGGAAAAATCTATTAAATTCGGTGCATTTACATGGCAATAGGTGAAGAATAGATTCATGAAGGAGAGGAAAAATGGTGAGTAATCTCAAATGTATTCGGTACTACTGGACTTCTGTTGTGTCACATAGATTAGTCTGTGTAAAATATTTAACTGATGTGTAAATTAATGAGTATTTTATGATAATCCATTCAGACAAGTTGACTACAATAAGATGTAAAATCAAGCATTGGGTTCATAGTGAATTATAGGGTATTATCAGTTCAACCATTGGTTACTCTTCCTCATCTCTAAATTTTTAAAAGTGCTTGTCAATGTTTGGTCAAGATTAATGTTTCTCTTGCTAAGGTCTTTCTCTTTGTTGTGCTTGATACCATCTGTGACATGTTGTTTAGCAATCTGATGTCATGGGTGCCATCACAGACCATGGTGTTTCACAATATAAATTTCACATTTAGGTAATCATCAGTTCTGTCTTCTCAGCTAATTGTTCCCCTCTGAATGCACATTTGGATTCGTCTTGAGAATATGTTTCTTTTCAGGCTTTTTAACTTAGAATTTTGACTTTTTTCTCTCATTGTCACTCTATCTTAACTACTGACTTTGCCAAAACAGTATAAAATTTTATCCGAACCATTAATAACAAAATATCTTCCTCAAAAAAATCTCCCTTCTCAGTGTCTTACAATAGTTTACTTTTGCTAAGCTTTCTGGAACATAAGTGCTCATATTATCCCCAAGCTCTCCTTGCTTCCCAGGACTATAAATTTGCCTTATATAAATCATAACGTTAGTATTCTCAGACATTGTATCAGCCATTTGTCTGCCAATGCTTTGAGGGGCTTGCTACTGCCTCTGCTCAAAACTGTATGTTCAAAAATCCTTCTGGATTGCCAGAAATATAGTAGGATTTCTAGCATGCATCTTTCTATCCCTAGAATGGACTTGACTGTGAAGAAAACAGAAATTTGAACCCAGATTATCAAATGTTCATGTCCTCACACTGAAACGTGTCCCATGAACACGAAATACTTCATATGTTTTTCCTCAAAGTACAAATCATAGGATTTTTCTGAGGTAAAAAGCACAGTGGAATAAATATCCCTGTGTCTTTTAGCCAGTTTAGACTTTGTGTCTGAATGTAAACCAGGTATTCAGAGACTTGCAGTCATTTTTGAAGTGCTGCAGCTCCATGGTAAATTAAACTCATCCACATGTCAAGTTCTATTCATCTGTGAGAGATACCACAAGTTTTTAAATAAAGATCCGATTATGACTTGGTCTAGCAAGGGTGGAAAATGCCTGGTGACTTTATTGTCTCTTCTCCCTTGGTCTCCTTGCACAAAAGCAAGCGATGTTCCTGAATTGATTGAGTTCAGCATCTGCCTTCTCTCGGAGTCTCTCAAAGCCCTCAAGACCACTATTCTTACAGATACTTTCTCTGCTTGTTGCTTTGTGCAACAAGGCATTTCTAGTGACCAAGCTGCCTTCCTCCATGGTACAGTCATTCTTTTTTCCCCTCTCAATTCTGTCAGATGCCTAGCTACTATAATTGAAATCTTTACCCACAGTGCTAATCTCCTCTTCACCACCTTTGACTCGTTCCTCAAAGCCTCTTCTCCCACCATAGTTTCTTTCTCTGAGAAGGATCTTGACAATTGCTTCCCAGTGAAATCTAGTAAATAGATGATCTTCATCTTCCAAACTCCTCCTTTCACTCATTGTTCATTCCTGACGCAGTCCTCTAGCCTGTCACAAGTTATGAAGTTTTCCAGCTGCTAGCCTTCTCTGCTCATCCACTTTATGGAGTGGCCCCATCTTATCCCTTGTTTCCTCCAGTCTGTCACTCTGTTCATCCTCTTTTCTCACACAATTCAAGCTTGCTTTAGCCTTTCACTTCTTCAAACTGTCCCAGCGTTTACCCCACGCGCCCTTCTAAGAAGCTCTCATCCCTGAACACCTGGAGCACACTACGGTCACTGCCATCTGATTCCCGTTCTTTGCAGTCAACAGGAACTGCTCAAACCAGTCTGTAATGATTTTCTCCAGTCCAATCAGAGAATCAGTGCTCCCCCTTGGACCAGGTGAACCGATCAGGTGTTTCAATATATATTTAACTTTGATAATCTTACTGTGATCCTTTCTTCTTTGGGCTTCCATGACAGTGCCCTTTCCTCCCTGTGCTCTTGGTGAAGCTGCCTTATCAGACTTTGCAGGAGTGTACAGGAAGGTCAGGTTTTTACTTCCTTCCTAGTTTATCCTTGAGGTGTCCCCCATGAAAGCACAAATTCAGCTACCATGTTAATGAGGCTTATTAGGAATGATATGGACCTCTGTACTTCAAACCTGCCTCTTCCTACCCAAACTAAAATCTGTTTCCGTGTGAATATTGAAGTAGTATCTCAAACCAAAACTAAACTCGTAACTAAAACTCCGGTCCTTATTCTTTCTGCAGAAGCCCTCTCAGTTACTCTTTCTCATGGTGTCTGTTAACAAGATGTCACCTCATCTGCCACCCAAATTCACTCCCTGAGCATTTTCTTCAACTGAGATTTCTCTTTGCCACCTCAAATCCAACTGGCATGTGAAGTCAGACACGTCGTCCTTCCTGGCCATCCATGTTGGCTTTCAGACCTCCTGCACTGTAAATTTGTTTTCTCAGATCTTGACAAACATAATCTTACCCAACTCAAATAATGCTGTTAGAAAATTCCTTTTCCTAGTTTATTTTTTTGTTTTGGCCACATTGCTTTCTGACCGTAACACTCAGGCAATATGCAACTCTCCCTTTGCTCTTTTAGGCAGCTTATTTGTCTTTTTGCTGCTTTGTGCCATCTTAGTCAGCATGAAAACAACAGCTTCAACCTCAGTTTGAGTCATGATGTCCATTTCCCCCTCAACTCTCATTTTCAAGCCAGCACCTTCATGCTTTCGCCCATCAAAACTCTTAAGGCACTTCTGCAAAAAAAACTGATTCTTCAAATCTTTCCTCAAAATGTGCCTTTGCCAGGCTGCCTACAAAAAGTACTGCTTGACGTAATGGCTATTACCTTCTTTTACTTCATACTGACCAATTGCCTTTTGTCCTCAATCCAATCCACTGTATAAATTCTGAGGAGTTTTTTCCACTGTGCATTTAGGTAGGGCTAATGCTGTAAGTCCGGGCCCATGAGCAGGACGCAGAGGTGCTGTGGTAAACAGCACTGAAGGGACCAGTAAAGGCCGGGAGGAGCTGAAGTCATGGCTGTATCCCTGCAGAACGGGCCTGGCACACGGTTCTAACAGTTAATATTTTTTGGCAAAAACACAGATATGGAAACTATGTCCGTGGCCAGATGTGCACACAGAGAGCTGCCAAAACAGAGCGGTATACTCTGTAAGCCGTGCTGTTTTCCTCAATAATGTACGCAGAGATGCTGGTCCTTACCTTGGAAAAAGTGAAACACTGAATAAACTCTGGGATCTGCAGCTATGGTTCTGGGGTGGTTTAAAGTATTGTGAACTGATGCTTAACCAGCTAAGCCATTCCCTCCAGCACCCTTTTGTTGTAATCTCTCTCCAAAGATATTAAAAATACAGAAACCTTGGCCAGGTTGTAGTTGATCTAATTTATAAAACATTTTCTGGGTATTAAAAGCTAGGGCAATGCACTAGCAGTTTTTAAATTGTGTTAAATATACTGTAAACTCCCAGAAAGAACCTTTCATTGAAGATTATTGTATGAAGATTTGAAGATTAAAGTGTCTAGATTAAAGATTAATGTGAAGTGCACTGGGAAATTGTTTGATGTATAAGGAGCTATATAGTATATTAATCGTGCACTTTTCAAAACTGCCTGAGGGATTTAGACACCCAGTTCTCTTACATGTCTTTGAAAATCTCACTCTTAGGAATTTGTTGTTATATAGTGAAAATGGTAGTATCTTCATTGGGAGCCTAAGTAAAAGAGGAAAGGAAAGGTGTGGGGACCCCCTGTATTCATCTAGGGCTTGATGCTGGCTCCCTTACTGTTCTTCCTGTTTTGAATTTGCTCTGTTGTTGTATAGAGGCAACTTGGATTTGAGTGCTATGACTTCATAAAACTGGTCTGACCCAAGAACGCTGCACCACCTGCCTATGTATTTCTTGTCATCAATTCCATTTCTTTGCTTTCACATCAAGATAGTTTTTATGTTCTCTTAAATAGAAGTAATTGGAATAATTTTTAAAATAACCATGTAAGCATTAATGAAACAAATGTATATATATGTACATATCTGTATTTACAATGTAGGATGTGTTAATTAAAAGTCAATAGCAAAAATAATTCTATGTTATACATATATTTCATAAAATAATCCTGGTGCTGGAGTTTCTCATTTTTTTTTTAATACAGAAATTTCAATACTTTAATGAAAGAAACGTTCCACATGTGGTAGAAATTACAAGTTTGCTTGTCCCTGAACTGCTGCAATACAAATAAGCTGTTAAATGCCAACTCTGAATGTTATTTTTCAGATGTTAAGAGAGATAATCCTGTATAAAACTATTAGGAGGCAAATTTATTTGAGCTTCAAAACCTCTTTGATCTGAAATGAAAATGAACTGTGCATGAGTGTATGCTTCATTAATTTGGGGTTGGCCAATTGTGTGCATTTTTGTTTGTTTCGTCCATGAGGCATCTTACTAATGCAGTTTATTAAAACAAATACTGCAATAGAATGGTTTATTTCCTGGTAAAATCTGTTGCATGGCTTTCATAAAAGGACAGTTTCTCTATAGAAAGTACCAAAATACCCTGTGGGAATCAATACTCAGGTTCACAGTCACTTGAAAAGCCAACGTGCTGGTGTGTTGCGTTCAGATCTATTTTAATGGTCTTATCATTAAACCTGTAGTAGGCATTTATAAAGTAAGGCTTCCATGGGTACTGGGAAAGTGTGATTAAAAATAATCATCTGTCTGATGAATATTTTCCTCTGACTTTTGGCAGGATCACTCAACTGAATTCGTGCCAGACTACAGGAACACTGATGCCAGCAATTTGAGGATCTTCACATTTGGTCTCAGTGGTAAGGTCTAAAGATGCCTTAGCAAACCACATTAGAATATTACCGTTTTCTGTTATTTTACACTGAAACTGTGTGAAAAATGAAGTATTTCCTCTTGACCAATGCAAGGATAGAGGGATGTAAGAATATATATTGATCTGCAAGGGATTGAGCTCAGAATGCAAGTTCTGAGCTATTTTCATCAAGCTAAAATCGGAAAGGCCATTTTTATTGTCCTCTCTACTAAGTAACTCCTCTCAGAAGGCTTGACATTGTACATTTTGAAGAATGTAACCATTTACAGAAGGATGGTGGGCAGGCTCCAGAGAGAAAGTAAAATGCACAAAAAGGAAATTCAGTGGTTTCCTCTTGCTGAAAACTGAGCAATAAGTTGTAAAATTACAAATTATTTTCCTCTCTAATGCTATCTTTGCGGTAACTAGTCTGATTGCTCAGACCTTGAGTCAGATTCTCAAATACTGCTGTGGAGCCCTTGTGAAGGTATGCAATCTCTCTGCATCTTGAAGCTCAGAATTTCTGGTGCAGAGATAAATTCTCAGCTTTGGTTAAAGAGAAAAGGAAGAGGGAACAGCTGAGTCCTGCCATACTTCTGCATCAGTTTGGAATAACTTTTCAGGAAAAATGTTACTGGGTAGTGTGGGGTAGTTCTTTAACAGGAAATCTTGTTGGTTTGTAAGTGTTCACCTTTTGGGGGAAGAAAGTTGCAAATTTTATATTATAATATTGTCTGTGCTGATATTTTCTTCAAAATTATTCTCACCATTATGCCACATACTGCATTAAATATTTTGGGACCTTGGGGAAAGTGGGAGGGCAGAGGAGGCATACCACTGCGCGCTGTACTCCAATGGCCACTGTTAGAGGCAGGATATAGAGAGCCCTTCGACCTCACCCTGTCCAGTCATGCTCATGCTGGTTTTAGATCCCTGTGATACACATATGAAGCATCACCACTTCCAAGTCCTGATGATTCTAGGCTATTGAAGTATATTCAACTGCAAAACCTAGAACTCTTCTGATAGGGGAAAAAAACCCCCAGTATTCAGCATCCCTCTAGCAATTTATTATCATTAACCAAGTAGTTCAATAAAATCTCTGCTTCAGTTTAAAGGTGTGTTCAACAACTATAGCATTCCTATCCGATCATGCTCTTTTCATAAAAAAATGAGCATAATAATTTGTTATCATGATTCCTCAAGACAGATTACATTTCCTTATTGCTGGGTAACTGTTATAATGTTGGAATGTGTTCCTAATAAAGGACAGTATCTCCCTCAGAGCATACTGTACTAGTAACGCACTTTATTAGAAATAAAAGAATACAGCATTCATATCATGTTACTTGATCACATAACCAAGGTGCAGAACAATGGACTATCAAGGCAGTTTTGTAAGGAAATAATATGATCCTAATAACACAATTCTAAACTTTTCAAATGGTTGTTTGACACTAGTAAGTTCTGTGTGCACTCATAAGTTGGAGAGCTGAAAGTCAGTGCTGTTCTGACAGACAGAATTCCTGGAAGCTAGGAGTGACTGGTACTGAGCTACTAGATCTTTTTCCCCTGGAAACAGAAGACACTAATGACCCAGTAAAGGAAAGCAAGAGAGCCTCATTTGTTCTGTCTTAATGAAGGCAAACGAAAATCCATTATAAGTCATCCAAGGCCCAGCCCTGTGACAAAACCCCTGTTCACTTCAGCAGGAGCAACATGGGTAACAAACACATAAGCACTAAGAAATACAACTGGTTTCAGATAAAGTCCTTTAGGACCTAGGAGAAAAATTTGACCAGCTATAAATACACACAGGGAGAGAGAGAAATTTCCATGTTCACGCTATCAGTAAATATGTAGCATATGCCTCAGAAGGATTAATGACCTTCAGGGCATACAGATGACCAGTTCACTTGTTCCGCAGTTACAGAGTCAAAAAATAGTTTATTATTATGTACAATTAAAAAAAAAATGTGTGTATATGGACGTGTGTTGAAGTGAGGAAAGAAGAGTGTTACTTCTTAGTGCATTTCTTTATTTGACCACCCCTTCACACTTCGTTTCAGCTTTTATATGTTTTTTTGTGTTCATACTTTATTATATTTTTTGAGGCAAGAAAGGTTTTCAATGAGTTGATGAATGTCCGTATTAAATTGGATCCCCTTTTTTAATTAAGTTCATCTAAATTTAATTTTGCAATTTTACTTCAGTAAACTCATCCGACTCCAGATGTTGAATGTGCTTTTCCTATTCCTGCTCTCACATAATTGTACCTGTAAAAGATTTATGACTTAGAGAGGCATTTCTGAACACTTTTGAGTGTTTTCAGCATATGTTTCATGGATGGCTGGTAACATGACCAATTAGCATCCAAAAATACTGCTCTGCACCCAGGCTTTCTTTTAATAGGATGTTAGTTTTATTAGCTTGAACTTTAAACAAATAATCAGTTTAAAAGAAACATTATCAAAGCATTTCAAATTATAAAGGGATATTGTGTTCAACAGACATTTTAAAAGTGAAAGAGGAGTCTCCAGAAGCTGCAGGATGCCATAAGAAAAAAATATAACCAAGAATTACTCATATTGATTAAAGAAAACCCCAAGCAATTTCTGTATGTTTGGGCCCCTTCCTTTCATTACAAGTGTGGTGGTGAATTATTCGGTGCCGTCAGTGTGTTACTTGAACTTTGTAACCATGGGAAAAATATACTTGTTTTTGGTCTTATTGGTCTTAAAAATTTCAAAATGCTTTTACTGATTTTGCTAATGCGAGCAATGACTTTGCAGACTATCACCACATACTTTTCATATTCTGTCATGTCTTCTGATCAGTGTGAATGGCTCTTATTCTATGATTTACTCTGAATTTGCTCCTTAAATCTGGGCATATCCAACAACATTTTATGCAACACATGAGGCATTATATTATGAGGCTGTGGTTCTCGTCAAAGAAACAGATACCCCAATTAAATTTTCAGGTAATATTGAAAAGACTATTCCAATTAGAAACAATAAGATGGTTGTATTCTTTTTTTTCTTCAAAACAGAATCACTTTCCTTGAGGTTTTTTGCTGATGTAAGCCCTTTTGATACATTTATTTGAAATATTTATCCATGCAGTAAACAAATCCAGTTTGAACATTTGTGTCAATTCAAGGCTCATAGGATGCAAACTGCTCTAGGCATGATTGGCAAACTGTCACTCCAGGATTGTTTGGAGGTTTCCTCAGAACAAGTAAAATTACCAGTTCCAAGCATCAGTAATGGTACTATGAATTACCTTCTCTGGTGGGTTTGTTTGGTTTTTTTTCTCTTTTATATTCTTACAAGCCTTCATAATATAACTTGATACTTACTAAAGAATTCAAAGAGTTGTTATAATTGTAGCTGTGGTCCATGTGTTAGGAAAGGGATGGACTAAGTGACCTAGTAGTTTACTCAGGAGATGTCAGTGTCAAGGCAGGCTATAGAGCAGTGTCTTTGATGACTTTCTGTAGGCAGCGGAGGAGGGCAGTCAGGGAGCTCCCTCAGTCAGAGCGGCAGCCCTGGAAATTTGACTCTTCTTTTGTGCTCAGGTTGTATCTTTCCAGTGAAGGTCAACCTTGTGGTGAAAATCTCTTCTGTGAGGGTTAGACTTGGGCATCTGTCTCATAACACATTTTACTACCGTTATTTGAGTTCATCTCTGTTTCCCAGAAGGACTTTTCTCCATTCATGAATAGAATGTGCGATTTTGCATCATTTTCATTTCCCCCGGAATTCTTGGTGGTGCTGGGTTAAAGTAACTGCAATACATAATGTGAAGCAAGTATACACTTAATGGAAGTTTTAGCAAAGCGACTGAACTGGCTTATTTAATTTCCAGCAAAATAAAGAAACAACAATCCTCCATTGGGTGAAGTGCCTCTGAGCTTGAGAGGCTTCATGTGGAAGTCTGGATGAGACCCAAAGAAGGAACCACTTAGAAATTACAAAATGACACAGTTTATGTTATTGTTAAATTGTCAAGATTTGCTATATATTTGTTGAGATGGTAACCATACAGGGTGTTTTCAAAGACACTAACTAGAGAAGGGTATGTTAAACCTCCAAAGTCTAAAGAATGCCTAATGACTGCCTGCCAGTACAGCTGAATCCTGCTGGGTAATGGGGGAATGCCTACCATGTAGATATAAAGGGGGTTATTTAGGAGACCCAGTGAGCTGTGAATTATTGCCTAGGTTGTCACAAAAAAAAAAAAAAAAAGAAAAAAAAAAAATGAGTTGTGAAGAGGAAAGAACGTGTACTGAGTTCTGAATAGCTTTGTGATACTTTTTTTGAGATAGATGAGGAAACTTATATACACTCTCTGCAAAAAGAGATAATCTGTTTTGTCAGATTGCAGATGCACCAGCCACCTAGATTACTGTGAAAAACCCATTAAAGAAACAAAACTGGGTTATTTTTATGCCTGACAAATGCATGAATCATAAGAAAATAATATTTGCCCAATAACTGAATTTAAGATCTGTATTGATCTGGCTTCCACTGAAGTCAGTGGGAACATTTCCACTGGTTTTAATGGGACTTGGGCTGAAACCTGGGGGAGTTAGAGTTGAGAGCTGGATTGACAGGAGAGGTGGTGGGGAATACCTGCCGAGCCCGCTTGTATTGTGCAACATTAGCACAAAGCAAATGGAATTATAAACTGGGAAATACTTTTAAAAAAATTGTCACATAGTGTGCTGAAGCTCATAATCTGAATCCCAAATGAATACTTGGGAAAGCTATACTCTGTACTTATAGAAGGTTACATATATGCAAATAAATTTTAAAAAATGGGAAGAATTTCACCCAAATTATGAAGCTCGTCTCTCTGTTCCCCTCAGGCATTTCATCACAGACTCAGGGTAGTAGGATCTAAACGGGCTGTTGTTTCTATTATATTAAACTCATACAATCTCTGAATTTTCTGTTCCATTATATAGTAACAGGCACTTACATACTGTCATCTTCTTACCTCTTTAAATGGAGTATGTGAGTTTGCAAGTATGGTGAAAGAAAGGGCATAGGAAATGAAAGTAACTTACATCAGCTGTGTTTAATTTTTTACAGCTACTTCCTTTAAGCAGATCTAGCTGGAAATATTGTCTTGTTTTTCAAAATTGTAAATGACTTTTCAAATTAAAGCTTTTTCTTTTTTAAATCCTGCTTTCAGCAGAATAAGTAATATTTTGTACAAAGACTGAATAAAAGGGTGAGTCTAAGACCATAGGACTGCTAAGACCACAGGAAAGAGTATTTTTCAAGGGGTTGACCTTATTTTTCAATAAAAATGTTTGAGATTTTATTGCTGAAAATGAACAGCTGGAATTAACAGGAAGAGTAAATGTTTTTTCATCTACATTTGGAGGTGGAGTAGAATTCTTCAGCTCTCTCTGTAATTGTTGGTAAGGACTTTCTCTGCCGAGCTGAGTGATTCTAATTTAAATGATTTGTTTTTCAATATGAATAAGATTTGCTTATCAGTCAGCTTACATGTAATCAACTTAAATGCAGTTTTAGAAAGAGATGAACCATGTCAATGTAATTCCCAAGATGAGAAATGAATACCTGATGAACTTCATTCTTCTAAGATAAAAAATAATGCATTCCTTTAGGTTTTTGTTTGGGGTGGTTTTGTTCCTGGGGATTCTGTTAAGTGGCAGTCATGGGGTGGGTTCTTGTTACAAAGGGAATATTCTCCACGTAATATATACACATACTTACTTGTCTTGTAACATAGTTCCATTAGTAGTGAAATATCCCCAAATATTTTAGTTTTACCAACAGATCTGTTTAAAACACAGAAAATAAGCATGACAAGTCAGGCTAGCCAAAAAGGAAGATTGGGTATTGAACAGAGGCAGTGGTAGTTCAATGTGAAATATGGGCACACACCTTGAACCATTTCTTATTTCTGAACCATGCCTTACTTCTGTAGGTTTCACCTGACAAAGGTGAATGAGAAACAATGGTCTGACAGTAAAACCCGGGCCCCAGAGAGGAGGGAGATATTTATAGCAGTAAGACAAAGTGAGGTAGTAGGGAGGATTTGATGTTAAGCTGAGTTTCCTTAACTAGGCTGTGAGCTGAGATTGCAGAGTCCATGAGAGATCTTGGAAGGGGCTGCAGGGCTTTGGGTGCCTTTCGTGCAGTGTGGGTTAGTCCGTAACTGTAGTCTTAAGAGAAATATAAAAAATGGTGTTTGGGAAAGAGTATAGCAAAAAGGCAGGGCAGTAAGAAATCTTACACGACACTGTGGTGCTTCATGACTGTATGTTACATGTCCAGCAAGGTCCTCTTCCAAAATTATTCCCCTTTTTGCCAAGGTCTGAGCTAACAGCCCTGTGCATCTCTGTGTTATGGAGTGATGGGACCTTACTGTATCCCATAAAAATGGAGTAATTCTTCATTCATGAGACTTATTTAATACACAGCACAATAAATTCATTAACTAATTTCTTATTTTATTTTTTTTACTCAGTGTTCACAGTTAAAGTGCAAACAATAAATAGCAATTTAAAAAAATAAAATAAAAATAATAATTAAAAAAAAAAAAACAAAACCAAAAACAAAACCAAAAACAAACCACAAAACCCTGCTGGTCCTCCAATTGTTTTTGTTACATGCTAGTGCAGAATTACTAATGAGAACATATTTAGGTATAAATAAATCTTTTATCCTCATTATAACTCCACTGTGTTCCTACAGTGAAGTCATCCACACAGATCTGCTTATGGGTTGAAAGCCTCAATAGCCTCTTTTATTTGTAATAAATATTGCATACTGATGTTAACAATGTCATTGTGTGATGTCTCAATAGAGGATTATGACTTCATGTAATGTTAGCTTGATGTCTCTTCTCTCCTGTAATGGAGTCAATTTTCCTTACAAAGGGGATGAGAATCACTTATTCAAGAAACCTTGTAACAAATATTCTATGTTAAGGTGGCACAATGAAGCTCAAAGCCTGTAAACACAGAGTTAAAGTTCAGTGCTTAATCTTAATTTACCCCTGCTGGGTACACTGAAATACACTTTAAAGTTAGAAACCCGTATTTCCCCCAAAATAGCATTTGAAGTTTGAATTACTGCATTTTCAGGTGTAATTCCACATATAGGTATATGGAATATTCCTGAAATGTGCATGACTATAAATAACATAATCATAAAAATGATTCTGTGGCACATAGCTAGTGCAAAGAGAGGATAAAATGTATTTATATTAATAAGCAAAGAGTAAAGCAATCTTCCGTCATCTGCCAGAGACAAACGGCACGTTGGGGAATAGGGCCCCAGCTCAAATGGCACTTATGCACATGCTTAACCTCAATTATGGCATCAATGGGACTTCAGTACGGTCTTAAACACCGGGGGAAAAGGGAGCTAATGCATTGGCATAAAGACTCATATTTATATAATAATGCAAAATATTAAGTAAACTGTAGCACAGTCATTTGTGATGCATGAATATAGATATCTTGTAATATTAACGTAATACAATTGGATGCTTAGCTCCTGAACGCCTTCAAAATAATTTATCTGAATGCTCGTGAGAGAAGTTCAGGCTAAGATGAAAAGCATAAATCTGCCTAACAGCTAACAAATAATTCACATAACTGTCTGAAGACATGTTCAGAATACAGGATTTTATGAAAACTAAAGGGCAGAATATTACAGCTTTTGTGAAAATACCAGCTCTTACTTGTGCAAGATTGCAACTTAACATGAAAAATAAAATTAAACAAGACTTATCCTACAACAAAACTCAAACAGAAGCTGAATCCTTCTTAGTAGAACAGGACACCTCTCGTAGGAAAAGGTTTCAGAACCAATGCTATCACCCCAGTTTTTCACATCTGTACAAAAAAGATATGTCACATTGTATAGGCCAGCAGGTACTGAAATTACATGGATACTTCTTATGGAGAAAAGAATGTGTGATGCTTGAGAAAGATAAAAATATTAGCACATCAGATCTCCAGACAAATCAGGCAGATTTACACTGCAATTGGAAGTGTTATTCTGATGAAAATATAGACATGGGATTCGTTTAAGTGAGAAATTATTCTATGTTACGAATATGTTATTTGAGAGCTATTATTTCATTTAGTATAGTTAGGAACTGTTAGCTAGATTGTCTTATTTCTGCCAGTATAAATTTGAAGATCTTCCACTCATGTCAGCAGTCAACTTCACATTTACACCAATATTTCTGTACAGGATTAAGCGTTTCCCCTTTAGTCTGTTTTCTGAGTTTTAACTGCATATTCATAACTTTATATTTGGAGTTTCCTTTTATTTTCACTAGACTATGTACTAACTAGGAATGGTTTTAAACCACCTAGTGATGTGGATTGTGTTGGAGTGAACAAAACAGAGGATGTGTACATGATTTAGATTAGATATTAGGTAGATTTAGATTAGATATTAAAAAGAAATTCCTCACCGTGAGGGTGGTGAGGCGCTGGCCCAGGCTGCCCAGAGCAGCTGTGGGTGCCCCATCCCTGGCCGTGCCCAAGGCCAGGCTGGACGGGGCTGGGAGCACCCTGGGCTGGTGGGAGGGGTCCCTGCCCGTGGCGGGGGGTTGGAACTAGATGGTCTCTGAGGTCCCTTCCAACCCAACCCATTCTATGATTCCATGACACCCCTGGCTGAAATGGGTGATCCGTTCCCGTGTGCACAAAGGAGATCGGTTAGGAATCACCAAATATTTTTTGCCTGTAGTCACTGGGATGACATGAGCATGGGTTTGACATGCCTGTGAAATGAGGGCAGCAGTGAACAGATGTAGTTTCAGCTGGTTGTTGACGAGGTGGGTGTCAACAAGTACCGTTTCAGGGACAGTGTGCAGTGCTTTTGGTGCTCGGGTGCTGTAGATGTGTTTACCTGTGGGATGTTACCTCTGTGGTGATAGTTCAGCAAAAAAAATTCTAGACTTTGTTCAAGAAACTCCAAAAATACAGGCTTCCAAGTCTGTGCAGGGCTCACTGTAGGATTCGTGGAGCCTTAAAAATTCCCATTACCTCTGACTTTATTTTGTGTTACTTTACTTCAGTGAGGACTGTTCACCCGCTTACAGTCCAGCATGTCAAACATGTCTGCAGGGTCGTCGCTCTTTGGGACACTGCTCAGCGCAGGGGGGTCAGGCATGACAGTGCCTTGAAGTTTTAGCATGATGTAAATATTCAAGAGAAATGTGAGGCTCTAAGCTTCAGCTAGCTTTTGGATTATCTTAAATGTATTTATAAAACAGGAAAAGCACTATTTTGATCTCATTTTCATAACAAAAAAAATCTAAGGGGATTTCCTTTGAACTTTACAAATATCTGTGGAAATCATGTAACAGCTCGGCAGGAAAGCTGCAGGTTTTGAGAATTAAAAATGAGTGAAAACAGGGATTTTTGCTGAGAACACATTTCCAGTTCATGGGATGCACTTCCAACTGGACTTCAACCTGTCATAACAAGGGCCAAAACTTTCCCCTCTGTGAGGGAACCCCTTGTGCATGTTCAGTCTGGTCATCTTGGTGGACATGAAAGGAAGAAGCTGGATGAAAGGGCCTGGAGCTGTTGTTCCCTGGGTCCTGCCTCTGCTGGGGGTCCCTTCAGGGCGCCCTACAGAGCAGTGCGGTATGTGCAGTAGCCTCCTGCCTGGCAGCAGTGTCAGCCCTGGGCTGCGACTACAGCCTGCCTGCACAGCCTCTCTGCAGTGAAAGCCATGCATTAAAAGAGTCCTTGTAAACAGATAATTAACTTCATGTTTAATTATATGTCCAAAAATTGTCTGAAAATTGATGTTCCAAAAATTAAAAACTAATTCAAATTTTTTAGCTGCTCTCTCCATATTCATTAGGAAAATCCTCCAAAAATTGTCTCTTGAATAAATAAGCCTCCACTTACATAAATAAAAGAGCTATATTTAGATTCCAGTTCAACATGCAGGAGAAATTTGGCAAATCTAATGTTTTCAAATCGATTTGATATGTGTTATGAGAATAATGTCAGTGGAAAGGTTACTTTTTAATTTTTTTATCTTTAAAAATGTGAGGGAGGAGGAAGAAAGTTGGCTTTGATAAACAGAAAGGCAATGCTTTAAATAGCTGGAGCAGAGATAAGGGAAAGAGCTTCTAAGTAAATGAGGCGTGATTTTTTTAAAAAAAAATCCAAATGAAAATTGTGTATTCGACAGAACAGCTTTAAATTTTGTGAAACAGGACAGTGATATATTTTAGAGTTTCAAGTAAGGAAGCAGAGAGTCTTGCCATGAGAGAATATGTACTACATCCATGCAAAGAAGACAAATAACAATATCTAAAATACTTTCACCTTGACTAAAGAAATTCTATAAGATAGAAGTAATTTTGATTATGCCACAATAAAAGAACATCAGAATTTGGAGTTTGATAAAACTGTTCTGTTGGCTGGGAAGTTTGCCTTTCAACTGTGTTTGATGTGACGTTTGGTTCATTTTGCCAAAATGTTCCATGCCAAGTATTGCTATTAAATCTTTTATGTTGCAGAGATTTTTGTCAACAGGCACACAAGGATAGGGTTTTAAGTGGAGTTAATCATTGAACTTGGAGAAGAGAAACACTGGGGAAGTACTTCACGTACACAAACCAACCATCATGCAAGCTTCAGCCATTTCTGTAATTACTACCCTGTTTTCAGAATCGTGTAGGTAAAACATAAAATCTGGATCCCCCTCTGATCTCTACTCGTGTTTGTCTTGTAGAGCCTATTAGAAGTAGTGGATTATTAAAATAGAAAAAGCCATGTATTTGCTGCAGCTGCTGGTGTATCAAATCTTTTGAAGTCTACTTATGCAGTTGTGTCTGAGCACTTATTTTAGAAGCCTAAGAAATAACATAGAACTTTCTAAGGTATCATCGTTTTCTGACTCATTTCTTTGCAAGTATTATATCATTTTAATGACAGATTAAATGTTAATCCATTTTGCCTTCAAAAAACAAACCTTAAAAGGACCCCTATAGAATAAAGGAGCGCCTTGCCTTTTTTCCCCTGTACCCTTCAGTGTCTTCAAAACAGTCACATTTTCAAAAAATATTTTTAGTTGGTGTTCGTGGTTTCATCTTACTATTTGATTTGCATTTGGGCATTTCTTAAATGCAATGGTAAACATATGTTGGCAAGGTGTGGTTCGGTGGTTTTGTTACTAGTGTGGACTCAGGTATATGTAATCATTGAATGTAGATTAGCCCTGTAACGAGAGCTGCTAATAATTGTAGACATTTGGCAAGTGATCGCTTTCCATACCAGAAAGGAGAAGTAAGGACATACTCATACATGGGTTATACTGAGTAATGTTTAGCAGATATTACTGTGGTATTACTGAAACTCTAACTTACAATTCTTAAAGCAAAATCTACCCTCCATCACCAAAAGCAGCGAGGTGTGGTAGTCAATTATGATTGGTATGTGGGAGACAAAATCTGTGGCACAATCCAATCTAAGAAATAGATCATAGCCTGACAACAGGGCAGCTCTTGCTACCTAATGAAGCAATAGTTCCTAATGAGCTTGTCCTCCTGAACCATACAGGATAATGGATATATGCAATTCTGGACTCCTTTCCCCATTTTGCAGAACCCAGGTCCAGCTGGGAGGCACTATGGTGTAAAAGGATGAGTGCCATTTTCCATTGCTGACTCTTCGGTTAAAATGATTTGTCCTTGGGTTTCTCATTTTCCGTAGCAATCACCACCGTAACTCTGCGTCCAGTGGCATTTGACTGTGAAAGTGACACCCACACTAGGGAATATGTCTAGAAAAGGAGCAGACATGACGACTGTTGCTAAAGTTGCATCATCCCTGATGGGTTTGTAGCACTCTATCCCAAACAGGGACAAAAATTTATGACATGGACCACAAAGTCAACAGACTCAAGCCCTGCACTCGCCAGGGACAGCCCTAGTCTGGGTCTGGTCAGGACCAGGGAGGGTTGCAGTGCCAGGTGGAATCCCAATCCCAGGTATTGTTTAGGAGCTGGTGGCAGGGTGTAACAAAGCCTGCTGATGTTCTTTGCCTTTCTTTTGGTATGCTAATGGATCCTCGATAAAGCTGGCATGCATTTGAGATGGCTTGGCAGTGCAACAGAAAAATCCCAGTATGGATGCCACGAGTAATCTTTCTTCCCAGATGATGGGAGTTTTACAGGAACTGTGCTAGTCCGATCTGGCAGCACCCAGAAATCCCAGTTTCCCCCGCTACGCACTTTGGCTGCTGCTGTTCCCACTTCACTTATAAGCCAACATCTCAGACAGAGCCTGCACCAGTGAGCTCGTTATAAAGCCGCAGACAAAAGTCAGGCAAAGAGTAATCCCAGTAAGATGCTGGTTAAGAAATGCCTGTGCCACTTGCACAGCTCCCTGGAGATACCAGAAGAGACATACCAGTGACTCTTACAAAACATATTGTTCCATTTCTTGTAATTTTAAAGAAGGTGGCATGACTACCTTAAATTTTGGAAGTGTGTATAAAAGGGCATAAATAACAGCTCTCTGAGCTGTGTTAAACCTTTTAAAAGTGGTATTAATCAGAAAGAATTTCTGTTTAAAAAATAATCCTTCCAGTAGAGACATGTCTGTTGCAAGTACTTAAAAATAGATCCCTTAACTGAAATTTCCAAATTAAAAGTTTTATTTCAAAATAAAACATTCTAGCACATGTGTTTTTCTGAGGAAACTGATTAATTAGACTTTCTGCTAACCTGTTTCTGCTGTAAAGGCAGTGATGGTGTGGAAGGGTGGTTCTTCCCATGTGGTGGGTGGCTCCAGAAGATGGAGCTGAAGTGCAGCAGGAGGAAGGGAAAGACCCCGACTCATCTGCCCACCCACTAACAGGAGCTGTGGCTTGTGCAAGCCCTGGGGCTTTAGTTTAAAGAGTATTTTTGTTGAGGGAGCTACCCGTGGACTCCTGCATCCCACGTTACTTTGTTGTGCACAGAACGACTGTTTGTGTGGCCTCTGTTAAATAGAAGAGCCTATGTATTTTTTTAAAAAAGGAGGAAAAAGGTCCAGTTTACTGCTCAGTCCCACAAGCATCTCTTCTGGGGACAGTGCAAGGGCAGAAATAAGGATGCAGAAAATACCTGGTTATTTTTCAGCAAAGACCTTTTTCCTCCAGGTACACAATGTGGTCTTCGCTTACTTCAGCCCAACTGGGGAGAACACTGGGGTACGGAGGCAAAGCATGTCACCGAGGCTCCTTCAGCTGTCACTGCTGTGGAAGGAGACACTTGTGACTGTAAACATTCAAGTCTTGAGAAGCCCAAACAGTCCAGGAGTAGCTAGGTCTTGCACCCTTGTGACTCCACAGAAATCAAGGCTTGAGGGTATCACCGAGACCTGTGCTGTTATTCTCATTTTTGCCTGCCTTGTAACATATCCAGATGTCTAACAGATACAGCAATGCCGTGCTGGCGGAGATGGGTAAGGAATATTTTTTCCAAACAGAAGCAGAAACAGCTCCTCTGTAATGGCTTTGACTTACCTCGAAACAAGAGCCAGAGAAAATGCTATGTGTCGCTTGCCTATACGGTCCCTCTGAGGCTTTAACTTCGTGCACATTAAAAGGTTTTTACATTCCAAAAATTACTCCTCAGTTAAAAAGAGGGAAGATGCCCTTTGCTACTTTTGCCTAGAGCCCAATATCCTCCAACATTCCCGAGCAGCTGTGGCAATGCTCTGCTTAATGCAAAGAACATCTGGGCTGCCTGCAATTCTGGGGAGAGAAGTGTCAAAAGTGTCATAGACATCCTTGAGCAAAGAAGAATCTTTGCTTTTATTACACGGAAGTGTCAAAAACAGCATTATTGAACACCAGGTTGCAATTTGGCATGCAGAATATAAGCCTGAATAGATGTGACAAAACCCCTTCTACAAAATTGCTACTTAACATTTTTTTTTGTAGTTTCAAATTAGCATTTAAAGAAAAAGAGCAAGCAGGGAGCAGCAAGGTAGCCCTGACAATGAAAGATCCTGTTGTTCTTTTTTTGGTCCTTATTTCACATCCTCGCTGCTGTCCACTGAGTGACTGAGATTGATTAAATCATTGTCATCATCAGTGAAATGCACTGCATTGATCCAGCCTCGCTCACAAAGCCAGCCTATGTGACGCAGCTAATTTGGCATAATTGAAAGTTCCAGCTCCAGAAGGTCACTGAGCTGGATTCAGGATACTAGTTATCGTTTTGTCCTTGGAATAGGGTCACCTTTCCTGATCAAATATGATGGTGTTGTGTTGCACTCTTAATTGCTTTTTCATGGTTTGCATAGGATAAATCCAAGCTTTCGCATTTTGATTGAATTTTTGTGGTGGACAGGAGATAATTATCACCTTTTTATGCTAAATGTGTTTTTTTTAAACTCTGATTAGACCAAAACATGGGATTGAGCTCTTGTTTTTCACTCAACTACAATTCTACTAAGAAAACCCTCAGATCAGGACAGCAGATGTCTTTAGATAATGATGGCAGTGTGATAAACATCATCAAGTATTTACAAAGGAAAATTTGGCACTAGTTAAAAGTTTGTTGGAACAGTGTTGAAGGTGATGTTCCTCTCTTCTGTTACCACATCTCTGTTTCCCACATTCTCCTCTTCATCTCTGTTTTCTGCTGTTCTGTCCTGCAGCGTGAATGCTGTGGTTGGGATCTCAGGCTGAACCAAGTTTGAGACCGTGGAGTTAAGTAAACTCCAAGGTCACACACAGAGAACAGAGGAGCCGCATCTGACTGGGTTGTCAACTTCTTAGTAATGCCAAGTGTTTCAGCTGAAACTCCTCTGAACAGGGTCCAGTTTCCTGATGAAAGGTTGTGCCTTCAGGAAAATGGCCATCAAGCCATTTGCTTCATGCTTTAAGATGGACACCAAAATCCCACGCCACTTTCAAGATGTGTGGTTGATGTAAGCAGTGCAGTATGAATATGCATATGTAAAAACTGTTTCTCATAAAGAAAAACAGTCAAACACTGAAGTGTTTGGAAAAAATGTTTCTTTGTACTTTACAGAATCCAGTGGGCAAAGCTAGGAATTTAGATAGGTCTTAAAAGCTGTGTGATTGCTTTGTTGGCCCTTTGCTCACAGCGAAATTAGCAATATCTCGTATTTCTTTCCCTGTGTTCACTGTTAAAAAGTCAGCATATCCCAATAGCTTCCATTGCTTCCCATTCCAAGTGCAGGTCAAAATGCCAGCTTTCTAATGGTGAATGTCATGTATAATTTATCATAGAAAAAAGTACTTGATAAAATCTCTGCAATACTTTCTTCTTGCTTTTTTATTCAAATAAGGGGGTTTTTTTGTGTTTTGGGGAGTTTATTGGTTGCTTGCGTTTTTGGTTTTTGTTTTTTTGTTTGATTTTTTTTTTTTTTTGGGGGGGTGGGGGTGGGGGGGTGGAAGCATGCCTCCTATCAGCTATAAAGCAAGCAACAAAGAAAATGCACCAAAATGCTAATGTAGTGGTAAATAAGGTAAAGGACAACTGTGGTACTCTTGTGGGATGCTGGCTTGACACAACATTTTGGTAATGGAGTAATATAACTTAATTTCTGAGTTGTTCAAAGTGATTTGTGAGGGATTTTCATAAAGCAAGCAACGTAGAATTGTTATGAGTTTGGTGATACAACATTTTTTATAATGATGAACAAAACAGTGACTAAAGATAGTTGGCTTATTGAAAGAATTTAAGATGTAAAAAGCCAATAAATCTTTCTATAACGTTTTTAAAAATCTAGTGTTTGGACATATGCACAGAAATAGGAGGTAGATCCATCTCGAATACGTAACTCTCTTCGAAAATAAAGGTCTAATCTAGGCCAAAGGGAAATAATAAGCCATAATGCAATAGTTCTGATTGTTTTATGTTTTGTAAGTCTTTCAAAAGTTTCGTCCTAGCAGCTTTTATAAGAAAACTTACAATCGACAAATCCCAGTGGGCTTCTATTTATAGTATCCTAATTTTCAAAGAAAGCAAATCAGGCAACAGTTTTTAACATGAATAATATTGCTCCCAGCATTCTGCCTGCAGCCCACACATTGTGTTTTTTGGCATGATTGTGGCAATTAAAAAAAAATAAACAGATCTTTTTAATATTTTTTTAATACATAAACCATTGCAGTCAACGCTGACACAGCTGGCAAAGAAACTCAGTGAAAGGTAAACATTCTGCTCAGAATGTAACATAACATATTGTTGCATTTGGTTGTTAAAATGTAATCTTCCTAAAATAATATTTTAAAAGTAAGTTTGGGGGTTTTATTTTTTTTACAGAGTTTCTAGTGTATTGCTATCTGATTAAAAAAAATAACCTTTTAAAGAATGACACTTATAATACTGGATATTTCAGTCAACAGCTTATTGAATTTTTTAAAATATTCTTACCAAACAAAAATCAGGAAAGAAAATGAGGTATGATGTTTTATCCTTCAGCAGAATGTAATAGTCTGAGCTAGTAAAATCAATTTCTTTTAATAAAATTCTGTCAAAAGCAGGAAGTTAAATAATAAATGTCTTCAACTATTTAAAAGGAAGAAAACTTCCAACAGAATGAAGATTAGTTTGTGACTTGCTTCAGCAACAACAAAAGATTGTCTAGTTCCTTGACCTAATTACTGCGAGCATGTATGAGCTGAGGTTACGGACTGACATATTTCACTAGGGAAAACATGCAAAGGTGTTTCTTTTAGGTGAGGGCCATAGGGAAATAGTTAGCTGTTGCACTGTCTAGAAGTTCTCTAATTTATTTTTATTTTATTTTTAAAGATCATGACTTTGTGTGATCATTTATGATTAAGAAGCTGCCCTCCCACATTTTATTCCCTGTTGGAGGCAAATGCAGGGGCAGCAGAGTGGGGCTGGGTGCACACAGGATCCTGGTGCTCCCTGCAGGGCTCAGGAGGATTCTTAGCGAGAGCCAGGGGGTACCTGTGTGTTGCAGACCCTCCAGGTGTGCTGGTGCTCCCAGGACGGCTTTGTGGGAAGTGTGCATAAACAAACTAGCGCAGAAAGCACTCAGTATAACCCTGTGGAAACTTGTGGACATGTTGAAGCTACACGCACCCCATGTTGCGTGGCAGCTCCGCAGTTACTGAAAATCCTGCTGATGTTTGCTGGCCTGGCAGGTAAGAATATGAGGTACGCTGTTTTGTGCTGGCTGGGCAATGGAGCAGTGTTCTGTCTCTAGCCATCTGAGTGTCCACCACAAATGGTGTCCTCGTCAGCTTGCCTGTCACACTTCAGTTACGCTTGAAATGAATTTTTGAAGAGATCAGACTTTTCCTTTTACTCATTACCGGTACATCTTTGGTATTGAGGTCTTCCAACTCCCAGTTGTTTCTCCTTTTCTCAGACTGAATTATAAAAAGGGCAGGTGTCTGCAAAATAGGTATCTGTCCTTTTATAATCTAGTAAATAGCCCTCTGGGTACAGAGTTGGGAGTATATGGATTTTATAAAAGCGACTGAATAGTCATTTTTAATGTGTATGACATGAGATGAAGAGAAGCATTTAAAGTTTAGAGCAGTCTTCAGTAGAGAGGAAGATTATCTGGTGCATCCTATTGTTGATCTTGGCATGTATTTCAGATGTTAGTTGTGGACTTCACAACACCCTCGGGCAGTTAATAACAGCTAAACAAGCATTGACTCTCCCGAAGTCAGGGGAGTTCTATCGGTGTGAATCCAGGGGGTTTGTTGTCTTTATGTCTCATCACAGGATAAGTTAAAAATAATGGTGCAGTAAAAGCAGTGTAACAGAAACGTTCTGAGGTCTGGTTCTGCCATCATTCAGATCTGTTACACCAGCACAATTGTGAACCAGCGCAACTGAGACCAGGACAATTGTGAACCCAACTTGTCCTCCCTGACTAGGACAAATACCATGCCAAAGATTTTGATTACAATAGAGATATATTTTTTTCCATTGGAAATACCACAATTAAAGAGGAAGAGAACTTCTGGGGTGCAAGGGAGAATCCTGGAATTTTTGTCTAACTAGACTTTTAACAACCTGTGCCTCACTCTGTCCATGGAGATAATCATACCTGGTATCATAGCATAAAAATAGCCAAAGACTAGGAGCACGATGTATTCCGTGTGAAAAGTCAGTTGCCCTGATCTGATCCTCATATAAGAAATGAAGGAAAGCTTTTCCAGATTCAGCAGGTTTCAGTACAGCCTGAACTGTTAGCTGTTAGGAGTATTTGGGGACATCCCACATCAAGTTTTCTGTTGGTTTCTTAATCTTGATAGATCAGCCCGCGCAGCTGTCCCAGTGTGCATGTTGGTGGATTTGAGAAGTCATACGCTCCTGACTGGGGTCAGTCTCTTGCTGCTCTTACTGAGTTTCAGAGGAAGCTCCTTGCCGAACGCAAAACCCAGACTTGATGAGTGAATAAAGTGAACTATGTTGTATCAATCAATTATTAAACTATAGACCTCCAGGATCAGAACAGATGAAAATTTCATGTACCCCTATCTATGATTGGCAATACTTTTGGTTCAGGCTTTCTGAGCCATTGATACGTGTCCATCTGCCTTCTGCTGGTGTTCTTGGCAGCCCACATAGGCCTGTACACAGCGAAAGGTCATCTCTAGTAGGTAGAGTTGAGATGAACAGATTCTCACCTGTAGCTCTTCCCTGGGAGTGTCAGCTGAGCAGGTTGGGGTTCCCAGTGTGGCTGCTGGTGTGCACATGCCCGTGATGCACAGCAGGCTCTGCGCTCCCAGTCCAGCCCAAAGTCAATAGGAAAAGAAGTGCCATGCGATGAAAGAATTGAAATCTTTCGTGATATACAGCACTATGATTGTTATTGTGGACCCTGTATTAGGCCCATGTAAAATGAAGTTGTTGATGTTAAACACAGAAATATCCGGGATAATTTTATGTCCATTCAAAATAAAGAGGTGGAAGGGGAGGAAAAGAGGAGAAACACAAGGGATCGGTGTTTGCTTAATAGAAAAAGACAGCATCTGTAGGGAGAAAATTATAATTCTAAGTTTTTTAAGACTATTACAAAGAGTAGAGAATAAAAATCGAGTGAGCTGGAAAAAGTAGTAAAATCTATAAACATTAATTCATAGTGTGCTTTTTTGAAGTATATGACATTTTTTCCCACAAACCCGCTAATAGGGTTCTAAATATCAGTGAGAATAGCAAATTGCTTTTTCCATCTCTGGGATCTATAGCTTCACCTCTACACTTGAATAGAAACATTAACCAAGAGGCAGATACTTCTTTCTTTTGTTTATGCTCAGCCTTAGGAATTTTTCAGCTGAAATCAATTATTAAAATGTTTATTAGTAAGTGTTAGATATTATTATTATTACATTATTATATGTAAGTGTTAGAAATGCAGCTCTGTTAAACACATACGTATATATATCTTGAATTCAAGTGAGATATTTTTGTCCAGATTTTTTTGCCAGGTAACAGAATTTGGGAGGAGAGACAATGTATAACTTCATATTTACTCGGTAGATACTGTATTCATTAGGACATTCAAATAATTTGATATCTTTTAATTTTCTTTACATAAGAGAAAGCAGCAGTTGGTTCTTAAGAAGAAACAGGTTCACACAGGGTTTATTTCAAGTGTTATAGCAAGCATGGGGTTTAATATAAAAGCTTCTAAAAGATCACAGAAGAAATGTACTAAATGATTGCAGGAAGTAGAACTCCTGGTGCAACCAGACTTCCAAACACTCTTCTGAATGAATATAGGTCTCTGATTAATGAAAAATATTCATAATACCTACCTGAGGTTTCATATGTAGTTTTATATATGCATGTAGAACAAGACAATTTGGGTGTGTATTTGAAGAGAGAAGACAAGACCTTAGGATTAAAATATGTATCTTGGCTTGTAATGTCTCTACTAATGTCTGTTTCTTTACTTCTTTGCTATTGTCTGCTTTCTCTATTGTTGTCACTGGTGCTTAGGAAAGAGAAGTGTTATTTCAGAAATTTCAGAATGAATTAGCTGAACACCATCTCTGTGTCAGATGTGCAAGGTATCAGCACATGGACTGATGTTCACACCAGGTGTTTTGAGTGCATGTGTTGGACAGAAGAGGATCGAGTGCCCATAGCACAATACTCTGCCTTAGAGGGGCAAAGGTTAAATAGACCCACACTTCCGTGCCTCCTTTTCCCATGGCGCTCTGGCCAGGAATGGCTTTATTCCTAAAGAATGAAGACACAGGTCTTGCTTGTTAGGCTTTTGGGATCATAACACCGAATATAGTGAAATAGGCCTTAAGTTTTTGGAAGCTGGGAAGATTTTCTTCAGACATCTTCCTGTCTGAAGAAAGGATTACACATCAGAGAAATGTAAATCTGTTTTGGTTTTTCTTCTTTTTTTTTTTTTTCAAATTTCCCTTAACAATTCCACCATATCAATTACTTTGCTCCGATGAAACAAAATGCAGTTTCCTCTTTCTGCTCCCTCTGAGCATCCCTAGCTCTGAAGTGGAGCTGCCCATCCAGCTGGCAGGGTGCTGACACGGAGGTGCTACTGCTCCAGCAGTAGCTGGTACCTTTGCATTCAGCTGAGATCCCCTGGTGACAGCCAGTCAAGCTCCGCTGGATCCTTCGTCCCAGATACAGACCACAATCCATGAAGCAAAATAGTTCAAAATACTATGTTGCCCCTTACTCTTTTCCTTACACCAGTGGTGCCAGCTTGGAGTACTTCATTTTCATGTGCATCTCTGTTTTTCACTCCATGGCTTGTCTAATGAAATACTTTAATGAACATGTAAAACACTGCTCTTCTGTGTCTCTCTCTCTCCTCAAAGCGTCGTCTGCTGTGATGCCACAAGAAGTCACTCACACCCCGGGAGAGCAGGGTTCTGTGATAGCCAGAATGAAAGGTGGAGATTTTTGTTAAAAACTTTCAGATGATTTTGGAATCATTGAAGTGTGAAATAGCTATTTCGTTAGCTTACGATTTTTCTACACATAACATTTATTCTTCATCATTCCCTGTTTTTGCTTGTCATTGCTATTTGTTGCATCTTGCTTCAGATGAAAGTGTAAACTCTGAATAAGCCTCATATCTTCTTGCTCACTGACCTAGCACCGTAAAGCCAATGGCAACATTAGTGGAAATATTAGTCAGCCCTCTGAAAAGGCATAGGCAAGCAATACCCTTCTCAGTATGAACAGCCACCTGGCATATAGGTATGGTTCATACTGTAGTCCAGCACATTTCTTAGGAATTATATTCTGTGGAGTGTACTTTATTGTGCATTTCTTAGAATAAAGCTATTACCCTATAGGCCAAATTAATACATCCACATTTTAAAAGGAAACTAATCATTTTGATTTAAACCCTCTGGTTTGTGTTTGCAAGACTGGAGAAAATTGAGTCTAATATGAAACGCATGATTATAAATCCAGTGTAATAAACATTAACAACAAATTTCTAAAGGCTACCCAGAACTTGCAGTAACGCCCTCTATTTTGTTCTCATTTATGGCGATGATAATACAAACAAAATCCTTACAACCCTGTGAGTGGGCTTCCTCTGGGCTGTGATCAGAACTGGGGGTTTTGTTTGCATTGATTTTTGACCAACAAGGAGCTCCCTGATGTTGTGCGAAGGCCGGGCGGACTGAAGGCACGCTGTGCTTCTGCAGGCAAAGGCACTCTGGAGTCAGTGCTTCCTCGGAGCAAGCAGTGGCAGGCTGAATTTTGTATCCCTGAATTAGCTTCTGGGTAGATCTCTGTAAGCTTCTGGAAGGATAAGTTTTAAATTACGCGTATTTTGTTAGAAGCTGTGCATGCCAAAATACGCCCTTCTCTTTGCTTTCTTCACTGTTGCAGTTTGGAAATAAGTAGCGCAGCTAAAAATGTCGGCTTTTTCGAAACTGATAAAGGATAAGTATCATGGAAGAATAAGTTTATCATTTCTGTGTGTTTTTCATTTAATTGCCAAAACATTTAGCCAGAATGAAGGAAAAATATTCATACCGTATGGAGGCTGTGAGATGAGCGTCATTTTAAATACCCATCCCCTCTTTTTCATCTCGGCTCTAAGGAACAGGCGTAGTGTAGCAAAGGAAAGTGCAAGGCTGGTAGGCTCAGCTGTATTTTCAGAATACTGGACACATTGTATGCAGCCTGGCGCATAAGCAAAACAAAAAAAAAAAAAGTGAACAGACATTCTAACAAAAATTAATAATTCTCAGCCAAGGGAAGAAAGCGTATCTGGTGAAACTACAAGATAGGAAGGATATCAGTATCCTGCTCTGCCAGATGGAAGGAAGATGGGGTTTGGATCTACTATGGCTTTCTATACTTGGCCTGGAAAGTGCAATGCTGTGTGTGAAACTGCCAGTTTGCTGGTGCATTCCCATGCCAGAGTCTCTCTTGACACTACTCAAAAAGGAAGACATTTATTTAAGTGAGAATAAGAAGAGAAGACCCCAAAGATATGGGCAAATCCCCCTATATGTTAGTCTAAGTATATTGTAAATATCACAGGATCTCTTTAGAACAAGAACCATCTCTTTTTTTTTTTCTTCTTCTTTTTTCTTTTTTTTTTTTTTTCTTTTTTCCCCCTGCCTCAGTACAAACCTTGGGTGAGGGAAGGTTAATCCTTAGCGTTGATGCCCAGTTTAGAGATACCACGGTAGGGAGTGGCTCCTTCCAACCTAATTTTGTCTAGATTAGCCCAAAGGGACTTCTCTGCCCATAGACCTGGACTGCTTCTCGTCCAGCAAAACTCAGTTAAGTTTGCCGATTCGATGGGGGAGGTACTCCTAGGGCACTGGTCAGGACTGGGACTTTTCAGTATTACAGTAATACAAATAAGACATTATGTTAGGAGGCTTTGAAAGAGAAATCTTTGACTGTATTGAGCAAGTAATGATGTTTGATGTACCTCCAAGGTGGCAGTCAGTGGGTGAGCCTTGCAAAACTCAGCTGCTTCTCTCTCAGCAAGTTTCCGCCTGGTAAACAGTGCCTTTGTTTTCTGTTTATGTGGGCTCTGACGCCTTAGATTTCCCTTTGATGTATGAGTGAATCCAGTGCTTCAAAACAAAACTCAAACTAGAGCTGGAAAAGCATACAGGGAGAGAAGAAAGAAAGGAAAAGGAAAATGTAGTTTTGAGTATCGCTATTAATAAAGCTGGTGAAATGATCTGTGCGCAGGCAGGATGATGGCGTACTTGCTGATTGTGGCCATTTGGGGCAGTTGAGGCTTGCGGGTATACTTGAGGTTGCCTGAGGGTTTTTCTGTTTGCTGGCATCCACATGGATGTGAGCAGTGGCAACATAAAACTATAAAAATTATGGCCACTGACTCACTGACCAGAAACAGTCTGATTTGCACTGACTATTTAAAGCGTGCAGTTGCGCGGACGGTGCCTGAACAGCCTGTCTGTCTGTAAGCAGCTTGAAGGCAGAACTTTGTTCGCAGAAAGTGTCTGTTAAATCACTGAATCCAGCAGCTAATTCAAGTAAAAACAGTCATCTGGTTGTGGACAAACCGCAAGCAGACAAACGGGTCAAAGACAGGGCTGCCTGTGCACGGAGGGGGGCAAAGCAACCTGACCTCTCCTGGCTGGGAGAGAGGAGGCTTTTTTCTTTGCACCTGTCCTTCCCGAGGCTCTTGACCTCCAAGGATCCTTTAATGAATTGGTTATCCCATACGGAAGGGGAACTGGGGGGATATGCCCTCTGCTGCTGTCACATGTCGGTCTGAGACGGAGAGGCGAGGCGGTTCCCTGGGTTTGGGGTCCGGCGAGGCAGGACAGGCTGCCCTTCTCCTCCATGGCTCAGAGCTGTGAGGCAGAGCCCAGCTGCACCGGCCTCAGTTTGTCTAATAAAGTTTTGTACTATAAATGGATCAGCCAGTTGGGACTGGAACCACGATCCTCGGGGAAGCTTTCAACAAATCTGCTTTGAGTTTCAAGTTGCGGTGAAATATGAAACGAGGTGGGTTTCGTGCAGTTTCAGGTTTTGTTGAAAACCTTTCAACCAGCTCTAGTCGGTAGCTGTTGCTTTTTCGGTTTCCTCCCTCTAATGTCGCTGCTATTTCCAGCTGAATGCACCTCAGGTTAAGGGGAGTTAGGAGAAGGGGTGGAAATAAAAGCCCCTGAATGTGACTCCACACGCTGGGAATGGAGAAAGAGTTCAGGGGGTGCCCTCTCCCTGTTAAATTCCTCTTTTGGTCCCCCTTCCTCAAACTTCATTTTCATATGGAGATTTTTGGACTGTTTAGCTAACTGTGATAATAGCCCTATAGATCATCTCCTAACTGGCTGGGGCGAGTGGAAAAGGAGCCCTGCAGACTCTGTTTGGCAAGTGGACAGGAGACCTGGAGAAGCAGTCGGATTCCCAGCTGGCCCGCGGCGCTCGCAGCCGGGAGAGCAGCCTGCGTGCTGCCTGCCGCGGGGCCGGGAGGCGAGGAGGTGCTCGGCTTCCCAGCTGGCGAGGGGAGCGCGAGGCCTGCAGAAGTGGGCTGCTTTCCGTTTGGCTTCACAGGTTGAGCGAGAGGCCAAGAAATGAGGTTCAGTTCCCATTAGCCTGTCTGGTTCTTGATTTGCTTCCTTTAGTTAAAAGAGGCAGAGAATACTGATGATGTTTTGCCAGGCACAGGATTGAAGCTGAGTGGCATGGAAGAATAGAGACTTAAATAAGCACAGCTCGCTGTCTCCACTTGCTTTTGTCAGTTCGTGTAACAACCTTGCTGCCAGCAACCTTCCTTACTAAACGGAAGAAAAAACAGGGGTCACTCAGAGGTGATTGTGCAGTTCTTAGGGTTGTTTTAAATTATTACAGAACCCTTTGCATCAGTAGAAACCCATTGTTAGCCTAAGCAGTGCATTGGTGGTTTAAATATTTAGGAAAAGATTAGAATTTAGTGATTCCTTCCTAGGTATGTTGGAAAATATACTCTAATAATTTGCCTGTTAAAAGTTTATTTTAATATTTCACAGGTATTTTATGTGCAGACAATTTGGGCTTCATCCCCCCTGAAAACATATTTGTAGCATATTATTTTTTTTTTAATACACAGTAGTTATGGGAAGGACAACAATAGGTCTTCTGTTAATATGTGGCTAGCTCCATTGTAAAACCTGATTTATTTTTTTTCTTTCCCTTCATTGCCTGTAGTTATTCCTTTGGAATTTGTGGTCTGTTTTTTAAAATCATTCCTGATTTCTGTGCCAGTCTTCACTGGAGTTTGTAATAACACACTGTAATTTAGGCAGCTCTCTGAAGTCCCATGTGTAAAGTTATCTGTGTAGCGCTTACATGATCAGAATCCAAGACAGCCCCATTTTCATTGAGTGCAAGATATTAACATTTTAAAATTACTTCAGATCTGTGATTCAGTAAAAGGCAGTGGAACCTGAACTTCAGGGCCTTCCACACTGCAGGCAGCAGCACATCTGTTACCTCACTTTTAATGCAGTGCTAATAGCCAAGGCAGTGGCAGCACATACTTCAGCTGAGAAGCACCCAAAGCCTTTGGAAGCTGTGAGCAGCCTGGGTTGAAGTTTGTGCTGATGCAGCTTCCCTTTTGATGTCCGAGTTGGCCAGTGAGCCTCATCCAATGCCTTCAAAGGGGCAGCTTTCAGTACCCGTCTGGTCCCAGTGCAGGGACAGCATGAGTTGCTTTTGAGTTTTCCTATGGCTTTTTAGCAGGTAACTTCCATACATGTACATAGCCAGGGCTGCTCTTACACTCGAACGCCCTTTATAGTAGATGCTCTTTGACACTAGTCTCCCAGTCTCAACACACCACAGCCAAAGCCAGGGCCGTCAGTGAATTCACAAATGCAGTCAATTAGTGGGACACTCGTAATCTGTCAGCTCATCTTGGGAACTGTGTGTACCTAAGGACATGTCCCCAGGGCCCAACACAGGGTTCCATGAAGATAATCCAAGCTAGTTCAGTTACTGCAAGCAGTATGACCAGCTTTCCCTGGCAGTCCCCCTGGGCTCATTAATTGTGTTGTTTCCTGTGGTCTGTGGGTCCTGAGTGGGCTACTGGGCCCTCATCTTGGGGGATGACTCACTGGTAAGGACCTGCGAGTTTATTCATCAAAGCCCAGTGTCCTGAAGCAGTTTATCAAGGAAAGCTGATCAACCAGCTAGCATCCTCTGAACCATGGAGGGGGGTTGCAGAGAGCCTCAAAATGTAACGCTATGTGGCTGAGACAGAAGAAAGGCAATATACTCATGACCGAGTTATGGCTGGAGGCCCAGTAATGAGGTTAAACCACAGTCCAAAACAGGCACTCTCGAGCCTTCATTGAACCCCATCAGCATATTTTTATTGAAACATATCACACCTAAGAGGTGCATGAGCAACTTGCTCTTTGCTGATGACACAAAACTGGGAGGAGCGGCTGATGCACCAGAGGCTGCGCTGCCCTTCAGCGAGACCTGGGCAGGCTGGAGGGTTGGTGGAGAGGAACCCCATGAAGTTCAGCAAAGGCCAGTGTAGGGTCCTGCACCGGGGGAGGAACAGCCCCACGCACCAGGACAGGCGCAGGGCTGACCTGCTGGAGGGCAGCTCTGTGGAGAAGGACATGGGGGTGCTGGTGGGCAGCAAGTTGCCCATGAGCCAGCAGCATGCCCTGGTGGCCAAGGAGGCCAACGGGATCCTGGGGGTGCGTTAGGAGGAGGGTGGCCAGCAGGTCGTTGAGGGAGGTGATCCTGCCCCTCTGCTCTGCCTTGGTGAGGCCGCAGCTGGAGCGCTGTGTCCCGTTCTGGGCTCCCCAGTTCAAGAGAGGCAGGGAACTCCTGGAGAGGGTCCAGTGAAGGGCTACGAAGGTGATGAGGGGACCGGAGCATCTCCTTTATGAGGAAAGGCTGAGAGAGCTGGGCCTGTTCAGCCTGGAGAAGACTGAGAGGGGATCTTAGCAACGTCTACAAATACCTTAAAGGCAAGTGGCAGGAGGATGGGGCCAGGCTCCTTCCAGTGGTGCCCAGCGACAAGGAGCACAAACTGAAACGCAGGAGGTTCCATCTGAATATGGGGAAGAACTTGTTTCCTTTGAGGGTGACGGAGCACTGGAAGAGGCTGCCCAGAGAGGCTGTGGAGTCTCCTTCTCTGTAGATACTCAGAACCAGCCTGGATGTGATCCTGTGCAACCTGCTGTAGGAGAATCTGCTTTAGCAGGGCGTTGGACTAGATGATCTCCAGAGGTCCCTTCCAACCCCGACCATTCTGTGACTTGAAAGCATTTGTGGTCACCTTTTTTCAGGAAGCCAGCTCCAATGGTATTGCAGGAGGGAAGAATGCATTACCCTGGTTTTGCTCCACTGGAGAACTGGTGTCCTTGCACCACAAACACAGGGAAAGAGATTCCAGGGGAATCGATTCACCAGGTTCCTACTTTACCCCCTAAACTGGACTCCCCCATCCACTTGAGGAAAATGGGTTTGTATATCTCAGCATGTTCTCAGTGCACAGCTCACCCGCATAAGGAAACATGTAACTGGATTGCCTTTACTGTCACAAAATTCCACTTTTTCCATAATCAGTTTTAATCATAATATTTATAAGTTGGTTCATTTTACTTTTTTTTTTTTTAATAACAGTTGATTGCCACATTATATAGGCAATAACCTATAAACTGGAATTGTTTTACACTCATAAAGGCTTAAAATAGCAAGTCTAATTTGTTTATAAAAAAGTGATAAAAACCAAAGACAATGCCCCACGCTGAGACTTTGTACACCACCTTTCATTCTGTAGTACATCTTTATGGCTGCGTTATAAACCCCTCGTAAATGGGTTTTGTAGTAAAAGTGCTGACACAACTTTAACTATAGAATCTTGAACAGCAGCAATGCAATAAAAGATCAAACTGTAACGCTAGAATATAAAGACAGGCTCATGATATGCAAAAAAGAGCAAAAGGTTTTCAGGAGTGATGGATCCTAATACAAAGATTCTAGATTTGGACAAAATAATCTGACAAAGTCTTAAACCAGCCCTTGGAACATTTATCACTTGGCTCTTAGACTGCCTGCCCGGGAGGCACTGGGCTGTTGGCGTACATTGATCATATCCAGAGAACTGCTGAAGCTCAGCTCACTCTAGAGGATTTCTGTTGTCCGCTTCTGGCACGAACAGCTGACTGTTTGTGAACAATGGTCAGTTTGCACTGCACTAAGCAGTCAGTAAACTAGTGACCTGAGAGAAAAGTGCTTCTGTAAGGGGCCTTTAGTGAGGCAGATCCAGTGTAAGACGTTCCTGCAGCGATGCAAGCTAGTTGCTGTCCATCCATGTTCTTGACAGCAACTAAAATGGCATCCAAGTCAATAGCAGCTGTCTGTGTTACAAGAGAATCCTTCTGGGGTACCATATGCCAAACAAATTTTTACTATTGCTTCACATTTGCCAGATTAAAGGTCTGTTTGAATTAGTGGAGATCATGAGAAAAATTAAGAGCTTAGCCAAAGAAAGATATAGACCAATTGCGTATTGTGATGGAAATGGCTGGGAGGCCCTTTTGGAAGTGGTCTGGCTGTGTCAGGTCACTTTGTTGTTGTTCAGCTTGGATGTACCTGTAACGCAGTGTACCTCACACAACTGAAAATCAATTTGTTCTCTTTCAATTCTAAGCTACCTCTCAAATTAAGCCCTATAAAACATTTCAAATAGAACAAAGAAAGCTGGCTGAAATAATATTTCATCTTCTGAAATAAGGATTTGTCAAAGCCAGTGGCATTACACTTGGCCAAGGAGGACACTGCTCATTTGAAAGGCTGTTGAGAATCTGAGAGCTCATAAGTTCAAGTCCATCTGCTGCAGACTTCATGCACTACTAGCCATTACAGTAGCTTGACAATAATCTCAGCATCATCTTCTATTCCAGTCACAAAGGGCTGTCAAAAACCAAATAGTAGGAATTACTATAAACAGCAATGATTCAGTCTCAATGGCAATGGCTCTCTATATTCTAGCAATGTAATCTACTGCTCTACCCTTAAATTGGATATAGCATATGAAGTCCGTCAGCCATGCAGAAAGTGAAAATGTATATTGTCAAGGCCTTTTCTGTCTGCGAAACTGCTGATGAAGAGTCACAAAAGGAGTTGTAAATGCCCTAGAAGAAATTCCAAGTAACATTAAAGTCACAAATAGCAAATTTGACAACTCCCTCTGGACCAAGAAACTGCCTTCAAAAGTTTTATATTAGCTTCATGCATCATTGTTATAATTTATTAATGTACAATTTTTAGTTTTTTCAGACTGTATGGCTGGGGAATGGTAACTGTAACTTCTTTTTCATGATAAACAGCTGTTGAAAGGTTTGCCATATTCCCTCCTCTTATAATTAAAAAATGCATGCATTGCTTTTCATGTTCCTGTTTCCCCAAAAGCATAATAAGATACTATATTTATGATTTAATCGATGAAACCCGTTCTCTGTGGATATTACTACATTGTTTAGTTTGCTAATGTGCATATTTGCACCTAATCTATTAAAAATCTGATATCGTGGCTGCATTAGGGCGTATCCTGGGTGTAAGCCATCTTTAACTCTTTGGCTTTTTCAGTATTCAGTAATTCTCTGGCAATTCCTGTTCATCTTTGATTACAATCTCAGGAGCTTGGAAGAAAGAGAGAAAATTGATAGGCATTAAAAATACAGAATTTTGAAAAGGTCACCTGCTAGCAGGATTAAAACTTTGATTCCACCTGCTCATTATGAAGACTGTACCAAACATGAAGTGGTATAACTTGAGTCTGTTCTTCCAGCAGCCATTGGTTTATTTGACTAGCAAATGCCTTATACCATTCTTACGGCAGTCTGTGTGCAGAGAAATTTTTGCCCTGGCTGGGTACTGAGTACACCAACAGCTGATGCATGTGCAGTTCTAAGGAAGGATCTTTTAGATTGTCCAGCCCCTGTAGCTGCTGAAATTTGCAGTGCAGGTCTGTTCCTACCCCCTACAAGTACAGTACGTGTCTTGCAGTTTTGCATCTGAATTTCTCCATGACCCGTAAGAAGACACTATTTCCAGTGCCCGTAGGTGTATAGTCTGTGCTTGATTTTTTGTTCATCTCCATTTAGCACCACAGCCAAAAGACCATGGTGTTGTTGCTATGAAATATGTTGGAATTATAGGATCCTTAATTTAATCATACAATAACATTCAACACTGGAGTTATTCGCAGCATTCCTTCAAAAGGAAACCATTGTTCAGTTAGAGGCCTGACTGAAATAATTTAAAAGTTAATTAAACGTAATGAACTTCTTAATAGCTATTATAGGCAAATTCTTCATTTAATCTTAAGTAACTCTCTAGGGTAGATTCAAGTAAATGGTAGGGGAAAATCTACAATTTTCTATTGAATTCCACCCAAAGTATTGTAAAGGCTAGGTAGTGCATGTGTTAGATTATTCCCACTAAATTCAATGACAAAAAATCTTGATTTTATTTCATCTTTTGTGTACCAGTTGTTACGAACAATCTGCTTTTTGGTAATAGTTATTTGAAATCCTTATCTCTCTTCCTGAAATAGTGCTGTTACTGGCAATAGTTGATCCATGGTACAGTGTGATTTAGCTACTGATACAAAAATGTAACACTTTTCTGCTTCCCTGCATCACTGCACATAACGCTTTCTGCTTCCTTTTGTGCCTCCCTCAAGGATGGATTCTTGTACCCTTGCAACCCCTTACTAGTGTAAGGAAGTTCAGAAGATAGCCTTGAGGATTCTTGCATTACAAACCCTGTTGTTTATATACAAGCTCACATTGCCCTCAAATAGGGAGCGAAATTTATCAGTATCAGAGAAGTGTTAGAGAAGAAGGCTTCAAAAGATAACTGAAGGAGAAATGGAGTCACTACATAAGAAAATATGCAGTGGGAATGTGTGTGAGATATGATAGGGTGGCAAATGTTTTTCATGTGCTTGTTTTTAAGTAGCTTTCATTTCATGATATCATTACAAAAACAAAAGGTGGAACAAGCCCCGCTTTGGGGGTTTGACATTAAGTCATTGTTCTGTAAAAGCAGTTAACTAATATTACCATCCACAGGCTGTTCCAGCACATAGCATTACAATGATACTGGAGAACAAAGATAGAAGTCATTTTGCCTTCTGTTCTACCATAAATGAAACAATTTAAAATGTCTTGGAATGTTTGCCCAGTACCTTAAATCAGCACAGTAACAGCAACTATCTTAATAATTTCCCAGCGACAGATAAAATAATGGTACAAGCAAACGTTTGCTGTGTAGGCATTTAGGCAATGGTACTAGCGAGTTACGATAAAGTGAAGTAATATTACATTTTGTTTTCATGGCACTGGCCTCAGGAATTGCTGTGCACCCTGCAACTCCATCCTCTACCTGCTCACTCACCCTAGTGCAGGGGTCCTCAAACTACAGCCCACGGGCTGGATACGGCCCCCCAGGGTCCTCAGTCCGGCCCCCGGTATTTACAGACACCCCCCCACCGGGGGTTGGGGGGGGGGAACCCAAGCAGCCGCAGATGACTCCCTGCCACTTCATCCACGCACCGGCCCCCTGGTTAAAACGTTTGAGGACCCCTGTCCTAGTGCATCAGGTCTAATCATCTGGCGTATGCAACCGAGACACGCTGGCATTGCTGGCCATAGTTCATGTTCTATTTACACTGACCCAAATTTGAGGTAATCCCATTGATTTCACTCGCCCAACAGCAATTTAAACTGCATGAATCTTCCAGAAGTTTATCTTCAGATCAGGGGCCTAGCAATGTTGTAAAAAAATCTTTAAGATTTATGTGGATGTTGCACACATTTAGGCTGTGTCTGGGACCCAGCAAATTTTGGTTATCCTGAGAGCTTAAAGTGAGTAAATGGGAGAAGCAAGATACCGTTTCAATTTTACATGACTTCATAGAGACTGTGTCTTGGGTGAGGACTACCCAAGTCTGAATGTAGCATGGAGATCATAAAGGGTTTTAATTATGTCACTGTAAAGCAACCTAGTCAGAAATAGGATTCTCCTGACACTCCAGCTATGTAAGAAATCAGTATTTTTGTTTTCTTGAGTATTATGGGTAAATCACAGAGAAGCTAGTAGAGATGCACAACTGAATTAAGACAGTTTGGCATTTTCTTTTCCACATGTTTTGGATGTTTATTGTCTTGGACCTCATCGCTTCCTTTCTTCTAGCATCTGTTACTACTTCAGAGGGGCAGGAAGTACAGTCTGCTTTGATATGAGCTCCATTCTGTCTTTATTTTAGAAATTGCTACATCACCAGTGGATACAAAAGAAATAAAGGTCATAATCTGTTCACAATTGCAAGTTAGGTAAAATGACTGAAAGTATTCATATAAAAGAAGGTGGCTTTGGCCCTATAATGAAGTAA
Source organism: Falco rusticolus (assembly GCF_015220075.1). NCBI lineage: Eukaryota > Metazoa > Chordata > Aves > Falconiformes > Falconidae > Falco > Falco rusticolus. The sequence goes on along the minus strand of NC_051193.1, from coordinate 15,618,284 downwards.
TAAAAAAAAATAAAGTGGTACAGAGATTCAGGTATTTAAATGACTATCTAGAATTTTTATCTGAGGAGTAAAAAAAAAAAAAAAGTTTCATCAAATCTATTTTAGTGAAAATAGGATGAGACTCTGAGCTCAACTGACATGAATTCTGTAATCTGTGAACTAAATTATTCCTTTACCGTCAAAGGAGCATCTGACCCTGCCTCCTTATTTCACCTCCCACCACCCTCCACCCACTTCCCAAGTGAGACAATGCATAGCTCACACCTCTGCATAACTGGAGGTGCAGAACACATCAGGAATACCCCAGCGCATTTCTAAAACCCTTTTGTAAGTATCTGTCATTCTTTAATACATGTATCCTTTGCTGATGATCGCAGAACAAATAATTAAGTGCACTAATTGGTATTGTGATGATGCTTTTGTTTAAATATTTAAAAAAATAATAAGTAATGCTTTGAAGTTCTCCTTTGGTTCTCCCTGTTCTTCTTTGCCCTCTCACTAAAACCACTTCTGCTGCGTACTCATCACTTATTTTATTCTTTTCCACAGTGCTCAGTCTCCTTACTGTCATTCTCCTACCTCCATCCAGTTCACTTCGAGGGTTGCTGCTCCTCCGTGTAGACTGTCTGTGCTGTGCTCAGGGCAGGCAGAGCTGCCGTACTTTGGCAGTGCGATGTGCACATTTGCAGTGCACCCCTTGGGAAGGCCAGGATGAACTGTATTATCTATCCCAGGCAGAACTGGGCACATTTTGATCCAGTTAGCTGGGTGTCCAGCCTCACAGGGCATTTGAAGGCAGAGGAAATTTTTACATCAAACGTGCAGGCACTCTCAATGATAGTTCTGGGGGAGATGAGTTTTCTCAGACAGTTCCGTCTGCCATTCAGCTTCTCAGTCCTGCCCGATTGAAGTCTAGCCACCCATATGGTATGAAGATGTCTGGCTGGGCATAGTTGCACACAGCTGGAAATTGGTTTGTCTTTTCTCACCTACTTTCCAGAAGTTTCATCCTGATAATGAATAACCTGGGAAGAGTCCTGGACCAGGTGAGGGCTTTGAAGGTCAAGAAACAGATGCTCAGGAAGAACCCTCGTTAAATACAAACAGAGCAAGACTTTTCGATGAATTAAATTAAAAGCCCACGTAAACATCAGGGACTAATTAATGGTGCAAGAAACACAATAACTGCCTCTTTGCACATGTGTTGCAGAGTGCAACCGCACAGCTCGCAGCATCATAGCCAAGGTCCTGCTCAATGAATCCAGCGTTCAGTAAGAAACTTTAGAATAATCCCTGCTCTTGGCTTTCCACATTAAGAATTTTACTTGTGTGGAGCAGGCAGCTGAACCTATCTTTGGGCACTTTTCTAAGCTTGGTGTCAATGCTACAGACAAGACAGAGACTGACCACGCCACTGGGAGGGGGTCTGGAGGGTGACGTGCTGTTTTGTTTCTAACTTGGTAACGTATCACTTTCCCCCCACCTGCACTTGGGTGCCATTGCAAGCAGCTGAAATGAACAGGCTGATGTCAGATTTCCAGAGCTAATTTGTGGAAATACGCAGTATAGTCTTGATTCTGGAACATGAATCACACAAGAGAAAATATGATCTCTCTCTTAACTGAATGTTTTTTCTAAGAACCGTGATCCAGAAAGGAATATCACCCAGTTACCGAGCCGTAGGGCTTTCTTGGCTTACATCTCATGGTCTCCCCATCACGTAGTGATGTGAGCCCATAAGCGTGGTTTCAAAAGCTGTATGATTTCAGAGTGCTTTGTTCCTTTCCCTATGGTTTTATTCTAGGTGAGTGCACATGAGCAATTACAATTCTTTCTGCAGATAATTGGCATTAATGGTGTTCTTAGTTGTAATTATGAAACAGCACTTTGACTGCTCATACAATGGCTGTAGGTACAGTAGTGTCAAGATCCCCTAATCTGGCTCTAAAGCCATTCTTTCAAGCTGAGCTTTCATAATTGCTCTGCCGGTACATCATTTTCCCATATTCTACCCTCTAAAAGAAAAGGAAGCATCCACTGGACTGTGGTGTTAGTCATTCACGGAGTAAAAACTATTTATTCCTCTTAAATGAATGTAGTTCTCATATTGGTTTACAGTATACATTACTCTGACTGTAACTGCTTTACTACATTTCAAATGCCTATTTCAGTAGGTATGAATCACAGAAAGTACTGACAACTTGTTAGAATTGGGTCTATAAACAACACTTTGGTTTTAACCAGGCCTTTGGAGGAGAAGATACAAATAATACAGTGCAAACCCTTTATACTTCTTTCTCGATTTACCCTGAATAATGCCCAAACTAATATAACTTCTTATTATTTCCAGTTGTTTTACACAAAGGCTGTTATATTTAAGGCCAGAATATGTGCAGCATATGTTAAGCTATTTATAGATTTACAATTACCTCATCAGACAGAATCAGGCAGATGGTAAACATTACTACTAGGCATAAGTACATTTAGAATCAGACATTTAAATAAATTCAGATCTGTCTCAAGCTTATTTAAAGGGTTTTATCTCTTAAGCCATTTGAGGTGTCTGGTTATGCTGAGTATATTTGTATCACGTTCGGATATCAGGCTGTATGACCAGCAGCCTATAGATAGCTGTAGAAATCAGTTTACATTAATTCTTGTTTTTTGAACCCGACACAGGCAATTGAACTAGTAAGCCAAATTAATGTGAGAACAAAGAGAATAAAACTTCTAGATTGAAAATGACAATGGCTGACTTCTTTTATGGTGTTGAAAGAATATACAAGCTTCAGGGAACGTCAGTTGGTCTCTCTCTAAAGCTGAAAGACTTAATATAGAGATTAAAAAACTGACAAAGATACATGCCAGAAGGCCAAATTATAATCTTTCAACTTCAAAACCCCAGGCTATGGTGGCTTTTCACATGAATCTTACAGGAGAACAAAAATAAGTGTTTAAACTAGATCTGAGAATTGAGTGAGCACTTTAGTTGAATGTGATTAAGGTTCCCCTGGACAGCTTAAAAACATCTTTGGGTTTTTCACATTGTTATTTTTAGGCAATTTAAAAGTATATGTACAGTTAAATGGTGTTGATAAATGAAACCAAGCAGTCAGAAAAGCAGACTTTGTCATTTCAATTGAGCTACCTGGGTTTTGGGGTTCTTTTTTTAACTGTCAGGACTCATTTTCTGTGTTTCTCCAAAACTCTTCATCTGATGCACTGTGATACAAACCTGCTTTTTCTTTGGATGGCAGAGAAAGAATACCATGATCCAAATTCTACCCTTTGTTACTACAGTGCTAATCCAGAGCAATGCAATGGAAGTCAAAGCAATTCCTTCAGAACAGCTGCATTGTAGCTGGAAACAGAATTTGGCCTGAGGTCTCTTCAAAACAGTCTGGCCCAGGGGCCCAAAAATGCAAACAAATATGAAATGATGTATCTAGAAAACCCCTCTGTTAAGGTAAATAGCATCCCCCCGAACACTGGCTGCAGGAAGGACATGCAGGACTTCCACGTCAGCGCTGCTGTACCATCCTCAGCTGTGCAGCAGCTCATACAGCAGTGTGAGCGCGGTCCCGGGCAGTGGAGCCTGCTGATGCCCTTGGGCACGGCCTTGCAGGCTGCAGGGGAAGAGCCCTTCCAGAAGGGTCCTGGCACCCGGCAGGGAGAAGCTCACAGCTGCTGGTCAAAGGTGGCTATACCAGTAGTCCCAACCCCAGCCAGATCCAACAAGCTACTGACACCTGCCAGCATCTGTCTATAACGTCAGTTTAGGTTAATCTACAAGGTGCTTCGAGCCACTGCCGCCAGGCGCTGAGTAACGGAGGCGCTCCGAGCGAGCCAGGAGGTCCTCTATGCTGCCAGTACTGGAGCATGGGAGAAGGGTTGCACGATATCCACCTCCATGAAACAGTTCTTGCAGTTATGTCTGCTGTGTCCATCTGTGCTGCCGCAGACACTCTTCTTCGTCTGCCTCAGATAATACATTTTGTGCTGGTAGCTGCTCTATAAAATGGACATCCACCAGGACATGCCCATGGGCTGGAGGTATATTTAAATGAACATTCAAGTCTCCCGGCCTTTCACCCACTGGGGTTTTTTCAGTGCTGGACTTCACTGGTAAGTCCAGGATGAGCTCCACTGTCTAATTGAGGGGTAATGCTTGTACATGTCTTACTTCAGGTATTTTCTGGGACTCTAATTACTCTTTGAAAGTACCCCAGAATTCTTAGGCACAGAGTAATTCTGCACCTAGAAGAAAAGTAACAGTGATGTATTTGCAACCATTTCTAAAACAATTATGGGAATTTGCCATGGTAATTGCCACATAACTACTAGGGTGTTGGATATTTCTTTTTCCAATTTGCCATGTAACTGTATTCCAGAACCTAAGCTTTTTCTGTAAGTCTAAACCTTTAGCTTTAGCAGTTGACAAGTAAATCTTTGAAACACTAGACATATCTAAATGTCTGAGAAGATAGTGAGCACTGTTGTGGTTGTACAGGGGTATGTCTGAGAAGGGTGATGAGGAAGAAGAGCATGGGTGGGGACACCGCTCTATGATACGGCAGTCCCTGCATCTCTGCACTGTCCTGTGCATACCTGCAGAACATTACTGTGAACAGTCATACAGAATCATAGAATAGCCCAGGTTGGAAGGGACCTTGAAAGACTGTATGGTCCATCCAACCTTGTGCAGGAAAGGAAGCCAAGATAAGATTTTCTAGCACCCTGTCCAACCACATCTTGAAAACCCTCCAGTGATGGGGACGCAACCATGTTCTGGGGAGGTAGTTCCCATGAATGATTGCTCTCACTGTAAAAAATCTACTTCTTATATCAAGTTTGAATATATTTGTATTATATATTGATACAGACTGCACAGGACACAAAGCCATCCTAAACAGCCTGTGGACCTGCCCATTCAACACCAGATACGTATTACCATCACTCTTCCTGTATGTTATGAGATAACAAATAAGATACATTTATTTGGTCCATGAGTGTGTTAAATCCTAGACAGAATTGAGTCTGAATACAAATAATCTTCATACTGCAGCAAGTGATAAATATAAATTGTTTGTCCAACACTGTCATATCTATCAGACTCTATTGTTAAAAATACAAAGTTGAGTTAGTGTGGAACGCACTAATATGTTTAGATGTTATGCTTGATTTCGTTAAAAGACTTGCAGGTCTGTCTTTGGATATATGGAATTGTCTGGGGACTTTAGACCATTTTATTCCATACAGCATTAACATGCTAAACCTAATCTCTGCTGCCAAAGATGAAAAGTGAACATAACTCTTATTGCAGGTGGCTCAATCCTCATTCCTTGTGTGAAATTCACTCTGGTCTTGTATTGCTGTACTTCGAAACTTCCCCTTCTTCTTCCATTGCCTTTTTAATAACTGAAACCATATCAGGAGAAGCAAAAAAAAAAAAAAAATTAATAAACTTCTGCAGATAAAAGAAGTAATAATAAGCTTACCTTCACAAAGCTGTCTGATAGCACAGATAAATCATTGAGAAATAGAAAGCATAGTGTAGTCTTGCTAATTATAAATGAATTAATACTGCGTGTAGTCAAACCCTAAATATTTGGGTTTGTGATCACAGTAAAATGCAATTACTGCTACTGCAGTTTGTAACTATGGAATCAATAGGATCACTGTACAATGTTCAGAAAGCTTTAAGAGATGTAGTTTAGAGAGTCATATTTTATAGTGGTCAAGTTATTTCTGATAAGAATGCTGTGTTTTCTTTGCTGGTAGGAAAGAACTTGCTAAATGGCTAAACTATCGTTCCTTTCTTCATGTAAATATGATCAGCTCTAATTTAGAAAAAGCTGGTCAGTAATGTGCAGTCTTGCTTTAGTAAGTTGTCAAAATAATTGCTAAATGTAATTAATCATTTAGGTCCTTGATGTGTTTAGCCTGTTTCTTATTAGTTGCTTTGATTTGTTTTTATGTAGTTAAGAGCGGGCTACTTTGATCTGAGATTGCTCTATTTCATTCAGTATCTTCAGCTTCTAATGAGTGTAATTTTAGCGATAAAAGCAGTTCCTAGCCAAAGTGTTGTATCAAAGTCTTTATAAGGAAATAAAGGAATGTGCTGTTTGTGAAGAGAGCTAATCTTAGTTTTCTTTATGAATCTGGAAGAGAAAGGGGGGAAGTTACTCTAGTTGTCAGTAAACTGCCAAGGGCCATTTAATCTGAGCTTTTGAATAAGAACTCTGAAGAGTACAGAAAGGAAACTTTCTGTTCATAGACTCAGAAGTTTTCTGAGGAGTATAGAAAAACTATTCATGGAGAAACTGAAGGAAACATTTGTATTTTATCAAGTAATTATAAATACTTAGAGTAGCGTTGTGTAGCATCTGGACTATATTCAATACAATATAGTTTTGAAGTGTCCAAACCCAATAACTGTTTTCAAAGGCGTTCAGCTCGCTTCTAGGTCCTTAAGTGAGTGGAAAGTTTGGAAATCTGGCCAATGGTGTCACACTGAGAACTTCAAGTGGCTAAATGCTTTGAAAAGTCTGTCCTTCATCTTGTGCCAAATGGGAGGTGAACTCTTTTGATAATTTGGCCTAGGGTTTTGTAGTTAAAAGTTTGGTTGGAAGTCCATTTGGAAAAGTGGCCTTTAATGAATTTCCTAAACTTACTTCCTAAGTTTTCTCTCTTACCAAATGCAGTGATGGGAGCAGGAAATCTTCTCTAATGCTGAGTTTTAAAACTAGGGATGTTGAAAAAAAAAAGCTGTTTCTTTTCAATTTTTCTTACAAGATACACACTGGAGACTAACTCTTCCAGTGGGGGCAGCAGTAAGATGCTGTAGGATCATTTTCAAACAGTGTACATTACTTTCTGAATTTCAAGGAAAACTATTTTTTTCACAATTATGCTGGCTCCATGCAGAGCATAAAGCATAAATCAGGAGAAGAGTTCGCATATTTCGTGTGTCAGCTGCAGACATGTGCAAGAACAATTTACAGCAATTCTGGGACATGAAGCCAGAAAATATACCTTTTGCCTCCAGCAAAAACGTTTGATTCTAAATGAAAATTGGTGAGAAGAGATGAAGGAACAAAAGATCTGCGAGCAATCTCTTCGCACTCTGTCTGCCACAGAATCTAGGGAAAGTCCCTGGAGATACAAACAGATATTGCATGTCTTTGCACTATGCACAGCCTTTTGGTTGCTGCTGCTGAAATTCTTGGTGCTATCTTTTTGCCAAAAAAGGTCTTGTACAATAAAAGTGGCTTACGGCTCCTCTACTCACCAAAAGTAAGATTGCTTAATGCTGGCAGGAGAAAGCTGGTGCTGTGCCATATAGGCGCCTCACATATGAATTTTGTCGTATGCATGCAATACAATGTAGATGATACAACACTAGCTGTGTGCTGGAAAGTGTAACATGGCACACACATCAATTTTTAGCAAAAAAAAAAAAGCCTGATGCTGTTCCATGTTCAGATGTAATAACTCATTGTGCAGGTGCAAACTGAATGTTCCTAGTGATAAGCAAACCTGTCCTAGTTTTCAAGGCTGAATGGTAACTTTAAGATTAACAGCAAGTCTATCTCCTGAATATATTTCTGTTTATCTTGATATTTCACTGATGATACTGGAGTCATCAAAAAAGGGGAACATTCAGCCTGCCGTAAGGAAAAATATGTGACAGGAACATGTCTTGCAACACAGAGATTTCACAGCTGAGAAAAGTTGAGCACATTTCCCAGAGGCATGGCTTCTTTTCAGAGGCCTGAAGACTACAAGACTACTGCTTCATGTCCCAGTAAGCTGCACATGCAGCAATAAATTCAGCCCTAGGATGGGTGATTCTGTTAATTGGGAATGGCAGGCACAATGGGGCTATGATCACAGTCACGTTAAAGTGATGCATACTGACTGGGCTGAAAAAACACCCACATCAGGACAACCCCCTAGTGACATTCCTCATTTTTAAGGATATCTGAGAGGACACCAGTAAATGTGTTCCTCTGTTTCCGTCACGATTACTAAATAAGCTAATTAGAAGTATTAGATGTAGGCTATGTGATTGCTAGAGATTTAACAGCACCTGCAAATAGCTGGATGAATAGAGGCGTGTGTTGGCCTGCCCTATGTATACGGTAAACAGTAACCAGAAACTTTGCATGCAATATGCAAGCACTGAATTTTAACTGGATCAAGAATTAAAGGCTGTGTTTAAAATGGTCATCAAGGAAAACATAGACTGGTTTGGAGCCCATTTCTTATGTACCTTGTTCCATGAGGAAACCTGAAATGTCCTGATGGTTAGAACAGGCTGCCACAGCAGAGTTTTTCCAGTGCATTTTTATTTAAAACTTGAGCTACTGAGTGGTGACGCAAGCAGATGTCTGTAGAATTTCTGAAAGGGTGGAAATTGCAACACCAAGGGCACGACTGCATGATGATTCGGGAGAGGGGGAGGTGGGAGTCTCTGAAGCCAGCCATGCCTGTGGAAACACTGTCAAAGGCCCAGTCTGCAGCTCAAAACAAAGTAGTTTGACATTTGAATAATGCATGTTTCACTACTCTATCCTAATACATCTTGCTCAAAAAATTATGATTTGCAGAGGTGAAAACAGTAAAACAACAGATAATTTATTTGCAATGTAAGGTAAAAACAGTGAACGTATCATGATATTTAGGTAAGTATCATCAAACTAGTTAGCTGTGGGTCTGTACAGTAGAGCTATGTTACAGAATTTCTCTACAGCAAAAAGTAATTTTATAAATAGATCGGTGCCATTTCAGGGTTATTACTTGACAAGTGCAGAAATTTGCAGAGCAAAGTGGTAAGTTCTCAAGTGACAGCAAGTCCTGCCTCCCTGGGAATGTGCGTTACAGCAGGCACCTTGCTGCAGGATCGCACCGTGACCCAACCTACTGGACAATGCTTATTCTTACTCTTCCTCCACTCCACTTCTGTAACTTTCAGTTGTGCATAAAATTAGCATTAGGTGGCCATGGCGGCACCCAGGGCTTTGTGAACAGGCTACCACCGCACATCTGACTGTTCATACTACGTGATGAACCGGCCACAAGATGAGCCCCAATGTCAGCTGGTACTTGTAGGTGGCCACAGCCCCTCAGACCCAAGTACGCTCACAGCCAAGGTACGAGTGTCGTTCTGGGGATAAGGATGCCCAAAGGTGGGTCAGAGTAACAAGGCTGGCAACTAAGGGTATAGCGCGTACGTAGTCTCAGAGGCCATCTGTCAGTGAAGTGGTGTGAGACCTGGGATCCTTCAGCAGGTTCTCTGTCAAGCCCAGGGACCTACAGTTCTTCCCACAAGCAGGGAAGGACCCCAGCTTCTGTAACACAACATGAATGCGTTAGTGGTCTTTTTAGAATTGCAATCGCACCACAGAATAAATTAGACTGCATTGTAAATTGATCTCATGCCTAATTTCAAGCACATGAGTAATCCCGGTGAAGAGTTCCGTGCTTTGTAGAACTGGTGTCTTATAAGAGGTTTGTTTTTCTGGGAAAGTTTCTGCTGTTTCATCTGTTAAGTTAGCTAGATTCATTGATGCAAAAACAATGGAGCAACTATAACTTCTTCCAAGTAAGGACAGCAGTGTATAGTGCACAATCACAATGTGATCTTTAAACGCCAAAGCAATTGTGTCAGGAGCTAAAAAATCAAGATGTTCCCATCTCTCCCCCTCCCAAAGAAGGTAATTCAAAAGAAGCTGGATGGTTTTGCTTCTGCTTTTCTCCAGGCTATGCCAAGCATGAAAAATTTCAGCATAAAAAGTTTTTGAAGGTGTTTTAGAATGTGCAAAATGACAAGGTAGAATGAAAGTGTTGTCTCAGTCTTAACTCTCAAATCTTTATTAAGTTACATCTTGAATTTCTTTTTAATTTCTGGTAACTGCAAAGTGTCAATGTTGGAGTTTTAAATTATAAATAAAATGTTTGGTTTGACATATTTAATAAGATCTCATATCAACAGCCTGTCTGAATTGTTAATAGTTACCATAGCAACTTCACAATTTTTCTCTCTATCATTATTTGCAGCCTTTGGTCACATAATTTTAAAAGTTTGGTTTCTGTGATAGCATAGCTTAGTTGCAAATTTATTCATACCATTCCTTTTTTTTTAAAGGGCTACCCATTTCTGTCTCTCTGCAGAAGTGTCAAAGTTCCTAGCAGTTAAAAGCAAACTTGCTGTCACTTTTACAGCATTACACAGGCAGTGGCTAAAATAGTGGTTTGGGACTAAGCAGGAAATGAGCTGAGTTTGTGGTGTATAACTAGCTTGTGGTTAACTTTGATAACCTTCAAAAAGTCCCACGTCTGAACTGGGTGATTTCCAGGTTTAGGGTTTAATGTCTGTAGATTTTAATTTTCCATCTATAAATATTTAAAGAAACAGATAAGTCTCTGTATGGATAATTGCTTTTTCCCCCTTTTCTCACTGTTTTATATGTTAAATTGGATATTTCAGAGAAAGAAATTATCTTCCATATGTAGGTATAGCACCTACATCATGTGGTACTTACCTCCCCTCTGAGTCCCTCTCTTGGTTCTCCATCTATCAACCCAAGGTCCACATACCCAAGAAAAGATATATTTTTTTCTCTCTCCATGATGTTTCATGGATGTAGAGATAATTTTTGGTACTCGGGACAAATTATCATATGTGATTAAGGGGGAAGATTTTGCAGTAATTAAAAACCACATTTGAAGAGGTTTTGCTAAGCTGCTTTTGTCTAAGGATACTTGTTTCATGCCACCCGAGAGGCTTCCAGTTAGTTGACCTTTATGGGATGTGTCATAGTCAAGCTTTCTTTTTCTGGGCTTTTTTTAAAAAAAAAAATAAAGGAGTAGGGAAAGGTGGTGGTTCTTTTGTTTTGATTTCTTTTGTAGGGTATTATTGGTAATTATGATGCATTGATTGAATAAGAAAGGGTTTAAGAATTAATCTGTGAGATTCACAAATTTTTCTTTGGACACACGCCAACAGTGAATGGATGGCTATAACTGAAAGCAAATATGTGAAGCAAATAAATGGCACAGTCAGTAAGTTTTGCTTTCTATTTCACCTCAAATGATCTTTTTTTGGCTCTATTCCACTCCTTGGGGTGACAGCACACTCAATCCCTTTAGTTCTTACATTTTTCAAACCCCATACGCCCCCAAATGTGTCAGTACTTACATCTAAGTAAGACAGTTCCATTATACATACTGCTTCTGGCATGTCCCACAAAATCCTTCTGTATTAATTTAATCTTGCCTTTTATTCTGTGTCCTTTCATCTATGCCTGCCATCTTCCAATAACGACCTCAACATCCATACACCTCTTACTTACTCCATCCACTTCTCTCCCAAGTATTTTTATGCTTTTGGACAAAATGATCACAACATGGATGCATAAAGTCTTCAACTCAGCCACGTGGGCAATCTTATCCTAATGATGCCAGATTTTCTTTAAAGCTTTGACTTGGCAATGTTTAACCATTTTTATAGGTAGCAATGTATGAAGTCCATAAATAGTTATAAAAGCATCATATTTTCTTTGTATTTTTCCTCTAGACATTTGTCTACACAACGATCTCTTGTTTGTGAGTCTTAAGGTAGGATTAAATCTTTTAATAAGCAGCAATTGCCTGGCACATTGTGTCTTCCCTAAGACACAGAAATAGTAAGAAATATAAATACATTCAAGGCACCTTCTCTGCTATACACAATAGCGAATATATGTTTTAAATAGTCCTAGAAGCATTTGAAGGCAACTCAAAAGTCCTGCATTAAATGTTGTACTTGTTAGCACATGTTGCAATAAACTTTCATTGCCTAGCTGTTTTTTACTGGCCTCCCACTGAGACATTAGATAAAACGAAAACCGAAATGAGTCCCACTTTACCAAGATTATCAAGATTGAAGGAATAGTCAGGTACTGCTTCTTAGAAGGGTACGTTGCTGGAGGGAAAAAACCCAGAATGACCTTGAACTGCATTGCCTGTTGCTCGCTCGTTCTGTTCCTCCCCTGGCAGAAGTCCATCTCAGCATCATTGCAATCTACCAGTGGGTGCTGCTATGGACACCAGCAGAAAAGAACCAAGTGTGAGATAGAGAAAAGGCAAAGACAAAAAAGGGAAACCCTTGACTGAAACAAAGAGCAAAAATGTGATGGGTGCTATGGGTACTAATGGAACAGCTCTACAATTTCAGTTTAAGTCCTGCCACAAACAAGCGTTTCTACTGCGCTTCCAAATGTGTTGAAAAAAAGCTCTAGTCTTTAAATAGCTAAATGTTACATCTGCAAATCATCTGTGGAAATAATCCATCTGTATTTTAAAATGGAGAAGTATTACCCTCATATGTTTCAAGAGCTCAGGCTTTAAACTGTTGTAGTCTACAGCTGTATTCTCCCAGTCCTCCAAAAGAACAGCCAAGAGTGGAATGAGACAAATGAACTCAAGTTTGCTTTGCATGTATTTTGTGAAGTGCTGCTCTGAGCACAGACACGGAAGAGTATCTGAGTATTTTAACAGATCTGATCTTTTTTCTGAATATCTTCATTCTTACAGCTGCTTTCCCTTTAAAATCTTCACATAGGAAATACTTTCCGTGTCCGTTGAAATCTGTTTCCTTCTGCACCCTCACTCACAAGCCCTTTAAAGGATTTGTTGGTTAAAAGACTATGCAGTAATTACTTGTTGATAAGATAGTGTGATAGATGAGACTATGTGTAGCTCCCATCCAGATTTACCACAGAAAAGTACAGTTCATGTTCGAGGGCATGTTGAAGATTGTTTTCCAAGCGTAAAATCCCACAGAGCTCCATGTATCGAGTCTTGTAATTTCATGTCTTAAAATAGCTTTGACCAAAAAAAAAATTGATGTGGGTCAGCTGGCCTGCACTACACAGAAGAGGACTATCAACAGCCTGTTCTCCTCTGCCCTCATGTAAGAATAAAAAGATGGGGCTAGATTTGCAAGACCAGTCTCAGCTGCAGATGCAGGAGCCATGGAGATGGACTCAGCAATCACAGAGTGGTTGAGCTCTGTGAGAACCTAATGGTGGTGGGGTGGGTGTGTTGGGGTGGGCAGGAGGGATGAGGGTAGCCTGCGGGTTGTCTCTCGTTCTGATCTGCCTGCTCTGCAGTCATTTCTCGAAGCAATAAAGTTCACATGTTGCAATTCCAGCTCATCCATATATCCAAACTCCTCTGTAGTACCAACATCCCAGTGCCAGGCAGCATCCGGGGCTTCCTCAAGGTGAATCTGCAGGCAACAGTCATTTCAACACTAACGTCTTGCTAGTGCTAGTGCTGCGTTTGGGCTTCGCCAGCTTCTCCCCAGGGGACTAACCCGGCGCACAGCTAGTGCTGGCTCTGCCGAGCTCCAGCGTGGCAGGAGGCAGCGCACGCAGGCACGCACGACCTGCCAGGGGCTGCGCGGTGTGGCACCACATGGCACAGTACTGGTGCCTGCTGCCTGTGCCACAACAGCCTGATGCCTGCTGGCTGCCACAACAGCCCAGTGCCTGCCGCCTGTGCCACAACAGCCCGGTGCCTGCTGCCTGTGCCACAACAGCCCGGTACCTGCTAGCTGCCACAACAGCCCGGTGCCTGCTGGCTGTGCCACAACAGCCCGGTGCCTGCTGGCTGTGCCACAACAGCCCGGTACCTGCTAGCTGCCACAACAGCCCGGTACCTGCTGGCTGCCACAACAGCCCGGTACCTGCTGGCCGTGCCACAACAGCCCGGTACCTGCTGGCTGTGCCACAACAGCCCGGTACCTGCTGGCCGTGCCACAACAGCCCGGTACCTGCTGGCCGTGCCACAACAGCCCGGTGCCTGCTGGCCGTGCCACAACAGCCCGGTACCTGCTGGCTGTGCCACAACAGCCCGGTACCTGCTGGCTGCCACAACAGCCCGGTGCCTGCTGGCTGCCACAACAGCCCGGTACCTGCTGGCCGTGCCACAACAGCCCGGTACCTGCTGGCCGTGCCACAACAGCCCGGTGCCTGCTGGCTGTGCCACAACAGCCCGGTGCCTGCTGGCCGTGCCACAACAGCCCGGTGCCTGCTAGCTGCCACAACAGCCCGGTGCCTGCTGGCCGTGCCACAACAGCCCGGTGCCTGCTGGCTGCCACAACAGCCCGGTACCTGCTGGCCGTGCCACAACAGCCCGGTGCCTGCTGGCTGTGCCACAACAGCCCGGTGCCTGCTGGCTCTGCCACAACAGCCCGGTGCCTGCTGGCCGTGCCACAACAGCCCGGTACCTGCTGGCCGCCACAACAGCCCGGTACCTGCTGGCCGTGCCACAACAGCCCGGTACCTGCTGGCCATGCCACAACAGCCCGGTGCCTGCTGGCTGCCACAACAGCCCGGTGCCTGCTGGCCGTGCCACAACAGCCCGGTGCCTGCTGGCTGCCACAACAGCCCGGTGCCTGCTGGCTGCCACAACAGCCCGGTGCCTGCTGGCTGTGCCACAACAGCCCGGTGCCTGCTGGCTGCCACAACAGCCCGGTGCCTGCTAGCTGCCACAACAGCCCGGTGCCTGCTGGCTGTGCCACAACAGCCCGGTGCCTGCTGGCTGTGCCACAACAGCCCGGTACCTGCTGGCTGCCACAACAGCCCGGTGCCTGCTGGCTGTCCACAACAGCCCGGTGCCTGCTGGCTGCCACAACAGCCCGGTACCTGCTGGCTGTGCCACAACAGCCCGGTACCTGCTAGCTGCCACAACAGCCCGGTGCCTGCTGGCTGTGCCACAACAGCCCGGTGCCTGCTGGCTGCCACAACAGCCCGGTACCTGCTGGCCGTGCCACAACAGCCCGGTACCTGCTGGCTGTGCCACAACAGCCCGGTGCCTGCTGGCCGTGCCACAACAGCCCGGTGCCTGCTGGCTGTGCCACAACAGCCCGGTGCCTGCTGGCTGCCACAACAGCCCGGTACCTGCTGGCTGCCACAACAGCCCGGTGCCTGCTGGCTGTGCCACAACAGCCCAGTGCCTGCTGGCTGCCACAACAGCCCGGTGCCTGCTGCCTGTGCCACAACAGCCCGGTGCCTGCTGGCTGCCACAACAGCCCGGTACCTGCTGGCTGTGCCACAACAGCCCGGTGCCTGCTGGCTGTGCCACAACAGCCTGGTGCCTGCTGGCTGCCACAACAGCCTGGTGCCTGCTGGCTGTGCCACAACAGCCTGGTACCTGCTGGCTGTGCCACAACAGCCCGGTACCTGCTGGCCGTGCCACAACAGCCCGGTGCCCGGCTCTGCGAGCTGTCCCGAGGGCGCAGCTGTAGGGGCTCAGCTGTGCAGGTGGGGCTGGCAGTTCCTGCTGTCTTTCAGGCTATTTTGATCTGAAATTGATTAGTGGTTTGGGGGTTGGGGGGATTTTTTTTTTTTTTTTTTTTCCAAAAAAAGTGTAGGAAATCGATTTGCAAATTAAGGTAAATCAAGCTGGCCTGCTACATTATCCATCATTTTGTGAATAAAGTAGACATATATTGATTTACATTGTATCTTCAGGTAGCTCTTTGCAACTCAAAACTATGTGTGACTAGATAGTAGGTGTCTTGTTCTTGAGGACATAAGTTCTTCCTTAGGCTTTTCATATCTTCTTGTGTTGTTGATTGCCTTCTGTCACATCCCTTCATGTTACATCAATTCCTGTGCCAATGTGACTGAAGGTCAACAAAATAATATTACACAGTGGTAAAACTAGAAGGCAAATACGCCTGTCTTTGGATGAAATATTGTACCTACTATCAGCTCAGATAGTGAACAGTCAATCCCAGTTTAAGGCAGATAGTTAGGATTCTGTTATCTGCTAAAAGTGGGTAATTTTCTTTAACCTTGAACCCTCCATGGAGACTGAATACCTGTCCTCTCTATCTCTAACTGGTACGCTGCAGCTGTGGCCAGTAGTTTTGTACATTTTCCCCCATCAGAAAAAGATAAAGGAAAAATAGTTACTGCATAACAATAATCATCCCACCTCCCAGCCCCAGCTTCCCAGGAAGGGTCCGAGCACAGGTGCAGCATAGCCCAGGCAGCTCGAAGAAGCCTTAGTGCAAAGGAGGGGGAAATCTGTCCCTTTCTGCCAGCAAAAGAACAGGAAATTGGGCAGAATGGTTATCATAAATGCATGCTGGAAATGGAAAACAGTTTGCAATGATGCTTCCACCATTAGGCCTCATTCAGGAGCAATCTATAGCACAAAAGTCATTTTGGATGATTGCTTACTTATTTTTCTGCTGTGTGTGCATTAGGCAGAATTTTTAATGTGTGCGTGGTAGGTTCTTTGAGGTTGGGTTGTTATCTTTGTGTTCTTGCTTTGTTTTGGGTTTGGTTTTTTTTTCTGGAAGCGGGAAGGTGGTTGGTTTTTTTGATGTGGCCAGTGCTTTAAAATAATGCAAACAAGCCTGGTGGACTTGTTGGTAGTATACATAGGTCCCCATAACGTAGGGTGCGTGGGTAGCCCCCTAGCCCAACAAGATCTAACACCGCACCTTCAGGAGTCAGGCTATTTTTTTAATTTAGTACAGTCTAGTTTCAGCCCTTTTTTTCTCCCATCAGCCAAAACAGGCTTCAGAGAAGCCCCCCACTCCACGTGCAGTCCCTCAGCCTTTATAGGAACCACCTGACCACTTCCCACCCAGAGCTGATCATTGAACAGAGCTGGCTGGCCCCAAGCCCTGTGGCTCATGAGGCAGACCACCCCTGATACACATGCCTGTTTCTCAAAACAACATACGTTTTTTGGAGGGGGAAGAAAAATTTAAATGAAAGATGGCAAACGCTAGAAAAAATACCAAGCTCCAAAAGCATGTATATATTTTTAGAAGCTGTAAGCCCTTGATGGATGTTTTTGGAAGGTAGACACATACAGCATCTGTGCATACATATCCGTGCACAGACAGGCACAAGTGCATGACGACACTGGTCAGGTTCCCATGAGGAGACACCAGGTGAAAAAAACCCAGGAACTGTGTAATCCTCCTGGTGTTTGAGACATATAGATATGAACCTGCTCATCTCTTTCCATTGTGTACTGCTCTAACACAACGTCATGTGTGGGTTCAGAGAGATGGAGTCAAAATAATGAAAATTTGCTGACCTGTCCCACTCATTCCCTCTGTTTCTCATTCTTAGCACTGTCTTTCACAGCACCGATATGGGTTGGGAAAGCTGCTTTTAGGTACTAAGAGCACAGTATCACCTTCCTTTTCCTAACCTAGTGATTTTCCCATTTCAGCCTTAGTGTTCTCCTCTTTGTATGGATTTTCATCCCTATGAGGAAGAAAAAAACCCAAAAAACCAAAAAAAGCCTATAATTTCTGTATATATTTTGTAAAATAGAAACATCCACAGTTAAGAAAACTGTCAGAGTGGTTCTAATACTGGTAATACTCCACTAAAACAGCCAGGAATCTGAGAAAAGGACAGGTTTAACAAGGCCATTTGCTAACTCTAAGAAAAAAGAAAAGGCAACTAAAAGAGTCAGTTAAAATTACTTCCAAAGTGCAAAGAATACAGGAGGTCAGTAGTCAACAAAATGACATTTTGGCTATAAAGAGTCTTTATTGCACCTTGCTCCTGCATCACATGAGGAATGATAAGGGCTCTTTTCAGTGGGAATGTCAGCTTCGCTTCTCTTTCTCCTTTTTTCACCTTGTTTTAAGTGCCTTTCTGCTGTGATTCTTCCATGGAGGGGCCTTGAGTTGTCCCTGGTTACTAGCTGATACAACTTTGCAGAACATCATTTCTTTTTTGGACTGTGAATCCAGAACAACCTTGAGGCTATGTGTGAAGATTAAAAGATTTTTCCCATCCTTGTTCCCCTTTTCCAGTAATCTAATATTGCATAAGGCCTTATGAAGGTATCACAGAGCAGACTTCATCGGGGTGTCTCTCTAAGAGTAGTAATTGCTAAGAACAAACTGGTAAGAGAGCAAGTGGGGAAGTGACAGAGATCCTGAGGTAACCCATACTGGAACATCTTGGTTCTTTTTGCTGGCAAAGTCAACAAAAGCCAGTTGTTCCTTTTTTTTCCTTTTTTTTTTTTTCCCCTTTTTTTCCTAAAGGAAATTAAATGTAAAAGATACGTTAGCTCAGCCTTAAAGCTGAGATTTAGACATGTTTTCCAGTGTTACGATTCCCACAGCAATTGTAATTCGACTTCACTGCACATTCTACTGTAAGGCATAAAAATTAACATCACACTGTATACAGCAGAATATATTACCGTAGCACTCTGTGAAATACTGTAGCAATTTGAGAACGGCATTATGTTGTGTCTACTCCAAACTCTTGAATAAGTGTGGAACTTCAAGCATTAATATAGAAGTTATTTGGTCTTGGCTTATGTTTACAGTCCACAGTCCCAGGTTAGCCAGATTTTGTACTTCCATGTAACTTGCAGCACATGATTTTTGATTTTTTGTTTCTTAGGGATTACTCAAGCCATTAAAATCACATGCCAGCTTAAATACCAACCTCCTGGGACCAAGGCCATTTCAACTCAGGGATTATTTGGGCAGCTGCTTATATCTTTTGAATCTTTGACTTTTCAAGCAAAAATTTCCTGTCCTTGGTGGCTTTTTTTTTTTTTTATTACATTTGAAAATTGATTTTAATAAACCTTGAGTAAAAAATGGTTCATTGTTTTTGAGAATGAGGTGAAGCAAAAAGGTCACTTTTCCCATTATAAAAATTGCATGTGACTGTTATTGAACAAGTCGAAAGCCACAGCAGTTGGGCTAGGAAGCTTAAATCTGGCAGGGAGACAGGTGTCTGGGGGAAGAGGTGCCTTCAGCTGTTCCGGTAAAAATGTGTTTTGCTTTGCTGAGCGCTTGGAAACCATTGCTCACTCACACTTGGTAGTCCTTTAACAGTGGCCTTCATTCTGTGCTGATGTTCCAAAAGCAAATGGGCTCCATGGCTGGTGAACAAGAAGACAATTAATCTTGTAGGGAAAAGATGATAAATTTATGTACTGGAAGAAGTAAAGATGCATGTCATTGCACCCACTTTTACTGCTTCTTCAGCTCTCCCTTACACTCAATCTACTGTGACATCAGGCCTTATGCTAAGTATGATTTTACACTATATACCTGCACCTGGCACGTCGCTCCCACTAAAAAGGTATAAAATACTGTAGAGTGGAAGTTTCTTGAGATTTAAGCCGCTACTGTACTGCTCTAAAAGACTGAACTTAAAAGTATTCTTTTATTCTGCATCAGTAAACTGTGTGGTGACTCTGCTGGTTTTGTCTGGGACAGAGTTAATTTTCTTCATAGTAGCTGGTACGGGGCTATTTTCTGGATTTGTGCTAGGAACAGCGTTGATAACAGAGGGATGTTGCAGTTCCTGCTGAGCAGTGCCGACACAGAGCCAAGGCCTTTCTGCCTCTCACACCCCCACCAGCGAGCAGCCTGGGGGGCACAAGAAGCTGGGAGGGGACACAGCGGGGACAGCTGACCCCAGCTGAGCCAAGGGGTGTTCCAGGCCATGGAACATCGTGCTTGGCCTACAAAGCTGGGGGAAGGGGAAGGAAGCAGGGGGATGTTCAGAGTGATGCCATTTGTCTTCCCGAGTAACCGCTGCGTGTGATGGAGCCGGTCTTTCCTGGGGATGGCTGAACACCTGCCTGCCCATGGGAAGTGGTGAATGAATTCCTTGTTTTGCTTTGCCTGCATGCGCGGCTTTTGCTTTACCTATTAAACTGCCTTTATCTCAACCCACGAGTGTCCTCGCTTTTACCCTTCTGATCCTCTCCCCCATCCCAGCGGGTGAGAGTGAGCGAGTGGCTGCGTGGGGCTGAGTTGCTGGCTGGGGTTGAACCACAACACTCAGAAGCTGTAGGCAGTTTGTAGACCAGTTAATGATTTTGTACTTGGTACACAAGATATGGAAGCCCAGGTTTTCAGAGCAGAGCCTGTTACTGCAGCGTGTGGAGCCAGCTGGTGCTCTGCTGAGAGGACTGCTGGTTTCTGCATCTTTTATTATCACAGAGTACATATTGTAGCCAGAAACACCCCTGCCTGGACTAACTTCATTTATCCTTCTGGCCTTGAAGTGTGTGAATATCCTGGGGGATGCATACACATCGCAGCTAAGACCGCTGTACATGTGAGTAACACCTGGTTGTTGATCCCGGAGTCTGTTCCTGGTAGCACTGGCAGGGGCCAGCAGTCTCACTGAACCTCTGAAGGGTTTCCCCCCGCCCCAGCACCACAGGGATGAGCCCTCCTGAGTCAGCCCAAGGCCTTGGTGACTCTTGAGGACACAGGGGGAGCACACCCTCTGGGAAACCCCCTGCCAGCGGGTTTGCCATGATAACCTCCCACAGCCCTAGCTGCCAAGGCAAAAGATGAAGGAAGGAGCACAGGGGTTTCTGCAGAGGGGCTTGTTGCAGTAGATTCAGGGCTGAAAGCGCAACGTGTGGGAATTGTTGGGTCTGGGTACGTGAGCCCTTTTCCATTTGCAAAAGCATCTTCCTCCATAACGATCACCAGCAAACAAATAATTCAAATATTTCTTCATGTGTTGTCTAGGAAGTTAAAGCATGAAGCAAAACTATGAAATGGAAAAATTAGAAGTTTCCAGTTAGGTTTCTCCACTGAGAAAGAACAGACAAAGTGTTTCAGCGGTATTTTAGCCCCCCAGTGAACCTACAGACTGCAGAGTTCATGAACAGATGAACAAATAGTGCTTTTCCACAGTGGAATACAATGTTTTTGGAATTACAACAGCATATGAATTTAATGTCTCTAAGAATAACACATTTTCATGACTAGGTAGATATAGAGAATCTGGATTTTTCAGAAAGGGCTGAGAACACAACATAGTATAAAAGAACAGGCTCAGAAGGAGGTTTGTAGCGCTACAGGCAGTTTCCTCTGGAGACTCCTCAGAGCTTGCTCCTGACAATAGTGGTAAATACGATATGATTAAATAGATGCCAGTTTGAACTCTGCTGAGGCTGATAAAGGTAAATAATTATTGTGATTTGTGTTGTTCGCAGTCTTATCTGCAGCAGGCAACCCCCAGCCTCATGTGCCAAACGTCTGTTTAAAGAGCCAGGTGCTCCGAGGGCTCCCAGTGCTCGTCGCTGGGGATGAGCCCAGCGCGTAAGGAAAACCTTTCCAGGGGAGCTCTCGCTGTGGCACCCATATAGCAAAGACAGGAAGGCTCTGGCTTGCAGTCAGCTTTCTGGGGACAAAATCAGAAGAGATAATTATCAGAAGAGATAAAATAGTTGTGGGTCTAGATGATAATAGTCGACAGCTTTACACTCATGTTTTTCTAACTATTCTGCAGTCTCTTATATCTGCCTTGACTGACAAAAAATTGTTCGATCACAATGTCCTAGATGGGATTAGTAACCCACTTCTGAGGTTGTTTGAGCAAGGAGTTACCACATCATTGAAGAAAAAAAAGTTATGACATTTACACATTTATCCTAGATTTTTGCACATTTCTGATGTTTAAGCTATTGTTCCCCTCTCCAAACTAGTATTGGGAAATCATGACCAGTAACACTGTCCAAAAAGTCATGTGAGGTTAAAACTGCATCTCCACCATGTCTTGACTAAAGCTGATGAAGCAGAGTGTTTGGCCATGTGTAGCAGTTCTGTTACAAGCCAGAGTACTTGCAGGCATCTACTACTAGTGCACTTCTGTGGGTTAGGCATTGAACTCAAGTCATACCTCCACGTTGTGGTTGTGAGTCTTTTCCCTAGAAGCTTTTTTGACATCACCTATTTTTGAAGGGATTCCATCTGAAAGATTTCTTCTAGCAGCATTTATACTGTAAATCAGTGTTAATTCCGTGGTGCTCTAAAATGCATTGGTATATAGTATATATAGATTTTTCAAATTTGTATTTCTTATTAGTGTTGGAAGTGCAGTGAGTGGGGCAGACACAGACTCATTAGATTTAGGGAGTCTTCAGTATTCAGACCCCTGAATAAACAGCTGCGCTCTTCAGCAGATTATTATAATAATAAATACAGTTTTATGGAACATCTGTGCCCAAAGGCCTCTTCAAAAGCACATTTAAAATGTTAGCGTATTGCAATCTCTTCTGCTTCTCATCACATTGCTTTAGCTGAATTGGGAAAGAACTGCCCACAAAACAGTCCTGCCAAAATGTCACAATAATCAGAGTTTACAGAGAAAATGGTAAGATAAGGGAATAACAGATGAAATATATATGATTACAGAAACTTCTTGGTTTCCATATAAACAGCACTTGATCGACATAAACTGCCCCAAAATATTGCTAATGTAGGCTTGCAGTTGTGGTGTACTGCTCCTGCCTTGCTGAGGGCAGGACAGCTGGCTGGAGAGCAGGCAGGACAAGGGAACTGATCTTCCCCTTCTACTTGGCATTTCTGAGGCTGTGTCTGGAATACTGCAGCTAGTTTTGGGGTGCCCGAGGACACAAAGCGCACAGTGGAGAGCCACTGAGATAGTTAGGGGCTGGAACATGCAACGGATGGGGGAGACAGGTTGGTTTAACCTCAAGAAGAGAAGGCTCAGCGGGATTTGTATCAGTCTTTCCCTACCTAAAGAGGGGGTTACAGAAAGGATGGAGCCAGATCCTTCTCAGAAGTGCGTGGTGAATAGGCAAGAAGCTATAAACACAAGTTTGTACAGGAGAAATTTTAGTTGGACATAAGGAAATAATTTTTCACAGTGAGAGCAGTGCAGCCAGGAGCAGGCTGCCTAGAGAGGCTGTAGGATCTCTGTGCTTGGGGGGGTTTAAAACACAGCTGGGCAAATCCTTGAGAAACATGATCTGACTTAGAAGTTTGACTTGCTTTGAACAAGACTTTGGGCTAGACGACGATCCGCAGTGGTCCCGTCTAACAATTTTTCTTTTCCTGTGGTTCCATTCAGTTAAGTACAAACTGACCATCTTGGCTGTGTACTCTCTGACATCCCCTGAAGCTCCCCACAAATTGGCCAGTAAATGAAGTGTCAAGAATTACAGAGAGGGAAATGCCATGAGCAACCACCATTGCACACGTTGTCTCGAGTGCCTGCGTCACCTGCACGCGGCCAGGGCTCCCTGTAGCTGGCTGGGAACGAAGGCTGAGGTATTCCTGTCGTGAAGGTCTGCGCTTGGTGGCTGAGTCTGCGGCGTCACTAGAGGTGCACAGGATTTTTTTCACTAGAAGACTGGCAGCAGAATGTGGCCCTGTTGGAGAATGGTTGCTCTTGGGCTTAGCGAAGGGCAAGGTGGAGGGCAGGGTGAGACCGAGGAGGGGGTAAAGCCAGCGAGGCGGGGGTGGCGTCAAGGGAGCCGGCTCGGCAGCTGGGCCTTTGAAGTTCTCACTACCTGCAGCTCAGGTGTGATGTAGTAAAAGGATGTTAGACTTTATTGGCACTCATACTAAATGGTAAATATTTATTAGTTCCACTGTTCTATGCTAAATGTTGTGATACAGATTTAAGGAACTGGGGGAAGAAGTTAAGAAATCTGAAGAATTAAGAATTCTAACTCTTTGTTGCCTGATGTCAAAGATTAAAATTCAGAAGTACGTGATATTCCATGAGGACTTGTGGCACACTAGCGAGCCTTAATTTTGTTGTAATAATGATTTGGGGTAGAAAATGTAAAAGATAGATGTAAGGGAGTGCTTCAAACCCATGAGTCATGCCTGGCTTTATTCTATCTGTTCTGCTGCTGTAAATGAATCTATAGTTTTATCATGCTTCAGATTGCACTTGTGTAGCTTTCTTTTATGCATATATGGATGTAAATATTTGGTTTTCTTTGAGATTTTTCTGCTAACTACCTACCAGCTAATTCATTTGAATCTTGACATCTAAAAATATTTTATGGCAAGAATAGCTTGGTGGAATAGTGCAACCTATCAAAGTATTTGGTTCATAGCAACATTTACTGACTTTTCATTACTATTTTTGTGCTATACCCAAAGTTAGTAACATAATCACAGAGCAAGCTTAACATCTTATCATTAGAATAAACTATGCCAACTATCATACTTGAGACTGAGAATTAAGAACACATATAAAAAGAAGTGATTTTCTAGCAGTCGGTTTTAACTGACAGTAGGGGATGTTGCCTGTTTTCAAATGTCATGTCCAACAACGAAGTATAACTTCAAATTATTTTGGAATTTTCATTGCTAAAACAGAGTATTTCTGTTCAGCAGTGAAAGGTGTTTCATTATGCATAATTCATGATGCATATGCCCAAGCTAGTGTCAAGCTAACCAGATATGACGTAAACCCAAAAGGGGCTCCAAACCCAGCCAAGGATTTGTTCCACTGCTTGTTAAATATCCCCCTCCGCTGCCACAACACTACTGTTGGAAACGCCAGTAGCCTAAGCGATCTCATATGTGATTACATTAAGACCAGTTTACAAAGTTTCTGTCAGGCAAAATAAAGATAAATATAGTATGATAATGCATCTACATTGCCAACATTTTTAATTGAGGAGATGATGTTGGCTTTAATCAAAATATTCATGATTTGTGGAGTCTCTGAGATAAAAAAAAAGTAATTATAAGTAAGGCTGGATGGGCCTACCTCCATCAATTTGCAGATCCCAACTCATCATAACAGTATACCTTGTAATCTTGCTGAAATAAATGCATAGGGCTCTCATTCTGATCTGGTAGCCTTTGACATTGGTTTGTGCATTAGGATGAATAGCTGCAGTGGCAGGGGGAGTGATGAGTTAGTCTTCCAGTATGTTTTGATGGACTGGAGTTACAGGGCCATTAAATCAATTAGCTCAAGAGCTTCTACTTCACTGAGATATCATTTACTTTAGAACATAGCTAGGTGAAACTATTGCTTAAAATTTTTAGTGTCCACTTAGCTACTTCACCCAGTAAATCCCTAATAAAATAATCACAATGTGATATGCACAAGGAGGAAAAACACAGCTTTCATAAACACAGCAGAGAAAGAATCAGGATATCCAGAACTACTACTGTGTGGAAGGCTTGGGGGTGGGGGTGGCAGTGCTGTTGTTTTTAAAAAAAACACAGCACATTCCGTGTGGCAGCCTGGCTTTTAGGAAGCAGTATTGTACCTTCCACTGCAGGATACAATATTTTCAAACATTCGGTTGAAAGCAAAGAGGGTCTGAGGATCTGCTGGCTCATGAAATCAGCTGTAGACCTGTAGATAAGCTTTTGCTTAAAAACAAAGGCATGCCTGCTGCCTCATTAACTATAGCTAGTATAAGCACTGCATTAACTGACTAATGCACAGCAGAATGCCAAATGGAGTCTAATCAGAGTGGATTCCAATTTATAGAAGAGATGAGCCAGCGACTTGAGGTTGCCCTCATCAGAGAGTGCTGATACTGTCATTAAATCTTATTTACTCATCTCTGATATTAAATTATAATCTGAATGATGTTGTTTTCTCTTTTTTTTTTTTTTTGTGAAGGGAATCGGATATGGTTGGAAGGTACTTACCAGTTTTAATTGTGCTTCCTTGCTGAAAACTGAGCTTATGAACCCCTGATCACAAAACAAAAAGCAGCGGCTGTAGGAACTAATGCAGGTTTCTGCTTTATTTACATGGTTAATGCACTATGTTGCAATTAACACAAGGTACATGTAAGCGTGCACGCTATGTACATACATTAGAGAGTATGAATGAAAGTGAAATGTCTATAAGCAGAGTGCTGGAAAGGACCACAAACGTGACACTGATTTCAGACTTTATTTTTGTCCTGGTGTAGTGTTACCAGTCACCCAAATTCGTCAGTTCATAAATGGTCTCTGTAGCCACAGATGTTGAGAGCACAGAACAGGTCACGACAGGCTGTCAGTTTTCCAGTAGGAAAACTTGATTAATCTCTTTTTACATGGCACATTATGTTTGCATTAGCATGAGCTGTTAGGCAGGCTATGTTGTTATTGCCCTCTTGAGCTATTACTCAACAATATATTTAGTGCATCTTACACGCAAACTTTTACGACTTGAGCTTTACCTTTCGTTGAAAAGGTCATGAGTTCATTTCCCAGTGAGAATGACTTTTCAACCCACTTACCTGAAATACAGTGTTGCCATTTTTAGCTGCATTGCTACTTTCATTCCACCAGAGAGAAAAACATCTTGGAAAAGCACTTAAAAATAAAACAAAGGGCTGACCTTACCATATTCTGCTTTGTAGGGGCTTACCTGGTATCTGTGTAAATGGACCCTATAGCCACAGCTACTGAGAGCACAGAATACCTCCTAATGGGTCACAACAGGCTGTCAGGTTTCCAGTAGGATGCTAATTGATTATACAGCTTTCAGACTCACAATATGTTCATCCAAAGCCCAGCACTCTACCTTTTCTGCACTGAGCGCTTTTCAGCCACACTGTGCTGATTTTTAT
Source organism: Falco rusticolus (assembly GCF_015220075.1). Classification (NCBI taxonomy): domain Eukaryota; kingdom Metazoa; phylum Chordata; class Aves; order Falconiformes; family Falconidae; genus Falco; species Falco rusticolus. The sequence continues at coordinate 15,591,902 of NC_051193.1, read as the reverse complement.
GGTTTCAGAGCCAGAAAACAGACAGAGGTGCATTTCAGGATTTTTAAAAAGTATATATTATTTGAACCTAAATTACGTGTTTTTACAGTCAGCTGCTGTGAAACTAATTATAAGGAGTCTATGTGCACTCAGTTCTGCTTCTTTAAACATGCAAATAGCTCCCTTGTCATGATTATGGTTCAGTGAATAGGAACAGGGGTAAGGAGGGAGTTTAGCTATTGATTTTTGTGGGGCAGGAACTTCACTACAGAGTTCTCACTTTTCTGACTTGGGTGGAAATTGTGGAAGACCATGACAGTAATTATTCTCATCTCTGCTACTTCAGCAGTGTTTAAACCCAGGCTTCAGGTTCTCTAATTGCAAAATGGGGGCTTAGGAATGACGGGCAAATTTTGCATACGTGCCAATGGTTACTACTTAGGTGAACAAGGTGAGCCAGGACACTTTACTACTGCATGTGAAACGGCAGACTGTTGTGTTCTCTGAGTAGCTATTTCTTAGTAATGTGGTGTCAATGCTATCCCTCACCACATACAATCAAAAGATGCTGCAAATCAAATACGATCATCGTAGCAGCCACAATCAACTGACATCAAGTTTCACGTTTTTCTGAGAATTTATTCTGGGCATTTTTATTTTCAGCAGCACCTAACTTTATCATTAATTCCACAAGCCTGGCATGGAGCAGAGTGCATGCAGAATTATGGCTAGCCTCTTAACAGGGAAGCAGGCAATGGGAACTAAAGCCTATCCCTGGCTGAGATCCCACACCACAGGTCTGCTCCCTCAGCTGACCCCTTGCATTTTTCAAGTGTTGGCTTTTCCAGTGTGAATTTCCTCATACCAGAATGGGAGTTACTGACCAGTAATACCCATTATTGGAAATCAACGGAGAACCTTCAGTCATGCCAGAGAGAGAACTGATACTGCAAAATATCCTGCCTGGAGCAAACCTTTAATAAAAAATGCATATATTTTTAAATCTGTCTTGTAAACTATGTATTTGTAGTGTTGACTGTCACATTTCTTGTAGCACAAAAGCATGTGGCACCCACGTTTTCTCCATCAGGAGGGAAGGAGCCTTCCCTGACCCGCTGTGCAGGGAGGCAGAGCGTGGTGCAGCCCTCGCTGGTGCAGTGTCCCTGGGTACCAGCCTAGCTGCCCTAGCACAGGGAAGCTGTCCAGAGCACCCACTTGCAGGCCAAAGGCAGAGCAGGTTGTCCTAGAAATTAAGGATTTGACTCCCTGATGGCTAGCTACCAAAGCGTATAAGCACAGGATAAGTTCTGATTCAAAACAGTATAGAAATGCTGTAGTGTACAGACACTTAAGGACTAGATTTCTTAGTGACCATTTTTTCAGTGCATCAAGCTAAAGGAAAGTGAAAGCCTGGTGGGAAATATACAATCCAGAACAACAGTTAAACCTGGATAATAAGACCACGTGTTTTTTCTTTGAATCTGTATTACTGAATGTTCTTCTGAGCTTTGTCTTTTGCATCTGTTTATGTCAGCTGTGTGCTATTGCCTGAAGTAAGTTTGATGTGACATTAGACAATGCAATGTTCATGTCACCTGGTAATGTGCTCTGAAAGTGACCCTGATTTTTTTGAATGTGTTATACTTGGAGATTGTTAATTGCGATGCATAGCTGCTGTATTGTTTTGCAGCTAGTCACAGCTGTAACAAAAGCATCCGAGATTTTATGGCTAGTACAGTTCAGCTTTAAATTTATACATTCTATAAATGCCATAATATCGTTATTTTAATCTGTAAATCAGATTTGTCATGAGCTTGACATTAAAAATGGCTCCTGTGTCCAATATAACTCCTAGCAGCCCCAATTTTGGTAGATAAGTGTTGATTTTAAAAGGACTCTTGTGCCCTGAGCTCATCATACTCCTGACTGCCACAAAGCAGCCACGCTATGGAAGATCAAGAGGGAAAAATATTTCTGTTACTGAAACATTTATTCTTGGCAGGCATTGAAACTTAGCTGGATTTTCAGTTCTACCATTCCCCAGAACCAAGACATCAGTCTTGTTTTATAAAGCTGACACAAGTTGGAGTGGTGGGACCAGCCCAGGCAGTTCTGTGCTATCTCATGCAACAACTTGAGATCCTCCACAAGGGACCATGAGGCTGCAGACATGCCACAAGCACCCCCGGGCTGGCCAGTTGCAACCCAGCTGCACTCTGAAAGGGCTAAGCAGAGCACTAAACCCAGAGAAATTAGCTTTATGCTAAGGCTGGCAAATAACCAGTATTGTGCTGGTACGAAGCCTCGAGACCAGAGCTGGCCTGAGTGCAGCCAGCCCACAGCGTAGGGAGCGCTGGCCTGAACAGAGTGACATGCAACAGCAAAAGAAGAAAATCACCCTCGGTAATTCCGTATGAACACGGGGCAGAGGAGAGTCAAAAAGGAGCCCCACGCCACAGGGACCTCCTGTGACAGAGCTCACAGGCAGAGGGTGAAAATTCACCCTCCGCTTGCAAGAGCAAAGCCAAGGAGAAGAGATCTGGATACAAAAGCTGGGGATGAGCCAGGGAGCACAGGTTAGCTCAGATTTTACAAGCTGGCTTCAAGCCTTGGCACGCAGTGTGGCCACAGGTGGCTGCCCAGCCACAGCAGTCGGTGGGTGAGCATGTTGGCTGTGTGCTGGGAGATGGGACCCGACAAACTGAGGCTGAAGACCTGCTAGAGAGGAGGCTGGCAGGAAAGATGGCAAATGGGCAGGTGCAGGCTGAGGATGTGTGTTTGCTGTGTGTTATTTGTGTTACCGGTCCTTAGAAAGTGTGACATCCAGGGATTGCTGATGACGCTTCCTCTTGGTTCCTTGTTTTGGCCCATCATTGCCTTGACACCGAGGTCAAGCTGAAGAGCAGTAGGCTGAGGCTTCTTGGCTAAGTTGGATGTCAGTGGGAAGCGAATCATAGTGTGTGATCCCTACACCGAGGCATCAGTACTTCTTGCCATCAGACCTAGGTGAATATGTCAACAGTTGTTGTGTTTCTTTCAGTTGCCTCCACAAGTATGTTAAGATGCTCCTGAATTAATTTTACATTCTGTCTGTTCAGAAGAGAAGATTGCTTATGAAAACAGGCTGGTTCATGGTGAGTTGGGATGAATCAAAAGAAGTATTGATGCTCATAGATGTGAGCTGATCATATACTTTCAAAACTTTCAGGGAGCCATGACTTTTGGAAAACCTCAGTATGTCTTTTTCTGTTATTAATGCTACTCCTTCTCCTGTCTCATCATTAAACAGCAATTCCACCTGGTCAGACCAGCGGCTTTGCAATCTTTTTTTTAATGGAAAAAAAAGAAAAAAAATGCTTTCTAGGTGGTGTTTTTTTCAGATAAGAGTTACGGAAATGCAAATGCCCTCACTCCCCTGCAAAAGGGGATATTAGGGAACAAAAATTAGTGTAATTTTCCCTTGATTTCCCAAGTTGTACGTGGCCTTAGTTACTAGGGAAAAGTTCCACTTAGCCCGATTGTTTCCTTCCCTAGAAGGACAAAGAAGTGTTTTGCAGTTGCTGATGAATGTTGCTCTGGTCACAGTTGAATAGAGCAGGACACCATTCATTTGAGCAGCGAAGCTAATCCTGTTATTCAGGACAAGGGCCCTTCATCACTAGGGCTGAAGGAAGATTCCCCAGACCTTGATTCCTCTCCCACACATACTCTCAAAGCTGGGGCAGTGGCAGCGACAGGGCTCCCTGGCAAGGGCTGCTGGCACCACACCTCAGCCAGGTGCTGCTCCCCATGCCCATAAGTGATTCAGTGAGAAGCAGTGGGCATGGGACCACCTTCCTTTCTGCAGGTCTCACTAGCTATTTTCCATTCAGGCACTGTTTTCCTGGCTAAAGACAGAAGCACGTATTTCTTCCTATATGATTTCCCCAGTTTTCCAATTTAGATATAATTTCTGCAGCATCGAATGCAAAAAAGTAGCACCTTTGGGGTAGCCTATTACTGGGAAAGAAACAAAACCCTTGTTCCTAATGCAAGACAGATTTTAAATGTTTCAAACTAGAAAAGAACCTGAGTTACCTCTTTGTAACACATGGAAAAATAAAAATCTGTGCCTTTCCAGTAGCCTGCATTTGCAAAGGTTCTGATCATAAGATGTGGTGGTAATAAAACAGATTGTGCCCTGCCGGTGCACCCAGTTCTCAAATGCTTTATGATTGCTGTGCCTTCTGATGCCAGCATTCCTTAACCTAGAAATCCTTCTCCTCCATCCAGATTTCAGATCAAGATGTAAAAGGTGGTAGCTACACTATTAACTCTACACAGTAGTTTCTCCTTCAGCATTTGAGTAAGAAACATGCGGATCTATTGTGTGGTAGTTAGTGAAAAATTTTGAATGGGTTCATGTGGTGTTTGGCCAGAGAAGAGAGTGAGAGTGAGCATAAGTGCCAAAAACCCAAATGTGTGCATGCTGGCTCACAGTGTGAGGAAGCATGTAACCTGCACTGCTCTGCTCTGTAGTCGTTATGGTCAAATCTTGTTCCCTTTCACATAAGTATAATTAACAAGAGCAAAGTTTGGCTTCTGAACTGCAGAAACCCATGTGTCGTAGTGTTTTTAAAAACCTTCCCATATCTGTATTTGTGGATAATTTTGACATTTTAACACTGTATATTTCTGTGCTCCATTACTGGAAGATGTGTCTGACCTTAGCCCTCTAATTGTGCAGTAATTAGCATCTAAATACCATGCAGAACTCCCTGCAAATGAACCAATTGGAATATTAATTCTTAATCTAAATATATCCTAAAAAAATCATAGAAGTGCAAATCCAGTCAGTAGAAAACTGTTTTCTCTATATCTGGTATTTCTGTGCAACGAGATGGTTTGTATTTTGAGTGTATCCATAGAGCGTGAGAGATCTGATGCCTCCCTCTGGTCTCGTGGGTTTAGGCTCAGAGCCCCAAATAGTGTTATTCTGTATATACACTCCAAGCCAGAAAATCAAAATTGCATCAAGTCAGATCTTAGATTCCATTATTATTGACCATAACCATATGGCATATCACAAGTCTTCTTTTGATTTAGTAGAACAGCGGTTGAGGTAGCAATACATTTTATCTAGACAGCTTTGTGACAAGTTAGAGCCACTAGTACTAATCTCCCAGGATATATCCAAGTAATGAATAATTAAAACTAGGACTCCTCATCTCACAGAGCATGGCAAGGTTGGCATGTCCTTCCCACTACCTACCCAAGAGCTAGAGGAGCTCTCACCTGGTGGATGGCCTGGCTCCTCGTGTAGGCTGGATTCAAAGAATGCCACATCTGCTTTGTTTTAGTACTGGAAAGGCAAAATTTAATCTACTAATTTTATGAGCAGATAATTTAAATTCTGCATTTTAGTTTTGATTTTTACAGAGACAGCCTTTTCAACTGTTCAGACTAAAACTATCAAACATACTGGAATGGCAAGGTCAAAGAAAAATTAATCACAAAGGTGAGTGAGCCGCAGAACAGATAGTGCCTGAGGGAATTTTCTTCATTGAATGCAAGGTTAATTCAAAAATCCACACTTGAAAATTAAGAGAAAAACCCACAAATGTCAAACTGTAAATAAGAATATTCTTTCCTATTTGGGGCACATGTTGCTATTTTGTCAGGAGACATGCCTAATATTCATTAGCATTTACGTAAATATCCCTCCTCCTCCTCCCCCACCCCCGTGCCCCAAGCTGTGCAGATACATTGATCTATATGTACATTATGATAATCAGCGAGGTTTGGGAACTTTGGTCACTTTAATAATGTTATTGTATTTAATATATGCAAGACTGAAAGCTTTATGTCGTCAGTAGCAAAACATGAAATACTATATGAATTAGGAAAAATCCAATAACAAACAGCAGGATGCTCCATGCATACATATCACTGTTGTGGTTATGAGCAAATACAAGACTGTACATGATTAACCATGATTTATTCTTACTATAAACTCAGCAGACGGATGCAGAAGACATACTATAATTGCATACACATTTCTTCCCAGAGCTTAGAACCAATAAAAATATGGTAATTTTTGTGTAACTTAAGACACATTGTTTACCATTTTTAAATAAATAATAGGGTTTTAACATCCTTCCATTGTTTGCTTTTTCAGGTTTTGAAATAAACGGTGTTTTGAATGCTGATGTGTAATGAATTAGAAACAATATTACCTGCAGGGACTCTGATATTGTTGTAGAGAAAGATTTTCTGAATTAAACTTGGCAACATATAGTTTTTTTATTGTATGCAGTCCTAGTTATTTTAACACTTTCAGGTTTATCAAGCGTGCAGAGTTTTGACTGAAATGGTTGGGGTTTTTTACATTACATTTTGCCATCTCCAGAAAGGATATTTTAAATTGCACAAAGTGTCTCTGAATAAAGACAAAACAAATATCCAAGCCAAAATCAGCTTAGAAAGTGGCTACAAATTTTGACAGTAATTAAAACTACAGAAACATCAATTGTCTTGGTGTTATTTTAAACCAAACATTTCTATACAGAGTCCAAAAGTGTAATAAGAGTATATCTAAATATACAGTTAATTGCATCAAAATAGCACATCCATCTGTGAGCTTTGTTCTAGCTTCCTGAGCGAGTTGAAAATACGGAATGTGATCTGCAAACCAAGCAAGTTACTAAGTAGCTGTGGAAAACTTATCTGAAGAAGTTCGTTTGCTGAAGTTTCCCATTGCAGTTCTCACTGCAGCTGTAATGAAGCAATTCCAGGATGGGTCTCAACAAATCCAACCTCTACCGCATAAGTTATTATATGAACTTGACCCTCTGCCCTCTCCTTTCCCCTATCCAATTTCCTTGAAGATTTTGTCCGCTCTGTAAGGTAAGCACCTCTTGAATATTCATTGCCTTGGGCCAGTGCAGATGAGAAACTTCCATCAGCCATCCATGTCTTTCTGCTGTGACAAAAAGCATTGCTTCACAAGGCATTAATGCAAGCCTTCAGGAGTCCACAAAGTTACTTTTTTTTATTTGTGTTTGCAAACTGGGAATCCAAACAAATAAAATGGAATGTAGTTGCTGAATACTCAGATCTTGAGCTGGAGAAAGCCAGGTTTTGTCTTTGGTTTTCCAGCCTGATTAATCCTGTTATGGAACTGAAAGCTGCTAACCTCTGTAGCTGGCTCACATGGCAGCGCTCTTTTGTCCGCCCCTCGAATGCCGCAGTGCACCTTCAGGAAAGCCTGTTCTTCAGGGAGGGTTAAAGCAAGTTGCCTCTACAGATCACTGTAATGTTATATTTTAATTACGGTTTGTGGTGCACTTCAGACACTCCAGCAGGACTGCCTAATTAACAAGGTTGTTCAGCTTTCACATAGTATCAATCAACTAGTTGCTGAAAATGTCTTGATCTCATTTTCTGAGATTAAAGTATAAACGAAGGACACTTCGCTCCATTGTTACTGAACTAAGGCACTACCATCTGGTTTGCAAATGTGATATCAAAATCTCTGGTAATATCTGAGGCCCCAACTCAACAAAGCAGTAAGCACATGCTTACCTTTGAATATGTAAGTGGAACCTTTTATTTCAAGGAAATCGCATGCTTAAGGTTTAATGTATGCCTGGGCATTTTTTTTTTAATCACGATTCCATAGGCTCATTTTGAAATACAATACCAAACTTTTCAAAACAGACAGGAGTGAACTAACCTATTTGTAACATTAGGGAAATCATAGCTTAAATAGCTTAAATAAATTGAATATACCCAATAGCTTATATCGTATAAGGCTCAGTAACAGTGCCTGATAAGATAACATAATTTTAATTCAAAAATCTTCACAGCGTTTTATGGTTAGGGTCAAACTGTTAAAAAAAGGTAATTGCAAGTTATACACAGAAAAATGAGTGAAAGAAAATGGCTATAATTAGAAATCGCTTTTATCCAGAATATATGATATCCAAACATTTACTTCTTCTAATATCTATTTGGAACAGTGAAACTGTGCTGTGGATTGTTATTACACTAACATTTCTGTGATGCTTTAGGCAGATTCAATCTAGGTTTGAGCTGAACTATAGAACTTACTTCTCCCTTCTCCCCTCCAAATTGGCTACATTATTTGGAAAATTCTTACTTGTGAAATAAAAAAAAAAAATAGATTCTTTCCCCAAAAGCTGGGGACAGTTTGTGGATTTCCCACTAGGCCCATGGGACAGCGCGCTGGATCCGAGGAGCTGGGATGATGCAGGAAATCGCTTGAGTTCCCGACGCTTGGTTGCTGTAGCGGGGAGTTCGTGTGCACCTGCCTGTTCCTGGCACAGGTCCCCCTTTGCAGCAGACCTTGCTGCAGCGAGCCAAAGCTCCACACCAGCGGGCCAGGAGAGGAGCTGCAGGGTCAGTGGCAAGAGTAGCAGCCTCCTGCAAGGACCACTCTGCCTTTCCACTGTAGGGCACTGCATGGGGAGCGCACGCCGTGGGGCCAGATGGTGCTTGCCTTCTCTGCAGCGCCATCGCTTGCCACTTGCAACGGAGAATGCGATGGCGACCCAAAGGCAAACCTGCGGATTTCAGTACTAGAAACTCAAATTCACCCCTCTGCAAAGAGCAGAAGCAAGACCCTCATCCCCGATAACATGCCACTTCAGTTCTGTTGTGATGGCATATGTGTGAGCTTAAGTGGTGCTCAGGGACAGATTTTACTCATAAAATCATAAATGGATTTCATTAAACCCACATGGTCCTTAATATATCAGACGTAGTTGAGCCTCAGGAGTTAAAGAAAAAAAAAAAAAAAAGAAAGAAAAGAAGAGAAAAAGATATATTGGTTCATTCCTCTGTCCCCCAAACGCAAATCATAGATATTTCTAAATCAGCACTGAAAAATAAGCAAAATTGGAATAAGAGCTGCATAAAAAGCAAGGTGAAGTGGCCTTCCTGGGAAACAGAACTAGTTAATACATACTCGTATATACATGTGGTTTCGAATCAGTGACATTTTTAAACCTAGTTAAAGAAATATATAATCCTCCCTCTTCGGAGCTCTCAAGAAAAGCCAAAACAGGAGTCCATGATGACAGAAGGCTGAGTATTCAGTGAAGCAGAATACAATATTGTCTTTAATAGTTTCACTAGTTTTGAAAAATAAATGTTTCAGCATCCTTTTACCTTCAAACACTTTTTTTCCCTTTAAGTTGCATTCATTGTTGATATCTTGCAAACCTAAAGCACAGGCCAAATGCATATAGTTTCCTTATTCTTTCTCCTTGCTCTTGGAACAAGCTTTTACAGACATAGTGTGTGTTTCCATATTACATTGGACTTTAAAGAATTATTCTTATATTTAATGCATGGTTTTGAAAGCAGAGCTTTTTTCTTATAAACACTGATATTTTATTAATGTTCTGCACATAAATATTGGAGCTAGTACTGGCAGTTGTAATGTGCTGAATAGCTAGCAACTATTTAGGTTAAAAAAACCCTTCTGTGTTTCTATAGTGTGGTTATCTTGAAAAACCACGTAGCGGTAAAGCTTTGTGGATTAATACCTTTGAATCAGCAAAGCTGCTTCAGATTAACAATTCTTTTAGCTGGTGCCGTATTTTTTTATTCCATATAATAACAAACATGATTAGCACAGAAGTACTATGCTTTCCATAACCTGTTTGTAACTGGGGGAATCTGCAATATATATTCTACAGTCCGGCTCACACTGAAGATTGAAGTGTAATTACAGTACAGGCAATCTCATCTATAGTGATTACAGCTGTCACCATCGATCCAGTTAACCAGGATAACTAACTCTTCTGAGCCAGAGTTGACAAAGCTTACTGGCTAAACACATGTTGCTGTATAAGAATTTTTGGTGTGGTTTTGAGACTTTTTGATTGACAAAACACTGGTGCTTGGAAATGGAGATAACAAATGCTGCGGATTATGGATTAGGAAGCCAAAAGCAAAATCTGACTTCACTTCATTCTCAGGATTGAAACTTGTAAACACACCTTGCAAGGCAAACCATGGAAATGCAAACCAGACCCTTGCATAAATGAGCTGGCTGTAGGAAGGGGCAGGACTGCTTCTTGCTGTACAGGTCAGGGATGCGCTTGGTCCCCCCAAGGATAACTGGGTGCAGAAGAAGAGGGGTGGCCTGCCGGCAGGCATGGCTGCAGTGTCCTGTCAGGGGTGATGCCAGCAGCCCCTAGCCTCAGGGTTGGTGCCTTGGGTCTTTTACAGCAAAGGCCTGTCACAGTTCAGCGGCAGTGTGGTGCCAGCATCGCCAGGCAGCCTCCAGTTTACACGTTAGCCTAGCCTTACTCGACAGCACTGAGAGGCAGGAGTGTGCCAGCTCAGCTAAGCAGCAGACCCAGGATCACTGCATCCTGCTGCAGCCCTCAGAAAAGATGTACATGCCTGTTTGATGCTACACCAACATGGAACCCTTCCAGGCTTGCAGTGGCTGAGAGCAGAGTCTGGTCCAATCCATGGACAGATACTACTTCTCCCTTCTCTCTCTCCGCACATGGATTTCTTAGAGTTGCTTTCAGGTACTCGTCAGGAGTACACCACGGTCTAAACCATTTAAAGGAGAAGATAAACTTCCCTGGGTAGGTCAGAGTCCCAGGGCGTAGGTCTTAAGCTTGGACAGAGGAGAAAAAAACCCAGAAGACTTCTCAGTTCTGACCAGGAGGGGAAATATTCAGACACCCCTTCAAAAGCAAATGAATATTTTTCAGAAGTATAGTAAGAAGGGTACCACTTCCCCCACTATACTGCAGTAGAATTCTTTCCTTTTCATGCTATAACGCAAAGGCTGCTGAAAACTTCCCTACGTGCAGCTTGACTAAGCCACTGCTCTGCACTCTGCTGTATTACAAACATTGCCTTGCCACCTGCTTGCTTGTTGGTGCTCCAGGTTTAGGACAGGATTGTGCAATTTTGTGTAACTGGGTAACCCTTCTTCCACAAGTGTCCGCAGCGAGTTCACTGGGACCACCTGAGCTACAAAGTACTCTTCTGTGGGTCTAGACTAGATTTTCGTTAACGGAGGAGGCTTTCACATTCTTTGTGTCAGGCACTTTTCCAAACCCAAGCTGGACTGTTAAAATACAATGTAACTAGGCTGCCTGACTTGTACAAACAAGTCACGAAGATGTAAGTCAGGACCGAGGTTTGATACTTGCTTCTTTCAGAGGACTCCACAGTATTACTCTGGTAAGCTAAAGGCTTCAGTGTTGCATGACTGTGCCTCTGGATTTTTAGGAAAAAATACAGGTTTTTGAGGTGGGGGTCTGTTTTTTTCTGTTTTCTAGATTTTTTCCTAGATGCCAAGACTACAACTTGACAGAAGGTTTTGAGCAAAACAGCAATTTACTGTTTTTCTCACACGGTTTTGTCTAGATCTTACTTGACCTTAGCAACACTCCAAAATATGCAAAATGGCCATTATGCCAGTGTTAGCAATGAGAGTGAGAGCTGTAAATTGTGAAGCTGGAAAGTTCCAAATATAGTTCACCATCAGGCTTAACATGCATCAGGAACCTTCTTTCTAAAATGTCACCAGGAGAAAGAAGAAGAAAGTGGCAGATCTTACTAAAGTTTGTCTTCACTGCATCCCAGACAGGGATAGCAGGGCAAAAAACGCCATAGTCGTAATTGATGCCTTAGAGAATTTTTTTTTAAAACACACTGACCATGGAGAAATTCACCTTTCCATGAACAAAGACACCAATTTATTCAGCGTGCTGTAAGAGAGAATGAATCCACACAACCAAAATCCACTGAAAAGCCCTCACTAAAGCAATATATAGGTACCTTATGTGCAGTACTTTGCTTTTACTTGTATTTATAGCCCCATCGAAGAAAAAAGTCTATTGGATGTAGTCACCACGGGACCATATATACTCCAGCATCTGAACGGGATATAAAATTATCCACCAGATGCAGTGACTGGCTGTGCACTATGCGTTCCTCTCTGTGTAATGTCAAAAAAAGTAAAATAAAAAAAAAAATTGTGAAGCCCTGTCCCATCAATAATACAAGGTATTGTAGAAGGACCATAAATTGAGGGGACAGCTTGTTGGTTTGGGCTTTGGTTTTGTTTTGTTTCTTCGGTGAGCATGTTTGTCCAAGAAAAAACCTTGCAGTGAATCAGTGTTGTGGTGTTAGCTCTTTCTTAAGAAATGTTTTCTAGCAGTTCTCTGAAACCCTAACAGCTGGGTTTAATGAGTAGGCGTTTTAACATCCGTTCAAGTCTTTTTGGTTTTCTACATTCGCATATACGCTTCTAATGAGAGGTACACCTCAGCGGTGTGTTCGTTGTCAGCTATAAACCGTGCAGTCCCTCCTTCCCCTCTTCCACCCTTTGCTGTATTGCTGTAGCATCAGTCAGTGGGTCCTGAAGTCTTTGGGGAACGCTGATTAATCTTACCAGATGAGAAGGCAGGCAGCTGCTAAAGCACAGGAGCTAGTTCTGCTCCCATGGTAGTCAATGGTAAAACTCCCATCGACTTAAACAGAAATTGCGGTACGCTTAGCACGACAGGATATCCTCTTCCAAAACCAGGCGCATCAGCTTGGTCCCTCTCTCAAATGACTGCACAGCACAGGGATAGAATGGGTGGAAAAATCACATTTGAAGGATGTGAACACAGAGCTGAACCCGCACTGTCATACTTTAACTACCGTCTCTTAGAGGTCTCCAAAACAGGTCAACTCCAGCTGGCTTTATTTCCTCTGCTTCAGGTTCCCTTTGTTTTACATGGGCTAACACTCTTCAGTGGCAAGTTTTTCTCATGCCTGAGTGTTTGCATATGCACCTGCATCTTAGATCTTTTCGGGTACATTCACTGTTTGACGTAATGTTAGTGGAGCAGAGCTAGCACATTAAACTGCCTCTGCAATACCATGCTCCGCTGTTTGTGTTTTCTGGCTGTAAAGCTTAGTATGCATGTTTTATTAATATTCAGAATTAGATCTGTAAACATCTTAACAAATTCTGGGGGAAAAAATGTGATCCAATATCTCTTTGTTCAGGTTTTCATTAGAGAAAAATTCTATGACTTTCCTTTCTCCCAAAATGTAGATCCATCGCCTCTGTGAAAAAATACTGTCTTTCCCTGTTCTGCACAGCTCATTAGCACTTCCCTCTGTACACTTATTTCTGGTGCCATTTATTTCTTCTGATATCATATTATGCAAATGTAATATGCAGCCTCGCTGTATAAATAAGAAGCCTTCCTTAGCACTTACTCCTTTTTTCAAGCTCTACAAAGTGCATTTCATAAGCACAGTTGCTCTAAAACAATTGCACGAATCGGGTAAGAGATTAAAAATATGTGTGAGAAGAAAATCCCTGAACAGTTAATCTTAAAGGTCACAGACTAAAGTAGTTTAACTTCATAAAATGGGACCCTGTGTCCTGAAGGCTGGCCAGGAGAACCTTGGAACATCTTATGTGAGGAGAGGTGAAAATCTTTGCATGTCTAATGGCAGATTTATAGCTAGACAAGCTCTAAGGAAGTCTGTGGTTGTTTTTTGTAATCCTAAACACAGCTGTTTTGTTAATTGGAAAGACCTTTTAATAAAACTCAGTGGTGGGTGCTTTTCAAGTAACCCAGTTCAACTACTGCATCCTTGCTTGAAAGCTGAAGCAACAATGCTGCTTTTCCCAATAGTGTACGTATTTGGAAACAATTGTTCGGGTTTGTACATTTACCAGCATGCCTCAAGATTAGAGCTGAATTTTTCTGCTCATATCTAGCCTAGAAAAAATATATTTAAATGTCAGTTTCAGCTGACTCAAAACATTTTGCCTGACCTGAGACAAAGAACTTTATTTTGTGAGAGGATTATTTACCCCTTTTTTTTTTTTTTTTAATCCCAAGAACCAAATTGGTCTGTCAGTTTCAAAATGCAATGTCATTTTGGAACAAAAAGGCAAAATTTTCCACCTAGAAAATGTCGAAGGATAGCATTTATACTTCTCTGGTTTTACTCTTTTGGCCAAACTATTTTACAACATGATCTGACTTTCTGAATACTTTAATTCCTTCAGAATCTGCACATCCGTAAATTTTATGTACCCTGAAAACATTTTCAGCCTCCTCTAGTTAACACGCAGGTACTGCTGAGACTTGCATCACTCCTCAAAGGCACATCTTTACGTCGTAAGGTCGCGCTCAGCCCGGCTGCCCATGGGGCCGTGGCGGAGGGTCGTGGTCAGCCCAGCTTGCCTGCAGCCGGGCAGGATCGGGCCCAGGCGAGGACCTTTTCCTTTCAGAACACATGTGCCAGCTTGCTGTGTGACCCTCATCCTGTTATCTCCAGCCAAAGGGTCGTCTTCACTCGTATCTACGCATACCTAGGGCCTTATCGTGGAAATTCCTGCTTATGCCAGTAAATCCCTTTGAAGGCAAGGCAACTGATCCCAATATGCCCAGAAGTCAGTGCGGACAGGATCAGGCCCCCAATCAATACACAAACACTTGTGCAGTCAAACATCGTATTTGTATATGTTAATCTTTTACAACGTTAAGGAAGTGGTGCTAGAAAAGCTCATTTTCCCTGAAGATTGTCAGCCTTAATAAGAACCAAGAAACTAGAACAAAGTCATCATGAATTCTAATGTATTTGAACATATGGCCCTAGGACCTGTTATTACCATATCAGTCAGATAAACTGAGTGGGAGAGTGGTTGCAACAGCACAGAAGGAAAAATGTTAACACAGCAAAAGGATAATTTTAAAGAAATACTCAGTCTTTGAACGTAATTTCCAACTTTAAAAATGTCTTGTGTATACTATAAAGTTCTTACAGTTCTTGTTTAAATGGTATTTTTGCCGTTTTTGTTGAAGCATTCCTTTTCTGTTTAAGGTTGAGGTTTTTCTGTAAATCTACCTTTAGAGTATGTGAGGGTGTTTGAAATACTGTATTTGCTGGTGGTTCATGGTAGGCTGGAAGGGTAAGTAAAATAATCGCAAGCAGAGGGAAGTGAATTCAGGTCAGAGTCCATTTCCAAGGCACATCTGAAAACCTAATCAGTTCATTTAGTCTGTCCTCCAGCTCTCAAATGTGTATCAGCATAGGCAAACGTACGGTTCCCAGGTCTCCAAACAGCAATCAGCTGATTCTGCCAGTTGCATACGTGTGTGCGAGAGAGAGAGAGAGAGAGAGAGGGAAATGTATGAAACCATTTAATTATATGTATCTGGAGCAAGACCTGGACCTGGGGTGGCCACGAGCTTAATGCAAGGTTTCATCAGGTTTACCTGTAACTCAAGATCATCTAGAATTCCAGACCATTTTAGGCATGTACAGTGTGACTTCTTGCTGGTAATTCATTGTAGGCTTCATGGTATTTACAGATTTTTTGAGGAAGCAAAAAAGGCTTTCTGATTGCATTTGATAATTGTATACATTTTGCCATAAGTGTGGATGCCTGGCAGCAGGTTAGTGAGTCAAGATAAGAGGTCTGGGTGAGTTTCATGAATGCAGATGGTGCAGAGCCAGGATGGATGGTAGTGTCTTGTGGTGAACTACTACCGCCGTGTTCCAAAGCATATTGTGCCATCTGGATTGTTATCATTTGAAAATTTCTTGGTTTATATGTCATTAAAACATTTCTAAAGCTTTACTTTATTTTTATACCAATCTTTCTGCTAACTTTACAGCTGAACAAATATAGAAACATTTGGATAATTGCTTTTAATACTTGCATTAGCTTCCGTCCTTTTTTTTACAAAGGATTTTTCTTTGACAATGTCCCAGTGTCTTCTATCTTTCCTTCCACAGATACTTACATAAATGAGTTTGCTCAAGATAGGTAGATTTTGTCCTGTTAGAAGTTTAGTTACAAAGTCTGTATCATTTAAGTACCGTGTTTGTCTTTGAAATAAACCTGGAATGACGTCTTAATGCAGCTTAAGAGGTGCACAGGCTTTGAGATGGCCTTCTACACCCAGCTGTATTTCATCCAGCTTGTTGTTAAGTAAAATTCAAGTAGAGCAGAGCAAAAAGTGGGCTATTGCCTGAATCACTGGTAAAATTGAGAAGCTTGGGGTAATTTTTTTGACCAATGACAGTCTCTTTACATAAGGATGCAGTGGCAAAATAGGAATATTTAAGGCGCCTGTAATTATTTGGGAAGGGTGCATTTAGGGTATTAACATTAATAGATTCATATTAATGAAGTCTAGCGATAAGACAATTACTGCATTGTACAGCCAAGAGCAGCCAGCAAGCAGTGTGGTTTTAGTTGTTATCCTGACACCTTTTAAGTGTTCATATTGCACCTTCTGCAGAAGAAAGCAGAGGATGAGGCAGGAGCCTGGGAAGAGCAGCAGTAGTCCTTGCATGAGAGCTGCTTATCCAGCAGCTACAGCAGGAGGGAGAGGTGATGGTGGAGCCTGGTTCTGGGTTTGACGTGATTGCTGGGGACTGGTGTCTGGTATCACCCTGGCTTTTCTAGTGCAGCCACCTCTGACACCAGAGAACATAACTTTTGCATGGAAGTGTGCTTACCCAGTCCGCCCTAGCTTTTGTCAACAGGATTTTCGGTCCTAGCTTTTGCCAATGGGATGTGGGTTGATGTAGTAAGAAACATGATTTTAACTTGGGAAGGGAAAAGATGAGTGATTTTCTACTATACTGAGGGTTACACTGAATAGATAAGCACTTTCTTCTGTTAAGATTTAGTCCCATAGGATTCACAACAGGCTGCAACCTTGCTCTGGGAAAGACCTTTAGGCTACAAACCTGTCTTGCTGCTTGTGACTCGGTTTTTGCAGTTAAAACTTAGTGCAATGGCCATTGGTTTTGTTGGGCCTTCCCCCCCCCCCCCCTTTGATGGCTACTTCTGTAACGTACATTTCTGCCTTCATAATGTTTTAAGGAAAAGTTTCTCATTATCACACAAAAAAGCCAGGCAGCAACTTCTGTGGAGTGCTGAATATGAACAAACTCGATACTAACAGTCACCTAGTCGAAAGAAAGGGATGGAGGCCTGTGCCTCAATGAAAATTTGTTGACACTTCTTGAGACTTGAATATCCCAAAGACCTCCTAAAAATTCACCACACACAAGTATAGGATTATTTGCCAAAATGCTTTGCCAAAAGATTTTGAATTATGAATGACGCAAAACAAGCTGTAAACTGTTCACTGACAGATCACAAACAGAATGAGAGGCTAAATTTGTGCACTATAAATCCGCTATAATTTGTTTACTCAGCTTCAGCCAGTTTATAGGTTGTGCTGGAAATCTGCCAGGTCCTGGTACAGCTGAGGCTCCGTAATTCAAGAAGAAACCTTGTTACCGCTTATGATAAGAGGTTCTCAGTACTCCTCGTGGTGGAAAGTCAAATGAAATGAAAGTAGATCTTGATATACTCCACACTGAATTTCAATACTACTTGTGGGCAATTAGGTCAAAACATCGTCACTGGATGTGTGCCACCAACACAGCCTGCAGGCCAGGCTGAGGGGGTAGTATCCTATGTCAAACACTAATGTCCAGGAAAGAGTGATGATACCCACAGAGAAGCCACAGAAGCAAGAGCTTGACAACAAGGAGCGGATTGAGAGGTTTCCTAGAAGATTATTACGGGGCCATGTGACTCAAGAAAGTCTGTGACCACAGACTGTTGAGAAATTTCTCTTTATGCCCTTGAATCATGCCTGGCTTCTGCACATGCTGGAGAACAGATTGCTGATAACACAGCAGAGGGCAGCAATGCAAAATGACCCTTTGAGATTCCACGCTCAGTGTATTTTGCAAACAATAAACAGGCACAGGGTAAATAAAACATAAAAAGACCAGACCAGAACCAACCCTGAATAGATCCTCTAGGAGTAATCCTACAAAAGCAGAACATTCAGGCAATGGTACAACTTAGAAAATGTCAATGTAAATATCATCCTTTTCTCCTTATTTTCAGCCTTAAGCAAATCTTCTGCTAAAAGAGTGGAGGTTTTTACTACAGACATTAGGAAAAGGGGTGCCACAAATCAAATTGCCTTGGGGCACCTGGAAGCCCAGCAGTTTAGTATTGTGCTGTTGCATGAAAAATACCCTGTGGAAAAGACTGTTCATTTCCATTGTCTAAGCAAAAGACATTCATAGCAATGAGAAGCAGAAATTCAGTATTTAACCTCCTTGCACAGTAATTATTGAAGAAGATGTTAACACAGATGACCAGCCGATGCAGCCTCCGTAGCTCTGGTGGGTTTTGTGGCCATTTGCTAGGAGCTAGCCCTGTGTTGTTGCTGTGCCCTTAAAAATCCATTATTTTTAATGAGACAACACCCCTTGGTTAATTAAAAGAAATCAAGTTTATTCTAACAACCTGACAAATTTTGAACTGCTAAAGTTTCAAAACCACTCCTGTGTCTAAACCCCAGTTTTTTAGGGTTAAACAATTTTCCATGAGTCAGCTAAGAGTAATCTGCTACAATCAGAACTCTGGATAATGACTGTATTTCAGAGGTACATTATGTGCACTTTAAGCAGATAAGTGTTAGAAAACTAAGTTGAAATAGCCTTCTTGTGAACTGTGCTAATACAGAATGGGAAGGGTGGTCTAACTGTGAAACGTGAACAAAGGGGGAAGAGAGATCATTGGAAAAGCTTAATTCTGAAATGGTAAGCGTGCGTGAGGGACGCAGGAAGACAGAATTATTACTGTGTCCGAGCACTTCATGCCCTGCAGAAGCAAAGAGGGTAATTTGGATCCATTTTCATTTACCAATCATGCCTTTTGAAGTGATGGAGTTTGGCAAGGTTGTTTATGACTTGTTTAACAATTACTAAATGAGCCTTTCTGGTAAAAAAAATCAAGCTGCCTGTGAAATGGACTCGCCTTTCTCTCAGACACGACTGCCGTTTGATTGTACTGGATTAAATGATGTCTTGAGACTGGCATAGCCCTCAGAGAACTGTCATTTACAGTATTTAACATTTATTCAATGAACAAAGATTATGCTGATCTAGAAAACCGTAAGCAAAAAAATCCTGGGTGATTATAAAGATAAGCATACCAGTATTTGATTTGGAGAGCTCTGATCTGTCTGCTCTGACATGCAGTGGAGATTTACACTTCTTCCCCAAATGTTCTTTTGGAGATATTTACTGTACCTACAGCAGGCTTTGCTGAAGCTGCATTCTGAAGGATACACGTAATGTGATTTGAAATCAATGAGATAACTCCAGTGCTTCATTTTAAAGATGAAACTTTATGAATTTTAAACAAATTCTAAGTAAAATGCACTCATGCTGCAAATGTTTTATAAATTGTTCCCAATGTTATTTTGATTGGATGGCAACTTGTTAGCATCAGTATTTCCCAATACATTTGTTTCATAATCATATGATGACAGAGGCAAATGATGCTTGTTAAATATATACATTGATATATTTTACTTTCTGTTGCTACTTGAGATAATCTTAAAATACATGCCTCACCTTCAGATGCAACAGCTGTTTTGTTTTGTTTCTTTTTAAGAGCTTCAGCCCATATTAGATTAGTCAGTCGCTGGTGTTATGCAGAAGCTGTCTGTATTTCAGGTTGCTAAAACAAAGAGTATCTTTTATTTAGCATATTAAAGTCAGCATATTAAAAAATCAAGCACAATATAATCTTTACAATATAAAACGTGTGAATCATTTGTACTTTTTTGCTGTCAAATGATGTTTGACAATCATCATATGATAATGAAATGTATAATTAATAGTAAAAATGCCAACATCTGTTGGCTTGCTATTACAGACTGATTCTAAGTGTACTACTTGGAATATGTCATCATTAACTTAATTAATATTAAAATCCTTTAAAAACAATTTGTTTTCATTAGTTGCTAATTTAGGCAGGTAGAAGGCATAGAGAGGAGGTTCTGGTTTTTTCCCCTTTGTCAATGACTAAATTTCAGGAACGCTTTTAAAACTGCTAAATTAACGGACATGCCCTATTAGCTGATGAATCCAGCTAGATGCATGCAGCTGTTCTGCTGCGGTGGAGCCAGCCTTCGCCTCGGCCAGGGGTGCTGCTGCAGGGGGGACCCCACTCCTGGCATCCTGCTCACCAGCCTCTTCAGTCCTTCCTTCTGCTGTCTTGCTGCCAAAGTAAAACCCATCCAGGTGCTGGTGTAGTCCGTAGCTGCGATCTGCAGGCCCTTGAGCTAATTTGGTGCAGTTGCACCGTGTACGTTTGTACCCTGAGATGCTCCTTCTGGTTGAGGAGAAAAGGTTCTGGGGTCAGGCTCCCCTGGAGGCCTGAGCAGAAACAGATGCCTTCACTGAATGAAAAAAATTACGTACGCTTATGGAAGATGTAAAGCATATATATGTATACGTACACATACAGAAGAAATTCCTGTTTCTGCTCTCGTGCCATCTGCAGGGAGGTTGTCACCTATGGGACAAACTGTGAGGGACTGCAGGAAAGCAACCCAGAAAGCAAGCCTGCCTATCTTTTAACATGCAAATTAAAGTCATCCTCCAGTAGTCTGAAAACGCCCTAGGGATTTACAGAGGCCAGCTGAAAGCTGCTAAACTGCTCAGTAATGGGGGTGAAAACATCTGGCCCTGGATGAAGATCTCCCAGTAACATCCGTTCCTCTGGTCACAGCTGAATTGGGAGGCATTTTGTCATTTTGGGGCTTGGAGTCTGTTGGTGGTGTGTGTGCCTGTAGCCTTTCTCTGAAAAGTCACGTTGTCTATTGAAAACAGCAGAACCAGCAGCTCAGCACAGAGATGCCGTTTGTCTCGCCGCAAGAAATGTAACTAAATGTTTGTGATAACTGATAATTGTTTTTAAATAATCCCTACATTTTTGCAAATAATGGATATTGCAAATTTAGAAAACTTGCAAATTTCCAAATCCAAATAGTAGGAACAATGCATACAGCAGAGATTGATTACATTCTTCTTGTCATGCAATTAAAGCTGTCTACAAAAAGTGCCAGGTTCTCTGTTTTCTGCCTGGGAAGGTCTTCAGCTGAATTAAGTGAGAAGCCACATTTTTTTCACATCCTTTTTCTCTCGTTAGATTCTCCATCTCTCATTCTAAGCAGCTCTGCTTTAGTGAATGCAAGGGAAAGCAACTATTGCTGGGTTTGTGGAGTTACAATATACAATTGACAAGTTAGAATTAACAGATTGTAAAAATACACTAATTATAAAAATGAAGGAAAAAAGGAAAACAAGCGTTTATGCTGACATCAGGGATAAGACAGCTTTCTTCAGTCCACAGTGATGTTAAGGAAATGAACATCATCAGTGAGCTTTTGTACGTAATTTAACAAGAAGAGCAGTGCCATATTTCAGTATGATCTGTAGTAGTTTGTCTTCTCTAGTACCTTCTTTTTTGTAGCCACCTTCTATCTGCAGCAGAAGGAGGCTGATACCTGCTCTGGTATGAAGATGAAACTTTCCAAGCTAACCTGGTTCACATTGGTTGGCACAAATTTGGGATTGCTCCCAGGTGTAGCTGAGCTGGCTGACCTGAGGGAGCAGCAGCCTCCAGGGGAGGGAAAGGACCAAGAGGTGGTATGGGCTGAGGGCTCCCTTCAGCCAGGAGGACTGGGACCTATATGCCTCCCAAATTCTTTCAACTGAATGTATCCATCCAAATGCCTATGGCTGAAGTTGGGTGAGATGAATCACATCGTTTGTCTTTATCATTCATGTGAAGAGTGACTCATTTCTTCGAACACCACTGGGAGCTGCGTGTATGCAGCCAAGAGAAGTTTAAGACCCAAATAATTTGTAACGGCTTTTGTGAACATTAAAACAGCAAAAAAAACCCAAAACCTGACACTAAAAACAGACAAAAGAAATGGATGCAACAAGCACCTTGCTCCCAGGCTTTGTTTTCACGTGAACAGCTTCTTTGTTGTATGATTTGTATGTGGCAGTGGGATGAAATAATATAGTATTTTCAGGCAGGCTGGTGCTGTGTTCTGTGTTATTAGCAGCAGGCCAGAGGTTTGGAGTTGGTTCCACTCCAGAAATTTTTAATACTGGATCGTAATTCAGTCCTGGATATAAAGATTGCCTGATTCAATGATTATTGAAGCTATTTACTTTAATGAACTTTGGAGTGGAGTTTTTATATAAAAATATGTAGAAGGAATTTCTTCTTTTTCTCTTCTCCCTTTTTTTTTTTTTTTTTTTGCATTTAGTTTGGTTTTTTCCATCCTGATTTTTAAAAAATCACAATTCTGGGCACATATTCTTTACTGCCTCCAGCAGTTTGTTACAGCCTGCCTGCAAGAACTTACTGTTCGCTCCAGGCTGCCAGTTGAACTGCTGTGGCAATGCCTCTCTCCTTCCTTTCAGCCAAAGTAAATCCTCGCTATGCAAAATGTGCAGACTTGAAGGGTTAGAAGTGAGAGGCAACTGTTGAAGCTCAGCTGGCTGATCAGAGTAAGCCATTACCTCCTCAACCAGCAATGGAAACCTGTCCATACCTAAGTGAACAGACCAGAGACAGGCTGAGGAGATGCGATTCTCCCTTTGCCAAACCAGGTTAGTCCCTTTTCCCTCGGGCTCCCTTCCATCACTTCATTCAGGTGGGAGCAGCTTGGTATGCAGCAGTTGATGTTGGGATTACTATTGTTCCAGTATATGTATAATTTTTAAAAAATGGAGAAACTAAGACTAAAATTTGTAAAACCTCTGGTATTGCTAAATATACTTTAGGCATATTTGATATATAACCCTTTAAACAGTTTAGCCTAGAAAGCATGCTCATTTCTAATGAAGATGAGCACCTGTCGCGACGGAGGGAAGACACAGTCACTCAATATGAGTGATCAGCAGACTTCGTTTATTGTCCCTTACAGTCACCTTTTATGCCTTGTTATAATTAGCTCATACATATTACAAAAGTTAAGCTCATTATTGGTTAGTTGCCTAAATACCAAGCCCGCCCCTAGTTTCTCTTCTGTAGTTATCTGTTCCCACCTGTAACATTCTTTTCCCACCGCGATCTTCCTGTTATTGTGTAACAAGGACAGCCAAGGATAGTGTATTTTGCTTTACTTCAGATAAGCTGAGAGCGATGTGCATTTTTGTCCAGCCAGCTGGACTATGTCTATGAGACCTTTTTCAGCTAGCCAGTTATCCACAAGCACCCTTTAGCTGACCACATACTTCATGCAGATGAGATCAACAATATTTACTGAATTGCAAAAACTGGATAAAAACAGTATTCTACAGACAGATTGTACTGGGACTGCACCCTGATACCATGGAAGTCAAAATCAAAATATACTGATTTTAATGGGAACAGGTTCTGACATTTGAGAAACAGGAATAAGGACAAGGCCAAATCTTCTAGGTATTCTTCAAAGTATAAATATTATAAAATATAACACATACTGTAAAAGATTAAAAAGGTAATACCATTCCTGCCACAACTGTATTATATGCTATAGCAAGTGGAATACACTAATGCAAATACAATACTTCCAGTGGACCATGTATTCTCTTTATCTCACGCATACAAGAACTGCATATGCCTAATAATCTGTGCTTTCTTAGTGTGAGGGAAAATGTGTATGGTCTGGCTTCTTTTCTTGCAGAGAATCTATCCATTGCACTTCTGCCACTATCATTATTGCTTGTCTATCAAGTTCCCATCATGAACAATGCAAGCAAAAGGGCTTTTTATTTCTACATTCTATATACAGAACTCTGCACCCTCTACTCTTTTCGTAGTCCAGTTAAGATTGTTATATCAGATACTATTGTTTAATCAGTGATTGAAATGTAAGTAAATAATTTTTTTCCTTTGTGCTGTTAATGGTTGTAGTGCATCTTTGCAGAGAGTTTTAGCATTTTAGAAGCCAACAGTTTCTGTGCACAAGTGGAGCATTGCACTTTGAGGAGGTATCAATAGAAGTCTGAGGATGCGTTATAAAGCTTCCAGGAGGTCTGAAGGAGAAAGACCGTCATCTTAAAGGTCTTTCCCAACCTAAACAATTCTGATTCTATGAGGGACTGTAGCCAGTTGTCACAGAAGGAACAGTTTAGGTCAGGTTGCTTAAAGAATTGCCACCAAAGGGTTTAGTGAAACAGGCTTAATATGAAGTGTGTGGAAATGTGACTATACAAGATTTGATGGTAAGGTTCACTATTACTTACTACATGGAGTAAATGCACAGACATAAATCAAGCTGAAATCAAGCTAGAATAGAGTTGGAAACAGCTTGTAAAGATCAAAGGCATAAAAGGGTAAAGGAGATTTCTCCATTGAGTCATGAGGTTTAGAGTAGACCCCTTTGCTTTCTATATCCTTGCAGTGTTTAGGTGCAGCTGGATCCAATCTTAGTCTCAGACCTGGTCAACTGTTTGTTTCTAATAGGAGAGATACAGAAAGTGGGGTAGAGAATAAGGGGGGCCCTTCTGCTGAGTCACGAGGTTCAGAATAGACCCCCTTGCTTTCTAAATCTCATAGTGTTTAGGTGCGGGTGGATCTATTCCTCGTCTCAGACTTGGACAACAGATTAGATGTAAAGTGGGGAGAGAGAGAGGGAGTGTTCACAATTCACATTTATCCATAAGATTTTAGCAGCAAATCAGTAAAATTTGTTTTAAGTCACAAAAGTTACCTAATTAACCTAACTACTTCAAGCTTGCAATGTCTATTACAGCAAAGGTATATCTATTAAAAGATCCCCATAGGTTCAGTGAAATACTCAAGTCTAATGCCTTGGCATTCTGTCAGGAGCACTCTGGGGTTGTCAGGAAATAACTGATTGTCTCCATTCTTGTTCCCTGCTTCGACCAGGCAACGGGAGTTCCAGTACGGACAGAGCCATTCTCTGCCTTAGCTGAGTAAGAGTTACTGGTGCAGTCAAGGGGTGCTTAACCGCCCAACTCATTACTCAAGGCACCAAGGCCTTGCTGGCAGCTCCACGGGTCGTGGAACCCCCTGGAGAAGGGGGAGCAGTGCACCACCACACCAACAGGTCAGGCTTCATTTGTGGGTGTTTTGCAAACTGCCTCAGATCTCCAGATTCCAGTGTCCTGGCAGTTCCAGATTATTTGTATGATTGTTTTATTTTTCTTTTCTGCTGCCTCATACTGGTCTAAGATTTCTTACTGTCTATATATATACTCATACAACCAAAAACCCGTCAGTGTTCAGATGGAATCATCCAAAAGCATACATTTACTGAGAATTCTCCTGTTTGCCAAAAGTTTTGCTAGGGAGCCAGACATTCAGGTGAGTAGGGCAAAGTGGACAGCCGTGCCATAGGAAATCTGCATTGCCTCTATAATATCACATTCCATCAGTGTTTGCAAAATACAAACCATTTGTAGCTCTGTAGCTCTGCCCTGAACACACAGCAATTCCCAACCAATGCTGTAGAATAAAACGCAGCAATGGACTAGCAGCTAAGATTAGTAATTTTGAGAATAACTTCACCCTGCAGATCTTTCCTGTAAGATTTTCAGATCGGGCTCCCCTGGAGGCAAGTTTGCAGTATGATTGTGGTTTTCCTGGTAGAAACTATGCAATATTAAATTAAAGGGACCCCCAAATGACCCACTCCCACTCTTGGAATGCCCCATTACCCCATCCTCTTCTCTCCCTCCCAAAGTAGATGCAGCTCATATATTTCTAATGCTGAAGGTATTCAAATTGACGACACCAGTTTTCTAGGGCTTTTAGGAATTACCTGTGCTCTGAAAGGAGTCAGATCGAATGCTTAAGTGGCAAAGGTCCAGCTATTTTGAGAGATGACGCCAAGTCCTACAGAGAGGTGGATGTGAACACCATCAGGCAAAGCATAGGCACATCAGGGAGATATGCTAGTAGCAGGCAAAGTTTCTATCTGGCATCAGCAGTGTGTGTTGCCCCTCAGTATCTGGGCTCGAGGAATGAATCTTAATTCATCTGGTAGTTGAAAGACCCCCCTTTGATCAAATTCTGAAAACCACAATCCAGTAATAGCTGTGTGGGTAGATGAGAGGTTAGACGTGCATTAAAATAAGATTTCCTGGGTGTTTTGATGTTTCATAACAAAAGCAGCAAGTGTAGCAAACCACATCAAACTTGTACAGCTGAACCAATTAAAAACATTGGCAAGTCATCTGTGCACTAAAGTCCCTAAAGGTTAGTGAGGTGAATTATTTCCTCCTGGGCTTTAAGGACTACCACACATTGGAGGACGCTGGTCGATCTTCATAAACAGGATACATACTAAGGATATTTTCTGTACATCTGAGTTGGCATGGCAGCACGGATCTGAAAGCAGAGGCAGGAATAAGGAGTAACGAGTGCCAGTATTCATCACTGTGGATTTATTTATTGCTTTGCTAGGCCAATGCACGCCCTTCCCATGAAAGTGGGAAGCATTCATCATCTCCTTTGTTTGACAGAAGATATGAATCTGGTCTAAAAACTGCTTAAAGGAAATTATTTTTGAGGATTAAGTAAAAAAAATATCTTGGTTTGGTTTTCATCAAGGCCACAGCTATGCCCACAAATAGCTAAGTAGAATAGCGTTTAATTGGGCTGTAACTGACAGCACATTATATTCCCCTCGCTCCAAAGCTGCATCTTGGGCTACTTGCTTCTGATTCAGTCACACACATCTAGCTTACGATTGCTATTCAAAGATCAGATAAAACAGGTAGCATTGCCGTGGTTTTTGAGACTAAATTTTGTGATTACAGTTTTCCTGAGAGAGTAATATTTTCTATGTAAAGTATACTTTACAATGTATTGGAATTTAACTACAAAGATATACACCTTCATAAGTACAGGCTATTAAAACAATTTACTAGTATGTCAACAAGTACCAATATGTACATAAAAACAGAATAATTTGGTTTGTTTTAATGCACTGAGCCAATCCAGCAGTGTACTGTCAAGTGCTGTTGAGAATCACTTTGCACTAACAGGATGACATGACTGGAATCACATTCACTGCACATCTTAGTTCTGCTGAATGATCCAGAGCTGAAGTGAATGACTGACACTTTGTGAATAAAAGAATAAAGTGATTGTGCCATTCACACTGCACTGAGGGTGAAAATTTGCTTTCATTATATTGGGTATTAAGATTCACTATATTAGAGTTCATTAAAGTAGGTGGGAGAATGGGACTCAGTGAATAATTAACAATAAGTCATTCATCGGGGAAATCTAGGTTTTCCTTCTGCTTGTAGAAAATCCATAAGCGGATCACAGCTGTTTCAGAAGCACTTGCTATTCAAACCTATCTTAGAAATAGGATTTCCCCACACACACACACAATTCTTAGCAGTTTGGATTGATTGTGCATTGTCTTTGAGGCTATAAAGTACTTCTCAGTCATGTAGCATTGATTAGGTATAGTTTGTCATATAGGTACGTGATTATCTGTCTCCCTCCTAGCTGGATGTGTTTGCCTACTTTTCCAGAACAAATATTGGCATGCACACATGCGGATGTAATTTTTTCTTCACCAAAATCTCTTCAATGATGCTTTGAAGGCCATTTACCATAAGTACTGGTGCCAAAAATAATGAGGTTCCTTGATTTTCTATGAAAGGTAACAAAAAAATCTGGCATACAAGTAAATCAGTTTGAAATAGTGACAATATTGGCAGAGTGTTTTTTGCGGTATTTCACTTTCTTTACTAGGTTGTATTGATGAATATTCAAATTTGAAAGAAATTAGATAGACAGAGAGACCAAACAGTCAAAAACAGCAAGTGTGGCACGCAAGATAGGCAACAGATAGCAAACATCCGCAGTACAGTTTTCAGTGCTTTGCTGCAAAAGGCATATTTTGAATACTGAGACCATGGTGGTACTTTTCACAACACTTTTTTGTGTTTATGGCTCCACTGAAGTCATTTTGCCATTAAGTGCTGTGAGATCAGTATGTTGCCCAATACAATTGACCATTGTCCTTTGTACCAGCCCAGTGCACCGTGTTGTGCAAGCTTCCTCCTTCAAATGATAGGATCCCTCGTGCCACATATTTAGCTTTCCTCTAGTAGTAAGTGCCGCTGTCTGGTTTGAGATCAGTGGATTAAAAGCTTTACAGGAGTGCTGAGAATTATTATTATCTTAGTTATCACTATTTTTCAGAAGTATTTCCCAGGAGTGCAGAAACTCTGGGCCTCTAGATTGCAGGGTCAGAGAATGCTGAGTGCCTGACACTATAATAACAAGAGAATTCATTCAAATAGAGATGGTGGTGGCCTCCTACTAGTTCTGATAGCACTCAGGTAAAGGAAGGATGTCAGAGGATGCCTGTGGGAAGAGAGCCATCGCTAATCAAAAGCCATCCAAAAAGTCAATAAAATTAATTTCTCATTCACAGCCGATAGAGGGAAAGGTGCATTTACAGTAAAATACAGATAATGAATCCCATTAGCAAAACAGCACACACCTTACCCTTAAAAATACATAAAGCTGCCTTTGAATGCCTTTTCAGAGCTCGTGTTGCCGACAGTTACGCCTTAACCCTTTGGTGTGACACACTGGCTCGCACACCTGGCAAGTAGCGAGCGGGCTGCAGGCGGGGGGGTTGGGTTACAGGGAGCGGGCAATGCCGGGAAGTCTCAGCAGGGATGTCTGAATTATTTTTTTAAGAAGAAAAGCTTCAAATGGAAAATGTAACCCAATGCTTTCTAAATGCGGAGGCACGCTTAAAGAGCAGTGCTATTTGGTTTCTCTCTACTTCAGAGAAATGTAAATCCTCAGTAAATAAACCCTGCTCTTCAAGTGCCGAACAAATGAAAATGGCCGGATCAAAATTTGGAGAAGCTGCCGCTTGCGCTTTCCAAGAGCAGGAGGTATGGGGAAAGAGCCAAACTTGCTGAAGGAGAGCTAAAGCTCAGCCTCTGGCACCAGAGATTGCAAGGAGCTGAATTCTGTCCTTGGGTCAAAGTCGGTGGAGCCCAGATAGCCTGGGCGTAAGCTGAGAGTAGAGCCTCACCTTCCTGGAGGAAGATCAGAGCCCAAGCGAACGGGCGCTCCCCTGGCAGCGCTGCCTGCAGGTAAGGGTCCCGGGGGCTGCACGCCTGGCGAGCGGCGGCTCGACAAAACCGGGCGAGGGGAGAACGCTGGAAAAACAGAAAATCACTGGGAAGATTTTAAAGCACCTAATGCATGTGGGAGAATTCTTTGATGTTCTCGTGCAGTTGCGATCCCTAAGCGCAGGTGTGAGCACAACACGCTCCCCCGCAGCGGGGGCCGTCGGGAGGGCAGGGAAGTAAAGCTGCTGGTGAAACGCTTCAAAAACCCTGCTGGCTGGGACGTGTTCTTGTCGGGCTGTTTGCTGGAGTGTGATCAGTCTGCGGTCAGAGAGGTAGCAGGGGTGTGGGAGGGCTTGTGCAGAGCTGGTCAGGCCTCTTTCAACAAACAGTTTGGTTTAAAGTTTCTTTTTTCTTTTTTTTTTTTTCTGGAAAACTTCAGTCAAGCAAAAGCAATCCCAGCCCAGCAATTCAGCCGTGCCGGTTTGCTCTGAGGAGTCATTGGAGCAGAGACTCAAACCTGCATCAGTGACACCAAAGGTGAATGCTCAGACTTGCTGGACTGTAGAATCCATCTCTCATTTAGTTCAATGAATACTTAATTATTCCTACAAATTGTAAGAGCTCAGGAGTGACAGAGAAATCCTCCTGTGGAGTGACCAGTTCCTAGTAGCTAGAACACACACGTGGGATGTAAAAGTTCAGGTTTCACGTCCTCGCTTTGACCCTTTCTGGGCAGACTTGAGACTACATGAAGCTTACTGGCTAATTCACTGTCAGACCTTTTCTGTGCAATTTTAGGCAGAAAAAAAAAAAAAAGGGGCGGAAGATACATTCTTCCTCATACAGTAAAGGATCACTTGGAATCTCCCAAATATCTGATAGATAGAAAATCTTTTACACTCCCCATGCTCTAGGCAGGAGCACGAGTACATATTTATAGCAAGCACAAGTGCTTCAGGTGCAGGGTGGCTAGGACAAGTGCAACATCCCATCTTGCAGAAACCCTACTTACCTCTCTGGGAGAGACTCAGCCTTGTGCAGAGGGCTCAGAAAATGGCTTCTCTACTATTTGCTTCATCTTTAAAACCAAATAGGGGTTTACCTTTTTCACAGCAAGATTTTGCCCCCCCATCCCTTGCCCCGTTTTACCTTCAATAGCAATTCTCTTCATTATTTTATCTGCTATCGTTGTTTAAGACAAAAGTAGTTGGGGATTAAGACTGAAAAAGAAGATGCAGAGGTATGTAACAGTGCTACAAGGCACGCACAAACTGAACTTATTTGCATCCTCTTATGGTGCTTAAAGACTATTGAAAGAAGGCCAGAGGATGTCCCACAAGAGTAAGGGGCCTTTAGTGTATTTTTCATGTTTCTCCCACAGATAATTTGGAAGAAATACAGTGTACTTTTGTATGCCCCCGAAGTAAAATTACAACCAGCTGATGGAACTATCTCAACAGCAACAACAAGAGTCAACTCAGAAAGGCAGGGTTTTTTGCCAAATAACACAGATTGTTTATAATGAATATAAACAATTACACTGCTGACCAGATTCCCAGTACACTTCCATCCACAGAATATACAAAATACTGCTCTGGCACTGGTCTCCCAAATATTTGCCATATATTGAGCATTTTCAATGAATGAAATGCAACAGAGGGAAATCCACACCATGCTGTTCCTATTTGCCAGCATTTTTTGCTCCACATACTTATTTTGCCCTTTGTATTATAATCCTACATAAGCAACATGCTTCCTGATCCACCATGATCTTGCCCTAATTCTTTGATCTCACATTGATTTTTCTCATCTTCTCATGTAACAAGTCTAACATTGAGCACAGACGAGAAGGCAAGGGGAGATGTGGGAGCAGACATCATCACATTGCAGCTTCCTTGGCCATACTGATAAGTCTTGCTGGTTTTCTCCTTACCTCTTTCTCTGTCACATCTCGGTGCAGATCTTGACAACATGACCCGTCTTTCCAGAGCTGAGATCATATGTAAATTGGTGATAGTACAGAAGAAAGGCTTTCCACTGTAACATCCACCCAAGTGGACTGAGCCTGGACACCACCAAGCATTTATCTGAAAGCAGAAACTTAAGAGCTTTCTAGGGCACTGTAAAATTTAAACCCTCCTATGGGACAGTATTGAGGGAACAAAAGTATCTACAACAAACAAGAGAAGAATCTTGCCAAAGAAAACTCCTTTCAAAGGTCTAGTGATAGAAATATATTACGTATGATGTTAACACAGGTAATTTGCCAGAAAGGTCCATAAATCATCATTTCAATGGGTCATGAACTTCAAACTGTGCATTCAGCTCAGCAATTTCATTAGAGCAGAATAACCTTATTTCCATACAAAGAGCAGTCACGGTGCTAATTCTAAAGTAACAAATTGTTCTTTTGCTTCAAAACTTATTAGTACCATTACTGACAGATATAGGGGAAAAAAACCAAGAAAAGCTGTTGTCCACAGAGTGGAAGCTGAAGAATGATGAATACCATGGCCAACTCACTGCAGTTTTCTGATGGTGTCACAGGAATGTATTTTGCTGGCAAAAGATAAGTTGCATTATTTATTACTGGAGTCAAAAGCAAACCCTATGTATACCA
This sequence comes from Falco rusticolus, assembly GCF_015220075.1. Taxonomy (NCBI): domain Eukaryota; kingdom Metazoa; phylum Chordata; class Aves; order Falconiformes; family Falconidae; genus Falco; species Falco rusticolus. The sequence continues at coordinate 15,560,320 of NC_051193.1, read as the reverse complement.
GTTTGGAGCACAACTTCTGTCAACTGCTTAAACATTTCACTACTGTAGTTCCTGAACCACACTGAGATGCAGACACCCATCGCTCAGTAGTAGTCCACACCATGTCAAGTTGCATTATTCCTTACCCATAAATGCCCCTGACAAAGTTTTATAAAATAAACAAGCTGATGTTTCCCAGTTGCTCCCTGTATAAAATAATCATAGAATCACACAGAAGAGCTGAGGTTGGAAGACACCTCTGGACATCATCTAGCCCAGTCCCACTGCTCAGAGCTGGATCAGCCAGAACAGACTGTCAAAGGACTGTATCCAGTTGGGGTTTGAGCACCTCCAAGGACGAAGGCTCCACAACCTCTCTGGGCGGCCTGTTCCAGTGTTCAGTGTTTGACCATACTCACTGTACAAAAAGAGTTTTCCTTATGCTTAAATGGAATTTCTGGTATTTCTGTTTGTGCCCATTGCCTCTTTTCCTTGGGCACTGCTGAGAAGAGTCTGGCTCTGTTTTCTTTACATCCCGCTCATCAGGTAATTTATACACACCAGTAAGATCCCCCTGAACCTTCTCTTCCCCAGGCTGAACAAACCCAGCAATCCCCATGTCTGGCAGATGCTCAGAGACCTTAGTCATCTTCTCACTCCTTCACTGGACTCCGTCCAGTATGTCTATGTCTTCCTTGTACTGGGTACTCCAGCACTGGATACAGCACCCCAGACGTAGTCTCATCAGTAAAATACATCTGCTAACTACTGTGTTCTTAAATTGTATTCACATATAGTCCCACCTATCTTCCTTTTCTTTGCCTTAGAAAGCTGCTCTTACCTCCAGAATGTTTTTCTTGTAAGAAGCAAGAATTAGTTTAGCACAATTACGCAAAAGATAGCTTTTTTCTGTGATTTCCTCAAATCACTCCCACCAATTTTATCATGAGTGATAAGGATATATCTGACAGGTAAGTTCTGGATTAAAGCTGCCCCTGTCTTTATAGAAAGCTGTATCTCTGATGCTGCCCCATCATCCTACCCCTCTCCTTGCCCATTTCCAGCTGCCATCCCATTGGGGTCAGGCAGCCAGAAACAGGCTCTGAAGTTCTGCCGCTCATCTCAGCTAAACTCACTCTTAATATTGAAGAGGTTTCCCCGTTTTCAAGTTTTATTGAGTGCAGACCCCGCTGTGCACTTAACTAGGCTGCTGACGTTGACACTGACTTTCCCAGAAGCAGGACTGGGCCTGTGACGCTTTGATTAAAGTTTCAGCTAAAGACACAAACTCTCTTGAAAACAATGAGCTGGCAGACAACATTGAGTGCCAACCAATCAGTCAGGTTATTTTCTTGGGTTCCCTGTTCCACTGCACAGCCTTGGCCATAGCAAATATGAAACTAAGGATAAAGTACGATGCATTTGAATCTAGCCTTGAAAATCTGCAGCTACTGCAGCTGTGGGTGCCTTACCCTAACTACATCCTGTTTATAAACAGCCAGCACAAAAATGTCATTTTTCTGATTTGAAGCCATTTGCTGTAGCCAAATATGTATTTCACAACAACAAAAGCATCTCAGCCAGTTAGAATTCATTTCTCTACCCCTGCAAATAAATAGTAATCAACTTGCCCATTGGTGGCAGTTGCTCAGTTTGTATGTGTGGCTCCGTCTCCCTCCTGCTATGAATATGCAGATCCCTCCACTCTTATTAGTTTCTGAAATGCCTCTGCTCACCCTGCTTGCTGTAGCTGGCATCTCTGAGCTGTTTGGGTGACAATACCACAGCTTGTCACCCTCTGCTGAAGGCACAGATAACTTTAAAATGTACATACAAGAAAAAAAAAAACAAAAACAACAAAAACAAAAACAAAAACGGTGCCACAAGTGAAATAAAGCTGACTGTTGAATTTTGTGTCTTAGCGATGGATTTTCAAGGCTGAGAAAGAGTGGTAAAGAACACACCTCTTGCCCTTGTCTGTGAGGACTGGCTCAGGCAGTAACTGTCCCATGCCAGCCAGCCCAGCAGAGTGCGTGTGCAGGGCTGGATCTGAGTAAGGCACATTCTCAGAAAAGAAGTTTATTCAGTGTACGTGCACAGGCTCTTGCTCTCAGTATAATAGTCTGGCCTTCACAGCACTGGCTGGTGCTATGCCTTCTATGTTGTTCTGGTTTATTTTTTACTAAAAGATAGTTTAGCAGACTGCATTAAGTTCCAAAAAACATATTTGTGATACTAAGAAAAACCTGAATCAACAACTCCTTGTAGACTTATGTGCAGGCTGCATGAGCAGGTTTGTGAAGGGTGTGTACATGCTGATCTTGCAGAGATTTACATCTGAGAGTAACACTCCCCACCCCCTCTCCTCTAGTAGTCCCAGAGAAGTGGCCGTAAACCCACAATATCAGTTAACAAAACCATTACTGCGGTTTAGGACATCACTGCTTTACTTCCCCCAGTTACCAGTCCAGTGTCAGAAATTTCCCCACATGTATTCAGCAGAATGGTCTCCAAGACCTCTCCCTATTTTTCCTCTAGGCTGTGATGGATTTAAAACTATATTAGGTTTAAATCGTTTAAGCAGGTGGTTAAGCCGGCTGCCTGGTTTTGCCCAGAGAGTGCAGGGACGAGGCACGTCGTCTGCTCTGCCGGCAGAGTTACAGGGCAGCAGTGGTTGGCAGAGGGGCAGTAAAAAGCAGCTGTGCCTGGTAATGAGCATCAGCAGCAGGAGGGGCTGCGTCTGCCCAGCCTGAGCACCTGGTCCTGCACCAGCGCTGGTGCTGGCAGCCTGCTCTGCCGAAGCAGAGCCCCAGCGGCTGCCTGCGACAGGTTTGGAAGTCCCCTGGTGTATCTCATCGTAGGTCTGGAAACTCTGGTCTCCATCAGGAAAACTGCTCAGATCATTAATAATTCTAGCCTACGTCAGTGGGCCTTAAATGCATGCTCGAGGCTTAGCCATCTGCAGATGGAAGGGAACATGTCCAGGGAATTTAACTGAGCCACAAGACTTTGCAGTGAAGCAGCTACTGAACGCTCACACGGTCTTCTCCATCCACTCCTCGGTGGGACGCGGCGTCTGACAAGCAGGTGGTAACAAACAGCTTGAGGAAATTGATGCATCTGCTTTGTTAAGTGAGCATGTGTCTGAGCCCTGAATCCATCTTGCAATCAAGCTTTTAATAGGAAAACGTAATCCTGAAGATGATACATCTGAATGGGACCCAGTAAGAAATAGATTGAAACGTAGGCATGGTTTAGAGTGAAATCAAAACAAAAAATCAGTCAAAGGGCTGTGAAAAAGTCACACAGTGCTGAAAGCAATCATAATTGCACCAGTCAATTACAAAACTGTAAATTGAAGTTTGGGACTGGCCAATCTCCTGTCTAGTTTCACTTGCAAGGGTGAGTCTAGCTTGAACAAAGAAAATCAACAAGAAACCAAAGAAAAACCCTGGGAAGACATGGATCCAGTGTTTACATTGCCATCCCTCTCGCTGAGCTGTGACAAGAGGGAGACTAGAAAAACACGAATTGTAAAATACAATCTTCTCTTGCTATTCCCCTTTCAGGATTGATGAGTAATAAAAGCAATTAGCCAGAAATGTTTTTAAAACTTGTCAAATACATTATTTGACAAATATATTCATAAATCGTGTATCTAGTCACAAACTGTGTGAGCTCTGAAAACTACCTCATCATTTTAAAACAACTTGAAAATCTCATTTCATCCATTGATGAATCACCTTCCCACATTAGCAATAAACTGGCACAAGCAAGACGGAGACATTTTTATCCTTCACATCATATGAAGTGCATTTCAGGACACTTAACACTTTGCTGAATTTGAGCAAAGGCAAAAAAGGCGTATGTGTGCGTGTTTTGGGACGGTGGATGCACAGACGTAGGTTTGGGGCAATTCTCTACATCTGTGCAAGCTCCCGCTCTGGTTTCTCTGCAAGGACCCTCTGCATGGGGAGCTCTGGAGGCCCATAGGCACGCAGAAAGCTGAATCTCTCCTCTCAAGTGTTCCCCAGCCAACCTGCAGCTTCTGAACTGGGAAAGACCCCCTTAGTCCTTTGGGCACCTAGAAAAATGACCTGGGTTGTTTGGGTTTTTTAATTATAGGTCAAACTTTGCATTCGTATCAACAGCAACTTTAATCTTAAGTGGTCAGGTAGATCCCTGCAGACGGCTCATGCAAAGAACCTGTGTCACCAACACAAATGCATCTCATTTAGAAGAGGGTCCTCCCTCCACCCACCCAGGTGGCACTCATGGGGACTGAGAAGCTCATTGCCCTCCCATTCACCTCCCTCCCTCTTGCTGTAGGCCTTGAGAACAGCTGTATTTGATAAAAAGTGAGAAGAACTTTAAAATCCGTATTTATTTAACTGTTTGTGTAATTGTAAGAGTGCTTGCCCTGCACAGTTAACTGGCAGCGTTTTTCGGAGCTGGTAAATGCTTCATCTGGCAACTGGGGGCTTTTTTGCCTTGTATACTGCTCATGACCATGCATTGTCACTTAATTAGGCTGAAATTAAATAAACAGATCCAATCCGGTTCTCCAGGGTTATGGACTTATGTCTGTGTGCTGGACTGGCAACTCATCAGTGGTTGCTCTGCACTGCCAGGGGATGTAAACGGTGTGCTTGGTTTGGTGCCTACATGGCGTGCACTGAGCTGCTGCGTGCTCCTCGGGGAGTCCCTAGGCTGTGGCCAAACCCAGCTTCACCAGGTACTTCTCTCCAAGATAAGTTAAATTCTCAGTTCCTTGCAGTCTAAAATACAGTCATTCATGCTACATCTGGATCACGGTCAGTTCATGGTGCTTCTGTTACCCGTTCTCAGTAAGCTGGTTATACTTACGTGCTTCTTTTTGCTCAGAGTCAGTGACATTTGCAGGTGAGCTGGCTGGACGTGTGATGTCGTGGTGAGGGAGAAACAGTTCACAGAGATGCACTGGTTTTCACAGAAATTTCAGCTGGACAAGATTTTGATGTAGGAAGAAGGGAAAGAGAGGAAGAAAAAAGGAAAAGAGGTCCTTTATTCAAAACAAAATATTGGAAAGCATTGGGTTTGGTGCAGAGCTGAGTGGGACGCACTGCTAGCCCTCAGACGTTGCTGCAAAATGGAAGTATTGCCTGCTTAACCAGTGTCGCCATGTCACAGGCTGAGAATGTCAGGTCTGAGATGAAAAAGGAACCCAAGGCTTCCCACCAAGGTACACGCTCACTCTTGCTTTCTCCTGAGCATTGTTCCGGCTCATCTCCATTAATTCACAAGAAGCCATACTATATATATATATTAATAGACGACTTGGACTTGGAATTTATTTTGCAGGAGATTTTGTTATTGCCTCATAAACACAGAGCTCCCTTAAATTGTCATCAAAATACATCACCATAAAATTACTGAAGCAATAGAAGAAAAAAACATACAGCACTCTACACCAAATCCTGCATTGAGTATTACGCTGCTCTTCTGTGAAATTCACCGTTCTTGCAGGGATCTAACAGCTTTGCCATATTCTTTCACTGATACGGGTAGCCCAAAAGAAGCAATCATACTTTCAGCAAAGGTAATTTAATTTCCGTGGGACTGTGGGCTCCAATCTAATAGGACCATCTTAACTCTTCTTATATGCAGCCAGCACTAACTTCTGTTCTTCACTACTTGGCACCTTAGATAGACATTTATGTCTGAGTAAAGTAGCTGTAATTTACGTGTGAGCAAAGCAGGGCTCTCCATTTGGAAGCACTTTCCATGGGTGTAAATGACAAGCCCAAGGCAGCAGCAAATCCAGCCCAGGAGATACCGTTAGTCCATTTCAGGGAGGTGGGGAAAGGAGACTTTGATTATTGTGATCAGTACCGGGTAGATGTTAAAGGCTGTGTGACACTTTGCAGGAAAGGAAAACGTTGTCTGTGCTGAGCCGCGGTGCCTCGTTGCTCACGCCCGGCGTGCAGCACGCAGTGCGAGCAGGGAGCCCTGCGCACGCCGCGCCTGGAAGCGCTTCCACGGGGCTTCCTGCACCTCCCTTGGGAAGGGCTTGGGGAACCTGCCCCGAGTGCAGACACAGACCGTGTTATGATACGAGCGCTGCGATTCTCGGTAAATAAACTGTTGGGAAGTGGCAATACCAAATTAAATGGCAATAAAGCTTTTGTTGTTTCAGTTTTACGCAGGTTTCAAGACAGAATCTGTGATGAATGGCATTGTGTATGCTTGCACCAAAATAAAGAGGGTAGCATGGCATATAAATAAGTTTAGCATTAGACCGGTATTTTTTTCAAATTATGGCTCCCTAACAGAGTTTTACAGAAATTTGATTACGATTTTATTGCATGGAGGACTCTTTTGCATCTGTTTCACAGATACCCACCTTTTAGATTTTATTTAATTTGTATTGATTTTTCCTGCACTTCCATAAGCAGGCATCACACATCTGAGCACACACAAAAATGATTACTTAAGTGATGATTTAAAAATAATGGATGTACATTAGCACATGAATGATTAATTCCTTTTTCTGAGTACAAGCATCCAGGCTATGGCTGAGTAAAATATTGATGGTACAAAGGAAATGAGCTGTTTCTTAATTTAGTTTTGTTCTGGTAATGTGTAACTAATGTTGTTTCCTTCTAGCAGTATGCATTTAGTGACCCTTTTAAATTTTAATACCTAGTGATAGCTAAACTAATAGCTTCATGGGACATATAAGAGGGGATTTTGAAAAGATGCAGATAGAGTTTACATGCATTAATTTGAGACTGTCTGTAACACATTTCATACAAATAAGTACTACAGAAGAACCTAGATAAAGTCTCCACGCACAGGCTGGCATTTCACTCGAAGGCTGAGGCTTTTTTTTTTGCACAGGACGCATTGAAAGGTGGAGATTTCATCGTCAGACTCGTCTCCTGAGGCTGTGGCATACAAATCCCAGTTCATCGAGGCCTGATGCTCTTGTGACGCACTTGAGAGTGCGGGGATTTGTGAGACTAGTACAAAATGAGAGCAGGATTGCTCTCACCACCTGATACTTGGGCGTATGTTAACACTAAGTGTAGGGGGGACCTGAGCACTGAGATTAACCCTGTGCTGGACTCCCGCAGCCCAAGTCAGAGATACCTACATTGTGGTTTCTCACCGTTCCCACAGCTGCTGAGGTGTTTCTGGAAGCTTTTGCCACGACTACAGCATTCTGAAGTGTTTTCCCACATGTTTGCTGGGAAATGCCACCGTGGGGAGAAAGGCACTGAAAGACACACACTACTCACGTGGTCCTGCCCACACCTTCATCGCAGAGAGTGGCAGGCCAGGCTCACCCAGCCAAAACTCAGACCTGGTGCCCTGTCGAGCAGAGCAGTATGGGCTCAACACCAAAGAAATATGTTTTAAATACTCCGTAGAGGTGGCTGGGCAGCAATGCATGTAAGGACACAGGTTATGGTAGAGCACAGCTACAGGCTTTGACGTTCTCAGGTGGGAATACAACCTTGTTACTCAAGGTTGATCTACAGGCTGAATCCCTGGCATTGCCTACCCACTGCCCATCTGTTAGGTGGCACTTTGCCCACCGACATGGTAACGCGCCAGGTTTCATTTGAAGTAGGTACCTTCTAACAATGGGTTTAGAAAGCAGCCTGTTGAAGACAGCAACTGACACTTCTTTCTTCAATAGGCTATTTTTGGAATGAGAACACTGGCTGGCAGCAAGTGCAAAGGGCCTAAATCGGCTTCTGTTAGTCAGCTGCAAGAAAAAAATCCCATTTGCCGCAGTAACAGAAGGTTTGGGCTAAAAAGTAAAGCGATTCCTTCCATTTGCACTTGCTGGCCTCACATGGGTATGTTTATTGTGGCTACTTAATCCTACTTCACCAAACTGCATGGCAATTTGCAGGTGAGAAAGGAAAAGGAGGAAGAGGGAACAGTGTATTGCTTTTGAGACAGCAAAGGGTGCTTTTTTGTTTAATTTCAAACCATGACCCTTTGATATTTTCCACTGCTGCAATGGATATTATATGATAAACCTGCCAGGACATTTTATATGTAAGGAAGAGTTTGAAAAATACATTTCACTTTTTTGTTGTTTGTTTGGCAACTGAGAGAAAAGAGCGTTCTTTATGCAGTCCCAACAGAAATCAAGGCTTTCTGTCATCAGGTCTTTTTTGAAAGGGTTTTGAAGATCCTAGGGAGAACATAGGCTTTGGCTGTGTTGAAAGTCTATGAAGGGGTGTAGATCAGAGAGCAAGTTAGCGCATGCAGGTCTCCCTGGTGACATGCTGGATACAGGATGCCTGAAACATGGGCAGGGTGTAAAACCACACGGCTTTAGGAGCAGCCCAGATGGCCAGCAACCCCAGGAACACATGCACACGTGCTATCCTGATCCTTCTAGGAAGGCTTTTGAATCTAAATTGTCAGCCTGACATCAGCGCCATGACATTACTGATGGGCAGGAGTGATACACAATCCACCTCTCAGAGAGCTGCTGGCTTGGGTCTTGTAGTACGAAGTCGTATGGCCTAACATCCCTCTCCTGACATGTCCAAAGCTCACCTGAGCTTGCGTCCTGGCAATGTGACATGATAGGAGTCCGAGCTTGACCTCGGCTCTGACCTGCTCTTAAATTACCTGTCACCTGGCTGAGCATTGGACCATCTGCTTTCTCCCCCCTCTGCTCTGGTGTCTTCCCCCAGCTCCACTCTCTTCTCGTCGCTGCCAGGACAAAGTGCTGTCCCACCTGGCAGCACGCTCCAAGCCTGGGGCAGAGCCGGGGGACTTGCCAGGTGGCAGGGTGCCAGCTGAGCCTCTGCTTCATGCAGCCGCATCCCCCCTACCACATATGGGGAGTGTTTCTGTGTGGTCTGGATACAGGAGGATGCAGAGACGTTTCGGTCCCTCTCTGGTTTAGTGTTGAGCTCTTGGCCTGATGCACACGTGTGGCTAATGACGGCAGGGAGAGAAGGCACCAACCAGGCATTCCATGCCAGCATGCCAAGTACATATGCACAAAATAAACAGGGTTCTTCTTAACACAGGAAGTTCTTCAGGCAGCATCTGAAGTACTCGGATAAAATACCCAACTCTGAAACAGCTTTTGATAGGAAAGCTGAGAATAACCTGTAGTTATCTTTGGCTACTGGACAGTAGAGACTTTATTATAAAATGATTTATTTGCAATAACAGGCTGCTAAAATCCTGGCACCTCATTATGCAACTAATTTTAAAAAGTCAAATCTATAAAAGGAGCTGGAAAACTTTGGCTGGAGCCACAAGTGCTGTTTCTTCCATTGCTTCTCAGATAAAGAACCACTTTTCGCACCCTCTGCTTATCCACAAAGACACAGAAAAGGGGACATCTGTAGCTAACAGCCACGGCAGCCACGACTGCATCACTGCAAGCAGCAGAGGGAACAGAGTGCCTGCAGCAGTCTCTGGGCTTGAATGGAGATGTCACGGCTTACTCTTTTTTTTTTTTTTTTTTTTTTTTTTTTTTTTGGAGCCACGTCAGATAATAGTATTGGCGTTCCTACCTGAACCTGTTTTTCCAAGTCAAGCACCATCCAGGGGATTTAGTAGTAACTTGATGATCACTGGTTACTTCTTTGTTGTATATTTTTCCTATGTTAATTCTTCCAGTATGTGCTGCAACAAGATTTTGTGGGATAGAATAGGTGCCACTGCTAATTTATATTGCCTTGGATCCAAAGCGCTTTCTACACTTTTGACCCCACACACCCCTCCTCTTCTAGACCAAGCCCCCTCCCTGACAGCTCCTTTGCATGACTGTTTCCTGCATGACTTGTCACAGACAATGGTATTTCCCCAGACTCCCTGGAGCTTTGCATCACTCAAGATTAGTGGGCTGACATGCATAGTCATACAAGCAGCTGGCAGACTGTGATCAGTGAAACAACGTGGGGATGACATGGGCCACCTAGCTCCTTCTCACCTACCATCACCTCAAAGGCGAAAATATGTCATTTTACACCCATGAAAGAAAAGTAGTAAGAGATGTCCCAGGATCAGTAATATGAGGGTGGCTCTCAGACATGGTGCCCCATTTCAAATGTCCGTGGGGGGGAAGGAGTAGCAGTAACTCCAAAGGATCAAAGCCACCTGCACTCACTTTCACCGCTTCGGTTTGATAATGTGGTATCTAGAGAATAATAATTGTTTGTATTCACTCACTTTCTGTAAGTGGAAATTTTTCTTCTGCACTAACATGCAAAGCACAGAACAGAGAAAAGCAAACCTTTCATGGATGGCTCTGTTATGGTTATTGAATAGAAATCATGGCTACTCCGCAGATTTTTCAGCCCACAGCTAGCACACGAGAGTACACCAGATCTAGAAGTCATTTTTTCAAACAAACTGCAATATTAGATAAGGCCGTAAGTGTTGAAAAAATAATCAAAGGTGTCCACCTATGCCTCAAGAACACAATATCGTAGGCTCAAGTCAGATACTGAGATGTCAAGGGGCATACGCTAAAAAGAAACTCAAGTTAACGTGCCAAGTCCTGTCATAACTGATGGTGTGTGGGCTGTGAACTTTCTGTGTGTGTCACAGAGGCGTAAGTAAATAGTTTGATCATCTTTCCCCAAACCCAGGATGAGAGTCCACCCCCTTGCTGGTCAGGAATGCACAGGGGAAACGTGGTAAGGCTTTATTTCAGAGTTCGAGCAAACACAAATTTACAAGCAGTTTGTTTACCTTTCTATTCTTAGTGATTACTGGCATTAACTATTTTCTAAGCACCCTCCCTCCATCAGCCATGAACAATGTCTGTCTGATCCTTGACAAGTGTTTTACTGTCCCCCAGATGAGGCAGGTTTTTGGCTCCTGAGCTAGCGTCAGGCTGGACAGCTGCTTAGCTGTGACAGCCCAAGGAGCCACCTCAGGCTTGCCCAAGGGAGATTCAGACTGTACTAAATTACATTCTTAGAGTCTTATTTAAGGCCTTAATCCAGGGAGTTATATTTGGTGGGACAGCAAAGGAGCAAGGCTTACGTGTGTCTGTGGATGTGTCTGTGTAAGCCTACACATGCACGCATGCCCCATTGCTTGTTTTCTGTGATACTAAAACCTCCACAACCATAAAATGTCATCAGCCAGTACCTGTGGACTCACCTTTGTGCAGGATGGGATTGCTGATACACGAAGCCAAGCTGATTCGTGTTGAATTTTATGGACTCTGGAATGAGTAATAAGATACCAATCTATAGATAAACTAATCTGTTGGTATTTATAACCAGTGAGCAATTGCCTCACCCCTTAACTGCAAGATTTGAGATGTGGCAGTTACAGTAGATAGTAGCTTTACTGTAGCTCTGAGCTGTTTGGGAACCTGTATGATCAGCTGAGTTTCTAAGGGACTACTTGATTTACCTTAAAGAAAACACCAGTCTTGTCCTTGGTCATTCTTACTGACAGGGAGTCATTTTTCTTCTGGGCCGGGACAAAAAACATGTAAAATCTGAGCCCAGTGAAGTAAATAAAAAGATAAAATTATCATCTGTTCCCATCCCACATTATCTTGTAATTTACACATAAATAACAGTGAAATAATGGACTGTTTTCAGGCCTGTCCCTGTTCTGAAGGTCACTGGGTCTCCATAGGACAAGGGGGACTCGTCACACAGAATCAATTACAGGATTAGGTAATCCCCTAAAATGGGACTGAAAAGCGATTTTGTGTAACAGTAGGTGCTATATATAACATAAATAGATAACATTAAGTGTCTTGTCGTCTTGCGATTATATGCCATGAACATAGATTTGTTACCAATACTTCTTTTCCTCTGTCTATGCCTGGAAATGGCATCATATTTTACTACTAGTGAGGAAAAGTGTAGGTAAACCCTGCAGACGGTGGAGCTGTACTGAGTAGCAGTATGACAAAAGAAATTTTGGAAATGAAAATTGTGGGCTGTGAGGAAGATCACCTCGGAAGTGTGCCATTAAATCCAAGTACAATATTTTGTTGATAATACCTTAGATGTCTGAAATTAATCCCCTATCAAAAGATAGGTGACGTAATATACCTAGCCCATTGTACAGAAAATGGCGTTTTCTTGCTTTCAGTGATCCTGATCCTGCTCTCAGTGAGCGCTGAGGGGAGCTGGCAGCACCCCCCACTCCGTGCCAGAGGGCTCCATGGCAATGCCTTCCGCTTGGCTCTCCTGTTCCTAGCTCTGCCCTGTACAGCTGTCCCTCTGTGGGATCAGGTTTTTTACAAGATTATTCTTTTGCAAGGACCAGGAATTAATCACATCCTACCATTGCCGTGACCTTTGCAGGAGAGCGCCATGGCCAGAACCGCTGGCCTGAGCGCCGGGTTTCAGCGTCGGCCCTGACTGGGAGCTTGCAGGCCGGAAAGACCAGTTTTACAGGCCTGTGCCCAGTTAGTTTATTGCTTGAATCCCTTTTCTTAACTTTGACGTACAGCCATCCAGATTTCACTGTAAGCATGTTTCAAGTAGGAAAATACACAGGACAGCACATCACAAATATTGTGTCTGTGTCTATTTCTTCCCACCCACCCCCCCCCCCGTGGCTGACATGGGGCTCCGCCAGCCCCACAGCCTCTGCAGAGGGGGAATTTCTGGCCTCAGGTTCATCCGTGCAGGATCCCACATGATCCCCGCTGGCTGACCCCCACAGTATACTGCCAAGGCATTTAAAAAAGTATTATTTTCCCAATTATTTTTATTAATTACTGGCACATCTCCTTTACCTCCCCAGAGGTAGATGGGAGGAATTGGAGAGCCAGTGTATTGAATTTCAGTCAGACTTTTGCCTAAGTAAGAACTGAGAGCAGCTATTAGATTTATCGCTTAAATATTCAATATAGTGTTCTGTACGCTTCTCAAGGTAAGCTGATGTCAGGTGATCGTGGGTGGGTATGGCATAGCAGTGTGGACCCATTCCTTACACCAGCTGGAGAGATAAATGACGAGAGTGGAAGCATATGCACATGCTGATCCTATACAGAGCCAGGATGAAGTTGCCAAGTTTGGATGCACAGCCCATCAGTGTTAGCAGAAAATTATCACTACGCCTTCAAGTGACAGGCATACAACCTGAGATTTCTACACATCCCTCCAAATGAGGAGGCAGATTAGAAAGATATATGAAAAAGAGAACAATGATGATAAATTGAAGTTTTGACAGTCAGAAATTCTTTCAAAACGATTCTCAGCACAGTACCCAAGAAGATGCTAAAAGAAAGCATTGAAACTGTTTTGTGTCTTCCTACATTTTACAAAATGCTAATCACTTTTAAGTGCCTCTTATTAATTTTCTGACAACTGGCAAGGGTGATTTTCACCTTTTGTAGGTGAAAAAGGGGGAGTTGCACATCATTTGGAAAACAGGAGAGAATTATTTTCTTTCCTTCAGGTTTTATGAAGAGCTACACTTAAGTGCTACCTGAATCGGATACTCTTTACAAGGATCAAATTAGGATGTCTTTTCTTAAACTTACCACCCTTGATACAGTACTTGACTTATAAACAATTACTTGCCTGTATCAACACAGCACAGCCTTGTTATATTAACAATTTGCTATTTTTAGCCTATTGGTGTAAATCACAAGTGACAATGTTCTGAAATGTCACACTTCTGACTTGCATTGATACTGCTACCAGCTCAGGACTTCAGGAGAAAGAAAACAGTTGGCTCAGTTTTATCGTTTTGCCAGCCAAACACTGGGATTTTCACCTGCCTGATCTAAGTGCACTCCAGGCAGATTAAAGACCCATCTTCTTGGGATCTAAACCATGGGGTACAGGGGTGAGTAAGTGGCTACAAATAGGCAATAACTTCAGCAAGGGTTTCATGGAGGCTGGATGCTAAAGCCAGGAACAGTAGGCATCCATCTAACAGAGGTAAGCATTAGAAAACATGTAATTCCGCATTGTCCAGGCGCACGGTGATCGCAATGAGCGATCAGTTTCAGCTTATGCGGCTTTAACCCTGTTCCGGTGATGAGCTGCAAAGCATTTTAGCTTGAGTTTCCCACTTTCTACATTTACGTTCTTAAAAATCCAAAGAAGAGAATTCTTCACTGGTCAGTAGGGATGAAAAGGGAAATTGTTCTACACTTATTCACATACTATACACACCTGCCCTGCCCCGTGCAATGGCTCCCCAGATATTGAGAAGGCGCGAAGGCACATAAAACCAGAGCTGTATGAAAATAACTTTTCTAGGTTGTTAATAGACACTAATATTATCAGGCAGGCTAATATTTACCCCTGCTATGGGAGCATTATTCATTGAATAGCACCTTAAATAGTCGAACAAATTTTATGCAGTTATAATAAATAAATTCTACTCTCTTTTATTATCAAACTTAATTACAGTCAAGGTAAGTCATAACATCCGCACTTTGCAACTCAGATTTAAGGCCAGTGAATATAAAACCTGTGCATATCTACTTCATCGGAAATTATATATCTGACGCATATTAAATTATGTACCTATTCCTCTATACAATGTCATGCCATAGGCAGGTGTCTGTATGCACTGGCGAAATGTGGTGCCTTTTTGCAGGAAAAAAAGAGAACGGAGGAGGAAAATATTTAGCTAAATTATAATGACTCTTAGGATATAACATCAACGCCTCCTGGCATTACTGTGATTTGACCATCCTTCTGTAACTGACATTTGCTGTTTTTATTGGAAATGACACAGCTTAAATGAACACGTCCTCAAAATACAAGTTTCATATTTCATTCAGAAGCCGTGTACTGTGCTGAGTCACTGGTTCAGCTCTGGCTCGGGCAGGGGGAAACCATCCATACCATTCCCCTCAGCGCTTGGTGTTTCCTAGGGATGCACCGTTTGCTTACACTTTCCCAGCCAGTCGTGCTGGGAAAGTGTTTCCCAACGTGCAAACTGCCCTGCACTGCGCGTACCAAATCACCGTGTGGCTGAAGCAGTGATTGTAATGAACGCTTCTGCTTGCTGAAATCAATTCAGCCTTGGTTATAAACCCAATGGAGGCATTCAAGCAGAATGAAATGTCTGGTTTAAACACATATTAGTTTAGTATTATCTGTATTTTAATGAAGCAAAAACTCAATTTGTTGTTCTAACAGATGGTGGTTCTTTTATCTGTATGTAAATTTTGAGTATTTTGCTTACATTTTCAAATTCATGAACGAGTGTTGCCTAAGTCTGTAAAACACTTAGAGGGTGAAAAGTACTTTAGACAATAGGAATAATCCATAAACTATACCTGTGCGATAGGTGAGTAAGTGCTCTCATTACCATCTCAGAGGGAGGGACAGGCGCATGGAGCCAGAGCTGGTCCTCCAGCGTTTCTGCCTCCTGGGCTGACACTCGCTCCATTTTATCGTGCCTCTGTACTTTCAGATTCTGCTGATGTGTTTCTTTTACAAATCAATCATTCTAGAGGTAATTAACATTTAAAAGCCAGGTTTCTTTTAATTCCATTAGTATATTTGTGACAAGAACTGTGTTGGCAGAATCCAAAGGTTAAGAGTTACAATGAAGAACAAGTTTTAGGATAAATGAAAGTTAAGGCCCGAAATAGCCTGACAATACCCCATTAATCTGCTCACTATTGACACAATAGTGCTCTGTTGTGTCAATGAGGATTTAAGAAGCTTTGCAGCACATGTTACTGATAGTTTATCATATCAATAGGAGCCTGCATGTATTTGTGTTTAAAAACCTGTGGCTGTGTAATTCCCTGACTGCACACGTATTGTAAGTGCACATGCTTTAAAGCCTTACATAAAGTGGTTTCTAGCCATGCAGCAAATTTTGAAACTATAATAAACTACCATATTTAAATGCAGACACAAGATATTAGTCTTGGCTATGCCAGAATCCTCTAAAATGCTGTCCTAGACTGAAACCCTCTGCCCTGCAGGAACGCGATCAGATTCTCAGCGTAGTGTCATCTGCCTAATGGAAGCAGAAGGAGATTTAAGCTGTATTAATCTCTCATCCTGATATATGGAAGCCTTGAGTCAGCTTGCGGCTGGGATGTATAGTGGAGAAGAAAGGTCTGTTCCCACCAGCTGCCCCTCTCGGAGCGGAGGGGAGTGCGCAGCCACGGCCCAAGCAGATGCCGCAGGCTGTGCCGTACCTCCGTGCCCCGGCGGTGCGAATGGCCAGGCCCGTCACAAGAACCGTGTCTCAAATGAAGAGGTGGGTGGCTTTTCTAGGACTGCGTTTTTTCTGGCTGGCACCACCAGCAAGCATTTCAAAATCCAAGAAGCAAACCCCAGCTGTAACGTCCTGGTGTGGGTATCTTGCACCTGGGTGCCCAGACCCTCCATAAATCCACATGGCGGTGGGTCTGCTTGGTGTTTGACTTCCAGCGAAAAGGCCACGGAGCTAATCTGTGAGCCAAATCCTCCTCTTTGAGGCACTCTTAAGCTTTTTTGTCCTCAGGTTGCAATCTGATTCCTAACCGAGCGGGTAGGCTCTATCGCAGCATTTTTATGCACTGTGCAGATTTTGATGGTTTCCAGATTAGGGCTGTTTTAAGGGAAAATAACGAACGTCCTTGCACCTTTAACCAGGCGGCAGCTCCTGGGGTGCAACATAGCTGTGCTGTGTTTGCTGTGAGGAAGCCCGTAATGATCTCGCCTTTAGCCTGTCACCACTAGGAAACATCAGAGAGAGACAGCCAAGGGACGGAGTTGCCAAAAACGTCCTATTCCCATGGCCGAGAGATTTTGTTGGCATCATCTCTAAAGAGGATTTACTATGGGCCAAATCCTGGCGCCCTTCCTTGGATGAATCAGTTCTCAAGAGGCAACGCTCCCGCTGTGACTGCTGCATGCGGAAAAACCTGCAGGATCAGCCCAAAAAATTGGGAGTACGAAGTGCCAGCCTTCCGAGGCTCGCGATGGTGGCAGCCGGTGGTGGCAGCGTGCGGCTCGGGGCAGGGACCTGGGAGCCACATGTGAGCCACAGGGATGTTTCCCCGGCAAAAATGGTTTTTACTCAGATTTTTTTCTGATTTCCAGTCAAACAGGCACAGATGATACAGTTTGGCAACTAAGCCTATTTATTATTTTTTTTCCTCGCAGGGGCATCCAAAATATTTCGTGGCACTGTAAGCCTTAATTAATTTATCTTTCATGCGAAGAAAAATGAATTAGTGACAGCTATTTCCTGGACTTCATTTCTGGGATTAAACCCTTTGTTTCTGGACTATCTGTGGGGATTTTGGAGAGGCACTTAGAAAGATGTCACTTCAAGGACAGCCACCCCCACACCCCCCCGAAACACTCCTCCGCAAAACTGAGGCTCGTTACCCCGCGCAATGGCATCGCTCGCTGGGACTTTTTCCTTTCCAAGTAGGAATGACCGGCGCTGCGCGGCGGCACCGCGGGTGCGGAGCGGGGTGCCCTGCCCGCGGCTTCGCCCCGCGGTTCCTTCCGCGGCTGCGGGGGGCGCAGGGGGCTGGATGGGGGGGCGGGGACTGGACGTGGAGGGGGCTGCGAGTAGGGGGTGCGGGGGCTGGAGGCGGGGGGGGCAGGGGGCTGCGGGCGGGGGGCAAGGTTTGGCCGAGGTGGGTCGGCAGCGGCAGAACTACAGGCGAAGTTTGCGGCGGCTCCGCGCACGCAGCCGCGGCCGGGAGCGGGGGATGGAGGCGCGGGTCAGCGGCCGGGGCGGGGCCCCCCCGCCGTGGCGGGGCCGCGCTGCCGGGGGCGCCGGGGGCCGCGCCGGGGGCGGACGGACACACCGGAAAGTTGGCAGCGGGCGCGGCGGGGCGGGGGCGCTGTTGGCGCGGCGGGGGGGGCGGGGGGGGGGGGGGCGGGGCGGGGGGGCGGGAATCGATACATTAGAGGCCGGGAGGGGGCGGGGGGCGGGTCCTGCGAGGCCCCGCCCCCGCGCTGGCGCGGCTCGGTCCGGAGCGCAGCGCCGGATGGGGCGCCCGGCGGGGACAGCGGGCGGAGGAGGCGGCCCCGCCGGCGGGCGGCGGCGGCAGCGGCAGGTACGCGGGGGCGCTGCCGAGCGGAGCGGGCGGCCGCGGCGGGTGCCGGCGCTGGCCGGGCCGGGCCGGGCGGGGGGGCGCCGCAGCCGCAGCGGAGCCGTTCGGTTTGTCCCCGGCGCGATCACCCCGCGGCGCTCGGGGTGAGTTGAGGCAGCGGCGGGGAGTGATTTACGGGCTCCCCGCAGCAGCCGGTCGCAGGGAGGCGGCGGGAACCGTGTTCCGAGCTCCCCATCGGTTACGGATGGAAACGAATCGCGGAGGCGGCCGGAATTGCCCTCGCGCAGGGCCGGGGTCGCCACCGCCGCCGTGCGCATCGCGCCGCTCAGGTGCGGAGCGGAGAAACTTTGTGGGGGGGGAGGGGGCGCTCGGGTGCTGCAGAAACCGATACAGCGGCTTGCAGAGAGCAATTAGGAAGGGTTTAAAGCCGCCTTTATTATTTATAAGCCCGGGATGAAAAGGGAAGGTCACGCAGCTCTGTCTAGGTGGGTGTTACGCGGGGGCTGCGGGGGCGGCCGTGCTGGGGTCCGTGTAGCGCCGTGCCCGTGTATCCTGTGAGTAGCAGAGGGCGGTGCGGCGCCTCAGGCCGGGGTTGCCGAAAATCCGGGCGGTCCGCTGGAGATCCTACTTGTTCGGTGGATACAGCTGTTTTTTAGTGGGTTTCTGCTGGTCTGCGAGTTGTCCCCCACTGGCGGCCGGGATGCTGCTTGCATGGCCGGGCGGGTCAGGGCAGCAAAATTCAGCCCTGGGTGCGTAAAGTCACTTGTATTTGTGTGTGTGCGTGGCGTAGAATGCGTCTACTTCTGAGCATAGCAGCGGCGGTGATGGCTCGTAACGCTCACATATGTGGCACTTGCTGTGCAGATGGTATTGTGGCTCATCCGTGCACGCACACACACACACACACACACACACACGCTTCACACATAATGTGCCGGAATTAAAGCAAACTTCCACCAAAATGCCGTTCTGTGCTCTGTAAATGGGTGGTGGGGGTTTTCCCTGGTTTTATTTCCTTTGGGGAAAAACGTGCGTCCTTATCGGGATACCTTTGTGTTCCATATCGTTAATGAATCAATAAACATTCTTAAGAAAAGACTTAAGTATTATTTGAAGGAACAGCTTCCTTCTGTCTTGGAGGCTTTTGCTGCTGGTCTGTTGCTCTCACATACAGATACTTTCACACAGAATTTTCTGAGGTTCTCTCCTTTTTCCCAGTGCAACAGGAAGCCCATTGTAAAGCTTTGCAATCACTTTTGTGGCAAAAGAGAATAGGCGTTTTTCCTGCTTTATTCATACTGTAAAATTCCGTGCACCTCCAAAGTCTGCTTAAGTTGCTATTCAGTAAATTAAGCTGTATGTAATCATGTTTAATGTGGTAAGTGACAGGCATATTTTGTTATGTTGGCAGATATTGTATAAACATTTACTCTGGCTTAGATAAATAGAAATTGCCAGTTGAGTGCTCTGATTCCTTTTCTATATAATCATGAACTTTAACACTTCTTGTAGTAACTAATATAAAGCTCAGTTGTTTTAAAAACAGGAAGAAAAAGTTTGCAGTAAGAATTAATTAATGCTCTGAATTATGTAGCTCAGGACAGCCAAAAAAGTATAACCTAGAGGCTCTAAATCAGTTTATTTAACTAGCTTTTTGCTTCCATCCACACCTTTAGTTCTAGGGAACAGCTACCTTCCTTCCCTCGTATCCCACAGTCTGTCACTACCTGTTCTCCTTTACGGTCAAGATGCAACAAAGATAACATCATTTTCTAAACGTGCTTTGTGTGATGCAGGAGTGTGTGCCAGGAATACGGTGATGGCCCTGTCAAAGCTTGACGAACCAGCTGTGTGGCTGTGGGTTTTTCCCCTGCCTGTCGCGCCCTCGGAGCTGGACCATCTGAGCATCCCCATCTCCCCTGAACGGCCAGTCTGAGCTGGCTATCAGAGCAGATGCTTTAGCCCTTGGAGCCACCGTAACTTTGATGTAGACTTACGAAGAGCGCTCATTTAGATAGAATGCTTAATTATAGATGCAAGTAATTCTGACTAAATTGGTCTTTGATCTGATTGGTCCTGTCATACGAGATCTGTGAAGGTAAAGAAAAGGACGTCATAGCAGCTCACTTCAAAGCGTCTTTTAGGCATTTGTAATAACATATCTTCTGGTCTTACTTCAGTTGGTCACATACAGGATTACAGCTCTTGATTTTTATGGGGTTTAAGTTATTTTAAAAAAATTACTGCACTTAACACAGGATTCAGCATCCCTTGAAGTTGGTTGAAGCCCATTTAGCTGGACAGAACCAGTACAGAAATGTTGAAATGCCTTTGTTATGCTTCTTTCTGGAAAAAAAGAAATTTGAAATCTGAAGTCAAGTGGAGATCCTATGTGAATATGGTCATTTTTCATCAAGTGTCATAGAAGTGGCACGACAGGCTGTTTCAATTCTAGTCTTTCTTTGTAAGACAAAGGAAACAGTTGCATCAGTAGCTTCTGTGCTCATGTAAGCTTACATTAAGCTGACTTATGTTGTGGTCTGATGTTTTTCAAGGAATACTAGATGTGTTTGCTTTGCTTACTGAACAGAGAAGGTGGTGGCTGATTGCATACTCATGTCTTAGACCTATAATTCCAGTTTGAAAAAAAAATATTGGATGTCTTTCCATTGGATGAAGTGATAATTTACTCCACAAGTAATTAAGAAAAGATGGAAGGCATATTACTTGCATTGGGTAGTACAAGTTATTTTCAGTCGTAGCAGCTCTGTATGTAATTAAAACAGTTCAGATGTTGCTTTCGTCAAAACTGCTGTTAGAACAGATGATCTGTTTTCTTATGCATCAGATAAGCTACTGCCGTTACCGTTAAAATCCATCTAAGCCATTTTATTAAGTTGTTACTTGTTCTGTGAATAGCTGCCAGCCTCGAGTTCAAAAGAAAGTAGGTTCTGGTTTGTTCCCATGTCACATGGAAGAGGTGTGCAGCGAAAATCGTGTTACTGCCCTTCTGATGCTGTTTTCCGGAGCTCTGCATGTTGTCTGCTGAAGCCCTCTTTCCTTCCTCATGGCTTGACAGTAATTACAGTACAGCTAATATCAGAACTTGATTCAGTTTATTCAAATGGGAAGACTGTTGAATTGTCCCACTTCCAAAGTCAAATGTTTGTGTTAACCACAGATCAAATCTGTAATGCACATACATAACTTTGAGTAGTGTTTATTTCCCTAACTTTTCTGTTCCATTCAGCTTTTGTTAACTAACCCAGATTAGCATTTTAACAACCCTGAAGTGAACTTCTGCCATTCTCCCTGCTTGGACAGTGTGTGTAGACCATCCATCATTCTGTCCTTGGCCACAACAGGCTACTGGCTCCATAACCATTTGGAGCTCCACAGAAACCATCCGACTGTGAACAGCACAGCTGGCTACAGCAATTTTTTCTTCCACACCACTGGCGGCATTGTCTGGCTATGGTAACTAAAGTTAACATCCAGAACGTGAAGTTTCTTTAGCCTTGGCCCCCCGGCCAGCCCCCGGTGCCGCTCAGCGGCACACCTGCAGAAGGGCTGCAAGATGACTGGGGCAGCCACTGGGCTCCTCTCTTCAAGGCTCCAGTTTGGAGGCAGCAACCTGTTGCTGGGAGTGGGATTGCGTTAACTCCGAGCTTGCTGAGGAGGCAGCTTGCTAGCTGAACCCTGTGCTCGCTCCGCTTGCAGGTCGGGGTGTGCTTTGAAAGCCGCCAGCTACAGAAACAGAACTCGCTGCTTTAACTTAGCCACGCAAACTGCCAGAGAGCACAGAAAGGAATGGAGAATTTCGGCTGTGTATTTCACACATTCTTGTAGAAGCCTTTTTAGTTCCACAACGGAAACCATGTGATTTCACAGGATCTGTGCCCAGACTCTAATACTTGCTACAGATGCTTTCCTTGGTTTGTTTTGCAGATCTATGAATGCAAAAGGAATGAAGTCCTTGCAGGATTTATTGTTTTAATTCTGACGTGCGCTGCAAATGGCAGGTAACTGGCAGGTGAATCTGCCTGTGGCTCTGTGCTAATTTTACTTGTTGAGTCTTTCGCGTGATTTAAATAAATTGGCCTAGCGTGGCTGGCTGTCATGCGTGAGCCGCAGCTTTCTCGCTAGAAGAGAACTCTTGCTTTCAAGAGCAGGGGAGGCCGCAGCTTTCTCGCTAGAAGAGAACTCTTGCTTTCAAGAGCAGGGGAGGTCAGGAGGTGCTCCCAGGCAGGGAGGGGCTGGATGGAGGTGGAGGAGCAAAGAAGTGCTGGTGGAAGAGGAGGAGCAAGGAGCTCAAGCAAGCAAGTGACATTTGTTCTGTCCGGCATGGTTACAAACCTTGCAAATGAAATCAGTCCCTGGACAGCTTTGATTTATATTCTCACACAGGAGATTGGCCTTGGTCCGCCTGACCTTGGTAGCATTACAGAGGTCGTATTTGCACACAGATACTCTTGCAAAAGGGGTTGTTGTTGCTGTTACTTCTTTTTTTAACCGTTGCATCCAGGAGCCAAATGGCAGCCCAGGTTTCTAATTCGATGGGCGCGGGATAAAGGCAGAGTGAGAAGGATGATGCTGTTCCTGGTGGTGGATGGTTGGAGCAGAGCTGGCAGATGGGTGCAGCCAGGCAGCGGCCCCCAGGAGCAGGGGGTGCGTTGGCCTGCAGCAGCAGCAGCATGCTGGCGTGCAGGCTGCCTAAACAGAGCCGAGCTGCGTGTGTCGGGAAGGGGCCACAATGCTTGTAGGCGGCAGGGGCAAGAGAGCGCTTTGAAGAGGGCTCAGGATGAGAGCGGGGCGGTAATCGGCAGGTGGGTGCTGGGAGGCTGTTCCAGCGCAAGGGGACAGCGGGGAAGGGGCACAGAGGTGCTCACCGGAGGGGATGGGCGAGCAGCGGGGACCAGCATCACAGCCTGGCTGCCCACCCGGGGCGGGAGGGAACCTCGCAGGGGATGAGAGGCGAGCAGCTGGCTGCTGGGCTCGGCTGTTCCTGCGACAACGGGCTTTTCTTAATATGAATCACAAATGGCCGTGACAGCTGGGCCCCTGCTTTCCCCAGCATCACCCAGGTGTGGGCTCGCACCTCTGCTGGGCAGGACCTTCCGCGGAGCTTTGTTGTGGTGTGAAACAAAAGGCATTTGTTCCCCTGGAGTGCTGCCGCCGTGTTCCCTGGTGTGGCTGTGGGTGCCGGGGCTGCGGCAGGGACGCCACTGATGGAACGTGTCGCTGCTATTTCCGTGCGTGCCTATCACGAGAGATGCACTTTGGGGTCAACAGAAAATTCTCACGCTTGTATTTCAAGCCCTTGTTTCTCTGTCCCACATGGTACCTCCTTCCCGTGCTGTGTGAACACTTGGCGTGCCCTACTGGGCCGTGTAACCATCCGGGTTTGGAAGACTCCAGAGAAGAAAAAAAGTGTATTTAACTGACAGGAGCCTTAGCGCGTAGTTAAGGCTACAGAATTAACATTTTAGATGGGGTTTGGCTGTAGCCCACTGTTCGCGAGGGAGCTGCCACTCCGCCTGTGTGATGGCCGTTAAACCAAGAGCGCGGTCAGCAGCCTGCGTGGTCCCCCAGCGATGCAGCACCCCGTGTTACACGTCAGGGTGCTGCCTGGCTGGGTCGGGGGGCTCAGCACCCTGCGGACGTGACTTGACCCGGCCAGGCTGCGGGGCAGGAGGGGGCCCTCTGGCTTTCCAGCAGTTGTCCGAGAGCCTGCACTGGCACCCCCTGCAAATACAGCTCTTTTGTGTGTTGCCACCTGGAGACAAGTGCGGACGAGGAGGGTGAGGATAAGGGGGCAGAAGCAGCGGTGTGAAAGCTGTCAGTGGTGTGCGAACAGTGTCCCCAGGTGTCTTGTGAAAGGAGTCATAAGGGGGGGAAGAAAAAAATCATCTTGCAGAGTTGAATGGTTCCTTTCAATTTGCAAACTTCTGCTCTCCATGACAGTTTCTTTAACCCAGCACGTGTTTATCGAAGATTAACACTGAAAAGCCAGTAATTTGGTTTTGCTCGGTAAAACATATTTTCTTCGTAAAGTAAATGCTGTGGGGATATTTTTATCATTATGTACTTTTTTTCCTTAATGGTAACCTCAGACAAAACATGCTTTGGGGATTAATCTGATTCCCTGCAAGTGTACGGCTAGATTTTTTGGTTTTTTGTCTTGTGTGCCACTATACAGGTTTTGCTGTGAGAGTGGATTATGGCTTTTCCTCCCCTTAAAGCATCAGGTTTTCATCCCTGCCAAAGACAGGACAAGCACCGCTCTGATTGCACAGTGGTCTGACGTGGCAAACTGGGCCAGCACAAACCGGCATGTATTTGGGGCAGCTGTGGAGGGAAAATAGAACTGCAGAGGTACATGGCGTGTGGGTCCGATGTGATTAGTTATGCTCTTACACTGGCCCGATATTACGGGTGATAACATAAGGATTTAGGGAAACATTGTAATTGTATTGGGGATCTTGGGAGGCTGGTATGGAGGAGAGAACGGGACAGGCTGTCATGTAAAGCTTTAAAGCCCTAAGTCGCATTCCCTGATTTGCCACAGATTTCCTTGTGACCTTGATTCAAGCACTTGCAGTCCATATGTTACTGATTTCAAATTTTATTATTTTAGTTTTTTTGGGTTTTTTTTACTTTTAAAGGTCTGATCTGTGGCTTCTTTGTGGCTCGCTAGTCAGAATGCCAAAGCATTGTGATGCCAGTACTCTCCTGCCTTACAGGGGGAGTGGGATCATGGGGTGATGTAGCCCACGTCAAAGAGGGGAGGGTGGTGCCCAGCTCTGGCTGAGCCCTGTTCCAGGTGAGTGCCGAGCGTGGCTCTGCAGGTTGTGTTCGGCCCAAGGAGAGCGGGTAGTTCTGTGATGCAGAGAATCCCCCACGCGGATGGGATGCGGTACAGGGACATGCCCAAGCTCAGGACCTAGAGCAGGATAGCCACGGCTGCACGCTGTACCAGTCCTGCTTCCCACCCCAAGCTGGCAGTAGTACGGGTGTAACTTACCTACCTGCATTTGTATCTGTTTAGTAACTTCAGCAGACTGCAGGGTAAAGAATCAGCTGGATCAAATCCTGCGCTAATTTGTCTGATTTTAAAAAATAAATTGTTTGCCACCCTCTGTGTTCTTGATAAGCCAGGTATTCCCAGTAGACCCTCAGCACAGACACCTCTCAAGACGTACCTCTGCCCCTCCAATGGTCCCCAGGGTCTCGCAGCATGAGCACCATTGCTCTCCCCCATGGATATATGTATATACATACATTTACAAATACTCACTCGGAGACTACAAAAGCAACAAATGTAATAATGTGATCCAACTGTTCGGTGCTAGGCTAGAAAGAAGTATTTTTCTGCCATTATGTGAAAATTTAGCGTGACTGGAACAGAGTCTGCATTTGATTAGGCAATTTAAGAAATGTAAGAGACTTCATACTGTAGGGCAGTGCTGCAAAACAATTGCTCGGAACATGTTCTAAAATTGGTTTGCCTTCACCAGATTTCCATGTGTTTCTGCACGACATCTCAAATGAAAATACAAGCAGTCACGTGGCAAGTGACTACATTTTGCTATTATGGTAAAATAAAGCAGCAGTTTAAACAATTATTCCAAATTCTGAGTAGGTTTTGAGATGAAAAAACACGAAACTCTCCCTCTATTTACTTTCCAGCCTAGGAAAGACATTTCATAACACATCCTTTCACTGGCATAGTTAATCTTTAATGCTTAACAAGATAATAGTAAATGTTAACTTTGCGCTCAGGCTTCCTCCAGGTTTTCATGCCTGCATTTTGTACATGTAATTGATTGTGCCCAGGAAAGTGGCAGAGCACATGCTTTGCATATACAAACAGGTTAACTGGGCGGCCAGCTACCAGATTTGTCCGTGCAGGAAAACCAAGCCTAGCTAAAACCCCGTTGTTCCCCCGTCTCCACGGGCAGTACTCCCGCAGGCGAGGCGCTGCCCGCTCCAGCCCCGAGAATGGCACACTGCTAACACCGGCGCAGTGCTTGAGATGCTGTGATGTGTTTCTTGCCAGTTGACAGTCTCCTGCCTCTCTCCTGGCGTTTTCCAGCAGCCATTTACTTTCTCTTTGAAGTGAGAGCAGTGGCATGCAGCAGCCTTTTCCCCAGCAGCAGCAACCGAAGCCAGCAAGCCCCATGCTTGAGCAAGGCACAGTGCTGAGATGCTGGAGGGATGTTTATAGCCGAGGAGAGCAGTGGGTGGGAAGAAGTGATGCTTTCTGGAGTGAGGTTGACAGCAACATTGTCTGGAGCACAGCCTGTTGAGCAGTGGATGTGCCTGCCTTCTCCGCAGTGCAAATCCCTGTTTTTTTCCTTCAGCTGGCCTGCTTGCTGGGGCGTGTTCTTTCCCCCAAACCTCCCTTCCATTTCAAAACAGCCCGTTCACTTCATCGTGTAGGCAAGCCCTGACCTCCTGGGCTCCAGCCAGGTCTAAAATGGGCAGTGCTTATCTCGGGGATCGGGGCTGGAGCGCAGCTGGAGGTGAAGGCTGCTCTCTGCGCTGCTGGGAGGTGGCAGGGCTTGCAAACAGAGACCCAGGGGTGCCGCCAGCAGCTGGCGGTGGCGTCAGCTGGACTTGTGCAAGTTCTGCCCGAGACCTTCATTATGGCCTCACCTGCGAATACTGGTTTGTACCTGTCCCAGAGCTGCCTTATCAAGATGATGCCTAATCATGCCGAAACGTGGCAGTTTTGCTATGGGATGGCGTGCTCTGGGCGTGCAGGAGGGACACTTCTGCGCCTGGGCTGCTCACCCAGCGCGGCAGCCAGCCCTCCTGGAGGGAGGGGAAGGGAACGTTTCGGCCAGGGGTTGGGGCTTTTGTTTGGGGCCACGGGGGGTGGTTTGGTTGCATCCAAGTCTCTACTGTAAGTAATTAGATCTTCATCATCATGGGTTGAGACTTCTCTCTAGTTTCCAGGATAAAAGTGTTTCCGACTGAAAAACACGATGGAAGCGCGGGGCCGCCCTGCCCTGGCTGTGAGCTGGAGGCGCGCGGGAGCTGAGCTCGCCCTGCCGCCCGGGGCTGCTCTCCCCGGCACGATGGCATTGCAGTCCTGGGCTGGGGGTTGGGGCAGGGATGGGGGCTCCTGCTGCCGGTGTTGCCCATGGCCAGGAATTCACGGAGGGTCAGCACTGAGAGCGTAGAACAGCCCTGAACGTCATTGCATCGACATTCTCTGCACCGGTCCTTGGGCACTTTCACGGACAAATTTAGTATTTCCTAGGGCGGTCTCAGCTGGGCACGAGCAGTTTGGATGCATAAAACGCAGACCTGCTACAACGGGGAATCCAGAGCCCGGCGTCGGTTACAGAACCTTGCCCTTTATCACCGATAGCTCGACCCTGGCAAGCTTTCAAGGGGAGCATGTCCTGCGGGAGCTTTGTGAAACGGAACCGATTCAGCCATAGATGTGAGCTGAAATCAAAGGTTGGTTTCAGCTGGAGGACTTTTGTATCACCCTGGTAAGGGAAGGTAGTTAACATTAACTCTCAAAAATTAACTTAAAATAAACATAATTGAAGCAATCACTTAGAGTTTGCTCAGCATTTTATTTCCTTTCCTGCTGAAACTACCTGTGTTTGAGTCAATTTTTGATCACAGGAGAATTTAGCCCTCAAAGTGCATCTAATCAACCACTAAACATTTGCATCGTTAAAAAGTCACCCTATCCATTTTGCAAGCGTTCTGTCAGCTTGTTCCAGAGCAAGAGGGGTGTGCTTTCTGCAACATTAAAAGCATGCAAACAACCCAAGTGTAGCTAGCACTACCATAAGCCAATTAAGATGAAAGCTGTGATGCTCAGTGGTAGGGTTTCATCACTTTATTATTAAACTATCTTTTTTTACTTAGGCACAGATCAAGAGGTGTTAATGCAGAATCCTTAAAAGTCGTCAAGTATTATCTTAAAATAACAGACCTGTTATTTGCACTTTCATGCTCAATTAATATCATGGCTCCAAATATCCTAATTTTTTTCTTCCGAGCTGCAGACTTTAAAGCTGTTATAGAAATAAAGGATGGCTAGATACTGCAAGTTGAAATTTGACGTTTTTTCTTATTTATTCATGCAAAATCATGCTCTAAGTTTCTAAAAGGGACTACAAGAATTAAGTATGTTTCTTTTATTATAACCACAGGTTTTCTTCCTGTGTTATTTGATAATTAGCTGAAACAATCTGTCACTGAATTCCACAATACAAATTTATCACATCACAGACAATCTCTGAGATTTGAATGTACACTAAACCCCTGTGTCAGGCATTGCCTTCAGGAACTGAAGTCAGCCTTCATTAGAAGCAGCATGCTTACGCTGGAATGCCATTTGAAAAAAAAAAATATTAAAAAAATCACACTTGTATTGATGCTGGCTGTTGTACCCTTGTTTTGGGAGGACTTACCACACTATAAAACAATTGCATCATTGGAAAACCTATGTATAGATATGACCTAAAATGGGAATCTGATCCCCCTGCTTCTCATCTAATAGATACTGATGCAGATTTTTAAGGCAAATGTTGCATTCTGTGTGGAATACTTTCTGGCTTGTAAGCAAATGACTCATTATACCCATTTCATGCAGTGAGACATAGAAAAAAGGAGCAAGACTGGAAAAAAATAGAGGTAGGACAAAGGGTTGTTTGCTCCTTCTCTAGAGTTCAAGCCACCAGACGCGGGGCCATGCTGGTCTTATATTTTGGCATGGATGATAGAAAAATGCTTTGTTTTCGTGTTTTGATTACCAAAACCCACTTTGGCCTGGTTCCCCTAGTGTGTGGCTCTGCAGTAGTTATTTTGTTCCACGCACAGCAGAGATAAGGTGCTGTTCTGAGTGAACATGCTGGTGCACCCATGGTTGCCACCGCATACGTTTCTGCAGCGGGTCTAGAGCACTGCTGAAGGCGGCCTGTACCACCTTCATGTATTTTCTTCGAAATGTTTTGTCTTCTGAAAAGCTTGACCTGCTTGATAGACCAAAACTCGGCAACAAGGTACCTTTCTGTACCATGCACTGGTGAAGTGCGGCTCCAGCCCTTGCAGCAGCACCAACACCTCGCCGGCAAGCTGTTCCCTGCACCTGGCTCAAGAAGCTGAGCTTCTCCCACCTGGGAGCAGTTACCGTCAGCAAGTAAACTCCGATGTGAGTCCTACCCCCGCAGCAGTCGCTGCCAGCACGGCTTTTAACTTCATGAAGCCAAGAGTGGGAACCATACCCTTTTCAGCTAGTGTTTTTCAGCCTGCAGCTAGTGTACCGTCGGTGATTTGTACATCAAGCGAGAATCCCTGAGGCCATAGTAAACAGTATTTTTAACCTTTTTACACCAGTCCTTTACATCCAAAAAAAGGGGGGGGAGGGGAGGGGTGTGCCTTGTGTTTGACGCAAGTAAGTTCCCGTTTGGAGACTGACGTGACTTTTATTTGGTTGCAAGTGCAATCTGTGACTTGCTGTAGCCCAGCCAACAGGTCTGTGTTGTTTGCGTGGTCTTCTGGTTAAAGAGTTTCGGAGCACTGGTTTGGGCAGCTGCTCGGTGCCCTGCAGGCACTGCCCAGGGATGCACTGTGACCCTCACTGGGGCTTGTCTCAAGGGCTGAGAGGAATGGAAGTTGCAGAGGGTCTGCTTTGGTCTCCATCAGGGAGAGGAACAGCAGCCTCAGCTGTAGGTCCCAAGAAACCTGCTGAGCATCTCTGAACAAACAGCAGTAAAGGACTTTTTTGCTTTAACTTTTTATCTTATTATTAGAGTGGTTTCATGCTTAAAATTTCAGAAGATGCTATCTCAGAAATGCACTAGTTAGTGCATTTGCACTAATTAGTGCCCTCAGGGAGCCATTTGCATGCAGGAAGGAGCAGAGGACAACAGGGATTTCCCGATCTGCTGAAGTCCAGTCACTTGGGGCTGTGGGAAACCGCAGCACATGAACTGACTGAGCTCAGCGCGTTGCTAATCAGTCCTGCCTGTCCCCCCCTCGCTGTCATGGTTAACGCGTACCCCCAAGCCCAGAGGAGACCCTTGATCTCACCTAACGGCCTGATTTGCCCTGTGTCTGGGGGAGAGGGAACACCATGTAGTCATTTCAGCCTTTTCGTGTTATGTGCCTGTTTTTCAGCTTTTATTATTGCAACCTTTTTCTCCTTTGCCTCGCCAAGCTCTCCACAAGTGAACTAACTTTTAGGATATATCTTTTGTTCTGACCTATCTTGAACTTCAGCCTGGATTTGCTGTACCACACTCCTGTCTGCGCTTAGCATTTCGAGAAGCATTTATTGTGTTAAGGAGATTTTTTAAGATACTTTTTTTTTTTTTTTCGAGTGAATAGAAGATATTGCATCAGTCTGGTTTGAAGCTATTTTATGTGTTGCTTCTTTCCAGCTGGCTGAATGCCCTTTCCCTTCCCCCCTCCTCTTTTACGTGGTAGCACACGGAAAGATGATTGATGGAGTGTCACCAGCGCGTTGTCAAAGGCTGGAGTAGATTAATGGGCAAGAAACACCAGCCTGTTCCCCTTCATGTGTGATTGTTTGAAGGCAGGCTCATATTTTAACAGAAATGATACCCTGCTCCTCTGGATTCCCCCAATCAGGAATTGAAGGATGGGATTCATATGTGAGATTGAGAGGTGCCAGCCACAAGGAGCCAGTTTGTGACTTGGGACAACCACCTGCCTTCCACTTGACCAAGAGCCCTGGCCTGAAGGCTTGCTTCAGTCAGGCTGCTGTCCTCTTCACCGGTG
The DNA here is from genome assembly GCF_015220075.1 of Falco rusticolus. Classification (NCBI taxonomy): domain Eukaryota; kingdom Metazoa; phylum Chordata; class Aves; order Falconiformes; family Falconidae; genus Falco; species Falco rusticolus. Next base: position 15,529,575 of record NC_051193.1, on the reverse strand, counting down.
TGGATCTGTGCCACCAGTTAACATTTACACCTCCCTTTCTTGGTGTTTGCAGACAAAAGTAGTTACGGCACAGACCAAATGGCCCGGAGATCTTTGATCTGGTACTGCCTTTTCCACCCAGTGGCACTGGCCCGTTCGCGTGTGTGCAACGACCCCCACCAGCTCAGTGCCTTTGCAAAGGCTTTTTTGGTGGTTGGCCTCAGTAACAAATTCGCCCTTGATCTGTGCCTCAGTTCCCCAGCTGCAAAAAAAACAGGGATAGTAATATGGTAATTTCCAAACATTGCACTTGCCATGAATTATTTCCTAGCAGAAATGCTAGGAATGCAATTTATAAGAGAAATTAATCAGACTGGTCTGAATCCTGGCTGGGGAAAAATAATCAGGCCCAGAGTGTGATTGTTTTCTGCGTTTTCTTGAAGGTAGGCATTGCCAGCGTTTCATCATCAGCTGTTCTGGTCCAAACAGATACTTCAGCATTGTTACTCGTAGTCCCCAGCAGCGGCCTCCATTAAAAGGTCTGAATGTGGCAAGAATTATGTCTCTCGCACCACGGTATCTGTGCCTACCAGAAGCATACACCTGGCTGTCATAAACGCCTGTTCCAAGGCCTAGATGGAGCCCATTTTTCTGACTATCCAGGGAACAGCTGCTCTTCCAAGTTTATTCTCTTTTCAGCGGTTCTGATCTCAAGCCTATGTCCAAGCAGCTAATGCATTTTCTTCTCATATGTAGCTAGAAGTCAGGGCTACTCTTCTTGTAATGTTTTAACAAGAAAAATAATGAATAGATACAATTGCCTGTGGTTTGCTGATCTAGCTCAGCTCTGTCCGCTCTTCTGTCCTCGCAGGACAAGGGTCTGTGCTTCATGAGATGTAGGTGTTTGCTTGCACCAAGACTTGCGACAGGTGATGTTTAGTTGAAAGAGATTGCTTAACATAACTGTTCCTGCCTTTTATGTTCTCAGAGTTCGTCTCTGGAGTATGTTCAGGGGTTTGAGGGGTTTCTGAGGAAGACATCAACATGCGTTTGTTCCTGCTCTCGGTGCAATCTCCAGGGAGGCGCATCCTGTGTTTTTTACATTTAGAAAAGTTTGCTTTGGTTTAGGGAGTATGATATACACCCTGAAATTTGAATCTAATTGAGAGAACTCGATACTCTCTTTGTCTACCTGGCATTTTGGTTGTTTCCTTTTTGGTTTTGTGACAGTGTGGTTGTTGCGGCCACCAGGTAGCAGATTGCCCTTTTGTCCTCTGCAGCCGTCTCCTCCAGTCCAGAAGACATTCTCTGCCTTTGGAAGGCAGGTTGTATTCAAGTTTTGTATTTGTTGCCCCAGTGAATTCCTCCTAGAGGGAATATTGGAAGGAAAGAGAGGAAAAAGGAAACTTCCTAATGCATGCCCGTGCGTGCTGCTGGCAGAACTTGTGCAGGCTGCAGGTTGCATGCATTTTGCAGCCAGGCCAGGGTCTCTTTGAGTCATGATGTGTGGGTCACAAACAACCTCATCTCCTGTGCTAACTGAAGCCTACATGCCTGGGAGAGATTCTTGCTCTTTGGCAATTTGTATTCATTTGTTCTCCAAGAAGATGAGGCTTCAGGGAGGACTTCTGCTAAGCACCTTACAGATGTTACTTTGCACTGACTCAACGTACAGTTTGTGTGCCTCCCCTTTCTCTTCTTCCACTGGGACAGCAGTGGGCTGGATATTTGGAGCCTGCTTTTCTTAGGGTGGGAAAAAAAAGGACCAAAAAAAAAGAAAGATTGTGTAACCATTAATGATTTGTTATTGTGTCTGGGAGCCACTGTGCTGCAGGACTTTGCCTTAATGGTGCTTTCACAAGAAAGAGCTAATTTGACTAACTTTATTAATTCCAGTTTGTTTTAAGTTTGCTCATTAGTAATTTAACGCAAGATGCTTCAGCTGAAGGGGCCATGTCAGGACAAGGAAGAGCAGAGGGAAAGTGCCAGGAATCATTAGTGTTTATTAACCACTGCACTCATCAATCTTGACTAGGAGCACAGCCCATTCGTTCTGGACTGGTGGACTGAGATACAGAAATATCATTAACGGTGGAAAATGCTTCTTTTCAGGTCAGTCTGTAATGGACGGGCATTCAGACACCACCCTGTCGCCAAATGCTGGCAGCCTGTGAGCTGCTCTGCTCGCAGCCCAGCCTGATCCGCCTGAGCTCGGCAGCCTCGTGGAAGGACCAAGCCCTGCCCCTAGCCAGCCCTGCTATCAATTAACAAATACAGTATTTTCATCCTCAGTAAACATTACTGAAAGGTTAAGTGTTGTTATGAAGGGGGTTTTTAATTGCTTTTCAAATTATTAAATGATTAATACTTATGTGCTTTGCTGGATCAAGCCTGGCACTTTGTACTGGCAAGGTGTACCTCTCGCAGCGATTCTTGCAACATTAAAATGGCAGGGCTTCTGTTTTTTCCTGTTTAGACAAAGAGTTTAATAACCAATTTCAGCAACTGCAAGGCATTGAGCTGGTGACTCAAAGCTCTGACCTGCGAATCGGGCCTGAATGAATGCCTCCAGAAGGTTGGAGGAGGGAATAGTGCGATGTTTGCCAGGTTTCTAACAAGAAATCTGACCCCTGCCCGGACCACTTGTGGTCATTAAGGATCACATTAAGGATCACGTTTCACTTTGAGAAGCGTTTTCTTGCATCCTACCCAAATTGCAACTTGAGTAGTTACATTCTGCTCACTAAAATATCCCTGCGGTTTAATTGGAGAAGCTATGTTTCCCTTCCCCTCTTCAAAGCTTTGTTGTATAACGTTGTGGTGCTATCATAACACGTGCCGTATAACCTATAGAGCGCGCGTGCACGCGCACACACAAAAACACCCCACCATGAAAGTCTCTGAAGTTGCCAGCTTTCTGCAGTAACAAACAGAATTGGGGGAAAGCGGCATCTTTGGAGCCCAGTCCAGCATTGTGCCCCCATTTGAGTCTCTTGCCGCCCTTGCGAAGCACGTGACAAGCACTGTCACAGTGCAGAGGCAGCATTTTTGCATTTACTATACGTGTGTGTATGTCACTGCACCAGGCAACACGTCCAGTGTCTGGTCTTAGACATCAGGTCTTTTGCAGTGAGCATGTCAGGGTAGTGTTGTGATGGCACATCCCAGAAATAAGCAATAATTTTAAAACGTGGTATGGATGTTCAGACAGCTTGTGTGTGTCATGACTTTTTGTGGATCAGATTTAGGTATTTTATGGGGAAAGGGTTTTATTGGATGACAATCCGTGATAGAGAGGATGGAAAGAGATTGCAGTTTAATTAAAATTCTAATCCCAAGTTTGACAATTTTTCTTGCCAGGTCAGCAGCCTGCATGTTCTGTTTGTGATTCCCCTGAATTAAATGGGCTGACAGTCGACAGCTTCTTTGGAAATGCCTGTAAATCCAGCTAAAAATTAGCAAACATCAATATGTTTCAGAGCAGCTTTGCGTAGGGATATGTCACGCAGCAGTTTCCCATCAACGTACATCCAGGAGCCTTCCATAAGCACCAGTTTAGCCCACTGCTGCCAGTGCTCAAATACAAACGGAAAACCCTCCTGCCGTAGGAAGTCGCATGCGCTGCCAAAAGCTCACCGGCGCGTTCCTTTTCCCAGGTAGCTAACCAGTGTAGCCACAAAGGTGGTACTGACCTTCCACCAGCCATGAGGCTTCCTCTGCTCTGTGCCTCCGTGATGCTGATGAGTCTCTCCCAGTGCCGAGCTGTCAGCTTCCCTGAAGACGAGGACCCTATTAACGTCGTTGACTACCACTGTAAGTAAATCTGCAAATGGTGCTAACCGCTAGGGGAGAAGTTCTAATGTTGGGTTTTGTTGGGGTTTTTTACCTTAGGAAGTTAATAAAATAAAAATCAAAAAAAAGTCGGTTTCCTTTCGAATTGAAATGTGTTTACTGGCTTTGTATCTTTAATAGAACACTTAATCATTTTCTTAAAAAAAGCAATCAGAAATACAGCAATAACTTCAGGAAAAAGAACATTTGCTGACATTAGCCATCTTTTTCTCATTTATATTCAAGACATTACTCAAGGAATTTAGTTTAAACCCTTCTACACCTAGTATATACAGCTAATCAATGCCATATATTGATTCTTTAGCTCTATAATCCTGAGTGATGGTGTAGCCCATTTTTACTTGCAGATTCAAGGCAATATCCAGTATTTAGAGGACGCCCTTCAGGCAATGAATCTCAGCACAGACTGGACTTCCAACTGATGTTGAAAATTCGAGACACACTTTATATCACTGGCAGGTAATTTTCCCTCACTCAGTTCATTAGATTAAAATTCTTTTCTCTTCTGGTTTTGCATTTATGTGTAAAATTCATTTGGAAAAATCTGTGGAATATGATAAAAATTAGAACTGGGGGAGGACTTCCCAGAGAAATATACTGTATCTATGGCCAGTGCATGAAAATTGGATTTGAAGGCTGCAGTTACTGTAGTTATGCTAAAGCCAATGATCAAATACTCTTTTCGCTCTTTTATATTGCTGCCCTGGTAAAAACCTCTCCTGATCATTTTAAACTTGGACTGACACATCAGGGATGTAGGAAGTGAGGATAACACATTTAAATACTTAAGTGGACAGCGGGACACTGTGGGTGCTCTCCAAGGACCACACCAATAAAAATCAAAACCACCCCACGTTGCCTATGACCAGCCTCCTCCGATCTGTATTAAACACAGAAAATCCATGAGCATTTCATAAAAGTTTCTGGTCTAACAAAGCACTCTAAAAATAGATTTAGCTTATCAAAAACAAGGCCCAAATTTACTTGTGTTTTTACTCTTTGCAAACAGGGACCAAGTTTACACTGTAAACTTAAATGAAGTTCCAAAATCAGAAGTTACTCCAAGCAAGGTGAGTAGATAGAGCTGCAGGCAAGGGAGAGGTATTTTCTTAGGGTTTTAATTTTTTAAGAACTTTTCGTGGAAAGGAAATTAAATGTCCTTTTCTGGTTTGATTTAACAGAAATTAACATGGAGGTCAAGGCAGCAGGACAGAGAGAACTGTGCTATGAAAGGCAAACATAAAGTAAGTTTAGCATATACATTCTAGAAAAACAACACTAATGTTTATTGCATACCTAAAGTCTGTGATTAATACATCTTACTCTCTTTTCAGGATGAATGCCATAACTTCATTAAAGTCTTTGTTCCAAGAAACGATGAGATGGTGTTTGTCTGTGGAACAAATGCATTTAACCCTATGTGCAGATACTATCGGGTAAGAATATTGAAAATGTCATTGATCCGTTACTGGTGTTGCTTACTCTAATTATGCTACAGCAAATACATCTAGTGTGATGGGAGCGTGCTTCAAGGTGAAATAAAACCAGACAGAAGCCAATGTGCTGAATTAAGTTTTGTGGAAAGACAATGTTATGATTTTATGCTAGTGTACAAAATAGAAATGACGCTATCACCCATTTTTCTTCTCTAGCTGAATACCTTAGAGTATGATGGGGAGGAAATTAGTGGTTTGGCAAGGTGCCCATTTGATGCCAGACAAACCAATGTCGCCCTCTTTGCTGGTAAGAACTTTTGCTTGTAATGAGTCTAAATGATTAATGACGCCAAAGGAGCCAGAGAGCTTTTAAAGCAAGCACAGGAAAGCTAAAGGTGTCATGGTGCCCCTGCTCTTGAATTTTTTAGAGGGGCTCCAAAGGATTAGAAGCTGAGCTGTTAATAAATAGGTTACGGCAATTTGGGGAAGAGTGACAGTAAAGAAACGGTGAAAAATACAGGCTAGTCGGAATTCTGTAGATTATTAAAGGCCTCTTAATACCACGTTTTCAACTTCCGTTGTAGATGGAAAATTGTATTCAGCAACAGTAGCAGATTTCCTGGCAAGTGATGCTGTTATTTATCGCAGCATGGGGGATGGATCTGCCCTAAGAACAATAAAGTATGATTCCAAATGGATAAAAGGTAATTTGGGGGAGTATTTTCCCATCACATGACAAATGTAATTTCAGTGACACAGAGGGTCAGGTAATTCACAGCCAGCGTGCTTTATACGTATGCTACAATGTCAGCATATATGTGGCTTTCGATATAGTACGATTGCAATAAAAAAGCAGTTTAATACAATTAAAACAAAATTTTTGTTCAATACATGAATGAATGAATCTTCAGTAACAAAATACCTTAGCTGAAATGCAATTTCTGTGAGGTCTTTTCACAGTCCATTAGCCAATATTAAATACTTCAAGTTCATTTAAGCTCCAGTGCACCCGCATTTGGACATCCTAAAATATCCAGAAGACTGGAGCTCACGGTAGCTGGTATGGACCTGTGGAGAAGCCACCAAGTCACGCAGCATAGTGAGTGTTGTGTGCCCATTGTCTAATTCTGTGAAGTAACCTTCTCCTTTCTCTTTCTTACAGAACCACACTTCCTCCATGCCATAGAATACGGGAACTACGTTTACTTCTTCTTCCGAGAAATTGCTGTAGAGCACAATAATTTAGGCAAGGTAGGTGTTGTCACAGCGAGCTGTCAGGTAGCCATGAGTCGTAGCAGGATGAGATCATCCTAAAACAGCATCACTAACGAGCACGGTTTACAATATGAAGTGTGGACTGGTACAGAGTTCGCACAATTTTCCCATCAGTATATTTTATGGGGGGAGGGGTGGGAAGGGAACCAGAACAGTGGATTCTTCAACCAAAAAATTGTTTCTGGTCTCTATGCCTTGCTGTTAGGCGAGCTTGCTACTGGTATCTTTTAGTATTGCTGTTGCTGTAGTGTTGCTGTTCCCTTAACAGTTGTGGCAAGTAATGGAAAATCTGAGGGGTTTTTTCATGCTTATCAAAGAAACAAAAGAAAACAACACAAAAGAAGAGTTTCAAGGAAGTTTCTCTAATGTCCCTGGATATTGAATAATTCAGTCATGCCAGTACAGAGTATAATACTCGTGCCTCACCATGGAAGGATATTCTATAATAAATTATTAAATCCTTTACACATGGTTAATTAAAGTCTTTAAATCTCACTAACAATATGATTTTGAAGGGAAAAAAGGGCGGGGACAAGCTGCATTGTTGCATTTGCTTGGTGATACATTAAGATGCCTGTGCACGACGAACTAAACACCATTTGCTTTCATCCTTTCTGTGCACGTAAACGGCAGCTTCCTGTTAACAAAGTCATCTTTGGTATTTTATTAACAGCTCAGAAACAAGCACTGCTTTCCTTGTATCTCTCAAACCTTTCTCCGTTTCCCTTTCCCCCTTTTTTTTTTTTTTTTCTTTTTCTATTTTCCTCCACAGGCTGTGTATTCCCGTGTGGCACGCATATGCAAAAATGACATGGGGGGGTCCCAAAGAGTCCTGGAGAAACATTGGACATCCTTTCTGAAAGCTCGGCTCAACTGTTCGGTTCCCGGGGATTCATTCTTCTACTTTGATGTTCTGCAGTCTATCACAGACATAATAGAAATCAATGGAGTCCCCATGGTTGTCGGTGTGTTCACCACGCAGCTTAACAGGTGAGAGATGAGCAACCTTACATCAAAGGCAGTTCTCTGGTTCTCTCTTACACTGAAATTGGTGCCATTGTAGTCATGAGTTTTCACAACTATTTTTCTAATTTTACAGCATCCCTGGTTCAGCAGTCTGTGCTTTTAGCATGGATGACATTGAGAAAGTCTTCAAAGGGAGATTTAAAGAACAAAAGACTCCTGACTCTGTTTGGACAGCTGTACCTGAAGACAAAGTACCAAAGCCAAGGTAAAAGGTTCTTGCTCATGAATGCCATAATATTGGCCTTGCAAAGAGCTACCTTAAATCAGCTGCACTCTTGAGTGTCTTGTCGGGTGAAAACCAAAGCAGAGCTTTACGCTTCAGCCATAAGGATGCTCATTAGCAGGCTGCCTTCTCATTAACTAAAATGCCAAGAGGAAAACAATGTTATTCTCCTTTCAGACCTGGCTGCTGTGCAAAACACGGCCTAGCAGAGGCTTACAAAACCTCCATTGATTTCCCAGACGAAACACTTTCCTTCATCAAATCTCATCCTTTGATGGACTCAGCTGTTCCCTCGGTCATTGAGGAGCCCTGGTTTACCAAAACACGTGTCAGGTATGACACCATTCAGAAATGACACGTGAAAAGGAAAACCAAGAAAATGCACTGTTAATGATATGCCCTTTGGTCTTGATAGATACAGATTAACGGCAATTGCTGTAGACCATGCTGCTGGGCCCTACCAGAACTACACAGTCATATTTGTTGGCTCTGAAGCAGGAGTAGTACTCAAAATCTTGGCAAAGACCAGGCCTTTTTCTTTGAATGACAGCGTATTACTGGAAGAGATTGAAGCGTATAATCATGCAAAGTAAGTATTACCATAACACCTAAGCTCTTCATCTAGTCCTTGGTACCTAGCTAAAACAAGCTATGGCAAACGAAAACCAACTCATTATCACCATCACCACTTGTTTGTCATTGCACGGTGTTCCTCAGGTTGAATAACCTGAAAATATTTGGTCACTTGCTGTTTTGCATGGGTTGAGTGAACAACCTAATTCCATTCCAGTGACATCAGTGATGCAGTCTAATTCTTCCGCAAACAGATAGCTTCTTCCCGAATATGAAACGTCAGAACTAGCCGCTGCTGTTAAAAAGGAATGATGTGAGCTTATCTTGAGGGTTTCTCAAGAGTGACCAATAATGTATAAACTGCATCTAATCATTTTAATCTTGTTTTTTCTGGCACAAAGAATTTAGGAATGGAAGCATTCCAATTAGACTGTACAGGTGTCCAATACAGGACTCCTGTTCTGCTGAGATATTTATGCCGACTGAGAGAACAAAGAAAATGGATTTGGATTTTTTCCCTACATAGTTCAGCAAACTGTTCACCTAGCTGTAAATAGGGGCCAGAAGCTGGCATTTGATAATCCATAGATTTGTTTAGAAATCGCTCAGCAAAGACCACTAAGTTACATTTCTATATGTAAAAAGTCTCTTTTCAGTAGCTACAGGGACAATAAAATGTTTGCAGTGTAAGCACTGCACAGAGTACGACAGTTACTAAAACTATGGCCTTCTGTTATTTTTGATGAACAGGTGTAATGCTGAGAGCGAGGAGGACAGAAGAGTCATTTCCCTTCAGCTGGATAGAGACCACCATGCTCTGTTCGTGGCATTCTCCAGCTGCGTCATTAGAATTCCTCTGAGTCGGTGTGAGCGTCACGGGTCATGTAAAAAGTACGGCCCCGTTCCTGAACTCTCCCTTAAAGGAAGGGCACCAACATTTCTTGGGAAGGAAGTAAAAAATGCATGATTTCTTGGGGTTTTTCTCTTGCAAGGGCATGTATTGCTTCACGGGACCCGTACTGTGGCTGGTTAGACCACGAGGTGTGTGGAAGAGTGACGCCAGGCATGCTGTAAGTACCCCTTTCCAAATCGGCCTTGCATCTCTACGTATGCCCTAGAGACCACACGAGCTCGTATCCTGTTCCTCTCCTCTTGCACTCAATTAAGATATTTCCAGGTGGTTTAAAGGTGGTTTATCGGTGTGCTCTATGTCCAAGAGAACAGAAAAAGTCTGACCTAACTCTGCAGTCTCTAGGTGAAGACTCGCTTTTAGCAGGAGTTTTACGTATGTGTGGGAGGACAAGTAGACCTGTAGGAAGAGCAGTTGGAAGCAGGAAGGCAAGAAATTGCTGCCTGCAAAGCTGAGCAGCTCAGAGAGGACAGGACATAGCATCCCCTCCCAGGCGTGCTCACGGCCAGGGCACAGTCAATTGCAAATGTGAAGGCACGGGATTCACAGTGGGAAAAGAGTTAAGGTTTTGCCTCCACGCTGGAGCTGGGGTGATATATATATGCATACCAAAGGCATTTTGCAAAAATCAAGTCTGTAATATACAGTGCATTAGCAGCTGTATCTTAAAAGAGGCCTTTGTAGCAGGCCACTGCAAGCTTTAACTAGTATAATTGGACAGTTGTAACTAAAACCAAGAGCATGCCCAATGCAGAAGACACGATGAAGTTGCTGAAAAAAAGAACATTTTTTTATTTCTTTCCATTTCCTGGCATAAGCAGGTACATAGAGTTTTAAAGCCTGGTTATAACTAACTTGTGCATTTTGTAAAAGAATTTTTTTGGGCCATACACCAGCTCTTGTATATGTTTCCATTTGCTGCTTCCAGAAAAAAAAAAATCACAATTTGTCTCCCTACTAATACTGTTAATTGCAGGTTCTCTTTGTTTGTTTCATACAACCACAGCACTGGAGGATACGTACAAGATGTTGAATACGGCAACACGGCGCAGCTTGGGGACTGCCATGGTAAGGCTGAGTCATGGCTGCTCATTTCTTATGTCTCAACAGTAGTCTGTGGCCACACCTCACTATGGATGTTAAATATGTGATGAGCTTTTCAGTAACCCGATGAACCATCACCTGGTGTTACTGCGAATGTTCACAAAGCTGAGCTTTTTGGTCCTGGGTGGCAGAGTTTTGTCTTTCCTTCACCAGTTTGCAACTATTTGGGGTCTACAGCAAAGTATTGAAGAATTTATTTTTTTGTAACCAGTAATATTTTAGTTTTTATTTTCCATTACTCAGGTTTGAGATCTTTTGCTTTCTTTTTGTTACTTTTTACTGATTACTTGTTCCTTTAATTCTTTTAGAAATTTTGCCTACTACAGCTACACCAGATTACAAAATATTTGGCGACCCAACATCTGGTTAGTTTTTTTTAATTTTTTTGAATTAATGACCTTTACTTTCCTTCAGTTCAGCATTTTCAGCCCTTTTTTCCTTCCTTTTGCACAGTTGGCAATCCTCCATTTTTGTGCTTTTACTCATGTTCCCACTGATGGTAAAGATAGTCAGACTCTTCTCACTCAGCACTTCACCCTGTGTAGCCGCATGTTAACAGCTCATTATTTATTGAGACATCTTTTATTAAAGAGCCTGATTAACATAGATGACATCTTCACTGCACGAAAGTCCACTAAGCTTTACTCTTTTTTTCCCCAGCCATGCATTTGTGAATGCCCCTATTGGTCATCTCTAGTAGATGAATGGCAGAATTTCATCATCTTCCTCCTTACCTATCCTTTCCTCTTTTCCTCTTTCCCAGCAAGCTTTTTGCACAAATACACATTTTCTAAAATGTGTATTTCTATATTTTTGAAATGTTTTAAGTAGTTTATGCTAATGGAAAAAAATTAACATCACAAACTGTGTAGCTGAATGAGGACGTGTGTAGACAAATGTGGCTTAGAAAAAACTTTATATGCATTGTTGCCAGATGGACTTTCACATCCTTTTCTCCTTTAGTGATTTTTCTAGTAGTGTTTCCACCGTCAGCCCCTGGTGCTCAGGGAGACGGGACCCAGCGCTCCTCTCTTGAATCCAAACCAGGACCTGTGTTGATTCCAACAGGAGCAAGACTGAGCCCTTATTTTCCAGTCTTTGCTCCTGGAACTTGGGTCTCTGCTTCCAAACCACGGGCACATTTCTGACTGACAAATACAAAAATAATACATTTGTGTGTATTGTAAGAGTGCAACAAGAATATTATTTTGTGTGTTGGTTTCTGATATTTGCACTTCTGTAACTTGACAAGAAGTAATGTTTGAGACTAATATTTTCCAGATGTATTTACCCATAATGTAAGTTAGAGACTCAGTTAGGAAAGCAAACCAAAACTGTGTTACGTGGAAATGCTGCCTTGCTTGCCATGAGTGTTTATCAGCTGAATTTTCAAAGTGATATTTTAGGACACAGGTACAACTGAACTTTATTTTCAAGTGTGCTTTTGAAGTACATTTCTCAGTCAGATCTTGAGCCATGAACTTTCATGCCTAAACCTACTGGGACAGCAAACACAAAATGCTTGAGTGGTGCAAAGTAGACATTGGATTGTAAACCCAAATTGATGTGTTTCCTCCTCGTGTGCCTTTTCTCATAGGCTATGATGGTTCCGTTCAGCAAATGTGCTACAGAGGAGCTAGGATCTATGTAACTTTGTTCCTTAGGAACCATTACAAAATAGGGCTTAAAAACATTCCTTTCATCTCCACCTGTAGAAATGGCTCATTCAGCAGTTCCTGGTATACCATAATAGCACTAATGGGGCTGATCTGGTTTCTCGGGCATAACCTGTCACGAGTGCGTATCCTTCCAAGTAACTTTTTTTTTTTTTTAAGATGTTTAAAAGGCAGCCAACTGTGTTGTCTCCAGTGAAGAATATAGCAATTATTAAGTAGAAGAAGTTGTGCTTTTCATCTCCACCAGTTGCTTACTTTCACTTTTGCACTGCTTTCATGTTTGACTTCTCTGGCTTTTTGGCTAGCAGCTGTTGATGTTTTAATGTTGGGGTTTTTTTGTACTTAAAATTTTTGAACCAATTGATTTTAATCAGCCCACTGTACTTCTGCAGAGTGTAGGGGGTCACATTTTGCTCTGACATGTAACTCCCATTAAATACTGTCTCCAGCTATAGCTTAGATGTGCCATGAAACACGTTAATAAAAATCTGTTTGCCACCACAGACATGGAGTTCTCCTCAGCTTCCATTACCACAGTGGCAAGTATCCCAGTTATATCACCTAAAGTGATTGGTTCCTGGAAACCTAAAGTGACTGGCTCTCGGAAATTTGTAGTTCAAGATGACCCAAACACTTCTGATTATTCTGATCCGTTATCAGGTGTCCCAAAGGGTAAGGCCTTACCAGGGAATACATTGCAGCTGAATGGAAACCTGATAGTCTCTCAGCATTGTCTAAGGCTTAAATGTAACAGCCATGATTGTTGGGCTGTATTGTACACCCCTTTCCTGTGAATATGCAGACAGTGCAATCATGTTTTTCATACCTACTTATCTGGTGTACAAAGCACTGCTTAGAGCTTATAATGGGAAACACCGATAATAAGCTCAGGCTTTTATTCCTGGAGTGCTCCAAAGCTCCCATTAAAATCGGTGGGAGTTTTGGATGCATTAAAAAAAATTACATTCAAGACTTATATGCACCTTTGGTGGTTGTTTTCAGACTAGTCTAGTTTGGGTAAGACTGTTAGTCCTCATGAATGGTTGCTTACAAGAACATAATGGTTTGGGGTTTTTTCATTTGGTTTGTGGGTGGGTGAACAGAAAACAAAGCACAGCTCCGTGACAGATCCATGTGTTAAATCCATGCCTACCTGCAGCATGTTTCTGAAGAACGTGGGCCAGATCTGAGTAAGGATGTGCTGAATTTTTATTCTCTGGATATGAGCATCAATTCAGAGATGATCTCAGTTTCTAGACAGACACACACAGTTTTTAAGCCAAACACAAAAAGAAACACGTTCTGCATGTAATTCATCTTTCTGTAGCCATTCTTTCAGCTAAGTGGACCTTTGATTAGGCTCTTAACGGCAACAAAGACTTTAATTCAGTAGACTGTTGCAGTCAACCAAAGAATTGAGAAGCTTCCAAGCCCATAACCAAAACCTAAAACAACTCTTCCATCAGTACACAGAAGAGCCCCGTGACAGACATGTTTGCACATTCTGTATTTACTGAAAATCTCACCAGCCAAAACCCATTCGTGTTTTATTACCATTCACCAAAACATATCAGGTTTCCTATCAGCCATTATGGCAGTGCATTTGTCATTTTAATTTGTTGCAGTTGTTTTCTGTTTTGCTTTAAGTTTTTGTTACCATTTGTTCTTGGTTCTGAGTCACATTTTGTGTCATAGCTATTGGTGAACTTCAGTCGCGTTTTCTTTCCTCTTCTGCACAGTGCCATTAAAACCCATAACCCTGAACATGACCAATGTTCAAAGGCCTTGCCTCTAACAAAAGTGAATCTGTTCCTTCCGTCTTGCTCTTTCCTTTTAACATCCCTTGGGATAGTTAACACAATTACTTTCATTAAAAACTAATGTCTTAGCTGCAAGATGTCTGTGGTTGCTTTAAAAATCTCAAAAAACCAGAGGGAGCTTGTTGTTAATATACGAACAAAAAACATCTAATCCAATATTAGTTAATAATCCAATATTAATCTAAACTTCTGGGTCTAAACTAAAAGTTTTCTAAATTTTAACATTCTCTAATAACTTAACCTTGCAAATTCGGTTTTTTTCATGTTATGCAAGTATTTATGTTTATTATTGACTTAAAAAAAAAAGAAAAGAAAAATCAGTGCTCTAAGAAAATGACATAATCTTGAACTTCAAAAAATGTACATCTATATAATGCAAGGTGTGGTACTCCAAGGCTAGCAACCTATGGATGTATTAGTTTACAAGCTTTGCACCATAGTACATTAACGTGGTTATAACAATGCAGTATGTACATTATACAGTTTTACACATTTGCATAATCCTGTCTCTCTTTTGATACTGATTTATGAGTTGGGCAGAAAATTGAGAGAGAAATCTATCCATGAGTTATTAATTGCTGTCTGGCCTAGCAGCACCTTCTAACCTCAATTTTCCAGCAGAAATCATTAATGTTAATAGCATGCAGGCCCCTATTTGTGAGCCTTAAAGGAAATTTGGGGACAGGCTAAATGGAATGTAATATGAGGAGAGAAGCTTTGACAAGCATTCCTCATTATCAGAGGAAATGGACAGTCTTCATTTAGACTGGTCAATGCTCACACAGTCGTTCTTATTTTTTAAATTATTTGCATTCACCAGTGCTGTGGATTGCAGGATCCAGCCGAGTTGCACTAACACTAGACACAGAGCACTTACAGACACGGCATAGGCACTTCCCGGAGGGAGGCTGCCGCCTTCTGAAATGTGTCGGTATGAAGCGCATGTAGATTTATGATACACTGCCTGTCTTTTGCAGGTGTAAGGTGGGAAGTACAATCGGGAGAGTCCAACCAAATGGTTCATATGAATGTCCTAATCACTTGTGTCTTTGCCGCTTTTGTCCTGGGAGCCTTTATTGCGGGAGTGGCCGTTTACTGTTACCGGGATCTATTTGTACGGAAATCCAGAAAAATACACAAAGATGCAGAATCAGCTCAGTCCTGTACTGACTCCAGTGGGAGCTTTGCTAAACTGAATGGGCTGTTTGATAGTCCCGTCAAGGAATATCAACAAAACATTGATTCACCCAAACTTTACACAAACCTGTTGACTAGCAGGAAGGATTTGCCACCAAACGGTGATACGAAGTCCATGATGGTGGACCACAGGGGCCAGCCTCCAGAATTAGCTGCGCTTCCAACTCCTGAATCTACACCGGTTCTTCAACAAAAGACTCTGCAGGCTATGAAAAGTCAATCGGACAAAGCACATAGTAACCTCAATGCTTCACGAAAAGAGACCCCACTGAAAAGCCCTCAGTTTTTTCCTTCCAGTCCTCCACCCCACTCTCCTCTAAGTCACGGACATATTCCTAGTGCTATCGTTCTTCCCAATGCTACCCATGATTACAATACATCTTTCTCAAATTCTAATGCGCACAAGGCAGACAAAAAGATGCAACATATTGATCATCCACTTACAAAATCGTCCAGCAAAAGAGACCACAGGAGGTCTGTTGATTCCAGGAACACCCTGAATGATTTTCTGAAACACTTAAATGAAACTACTAGTAATCCCAAAGCAATTATGGGAGAGATTCAAGTGGCCCACCAGACTTTAATGCTGGATCCCATGGGAAATATGTCTGAGATCCCACCTAAGGTTCCCAACAGGGAGGCGTCTTTATACTCTCCTCCATCAACTCTTCCGAGAAACAGCCCCACAAAACGAGTGGACGTTCCCACCACTCCTGCAGTACCAATGACCTCTTTGGAAAGGCAGAGAGGTTATCACAAAAATTCTTCACAAAGGCATTCAATATCTGCCCTTCCTAAAAACTTAAACTCACCAAATGGTGTTTTGTTATCCAGACAGCCTAGTATTAATCGTGGGGGGTACATGCCTCCCACGGCAGGCACAAAGATGGACTACATGCAAGGGACGCCTGTCAGCGTTCACCTCCAGCCTTCCTTGTCTAGGCAAAGCAGTTACACGAGCAACGGCACCCTTCCTCGTACAGGAATAAAGAGGACACCCTCCTTAAAACCTGATGTGCCACCAAAACCGTCATTCGTTCCTCAGACTACTTCAGTCAGACCACTGAACAAATACAGTTACTAGGACATGTCTGTGCTAAAAACGAGTGTGGCATTGACCTGTACAGGTTGTGAGATGGTGGCATGGTAGACACATAAGACAGAGACTTGCTTGTTATTAAAGAGAACAAAGTGGCCAAAGAAACTGTCTTTACTTCAGCAACATCTGTGTCTTGCCACATGTAGCTATAGCAAGGCTTCAATGTACTTGCTAAGAGCAAACACAAAAAAAAACAAAAAAAAACAAAGGAAAGTGCTGGTCATTACATTTCTTTTGTTTGGAGCTAAGGAGACATGTAGCACAATGGGGTGGGGGCTACTTTACTGTTCTGAATAGCTAAGAGAAAAAGTTATTGGGAAAAAAATCAGTAAGCAAATACTTGAAAAATGGGTTCCATTTTAGACTGCCATTAAGCGTGGTCCTTCCCATTAAATGTGAACATTTTAATATGTATGCATTCACCTTGCCTCTTGCACAAATGTCAGAAAATGGTAATGTCTCAATGAATATCTGGGTTAATAATCAATTTGCTGGAATTCAGTCTCTGGCCCAACTGTAGCATTGGTTTTTTTTCTCTCCATGTGTGTGGCATTTTGTTTGTGCCACAGATAAAGCTGTGTGTGTGTGGATGTGCGTGTGTACTGTACACACTAGGATGTACTTAGATTCCCATTGCATCTTTTATGCTGTGGAATTGTTTACATTGAGCATGACTGAACAAACAGATGACTCTGCCTTCTGCAGCCCATTGGGTTCAGTTTGGAGACAGCTAATGATGAACTGCGCATCTCTGCCAGCCTTCTGAATGATAATGCCTTGATGAAATAGTCACCCAGTGAAAGAGTGCAGATTTGTTTAATTCTTCATAACTCTTGTTACGCTGCTATTGATTCAGAGCTGTGCATTTCAAATCTAGTGTTTTGGGCTGGAACGGGGGGGTTTTACTGTGTTTCCACAGTGCCTCCATCCAATACCTGGCCACTGTGAACTTGAGCCCCTGTACTTCTCATCGAGGGCAGCTAATAATCAATTCATTTGATAAAGGCCTGTGTAACTAGAGGTTACATTTTTCTTGCATTTAATAATGCCCTACACACTGATTGACATTGATCTTGTCAATAAAAAAGAAGACACATTAATTGGCCTGGCAGAAGCAGTCTGTGAAAACTCAACAGTAGTGCAATCAATTTGTTTTTGTTGTATTATGTAAGGGTTGGTTGTTTTTTTTCCAAAGTCATGCAGGTAATGACAATATTCTGTAAATATTATGTGTGAGTTTACCTGAATCTGTGCATTTTGTGCCTTATTCATGCAAAT
The DNA here is from genome assembly GCF_015220075.1 of Falco rusticolus. Classification (NCBI taxonomy): domain Eukaryota; kingdom Metazoa; phylum Chordata; class Aves; order Falconiformes; family Falconidae; genus Falco; species Falco rusticolus. The sequence continues at coordinate 15,512,127 of NC_051193.1, read as the reverse complement.
GATAAAAGTACTAAAAAAGAAAAAAAAAATCTGTCAAGTGTTCTCACTATAGCACATATCTCCCGAGTGCCAGTTGTAAAATCTCTCAACAGCACCCCAAAAAAAAAAAGAAAAGAAAGATAAAAAGCAAGAATAATTAATGGTAACTAAAGGCAGCCTACAATCCAAGACGACAGCAGCATTAAATCACCTTACCATGATAAACATTCCACTCCAGCTCTCCGAAGGATCAAACAGTTATAATGTGAAATCAAATGAGGTTTCTAGGGTAATGGAACACCTGCTAAAGTTGTGTAAGCTATTTAGTAGGTTTTACAGTATCCACTTGCAGCTGATGTTCAACACAGATGGCTATTTTAGCTTGCAAAATACACACTACCACATTGTTTATTGAGCATAACTATAGAAATAACCATGGCAGAGGAATATTCATGAATTAGCGGGACAAATAACTGCAATGGGTTTCAGAGACGGTGGAGATTTATATTACGTGTTCAAAGGGGAGGAAAGGTTAGTCACTGAAAACTGGATCTCTGTTACAGAACAATGAATAAAGGATAGAAGTAGTATTTTTTTTCTTGCAAGGCTGTAAGGGACATTTATTTCCTGAGACCTCTGGATCCAAAAATCAATGATCTCTCTTCCTAAACACTTCTATCTTGCAACTAAAACACTACAGATTAATAACTATTAAAAATATACTCGGTTGTCAAAAGACACAAACTGATCCGAATTCACTTTACAAATATTAATACCGACTTGTGTGAAACCGAAAGATAAATGTATGTGAACCCTGATAACCTCCTGTAACATTGTGCTGCCTTGTAGATGGTAATGTGAGTTCTCTCAGTATTTATGTTGAAATTTCTAACATTCAACCTAGTCCTTATTCTGTTAATTTAATAATAAAAGATGCTTTATCCATTTGTGCAAAGGTAAACGCAGATTGTATCTTTTTTAATGGTACGGCATAAAAAAAGTAACCCTTAAATGAAGCTGCTCTATACTATAGAGTACTTTAACATGTATAGATATCTTGTAAACTTGTATTGTGGATGTGTAAATAATACGTTCTTTGGGTTTTTAACACCGCATGTAAAGTCAAAATAAAATATTCCAATGTACCTAGTGTCTAATGTCATTATTAGTGAAGCCAGTTTTAGGTGCATTGTTGCTGGGGGTACAATAGAGGAAAACTGCTTGCCTTTAAAAGCTCTGTGAAGGCGGCACAGACATCTCCCATCAGACTTGCAGAGGTGGACGGTGACTCACACGGGTGTCCTTCATTTTCTTTGCAGCCACATGTTGACATGCATATTCTTGAAGGAGAGTGTCTGTAGATGACTTTCAGGCTCCTGAGTTTAAATATAAAACGTCAAAGGAGGAACTGGCATGCACTGTTAGAGTGTAGGACAGTCTGGGTTACCCATAGGATACACCAACAAGATGCACTGAATTTGAAAATACATGCTAGGTACCTTTACCGGAGCTTGATCCAGGTTTCAGCTGGGCACTGGTTCCTGCGAAACTTTCTTGTTAAGGTTAGCGAAATACCAGTTTTGTGCAAATACAATACAGTTTTGAAAGAAGATAGCGTGTTCCTTCTAAAATGTAGGCTACTAAAAGATAGAGATAACTCCTGGCAAAATTAATTGCAGACCCTACAGAGCAGGGCATTCCTAAATACTTGTTAATGCTTAATAATTGAAATTTAGGTTTCAGGCAGACAGTAGAGCCCAACAGAAATATACATGCCGTGTATTTAGTATGTGCCAACATCACATGTAATTTTAAAATAATCAGGGTGATTTAGTATCAGAAAACAAATATAACACATTCTTTTAATTAAAAGGTGATTTGAGATAATGGATAAAAATTATTTGTTATGAGATTATGCTCTCCAAGGTATTAATCATTTGAAATTACTGTGCACGTTGTAACAATATGATGGCACCTAGTTGTATCTTATCTGAAAAAAAAAAAAAACAACTTTCAAAGGGCAAAGAAACACAGTGCTAAAAAAAAATAATCCCAAACCTGTAATGGCTCAATATGCATTTTTTCTAGTGCAGAAGCAAATTTAAACAACTTTTGATTGATGCAGGCTTCTTTCATTGGATGTCTATGTGAAATGAAGAGTCAAACACATATAGCTGTCCTATGCTGCACGCCTGTGCAGCCTTCCCACTTTAAGCTTACCTGTGCCCTTGACACCAGAGTGCCAGCCAGCGTGGCTAAAGGTGTTCCCTCTGGGGGGGGGGCGTACCTTCTGAAGCACGCCTATTGCTGTAATTTTCAGTCAGGCAAAGAGCTGTAATAAGAAATTACAAATATAAACGCGCATCTACAACACAAATATTTTTGTTCAGAAAAATATCTCTCTTTATTCTATCTGAAAGATGTCAAGGGAGCATTTCCCACAGTTACTTGTTTCAGTCTATTTTGAAGCAATCTTCTCTTAACCAGAGCGCGGTGGTGGCTGGATGGGGCTAGCCAGGGGATCATCTTTCATAACATGCTCTGCCAGGCTACATGGCAGGTGCAAACACCACAGAAGTCTATGAAAACAAATACTCACCGCTTTTGTTAGAAAAAATAAGCACATGAAAAACTCTCCCTTTACTAACAGCAAGGGAAGGTGGCAGCCATAGGTTAACATCAGCTTTCAAACTGTTTTTTCTTCAGTGACGATGCCAAAGCAGCCACCTACAGACTGCCCATTCTGAAAGGGAGCTGCAACAATAAGGAAGAGCTCAGCAAGTAAAAGCAATTAAAGCAATTTCAGTTTTTCTCCTCAGATGCTCTCCTGGGTCAATTGGTTGGTTTTAAGCATCCTAAAGTCTCTCTTGAAGAACAATCCTTAGCCACAGCACTAGCTGATGGGTGCAGGAAGGGTGCTTGGTGCTCGCAAGGGGAGATCCAGAGCATGGAGCTGGCCCCAGTGCTCGGGGCTGGTGTGGGCACGTGAAGGCACCGGAGAGGTTCCTGCTCATCCCTGGCTTGTTTTGTTTTTTGTAGGAAAAAACAAAAATAATTTTGAACAGAACACAGACAGTACAAAAGATGAAACAAAAAAGGGTGGCAGGCCTATAGTAACGAGATGATTGCAAGAAAACCAATTTGTAAAGCTGTGAGTAGTTACCTCTATGACTGTGCTGTCAGCACAAACCTATGGCCTTTTAAATTGGGGTCTTAAAGTAATCAGAGTAGTTACAAAAATCAGGATGCCTCTGTCTTTGTGCCCTCTTGCTAATGACTCACTCTGACCCTGGGAACATTCTGCCGGCTTTATCCAGTGTAATGGATCCTCAGAAAGCAGTGTTCTTAGCTGGAGTATGTGCAGTTGGACTGTTTGTAACGTTTTTCCATTTTTGAAGGTTTTCTTATTTTTCCTTCTCCCTCTGTGATTCTGAGCACCAGCAAGGACATCTTGCAGGTAAATAAAGGGAAAGAGAAATCCCTTCCCATCTGGGAAAGGTTAGTATTTGCAGGAGCGGGGAGGAGTTAGCTGGTATTTCCCCAGGTGCCTATTAATTTCATAGGATGGAAAAATATTTTTTAGAAATTGATCACGAAAAAATACCTCATAAATGCAGCATCTGGACTTCAGCTGGGATGTGCAAGCTTTTCATATAAAAAGCGGTACCAGGAGGCCAACCTACCAAGACTGCATTTGTTGTTCAAATGTCATCATATCACAGTATGAAAGAGCAAGAAACCAAAGGATTTGGGAGAGGGCGGAAAAAAAGACCAACATTAAATATTTAATTAGATTCAGCTTTGCTCAAAGAACTAGAGATTCTTGCTTTTTTAGTCAATCCTACTACCGTGCAACTGGTGTGAGGGCCTGACTCCGGACCAGCCATTGCTGCCTGCCTGCAAACGTTTTTGTAGACATATTGCTTTGGCCTGACACACATCTGAAATTGTAATCTGTCCTGAACTCTCGACTGAGAAACTGTTTCTACTCTGCCTGAAATTAAATTTATTGGAAGCTCTGATTTTATTAGTGCATTCTGAATTCAGTTGATGACCTGATTTATGGTCTGCTTGCTTGCTTTTTTCATACAGTCACCAACAACTTTTCTGAGCTCTGCTCATTAAAATCATAGCTAGATCCAAGTCTGTGTCCTCCAGTGAAGACTACTGACCAGAGTGGAGATGCGAGAGGGTCGCCATGTTTAAGTAGTTTGAGGATTCCTTGGGCTGCAATGGTAACGCTGTGTCGCCTCTGCCAGACTGGTGCTTCTGCCCTTCGTGTCAGCCAGGGAAAGTGTTGCTCAAGCTCCTGTAATACTAAGGGTAAGGAAGGAGAAGAAAATCTACCACATGGATGAGCTGTCATGACCATTTTCAGGAATGGTCCCTGTTTGTCAACAAAAAGGGAAGTTTACAACAGGAAAACTTGAATGGCCAAAAAAACCCCAACCCACAACCCTGAAACCAACCTGCCCACATCTTGCAGTCCTTGTTTTGCAAATCACAGGCTGCTCTTCCAGGGCAGAGTCTCACTGACTTGCACAAAAATCAGCAAAGAATAACAGTTCTCAGTGAAGGCCCTTCTGCAGGATCATACCTGGCTGTAATAGCTGTTTTGTAACTTTTTCCAGTAGCTGACCTTAAACACTGGCAAAGGCAGACCATGAGCTAACCAGTTTGCTTCTGTAGCTGTATGACAGCTTTTAATGTATGTCTATTCCTGCACAGAAATGGACGGCTGCCTAGTAAGAGAAGAAAGGTGGCAACTGGCTTTTAATTTGGGTCGCTTTAAGCACAGGCTTATTTCTCAAATCTTTTGATTTACAATGCTGGCCTCACATGAGGAAAAATAATCAAAAGTACATCAGAGAAGATGAATCATAAAAGCAATGCACGAGCTAGCTGTACCTTCCCTTTCTGTGCAATGAATATCCATCTGATTACTCCGATTTCCTCAGGAATACATGTTGGTCAATTAACAGCTTGAGATTTTTTTTGTTACGGACTAATGGTAAATTTTTATAATCAGGCCGTGCTGTATAACCGTGAATGGCTATTAGTCACAGGTTATTGTGCCTCGCCAACGATTAGGTGAGCGAAAAGCACTTCCAATATTAATGCTGTATGTGAGAATTGATTTCTGTGAAAGCTTGTGCATGCAGCTCTGACATTCAGTCTCTGTCACTGTTAGCACGGGTGAAATACTGACTCCATTGAATGAGATGGCAGAGCTGCATGGGGCCAGGACTTCACCCTCAATCACTCAGACATTCCCAGAAAGCAAATGCTAAGGAGGTGTGAGCAAAGCAAAAGCAAAATGGGATGCGCATCTGCAGGAAAGCATTTGCTGTAACAGGACGCAGCCCCATCGTCATCTCTGGCCACATTTGTTTGATAAGGAGCTCGAGGTTTCAGAGTAAGAAAAATGCCTCTGTAAGAAGTGTCTGCTTTTTCTGGGCTTTGGAAGCTTTTCCAGCAGGTACTTCAATGGGAGCTGAACAGGCTTGCTTAGGCCAGCCAGCATTTTGTGTGTGGAGTCCCCTTGCCATCCCTGGACCACAGTGTGTGTAGTTGTAAGTTTGTCTGGTTTTAAATTCACTAGAAAAGCCCTTCACATACTACACTCAACTGGGACAATGTGCCAGATGCCAAGCTCCCAGGCACAAGAGAAGACCTACATAAAAGGTACCCACTGAGCTCATTGAGACTATCCTGTGGGGAGCTGCTGGTGCTAAGGGAAGCAGAAGAGGGTGCTTGTTTCATTTCTATTGGTAACACTCAAGTAAAGGGTATCAAAATACCAAAATCACAGAATCACACAATGGTTGAGGTTGGAAGGGACCTCTGGAGATCATCTGGTCCAACATCCTTGCTCAAGCAGGGCCACCTAGAGCTACTCAAGCACTGAGGAAATCACTGAGCTGAATGAGGACCCTGAGCTGACAGTCAGTAAAAATTATTACTTACCCTTAAAGATCCTTTCTAGTAGAACTTTCAGATGAAGCAGATCATTTTGCATGCATAAAGGTGAAGTCTTCCTTCTACCCACACTGAGGTGTCTGGATATCCAACTACTATTTTTACTGCAGCACTTACTTGTCTTTGAGAAGCATGGAGTGCACATCTCAAATAGTCCTTCACTATTCAGATCCCAGAGGGTATCAGGTGATCCTAACGTACAGCGTACCACTCTCCATGCGAGCCTTTCATCTGAAGTGACATCATGATCAAAGACAAGGTTATCCGGCATGCAACGCACTGTGAGAAAGTCATGTGATATTTCAGAGCTGCTTCATTACTGGGATGGATAGCTCAGAATATACTTGAAAATGACATTTTACTATACACAATATCGTCCATATTACAAGCATTCCTTGCTAGTTCCTGCTGCTTCAGTTAAACTGCAGTACTTGGTAAAAGGCTGGATTTTCTCTTCCACAGGAACAAAAATCCAGGTAGAATTCCTCCCCATACTCCAAAGGAGGGGGTATGCCTCAAAAGCCTCTAACTGGAAGATATTCCAGGCCAGGAGGGACTAAACACCACATAGGACACAAAGCAACATCAGTTGCCAAAAATATACATTTTGTCACATTTCAGACTAAAACCACTTAGAAACCTGTCATCTCAATTTGACAGGGGGCAGGGGGAGAGAAAAAGTTTGCCTGAAACTGGTTGACAGAATGGACAGCTTTATGATGTTGGCTTCTAACAACATCTCCCACAAATGCCACACAGCTAACAATGTCAGCAGTTTCTATCTAAATCCAGGACTGGATTTTTTATACTCCTTGTGTTCTCTAAAACATAGTCCTGCACAGGACAGTAGCTAACCTCTCTTGTTAATTAAACCTCACTTTAGTGTTTTAGTGCTCATTTGGTTTTTCATAAAGTCCTTCCAATGAAAGTGCCTCCTCTCTGTGGCTGCTGCTTCATAGGATATTCTAGCCCCACCCCCCTCTGCTTCAGATGCAAAGTCAAGTCAGGGTCAGAGAAGCCCAACTTCAAAAAGTCATACTGCACCTTTGTTACACTACCTGATCTCACCTCTGTGCTTGTCACAGCATAATGACAAGGCAGAAGCTTCTCCAGGATGTTTCTCTATTAGCTCTTTCCTATTGAGCATGGGGTCCCCCATCCCATCCGTGTAACTTTGGTGTTAACATTTGTACCTCTGAAAATTTCCCTAGTTCTCCATCAAACACCCATGAGTAGCTTGTCCATAGCAGGGTCAGGGAGAGCAGTGGGGAGACAGACCCACACCAAACCAGGAATCTAAAAGTAAGTCTGGAAAACCAATAGAAACCAGCAGGAGATTCATGCCTGAATACCACTCGTGCCTTTGAAAATCCCCTCAGCTGTTAGGCCTATTTAATCCTTGCTCTCTGTTCAAACATTAACAAAGACGCCAGCTATGATGTGTATCATTCACCCTGTAGGCACAGGGAAGAACCATGGCATCTCTGGAAAACATACCAAAACCCCTAATTCCAACCCAAAGAAGCTACAGCCACCAAGTAGCTAATACCTCTTGGTGAAGATAGTGTTTCAGTCCATAACTACCGACCTGTGAAGTCCCCAATACCTTATTTGAGTATTTCTGAATTATCCAAAATTGAAGAACATGTTTTCATTTTGGGGGTTATTTTTCTAGTTGAGTTGCTTTGCTGTTATGGCTGTTGTTTTAAAATAAAGCAATTCTGGAATACTAATAAGTCTGTGTAGATTTTTTCCCCAATAATATTACAGAAGTTGACATTAAATGTACTAGCCTGAACTCAGTTTCTGTCTGATTTAATAAATCCATGCCAACCAACCAGCAATATTTTTTTTTTAATTAACCCTGGAGGTTAAATGGAAGTTTACTAAAATCAGAATATGTTAAATGAATAATTTCTCTTAGCTTCTTTCAGGAAGTCTCTCTCTTACCCCAATAATCAGTTCAGCTGCAAAGAGATCAATAAGGTCTTTCAATTCAATGAGTAGAATGCATACATTAAAAAGTTGGTAACAACTGATAGACTGGAGAAGATATTATAGCCTATTAGGGTTTTTTTTGACACTAAATCTATCTGCTAAAAATTCTTGAGAAAAGGTTACTGTCCATACACTAATGTTGCCAAATGGAATAATTTTTTAGTGCTGGTTGAGAAGATTTTCTGGCGTTTATCCACAAACACAAGTCTTGTCTGTTAAATCCTCATTACAGAAGAAGCCAGACCTTTCATCCTGAAACTAAAAATAGCTTCAGAAGCCAACCATTGTTGGGTCTTCCCACCCCATAAACGGACAAAGCAGGTTCTAGTTTCCTAGACTGCACAATCCCAGTGAAGAAACCTCCCCTTCCCCATTAAGGAGACTCCCAACCTAACAGCTCACCAGGTGCAGGACGCACAGCCCCAGATACACTGCACACCCTTCTTCGCCGCTTTTGTGAAGAAGCTGTCTCCACAAAGCAGCTGGGGTTTGCTAGCCCAGTCTTTGAGTGGTCACTCAAGACAGTTCAGCACAGGATATGCTTGTGAGCAAAGAGTAAATTCAAGGTGATTTAATGTCATCTTGTTGAAATACAGGGAACAGTATAAAGCCCTCCAGTTATATCCTCTTTTTTGCTATAATTATACTGATAGTTTTAGATCATTAAATACAGCCATTATACACCTATCAACCTCTTCAGCCAAGCGTGCAGACTCACAAAGAAGTGTGATTTTAAGAGAGTCGAACTGCAGCAAGAACCCAATGACAGCGTCGGCAGCAGCACACTGGAGCTTTAGCTCCGCAGCTCCCAGCAGAGCAGGGAGAGTCTTTACACCTGTCACAGGAGGCAAAAGTAATGTGCTAGAAGAATATCATGCTGCAGAATCCCCTCCATGGATTTAAACCCCCAGAGAGAGAAGTGTCTTGGTTTATTCCCATGATATTTCTGTAGAACAGAAATCACCTGGCAAATTACTTCTGGTCATATTTGGCAGGGATTTATCAACAGCGGTTCAGTTCTCATCACCATCTCAGAGTTTTCCTCAGCGGCCCCATTCTGTTCTTGTTAAGTAAACAAGACTAGCACTCAGAAAAGTGCTCAAAGTAAAGCGCTTTATATTAGGTGCCTGACTGAAATAAGCATTTCAATTAGATTCATTAAAGAAGTTATTACTTGTTAATTGAGTAGCAACAGGCTGCTAAGGATCACTTATTGAGGTCTAATAAGTATGTAAGAGCGAAATCTACTCTTCATGTAATTCCATCAGCAATAAACTAGTGTAATTAGCTTCTTACTAACAAACTTAAATTGTGGGGAATGTTGAGGCAGATAATTGGCACTTAGGAAGATACCTATAGTAAGTTAGTGCGGTATCAATTAACATACTTATGAAACGTCAGTTTAAACTGAACAAATAATTGATACCAATGGGCTGCGGGTTACTTGGTTAAATGCTATTTAAATGCTTAAACTTTCATATCCAGAAAAAATTAAAACAAGTCCTCTCACTGCTCTTTTTAAAAATTATTACATATGCCTCATTTGCAGATGTATAGCCTATGAATTATCTGCAATAACCACCAGTAAGGACTCTGGGGTGCCGGCTATGCGTGCTGACACATGTGGGTGATTCAAGGATTTGTTTGGCCAGGCTGCTGTCTGCTCAGGAGCCTGCTTCCCTCTGACCCATCACTCCCTCACGCTGCGTTCAGGTTATTTAGCAACCTGTTTTCGCAGAATTGTACTTTTAAAGGAGTGCGAGTCATCTGAAGTCCAGCTAACCCCTACTCCTTGCACTTCAGCAAACTCAAGCTGGACCTCACCTCCTTTCCAGTTTGATCAAATTAAAGCTCATACCTCATGACTCTGAAGTCTCGTTTTATACGTTGAGGCACTAAGGCAGAAACTTCTGCCAAAAGGTGATTCAGAAAGATCACAGTAGCTCTGGGATCAGTTCCTTCCCCAGGAGCTAGTACACGCGATACCTTTACATGCCATTTGGACTCCATAACCAGCCTGAGCTGATGGGACAAGGTAAACACTAGTTAATTGTCTGGTCAGGACAAGCAGCAACAGAACTGACCTTCATGCCTCCAGTCCTGTGATCTCATCACAGCTCAGTCTCTTCCTCAAAATATTCTCTAGATGTTCTGGAAAGGCTCTGCCTCCCTGTTTGAAACAGAAATCCCTCTGCTCTCTCTTGACTTAACATGCAGTTTGGCTGCAGGAAATGAAACATTCTGCAGTGGCACAGAGCTTAAGGAGGACTTCTGTTTGTGTAAAAAGCCTGAGCCCCCGTGCCCAACACAGGCCTTGGGGACAGCAGCAGGACAGGAAGGTAAGAAACGCACATTTGAGGGAGCAGAGCCAACCCCCGGTAGCACAGGCGATGGGCTGGAGCTTCAGTGAAGGTGTTTGGAGAAGAGGCAGAAGCATAGAGGTGGGATGCTGCCAGGGCAGAAACCAGGCAGGAAAACTGAGGACAGCAGGCAATAGTCCCCAGCTGGACACACCAGGGTGCGGGGCAGACAAGGCAGAAGGGAGGGGGAACACAGGGCTGGGGTCTTGAGCCTGGGCAAGGGCTGGAGGCCCAGGTAGTGGGAAGCTACTGGCAAGGGCAGTACTTGCCATTTTAAGGGTATCTGTGCAAACCAATTTTAGAAACTTCTATTTTAGAACAGGTTCACCCCTCCCCCTTCCTCATACACAGAAACACATGCTGATCCATCATGTGGAAATACTTCAGACTCATCTATTTAAAAAAATTGACAGCGTATCCCTGTCAGCTAGGAGTGTGATTTTATTTATATTTTTTTTTTCCCCAGCAATGCCAGCAAAAGCCCTAACGTAGACATGGCTGTAATATGAGCAAAAAGGGGAAAAAAAGTTTCTTTTTGCCAATACAGCTTCTTTTACTCAGGCAACTGATGCAAGCTATATTTTTGTAGGCTTTTTCCTAGTGTAAGCTTCTGCACGCTGAGTGACTGCACTGTCAGTGCAGCTATGCACTAGGTTTGAAAAAGGTCTCCACAAGACCTTAAATTGTGTTGGAGGAAGGACAGCACCTAGCACTGTGAAATCCTGTCAGTGCCTGCAGCTTGTAGGTATGGATGCAATAAAAATACAAAATAATAATGAATTCCAAGCCCAGCTTCACCACGCTCCAGAGTAATGGCAGCCAAATCCTTCTCACTTCCCCAGCCTTTCTAGTAAGCAGCTCTGAGCCACTACAGCATTGCAGGTGATCAATGTGTGGTTAGAGTAAATCATATCTCAAGACTTAGAGCTGACTCAGTGTCCAGAAAGCCCTGGAAAGTTGAGAAGTATGGAGAGGACTTTTCTGTTCTGTGTGAATGGAACAAAACTTAAGCATTTGGGGGAAAGGCAATCTCGAATAATAAATAATGCAGAGATTCCAACATACCTTTTAAAGCTTCAGTCCCCTTATAATTTAATGTTTGAAATGCTATGCTATTCCTTTGGAAGCCTTTTCTCTCTCTACTGCTGATGATGGTCTGTCTCCTTAGACACTTGAATAATGTCTCTCTTCCTCCTGTAACATCTTTTTTGACTGTTCCTCATGCATAGTAATGCTAATAATCTTGCAGCTTTCAGCAACATTCTTCTTCCTTTAAATGAGTGCCTGGTTTTATGTGGGGCTTTTGTTCAGCACCTTGTTTCCTGCATGCCTGTTTCACTGCACAGTGTACCTGTGTACATACAAATGTCTATTTACTGCTGCCCATTATGAGCCGCTCATGTTCCATTTAGCAGCATGCAGAAGAATCAGACTAATTGATTACCTATATTGTATAAATTGTAGCAAAGCATAAATGATACAGTCAAGATTAGCTTGCTATTATGTTGAATATTGTACAAATATATATGTAAGCATAATCCCTCCCAAAAGAACTTATACCATCATTAACTAGGGACCTTTTGCATGTGAAATGGACTTGATACCCAGCAAATTATACAGTGGATAATGCTATGTGCAGTCATGCAGAAGGATATATTTTATATACTTCTACTACCTGACCACCACAGAGTTTTACAATTCTTTCCTCAGAGAAGATTAATTCAGATTCTATCACTTCCTAAATGTAATAATGTAAATATGGACAATAGGTAAGTATTAAGCTCATTTGTCAAGGGGAACTAGGCAATTCATCTCAGGTCATGAAGCAAGAAAGGATGAGAAATGCAAATAGAATCCAAAATTTAACTGTTAGACCAGTCCTGTAACCGGTAGGAAGCACACTAATGTGCTTTGTCCTTCTAAGTTATTTTTAAGCACCTTCTCAGTCATCATTAAATGTTAAAAGGATCTTGTATCTTTTGGAAAGGGTGCAGTTGAAGATCCTGGCTGTTTCCAAAGCTTCCTGAAATAGACATCCTCACGTGTAAATAGCCAATATAGGATTTCAAATGCATTTTATATAAATAATTCTGGTAGGAAACCTGGACTAAAAACATTCTAATGGCTTTGATACAAGTGCACAAGTGCACAGTTGGTCTATGAACTTGCAGCCACTGCAAAGAGTAATCACATTAATGTGAACACTATTCCAGCGGCAGCTGACAAAGAAATGAACACCAAACTAGTCAGCTCAGCCCCCTCCTGCTTATTTAACCAGTGCTCCTGCTGCACTTAATACTATCACTACAAAGTCCAGAGAGAACTCTTCTGCTTAAATACAGTCTTGAAACAAAGTCATACGCTGCATTCTCAGAAAAAGTCACACGCTATTACATGTAGGAAGCAAATCACAAGCAAGAGCTTAGAATAAAGGTGGAACACGCAGACACCTTCAGAACACGTAACATGATTACAGCAAATGCCATCATTTGCTTTTCCTTTGAATTGATGTTAACAAGTAAAGCATTTTACTTGTGTTTGTTTACCAGGAGAACATAAATACTGCATAAACTACATCTTCTTGCCAACTAAGCTTCGTCTACAGGCTGGAAGCTTGTTCTAACTATGTTTATACTTGCAAGGAGTTGAAAGCTCAGTGGTTGAGCAGGAACAATGTGGTATGCTACATACACGTGAATTGTGTTTTTCGTTAAATAAGTACTTGAGAAAACCTTAAACGTCTCAGCCTGAGATTGCCCAAAGATCTGCAGCACTGCTCAACAGCATCTATCTCCAACAAGTATTTCATGAAACACCTGAAGTGCTCTGGGAACCAGCATCCTAGTCAAAACAGCAACTTCCTAAAGGATTTAGAGCCACCTTTCCTTGGAAGAGGATCACAAAAGCACTCAGGTCTTTGTGAGGCACTAATGCACTACTAGGCAATCCAGCAATACCTTCCTAGGCTTTCTGTATGTTCCAGCTTCCCTAATTTTCCCTGCAGAAGCCCCTCTTGCTCATGTGCCCAGCAGCTGCTCAGAGCTCTGCAGACTCCCTTCAATGAGCCAGCTGCCCCGTACCTTGGTGGTGTAACACCAAACCTCACAGGGCTGGGATCCTGGTGGAGCCCTTCTGTCGTGGGTTTCTCATACTCCACAAAATACAGCGTAGACAGGCCATGCTGTATTAACACAGTGCCTAAGAGCTTCACAGGAACACACAGCTAGTTTGCAGAAATTTTACATGCAAGAACTTCAAGATGCCTCTGAATGCCAGCAAAGCTTCAGCACTAGGTGGGTATACCCTTGTGGATATTCTTGGAGAGCAAACACCAAGCGATGTTGCAGGAGAAGCATCTTGCAGTATTCTGTGCTACTTAGTGGGGATAGAAAAAAGCTCTGTCCTTAGTCTCCCACCAGGCAACTGTAAGGATTTTTGCCAATTCAGCATGAGCTGATCGAAACTTAACTGTTTCAATCTGCCTATGATGGGCTAGTTCTGCCTCCAAAGCTGCAAGCTGGCTGGAGACCCGTTGTTGGGACCTATGGATTGAGAGGAAAATGGAACGGTTTCCACTGTTTTTGTGCAAAGCCAGAGTCTGATTTGTGAAAGAAGTGACAGCACAGTCTCAAAAGGTATCTTTCAGCCAGCCCAAGGATGAAGTGTCATGGGTGCTTCTGCCTTGCTTGAACACCCCAGTTCTGATTTCCCATTTCACATGGAAACAAAACAAGAAACTGATATGCCTGTGTGTGGTTGATCTGTCTAATACAAACTGAGCTGTGCTCCATAGATTACTGAATGAAATATTAGCATCAAGTACCACCATGCAGCGTGCAACATCTGGAAAAAAGTTATGGAGCAATTTTCATTATTTTTATAGGAGAAGAGAAAACTGCAAATGGTAGATGGTATAAGAGGGAATTCTAACAGATTGTACATTGTAGGAGACTCTCTCTCCAGCTGTGGCAAACCTGATAATAAAACACACAATCATCTCGAAGTTCAAACATCAGCAGAAACAAGGCAGCCCCCATGGAGAGCTTCCATGCAAGACAGGCTTTCAAAATGGCAGCTCCCCACAGGTAAGAAGCAGTCTGGATGCTTTGGAGAAAGTCTGAAAACACTTAAAGGATCAAGGTATAGCCTTGAGTGAGATATTTGTTTTTTTGTTTCTTTGGGGGAGGTATTCCTTGTTTTGTGCATTAAATAAAAGAGTGTGCAGATACTTTACTTACAAGAAATATCCTTGATACGCATATATCCTTAGGAACATAAAGCAAAGATGATTAGAAAGCAAAAACAAAGGAGACAGGAGGAATTCTAGGGACAAAATGTTCTTGACTGGCTATGGAGAAAAAAATATCAAGAGCTGCAAAACAGCAGCCCCTGTTATTTGCAAACACGTACCAAGGAGGCTGAGAATAGACCCAATGACAGCTGCAGCCTAATTGATAGGAGACTCGCCTAACAGGTTGTCAGACTGCTGCATGGCTTCAGTCCAGGCCACGATGCTGGAGGCGCAATGTTAGAAACACTGACAAACGTTTACTAAAAATAAATAAAAAAATATTCCAGGGCAAAGGGAAATATGGCTCCAAGTGACTACTTGCAAAATTGCGTTAGATCTCTAGGAAAGAGGAAAGTAAGCAGCAAAACATGTAAGTCTCCCCGGGGCCTGCAGGACAGGCACAGGCAGCCTGCCAAGGCACTCCAGGATTGTGCTGCCTGTCAGGAGCATCGGCTCTGGGTGTGCTGAGAGCAGACCTCTGCAGATGCAACGAAAATAACTACCAGATCAGCAAAGAGCACAATCAAGAGAGTTGACTGGCTGCAAAAGAAAATTATATTTGATGTGTAGAGATGGATCTGTTTAATGGTAGGAAGGAAACCACAGGGGCAGGTCTCTGAACTGTTCTTTTACTTACCAGGAAAAGGATGTATGGCTTCCTCGGCCAGTGGGGGTGGGAAGTCCTGTGAGAGAGCTGGAAGTGGCTTGGGTACAGGTACAGCCCTTCGCTCATCCCATGCAACACGCTCACAGCCATAGAGTCACATCTGGGATTCTTTGAATGTATTCAGCTGCATGCTAGGACAGAAACCTTGAAAGAATCTTTCATCTTGAGCTCCCAAGTAATGCATCCAAGCAAGCTGCAGAGCAGACAGGTGAACAAGAGAAAGCTAAAGCAGAGGGAGGGGAGAAAAAGAGAGAAGCCATATGGATGAAAGCCTGTTAGGACTGTGAAGGCTGCTCTCTTTGAAGGAGATCCAACCTTGGTAAAGCTGAGACTATGTGGGAGGGAAACAATCTTCTGAAGGTAACACATAACACTGTAAGTGGCACCTAGGGCAGGGATATTACTGTGCATGCATGCACAGAGGGACCTTGAGCCGTGAGTGCACAGTCCCTCTGCATTTACTAGCACTACTAAACAGAGAAGTCGATGCTTGAAGAGAGCCCTTCCACAGCAAGGGGATCAGAGCAGAAAAAAACCAGCACTGGCTGAGCAGTCTGCCTTCAGCTGTTCTCCAGCTCTCCTCGTTGGCTTGAGGTTACTGCACTTGACACTTCTCTGTCACTCTCTGGTTAACGGTGAAGATGATCAGCAAATCAATGCATTCAAAATTCATTCCTAAAAATACTTCACTGATTTCTATAGAAAGGAGCTTCAGAACAAACACTTCCTTTACTTAGTCACACCATGATACTCGTTTCTGTCTCTGAGAACATCCAAAAAGGTTGTGAAATATCCATAAACAACGTTTTGCAGCACTAACCAAGTGATTTTAACATAACAAATAAACTCATAAACCTCCCTGTCTTCACATGCTGCAAAACAAAGGCAAAATGCACTGAGGAATTGTTTGCTGCTCTCTCCTTTATGGAAAAGTGCCATTAGTTCTTTATGATCCCTGAATTAAAACTCAGAGGGCACTTTTTTTCCACAGGAATATACAGAGGTCTAACACAGGGCCACCGCAAAAATTAATGGAGCAGCCACATGGCTAACTACTCTCTAGGGTACTTTCAATATATGCTCCTTAGCAAATCTATGGGTAGCTACAGAAGAACTAGAATATTACTCACAAGCCAGGGCAGTCTGGATGAGGCAAGTTAACCGTAGCGAAGGGTGCTGCTACATGAGAGTAAGACTGTCAGAAACAGGTTTCAGAGGTAGGCTCCTGCAGCATTCTCTGAAAACCCAGCCTGCTCATCACAATCTCCCCCTGAAGAGCAACAATTAGCAGACACTTCCCCTTTATTAGGTGAGTTCAGCTACACGGTTTCCAGTAAGGGGAAATAGGGAATAACAAACAAGAAATTCAGAGCAAGGATCATGAAACAAAAAGTTGCCAATAAAGTGAGCCAAAAATCTCAAGAGGCTTTTGCTTGGTGGATACATGTGTACATACAAATATCCAGTTATGTATTCAGGCAGATCAGAAGTTTTTCTGATAATTACAGCAGGAGGTGAACCTACTTCCAGGCTTTACAACCGAGCACCTCTGGATTGCACACGTTCTGGGAGTATCAAATTAAGAAAATTAAATCACCCAAAACTCTGCTACACATTCACAGCCCCAGATCTGGGTTAAAATATTAGTAACCTCATCTCTTATTAACTGTAATGAAAACCCAGTCCTTGGACTATGGGGAGTGTAAAATCCTGTTGAAGGTTAGCCTTCTGCTCCATAAGGCCCAGTACTCAATACAGTTCAAGGTGCTGTGTAGGAGAAAAGGCTGTAGACAGAACCACTATTTTTGTCTTGTTTATGAAATAAACTCCCTGAA
This sequence comes from Falco rusticolus, assembly GCF_015220075.1. Taxonomy (NCBI): domain Eukaryota; kingdom Metazoa; phylum Chordata; class Aves; order Falconiformes; family Falconidae; genus Falco; species Falco rusticolus. The sequence goes on along the minus strand of NC_051193.1, from coordinate 15,495,018 downwards.
GAGTATACTTGCATCGCATTACTGCAAGAGTAGAATTACTGCTTGTGCTGGAAACCAATTTTTCACACAGGAATTTTTTGCCCCCTATAAAAGACCCCAACCCAGATTGGGTGAAATTTAGAAGCATGTTCCCCGATTGACTTTAATAGAAACAGGACTGAGCTCTATAATCAGCTTTTATTTAAGGCAGACATGCTCTTTTGTACTGTGTTTTTGTAACTTCACTAGACCTTAGAAAGCATTAACCTGTTTTGAATTCACAACACTACTCCTTAAATACTGGACTCTTACCCCAGAGACTAAGGATACTGAAACACTGACCTCCTGCGTCCAGCAATTTTGATCATGAGTTTGCATCCCAGAACTGCAGGTCAGGTTTAGATCTCAGCTCGGTACATGAGCACATAGTGGGAGTGAGGAGTTATTTTCTAGGGCACATGAGTCAAATGCTTCATGCTGATAGAGAAAATGGTATGGTTACTGAATGTAAAGGAGTTTCTGCTTTTTTACAGCCAGCCCACTTCAGCAGAAACCTCTGCAGGAAATAATGTAGAACCACTTCCTTACTGAGCAAACCACTGAAAGATCTTGCTTATTGACAGGGAGCAAGAGATGGGAGATGGGAGACAGCAGAGCGCAGGAATATTCAAATGCGGTTTGGGGTTTTACAATAAAAATTACTTTCTGCTTTTAAATAAAACAAACTGTAGTTAGTCCATTTCCCCAGACACAAAAATCAGAATTTTTGAAATGCTATGTATTATTCATAAGTTGCGCTGGTGCCATCCCAAGAAGCCCATCTAGCCACAGTGTTCAAAATTCAGGAAAGGGCTGAGCACGTCAGAAGGGATCCAAAGCTGCACATGCCAAACTACCGTAGCAAACGTCAACAAAGGAGGGCACATTTGAAGCATCATCCCTTCTTGGAGCATAAATCCTGGGCAAAGGTTGCAGGCATCTTCAGCAGGGCTTCAGCACCCAAAATAGCACAGCCATCTTCTATATAGTTACTTGAGCTTTCGGGCATTCACCTGGACTCCAGCTATCTACAACCAACCAGCATTTGATTCGCCTTTCAGGTAAAGAAAAGTAGTTCCTACTCTGGTCTCAGTACTATGGTTTATAATTCATTTATAACTCAAATTCAAGTGATTTGTGTTTCAGTCACCATTATTCAAGACTGACATACAGCAGGCATCGGGACCATAGGTCAAGGCCATTTGTTGACCATTCCTGGTGCTCTCCAACATAGCAACAGAATTGCTCAAGAACATCCTCTTTGCAATTTGAGAAATGCAATCACCAACTGCATTCCTTTAACGGGGTCACATTTTCCTTCTGCTACAACAGTAAAACTCATCTCTGTGGGATACTATCTCAGGCAAGACTCTGCAAAGAACTCCCCAGAGCCACAACGCCTTACATCCCCACCGTCTGTGTAAAGCATATTTTGAGCATTAAAACCAAATCCCAGCACAGATGACAAGAGCAACAAAAAAACCCTGATTCTCTACTATAAAAAACATATGCAGCCCTCTATAGTCCAAGTGACTGTTGTGGGGAGGTAATACATGATACAATTAACTGTTTATGACAGGTAATGGTTTCAGGCACTACATGGAGGAAGGGCAAGAAAGCCATGGAGCAGAGCGCTGCTGCCATATCCTACGACATCACTAGCACAATGCTTTACCTCTGTCCTTTAGCATTTTTCAGGATCAATTCCTCAGGTTTTACTATGGCAAACTGACTGCAAAACCAAGCACAAATCAAGTCCCCGGCCACCATCATAAACATTTCCAGGTTCACACGCTTTTTTCCATCAAAGAGGAAGAAGCTCTGTACTACAAAGGACACCAAAAGAAGAGCCCCAGGTGCAGTGCTGACTGCCAGGCACCCCAAGCAGCAAGCTGCCCTCTCTTTGCACCACTGCAATGGCCTCAAAGACAACACTGGGCAGTGCTGGATCAGAGCCTTTCTTCATTCATCTACAGTCCCTGTATGCAATAATTAAAAGTTGCATATTGTCCGTCAGTATTTTGGCACCAACTGCAGGGCTGGAGTCAAAGAGCTTTTCTTTGGCTGCTGTTCACCACTCCCCAATTAGTGGTTTTGCTAATCATGTGAATAACAGTTGTTTCATCAAGAAACGTTTTTTAATCTCTGTCAATTGAAATAAAGACTTCGCTAATCCTCAAAGCCATGGAAAACAGGCAGGTCATAACTGTTTCAGGGGAAACTTTTATACTTCAATGCTTATCAGAATGTAACGCTTTACCCGAATTAGCCAGTATTGGACCTCTTATGTTCAAAATATTCAGCTAGGAACTATCTTGCTCACAGGTGCTGCAAAACCAGAGATTACAGGCTGGATGCAAAATTTCAAGTGCCACATAAGATATGTATTAAGCATAGGTGCTAAAAATCATTTTGTACAACTTAGGTCTTAGAAGACTCACCTAACAGCCCATTAATGAATGAGTAAATTGTTAGTGTTTACTGAAAGCAAACACTGTGATGCGACACAAAGGGAGATAAGATGTACTTCTTGCCCCAGTAAGTTGCAAAGATTTGATCACTTGGCTTCATTGAAGAACTCAAAGGGACTAATGAAAAAATGACTAACACTTACCGGAGACCATGCATGGAAAAATTCAACGGCAAAGAGCACCTTGGGAAGTTGTAAGGCTGTAAAAATGGAGATGTAACAATAATTTTTCTGCTGTAACCTTCAATGCATAGTAATTGTAACCAGTTAGACTTAACCTGATAAGAAATACGAAGCACTGACAAAACAACAAGCCTGAAATTTTGTGAGGAGAAAGAGCCCTTGCCAATCTGCCTGGTCCAGCTTAATTGCTTTTAACCTCCACACTTGTAAGCTTTTGTGATGGCCCAGGTTGACTGACTTTAAGAAGACTTTCATGACTTAGGCAGACATTAGACTGTAGGAGAAGAGCAGTAATAACCATAACCACCTAGCTCCCAACGGGATCACCAGTTATTGCTTTTCCTTGTCCCTGTTTCAACAGGATCCCCATACAGAGGGGTAGCATGGAGGATCAGCAAACAAAAGATGATCAAGAAATTGAGTTCCTTTCTGCATGGCCTTAGCAAAAGTCCCTGCCCCTATGTGTGTTTTCATCCCCCATTGGTAAACAAGGGCCAACCAGAAGAGAAAGTGCTCTGTAGTCACACAGTAAGCAAACTGTCATTTTGAAGGTGTCCTGCAGAAGGAAGCACATTGCAACATACCCACTTTAACGTACAAAGTTTAATTTTGTTTTAAATGTTTATGTTTTTTCACTGTCTAGCTTAACAATATGATTATGGATCACCACTTTACCACATGAACAAATTCCATCACTCTAGATTACAGCAGTAACTTATGTATAGTATGACAATTCAGCCATAAGTCTCTGAAAATTACAACTTTATTTCCCAGAAAGATTCCCAAAGAACAAAACCCTGTTTATTATTAAAATTATTTTCTCTACATGTGCCAATTCACCTAATCTTGTGTACAATTCAGCAAGCTTTAATCCTTCTGCATATTTCCAGTTCAGCAATATCACCCTTTTAGCTACTGCGTTTGCTCTTAATAGAAATTTTCCCCTGTGGTTCATTTATATTCAAGAGACTATTCGGGTCACCCAGTGCAAATATTTTTGGATCATTGGCGATGTCATTGTCCAGAATCACATTCACTCTATTTCCTCAATTCCCAAAATGAATTTACTAGGTATGGGATGCTGAGAAAAGCTCTTGTTCTCATTCATCTCATATTTAACTGAAGAAGCAAAACAGAAAATAAATGAAGTCTGATTTGCATGAAATTGTGCATTCTGTATCCTAATGTTGAACAAGAGCACAGACATTCTTTGAGTTCTGTCATGTCTAGTTTCTATATTTAATTTGTCTCCTTGTCACTTTCTGTTGAATTAAGGGAATGATACAGTAAGGTTTCCATAACTTAATATTTGCCACTTTACCTAGCTACTAACCCCACCCTGATAATCCTACCTTTCTTCTACCTGCACATGCTGCATTAGTCTCTCTCAGTACTTGCAGTCCTTAACAACCAAATCCAACTTAACCTGTTGAAAACCGCACAGGAAGAGGGAAAGGAGAGAAACGCATCCTCCCTGTTGGCTTCCCAGCTGAGAGCAGCACTGCACTTGGATTTTGCAGCTCCTGCTTCAGACAGAGGACATAGTGCCCCTTTGGTCTCCAGCACACTTTGATCCCCCCGGCTGAGCAGTGCCTTGTTCAGCCACTTCTAGACTCTGCTACAGAGATAGCCCCAGAAGAGCCTCTCTCCAGGATCTGCCAAGTGACAGATCAAAGCCAGAAAATTGTGTTGTTTCCAATGCTCTTCCTGCATTTAACACTTTGCACTCTCCCCTCCAGGCACCTGAGAGGCCTCTCTGGCTCCTCTAAGTAAAGCCTGGAGCCTGAAGTCCTGTCGGTGGGAGAGGCAGCACTGAACAGACCCCTAAGGGCCCAACAGTCAGACTATGTGCCAAGTTACATGAAATTAGCTCCCTTATTTCTCTTAAAAGAGACAAAGGACACGAAAGATGCGCTCGAAGCAAGGCCGTGTGTACCCCCTCTTCCTTATCTGGCCCCTTCCTAGACATTATTTACAGCAGCACTGGGAGCGCTGGAGCCTGCCTTTCAGAGCTCACCGAGAAGTCGTCGTCGGTGGGAACCTCTCCAACCACTCTGTGGCCTTGCTGAAAATTACTGAGGTTTGGTCTGCACTCCCTTAAGGCTGCAGCCAGAGTACAAGTGGTGGGATAAACTGAAACTGCTGGGGGCCAGGACGGGACAGATGGACGGACGACAGGACACTGAACTATTCTCAAAGCTGAGAAAAATAATAATTTCTAACAAAGACTTCCCAAGCAGTTTTTGCAACTTTAAATAGCAGCTGCAGCTGGAGGGGTGCCAGCTGTGCAGATGCACTCAGCAGACACAGGCTGAACCATCACAATAGCTTTGGGTATTGATGGTTTTAAGACCTGAGGAGTTGGAGGGTAGTCAGCGTTGTCTTTTCCAGCCCTTTAACCCTGAAGATGCTGCTGTATTTTCAGAGCCCTGCTTTCAGGATTGTTTCATGGCCCCAGGCATGGGCCGAGGAATACCCTACTACCGTAAGAAGCCCAGGTTTAATCCTAGTGCATCCAGCTCAGCTCTTCATCTCACACAGACAGATAACTTGAACGCCATGCAATTCACTGAGCATAGGCTGTTCAGACACCGCATTAAAAACTGAGTGGAATGGCTTTACGGTGTTTTTCTAAGTGCAGCGATTTGCTCTAGCAGTCGTGGGCTAGGTGCTCCCCTTTTCTCTGCTCCTTTGTAACATGCTGGATGAGGCAGTTGCCGTTACTGCCACGTGGCAAATTTCTGTGACCTATGAGGACAAAAACAGCTATATGAAGGTAAAATGACAGATAATCACAAATGCCTGTGATCTTCAAATAAAGGTGACACACAGAATAATACCACTTGCTTAAATAATTTGATTTTTATTTAAAAATGCAGCTTCTTTTCACCTGACACTGCTATTCAGATGCACAAACTTTATTCAAAGGCAACCTGTTCTTTGTGGGTCCGTGTGTGTCCATGTTTTTATCTTAAAAATACCTTGCTATGTTTCAGTATCCTGATATCACACCTCCTGGACTGAAGGACAGGTTGCCTGGTACCACTGTCACCCTGGTGTGAGCAAGAATCCTCAAAAATAGCTCTACAGGAGGAGCAGCACTGCAAGCCCTGCAGCTAGCATGGTCTTTAGCCACAGAGGGATTTCAAGGGCACTTTAATTAAGTCACTCCAAGCAAGGGCAGAGTGACATGATGCTGTGTTGAACCCAAAGCCTCTTCCACCCTAGTGAACACTAGCATGTGTTGCTGGTCTGGTGGGCTTCAGTGAAGTGTTAGGCATGTGGTTTGCCTACTGCAGTCAAACAGGAATAGTATTTCCTGTATCACCTTCCTCTGCTTGGAAGATGGCGTGGAAACTTCAGCTGCTTTTTCCTGATATGTAGAGAGGAGAGAGACAAGGAGGGAATATCTAGAGAGCTGTCAGAAGCACAGTAAGAGAAAATAAAAGCAAGAGTAGAGAAAAGAAAGCAGGTGTCCAGGGCAAAAGAAGGCTGTATGGCACAAACTTGCAAAGACAGTGGTCAGTAAACTGAACCAGGTACTGTAAGAGTCACTAAAAGGGGACTGGAAATGTGTTTTGAAACAGTTTTGTGATGTTAACACATGCAATGCAAGGCCCTAAAGGAACAGTTTTCTACAGGTGGCTTTATTTCCTGATTCCAAGGGAAACAGCGGAGCTCTGCTGGATAGCGCAACAAGGGAGCAAAGAGATTAGTAGAGCCTGAACAAAGCAAAGGATGGGGACTGGAAGAGAGGGAGATGGATGAGGAAGGGAATATTATTTTGTAGAGCAATACAGTACTTTGCTGGGTCACAGCCAGCCTCTGAATGCACCTTAAATTCTTATTTCCCACTCTCTCCCAGCTGGATAGATAATTGCCTGACTATAGAAATATATTAATCATTTTTATGTCTATGATCTCCAATGCCAGCACAAGGAGTGCTGTTAGACATTGCTGTGTCTCACCGTAGGCTACAAGAACAGAACAGGACCCCCTTCCCCTCCTGTATTTGAGATCAGTCTCTAAGAAAAGCACAGGAAACATCAGGAATTCTCAAGGATCAATGGGGTAAGATATTCCTATGGTTTCAGGCATATATATTGTATTCCTTCTCCAAGCCTTTCATATGCAGCCTGATTTATTAGCCTTAGTCAGCATTTTGTCTTGTAGACCTGCCAGAAAAGCACAGTGGGATGAAACATCTGGTAAATTTGCTCAAATCCTCTTATGAAATATCTTCAATCCAAGTTTCAATGAAAAGTAAACAAGTCATTGTCTTTAAAAAGCTATTTTCTTTGCTGTCAGAAAACACTGACGATCAGCAGTAGGCACTAGTCCTCTTTTCAGGGCTGTGAAGGAAGGATAGCTCCAGTTGTGAACCACTCTGGGCCAGGTAGAAGATCACACGTATTATTGCTGGTTCAGTGAAATCTGACTTGTTCACCAATGTCTGTTATCTCATTGCCATGCAGTGACATTTGCTTACATTTTAAGAGCACCCAGGGGACGCATAGAGAGTGTGGGACACAGCTGGCTTGCATCTCCCCTGCAAGGCAGGGTGCTGCAGGGACTCTCAGCTCAGTCAGCACTGAACTGGCTCCAGACCTGCATGCAGTTTAGCAATGTATGGGCACAAGCCTTCTCTGAGCCAGCTTGGGGATTTCTAACATAGTACAGCATGGTGCCTTGCAGATGTTACCAAGTGAGAATATGCAAACTGAGTTGGTAAACAGGTACAGCCTGTCGAGCTACAATCAAGAAAAGGAGGTACTTAACAAATGCTCTGTATTATATTTCTCCCTGCTGGCTCCACGCTTGCGCAAATCCATTGGCCAAAACTCCCACATTATCCTTCCATGTAGGGCAGGGGCCAAGGCCATTATTTCAGTCTCGAAATGGGAACACCACCTATAGAGAAGCTGCTCTTAGTTTCTGCAGGTGAATTCCAGCCCTCCTCAATCACTTGGGCTGTTTGTGGAGAGAGGTGAAAGTCCCCCACCAAAGGACTCTTCAGCAGTAGTTTAATTTCTATAGAAAGGCATTCTTCTTTTACAATCAGCACTTTAATAACTGGATGTGCTGCAGGAAAAGAGTCTATTGGTGGGTCAAACTACAGCACTTGACTGTATTCATCCACAGGGGATATTTTTTAATTGGTGAGGAGCCCTTATAGAGCCATCTGACTTTCATAGATACCTGTGGCGCATGGTATATTTGAGACAGATTTAGCTAGAAAAGGACAGAACTAAAAGGTGGTGAACACATTATAAATCATTACAGAAAACAGAACTGCACTAAGAACTAGTCCATCTGTGAAGGAGCAGATACATGCATTTTGGGCAGGTTGTGCACTGAACGATGGTATAGCAGAGAATATGCTTATCTGTGCAATCCACACAACACACTGTCTGCAGTCAACACATTCCTACGTGCGCTGGCTTGAGTCATTTGAAACTGATTTTCCATCTATGCCAATTCTCATGTTACACCATGCCAGGCTGCTGGAGCTTGGACACTGAACCAGGCAAATCCCTGCCACCCTCTTTGGCTCAGGGTGACTTCAGGACAACACAAAGTACTTAGAGTAAAACAAGATAAGACATACAGTGAAAAAACAAACCAATTAGAAGTGCCATCAGAGCTGGAATTTCTCTGGGAATGTGTGATACAACTAGAGAAGGTTTAAAACGTGCTGCAGACAGTAACGCGGCTGCCAAAAGGAGAGCAACTGTCAGAGCAGGGAGTTTTTTTCAGGCCAAGGTTAGTCCTGAAGAAGATGACATTTTTTGCAGTTCTCATTTAATCGGGGCAAAGAAGGCTGAGCAGGGAGAGGTAATACAGAGGCAGGAGTCGAACTGCAACCACAACAGATTAAAACATCTCAGAGACACGTTAAAAACAGAGTCTGCAGAAGCGGCTTCTGGCAACAGAGAGACATTTAGGACCAATCTAACAGGAAAGCACCAGCCTCGGCTGTAACAGGCGCTTCTGGGAAAGCTGTTTGAACCTGCCAAGCAGAGGAAGTCAGTCGGTCTAGACCAGAACTGATGGGGAGAGGGCAGTCCTCTTCTGTTGCAGACAGGAGAGAGAATATAAACTGCCATGAAAAAAGAGACTGGAAGGGGAAAGGTGCAAGGAACTCATAGCTGGAGCTGACTGAAAAACAACACATCAAGCTATGGGCAATGCCTATCATTTGGAGAAGAGGCACAAGAGTGTCAAGGAGCTCATTTGAACAAGAGAACAGCATGGAAATCACAGCAGTGCCAGAAACAGTGACTTCAGCAATGAAAGAACTACCACAGATAAAAAGTAAATGGGTAAAAACTCCTCCCATTTACAAAGCAGGACCCTTCGCTAATCCCCACTGTGGGAGGATGTGAACTGCATGCTTGAATAAATAATGAACTGGGAAAGAAAGAATATGTGATAAATAGTACCATGGAGAAAAGTACACACCCCAATGGTAAAACACATGCCAAGGCCCTGGTCTCAACAGGGTGAACTGAGTGCAGGGGGGGAGAGCAGCCGTGGGAGCTGTGCAGGGCAGGCCAGCCGCTGCTCTGGCAGAGGCAAAGGCCGGGAGGAGGAGGGATGAGATAGATAACAAAGCCACTGCAGGCTGGCTCTACAGGGAAGAGCCAGGGCTGGAGGCACACGGGTCAGCCAGTACACAAACTAGATGGAAACCTTTTACTTCTCCAGTGAAGCATGTAAATAAAGTCACCACAAAGTTAACAGAAAATGGGATTAGAATATGGCCTATTTCACATTCTAGTGAATTGTGTTTCAAATGAAGGGGGTTTTCCCCACAAAAAACATTACTTATTTTCTTGTAGAAAACAAGGAAACAACTGCTGCATCTGCCATCACACCTGTCCTGGTTTTGGCTGGGAGAGAGTTTTCTTCTTAGTGGCTGGCACAGTGCTGTGTTTCGGGTTTAGTATGAGAATGATGTCGATAACACACTGATGTTTTAGTTGTTGCTACATAGTGCTTACTCTAAATCAAGGACTTTTCAAGTCTCCCGTGCTCTGCCAGTGACCAGTTGCACGAGAAGCTGGGAGGGAGCAGAGCCCGGACAGCCGACCCGAGCCAGCCAAAGGGATATTCCATGCCATGGAATGTCGTGCCCAGTGTATGCACTGGGGGCAGCTGGCCGGGAGCTGCCGATCACTGCTTGGGAACTGGCTGGGCACCGCTCAGCAAGTGGTGAGCAGTGGTACTGTGCATCACTTGTTTTTCCCTTAGGTTTTATTCCTCTCTCTTCCTCTCCTCCTCTTCTTACCATTATTACTATTGTTGTTGTCATTATTTTTTATATATATATATATAAAATTTATTTTTTTAAACTTTATTTCAATTATCTCAGCTCATGGGTTTTACCTTTTCACAAGTTCTCCTCCCCATCACACCAGAGGGGGGGTGGATACCAAGTGAGTAACTGCATAGTATGTAGTTGCTGGCCAGGGTTAAACCACAACACCACTGCACTTGAATAATGTGTCCTGATCATCACACTGGGAGGCGGCAGGGCTCTGCATGAGCAGGCACTAGCTCCCTGCAAATGTGTAACATACACAGAGTACACTTTTGAAATGTTAAAATTAAACAAAGCATTATTGCCCTGTCCAAGATAACGTTATTCCCTTCTGCCAAGCAGTGCTAACAGACCAGATCAGGCCTGTTACATACTTGCCCATTCTGATCCGGCAAGGGACAGCTGCAATCACAGTGCCCCAGGCAGACTGCAGGAGCCGCTCTCTCTCTGTCCCCTTTTCCTCACCTTTCTGCCCTGTTAGGAAGAAAAGGCCATAAGGTAAAGCAGCAGAAAGAGTACAAGCTGTCAGAGGCGTCCCTCCCAGGGCTCCCAGAATTCACCCATATCCAATGGATAGGCAGAAATCCAACATCTTCCAGGCTCAGAGACTCTTGGAAAGAACAGCAGAAAGAAGGAGATGGACACATGGAGGGGAGTGAATAACTGTGAGAAGGTTGGGAGCAATGGTGTGGAAAAGCTTTCTCCCGTGGCTCCCATTGATGTAGGAGCTACCCCCTCAACTCCAGTTGTCAGACTGGGCTCTTGCAAGCTCCTTCTTTTATTGCTTTCCATAGCTGCTGTCTCAACAGAACATTGTTTTCATTATTTTCCCTATAATGACAGTTTATTCTAATCAATAAAGCTAACAATGAATGATCAAGAAAACACAGTGGAGAAGAGAGGAGAAAGCCCTTTTCTACTCTGAATGGGCTTTGGGCATCATTGGCAGGCTGCTCAGGAGCCCAGCTCCAGTCATGAGAAAGCAACCCCTCAGCTGTCCCACACCTTCTACCCTCCACTCTCCAGTTCCTTTTGTCATCTTCAGCCCGCACAAACTGCCGGTATTGGGCTGCCATGAGTAGCGACAAGATAAGTGGATAAAGACAGGATAAAGAACTGAAGGGATGGGCAAGCTGTATTCACTCTCCTCTGTCCCTTGTAAAGCTACCATTGTCTGCTCTTTGTAATTTTCTTCCCTTTCCTCTATGACTTAGAAGCAGCAAGATTTGAACAAGAGGGGAAAATATTTTAAAATGTTTTAGGGGTATAATCAATATAAATTAATGGATTCCCCCCGCCCCCCCCCAAGGAAGCACAGGCTCCACACTTCCTTCTGCCTTTTCTTGCAGCCCCAGGCCTTTTGTTCTCTGGCAAAAGCTCACCATTGAAGTGCATGGCATTTTCTGGGCACTGTATCTTCAGTATATTCTTTGCAGCAGTGTAATTTTTTTGATAGTCACTTGAATAATCAGCAGTCAGTGTTAAAAAACAGCACTGTACATTGACACCCCTAACCCCCAGGAAGCAGCAGAAGATGAAGAGGGAAGACTGCAGTTCTTACTGGGCTTATTTTCTTTCCTTGAGAACCAGCTCTTTCTTTCCTACATACAAGTATCCCACACAGTTAAAGCCAGCCCTAGTTATCTATAGGCAGCTCTTGTTCCCTTTCCTAATATCATACAACTGGATTACAGGGGCTGTTTAGGCTAGTAAGTGAATAACGTGGGCTTCTAAAGATGTCGCAAAATGAGTTGTTTGCACAACAGCTCTCTGTGTTTCACCTGCTCAGATGTGGCAATACTTAAGAGCTGTAGAAATTTTTCATTTGCAGATCTAAGTTAATTTGTTAAACCTTGACCACGAGGCTAATAAAGAAGCTGGCTGCTTTAGGTCCTACCCTTTCCATATCAGGATGTATTTTATAAATAACTTAACAAGACAGAAGAAATTACGGAAGGAAATAGAGCCAAGCCTGAAGGAAGGAAAGACCGTTCTCTTATCACAGCTGAAACCGTTTACTTTTGTTACGTGTAGTTATATTATTTTTTAAGTACTCAGCTTTTTTAATGCTAATTCAAGCTTGCTGTTTCTTGCTGACAGCCAGCCATACGTGACCCTCTGTTCTTGATAAACATTGCACACCATGCAAGACAATTACGTGGTTGCAGACAATGGAGTTTTTTTCCTTCGTGTAAAACTAAATTCTATCAGCCCAAACCACTGTCTTGCTGTCTCCTCTCTCCTCTCCTGCTCTGAACTTGCAACATCAGAGGCTTAGACGTAAAGGATTTTTCTGTGTGTCTTACTGGAGGCTCCCTTCTGCTTCCCTGTAATTTCAGGCTGTTGTTTCATCCTGTCCTCTTCCAAAGTACAGCTGCTGCCACCAAAAGTTAAACTGAAACCAGGAGAGGTGGTTATCTCACCTGAGACCACATAATGGCTTTCAGAGGCACTATCATCCTCCTTTAGTCTCTTTCCTGCGTGGTAAGCAGGAACACTTTTGAAGTCCCCAAGCCATGCTTTAAGTAACTGCATTGCTGGAAAGTGTGCTTGTGGCCCACTGTGACAGCTTTTAAGAGAATATAAGTCACAAAAAGAAGCCATAGTGGCATTTTTAACTCGGGAATTTCCGGCTTTGCTGTTGGGCAAAGTGGTGCAGTTAAACAAGGGCTCTGCCAGCACATATAGGGGCCTGATCAGGAGAAACACTAAAGTATCCAGCAGCACAGTGAAACAGGATGCTCAGAGCTTCAGGCAAGACACTGCATACCAAGCAGAGGCTGACCCAGAAATCACAGGGATAAGGCTTAGGCTGAAACAGAGTGGTGAAACCAGGCCAAATGGAAGCTCTGTCTTACCATAGTCAATAGGTGCACTCTCAGACTCAAAGCAGAACACCTCAGGAGGGAGCGTAAGGGAGGAGAAGCAGCTTTTGAGAAATAAAACTAAAGGCAAATTGTGGGTTTGCCATGAAAGAATCTGGGGGAGTGACTGATAATTATGCTGCTTCTATTTCATAGAGCAGCCAACCCCCAGGAACAAGGGCCACCCTATGTCCTTAAGAGCAAGTGCTGCAGGTCAGCTTTAAACATGACAGTAGTTTCACTGAGGACAAGCACCACCGAGGGTCTACCGCTTGCTGAAACACTGCCAATCTTTCTGAAGGTGTTCCCTTTAGATATAAAACACACACCAAACCTTCACTATTTCATTTCTGTTAAATTTGTTACTTGGCCTTGGAAAAGCCAAAACCAGCCTAGAGTATTTTGTGTTTCAGCAGATTTAGAAGAATAAAGTTAATCTGTTGAGGTAAATCACTGGGAGAAAGGACACAGAAAGAGAAATGAATGACTATGTAACTAAAAGGTATGAAACAGGTGTCTGAGATGAGGTGGACAAGGAATTGCAGGAATAAACATAAAAGAATAAAATTTGGCTAGGAAAGGCTGAAAGGAAGAATGGAAAAATATTTTCAAGGAATAAAGACAAATTAAAAAAAATCAAGTATATAAGCAGCAAAACGTCAGCAGGGCATCTAAGAGAGTGCCAAGGTTATTCAGTAACAGAAGATAACGACTGCAGAAAACTGAAATGACATCTTTACCGAGTGTTCATAAGAAAGTATGTAGGACTGAGGTAGGAGAGAGAGTTACTGTTTCCACAAGAGGGGGGAAATACTCAAAGAACTCCAGGTCACAAGTAGAAAGAATAAATAAATTACAAATCCACATAGTAGAGACAGTCCTCCCCCCACTCACAGATGAGGTGGGGAGGCCTTCTAAGAGTAAATTTTCAATATATCCTGTGAGAACCAGGAGCAGAATAAAAATGGGTTCTTATTATATTCATCCATTTCACTCAGCTGTCCTACATGAGGCAGAAATCTATATAACCTCCCAATCCTAGGTACTGTGAGAGCAGAGATCATCCTCCAGAAACCACCCTTATGCTATTTTAGCCTCTCTGATGCTGCAAGGCTCTCACAGGGAAAGACAGGTTTTGTGTGTGCACACAATACTCACAGCTGGCCCTGCTTCATGCCCCAGAGCTGCTGTTGGAACAACCACCAACAGCTTAATCCCTTCTTAGTGTTCCTAATTCAGGAAGGGACAAGGTGGACCAAGCTCACCTGAGTACAGTGAGTGACTTACACTGGAAGCATTCACCATGCAAATAATAAGCAGCGTTAAGCTGCAAACAGAAAATCATGAGGAGCAAAGAGAGAAAGGGAGAAGCTTCTCAGGGATGGGAAAGGCTTCAGGAAAAAAAACAGATGGAACTTTATAATCAAAGTCTACCCACTGTTCTTATTCCTTTTTAAACAAAAAGATTTTTTAATTATTTTTTTTTTTTAAATTTAAGGATAAGGTATTCACAAGGCACATAAGTATATGACAAGGAAAGGACCTCCACATGTGCCCTCTCCTTGAGAGAGTTACAAAGTGCCATGGCTGATGTGCTCTGAACAAACCTCATCAGGATGCTTGTCCCAAAGGACAAACATTGCCAAATGGCTGTCCAAAGCGGGCACTCTTTGAGCTGCCTAGCCCTTACCTTGTATTCAACCTCATACTTTATATTAGCTTTTGAAAACAAAATGTATGGGCATAGGGTTGGAATCAATGTAGCAGCTTGGGGAACAGTGAAGAAATAATGTGTTGTCATGTGTTGATGCTTTCTCTTTAAAATATTTTTGCGCAAATTTCACTTTTCTCTCTGCGATCTCTCCATGCTTCCTGTTCGAACACAAGGTGACCTTTCCGTGCTTAATTACACAAACAAAATACACAGAACATTAATGCCAAAAATGCCCCTTGCGCATTCTACTACATTTGCAGATGTTTGAAATAATCTAACCTAATCCCTTCTCTTTCAGGTTAGGGTGAATATGGTGTGAAATAACCAAAGAAAGTAAACAAGAGAAAGGAAGATGGACAAACACATGTTGACAAATAACAAGCTAAGAGATGGAGTCTGTGTGTGCATGCACAGTAAACTGTTCCCCAGCAGAGCTTTACTCTATTCTGAAACAGACGTTTGGTTATAGCACTTTGCCTTTATATAGCAATGTTCATGCAAGATCTCAAGGAATCCCTCAGTCACATGGCAATCAAACTACCAGTATAATCATTTTACAGAAGAGTAACTTGATTCATATGGTCTGGATGATTTATCCTCATTCACCACAAAAATCAGTGAAGAAGCTTGGAGTACAACATGGAAATTGCTACTCATGAGGCTCTAATTAGCATCTCTGCTCTGCAGTCTTCCCCCTTGCAGACTGCTAACACTGCGTGGTGGGAATTCCCCTGCTGCACACCTGGGGAGGATGCACTTCTTCCTTCACCAGGAGAGGACATCTGCCTGAACACTGCTTGGAGCGCACATTCGCTGGTGCATCTTCACCAGCAGAGGCTGAAACACTACCTGCTCACCTTGCTACCTGTAATTTGTGGCACATTCAGCCCACCTCTGGTATTTGAACATTGCACCTACTGTTCACGTGATGAGGCAATTTCACATAACTGGTGGTTTAGCCATGGTGGCAAAGGGGCAAATGGGGCTCCAAAGCCATTCTTGCAGGCAGAAGTGAGACTGCAGGTACCCTGAAACCCAGCTGGAACCAGCCTGCCTTCATGCCACACTGGAATAGAAGAAATAGGAGCTATTGCCGTCCCATCCATGGGCTACTTGCAGGTTTCCCCATAACCTGGTTTCTGAGGCAGGTATGTGCCTTGAGGCTGTCAATTAAGTGAAGTGTTAGCTCACAGCTCAACACATCATGCAGATCTTCAAGCAGAGGCCTAAGAAAACTCTTTGATAGGCTAGAAGTACAACAAACCTCAGGCACACTTTGGAGAAGCTAAACTGTAGCAAAGAAAAGGTTAAAACCCATTTCCATATGAGGAGGCACTTAAGCAGTTTGGCCAATTAGACTGCTTGATTGGCTGACATTCCTAACACTATCATTTTGCACACAGGGTGCCTCATGCATGAATGAAGATGGTGTTTGAAGGCTTTGCTTTTTGTCAATGCTTTTATGTTTCTTTGTGGAATAAGCAAGTTCGTATTAATTTTGCTAGCATTTTGACTATAAATGCTCTGGGCACCTAATAAATTAAATTTCCATTTATTTAGTTACTGTTTGGTTATTTAAGAACTTAATAACAAACATATGTAGGGACCTGAACTTGAATTACAGAATTCCTCATTTGCAGTTCAGATATCAAGATAGAATAGCTCAGCTTCACTTCACAGCCCTCTAGCCTGGCACCCAAATGGACATAGAAGCAATTGAGATCATTCAAATGGAGATATCCCTAGGGTGCCATATGCATTTAGAGAGAACAATTGAGAAATAAGAGGAACATTTAATACAGGAGAAAAATGTCCCTTAGGCAAAGATTTCACGAGGCGCTAGAGACTTGTGGGATAATCCCTTTCCTGCACAAATGACAGGATTCAGTATTCAGCTCCCTATTGTGCAAGCAGCCCTAGGAGCATTTTTAAACCTGCCCTCTGTCCCACATGCAAGAATTAAGATGCTGTAATTATACAAATAATTTCTCTTGTCTTTCACTAAAATACTACTAAGCATTTACACAACATAGAATGACAGAATGGTTTGGGTTGGGAGGGACCTTAAAGACCACCTAGTTCCAACCTCCCTGCCATGGGCAGGGACCCCTCCCACTACAGCAGGTTGCTCAGAGCCCCATCCAGCCTGGCCTTGGGCACTGCCAGGGATGGGGCATCCACAGCTGCTCTCGGCAACCTGTTCCTGTGCCTCACCACTCTCATACGTAAGAATTTCTTCCTAATATCTAATCTAAATATACCCTCTTTCAGTTTAAAGCCATTACCCCTACAACATCCTTCAATAAAGACACTCAAGACACATCCAGAGATAGGCAATCACCACCTCTCTCTCCTGGATTGCAAGAGGTATGGAAAAGACAGAACTAAATTAAGAGTTACCCTTAGAGTTTTTATGCTGAATTCAAAATAATTAAGGTCACCTTCTCATTCCTAATGTAAACAAAAAGGTCTGTGTTTACTTAAAATCTCAGCCATTTCACAGGTGAATGAAAGCTGGCCTAAATGATGTATCCAAATTCCCAGAGGGTTTCTTGGGTACACTTCTACACACACACACAGATGTAACACACCTCCTCTATTTCTGCCCTGCAGTGGCTGGGTAAGAGCTTGATACAATTTGGAGACCAGTTCACAGTAGTTTCAACTAGTATATATTGCCCTGCAGCAGCACTAGTCACTAGTTCTTTGAGGAGTGTGATGTACCATGTACCAGCTAATGGCATAGCAACCTACATGAAGTACAGTTTTCCTCTCTGATTGGAAAAAGTCTTGAAAAACTTGATTGTTTCACAAGAATATAACCACAGTCCTTAATATATTCACTGGAGTGACATAGGTGTTAAAGGTGATGATAAATCTCTCCTGATCATTTTCAGATTATCTAGAAGTTTAAGAATAATTAGCCTGATTCACCTTGGAGTCAGTCCATTTCTATGCTGGTAAAAAGGCAGTGGCTTCAGTGCCACTACCATCTCAGAGATGGAACAAGGCAGAGCTCTTATCTGGCATAAATCTGGAATAATAAGGCATTTTGGGAGTACTAGTAAGGAAAAGCATTCAGTCAGTGGAGCCAGGATTTTAATGGTCCTCATTTGGGTCTCATGCTCTTTGAAGGATCAGAACTCCACAGATTTGTAGAGGCAGAGAGGACCCCCAGAAATCACCTACTGCCCTCCTGCATGGCGGGACCAATGCACCTACAACATTCTTGACAGATGTTTGTCCAATCTGTTCAACACTGCTCCAAGCCAGCCGAGGACTTGGTCCTTGACTTTATCTCAATCCCCAAGATAAGTGAGAAATCAGGCATGTTTTCTGCATACAATGACGTGTCAGAGAAATTAAAAACGCGATGGCTTTTCATATCAGACTGTTGAGGACTAATTACAACAATGCTTTCCAGCAAACCAGTGATTGTAGGCTAATTTTCTGTTATGAAACAGAAACCAGGGTTAATGAGGCTAATTGTGTCTACCAGTGTTTCAAACAAAAAGGAAGCAAACTCAATTTTGAAGCGAGTTCTTTGTCAGGAACAAATTGAGGAAAATTGCTACAGTTGTACCAGCATTTCCTAAAATTGCTTAGTACCATGCTTGGGAAACTAATACTACGGAACACAAGGCTAGTGGTACAGAAAATGAAGCTTATTAGACAGTGACTATATTGAGTTACAAATGCATGGCTGTGTGACGTACAGTGATGGCTGAGCTGCTGAAAGCAATGCAACAAAGAGTCATTAATAAAGTGAGTGACCCTCATTCCAGCTCTACTGCAGTACTACAAAAAGAAAAAAAAATTAAGAAATCAAGGTGTGTAGCAATATCAGTCAAACAAACAAAAGCTTCAAGTTCTATGTCTCATCCATGACTAATTAATTAATTACACAAGCTGGACTAGTAAAAAATGAATGCATTACTGCAAAGAAAAAAAATCACAAGCAGTTAGAAGTCCTTCAGAAGAAAAAAAAAATCTATTTAGTTTCTCTTGCTAGAAGCTGATAATTCTAATAATTACTCGTAGAGTTGAGTGGCTTCAGTGACAAAAGACATAAGCAGTGTCTGCAGCATAGCAGAAGCAGCTACTGCTGGGGAAGCCTCAACCCTGCCAAACACACCTCAGCATTAGTGCCTGCTCTTCCCTTCCCCAGCCAGGCCAAACAGCAATGCTTCGGTTTTGCAGTGCAACCAACTGGAACTAAAATGCAGCCACATTCATTTGCACTCCAGACTGGTGTCCAAATCAAGCCAGTTTGTGGCAGAAAAAAGAAAAAATAGAAAAGGTTTTCAGCTGCAAAACACACCAGCACAACGGCTGCAGTTTGACCTTACTGCAAAATCCGGGTTGTCTTGCCCCTCTGTGTGCCCAAGGCAGAAGCATCCTGGGGTTTACAGGAGGGCCTTACCCTCCTGCAGGGGAGAGCTTATGTGGGAGAGATCTAAAGAAAATCTACATCCATACATATGTCTGTCCAAAGAGGAGCTCCTAAGGAGGACAGCAAGAGAAAAATTATAGCGTGCCAGACAGCAAGGACAGCAATCAAGAAAACGGACAAGCAGAAGAGGTCCTCTGGGGAAAAATGTGAAGCTAAGGAAGGAAGGAATTAATGTAATAATACATCAACATATGAGAGAATAAAAAAAAAAAAACTATGGAAGAAACAAGGAATCTAAAGATTAAGCACAAACAGGGAGACATACTGGTTAAAAAAGGCAACAAAAATGTGCATAACATTAAGGTCAGTAAAGGTCACCAAGTCCTCGGCCTATGTTACCTATCAGAAAATCAGTTCTGGGAGAAAGGGGGTGACGGGAAGAAAAGGTAGTCTCAAGACAGGGGTGGGGAGCATCTGGCTGAGATGTCAACTTTTATAGTGAAAAGCCCATTTGATGTCTTTCCATTTAAAGTTACAGCCAGCGGCTACCCAGCTCCAGCAGCTCTCCTGACGTGGGGCCTTTTGCAGACTGTTTTGTGTTCACTGGGATCGAAGCTTCTCTTTAGAAAAATTATTTCTGTAGCCCTTCTGGTTTGCCAAGATACAGCCTTCACTATGCAAATCAATGCTCTGCTGTCTTGCTGAATCTACAGCCTGAGGTATGAACATCTCCCATTCATCTTAATGGGGTGTTAACCTCAAAGCCTCATTGTGACTCTCCAAATCATAGTACTATATTAAACAAGTTGTTTAACATACAAATGCTGGGTTTAAGTCACTCACATTTGCACAGGAGAACTGGATCTGGCTTTGATTTTGCATCTGAGGACCTACAGAAAAATAATCTGAACAAAACAAATACCTGAATTTCCAGTCACTGGTCATCTCTGCAAATCAGTTTTATTTTGGTTTAGAGATGTAGGGAAGGACTTAGGTTTGAATGACTGCTGGGTTTCCCTATTTATCATCTCCAGGTAGTTAAGTGATTCTCCTGTCTGCTTTCAGAGTTTCTATTCCCTCTCCCAAAAGTGATGTCAGTACTACTCGTGTTTACAAATCTTTCAATGCACTTTTCTGAGCCAGCCTCTGCCTTCTTTATTCATTTTCTCTGCCCTTGAGAAGATCTCAGTAAGGACATGGAAGGAAGAGCTCGATGATAAGGCACCGTGGGACTATCAGAAGGCACCAAGTGCCCTTCACTCTCACGCACAGACTAACCGTGCTGCCACATGGGCAGGGAGAGATTCGATGTCGTGAGGCACATGCCAGAGCAAGGCAAGCGCTCCCTCTTGTAGCGCACAAGGGGTGAAAGCTCTACTTTTCCAGAAGTGTCTAGCAGTTACCAATGATTCCATTGTTCAGTTCTCAAGAGGAATCACCTGAAAGTTTGAAAGCCACACAATTAAGTAACAAACATCTCTGGTCCCCCAAGTTCCCCAGTAACTCTAAGAAATCACAGGTAAGAGCCTTACCCAGAAGTCACAGTCAAGCTCCCACACTTTGGCCTTGAATAGATTTCAGCACTGGGCTTACTACCCAAAGTGAACGCACATCCATCAAAAAACAGATCAAAAGACAAATGAAACTGCCTGCTCAGATAAAGCTCTTTTCAAAAAGTTACAAGGGGGAGGGGAGGACCATGTGAAAGGATTTAAAGAAATGTCTGTTGAAAGATAAAATAAGCAAGACACTGTGATGAAGAAAGTGAACAATGAAACAGAATCCAGTGCAGACGGATCAAGTGAAAGAAAACCACGTTACTATTTACAGTAATGATCACTCCTCTAACATGTATAATTAGAAATTCACACACAAAGATAAAAGTGACCAGTGAATGCTGCTGTAATAAAAAAATAATACAGCATTGTATATGTTTTTTAAAAAATCTAACACTCTCCAAAAATAGGAATAATGGGTCTCATTAATAGAGTCTTCATCTGAACTAAACAAGTTCCCTTTATTCACATCGTAATTTTTCCTAGTCTGCCAAAAGAAACCCTCACGATAAGTCGTTGCAGTGCAGCCCCCTCACCCCACACATCTGTGCCTAGCTGAAGTTTAGTTGCATACAGGACAATGATGCCCAAAGAAACCCATTCACATTTCAAAGACTCCCATTTTCACATAAACTTGTGTTGCTTGGGCTATATCTGAAAATACAGCACAGCACCTGGGTTTTTCTCTGTGCAAAACAATGGCTCACAACACTTCTGCACTCCACTCAGTGTACAGACATATCTTTGGCTGAAATACAAACATTCAGTGAATATGTGGGACAACACACTACAGTGCTTTCTTGAGAAAATCTCAGAGTGTGAGGAGGTATCAACATCTCAGCAAAACTTGAAAGGCTTAAAATACCTGCTTAAAAAAAAAACAAACCCCACAAACACCAAAAAAGCGCAAAAAAAGCCCCAAAAGCAACAAAACACCCCAAAACAGACCCAAAACCAAAACAACAT
Source organism: Falco rusticolus (assembly GCF_015220075.1). NCBI lineage: Eukaryota > Metazoa > Chordata > Aves > Falconiformes > Falconidae > Falco > Falco rusticolus. The sequence goes on along the minus strand of NC_051193.1, from coordinate 15,473,530 downwards.
AGAACCAGCTTCCAGCCATGGAAGCAAATTCTTTTCTCTTGGTTACTTGGAAGTTAAATTATAATCTATTATTATTTGCATGCCAGTATCCCAAGCAGATGCGCAGTCAGAGGTGGTTGCTATTTAAAACTTTTAATTGATTAGAGCATCAGCCTTCCATGCAGGTGACAAGCAAGAGTCCTTGTACATAGCCGGAGTCCCAGAAAACTCACCAAAAATTCAGCCATGAAAGCAAGTAAATCTACAAAAGGGGACATGATCAGGTTGCAGCTCTATTATCGTAACACCAGAAAATTATAGCTTAGTATGTTATTTAATACTATTTCCAACACTGATAATATACTAACAATACCTTGTCCTTAACAAGGTACTCTCAAGAGCGGTTGTGAGTCCTGATTCTTCACTGTTCAGTCTCTGCAGAGTGAAATTTCTCTGGAAAGGCCATAACCTCCTGAGCCGGATTGTTTCTGGTCTCCCTGGACTGAAAGCCTACCACAAACAGTGTGAGCTGGAAACTTGTCTCTGAGCAACTGCCAGTTCTTCCTGTTGTGTTGCAAAGGACAATAAATATTGTTACATTGCCCTAGATTTATCCTGATTATGTCTCTTAGGAGCTATTTTGTGCCACTTGGAAAAACACTCATAGAGAAAAAGGACAGAAAAAGAAGATGAGAGATAAAATACCCAGTTTATGGATTTTAGTTTGACTTTACTCCCTATGCAGGGTTTGCAGGTTTTTTCTGGTGGTTTGGGTTTTTTTATAACATAAGTGGCCAATTGTTCTGCAGATTCATGTTCGGGGTAAAGAGGATGTCAGTGCTCAACACCTCTGAAAAGCTAACTTACAAAGCTATTTCAAGTTCTACAAGTTTAATATTTCAGACTTACGAGGAAAAAAATAAAGGTGTTAGTAAGTCTCCTTTTCTTGTCCTAATTTTAAAGTAAACTTTTCTATTCCCCCTAAGTGGTAATTAATAATTGCATAATTAGTGCAAAACAGAGGCAAACATAAGACAGGAACTGAAGTCCAAAACTCTCCAAATATTATACTATATATTTTTTGTCTCTTATTAAATATACAATATACCCCAGGCACCCTCTCTCATTATTATTCACAAGCAGCCAGCCTCACAAATATTCACTGAATTCACACCTTAAAAATAAAAAAAAAAAAAAAAAAAGAAAAAAGAGTAGAGAGAGGAGAGAGGCAGACAGATGGAATATATCAGTGAGTCACAAAAAGAGCTATCTAATCTTGAATCAAACTTCTTCTTAGTGGAAACAAAAAAAGGAGTTCTTCCTTTCCAAAACTGTTTACAGCATACTAGCACCTGTCAGCAGCCCTCCTGCCCAATAAGCCTTTATAAACATTTCCTTCACCTCTGAAAGTCTATGAGCCATCTATGGTGAAAAAATGATAAGGACAAAGAACAATAAGCAATATATGAAGAAGGGCATGGCAGCTTTATACAGTCACCTAATAGAAGGGTTCTACATAACTGAGTAGGAAACACCTAATTTGAATATATGCTCCAAGAAATATCATAAAATCTAAATAGTATCATATGCAGATAAAGGGATTCATACTTTTCTTACTGAAGTCAATAATTGTTTTACCACTGACACCAGCAGGAGCAGGACTGCGGCCAATAAATTATCATAGACACTCCTGAGAGAAGCATTCCCAGCAACAGCCTGTAGTGGTTTGGATGAGCAGCTCTAAAAGAAGACATTATTCCTCCAAGTAACCTGTCCTAAAAAGTCAAATACAGTATTTCACTAGGACAGGGGAGAAAAAAAAAAGCTCCAAGTCATTAAAATACCTATCTCTAAACAACAAAAATCTGATTCCCTTTACATTCTTCAGAAAAAAAAATTATATATTTTAACAAGAAAATATTTCAGTCAAATTAACTTGTTAATTTTTTTGTCATCACGATGAAACATCTCCCTATGTTCTGAATTTACACATACATTGTGAGTTTAAATTAGCATATGATCAGTCACCAAAGATGTCAAGTGCATTATCAAGATTAGTCAAGTATGAAATACTATGGAGGGAAAGCTATTTCAAAGAAGATGTAAACTGACCTAGTTTCACAGGCCGTTGTTCCAAATTATCAGGATTTCACTAACAATTGTACTTGTTTCATCTTGTCAGAATGACTTGCAGCTTATGAAGTGCACTGATCTACTGGTGAGAATTAATTGTAGAACCCAGTGACTTCTGTCAAAGTAATATATTTAGCTAAAACCTTTCTGTTGTATATCTTTCTTGGTGTCTCCAAAATTAAAATTCAAAACTTCACAAAAGCAGAACTCCCTAGGAATCTCAGAGCATCTACTGGAACTTAACAATTCTTCCTCATTTTGTATTCCACACTAAACCCAAGGTCAGTTAACAAAATATATTCTGTGAATAAAAGCATAATTATTGGTGTAATATGCAGTGCAAATGAAAGAAAATCATTACTGCCTAATTAACAGTACATATGTCAAGAATTCAGTAAGAAAAATACTTTGAAATAAAAATTTTTAAATCTAGAAGCTTTTTATCTTCTGCTCTGAACACTGTATGTTGCCTAATTTCTTTTATAAATAGCTTCAAATTGTGGACATTTTCCATAGCAGACTTTTAAATCTCAAGAAGGCTTAGTGCAGTAAATAAGAGGAGCTTCATTAATAATTTTCTATTGCTTGAAGACAACTATGGCTTCTTGCTGAAAAAATTTTTTTTAAATTATTTTAAAGTTTTGTATGAGAACTTTCAATAAAATCTCCTCTAAGAAGTCTGAGATAGTTTTAGATATTTTTCTTTGTAAAAAATGAGTACTTTTTAACAGAACATTTCCAAAAATTCTTTAAAATATAGCAGGATCCAATTCTAGTAAAGTCAGAGTGTTCTAATGGAAGCTGGACCCAACCCAGCAAGACTTCTCAAGTCATCGCTACACAGGGATTCCCAGTTACATCAGCAGGAGCTTAGGACAAATACCTGGTTCAGTTCAGGATGCTCTAAGAAAGCACACCGGGACTTGAACAGAGAGGGCAGCTTATTGTGCAGAGGTACAACCAGGCCGCCAAGTTCCACCCATCTGCTCTGCTGCAAAGCGGCTTATTTTCGGCACCGTTGCTCTACATGCCCACACTACAAGTGCCTTGCTTGGAGCTCCTGATACAAAGTGGCATTGCACCCAGCTGTCAACAAACCACACATTCATCACGGGGGGCAACTTCCAAAATTAAAGCAATTCCAATCACTGGCTTTTTCAAAACAGAAACAACAAAAACCCAGCTGTAAAATTCTGACACAAAGGACTAGTACATGATATGGCCCTGTAAACTCTCAGATAAAGAAATACGATCTGTCAATAATCTCATAGCAAAGAGAGTGTATTCAGGGTAAAACACACAAATCTCAATTTACAGGACCTGTCCCAAAACTGACATAATTTAAAAAAACCAAACAAAAAACCCATAGTTTTCAAGAATGCAAGTATGCATTCAAGAATCAAGTATGCAGCTGATTTCTCTGAAAACTTTTGGAAAATAGTGTCTTCATTTTTTTTTCCCCCAGTATCAGAGTTGTTCATGTGTAGAGATATACAATTTTAAAATTAAGATTTCCCAGATGCCCTAAACAAACAACATGAAGTTCTAGACTAAGTTGATACAATAAAAGCCGCAACTTATAGAAAGATATCATTATTACTAAGTTGGAATCAAAGTGCACCAGCAAGCAGGTGTTATCAAAGATAATCTATTCCCATCAGTGTACAAGTTAAGGCTCACTTTCCTATAATGTGTCCTAGGGATTCCACTGACACCGAGCACTATGGGGACCTGGAACACTATTACTGACTCCCCCACATAGGTAAACATGTGGATTTGGTTTTCTTTTTTTGTTTGTTTGTTTTGTTTCTAGGTTCCCCACTCAACACTGTCAAAAGCTTATACACAGAGTGTGAAGAAACCAGACAACAGAAAGCATAATATAACCATCAGTTCTGTAACAAAAGAAAGCCTATTTAAAACACCCACCCAACTTCACCATAACAGATGTGACATGCCACAAAGCAGGGAGGAGTGCAGACCGAGGGACAGCTTATTACAAACTGGCCTGAAGAGGCAATATCCCCTGGGTGAAACCACAGGGCGGCTGTGGATCGTTAAAGCCTTGTCTAGAGATATTGAACTCTTCAGAGGACAGACACGGCATTAGGAATAATTAACTGCATTAACATTCACTACACTGCCAGGCATTGTTCATCCCCTAGTAAAATGAACTTTGGGTTTTGCCTTGATTAGCCGCCACAATCAAGGAAAACATGTCTGAAATTTGCAGACAATTTTCATGCTTGAGGAGAGAGCACTGTCTTATTCTGCAGCACAAGTGCTGTATTATCCTTCACTTCTACAGAAGAAGATGTCAGTATGAGACATACTGTATGTGACAATTTAAATGCGTGCCCTAGGGCTTAAATCAGCACAGTGCCAAAGTCTAGAGATGCTCACAATCACAGACAGGCTGACCTCAACTGCAAGACTCAGAAAATAGGCTACATTTCCTAAATTCTGAGTGGGACAAGGCCTCTTTATAAAAGGTCCTGGGAATGAGCTTATTTATTTTTTAAAAAAATTGCATAGTCTGTCAATAACTTCGCAAAAGCTTGAAAGTAAACAGAAAATGTTGTTGTTTAAATTCATTGGTTTTCTTCTAATAAAAACTATACTGTTTAACAATTTTTTGTTTCTGTTCAAACAAGGTATAACATGTGATAATGCACATGTGACGTGCTCAGATACCGCGGGGCTGAGCAAGCACAAGAAGTGAAGTCCACCATTCAAACTTCTCCAAGGGGCTTTGGGGAGTGAGGATAGATAGAGATGTGTACGTGAGGCCACCTGAGAAATTCAGGGCTGACCTTTACTGGCGTTAATGGCGAACTCCCTGCGATTTCAGCAGAAGCCGGAGTCGCAATCACAGCATTCAAGTGCAGAGGGATGGAGCCCCCTGCGCAGCAGCCCACCCTGGCAACTGGTGCTCACCACTGCTGCAGTGCAGACACGCTTTTTGTGGGAGATGTTTGCTTGGTCTGCAGACAGCCTCTCTACCAACTATTGCTATTGCAGTTAGGTATGCAATCTGGAGCAGCAGCGTCACAATGTCTCCCAAAGCGAAACAGTGCTTGATAGATGCATATTGATAGAAAAATGGCTTTAAGCCACCACCACAGCTCATTCTCCTCACATGAGCTCCTTAAGAGTGGGATCGCCACGCTGACACACAGTGTTATTAAGGTGGTACAAGCCCCTTAGCACACTTACAGCAATGTAGTTACTGCAATGTGCTCCAGCTATTACTCAAGAACCAGGCGGCGTCTCTCCATAGCAAAGCCTTCCTAACTCAGCCAGCCATCCGCGTCACATGCTCAGGTGGCTGTAATAAAATATTGCTCATTCTGCTTTGCATTCTGAATGGTACTTAGATAAACTCTTCCCTGTGTTTTCCTCGTGTCTGTACTTGCCTGGACCTCAAAAGAAGGGATCTGTACCCACCCACGTTATTTCTGTCAGGGTGTAACATCACTTCCAACGTGCCAGTGAATGTGCCAATATCTGAGTCCCATGGTCATTCCCCCTGTGGGCTCTCCCTTTGCTGCCGTTTCACGGCTGTTCTCAAGTGCTTGTTAAGGAATATGATCTGGAGCCAGCAGAAGAAAATTTATTGTCATTAATTGGCTATTTTCAGCTCCTCATCTATGAAATATGTACAGCACAGGGAACCACACTGGAAAAGGGCTTTTTGCCTTGAAAACAGCTCCTGGTACAAAACATATAAACATGCAAAAGTCTGTTTCAACACAGAGATTAAATCCATCTAGAACTATCCTTCAACCAGGTACCAGAGGGGTTTGGAAATCAGAACTCAGCACCTGCAGCTTTCTGACCACACTCTGCTTTCACAAACCCCCAGAGCTGTTTCTCATGCATGTGCCCATCTCACCAGGCACTGCAGGGACTGGCACACGATTCTGCATCTGTAGGTTCCTCCCATGCAAACTTCTGCCACTGACCACACTTGTCCTTGGTTGCACAGCTATGTGAAATATCTATTACTGGGAGCTGGGTCCTTCACAGTGCAGTGACACTACAAAGCCAAAGTGCTCAGCACCTTCCAGGAGAGAGGCATTACTATTCCATTATTTTAAGACACTGTTGCTGACAGGCTTGGCCACTTCCACGGGCATGCATGTCAGCTACTCTGAGACAAACGGGCTGCCTGCACTGCATTCCTTCTGTTCTCACCATCCTCTGTCCATCATCTGTTTTCCATTTCATTCCTTTACCTCCTATTCTTTAAAAGTATCTGTAGGGTTGAAACGTATCTGCTGGCTTCCTGGTCTCGGTTGCTGGAAGCAGATTCAGTTTTGTTACTTGTTCCAGGGAGCAAGCCAGAAGCAGACAGCCAGGGAGAGCATCAAGCCAAGAGGTGGGGTTTTAAGGGTTCATGCATTTTTTCCTTCTTGCAATCTCTGCCTCCTGCCCTGAGATTTTCCAAGCATACCCAGAGCCACCAGGCCTGGCCGTGACATACGCTTATGGTTACACCACAGTATTCACTGTCACAGGCTGCCGTGAATCACTGAGTTGGGAATGATTCCCTCCTTCCTGCATTCACTGTTGCCCTGAATTCAGTTAAGAAATTTAATTGATTTTAATGTAAATAATGCAAACTCCTGCATGACACACTCAATTTAGTCTAAGAATACCTTATTTAGATTTACTTTACACTTGTGCCTAATTGATCAAACCAAAATAAGCCAGCTTCATGCTAGAATCAGTACATAGGTTTAACTAACGCAGAGCCAGTTTGTCCTTCCAAATGTGTGCAATAACAAAGAGCATACGAAGGCATGCAGTGAGTATTAGCTTGGACTGTGAAACACAACATTAATCTGTCACCCCCTGACCCGGCGCTGTATTGCCAATACGTCAAACATCTTCACTCTGCTTAGCCCAAGCACATTCCATGCACTGTGCTCTTTGTCAATACCGTTCAAATATTTCTCTGCCAGTAAAAGTCACAACATTTTCCTGCCCCCTCCAGCATCAGCAGAGTTTCTTAGCTCTTCATGAAAATTCAAATGAAAAATATCGACAAGTTTTCATTGCTTTTAAGCACACAGAAAAAAAAGGAACTCCATCTGCTTTTTCCCTTCCTTGCAAAGGGAATGCAATGCCTGTGGATTTTTAATTCCCCCTTCATCTTCAAGTCAGACTTGGAAAAACTGAGAACCTGTTTTTATGTGGGCTTTAAGAGAACGATTTCAGAGCTTCTCAACTGAATTTTGGTAGTCCTACCTGTGAACTGTTTTACGAAGAGCTTTACGATCCTTCAGTAGAGAAGATACTCTGCACACGGACAATGCTTATCATTCGCACAGTGCATGCACAAACACAAAACTAACGGAACAGATCTCTAACTGTAAGACAGGACACTACCCACTTCTGAAACATAGCTTGTCACAGCTGCTCCTCAGCACCTCTGCTGCCTCCTACCAGAGGACAAAAGATAGCCTGGGTGGGAGGGGTGGGGTTACCTTTCAGCATCTTTTGGCAAGAAAGTGCTTTTTTTTTTAATATTAGTGGGCAAGAGACCTAATAGAGAAAGAAACTGGCATAATCTGATACCTTTGCAGTGGAGAAACAGCAGCAATGGCCTGGTAGGATGAAGCCTGGTCCCAGCAAGCTTCAGACTGCAGAGGCATGTGTCTCTGGGCAGCTGAATTACTACCTATGAATATTAGAAACTGTAAAAGGCAAATCAAGGAAAGTAAATATGAGAATAGCATCAGAGCAAATTATTTGGGAAGAGGGTTTTTAGTGAGTCTTGATAGTTTTGTTGTTTGGGGGAAAGGAGAGGGAACGTGTCTGACTCTTTTTGGAAGTGCAATGAAACTCCACATTCTCCACAGCCTCTTCCAAATGTAGTCCCATGTTATTTCTGGAACATTCTTCCAGAGGTATTTGGTTTTATTCCTGTTCTAGACCCAGTCCCATGACAGATGTCTACAAAGGCGTGCTTACTTCAGTGGGACATGGAAGGGGGGTATATGCGCTATTAGACTTTCCTGTGGGACAAAGATTATAGTGAATTATTTGCTCTACTAACACTATATATAGTAATTTCTAAATTAATCACACCAGCCATTCTGTTCAAAAAATAATTTTCAATTGTAGAAACATTAATTCCCTTACACCTTTAGCACTCCCCTTGTAAAGGGACTGTTTCTTGCATTCTCTCGATACTTACTGCTCAGTCTTACAGCATGTTCATGGTATTACTAAATTCAAAAAGGAGGGAATAAAGTAATGAGGGAAAATCCACAAGTTATATTTCCCGGCACCCCTTGTGTTTTTATTTAAGTTCCCTTAACTCCAGCATCCTATTTTCTCAGAAAACTTCTTTTTGTACTTTTTTTTCCCCAAATAGAAAACCTCTTACAGCAGCTCAAGTAGCTCTGCCTTGCATGCTGCCCTAGAGTTTCCAGCCCTGGAATAACTTCTGACTAGCAATGATTTATCTGGCTGGTCAGAGGTTACTGTACACAGAAATGCAATTTCTTCCTCACACTCGTTCTACCCTTCTTTGGCAACTGCAGGTGTCATCAACAATCTGCCGCATGCCATTTTATGGCCTTTCCTGCAGTATCTTATTCAACTGATATCCCTTTTGCTGAGCAACACTAGCTAGAAAGGGCTAGAGCCCTTTTCTCTCTACACGTTTAATTCATGTAACTGCTGATCTATGTACTAGAGTTGAAAATTCATTTGCAATAGTTCTGTCCTTAAGATGCTGTCAGTGTGTTGCTTCAGCTTGACATTTGAAGAAAATGTATTTTTTATTCCTGACTGCATTCAGGTCTGGGATGATGTTCCTCTCTGGAAATCAGTGTTCAAAATTACCTGATTTCTCTATAGTTTCCCAATTTTGAGTTACATTAAATACCATTAAGGTTTTGCATTAAGCTTTCTGAGTTCTGTGCTTTGATGACCCACTTGAGCATGGCAACTGACAATCTCAAAGTTTCCTAATTCTGGCAAAATAAATTAATTTTCCCATGCTCCTGATACTGTTTTAAACAGAAGGCAAGAAATCTGTATGAAATAAGCTTTTACTTTCTTTGCAAATCTGTTGCTATGCTGCTTCATCTCTTCTCCTGTGTTTTTTCTATCAAGACCCCACAATAATCTACAGCAAAGCACCCAGAGCAGATCATTACCTATTTCTGCTGCTTGCTAAGTAAACCTCACAGGGGGAAAGTCTGCAACACAGCTGAGTCTAGTCCAGAGGTAGAGAAAATACATGTAATTGTCTTTCTTTTTTAATTACGTTTTTAGAATACTGGCAGTGACAAGAACAAATTACCATCCTTTTACTTATCTTATTAGGTAATGGCAGTGCTACTCTGTCACAAACTTTTGAAAATATTTCTATCACCAGCCCATAATTTTAAAGATTAACAGGACTAGAGAAAACTAAAAGGCCATAAGAGACAAAGTAGCTTTCATTAAATAATTTTAATTAAGAAAGACTTGAGGATTTTGCAGGTTATATAGAAGGAAGTTTCACCCACATACACAGCTATTGTACTGGCTATGGTCTAGACCTGTGTTCCTGGAGGGAATGGGAATCTTTAGTTATCTTCAATGTGAGCACGATCAGGCTCAGTGTATCAAGAATGCAGCACTGATCTATGATCAAAAGGGCAGCTCAGAGTAAGGAAAGGTATTTCCTCCAAAGGAAGAAGATCCAGCTTCTGGTTTTCTCACTAAGCACTCTAAGGTACTCCAAAGTCTGATTTATGGCGCTCAAGATTTACAGCATTCAAAAATCCTGTGTACCCAAGTACCTTTTTTTTTTTTGTCCTTTTCTCCCCTATTTGAAACAAGACCAACATTTGATTATCATCTGCAGTAAATCTACATGCCAGTATTCATCAAATTAGGCCACTAGGTACACTGTTAACTCATTTTAAAATGCTTCCAGCTTGTGTTGCCTAGTGCTTTCACCAAAGCAGATGCACAATTACAGCTTCATAAGGCTAATTTTTAAGCATCAAGGATTGAAATTATTGGCCTAACGAAAACTCAGGAATAATATCCCCTGTCAGTTAGATCTAGCTGAGTAAGAATGAAGGTGGCACAAAGAAGTCAGCCAGCCAGTGATCACATTAAAGAACATGATCCTGTTAGAGGAGCGCATAATGGAAGAACCAGAAGCAGGCTCTAAGCCCTACTAAACCACTGAAGAAACAAGAGGTAATTCTAGCACTGAATATTATTTTTTTTTAATATTGAAATTCAAGCAATTACTTTGCAGGCATGCTTCAATCTGACGTGTAATTTACAAAATATCTTCCAAGACGACAGAGTTTTTTCTGACTCTTCCCTAAGAGAACAACAGAGATCAACCCATGTAGTATTGGGCACTATTTTGCAGTGGTTCACAAGAAAGTGAGAACACGAACAAAGGAAATGTCACAAAATTTATTAACTTCACAAGGCCCGACACATTAAATGTTTTAACTAAAATAATGTCAATAAATATATTCAGCAATACCTTCAACAACAAATCTACTCAGAAATGGATATGAACAGCTTGCTTTACCAAAAACTCCAAAGATTACAATTGATTGATATCCAGTGCTCCAATTGCATGATCACACTTATCCTGTGGTTACTGTGGTGTCAAGGGAGATGCAATGCCTTTTAGTAAATCAGCTGCAGACCCCTACTAAACTCGACTAGCATCTTTATTACTAACTCTTACAGAAACACTTGTCTAGCTTTTGCCCCTCTTCTTTCTCTCTGTTTTTTGATTGTTAGCTTGAACACATGCAGCTCAGGCTGCCTGAGGAACAGAGGGCAGTTCCACACAACACACTATCCAAACCTTTTGCTATGTTCACAGATAATAACTTCAGATTAACATTAAGCACATGATACATTGGCTCGCATTACATTACTTCAACTGTAGCATGTCACGTTATGTCAGCCAAGGTCAACATTCAATGTGACATGATATGATCTAACACGATGCAGGGTTATTGCCTCCTGTGTTAGGAATCTTATGCTAAGAAACAGAAATAGAACAAGCAGATGCACATAACAGATCACTTTATAATACTCCTGGGAAAAAGAATCATTATTAAATGCACAGCAAATTTTGCCAGTATCTTCCTTGCTGGATTCAGCTGGGCCTCCAAGCCACCATGACATGTCTTTTTCTTTTTTTTTAAAGTAAGACCCAAAGTTTAGCATCAGTCAGCTGGGTACTTGGACCTCACCACAGGAGGAATTTCAAGTAACTCAGCGGGCTTCACAAGCTCTGATCACTCTGCTAATACTTTCTGCTCTCCTAGTGTTCAGTGACCTGTTTCATGAATAACATGAGTGACAGTACTGAAAGTCCCAGAGGATCTTGATTCCACTGAGTAATGGGGGGGTTTGGCCTGCAGAGTGACAATTTATAGGAAGGAAACGTTTAGCTGCTGCACCGGCCTCGGTCTGTATGAGAGAAGGAACAAACTTTAAAAGAACCGGTAAGTTTTCTGGAGTTTTAACTTGTTTTCACACACTGTGTAGCTTCCAAGTTATAAGCTCTTTTCCCTCCTCAGTTACACCCACAGAACTGCATCTGTGCTTTGAGGACCGAGGGAGAGCAAAGTTAAACTCAACCATATGAGCCAAAGGCGTTGGTTGTATTAACGCAGCTCTGCTGTATGGCTATAACCTCCCTGATTTTATTCTTTGTGCCTACTATAAGCATAGCCAATATGTGCATTGTAAGGATGGTAGTATTCAGCTTTACACGTGCAAAAGCCAGCCAGATTCCCAGAGAATAAAGACAGGAAATTCACATATTATTAGGTTAAAACTTTAGTTTTAAATTAGAAGTAATAAACTCTCATAAACTACAACAGAGTTATCAGTGGCCACTGAGATCATTTAGTATCTGGCAAAACAAAAAAGTAGAGCTTCAGGAGCCCATCCTGTCTGTGATAAAACACAAGGATGCAACATTTTTAGAACAAAGGCTAAGCTAATCACAGCTGACTTCACATTTCTCTTATTTTCTGTTTGCCTTTGTAAACATGAAGGTAATGTTTTTCTTTTTAGTATTCTGTGACAACAGAAAACACAAGCATTATTTTATTAACCTTTAAATGCAATTTGGTTGTTCTCCTTCCATTTCAGCTCTGGAGCTTTGATGTCTGAGTGACATTGGATATACCTTAAGGGCTCAAAAAAAAAAAAGAAGTTCAATAGGCTTCATAGCCTCAGCATAAAATACAGAATAGGGAGAGAAATATAAATAAATAAGTACATACACACATATTTCCTTTTTTTATGACTTTGAAAAGCCGCAGCTGTCATTTGGTTCCTCACTCTTTCCTCAGGGTAAAGATCATTTGATGAGATAGGAATGAGCATGGTAGAGTCCTTAGACTGGATGCGGAGAAGCTGATATTTTTACCTAGTCAGCCAGCATGGTTGAAAAATAAAAATAGTAATAAAAAAAAGGAAATCCACTCCCCCAAAAAAGCCACCTCTGAAGCCCTCGGCTATATCCTCAGACATACCCACAGAACCATACCCCAAACTCAGGGAATGCTGACATCAGCACTTACCTGCACCAGCCACCTCCCATTTCTATGTACTCTCTAGAATCCAGAAAAAAAAAAAAAAAAAGGCATCTTGAGCCATGATGTTCCAAAATTGGGTCAATTTTGACATAAATTGACCCAAAACCAAAGCAAACATTAATTCAGACCAGTAAAATCAATCCTTAGAGTAAAAACATAAGGCACTGTTCATTGTTTTGAAACACCTTCAGCACCACAGTAGCAAACCTTAATCCTAAATCTAATCCTATAATTACATCGAAACGATGCACCAGTACAGAAAACAGAATATAGGTTTAGACTCCTGTTGATATCAGCCTCTTCTACTGTTGCAAGCAATAAGCAGGATTCTTGACCCTTTCAATATCTAAGTCCCTAAGAGAAATGCTAAAAAAATCCCAAACTTTTCAGTTCAGAAGTGGGTTTGACCATACAACAAAACGTCAAGATGAGACACTGGTCTCCACTAACATTGGTTTTCCTGAATTCTGTGACCTGTGCCTTGAAGGATAAAATGAGCGCTGCCACCCTAACCCTCAGCATAACTCTTCATATAGGCAACAGACGTATTGCTTTTGCAAAAGCCAGCATCAAGCATACTAACACCCGCCCTTTGAACACATCCCCTCCTACAAGCTCTCTCTGGAGGGCTTTTTAAACAGTGGGTTTGTTACACAGCAGGTCTAGCAAAGATAAAAATGTCTATTTTTTTTTGCTCAACTAACAGATCTTATGAAAACCTACTCAAGGTTTTGAATAAACATAATATTGCTTGTTGTTGTTATGGATTAAGGCTTGACTAGCAAGACTGTGGAGATGCCTCTTGGAGCTTACCATGGCTGGGAGCTTTTTTTTGTTGTCTGTGTTCCTGATATTCAAAACAGAGCTTATGTTTAGGATATACCATTGCATCCACCCCTACAGAAAACAAGTAAATAAAAACCTGGATCATGCCCTGCCAGTGGTAACTCATTTCATTTTCACAAATAGCACAAGCTCCTGAAATGGGAATAGCAGAGCTGCATAAGCCAGGATGGCAGGTGTCACTACAGAAGTGTCCACCACTTCATCGTTAAAACAAGGTTGTATCACTTAAGTTGAAGACATGAAACAGTTCAAGTGAGTTTGAACTTTGGTTCAGAAATGAGGGGTGAGATGGGGCTAAGCGGTGAGTTTATACCAGATTACCTGATTGCACTGACCTTCCTTTTCTTTGTATTGTGCTAAAAATTTTTTTCACTTAGATCCTGCCCTTATCAAAACAAACTGAGCCAAGTTATATATTGCTTGTACTACTCTGTCATTTGTCAGTGAGCAAAGGCAGAAAACAAAGCAGCAGGGTGATGTAGTGACTCTAACTAATGTTGCTAAATATCACAACTTTTTTAGCAAGTCTGGCTTCTCTTTTCAGTAAACAAGAGACAGTCACTGAGCTTGGTGACAATGAAGAAAAATCTGCTGCTTTGTGGAGGTGGGTGTATTTCGCTGCCAGAATTATGGAAGATCCAGTATCAGTGAGGTATTCTGATTTAAGCTAAAGGCAATTCTCTCCCGAGAGCTGGTAAATTCCCAAGTACTATAGACCCAAGCAAAAGCTAATGTAAAGGACAGTTCAATTTCTTGTAAGGGATTATAGAGAGGAAATGGACATTTACATTTCAATCCCACAACAGTATTCACTGCAAGTCTTTTCTGTCTTGAAAATAAACCTTATAAACACCACTTCTTCCACACTCCACCCCCACCACCCCCCGCAAGCTTCTACCAGATCTAAGCAGGCCATGATTTTTAAAGAGCACACTGAACCTCTAGAAATGCTTTGTAAAAATTTGGACTACAAAATACCGTTCAAGAAAACCACAGAGCTACAAGAACTCAAATTAAAGTGTAAATGGAAAAATATCCAGTAAAGAGAAGCTGCAACAGAGAGGCACAAGGGCTAAAAGAAGTAGCCATCCAAAAGGGAAAAATCCCAGCAGTAGTATTACCTGCATTGTTAGTCGAGCAGGGCAGTGTCAGTGCAGAAGCGAACAGGAACATCATTGTTAAGTGCCTGCCTGAACAATTTAGCATACTTAAAATACTCCAAATCCATTTCACTTTGAATTAAGAGCATTTTTTAACCTACAGAAAGTTTCAAGAAGGAACGAATAATCATGGTACACTTTGCCTGCAAATGGAATTCTTTGGCTCATACACCACATACCCTAAATCTCTGTATTTTCTCATCTGTCAATCTTTATTATAAAAATTCCCATTCAAGCTGAATAGCTGTCTTCCAAGACCTCATCTGCTCATGGCATTGATTCCCCAATTGAAGCCAGGCCTCTGCTGGAGATGTCATCTGCACACCAAACTGCAATGTCATATGCAAAGGATTATAACTTTAGGTAGGAGACTGGAAGATGGTATAGATGCCTTTAAGGAACAGAAATTTTCTTTCCATGTAAATGCCACAGGTGAATGGACAGTAAGTATAGAGAGACACAGATCATATAAGCTAGTACACGCCGAAGGATTTAAAAATAGATTTGTTTTTCAAAACTACTATGGAAAATGAGCAGTCTTTAAATATAAAAAGTGCTTGGTATAACCTTACTGCAAGAAAAATTTAGGTTTGGAGTTTTAAGATACAGGGTGAAAAAATACAAGAAAAATAAGAGATCATGTGTGATCTTGATGTCAATTTGGATGAGGTTATTGGCAAATAAATAAAGATACTTTAGTCTTGTGGAAGGTGGGGCCCTGTGCTGTCTTTCCAGTCACTAATTGTGCTAAGAAATTCTGATATTGGTTTGACTGATATTTGATATAATGATCTTCAAAGCAGGAAAAAAAAATATCATTCTTAACCACGGCTGCTTAAGTAAAGGCAGCATTGTCAGAAGATACGCTGCAAGGCAGCAACAACCTCTGGGTTATTTCACCTAATGAGGACCATCCCATAGCAGTAACTAGCCCGCAAAGGGTTGCGGCATTCTGATATGTCGAGAGAACAATCCTGCTGGCCTTGAAGCTGAAAAACTGAAGCAGTGTCATGGACAAGCCTTAGATTGGTGAAGGGGGGGCATGATGGGGGATTCCAAGAATTGGATTAGCTTTTACTAGAATCCTTTCATATTGCCAGGATAGATGTATAAGCAGAAAACCAGAAATTGGGTAAGCTCTGCCAAAAGCATCCTGCCCTAGTAGCAATCTACACAGTAAGTTTGACACTCCTGTTTCATCATACATTTTCCAATTCCAGTATCATTAAACAGTAATTGTTCTGCTCTGCTTCCTGTTTTGAAAAATGCTGCTTTTTGCTCTGCCTTCATAACAGCCTCTTAAGTCATTTAAGTTTTAATACTATCACAATGAATGGCTAGGAGAGGGAACCTTGCTGAACTATGTACATTTATTTCAGGACTTTGAAGATGCCATCATTTATATTAGTTCATAATTGTTGTAGCTGTCATTTCCAACTGCCTCATAACGTCTCCATGAAAAAGGGAAGTATTAAAAGGAAAGTTTTCAAAAGGATTCAAAGCTCCTATTGTGGTTGCTGGATACAGCCAGCTACCACATTTAAGTGGCTCAAGAAAAAGCAGAGAGCTCTTTTAAGAGTGTGACTGTGAATGACTTGTTCTCATGGACATCTGTGCCAGAACTAAGCACAGACCATGCATCCACACCATTGAAAGAACCACCTTTAAAACTCAGCTTACAACCCATGTAAAGTCAGGAAGAGCAATAAGAGCTTGTAACATTCCAGCATTTTATCTCTGCAGGATACAGGTTCCTTATCCAAGTTAAAAAAATGTCAAGCAGAGGTATCCAAATTCAAGTGAGGGCAATACTTTATGTTACAGAAAACAAAATATGTGATATATTCAGAGGTGGGAAAGGGAGAGGTAGGAAGCGGTTAAGAAAATGACACAATAAAAGTAAAACTGAGCAAGCAAGAGATAATTCTGGTAAGACGGGGAGGCAAGAGAAAAAGTAAGTATCCAGATGAATAAGCAATCTTTCACAGCCACCTTAGTGTTCAAATACTCTCTATCTGCTGTATGTTTTGTATGTTCTGGTGCTATAAAGCAGGCTCTGTGATCTATGGTACACTTCCCCAGTGAACTCCACTGTGTACATGAAGGTGTGCACTTCTTTGCTGCACTTGACAAAACAACATTTTTGATAAATCCAATGCAGGGAAAAAAATTAAAATCAAAGAATCAGGCACAGCAATAGGAGGGAAAATGCACCACAGCTGCATTATGCCCTCAGTATTCCTCTGGTTGCTCAGCCAGTGTTTCAGAAACAGAACCAGAGCAGGAACCAGCACATACCAAAAGACTCTTCACTGTCATCCCATTTGTGAAGTTTAAACCACCCTGCAGCGATGCACCATTTATAATTGTGCCGCTTTGTAGCTGTTTTCTCCAGGCAGTATTGGGCAATAAGCACTCGTCAGCGTGGCTCACCTCCAGTGAGGGAGTGACCATCGGTCCACCCAAAGCAAGCTCTATGCCTAGTGGCACATTTACTGCTGACCTTGCCAGCAGTTTGAGCCCCCACTCACAAACTCAACAAAATCAAGCTGGACTTACTGCCAAGAGGGCTGTTTGACCCGCTTCAGCAGTGACATCTGATTGCTGGACTAACCACACATGTTTGACAGCAGTTGTTTGCTGCTCTATTGCTCACTCCCTCACCAGTTCTGACTAGAGATTTTGCAGCATCCCAACCTGCAGGTTTTAATAAAAAGGCAGAGCCCCCAAGCCCTCTTTGGTGCTCTTCCTGCAGAGCCCCTGGCTTGTCAGGGGTGGGTATGTAACACAAAGGGGGTTCACAAGCTGCAGAGAAAGGTAAAAGATCTTCTATCACAGCTGCCCTGCAGTCAGTAGAGAGCTCAAAAACTGCAAAAGAGGACCCATGAGTAGGACCGAAGGCTGCACAACCTGGAATAAGATGTGGGTATTTATTTGAAAGAACCTATAGACCAAAGGGAAGTGTAAATTCAGATCACCCCAGGTATTGCTTCAAATCTCAAAGGAATTAACAGCAGTGCATGTACAGAAACTCTGACCACCACTACAGCAGGCAATAAACCCCCCATGAGCTTCCAGAACAGGGTAATTACCTCAAAATTGGGAAACCCTGTCTTCAGCATGAAGGTCGTCGACATTGTGCCACCTTATTTTCTGCAGAGTGTTTTTAAAAACCTTTAGTAAGACTAAAAAGCTGGATCATACACTCTCACGTCAATGTGTTCATGCTCACCGAGACAAGGAAGAGTTGCTAAAAGCCTGCATGGTGAAAAACCTCTCTGCCTAAAGGACCTTCCCCCAGAGGCTGGGGGTCACACACATGGGGATTCTGCAGCTGCCCTTCCACCCTTCGGCCAGTCCATCTCTCCCTTAGTTCCCCAGTACTGCATTTATCTGGCTACTAGTACTGGTAAGTGATGTCACTTGTCTTTATCTCAGCCCACAAGCTTTTTGAGCTTATTATCGAAGAGGGGAGTAAGAGAGCAGCTGGGTGGGCAGCTAGCTGGCAACAGACATGTCAACCCACCACACCGTGTTTAGTAATTCCAAGGGAAATAGTTAATATTTCCTGAGAGAAAAAGATGGAGGTGTCATTATTCCCACCCAGAAATAAAATTCATTCTAATTAGTTATTCCTGGAAAACCCAGTTCTGCCAGTGGCATTACAGCAAACATGACCTCCCTGCATCCCTGCACCTGTATGGTTCTTGATAAAAGTAAAATACCAAGCTGAAAGAAAAAGAAAATAGCTCCTAAGCAGAGAATTCAACTAAAAATGGTGAGAAGATAAAGGTGCAAGGGAAGCTCTTGCTCTGATATCAAGGGACCTAAAATTAATTCAATGTTCATTTTATTCTAATTGCTAATAACACGTTTTTTCACCAGTATCTCTAGTTGTTTCAAAAATAATCTCAGCCCTGGTTTTACAACAGAAGACTGCCCCAGTAAGCTATTTTACTTCCAGAGCGACTTGGACAACCAACATTCATTTGCAGCTACAAGCCAAATGTAACTGCTAGAGACAAGCCAGCAGAAAACACCTTCTGAAGGAGTAACAAAATTCTGAAAAAAAACGTTTTTGTTCAGGAGACAGGCTGTCTAGATAAGACTTCTTAGGTGGGCAAAACTTCCATAGGCTTCCCCACCCCCCTTCTTGTGTCACTGGGGATGAGAGGAGGCAATGAGGCCCCTTATCTTACAGAGCAGAAGTGGAAGAAGGTGGTGCTGGGGGCTGCAGAGCACCTGGGCTCACTGTCCCTGCCATTGCTGAGGTAGAAGGTGATGGTAACTGCTAGAAAGGAGCTGCTCTTTCTGTAGTAAAACCACACCCCACGTTGCCAGTTCTTCCCCCCACCTTCCCCAGGTAGGCAGGAAGGGCTGCACAAGCCGAAACAGCCGGTCACCAGCTCATCCCCAGGCAGACCTGGCAGGCAGCTGCAGCTGACGAAGTAGGCAGTGGCCTGCTCTTCCAAGACCCAGAGCTGGCTCTGCTGTTTGCCTCTTGGAAAGCAAGTGCAGACACCCAAGTGTTAGCAATTAAAATGATGCAATAAATGACACACATCAGTCAGAAATAACCTAGCAATTGGATGCTTGCACGACATACTGCAGATAAGCCAGTGCTGATAATGTTTGGACTTTTATGTCTTACTGAGATATTTGCCACAACGTCCATTTTGTTCTCTGCTCATAAAAGTTGAGTTAGTCTTGTAACTGATCTCGAGACTCCTGTGTGGACAGAGGGGATTTGCCAAATCCAGGAATAATGCAACTTGTGTTTGAAGGTGCATTTTGCTGGGTTTTTTTTTCATTGATTTTGGAAGTTATGCAATAATATTAAAAACTGAGCCACGCCAAACAGCATGGTAGGGTAGACTAGAGAAACAGGCACGATAATCCCTTCGCAAGCTGTTTTAAGAACTTGTCTCCACTGCAAACAATATTAGCACAACATTCAAACACCATTCAGGGTTCTGACAGAAGGCAAGAAGTTTGGTGGAGTGCTCAGCACAAGTCGGTTGCGATAAACTGCACTGTGAGGCACTGATGGAGACAAGAGTTCAAGCAGGTATGGCACCTGGCTGAACAGGAGAGCCAGGTGCTTTCACAGGTAGAGCCACGCTGCATGACGTGGGGCATGCAGCTCTTCCTTGCAACACCAGGCGTGTCTGCACAGCGCAAGGTGGAGCCAAGCAGAGAAACATGACTCAATCTCTGCACAACTCATTCACAGCTATCATAGGTCCTAAAAGCAACAGTCATGTTAACATGATGCTCCTGCCTGGGCATGGCTAATCGGCCTTCCCAAATATCGTGCAACGTAGCTGTTCTCTCTGTATGACTGGTTCCTGTGGAACAGGCAGTAGATCTCGTTCCCTTATTCTGCCTTGTGTTGGTTTAGGTCTGTAGGACTTTCAGAGAAGGTCACTGGACTGTTTAAGCATGCCAGGTCCCAGCCTCAGGACTGTCAGCTGGATAAACCAAGGTAAAAGGCAGCCAGAACCCCGGGAGCACTTGGATAAGAGGAGGCTGAATGAGGTTTTCTTAGTTTGAGTACGGTTACAGTTACATGACCCAGAAGTTACAAAAAAGTTCAAAGTGATGCAACTGTAAAAAAGCATGAAAAAACTCAGATCTGCACATGAATAGAATGGACAATTATGCATTAGAAAAGCAAGTGGCTGAAGAGGTTTCTATGTGCTGTATAACAAGTGCTTGATTTCTGCTAGAGTAACCAACATAAAAATAGAAGTAAGTTCCCTCAGGTCATATTTACTAGTATTACCACTTCAAATAAAACACCCACAACAGCTATTTTTAGAAACAAGTTATCTGTACGTATTTGGTGTCCTACTAGTACTTCACACTTAGAAATCCTGGCAATACTTCCCAGTCAAACACAGTTACAGGTCTTACCCAGAAAAAGTCTCTGCATGCACATAAGGCTTACTCATGCTCAGTAGTCATGGATTTGAATGACATTTATGTGAGTTAAGGTTTGCCAGAAAGGATCTTAAATGTGGTGCTGGAGCAGTCAGTATTTTCATACCTAAATAAATTAATTTTGAAAGGTATATTTATGGACAGGATTAGACTATTATTAATACAGCAGATTGGAAATGGAAGCATAAATTTTAATTATCAAGGAGCTATTGAATAGGGTTTAGTAACCATATAAATTCTGTACTTTGATCTATCACATGCTGTTGGGGTCGGTTTTGCTTTTGCTTTACCTAGGTCAACCAACTACATACCATGCCTCTAGCAAAAAGTAGCCATTGAACTGATCACTCCTTAAATTTCACTTCCTAGTCACACTTAATAACTGTCTATCCCCCAGTCCCTGCGAGGGACAGGAGAGTATCACAGCGATACAGAGCTCACATCAATTTCTATGACACTGGCTTGGGTACTGCTGGCGTTAGAAATGCTCTACTTTCAGATGATATGTCTACAAGCCCTGAGTACAGTTTAGGGAATATAAGATTAATTAAGAGAAATCTGGGGAACTGGGACTCTGCTTCTTATTCAGGCACTTTTTAACTTTTTTTTTTTTTTTTGGTCTTTTTAACTGTCTTCAAACACAAATATCTGGTATTTTAAAGATACAGATAACAAGAAGCCGAGAAAGGAGCGTTATTGCTAGATGCATTCAATACTTACACTTCAGGTATTTCATCAAATTCTACAAAGCAGATTTTGGTTAATCTAGTCGCATGCACAACTTAGATTCATC
The DNA here is from genome assembly GCF_015220075.1 of Falco rusticolus. Classification (NCBI taxonomy): domain Eukaryota; kingdom Metazoa; phylum Chordata; class Aves; order Falconiformes; family Falconidae; genus Falco; species Falco rusticolus. Next base: position 15,452,075 of record NC_051193.1, on the reverse strand, counting down.
TCCTTCCAAAAGGAAGTAAATCTAACACTACACAGCTTGGAGGTGGTTTTTAATGCATTTTATGAAGCCTGCTTATTAGGAAAAGGAAGTGAAACTTTCATAGTCCTGAGCAGCAGACAATGCACTTTGTTAAGGAGAAAGCGATGGCTTTGAAATGAATTTTCTCCCTAATTGTTTCTAAGAAATCATATTTTAATTATTGAAAAATACCTATCAATTAAAGTAGAAACTACTGAATATCTTCTTCTAACATCGTAACAGTGACTTTGCTACAAAATAGAACAGCGAGTCAAGTGTGTCCAGGGAGCACTGGACTGCCTTCAAACAAGTCTGCTGGCAGCTTAAAGGCTTCTGAACATTATGATGTTAATACAGCTGTATGAGCTTGTTCACATTAATGAAACATGTATGTAGGAAGGTTTAACTCTCCGCATGGCAAAGTAGTTCTGCCTCCTTGGTTTCCAATGGGACATTGTTTTAGGTTCAGTCCTGAAAGATCAAAGTTGGTGAAAGCCTCAGAGTAGGCATTCAGTGCCTGATGGTGAGCTGTGCTTCCAGCTGCTGTTGCAGAGAAAAGGCATCTTGCAAAGAATTGACACTGTATTTCACCAATGTCATTCATAATCCTTTTTAACAGATTAAAATTATGGGCTGTCTAGTTTTCAAACACAGCATCATCCAATTTGCATGGTCCAGGTCCTCTTCCGCAATGAATGATGGGCTCAGTAAGTGATATTTACCAGTCCGTCATGCCACTGCACTGCAGCTAATATGCACTGAACCCTCAGAAAGGCAGCGTGGAATTAATTCTCAGAAGCAATCAACATTCATTTGACTCTTTTCCTATTTTACCTCTGCATCTCTGACTCCAGTGATTTCACATCAGGAGAAATAGGCACACCCTTGAGCACTCTCAGCAAACATCAGAATGTGAGCTGCTAGAAGTCTATAGGGAGACTGCCAAAGGCACCAAATGGTAGCCAGGAATTTAACTTTCACTGATGATCCATGATCCAGAAGTCAGCAAGCATGGGATAACTTTGCTGGCATTTTTATTTTCAAAAATCTCCCCCTGTGGCTACTTACACGTGTCTACAATTTTTGCATTGTAAAACCAAATGCCATTCTAAAGTGTACACCCATATAAAAGCACACATTTGCACATGTTACACAGACTCACAATATAGATCAAATGACTGGTTTTGCCCTCCAGGAGTTTCAAAGGCCTTCAAACTACTGAAATTATCCCTTGTCTTCCAGTGTAATCAAGCCTGTAGTTTTACAGCGCTCCACAGCATCTAAGACAACACAACTATTTAGCTTCCTTAAAATACTGAGGTTTTAGAAAGACCACTTCAGAATCCACATCATAAACATTCCTCATGACAACGTGAGTGTATCAGGAACACATGCAATATGTAACAAAGAAACCATCACAACTCGTCTGATATTAACATCTGCCTGAAGGATCTGTGGATCCTATGTTGTGCTGAAAGTGACATTTATATAGATATGTGTACAACTAAGTTTTGCTTGTTTGTACACACACAGGTAATATATGCACTGTACTCCCACACACAGGCTTCCCTTTGGAACCAAAATATTACGAATATAACTGCCATTTCAATGTCAGTGGAGACAGTTGCTTCCCTGTGATATGTCACACACTGATTCTAGTCCAAGGCATCACCTGCAGCTGCCCTAGGTACCTGCAGTACAGCCCCGATGCAGCCTAAGCTCTGGGAGTCACAAGGCGGTGGCCATCCTGTCCGCAGGTAATTCCCCAGGCAGGTGGCAGGGGAGGCAGGCAGTACACTGCCATGTGCAATACAGATACTGACATTTCCCACAGAAGGGAACTTTTTAAGCAATCTGTTGGAAATAATTAGTGCCACATTTACATAATTTTAGAACATGGTTGAGCCTGAAAGCACCAGCTCCCCAGTTCCAAAACTCCTGGCTCAGCAATGACTCCAAGTGCTGTGGAGTTCCCTGTCCCATCAGCTCAAATGAACCAACAAGGAGGAGCTCAAAGTCCTGGGAGCCCTAAGAGAGCAAGAAACCACACAGCTTGGAAATCATGGCTCCTACACTTCCAGCTGTGTGACACACTGCTCAGAGGTCCTCAAAGTACCCATGGCGTATGCCAGGTCTTCAGGGATATCCAGAGACATCCAGCATGTCAAGGCTATCCTAGAGACACAGACCTCACAGCTCACCAGGAGCCATGGCATCAGGCGCGAAGCCTGTCAGAACCCATCCCATGTCTCTGCAGAAAGTCACTAGAACTAATGCTTTTGCAAAATATGTTGGGATCAATAAATCTGCCTATTCTGATGGAAAAGTTTTGTCAAAAAGTTCACAGCTAGCTCCAGTCTGTTGATCACTTAGGGAAGTTAAAAAAAAAAAACCACACAAAACCACCAAAAAACCAATATATCAGTAGAGCTGCTACACTAATGTCCAAACTTCTTGTACAAAATTATTCCAATAATTAAAACACACAAAAAACCAGACTTCTGTTGAAACGTGCAGAAGACACAACTGCCCTGTAAATGAGGTGCTAGACTGGACCTGCATTTCATTCTCCACTTCACGATCACGGGAGTGCATTACCTGCAGCCCTGCTGCGCTCTAACATTTTCCTCTTCTTTGTCCTGACTACAGGTTCTTCGAGGCAGGGGCCTTTTCCTGACACACACCTTGCGCAATCATGTAAGCAACGAGTTTATATCAGTAGCAACCCTGGCATTTTCTGTTTCAGAGGAGTGACCTCAGCAGTATGGTTCCAAAGTGACTTTGTCCTTTAGTACCAAGTAGTTGAAAGGAAATAACACTGCCTATAAATTTAAGAGTATTTTGCATAGAAAATGTTGTCTTTTAAGGTTCACCAGAAAATTCTCTCATGTAAGGTCCTGGGCTCTTTTAAGGCGCAATTAGGAGTCAAGAGAGGGTGTTTTGATAAAATGAATTCCATTAATACAACATTTCACCCTAAAGTAAGGTGTTGCTTATTATTAAACATGAAATGGATGGTTTCCTGTTGTCACCATTGCACTATCATTGACTATATTTTGCATTTTTTCTATAAATGACACAGACATTCAAGCAACATCAGGTAAGAAAACTCCCCCCTGAAATGTTTAAGTAGGACTAGGGAAAGACATTATTCTTTTGTTCCAATGAAAGTCTTAACAAAAAGTCTAAGCAATATATTCTAAGCCCTGTTTTTTCCATACAAAAAACATTTAATGCTTTAAGTAACATCGCAGCGTATTATTGCAAAGCTTACCTAGTAAGCCTAAGCTACATAAACTAGCTGTAATGCTTTTAATTTGTCTAAAGAGACAATTAAGCTGGATCAAGCATACTCAGGTATTACAACTCAGCAAAGGAGCTTGGCAATTATTCCTTTGAGAAAATAGGAACTGCACTAACTAGTATCACTTTTGTCTCAAGTGATCCAATATGTAGTACCTACTGCAGCAAAAAGTAATTTGGCCCATGTTTTTAGAATTCTTAGAATTTTAGAATAGAATAATCACATTTTTAGAATTTTATTATTCTATTTTTAGAATTTTAGACCAATTTGTCCTGCTTTACCTAAATTGCACACAACAAAAGTTTGCCATGAACTCAAATCCATGCACAAAATTACTGAATTTTTTTTTTTTTTAATGTAACTTATTCATGCACATTACCTGAAATTTTACTTCTCTTTCCAACTTCCTGCTGAATTGAACTGGAATAGCATCATTTGTTATGCTAAAATATTCATAGTTCAAGAAGTGAGATCAGTTAGTATTTTATAGCCTCAGTCACCTCCTCCAGACAATTCCTTTCCAGGCAGGAAGACTGAACTAATAAAAGCAGAGAGTTTCAAAACTACTGCAGAGTCCAAGGTAAAAATCCACTGAAACGAGTTGTAGAAAATTCATCTGACTCCCAGAATTTCAGGTGTAGACTCAGTAAATGACCTAGTAACCATAGTTTCCTATTCTTTTTAAATTTAACATTAGCAGTTGGATACAGTTTCGCAAGGTTTATTTTGACAAAAATCTTCTTCAATTTGTTGGGACACAAAAGAGAACAGGGAATCTAATCGGCTCTTGCAGAACAGGATCCCAACAGTTTCAGCTACTCTGTGGCCTGGATTTAGCTGAAGTCTCCAGCAAGACCTGAATAGCCACATTCTTGTCGCCATCTGACAGGAACTTCTGGCTTGGTATACACCTACAAGTGTTCCTTGTTTTACAGTTCAGAATAGGTTCTATATTATTTACTGTAAAGAACTGACAATGTACTAACAAGAACCTTTGAATTACATGCACAGTGTGCTTTATCATAGGCAGCAAAATCTTCTTCAGAGTCCAGCTTAAATGACTGGCAATGAGCATCTGTCGAAAGCTACCATTTCTTTTTTCTTCCAACCTGATAATGAGTTTTGTTTCTACTTTACATTTCAACCCCTGACTTAAATGTATTTGAAAGACAAGCAGCACTCATATATTACAGACAATGGTACTACACTACCTATATATTAAGCACCAACTAACATACTTACAGCCTTATTATCAAGAGATTAATGATTTTAACCATAGTTAAACAGCAGCAAGCAGCCATCACTGCATATTGTACAGCCTGAGACAGTTTTCCTGAGTCCTTCCAGTTCCACACCTATACCTTATGGCTGCCTCTTGTCACATCCTCACTTGATCTTGTACACCACCTGACACTGGGGTTATGGTCAAGAACCAGGGCTTTTTGTTACTGCTAGACTACCAAAAAATTAAATGCATCATACCAGGTTGATGTGCAAGCTTCTTTCTATGGAATAGGATTTATAGTTTGTTGCTATTTTCATTTTATACTGGTTGGTAAAATTTTTGTCAACTGCAAAATCTTCTTAAGAAGCAACAGCTCAATGAAATGCTGAGTCGACTACTCATTAGAAACCACAGAATCCCATTTGGTATGAAAAAAGTAATTTTAAGAATACAAATAAGGGGATCCTTCAAATCTTAGCTATAAAAAGAAACCTGGCCATATTCTGAGCTGCATAAAATCAGTATTTGTAAAGTACATTAGTATCATAGTCATAATTTAAGTAAACACTCCCCCAATTCAAAATCGTACTTTTCAAATACATAAATTGACCAAGTATTCCAAAGATTAATACAAAATTTGCAGCTACAATGCTACTGGAAAAATAAATATAACTCCAAACATCGTAGGTAAAGCCAGTAAAAAATGCTGCTAGCTGTAGTACTGCACACTGAAAGAAAAAGATTATACTGTGTTAGAAGATTCTTAGGCTTCTTAATGATTCTAAAATCTATACAGCAGCATACGTCATACAGAGCTTTCCACTGAATTTAGTGACTGGAAAATTTGATCCCCCATTTAATTTGATTTAAAGCTCTGGAACCAAAGCATTTGTGTGTGCAACTATTTCCAACCCTTTGTTTTGATCAGTTTTTAGCACTTCTTTCAACAGCACCTACTTCACAATTGCAATTCAGTCACTGACTTGCAAAAAGACATTTAATTAAAAATGCCAATATTAAAAGAGTGCAGAAACAGCCCATTGAAAGTTATATTATTTGGGTCATTGGTGCCATTACAGATACTTTCCTGTTTTTAAACAGGTTTTATGGAGCAACTTCATGCCTATACATGGAAACCACAAATCAGCGACTTCTACTGATCAATGAAATAGGAGCAGATGTTTTCAAAGCAGCAGAAAACACAAAGGTACACATAGAAATTGAGTTATCCTAGCCTACTGAGATCTATTCCTACACTGTATAGGTTTGTTTTCTGAGAATTTGTCAGCTGTTGTACTGGCCAATACACGTTCACTGCTGCAGTGTCCTGGATCTGTTTTCCTGAGTGAGAATTTGACAGCTGTACAATTATTTCTACTGCAGAACAAGGAAATGCCCTGATTATTGCCTTCATCTTGCTTTATGAAATTCAGTTTCAATACGATGCAACATAGCTGCTATCCATGCATGTCAGCTACTTGCTAGAACTGAAATTTGGCAATGAAAGCACAAAAAAAGATAGGCCTTAGGTTAACACACACACAAAAAAATATTGTTAATTATCTGAAAGACTTGGTTTTTCCGTCCAGGCAGAACGAATACAAGAAGAGCTCCTTTTCTGGAAATGAGGCTAATGTGACCTCAGTCCAGTGGATTTCTTGGTAGTATTAATGTTCCAATTAATTTTCTGAATCCCCCCAGCTCTTTACTGGTAATGCCCCTCAGAGAATGTTTGACCAAGAAATGCATCTTTCCTATTCTCCAAGAATTGCTTTGCACCAATTCTTGAAACTACCACCAAAATATCTCTCTCAATCTCATGCTCTTCCACCTCTCCTCCTCCCATCCATTCTCCTTGGTTTTCTTAAAAAAAAAAAAAAAAAAAAAAAAAAAAAAAAAAAAAAAGCAAGCTGGGGGGGGGCGAGAAAATTTGTGTATTGTTTTGTTACTAGTTTTCTGTTCTCTGCAGTGACTACTCCCTCCCTCCCTGCCACGTTCTCAGAGCCTTTCTCTCACTCAAGAGGAGCGGCATGTTGCAACTGGTGAAACTCTGGTGTGGTTAATGGCTGTGCCAAGGGCTCTGGAGAGAAGAATAGAAGCTGAGACTGGCAGGAAGAGGGAAGCTGGATGATTTTCAAGATGATGACTACCGTTCTATTCATAACAGAGAAGAATTGATTACAGAGTAATCGCCAGCTATGTGGCTTTTCCCAGGTCCAAAACCCCACTCAAAATACAGAACTGGATATTTGCGTAGTGTTTCTAATCCACAGAACTCATAACAAATAACATCACCCGTTCACTTAGGAGGAAAATCATGTCACGGAAAGGTTAGATGATTTTCCCATACAGTAAGGCAAGACCAGAGCCCTGGCTAAGATCTTCTGGTTCCCAGTGTCACAGTGACCCCACAAAGTCCCTACAAGTTTCCTCTGCTGATGACAGCTCAGAGCAAAAACATCTGTAGCATAGTCACGGCAGCACAAAGCTCCAGCACAAGCTGAGTGTCTTAGCCGTCACCCCACTTCTTGGCAGGACTGACCGTAACCTTTCTGATGGGCAGCCTCTAACACAGCACTGAAATGCACCAGTCAGCTCCGACACCAACAGCATGAACCAACAGCGAAGGTGGCAAAGCTAGCCAGGCTCCTCCCTGCACCAACCCCAGCACCCCAGCTGGGCTGCAGCTCTCCAGTCTGAAATCTCCAGGGAACGCACACATAAGCACTGCACTGCTGCGGGACACTGCTACCCACATGTCAACTGAGCAGTTTCAGGCCCATCCTGCTGAACGCACTGCTGTAATATAGAGGTTTCCTAGATTTCCTCTTGGGAAAAGATAAGAAACTGCAACAAACAAATAGATTTCCCAGCTCACCAGGGTGACTCTTTTCTAAAGGATTATTCAGGAACTGTCATCAATTTACTGCCTGCCTCTATCTGTCTTAAATTGTGCATGATTACTTTGTTTAGTTTTGCTGACATTTGTGTTTTGTTTAAGGGTCTCTTTGTGCAATCTTTTGTGTCTGCTTTAAATAAACACTCTTTCCTGTGCTTGTAGCAGCATGCTTGAGTTCAGCAAGATGTCTATCACTTAATAACCAAATGAAAAGTTTAATCACCCAAAAGCTAGCTTTCAACCTGCAGTTAACAAAACAGAAAAGCTAAGGGTGTTCCATATGCATTTTTCTATTTCTTCTGTTATCACATCTGCTAGTCCAAGCAAGTTTGATGTTGTGTGTTTAGTCCTGTAAATATCAGCCTAGCATGTAGAAACAGGCAGCATTTATTCTTACTTTGCAGTCAGAATCAGTCCAATAAAGCAAAACAATTACTCATTGCAGTTGTTCAAAAAATAGTTGTTTTTTGTTACTAATCATTGAGAATGTATGAAACAGAAAGAATATACACTAATGGCTTGCTGAGCACATCAAGTGCAGAAAATTGGGCAAGCATATCTGAGCAAAACATGACATGGAAACCAAACAGGAAAAATACAAGTCATGCCAAGGTGTCATTTTTACAAAGTGACTTTTTTAAAAAACCAGAGAGACAAGTTAATGTCCCAATATGGGACAATAAAGCTATCTTAAAAACACTTGCCATTAACAGCCATCTGCTCTCTGCAATTTGGGGGTAATTTTTATGTACAGCTGACAGCTTTGCATCATCTTTCCTCCTTCATGAAGGATTGTTTCTGCCTCCAGTGTACAAAGCCACTGAGAAGCAGGATCTGTCCGTTAAGCTGTAGCTTTCAATAAGCTTGTGCTGATAATAAACATGTACCATTCTGCACTGGATTTCTGAGAAATCAGACCCAAGGCGGGGGTGAGAGAAAAAAAATATATATATATGCACACTAATAACATTCCAGTCCTCCCTAATAGTATTCTGCTCATGTCAGCATTGCCTGTAAAAATCAAGAGGCAAAGTGTGCTCACTGCCCTTGACATATTGTGATGGTAAGAAAAATCAAGACTGCTTTCTTACTGTTCTCTGAGTACAAGGATAGATCTCTGCTTTAAGCATATCTTTCTTGATCAAAATGTCTCTGGTGTCCTTACACCTTTTCCTCCTGTTTGAACTTGTCTCTTCAGAATATTTAGTAAATACAATTCATGTTCACACCTAAAGTAAAGCTACCTTGTTTTGTTATGTGTTAGAAGTCTGAAAATACACATGCACAACAAACAGCAGGGTCACACATCCCTCATTTGCAAACCTTGCAAAAAACACTTATGCAAGAAAAGTGCAGAGAAAATAAAATTCTATTAACATTCAAATCATACTCCAACTACCATTTCCATTCCTCAGATCTGATATAACTTTAATATACATTAGGAGTAAAACCAGAAAAAAAGAAAAAAAGAGCAGCTAAAAGTGATTTGCCTATTGCCTTGTAGTGCCTCCTTCACTACGCAAGAGATGGTAGTCAGATTCTCCCACCAAATCCAAATCCGTCCCATAACTGTATCCCACCAACCAACCACCCTGTAAACACCAGGCACATTTATAGAGTATCTAACACTGGACTACACAAATCAGTCAAAACCTCTATGCTACAGTCACGAGCTGTTAATGGAGCTATAGTCAACTTGATCCTATTTCGTGTGTCAAACATCCCAAAGTTAAGGGGCTGGTTTTCATGCACTTGAACAAAGAGTACAATTTTCACAAGTAGCATTCAGGGTCAAGTTACAAACATCTTCAGCTACCAAAGACAAGCCTTGAGTATTGGTTCATCTGGACCCACTTAAAATGAAGCTAACCCAGCACCTTTTCCTCTCAAAGAGAATGCATCTGCTTAAATAAGTCCCTTGAGTAGGAATTTAGACTTGTACATACACACTCTACGTCTATTTTTGAATTGAATTTTTTTCAGCCTGTAGCGATCTACAAAATAGGATCCACATCATCATGCTGGTTTTGTTTCATGCCCTCAGCTTCCTTATGCCTGGGTCTGATCCAAACGCAGAGACATAACAATGGAAAGACGTGCAATTTTGACTTGAATTGGCTCCAGATCAGTACCAGGATCTAGTATTTTTCTTGTGTGTCATACCTGAACATTGGTGCAGATGACCTAAGAGGAGGTTTCACAAGGTAATTCTTCATGTAAACTGGGAGCCTGGTGTTCAACAACTGTGAAGCAGACAGTTATTACTGCCTGTCACATCACTGAGAAGGTACACAGCTTAACTACAGCACACACCTCAGACTTGAACCTTTCCTCAGGTAGGTTTTTTTGTTTCACTGTAAAAACAGCCATTCCTGTGGTACAATCCATCACACACCTCACCTCTGAACTACATTGCAAAAGTACTGCAAATGCTTCTGAATCGTGACAATACCACTCCATAAGGTCTCCTTTATGAATATTTTACCTTCCTAACTCTACATTCTGCTTATAAGAATCAGTCTTACCAAGATTCTATCATTTCAGGTAAGCCCTTATTCCCTTACTGCTTTGCTAAGGGTTCTGCAGTAGCCAGTTTCATGGGGTGAGATTATCATCACATCACCGCCTCTCAGCATGACATTCTGCAGCTTCCAAGTGCTCCTAAACCACATCCACCACTTAGTCTCTGTGCTGGATTTCCTTAGCTCCTGCACTGTACACGACCACAGGATTCCCAGCACCTCTGCATTTGCTCTGAAGTCTATCAATGATCTCCTCATATGGCTGAGCCCCACGTGAATTCCAGTTAATGGGGCTGAGCATTGTTACTGTAATTGCTCCGTGCTCTTGCATGGCAGGCACTGAGTTATACCATTTTCTGTTTAAGAATTGCAGGTGATTTCAGCCCTGGTGCTTTCCCCCACCTAATCACCAGTATAACACTGGCCTCTGTTGAGCTGATCCTGTAGTCAGTGCTCACCTCCTTACCGATGGGCTGGATCCAAATTACCTTCAGCTCATCTGATTCTCATCTCTGTACTGTTGCGCTTGGAGTATCTACCACAGGTAGTAAAGCATAAATGGCATAATTTATGTTTCTTTTTTTTTTTTCCTGTCTCCTCCCCAACTCTGATTTTTCAAATAGCTACTAAACTTACCTTAAGACCACCTTTCTCCATCTTGATTCCCTGCCTGTCTTGTCTTTCCTAAATGTTATAGCTTACAATATAGTGTTTTATCCTCTGAAACGTTTTCATTCAGAACAGAAGGAAATCTGTGCTTTGCATGTCTGTAGGCATAGAATAAATAAGAATCATGCATGTGTTTCACATTAGGCTGCTATGAATATTTATTTAGTCATCCATTCTAGCAATCCATCTACCTTACTTCCTTAGGTCCCTTATTAACTATCCACTAGAACTGAAGGACTTACTACTTTTCACTGATGAAAATTACGTATTGTGTTTTAGTGCACCATTCAGTTCCTGTCTCCTACTCCAATCAGAAACATTAGAAACTATTTTTTACTAGATTCGCAGCACACAGAAAATTTCAAATGTCTTTGCAAAGCCCAAGACGAGGAGTACAGCTGGTACACACAAACCATTTAGATTTTGCAAAAAGCTTATCAGCTAAGCTGTGATTCTGCAGACTAAACCAGATCTGAAGTCCATTGAACCTAGACAGAATACCCTCTGCAGTTTCAGATAGCTGACTCATATTTGGCCCTTTTTTAGTTAGAATTACAAGTGTAAAAATGACTGAATTAGGTTAAAAAAAACAAACCTCAAGCTACTTCTTCCCCAGAATTAATCTCAGAGTTTACATGTCTATTTTTCATGAGATTTTCTTACTGTTCTCATCAGCTTCTTCCTGTGGGGCCTGCAAACACACTCCAGGAAAGAAGCTTGCCAGGATACAAGAGAAATCTCACGAGAAATTCTGTTGTTGGTTCATTTCCAGGAAAATTCTGCAGACTCAAGACACACGAGTAAATTTCTCCAAACTGGGGAGACAATACCTGTTATATCTCCAACAGCAACAGTGATCACTTCCTGAAAGTTGCTTGTAATAGTCTTATTTCTCAGACCCCGCTTGGATGTGAAAATGTCAAAATGTCATTTCCAGTCTGAGCAGCACAGTCATAACCAAAACTTAATCTAAAAAAATGAATTTGTTTTGAGTTCTACAGGGGACTGCAGATAGCTCACTTGGAATTTAAAGAAAATTTGAGGAAGAAAAGCCTTTACTGTTCCTTCTTCCCTTGTTTTCTTGGGCATAAGACTCAGGTGTTTGTGGGTGTAGCAGAAACTGGTTGTGCTGCTTGGACCCAAGTCTGTGGTTCCAGGAACATTTCTTTAGCAACACCATCAACCTAATCAGCTCCTGCACTAGGAAGAAGGTATGTTTCCTGAGACACTGTATAGGGACTAACAATGGTCTCAGAAAAAACACACTAAACAGGGACCACTTGTGCATATTCAACTAGAAACCCTGTAATACTAGCAAAGAGGAAATGGAAAGGACAGGAAGGCAACTGAAACCCAGGAAAGCTTCCCTCAGGACTGAAACTGAAGTTAAATATCTGTTTGCTTGTGATCCATAGCTCAGAATGCTCTTACAACACCAGAATGCCATCTTCCATCTCAACAACACCTACCTTAAAAAAAAAAAAAAAAAAAGACTACCAACATTAAAACGGATCGTTATATAAAATTCCCAAGTCATAACCTCAACTTAAGTTTCCCTAATGCTAATACCAAGACACTGTCCATCCCCTCACACTCCATCACTTTACCTAACAAATTAGACTATACGCCGACATCCTTTTCTGGATCTAGCTGCATCAGGGACGAAGTTACTGTTCACAGCTGCTGTTACTGCCCTCCCCACTATCACCACCTTGGTTCAGCTTAGATTGCAGATGATACCTGAGACCAATTAGAAAATATTCCCATGAACAGCTCTGTTACCCTCATCGAGAACTCTGACTTCCTTAGTGCACAGACAGCATGCTCAGCACTCTCATTGCACGCTACATGTGCTACAAACATCAGCCAAAGTAGGCTGCTCAGGGGAGGCAGATGGAGGAATTCCACCGTCTGCTCCTGATCACATTTGGATAAGTCCTGCATAGAGGACTGTTCTGATTTGGAACTTTCTGGATGTTTACAGTGCATTTCAAGAAGATCAGGAATGTCAGTACTAAAAACGTATTCCTGGAACTGAGGCAGTTCTAGGGCCAAGAAGCAACTGCACTGGATCAGAGTTTTTTCTTTTTATTTAAATCCAATTTTGGGCACTGACACCTGTTATAAAATCCAGTTCCAAATCACACACCTTATCTGCTATACTCTGGTAAGGTGAGAAAAATGCTTCCTTGTTCAGTATTCTTAAACTATTTGCATGTTGAATAATTCAGAAGACTGATTTATAAAAGATGAAGTTTTTACAAATAAGAAATGCTAGAAACAGAATTCATGGAAAACAGTCAGAGTCTCCTAGTTTTTCTGCTGTTGAGCCCCAAAGTACTCTTTTTTTAATTATTGCCATTCAAGGAAAAAAAGGGATTTTCATTTCTGAGACAGGTACTAATCTTTCAGAACACATCCCTTGGATGGACACAGACACACACACACACCCCTCAGTACACCAACAGGCAAACAAGCTCAAATTCTTCAATCTATGAAACATTTTCCTTGCCTTTAGTTGGTGATTTTTGCCCAGTTGCTAGCTCTAAGTGTAATCCATCATTTCACTTTCAGTGGTCAAAACACAGAATACACTCATAGTAAAATTAGCATCTGACCTAGGGCCCACTGAAGCCACAAGAAAGAGATCTTCCCATTTTGGTGGGGTGGGGAACCGAGCAGATAGCAAAGTGCTGTGCAGCTATTTGCTGACTAAATCCTAGCAGTTTGAAATACATACACATTACTTCAGGGGGTAATTTTATACTGAATTACAGAGGCTAAACGTTTGATACAATCAAACAAAGGCAGCTTATCCAGATCAACCAAATCACACAGAAGTTGATTTATGAACTATAAACTAGTGTGGCCAAAGAGTATGATGAATAAAGACAAAAATGTCAGCCTTTTACATTCTCTTTTAACTTCTTTAAAATTGCCTTTTGTTGTTTTATAGTAGGACAACTATTGAGTTCACCAGGCCAGAGAACCATATGAAGTTGCCAGTCTAACCCTAACTCCTGGAGCCCACAGCCACAAACACACAGTTTCAGCAACTGAAAGCAGTTTGTGTGCAATTCCTGGTGAAAAATTCACCACAGCTTTGCAGCCCCCGTGCTCTTGGGTGTCTGTTTGTAACCTGGATCTTTGCAAAGGGTAGTGATCACATTTCAACAATAAAACTTCCAGAGGTAATTTGATTTTATGCTGCCAGCCAGCACTTCATCGCTAATACTTGTGATGCATTATATATTTGTTTGAGAACATTAGTACTCAGATAATTAACTCTTCTGCTGGGTGTCCGGTTTATGCTTTTCAGTGAAAACACACTGCTCCCACAGAGACCTGCCTCACATATAAGCAAATCTAATCCCTCTATCTCTTATGTGGTCAGTAAATTAAAATCTAGGTTGTAACAGTTAAATGAATTCCATTTTCACTCTTTTTTTCTTCTTTTTCTGGCAAAACAGTTCATATACAATCACTCAATGGCTGGAAAGTAGGCTTGGCAGAAGGAGCCAAAGCTCAGCATGGCTCCAGTCAAGACAAATGGCTGAATTATTGTGACGTTAGTAAACAGGTAATTAGTTTTGCATGTCATTGTTCACCATCTCAAGCTCATTACCAAAGCCTTACAACACTCTCTTTAAAAATTCAGACCTGTTTGAAGCTGTAATATACCCGCTATAATGCATTTCAAGCACTCATGGATAAAGTGCAATCTTGTCAAACTGAAGACACCTGCTCCCAGCAGGAATGCTACTTATGAACTGCCAAGTCTTTTGTTACAGTACCTTGAGATGCAATGATCTTTCCATCTGGAATAACCAGCATCAACTTGGCTGCAACCACTGTAAATCAATCTTTGAATATTTATTACCACATGAAGTACGTACAGGTATAAAAGCAGGTTGTACACAAATGCAAAAAGGGAGAAGACTGTTCATGATAACTTTTGCTGTGTGCCACACAAGTTTTTGAAAATCATTTTCTTTGGAAACCGGCTCCTGGCAGCAACCTCCATTCTTTTGTCTCTACCACCAGATCTGTCAGAATGAAGTTCGTATGAAACTTATTTTACAAGTGACAAAATTAATTCAACATATCTCCCCTTTCTACTACTCTTGTGCCCATATTTTGTCAACTGTTGCGGATCTAGGGGTGGATAATTCACTGTAGGGATTAATCGGGCTCTGTCCTTGCCTCTCCCCCAAAGCCCCTGCTGCAGCCCAGCACCATACCCAGCATGGCACACTGCTTTAGGCTCCACTCTGCCAATGCTGTTTAAAGCTACCCCTACTCCCTCCTTCACAAGCTGTGCAGAAGAGTGTATACTGAACTATTTTTCCTTGCTTAGGTTTTTGCTTGATCTCATATCTTCAGCTATTCGTTCTCCTGGATAGCGGTCTGTGTTCCTCAGTCTATTCCTGATTAACAGCCATGTTTAATCCGTTTTGTTCCAAGAAAAGCACTAGCACCAGATAATTCTTCCCTTCTCATCTTTATTTTGTGAGGGTGCAAGCAGTAATTTAAGCTAATTACATTTTAGTGCTGTGGTTATTAAAAATCCAGTAAAAGCACAGTCTACGGCTTGGGTGAAGGTATCATAGAATTCAGGTTTATTTCCAGCATTTTCTTTGCTTCAGCACCTTCCACAAGGGCAACAAAAAGCCTGATCAGGAGCTCAGCGCTCCTCAGACTTCCAAAGGCAGTTTAATTCAACAACACATTCCTTGCTATCTTCCCTGCTCCTAAGAAACCTCGAGCAAAGTCCATTCTGCAGCACTTAATCATATATTTGCAAATGTTGCATTTAGAATTTGGAGCTCACTGTGAGCCTATTTTTCTTGAGCTGTTATTTTAAAATGCGCTTTAAATCAATTTTGCAGTAAACATGGGGTATGTTTCAGTAACAACCATTTTTCTCCTGATTAGTAAATTACTGTTGTTTCCAATGTTTCATTCTAACTACTACTTGCTCAGAGTCACGGGAAAACAGAGCACTTCGTCAAGACAAACTTCCCTTTATTTCCATCTCAGCAAAGCAAGGTCTAGATTACTTTTGGAAAAACAGTTTTCAGCTGACAAAGTGAAGAATGTTGCAAAACAGCAAACTTATAACATGGTAAGAAAGTTTTAATAGAAGGATTACCACTTTCTGTTGTAACTAGTTTAAAAGTCCTTTAAGACTTTCTGCTAAGAACAGATGATTATATTTGCAGTATTTATGTAATTTCTATTGGCTAACTGTGTAATAATTTATGAAAGTTGTGACAGCACAGTGCTTTAATACAGATTAAACTATACTGAGAGAAGAAAATACAGCAAAATGCCAGTCTGCTACACAGAATACCAATCCCAGGATCATCTAGCATTTTAAAACAATTCAGTTTGAAAATATAAATTGTGTTTTCCCAGCCACTGAACAATCTCTGTCAAGCACATGTTTTTCTGTGCAGGTACAATATTACATCTATCTCTTCACATGATGTTATCTGTATTTCAGATTCTCATTATACAGGTTTAGGGAGACACAAACAAGTAGTTCGTATCATCTTCATCCAGAGACAGTACTATCCTTAGCATTATATCATTGTGCATTAAGCATGGGCCATGGGTCTTAAAACTGTGATCAGTGCTATTTGTATGCATTTTCATTTGTAAAGCTGGGTGATCATAATGCAAGTCTTCGAAGAAGATGAAGGTTTTAGCTTTCTAGTTCATGGCAGAACTGTCCAAAACAACTTCAGTCTGTACAGAATGACTGTGATTGTACTGCGGGGGAGGGGGGGGGGGAAGGAAAAAAAAAAAAAAAGTCTGTCCTATTGGATAGCTAGATCACATCTCTTTTCAATGACACTCATCTCTTTTCAATGCTCTCATCTACAAGCCTGATAGGTACTGAAAACAGGTTTCTAATGGAGGATTTGTACTTAGGACATTAATCGGAAGGTAAGTTAAGTTAGGTTTTACTTTGGTTTGAGACTGGCCAAGACCTTTGATGTCAAGGAGATCAGTCAACAGATCAGTGAACTGATCAGAAGTAAACCAAAACTTAGTAAAGGAAAAAATAAAAGCGGATGACAAAGCTTTCATATTTAGATACCTGTGGATGCACATGAAAACGTACATGTGAGCAAATAAAACCTGTAGATCTGCCTTTCGCATTTGCAAAGTTCCCATTTTAATTAACATCAACTATAATCGTATGGTAAACTAGGCATAATAACAGTAATTAAGACCTTGGCCTCTTAAAACACATCAGACACACACAAGAAGGCAAAATCCAATTTGGAGAAATATATGGAGCATTCAAAGGTCAGTATTGAGATTCTATCTAGGTTACCTAAATAAACAGGCGAATCAACCCTATTTAACAATGGAAGTGTTTTTCTTGAGATCTCAAGAGGATTTCCAATTATTCACAAATGGCTAACCGTGCGCTCCATTCCCAGAATTATAAACAAGTCACCAGAAAATAGCAAGTTTGACAAAATTGTCCAACAGCCCATTAACTGTACAACTGTGCTAAATAGCCAGAGACAAGTCTAAATCTGTCAGAACCAGCGTCTCTTGAGTCTGCCGGGGGATAGATATTTCAACTGCAGAAATATCCATTTGCAGCTTGCCACCATCTGGACCTTGCAAACTAAGCACTGAAGTGATGGGCTGGCACAATCCAGTTCAGGAGTGGCCCTCTAGTTTTCTTAGGAAAATCTTTACAGTTAAAGATGGTCATACTGAAAGGTGGTCAGGCTTGCTTGCTTGAGATAGATATTTGTACTCACAAAAAAAAAAAATATTTCATTACCTGTATGCCTTCAAAGTCTATTTGGTATGTCATTCTAAAGATTAACTAAATGTACTGACAGTTTTAGTTGTTTTCTGTTAAACTTTCTAAGGCCCAGCAACAGGAATTTTTCATATGTACAGGCTGACAAATAAATTCACCTCACCTCATCCCACTGAGTTCATTCACCCAAACTATGCAACATACAGATCCAAACAGATAGTCTGGAAAGAGGCCTGTGAACAGTTATATGAAGTTAGACTTGGCACATGGCAGAGACCCGAACACAATGAACATGGACGCGACACAATGGGTCAGCAACCTTTTACTCAGGTTTCAAACAACTCAGCACACCCATTGATGCTGTAACTCATGTAAAAAAACTGACCAGAGTAGGTCTAGTCTGTAACATGTTCCAGCTAGTAAACAAACCTAAGCATATTTTTAAAAGTAAAAATTTCAAAACTCCACTGAAGCTTTGTGGAAAAGCACAACAAATTGGTTAAGTAGTCTCTACCTCTTAAAGCATTTGTTTGCTGCAAGTGAGGAAGAGGAAAAAACCCATCACACAACCATGATTTTTTGGAAGAAATTCTAATGCTGCATGCTTTAAGTTACAGCAATACATAGGATTGAAAAAAAAAGGGACACAAGGACTACAGCCTGTATTAAGAAATATTGCTATAAAGGAATTTTTACCAAAAAAAAACATTATTGGATATTTTTAGCAACACACTTGTTTGCTTTACTGCTATGAAGATAGGATCATGAGGCCACGCTTATCTCCTTCTCGTACTGGCTGAATACAAATAACTTCTTTGGAACAGTGTTGCACCCTTCAAGTCCAGAGCTCTCCGAAGCTTCTCCTTTTTTGTGATACCCTTAGAGAAAATCAGCATACAGACTATTGTTTTGAGGTTACACTACAGCAACGGGACACACTTGACTTGTGAGTCTGCAAATTGGGTTTTGTTCATCTAATAGCAGAACCATAATTGATGATGAATTGTCTTACATCAAAGGCTCCCAGTTGTCTTCAAGCCATCAGAGAAGGAGCCATTACCATCAGCAGCAGGCATGCTTAGAGGTCTTCTTCTAAAGTCTTATGAATCAACCTACTTCTGCTTTTCCCCTGAAAAAGCAGAGTGTTCAGTCTCCTTTGAGACTCATGCTTAACCCTGACACCAATGAAAGCAGAAGAAATCCTTCAGTTACACCTGAAGTTTCTTCTCAAGCCATCAGACAAATCCTACGTATTCTCTCCAGAGCTGAATACTATCAGACACCACCACTTATCTCTGTTCTCGAGGAGGCATACCTGAAAACATGAGTCAGGCTTGCAAATTCAGGTTATTAGCTATAGAAATATCATCCCAGGTTTACTTCCTTGAGCTCTAGGTCTTAAGAATTGCCATTAGAGTTCTGGGAGTGTTTCTGCATCTCCATTCACTTATTTACAATCTATTCAGCATTTTTTAGTCATGTAAATCCATTAACCACTTCTCTGATGATGCCTTTCTAACAAAATCTTAGATTCACACAGTTTTTAGGAATCAATTCCCAGATAAATCCTCAGGACTTCAAACTTTTGGAAGCAGGCCATGGCCTGGAGAAGGGCTAAGGAGAAGATTCTATGCCAGACAATAGGCACTAACACAATGGCTAGTCTATATGTAGAGTAAATCTTTTCCTGACTTTCAGCATTTCTTTACTTATTGGCAAATGCTAAGCAGTGATTGAAAGGAACAGATACTGCCCTTTAGGGCCCTTTGGCCTTCCTCTAAAGACATATTATCAATTTCTTTAATTATCACAGTGACAGGAAAACTTGGTGAAATATTAAAAAGGGGAAAGGAGGAAAACACATGTTTATGTTCATTTAGGGCCACTTGAAAACAGATTATTCTGAAGATGGAAAGAGAATCATTGGACATTTAAATAATTAATTTCAGCAAATCCATTAAATGGGAACCAGTGTAACATTTTGACTGATTCAGCACAACCAGCTTTCACCGATCAGCTTCTAAATTGCTGTTTCCAAATTGCCACTTGAAGGAATTTTAGCATAGCACAGTGTAAATCACTAGTCAGTCATACGCCCCATGTACCAGACAGGGGACTAAGATACAGTCTGGTGACAGCCGGGCTATGATAATTAGATAAAAATCATGCAAATGAACACAGAACTTCTATTATTTCCATCTCTGTGAGCAGCTCCACTGTTTATAAAATATTAAACCCTGGACATTTATTTTAGATAGTTAAGATTTACAGCAAATCTTCTGACATATTGTTGAGCACTAATAGGATTCTGCAGCTGAAAAGCAGAAAGCATAATTTCTCAAGCCTCATTGTTTTGCTAGAAGATGAAAAAATTAGAAACAATAGTCTAGTTAAGACTGCTCTTACCAGTATCTTCATCAGAGCAACAAGGCAGGATGAGAAGCAGCTTTTGCTGATTCAGATGAGCTGCATCAATTCTCTGCTGCAGAGAGCATAAAGAGTCAAAACCAGGCAGTTGCACAAGGTCAAAAGTAAAAGAAGCAACTTCTTAAAAATGAGTCAACATTTCTCCATGCTTGATTTTTTTTTTTTTTTAGACTAAATGTATTTGTAAAACGTTTTTATTTTTTCTAAATGTAAGTGATATCAGACATGTGACTGCAATCTCAGTCAAGCTGAGTAAGGTTAAAGAAGGGAGCACCTTCCAAAGACATTGCTGCTCTAAGTGCTCCACCCAATCTGGTAAGCAGCACTTTTTTGTCAGCGATGTAACTGTTTAAAATGCATGGGGTTTGTGATGTTATGCTGACAAACGGGCAGTTATGATTCTTCTATATGAAACATTATTTAACCTGCATTCCAGCAAATTGCTTGTTCCTGGAGTTACAATTTTTCACACAAGCCATAAAGGCATTTCTGAGCCTGTAAGTTCAGACCCCGATTCACATGGTACATTGTGTGGGAAAAGAAGCTACACCTCCCAGTTTCCTGCCAGGTCCCAGCTGACAATTACTTTCTCTCTGACTACATTCTCCCAGGGTTTTGAGTTTAACATTGTGTTTTTCCATTTTCATTTCTATCACATGTTTTGTTTCACTGTGTTCTGCCAAACAGTGCCCTAACTTGACAGAGCTGATATGATCTATATATAGTTTGTATATTGATTCCTGTAGTACTTTGAGATCCTTCAGGTAGAAGATTATCACAATATACGGTTCCTTCATCTGTCGTTTAAGGTAACGTTTAAAACGGACATATTTCGGTTCAGTCCAGATGTTTATCCAAACTGTTCTAAATCTCTGATGCCTGAAAATCCAGAAGGAACAGGTTTTTTGAGAGATCTTCAGTACCACTTAATAGCAATTCAGACAAACTACCACATCATCCTGTCACTGTAATCACACGGGATGCTAATAACGCCTACCATTCCTGTAGAGCTTTATAAAGATGAATCACCACAACACAGTCCTTTGCAGTATTATCCCCATTTTGTTATTGAGGAAACAGGCTGTCTGATATTATATTATACCATTAAGTGACCTGCTCTTTCAATCTAAAAAGAATAGCAATGAAAGATACAGAAACTATTACTGTAACTTTCCCAGCTTTTGTTTGGTGAAATGCTGTTTAAATATTTAGAGCCCACAAGTTCTTTTACCATCATAGCACATCGTAAAAAAAAGCGGGCCTCTGAATAATCAAAGAGACATTCTGGTTTGACTCTGCTGTGACTTAGCAGCAACATTTCAATTTATTGCAATTTTGATCATGGTAGAAAAGTTAGCTGAATGCAAAAATAAAAACACATGTCACTGTTTGCTATTTACTCATGCAGCCTTGAATGTGCAATCCTATCATTTACATAAGGCATCAACTTCTTGAAATCAGAACAATTCTCCAAAGAAAAATAACAATGTATGTATCCATTATGTATGTATCACAGGCTGCAATATAGTCCGTTATTTATTCTATAAAAATACTTCCTAGTTCCTGGTTCCCATGAAAAGTCAGTGGTGCTGGAAAATTGGGGATGGTTTTTTTGTTGTTTTGGTGGGGTCTTTTTTTGAGTTTTGTGCTCTTTGAAAAATATCAGCCTTCGTGACTAACACCATGGGTACTAAAGAACCTTGGGGAAAGCACTGTATGAAAAAAATCTTTGTACCTCTATCAGAAATCTTAGGGACCTAAACCCAAAAGGTGCTGTGTTAACTTCACTAATCACAGAAGCCAGAAAGAATAAACAAAACAAAAAAAACAACAACAAAAAAGTGTTCAGTATCATCTTGGGCTCACTTCCAACTGAACATTTGTGTGTCATATAAACCTAACTGTATACAACCCAAAAAAATATGTCTACAGGCTCTGCAGAACTAATTGAGTGCTATTTGTCCCTGCTTCACATTCAGCAGTCATCTAAGGAGACACTGTTGAAGAAGAACCTGCCACAATTACATTTCTGACTCCCAGGAGTCACAACCTGGGACTTATCCCAAAATATGTTGGTACTGGTTTCATATTAAGTGCACTTTAAGTTTTGAAAGACACAAATGTTTCCCTACCTGCAAAGTATGACTTCCTGTCAAACACTGATGGAACCATCATGGTTCCATGATTATTATTGCCAAATCGGGATTTTCTGGTGAAAATCTCAAAATGGTCCTGACTGAAAAGCATTTACTTTCTGGAAGAAAACAATTCACAAAAAATGGGTCTCCACATCCCAGTTCTGCCCTCTGCAGCAAACCGGAGAGGCGCCAAAAGGGACTTTCATTGTACCAGTTCTGTAGCCAGACAGGGAAATTAGTGCCATGTGTTATAAACCTAAATGTAAGTGAAAAGAAATTGCACGTTTATCTGGATTTTATCACAAAATCATAATTCAGAATTAATTCACATGACAGTTGATCAATAACAACTAAATTACTGAGTATTGTGTCACACTTCAAAAAAAGCGTTATGTATAATTAGTAAAGAAGCAAATAATACGAGGTTTTCTACAAGATCCTTCTATTTTAGATATAGTCACCACTTTAATAGTAACAACTCTGAGATCAAAACACAGCAAAAACAGGGCAGCCTCAGCCTCATCAAAGGGTCTGGCCCCTCCTCACATCTCAACAGTCATAGCAAGAATAGCTTTTTTCCCCTTTAATTTGAATTTGTGGAAGACAGGCCTTATCAAAATTGGGCACTCTTACACGAAAGCATGCGGTTTGTGTATTCTCTTATTTTGTATGTGCAGAGATGCTGCTATGCATAATTAGCAAATTAAGCCTGGGGGAATTCTATACATCACAAGAGAAGCAGAAAAGTCACAGGTGGCAAAGTGGGCAAGGTAGAATTTCATAGCTTCACTGGCAGGATTTCATGATGCAGTAGCCTATGGCAGCAAAGTACTAGATTCCATGGAGAAGTCTGGTCTAGCTGTTCCTACTTTACATCCCTTTATTGAACCTTTTAATACAGCCTTTATTCCTCTTATGACCAAACAGTTTCATCCTTTGCTCTCTACTCAGCATTGATGATACAAAGGAACCAGACATGGACAGTGATGTTCAAATAACCAAAGCTTAGTAACTATATCCATCCTTCAAGACTTCTCTGCATGTACACATACCGCTGTTCCAGGATACCGAGAGTTTTGAGAAATCAAGATAGAGGTTGAAGATAAGCCTTGCAGAATCTCCAATTCTAGTAGACAAATAATGAAGGATTTTGCCTGTTAAAGATAACTAGGAATTAATCCATAGTAATGTTTGGTCCTGCTTTCTAGTCTGAATCAGATCATGACAAACTGTAGCTAACCCTATGGAGTCCCACTATTGAGCATCTTCACACACCTACACAGTGAAGAGATGCATCGTTGCAATGTTACTATGTTACTATGAGACCAAGCAGGAGACCAGGCTCTCCAGCTCCATTTTCCTTAGAGAGTCATTAAAGTGCCTGGAGGGGTTAGCTTTTGACAACTGTGCTAACATGACAGGAGAGAGTTTCATTTTGTCAAGTGCCTTTACACTCACCTCACCACCAAACAGGAAAATGAGTACCTCTCAGTTTCTTTTCTGTTCTGGAAGAGATACCCATAATCAGTTTATATATAAGGAAAAAAAATGCTTTGCAAACACAGAGCAAAGCAAACCCTCAAATGTCGCATATGGTATTGTGTTAATTTCGATGTCAATTCTTTGTGGCAGGACACATCCCCATGTGTAATGTACTTTCTATGCAACAATACTAAAACCTGCCAGGGGTATTATTTCAATTTCTAGAGAGGCCAGTTGATATAGACGAGGGTCAGTGCTGTTAGCAGAGGAGACAGCAGCACTGACCCACACATTTTAACAAAGACACATGCACACACAGGATAATTCTAGTAATTCACATCACAGTTACATGCACAAGAGGTGTGGAACAGGGCAGATGATGGTAATTGAACGTGAAGACTACATACAGCAGAACATTTCATAGCATATTTGAAGACATTAGAACAAGAGCCTTTAAATACCTGGATGGTGAGAGAGCTCCTATTTTAATCACCCTCCCAAGGATTCTACAGTCTGTGTCTGAAGCCAAATTTCAAATCCATTACACCCCAGACTGACTTGCACCAGACAAAAATGCCTTCTAGCCACAACCAGTGTTTTGTTGCATACCATTCAACTTCCTAGCGGGCATGGCACTTGAATTTTGAGGGCTGAACTTGTGTCACTGTCAAACATACTGTCATGTCCTCACAGCATGAACAACGGATTTTGAATTTTGATCCACACATTATGAAGGAAGATGAGTTAGACGTCCAAAATTGTGGCATTTCTTAGCTTCATCTACCAGAAGAAAAGCTGTAGAGGAGCATTATGGATCCTTTGCACAGAAAAGGGGTACTGTTTACATTCCTTTTGAGAAAAGATTTAGCATGTGTGAAGCAATCTGCGATACAGGTATAGAGAACACACATGGGCCTCATTTTCCAATACAAAGGGCAAATCTAAAGATGCAGTCTGATATCATTGCCGAGATAAGCAGCAGTTACTGGACAGCAGCCAGGCAGATAAAGCTACAGTATTATCCGAAGCAATACTGTAGTGTCCTTCTGGAACAGTGACTTTACCTACCACCAGTAGAGAAACACAGTAGATTGAATACCTCTCTAGCTGCTTCATGTACTGGAAGGCTGCTCTAATTATGTAGCTGTGAATCCTCTGTGAAAAGGGAATCCCTGGGCAGAGAAAAGCAATACAAGAGACATCGGACACCTGCTTCCATCTCTTTTTTAGCTGATTGGGTTTATTGCGAGTCGTCACATGAGCATCTTTCCACCCTGTCTCTGGTCACTGCCTACACCTGGTCCTCTTGCAGACTCCGATTTAACTACCCAGCAATGAGGGGCAGTAGTCACCCTGTGTCTTTGCTAGAAGATGATCCTTATGAGAGTGTGCCCCAATGCTACAACTATTATGGACTCTCCCTACAGAGCAGCTAGAGATCTGATTTGATGTTTTAATGAAAAAGCAGCCTAAATTCAATAGTAGTTAATGTAGTTAATTTTTTTTTTTTAAAAGAATAAATTCTTGTTCCCCTCTCACTATTTTCTAGAACTAGTTCTCTTACCATTCTGATTTCTCCCACTGTTTTTTCTATCACTCTGTTGCCTTTTTATCTTGCTGGAACAAATTTAAGACTCTTTTTATTTAATTGTGCTTATTAATATTCACATATTAATGCAACACATTTATTATTCAAGTTGATAACAATGTCTCTCTCCTGACAGCCTTAATTCAGAGAACAAGGATCCAAAGGAAATCAGAATGACATTCTTAAAGTCAAAACATTAAGTAATGTGTTTCCAGCTATTTTGGACCTTTTCAGGGTCCAACAACATTACATGTATTTGAACAGGAGTAGAAACAATGTAGTTTTCTCAATACCCATTAACTGCTCTTCCTTACCAAGTTGCCAGTATGGCATTTCAGAGAGCCCTTCTCCAAGTCCCTGGTTCTACCTCCAAACAGACTTTAGACTTTGGAAGTCTGAGAACAGAGTGGAGTTAAATACAAGAAGAAAAACTGACCCAGAACCAAAGGGAGGAGCCATGTTTAAAGCGAATGGAGAAAGAACAAGCCAGTCTGACAGAGGTGTCAACAAGCCCTGCCTTACGTTTACATCGTAGAAAAGGAGAATGTTTACCTTAAAAAGGGGGTGGGAAGATCTGGCTTTTAATTTTCAGTTCCCCAGTCACACTGGGAACCCGGGAACTGGCCACCACATCCCATAGAGCAGGAGGATGCTGCCACCTGCAGGTGCGAGCGCCAGGAAGGCACGAACCACAGCCAGCGGGGCCCCACCGCGGGCACGCACGGCGCAGCCCAAATGGCCAAAGACCCATGGGCACATGGCACTTGCCACAGGGATGCTTCATCCTGTTTCTCAGCCTCCTTTCATTATTTCTTTTGTTCAGAGTAGTACAGGGACATAAACCAGAGCCTTCTGCACAGAAAAAAAAAAAAAAAAAAAAGTGAGGTCTTGCCTTATAGCCTTTAGAGCACAAGGATCCAATGCAGGAAATACAAGACCTCCTTGAATCCTCACTGCATGACACTTCCAACTCCAATGATGCAAAGATTAAAGTAAGTTACTCTTGTAAATAAGTTCACGAATCTTGATCTAAGACCATCACGTTTCTATTCAGAGAGGTCAAAATACCTTACACGGCTGTGCTTTTGGCTTGCAAGTTACGGAAATTTGTATTTTTAGCTTTACGATGCTAATTCTTCGTTCCATGGTGGGTCTATAAGTATAGTTCTCTATAACAAGAGCTCAAGAAAGGGTAAACTGAGAAAATATTTCAGTAGAGGCTTGAAATAATACAAAATAAGCTGGGCACAGTGGAAGAGGAAAGTAGTCCAGAGCCATGGTTTACACAGAATCAGGGGTTTGGCATGTAGCTACCATACTGAGGGAACACATTTGGAAGGATTCCATTTTACAAAGCTCTCGGTGAAATATGAAAAGTCTCATCTCTTGCATCCAGATAGTTGCAAGTTTATATTCCCATGGCCATGCAATACTAGTAGTAAATACAAAACCAAATAAAACAGGAAGTCTTGGAAAAAAATCCAGTTCCTTTTACAGAGTCTTTTTTTTTTTTTTTAATCAGAGTGCAAAGACTGTATTATGTTTATTCAACAATACTCCCATCGGCATGCCAGCCAGCACAACTTTTTGACTAGGGACACGGTAAACCTACAATGTCTGCCAGACTTTACTCCCTTATGATGTTAGGGGGTCTTTTGAAAGTAGCTGTGCTTCGAACTTGCCTCACTCCTGCAGGTTCTGTCTGATTAACTGATATTTTACATAACACTAGTAACCTTCACTACCGGGAAAGAAAATAAAACAAGTAATCTACAATTGCAGAGGGCACCTTCTTCCCACATTGCCTCTTTCCAACTAACATGGCCAAATTACTCCGTCCTGCGTAAATAGTGATTGAGCTAGGACAGCCACTGGAGCTTGATCTGCTACAGCAGCCACACTTTTTGCTCCAAGACTTCGTTTTAAGAAGCAAACAAACCTAGCCCTAGTCCTAATTTTTATGGGTGCAGAGAGACTCTTAAGGTTGAATGTGACCTACCTGCAAAGACAGCCTGGTCTTTACAAGCACGCCAGAGGCTAACAACATTAACAGCACTCCTACAGGGAGACGGACGTGTGCAACAGCTTGTTTGCCTGCATGCTGAGCTGGGCAAACAGCAGCCAGCTCTACTCCAAATTCTGCAGATGCTTAGAGCATCCTACAGATGATCCTCATGGGTGCATCCTCAAAACGGTCTGCACAAATGCCAAACATCAGTTGTGTATCAGTTTGCAACACGCTTACTTTGTGTTTACTGGTTTCAGTTCACTACTGCAAATGCTGAAGTAACATCCAATAAAATACATTTCTTGTCCCACACTTCAGTGTGCTCCTCTGTACACTGCTTATAAAAACATCTAACACTAACAGACAACTGCAACCCACACGCAGCACACTGGGGATCTCCACAGCTAAAAGCACGTCATGCACCAACTTGAATAGAGCACTAAGGCTTGTTTCTAGTAGCTGTAATAATTCACACCTTCTGTATCAGACACAGAAGACTACCTAAAATACATTCCTGCCAGTGGACTACACATGCAAATTACACCTTGCTGGCCAAAGAAATTAAGCCTACAGCAGTTGTGGGTGTTTTATACTCATATACTACATCCCACTGCATTTATCAAGATCCAGGCAAATGCATCAGTGCTATTAATACACTAGCAATGTGAATATATGCATTCTAGTAGGGAAAAAACAGACACAATGCTGATTCTCATCAAACTAATTACTGACAGATGAATCCTGGGCTGAGTGAAGCTGCCAGTTATATTGGCATGAAGTCAAAGAAGAATCAGGCTTGATGCATAGAAATGTAACACACTAAAATTTAGGATAGCAAATTCTGCCTTTAAAAAATCTAGTGATAGTTTTCTTAATTTAAACACACCTATACTGTGTTGGAAAAAAAAAAAAAAAACACAGCAGCTTGCACATCAGCAATGCTGAAAACAGCTTACAGATTTGGGTAAGAAAATTCCTACTTGGATGCTATTCTCCTCATCTTGTCCAGCTGAGAAGAGCTGGAAAGTAGCTCTGCAAAATGAAATGCAAGAAAGTGAATCAATTCATCTCAGCAAATATAAAAATACATCACTATTACACTGGTCAGACTTTCCCCCATATGCAACAAGCTATACATTCTATTTTCAATCTAGAGGATTTACTTCCAATTATGGAAGACAAAATGAAAAATACAGGTCCTGATATTGCAAGCAGCTCTATGCAGACAGACCACTGTGTGTGCATAAGTTTCCTGCCAGAATCACAGTCAAAAAGTCTGACAGAAAGAATAAAACCAGCTTTGACATTCTGAGCTAGGATGCCTGGGACAAGAACATCTCAAAAGACATTCCTGTAAATTCACCTAGGTTTAGAGCTGCAGCAAAACAAAACAAACCCCCACAAATACACAGTCCCTCATCCCAGCTCCCCTAGAGAAAGATATTTTATTTTGCTCCCATTTTCACAAACACCACATATTCAGATGGACATAAGAATTCATCATTGGTCCAATTCATTGCTGTACACCACCGAGTGCTTTCATCCTTCATAACCAACTGTAGAAAGAAAACATCCTTGTTTGCTTCTCATGGCACCTATTGTAGCCAAAAATCAATTGTTCTTGATCCCAGCAGCCAGTCAGTGTGTGAACTAAAGCTCCAAAGAGCTTAACCATTCTTGCTTTGTAAGTTCAGCAAGAGACGCTTGAATACAAAACCTTCTTTATTCTGTCTATCATTTAGTACCATTTAATAACATGGGACCATCTAAAGTGTTGTTATTGTACTGAAAGATAGAATCAGCATTCTTTCATATAGTGATGTCCCATCGCTAAAAGATTACCACTCATCCCCAGCTGAGCAGCAAACTGTATGCTTGATCATGACTGGCCAAGATTCAGCCTCCCCCTTTACAGTTTGGCATCTTCTGAAATACAAGACTGACACTTAAAACACAACCAGAAAACCTCCATTCATACAAACTTTGGAAGTGCAGTTAGGAAGTCTCAGCAGAGTGAAGGGGTTTTGAGATGCAAAACGCAATCCAACCCTAAACTTTGTGGAAGAAAGAGGCTTCCAGAGTTGGGGGAGATCTACGTGAAGTCCAGGGCTGTGTCTGCATGAGCACTGCAACAGCCTACAACACACACCAATGCATCACGTTAACCTTGTACCTGTGGACAGGTGCAGAGACGCACACGTGACAAACTGGCCAGGCAGGGGCTAACTCAGCCCTGAAAATTATTGAGATGCATTCAGGGGGGCTGTGCACAAGCTAAACAGCAGCAGCTTACAGCTGCTGATGCTTTCCTTGGACAGTTTGCACAGATGCCAGGGTATCTGCTGCTGCTGAAGAGTCAGGTCTTTAGTAACTAGAAAGCACAGGAAGTGACACTATTTTGATTTAGATTGCTTCAACATTTAATCAGTACCAATTGTCCTTAAAAGTCTCATAGATAAATAGCCAGAATCTGAAGGCTTTGGATTTTAAGCTCTGGACACAGCTGGGGGATAGGGGAAGTATTCCTACATTCTTTTTCTTCATACTATCAGCTGCTAAATTTGAGTATTCCTTGCACTCTCATGCAAAACATTTCTACTCATCCCTCCCCAGCATACACCTGGATCAAAGATGACCTAACAGAATTATCCCACAATTGTATATGTGGAATCTCTCTGTTCTGTATGTGCATTTTGCAATGTGACTCCAGCTTTCAATAATTTGCCCATAATGTCCATGCCAGCTGATAAATGATTGACTACTTGGACAAGAGGGAGCGGCATGAAGAGACTTATTGTTTTAATACTGACGCTGTATCTTGAGACTTACATGGTCTGAAAGAGGTTTCATTCTTGCAATAAGAACAAAATTTAAACGCTACCTTACCACATTTTTCAGTGGACAGAAGTAACACAGCAGATGAAGTCACAGCAATACAAAGCACCTCTCCAGTGGTGCTTATTCACCTTATAGCTATATCAGTAAAATGGAATAAACCAGCCCCTAACACACCCTTAGGTAAAAGGCAGGGAAGTGATACTGAGAAGTCTCCAGCTGGATCTAATAGGTCCCCAGGGAAAATCATCTGCATCTTATCTTTAATTCAGTTGAACCATAAAACGTGATGAAAGCAGATCTGAACAGAAGACAGATTCTGTATCTAAGCTGCTTGTTATGAAATCCTGTTACAAAATTTCAACATCAATTTTTGTGTCAATATTTTACAAAATAAAGAGAGCTAGAAGGAGGCAAAAAATGTAACTCAGCAGAGATCAGAGAAAAACAGCTGCTAAAAATGAGGTATTCCTCACTGATTTCATTTCCACAGCCTAATCTTCATTAAAGATTTTTTAAAATTTAAGATTTCAAATATCAAGTTCAGGTATATCATTATCAGTAGCTTTACACTGATTAAAATCCTACTAATGCTAGGAAAGAAACATAATTTTACACAACTTTCAGATTCTCCTTACATGAATCTGCTCAAAGTCTGGAGTTCAGGGTCTTGCTTATATGTGTATCTCCTCAGGTACAATTTTCCTGCTGGGGATCCAACGGCAGGTTGCATCATGTAATACTGTCCCAATTGCTCTCCCATGCAAGTTAGATCATGCAGGTTAGGTCTTGTCAAGTTAGATCAAGAATATGCTATGTCTCCTTCCCTCTAAAAGGTACAGTTGGGGTTTTTTGATGAAAGCTCTATAGTGGCTTCTCTGCCTGCTGCCCTTACACCAATCATTAAATGATCTTATTGTCAAATGTGCCTAAGTGAAGCCAACTTTGCATAAAGAACTTAAATTAAATGAAGCTGTCAAGCCCAGAATTTTTAATTACATTACTTTAGAGCTCAAAAATAAGGACTTAAGTCTAGAGATGTATTTAAATACACCCCCCAAAAGCACAGTATATCAAAAGAACAAAATCTGAAAGCAGTACTCGAGACACTTTCAGAATACTCTTTCCCCAATTACCCTTTTGACGCAATACCTGGTGATCTCTAATGAAGACTATTACTTCGTTGACAAATTGCCTATATATTGTGCAACCAACATTAAGTTTTTCACTTTTTGTTCATACTGTTGAAAAGAAAACTTCTTCTGATGCACACAAATGAGAAGCAGAAGAATAAGTTAGTACAAACTCTGTCAATAAATACACACTTTGAAAAATGGCTTCCTAGTTTATAGCAGATTTATAGTTCTTATCTCAAGTTTCCAAAGTTCATCTGAATCTCCAATACAGGGAATTTCAATGTATCAGTAAATCTTTTAAGCCATGAAGAAAACTCACTCAAAGAAGCAATGTCCCTTATCAGTGGAAGAAGTGATAAATCTGAAATAATATATAATTCATGATGACACATATCAAGACATTACAGCAAACACTGACACAAGACCTATTTATGGCATTGCTTTGCTAAGTGTATTCCCTACAGAACCATCTCCTCTCTTATTCTGAACCAAACACCTGCTTTGGTAATGCACATCCCTTCAGAGCTGGGGGAAAAAAGCAAATCTAATTCAGCAACCATTTCTCATGATAGAAAACTAGTGGCCCTCAGCCAGCCACACATAAAAGTAAATGAAAATTTAAGTGCAGATCAAAAAGAAATGTGACACAGTATGGCTACTTTAAAAAATTTATGACCTCAGACATCAAGCTATCCATTGTCTAAAACATGCTAATATGAACGTTAAACTGTCCTTGGCTGGGGAAAAAAAAAAGTTTTAGTTTGGTTCCTTCACAACAGCTTCCTCAGTCTGCACAGTTTAATATAT
Organism: Falco rusticolus; assembly: GCF_015220075.1. NCBI lineage: Eukaryota > Metazoa > Chordata > Aves > Falconiformes > Falconidae > Falco > Falco rusticolus. The sequence goes on along the minus strand of NC_051193.1, from coordinate 15,420,224 downwards.
ACACAGATTCACGAGCTCTGAAGAAATGAAGAGTCTTCTCAAATCTTTCTAATACAGTCCAGAGAGTTAAGGGTCACAGATGTCCTGTTCAGGAGGCATTTACATTGCCACCCTGAAATTCAGAACCTGGAAATACCCTGCGAATATGAACTTGAACTTGCAACACCCTTGGGAGCAAGGTCACTACCAGACAAATTTGAAAAGTGCGTTAAATTCAGTGACTCCAGGTGACATGACTGGCATAGCATATCACATGATTCAGTATCACAACCCTTGAATAGTGCAAATGGTTTTTGAATAGTTAAAACATCACTCAATAAAACTACCAGAGATAATGTAGAGTTTGAAAAGAAAGCATAGATAGATATTCGGGAAAAAAACAAACAAACAAAAAAAAACCCCAACTATTTCCCTGCCAAGGCCATTACTGCAGTTCACCTTTGTATTAACAATAAAGTCATTTTAAAAAAGCCCCACAAGTAACTTTCTTTGCACAAATGTTTCCTGAAGAACCCAGTAGAACAGACACCATATTCTCAAGATACAGAACAGGGAAGAATATTTTCTCCTAATCCTACCCACATCACCAAACCTTGCCTCAAGCATTAGCCAAACACACCCGCAATGGCTGGCAAATCAGAGTTAAACTAAGAAGAACCCAGAATTGGCACAGATGTTGCACAGGCGTTTCATGCTGTTTCACCAATGATGTTTTTTCCTCTAATCTTTTTAGTTGAGTCATACATAATAATCATTTAAAATGTTAATACATTTGGTCTGAATAGAAAAAATTATTCCAAGCCTGGCTGTGGTACAGTCGAAGCAGCACCGTAGTCTGAACCCACTGAACAGCAGCAGATGTGTTGTTTACAAAGCCTGTTCAGACCAACCTCTGAGACACCAGGACATTAGAAGAACAGACAGGGCATTTAACAAAGCGGACAGGGATACAGTTTAATGAAATGCTGTCCGAGATATTTTTTAAAGGACAAAAAGTGCCAGGGTGGGTGTAGGTTGATGAAACAAAGCAATAAGACATGCAGACAAGAAAGGTTTACCAAAAGTTTCCAAGGAGAGGAAAAAAAGCAGTAATATACTTACTGGGTAAACATCACAGTAGTTATACTGAAGTGTTACAGCGGGAAGCACTATAATGTCTACAAACAGGAATAGAACAATAATTTTATGCATACATATATTTTATATATACATACACATACACACATACATACACACTTATCGAATCACAGAATCATTTTGGTTGGAAAAGACCTTTGGGATCATCAAGTCCAACCATTGACCCAGGACTGCCAAGCCCACCACTAGACCATGTCCCTGAGCACCGCATCTATGCGTTTTTTTAAATGCCTCCAGGGAAGGCAACTCCACCACCTCCCTGGGCAGCCTGTTCCAGTGCCTGACCACCCTTCCAGTGAAGACATTTTTTCCTAATACCCGATCAAAACCTCCCCTGGTGCAAATTGAGGCTGTTAACTAGCGATGGGACAAAAGGAATCTGGGAGAAGAGACAGACCCTCCCCTGCCTACAGCCCCCCTTCAGGTAGTTGAGAGTAATAAGGCCACCCCTGAGCCTCCTTTCCTCCAGGCTAAACAACCCCAGTACCCTCAGCTGCTCCTCATAAGACTTGTGTCCAGCTTAGTTAGGTTAAGGGCTGATTGAATCTGACAATGCTTCTCATCTCTTACCCACCACCACAAACAAACAAAAAAACGAAAAAAAAAAAAAAAAGCATGAAAAGATGATTCCCCAAAGACATGCTACAAACACAACGAGCAGTCCAGCAACTCAGCATGCCTTGCTCTACATCAGACTGCCCCTGTGAGGGTGATTTTTCACCCATCTTCTTCCTGAAGGCATATGTAAAACAGAAATTCAGATTTCTGCATTCACTGAGCATTTCTGTTCAGTGCTCTAGGCTGCCTTGAATGCAGGAATCAAGGAGGAGCAAAAAGCTCTGTAGCATCCAGTGTAACCCTGCCCAGTTTCCCCTTAAGCTTAGTAAAAGCTTGGTCATTTTCGGCAGGCTCCTGTGACACACCTTTGACTAGCATGGGCCATGCTGATTTTTTTCTAAAATAAAAAAGTGAATGGAATGACAATTCTTTGTCACTTTATAGATCAACCTGCAGTTTTGGGGACATCCAGAGAAAAAACCTCTGCATGAAGTTTCAGTCATGGTATGGAAAACAAAAACATATTACACACACGTCGCTATAGCAAGAAGCACCCTGCACCTTGTTAGGGTAATGTAACCAGATGACCCCATCCTCCTGGCTGATATTACAAAATTAGGCTAGACGTGAAGGGTCCTCACCAGACGAGATGGATATTCTGACATTCACAAATGTGTACTCAGGTTCAAGCCTCTGCTACATCAAGAGATCATGTGGCTGAGACCGAGGTCAAGGCACTGCTTAGACCATGCATTGAAAGTTTCTAACTCAAGTGCTACTACTTGACAAAGAAAGCTTAAAGAAGTCAAAGCAACCTTCCACGTGGGACCACTAGACCTTGGCTCCCCAGTCACACTTGCCTGTAGACACTCTAGGTCAGACAGTTCCAATCAACAACTGCTTTCCTGCATTTAAATTCAGTATTAATTGGCATACCTAAACTATTCAGACTTGGCCCTTAACCAGTCAAGTGATCCTGCTTTCCATCTTTATAATGCCCTCGCAAACAAATGGTAAAAGCAGTCCATTAGTAAGTGTGCATCATTTAGATTCCGTGATAATGGAGGTTGTATAATAAAGCTAAGATAAGAAGAGGCTAAGACATATGACAGCAATGAAACTGTCTACCTCATTCAGAAACAGAAAAATCTCTCAGCTAAGTATATCAGATAACTCTCACTAAAACCCAAAATGTTTTCCGGTGCAATTTTAACAGTAAATTACAACTCATCCCCTTCCATTCCCAGGTGTTCACAGTCTTAAGCTGGCACAAAATGACCTGTATCAGTATAACCCATTCTATTTGTGTCCCTGAACCATGAATAAAGGGGAACCTTAAAGTGTAAAACCAAAAATCAGGCCAGTAAAACTTGTGTAAACCAGCCCATAACCAACCTTAGAGGGGAAGGGAAGGTATCTGCCAGCATCTCCAGCTAATCTTAATGTGTCCCTGGGGAAATTCACCTTACTGTCTTCTGCCTTAGTCAGCTGAACAATAAAAGGAAAATAAAGTTGCTCCTGAATAAAATGTTTTCTGTATTCAGGTTGCTTTATATCATTTTAGGAATTTTAAATATGAACTATGCATCAGCATATTACAGAATAAAAGGAGCTGGAAAATGAGGAAGAAATATTCATCTGGCATCTATAGGAACAGAGGATCAAGTGACAGATGGAAAGGGGAATCAACTCCAAACAGTGGATAACCTTGCCTGCCACTAGCCTCAGAAGCACAACCTGCAATTAAAGGGTTCTGAACAGCAAAAAAAAAAAAATATTTTGCACTAACACATACAGTTTCATTGGCAGCAATAATTTTAAGACAAGGACAACACCCAGTTTTACTGATTCTGTTCCTCACATGCATTATTCTATTCCTTCTCTTTTCTTACAGAATAAACAGAGTCCAGAGAATCACCCCATAAATTACTCTTATTCTTGAGAGAAAAAAACAGCAACTATTCTCTTGATTTCCAGCAATAGAGGATTGACTTCTTACACATGTGTGTGCATCTAGTTTATTTAGTATACATTCGTGGATTGAAACTTCACAGATCTTTATAAGCCAGTTATATATGATAAAGAATGACTACTTAACACCTTGCCTTTTGAACAACACTCTTTTTAAGGACATTAAGCATGTCCAAGGAAAACTGGGAAGTGGTGGAAAAGACATTTCTGAGAGCTCTTATCACTACATTTATGACTGAAAAATCATCCTTTCATGCAAAGTTCAGGTAGGAATGTCTTAATGATGGGATATAGGAAGTGTTGTCCACTGGTGGTTTTAAAATCCAGAACAGTTTTGTAAGGCAGTAAACATTACTGAGTTTCAAACTAGATGTTTTAAGGCCTTTGTCAGGAGATAGCATTCCCCATCTCTCTCAAAAAAATAAAAAAACCTGAACACATAAAACCTCAGAATAATTTGGTTAAAATGAAAGAACATCACCACTGAAATCGCTATGACAGATTTGAAATATAATGCTCTAAACCAGCTTAATTTTCAGCAAACCTTGTGCAGATGCTACATAGATGACACATTTCTTACACCCTCGTAAAAATGATAAAAGGCCCACAACGGAGATATTCAAACAAACAATAACAAGAGATCACCTTCACTAAAGGCTAGGAGAGACTTTTCTTTTTTGGACAGCTATTTACATGCAAGCGAATGAACTGAGAACTAAACTAATATGCAATAGTTTTGAGGCAAGTACCACACTAAACAGTGCAAAGATATTCAAGCCATTTTCCTATACCTTCACTAATGTGGAATGCTTCTCTTTTTCTTATTGACTTTATTGTCCCTTTGATATAATAGAATCACACTAATTCATGCTAATGACTAGGAGGCCGATCGCAGATTACCAGACCTTGCAAATTAGCAAGTAAGCAAACAAATGCTATTAAAAAGCCCAGTCAAGGGTATCACAGCACATCATTTACTTTGTTCATTTATTTTTCAAAAGTGTAATTTAGTCTCCTAACATTCCACAGCATACCAGTGAGTGCAGCAGCACATGGAACAAGCACAAAAGCCCCCACCATCAATGTCTGTTTATTGGGTTGCGCAATCTTCTCCGCTCAGCCTGCTTGAGGAGCTAAGGCTGTGGCCCTGGAGACATTCAGGAGAATTAAGAATCACAATGATCACAAATAAGAATCACTGCTGTGGGCTGGAATCTGCACATCAGCAGTGCAGGCACACTGAGTGTCTGCAGATGAGTAAGGTGCCTTCCAGTTCACAAGCAGACATCAGGTGCCCTGTTCAACCAACAGCAATCAGTATTTGCTGCAAACAATGAATTAACTTAGAAGTCACCATAAAGAGTTTAGACTAAACCATGGCAGTATAACTTATCTGTTGATTAATCCTGATGGTGGCCAAGTCTATAAAAAGATTAAAAGCCCATTTGCAGATGATCTGCAGCAGGATGACCAGGACAGATTCACAATACCAATGGCTAGCTGCATCTCTCCGGTTCTGGCAGCAGCATAACTGTAAAGGTAAATATGAACACTCTACTGCATGTAGTTATTAAAACTGCAGAGAACTGGGGCAATTAAAAAAGGGGAGGCTGTTGAGACCCATCAAATTTGCCATTTTGCAGTGCTGGAGGCATTTCCACGGTATGCATTTTGCATCAAGGATTTAACCTGTACATTAATCTGTTCAGCTAGTTTTGTTCTTACTTCTCTTCCCAGCTCTCTGCTGGATTTTTTTAATAGTAAGAAGCTATGACAGATGGTACAATTTCCAGGTTGGTATGTTTGTCAGCAAGATGGCTTGTACTGCTCAGCTCTGACTGCAGGCACATATATACTGGCAGTGGGCTAAAAATTTTAGCTGCATTAAGGCACTGCTGTACTGCTTCAGGTCAAGTGGAAAATCTTTTGCCACCTCTCCTGTAGATGGGATGGAGGAAGAAAGAGCGAGTTTTTCCTCTCTTCTGGTGAGCTTACATGGCTACAGTAGCCATTTTAGACATCTGTTTACACCTGGACCTTGGAAACCAAGTTGGTGTAAATCAGCCCAGCAAGCAGCAAAAATGTATTTTTTGTTGAAGACCTCTGAGCTGCAAGTTAACACCTGGCTTTTTAGAGTCACTTCCCCCAACTTGTGTTAGAACCCAGGTCTCAGCCTCTCCCTTGTTCTGCCTTTTGCAGCTACTTTGTTCCACAGAAAGTTATTCTTCCACACACATTTTCTTTATGGAAGAGCCACTATAACGTTTCTGCTTTTCTCCACTTGCAGCATGGAGCATCTCACCTGAAGAATCCTACAGTGCACACTTTTCCTTTATTACCTTTCTGTTCGGGGACCCAGACCAAGACCCTGGCTGGTTTACAATTTCTTAGTCCCTCCTAGGCAGGAGAGGAGCTTTCTTATCTGTGTTCCAGCTTCAGGAAAGTGAACAGGAACAACTGAAGCTAAACTTTACTCAATTCTTTGTTGTCTCACTCATTTGTTTGGGTTTTATTTTTTCACTCATTGTATTTTCAACATGCACTTTTTCCTCTTTTGACCATTCCCCTCTTTTGACCTTCCCAGAGTAAAACAGGAGTTATTCTATCATCTTAGAGCTTTCACAGTGCCCACGCAACTCAGCCTGCCATCTGTAGCCCCTATCAGAACAGGCAACTCTCTCCTTTCAGTCAGCTTCCTACCGTTTGTCTTAACTTTTTAAGCTCAAGAGAGCCACCAGGATGACTTGTGAGCCTCATATCTCCTGGTCCTTCCTAATGCATGTTGTAATCCTCTAATAGTCTACTGCATAGATGCTAAGTATACTTTAACATCTATTTTCAGAAAACAAACTTTTATAATAAGTGTTTCCTTTGTGTCTCCCTTCTCCTCCTCAGATACTCCACTGCCTTTGGAGCATGTAGCATTAAGATTCAAATTAAAGCATTTTAACACTGATTTTCACCACCTCCAGCAAAAAATAGCACCTGTAACATGCCACCTCATGTCCACAAAGCAAATAAATCTGAAATTTGTAGAACTGAGGTCGACAAAACAGTATTTAGCATTGCCTCAAGTGAATTAGGTGGGGGTATAAAGGTTAATCCCTCCATCAACACAATCCAGTGAATTACTCAAAATGTCTTTTCCAAACTGATAGTCTGGCTAGGATGCAAATGACTGATGCAACACTAGAACTCCCAAGCAAAACTACAACCCAGGAAAATTTTTTGTCCTTTGGGTCTTACTCTAAAGTAACTTTCCTGTTGAATCAGAATGGGGTGGTTGTAGCTAGAAAAGCTCTTCCCTAATCTCATTATCCATGAAATCTGATCACTTTCCCCCTACTCTGAAGTACCTTACACCAAAGCAGAGTTGGACACAGGCCAAGAAATATAAAACATTAATGTTATTTTGTATGAAAAACTCTCCTGGTTCCATCAAACCCAAAATTTCAGCATCCTTCCTGAGATATTCTGCAGCAGATCCTCACTGTTTATGTGTTTAAATAATTTTTTATTATTAAGAATAAAATAAAACAATAAAGTGGTCCTGAATATGCCTTAAAATTCAATCTTCTTTCTCAGGACTTGCAAAAGAGCTGTTAAAAAAAAAACCAAAAAAACACCAAGCAGCAAAGGCAAATTCTGTACCTTCTAAGCCATTCCAGTGTAAAAGTCCTCCTCGCTCAGTATCTGGTGGCATATCCTTAAAACAAGCTGCCACACATTTCCTATGACATCTCTTGTACAAACACGTTCCTATACAGTTATCACTAAAGCCCTGCACACTTTCAAAATGAAACAGCCCTACATGATTCTGTCAAATAAAGTCTCTTGCTATGATCTTCCAGCAGTTGTTTCCTGTAGCTTAAAAACATTCTGTCTCCCTTTTTTTTATTATTTTTGTTACCTCAAAAAGAAAAAGACATTGCTTTTCCCGCACCTCTTCTACAACATCTAGTCATATTGCAGGGGCCCACATGGGGAGCTGGCAGGAGGAGATCCCTTGCCCACATAGACTTCATTCTCTGGAACTTCAAGTAGATGTGAAACCTGTTTTTGGTGTTCCTTGAACTTTTAAACCTGTAAGCTTCTAGGCTTTCTTATTCCTCAGAAGCCTACCACATGTCAACAGTGTTTTCTTCTTAAAACGCACCCAGGGACTCTACCTGGCAGCAAGGACTTCAGTAAAGAAACAGTAATATAGAGCTATGCTTCCTACCTCCTCACAGCCCTCTGAACTCTGTTGTGGTTTTGTGCAGCTGTAAGGGGAAACAAGAACCTCTGGGTACTATGATAATATAAATTAGTATCATCACAAATATATATTTTTTAAAGTAAAATCCAAATAGGGATTCCACTTTATAGAGGGGAGTTAAAATTATAATCAGCAGCTTATGAACTTTGTGATCAGTAGGTAATACAGCAGAGACATGCATTTCTGGAGAAAGTCTTAAAATTAGCATGGTTTGTCATTCCAATTTAATTGGGCGAGATCCTTGGCTGGCATAACCTAATACAGCTGTACTGTCTTAAATTAGTCAATGGAAATGGGCATAGCTTCAGTTACTCCAGTGCCAGAAGGGGTCCATTATACGTGTCTAAGTCAGTTCTTTTTTATGACACATGCCTGAGGAGGACATCTATTAATTCCTTCATCAAGCCAAATAAAATGTTCTTCTTATACTATCCTAGAGTCTAGCTTACATGTAAGGGGTACTAAAATTCAGTTTAAAAAAAAAGGAAAAAAGAAAAGCCATTTTCCCAGTTTATGCAGTGCACTGCTCGCAGTGTTTAACACTCCTATCAGGGAAGGCAAAGGAGACAGCAAGGGCTCCCTGCCTAATCCTTCCTTTTCTCTCATAACGCTCCTTGTGCTATTCACACGCCTTCTGCCAGCCACTCCTGAAAAGAGAAAACAGCAGTCTGCCACAAAAGGAGTCCCAACTGAATGAACCGTGACTTCATTTCACCACATGAACTACCCAGCAGCAGTGTAGCTGTTGCGTGATTGTCTAGATTGCTTCTTAGGGGACGCCCATAATAGATATTGTTGTTTAGCCATTTCTGCAGAGATCTTAGGCTTTGCTGCACAGTTGAACTTGCTTTGCAAGCTGGCTATTATATCCCCCTGGAAAAAGATACACTGCAAAGGGAAGCTCAGGATGCACAGCACCTTCCAGCCCCTCAGCACTACAACCAAGGCGGGACAATTGGGGTGCAGAGCACACAATTTCGTTCAGCTCATACAGTAAATTGAGTCAGGTTTAAGGAGTGGGGTGGTTATTTTTGGAGCAGATGCTAGGAAGATAGTGCAAGTCCTGCCTGTATGTTAAAGTCTGACCTATGGGTCTATCTTCGCAGCAGTATATTCATCCGACATGATAACAATACTGAAGTCAACCAGGGAAAGTTTTTTTTAAATATATATTGGATTCCTGATATCCTTGAGGAAATTATTTTGACCTTATATTGCTGAAAGTTCTCCCACAGTCATACCGCCAGAGCTCCTTTGTGGCATATAAGTTTATTAAAAAAAAAAAAAAAAATGCCCGTTGCAGATTTTCTGATCAGAACCTAGTAATGCAAGTCAGAGGCTTCTGTTCAGCTGATTCAGTGATAGCTCTCTTCAGTAGGGAGAAATTACTTTTGTGTAAGAAGCAATACCCAGCTTGTTTCAAACCTCAGCCTCTGGCAAATCTGTCATAGCAGGAGACATTCCCTGTTTCTTTGACAGATTGCCCTGCGGCTGAAAGTTAATCTAACATGTCAGAAAAAGTATACAGTAGGTAAAGAAAAAAGCCAAAGCTAACCCTCTCAGCATTTTACATCAGGGCATATTTGAAAGAAACACTCATTTATAGACAGTAAAAAATATTGCTTTAAGTCTTCAAATTAAAAGAAAAAGAAAGCATAAAGATACGCTAGCAATAAAAAAAAAAAAGCTTACAGAATGAACAGACCAGAATCCGTAACCTTCACCAGGGATAAAAAAAAAAAAAACAACCACGAATTAAGATCCAAGACTGTTCATTTTTGCTATTACAGATCAATTTTCTTTCTTCTTATCGCTCAGAGTGCCAAATAAATAACTGGTTTCAACTATCATGATGCATAAAAGCATGAATTCTGGCTACTACAACAATAAAACAAAAAAAATCTCACCTGGCAATGCTATATGTAATTTTGTTGTTGTCATTCTTATATATATCACTCCATCAGCAGGCCAAATTTGCTTCAAGTTTCTCTGTTCTTTCTTGTTGACAAGGTCCCTGAAGTTATATAAAGCACCATTCTCAGAAATGCACAAACATGTAAACACACTGAAGCTTTTGCTTTAAATGGTACCCCAGATCTTAGGCAAAGTCAGTAGGATTGCTGCTGGCTAGCACTAGTCTTAGAAAGCCAAAGTGAGCCAGAACTACATTCTCTGTTGGAAATACAGTTTTATCAAAAGCCTAAACATTTTGTAAGAATAGTTCAATGACTGAACTCCCTTGACAAGTACTGAAGCAAGAAATGTTTGTTATTTTTTCCAGTGATGTGATTTTCAGTTGTACCAAAACTGTAAGATTATATTTATGTTTTTACATTAGTAAAATGAAAAGACTGAGTGTCTCAAAAATTACTTTCCATTTAATGAAAAACCTGAGAACTGGGGGGAGAGGACTGGTGAGAAGAAGGGTCTGATATAGAATGAAAATACATTTAACAGTGTGAGATTTTCCCAGGGGATTGTATTTCCAGGCAGCCACATCCAGACCATTAAAACAGGATGAAATACTGCATGCTTACTGCTATTCTAAACATGTAAGGAAAATTTCATAAAAACTTCTCGTGTTGCTAACTTTCTTAAGCAAAGCAACACTCCTGATTCATCTCCAAAGTGTTTATATTAAATCACCAAAACTGTGAGAAAGGACCATGATAATCTTTAATCTCTGTATCATTTTATAAGCTGAAAAGAACACAAAGAATGAAGCAACTCACCAACCAGTCTACAAGTTGTATTAAAGCTGTGAATGCCCTTTCTCATTGTCACCTGAAGCATCATTTTCCGCTTTTCAGGTCTTTAACTTCCTGTTCCAATACTCTGACAGTTTTTCTCTTAATCCATTAATGGCAAAATAAGGGCAATTGCTAAAGCAAAGCGTGTTTTGTACCAGAGGTCTTTTGACATATTTGGGCTATTTTTCATTCCCCTGTGCACCGCAATGGAAGGTGCAATGGAAGGCACAATGGAAGGCCAGCCCGTCCCTACAGCTCTGCTCTCTGCTGGACACTCCTGCACTTGCACAGCTATGGACAGAGCACAGTTCACATGCAATTTTTGTTCTCGTCACAAATCATTATCTGAAAGAACAGAAGAAGCAGACCTGGGCAGTATCTGGAAGGAGGCAGCAGAGCCAAGCCAAGAGATGAAGTAGCCAAGGCGGCAAAAGGCAGCAAGAAGTACAGGGAACATCTAGAGGGGAAGGCACCACCTCAAGCCCCTTTACTGCTTTTTCCACCCACATACCTCCCAGCTTGGTGGCACTCCAAGTCCCTCCTGACCTCAGTGACAGAGCAGCTGCCTTCCCCACCACCTGTCCCTGCTCCTTAGTCCCAGGTGAAAGAAAAACTGGAAAACAAAGAAAGTGAGTGAGTCTAAAGCAAGAGTGAAAGCAGAACTTTTAGCTCAGGCAAGCCTGGAAGGCCACTTCAGACCCCCCAGAGACAGGGAATCAGGCCAAGCTGGATAAGGAACAACACTTGGGACAAGCGTGTAACATCCCTCTTCTGTAGGGCACCTTCTCTCCCAGCCAGTCCTACCACCCACAGCAACATCTGCCTTGCCACCTTCTCCTAGTGGCTCTACAACAGTGGACCAGTTGGGCACCTCCCACAGTGTTCACAAGTCTCAAATAAGGATGACAGTGAGCACAAGGACAAAGGGAGAAAGTTTAAACTGTTTGAGAATCAGAGCCTTACTGGTTTCTACAATGACTAAGTAAATCTTGAATTAAATGCTTTCTGAACTCTGCTTTAGCACATCTTTTTTATCTCTGAGGATGATTTCATTAACGGCTGAAAGCACCTTGAAAACATAAAACATTAAGCATTATTCTTTTTATAATGTAAGTTTTGAAAAATTGACCAGGCTCATGTTAATCTAGTAAGTGGCAGCTTTCCAGCCCGATAGCTTCATAATGGGTATCTTGGCCTTTCGAGAGTCTGGGTTTTTAATCCCTCAGAGAGTATAAATGTGCAATCACGTGTGAACTATCAGCCTTGGGAAGGAGGAAGTTCCATGCCATGTTTTGCTGCTAGCAAGCTGCTTCTCCTAATAAACACACCAATCTTCATCCTTCCCATTATGATTTTTCAGGGGAGTATTTGTGACAGCACACATGAAGACTCACATCTGCTTTTGTGTGTATTTTGTTCCCCCAAAGATTTGGGAGAAGCTACAACGTATGAAGAAAAAACCGTGAGATTTCTTCTTTAGATAAAATGAGAGAAATATGAGTATTGACAGTTACCCGTCAATGTAGCTCTCAGAATAGTTATGGAATGGGTTTCACGTGGATACCTTGTGAAACAATTTGCACAAGCTACAGTCCAAGCTTCAAGAGACAAAGTTTCACAGACTTTAATAGTACTGAAAGCAACTTCGGCTCCTCTTTTAGATGAGCTCTCCTGTGGTGCACTTGTAGCACTGCACTGACAGATGGTTGGAATGAGCCTGTATTTTAGAGATTAGGGATTTCTCAAACGTAATTTCATACAATTGCTCAAAATAATCATTAAATACTTCGTTCATACTCCAAGCATTACAGTCAATAATTTTGACAGTCACCAGCAAGCAACAGGATCATGTTATCAGCTAATTGTCACTGCCAAATTTTAGCATCACACAAGTGAAAATGCAGGTGTTCATATGGAGAGGACCAGAGACTTCCCACCAGGCTGAAGCCTTTGCTGCACATGTAGTTCTCTCTGCAGTATACTGCAATAATCTAGGTGGAAGGCACTGCAGGGACAAGCATGAAAGCTGTGTGAAGAACAGAGGCTTGGTTTCATGAAAGGTTCTGAGCTTTCAAACCTTTGGCTTTCTGCCAAATTCAAATGGAAATTTGTGAAACCATTTCCCATAAAATTATTACAAGTCAATCTAAATGTCTGTTTTTCACTTCAGTTATATACTGTACATATATTTAAAAAATTCTGTAAAATGAAAAGGTGCTTCCAATCATGGGGGGGGGGGGGGGGGCGGGCAGGAACCCAAAGAAAATAACTTTCAATTCCCAAAAGGTGAAATGTGAATGACATCAGTAGAATTTTTTTCATCTTCTTCCAAAACAATGTCCCTAATCAACCTAAATCTGGCATGATATTTTGGTTCATATAAAGCACTTACCCCAGGAAAACATCCTTCTGTCGGATATTTGGACTAGCTTTGGCAGGCCTACTAGTCCCTAGAAAGAAGGGTTGATACACTGCTGTCACGAACACTGTGGCTATTGGTTACTGGAGAGAAGAAACCATGTGAGCTACATAAACCTAAATAAGCAAAAAGAAATTAAAACAAGACCCTTCATGTAGAAGTTCAGCCCAGACACAATCACTGGCTGTGCAGCCCTCCTGCTCTACAAGGAGCTTCCAAACACAAGATCAGAGGAAAAAGAGTTGATGTTGGCCAGGGAGCTACACAGTATTCATGAATGCTGTAACATGAGGGTGTCTCTGAAAAGAATAACCAACAATAGCAACCTCAAAACTAGTATATTTAAGCCCTAATCTTCTACTTAGGAAAGGACTACAGCCTCTGGCACTTTATGAACAAGCTGTTATCATTTTACACATCAAATATACAACAGGCACAATCTAGTTACTGTGTCCCACTTTCCCATGTGAGGCAAAGGGTCTAAAATTTTCCAAAGGTCCTTGTCTTTTTATTCAGAAATACAGCTTCATAGAAACTGCTGCCAGCAGTCAGATAGGAATCAACAGAAGAAAAAAATATTCCCCTTAGGACACTCTTCCTAAACACTCCCAGTAAAAACCTTTTTATTCTAAAGGTTTCCTCTTGGGATGAGGTAAGTTCAGAGTTTTGTCCCGTGTAGGCTGGCATTTACAACAAGAGCAGAGGAGCTCATATGAGCAGTCCTTTGATTCCAGGAGAACAGTTGCAGTGCTGTCAGCACAGCACATGTGATTTTGCATGTGTCTGAGCAAGAAGGGAGCAACAGATGTGAAGAGATCACTGCAATAGGGAAAGGATCCTGTTTCTAGTCTGAATGCACAGAAGGTTTCACAGTGCAGCTTGCCCTCTGTCTCAACACTCCTTGATTTTGGTTTCTAACATCACAGGCTAAATCAATTTCCCCCTTCTGGACCAGAGCTGGAAGAAAACCTTAAGTAAAATGTCTTTGTCATAAAGGATATTACTCCCCTGCAGTGCCAGATGGGTCCACAGACATGCAATTTATCCAATATCAGGAGTTGAATATGGGGTTAGCAAAACCATTTTCTCACTACTCTCTTAAGACTTTTTTTGCTTTTGCTATCCCAGGCTAAGGTTCACAATTTCAGGCTTTTCCCATATTGCAAGAATTAAAATCCTGAGCAAGTATACAGGACAAGAAGGAAGGGACAACACATGCTGAAGAATATTAACCTGAATCAGCTTTCAAAATTGAATGATTAAATAGAGTCCCTCTGCAAACACTCTCAATCAAAAGTAAAGTATTAACATACTTGCAAAGGAAACCAAATCAAATTATAACCTTTTTAATTCTGAATAAGTAACTAACTAGATTTTCATGGGCTGAGCAGCCTCTAACTAGCAGTAGGCAAGATGGTGATAGAGGGCACCCAGAGGGGGAAGCTTCTCTACACATAGGGAGGGAGACTTTGTTTAGGACATGGTATGGATCCACATGCAAGGGGTCTGCACCACCCAACCTGCCCAGAGGAGCCTGGCAGCTTTAGGACCATAGCCGTATGCCTCTAGAGAGACGGACCAGATGCAGACTGTAAACCGTCCCCTAAGACTCTGGTAGCCCGTGGCTTGAGCTGAAACAGAGAGTAGGCTTCGTTTCCTCCAGGTAGGGCCAGGGGGGCAGAATCAGATAGGTTAAGCCAGCCAACACAACAGATTTGTGACCCAGTCTTCAAGGCACACAAGCTGGCTGTAACGTCCACTTCAGGCAATTTAGAAAGAGAGGAGTTCACAGAACTTCATGACAGTTAGGAACAAGTAATTTAAGACCATATATCTGATTAAGTGTCACCTCTTCCTTAGCTGCACAATCCCCTCTCTATTGATACAGTACACAATTCCTTTGCTCAAATTTGTTTTGTCTAACTCAAGGGTTTATTACTTTCCGGAATTTGCAGAAGACAGAACACCCATACAGTGGGAAGCATGAAGTCTCAAACAGTATCAAAGATCCTATGCTCTCATCTGCACACAGGAAGAAACTGCATTGAATACTTGACAATAAGGGAAGAGACTTTCCTTGAACTCCCACCACTGCAACTAGGATGCATCATCTATACTGCTCCTTCCTCGAACCACCTTTTTGGCTTCCGAGAGGAGTAGCTTAACACCTTTCCCAAGCAGGAAGGTAACAGTCTTTCTAGTCTAGAGATTCTAGAAAATTAAGGGGATAAATATTCTTTGGCTTGACAACTGCCACACCTAGGGAAATACCAGTAGAGAGACTGTGGGAAGACACCACTGGGTCAGGCTTAGATTCTGCCCATACCTAGAAGGTGTTTCTACATGTCTAAGGAGCAAGTGTGTGACTGTTAGAGAAAAAAAACATCCTGTGCAGGTAGATAGCACTCATCTGCATAAATTTCCTGCTCCTCATTGTCAGATGAAATGCATTAACCCCAGTTATATTTTCATTGTTTCCCCGCAATTTTGGAAGAGCCATAAAGATTTGATGAACATCCTCTTTAAGCCCCATTGCTTGCAAGTAGTCAGAAGAACATCAGAACTCTCCTAACCAACCCAGTCCAATTTTGCCTAACCATTACGTGCCACTAATTAAATGCAGGGCCACATGCTTCAGCCTTCCCTCCCCCATCACAAGTAAATATACTGCTCATACACTATAACATGATAAGTGGGAAGGACAGCAGAAAGGAGATAGCTAGGAGCAGGCTACCCCAGGCAAAGAACCACTTCTTTTGCCTACAGACCTCTTCCAAATTATCCTGGGAAGCTGGCCAGATTAATTACCCTGGTAGACCACACACAGCCCATGGGTAAGCAGTCTTTCCCTTGAAAACTGACTTGAATTACAAAACTTTCTTGAAAGCATTGTCAAAAGTGCCAGGCTTGAAAAATAATGCTGCACAACTCTACCTTCCTTCAACTGCTGTCTTTTGAGTTGTACTAGTTTAGGATGCAACCTACTGCACTAGGTTAGCAGACTGCCGTTGGAAGGGCAGTACAGATCTGTAGGAGGGGAATTACAAAACTCACCAGATCCTAGCCTGCTGGCTGGATGACTTCCAGAATACAGAGTCTTTTTTAATCACAAACACATGTATGCATTTCCCACCATACTTTGAATCTCCCTGCCAGGTCCACTTTTTATGAATGAGGTATTGAAACCAGCAGGAATTTTGCTTTCACAGGGTCCAGAAATGGGGGAATTCTTGTGAATCTCAGATCCTGCCAGGAAAGAGATGCTAAGGGACCACACAATGCACACTGGATGAGGGCTGAGATTACCATTAACTCAACAAGCTCCTGGGAAGGCAGAATTTTGTCAGTTACGCACTTCAGTGATCATTTCTGGAAGCTTCCTTTGAATATCATGCAGAAAGGACTAGAATTTGACTGCCACATAAAGCTGAGCTTTCTTTGGGTACCCAAAGTGCTAAATGACCTTGCGAGTATCCTTACTATGGTACTAATTCTACTATGGTTGTTTCTCTCCAACCATATAGCCTCTGGGCACCATGTGATTTGTACAGGCTGGAACTGCTTTAAGGTGGCTCTCACTGTTCCAACCCTTTGTCCTTACATTATAGTCCACAGAAAACCACTTACATCCCTGCATGAAACACATGGACATGTGTCAGTTTGGTCTAAGAGTGAATTGTTCTAAGGTGCTGGACTGTGAAACAGAGCAGCTGTATTCCCTTACACCAGCTCTGCTGCAGGAAGGCAACCTCTAGCAGAGGGACAGCAGCAAATCACTGCAGGGCAGTCACACCAGAACTCCTGCAGCTGTTTCTCCGGGCATACAGAGGCCACAGCAGTCAGCCTTACGTCAATGAACAGCAACGGGTTTGATGACTCAGTAGTAGGCCCTTCAGGCCACACAGGGAGACTGAATCCAACCACCCTGAGAAAGAGAAGTGTTAAACAAAGTCAGGGAAATTCAGGGTCCAAGAAATAGCTTGGGTGAGAAGAGGATATTTAGTCCAAGGCAGTAACCCACAAGTCTGCCATTATTAAAAGGATTTAAACATCTTCCAAGGTTGCCTTCTTAGATATGGAAGAGAATTCCTGCTGGGGACATATGGACAGCTTCCCATCTTTATTTTCTGTACCTTTCAGGAATGTTTTCCACTTGTCTATCTGAATTCATTTTCACAAAGTACTTGACAGTCTGGCATAAGTTTGATATCCTTAGTTTAGTTCTTGCTAATTACACAGCACCTCAGCAACTGATTGTACACTAGTCAAATAAATCCAGAAAGGAGTTATCTCAGTAAAAAACTGTTTGCAGCAAACCAATGAGAAAAACTTTAAATCAGTGTTTATAATACTTTACTTACTGCTGGTGAAATTGCAGCAACTTAATTAAGACTATCTTGTTAAAAGCTGAGCAAAATCCTCTGCCAGAAAGGAGGCTTCAAAGTGGGTGGAAGAAAGAACATGATAAACAAGAAAGGCAGTACTGGTCTTTTGGCTACCTCCCATCAGAGAGTAGCAGGTGGTTCAGTGGAACAATTACAAACTTCCTAGGAAAAGGAAGTTTTATTTTCTAAAGACAAAAACCTTTTCCCGTGACAGAAACATCCTCCAAGAAAGTCTTAATAAAACTGCAAATACAGTGAAAGCCACTACTGTCTTCCTGACAAAGTGATAAAAGTCTTAAGTCACCAAGGAAAATCACTAGAAAACAGTCACCGCAGTGACTCTCAACTGTCAGGACACGATTTAAAATAGCCCACTTCCATCTCAAAACTTCAGTCTAGGCTGACAAAAGCTGAGCAAAAGGCTCAACAAATAGAGATGCTCTCTGGAATAAGGGAAGAAAAAAACCAAATCTAGCCAAAAATCGCCAAACTAAAACCACAACAGAGAGGCCAAGCTAAGCAAGACGAGTCTCAGCTTCAACCCTGACAAGAGTCAGGCATGACTGCTATCAACACTACACATCTTGAACGATAACTGAACCATTTGGCATCAACCGACCACTTGAGGAGCCCCTTTCCAGTGATCTTGAGTAGAAGATCCAGAAGCAATGAAAATATGAGATACTTGAACTTCAACATGAACAGACAAGATGAAGGAACCCAGTAAAAGCACAAAAGTTCTAAAATACGCTAAGTATATGGGGTTACATGATTTGTTATTTTTAAATATCCTCTTAAGAATGTAATAAATCTTTATATTCAGAAGTCATCACAAAATAAAAGCCATTTTAATAGATATATAAATATATATACAGGCAAATCTATCTCTTTCATGTGGGATGATTTAGAAATAAGAAAGGCAGATGCATATGCAAGAAATTCTACTAGAAAAAGCACCTCAGCATGACTAAGAAATACACAAAATATGGACCTGGCTGTGCAATACCTAGCTTCAGAGTTCCTCACAGAGCTCTGAGTGAGCTCAACCACCAACATCTCTGCATAACATTGCAGAATTAAGGCCTATTTTAAAGATCTCTAAACAAAACAGCCTGTGGTATAATCTCAATCAAAACCATGATGAAACCAAATTTAGGTTTGAAAAGTACTTTTTTTTTTTTTTTTTTTTTCAGAAAAAAGGCAGCAGTTACTCATTCAGACATGAGATATCACTACACTAACAGGGGAATGAAGTGAAAACATGATACATAACACCCTGAGCTCTAGGATTGTAATCTCACAGTTAACACCTGAATCCATATTTGCTGTTTGAAACCATCTCTAATTCCACACTATCTGAAGGGGTTAAAGCCGCCTGAGCTGATTTCAAAAATGGACAGCAGCAGTGAAACAACTAGTTCCCTAGACAGTTTAGCACTGATAGCTAATCTCTTGTTTCCTGCCTTTTTCTCCCCTCATTCTCTCAAATCCCAGCTTCAGAGGATGCAAATGAACCATTTAACCGGCTTCAGTGCTGTTTTCTCCACATCACATTAAAATAGTGGCATGTCAAGAACTCAGAAAGAAATGTCGTGCACCAGAAAAAGGATGTTTATGCTCTATTGTTACAAGACTTTCTGTCCAGTTCAGGATTAATTTCCAAATACTAAATATTTGACACAGCATTAGAGATTATTTGAGAAAAAGACAAAGATGTTTATGAAACATAGCAGATTCAGCTGGTGTTTTGAAACAAAATATAATAAGTGCTTCTAAGTAAACTACCATGTGTTTCTGGCACTCGGTATGTAGCATTTCAGAGAGACAATTTGAAACATGCAAAGGAAAACACACCAGCATTTACATTGCTAATTACTAAGCTCAGTAACCAGTGAGCATGGGTTTTCCATTAAAAAAAAAACAACACACACACTCAAAACAAATCAAATAAAAAAAACCCACACACACACATAAAAACACCACACACACACACAACACACAAAAGCTTTAGAGCTCCTTTCCTCTGCTTGGATACTCAGGTCTCCCTGAACACAGGGCAGTGCAGAGTTATTCAGACTCAGGTAAGACCTTGTAACAGAGTGAAACTGTTTCCTCAGAAGTACACAACTAAGTAGGTAAGGGCACTGGTACCACTTTGGCCTTTTGTTCCACTTTACAAAAGAAGGAAACTTGTCCATATGTCCACTGTAAATATTTAAATAAGATGCAGATTCTGCAGGCAACAGAAACCAAACAAAGTATTTCTGTATAATATGCAACTAACCAACCAAGGCTGCACAGACTTTCAAAGCAAGTTATGAGAATACAAGGTTTTTGATAGATTTAAAGATATCAACAGCCATTCAACTATTACAACTTTATATTACAAGGAAAAAGAAACACAAATAAAGAAAAAGAATTACTTACCAATACTACTGACTGCTTCTGCCTTAAGAGTGAATTACCTTTTGGATCCAGAAAGGGTATTAGGCAAGTTCTGGCACATATCCGCTGCACTGGCCAACTGGGAATTAGCAACACTTAGTCATCCACATCAAAAGCAGAATGTTCTTTTTTCCAAAGGTAAAGCCCACCATTTAAAACAAAAAAACCCACCCTTCAGTCATGTTTTAAGTAACAATACTGCTGCTGCTATTTCTGCCATGAGTTTTTCATCAGTTCTTGGCCACTTACATCTGTAAGGAGCCCATAAGGCGACAGCAAGCAATGCTCTCCTGGACAAGTAATTAGCAAAGTCCTGGTCCATCTAAGTTACAAATACAGATCATGCAGAATAGAGAGTGAGAGTGTGTGAGACAGAGGGAGGGAGGGAGACAATTAATTATAAATGCATCTAATTTGGCTATAATACAAGCTGCACATGTGGACTGAGAAAAGTCCACAGCCCGCAGTGTGTAAGCTGTCACCAAATTGCATTTTGCTAATAATTCATATCCATAGCCATCAAATTAAGCCAGCCAAAGTGCCACCTACCCAGGTAGCTATGCCAGCTGTGTTTAGATATCAGTTAAACAGCTACAGCTTGGTTTTGCTTAATATGATTTCTCTTAAAATTCTGACAGCTGGCTCAATGCTCTAGTAGTTTTTAGCCAAATTATTGCAAGGTTTCAATTTTCATCTTAAACCCTGCATATATAGGCATGTAATCACATTACGCTAATAAATAACCAGTGCTTTCAAGGTCAGCAGAGGAAAGGGATCAAAAAAATTGTACAAATCAAAAATATAAAGCAAAGTCTTAAGCAGGCACAAGTTCTACTTTATTTCACATTGATGCTCAGCACTGTTGGCCAAAGAAATGCTGGTTTGCTTTAATTTCTGCCATTCGTTTTGATATATCCTGAGGTACTGTGACCAGCAGGAGAACAACATTAGTTATGATGGAACATTTGCTTTCTGAGAGCTCTTAAATTCCCCAGATGTCCTCACTGCATATTTGGGTATGCAATGGTAGATATATACCTGAAGCAAACAAACATCAGAAAAACTATCTGTTTTATATGCACAACCTTACTGTTTATTCAAACAAGCTAGTTACCTGATAACAAAATATTTAAGAGTATCTGGCTGAGATTTTTCCTATTTCAAACAGAGCATTATGGTAGTAAGTATCATTTACACACATAGATAAATTGCTAGATCCGCAGTGACCTCAAAACTTAAGTATTTTATTAACAGAGTAGATTATGTCCCTTCAGAACTTGATACAACATCAGAGCCTGGTTCTTTCCAATGCAAATGCACAGGACCTATCACTTCTGTTAAAGGGATGTTCTTGTAACATCAGAGTCTGATATACACATGTAGCATAAGAATCCAGGCCACAGAGGAAAGCAGTATTCCCAGACTGATCAGTTTATAAATCATGTTATTGTCCAAACTAAAAAAAAAAACCAAAAAAAAACCCCATAATGCTTTGCTACCTCCATTAATTCAACGTGGTTTAAAAGTCTGATTCTTTTATTTTATTTTTTTTTACTACTTAGGGGGTTGGGGGGAAAGGAATAACTACAAATGTTCATAAGCACAGCTGCTGATTAATAACCATTCTTCTTGCACTTGAGATTTGTCTGCAGTTGGATACAGCACCCAAGCATCTGGATCTCTATTGGCAGCTTTGAGATTAGGAACTAAAGGTCGCCAGGATTTGGTTTGTGAAATTTTCTCTCATGAAATATTTTAATTATATAGCATATCACATTTAGTGCAGGAGAAGAAAATCAGATTAAGGTACTCAAATGCACAAATCTGATCATCTTTTTTATTCACTATGTATATTCTATCTCTGTAAAAATATACATGTGTAAGTGTATCTATCATCAACATTGGTATAAGAACTTCTTTCTTTCCTTAAAACTGTTAAAAATTATATTTAATTATTTGCACACTGAACTTGTATGCACTCCAGTAGGGAACGCAGAATAAGGCAGCATGTGACAGCAGCAAGCTCTAGGGAGACAGGGTTACTCCAGTAATAAATCCACCTGGACTTCAACAGATGCCATCTCCTGTCAAAGCTATTAAAATAACACTTGATCACTTGCTCCTGTTCTGTACCATGTACAGCATAATCAAGAAAATGACTTCTCAAGCAACTCTTATCTTCAGACATTACAATTTTTTACCCCTACACAGAACACTGACACTGTCTTAATTTTAAAGGCCAAGATACGGGAGGAAATTGCTAAACTCATCCAGCCTGGCACTAGCAGAGCCAAGTAACTATGATTCCAGGGTCCCATCCAGCAATGGTGCATTTGTATATCACACTGCTCTCTGTGCTTTGCGTGGCCACCATCTCCAGATAGCTGTGAAGAATCCACCTGCACACACACACACACTCGTACAGCACATATCTGTGTAGCAGCTGTGCAATAAAACACACAAGAAAACAGTGGGGTGAGCTGCTGAAAGGCAAAAAGAAGAGAGACCTGCCCAGGAATAAGCAAGATAATACACATGTGCCTGGAGCAAACACCAGACAGACTACTGCACAGCACAGCTTCAGAGACCCACTTCCCACCGTTCATCTGCCAAGCAAAGGCTGCTAATAGCACAAAGCCTAGAAATCACTGTGGATGTAGAAGAGTTACAAAGAATAGCATAAATTATTTCTCACCCCCCTCCAAAGTCACCACAAGTCTTCAATACAGAAAACTTTCCATCTTTTGAAAGTCAAAGTACACTAATTACGGTTATGGAAACATTCACCGTACACTGTTGCTTTACCTGTCTTAAGTCTCTTCTTCCACCACTGGACTAAAGACATGCTTGGCATGGCTGCTCAGCAATATCTGAAGATCTTAATACACCCATTCTACATGAGTACCAACTGAACAGAAGTTGCAGCCACAGCACTCAGCCAAGTATGAGTCGTGCCCATCACACTGAAAGCTTGCTGCATTGAAAGAGACAAGACTGCAATAACCTTGGGCCTTTAGGACAACAAATACTAATCACCAACTGACACCAGCAAGTCCTGCTTTCAGCAAAGTGCTTTCGGTTTTGTACGTGTCATCTCAAGAATCACCACATTTTTAATTGATTCATACACTGCAATGATTGCACCAAGGACCCTTATCTCAGACTTGTAAATCACTGGGTTTGCTGTGCAATAACATCAGGAGGAGACATTGCTAACAGTGGCTAAACACTACCCACAGTACACCTGTCAGACAGAAAAAATCATTTCAATTTTTTTTATATAGCAAGAATAAATTTATTGAGGAAAAAGGAAACTGTAGAACTTTATTGCTTCTATAATCGTTTTCAGTTATCTGATTCTTTCCTGTTTGACTGCACACACAAGTGCCTATAAACATCAATGGGAAGTACATGACAACTACCTGGGGAGAGGGGGGAACAACCTTCACTAATCTTCCCAACAGCTTTTAAAATTACCCTTTTTTCCCTTAGTTTTGGATAATTTATGTCCACATAGATAATCTGAAAAAAAAGCTGTAGCCTGTAAACTCTTACAGTGTAAACTGGTATGTATTTCCTTATAGCAAAGGATACTACCTCATTTAATTTGTTTTTAGACCAACATACACTGTAATATTTGCTGGTATCAAAGAGGGCAGATAATGTAATCAGTGACTTTAATAGGCAGTAGGGAGTTGTGCAATATAAGGAAAGCACAAATGTTCTATGACCACAGGTTGCACCTGACCACAAACACCTGGATAAGAGTCTCTCAACCCTGGAAATAAGGTCACCACCCCACCACCACCCCCCAAAACACACAAAAAAACCAAACAAACACACAAAACCACAGCAAAGAACAGAGCAGCTGTTCTACATATGAATTAAAACTCAGCTTGATTTATCACAAGACACCAGAGGAAGGTGGCATCAAAAATTTGTAAAAACATAGTCAGAAATGGAAGAGGGTGGTTGGCCTGTGTTGCACAGATGCACAAGGTGTCAGGCACTAGTATGCAAGATAAAAACGTGCCAGGGCACTCTGAAAGAGCGTGCAGTTCACAGATGACACACTAAGAGCATCCACATCCCTGGGAAAATTATTCCCCAAGCAGAAACCATTTTGGATTGATAACAGAGCCAGCTATAAACCTCTCTCAGAATTAGATCTGTCTTTTACTTCTCAATTCCAATACAAATAAAAACTACAGTTTTCTATCCCTATGACTGATATGGATTTCACATAGGTCCAGCACTCTACAAGGTGTGACAAAGTGGGAAATACCTGTATCACTTTATGAATATTTTGCATAGCTCTGCTTGACTGTTTGAGACAGACAGCTTGCTGTAGGTAAGATCAAAGAGGGGTGTAGGAGGAATCTGACAAGAAAGAAAAACTATGACCTAGATAAGGAGCATTCCAACAAACATTCAAACTACAACAGACAGGCTATTAGCTGTGAAGAAACAACCTGTCTGCAGACACCAGTTACATGGCTGCTTTTCAAAGCTAAAGGAAGAGATACAAGATAAATAAACAAACAAACATAACAAACCATTGGTCTGTTAAAGGAAGGGAAGAGCAAGGCCACACTGACACTTTCAGAGCATACAGCAGTCAGCAACCAATCCAACCTGCAAGTGCTAAAGTCAGCTGGCATGCAACCACCACAAGGAAAGGTCAAAGGTGCAGTAAATGCACAAAGGCCCTTCCTTTGGCTACTATCGGGTGAAGAAATGAATTAATGTTTTCGGCATTGCACAGACAAATCATTTTGCTTACCCTACTGGGAAAAACTGCTCTAGCAACAGACGGCAAGGCACCTAGGCAGATGAGAAAGGTAGTCTGACATAGTGCAGAAGCATATTAGCACTGCAGACAGCATCATTACCAACATTAACTAGTCAAACAGAACATTAGCAACCAGGCTTGAGATCCAGAGGCAGTCCAGCCAGGCGGAGCAGAGCTCAGCCACAGCCAGCTAATGTGAAATACTGCCCTCATGTGCACCAAGGCTAGACTCTGCACGCCAGTCCAACCCACGGCAGGTGCCCTGAGCTGGCCAGGAACTAAACCACGGCTGTAGGCATCCAGCTGAGTCCTTGTAACTCTCTCCATACGAGCTGTCAGAGATAGGGGAAAGCAACATTAATTTCTTACCCACTTCCAAGGAGGTGCAAGAAGCATACAGGTGTTAATTGCTTTCTTCCCTACCTGCTTGCCTTCTACGATGAAAAACACTTTATGCCACGACCATGTCTCCCTTGGCACAGAAGCAACATGATGACCATTACCTGACCAACAGGATCAGTCAAACATATCCTAGAAACCTCTAGAGTACTTCTCAATGCAGTGCAGACTGATGCTGCCCAGGACAGTCAAATGTTTAGCCAGTTTTATTTGTATTCAAGCTTGCCTAATACAAATTTTGTAAAATGAATTGTTCTGTTCCCTAAATATATATATATATGAAGTTCTATTGGAATGTGCTTCCTTGTCATATACCTCCCTTAAAATGCTGAGCCCAAGGCCAGATTAGTTCTGCTTTCCAGATTCCAGTCTTGTTTTTCTCTGGGTGAATATGGGCGTAAGCAGGTTGACAAAGAACACAGTGAAACCCTCTTTAGGAGGAATGAAGGTCAAAGCAGCAAGTTTTCTGCTCCACCAGCAGCAGTAGAAACACTATGACATGTTCTGCATAGATAACGATTACAGTTTATATTCACATATTCACATTTGCAAACACTCTCCTGGTAATATGATGAACAATACCTGTGGTTCCTCTCAATGAACTATGCTTTCAAAGTTGTCTTCTCTGAACAGCTGGAGGAATACTGGTCTCCCAGTCGTCAGGCAGGCCATAAAACGTAAGACTTACTGACAGTCTAAAAAAAGCTTTGTTTAGGTACTACACAACAGAGCCACCTTCTCACAAGCCATTGCCAGCCCCATGTTGCAGGGAGATTTTTATGCTGTCAACTTAATAATGCAATAAAAGGCAGAGGACAGCTTTAGTTATAAGTATCAAAATATAAAATTCTACTACAGATAGTGCTGGGAAGATAAAGTCTCTTCTCACAGACTAGAAGTGACAGCTTTGCATTAGAAAGCAGCAGTAGATATCCAAAAGCTCCAGGAAAACCTGTAGTAAAGGCACCAAAAATCAAAGTGCAGCTGCTCTTTTTACTGTTTAAATCATTATATATTAGCAACAAATCTTGTTGTTGGCCAACACTCAGAAATGGCATATGGCCAATAAAAGGTTCAGTGGAGTTTTCCATCTGTCACTGAAATCAGCTATGGCTCCAACTCATACATAGTAAGTTTAATGTCATAATTATTTGTGTACTAGACATCAGCCATTCAGTCTAACATAATCATTTGACTACACAATTTGCTAAATATACTGCCCAAACAAAGCACTACATAACCACATAACTGAAATGCATGAGGTGCATTTATAGTATATAACGCTAGCACTAATAAGAGGTAAGTGTGTGAGTAGAGGGTGCTGTCTTGCCACAATAGGCTATGCAAATAGAAACACACTGAAGTATCCTCTTGGTATGTAACAGACACAGGAAGAGGCAGCCATGCTCTTATTAAAAATCAAACACATGCAAGACAACAAGTCACGTGAGCGGTCACCACATCTTTTTTTGCACCCCTGCTTGTCCATTACAAATACTAAGCACGTGGATTTATTTTGCTGTCTTCGCTGTCCTGCCAGCATAAGAAGGCTGACAGACTAAGCTTTAAACTGCTTTGCTTCACTATAGGTCCAGGAAATACCTTCGTAAGAGCATTGTCTGAGGTTTTTTTAAATTCTTTCTACAGCATATTCCATTTTTTAGCAACTATGGAAACAACAATGGTATTTTTTCTCCCTCCCCCACAGCACTCTGGTGCTATGAATCCTGCCTGCACTGATAGGTCTTTAAGGCTGTATTTAGACCTGGATTTTCCAGACACCCAGAATTATATTTCAGTCAGCCAAGAGTCACAGTCTGCTTGGCCCCAGATTTGGGTGCAGGCACAAGCATATTTTTATTTTCTAGTTCAGTCAGAAAAATGTGTAACATTCCCAAATGCAGAACTTCAAAGGGAGGGGGCAAAAAGATGTTCTAAACTGTGCTAGAAGCAAGAACATTTTTGTTTGTGCAAGTTTGCAACAGTACTCTTCCTCTTTCCTAAGCCTCACTGCTCTGCATTTGCTCCAAGAGAACTGCCAAAGTAGTTTAGAGCTACTGGATCTGACCTATGGCTGGCTTTTAACATTTATAACCTGGGAAGCTGGGAGCACAGTAAAGAGGGATCCAGGAATTCACTGAAACTTTTTGTAATATTTATTAATCCCTCTGTGGTTTGGTTAGAGCTGGCACAACTTCACAGAAATAAGCTAATTTGCACAGAAATGGGCTTAGGGCTCCAACAGATGATGGCAGTTCACAAGAGCAATTTTTACTGCAAACAAGGTCCTATCCATAATGCTGTTTTGCTCATCAGAACAGGGAGAATAAAAACCAAGTATCTTTTAAAAAACAATAAAAAAACCACCTCAAATAACTTAAACGCTCAACTCAGATGCCTAAATGTTAGTTATCCTTATTAGCAGTGGAAACTTAGAGTACCCAAGACATGTGAGGCTAGCAGACATAGCAGGGCAGCAGATGAAAAGACAGGTAGGATACCCTCGAGTATCCAGAGGTCAAACACCCACAGTTATGGAACTGAACTCTATAACACATTTAAATTCTTGGGCAGCAGATATCCCATTAAGCACATCCAGTATTCAATATCTCAAGGACGATTAAACTGAACATTACCCTGGTTTCAGATGGGATAGAGTTAATTTTCTTCTTAGCAGCTGGTGCAGTGCCGTGTTTTGGAATTGGTGTAGGAACGATGTTGATAGCACACTAATGTTTCTGGTTGTTGCTGAGTAATGTTTATCCTAAATCAAGGACTTCTCAGTTTCTCAGCCTTGCCAGTGAGAGGGCTGGAGGTACACAGAACATTGGGAGGGGATGCAGCCAGGACAGCCAACTCAAATTAGCCAAACGGATAATCCATATTGTAAGACATCATGATGAGTATATATAAGCTAGGGGAAGACGACGGAGGGAGGGGACTGGAGTATCCAAAGGTCAAACACCCACAGTTATGGGAACAAGACTGGAGTCTATAACACATTCAAATTCTTGGACAACAGATATCCCATTAATCACATCCAGTATTCAATATCTCAAGGACAATTAAATGGAACATTTTTAAAGCCTATTTAAATTTGCATAATTTTCTTTATTGTTTCTGTAATATTGAAAGAAATATTTAAATCAGAGAGCATACAAAAAAAGTATTTCTAAGCAGGGCTTTTAAAAGCCTTGAGTCTTGCCTTGCCAATTGTTTGTCCTGTCTTGAAGGTTAGAGATTGTGCAAGGTATCTTACCAAAGGCATCAGCTCGTTAGAGTTGATGTCAGATTAAAGTAGAAAAAAAGGTCGAGGAAGTCCAGGAGACATAAACAAATCCCAGAAGGGAACCAAAGAATACACTGTTCACAGTGTAAGGACAGTTTCCCTCACCTCGAATCAGAGGGGTCTTCAAAACTAGGAACTGTTAAATTGAGTAGAAGAATCAAAGTGGGCATGGTCAGTGGTCACTTCAAGAGGAAAGCAGAGGGGAGGAAGACCAGACACTTTATTTACATAAAACATACATAAATACACCACTCCCGCACAGAAAGAAAATAAGCATAGTAGGGAATTAAAAAAAAAACAAACTAGCAGTTTACACTACCTAGAAAATGACCAGTTCTAGGACAGCTGAATGTTGCTAAATACTCTTCTGCACTTCATTCATTAGTCTGCTAATGAATGTTGGTGTCCCTAAATTGCAAGGGAGCACAGGAGCACAGATGTACACATTCAACTCTTCCCCTAGGAGACACTGCTTCCTCCTTACTATTGACCAGAGGATTGTATTTGATCTCTCAAAGTTTTCACAGGAAAAGACACACCTAAAGCTATTCCTTGATTCCAAGTGATTTTGCCTTGACTTCAGCTGGCATAAACACCATAAAAGCACAATGAGAGGCTCCACATTCTTAGCTCAGCCCAGCTAACTTCAAACGCTAACAAAGATGTATTTCCACTTAATGCAAATTATATAGTGGGGAAAATGTGGAGCTAGTTCACAAAGGTGAAGCTGTCACCACTGCTTCTCCTCAAACAGATGGGAAAATAGGGCGAAAAAAACTTGACCATTTAACTACAGATTTCTCAGTGTGGCAGATGAAATTCAGCAACAGCAAACTTGAGAAAGGGAAATACCAGCTTTACATTTATAATGACTTCTGAACCAGCTATTCTCATTCAAGTGCAGAGGGTCAGGGCTGGACGTAACAGATTAGAGCCAAAGCAAGTGAAAGCAGATCCACTGGATTCACCAGTAGTCATCAACAGAGTGTCTATTCCATTTCTAGTTGATCCACTTCCTTATTTCCTCATAATTTTTTAACTCCTACTGGTGGCTTCCAGCCTGTTACACTGGATCAGCTATTCATTCAGTCAAGCTCTAGCTGAGAAATCTTTGGCAATGGATAGGAACATCTAAAAATTATCCAGGAAAAGATAAGCTGGGAATTGCTTGTAAAAAATGTTTATCAGTAAACCAGTCAGTACTGAAACAGCTTTCTTGGAAAGCAGGAACAACACAGCAGCTGGGGACCTGGCTGCCATTTCCATCCCCTGCTTACAAGAACGGTCCATGGAAGAAGTCATGTAAACTTGCATATACTATGCACATTTCTCCACTGCTGCTGATTACACTTAGTAGTGACAACTGACCAAAACAAAATTATGTTTCTAGTGGCTAGGGAACAGATGCATAAGCTAGAAGCTTTCAAAATTATGAGAAAACCTGAAATCATAGAGAATTCATGCTATGTGAGAAAATGAGAAACCAGCTTTAGTGACATTAGGATATAACAATCATTCTATCCTGAGGGGAAAAAGTTTCAGCTCTATCACATCAGTTCCTCTGTCATTACAACATGTTTCTTGTGAAAGATACAGTATTAGCTAAATATTCTGTGCTAGCAATTAAGACATCAATATGTTCATTTTTTAAGGTCTGATAAGAACTTAAAAGTTGCCTTAGAATATTAAAAGCGTTATGTTCCAGCATATACAGCAAGTACAGAATTACTGTTAAACGTGAGGGTTTAAATATTCTTCATTTCACAGTAGAGCTTTTTAAAGTTAGCATTGTGAAGGAATAATCAGTAGTAACTCACCAGCAGTTTATGCAAGCTTGGGAGAAGCTAAATCCTCTGACAAAACAGAAACTGCATTTCTAGTGATGAGATATCTCATGAGGAAGCAGGGGGGGACTGCACCAAAGCTCTCTAAAGAGACACATTCTTAGAGTTTGCAAGAATTTTATGCTTCAGTTGTCTGCAAGGCTCAGTTTGAGCAGTAATAGTTCTGTCATCCCTCCAACAGAAGCACCGAATTGATTTTGTTCGCTCATTCTCATGTAAAGTTTACAGTGTTTCCAGAGGAATGGCAGGCGTCTGCACACATTCTATAACTTGTATATTAGTCTGGATATAATTTACATGAACTCTACCCAAAGTATAAACTGGGAGAACCAATTTATTGAGAAGTTCCAGCTGAATTTCAGCCAGTTTTCATAAACTCCAAGTTCACAGAGCTATCTACCTAGGCTATCTTTTTGGCATGCAGCTCTGTTTTGGTCGCTCAGCTACGTTTTACCAGAATTTTCTGCTCTTCAGTTTGCTGCCCTCTCTCCCCCCACCCCCTGTTCATTTCAGAAGACACAACAGGCTTATGCTTCATTGTCTAGCCAGGCTGCCACAAAGGGCCCTGCTCCAACTCCCGAGAAAACTGTTCTCCACTCCCCCCTTTTCCTCTCCTCAGCAAAAGCACAGCCAAAAAGCAACCAAGCTATTTTTTATCCTGCTGGCCTCACCTCTAAGGCTGTACAGGGGTGAGGGGAGGAGGAGAGAATTTCCAGGAGCATATCACAACATGCTCAAAGTAACAAAAGGTTAGCATCACAGATACTGCACCAAAGCCTGAAGGTACTTTAAAATGCAAGGAGTCTCCTCTAGACTGATGCACAGTAACATGACTACTACACAAGTAGTATTTTGCAACACACTTTCAGCAATCAATTTCTGAAACAAAGACACATCCTCAAACCAACAACATCATATTACATTGTAAATAACATTAGTACATGCTGATGTTATCTGGTGAAACAACTTGGTAGCCTATAAGATAGAATTAGGTGTCTCTTCTCTAGTATGTCAATAATAATTATTTTTCTAATGCTTGTTCAGTTATAGGAATACATGAAAAGAAGCAATTGCATTGGAGAAAACTTGTTTTGACATTGTTTATATACAGACACTTGTGTACTGAGAGTTTGGTTTATCTCCCGAGATATCACTGAGGTTACAGAACTTGCAGGCAATAACCATAAGAATAATATTATAATCATAAGAATAATTATTTCCATTTTATTTATGTAGAATGTAAATTCCTAAGTACTTGCAAACTCAAGGTCAGCTGAAAGTTGGAAGAGCAGCTAGACTGTTTCATTAGCAAGACGATGAAAAACAACAGCAAGTCTTTAACAAACCCAGCAGACTGAAACCACAGAGTCTGTGACATACAACCTTCAATGCACATCTTTATCTCCAAAACAGTTCAAGAGAAGTACACTGAAAGGATGGCAGGCAGCGGATGAAGCCAAGCCTCAAGACAGCCGGGCGAGAACTAAAGCAAAAAAAAAGTCATAGAAAACACAGACTTGTAAGGCTGGAAAAAACAATTGTATACTCCAGTGTAAGCACAAGCATAACTGTTTGTTGAAGGGTCTGTGTCAACAGGAAGAGGAAAGAAAACAAGTGGAAGCCAAAGTCACTGAGAAGGACCAGAAGTCCTTGGTGCACAAAACTGGCAGGAAAAGAGAAGCTTAGAAATTGCAGGCAAGGAAGCAGTTTTCTTCTTTCTGGTTCTCCTTTGACCACAGAAACACAACCTTGCATAACGGTGGGGGGTGGGGGGGGCAGAACATGACACCACACTACACAAAAACAAAGAACAAAACAAGCCTTTATCAAAGAAATATGTAACTCACTCACTGCCAGTATGTAGTCTCCCATATGTTTTTTTGGTGTATTTACCTGCCCCACTGACATAAGAACGTATTAGAAATAGAAGAGATGGATGTGTATTTGGTCTAAACGTAAACTGCTGAAAGAATGGAACAGAGCAACCTCAAGTGACCATGGTGCAATGTTACTGTTATCCATAGGACTCCCCTGACAAACCTCAACATTTTGCTCCAATTTTTTGGCCATCCTGCATGCAAACTACGTGCTTGAAATATACTGGCTCTATTTGCAGAGCATCCACAATTTTCTCTCCTTTTTTAATTATGTGCAGGCTTCTGAGCTTCACAGACTTAAAATGTTCTAAAGCACTGGGTATATTGAGATACTAAATGAGAACTACACAAAGAAGCTTCTCTACAGGATTATTACTGGCTAGCAACAGCCCTGCTCTCCTGGTATATATAGGTGTATTTATATATAGGCAGTATATATAAGCGCATCTAGCCTTAGTGACAAGATTTTCTGGTGCGATCAGTCTAGAAAGTCAACCACCATAAGATGTTCAGTTTCATGATACCACAAGCACTGACATCTACAATACATTCCAATTGTCTTAACGAGGACTTTTAACCAAAGGAAAGCAGTTAACATGGAGAAGCATTCAAATACTGCTGGAGAAGTTCTTACTGACTTAAACCTTAAAAGCATTTAACCTGGGGCATTTCATTGTCAGTTTGAGAGATTCCTTCAATGTCCTGACCAGACAGATGATCAGACTACCCAGTAAGCAAGCTAAGACCATGAGAACTACTGTAGAGCTTCACCAAAGAGACAGCAGAGGAAGTGAGAGGGGTCTTCGGGCCCCAAGATGGGAGGCACAATTTTCCACACTTGAATTAACTGGGAAAATGAACAGATTCAACCTTCTGCAATTAACAATACAACACTCTCCTTTTAGCAGTCATTCACCTGAGAACAAGCAAGAAAAAAATTTGACAAGGAGTTTCTAGGTTTTTTGACATTGTAGGTAGCCCCAAGTCAAGCTGTGCCTTTGTCAGGCTACAATCCACACTATCACAGGGAGTGACTTTACTCCACAGCTGGCAATGAAAAATACTCCACAACTACAATCCCGACAGAAAAGAGCAGCCTCAACAACTCCCCACCCTCACCTGCCTCCTCCAGACTATGTAACCTGAGCTTCCATGGTCTGCCTGCCTGCCAAATATAACCTCATCACTCACTCTGAAATGACTGAAATACAGCTGGAGGCAACCAGACAGCACAATCAAAAAGCTGTAAGCTTCCTGCATTTAGCTCACAGATGCATGAACACTGAAGTCTAATTACGGACCACCTAAGAGCATACACCATTCACAGCTTCACAGATTAGGGTCAATAGAAACCGTTCACCACACGTGCAAGGTCAAAACATGAAGTCCTAGAATATATTTGGCTCATGCAAGCTTTTGCTGGCTATCACATGCCATTCTTTCACAGCCCAGCACCTTTCCTGGTTGTCTCCAGGGATTGCAGCTGAGTTGTATCATCCAGTGATCTTCAGAGGTATTCACAACAAAAGCATTTGGCTCTTGTGTACTTCAGGAAGCTAAAGGTCAGAAATCAAATTCTTCCCTTTGAAACTGTACTAAAGCCATGAATCAACCCATCACCCCTTCCTCAAGTCATGAGATTAACTTTGAAATAATACTGCAATGTGTTTATTTGCCTCCAGCGTTAGATGTTCAGATTCCCATTTTTAAGCTTTCTCTACAACTATTTATTCGAAAGAAAGAGGAAGCAAGCTAGGATTCTTGTCTGGCTAATGTACATCAAGCTGATGCTTTAAGAAAAACAGCAGCCATCATGAGAGTTGGCAACTCTCAAATCACTGGTTATGGAGGAAAGAATATTAAACAGATATCATCAATCTATCTAGATCCAGGAAGTGAGCCATGAAATGCTGACAAAGGGGAATATCTGGTCTGACAATGACGGCATATTTATCTTTTAAATGAAGAATAATGGAGTTACACTGAAGAGACTCATTTTAACTTTGCAACAGTAAAATATCCATCTCATCACCTAAGGGTGATATCTGAGCCCCTCAGGGTAAGAGAACTTATTCCATCAGCTCTTTTAGAGACCACCAATTTACAGAGATAGTTACTCTAGCCTTCAAAGCAGCCACACGAACAGCACAAACAGAAGAAAAGGAGTATGGAAACCAACCTGAACAGCGCTAGCACAGCCTCCCATTGCAGCAGTAGGCCAGGCAGTCCGTTCATCCTCAGCTTCTTTTCTACCAAGTAAGGATAACACCAGATTACCACAAGAATGATGGGGTTTGAGGGTTGGTTGGGCTTTTTTTGAAGATGAAAACTTCTTCACCCATTTTGTTTCCCAGCACATTAGGCCTCGTGACTTGACTAGGAGCATAAGTGGTGTATACATGAAAAGAACACCACTGTGCACAGGGCCCCCATACTGGGACAGGAGACATAACACTAGGGTACAGCTAACACCAAGCTGCACTCCTGCCAGTGCTGGGGCTGCATGAGGGCACTCATCCAGATCCAGATTGAGCTAATTTTCTACAGACCACTTACAAAAACAAACCAACCACCCAACCAACCCCAGAAACCAAAAACCATAAAGGAAAGGATGACACAGACATGGAGCTGTAGTTGAAACAGTAGGTTGCTGCTTCAGTTAGAAGGAAAATTGCAAGCACTTTTATCATTAAGGAAGCCAGAGAAACTCAGCCTTCTTGTACAGGTACATACAATCACCTATACCTAAATTAGCTACAGATCATTTACTAGGATCTTTACCTCCTTTCCCCCACCCCCCCAGCATGACCAGAACCCAGCCCACACAAAAATTTTCTTGTTGCTGTTGTTGCTTTAAGCTAGTCATGAATTCATCATGCCATCCCCATATCTTTTCTATCCAAAAACTGGATCCTACCAACAACTACTCCCACTCCCCTTAAGTTCTGATAAACTCACCTGCTTTTTTCCTTCACTATCCGTGTCCTGTTTCCTAAAATTATGAAGAAAGTGGGAAAGAAAAACCTCAAACAATACTAAGCAAATCTATTGCTTATAGAAAAACTCCTTGGACTTTCACAGAAACACTAAAGTCCTACCCCACTCACAAGAAATTTACTACCTGCTGTGTGGAGACACAACAGCTGATCCCAATGAACATTTTCTCCCACCTGCCCCCTAAATAGCAAACAGCTGGAGTCAGACCTCTGGACAGCCCAACCTCCTTTTGGGGGTAGCAAAACAAATCCCTGCCCTCAACCGAATGTGGCGTTCAGCAGTAGCTGGGAAAGTTCACTGGGAAAGAAGCTACAGCTGCTGCAGTTTGATGCTGCCTTACCTGTTAAAGAATTTTGTGCTTGGGCAGCCATAAGAGCCTTCCAGTACATCCCAGTGGGTGGCAGTCTGTCAGTATTAGCACCCTGACTAGCAAACAGCTGCCCCTGTCTCTCCTTCAGAAACTCTGAAAAATTTATTTATTTATTATTTTTACTAGTAAAGACAGTAGGGCTTTATCTTAACAGCAGCCCAACAAATGCAGCAGCATGTGTTACATATGCAGCAGTAGTTGACCCACCTCAGCTTTGCAGAATGCTCTCTTAGACTGAAATAGCTCAGACCAGGCAGGCAGCCATGCTGAGGACAAAACACTCTCTGACCATCAGTATTCTTGCACTGGGTCAACCATGCAGATAGGTAGCACGTGGTTCCTCATGCTAGGAGACTAGTTTT
This sequence comes from Falco rusticolus, assembly GCF_015220075.1. Taxonomy (NCBI): domain Eukaryota; kingdom Metazoa; phylum Chordata; class Aves; order Falconiformes; family Falconidae; genus Falco; species Falco rusticolus. Next base: position 15,384,371 of record NC_051193.1, on the reverse strand, counting down.
TTGGGTTGGGTTTTTTTTTCTGTTTGCTGCTCTCTCCAGGGTGTGCTTGTCAAGGAGAGGATAGCAGAGCAACCTCACTCACAACTTCTCAGCAAACTAAGTGGGTTTCACTCTTCAGTAAAATCAAAGCTCTGGCTTTGTTTCAGCTATGCATGGAGAGGGGGTGTCTATAGTAAGGAATTAGAGCTTGAACTCAGAGCAAAACCAGAGCACAGTGAAACCCTCAGATCCTGAGATGACATGACTGAGCTTTCCTAACTACATGGCAAGCGTGTTGCTGTACCAAAGAACTTGTTCCCATCAGAAGCATGCTTGTAAGCAACTTAAAACAGTAAGAACAGTCCATCAAAAAACATCTAATTGACATGAAGCAGCTGATATTAGAAAACTGTGGTGAGGTTTTAAGAGTAGGCAAATAATAAGCGGTAAGGAAGAAAGGCAGTGGCAGGGAAGCCGCTTACCTTGATAACGAAACCCTTTCTGTTGACCTGTGTAAGGAAAGTGCCGCCAGTAATTTAGACAGCAAAATTTGTACCCTTTTGCTCTGGTGCAAAGTGGGATTCAAAAGAAAATCCTTAAATCTTTCCAGATGAAAATGATTTATTTTCTCCTGTAAAGCAAGAGAAGCAGCAGCTGCTGTAACTCTGCTTGCAGTCTGCTTTTCAGAGAGTACACAGAACTCATTTCTGAAAGTTAGTTGTCATCCCTAACAATCTTGTCCATTAAAATCATTCTTGGTCTGGTAAAGAGCATTCTGGGTCACAGAGGGGTCAGGAATAGGCAACAGTAGTTGCTGTAGAATTTGTTGTTCCAGAATTTTTTTCTCTGAGAGCCAGTGTTCATATTCTAATGGCGGACATACCGTTCTGTTTGGTTCAATCCAGAAGAAAAATATGCACTTTTACACCTTATCTCTCCTCCTGTATCCTAGAGAGAGGCTGATCACGTATTAGCCAAACACCACAGATGCAAGGAATGAGAAGAGTTTAGAGGGATTAGATGCAATGAAGCAAAACAGTATTTTCCGGTTTGCACTTCTTTTTCACAAAGACAAGCATCAGCCCTGCACCAAACAAATTATTAGTAACAATGCAGGCACCTCAAAGTGTCACTTGGCATAAGGGGGTTGGAAACGTTGGGGGAGACAGGTCCAAGGGCAATGCGATGGAAGCATGACTCTGAGAAAGCAGTGGCTGGGGGCAGCGGGGGGAGCGGCTTTACAAAGCCATCTTGCTAAAAGGCTGTATTTTACTATTTAATCCTCAGTTACACACATGACTTCATTGTGAAAAGGTCAGCAGACAAAGCGGTTCAGTGAAGCGGGTCTGAAGGGAGGGCCTGTGCGGCAGGTCGCGGCTGCGCTCCCGCCCGGTCCTTCGGCCAAGCAGCACCGCGGTCCCCGCCGCGGGGCCGGCCCGGCCCGGGCAGGTCGGTGGGTCCGTGGGAATAAAGCGGGGGAGGAAGGTTCGGTGCACTTCCTGCCGCTGCCCACCCCCGCACGGCAGCCCTAGCCCGCACCACAGGCCCCGCAGCCACGGGCGCGGCCCCGCGCTCTCCTCACGAAGGCGAAGGGGGGGCGGCGGCTGAGGCGGGAACGCGGGCCCGGGCCGGGCGCGCGCGGAGCTCAGCGCGGCCCGCGCGGGGGGTGGCCGGTGCCCATGGGAGGGGGGGGGCGGGGGGCAGGGGGCCGCCCTCACGTGACCCCGCCGGCCCTAGCGCCGGCCGCCGGCCGCCCGCGCTCAGAGCCGCGCTGGGAGCCGCCGCGATGCGGGCGCTGCTACTGCCGCTGCTGCTGTCCCTGCTGTCCCTGCCGCGCGCCGCGCGCGCCCAGCGCCTGGCCGCAGACGCAGGTAGGGAGCGGGGGGCGCTGCTGCCGGACCCCCGCCCGGGCCCGCCGCACTCGCCCGCGCTGCCACAGCCCTGCCGCCGGCGCGGGCCCTCGGTGCGCGGGGAGGGCTGGGCTGCAGGCCCCCGGCAGGTGGGCGCTGCGGGGCGTAACACCTTTGCGCGCAATTTTCAGCAAACGGGACCGGCTGCGTCCTTCCTTCATCGGAGTTTCCTGAAGGATTTTTTACACCGCAGGAGAGGAAGGATGGAGGGATCGTTATCTATTTCTTAATTATCCTTTACATGTTTCTGGCCGTGTCCATCGTGTGCGACGATTACTTCCTACCCTCGCTAGAGATCATCAGCGAATGTAAGTGAACATCCCCCGTCTTTTCCCTGCAAAACTAAGCACCTCTTTGTAGAACAGTCTCTTTTTAAAAAGCTTCCAAGTTACAAGTGCTCCGCGGGCAAAACTACGTAAGTTTCAGTGTCCGTGCATAGACCTACCAATACAATATTTAATTTGATACAATATGTTGATAGGGATTGAAAAAAATCCATACTCTGATTAGACTTTGCACAGGCAGTCGTTTAAAATTTGCTTTCCTTGTGCCTGGAGGAAAATGGTAAACCTTCCTCGGGATTACCTGAGCTGATGGGCGACTCTGGGGTGAGCAACAATGCGTCCAGGCTGCCGGCAAAAGGGAAAAACCACAACAGGGAGGGAAGGGAACCAAACCAAGAAACCAAAACTCTCCCTATATTAAAAACATGGGAATTAAGTACATTGCCAGTTCCTGTATTTCTCTAAGTAGTCAGCAAGGAGCAGGATGACCTACTGTTTACATATTAAAGGCAGGATGCAGGAGGGGGAGGAATACCACGGATACAACTGTCCTAAGTAGTCTAACAAACCTGTAATTAATTCCTCTGAACTATCACTGAAAGAGATGGTCTTGGCTGAGAGTTCAGTATTTCATTGCCAAGAATTAAAAAAAAAACAACCCACCCCAGGGAAACTTATCCCTGAACACTGGAAAACATTTTCCAGACCAGAACACTTACAGAAAATGTAAGCTTAAACACTGCTGTACAGCTGTATTTTATTGATGATAAATAAGCATTTGTCAGACTTTTTTCCACAGTTAGCCACACACCCCTGTGCTCAGCGGGCAGAACTCAATCCACAATGTTGGTTACATTTCAGAAACAGTCAACTTACCAGAACAAAAATTTCATTTCACTCAAGCAAGACACAGGCTCTTATACTGTCCGTACGAAGTGAAAATTTGATTTTAAGATCGTAGCACTGGCTTGAATTTAACTAGTATTTCTGAAGACACAGTAGCATGGATTTCCCTGGAAGATAGATAGACTTGACATGGATCATGTAGCAATATCACACCAGAGTCCAAGGACTCTCCCCACAATTATTACCCATATAAAACAGATAAAGCCTGCACACATATGCCTATTTTACGTTTCAAGATCATGCCCAAGTCTCTTGTATTATCAGTACTTTTCTGGTATTTACACTGATTTCTGTAATAAAGTTAGAAATAAATTAGCCCAATAAATGAGGCTGTGTTCTCAATGTATTATTTTACCAATTTCAAATAAATGTATTAACTGTATGAAAGTAAGCAAACTTCATTCTATTAAACTGCAGTAGCTTCTAACATTATACACTAATGCAAGTAAAGGGTACAGACTACTTTAAGTTATTTTATTCTTCTTTTAAGCAATTATTTTGCTCTATCCTCAGGCCTTGGCCTCTCTCAGGATGTTGCTGGAGCAACTTTTATGGCTGCTGGAAGCTCTGCTCCAGAGCTTGTCACTGCTTTTCTAGGTAAGAGACATATGTTTTGATTCCTCAGAATCTAGAATTCTTTTCCTTGCATGCCAAACTGAAACATACCAGGGAGTCATTTTCCTTATAGGAGTCTTCGTGACAAAGGGAGATATCGGCGTCAGCACCATCCTTGGATCAGCAATCTATAATCTTCTTGGTATTTCTGCAGCTTGCGGGCTGTTTTCCAGCGTGGTATGTATCAACTCTGATAGTTCTGCTCCTAAGAGCCAATGGTTATCCTTTCTCATTTACCAACAAAAGCCAAGAGAGACTTACTATGACAACTGCCAAGTTTATTATTTAGTAGCAAAACCAGCATGTAATCAGTTAAGATAACTTGCTATGAAAGTTTTTAAAAACACTACCTTGTTAAATATCATACTCAAGTCATTCCTAAGAATCTTAAATTTTTACATAATATAGAAACAACATATTGATGCAGCATTTACAGCACTTAGTGAAAGTATTACAGACAAGTTTAAGAAAAGTAAATGAATCTGTGATCTGCAGGTTTCGAGGCTATCCTGTTGGCCGCTGTTTAGAGACTGTCTGGCATATACAATTAGCGTAGCGGCGGTCCTTGCGATGATATCTGACAACAGAATTTACTGGTAAGAGCACAAGTAGTGTCGAATTCATGTTGACTGGAGATTAGTGAGACAGCATTTTGAAAAAAAAAAACCCCGAACTTCAAGTAGCCTGAACTGCCATTCACTAACAGAAATAAACATCCTGTGGGTTTCAAAAAACAGAAAGTCACAATGCTTGTAAAAGATTATTAACTAAACATTCAAACCCTGCATATTTATGAAGTTTGATCTGCATAGGTTTGTCTGTACAGACTTCACAATTTCTGTAACTGTTCTGCCACAGCAATTAGTCTTCATAGGTTACTCCTTTTGAGCCTTTCTTTTGATAGCATCACTGTTAAGAAAAACATTTGTCTACCGGAAGCAGCGGATCATGAGCTTCTGATGTTTTAACTCTTCCATCAACACCGAAACTCCTGTTGCCTCAACAACTCAGGTCCAGCACCGGATCTCTGAAGTTTTGAACTCAAAATAGCACATACTATCCCTCTCTATCATATGAAGTCTCAATTTTGCAAACATCAGTAAGATACCCTGGAAAACATGCAGCTATACAAATACACAAAGAAGATTAAGCAGGGGAGGGGTATTAATCAAACTCCTGAAAGACATGGGGACACTCATGAACTTCCATAACACCAGCCATACAACTGCAAATATATGCTTTTGTGTGTTTTCCTTTTGCTACTCATGCAAATTTTCTCCCTCTCCTTACAACAGCCATTTTAGCAAGTTAAGAGAGTCAGAGGGTATCTTTATATTACATGTTATGTAAAATCTATTTTTTCATTCTAGGTATGAAAGTGCATCCTTATTATTGACATACGGGTGCTATATTCTGGTACTATGTTTTGACATTAAAATCAACCAATACCTCATGAAAAAGTTCAGTCCCTGCTGTACATGTTTTACAAAAGCTATAGAAGAGAACGCTGAGCAGCAGCCACTGGTTGGATGGAGGGAAGAGAGCGGACCTCTGATTTGTCAACAGTCGAGAACAGATAGTGGAATTTTTCAGGATGAGCTGAACTATTCCCAACTTTCAACAAGCTTGCATGGGCTTGATAAAATCTCTGCAGGTATAAGTGTTATTACAGTTGTCTCTGGCGCTCCGCATGCCTGTCTGCATTAGTACTAATAAAAGCAGATTCTGATACACTAAGATTTTGTTCACAAAAAACCTCCAGCATAGTATTTAATTAAATGATTCTTCCCTGGAATATAACATCAAGCAAAATCAGAGTGGGAGTATTTATATGAAGTTAGCTGCTAGAGGAATGCTAGGAAAGTTGCTCATTGTGTCAGTTGTAACAGCAGACTTCCATCAGCCTTTGCAATGCACATATGAAACTTCCCAGCAACACTGTAACATGCAGCTGAAAGACACATCGGTACAGTACTAATGTATACTATTCTCTTACGACAATGGTAGGTCTGTAGCCAAAAATATGCATGATATCAGAAGTAGAGGAATAGCTATGATGTAGCCACAGATCATCAGATTCCTCTTTACTTAGGCGAAAAACAGCAGTTGGTACTTACTCTTGGTAAAAATTTATGTAAACCTTTACAGAAAAGTTTGCTTTTCATCCACATTATTTCTCTCCTATAGTGACATGGTAGTAAAACATTTCAGAGTTTTGTCCAGTGTGATGTAGATACTGGGTAAGACTACAGCTAGAACTTCGAAGTATTTTTTACCTTTTCCCAGTATTCTCACAAGCAGAGGCCAGTAATATGCCTGTAAGCTATGGATTCAAACTTAATGCTACAATTTAAAATCGTTACTTTTTCTTCAACAGATCATCCAAGTGTCTTCACCATGCCTGAAGCAGACATGAAGAGAATTTTGTGGGTGTTATCCCTTCCTATTATTACACTATTCTACTTGACTATACCAGATTGCAGAAGACAGTTTTGGAGGAACTGGTTCATGGTGACATTTTTAATTTCAGCAGCATGGATTTCTGCAATAACTTACGTTCTTGTATGGATGGTAACAATAGCAGGTAGGTACCTAAAGTGCTGCTGCTATACAGAATCAACTAGTCTAGAATCACTGAAAAAAGTTTTCTCCCTGCAAAGAGTGTTCCCTTCCACAATTAACAGTCAGTTTAGCAACACATACTTTGCTGTAAAAAACACAGCAAACAAAACCAATAAAAACTTATGTTTGACTGCTTAGTTTGCCACCTTCTTCCATCTAAAGAAAACCATTCAGAGTTTAGCTGCTTCAGACTGCTTACCATCACATGAATGTTTACATAGCTACAAAACCCAGCCTATATTAAAAAAAAGTTTCATTAAACTGCTTCAAGAAGTGATACTGTCAGATACACAGCAATAAACTAGTCAAGCTGAAGTCAGACAAACATGGAATCCACCAAGACTGAAATTTAAAGTTCAGGGTTCTGCAGAAGATTCATTATCTCTATACCTACATTTTTCTCGAACACTACAGTAAGAGATTTTGCATTAACTGCCAAAAAAGCCTCCCAAATTTTTGCCCTATTTTATTTCAACTACAGCATCATGCGTTTATTAAACATTCTTGGGGTGTGTATATGTATACCTCTTACAATTGTGCATCATAAAGTGAAGCAGTGAAAGAATTGCATTTAAGTGACAGAAGGGGTATGAACTTCTGTGTAAAAACATTCTCTTAAAAATATCTTAAGGTACTAAAAGTCTCCTCATTTCACTGTTTCTCCAGTCAGCCTGAAAAAAAAATCCAGTTTTTCATTTTAAGAACAAGCAGAAAACAAATCTCTAAACAAGAACAAAATGTTACAAAGCTTGCCATTTCCACATTATAGCTCACTAATCCTACTCAAGTGTTCTGCTAGTTCAGCACCCTAAACTCGTTTTCAACTTAAGTTCAATGAATAACTCCTTGTTCAGTGCAGAAACAGACCTACACGTTTGATAAACCTTTGAGAAATTACTAGTAGGTCACTGGATAAAACACCCACCAGGTTCACTCCTTGGCCAAATAATTTTCCACTTGTAACTAAAGGGCAAGGGTTTACTGTCTGAATGCTAGAAGCCTTTGAAACAGGATTCAAATGAAAGTTATGGCTGTTCTACTAGACAAACCACTAATTCATATGAAAGCAGGTACACTGGAGATTCAAACAGTGTATTAGTGTTAGTCCAATTTGAAGAGCCATCACAAGCAATATGGGGTCTTTGGCCCACTACTTCTATGTCAAATATGTTCTATTTACACGTTAAAATGCTAAAAGTTACACACACATTACATTCAAGTCCAGGTTCTTTCATGAAGGTTGACTCAAAGATTCTATCATTGCATATACAGCCTATCAGAATGTCATGACGGTAGCATAGCTGGGGACTAAATTTTGATGGTCAAGAACAAACCTAACTTAGTACACCTTTTTGTTGCTAGCAAAGAAAATTTGACTACTTACAGCAGGATACTGCTACCAATGCACAAAATTAACTAAAGGCTAGAAAAATAAGACCATTCTCTCTTTTATGGTCAGTTGCCAGAAAAAAAAAAAAAAAAAACCAAACCCAAAACAAAACCCAAAAACAACTACACATTAAATGGAAATAAATCTATCTAATAACAGAAAAATTAGATTCACCTGAGTTTAAATTCTTTCTTACAACCTTCAGAGGGCTACAAACTACCGTTGGGTACATAAGGCTGTATTCACCTTGGTTTGCTTGGCGTGACCCTATTATTTTCCAGCCTGAATGGTTTATAAAAGCTGATCTTGTCAGTCCCTCATCCTACAAGTCTCTTACATTAGCAGTGATGGAAGAATAAATACCAGTACAAATTCTGCAACAGGAACATGTTAGTCCCTCTGAACCAACAAATAGTTTCAAACATAAATTTACTGGGCTGATCTAGACTAAGCTGGTATGTATTAGGCAAGCATTGCTGACCTAAGTTTACAGAGCACTGCCTCTTACTTTAAGAAAACTGTTCTTATTAGTGTTCAAATATTGCAAGTAAGAATTCAGATTTAAAAAAAAAAATATTAAGGTACTTTTTAGTGAACAAAAAAGTTTAAGAAAAACTAGTAACTTAATAGTTTGAATAGAGGTATCAAATACTTCAGCGTATCGATGCTTTTGAATGGTACAGCTGCTAAAACAGTTTTGAAGATCTGAATCCCTGCATTTTAAGTGAGAAATTAATACGCTTACAGGACATGTAAGGCTAAAAAACAAGTGGGGAAAAATAAGCTGCTGTTTCAGTAACAATTAAACTTTTATTAATTTAAACCAGTATTTACCTGAAGAAACTCACACTTCTAAAAGATTACTTGCACTTAAAAGTCATATAAAAATTCTGCATTTTGATTCTTCAAAATCCAACAAAAGAACTTTCTAACTGGAGTGAAATGGTAAGGCCATGTAGAGACAGTACTGTAGTAATGATCCCAATGACCCTCCTCCCCAAGTAAATTCATGTGCTTTATTCCCCCCTACCTTTAAAGAGGGTGGTTATAGTTATTGCTTCATGAGCTTTGAGCACTAACAATGAGATGCCCAAAAACATAGAAGACATTATTATATTTTCTACAAGGAAAAAAAAAAAAAAGAAAAAAAAAAGTAAATTGTTAGGTATTTAAACTTCTACTGTATCTGAAACAAGAAAATTAATAATTGCTATTGTCTTGACCACTGGAGACATTCCATGCAGGTCTTTGAGGAACTTAAAGACAGTTACTATACTACAATTCTTTTTCTATTTGACTGAAGAACAAGGACTTCTTTCTTTGTTGTTGTTCTTTTTTTTAACTATTTCATGGTTCAGTCACTTCATATTTAGTTGAGTTAGCTGACACATTCCTTTTGAAATGACTGTATGATTACTAATCCTTTCTCCAGCAAACAAAGTCCAAAACAACTTCTTCAGATGAAACTTACACTAAAAACATACTTGCATTTTCTACCGTTATTTATCAACTGCAGGTGAAACACTGGGAATTCCAGAGTCAGTAATGGGTCTCACATTACTAGCAGCAGGAACAAGTGTACCAGATACAGTTGCAAGCGTGCTGGTGGCTCGAAAAGGTAAAGATTTTAGTATTCAGGCTCATTCCAATGCATGTCTTTAAAAGGTACCAAGAAAAAAAGAATTCTAGTCAACATTTCCAGAAATTCAAGGAGTAACTTCAAAAGTTTTGCTCCGAATTCTAGAGCTTAATTTACTAATAATAAATAAATAGCTTACCTGAAGCAGCTGTGGCTCAGACTTTTAAAAACCTCTCAGTATCTCAGAGAAGTATTCTAGTTTGTTTTGTTGTTGATCAAGTGTTAGTTTTACTGCAAAACAGAACTGTAGGTCTTGGTATTTTCAACTTGACTGGATTTTATAATAGCCTGTCTAGCTTATCTTAAGTGCAACTGTGCAGATGCTGGTGATTTAGGGAGACCTTTTTTATATTATTTATTTTAATGCTTGTGGTACCCAAAACCATATTCTGTAGAATCGTGACTATAATTCTTTCAATGCAAAGTCTGAAAAGGGTGCTCTGTAAGAAACTGAAGGCTGACAGCCTGTTCCTCCAAAACAGTTTAGCAGCTTCGTATAATACAATTAAGCAGACTTATTTGTACTTCTTCTTTTACAGGAAATGGAGATATGGCTATGTCTAACATTGTAGGATCCAATGTATTTGATATGCTCTGTTTGGGAATACCCTGGTTTATAAAAACTGCCTTCATAAATACATCAGGACCCATAGAAGTGAACAGCAGTGGTTTGACATACACAGCCATTTCTCTTATCTGTTCTGTTGGTTTTATTTTTCTGGCAGTTCATCTGAATGGCTGGAAAATAGATAAAAAGTTGGGAGGAATTTGTCTTGTACTGTACTTAGTATTTACTGTTTTAGCAATTTTATATGAACTTGGCATCATAGGCAACAATCCTACAAGGGTCTGTGGTAACTAGTTTTAATCAGTTATTATACTGATGAAAAAAATAAAAAGCAGGAGAGAAAGACTGGTTTCTTCATTTAGTCAAAATAAAAAAAAAAATAATCAAAACTCCCATTGGGCTCTAAATCTTATTTACAGAACTAAGTCATGTCATTACAGTAATATTAAGTAGAACGAAAACATCACAGCCTAATTGGAGCCCTTTCTTTTAGAGTCAAGAATTACAGTATGACTACAACGCACATATAAAACCAAAATTCTGAAAAAAGACATCTAGTTTTTACATTACAATGTTGATACACGCTGAGGGGGAAAAAAATAAAAATCAGAAAACACTAAACAAATCCCACTATGCAATCTTGAGATTAACAGAGAAAATGGCTTATTTTATTAAAAACAGTATAACCATTCATTTAAACTGAATGACTAGAGACACTTGGCCTAATTTTCCAAAGGCGCTGAGCATCCAAAGCTTCCACGGTCTACAGGGACCTGCAGGTGCTCAGTGCCTCTAAAAAAAAACAACAAAAATCAGGCAAATTGTCTTTAAAAACCAAACATAGTAAGATTCAGTTAACAAGTATCACAGTATATTAAACACTATACTGTTAAAGGCTGGTGGGATTTAAAAGTTCCTTTTTACAGTTTTTGTAAGCATACAATGTTACTAAAAATGACTTACTAGGATAAGAGAAGCTAAACAGACATAGGAATGTTCCTGAACACAGTTTTAAATTATGCATTGCGATCCAAGCGTACATCAATTTCTCTGCCACTGATTTTTATGCCGTTCATTATCCTACAGGCCTTTTCAGCAGATTCTGGTGAGTCAAATCTGACTGTTCCACAGCCCTTTGATTTTCCATTCTCCATTTTTATTTCTGCAAACATTACATGACCTGAATAAATAAGTTAAACAGCAGTTATTTCAAGTCTTCAGTGCACTAACAACTTAAAGAACTCATCAGAAGTCACAAAAACAACCATTTTAAAATATAATCTAAGGGGACGTATGAAATCAGCACTTTCAGACTGATGGTATATTCACTTATTCAGGGAAGGTGACACAGGTCAAAACAGCAGTGAAGAATCCAAATTAAGATCCACTATTTCAAATCCTTCTTTCACCCTAGCGTAAGATGAAAGTATGCCTGTACTTGACCTCAAACTTGAAACAAAGTGCCCTATAACACTAAGGGCAAGTTTTGTGTTGCATTCTACCGACTGCCAGAAGTGTAACTACCATCAGGTGTTAACTGAATTACAGTTCAATCCAGTCCACCATGTTCACCACAACATTATCAAGCAATCACAACAATCAAGCGATTTTGTAAAGAAGCTGCACGGCAAAATTAAAAGACTTGAAAACAGTAAAGTTACCAGGCTAGGACTGGTGGCAAGTAGCATGTACTATTAAATTCCCCGAAACATTTTCTTGAGATGGGACACTCAACTCATGAGGCAACGTTTTTATCTAGATGTCTTGGTACCTCAGAGAATGTCCAATGCCTGGAAGCTAATGAGTTTTTGTTTATGGTATGTTGTAGCACACCAATTCCAAGCCCCCAGATACCACTAGGAACAATAAACTTTCCCCTAAAATACATAGTTTTTTTATTTTTAAATATCATAGAAGACCAGCCTTTCACTGAAAGAAACTGAACATAGAGACAGTCTTTATATTTCCTTACAATACTGGTGTGAATACAATCTGTTGCTTATATTTGTGCTTATAATTCTTAAAAACAATTCAACATAATTATTACATCTGTTAGTTGCCAAGGAGATCATGAAAAAATAATAATTCTGAACTATCTGAAAGTTGCCCAGGCAGTTAAGACTTAAGAAAAAAAAAAAAAAAAAAAAAAAGAGAACCTGTTTTGTTGTATCCTCCAGCTACAAAAACATGTGAACACCTGAAAATTCTTCATAATTGAACTGCAAGTTCTAACGTATATCAAATCTGTAAACAGCTGTATGAAGACTGTCTTAGTATGTTTTGTCTTTTCTGTCTCTCCAAAATAAGAAAAGCCATCCTGTAATTCAGTTAAAGCTTTCCATTCTAAAAGTATGTTTTCAAAACAAAATAATCATATTTCTACATCCAAGTTTCATTTTTCATATACTTCTGTGAAAAAACAGCTTTTCTGAATTAAATCAAAAGAATTATTGGATATTTGTAGCAATCCTTTATCTTATATAAAAAGGGCCTTTATTTCTTAACATAAAGAGGAAGCAGTACAGCCTGCAAATATGCTAATCGGGATCATCTATTTGAATAAAAAACAATCTGCCACTTTGGCAAAATTGCTAACTCTTGATTTGATGCAGCACCACTTCTGGAAGCAATGCATAACCTGGACGGCCCAGGTCCCTGCATGCATTTGTCTAAAAATAAATGCTACATTATATACTCTGTTTTGGCCAGTGGATACATAATACCTGCTTCAAAAAAGAAAAAGCTCAAAGAGTAATTAGTAAGTAGAACGGGTTAAAGGTTTATAGCAGATGTGCGCTCAGAGCCACCAGAGCCCATACTGTACCTTGGGCTCGTGTGTTATGTCATGCCTAAACATTATTTATATAACTCAGGAAAACTGGGGGAAGTAAGAAGGACTAAGCTAGCCAGATTCTTCTTCACGATAAGGCAACAACGTTGTCTTCCTGTCCTTATCTAATAAACACCATATAAAACACAAAGTCGATGAAGCTGAGCAGGGTTAAGATTCATTCATATACATACCACATTGGCTGAATTTCTCCTTTAGCTTCTGCCAGGTCAAGTCAAAAGGAAGCTAGAATAAAAAAGCATTATTGATAACAAAATATTACAAAGAGACAAAGAGCATGTAATCAAACATGCACACAAAATAAGCTCATGTTTCTACGTATTCAGATGCTTACATTTCTCACAAATATCTGGTTGCCTTTAGAGCCTAATCTTTCTCTCATGCCACCTCCTATCGGGCCAGGCACAAATCCTCGATCAATATCAATGTTCCTTTCCAGGCCTCCACCCATAGCTGGTCCCATTCGATCAAAACCAGAACTCATCCGATCCACTCCCATTCCTCCAGCCATACTGTTCATACCACCCATTCCACCACCTACACAGAGGAAGAAAAGGAGGATAAAACAAAAATCTTTTTAGTAATAAACATGCAAGTATTTAAAAAAAATAATTTAAAAAATTATTTTGTGTCAGGAAAATAACTTTAATAAAACTGCTTTAATATAAAACATAGCTTCATACATGCGCAGTGATTTATCTAGTAGCATGGCTAGTATTGGAAGATACAAAGTGTCAGTTCTGAAATAAAAGTAAAAACCAAACTGCACCAAGCTATTAGTCACACTAAGGTAGTAAAACGGTGAACACAAGTAAAGCATTCACATTTAAAGGCTGTCCGGTTTTATTAATAAAATCCTGGTAACCTGTACCAAAAAGAGATCAAGTAAATAACTGCAACAATGTCAAGACACAAATAACTTGACCATATATGCTTGTTCATTTTGCTTCCTGCATTCACATTCAGCTTTACTTAGTGCAGCTGTACCCACACTTAATGACACAATCTTCTAGCGAAAGCGTATTTGGCAGAGAACAGATGCTACTTCAAGTACTGTGAAGAGCATGGACTTTCCTATGACACACACAACGAAATATATTAATGTATATTATATATAAAGATCTAACATCAATGGCATTCAAATATCCTATTATAAACCTGTCTAGATTCATAATTAAAAATTAATGTAAAGCGTAACTATCAAGATCATTCATGAGGGACGTTCTCTTTAAGCCTTATGCCTCTCAAGATTGCCACTAGTGAGATTTTTAGTTTCTCATCTGCTCTAGCCTGAGGAACTCAGACGTTTGCTGTAATACAAAATTAGTACTGGAGCCTTGCACAAAATTAAACTGAGCGATAATCTGAAATTCAAGGCTGATTTTTTATTTCAGTTATGAAAGATTACTGAAGTTCAGCTTCATGAAGTTCACAAAAATAACTGTGCCTATTTGTCTTTTTTCTGGAACGCAAGTTTACTTGAATCACTTCTCCCCCCAAGCCAGAAGTTTAAACCATTTCAAAACGAAGATTCAGGGAAAGACTATTAGCAAGTTTTCCTCTGAACTTTTACCTCAACAAAACAGCTTTAAAGACTATCAGACTTGCAGTCACATGCAACAGAATTCTACTTCTTCCAACACTGGCAAGACACTACACCACAACTAAATTCCCTGATACAATTACACATACACCATATCATTACATTGCCTATGCATTTACATTCTATTGAAACAAGTTAACCTACTCATTCCAGATCTTACTGGGCCCATGCTAGGCGCTCCCATTCCTCCTGCAAAAACACCAATCATTGCACCACCTAAACAGGAAAAAAAATAACAAAGTGATATATGCTGAAACCACCAGTTAGTGACAACAAAGCACACGCTGAGCTCAACGTTACCCGGCAATTCTTTTCTACAGAACACTTGAAACTGTGCCTTTATTATTTAAATTAAATAGGAAAGTTCCTCCTTCTCTATTATAGGATTTAAGCTACTCTTACTTATTTCTAGCTTTTCTCCCCCTCTGACAGTCTGTCAGCAGCACATATATCTTAAAACTAAATGAGCCATTTCCCACATTGGGAAGAACAGCCTCCAAACTGAAGGGTTCATCTTATTTGAACTTCATAGTACAGAAATGACCTAGTTTCTCCCATTTTTAGGAAACCAGTGCAAAAGTGAGAAGCAGCTCTCCCAATGTCTTTACTGCAGATGAAGATGAATTGATGGAATTTAGTGGGGAGAAAGGAGAAAGAAAGGGGATCAATGCTTAACAAAAGCTGTTTGCAGAACTGTGGAATCTCCAGAATGGTATCAGAGACTGATTCTAGAGTGAGGTAAAAATAGTTCTTTTCATTGAAGTGCTAATATTCAGGAAAATAATCCCAAGGGAGCTTCTAGAATTGTAGAAACTCAAAAGAACTACATTCCTGTCACTGCAGAACAGAGTGCAACTGTCAGCTGCATTTTTCTTGCTTGATTTTCACACCTAGAAGAAACAGCTCAGTTTTTACTTATGGGAAAACAGATCTGTAACTGTCATCTTTTGGCTAGATACCATCATTTTAGTATCTAAAAAAGGTCATCCTGAGTCTTCCATTAGATTTGTTTTCTCCACACGGTTCAAAACAGCAACAATTGCTCCCTGCCAGTCTCTTGTGGGAAATATTTGTCTCCAGACAACATGCTGTCATAGCTATACCAAGACCTCAAAAAATATGGACTAGCCTGTTTAAAAAAAACTACCCTCTTTCAACACCAGCAGGATTACTCCCAGTGCTTCAGCCAATGGTTTGCATATGACGATGATCTTATTACTTGTTCATTAGGCCAGAGACGGTCTTGCAATGAAACACCAAGTCAAATTTTGAGACTTCTGTCAACATGACTGGGTTTTGCCCTTAAAAAGAATTGTAAAGAACAAAAATTGCTGGTTTTCCAGAGCTAGAAAACCTTAGTTGTTTGCTACACCTGCTCTTTCAAAGAGAAGAAAAACGAAAGTCTCTCCAACAGTCTAAGATGCACTTCAAAAAAAACCCAAAAAACAACCTGAAAGCTCAAATAATCCTAATCAGCAAGATTTCAGCTGTTTGTGACCTTAGAGACATCCTTTACCTGTAGTTTCCCCCCACTGGCTTTTCACCAATGAAAAATTATATACTCAGAGATGCTCTATGACACAACCTTTGATTTTTTGGATACTTCAAAATTTTGGCTATTCAAACAGCAACTCCAATGATTCTGTTGCAAATCAAACATCCTCATTTTCACTAATTGATGCCATAGCCCAATCAAAGACTGTCTTTAAGTTGCCCTCATTGAAACTGGCAGGATACTAACGCAAAACGCACTCACAGCATTTAAGATGCCATTAACATAAATATAGCAACAGGAGTACACTAGGGTCTTCCCTGATTAAATATGTTATCTATTAACTATTGTATTTGTAAAACCCTACAATTTCCTTCCATTATTTAAGGAAAAGCTGGGAAACTCTTATCTTGGTTCTCAGAATAGTATTTAGATGTCAAGATTGCTGATTGGTTTTAAGTTGAAGCTTGCTGGATCTACTGAATGAATGACTCCCACATCAGTTTCTCACAGTGGCCACATCATTCATTTCAAAACCAATGTGTGTTACCAGAAGACTTGGAAGTCTACTGCTTGCATGAACATTTATAACTGAAGTGGCTTTGGATTTTCCCTTAAGAAACAGATTTTATCCTATGTTGCAAGTAGACAGTTACAGTGAAGGAGGGGGAAGGAAACCTGTCTCCTATACTGCATTCATCCAGGTAAAAGTATAGTAACAAAGGGCAAGAACTGTTGGCACTCCCAGGTCTCTTAAGAGAGAAAAGTATCTTGTTTGAGGGAACCCAAAAGTAACAAGATGAACTCTGCCAACAAGACATGACCTATAAACAAAACAAAGTGGCTCAGTTACAGGAAAGGCCAATAAACCCCATTCCGAGCTGCTTGAGCTCAGAAAGCAGGAAGAAAACGGAGGGCACCAAAATTCACTGTTCCCATGCAATGCTACCTTATTTGCCGTAAAAACAATTTTCCAGCATGCATTTGCAAAAGCAGGCTCCTGGAAGTTACAAAGGTGGTACATGGGCAGCTTCTTCACAATTACCAGAAGTGTATACTTTAATACCCAAAAGACTCAATACCTCACAAAGTTAACAGTATGAAGCCAAATGCATTTCTTAAGTTGTTATTTTTGGATATATTTTACAGACTGGAAAAAGCCCCACACTTTAACCTCCACTCTAAGCAACAACTATAATAAATACTCAGATTACATCCTTATAGTAATGACCGGGGGAGAAGGAACAGACGAAGATGACCCAGTGAAACCAAGTTTCTTCTTCTAGTAAAACTCGCCCAGTATGTTGCAATTTGCCACAGGAAATTTAACAGTTACCATACCCATCCTTCCAAAAGAATCTCCAAACCCACGGTTCAATGCCATGTCACTACGACCAAATTCTCGGTCCATATTTCCTCCCATTCCACCACGGAACATTTCTGTAGGGAACAAAGCAAAAAAAACCACCAGAAATATTCTGTTAACATATATCTAAGCTGGTGTTTATACAACACTCGTTTCACAGCTGGTTGGTTAAATAGAAGTGGGTTTAAGGCACAAGTCAGAGGCGCCTACTAAATGCTTAACTCCCACACCAGCTCCTATGCCTCTACTCATGCCACTGACTGTATTTCCCTTGAACTCATCTACATCACCCATCCCAAAAGAAAGGGCTTTTAATCAATATTAGCAAACTACTAAGTGTACAGGAACAATGTTCACCTACCTCCCATTCGGCTGACTCCAAATCCTCCCATGTTAGGCATTCCTTCAATTCCACGAAATCCAGCAAGTCCTGTAAAATAAGGAAGGGTGCTTTCTATACAATATTAAAAAAATACTTAATGCAAAGAACTTGACTATACGTACCACCTCCCATTCTATTCATTCCACCAAATCCTGGACCGTCTATTCCCATACCTTTAGAACAAAAAGACGAACACTTTAGAAGACAGGTAAGATCTTAATTGATTTAAAAAAACGCAGAGGCAGTTAACATCTCAAAAGAACACTACACAAGGCTTGCTTTGTCAAGAGTATGTCATTCTTCCAAACACAGAAATGATAATGTTAAACTTAAAGCTCTGTAAAAGTCAAAATTTAAGATCACAGATTTACCTCCTGGACCCACGGTCCCCATTCCACCACCCATGCTCAACTGTGTTGCACTGATGGGCTGTCCACCTGGTCCGAGTCCCATACCAATGCCACCAAGACCACCTTGAAAACAAAAACAAGTAACACAAGAAAAAGATTTTCCTCTGTATCATAGAGACCACAGTAAGCAAAAGTACTAACAAACAAACTACAAACAAAAAGACTGTATCAACATATATTAAGTGCAAGGAGGAGAAACAGTGTGAACTCACGAGGTAATTGTGAAGTTTTGCTGTCTGCAACACGGAAATCTTCATGAGGAATCGATTTGTCATCCTGATAAAAAAACCAAGGATGTCATAATATGATCCTTTC
This sequence comes from Falco rusticolus, assembly GCF_015220075.1. NCBI lineage: Eukaryota > Metazoa > Chordata > Aves > Falconiformes > Falconidae > Falco > Falco rusticolus. The sequence goes on along the minus strand of NC_051193.1, from coordinate 15,366,039 downwards.
AATGTTTTGAAAGAGACATGTAAGGTAGAAAGTAAGCAACTTACCATTTTAACATGCATGGGTCTATCAAACAGGAATTGTCCATTGAACATAGCTGAAGAAATTCAAGTCAAGAAATCAACTACAGAAGACAATTTAACTATTTTAGAAGATTCACTGTAATAACTTATTTTATTTCTGTACCATTTTTAGGAGTCTTACCTTTCCTTAGTTAATCTTTAGAATGCCAATTCAAAGGCCAGCAGAAACTATGCAAGCTGTTATGTATATAAAAGCCAGTTTCACACATCACATTCCCACATATTTTAATCTTGTTCAACATTATCAGAAACACCTTTTTAGACTCCAGCAGTAAATTCAGTCACTAACAAAAACATATATGCACAGTATTACACTCTAGTCCCTACATACTAGTTACAAGGCAAGTAAGTACCATTTGCAAAACGACGCTATCAGAAGCTATTAAAGACTAATCCGTATTTGACCAGCTATTTTTTAAAACCAAGGATACATATTGCTTGAACAGCTTCAATCGCTTGTTCAAAGGTAACTGTTCCCATTCCTCGACTCTTGCCATCTTTATCTTCTTTGATGTCTGCACGCTTCACAGTTCCAGCAATGCTGAATACCTCCTTCAGTTTCTTCCACCCAACTTTAAAGTCAAGCTTACACACAGAAATACATTAGTGACTTCAGAGCATGTTTCTGTTCTGCCAGTACATTTGGAAGAGATTTTCTGCATTGTTGTAACCCTTCAGCTTCACAAAATGCTTGATATATGTAAATAGCCGGGATTTTCTAATATAGACACACTGCAATCAAGTCAAAAAATGTCAACTAAAAGCAACAATTTACACTACATGCACATATTTTACTTTAATTAGCATATTAACATTCAGAAATGGATTGGTTCTTGTCAAGAGCAGCTGTACTCCCGTAAGTCCTCTTGCAGCCATAGTTCTTTTGTGCAAATAAAGAACTTTAAAAGTTCCAATATAACAGTTTGTTAGTCTAAAGTAACTAGCAAGATAAACTGAAGCATACATTTAATTAAAAAAAAATGCAACCATAAATTTATAGTGGAAAGATGTATAAAATATTTTTTCAAATCAACAGATGACTGTGCAATAATTAAAAGTGTATGTCAGCCTCAAGAGTTTAACTTATCTTTCATGTCCATAAGCTGTATACATAGCCAACATTTTTAGCTTAATACACTAATTGTGAACTAATTTCCCATTTCCTCTTTATATGAAACCTGAACTATGCATGAACATAAGATGGTTTCTAGAGATCAAATATTACAGTTATAAAAAAAAAATTAAACTTACATTAGCAACAAAAATAGTGGACCCAAGCCTGCCTGCCTGCAAGTTGTTGATAACCTCAGGAGGAATGTTTGGATTATTGAGAATAGAAGGTGGCAAATTCATTATTCCAGGTGCCACATCGGGTCCATGTCCTCCTGGAAACTGTCCTCCTACACGCTGTAATGCCCTACGAGCATGTTCACCTTCAGGATCCTGAAAGATGGGCAAAAATAAAGCCAACTTAATCATCAACAAAAGGACTGGCAACAAACAAAAAAGTACGATTTGAAATTCTACATAAACCCATCAAAATTATCAACTAATATCCTTGTCCATGTCAGAGGGATCAAGAACTGAATGAGCATGGAGACCTAATTCCCTCACCTCTAGAGGTGGGTCCTTTCAGATGAGGGTTGAGGCATATTGGCAAAGCACTTGTTGAGGAAGCGTGCACTGCCACTTCACATGCTGTACCTAGCCTATGGACAAGTAGAAAAGATTTCAATCTAAAGGACTGTCAGTCTAGCACCTTCTTCCAAGAACTGAATTAATTTAATTAGGTTGTTGGGTTGGTTTTTTTTATTTAATAATACTATTATTGAAGTTGTAACAGGACAAAAAGAACGGCATCAGACACCATCATATACTACAACACTACAACAGAAATGTTGACATTAATTTCACTTTCCAGTCAGCACAAGTTCTCTACTTCCAGCCCCATTTTTGCACATATGTAGTGGTAGTCTGATACTCAGCTCATTCTGTGCCATATTTTGAAGCAGGTAAGCAATGTAAACATAGAATCATTTAGGCTGAGAAAGACTTAATGACATTAAAGTAAGAATATGAAGTTGTTTTAAAGAAAAACAGATTATTTTGACTTTAGGACACACTTTTTGTCAGTTCACTCGGCATAGTACCAAGGCCAACAGGACTTTAGCCCGCGAAGAAAATGTCATTAAAAAATTAAACTGGAAATTACACAGCTAAGATGTTCAAAACACTGTACTGCCATCTCTGTAGTTCTAGTATCTTCACTATTTCAAGTTAAAAGCAGTAGCAATAACCATACCTCTTTAATATTCAGGGGTCTTCCACTAAGATCATATTTGTTCATAGTTTCTAATGCTTTCTTAACAAATTCTTCATCTTTGAATTCAACCACACTTAGAGAGAACAAAACATTTAGAGTATTAAAATAAAGTTTACAATGTTAAAATTAACAGAATGTTTGTATAGTCGTAAGATTCAACACACATAGAAAAAGAAACTTACCCACAACCCTACATCCATGATTCGTGATCATATGTAAAGAGAAAAAAAAAAGCAGTCAGTCAGCACATATAATAGAACATTTAAGATTCCAGTTAAAGATCCCAGCTCACTGTTAAATAACTATTGAAGTTATTTGCAGCTTCAAAATCCATAATACATGCTCTTTACTGGTAGCCAATCTGAATTTCTCCTACTTTCTCAACATACATACCTTTCAAATGCAAGAGAATACATTATCTTATATTCTCTTTGAGCCAAACCAGAATTGGAAAAATGCCACACAGATCCATGTACGGACAATTGGGGAGAGGAGGTGGAGGGGAAAGGGTGGAAAGAAAATAACTCAAAAACTTAACCAAAAACCAATCAAGACACTCAGTGTGTCATTAAAAGCTGTCCAGTGACTACAAAATTCACATCTACCTACATCAAGTATACCAGTACGATGAACAAGGAGTCTGCATACCTCTTCAGTATTACTAGCATAATTGAGAAATTACTTGGTAAGAAAATAACCTTATTGACTGCACCAGAATCCTCCTAATAAAGCAAAGAGTTGAGGATTGCTTTAAGCAAAGCAAAGCTGACAGCATGTTTTAGTTTTAACAAGCATTAAAGAAAGTCATTTACAACAATGGATACAACCTCAGTTAAGACCAAAACCTGCATTGCTGGTGTTCTCGCTGCAGGTTTGGACCTACTATTGGTCAAACTTTTGACTATTTTTAAGAAGACAAAAGAGCTTTAACAATCTTCACTCTTAGTGCCTCATTGCTGGCACTCTGTTGGCTACCAACCATCTCCATCCATTTAGTTTTAAGAAAGCAAATAACATTAATCCAGTGTTTAGAGTACCAACCCTGCAAAGCTGTCAAATCAGGCACTTCAAACAGTATATTCTTTGCTAACATTTTATACTCATTGGCCCCAAGAAGAGAATACTACACTAACAAAATTTAAATAAGATCAGTGATTTATTGAAGGTCCTTCATATGAAACAGATTCGTACCAAAACAAAGATGTTGGCTAACAAGAAGAATTAAGTAAATGCCATTTGTTAACATTTACAGAAGTATTTTGTCCTTTACAGCCAGCTAGCGTGAGTTGCATCAAAGTGTCAGACTACTTCTAATACAGAATCCTCAAGGCTACCTTGATGAAAATCAGTGTAAAAATGAAACTTACTTCCCAATAACTGGTACAGGTATTATACAAAAATAAAACTGCTGAGGAACTTTTAAACCTCTAGCAGATTGTTGCCCACGGCACTTACCCTTGATTTTCCTTCAGCATCCTTAAACAGCTCCACGTATGTAACCTCACCAACTACATAAGACATACAAAGGGAAAATACCAAGAGACAATGCATTTAACACCAGTATCTTTCTTTACTGTGCCCCTGTGCACAACTCTACAGAGAAGCACCTATTATTCACCAACAATCAAAACCAGACCAGCGTACCTCCTGTCAATGGCTATATAAAATTTAGCTAATTTTCAGAAATATGCAGCAGCCACATTCTCAAAAAGCTAAGAACAAACAACTATATTTAACCTAATTCATACTACAAATCATGTTTTGGCCAGTATGATATAGTTGGTGAACAAATTCAGATATACACAGTCCCTTAACCTAACAAATGAAACGTCAACGTTCACTGGAGAGTGTTAAATTTATCATCCTACTCACAACACCTGTTTTAAGGTGACTTTCTACCTGAATGTCTTCAATCATACGTTTGCCTTCAATAATAACCAAATTTACACATCAAATATTTCACAGCAAGCCACTCACTTTCTAAGTAGGAAGTTTCAGTAAATAAACCAATCAAATAGTCACGTCACCTTACAACAGATAAACCAGCAGTTACAGAAGGGGGGTTTTGGCATTTTTCACAGCCTAAAAGCCAAGTGTGCTTTGCATTACTTTTGAAGAATCATTTTTTCAAGGAAAACACAGAACTAACTTTTTACAGAATTCATGTATTAGTATTATTTTACCCTAAACTCAAAAGAAAATGTTTAGGGTTTTAAGATTACTCTAGCAGAACTGCAACTATAATAACAAGCTTTTAATACAAATCTCCAGACAAACAGTCATGGCAGTAGTGACAATGCAGACAAAGTTAATACCACAGCCAGATTCCACCAAAGAAATACAAAACAACTTTTGAAAGACATCCTTTATTATTCATGTTAACACACTAAATGTGTTGCTTAAATACAATAGCCCTTAAAAGAAAAAAAAAATCTACGAAGACTACAACTAGACGAAACACAATCTCTTTAAGAAGTCATGAGGTCATGCATATACTCTCTACTGTCACACTAGAATGGCAGAAGATTGCAAGCACTTCATTTACCCATTCTACCCTGCAATGCAATTGTCTCAGATGAAAGAGGGGGAAGGGAGATAGATGTACCAAGTAAAGGCCAAAAAAAAAAAAAAAAAAGTCATCAAATCAAATCTGTGTGGCTCAAAGGACATACACATTGCATTTAAGTTCTACCCCTTTCTCCGTGAAGTATATTATAAAGAATAAGTTACCTTTCTCTCTCATAAGATCTTTAATAGCTTGCCATTTCATGTCATATGGGATGTTGCTAATAAAAACTCTATTACGATTAATAGTCTTCTTCTCTCCAGTGCCTGCATTCTTGTCCTTTGAATAGGGATGGAATCTATTCTTGTTTCCAAGAGAAGGGATTGCCTTCGGTTTTGCAATGTACTTCTCTTTCACAGGTGCTTTCTCTTCTTTTGCCGTCTCATCATTATCCCTACATTAAAAAAAAAAAAAGGCCAAACAAAATTAGTCTTGTGTTGGATCAGTAGAGTGTCACACACCCTATACATATATATATGTATGTGTGTGTGTGTGTATAACTCCTATGCTATTAGAACTTCCAGGATGTTAAACACTGCTTTTCAAATAAGGAAAAATAAATTCATGTTACCAGTCTAATTTCAAAAACTTTTGCTTTATCTAGAACAAAAAATAATGTTATAGTATATCTACTCACTACTCTAAGTAAAGAAAGTACATCTTTCCACTTCAGTTACATCTCATTTCCATTATGTTTGTCAAGATTCAGCAAGACGGTACTATGAAACTACAAATATCAAATGACTCAGCTGAAAAATAAGCTACAGCACCCATGCTTTGGTGCTTCAATAATTTTCACATCAGACTTGGCTAATTCAGATGACATTCACCACAGAAGTGAGAGTTGAAACAGCCTAACTAACAGCTTGGTATACTTCATTCAATGTAATAGTAGTAAGACATAAAAAGTTTAATAGGTTGTAAATCAAATTACATCTTATTCACCACACAAATAATTTTTATTTACAATTTGTGCCAGTCTGCTTTTAGACAAAAATTAAAATTCAATTAAGAACAAAAAATGCTCCTTCACTTTCACTGCTTAATGCTACTGGAATTTGAAAACCTGCTAAATGCATAAGAAATAGCTGTATTAAGGTATGCTCTCCATCTAAGACTAACTAAGTCACCAGGTATTATCCACTAGAAGCAACAACATAATAGACTTTGGCCCTCAGTCTTTCAAAAATTTAGCAGCAGCAGCAGCTGTTCTCTTTTAAAAATCTTTTTATTTTTAGATGAAAATGCAGGAAAATTCGCTTCCCCTAAAGCAGCCCCAATCTCAACTTTGAAAAACCTAGACACTTTGAAGATAATGAGATGAAATAGCAAGAACTCTTTAGCACTCTTGAAAGTGTTACTATCACGAGGTGATTTAGCATGCTAACAGAGAACCAAGGTGCCTGAATTGTTAGTTTAAAAAAGTGAACTGCTGAACTGAAAGAATTCAGTGATAAACCCACACAAACATGATCCATTTACAGGTGCTACTTAAGAGATAGACATCAATGTCCAGTTCACATCTCACCACAGCTAATGAGAAACTGTACTGGGTCTGGCTGAGCCCCACAGCAGCCCTTGTAGCCCTGTGCTTTGTGTTGGTAGCCAGAAAGGTGGTGGGAACACACCAGTGTGTTGCTGCTGCTGAGCAGCGCTGGCCCAGCACCAAGGCTGCCTCTCCAGCATTCCCACCACCACCCCCACACAGTCTGGGGGTGGACAGGATCTTGGGAGGGGACACAGCCAGGACAGCTGACCCACGCTGACCAAGGGGATATTCCATTCCACATGATGTCTGCTCAGACATAAAAGCTAAAAGAAAGGAGAAGGAAGGGGGGCCATTCATTATTTACTATGTTTGTCTTTGAGAGCAACTGCTACACATACTGAAGCCCTGCTTCCCGGAAAGTGGGTGGACGTTGCCTGCTGATGAGAAGTAGAGAATAACATCTTCTGTTTTCCTTCATTTCTGCTTGCACAGCTTTTGCTATTGCTTCACTAAACTGTCTTTATCTTGACCCACAAGTCCGGGGAGTTTTCCCCATCTTATTTTCTCCCCCTGCCCCATTCTGCTGAGGAAGCGAGTGATAGAGGCTTGGTGGGCACGTGATGTCCAGTCAAGGTCAACCCACCACAGAAATTTTAAAAGTACTTTTACACCAATGTTTATTTTCACATTAGCCACCAAAGTTAGATCAATTACAAGGAAATGTCCTGCAGGACTGTCAAAAGTGATCGACTGTGAACCCACCTTCTTAAATTACATCACTGTCTTTACAATTTTTCCCACATTTCAGAAGGCTTAGTTTTTATCTCATTTTGACAGGTTGAAAGGTTTCTGGTGTAAAATTAGCCAAAACAGGCATTTCAGTTTTATAACCACAATGTATGGCAAGATCACCAATTTTGATTGCAATGAGTATTTTCAGCTCTCTGCAGTTATTAACAAAGCAGTAAATGACACATAAATGGCACTCAAAAGCACATACAAATTGCCTTTCATGAAGCTGAAGATATTACTACTAAAGCTTGGGCACTTTTCAGGGAGGAATAAATTCAAATACATCCATACTTCTCCCACGACTTTTTCCCCAATTTTAAAGTACTCCTATGATATGAACTTCACAGTCCTTGCATTTACTAGTGGATTAAGAAAGGATTAGCAACGGAGAAATGCATGGACACTCCTCTGGGCTAAATATTTGTAAAATTTAAAATGAAGTCAGCAACAAGTTATCTGGTTCAAGCATCCTCCAGCTTCCCTCTGCATCATTCCTCTGCCACACCATCCTGTCTGTTGTGGCAGTACAATTCCTGTGTGGCTGTGTAATGAAGTGAAATGGAGGGAACAATGCAGGGAACTGGAGGGAGCCAGAGGGAGAGGAGAGGGAAAGAGCAGAGTATCAGGTTTTCCTGTCAGTTCAGCTCCTTCCAATCCAGTCCCATTTGTGAATGCAAAACTCCTGCCCAATGAGATTCCTAGCAAAATCTGAGTTCTTCCTTAAGTTTTAGGATTAAAGCAATGGATTCTCTCTAGCCTTTTAAGCTCTTTCCTGCTTAAAGGATTATGAAACAGCCCCTGGGTGCTCAGTGTGGTGCATAGGAAGAGCCAGGTCTCCACATACAGAATCCAGAGGCTGTACAAGACCTGGCTGTACAAACCAGTAGAGACCACAGAAGATGTGAGCATAAACACTTACATCTGGGAAACAAGAACACACTTCACCTAGGTCTGAGGATCACAGTCAGTCTCCTAAAAATACAGGATTAATTAAAATAAATAATCCTTCTTGCAAAACTCTCATATGAGTCAAAACCAACGCAAGCCAGCGAACAAGCTGGAGGCAGAGATCCTTCTGTGGATGTAGCTCCTACCCTTCTCCTTGAATATTAAAAAATAATTTTAATCAAATAACACATTCAAAGCGATGTCACATTAGTCACCTATAGACTACAGGGAAGACAGTCTCAGAAACCGTGAGTGGACATTTTCTTGGGGGAAAAACAACAGTGATTTCTACCCTTTACCTTCTGTATGAACTAATCATTTTATATGTTTAATTAACATTAGCCTGTGAAAACACTAGCAGATTTCTAGGGTTGAAAGAGACATGCCTACATTAATTTCTTTTTAAAAAGCATGTCCTCCATTGATTAGAAAGAGCAATTTTTACCTTTTGAAAAGTAACACCTTTGAACTTCCATAAAGTTTTGGAAACAAAAGACAAGGTTTCCATATACAAAACTAGAAGCCTAAAAAATAATAAGCACAAGATAAATCAACATGAAAGCCCTAAAATCTGGGGTTTTTTTAAAAACAGATTTCTACTCCTCTGCTCACAAGTGTCCATACAAATCGTAAGATCAGCAGAGATAGAAACGCAAGAAGTCCACGACACAACTCCAAAGCACACAGCTGAGTTTAGCTTTGTTACAACAGTTCCACAGCTCAGTACCATAAACTTAGGGAACTGTGCAAGTTGAGACCAGGACTCCCCTCCAATTTAATGTGAGTGCTAAGCAAACATGGTTACTGAAATACTTTTTTAAAAATATTATATTTCACCTACACACTGACAGCTAAATCCGTTGTACATATGTTTTGGGGAAGACTGGAAACTACATATGAAAGAATAAGATTTGTAACTGTTACCAAGAACTCTGCATTATTTTCAAACTTCAAGCTGTAATGTCTACCACCCAGAATGACTGGGATTTTTCATTTGCTTGTGGTTGGTTTTGGAGGGAAAAGAACAAAATCACTGACAGTAGAAGGGATACAGCGAAATTAAGTCATTATTTTAACAGTAGCAACCCCAAAAGGCAATAAAAAGTTATATGCCTCAAAGGTGCAAAAGGGTTGCAATCTCCCTGCGAAAACTCAATTATAATTTGCATAGTTTGGAAGCTGAGGGCCAGGCTCAGGGAAAGAAAAATAAATTGCTGTTTCATGGTAATGTGAAATTTATAAATTGTAAGCTATTTGAATTTCACAGCAAGTCAAGTAAAGGCAGGAAGTACGCCTTTATTCCTCCACCTTTATACTGAACTTGATCTCATGTGCATTTTTTAGTTTTGTTTTTTTTCTTTAAACACAACAGCACCGGACGGGGGCTGCTTAGTCAAAACTTCACAGATCTCAGCAGCTTTGATGTACTGCAACAGTAAGTCTACCATAAGTGTATTTTTCCTCTAAGTCTGAAACGACATTGGAAGCAATATTGAAATTCCAGTGCTACAAGGCCAAAACCTAGTCTGTGTGAAGAGCGATAACCCTTGAAGCCTGACATCAAGAACGACCAAACACAGAAAAAAGTTATTTGCAGTGTTGTTCTAGAGCTGGTATTTCTTGCTCCCCTTCCCTACGTTCCTCTCAGACCTGCTAGGTAAGGCACAGTCTGCACATTCCACGTAGGATAATGCTACAATTCAGAAGAAAAGTTTGCACACATATGCAGGCTTTTTGCTTGATTTTAAAGAGTCGCTCACTACAGCGCTGCCTCACCGTTCCCGCGATTAGTCCAACGGCTTTACAAAACATACCCGACGGTAAGCAGCGGCACCGTCACCCCGGCCAGCCGCGGCGTAGGCCACACCGGCCCCGCGCCCTGCGAGGCGGCCTGAGCAGCGCCCCTCAGCCCGGGCCCCCCGCCCGCAGCCGCCCTGCCCTCAGCGGCCGCCACTCCACCGAGAACGTCCGCCTTCCCCCGCGGCCGGGCCACGGCCCGCTCCGTGCGCCCGCCGGGAGCTGCCCGAGGCCGGGGCTGTCTCCCCCGCCACCCCCCGCGGCGGCTCCGCGCTCAGGCCGCGGCCGCCCCGTCCCCCGGCGGGGGAGGAGCCCGGCGGGGCGTGAGGGAGGAGAGGGCCGGCCGCCTTCCCCCACCGCGGCCTAGGCGGGCCCCCCGCGCCCCCCGCGCCCCCGCACCGCCCCCCGGCCCCGCACACACATTTTGACGCCATTAGCGCTGCCCCCGCCGCTCTCGGCTGCTGCCGCTGTCGCTGCTGCCGCCGCCTCCTGATCCTGTGGCGGCTGTTGTAGCGGCTGTTGTTGCGGCGGCGGCTGTTGCTGCTGCTGCTGTTGTTGTGGCGGCGGCGGCGGCGGGTTGGCGGGGGCGGCCTCCTCCACTCCGCACTGCGGCGCGGCGGCCGCAGCCTCCGGCTTGTCGTTCTCCGCCATTTCGTCGCCGGGCCGCGGCCCCGCTACCGCTGGGTTTGAAAAGAGGCCCGGAGCGCCTCGGCCTCGCCGCGCCGGGCCGGCCCAAGTCTCGCGAGAACGGGGCTTGCGGCGGGCGGGGAGGGGGCGCGCGAGGCGGCTTTATGCGTTGCCATGGCGACGCTCGGTGGGCTGCAGGGCCCACGGCCGGCCCGCTGCCGCGGCGGAGCGGCCTTCCCGCAGGAGCGGCACAGCGCGGCCCGCCGCTCGCCTGGGGGCTCGCCGGGCCCGAGCCCGGCCGCGCTTCCAGTGCCGCAGCCCACCGGCGGGCAGCTCTGCCCGAGGCTCAGGCCTGTGCTCCCCGCCCGGGCCGGCCGCCCCCGCCGTGCGCAGTCCCCCGGCTGCCGGCCCCGCCACCCCCGCGGCGACCGGTGGCCCCCGCCCCGCGCACCTGCAGGGGACAGCCCCGGGACGCCAGCGCAGGCCCCTCACCGCAGCCAGGTCGGTGAGGCTGGGGGGTCTGCAAAGCGGAGGGTGCTAACGACAAATACGCCATGGCACAAGCTCAGCGCTTCGCCTTCTCGTTTCCAGTAGCACTGTCCACCCCAGCAAATAGCGGCTTCACCCTTCACTTCACTGGGGAGCGTGGTGCTGACTGATCCTAAAGCCAGTCACCGCTGTCACCGATTTCTCTCTGCTTCACAAAACAGACTGTAACTTTTAATTACTCAAATTTTATGCTAGGAATACCCAATGAATCAAAGCCATGATCTTTTAAAATGACATTTGCCTTGCCTTTTCCCTACGTTTATAGTTTCCTTGTTCCTTCAAAAATCAGTCTAGTCACAAGCTACATCCTCCTGCTGCCTATATGATGTTGTATGGCCTTTTTTTCCAAATATTTTGGTACTTCCAGCACTAAGAAGATCCCCACATTCATGAGGAAATGAAGACTTGAATTCTGTGGATCCAAATCACCCTTCAACCCTGTGTTTTGGCACAGCTCGCAGACCAAATATAGGCCCAACCCTTCTACCTAGCCTGCTATGGGGTGCTGGGACACTCTGCTAGTATTGGCTAAAAAGCTATCAGCTTGCACCTAAATTCTCCTCCAACTGCAGATGTCTCATTATTTATAAACATACAGAGCTACCGGGCAAGTTAAGCTGCAAGTTCAATTATAGTTAGAGCACTGGAAGCTTCTAGATGGATATTTGTCTTATTCTTAAATAGAAATAACAATTAAATATGAATAGTTGTAATTCTGCTATAAAATTTCAAAAGTACATAGGTCCATGCCACGTACACACTGCTAAACAGCTTGCATTCTCTGTCACTCATCCCAGAAGATGTTCATTTACTTACGAGGTAGAATCTGTGACATAGTCCCCTGAGCTTCCCTTAGATTCTTCAATTCCAATTTCTCTCTGTCACTTGGGGGGAAAAATAAGTTGTAAGCATTTTTTAAAAGAAGAAAAGAATTTCTATCATTTGGACAGAGTTTAATCACTTCACTAACCACAAGTACCAAAGTATTTCTTTGTATTTGTACTCCTTCTGATATAAGGAAAACCATTCAGTCCTCTGCAGTAAATTTGGGTCAGTGGCTTCTGGTTGCTGACCCACAGGAATCCATGCACTTCTTTTAAGAAAACCATAAATGAAGGTTAAGAAAAGTTAAGCAGTAAGAAGGACCCACACCTCTATTGGAGTGTGTTTCTGACAAGAGATGGTTGGGAATCACTGACCTGGACAACTGTGGATTTTGGAAGTAAACTTCTTAGGAGCTGCTGGGACTCTCTTTGTCTGTGTGTCCTCATGACTGTCATACCAGTTGTTGGTAACACCTGAGATTTTGGAGAAAGCTCAAAGATACTATGAAACAACCTAATAACCTATTAACCTACATCCCAGGTGAAGCTAGAAAGGCATGTCTAGAGGTCTGGTAAGAGGTGTAATTCTATTCACACATTAACCATAATTAGATAAATAACTTGGTATTTGTGATAATAATCATCACTGAAATAGTTAATGTTTACTTGAAATTGGTGTCATTATGTTTTACAGCTCTCACTTCTACAGGAGGAAAGGGGGTAATTCATACATTCAGGTATGATAAACTCTGTTATCACACCTCTGATTGTGCTTTGCACAGAGCAGCTCAAGTGTTGGAATCCTATACTCTCTAACCCAATATTATGGCACCAAGCAGCTGATACTGAATTCCTACACCCATGGGCTGGTGGACGCTAGTAACAGGAAGAATTATTGGCTTTCTTACACACAGCTTGCCTACTTGTTCTGAATAATCCACTGGCTATTTCAAGTGCTACCTCCTCAAGTTTGTTTGCCTTTTTGGCCCACATATTGGGTCTGGCTGTGATGGTGCTAATTTTCCTCACAGCAGCCCTCATAGCCCTGTGCTTTGTATTGGTAGCTAGAAGGGTGGTGATAGCACACCAGCGTGTTGGCTGCTGCTGAATGGACCTCCCGCAGCATCTCTCCAGTGTCACACCACCACCACCCACCCACCCCCAAATAGGCTGGGGGTGGACAGGATCTTGGGAGGGGACACAGCCAGGACAGCTGACCCACGCTGACCAAAGGGGTATTCCATACCACATGACGTCTGCTCAGACATAAAAGCTAAGAGAAAGGAGGAGGAAGAGGGAGCACTTGTTATTTACAACATTTGTCTTCCAAAGCAACCACTACATGTGCTGAAACCCTGCTTCCCAGAAAGTGGCCAGACATTGCCTGCTGATGGGAAGTAGAGAATAACATCTTTTGTTTTCCTTTGCTTCCACACATGGCCTTTGCTTTTGCTTTATTAAACTGCCTTTATCTTGACCCAGGAGGGTCTTTTCCCATCCCTGTCCTGCTGAGGAGGGGAGCAATAGAGCAGCATGGTGGTGGGCACTTGCTGTCCGGCCAAGGTCAACCCATCACAGCCTAGCATACACACAGTTTTGTACCAGTAAAATTACCAGTAAAATTACTTGTCACTCAATGTGTTTTGTAATAAATACTGATAACTGTACAATTCATACAGTGATACACATCTGTAAATGTAGAGATGTTTTGTACTGGAGTTGCATAGGAGCATAGTTTAGCCTAAAGCCTGGAGTTGTGCAACTGGCTTTGCCCTAGCCCCCTCACACTGCGGCTCCTATTTACAGCGTTCTGTTTACCTCGGTTGCCTCTTTCAGGATTCTATCGGAGTCTTACATCCTTTTCTAGAAGTCTCACACATAATTTCTGTTCTCCAAAGAACAATAATAAAAATGGGAGTGTCGTCTAAAACTCCTGGATTCTTGAACTCTCATTTAGTGCTTAACTATATGGCACAGAGTTTAGGTCAAGCTGACCCTCTAGAGTTGCCAGGAAAGATGAATGAAGGGACTCCTAATCAAGGGAGTCAGCTCTGAGAGAGACAAAACAAAGAATATCCTATCTTCATGATGCAAGCCATGTATACTTCAATACCTTGTTTATGTTAAACTGGTTAGTTAACTTGTGGTCTTCAGCCTTGCCCTAGAAGAGAACTATCCTCATTATAACACTAAAAATCACAAGCCCTAAGAGAAACACCCAGGCCCACTGAAAGACCTTTCCTCAGAGAGCATGTGTAGTAGTAAGGGAAGTCGGGTAATGGATATGCAAATGTATAGCAAATAATCTACATGGACCTGCCCTCTGGGTAGGGAAAGTGCGATAAGATTTTGTATATAAAGTTTGTAACTTGTACTGCAGTATACCAGCTCTGTTTGCTAGCGTCCAGACTTGCACAACTCTGTAACAAAACAGCATCTCATCTCGGTGTGCAAGATCGGTTCATTGCACATCAGGAACGGACTCGCATTTTACAGACAACAGGAGAACACCACCACAAAGAGCTGTTAGGGAGCTGACAGGGGTAAACTGGGATTAAAATGTGGGATTTCTTTAGTCTACAAAACTGTGTTGAAAGAAGTTCAAGTTTTTCCCTAGGAAAATTTCTGTGTATAAAACAAAAATAAACATTAAAAAACCTACTTGGCATAGTAAGTGAAAAAAACAAAAAGCAGTATCTTTCTATGCTTGTATTTGTGCTGAGAAACTCTCCTTTGTTACACACTACCAATCCCTCCTGAGAAAAATTTAAAATTATCTTCTAATAAATGGGCTTCCAACATCTCTTCTACCTCTGTTCATGTCCTTACAGGAGACTGATGCAGCCTCTGACAAATGTTCATGTCACAAGGGGACTCCTTATGTAGTACAAAACTGTTAAAAGTGTTCTTGATCTGCTGTCCTAACAAATTCCTCCTAATGTAAATAGTGTTTCTCTGTTGTGGGTAGGGTCTATGGCATTATGGCTGTATATTCTTGACAAGCAGAGAGTTGACAGCACTATTTACACAGGGAGTTTAGGATTATGGAATATTATTAGTGCTCTTGCATATATATGTAAATATAAGCATCTGTAAAGGAACTACTCTTGGAGGTCTCTTGCACAAATAGTAGTTACAGAGCTAAAATAACTACATGTGTTCTAAGTATCAGCATTCTTTTCAACACAGTAATTCACCAGTAATTCAAATCTTAAGTCATCACTGACAAGTCATCACTCTCAATTTGCTAATGACCAAATATGTATCACCATCCTTTTAGAAAGGATCATTTTAATTGGTCTTTGGTTTATCTCATTATTGTTGTTATCTTTGTTTCCAGTTAAGTCATGATCAAAAGCAGTTCATCAACACCTTCATCAGGTGGGTCTTGTGAAACCTTGTATCTTCCTGAAAGTCTGTCTGTGTGGAACTTGAGAGAATGGGACTTCTGAGCCTCATACCGTTTTAAATCCATTGACTTTTTTTGCATATGACTTTTTGCATTCAAACATTGCTCTCATTTACACAATGCCTGCATGGTGAATGTCTTGCACGTATTTTTTTCTTATTTTGTTTGCTATGGCACCTAAACGTGATTAGTATTTTCTAGACCATGTCCTTTCTTCTGAAAGCCCCAAGTACAGCTGGAGAAGGGTTACTTTAACCATGGATTTGCTTTCTAGATCATTTGACTTCTGTAGCTCATGTAAAGATTACTTTTTGCATAGCTACAAGTATTTCCAAACCAGGCTGCGTTGCCTAAGGCTGCACCCAACCTACGCTGCTTTACTTGGTGCTTAAAAAAATTAACCCTACTGTGCAACTGACACTCTCTTTTGCATAGTTATAATGGACCTGAAGTAAAGCAAGTATTATCTTCCCCAAACACTCTCTTTGCAATTAAACATTATCATTCCAGTCTGAGAAATATGTTGTTGTTTTTTTTTTAAATTCGGAAAACAAAACATTTTACACTTCAAAAGGGTAAATACCAAATTCAACAGCCTGTCTGCCAGCAGGTATCTTCCAGACTCACTGCAGCAATGCACAGCCATTTCGCAGCCAGAGCCCACCTAGTGCACAGACCTTCACACCTGCAGCTGCAGTCTGATTGCTTCTTCCGTCAATTCCATGTCCTTTCGACACCTTTCCAGTTTGCCTTCTCTGTCTTGTTTTCCCTCCCTCATCCCACATAAGTCTTCAACAGCACTAGCTGGCTCAGATACACACACACACACACCCCCAGTAGAAGACTGTACAGATGCCTGCTACACCAATGAAACTGGGTGTTGAGGCTTTTGTTCTGCATGTTGTATTTTTATAACCAGGAAAACTCTGCGGCATCCTATAGCCACAATATGGGATTGGTCACACGGGAGACCTGCTCTACTTGACCTGCAGGGATCTAACCTCTTTTTTCCCCTGCTGAAAGCTTAAATCTCCCTAATTCTCATCAATATTTTTTGTGTGTGTTATGCAACCCTTGACCACAGCTTAAGAGCCTAAAACTTAACCACATTTTCACCCCAAAAGGCTGCACAACACCAGACTTTCGGTAGCACTTTTACTGGTCCTACATTGAAACAATTCACATCACCCTCTTCCCCCAAATCACTACTCTAGCTGCTAAAGTTATAAAAAAAAAACAACCCAAACAACTGAGCAACTTGCTTGCATTTTGGTCCTTCCTTCCACAACACGTGGTCCCTAATGACAGAGTGCCCCTAACACACCTACCATCTCCCCCTTGCAGGGTGAGGCAGTAAACGCCTACTTCCTACAGGTCTAAAGAGACCCCATCCCTTCCAAGGCCTCAGAAGCCCTCTGCCCGCTCCCTGTTGGCCAGGGGCTTGCCCCAACCCTAAGGTGGAGGAGCTGAGGACACACTTGGGGACATTTGCCCTCCTCATGGACCAACTCTCCTGTCCCACTCACACCAGGTGGCACTGTTGGTTTGCACTGTACGCATGCATTCTTCCACCTTGCCCAGCACTAAGGCTGATGATGCCTGCTGGACTTAAAAGCCGTGATTTCCAACCTTCTTCAGTTTCTGAGTCCCTAGGCTTCTCCTACTTGAAGAGCGGGCCTGTTCAGATATTTAACATGGGGAGACTGCTTTGTAGAACTTGTTTTTCTGCCTCATTCCTGGCAGTCACCAGAGGAGTACACCCAGGGCTGTAGATCACACATTTAAACCACTGGTGAAGTCAGTACCTAGTAAAAGCATAACCTTTGGACAAGCACAAATAGAGATTCAGATCTTTTAAGGCTACAGTAAAACACATGGCAGAACAGAGGGTTCTTTTCCTTTTTAAAATGTTAAATACCCTGAATTAAATTACATAAAACAATTTCCACTTGCAACTCTGATCAATACTTAATACATAATCCTCCCTCTTTTACTGTGCCCCGCTATTACTGCTGTTACCTCCCCCATATACTGTTGCCTTCTGATGATGCATATTCTCATGAACTTGCTTAAATTTGCTTAGGAGGGGAGTTTGAACTTGACCTGTTTCTCCCGTGCACAATATTCTTCTCTGACTCTGCCTTCATCATCCCATTTTAAATTTCTAGCAACTGAAGGGAGAGATTGTTTGCTTATGAAGGAACACTCAAAGAGCTGTTCAAAGCTAAACTGAAAAGCAACTTACAATGGAGTTAGTTATCCCTCAAAATAGTTACATTTTCTTGACACTTACACCACTCAAATGATCCCTAAACATGAAAAAGTATTAACTAGCTAAGAGTTCCCTGTTGCCTTTCCCTCACCGGCACCCACTTGGCTTTAAGTGCCTCGCCCAATCTTAAATTAGATCAGTTGAATTTGGAAGGTCAACACACCAAATTACTAGATGATTATAAGATCTCTATTGCTACAAGGACTCTCCTTTGAAGAAACACAACACTCCCTGAAATAAGGATCAAATCAACAGCAAATATGATTGAAGTGAGATGGAAGTAATAGTTGTTGTTCTGTTGAATACAAAGATGGAGCCTGAGAAAGAAACAGAAAGTGAAGAGTGGTGAATGTACCACTTTACCATGTATCCAGAATGGACACATACACTGCTATCACAGTTGCCTTACAAAAAAATCACGGTTACTGTGCAAAAGCAAAACTAGTGACTTTCAAGCGAAAAAGCAATGAAACACAGGAAAAGATTATGTCATTCCATCACTTTTCCATTTTAAAATATAACATCTTGAACAGAAACAGTGTTATTTTTCTGCTGCAACTGGGAGTCTGAAGAAGGAGATTCATTCCCTCTCGCTGGCTGCCAGTTTCTTTCCAGTTTCATTTCCATGAAAAGTGCATCTCCCACACATAAACCACAGTAAAATCTTTAAAATAGGACATAAGTGTCAGATTCCTAGAAATAATCACATTATTTCAGCAACCTCTACCACGCCACAGTACAAGACGGGTAATTGCTTCATAGTTAAAAACTAACATTCATTCTACAAGAATAACAAGAAAAAAGGATAATATATCAGCAGGGAGGAAGATCCCACAAGTAAACCTTTTTGAGGAAAGATGGTAGTGAAAGACCCAGCATCTGTGCCCAAAATCTGACAGAAGGGGCAAGACGCACCCACTCAGAGGTTATGTATTTCTCCTGTCATTATTGCCCCTCATACCCAGCCAGAGCAGACATAGTGGTCCTGGCTACTCCCAAACCCTACTTAGAGTAACGTTCTCCATGTACAGCAATGCTCAGCAATTACTGGAAAAGCCTGGACTAACGTCATTCTCCCAAAACAGTTGTGCTAGGCTGAGGGAGTACCATGAAATTCTGAGCCCTTGTGTACTTGCTAATCCCCAAATCCCAAACCATAGTTGCTTTCCTCTAGCAAGAGACCTTCATCGGGCCCCAAGTCAGCCAGGGACAGAGCTAAAAAAGAAAACTGGAGCTCCTTAGGAGCAGAAGAGGCTCCTTATATACATATTCTGAAAGCACAATCTTACACTATTTAAAACAATCTATTTATAAACTCTTCATGGATCTTTTAAATATGAGAGGCACTTCAAAAATTAGCTTGACTTAATTTCAGCAACAGACATTGCTTACCACATGACTGATGATGCAACGTTAGAAGATCAAACTAATGACCATCAGCAAGTGCCTAGTTAACCATCAATTTACCATTAGTTCTACTAGCAGGAGAAAGCATTTTTTTGAGACTACCCAGTGCCTAGAAGCCCGCTGCAGACACAGCAGAAGAATTAGGCATTAGAAGGGCAAGCGATGCAAACCCCTTTTCCCGGCTCGTATTAGGAAGGAAAAGGTTTGACCTATTGTAGTGCTATTGTATATAGCAAAGAACACGTGGAGGTTTAAAATTATTTTCTACTAGTAGCTCTACGGTAGCCTCAAAACTCCCGTGATGTGCAGCACTATGAGCCAGTCCTGTTCTTCTCCCCATGTGCATCCCTGCAGGGTGGCGTACAAATAAAGCATCGCTATCATTTAAAACATATTTGCTGTTTATTAGTGCAATACCAGGTCCAGCTTTGGGAAAAGAATTCCTCTTGCCTTATCCACCTTCAACACCTGCTGTCGTGGCAAATGGAAGCCTCTCAGGTACACGCCCAGCAGCAGCTAAAGGAGGGCTATAAAGGCTACGGGCTTGTGCACCGGCCCTGGCTCCCAGCCATACGTCACCGCATGTTATAGGCTTTACTCGCCGTTAGCACCAAGGCCACGGGCGACCGCTCGCCCCGCCGGTGCAGCCCGGGCAACAGAGCTGGCCGACTGCGCGCACAGCCCCGCTCGCCCTGCGCGGGGGCGAGCAAACGGCGCCGCTTCCCCAGCGCGGCTCCACAGGTCCCGCTGCGCACCGGCGGCGAGGGCTCCGGGGGCTTGGGGGGCGGCAGCCCGGCCCCCGGCACGGCGACGACCACCCGCCCTGCGGCCCGGCTGGGGGGCGGGGGGCTGCTCCCGCAGCGTCCCGGGCTGGCCCTTACCGATGCGCGGCACGTAGCGTTTTGCAGGAAGTTTCCACGCTCGCTCCCCGGTTTAATCCGTGCGGAGCGGGGCTGGAGGGGAGCGCGGCTGAACGGCGATGGAAGGGGGCGGGCGGGGAGGAGGCGGGGGCGGCGGCAGCAGCGGCCGTGTTTAATTTTTTAATTAGGGCGGCTCGAGCATCTCCCGGCGGGGTGGCAGCGCCGGGCGGCGAGGGGAGCTCGGGCGAGCCGCCCCCGTTCCCGGGGCCCGGAGCCGCGCAACGCCCCGCGCTCCGCCACCATGGGCAGCGCGGCCGCGCAGGAGAAGGGTGCGTAGCGCGGCGCGGGCGGCGGGGGCGGGGGGCGGCGCTGCCCTTGCGGCACCGCCCGGCCCGGCCCGCACCTCCCTGCGGGCCAGGGGCAGCGGGGGTGGGGGTGGGGTGGGGGTGGGGGGTGTGGGGGGCGGCGGCCGGGGGCTGCGGGGGGTGAGGGCGCGGAGCTGCGCCGCAGGGGCCGCGGCAGGCGGAGGCGGTGCGTGCGGCCCCGCAGCAACAATTGCGCTGCAGGTGCTGCCTCTCGCAGCCCCATCCCCGGGGAAGCGGGCACCGTGCCCCGCGCTCGCAAGTTAAGGGTGATGCTAGCGAGCGGCTTGTGTTCCTGCCTCCCTATATAGATTACACAAATAACAGACCGCATATACGAATTCACAGCACGGGAGCTCTTGTCCAGTGGAGACTCCAGGCTTGTGTATTTCCTAAAAATAAAATCTCATTTCTGCAATTCATTGCTTATCTGAATTGTGGAAGTGGCACTGCCCGGCTGCTGCTGCTTTGCAGGGGAATGCCAGTTATGTCAGAAAGTGTCACCTGCACCCTGAGTTACGGCACTGCAAAACCACTGCCTGTTGTGGTGGGCTCTGCTCCCCTGGCAGAACAGTCAGCCGTGGCTGCCTTGGCTGGGCAGCCATGCCCTGGCCTTCCTACCTTACACCTCCCTGGATGCTGGCTTAGAAACCTTGCTCTGACGGACGGTTTTCTCCCCAGCAGTTTAGAGAATACAGGCATGCAATGTGCACACCACCGTGACAGGTTGGCTGTGTGGTCACAGAGCTGTTTCTGCAGCATTTCTGACCATGTGTTGTTAACTCACATAGCTCAGACCCTTCTGAGAATTCCAAATTCATGCTGATTTCTATTTCATTAGGTCTTCTCCATTGCTAATCCTTTCACCCTACCACCTCCTAAGCCAAATTCCTGTAATACCATTACTGGAATACAGTTCGGTTTCCTTGAGCAGATAGTTAAGTGCAAATAAGTTGCTTCTGAAAGTCCCAGAGGATGCCTGTTTGTGTCCCTAACCACACCAACACCTTTTCAAGTCAGGTTTGCTGTCACTCAAATGCAAGCCCTGGACGGAAGCTATTTGAAGTACCTTCAGAATGACCAGATCCATGAACCAGCAGCTGGGCTGCAGACATCCAAGGGGAGAACAGATGGCAACTGATTTGGTCCATTTTGTTACACGCTACCGTTTATGAAGTGAGTTTTCAGGCACCTGAGGCTTAATCGTGCCAAGAGGATGAATGCTCCTAGCTTGAGCAGACATTAAAGGTACTAATTTCCGGTACTGAGCCATTACAATGAATTAATAAATAAATAAATTTATAAGGAGTTCTGTGAGGGAAGGACTGAACCCCAAAATTCAAGGAAGATTATTGAGCAAGTTTTTATTTAACACTTAACTGGCTACTTTCTTCTCAGTATCTCTGAAAACATGAGGGTGAAGGCTAGGTCTCAAAAAAGTGATGCCCAAACCACTGAAGAGCTGAGAACTTTGGTCCACACCAAACACTGGCAGAGCTGGGCTGGTGATGCTGCTAGAAAAAAAATTCAACGTCTTTCTTCCAGCTGCCTCACAATACTTAGTGCCCATGGTGCTCCTCCACCCTCCATAGGTGCAGGCAGCGCCCTTAGCTCATACAGGGGTTTACATGCTAAGCCATTTTCCACATTCCTGTTTTCTCTAGGACTCTGATAGTTTCTTCTGGCCTCACAAGAGCCTCCAATGGCCTTTTATTTCACAGCAGGATGTTAAGGAGCCTTTTTTTATGCCAGTGTTTTTATATAGGCAGTGAATCAAAGGATGAGTAAAGTCCTGACCTATAAAAAAAGTCAAGATAGATCAGTCTGAGGCCAGCCCTTACAAAATGACTCTGCAGATTCTAACTGATATAATGCCTGTCACCATCATACTGCCCTAAAGGTTATCTTCAAGGATTTTTGGATCCAGGCCATGTTAGTTAGTATTCAGAGTCTTCTGACTCACAACTTGATACATACACTGCAGCAAATGAAAGGGTATCTGACTAACTGGGAGAGAACATCTAACCTGTATGCAGCACAAAAATGTGAAAACAACCAAAAGGCGCTCAAGGTCAGTCTTGGTACAACAGTTTTGGGGATACATAATTAGAGCAAAATGTTCTGTGAACTTTAAGGCTTCAATTACAATTTCTGAAATTCAGGACAAGGAAGAGAACACAAAGCTAGATATTAGAGTTTCCCAGGACCAATTCCCACCCCAAGCAAAATGCCCACTGTTTTCTCATGCAGCTGTTTCAGCCAAACTCTTGCCATATAAGACTAAGATATCCATTTCTTACCACTCCATGTTTCAGCATCCGTCAAGCTTTGCACAGAGATCTGTCCCATAACGTCTCCCGACAAGCATATAATGTACAAATGAACCCCACTAATTCCAGTGTGTAACCTGCAAAATCAGTAAGATTGGAAGTCATATTCTTGGAACGTGACTATGGTGAAGAAATGTCACCTATGGGCTCAGCTCAAATGCAGGGTTCTCCATGGGCAGTCTTATCCCTAAGATTCTCTCCATGTCTTTCAAGATAGCAATTGGTTTTTTTGGGTCTGGCTTTCCCAGGTAGGGTCTACATGTAATTTCCCATATAAGCGTTTCATTTGATTTTTATAACCCAGTCTCCTAGGACTTCGGAAGGGTAATTTTTTTCTTTGACTGGCTCTTGTTCAAATCAACTGATTTGTGATGTAAATTTGTGATATTGAACTTTCTGTGATTTTTTTTCCTACGGAAGGTCAAACAATAGAAAAATTGGAAGTATGCCCAATGAAAATCTGTACAGCAGGTGGGCTTTACCTATGATATATTTTCAGAAAATAAATACTTATTGTTGTTGACATTACTTCTAATTCCCATAGGCTATATCTGGATCTTTTCTCCAGCTTAACAGGAATTAAAACAGCATGACCCAAAGAGCAGAGTATCATTCAAAACAAGGAAGGATCTTATACACAGCTCTATAGAATAAACAGAATCTTGGTTCTTATAATCTGACAAATCTGTAAAGACTGTCATAGGAAACCATATTATTTCATACCTACTATATAGAGGGTTACTACAAAAAGAAAAAGACTTGTGCCTTGCCCTTTTAATCTTTGTTTTAAAATTTCATTCTTTGGGATAATATTCAAAATCCCAAAATTCTGAAGTGAGAAAGGAGACACCAAATAAAATAAAAGTTCTGTCCATTTCTGTCGCCTGAGGAATACCAACTCTTATTTTTACTTCTGTTTTTATTAATTGTAGGCTGACTCAGGATACGGCTACTTTCAGCCATGACTGCAGTACAGAGTAGAGGAACTGGCTCTCCCTCTACACTGGCTAGCAGCGCAGGTACCTGAAGCAGTGTAGCCATGGCAGCACAGAGCTCTGAGTGGCCTAATTACTCTGCCAAGAAATAAATGGATACTGGGAATTCCCTGGGGGGAAAGATGGTTGAATTGTTAACGAAAAGAGTTTTCCCCTGAGGCGCAGATAGTTAAATAGGTGCTAACAACAGCCAGAAACCCTCTGGCTCCAACCTTTGAATGAAAATGCCTTTGTCCTTTGGCACTTCTGATGTCCCAGTCTTTCCAATTCTCCTGCTGTCTATAGAGACAGAAGAAAAATGTGATTTCAATATCTGATGGAAAACCTAAAATAAAGCAAAACGATTCCCACCCCTAACTAAAAGCTATGCAGAAGGTCTCCTTAAAAATAAGTCACTCCTGGCTAGAAACACACAGAGCTCTACTGGTGGCAATGGTGGGGTGGAGATGCTCAAGCATCCTGCCTCCATAGGACACACACTGGGGTCAGTTCCCTGAGCTCCACGAGGAGCATGTTCAGACCTGGTGTTTACTATGCCTGTAAAAATGGCAGAATATCTATGTATTCAATGGGGAAGACCAAGAGAAGGCGGCAACGAGAGCAAGATTTAGGAGAAGGGAATTTACTGCTGTTATTTCTTCTCCCACCAATCTTTCCTCATAGAGAAGAGTGGATATGTAAAGAGGAAGGCGAAGGGGCAATTTTACCAATATGCTCGCTTTCTTACAAGCTCAAAATGCACACAGCATTTTTCTGAAAATGGAGCCCAAGATTTCACTAAAATTGCACACACAGTGTTTTATTTTACAAGTTGGATGGATTTATTTATAAGCTAAATTACACGAGCAAAATCCACATTATTTGGCTGAAATTCCCTTCAAGGTCAATGCAAATTTAACAGGTTTAAGGACTGAGGTGTAAAGCTGTTTGGTGAGTATTGCCAAATCAGAATCTGTAGGGCTGTGCCCAGTCTGACAAAACACTCTTTGCAACAGCTACGTGCTGAAATTGCTGTGTTTTGAGGAGACAGGGAGCCAGAATATCCTGAGCTTGCTGTCTCATAACAGAGGCCATAAGTGGATGGTATATAGAGGCTAAAAGTTGTAATTTTATCACATTAATTTAAATGGGGAAAAACAACAGGACACTACTAAAATCCAAGCTGGATTTCATTTCCAAATGTTCATACGCTACAGCTCAGAGATACACATCCCATTGAGACCTAACCAAACTGATTCTGCTTTTCTATGCAGGCAAAGAAGCAATAGAGGTGAAAATCCCGCAGAGTCACCAGGATGTGATGCCCAATGATGAGCAGTAATTACTGCAGCAACACTTCAGCCAGCATGAGTGTCAATGAAATGTCTGCCTTTCCTCTGACTTTAGAGCAAAAAACTGGCTTTGCTTTTGTGGGGATTTTGTGTGTTTTCTTGGGACTTCTAATTATCAGATGCTTCAAAATCTTGCTAGACCCCTACAGTAGTATGCCCTCTTCTACGTGGGAAGATGAAGTTGAGGGGTTGGATAAAGGAACATTTGAATATGCTCTTGCATGAAAACTCACAGAATATCCTGCCTTAAATTTGATGTTGATTTCATTTTGGAAACCAACTGTTGTCACATTTGTTATACATACCTGCATTTTGGAGATATGTTGGTGGCATCCATTTTGTTAAATAAATATTTGTTGCAAACTCCAAAGGCACTTCATGTTGCTTACATTTGAGGAATAGTGGAATGGTAGATAAGAAAGGGTTAATAGCAAAGAAATACTGAAATAAACAACTCACTAGAAACTTATCATTGCAAAAACATATTTTAGGAATCAGGTGGTATCTGCCTTTTTAGAGGAGGATCTCATTTCTACTGTGTCTGGTGACAGGCTGGAGAGAAAAGGTGAAGAACAAAAGACGTGCTCATGAATGGTGAATGCGTAAGTGGTAACTTCCTCCCCTCCTCATCTGACACAAGTTTTTGAAGCACGGAGACTATGCTTGTATACTGAGAATACAAAAGTGGAAAGCAACAAATGGCTGTGTCTCAGAGGAGGTGCCTCCAAGAGGTGCATGTCCATGCTGCTGTGATGAGAGGAACCAATACTAAGGAACTAACAGGAAAACTGAAGATCACATCAATTGCTAACTCACCTCTCACCTTCCAAGAAAAGTAGGTGCTATACTACTAACTGTTTATAAGGAGAGTGTACGTTGCTTCTCTTGTGTGAAACTTGATGTGGTCCTCTGCAAACAGTGCATAGCTCATATGAGAGTATTTTTTTGATAGGTCTCCCTTCTCCTCCTCTACAGCAACAGAAAGTGAAGCAGAATTAGTAGAAGGAAAACAAACATCATTAAGGAAATTTTTGATTCTACAGACATTCAACAATACAAAATATATTACCTGGTCAGAACTCCAGTCTGAAGCACCACCACAGTCCCAGTCCACCAGTGTCTCCCATATCATTAAAAATTTTAGGTGAAAGAGAAAAAGTGAATGTTAAGTAACCAATCTTACAGTCTAGCTGAATTGGCCAAGGCATGCCAATTTTTTACTCCAATTCATTATGGAAGATGATTCAGTTTAAATTGGAACTTAAACTGTCTGGTTAACAGCTTCCAGCAGTAACTGCACCAGCTTGGCAAGGCCAAAGCAGAGGCGGTCATGCTACATACCCATTTCTACCCTGCCCTCAAAAGGGACAGGGGTCCAGAGCCAGCTGGAGATCTCTGTACTCTCCAGCCCCTTTCCGCAGCTGGCTCTTCTGTTTGTGCCCTGTGTATGATCTGGACTGTCAAACTGAAGAATTGGTCACGGGAATTCCTATCAAGGCAGAAGAACAGTGAAAGCAGAAACTCAAATCTGGGTATTCAAGGTCACCCTCATATACCCAGCTGTTTAGCAAGTGTGACAGTACTTGACAGAAATTCAATTCAGTTTTTAGGAAGGTTGGCATTAGAATTTTAAGCACTGTCACTTTTGCTAAACAGCTCTGTTTGCAACAAGGAGCAAAGACAAGGAGATCAGTTACAGCAGCTGGTTTCTTTTGCATGTATTCTGAAAAATTTTGCCCTATATAATAAGCTGAGGCAGCCAGTGGAACAGCAGCCCTCAAGTGCCATTTGGAACATGAAATACTTGATTGTACAGAGGAGGACATGAATCTCCTGTCTGAAGAATATAAGAGAGGAACAGTCAACACTAATCTACGCTGGTCCATTTGAGTTATAAAACATAAACAATTTTGTGAGTGTAAGAGCTTTTACACTGCTTCAGATTCTGCGTAAGAAAAAATGCCAGACCCTCAGAGATTCAGTATATTGCATTTATCCTAGTTAATTTAACCACAAAATCAAAGGTAGATATCAGTACACTGATTTGTATCATCTGTTACTGCTGGACAGGATCATCCCCTGCAGAGACCTGACACTGCCATTCTTTTTATGTGCACCTAATCAGCACAGCTGAGCTCTGTGCTGTCAGGTTAGAGTGCTGAAGGTACTTCAGTTATCTAGGTTAAATATAGTTCCGTTATCTCTAAACTACAAGCAAACACAGCAAACAAACCCAAAGAACCTTGATACTGTCTTACTACTTTTGTTCTTGACCCAATCTATTGCTGGAAGCAATTGTCAAATTCCTTTATGATTACAAAGCTCCATCATTTCCTGCCCACCCTGCTCTGCACCCCCAAAAGACAAGGGAGTCAGCTTTCCCAGAAAGGATACACAGAATAGAATTTTTCAAAGGTTTTCCTTAAATATAGAGTAAAACTTTAAATGGGGTTAGGAGCAAATGGTTCAAAAATGACTGTTAGACAAGGGGACCCACCAATGATTGATCCCACTGAATCCACTGGAATCTTCTGCATAAAATGTGCTTAGCAGAAGCCTGCCCTCCTGTTACCTCTGTTAACCATATATGCAGAACTGAAAAATGGAGAGATCATGATCTGTGCACAGAATCAGGCATAGCTGGGAGGGAAACGGAGATAACAAAAGTATTTTCAGGCCCCCTTAGAAATTTTGCAATACCATAAACACAGTAGTTGTAATGGATAGGTACATTTGCTGGTTAATAGTTAACAAGCTAGAATGCCTCTCTAAATCACCATCTAGAAATGTTTTGAAAGAGAGGGATTGGATGGTCTATTCAGTATATTAAGCAGGAGAAAAAACTGGCCAATAAGGCAGAGTCTGCAATGCCTCAAAGAGAGGGACACACTACATGCACAAATACAAGAAGCAACTGTCTTCCTTCCCTAAAACCACAGGACTGAAGGTAAGTTAAATTTTCCTGAATAAGGTAAACTTGATTATTTATGCATAGTGCTAGAATACTAAACACAAAACTAATGGCAAATAGCAGTTGAGAGACGTCTGGAAATACACTGTGAAAATCAAAGTATTATTTTCAAGAACAGCAGAAAGGTAAGAGACTTTTCTTTTCCTAACAGATTAGTAATATTATGGAAAAAAAGACTGTGAAATTACAGAATCATTTTACTTGGTAGCAAAAGTCTCATTGTCATCAAAGAATCAGGACTTCCTTTAGTCATGGAGATGAAACAAATCTCATCTCGCTGACCTTAATGACAAAAGATTTGGTTTTGCTCCTTCATGCTTGAAGATTAAACACTTTAAACACTTCCTTACAACTTTAAAACGCTGAAGGAAGCACAATACTATCTATGGTCAGAAATGTGTAGTAGTAGTAATAACAATATTGACCAGCCAAACCCAGCAGAAGTAAAATAAACTAAATAAATGTAACACATGGCTGTGAGGCTTACAAAACATTAAGCGAGAAAACCATGATAAATAGGGAAGGGTTATAAAGTGGTATCATAGCAGAGATGTGACAGCAGAATATTTTCTATAGCTGATGGAAGAAGTGAGAAAATACGCTTTAGCTATATCTCATAGTGAAGATGGAGGACATTTGATTATCAGCTCTTCAAATTATAATTTTGATATGTGATTTGAGGGAAAATTTACAATGCTAAGGTATAAATATTGATGTGGTACTTTACATTTCAGTGCCAAAGGGCCAAATGCATTTCACAAAATCACTGAGCAATATAAATTGGAAAAAAAAATCTCTGGGGGTCATCTAGTCCAACCTCTTGTGAAAGCACAAAACTTTAAAAAAATGCCTCTAATGGGCTTATTTACCCAGATTTCTATATATTCCTTTATATAGATATACTTTGCTTCTAAAACTTTCTGCTTTTACATACACTGGCAGAGTTTCAATGTCTAAATATGCTCTGTTTTAGTTAGTTTGAACAGACCTGCACTCCTACTGAATACAGGTCTATACAACCGCACTCCCTTATCTCCTCAGACACATGTCTCGAAGACATATGGATTGCCATCGCTTCAATAGCTCATTTCAGGGCCATCCAGGCCAACCTGTAAGTTGCTGCAGAGGTACCTAACCCACTAAAGGCCTTAAATATAAGTACCCTTTTTGCTCTTTGACTTTTTGTTTGCTTGTTTGTTTTTTTGAGGTGGTCTGTGTGGGAAAGTAAAGGTGGGAAGCAGATTGCTTGGCTATTGTATGTTCACCTCTCCGTGGGCTGCCACTCCGAGCGGCCTAGACAGGCTGGAGGAACAGGCCAACAGGAATCTCATGACATTCAACAAAGACAAATGCAAACTCTGTAGCTTGGACAGCCTAAAACCCTGCACAACACAGCCTGGGGCCTCCCTGGCAGAGTGCAAATCTCCTCGAAAGGATCTGGTGAGCAGCAGGCTAGAGAGGAGTCAGCACCATGCCCTGGGACCAGTGGAGGTGAACAGTGTCCTGGGCTGTGCTAACAGGATACAGCCAGCAGATCAGCCAAAATGACCATTCTATTCAGCACTATCAGACCGCACCTGGAACACAGTTTGTGTCCTGCACCCCGCACCTGCCCATGTCAGAAAGATGTGGATAAACTTTGGTGTGCCTGAGGGAGGGCCACCGAGGTGGGCATGGGTAGCAGCATCTGCCCTATACGGAAATGGGGCTTGTTTAACCAGAAGAAAAGGCATTAGGGGAGCCTAAGCAGCTCCCCTAATACTTACAGGGAGGTTACTGACAAGGTAGAGCTGATCTCTCTACTGGCATGCACAGCAGGACAGGGAGAGATGATGGTCACAGAACGACACACAGAAGGTTCCAACTAGATACACAGGAAAAAAAACCTACTTTGAAGACAATTAAGTATTAGAATAGGCTGACAGTGAAGTCTGTCCTTGGAGGATGTCAAGCCCTGTCTGGTAAAAGCCCTATGTAACCTGATTTACATTCAATGTTCCCTCTGCTTTGAGTGAGAGGTTGGGCTAGATAAGTTCCCAAGGCCCCTTCCAACCCGTGTGATTCTATGACTTGCTACAATTTATTTCAAATCATCTTAAAGGGTGTTTTGAGTGTACAAATGTAAAATCGGGTGCAAAATTCTATGACTCTTCCAATGCCTAGGACTACTGTTAATATTTCCCAGTAATTGCTGCTTTACCATAGTCATTTATTTCCTCCATTATAATTTAGGAAACCCAATGCTATTCTTGGATCTGTTTCAGTTGCCTATTTATTCCTTCACATTACCTTAGTTTTACCTACATTAAAAATGAACGATTTGCTATATCTTAATTGCTTGCTCATAAATTGTTGCCATCCTGGAACTACTGAAAACTTAAAGCCTAGCTTTTTTAGTTAATTTTTAAAAATGTATTTGATTCAAGTTTTTCATGCAAATTTAATTCTAGACTATGAGAAAAATATAAGTGATATCATAATACTTAAGTGGAACAAACAGCAAATGATCTTCATGGGATCCTGTGTCACATCCCTTTTACTGACTACATTTTCACTGTCTTCAATTAAACATGGCATTATTAAAAGAAATACTATATTTGAAATCAATTTTAGGTACTTAGAATCTGATCCAAACCCCATTTTATATAGATGGTGTCGTGAATCCTGATGTAGGATCCTGCTGACTACATCAATTTGTTGCAAATTCTGATTTAGGATCCTGCCACATACAGCAATTTGTCGTAAATGGGTGATTTAGATAATTTAAAGAATCATCATCAAAGGCATTAGCAAAAATGGTTTTAATATGATGC
This sequence comes from Falco rusticolus, assembly GCF_015220075.1. Classification (NCBI taxonomy): domain Eukaryota; kingdom Metazoa; phylum Chordata; class Aves; order Falconiformes; family Falconidae; genus Falco; species Falco rusticolus. Next base: position 15,335,294 of record NC_051193.1, on the reverse strand, counting down.
TGTAAAAGTGCTACTTAACAAAGTTTGATGGCAAGGTTCAATCTATTACTGTACAGCACAATCACTTGAACAATGATTCAAAACTACCAAAGCACAAATCAAAGTTACCAAGGCAAAATCAAAGTTACCATACGACAAGGTTATGCATGATATTGGTTGCTTACCAAATGGCAAAAGGTCACTCTGCCTGAGGAGCATCCTTGCGAGGTGTCCCAGCGCAGGGGAAGATCACCGCCACACAGCCAGGCTGCTTAGCCACGAGAGCTCAGAGAAGGCTTACTTAGGCTGTCATATTTATGGAATAAAGTGGTTGGCTTGTAGTCTAGTTACAGGCAGTGGAAAAGGTATGTGTGAGACTCCTTGTACCCACAACTTTCTTTGTTCCTTGATAAATGGGTCTTGGAAAAGCCAACCACTATTCATGTGTTAATCGCATGATCGGTGTTCCAAGCTCATATGCATCGATGCTCACTGTGTCACTCTGCTCCTTTGTGGGTTTTCAGAGAACAGATTGAAACTAAAGGAATTGGCCCACTTACAGCTTAGGCCTTTACCTCCTTTGGAGCTTGTACCGCACTACCACTAGTTTGGTTAAGGAGTTGAGTGCACCCATCACAGATGGACACATCCCCACAAACTCAGTCTTTTACTCAACTATTTTTTTACTCAACAAGTCATAGGATGACAGTCTCATGGATATTTGATGAGGAGGCAGAGGGGATCTTTATGGCGGAAAATTTTTCTAACTGCAAGTTAATTAATTTTTTTTTTTTTTTTTTATGGCAGAAACACCACAGACAACATTAGGAAGATTGCTTAGAGTTTTAAAGAAAAATTTCTCAGAACTTTGTTACTCAAAAAGCAAAGATTTCATATGCAACAGCACTAAACCCTTTGCTGTAGTTGCAACTAACTAGCTGCAGCCACAGAAGAGTAAACGGATCAGTGACTTAAGTCTATAGCATCCCTGAAGATGTCGATGAATAATTCGCCAAATGTATTCTTGGATCCAAATGCAAATCGGTTTCAAGTTAACATAATTAATGAAAGCCACGACAACAATGAAACATCCCAAGAGGATGTGGGCTCTGACCCACCACATTATGAAGAAACATCTTTTACTGATGAAGCACATAACAGACTGAGAATCAGTTACAGACCAGGAAAAAGAGAATTATATGACAATTTTCTTCAAAATGGAGAGAAAACAGAAGCTAGTTCACATCCCTATGATACTCACACTAAAATGTATTATCTTCAAACTTTTGGCCATAACACAGTGGACCCAGTTCCCAAAATTGATTATTATAGAAACACTGGCAGCATCAGTGGGAATAAGCTCAGCAGACCAAGCTTATTAGAAATTCATGAACAACTGGCAAAGGTAAGTGGAAAGGCAAGATACAAATTTTCTCTATTCCATTTCCAGGCTGTTAATTCTGTTTATTAATATAAGAAAGTCCTTAAATTCATGGACCTTAGCCAAGAGAAAAAATACAAGTAATCACTTACCATATTTCCTTTCATAGCTGCAGTATGTTTTCTGCCCTGTACTCTGCTCAAAGCAAAGGTTTTTATTAAATGGTGATAGTAATGTACTTGATTAGTGGGAAAACATAGCTTAATCTTGTCTAAAAGTACAGAACTACTGAATCTCTTCTGTTTCACTTAACATTTAGGACAGCAGATGATGAATATCAATTCATAATTTAACCAAGCTACACAATTCACACTTCTTGTAAACTTGGATTTAATGTCAATGCACAACTAAGTTTCACAGATTCCTCAGTCGTATTCATTTATATATAAGTATCATAAAAAACATTAGTGCAATAAATGCAATTTCAACTGATCAGAAACCCAAAGCACAACCTGTTTATTGCTGTAACAAACCACTCAAACAGCAGAAAGAATTCAGAACAAGGGTGTTGAGGTTGAAAGTGTTTGTTCAGAAGACAGAGAGCAGACAACAGATTTCAGGTGCTGATTTAATGAATGAATTTGGGCCTTCATGCTCATTATACCAATGAATTTGGAGAGAATCTGAAAAGTTTCTCGAATGACTACATAGAAAACATTTATGGAGGAATAATATGGCTAAATTCCTCCTGATCTATCACAGAGAAGAGCTGTTTAAGACTTTGCTCGTGTAATAGATGGGACTATATCCGTGTAAAATACACTTACAGAGCAAGCTACTGAACTGCATACAACTGACTAACCTGCCTTTGAAAGATTTTCTAGGGCTGCATCTCCTCCCCCCTTCTAAGCAGACCTACTTTTAGTTAACATCATGTAGAAGTCTGCTATTGTTACATATGACAGATGGATTTTATGGAAAAAACTTCCTCTTAGCAGACTCCCCTTGTTTGCTCCATTTTTTTTCCACACACACATTACAGTAAATGAATAATCAAATACTGAAGCATGCCCTTTATTGTGATAATCCCCACTTTGTCACCCTCTGTGGCTACTTGCCAGAAGAATATACATTGGTCAGGCATAATCCTTTGGGGTTTGCGCATTCAAAACTTCCCGGGGAAGAATTTGAGAAGTTGGTAATATTAAGTCTCAAATCCCAGATTTTCACTAACTTCCGTGTTACTGCCTCAGATAGGCTAGACAGGTGAATTTTGCTGCCTATTCACCTCTCTAGATCTTTTAAGGCTTGATTTCCCTGTGTGGAAGAATCACCTCCATGCAAAATAAATAGCGTGGAAAGCTGTAATGAGAACTTCTGGGGACAACAACAACTAGATTAAGCACTTTGAAACAGTAAAACGATTAAAAAACCTCCTGCAAAACAGTGGAATAATATGATACTCTATTGGCTTTGGTAAAATTAGACTGTGACAATACCAAATTCTCTGTAAAAAGCAGAGGAGAGACACAGGATACACCTACTTACAGATTTAAAATCAAACCTTTTTTGAGATTCTTAATTGTACACTTGTCAGGGCAGGGCAGGGCTGGAGAGAGATGACCTCTACAGTCAAACTCAGACTATAAGTGTCAATATGCAGCAAAAATTCCTGTTCTTTTTCTGTGTTGGGCAACAGTGAAATAAGAAATCTCCAGAGGAAACACACTTTTGTCACCATTCCACTCAGTTTTACAGACTCCAAAGGTCTAAATAATATGGACAAGCACCTGATTTTTGGGTGCTGGCACGAATCTTGTTCAAATTCCAGTTTTCTAGAGATTACCTGTCCTATGGAAGGTTAATATAAAGTAATGAAATCAAGCAAAAAAATAACCGTTAGGAAATTAGGACCTGATTCTTTAGGACAGCTTCCTAGTTTTAGCTTGACTTATTTAAATTAAGGTTTCCACAGACCTGCATAAAATGGCTTACACAGAAAGGTGAAACAGGTTACTTGGGTCATCATTTATTTCCAAAAATGAATGCAAAGTGAATGTGAAAAGGGAAGAATATGAATTTGGTATCCCTACTCATTTGCAGATGTATAAGCTGCTACTCAAGGGACTAAACACATTTTCATGCCCAGAAGAAACTTCTTCTTATAGAAATAATTTATTTTGGTAGTGGCCAGAGAGGAGAAAACCAGTGTATTGGCTTTGAACATAATGCTGAATGATCATGCACTGAACACTGGCATATTAAGGAATTTTCAGTTTTGACCACTGCCAGAAAATACAGGGTTTTTACTGTTGCATCTCCCAGTGTTTTTTTATTTTAAATAAAATTAGATAAATTTGTTTATGTTTTTTTAAGGCTTTCACTTAGAGAAGATTAAAAAGAAGACAGATTCCATCCCAGAATAAAATGAAGGGAAAATTGTTTCACAGGTTGGAACTCTTAGGGAAAAGAGCATCTAGCTTGGCTGTTCCCAGACTTTTTCTAGTATCCAGCTTACAGAAGGATAATCTTATGCCTCTCAAAATAGGAAGGTGAATGTCAGAGGTAATGGGATTTTTGTTACACTGGCAACCTGCTGTGCCCTTATGTGAGTTGTGGCCCTGGTCTGCGAGCCAGTAACCACGGCACTGGAACAAACGACTCACCATTAGCATGGCTGGAGTCTATTCCTGGCTGTCCCATGGACTCACTTTGTGACCTTGGACAAATCACTTCAGTCTACAGAGCTTATTCGGAAGAATAAACAAACTCGAGGTCACCAGATAGTAAGATTAGTAGGGAAGGGAATTAAGACAGCATGAAAAGCTCCTATCAGGAGGCAAAAGCAGTATGTGCAGCTGGATCGGGTGCCTATCAACCAGCCCCAGCATGCAGCAGGCCCCTTAGCCACCACTAAGGAGGGGATGAAATGCCACACAGAGTATGTATGGCGGTTAGGCTAACAGCCCAAGATGCAGTTCCGGAGAAGATGCTTCATGCCTTTTTACTTTAACACTAAAATCTGGGCTTACCACACCATACCCCAAGGTAATCCCGCCCCCCTCACCCCCAACTTTTCTGAAACACAAATTGGTGAAGACCACTGTCCTGTCAAAGCCCGTTGCCACATTCTGATAAGAAGCAACATATGTTTGACTTCAGACGGCTAAATACCACATAAACATTCCCGTTGTGCTTTGATGCCAGGCCTAACATCAGAAGATAAACATTAATATTTAATACACTTTTTTAATATGTAATTTTTCAAATGTCAGAATGTGAGGCAGGCTGAAAGGAACTTCAAATACCTAGTTCCCACACTGCTGAAGTCAAACGTGTGTCATCTTTTAGCACGACATGTCAGTTTTTGCACACATTAAGCCACAAATCGCCAATTAAATCCCTAAAAAATAGTCTAAGTGCTATTTCACAGCTGATGGCTAGTGATAATTACTTGGGCCTAATATTTACCCTACATAAGAAATCATCTAACCTTTCTTCATCTTGGCTATTCTCCACACTTGTTACAGAGATTTGATGAGCTCATCATCTTTAGCCCCAGGAGAGATGAAGAGTAAACTGTTCTGAAACAAGGAAAGGAAAATGTTTGGGGTTTCTTGTTCAGGGTTTTTTTTTGATTCATTTGGTTTGGGTTTTTTTTTAAAGCAGTTAACTTTTTATTTTGGTAGCTTTTCAAAATGTTCTGTCACTTTTATTCCACATCCTTAATGCATGAGTAGCACAGGTACAGCTACTTGGTAAATAACCAATCATTCACTAAAGCACACCAATTTAAAATGCATTTATGGAAGGTTTAAGGCCATAATTTATGATAATGGCACAGAGAGCACAAATTAATTCAAAGTACATAGGAAACAACTTGTTTCAAGTACAAAGACTAAACTCTTTTTTTCCTTTTTTGTCTTTGAAATTCTAACCACTGCAGCAAAACCCCCTCATATTATTCTGCTTATCTTCCTTAACTCACTTTAATCATTTGCTGTGTTTTGAGTAGAACAAGCCATTAGTATTTTAGGGCAAGAATTGTCAAAATTATTTAAGTAACTCAGGAGCTCAAAGTCACAGGCTTTCAATAGATCTTGTATTCCCATTTCACTTAGGGCCAAAAGGGTTATAGGCACCAAATTTAATCCATGTCGAAATGTATTATCCGGTCACTTATTTCTCATTTGTGAGCACAATCCTGGATTTACTGTGTCAAAGGCACTCTACAACCTTGCATCATAGTGGTTAGAGCCCCCATCCATGAGGGTAGAGTCCAAACATTAACATAAGCATCATATAGTTGGTCTTTATGTCTGTTTTGGTTTTGTTTGTTGCTTTTTTTTTTTTTTTTGAAGTCCATGGACAAATACAGAAACACCCTTGAAGCTTAAGCAAGATGGAGAAAAACCCTCATATGTTTCACAGAATCACAGATGTTTCACCTCCTTGACATGTTTAGTTAATCTGGAAATATCTTCATTCCCCTTCAAACCCTAAAAGCATCTTGATTCCTCTCCAGAAGTGATACACACTCCCTCTGCTAGACTATGACAAGGTGATATGGTCCTTCCTGAAGGTCTTTGCAGAGGACACAGACAATTCCTGGCAATAGTTAACCTAATGCCAACTCCTCACAAAACCACTCCAAAGTTAGTATTAAAAAAAATAATAATTAAAAGGAAGCAAACAGCAATGACGAGTATCAACCTCAGTACCATGACTAATTCCTATTCAAGCCACAAGAAACATATCATAATGTTAAATTGCCTCCAAGACTCTGGGGCAGAAGAGCTGAAGAGATAAAATACAGATTTACGTCTGTAACTGGATGCGAACAATCTAAAATTCTGGGCTATTTCTTCAGGTTACACCACAAATATGGCAATTCCTAATCCTATCTACTATGGTTATACCAGAGATGGCTAAACCATAGAAAGGATTATTCATTTACTATATAATTTAATACACTTCACTAGCATTTCTCTGACTCTTTTCAAGAATATGTTACCCATTTGCTGCTGCAACTATGTTTGCACTTTATCCAACAGAAAACAGAGTTCATCACATAACTTTGCCATGCAGCACTCAGCTAGGTCTCTTTTCACTACTGGGCAATTTTCAGTTTCTACACTTAGCATTATTCATATATTTTTGCAGCACCATGTAGAGGCCAACCACAAGACTCTCATTATGTTAGATGCTCTACTGACATATCAACACAACGTACATGTTGAATACAATACACAATAAAACCAATTTAGTATCAGATAATAACGTATTTACTGTGCTTAAGCGATTGTCTTATCTTTTCTTGCTGTTAGTAAGCCCACCTGCTGATGCCTGGCGTGAGCAGAATATTGCGCTCCAGAGACAGTAAAACCTGATCTTCTTTGAAATTCCTTTATTCCATGTCTCTCTTATGCAGCCAGGTGTCCTGTGTTTGGCACAAAAATATTTGTATTTGTTTTCTGTGTGATCATTCAGAACATAGCTGTGAGCACCGGCTCAGTCGAGAGAGTGGCTAATGGAGAAAGCACCACTGGAGATGAGACAGCAGTCAGCAAGGAAGAAGAAAACAAAACAGGATTTGTCAAGTTCGGATGGGTGAAGGGTGTGCTGGTGAGAAACATATCTGCATTTCTAAAAAAAATAAAAGTAAGATTAGTTCTGCAACACTAAAGTCTTTCAAGAAGTAAGAGAGGGAGGCAGACTTGAGGGATGTTTGGGGTGCTTTTTAAAAGCCTGAATGCTTTTATCACCCTTCTGGTTGTTAATACTCTACTTCCAATGTTGCACTAATGCAGTATTTTTTGTTTAAAACCTAGGTAAGATGTATGCTTAATATTTGGGGTGTGATGCTTTTTATTCGACTTTCCTGGATTGTAGGTCAAGCAGGAATTGGTATGTATCTACTTAATTTAATTTTAAACAGTGAAAGAGATAAAGAAGATAAACTGTACATGATCATGATTAATATATAATCTGAGATGTGCACTTGCATGTTGAACTAAATTTTTTCAAATGCTTGCCAGAGTAAAAGATGTTAATTCTCCAAACTATTGGAATTTTCCAGACTCACAGCAAATTACTGCTTAGAGGCATAGATCTGTTAACTATGCATATGATCATCACATATGAATATTTCTAAGCTTTAGTGAGATTTGTATTTAGATTCTGCAACAGATGTAAACTTCATGATCTGGGCCAATTTCTAATATGTGCGTACAGAGTTAACCTTTAAGAGTTCACACTTTGCTTATCTGTGAATCCCAAACCTTGTCATCTACATATTAAAACCAACACTTTTTCACACTTCTCTGCAAAGATGAAAACAGAACTGGAAGGAGGTCTCATCTCATCAGGATTTTGTTATTTTTAACTATAACACAGCACTAGATACAAGGGTACTACGAAACAGTAAGTTTTAAAAACTGCTATAGCTTTTGTGTAAATTAACGAAGTACACTTGATTGTGTGCTCTATCTTTGCTGCTTCGTTGTGCAGTTCCATTAAGCCAAATCCCAGCTCCCACTCCTTGGGTGACTGGGCCCTGAGGCCTCCATCCAGTATGCTGTTGAGTGTTCAGTGACACCGGTGAGAGAATCTCTGGTGGAGAGAAGAGCAGCTCAGTAAGAAGCAGTGTAGTGGGGTGGTACAACTCCCTTTCTCAAGCTGCTGCTCTGGGGAAGCACAGAAATGTGAACTGCGACGGCGGTGTCACTGTTACGTGATCATACAGTTTAGAATAATGGGGCCCTAACCTTTGACTGGCACCCAGGGCTCATCAAAAACAGCAGTCCAAAAGGTTGAATGGCGAGCATTCCAGTATGGATTCTCACAGAATGGGAATATTAAGTGGGCACAAGCTGGAGTCCAAACTCTGGCCTTAGGGTGTCAACTCTCCTGGTCTTGGATAAAACTCAGTGTTCAAATTCAGGCTGAACATAAATATCATTCACTTCCTTGTTAATGGAAGTGAAACACTGAATCAACTCCAAAAGTTTTGCATGATTGAAGTCTCATTTCCAACAAAATACAGTAACTTCACAGAAGTTTCACTTAAGCAAGACTGAGTTTTTTAAAAAACAGAAGTAAATAAAATGCTTATTAAGAAAAAAATCCAGCCGCAACCTTAGAGAGACACAAATAGGAAAAAATAATCAACCAAACCAATAAAAGAATCAGACCCAAGTGGAAGAACTTTACTACTTTAGCAGTGCTCCATGCGTAGCTCTAGCACTGTGCCTGACAAAGGGGTGCTTGCTGATTTTATGATGCATACCAAATGAGAGCATACAGCCCAGGGCACTCATAAGTATATGCCTTGCCATGAAAATTCTGCATCTTAATATTGCCAAGACTTTGCTCTGGGGTTTCATGCAAAATTAGTTTTTAAGGGCAGTTTAGTAACTTATTGAGATCATCAAGAAGTATTACTTTGTTTTGAGGTGTGAGAATAGCCATAGGCAAGAGTAATTCATTTTAGAACAACTTATTTAGCAGCCATATGCCTGGTTTTCAATCTCAACTTTAATCAGTTTTTAACATTAATTTGCACCAACATCAGTTACAGCCTTTCTGCTTTCACATTTAATTTTACCATTTTAATTCACTGATAAGCAGACACTCCTTTCTTACGGTTTATTGCTCTGCTGTTGCTTTTCAAAATTGCATGGCTTATGTAAGGAAGTTAGTTTTACTTCTGAAAATGAGACATCAAATTCCATTTGAATAATTTCCCAATGCATTTTCTGAATGTCTTATAAGCAATGAGCTTTAAGTCCCTAGCCAAGCTGCTTAAGGAGAACAGTGATGGACGCTCATCATCACGAAGGCTCTGGGATTTCATTGGGTACTGCTATTAACATGGAAATTAAATGAGTCACTTAAACCACCATCTGGGCACCATTTATATTCCCATCATTAGAGGGCAAAAGAGAGAAAACCCAATTATTTCCACATCCTCATAGGTTGTCTTGGGCAAAAGCTCTTACAGGGGAAAAAAATAACATTCCAACAAGGTGCTCTGTTTATCATCAGCTGGGAAAAAAGGGACAGTATGGTCCTGACAAGATTCCAGGTCCAAAACTAGTCTGGTATTTCCACCTAACATCTGGGGACTCTCTGAAGTCTGTATTTATACCTATACAGGGAATGGTTAGCCAAAGGCAGGGAAAAACACCAAGTTTATGTTAACTGAAAATCTGGCCCCTCATATTACAATAACATTACAGCAATGTTTTGGTTAAGTCACTTTACTTTATGTACTTTTCTTCTTAGATCTTAACAAAATTTTTTATTAACATTAAAGCCTTCCCAAGCAGATATTACTCATTGAATTAGCAAGATATCTGATGCTATTTATCATACAGATGTTAACATGAATTATGAAAGGCAGTAGAAAATCCTGGAAAAATACTCCTTAGGATGCACTTGCACTTACCAAATAATTTTAAAGCTATTTTTAGAATATTGTGCCTAACTTATTCAATTTAAGAGTTAACAGCTGATTAAAAGTCATATTCAGCCACTTCTCTGGCAAAAATTTTGCATGGTTTAACAATATCCTTCTATGTAATGGCAGCTGACCAAAAGGAATGACCATATAGATATTTTTTTGTTATACAGACCTGCATACAAAATAGGTGCATGACTAGCTATAGTAAGAGTTCACAAATCGATAGGATAAACATGATTTATGGCTCAAATAATTTTAAATATTCTACACTATATTATGTATCATTTATATCTCACACATTACATTGTTCTATCTGAAAGAATTATGATAACGTGGCTCTAATTTAAGCAGCAAAGAACATTCATTCAGGGATTCGATGTCTATAATAGAAACATCCAGTATGAACTGAAGTCAGGAATCTGATCTGGAAGCCAGAAGGTAAAAATACAGCAGATAAATCAATATGTTTGTAGTACTTCTAGCTAGATGTCAGTGGTAGGATCCAAGTTTCAATTTGGATGAGCCCTGGTCAATAAATATTGCTACAAGCAATGTATAATCTTCAGTTCCACACTGAAAACCTATGTACCTTACAGAAGCAAGAGAGCTATTGCGTAAGGATTAGCAAGTTCAGATAAAATTAAGAGCTGATTCCATGTTTGGTGCCAAACTGTAATTGTTTCTTTTTCTTTTTTTAAAAAAAAGTTTTTTTCCTTTCCATTCATAGATAGAAATGGGAAAAGAAGCAGTAAAGTTGAGAGAAAAATGTCATTATTATTTCTTCACCTGGCTTGAAACAAGAAAGTATTCTGAAACTACAGGGCCAAACTCTTCTCGGTAGTGCCAGAAATTGTAACAGAAGCAATGGCTACGATTGTAGCTTGGGAGGTCCAGTTTGTACACACAGGAAAACACCGGTCAGGTAGGCTAGCTCTGGAACACGTAATCCAAAGCGGCTGTGGGATCTTTGTTTATGGAGGTTTTCAAGACCCAGCTAGCCAAAGCCATCACTGATTTAATCCTGTGTTGGCAATAGTCCTGCTGTGACTGGGAGGCTCAGCTACAGACGTTCAGAAGCCACTTCCACGCAATGTTTCTATGATTCTAAATCATACTAGGCACCTCCTACTTGCACAGTTTCTAGTACAGCTTTACAAAATTAACAGAAACCTGACCATATAGCCAAAGACTGGAAACATACTCAGAGTCTTACTCAGCCTGAAACCCAGTTCATCTGTAATAAACACTTATCACTCATCTTCAGATATTATTTGTTTAATTATGCAATTTTATGATATCAGCTAAAAAAAAATATTCAAAGTTCTCTAAGATTATACATTACAGGTCACCTGTTGAAGTAAATGGCATCTAAAAAGCAGTATTTCCATTTTAAAATGTTTGTCTTTGGTTAAAGTAAAACTACTTTTTGCAGGGAAACAGGGAGATGAGGACACAGTGGGGAAGCACAGCACCCGTTAGCTGGGCAAGTAAGGATGTAGAAGGCTCGCATTCAGGTCTTGTCTCTCTACCTGATAGATTCTTTGTCCTGGTGCACTATGAAACTACACAGAGTCTTTCTCTGATTCAATATTTAATTAACTGATCAAAGACAGCAGTGTTCTTACAAGAGCTCTGGTTAATGTGTCAATCTCTTAACTTAAACAGCCAGGATGTATATTAAGAGCAAATAGAAGCATCCATGCCAAGGGACATTTGTTTGCTCATTTCCTGCAGCCTTTGAAAACCATGAGAACTTCTGGCTAGGGTACTCCTATCAGAAAGAATCACTGCTTGAAGACAGATGGGAATAATTTACTACCGTGACATGGCCTCCTTGGAAATGTTCTGCAAACTGCAAGTGGTCAACAAACCATCTTTTCAGTTTATTGCTCTGATTCTGGCCTGAAAATTCAATTTAAAGAGAGAATGATTTGTAGGAATCATGGAACATGAGTAAAATATTTTATCTTCTTATTACTGACAGGTCTTGGAGTATTCATAATTCTTCTTGCCACGATGGTAACCTCAATTACTGGGTTGTCAACTTCTGCAATAGCAACTAATGGGTTTGTCCGTGGAGGTAAAAATCTTAGGGTTACTAATGCTTTCAAGCCCAAAAAGGTCTTTATGTATTATCTTCATACGAGGCAAACCAGAGGGATGATAAACCAAATGGTACATCTAAAGAAACTGGAAGGTAACAATGCTAGCCACCTCTAATCACAATTTACGGCATGTTTGAGTTGTCACTTCTAATAAATCCCAGATTTCAGTTCAGTCTGTGAAGTACGTTTCAGATGTTCCTGCCTACTGCTGAGCAAGGGATGGCTTCCGGCTTTTCATGGATTTCTTCTGTTACCTTTCAGCATATCTTCCTTACCCAGAGCATTCCAGGTTGGATATCCTTGGACACACTGAGGATGAGACATCTCTTCCTCTCATTTCAAAGACTGATTCAGATCAGTGGATATCATCAATTTAATACCTTCTTTATAAAACTCCTTACATTTCAGCTACTCCTCGGAAGATGAGTAAATAATTTTGCTGGAAAAGTGCTTGTCAGGTATTTTATGAAACAAAGTTTTAGTGCATTTCAGAGCCTTAAACAACCGGTTTCCTCTAACCTCTGTGGAAAATGGCAAGTTCTTACTACGTCATTTAAGCAGAACAGGTATTTGAATACACTTGAATATACTTTCTTTTTCGGATCTTTCAGGTCTTGGAATCATAGTTATTGGTCTGAGTGTAGTAGTAACAACATTAACAGGTATCTCCATGTCTGCCATTTGCACTAATGGAGTAGTAAGAGGAGGTAAGTAAATATGATCTCATGAAAAATACAAAATCCTGCAGATTTGGGTTAGTAAAAATAAAAAAGAATTGAGATAATAGTGCTATAAGAAAAGCAATAATAAATAAATGTATTTGGAGTGATCTCTCTCAATAGATCAACAGTAAATTAAAATCTTAAACACTTCCTGACAATAAATATTAAGTGCCAGTGAGATAAGATGAAATTAACTGACAAAGTAATATGCCTTGTTTATGGTGATATGCAAAAGAGATTAAAGATTCACTGCATCATTATGCAGGAGCTTTTACAAGGTACCACAGAAAATGATCTTTCATGCTAACATTGGGATAGATCCAAGTAAGTTAAAACCTGTCTGGAAGTGAGGTTCTGTCTGCTCTGTGTTACTATATTATGTATCACGAAAAATTATTTGAAGGTCCAGTTTTGCATGCTAATAAGCACTAACAAGATTTCTGCAATAAAAAGGCATACAGAGAAGTCTAAAGGCAGAACCAGTACAAAACACATTCCTTTTTTTTAATCAGTGTCCTCTATTAATACAGGTCAAATACTACATTTGTTAGGCTAAAGGCAGAGATTCCTGCACTATTATTCATGTGAGAAAAATAAGCAAAACCTGAGCATTGAGTTGTGCTGAAATAACAACCATTTCTGTCTGCAGGTGGAGCATACTACCTTATCTCAAGAAGTCTAGGCCCAGAGTTTGGTGGATCTATAGGACTTATCTTTGCTTTTGCAAACGCAGTGGCAGTTGCTATGTACGTAGTTGGATTTGCGGAAACAGTTGTAGAACTTCTTAAGGTAAAGGTAGATTTTTCATGTATATGATTAAATTGATTTGTTGGTTTTGTTTTGTGGGGCTTTTTGGTTGGTTGGTTGGTTTGGTTTGGGGTATTTTGGTTTTTTGTAATGTATTTGAGTGGTAATACTTTTTTAGCTGAGGCTTGAGGGACACCTTCAGCAGGGAATAAGCTGGTCTGTCTAAACGTGCCACAGAATGCTTCTCCATTATTTCTACCTTATGAATATATTTAATACATTTCTCAACAAGAATCGCAAAAGCAGAAAAGAAACAGACATCTAATTAGACAGCCAAATAACCTCAACTACAGAGAGCCAGCTGGAACATGACATACAAACACTTGGTCTCATAAATCTCTGAAACTTTGACAGCTCGCTGCTTTCTATTTCACCTTGTTACCAGATCCCACCAGTTGGGCAGAAAAAGACTGGTTCTAATAATATTTCTTACTGCTTTCAGGAGAGTGATACACTGATGGTAGATGAGTCCAACGACATCAGAATAATAGGTACCATAACTGTTGTATGTCTTCTCGGCATCTCTGTTGCTGGCATGGAATGGGAAGCAAAGGTAAACCTTTAAAAGAACATAAAAGCAAGCAGTATATTAGACTACTGTACAGCATTTGTGTCTAAGGAATGCTATACAACAGATGGAATTTTCAAAAGCACTCTGTTTCAGTTTATGCTTAATCTTTCTAAAAGCAATAGCAGTTTAATCATTACATTCAATGAAAGCACAATTACTCTGTGCTCTTCCTTGAACATACATTTAAAAGGGAAGGGGAAGTTTGTGTTCTGTAGACAGCTTGATTATATTGATTTTTATAATTCATGGCATCATTTGGAGCCTTGAGTAAGTGCCCCTTTTGCCCTTATTTTTGATGCAGCTTGACAGAATAAACAGTAGTAAAAAAAATATACGATTTTATCACTGTATTCTCTCAAGCTCTACTCAGCAGAAGAGCTCTATTTGCTCTCCATTCCTTAATCTCTAATGATTTCTGCTATTCCTTCACCTGTAAAAAAAAAGTTCAAAATAGAAATTCAAATGGAAATATTTTTAGAGGGCAGAATACCGCTATTGAAATCAGGTCCAGAATAGCACCCTTATTATTACATTCTGCTGTGATGGAGACTAGAACTACTTAGATGTTATAACCCTTAAAGTGACAACCCACTGCAACTAAATAAATTTTATAACAATATAAAAATGTCTTATACTTGATATTAATGCATTAGCTGTTTCATTTTGCCTTTTCTTTTAAATAAACTAACATAAAATTAAATTATAACTATATATTTCTTAACTCCCTTAGTAAAAACTATCTGCTGTTGTCATTAGCTGATTCAGCTATCTTGATCCCTGGTATTTTTAAAAACTATAGAAATTACTAATCTTTCACAGGGAACACATACAGATAACTTAGTATATAGCCATCTCCACAGTCAATGTAAATTGAAATCATCAGGAAAATATTTTTATTTCTATTAACAGGCTCAAGTTATTCTCCTATTTGTTCTCCTTATTGCCATTGCAAACTTCTTTATTGGGACAGTCATTCCTACCAACAACGAAAAGAAGGCAAGAGGCTTTTTTAATTACCAAGGCAAGTAACCTTGCTATCTATCACATAAAATAATAAGTTTGCATTCCATACTGAGTTAAGGATTCCACTCAAAAAGGTCACAAGATCAGGATCTTCTGCTTGACTTTAAGTAAGCTTCCAAAGTAAGGCAATTTTTTTGATTTTTAATTTTGAGCCTGTCTCTTTGCTGCTGAAGCTGACAGCACAGTTAGCTGCAGCTTGTGTCATTTATATATCAGCAGAGCACAGACAAAGTTCTACACAGTGCTAAGTGCAAGCGCTGTAGTGACACTCCTGTCACTTCGATATGGATCTGTATCTCTGAGATGCAGACAAGCACATCCTACTGGGGACCAAACTAAGGAAATCAAATTCACTTTGCTTATGATATGAGACAGATTCAAACCCAGTTGTCCAGACATGAAAGACTAGCTTATTCACCTTCTTCAGTAAGTAACTTTGAAATCAAATCCTGGTGGTATGTTTCATTTTCACCTATATTTGCAGCATCAATATTTGCAGAAAACTTTGGACCAGATTTCAGAAGCGGAGAAGGATTTTTCTCGGTGTTTGCCATTTTTTTCCCAGCTGCCACTGGCATTCTTGCAGGAGCCAATATCTCAGGAGATCTGAAAGTATGTATTTCACTAACTTCATAACACTAGCTGTAGCCTGAAAAAAGAACAAGAAAACAAATTATGAATCAACACTGTATTCAGTCCTAAATCATGTCTTATTTTGGGAAGCAAAAATCTCCCTTTTAAGTACTTGCTTTATTATTTAAAGACATCAGTTCACATTTTCTCTCATAATGCATTATGGCTATTTACAGAAATGACTGCATTTAGATTTGGCTTGCTGTATCATTTAAAAGCATGTTTCAATAAACTGTAATAATATATCATTAATGACTCATTAGCAGCATACAACATAGAGATTACACGTGTATCTCCTGGCACTCTTCTTTTGCAAAATCTAAAGCCCAAAACCCACACCTGTAAAGCTCATGTTAAGCTCATGTTTGCCTCCAAAGAATCGGTGGAGACTGGCTTTTTTTATTCAGGGTCATAGCAAGGGCAGAGCAAACAGAGCATTTAATGAAAGCAAGTATGTCCCAATCCCATGTCACTACTGCTGCTCAAAGGAAAAGCTGCAGGTTTGCAGCTGTGACAAAAGAAAGAAGTCTGAAGAGAAAGGGAAAGGAGGTCCAGCGGTGTCCAATTGTCTTGCTGTGGCCATTCTGTCAGGTTCCCACTCTCCTCTTGCAGTATAGCAGTTGTATGAGATGATATTTCCAATATCTAAACATACTGGTAAATTAGGGACAGGAATTTAGTTTCAACTTTGAGTGCCCTCTACTTTGTATCACTTTGCACAGTGTATTTTATGCAAAAAGTATTTAAAGCTAAATATGAAGCTGAAATAATTCAAAGCTCAGCAAAACATTTGGTAAAAAATCTCTAGTAAATGCAGAGCAATCAATACTTTGTAATATTACAGGAAATTCAGAAATGCATCAGGGGTATCCTTAATTCAAGTTGGCAAACCAATACTAAAAACCAACAAACAACCACCACCAAAGAAACCCTCAACATACAAAAAGACGTAGCTCACACCTTGGTAACCCCAGCATGTCAAATGAAATTCTTTGGCTTTACCATATAGACCCACCGTCTCGTATACCTTAAGGATTTAACCAAAGGTCTGTTATTTCTTTATTGGCACAGTAGTCACAAGTTCACCAGATCCTACTAACCCTGACAGCCAGCACTGTTTCCCTTCCTCACACCGAGCTGCATGCCTCATCTCCTCTGTTTTTAAAGGACTGCTTTTGAAGCCAAGCACAGAGGGAAATGTGTAGAAACTGAGACACTACTAGCATCTATGAGATTCCATTTTTAATTAAAAAACCCCAAATCATTGTACTTCTGTCCAGTGAGACTGAATCAGCCTCACACCCTCTCCATCCTTTTATCAAAAATAATTATTTTGCTATACACGGCGCTCTATGTACATGGCAAGCTGCCAAAGCAGCAGCACTTCTTTCATAAGCTGTTTGAAAGAGTCTGAGCAGAGCAGGGGAAGCAGTTCCCCTGTTGGCGCTCTGCAGTTGTTTCAGTCTGGCGGTAAGTGGATTTCTATAACCAAGTCCTCCAGGATGCAGATTCCCGACTGAGCATGTTTAGATGCATTAGACAGGTCTAATTAAATTAACTAGCCTCTCCAGAAATCCAAAAGGCAAGCTAAGAAGTATTCAAAAACTGTAAAACAGACCAATCAAACTTTCTTTAGAATTAGTCGCAAACACTATGTACAAAGTGGCCTAATCCAAAGCCAACCTACAGAAACAGCTGGTCTTCCTAGTGACTTCAGAGAATTTTGGAGCAGATCCTAAAATGCTAACAGCATATTAAATATATGTTCAATTATTGATAAAATTTAAAAGTTGTAAAGCTGTGAGAAGCTTTAACCCTAAGATTTAAGGTTACAGTGTTTAAGACTGCAGCATGAGACTCCACAAAAACAACCACCTAAGACACGCACACCAGAACTGTATAAATTACAGTTACCATGATCTGAGGGCAAAAGGTCTTATGCAGCTGAGGTGACTTTGCAATTATT
This sequence comes from Falco rusticolus, assembly GCF_015220075.1. NCBI lineage: Eukaryota > Metazoa > Chordata > Aves > Falconiformes > Falconidae > Falco > Falco rusticolus. The sequence goes on along the minus strand of NC_051193.1, from coordinate 15,317,643 downwards.
TTTCAGCTCAGTAAGTCCCTACCTCATTTAAAAATTATATTAATTATTAACACAGTTAAGTCATTCATCCATGCTTCACACGACACTCCAAATTTGTATTTTGATTTTTTTCCCATGCAATGAGCATAGTTATAAAAGTACAAAAGTCTGGGTCTTAAACTGCATTCCATGCATCTTTGACTTAAAAAAACTCACTAAACCAATTTAAGAAGACAATTCATAAAAAGTGCTTCCTAGCATAAACAAACACATACTAAATTGTATGGTTGGCTACTATTAAAATCTCCTTTAAAATTACAATGTATAATGCAGATCTTTAGACTCTTACTTAGTTGCATGATCAAAGCCAATATTGTGAGCTGGACTGTAAGCATTATAACTCAGCCTTGTTAAATTATCTAAATTTAAAGTCAAAACAGTGAAAGGATGTGGCCTGTTGTCAAGACACAACTAACAATTACTAGTTGCTAATTACAAAAGTACTGTATTCTGTACAGGGTGACTATTTACTTATCCTACCAATTAACCAAAAATGGCCCCATCTTGTCATCCACGGGAGTCTGATGGTTAGTTCAGTAACCACTTACCTGTGGTATCATGAAACATTAAAATAAAGCCCACTGCAATGTAAAGAGAGCTTGAAGCTCCCAGAAACGCAAAGCTCAGGACTCTCCTGCTGCTATAAATGCCAACTCTGCCCCTGCAGTGTTCACTATGTCCAGGATAGGAGAACTACACCACCGGACCGCTTCACCAGCTACATGCTTGGACACAAACTGTTGGTGCAGGTCTAAATGATAAAAATCTACCCTCTAAAGATATCTTCATATCACAGTGTAGCAGGATTCCCTAGCATGCAAATGTAGTCAGACTGCAGCACACAAAGTCACAGTGTTTTTTGTGTTATTGCTTTGTTTTAAGGATCCACAAATTGCGATACCCAAAGGAACAATGCTGGCCATCGTGATTACAACAGTTGCTTACATTGGTGTGGCAATATGTGTCGGTAAGTACAGAACTTCTGCTTCACGTCTTAATTTATAAGATTTTAGAAGTTTGAAAACCTGATATGCAAATGAATGATTAACCTCAATGCTTTTTCATCCTGTGGATTTATTACATAAAGAGACAGTTGTTTTGATTTAGCTATATCTAAAAACAGTGGGGGAAAAAGCGGCAATCAGCAGTAACAAAAGTCCCTGTTTGGCAGCTGGACTTTTGTATAACTTGTATGGTTACTTTCACATTTGATTCAGTGACCACTAGCACGTATCCATGAGCACAATAAAGATTAAAGGAACCTCTGATCAGTCTTTTGTTCCTCATTCACATTGAAATGTCACATGGCTTCTGCTCGTTCTCAGTAGTGTTACTGAGCACTCATGAGCAACACAGTAACACACACATTTGGTATGTTATATGTCAAAGACAGAAATCAATTGCCTGTCTTAAAGAAGATACACTACATGACTAAGTGCTCTATAACATTGGAATGTGAGGTAACAAAACAGACACAAGAGTAAAAAGGAGACCTGCACTGAAGCCATGAATTGTGTTGGAGGAATAAGCAATTACATTCTCATTATAAGGGTACAATAAATCTCTGTTCAAGAAAAATATTTTTATTTTTCTGTTTTAAGAGTACTGTAAGAAAGAGTGTTGTAAATAACTCTCTTACTTGTGAGTAAATACCTCAATAGTGCATAAAACCCCTGCAGTATACTCCCTTCTACTGGGAGATGAATCTCAAGTCTTCTTGAGTTCTACGTTTCTTGCACTTTACACAAAAGGCTGAATACTCAGGTCAAGCTGCAGCTCAGGCTATTGCATTATTTGGATCTAAATTTCCCCTTCAATTAAAGTGTAAGTAATCATTCTTTACTTCCGTTATAAATCTGTGTTAATGCATCATTCTGTTCTCACAGGCAATAGCTGTATTTCAACTTCAGAACCGTCTGTTTTTCAGTGCAATACTTCCCCCCGGTTTGCTAAACAGATAATGGTTATTTGGGGACCCTCAAGAACATTGTTTTTGACATATTTGAAGATACTACATAAACTTATATTTTAGCCACTAAAGATGTTAAGATCAGCACTCTGAGTTAACTCCATATGTTTCTTCCCATTTCTGATGGGAAACAAAAAGACAGCATAAATATTAATAAAACCAAACAGAAAATTGGTAATTTCTCCTCTTTAAAGTTTTTTCTCACCATATTGGCATCCGTTGGGCTCTGTCAATTTGAACAGCTGAGGATCTGTGTCTCTAAAGAAACTGTGTGTCCTTTTTAAATACACAAAGTATGCTTAGACCTAAGACCCTCACTGACCAGTTTTCTTTGAATACTGGCATTTATAAAAGTAGTCACAGGCAGACAATATACTTCTGAGTTAGTTAATCTATTTTTAATCTCTGTCTGGTTCTGTACTCTTAGAAATATGCTAGTCCTCATTAGTCAACTGGCTGATTATTTTAAAAGTAACAGAAGTCAACAGTTGCTTACAGACAACACGAGAAACAAAGCCACACTAGAGGGAAGTAATCTGCCCAACATGAAATGCTACTCTTTGGGATGAGACTAAGGCAGCACTTGTACAAAGTGTATGCAGACTAAGAGACAAAGCTTGGCAAAAACATTCTTCCAATGTCACAAGGAAGGAAAATAACAATATATCATTGTTTCCACAGCCTCCTGTGTTGTACGAGATGCTACTGGGAACGTCAATAATACAGTTGTACCTGGAATGAGCTGCAATGGATCATCTGCCTGCAGCCTAGGCTATGATTTTTCCAGATGTGCAAGTCAGCCATGTGATTATGGGCTGATGAATAATTTTCAGGTTTTAATGAGATTATATATATAATCATAGGCAATACACGAATTCATGAGTACAAACTTGCAAACCCATTATTTGCTGACAACTAACTGCAACAGGACATCCACTTTTATCCAAAAAAGTAAAAGCTATAGGAAAACCAAAAGGAAAGTCCCCTGCACTCCACATAACCTTCATACTGCCCATTCACTAGCCCTCCCAGCACTCTGGTAAGGTTTTACCTCCTTCTTTCAACAAGTATCATGCAGCAATATGCAGTAACATCTTCAAATTCAAAATCTAGACTTAACGGAGACCTCAGGAACTCCTTTAGATGAGCAGCTCCTCTCACTGCTCTTTACACATGGGTGTGATTTTACCTCAGGGGTGCTGTGGTCACTGGTAAAGGTTTGTGCCAAAGTACGAAAAGCAAGGGTTCTGACTTCTTAAAAAGGTGAGTGAAAAATCAAGTGAGAAGTAATGGGATCTTTCTCCTAGGCCAGAGAGAGACTGACTGCCATTTTTATTCTTCAAAATAAAGCTTAGACAAAGCATCAAAGTAAAGCAGTTCTGCAGTTTGACAACCACAGCTCCCAGATGTCTGTTCAGCCCCTGTGCTTCATGGCCCACTAGAGGAGCTCACCACCCACCTGCACTTGCTTTTCAACGAGTCATTTGTAGCTTTTAAAGTCACTTGCTTTTTTTCCCAGCTGGCTCTACTAAATGACAGGGCTAGGTATCCACCTTGAAAGGGACACACTGGCCCTGTCACAGACTACTTTTCCTTCATTTCTTGATCATTTACCATCCTCACTCCCACCTCAGTTCAGCTGCCCAGACCCAGGACAACCCTTTAAATCAGTGACCTCTGTACAGCCACAGATTTTCACTTCTTGCATTTATCTTTGCCAGACTGAAGTCACAAAAAAAAAAATAATGTCTTCATCTGACAGATCTCCAAGATTAACTGGTTTCTTTTCTGGAGTACTTCCCACACACCAAAAAGCATCTGGCAATCACATCTGTCCACTTTATCTTTCATCTTCCTTGTCTGGTGCTTCTCAATAACGCTTTTGCTTCAGCGGTCACAGAGGCCAGTGCAGCCCCTCTGGGAGGGTGGAGGGAGGCCTGACAGTGACCATCGTTACTGTTTGCAGCACTGCTTTTACGCTGCTGCAATCAGGCATTTTCTCTCTTTTTTAGCCATATTAAATAATCAAGAAAAAAACCAAACCAACCCAAACCAAAGAAAGTGCCTCCAACCACATTTCGTTGCTGTTTCTTCCTGCCATTTCCACTTTCCCTTCTTGCTCCAAGATGACTATCTACCCATCAAACAGAGGCTGTTACTGATATCAACCAGTTAGTAAAGGAGGTGAGAAAATCTCATGGAGTACTCACCTGCCTCTGCAGACAGCTGCATACTTGTATAAAAACTTGGCTATGCCTCTGTTGCTTTTCACTACAATGGGAATAATCGTATTTCCCTACTTCACAGCTGACTTGTACTATATTGAATTTAGAACTGTGAAAAGCAGAGACATGTAGAAACACAGTACTTAAATGGGTCCGTGATCAAAGAGTGCATCCAACTGCAAGCCTGGCTATTCTTTTTTCCTTCTCTTTTTCCTAAAGGTGATGAGCATGGTGTCTGGCTTTGGTCCTCTCATCACAGCTGGCATCTTTTCTGCTACTTTGTCATCAGCTCTAGCATCTCTTGTCAGCGCACCCAAAGTTTTCCAGGTAAAATTAAACTACCAGTTTCCTTATACTCTGTTTTACTCCATAGACGTAAAATTTAGTTGAACTCTAATGTACCAAACATGGTATATATTATAAACAACACTGACACATGTGGGAGGAAGAGGCAGGGAAAACAGTATGTAGAATGTTTTTCAACAGAAATAGGCAGGTAAGCACCCTTACGCAAGGCTGATAGTGTTCCTTCGGTCAGAGCTCAGCTTTGCTGCAGAAGCAGGGGATACATGCGTGCTTGTAATAGGTAGACTACTTTCAGGACCGCTTCTATCTTACAGAAAGCCACCCTGGAAGCACAGGAGCACCAGGAATATGCAGGAGCCCTCAGGACTTTAAGACTGAGGTGCTGGCAGGTGTGCTCAAACCAGCTGGCTGCCTAGAAGCTGTCTTGGCAGCAGCCATGTGGAGGGAACAGGAATAGAGGGCACGGGACAGAAAGAGAACCTGTACTACTTACACCAAGCCACTGATGTGTGCTTCAGTCCCCTCCAATTTAGACTCTATTTAGCTATTCAGTTCATCTTTTTTTAAAGCACTGAATAAGTACTAAATGCCTGTGATTCTGTTTCCCCCCTGTATAATAATATAGTAGGATATTGCCTTATCACTTTACTTGAACGTTTACGTGTCATAGCAGTAGATGTACTTGAATTACTAAGATAGATTTAATTTTTGTTTAGCAAAAGCCTAGCAAGCTGTCACTCACAGTGAGCTTCTGATGCAAGAAAGCACTGCTTAACAGAATTAATTCTGATTTGTTTACCAGGCTCTTTGCAAGGACAATGTCTACAAAGGGCTCGAATTCTTTGCCAAAGGATATGGAAAAAACAACGAGCCCATCAGGGGCTATGTTCTCACTTTCGTGATTGCTATGGCATTCATTTTGATTGGTTTGTATATCATTATACAACTGCTATAATCTCATGATCTGGAATTATATAAACTGATATTTTAATTCAATGATTAGCTATGGTTAGAAAAATTTCCAGTTAGGTAAGCTCTGACATTAGCCCAAGCACACTCAAAGCCCTGGTAGCAACTCCATCATTCTTAAAGGCGGCAAAAAGAAACCAACAGGGACTCTCATAACATCTCAACGCCACCACAGCCTAATTTTCAGAGGTGCGGAGTAGGTGCAATTCCTGTTCATTCCACTGGAAGAGGGCAGGGCTTAGAACTATATCAAAGTCACAAACTTTGAAAGTGGTTTTGCAGTTTATACTGCACACAGCTCGGAGATAATTCTGATATAATTTGGAAGCCTACTCTGCCAAGCCTTCTGCAGTCAGCTCCAAAGCAAATCACAGTTTGCCAGCTTTGGTAGTAGAAAATCCCAGCTACCACATTTAGGGGTGCAGAGATTTTTAAATTAGTTCTTCCAAGATTTGAAATTCCAACTTTGCGATACTAAGCAAATGTGAAGTTCCGTAGATAGAATTGAGATTGCCATTTAAAAAGCAAAACAAGAAGTTTTAACTATGACTCTCTTGTGAAACGCATCTGTCCTCTCAATTATGTATTTAAAATTCTGAAATTTACACCAGCTCTACATCATTAAGAGTCAGTCTGTAGCATCAGAGTATCAAGTATAACCTTGCATAGCATATAATGTTACTAAAATCAGCATCAGCAGACACTACTTAATAGGAATGAAGGTATATCAAGGTGGCCTTAAATTGGTACCACAGGAAAATACCCGAGCTTTGCCTGGATGACAGATTCAGACCATGTCCAGATTTAATTCATGATCAGGACAAAGCTATCCAACAATCTAAGAAGCTGGTGCCTATGTCTGACGTGTGTGCATGTGTCTTGCAGCTGAACTGAATACCATCGCTCCCATCATCTCCAACTTCTTCCTGGCTTCATATGCTTTAATTAATTTCTCCTGCTTTCACGCCTCATATGCAAAATCTCCAGGTAAGTCTGCATTCACTAGTGATTTAAATGGGTGCTTCCATAGTCTGATCTCTGCAAGTTTTTGACTGTATGTCAGAGAAAACTGCGGTACCTATACACCAAACTATGTGACCTGAGGTTTTACCGCTTTCATTGACTATGATCGCATTTTATTTATCTCCAAAAGAAAAAAATAGCGGCTCTAGTCCTTACATTCCCTACAGTTGTACACAATGAAAATTACTTTGGAGGATCCCACTGAAGCAGGAAAGCTTCTCAAGGTGTTTTTTACCCCTCACTATCACACAACATGGACGGATAAAACCCTACCCCAACTCTAGTCACACAAACTAAGCAAGGTATACTGGGGAGCCATTGTGCCCTTCTCCAAGTCTACAGCAAAATTTACAGGAAAGTTCATAAGCACAGTAATTACACTAGAAGCAAGGCTGCCTGGGAGGGAACACGTAGAACAAGAGCAGGTCCACCAGGCAACATCAGCACAGCTCTGCAGTGGCTAGTAGCAGAATTGTAAAGGGAAGTGCAATGAGGTCCTGCTCAGGGGTAACTTGAGAGTCCCTCAGCAAAGGGACATACTGGCTTTCAGGCTTGTGCATTGCCACAGCAAAATAATTCTCATTATCTTCATGAATGAAGGGGGGACACCTTAAGGACTAAAGTCAATCAGCTGAGCAACACTGGTTTTGGCACACAGGAAAGACAATTTCCTCTGCTGTGAATCAATTATTCAATTCAAGGAGCGAGGAATACATTTTTGATTTCCCGTGTGAAGAAACTGCAGTAGTGACATAAATGCCTACATCAACTTCCTTCCTATAGATCTGCATGGTGCCATTTGTTCAGAGGGCAGAAAAGATGAGCACTTCTGCTAATTATCTGCACAGATGAACAAATGCAGATCTGCCTGCTCTACACAGCCTTAGAGTTGAGTAAAAATTACCTCTATAGACTTCATGTGTGTGCATCTGACTCTTACCCTGCCACTACTTAACATTTCAGACAAAACTGCAGCCATTTTTCTTTTCTCATTTCCTCCAGTTAATTTCTGCCAATTCACAGTGATAGATTATAATTGCAAGGCTGCAGGACAGCACATTTTTTCACAGCAATATCTTCCCATTCCCTCATTAGAAAGATGATCCAAGATAGGGTTGCTTAGCCTCTTCTCATATCCTCCGTGTTTTTTCCCCTCTCCAAAGAATCTGCTCTGTAGAACACCTGGCAGGGACCTGCAAACCATGGAGGCTCACTGCTTGCCTCATCATTTTAATTGCTAGCAGGGGATGGATTCAGTACTGCAGCTGAAGAGCAGCAGGAATAATATCTTTTTAAAGTCAATTGCAAAAGATCTTATTGTTCTGCAGTGAGGTCAGGCAATTTTCAAATTTAAGACAGGTGCACTTACAGTATTGGGATAAACTCTCAGCAAATGCTTAGTGCCCATTAATAAGTTCTACATATATGCATCAAAAGGACACAGTAGCCAACCACCTGGAGTTACAGGAAAATCTGTTTTCAGTTCTGAACCAATGAACTTTAGTTTGGCAAAAATATAAACAGAATGGCTACTCAAAGCCAGGCTGGACAAAGCAGTAGGAAAGGGTTTGTAGTAGAAGTCTTGTAGATCCAGTACTCTATATGTATGGAAATCTGCATCAGCCAGCACCTGAAAGTACCTGTGGATACTCGTGATGCCTGAGAATTTGCACATATCACTCCCACCCCTTCTGACAGAGCCTGAAACAAATTGCATGTGTGTTTGTATGTGCAAAATCAGTAGATCACCATATTTTATACTCTTACAATTTCTCAATTCTCTTTAAACAGGTTGGAGACCTGCATTCAGGTATTATAACATGTGGGTGTCACTTTTTGGAGCCCTGTTGTGCTGTGGTGTCATGTTTGTCATCAACTGGTGGGCAGCTCTCATCACTTATGCCATTGAGCTCTTTCTATATATTTATGTAACTTATAAGAAACCAGGTAAGACCACAAAACACTATTATTTTGTGTATATGTTATGCAGCCAGACTGGATTTCACAGGAACGAATTCTGCTTACAGAATTAGACATTACTTTTTTTCCAATACCTTTCTTCAGAGGGAAGTCTGGAGCATCCCATTAAATACCACTTTGTATAATATAAATTAAGATGATAGTCTGGTGAATTTTTGCCTATTTAACAAGCACTTCAAGTCTGGTTCAGGGCTTTGCATAAACATTCTAGCACATCAGTTTATTCCCACCATGTCTTTACTACTTTTGGGCTTTTACTTGAGTATCACTCATTATTTTTTTTCTATCCACACACAAAACCTTACCTTTGCTTGCTCTTAGCTGGCTCGTCTGGGCTCCTCACTCAAAATGTAAACCTGCTGCCCATTATACAACAAAAACACAAGTGGAATTACTCATGAACTGATCATCCTCCAGCACCTCCCTACAATTCTGCAGTAAATCAAGAAAGACGAGCACACTTCACTGCTAGAAAAAAACCCTACTTAGTAGCTCAGCAAATCACAGCAGCTCTCCTCAGAAATCTGTGCACTAATACAATACAGCACTAGTACCAGAGTAGACAGTTTGGTTATTCGTAGGCAGGACAAAACTAACCCAGGTCCAGATTTCAGTGCTAACTATCTGAAGTAGAAAAACAAACAAACAAACAAACGAGGCAAGTTTCCCAGCAGAAGATGTGAGTTCATTGCAGCTAGCTTGGGATAGCAACACCCAATCTGAACCCGTGTTATTCTTTCCTGTGTATATTGCTGCACTGTTTTCCATCCTCTATCTGTGTTCTCATACGCACCAGGACAGTCTGCAGTTCTCTTCCTGTAAACAGCAGCTGTAGAACACACCTGTCACAAGGCAGTTGTCGAAAGCGTTTGAGAACTGCTACCCTTCCCTAGTACATTGCCAGTGTCCTTGCTGCAAAGTAGCAGCTTAAAGCTTGGTTAAATTCACTGAAGACACTGTACAAAAGCTATCATCTTCTGCTCTCAGAGAGTGACTTTTGTTCAGCACTTATTTATCAGCAACTGAACGGTTCATAACAGACGACTTCTACACAAAACTCCACTTAGTTGCATCAAACGTTAGCTTTGTATCTTGGCATAACAGGACTTGATCTGTATTCATGTAGATATCAAAGTCTGGAAAGCTGTTTCTTATCTGTATTATCCACCCAAACAGCTGCACAGTAACAAAAGATGTATATGCCAAGACTGGGGTTTGAGAACAATTTTGGACCTATATAGTAGAACAGAGCTAATTGGAGCTAACAGTGTTCTTTCCTAATGGTTTAATTTGAACTTCCTGAAATTCCATAGCAAATACATTACTTAGGCTTGTCCGTTTTATACATGGGAGAAGGATACAAAGTTAATGGAACAGAGAAGAAAACAGTTTTTAAGCAGAGGAAGAATTTGTTTTTGCATGACATAAGCAAAACCTACTCTATTACGAAGCACAAACAATGACAGCTCTGGATCTATGAAGCATGAGAGAACATACCCTGTCTTGGCTCATAGATGACATGATTGCTGACCTTTGCAATAGAATATAGGGAAAAGCCCATGGTTTAATATGCATTATTTGTTTTTATTATATGCAGAAGTAAACTGGGGCTCTTCTACACAGGCTCTTTACTATATTAATGCCTTAGACAGTGCTCTGGCATTAACTACCGTGGAAGACCATGTGAAAAACTTCAGGTAAGATTTCCAGTGTGTGGTAGAATGGCTTATTCTGAATAATTACATCACCCAATTCAATACAACCTCTTTTTTCCTCCTAACAGACCCCAGTGCATAGCATTAACTGGAGCTCCTATGATCAGGCCTGCTCTGCTGGACATCACACATACTTTCACAAAGAACAACGGGCTATGCATCTGTTGTGAAGTGTACACGGTAAGGTCAACTCATATAAATCCAAAAATTCAGCACCAGTGTGTGCTGCAGATCTTCATTACACATTCCACTCTCACTTGGCACACAATGGTCCCATTGGGGCTGATGGGCGGCTGTGCAGACCATGAAAGAGATTTGCACTGAGAATGAATTTTGTCCTAAGTCTTAACAAGAAAGCTATCAGCTGATATAGAGCCTGCGAGTAAACGCCTCACTGAGATGCATTTCAGAGTTCATAGTAGACAGACCAAAAAGTGGTTTGAAAAAAAAAAATTATATTTGTTTAAATGGACGCAACAAGGCTTAAACAAACAAAAACACCCAAACCCCTGAAGTTGAAGGATTATAGTGCAAAAGTCAAATTATCCAGGCTCTATATTCAACTTTGTCACCGATTTGCAGTGTTTGGGTTTGGCAAGTAATTCAGCTCTCTTTGCAGTGGTTTCTCTAAAACGGTAACAATGCTGATTTTGAGGATAAAAATGCTCTTCTGAGATCTAAAGAGAGGAGAAAAGTATATTTCCAATTATATTTTCCACAGGAAAGTCTGTTTCTTAAATGATGAAAATCTAGTCTCTCATTAGGACAGAAAAAAAATAGATGTGTTTATAGTGTAAAGGAGAAAATGTACTTTAAATATTACAACAACTTTTTTTTTTTTTTTTCCTCTCAAAATTAAAACCGAACAGCTCATGACACCAAATGGGGCTGCAAAATCTAATAGAGTCAGTCCAGGCAAGATAATATATCCATCTACAGGAGCGCAGAAATAATTCATTTGACGCTGCCACATTGCAGAAAGGTAGTACAGAAGATCTGCATGTGAGTTTTCCCAAATCAAATTTATCTATAAAGAGGGAATGGCCCTAATTCTTCTCTACTGTAATTATTGTTAGCTTTCCCAATGCGTTCAGTATGGAATCAATCCCAACAAGATTCTGAGACTATGCAGCTTCCTAAAGTTGAGTTTCAGCAAGTTTTCTGAATTCCTAGGCATGTTTCTCTAATATTAGTACTTTCTATGGAGAACTGAGATTTCATTCCTGTCTATACAAAAAACTAAATCTATTTTGCTAGTGTATTTTCATTGTTTTTCAAAATTATTTCTTCAGCAACTTAAGCTAAATTGAATTTGGTTGGTAGTAAGTGTGACACAATGAACATTTGTGATCTGCAAAATTGTGGTAAAAAGTGGATGATAAAATTCCTAGGGACCATATCTAAGAGCAGCCTACAATATGTACCATAACCAATACAGCAAGACTATTTAGCCATAAATGTAACACCCAGCATCTTTTGCCTCAAAAGCTGACATACTGTTAGCTACGCATAAAGTTTTGAGACACCATGCCAGACAGAACATTTTCCATTACTTTTTCCCAAAGGGCAGCAAGAAACTTTCCAGGAACAAGGTGATAGATAGTTCAGAAATAGGTAAAATAAATATGCCAACTGAACGTAAAGATGATTTAAACGTTAGTCTCTGACTTTGTGGCTGCATGTAGCTTGAACAGTCTAAGTTTTGAGTAAAAAGGACTACTCTGGTTTTACTCCCTGCCTTCACCTAAAATATTTTTGCAAGGTTAGTCTTCAACCTGCAAATTCACTGGACTCCTTGTACAATTGCACAAACATCAACACTGATACAAAGGAGGAGTGGGGAAGGACAGAGATAGGCTATCATCTGATAGAAGGGTGGGACTGTCCCCTCGGCCGGCAGAAACAGATTGTGCAAGTCAGTACTCTCAGGTACTCAGAGAGACTGGGAAGAAGGGCAGGACTTTTATTTTCTCTGCTCCTTACCCACAAGGGACCTTGAACCTTATTGTTAAATTTATTATTCCCAGCTCTTCACACTACTCTTGCAACAGCCAGGATCAAACTCTTCTGAAGTTATACTCGTTAAATCCAAACAAACTCCGGTAAATTTACTATCACCCAAGAATGTAGCATGATCTCATTCATTAAAGGAAGATAACATGGACTCTCCCGTCCTTCCCTTTGTACTTCCCAAACAGTCATAAGGGGTTCAGAAACATATATGAGCGACAACAACTGAGTGAGCATCAACCCAGCCTGCTTTTGACCAGGTCAAAAACTCACTTATGTGTGTGTGTCTGTGTGTGTGTGTGTATATATATCTCTAAATACTAATGAAAAAGGCACAGATAAAACCATAACATGAAATCTGCCAGGTCATTTCACAGCTTCTTTCCGAATGCTGTTTCCTGTATCTTAGATGGAACTAGCCAGAAAGTTTATTTTGAAGGCTTTGCCCTTTTTCTAGCAGCCAATGCCAATTCACTGAAAGTAAATGTACTGCAGTTATTTTGACAACTGTATAAAGCTATAGTACATCTCATTTTCTTCCAGGAAGGCAAAGAAAGTGTTGGTAAGGCTGAAAAGTTTTGAAAGGAAGACATTTTGTCTTTACATTCAAAAATAACTTTTCAGAAATTTATTTTGAATTAAGTGATCCTTTCTATACATTCGACTTTGGGGAGAATTTCTTTCAGTTTGGGTTTTACACTGTTCTGGAAGGGGAAATAAATTCTGAGCTTACAGTATTTGCTATGGAGAAAAAAATCTAAATCTCCCTCAACTCTCTCTTAACCAGTTTACCATCTTAGCAGAAAAAGCTACAATATACTAACTTACTTTAAATGAAAAAGATTTAAATAGGAATTCTGAAATAGAAATCTCCTGAGTATGAGTTTACAAAGCCTTCCTAGCTTTATATTATAGGATACTTCTACTGATTTTTCTAGTTATCTGTTCTGTTGGAACCAAATTGCAATTTGTCAGCATCCTCAAAAACATTAGAAATTTTTAAAGCACAAAGGAATAACTTCTGCACAAAATGAAGCTCGGCACCAAACAAGTTCAAATCTTCTGTTTATAACAAACCAAACTGGTACCACTTCCCAATTTTCCCAAAGAAATACTGGATTCCAAGTGCTTCCAAGCCAGCTCTGTCCTCCTGGCATGCGCAATTACTACTTCTGTCTCTGATGCTGGACATGCTCCCACAGTTTACAATTCTGCTATTTTATTCTGCCTTGGAAATCAAACACTACCTGTCCAGCCCAATAACAGTAAAACCAGTATTTGAGACTTTTTAGTATCCCTCTCAGAGTTTCATCTTCACCGCAGAAGATCTGGACTATTGATTCAGCTTCCTAAAAACAACACAAAAGGCAATAAACAAAGCCAAGCAAACCTTAAACTTAAGAGCACAGATTTTTAAAATCAACTAAGTTCCAGATACCTGTTTCCCAAACTTACCTCAATCTTTCTAAAGGCCATGCTCGCAGACTTGATGCCTTCCCTTGGCCTAATCTTTTCGAAACCCTTTGCCAGCCCATCTTCTACTGTCAAGTCAGTGTATCGCGTCTTGTGACTTGGTTACACACATGGATTTTTGTCTCATTGAATTATTAGATGACCACTGAAAGAACCTGGTGACAAAGGCATTTGCATCTTTAATTGCACGGCAACAACCCTTTTCTCTTACTATTAGTAGATAGCAGCTTAACCACGTATATTTAGATCTGCTGAGACTTGTTTACGTAGTCAAGTCAGTGAGGGACTTGATTCACTCTGAGATGCTTCATCATACCTCAGATGTTTTTCTAAGATGTTACAATCCATAGTAGTTCTTCTTTCTGTCAGAATCACTATATTTAAGTAGCATTAACAGCCCCAGCCCTCTCGAACAGAATGCGAATTATGTTAGCAGCGCAGTTCTTTTCAAAGGCCTGAATCTCTGTGGACCCTTTTTGGAAACATATTTTTCTGACTCTCTCCATTTGCTCCCACAGCAGACTAGGTAACTCCCTCAAAATCACTCTGTGATGTATAATACAAAGCCTTTTAAACAATATTTTCTTGTATCATGCAGGGACCACGCAAGCTGTGTGTTAAGGAGATGAACAGTGGCATGGCAAAAAAGCAGGCCTGGCTCACAAAGAACAAAAGAAAAGCCTTTTATGCAGCAGTGGCAGCTGACAGCTTCAGAGATGGAGTCAAAAGTCTACTTCAAGTAAGCTTTTTGTTTACAGAACACAGAAGTGTTACATCAAAGCATCCCTTTATGTAAAGCATTACTGTTTACTTGTTAAGAAGTCATGTATATATGGATAATGTTATAAACGGAAAGGGCACTGTGGGGGTACATGTATAATACATTACAGGTTATTTCATAAAAAGATCTAGTTCTGAGGTATGGACTTACAAGACAAGGCAGACTGATTCTTTCCTAAATGAACAAGATGCTATTATGAGAGAGAGGGAGGGAGGGAGGGAGGGAGGGAGGCGTCTACAGGGCAACATGTGAATGTCTATGCAGCCAACACTAGATACGCTTCAAATCAATTCTATTGTTTGGTGTTACACAGCACATTAAATATCTGAGAATATTTTAGCATTAATTGAAAACTGGAAAGTGTAATATATATTTTCTGCAAACAGAGAGAACCCCATCTAAATAAAAGAGAGTCTGCAATGTTTTTCTATTACTCTAAGAATATAGCAGATCATTTCCAACAGTCCATTTAAAATGGCCTTAATGAAGGCACCGAGGCACTGTTTTCATATTTGCCATCTCCCTCTCACATATAGGAATATTTAAACATACAGATACCGAGACAAAATGTAGAGAAAATTCCCATCCTTTGCACAAAATGTACTGCTGAAAAGACATCACTGCAAACTGATTAAAATACTCTAAGTAAGATTAAAATACTCTAAATAACAGTCACCCACTGGTAGCCTACCAGGGTTCTCTGTACACTTGCTGAATGGACAGTACAATTAAGCAAGATTAAATATGTACTAATAAAGACCCTTTTGTGCTATCAAAGCCTTACAAGGACACTTCATCTTGGGTTTATACGTTTTCTCAGTAGAAGATTCTTCTGCTGTTTTTGAGAAGTATTAGAGTCCGATGTTCTCTTCCTTTCCATTACTACTTAAACACTACTGCCAAAGTCAGCTACTGGACCACAAATAATTCCCTTCCAGAAAACTGAAGGACAACCACATCATCATTACTGTAACCTAAGGACATCTGCATTGCTTTGCCAACCAATTATTCATTTCAGTGTAAATAGTGCAGATGTATTATCAGCACTACTCAAAAAACCCTACCAAGGTTCCAACAGTTTTTACCTATTTTCTTTTTGCTAGTAGCAAAAATTAGCAAGTGTAACAACTTTGACAAGCTGGTGTATTTGTGGGTCTCCTCCTGATGGTTCCGAATACATTGTGTATTTAGATTTCTATAAAAATTAGGTTAGCTGAATCTAGATCTGACAACCCTTACTTGTTCAGGTTTTAGCACCCAGGCCCAGTTTTGGAGGCAATCTAATATCTTGCAAAAACATTTGTTCTTCCTGTTTATAAACTGTAATTTTATCTATAAAGCATGCTTACCTAATTTTGGATAGTCTTCTGGAAAGAATACAGCAAACAGAACAGCAACAGTTTCTAAGTTCAAGGCAAAAAAAAATATTCTTAAGAGAATACGCCTTCTCTGCATATCTGAGGAGTTTAAAGAGACTTCAGACCCAGTTCATCTATTGAGTATTCTAAATCTGATAAAAGCTTTATGCTATTGTGTTAGAATGAGCATACAAACAGTGCTTGAACTCTCTCTTGATTCCAAGTTATTGAACCATTTTAATGAGAGCATGTCAGAAGAAATGCAAATGAATGCTAATTTAGCAAAACTACATTTCTGTCATCTAAAAATCATTTACAGTTGGAATGATTTAGAGCTAATCTTTCTGCATGGGTACGAGCATGAAGGACATTCATGAAATGCAATCTAGTTGTAAGTGTCTCCAGAACATACTTCAGTTATCTTTTGCCATTACTTTTCATTTACAGTAAAAGCATGTGTGTGTACCTTCTCAAGCAGTGTTTTAATATTGTTAGGCCTCAGGCTTGGGTAGAATGAAACCAAATACCTTGGTGATTGGATTTAAGAAGGACTGGAGAAATGCCGCTGTCGCGGAAGTTGAAAACTATGTGGGCGTTATACAGTAAGTCACAGTTCAGCATCTCCTTTTTTACTTCACTTAGACTAGATTAATATAGCATTTCCACACAGGATTTGATGTCTGGAAACAATGTAAGAAAATAACTACAAATCTGGGTTTACACATATTAGCTCTGTAATAGAAGTTTCCGCCCATTAAAAGAGGTTCCTTGGCTTCACACACCTAGCAAGATCCACTTAGCAAACATCTAGCACTGTCAGAGCTCATATGGTCTGACAATGCTACATAAAGAAGCTGCACTGCTGTCAGCAGTGCTTTTGCAGAACTGTATTTTCCCATTTTTAGCAGGCAGGATCTCAGAGAAAAACAACCCTAATGTACATGCTTAGGGAATAAGAGAACATCATGGAATTCTTCTTTTAAGCCTAGGAGACAGAGGAAGAGCCTTGCTTCAAATCTCATGTGTGCCTAAGGCTCAGCAGCTCTGTGGGTTGGGGTTTAGCTAGGGAAGTCATTTCAAAACACGCTTCTTATAGACTCTGTTGCTCAAAATTCACCCGTAAATCTGAAGCAAGTTAAAGAACAACAAAACTCACCACAGCTTTTTTATTTCCTCAGAGAAGGGAGAAAAAAATTATACAATGGCGACCTAGTTCCTAAAGAGTGTTGTCAGAAAGACCCATTCATTTCAGGAGCAGTCTATCCATCCCCATTAGCCAATGATACCCTTTTTTAAAATGAGGGAAGAAAGTTGACAGTACTCAGTCTTGGGCAATTCCTCCTGCAATTTTACCTAGAGCACCCTAGTACACAGCAGTAACACCTCCCTCCCTGTGAGCATTAACACTTTTACCAATCTGCTCAAAGTAGCTTTCCTCATTGACATGCATGATGTGAAAGCGTATTTATTCTTCTTTTTCTTTCTTTTCAGTGATGCCTTTGATTTTGAGCTTGGCATGATTATCATCAGAATTAGCCAAGGATTTGATATATCTCAGGTCCTTCAGGTTCAAGGTATGTGATGACTCAATAGCTGAATATCTATGCTGGTTACATGCTCAGCACGAGCAGGAATCTGACTGATACTCTAAGAATCATTATTTGGTTTCTAGAATAGTTCCTACACCTGTAACTTCTACAGTTCCTCCTCGCTTCTGCAGTTTCAATCCTATCCAAAAGCCTGACTAAAGCACTCGCAGTGACAGAAGGAGGCCAAGCCTCACACATCAAGGGGCTCTGCATCCCAGAGAACTCAACTCCCAAAGCACTTCCAGCACAGGCCCAGACTAAAGCAGTAAAATCATGCTGTGCCACAGCCGCCAGTCACTCCATGGCATGTTTCCCTCCTGCCCTTGGCACATCTTCCTTCCTCTGCCTCCTTGAGATCTCTGGGACTGGCAGGAATCAGGAAGCTGCACTTTTGGTACCACCTCTGTGGAATGCTAGGGCCCAGAAAGTTTCTATTCATGCAAAAATCTGGAACCCCCTGGAAACATCAGCTCTCTCTTTTTCATTTTTTTGTTCATTCTCCCTTAGCTTAGCAGTGCATATCTCAGGGGGAAGGGAAAACCTTCCACCATACCACAGCCATTCAGGGAAACACGCCACCTGGGTGGAGAAGGTAGAGGCAGACAGAGCATGCAGGCAGCTGCATCTAAAGGAAGGGCCTCCAAGAGCCGCATACAATGGTGGCCTTTGTTTTTCCTTTTCCTCTTTAGGACACAGAGGTCTTACTGGTTCCTGAGGTACCCTGGGAAGAGAATGACTCCATATAAAAACCCCATCAGAACAATTCTCGAGGCTTTCAGTATGATAATTTCCCCACTTCTCTTAAATTTGTCCACTGGAGCAGACAGATCTAGCCCAAACCTGGACATTACTTCAAGTGTCCCTTGTCCTGCCCACCAGATAAGTGTTTTGTGTCATAAATGAATTACACGGAATCTATAGACAAGCAATATAGGCAGGCCAAGAAGAACGGTGACTCTTTGCTGCCGCCTGCTGGAAATCTGCCTCCGGCTTCTCCCCGGGCTCCCAGACACACACAGACAGCGGTCGGAACTGCTGGGGAGACAGGCTGAAAGGACCGAAGTACCTTAGCTAATTAAAAATCAATTAACTCCCCATTAAAGAGCACGGATTCTAGGATGAGGCAACCCTCAAAAGCAAATCACCTCTCCGAATTAAAAGGCGCCAGAGACTCCTTTCAGAAACAAGGGTAGATGAATATTCACCCAGCAGACTGGCAGCTTGAGGTGCATGGAGAGCTACACGGCAGAACTACAGGGATTTACGAAAAAATTCCAAACTAATCATGTTTCTGCCACCTCGTTGATACCTGAAAGAGATCTGCCTGTGTCTTGCTTGATGTAAGGATGTAAGTTAGAAACTGGCTGCTCAGAAGATACAGTCATTAAAACACCAGTGAAATTACAGTAAATACCAACTTAGCATTCTTGCAAACTAGCAAGTGTTCTCCAAGCATTAAGAACCAAGGAATGAGAAAAAAAATTAGGAACACTGCAAAGGGGAACCTTCAAATACGCAGAAATGTTTTGATGCAGATATAAAATCCCAGTAGCAGAAAAAAAAAGATAATTGTATTCTATTATACTTGCTACAGCATTCTGTTAATAGAGAAACAGAAATTTTAAGGTTTGAGTAACCATTAAGTTAGTGACTATCATAATGTCTAATAATATGAAGCACATGGCTGCCATGGATTCTAAAGTAAAAGAAATTATATTCTTTTCTATTGACATTTGAAAGTGCCAGAAGTAATAACATCTAGCTGGTGAGGGTTTGGGTTGTAGTGTTTGTTGGTGGTTTTGTGGTGTTTGTTTTTTTTTTTTTAAACACTATCTTAAATGAATTTACCTCACTCTTGGTTAATGTATTACTCAAAAGTTTTCCTTATGAAAAAAGCTTTCCGC
This sequence comes from Falco rusticolus, assembly GCF_015220075.1. NCBI lineage: Eukaryota > Metazoa > Chordata > Aves > Falconiformes > Falconidae > Falco > Falco rusticolus. Next base: position 15,298,302 of record NC_051193.1, on the reverse strand, counting down.
AGGCAAACACCTGGATTATATTAATTAGCGCCTCACCATAACACATGGTACCTTTTCCTTAGCAAAATTCTAATATAGCAAAGATGAAATTGTTCTTTTCTATTACTGAATTTACAGAATTGTTAGCTAAATCTTACATTTTTGCAGCAAATGCTGAAAAAAATTAAAACATTAAAAATATTTCAGCACAGAAACTGATTGCGTATTCAGGATCCTTACATATTTCTGAGAATCTCAAAGTCCAAAGCCATGTGACCTTGTTACCTCAGCTTTGTCACTTCAGGAAAACAGCTTCCCTAATGTGTTTTCAAACTCTTGGGGGGGGAAAAAATAATCACAAAACAAATCCACCAACATAACTCAATAAATAGTATCTCATGTAACTATAAAATACAGTAATAGTGAATTTGGTCTGAAGAGGAAGTCTGAGACAAGCCAAATAGCACCTGAGTACACACCACTGCTGTAGGCATGGGCACCCTAAGGTAGGGCTCCCACAGATGACTTCAGCTTCCTCCTCAGCAGTTTGCAAGGAAAAAGCATTTTAAAATAATTTTTTCTCCCAGCATCTTTAAGTTGTGCACAAAGTACTGCAACAGCAATTAAATCACCATTACTTCAATAAGTGATTTAACTTAAAACAGAAAGTGATGTGTTACCATTTCCATTACTTTTCCCATATACAGAGGAATTAGAGAAGCTGGAGCAGGAGAGATTGGCGCTGGAAGCTACCATTAAAGAAAATGATTTTGAGGAAGGAAAAAGTGGCATCTGTGGATTCTTCAGAAAAGCCAGCACATTCCATATCCCAAAACATGAAACAAAAAAGGGTACGTTCCAAAATGACAGCTTCTCCCCAACACTTCAGTGCATCACATTTTCACCAATATGCAAACTGGATTTTGACTCCAAGGCAAAAACTCCTGAGCCACACAGAAGCCCCGAGAATGAGACCTACCCTGTGCAAACCTGTCTTGGTGGCCACAACCCCGCAATGCAGAACAGAGTAAGCAACCTCTGTTGGTAGGGGACACTGTGTGGCGTACAACACAGCTGATTCCCTCCCCCTCCCATCTGCTAGATGAGCTTCTCAGAATTCAACATAAGCTATTTGTCGCAAATAACACATGGTTATTAAAGTCTGAGGAATACAGAACAATTTGTGTTTTTTTTTAATATCGTGCTTTCAGTTTTTAAACAGAGGCCTTTCTTTTTTTCTTCTTCTTTAAAGAAAACAAACATATGCACAATATTCAGGGAACAAGTAATCTCACTTTACTCAACATACAACACAAACCCAGTACCTGGCTGAAAACCAGGTAAAAATAGCACTACTGCTCTACATTCTAAACAATTTCATAAAAATGCGCAAATGAAGGTGGTAAAAGTACTGAATGTCATATATAGCATGCTGTCAAATAACTAATTAACACATAACTTAAGCGTAATTTTGATTTCATCACCTATACATTTCAGACAGTAAAATAACACAGAAATACAGACGGAATTAAAGGTCTCATTTCACAATTGGTAGGCTGTAATGATAATGACCCACCCGAAGCCACGCTCGCACACAGACAAGTGTTTTCAGAATTTTCACCTGCGGAGACTATTATATCTGGCTGTGCATACAACTCCCACAGGTATCAAGATCTACAGACTGAAAACATAACATGTCATTATTCTTTACTTGGCCGACTTCAATTCATTTTGCAGGCTTCAGAAGAATGTATTTTTATAATACCAGAAGAATGTGCACCCCTGTCTCAAGTACCCTTTTCAATTTAGTTCAGAAAGGCTTAAAAGAAATAAATATTACACACTTTGGCTCAATATATGAGATAGATTATGTTAACAAATATTCTGGCCTCTCTGTTTTGCTTATACATTCATCCTTCCCCAGCGTTGCTGCATCTTGCAGCATAGATACTAGAATCGTAGAGGAACGCTGTGTAACTGCTTTAGAACTGTCCTGTCCACACTCTAGAAATACAGGAAAACCAAACAAGGCATTTCCAGAACACGGCAGATCAGAGACAAACCTCTGAAAGAAGCCTGTCTACTCCAGTTAAAACTACTCTACTGCTCTGACACAATCTCTTTGAAATCATTGAAAGAGAAGCAGCAATAAAGACACAGGCTTCAAAAGATGGAATGAGAGAAGATAGTTAGTATATAGACAAGACTGTACTCTTTAAAGTCAGACAAGAAAATAGCAAGAATCAAAGTTTATTTTCAATTAACAATGACCCTCTCAAGCATAGGGAAGCTGACATATATGCTTATGTTTTCTGCCTTCCAGCCTTAGCCTCACCTGTGCACTCACCATAGCCCATTAGCTCTTTGTCCACTATTATTGTGCATTTCAGGGAGCTTTGTATTTTACAACAGAGAGCTGACCTTGTAAGTCATGCAAAATAATGCCATTTACTTCTAAAACAAATCCGGTATTTCCCAATTGCCTTTTAAGGCTCCAGTGAATGTTAAGTTAGTTAAAGAGATCCAGAAAACAAGTAATCAGACAACCTTTTTCAAGATCTTCTCATCTAGTGACAATGTATTACACAAGCTTTGGTTTCTGTGCATATCAGTATACTAAAAGTCCGTAGCATATCTGCACTGTAAATTTTTTCCAGATTTAAAGTATAGAAATTATGTCTGAAACCATTCATTTTCCTGAAGCTTTCTCTCCACCTGGCTCCCTAAAGCTATTTGTTGCCTCACTTGTCAGAAATCCTTCCACATTTTTTCTTTCTCATTACAGAGACTACCATTAACACAATACAGTCAATGCATGTGGGTGAATTCAATCAGAAGCTGCTAGAAGCCAGCACCCAATTTAAAAAGAAGCAAGGAAAAGGTACAATTGACATTTGGTGGCTGTTCGATGATGGAGGTAAGGAATTTGAGTAAGAACCACAGGGAGAGAGATTTCTGTGTTACCAAATATAAAAACAGACTTGGGAACTTGTACAAAACTGTTTTCTTTAAGAATTTTAAGTATTTAAGAAAATAGTCAATTTTCTGTCTGTCTTAAATGTTTAAAGATTAACTTATGTCCAACACTGTCAAAGTAAAGGATGGAATTTTTACCACACAATGCACTAATTTGCTATTCCTGCAATTTTGTACGTTCTTTCAGGTCTAACAATCCTAATTCCTTACATTCTAACTATCAGGAAGAAGTGGAAGAATTGCAAATTAAGGATCTTCACTGGAGGAAAAGTCAATAGGATTGAAGAAGAAAAACTAGGGTAAATATATTTGTCTCACTGTTTAAAGAGTTCGAATTGATGCTGAATATAATACATAGCAGGAAGCTGGGGATTTCTCAGCACAACTGGCTTGTTGTACTGTAGGCAGCATGAAAAAAAATGTTACGTACTTGATAGGTGTTGAGCTTATGGCATAGCCCTCATGGCTCAGCATAAATGGTGATTACCAAAGGAAACTCGCATCCATCCACTCACATCCCAAATCAGTCTGTAATTCTGTGATCCAGCAGTTTTTCCCATTAATAGCTCATATTCCCTTCTCCAAGAAGAACAGTCTGCACTCTGTAATGAGAATATAATTAGTTTTATGGGATTTACATGAGATTGTCCAGTTAATAGTAAGTGAAATTGCGTATGAAGCTCCTCATATGCAAATACCACAGGCAGCTCACATAAATGTGATTAAGCATGGTAAAATGTAAAGAAGTTAAAGAGCAAGTTAATCAACTTTAAGACCAAGTTAATTTAACTTAGCTTTTTAAAAAGTCTAGATTTCATAATCATCATTCACCTTCAAGCAAATGAAAGGTACTAATATAAGCTTATTTCCATCATCACTGTGTATAGGACCTTTCCTTTCAAAGCATTTTACACACTAAAGGCACAGCCATTTATTTCACCACTGGATGAAGCAGATCAATTTGGGATGGAAGTCAGCAACAGCAGCACCATGTAGTGAATTAAAAACAACATATCCAACCAAAACTCCAGAGGAAAACAGGCGAGATGGATGCAAGGACAGGAGTCAGAATTTAACTAGCATCACTAGTAAATTACAACACAGTGCCTCGGAAAGAGAGCAGGGATGCTCCCTTAAGCTTTTGCTTTCACATAGAGCAAATTTTATTCCACTGTGTTTCTGTCAGTGGTAAGGATTACCCCAAAGTTAACATACTTCTGTAGAAGAGATTCACAAGTGTTTGTACAAACTATTCATATCATCGGGTAAAGCCTTACAGTTGCTCAAGGATCCACAAGCAAGTGTTCTCTGCTCCCTGTCCAGAGTTCACCCAAGCTTTGCTGTCCAGGACCGCAACTGGATCTTGGATCTAGGCACTCAAGTCACCAAATTTCATCGAGAGGAAGTAGGAGGTTTTGACATCAAACAGTATTTGTCAAAACATGGCAGATCTTCACAGAGACAATTCTGGCACCTGTATACACTGCTTGTCCTACAAAAGCCAGCGTAAACAGCATGTTCAGTACAGCAGACAAACTAGGTCATTGCCAACAAGAAAACAATACGTGTATGTATTCCTACCTAAACACTAGCTTTCCTCAATAGCACATTCTACCCACCATGCACAGAAGCCTTCAAACAGACAAATCTGGAGGCTGGATGGCTATTCTATTCCCTAGGTAGATCTGATACAACAAAATCAAAGTACAATTTTATCCATTGTATTTCCAATTCTGAAATTAAATTTATCTAGACTTTTGCTAACATGTAATTCCCCAAATATTAAAATCTTTCCACAAAAGTTGAGACTTTGCTCTCTTTGGTGTTCACAACAAGGATTGCCCTAAAGGACATGAAGACTTATATAAGCAGTATGTTGTTATATAAAAAAGAATAAGTAAATTCTCAGGTTATAAGCAAATATGTATTTCTATCATGGTTTGCTCCTAGGAACTTTCTGACCTTTTCAAATTCCAAAGCTTACATGAAAAAAAAAAAAAGGGGGTAGGGGTAGAATTTCCCAACCATGCTTCAGCCAAAGGCAAAACTGACATAACTGAACTTCTCTAACCTCAGCACACACACACACACAAAGCTATAAACCATTCATCCTGCCAACTGGGGCAGAAAAGCAATGTATTTTCTTTTATTAAAACACATAAAGACAACATGTGAGTAGATCAATATAAATTCAGAAGCGAGAAAGATTCTTTAAGTATTGCACAACAACCTTCCAGACCAAATTTTCACCAACACATACACTACCAGTGTTGTATATACTACATGCATAGAATTCTGATAATAGTAGAAGCCTTCCCTAAATACTGGATAATTCTGTCCTACTGTATTTTGAATAGTTATATTTATAACTGTTATTATATTTATAATTCAAGCCTTTGCAAATACTTAAAGTACCGTTTTTTCACCAAAATGTACATACCCTTCCTTCTCTCTGCTATCCATTTCCATTTTTTGTGATTTTCATTGATCATCAGTTAAATGAATTATACTACAGCAACCACATCAATCCAGTTCTGTAATTGGAAACTGAAACACTAAAGCATTTAAAGTAATTTGTCATATAGTTAAAGATAATGAGACAACTGCATTTGATATCTTAACTCATTTATGAGTGTTCTTTGATGCAAGGCACTCGGAAATACAGTGATAAAATGTTCTTTCTTTTGTTTTCAGGATGGCTTCACTTCTAAGCAAATTCAGAATAAAATTCGCTGATATTAATATAATTTGTGATATCAATATAAAGCCCAGCAAAGAAAGGTAAGAAACATCACCAAAATCCATTATTTAGCAGCCAGCCTTTATCAGGAGCTTGTTTCTTTTATATTGAGCATTAAAAAAACAAAACACAAAGAATAGCACTGTCACTTTATTACAATCATTTTCTAAGTATCTAGAGCTAGAAAAAGAAAATAATTTTTTAACAATCACAACTCAAAGGGTCAAAAATATAGGCAGCCTTTTTCTTTATGTTGTAATGATAAGACCTAATTTTAGTAAAGACTAATTAGACACCATACTTATGAGCCGCTAAATTTAACAGGCATTTTATGATGGCTTTTCATATCTAGTTATGTTGCAATAGACTTCCCTTCATCATATCATTCAGCGAGTCACATTTCTTTTGTAAACTCACCACCTCTGCCAACTCAGCCTTCTGGGTTTTACCATGAATTCACAAACTTAACATTTTTCTGGCCAAATGTAAGCACACTTTTCCTTTCCCACAAGGACAATATTATAACACTCCCCTATCACTCAAATATCATGAAGCTTCGATGCTTTTAAAAACTAACTTATCTACAGAATTAATGCTCTTAGGCAGAAGCTAGGAAGCTGGTGCTCAGGAAGTTCCATCTCCCAATGTATTATCTAAAAAAAAAATATAAAATCTTCAAGTTCTTGCTTTCTAAAACATATCTCTATAGGAATCACTTTTGTTTTCTGCTTTACGTAGACAAAAGTATATAGCAGGTTTCTCAGAGAATAACAGAATCCTAGCCCAATTCACCATATTGCTCTTGGTCTTAAAGATCCTCTGAAAATGTTCTCACTTTGCTACGCTCTTTTCCATTCCATCCCTTAATACCCTCTTGAGAGGTCCATAGCTACTTCATAGTCAAAGGGCTCCTCCTCTCCACCCAAAGCCTTTCCCCTGAGTTCAAATGCAATCTCAGGTTAGTCTATTAATCCTTCTGAGTCCTGTTTCTACACACACACACCCCTTTGCAAAAACAATATCAGATTCACTAGTTTTTCTACAGTGTACTGGAGATTTTGACTTAGGAAATCCAATTAAAGAATATAAAGATTTTTTTACTTGATACCTAAAGTCACTTATTAGTGCCCTCTTGATCTCTCAGTTAATATTTTTTAATTATATGAAGAACCATTCAGAATAATTCTCTTTTTTCCAGCACTATTCAGTGATTCACAGAGAATTCATGTCTGACGTTAACATAAAACCCAAACACATTTGCTGCATCAGCACTGTCTGAACAGACAAGTGAATATTACACCAGACACTTGCTAGACCACTGTATCTCTCTCCCAGCTGGCATCCCATTTATTCCACTAATAATAAGAGGATTATCACTATTTTACATACTGAAACAGACACTAAGGATGTTGACAAACTCTAGCAACTTAGCAACAGCAGCATTAGATGCTGTACATCACAGCTTTTAACCCATCTCTGAATTCCTTGCCATACAGCAAAGTCCTGTTTCACATTAGTGATACCTGCCAGCACAAAATGCTCATAGAAATACACTTACATTCATATAAAAAAAATCCCTGAGGTCTCTGTCAGATGATTGAAACTTTGAACAAGGGGGCAAGCAGGAAAGTACAAAGGGATAATAATCTTCTCTAGATGATGACAGTCAAAAGCTTCAAGAAACAAACAAGTTTAAAGAGAAAAAACTGTGGAAACGTTGGGAAATATACACAAAGCTGAGCCCCCATATAGCAAAACACCTACAGCACTTCCTTCAGCCCCTTGCCACAGGATATTTAGATCATCTGTTTCTCCATTTCATTAAAATTGTAACAATAAAACTGTATCAGTCAAGTGATTGCTCCAACTAATGCTAAAACAATAATAAAAGCTCAGTATTTACAAGGAGACCCATATGCATTGTTAACATTAATAACCAATATACCAGTCTGGAGTTGCTCCAGAACTCGTTCCAGTACTTTTACTAGAACTAGGAAAATGCAGAAAATTCTCTGCAACTCTAATAGGCCAAATGCAGTGTTTAATTATCCTCAAACAACCTTTTAATTATCCTCAAATAACCCCAACATATTGAAGTGGCACAGCTATAACTTGGGGCACAATGTAGCAAAAAACAGTTAAAAGATTTTGCATGTTTTTCAGCTACAATTAGTGAGGCCTGCCATACAACAGTGTCTGTGAAATAAATTAGTGAGTTCAGACCCCCCAGCAAGGCCTCCTTTGTAATTCCTGTTTCAGCTGGAAATTCTTTGAAGAGATGATTGAACCATACCGCCTCCATGAAAGCTGCAAAGATATAACAACTGCTGAGAAATTAAAACGAGAGACTCCATGGAAAATTACAGATGCAGAGCTGGAAGCGTACAAGGAGAAGGTAAAGGCTTGCCTACCTTTTTACACCTTTTTTCTTATACTCCAGATGTTTGAAGCAATTAGTAAGAAAATGTGAAATACCAGATACAGAATTAGAAACATGACATGTACAAACCTGTATTTTATATTTACAAATTGGATTTATATTGTAAACAACTGCAGAGGTGTGTTATGATTGCATTATTCAGCACCCTGTAAAACCTTGGCATGTTTACACAGGATTTTCCAGGCTGATGAGCTCTGCCCACACCGGAGCCAGCCAAATGCAAACCACCTCTGAACCCGAAGCCGCACAGTACCGCACTGAGCCTGAGCGATTAAGATCTGCTGAGAGGGTTATTAAAGAGATCCGCTGTTTTAGAGCTTGAACCTCTTAAAGAGTGCAGATCCAAAAATTCACCACTTTGGGAAATTCAGAACTAAATCCAGACCCTGTAACTGGCTCCGGGAATTTTTGCAAAGGCAAGATTTAACACAGATTCTTACCTCAATAGCAGAGTGAAGACTAAACCTGCCTACAACACAGGAGCTCTCCTGCAGTTCAAACACACCCTAAGGCTGATGTTGGTTGATCCACTCTGTGAATTAGAGCCTGGGCTGCTTTTTAATTTTGTTGGAACATACCTTTTCAACAGTGAACTACCAGGCTTCATCAAGCCAGTGCTGAAAGGATATTGCAAACTCTTCCACTCTTAAGACACAAGTTCTCCTGTAACTCACAGAGAATTAATCTAGCAATTTTATTTATTGTTCCTGTCGGACTAACCTGAGTGCACTGAGAGTTTAGTTATCTCCACTTTATGGTGCTAGTAACTTCCTCAGCGGAACAAGGATTGTGCGTCTGAGCTCAGAGCCACTACAGGTCACAGCCTGACATATTAACATAAGCTGAAATCAATGGTGATTTAAGATAACACACTACACTGCCAACTGCAGGAGATGGGAAGCGGACTGACTGCTCACTGCATTACCCTTTTCATGGATTTGATAACCAGCATAAAGTTATAGTAGTCAGCTGTGGGCAGAAAACTTTTGAAGTACTCTCAGCATAAATCATCAAAACCTGGGAGTCAGAGCCCTTAGAATATCTCAGTATAAAAGACAACAGGAATATGATCCCAGATATTCACAGTGCGTACAGAACCAGTGAGGATACAACAGGAAAAAAAAAATATAATATCATTAGCTTGGTCTTAACTAGGTCACTAGCTACAGAACCAGGAAAAAAACCCTATAGCAGTCAGCAATACAAGAATGCCAAATCTCTCTATAAAATAAGAACAGCAACAAAGTTTAGTTTATGCACCTGGAAAGACATGCCCCTTATCTTCAGAAATAAGGCAGTTCTGGGAATTTTACTGAGGACATTAGAACACGTTTAAAATTCAAGAGAGAAAAATCTGGCAGCACAGATAAAGTGTGATGTTATAGGATGACTCTCATGAGATAACAACTAGCTAAATTATGAGGATTCTTACCTATATAACATGTGTAAAAGAAGGAAAATTTAAGGTCTGAGTGGAGAAAAAACAGCTTTTTACTTTCTCCAGGGAAAGAGAGAATAATTTATAAGACCAGTTAAGATACATCTGTCTCTCATGCTGCAATCTCCCTGTACACAAACCTGCCCTGGTCTCTTGTTCCATGTGACTTGTGTTAAGTTATAAAAACTTTGAGTGCCTGAGCCTGACCATAAAGTAATCTTGGCTGAATCTCAAAGTAACAGGCATTTATGCAATTTGTAAAAGTCTGTACAAATACACAACACATAAAGCAGCTAAACTCCAAACTTGTGGTATTTTCAGAGGTGAATTTCTGGCAAGGTGCTCATTTACACACTAACATTCAGCTGGCACGGCAGCTGGACACTGACAAAATAGATTAATTAATGTATTAACTGCCATCAAACTATAGCACAGAAGAGTCTCTGCACAGTTCCTATACTTCATAGCCAAAGAAATACTTAAAAACTATGAGCCAGCTCTGATACCGTGTCAGTACAAAAATAATCCCCATCCCCAGGAAATTTTACATGGTGGTGAACAACTCTGGCCCCCACTGATCTGTACTAATCAAGAAGCATGGCTTAGTTTCATATTTTGCCATCTCTACCACTCTGGACCACAAAGCAGCCCTGGCTTTCAATGCTGCCAAAGCAGCAGCAGAAAACATTGGCAGGGAATGGGAAGTGAAGTCCATAAGGAACCAGAACTGAGGATCACTGACTTAACTGATTTTTTTTCTTTTCCCCATTTTGTTTTGATCAGAGCTACCGCCAAGTCCGTCTGAATGAACTCTTACAAGAGCATTCAAGGGCAGCTAACCTCATTGTCCTGTGAGTTGCAAGATTTTGGTTATAACTTAGAGAATAATTAGATGTGTAAAGGGATTCTGGACTACAGCAACAGAAACACTTGTGTTAATTCATTGAGGGCAAAAATAATCCTTTAAGTACCTTTTGAAGGACTTGCATCTGGACTGATAGTTCTCTGGGAGTACACTGAATACAAATATTTCCTAGTAGTTCTCCAGTTTAAAACAAAGCTCGAATCATGAAAATGTGTCAAAAAGATAACCTTCATATCTGAACCTACGTGTTGGGTGTTACACCTGACAAAACCAGGTATTTTCTTTTCCTTTCTGCCCAACGCCCAACTACTAACAGTTCAAAGTTAGAAAAAGGATTCTTTTGGTTTGCACATAATAAATGGAGTTGTTAGCCAACATATACTTGGAACCATGTAAAACTGAATAAGGATGATGCAATTGCATAAAGAAAAAGAGGCACCAATAAAATTACAAACAAAAGAAGCAATTTTCAGAATCAAATTTTAGTTAGAGCCTTTTTTTTTTACACAGCTTCAACCAATTAGTTAGTATTTGTGATGCACAGATAAAGTTCTTTAGCTCTACTAATTCAGTCTCCAAACCCAAAGGTGGTCAGGTAACGTTTACCATAAGATGACCCATACTTTAAAATTCCCATCTCATGGTAATTACAGATCAGAAAATAAGCTGATGAACTGCAAAACTGTCCGTGCACTATATTTTCATCCTTTTTAAAAATCCTATTATGTGTGGGTTTTATGACCCAAAAAATGCTTCTTTACCAGTTTAGGGTTACGGTGACAAGCAGTCCATGTCTAGTACAACTAGCTATGTTAATGGCACTCACCAGGTGAGCAAGAGTTTGCAAGATTGCCTAATGGCAGCTTTGTGCTTTATAACATTACATCAGGTAGTCTAATTATGAACATACAAAATTGTATATGAACAGCTGATGCTTTCTACTTAATATTTAGTAAGACACACGTTATCAGGGCTACTCCTGTGTTCATAATGTTAATTTTATTTTCTCTCTCTAAACAGGAGCCTCCCAGTGGCAAGAAAAGGAGTAGTATCTGATTACCTGTATATGGCTTGGCTAGAAATTCTCTCCAAGAATCTTCCTCCAATCTTAATGGTCAGGGGCAACCACAAAAACGTACTGACTTTCTATTCTTAGAAAAACATCAGTGCCTAGAATATCTCTTCCTCTATTTAAACACCTACATTTTTAATGGCAGTGATTGCTTAAAGACACATTATCTAATACAGATCTAAAAGTTAACTAACTGACAGAAAATTTTTCAAAAATCCAAAGCAATACAGTGAAGAATTAGACAAACAAATGTAAATGGTGCCTGCTCGTGTCAGATTCCAGTACAGGCAAAAGAAGGAAAATCTACCTATCATATGAGACAACAAATATTTTTTGTTGTATTTTTTCAAAATATTTTGAACATACAAAAAAGAAGTTCCACTGATTTTATAAGGTATTGAAAATGCTTTTGATACTTATCATAGAAAGCCCAATTAACTGCTACAATGCAAAAAGCATTAAATCGATAAATAAATACTTCTTTCAAATTGCACTGCTGTAGTTGCTAATAGACACATAGGAGGATTACAATGAAATGCACCAACTCGGGAGAGAGAAAAAAACCTGTATGGTATACATCAGGTCAAAGTCAAATGGATATAACGCAAGTAGAATACCTGTGGTGCTTCTCAATTATAATATTGCCAAATTAAGACCTATGCCTACAGCAGAGGCTTTTACCTAAATTATTCTGTTGATCTATACTAATTCAAATGTTTCTAATTAACTGACAAACAAAAAAGTTACATATATATATATAAGGACTGTATATGACAAGACTTGATAATAAATTTTCAAGCTCTGACATGGAATGGAATGTATAATTTCAATAATTAAATGTGGTAAGTAAATTGCACAAAGAAATGAGTGAAATACTAAATATTCTGACAATATTTGCTATTAGGATTAACACAATCTGACATACTTTGGGATAGTATGTACAATGATTTATGTGATTTGAAAACAACAAAAACTCCATTACCTGAGTTGAATGCCTTTTGATTTATATAAATATTTCTCTTATTTTTTAGACTTTCTAAATAATAGTCATTATACACTAACTTAAAATAAAGGAAATCCATTAAGTCATGTAATTTTTCTATTTTCTATTCTGCAACACTGTAGTACTTTATAATTTCAGCTGTCAGTAAAAGCAGCTTCTCTTTTTGATGGGGAAAGCTATACCCTATGTGTAAGCATTGTTTAAATTAAAGATCATTAAGGGACACAGCTAATACAATTACTGTAGTCTGCAACTCCTTTGCAGAGATCAACTGAATGTTAAGACCCAGGAAAGCCAGGGGACCCTGAATTTCACTGAATGTTTATTTTAAAGCTGGCCTCAGCTTCCACCTTTGCTTGAATTACTAGATTTTAACTTGCAGAGGAACTCCATCTCCAAAAATGACAAATATTTGATAATCATATTTTTCCAAATTCAACAGCTGCAATTCAGAAGAACACAGTAATGTGGCCCAATAATCCATGTTCTATTTTCTCCATCTATTAAAGGCAGGATATGAAACACTGGTATTTTCTCATAATGTTCTTCCTTCGCTCCTTCTTACACATTTACAACCAGGTTGAAGGATCGTTTTTGCAGTTTAACAGCATATCACAGACGTACAAATTTCCTAGATATACTAGGCTTCCTGCACAGCTCTGAGCAAGCCAAGACTCACATTGTGCACCTGAAGAACAGGGATACTGTTCTCATCTTTTGCAGTGATGTTAGCAATGATACAGAAGCTCATTACATGCTGTCAGGCCCTTACCCCTTTGTAGGGTTGCAATGGCCACCATCCTTTCCACCTCACTTCAAACACCAAACAGGTATAATCTACATGTGGTACACAGACAGTCAATGCAAAGAAAAAGAGCTTTTAGGAGGACTCCACCTAGGCTTTCTGCAAGTGTGCTTCTTCCCACAATCTGTGGAAGGACCTGGGATAATTACACACCTGCATTAAGCCCTTCTATTACGTACATGAGTGGGGATTGTTTCCCAAATATTCCAAAGTACTGTAATTCTCAATCTACAGGGAACATTCATCCAAACCGATCTGAGGACTATGCAGATCCAAAAAGAGAAGGAGCACAACATGAACAAGAACATGAGCACGAACATGAACAATGAAAGAACAATGGCACTTTCAGTACTATTTGCACTTCCCTCTCACAAACATGTCACTGTGGGCATTGCAACAATAAAACCCAAGAGGTACATTTCTAAATGAACAGGCATCAAAAACTAATGTGCACACATATCTGTAAAACTTCTTGCTCAGACTACAGTAATTAGAAGATGTATCAAACAATAATGTTATGGGATTCATAACGAGCAGCACAAACTCAAGATGCAACAATACTTAACTACCTGAAAGTGGTATTTCCACAAATTCACAAGTAATTTCAACAAAGCAGTTTCCTAGCAGCTTCTGTTTCTTGCTCTTCATCATAATTTCTCAAGTGTATGCACAACCAATTTGGAGAGCATGCTAATTATCAGCTATCTTAAACTGCAACTTTGATTGCAAAATTTTGTGAGTCCACCTCCCTCCCTCCCCACTCTAAGATGCTTCCTTTTAATATAAATTATGCATAAAACTGCTGAATTTTAATCACTGTGTTAGTAACTGAATTCTAATTACAATTTTGACATCTCTAGAAAAAAATATGGCTCTAAAGCTGTCTAGCACATTTTGAGCTTATATCACACTACCAGCTCTGCAGGTTTATATAATCTGGGGTTGATTTGATCAGCCACAACAAAAGCAAGCATTGACAAGGTGACCAGGGACATTAAAGTGTGAAAATACCATTGCTATGAAGCAAGAACAAAGAATATAGAGTCTTCTTCAGAAGTCTAAGCATCCTGCACAGCTAAGCTTGTGCCTAAGGGCCTGTTAAAATGATCCACTACTGCTCCTCTCATCAGTGACTCTTACCTTTCCCTCCTAACGCTAGTGGAGCTCCAACAGGTATCACAGAAGGCATTTCATCATAGTTCAGAGAATACATTTTCCTCAAATCTTTTTTACAACTACTGGCAAGTTGCCCAGCTTGATCACGTACCCCTAGGCATGTTTAGGACTGGTGGTAGGTATCCCCACCTAGGGCTCCAAAGCAGTACTCTTCCAAAGTGCCTTTCGCTAGATTTTCAGTCCCCAACAGATTAGTTTGGGGGGTGGGGGGTGGGGGTGTGTGTGTTTATTTGTTAATTTTATTGTTAAATCAGCAAGCCAATAGTGCAAGTAGAAAAGCTACCTAACCAAAAAAGGTATCACTTTCTTCAGATAAACAGCTGCAACTGCTCTTTGCACCACGTGGCTTGAGCCTGCCACCACCATACTTCACACCCCAAAGGAGTTCTCCACTTAATCATCATAATCAAAGCACAAAGCTCCAGCCATGTGCATAGTAAATTTCCATAGACTTAAACCTCTGCAATTTTCATTACAACTTTGAAAAGTCCTTTCAAAAGCCTTGCTGGCTAGGCAAAATATGACTGGCTGCCCTTCATTCTCAGAAAGTCTGGACATTCCTCGTATTTTCCCTCTTTTTGTACAATTCTATATGGTATTTAAAGATATTCTTTAAAGCAAAAGAAGTTGCAGCAACTGACAAGTAGTTTATAAGTAACAGACATGGCAACAGGTAACATGAATTTGCACTGAAGTTGTAGATACGGGGCAAACAGCTACAGAGTTTTAGCTATTACTGCCTCATTTAACTCCCGTAGCTGTTTGTCACCTCCCCTCTGGCAGAGGCCCTTCGCTTACCAGCAAAGCTGGGAGAACAGAATTTGAGAATCTGAGTAACCCTCAAGACTCTTCAGGCTGCTGTTCAGTGGCCCCCCTCAAGATGCTGCCTCAGGTGCTTTGACTGTCACCTGACTTCAATGAAAGGACTGAGGATGACTCCAAGATCCTGCTTTCTCTCCTCTGCCACCTAATTGTAACTTCTGTCAGAAGGGCAATGAACCCATAAAGCACTGCAGCTGTTTTACCAAATGACTCAGTCCTCATATTACAGGTGGGGAAAATCAAGGGTTTGTAACAGTGCAGTTCAGCATACATCAGACCGCTATTTAAACATCTATTCATTCTGGTACCTGGTTGGTATGGCCCCTTGGCAGCTATGTAGCCTATCAAGACTGTGGCCAGTGCTGCTGAGGGAACATCTTGCACTGGCCTTGACTCTGCTAGGAAAAATGGAAAATATAGCTGTGCCAGTGCAACAACCAACAAACACCAAAAGTTTTAGCTCACGTTCTCCACAAATAGCCAAAGCAATAGCCTACAGTCATGCCATTGCTGGAATTTCATTAGAAGAAATTCAGTTTCAAACAAAATAAAGCACTAAGGTTGTGCTGGAGTAGCGCAAAAAGCAATAGCAAAATTCCACAGCCCCCATACCATACAGCAAAACACACAATCAAAAAATAGACCTGCAAACACCCTCACAGCTGCCTTTTAAATTACAAACCTTAACCACTGTGAGAGAGACAGCTGTTCTAAGCAAAACTGGGGTGGGGAATTTCTCTTTAAAAGCCACAGTTTTCCTCTAACTAGAATGCTCATTACAACACCAAAGCTTCAGTGGGGAGAACTGTATGGCTTAGTATGCCTGAAAGAAGCTGTTTCTTTCTGTGTACAACAAAGCAGCCTTCGCTCCTGATCTCAATCTAGGTAAAAGGCACATAATTTCAAGTTTATCTCGCTATTGTTTTTCAAAGTCAGGAGGAAATGCCCAGTGGAAAGCAGCACTAATCAGCAATGAAGAATGCAGGAATGTTGACCATCTACAGAGCTAACAGCACATTCCCAGGACCAAGGCAAACTTGCGCAGACTTCAAGCATAGTTTGTTTGGTTTGGTTTGTTTCCTTGTAAAGATGGGGGAGGGGAAGATGTGTCACTTGGCAGAGACCTTTCTACTTGATAATGTTTTGGATGAGTCCTCCGATCCATTACATGAACTTTCAAGCTACCTTAGCTTAGAATCCAGTCTGCCTCACTGAGCCCAGCCATTCATAAAATTAGTCCTTTATTCTACACTATAATGCAACCTCTATAAAGTTCTGATTGTATAAATAAACATTTATAAAGAGATACTTATTTGATACAACTTCAATTCTTACAAATTTCAATTTGTGGATGGCTTACATCAGAAGTCATAAAATATTCGATGTAGTTTTTAGCATAGATTTATGATGCATGCACATTCTCATTCAAACAGTGCATGCTACCAAGATGGTAAAGTGCTGAACAGCAATAAAGAACCCCCAAACTAGGGCATTCTGCAAAATACTTTTCACATTCAATGTGTAGCAATGGCTTTACTGCCATCTGGCTGCATTTGAAATATGTAGCATAGGAAGGAGACAATCACATATGCTTTGATCTTTAAAAGAAAAAAAGGGACAAAGAACTGCTATTTGACAAAATTTAGGTGAGCAGACAGAACACAAACAGTCCGTAGCTCATCTGCACAAGAGAAAAATCCATCCATCCATCCAAGTGGTCAAGGTCTAGTTTTGCAACCGTGAATCCTGTGGGTACTCTTACCAGCCCACGGCAGAGAACTACGGGGGAACCTCTGGAAGTCTGCCACTGATGGGATGCCAAAAGAGGCTACAGCCAGTATCGAAGATGGTGACATCACGACCGTACTGTGCTCCCAGGCAGAACAAGACAGGCGGGGCACCGAGAGGTTTTCCTATCCCCAGCCTCAGCAAGGGGAAGCAGCCGGTTTCCTCTCACCGGGCACACGCTGCTGCCGCTGCCTGACAGCTGCTGAGGGTGCAGGGCTCAGGCTGCCCGCGCAAGGCCGCACCGTGCGGCCTGGCCAGGCGGCGGGGGCCTGCGGCAGCCCCGGCTCCGCCCGCCGTGCATCGCCACCGCGTCCCCCGGCAACGCTGAGCGTCCCGCGGGGTCCGGCCGCCGCCCCGCGGCACAGCCACCGCCACCTCCCGCGGCGCCCAGCCGCCGGCGGAGGGCCGCGCCGCGCCGTATGGCAGGTAAAGCCCGGTTGGGAGGAGGACTTGGCGCCGTCGCCCCCCGCCAGTGCTCTCGCCCGGCAGCGGCCGGCGGCCTGGCGGCGGCGCACTCCACAGAGCGACGGCGCAATGCTGGCCCTCCGCCTCGGGCGGCTCGGGCTACCCCGCGGGCGCGGTAAGGGGGCGGCGGGGGAACGGGGAGCAGCGCGCAGTACCCAGCCGCGGGCCCTGCCCCTCGGCGGCCGCCACCGGGAGGGACTACGGGGGTAGCGACCCGCCAGTCCCGCCCGGCGCCACGGGGCGGCCGCCAACGACGCCACAGCGAAGGCGCGGGGAGCTGGGCGCTGAGGAGGAGCCGGGCGAGGCCACTCTCACCGGCGAGGGGTGGCGGGGGTGCGCCGCGCCGAGAGCGGCCGGGGATGGAGCGGTCTCCCCCTGTGTTTCCGCCTCCAGTGGGCCGCGCCGGTTTTCGCGGGCTTTTCCCCTCACTGCAGGTCTCTCTTGCCTTCTCATCCCCGCTCAGCGATGCCCCTCTGCGAGGTCGCCGTGCAGCCGTCCCCCACCAAGAGGCAGAAGGGCTCTGTGCCCGGGGACCCCTCCCCACGGCTTCGCTTCACTAAGCTGTCCGAAAACGCCTCCGCCCCCTCCAGGGGCTCTGCTCGGGCTGCGGGCTACGATCTGTACAGGTGAGGGTACCCCCTGCGGGGCCGGAGCCCACGCCATGCCCTGCTCCGGCCCGGCCCCTTCTGAGAGCCAGGCGCTGCCGCCCCGCTCGGCGAGCCCCTTCGTGGGTGAGAGGGCCATCGTGAGGCCGGTCCTCTCGCTTGGCAGAGCCCCCGGAGAGGCTCTCCGGGCTTCAGAAGAGGAGACCAGAGCTGGCCCGTTTGTCAGCGCCTTTGCTCCTCCTTCCTTCTTCCTTCATTTCCAGAGATCTGTGGTCCAGCCATGCTGTGGCACCGATTTCATCAGGTAGTGGTGCAGCCACTGGCCAGAAGTCAGGCTTTGACACATCAGCCAGAGTTGCAGTTGGTGCCAGCACTGACTAGGTGCCTTCCTATTGAAAGAAAAAAAAATTAGTGCACGTGGGCCCTCCCTGCCAGCGCTTATGCGTTTCTGCTTTAGTCTTGGCTGTTGGGTGCAGCCTGCTAAAGGATGTTTTGGCAGTTTGATAATGCTTCTAGCAGGAGACCATGTGGGCTGCTGTATAGGCTTAGGTTTTGGTTTGCTTGAGCTGGTTTTCACAATGTTTAGGAGTATCTGCAGCTGGGCATGTAGTGGCTTGCATAGTGCTGCTGCGATGAAATGGAATCACTAGTTATATCTGAACACCACTGCAACTTCCTCCACCTCCCCTTTTTTAGTATTTTTTAGAATAATCAGCCTGTTGGCTTCTTCCTTCACCTATCTGAATTCCTTCCTGAAGCTTTGCTTCACCACACTTGACACTTTTCCTTTGTATTCTTTTTGTCTTACTGGGTTTGGTTTTGTTCTTGATCCAGTGGTACACTGTACACCTGGAAAAAGTCCATTTCATAAAAATTTTCAGTGCTTCCCAGTGTTTAAAAATAAAGTCTTCATCGAGGCCAAGATACACTTGGCTTAAACATGTAGAACAGGCTCACTGTGATACTGCCACCACTGCCTTTCATTAAGCCTCCAGCTGGGTAGCTTCAGAAGGTTCTTAAAATCTTTCTTGTTTGCAGTTCCCAGTAGAATCATGTGAATTGTCAACTTCTGACCTGCTCGGGGAAAAAAAAATGTTGCCTAAAATTTAACTTAATAGATTATTATTTCTTATTACAACTAGTTCATATGCTGCAGAAGCTTAATCAAAGGAGTATCTAATCCTTAAAGTTTTTGCTTTTGCCTCAAAATTGCACAACCCCATTCACCTAACGGTTAATTTAAAGTTGAACTTTTATTTTTTTTGTCTCTCTTACCAGTTAAACATTTAAAACTAGCGATCGTAAGACAGCTGTTCAAATGATACTACTGAAATCCTAAGCAAGCACCATCAAAATGGGACTATCTTGTGGTTTAGGATATGAATTAGACTTTTCAAATCTGTAAATATTTCTTGTATAAATTCCATATTATAAATTCCAAGCGAGAATAATTCTGGGTAATTTTGTACCTTAAGTTACAGAGAAGAAAATTTCCAAAATATATTATGTAAATTAGTGTTTCTTTCTTTAATGTAGTGCCTACGACTGTGTAATACCACCCATGGAAAAGGCTGTAGTGAAAACAGACATTCAAATTGCGCTTCCTTCTGGCTGCTATGGCAGAATAGGTAAGTAAACAGGCTATAAAAAGACTGCAGAGCCATTGTAGAACAGGTTTGACACCATCTTCACCTTTAGATTCTGCCTGAAGCTTTCAGAATTAGTCCATAGAAAAGAAGAGGTCACGTGGCTGTGTGATTTATTAAGCCTTCTAACAGACATTTCTTGTGATACACCAACCTCAAATGTGTATGTCAAATGACAAAAAGATGACTAGCCAAAATTTTCATAATCTACGTATAACTTTATAGGCTATTCAGTAGTTCCGTTATTTCTCTGCAGTTTCAGAAATCAAATCACAAAGATCAGTAGATAATGGACATACAGAAAATACAGCTCTGGATGTTTAAAACAGTGAAGTAAGAGTACTAGTGTAGTAGAATTTGATGACTTCTTGTGACAGAATACTTGAGAGAACCTGTACAAGGTATTTTGTTATGCACATTCTTCTGAATCATGTAAATTTCTAAAGTAAAAAAAGCAATAGCCACACCAGTGGAAGAGTATGATCAAAGTTTGCTTTGTCCTTTCATCTAAAAGGAGAATGCTTGCGCATTTCTCTTATACCAAAGAAAATGTTGAAGAGAGCAACATTTTAGCACTTTATCAAAGTAGGCTATGCTAAGTAAAAAAATCCAACCCTGCACATCATTTAATTTATCTGTGTATAATATTTCTTAGGAAATTGCTTGCCAAATGTTGTTTTCCATTGTAACTTGAATGGATTGATGCAATAGTCTTTTGAGATTATTCCAGACCAGTGGTAGCTGCTAAAAATAAGCCAAGATTAGATAGTAATTGTCTGCTCCAGCTGCCTGCCTTGGAGAAACCTCTTATGCAGTTGGTGGTCTAAACAAAGATATGTTTTATATCTCTTAAAGACTACAACTATTGCTGCCTGTAACAGCTGTTATTTTATTTAATATATATGTTAACACAGTAGTTCTTGTAAAATCGCATTTGTTTTAGAAAGACTGTGGAAACATTCTTGTTGCCTCAGCTCTGTGCAAACACTATGTAACCTATAAATACTGTAAGAGTTTTAAAAGACAAAGACTATAATAAATGTAAAAAAATTCTTGTTTTCTAGCACCGCGTTCTGGTTTAGCTGCAAAGCACTTCATAGATGTTGGTGGTAAGATTTATGGATTTTTTACTAAGACTTTGTAAATCTTGATTGCAGAAGTTTCTTAATTTCACAGAGTAAATAAATAATGCTAGCTTCATTGGTAGTCTGGCAAAAGGACATAACTGGGTAAGACCTCAGAGAGCCAGTGCATCATAATTGTTTTAAAATCTTCTAAATTATAAAAATGTTACTGACTTTTTTTTTTTTTAAAGAACTATCGTACTTTTCTAGGCAGTGCCTGGCATAGAAGTTATTTTTTGGTTTAGGCTTTAAAAATTACTTTTTACATTCTGCTTTTTCCATTTTGACTTCTATATGTGATTTTTTCAGTCTAGTGTAAGATCTGAGTAAATTAATAACATTTTTTCACACAGAGTATACTGTAATGATATTCAAAAGGAATGATAGCACTGGAACACACCATTACTGTGGGTAGAATTGATTATTAGAGTGGAAAGAGCTTTAATTTACTCTTACTGATGAAAAGTATAACAAATTATGTAAAGCAAAATAAATTTAAACTTGTAATTTTGTACATTAATGACTTTAAAGTCTTTTGAAACAGAAACAAAACTAAAATCCCACTTTTTCCAAGTCTTTACTGGTTTTTTTTGTTCAGTACTAGCAACAGATTTGTTTTGAACAACAGGGTTTTTTTTGCAAATATTTTGAGCTTTTCTTTAATCTTGATTAGAAATTCACAGGTATCTCTTCAAAAACAATTATTATAGGCATATTTATAATCAGAAACCTTCATGAAAGCTTCCCTGACTTTTGCCATATCCCTGTAACTGCAACATGAAGGAAATGATGTTGAAAGTTCAATTCCAGTTTTGCAGTGGGGCTGATCAGAGCACAGGCAGATATCTCTAAGTATTGTATTATAAAATGACATGTACGTTGCACAGAAGTTGTCACTGCTAAGATTATTGTGGAGTTATTCTGAGCACAGCTATAACCACAGCAATTTAAGCAGCACTAAATGTGTATTATGTTCTAATTGTACAAGAATACAGTTCTAAGTTAAAGAAAATGTTTTCTGCCTCCTAGAACCCTAAGCATTTGGTTTTTTCTGCCAATAGAATGTAGTAAAAGAACCACAACCTACATTTTTGACGTAATGACATAAAGAAGATGCATCTAATGGGTATCTTCAAAAGTGCTGGGTAGCTGAGAGAACACATTTTTTGCCAGCACTTTATAATTTGAGTCATAATGGAAGTTGGCAAGAAAAGCGTGCTGAAAAGCTGAGGCCATTTCCTCTTTCTTCACTAAGCTTTCGGGTGGGTTTTGCTTGGTGGTTTTTTTTTTTGGTTTTTTTTTTTTGGTTGGTTGGTTTGTTGCCTGGGTTGTCCCCCCCCAGTGTTAAACAAGAGAGACTACTTAGAACAGTGGTACTCAGCCTTTACTTGCTTTAAGGCTTGGCTCTAGAGGTGAGGGTGGCTCTAGGCATCCTTGTCTTTTTGATGCCAAGCCAGCCAAAAAGCAAAGCAATTCCCAGTCTAATGAAAAGCTCTGCAGAAGTGCTTTATTATGTCTGCTTTGTGGTATATCAAAGTCTGGCTGTGGTGTGATAAAGCTCTGATAACCAAAATGAAAGGGGAGCATCTGTGCCAGCTTTGTGTCATTCAGGCTTTGTCTTAAGTAAGAATTGATTTGTGCATGTCTGTTACACTAAGGGTTTTTAAGTATTGCTGGGTAATATACAAAAAAGCACTAAGATGGGAATCAAAGATTCTGTACACCCCTATGACTGTAGTATACATGGTCTACTATAGTGTCGTTCTTTAAAGTGACACTTCTGAAACAATTTTTGTGTTTCTATGAAAAAAAAACAAACATCTGCTCTGTACCAGCCTTTTCAATCTGAAAGTTAAACCAGGAGATACTAGAAGTGCTCAGCAGAGTGACCTATATTCAGATTTTAAAAGAGCTGATAGTTGACAAAGCATGAGTAAAAACTATTACTGTCAGTTAGTAGGGGACTTCTAAGTAAAAAAACCCAACAAACCAAACCAAAAAAAACCCCAACCAAAAACTAAACCAAAACAATTGTTACATAATTCTGACTTGTCCTGCAGAAGTACTTTTGTCACAATGAGGACATCATCCATTTAAGTAAAAATACCTTGCCAGAAATCCTAAGGGTCAGGGAGAAAAATCGGGATCATGCAAGAGTATGTTCATAATTCACATCTGCTAGGTGTGGATGCTTTCCCACGAAGTGACATGCCAGACTTCTGACAGAGTAAGACAAAATGTCAGACTGCCAATTCCAATGCATGATTTTTCCAAAAATGACTTAGATCATTTCCACCCAATGCACATAATTTAGAAACATCTTAACTCTCAGTAACGCCTATAATTGTTGCAACTTGCTGTTCTAGAATAACAGAATGCCGAGGATGTTAACCTGTTTTGCATGTACACCCAGTTACTTAGATAGAGTTTGTTACTCTATACAGTAGGAAAACTAATCATGTCTTCCTGGGTTGTATTTTCCTGTATCTTCCAAGGATCATCTATTCTTTGATAAAAACAGTGTAGTTTGAACTCAGAATCCACATGGTGGTTAAACTCAGTAAGACTGTCAGTGAGGTATAATACGTTTAAAGAGGAAAATGAGTAGTAGGGAATTCATTTCATAAAATCTCTGCCTAGCTGCACCTTTAATGGAATATGAAGTTATCATGGCTTTGACAGTGTTTTCAGTCACTCAGCACAGCATTAGGATAACCATTTTGGCCACAAAACATTTTTAAATGTTTCTTGCTTAATACATAACTTCAACTGTAATTGCAAGTTTTGTTTGTATTGGGTATGCTTTCAAGGGAGAAGCCTGCTGGTCCTCTCTGCACCCTCTGTAAAGCTTTTATCCTCAGAAGTGTGCAGGGAGTTCAGTTCTTGCCTGCTAGAAAATACATTGGATACAATCTGTAGCACCATTACAAGGTGTTTACTTTATAGCTAAGCTCAGAAAATTAAGACTGTTCTAGTGAAGAGCTTTTTTTTCCCCTCTAGAGGATAGTATGAGTGACTGTGAAGTTTTCAGTGTTGCTGACCTTAGTTCAGCCACAGAAACATTAATCAGTCTTTTCCATCTTTAGTTATCAGCTGGTTTTCAAATCCTGGAGAGCCAGTCTCTAGCAGTAGTTAGATTGGTGGTCAAAAGAATTTGCGATCTGTTCAGAGAAGTGTTTATTTAGATGACAGCTTTTTCAACAAATACTTGTAAAATAAATTTTAGCATTTATATATAAAGCTGAGATTGTGCTGATGCCATTGTTTAAAGGACAGGGAAGCCATCTGACTAGATTCATTGTAGATCAGTATAGTTACATTATAAAACTCTCTTTTCAGAAAAAAAAAATTGGGGGTTTCAAAAAGGGTAGAAGTGCTAACATGCCATTAAGCTCCAGTTAGTCCAATACAAGCTAAATTTTAGGTACTTTTTTTTTTTTTTTCTTCCTTCTCCCCTCTGTCCCAGAAAACAGCAGTGGCTGGTACATCAAAAAGCTTCATTAGCAGTTAAGCACTAACCCATATATCAAGTACAATTTTTGTCATTATGTAGAAATAAACTTGTGTTCTGTCAGAGACATGAAGGCAGAAAAGTTAATTTAGAATGACTTTAAGTAGCCCCAGTTCTGTTCTGTAAACTTTGTTAATATTATTCCAGCATAAGTGTGACGTGCAAGAGTTGCTTGCATGTATAAGTTTAACCATACTACTTTAATTGGTACATTTCATACATATAAAAGCATAATCTCAATTTAAATGGAATTACTAATCTGTAGTAATCAGTTCAGAGCAGAATACTGTATTGTAACAGAAATAAAACTAGCCCTCATTGTGTTACATTAGCAAATTCCATTATCAGTCTCTAATGCATAGCAATATCGATCCCAGCATATGGTCTAGAAAAATGTTCTCTGAGCTGTACAGAAACACTTCCGGAGAGTGGTTTGACAAATTAAGAATTTCTCCAAAGAGCTAGTGATCTTTTTTGTATACATATATAAGCATATATACTTAATTTTATGTGCTAAATATAAATTCTAGCTCCAGCTGATTGACTGTTGTGAACAAATACACCAAATTAATGGACAACTGACTGTAGAACTTGAATGATACTTAAAATTATTTGTGCTGCCATTACAAGTTTGTTGAATCTCTTTGTAATGCATCTGTGTAGCATGGACTCAGTGTCCACTATTGTATAAAACAAAGCAAATTATTTATGTAGCACTCTTTAGCTAACGCTTTGTTTCACCCCTGGTTTAGCAATTATGTAAGGGCTTTAGATTATCTGATACTTTAAAAATGAGGAAGGAATAGTACTTTGCTAAAAGTAAGAAGGCAGTTTTCGTGTTACTGTCTTATAGTTCAGCCTTTTTTGCTTATACATTTGACATGTGTCCATAGGACTTGATTTTTAATATTTTAAGAATTGCAACATTGAACTATGGTAGAAATTGTGCAAGAAAGCTCTGTGATCATTAATATAAGTGATGCACTGCAATTCTCAATTTAGCTGATGTATAGACCAGCTTCCAGCAAGTCGACTACCCTAAACCAAATAAACAGTACAAGTCTTGTGCATGTAGCTTTGGTATGTCAGGCTCTCAGTGTCAACTGAACTGAATGCAACATTCAATAATTTTTTTAATAATTTTTTTTTATTCTGGAAAATGTTCATGCACAGCAACCCCTATGTTTTGTTCACTGTAACTTGACAGGGGTCTGTAATTGGAGTCCCTTTAAGCAATTGCATGCAGTTAAAATACCAGTGAGTTGAGAACTGCACGTTTTTCTGAATTTTTCAGAACTCAGGAGATACTCCCTATTACTAGCACTTTAATTAGAAGGCTGTTCAGAAATGTGATTGGATTAACCCTTAACATTAGAAGAGAAAGATCTGTATAAATACCTTTTTCACACTAGAACTAGTGCAGAGATTGTGCAGTAACTGTGGACCATATGTACCGCAATATCTTCACACAGCTGAAGAAACAAAGAAAAACCCCTTCAGTTTTCTATTCTAAAGTGTGTATGTTGTGTTCAACATTAAAACTTCAAGGTATAATCATACTACAATGTCCTCTGGTGTTTATAAACTCTAAAGATAGTATTTTATATGTAGGAGTCAGGGAATGTCTTGGAATGACATCTAATTTTAGTACTTGCGTTGCTTCTGCAAGTAGACTTCAAAATATATACTTAGGTCCACAAGGAAGCCCAAACTCCATTTTTTTCTACTGGAAATATGCTTTCTGTATCTGAGAATTAAAAAACAAACCAAACAATTACGAATATGATTATTTTAACGTGTATTGGTAGATAATCTTCTGAACTATGTAGTTAATACAGCTATGTAAAATATAAGAGCAAGCTTGTTTTACAGTATTTACACTTGAATGTAGCTGAATGACAATTCCTTAAAGCTTTAGTTCTGTTACCCTGCCTGGGATACAGGATTTGGATGTGTACAAATCCATAGCTCTCAAATAAAACGCTAGAGTTAAGAACAGATTTCTGCTTGACACTCAAAAGAGCTGAAGTTAGCAGAACAAATGGAGCCTGAATTTGGTCCAGCTGTCTTGATTTCAGATAGGGTATTACAACTAAAATTAGTAGTACAGTGGTAAAACACTTCTTGATATATGCTGGTGTTTTCCTGTTCTTTTTGCAAGATTGATTAGCATTTTTAGATATTTCAGTATTTTTATAGATATTGTGTAATTGTGCATGAGTAGTATAAAGGGTGTCAGTACAAGATACTGCAGTCATCTAATCTAAACCTTTATCTAATCTACTTATCTAATATACTGACAAGATTTATTAACTGGATATCCCTCTCAATTGTTTCTTATGACAGCTGGCGTTATTGACGAGGATTACAGGGGGAATGTTGGTGTGGTACTCTTCAACTTTGGCAAGGAGACTTTTGAAGGTAAGTGTTAAGCTTGGCAGAGCCTGTTTTCAGCCATCTGACTGGAAATGAGAAACTATTTTTTCTTTAAAAGTCTATGAAGAGTTAGAATTAACTGAGAACATTTTTCTCGTTACAGTTAACAAAAACATAGAAGGTTAACAGTGTCCTGTCAAGGAAACGTGAAAAGATTCCAATCCTAGCAAATGAAGTAGCATTCAAAAAAACCCTACCAAAACACACCACCACCACAAAACCAAACCAATGAAAAAAACACTCTACTTAGCTAAGCTATAGATTCATGAGATGTACTGAAGCACAATTTTGTCCTAAATTTGTTTCTTGCTCTGCCAGAAAAAAAAAAAATAATGGAAAACATGAGTAATAAAGATATGATTTTCCCTTAATCATGCTGTCTTTCTGCAAACAGTTTTAAGCCTCAGGGCACAGTTTACAATATTGCCAGTGTTTTTATGGCCTCTTCTGCAACTGCACCGCACAAGCTTCTTTATGGAAGTTCTGTAAACCAGGTTGGGTACTAATCAGAAATTTTGTTTTCCTTTTATCAGTTTGGGGGTTCTCCCCCCCAAGAAATTGGTTCCTGGGTATAGTTCACAAAAGGAGCCACATTATACATACAGCTGTCTCTCCATCTCTGCAGTATTTATGCATAATGACACTTAAGATGCCACAGTATGGCGGCAGGAATGCGAGGAGATACCTTGAGCTGGTACTGCTGCTGAAGCTTCACCTCTAGAAGGACTAAGCACAATTGTTATCTTAGCCTGTGTTTTTCTGGGACTATTAACATCTGCTTAACTTCATTGCAGTTAAAAAAGGGGATAGGATTGCCCAGCTCATCTGTGAACGCATTTTCTATCCTGAGCTAGAAGAAGTTCAAGTAAGTTTCCAAAAGAAAATTTGTTATTTTCAATAATTAATAGTTTAAGATAGTTGTATATAAGCTGAAATTTATAATATAGATAAATACTCTACTTTAAAACTATTTTCAGTGTTAAAACTGCATAGTACCATTGCTACCTGAATGAAAATCTTGATGCTTTGTATGCATTTATGTGGATTATTTTTTTTTGGTAGGTTTCACAGTTGACAGGTACTTGAGAAACACTTCAGTATATACTAGAAACAGTTGTCTCACGATGTGGAATTTGTTTAAACTTGTACAAAAGGTATCCTAAAGTGTCTCCTAAAAGTTTTTTGATTTAGTTTCTCAATCACAGCTACTGTTATGAGTAAATGTGCCTTCCTCTATGATAGACAATATCTGTTGTATAGAAGCAAAAGGCAAGTTAAGACACTAAACCAACTTATCATAATTGATGTCTTTCAGGCTCTAGATGATACAGCACGTGGTGAAGATGGCTTTGGTTCTACTGGAAAGAACTGAGAATTATTTCTTGGGGGTTGTTTGTTATGCTATTTCTAAATTTTCAATTGAATTAGAAGTGGGATTTTGGAATACATTAAAAAAAATTCAGGTTTATTCAGAGTTTCTGTGTCTGTCCTGTCTATTTTTACAGGCAGTGCTGCATTATGGGGAAATGTGCATGACTGACTTACTACTTGATAGGTTATTTTTTCTTTTTTCGTTTTAGATGTTCAGTCCTCAGTAATAAGAACTCGTTGTTTATGTGCTGATTATGCTCTAATAAATTAAAAAAAATCTTTTGATATTTATTTTACTCATCTAAACTAAAATGGCTAATTATTCCCTTGCTAGTTCGTGTTAGTCTTCTGAAAGCTATCTTCCATGTAGCTCAGTATTTCATGCTGAGAGCCTGTTTCATGCAGAATCAGTGATAATACAGGCATTGACTTGACTTCCCACTCTGACTCTTAAATCAGAATAAGGCAAAGATATTTAATACTGCATCTTCTACACCCTGTCAAAATACTTGTGTTTCTGTTCAAAGCTAAAGTTCTGTCTTTGGTCCTTAGCTGATCCTCAAACAGCCAATTTTTCAGCTCTCTTGTAAGAGCAGCCAGTACAGTATTTGAGCTAAATAACTCATCTGGAAATTATTTCTATATGTAAATAGATGCTAATAAAAATGTTGATAAATTCATTAATAAGTTACTGTATGAAAGAAAGATTCTGAATTATTGAAGCAGTGCAAGAATTTGTTTTTTCAGTTCTGTTTTGTCCACTTAACATAGAATTCTTGGAGTCTGTCCCAAACCTGATTGTTTCTGTAAGTGTAGGAATCTCTTAAATGATTCAAACTTTCAGGTGAAAGAACATGCACACCAGAGAAGGGACAGAAAGGAAAGAATCTTGAGTATTTTGCCACTTGACAGAAAAGAATTAGAAAAGGCTGTGAGGCTCTCAAACATACTTTTTTTTCCCCTGCAGCTGCCTGTATTCTCTTTTTAGATTTTTCCAAGGTGCAAGGTCACAGGTATGAAATACAGTGCCTTAAGTAGCATTTCAGCAGTGGAAAAGTAGGCCCTTTTGTAGACTTACGATGTTCACACCTTTTTTCTCCTTTGTAGTCTCAAATCATAGTAATCCTGTTGGTATTAGTTTCATGTCCTTGTCTAGCACTAACCATTTCCAGTGAAGTATATTGCACATTTTATACACTTTGACACCCCCACCCCCTTCCCTAAGGAGCTGGAAAGTAAAGCTTAATACAACAGCATTCAAATTTCTTCAAGCACAAGATAGTCATTACATTGACTTGGCAGTGCTGAAACAGTGAGTACATTCATCTTTGGTTAGGGTAGAAGTCTCTCCCTCCACATGCATTATATGTTTAGCAGCCCTTTTTTTTGCCCCTACACCCTTATCACAACAGTGTATTTGTATCTGTATCCCCAGACCTTCATAAGCAGGCTTACTGTGCAAAAGCCTATTGTAAGCAAGCAGCACATCATACCAATGAACTTTTAAATGAACTGGAAAAGCTGATCTTTACACCAAGTTTCTTCCATTCTATAACCTGTCAAAAAGGAACTTCAACTACCAAAGGCTATTTAGAGGTTTTAAAATAACTATGATCCTTTTGTATAAAGCTGTTTCCTCTTGCTGGACTGTAAGTTGCAAGCAAGTTTTGCTGTTCCTCTTTTCTTCCTCACCCCCAAGAGCAAAAAAACAGCAGGAGATACACTGCTGCAAGTCCTTTTTAAAAGATGCTACAAGATATTGCTTGGAACAGCAACCAACAAGGAAGAAGTTTCATTGATACTTACTGTTGTTGTGCCTGTTGGAAACTGATCTAGTTGCCATTTTTGAAAGTAATACTAATACTGCAGATTCTGAGATAAGAAGGGATAGTATTTGCTGGAAAAAGCATTCTCAGACACATGAGGAAGAAACACAAATTTGCAAATCCATGCCTGCTGAAAGTTGTCAACATACAGACTGTTATCAAAGTGTCATTACCGAAATGGCCTCACTTATTTTGAAAATTGGTATAGTGTAATTCCATTCCATTGTTTCTCAGTACTTCATCTAAAGAAGCATGTAATGAGTTTAAGATTACTGCAAAGCTCTTCCCAGTAAGGCCTTGGAAAAGTCTGTCTGTCTGAAACAGCAGGAATGCTTTCAAGCTCACCTCTACACTGAATGTCAAACAGTTGCACCAGGGTAACAAATTCTGGTAATTCCTTCTATAGTGTTGGGGGTTTGCTTCAATATGTATGGCAAATCTATGCAAGACAAATACTTCTAACCAGGCAACAAGCGTTACATACCAATGTAGTCAAAGTTCTTGAGGGGCCTGTATCGAAATCTCTAGAAATTTTTTGTGTTAATAGTGAGTAGAGAATTTCTACAACAGTAGTTACTACTTTCTGGTTCAAACCATGCTGCCTACATCTCTTCTCCCCCTGCCTTGTGTTTTGTTTTTTGTTGTGTTTTTTTTTTTTTAAAAAAAAGTCCTACAATTTCATTAATATGAAAAGTATAACCTCCAAATTATTTTAATATTCCCTTTTTCCATTAATATTACCTGCACTACAGAAGTATTTTATCTTGGTATCTGGCAAACATACGCAGGAGGCACAGAACAGTACCTGTCAGAAGCTGGTTTTTAACTTCCCCTGGCTCTTCCTGATAAAACCGTCTCCCTATAAGCAAGAGGAAGAAGATAGACTGACACTTCTTTAGCAGGGTTTAAATTTCCCTCTTTATGATAGTACATTTTAAGCTTTAATTAGCACATTTGATCCTCTTTCAAACAAAAATAAGAACATTTGAAAATTTTTATGTTAGCAAAAGGAAGAGAGGACTGGGAAACACATTGATCTTGTTCATTACTTTATCTGAGATCTATCAGTTTGCCTAAATTAACTAGTTGTAAATAATTTTGTAATTCATTGAGAAAACTGGCTGTGTCATTGACTGAACAACATGCTGGAGCAAGTAACCTCAGGAGAAGCTAGACACTAACATGCACAGGTCTTACTCTATTTGGACAGGTTCATGTCTCCAGAAGCTGTCACTGAGGTGTGATCCCCAGGGTTCAAGATATAGGTATGGAACTGAAGAGATATAAAACTTCTTTCCAAAGCAGGTCCACAGTCTAATGCTATTTGCAATGGAAATGAAATGAAAATCACATTAAACAAAAATTTTGTTGGGCTGCTCTCCATTGTCACTGAACAGGTTCAGACAAAGCTATTTAAGTTTGGACTGTCAACTGCTGTTGGAGAAGGGACACATTACCTCCAAAAGGAGTTAGCTAAGGCTTGGGGAATGATCTCAAACATCCTTGGTGTAAATGGAACGTGGAGCTTTTATAATGGAATAATAATTTGTCGGGAATTCTTATCTACAGCAGAAAATGGCTTTTTCCTGCAGGGAAAAGAAAAGAACATTACTAAAAATCTGCTTCCTTTCTTTTAGAAATGGATTTGACTTGTTGCAAATAGAGATAGAGAAAACCTGTCCTTCATCCCCAGGTGAATTTGGAGGAGAATGCTAACTTTTGAATCCAGATGCTTGCCTCCAGATTCACTCCTGTGGTTTGGGTCCAATTTTGAGATCTGAGAGGGTTGTATTTTCTTGTTTGGACTGAAATACGTATGACAAGTTATACTTCCTTAGCAAGGCAGAAGCTCATAAACTGATGCAAGCCTTGAAGGAACAGGTGAACTCTCTCCTTACAGACGAGAATCTTAAAAATTATAGTAATTATACTATTGATAATAGTCCTTTTCTTGTTTCTCCACCTGGTCTTTCTTGATTGTGAATTTAAGCATTGCTTCCTCAGTTCAGCTACAGTTACATTACACTGTGGCATGTTAAGAATTTTTTGGATCCATTTAATTTTCTTTGTTAGTAGATCAGCCACTAGATGGCACTTAAAGTTTGCTTTCTTTCCCTTTTTTTTTTTTTTACAGAGGTATTTTTCAAAGATCTGTTCATCTATAATTAAGAGTTGATGACTCCCATTGGGACTATGTTGGCGGAAAGCAAGATGCAGCAATATTTGAGTGAAAGCAGGCAAAAGTATAACCATTAAAGGGGGAACAATGACTATAATTTAAATAAGATTTGGGTGGTTGCAGTGTTTGCATAATCCCTCCTGGCATGCAAGAGCAGTAGAGAAGCCTGTGGCTTTGCTCTCCTGCTGTGTTTCAACAAAAATGGAAAATTGTAATGAACAGCAACATTTTTCCTATCTTTCATATTCCCTCTCTTCTTACTCTCCCTTCCTCCATTCCTTCAAGTGGAATGCAGTTTTCTTGAGGATTGCATTGTAATGAAAGTAATGTATAGCTTGGTAAACTCTGCATTGGATTCTCTGAACCAGATGCCTCTTGCTGCAAGTTCAGGATATGAATTAAAACTTACTTAACATGTGTTAACCCAGTATAACACGGGTGACATATAGTAACCTGAATTATGTGAATTATTATTGAAGTTCCCTAGATGCTGTATTGGTTGCTACTCCTGTAATGGTGCAGTCTGGTGCTTTTGTATTTGTCTTCCCTGCCTGCATCCCCCCCCCCCCCAGTATTTTTTAAAAAATAACTATAATTGTATTTTGGCTTAAAGATGGTTAAATAAGTTTCGGTATTAAGTAAACTTCTATGACCCTGCCTATTTCCTGTCCTGTCAAACCTTTCCTTGTAAGAATAACAGTGTCCTTTTATTTGGTGGAGTGTAGCATGATGTTTTTGGCAGGCCCAACATTTTTGACTTGCATAAATTTGTGACCTCAAGTGCAAGAAAAGTGAATGCTTGCTTCAGCGCCTCATGGTTTCTGCCTAAAAAGAAAAGCGTCCACATCGCTAACCATTACAATTTCTGAAGGAAAATTATCAGCACACTTATTCCAGCTGATTGCACATGACTGCACTTCCAAAGAAAAGAACCAGAAATAAAAATAAGTATTTTGCACCTAGTTATGTAAGGTAGCAAAAGTCTGAAAATATAGGGCAGACTGTACTGCCTTACTGGTTACTAGAATTGGCACACATGGCACTTCCCTCACCAACAGCTATTTGGCAATCGCTGCCTCAGTAAGGATGTGATTCTGCAAAGTGTAAATATGGGTCTGCTGCTGGGCAAAGCAAGGTTGCAGGATCAGGTCTGAAGTGAATTAACGTAATTATTTTCCTAAAATTTCCCTCCATTAACTGTGTGGTTATTTAGCTCTTTACCACCAAAGTGATGCTTTCCCCCTACTCTGTTAGAACACAGCAAGAAAACCTTTCACCCTGCCAAATCTGAAAACCTGATGGATTAATTTTATAATTTGTGAGCCCTCATCCAGAAAGTAACTACTGTATTATAATATGTAAAATAAGCTTAAATAAAGATGAGCTGTATATGCATATACATTACTTGTTTTCTCTTAGACTTGGATGTTTTTTTCATTATGTCACAAAAATGTAATATTAGTCATTGGCTTTTTAGAAAACATTTGTACAGTAAATTTTGCCACAGAAATAATGGTCTTGTATCACTTAATATTGCTTGTAGCCTCAAAATTTAAAGCTGATATCC
The DNA here is from genome assembly GCF_015220075.1 of Falco rusticolus. Lineage (NCBI taxonomy): Eukaryota > Metazoa > Chordata > Aves > Falconiformes > Falconidae > Falco > Falco rusticolus. The sequence continues at coordinate 15,264,468 of NC_051193.1, read as the reverse complement.
TTGAACTGAAGAAAATCATCTTTTGTATACTATTGATTACAGCAAAGGAATTTGTTTGCTTTTGTTTTGTAAAAGGAAAAAGAAAAAACAGTCATGAATGTAGTGTCTTCGGCCAGATGCTTTTAACATGAGTGTTTTGTGGTTTATGGATTCCTAGTCCAAAAGGTTGTCTCCAAATGTCCAAGACAAAATAACTGCGTGTCCTAGTTGGAAGAAAACTTCCCCTTTCCTTTACAGCTAAGTTAAAAAGACATTTTTAGCTTGCCATGTCTAGCAAGCACGGCAGTCTGTAGTATCCAGTGCTGCCTTGCTAGGGCACCTCAGTCCTGACCACAACCTTGGTGCTTGCACTCCGCCAGATGACACGGACCCTTCCTTAGGGTGCAGGACAGCAGCAAGGAATCCCGCGTGCCAGGTGTTCACAGCGGCAAACCCAAAACACCATTTTCCCTTTCCTCTGCTTCCATGTAGAAGTTACTGCTGGCAGTGGGCCAAACTGATCAGCACTGCAGGTAATTCAAGCCATTTAAGTTCTGCAGGAATAATTTTTTTTTTTTTTTCCATCCTGTCCTATGACGCTGTATCATAGCGATACGCAGGCTAGCAGCAGTCAGAGAGAAGGAGGAGGTCTTTTGTTAGGGGAGAAGGGATGATACATCAGTCCTGTTCTTGCCTTTCTTCTCAACTTGCATTAAGGCATTAGCAATGCGAGAAAACTGTAAAAGGAGCTGTGACAATTGTGGGAAAATCACTTGGAGGGAGGGAATTCTAGAAAATTGGGAACTAGCAGAAGTTGTAGTATTCTAACAACCTTTTCAGGGAAAAATACAGTTGCCACTTTTGAATGGTTGGCATGCATGGAATCTGCTCCACCGTGGTTCCCCAGGCAGCACAGCCTGCTATCCTGGAGGAGCAGCGGAGACTGGGGCGGAGCGGAGCCCCCCGGCCAGGCCCTACCGTGCTCCCAGCAGGACTGGGAACCTGGTGGTGCCGTGCAGCCGATAAGCTGCAGTAGCCACTGTCAAATGGAAAATATATGAGAAGATGTCTGTTACCGGGCCAACAACTGTGGCAAAACTGTTCTCCTTAGATGAACCTTGCTCATTATCATCACATTATAATACTAACGCAGACCTCCATCCCAAAGTTACCCACCTCCAAGGCACAACCACCCCTCACCGAGCATGCGTTTTCTATTTCTTGTCAACTATGTCTTTAAGTGAAAGCGAGAGAAGTTTACACCAATCGATAACGAAAGAATGTATGACTAGAGTCACTCAAGCTCCACCTGAGAGTAAAGAAAAGTACAAGAAGTGAATGGATGAGGGGAGAAGTTAGGGAAGACTCCACCGTAACTTCTGGGATCAGTCTGCAGGCTAAACCTGCCTTCTCCCCCATAGGGACCCCTGTTGGGTAAGAACTTTGACTTCTGCACACTAAATAACTCATTCTAGCTGTCATCAGTAATTAAGGTTTCAGATCTATATAATTTGTTTGCATATCACTTCAAGCTTGTTTTTGCAGACAGTCCCTATCACCAGCAATCATGAATCCTAACTTGTCACGATTTTATTATAAAGAGTGTTATTCCGTGAACTGTTAGCATGAGCCTTTGTGGGCGCTAGCGGCTGCCAACAGCGGGTGACGCATTTAAGCAGCGGGCAGACCCACCGCGGGGTCCCCCCCATGCTGTTGGCCTGTTTCCCTGAACGAGGCGCTCGCGCTGCCCTCGGATCCAGTGGGGCTGTTCAGTGAAGGGTCCCTGTAACGGGGCGCTGACAGACTGGTCAGGCACAAGGGTCTCAGCTTTCCTGGGGCGCTAACAGACAGGTCAAACACCTGGGGTTGGGGGGATTTCCCCGCCCATCCCTCTTCCCATGACAATCGATGCCAGGAAGTCATGGATCCAGCGACAGAGAACTCCTTGCCCTCCCTGGGTGGGAAGAGAAGCAGACAGCTGAGTCAGAATAGGCAGAGCTCCCACTTCATCATCTCGGTGAATTTGTGGGGGGTTGGGACGTGGGGTTTTTTGATACTAATCACATCAGGTAGACTAATAAAAGTTCTCCAGGAGAAACCGTAAGCCTCGCTGCCTGGAAGACTGCAACCAAATGAAAAGCCAAAAAGTCAACCTGTTACTCCAAGGAGGCAGCAAGATACTGGTATTTCTGTTAGAATGTCATTCCTCACCCAAGGGCAGCACTATACGTTTTGTTAGAGTTTCTAGCTAAGAGAGGCTTCAAGAGTGGCTTTAAAGAGGGCTTCATATTTCCCGAAGCATGACATGTGTCCCACCCCAGGTCACCTGCGCAGAGCCTCCAGTTCATAATAACTTTGCCAGCTGAGTAAGCCTGACGAATAACCAAAACTGGTGAGCTTCCGGCGCTCCGTCTTGAGCAGGCTGGAAGGCTGCAGTGCGGGAGAATAGTCTCTCTTTGCATTTGCTTTTTACTCAGATGAGCTTTGAGGTACTTAGCAATTATGGGACAGCCCAGACAGAGCAGAAAAAACACAGCTGAAGTGCTTCCGAGTAGTTTGGTTCCTACAAAAGGATGCTGGATTTTTCCATCCTGCTTGCTCCTGGGAACATGCTTGCCAACACGGCCTGCCTATTTATTTTTACATCGTTATTTTCTGCTAATGAAGTCGATCTTAAACCATGAGAATCTACATTAATGACAATAATAACAAATTGCACTTCACCTCTGTCCCCCTGCTTCTGAAGTTTGCTATTCAACTGTTCAGAACACGTGTGGTAGGCATAGCTATGTATATAACAAAGCATGCAAATGATCACTGATGCCAGGATTGCATACAAGCCATATGAAAAATTATTACTCATTTGCAATTATTCCAAGAAATTTTGAGTAGCCGCCAAAATAACAGAACAGCTGGATGAGGAGAGGGATAGGGTCGGTTTAAGCTGGCACTCAGACTAAAGGAATTCACGCAAAGCCACAGCCACGGTTGTCTGGAAGAGTCAACTTTATCCCAGTGTTGGGCTGGTGTGCAACAACATGCGCTGGTAAAGCAGCGCACTAGCAACATCTGCCCAGCAAATGGGTTATTCTTCCAGCTTCCATTATATTTGAGCTGTTGGAGAACACCAAGTGCCTCTAGAGCCACAAATCAGGAAAGAAAAAAAAGTAAAAAAAAAAAAAGGAAAAAAACCCCAACATTGAAACAGGGGCTGTCTGGCTGCGGTAGGATTGTTAATCCTGACACAACATTGTTGTTACTTACCCAGGTAGGAATGATACTGGAGTTTCTTACAAATACTGTGAGTGTGTAGATCTCTAGGCGTGGAGAAGGCTAAGGCTTAGCTCCTATCTTATTATCCCTTGGGACTTCCCTAGACAGCACCTTTTCCTCCCATGCCTTTGCTTATTGATCTCGACCTTCTGGTTTGCCAAACCTCCATTTCCCAGGTGTGCAATCAGCTAACAGGCAACGGCAGGAGCGTTACATGGGAGGCTGAAAGATTCATGTGAAACTTGCTCACTTCTAATGAACAGCAGAGAAATAATTTAAGCTCTATTTAACTGGTGTGAAGGAAAAATGCCTACAAGTTAGGCATTAGAGTCAAAACTAGACCAAAGAACTAACCTCCTGGTTTAGTACTACAAAGCATACACCAACAGAGCAGGGAAAACCCTTTTGTTACAACTCCATCACAGGTCTATCAAGTTGCCTCTTCTACTGCTGCCTTATGATAAAGCACATTACATAGTCTCACTGGCTTGTGCATGTTCCCGAGGTCTGGTGCTGTTGCTGGCAAAGCTTTATTATATTCCTACATTACACAGAGCACTGTGCAAACGCTAAACAAAAGAAAATGACATCCAACTGCTAACAAAGACGTGTTGGGTATTCAGATTTCCCCCCTTTCCCTGTAGCCAAAGTGGCAGTCAGACAAAGGCTTCTTCTGAATCCTTGCTCACTGCGTGAAGCATAACTCAATCACAAAACGGTACTAATCCTGGCCTTCCATAGCTCTAAAACTATTACTTTTAAAGTTATCCTGCATGCTAAACATAATTTTCAGTGGCTGAGAAGTGTGAAACAAATACAGCCGTCATTAGAACGCTATAAGTACTGGCATCGCTTTAAAACTATCTCCATAGTCAACTTCAACAGTTTATATGAGCATGGATCAACAAAACACGCAATTGTGTGACTTTTAATAGCTATGGAAGTACTTTATTCCCTCTGAAAAATACAATTGGATTCATGTTTGTTAATGCCCAATACCCAAGGTCAAAAAGCACATTCATGTATTTGGCCAGAAGCATTTCCTTGCAAGAGATCAAGATGTCAGAAAGTTGTGATTGATCAACAGTAGGGGCCCAAGGCATTTAAATGAAAACGTTCAGAAGTCTTAAATCAAGAGCTGTCGAGAGTCCTCTATCTATAAATGCAGTTGGTTTTAGTAAACATCTGTTGAGTGTTTTTAATTCACCTAAAGAAAATACGTTGGAATTAATTTTTATGGTTTTCTGGGACATCAGATCACCAATTGCCATTGCCAAAGAACTCTGGCACAACGAAAAGGAGTGACAGTCAGACAGAACACTTCAAATGCTAGTTAGGGCAAATCCTGAATGTTTGCCGAGTGAAATGCAATTGTTCAGGGTTTGTGCACTACTTACCACTGCAAGATGACAAAATCTGCCTAAGGAATAATGACTGAAAGAGACAGCTGTGGGGTGGGACACACTGTTAGCCTCATATGATCTGTATACAAGACGTGATTAATATAGAATTACATCCGAGATGCAGCCTAGTCATAAGACTCAGGGTCCTTCTCTCAGAGTTCCTTTTCTCCATCGAAAAGAAACATAGAATGCTTCTGTTATTTCACAGACTCAAAGTTATTCCTAAGGGCGAGAACTAGTCAGCTATGTCGTAGTCTCCCCAGGGAAGCTGTGGAAACCCCTTTGGCTTGATGCAGACAAAGAAAGGAAAAAGCACACCACAGAGAACAACGCTGCACTGGCTGATGGGTTGAGTAGATGACCTAATGGGTCTTTTCCATCTATAATTTTATTCTGTGGCTTTGATGCTGAAGGCCCTGTTGACATCCACAGTGCTGTTGCTTTCCTGGAAGCTTTAATAAAGATCTGGTTTGGAAGTCAGAATAACTAACACCACTGAGCAAATAACTCTGGTATGGGGTGACAGGCAACAAGAATGCCAACGGGGACATGCCCCGCCATGCTGGTTGGGTTTATTCCAGCCCTTAGCACCAGGATTCCCTGAAACACTTGCATCAATATACGGTAACTGCAATGGATGTCAGCACTGCTTGCTTTAATGCAGAAGAAATAGAGTGCATAACCACTTACTGTACTGTTTACCCAAGATATTGTTTGGATTTACAAGCTCCCATGTCTGGCCTGGTCTGGAGGCTGCAGTTCATTGGGAGATGCAGGAATTCATCTAGAAATCCTCCGGCGGCAGCAAACATGTCAGTGTGTTCTCTACCCTTCACCTAGGCTGTTACTACCAGAAGCCCAGCTCCTCTTTGCTGCAGCATATCCTCACATTAAGATTGGTACAAGCTCACAGAAGCCGCTTTGTCACATTTATTCAGTCGAAAGGCCAGACATTCTACTTGATCCTCTTGCTGCTGGAGTGACTTCTGGGGCAAACACAACTACAGTTCCACCTCATAGTACAGCAGGAAGATTCACAATCTGTTATCCAAAACTTGGGCAAGGCAGCACAGCTTGATTCTCCATGTGAGATACACCACAAGCCTCCAGGGCAGAACCCGTTTGTGAACAGTTTCTGGTTGTCCATGGAGCAGAGCTCCTCAGCGAGCAGAGCCCCTCACTAGCAGTCAGGTTTGCAATGATTCGCCAAGTCTAACGATATTTTGCCAATGCAGTAACTAAATGAAACATGGTAGAACATAGCCTATGGCAACCCAGATGTGAATCGAGACATTTAGCCTGCAGAGGTGGTACCAGAGGAATAATCTGACTCAGCTGGAGCAACTTCTCAGATCTGAAGGAAACTTTGCCCAGTGGGAACTCACAGCAGGTCACAGCTCTGTTTCTCATGAGGTTGGCTACATCTGTTCCTTTTTATGCAAGAGAAACACTTCATTAGGGCCCTACGTAACCTCTGTTGGGCAATACTGGGCACTCCTGGTTTCATCAAATGATGAATCAGTGGGTCCCGTTATTGCTTCATACCTCATACAGTAAGTTTTGGGTGGGTTCTTGGACAAGAATCTTGGCTCTGGAAGACACGTTTGATATGGTAGTCTTGGACACAGCCATACAATAATTCAAGCACTTCTTATGAAGTGTGTGTTTACTTACATCAACAATGGCATAAAATTAAGGCCATCTCTTTTGCTATTGTATAAAACAAAAAAAACCCCACCATCAGACCTCTTAGAATTCAGGGAGACCCACACACTCGAATGCACCCTGTTATGTGGCTTAGGAAGGTGCCTCAGACTCCAGACCTTTCCACCTGCCACAGAGTGGCCCTGCGGAGGAGCTTTCCCTGGAGCAGGATGCCAGCAGCGAGGGGGTCACACAGGCCAGCACCCCCGACATTTGCTGAATCAAACTGCACAAGCATGCAAGGCAGAACAGAACCTAGCAGGTCATAAAAAACAAGTTCCTGTTTTTAAAAGCCATGTCGGTACCTTTTCTGAACATTTCGGATGACTTCAGCAGATTATTACTTGGCTCTATCATAATCTAGTTTTCTCCCTGGTTTCCAGAGTAAATCTGAAGAGAGTCTGAACGCACTAGAAGCATGAAGAAGCACTAGGCTGTAACGCATGTACTGGAGGTAGCCATGACCTTCAAAAATGCAGAGACTGGCTGCTGAAACCAGCGGCATTCAGGCTGGGATCTAACAACAAAACTATTTTTAGAGTGAATTAATAAAGAGAAAAGTTTTGAGCCTTAGGCCCTCTCCTTCCCTCAGTCTAGACTGACGTGGGGATGGTGGGCTGGGATTCTTGTCGTTACTCTTAATCCAGCGGTAGCCTAAACCCAGCACAAGTGTGAGTGGACATCAGGACTAAGACTTGTCTCAGGCACAAGTCAGGATCAGTCTCTTTCACTCATTACCTCACAAGGAAATCATCTTTTCAAGCGACCTTTACTGGGTCCTGTAAAACTTTCTAGCGTAAAGCTGAAGGTAGAGACAGGACGCTCGGTCAGCACAAATCCACTCTCAGTCACACAAATCCACTACCATGTCTAAACCTAAAAATAGCCATTAGCAAACCAGATAATTGAAGAGCGTCAACTGAAAGCCTGTTTAACCATCAGTCTCTCACTACAGGGAGAAGTTCTTGGTGGAGAAACAGTTCCGTTTGTTGCCATTCTTACCTTAATGTAATACTGCTTCTACTAATTACTTATACACTGTCCTGCAGAAAGCACTAGAGACCCTGGCTTCACAGCTTTTTCTTTCCACGAAGCGCCTCACACAGATGACACACCCTAGCAGTGCTGGACCTGAGCTTGGGAACACCAGCCCGTTCCAAAAACCAGCGTTCCCACATAACTACATAACTTGCTGCTATCGAGTTACTGGGCTAGCCACAAACTGACTAATGGAATACTCACTAAGGATCGGGAGGATGAAGCATGAGGGCTTCATTTCCAGGGGAGGGTGACTTGTTCTTTAAGATCACAAACACTTTAATTACCAGCACACAAATAAGTACCAAATCTCCATCTGGCAGCCATGCACAGTATAAAAAGAAAAGGGAATCTGCAACTTTAACTTGCAGCGATGCACCTAGGCACTGGGGGCCTCAGAATCTGCCAGTAATGCTTGTACCACCAGCGCTTCCCCAGCTGTGGGGACAGGCCAAGGACAGGAGAGCAGCTGGGACTTGGATGAGCATCCCTTGCCTTACTGTGACCGAGGAATATCATTCTCCGGGTGGATATCACTCCCTCTCACTTGGTGTTTTCAGCCCATAAACCAGCAGCAGTGATCAGCAATCAAGTGCAATTTCTTTCCCCCCACATGCCTCGCTGATAAAAGGAAGCTTTTCCCGAGAAACCATTTCAGTGTTAGAAGATCAGAATAGTCTTTTTCTAAGCTAGAACAGTGTTTTAAATTACTCCCAACCTTAGGCTTCACGTGACTCATTGCTTATTCTCATAGTCTTTCAGGAACCAAACTGGTTCATAATCTGCAAAGAGAGACTTTGCTCCAGCATAACAGCTCAGACTAGAAGAAAACAGGATTTACTTACAGCTTTTTCAGTATCTCAAAATCCTGAAGACACTGATGACATTTTCTTCACCAGCTCAGCTCAACAGTGCTACAAATCCTCAGAAAGCAGAGGAATGAGAACAGGCTGCAATTATTGGCTGCAGATGTTTACACCAGCCAGTCTCCTGCTAATTACCTTTAATTGCCAGTGTCATAGAATGGTTTGGGTTGGAAGGGACCTTAAAGACCATCTAGTTCCCATGTCCCCACCCTAGCCGGGACCCCTCCCACCAGCCCAGGTTGCTCCCAGCCCCATCCAGCCTGGCCTTGGGCACTGCCAGGGATGGGGCACCCACAGCTGCTCTGGGCAGCCTGGGCCAGTGTCTCAGCACCCTCATGGTGGAGAATTTCTTCCTAGTATCTGATCTAAATCTTCACTCTTTCAGTTTAAAGCCATTCCCCCTGTCCTGTCACTACATGCCCTTGTATAAAGCCCCTCTCCAGCTTTCTTGCAGGCCCCTCCAGGTGCTGGCGTGCAGCTGTAAGGTCTCCCTGGAGCCTTCTCTCCTCCAGGCTGAACAGCCCCAGCTCTCCCAGCCTGTCTGCACAGGAGAGGTGCTCCAGCCCCCCATCACCTTTGTGGCCTCCTCTGGACTCGCTCCAACAGGTCCATGTCCTCCTTATGTTGGGGGCCCAGGGCTGGATGCAGCACTGCAGGTGGGGTCTCATGAGGGTGGAGCAGAGGGGCATTATCTCCCCCCTCGACCTGCTGGTCACGCTTCTTGTGATGCAGCCCGGGATGGGGCTGGCTTTCTGGGCTGCAAGCGCACATTGCTGGCTCATGTGGAGCTTCGTGTCTACTGACACCCCCAAGTCCTTCTCCTCAGGGCTGCTCTCAGTCCATCCTCTGCCCAGCCTGTATTCGTGCTTGGGATTGCCCTGACCCACATGCAGGACCTCGCGCTTGGCCTTGCTGAACTTCATGAGGTTGGCACAGGCCCACCTCTCCAGCCTGCCAGGGTCTCTCTGGACGGCATCCCTGCCCTCCAGCGTGTCGACTGCACCACACAGCTTGGTGTCACTGGCAAACTTGCCGAGGGTGCACTCGATCCCACTGCCCACGAGCCACATAAACACTCACAGCTGTTCACAGCCATTTCTTGCTTATGCACTTTCCCGAGGTTATATGAAGATTTTTTTGTCCCAAGCAGGAAAGATTTGCACTATAAAATTAAAAAAACCCTTTACATATAATGCTGAATATAGAAGACAAATGACTGCAAAATGAAAGACAGTCTGAATTCATTGATTGGAAACTTGCAGGGAGAGTTTATTGAAAGTCTGCCTGCCCTGTGCTAATCCTTTCTGTAACAATCTGTTTTCTGAAAGAAGTTCCTAAATGTTGAACCATAAAATCTCAGCTAGGAAGTTATTTTACAGTAGATCATCCTTCTCTGGATATCGCGATACCAGCAATCTTTCTTAGTATTTGATTTGCATAGTAATCAGCAAAAACTTTAGTCCTAGCACTGATGTATCTCCAGCTAGCTGTTGTATTCACTGCATTATCTTATTTATCTGAAAATGGTTGTCATACTTCCATCTAGAATGACCTTATTCAGTCTACAGCTACAGCTCATCTTAGCAGCATCTGTAAAAAAAAATGAATTCATTTTGGAAGAGGTAATTTTTTAAGACCACTGGACTTTCACTCTGTGTGAATAAGGGATTTTTATTGCTTGGGATGAGCAAATAAACACATTCAGCTTCCTAAGTCAGGCAGATATGCTAGGACCTCCAGGGCTGCACATACTTATATGGACTTTGTATAGAACGTTTCTTTGTATGTAACCCCTCACTCTCTCCCACTCTGCAATCACCTCTAGACTTCAGAGCTACCAGCAAGATCCATTTCATACAGCTGCTCAAAATAAACCATTTAGTTATTTGAGCTGCTCAAGCTCCAAGTGCCATCAGCACAGCTCACCCTTTCCCACCCATGATCGCGGCATCCGTACCTGTTAACTGTTTTCTGTTTTAACACCCTGAAAATCAGGTGAGACCAAAAAGTCAAACCAGGTCCCAGAGCAGACTGCAGCCCCAGGGGCCCCTCCTGCCAGCTCTGCAAAGGAGAAGCAGCCAGTGGCTTTTCTTTGGTGCTTATACTAGAGCAAGCAGTACTCAGAGTTACGGGACCAGTTTATATTTCTGTCCTTCCTGAAAAGAAATTTGTCTTTATGCCACCTGCTTCTTCTGACCTCAAGGGACCAGGTACTGTGGAAAAGTATCTAGGCTAGGTGGCATACTTGTGGGCAACATTTCATTCCCTAGAGCAGGGATCCTGATGCCATGGAACATCAGAAAGCAATCTGTGAAGTGACTGTAAAAAACAGAAAAAAAGCTCTGCACATTCAAAGGAGCAAAAGGGGAAATAAAAATAACGGATTGATAAAGCCCAACCTGATACGTACTTGGCTTTAAGTAAAAACCTCTGTGGTATCACAATGCAAGGTGGTTGAAGGACTTTTTCTTTTTCTTTCTTTCTTTTTAAAGAGACATTTGCAGCACTTTAAAAAAAAAAAAAAGTAAGAAACAATTTCCTAATTAGCCTCTATAATGAGAGGGAAGAGTGGAAAGGAACCCTTCGCGCAGCATTGATTGAAATTGTGTCAAGCGCTGCATAGTTGACCTTTTCCACGGTGACGAGGAGCCATGAGCTAACTTCAATACTCACAGTTGCTTTCCCTGTACGTGTGCCTAAATGTCTTCTAGTAAAAGTGCAAAGCCAGCGGTCAGTGTCAGCCAAACTGAACCAAGCGGTAAATGTCTAACAGCTGCTGAGCTCATATATGCCTTTCAGGAAAGCAGGCAGTGAAGGAGAGGCGGGATTAGCTGCCACCTAAATGAGAGGACACCCCATGAGCTTCACCTGCCTTAGGCTGCAGCAGGCGGGCAGAAGCTGCCACCGATGCTCTGCCCATCCGGGGGCGAAACCTGAGCGAGCCCTGGCTCTTCCTAGCCATAAAAAAATTAATAATCCACGTACAAGCCGTGCCTTCAGGATGCCAGACTGCTCTTATTTCAGATTTGAACTCCCACCCTGATAGCAGTGTTGGAAGAGCTCCATATATCAGAAATCCCACAGTGCAGACTGGAGATGAGCTCACCTGTGATCAGTGGGAGGGCAACTCTAAAGCAGCTGTCAAAGAAAAAAAACGTTGCTTGAATCCAAAAATGGAGAAAACCTTTTGGTCAGCTTAGCAAATGGTAAGGTATGGGAGAGTTGGCCAAAAAAAAAAGAAGAAACCAGTGAAACAGCTGTTAAATAACAGCAATTAACTTCCTTAGCTCTGTTTTCTGGGATAAGATGCTGATCTTGTTCATTTACTCAGGTAGATGGGAAAATATTTCGCCAGGAGTCACAAGTGCTGGGATGATGGGAAAGTGTATGAGCAGGAAGCAATTAAATGGTTGTAAAAGAGTTGGACAGAATATGACACAGCGTGCCAGGTCTGGCTAATGAACCTGCCTGAATTTATAGGTGGGTAAAACATGTTAAGTTATGGGTCATTTGAGTTGTCAAGTGACAGGTCGGATCTGTGGAGTGGCAGGCATACCATCATGATTGAAATAAGTATTGGCAACTATGAGTCTGCCCTTATGTTTAATAACATTTAATTTTATAAGCTGTTCTGGATGATATCAAGTAGCTGTTCCGTCAATTAAATGCACGCAGAGAAGTGGCTATAGAGGCTGGGTTACTGGCACAGGGTCAGGGTACTCCTGGGTGGGTGGGACATCTCACCATCCACAGAAATTTTTATTTGTTTGTTCCTTAAGCTCTGGCCCTCTGAGAGCTCAGGGCAAAACTTCTCTGACCTACAAAGTTACGTTCCTGTGCCAAAGTATCGCCGACAGCCACTTCAGCCGCTCAGCACCTATCGCCGCGCACCCAGGGCTGCCGGTACTGCCGAAGGGATATTCTCAGCATCTGCCGGAGCAGGACTCAAGAACAGCCAGGGCTCTTCTCTGCTCTCCTTTCCCCGCTGGAGCTGTGGATCGTTGTGCTGAGCATGGGTGAGATCCCAGGGGTACAGAGGATTCAGGATAAAATCTCGTCTCAGTGAAATCAGTGGGAGTTTTGCCATTGACTTTGGTGGGGCCGGAATTCATTCATAAAGCGTTGACTGTTATAATAGATTTACCAGCCCTGCAGGCAGCCCAGGCAGAAGCGTAACAGCTCCAGCACTCTTTCTTCTAGAAACGAATCCCCTGGCTCGGGCCGAGGGCTGCGGAGAGCAGGTTCCCTGGGCCAAGCCCTTTATCTGGGAAGGCTACCAGGGGGTATGGCACACAAGCCCCGGGCTGTGCGGGGCTGACCCGTGCCCCCACGGTGGCAGGATGGGCAGGCATGCTGGCCAGCCGGGAAAATCCCAGAGCCCCGCCGAGGTGCGGCACGGGTGGTGCTGCATCGTGGAGAGCTGGTCCCTTGAGCCGTTGAGTTTCCCAGTTTGCACCATAGTCCAGCTGGTCCTCAGCAGCCTCGGCACAAGCCAGGTTTTGGCCAGCGAGGGACGAAGCCTGGCCCGTTACGGGCAGGGGAACGGCTGCGGCGGCCAGCGCTGACCCCCTGCTGCAGCCGCAGGGGGCTGGGGGCTGAGTGCCGCCGGCCGTGTGTGCTGCCCTGGTGGGACGGCCACTTGATTTAAAAAGGAAAAAAACCAACAAGCAGGGAGAGGGAATCCTGCTCCATTGTCCTACTGCAAGTGGAAAAGGGCTGAACTAATTCAAACCATACCCAGCAGAGAAACTCCTCCCAGGCGGAGACATTTTTCTGTCAAGTTTCGGCCCTGGGAGAGTTTTTACAGCTAAGCAATAAAGTCTTGAAACAGAGGTTAAGGGCCTTGCTAGCTGCAGGCTCCTGATGCGAGGAGCAGCCCCGAGAGCCGTAGGCACTCTTTAATCTGTAGGAATGTGCCGGGCTGCTGGGATGCTGGAGGTGCTGCGGGAAGGAGAGGGTTAATCACCACAGCTGCCCAACAAACATTTCCTAATATTGTCACTTTTACCCACAAGTTACAATTTCTCTGTTACTATAGAGGCAAGATGTTGATACTGGATTCATTTTCTGGGTTTTATTCCTTTTTGTCATTTTTCCCATGAACTAATAAGCCACAGTGGATTTGAAAGTATGAGCAAATGTGAACACTATACAAAGCACTTTTATGTTCTATTGACATTTTCTTCCCACCCTAATAATTTAGAGCTGTTAACATAAAAAAAAAATTAAGATGATCATACTTCCCATCACTTTCATTTCCCAAGTTTATGAAGGAAGAATCATGAGTAATTTCCCATAGTTATTGTTTGCAGCACAACACATGGTCTCAATTACCGGGATAAGAAACACAGGGAGGGTATTGGTGAGGATAAATGATTTATCTGTGCATTTCATTCAAAATTCATTTTCCATGCCATAGTTTATATTACTGTGATCAACCATCATTTTCTTTCACTTTATAAGCATAATCCAACCATTCCGAGCAGGACCCTGGGTCACAAGGGATCGGTTTGCTGACACGTTTTTGGTGCCGTGAAGCGTATGCAGAGCGACCCTCTACCAAACCTACTTGCCACTAAAGGGATCTACCCGAGAAGGGCAGATCCGGACAAATCTAAACTAGCAGGACACAAAATAACTGTTGGCTTTCACTTCTGTTCTCATTTCCAAGGGAAAAAAATGGGCCAACAACAAGTATCAGGATCCATGCCCACCCAAAACATAAGTCTGGGCAACAAGAAGTATCAGGATCCATGCCCACATAGGCTGTGCATTAATATCCATTTTCTTTCTGGCGGGTGGAGGTACTTCACTTGCCTTTGCACTGCCGTTGTGTGGAAAATGCCATCTGTGCGTTAATATGCCGGCTGAGCTCGCTGCCCCCGAGCCTGCCCCGCAGCAGATGCCAGCAGCCCCTGGTGCATCGCCCCTCCTGCACGGGCAGCAGACCAGTATGGCCAACGTGAGACTGCGTGGCACCAGCACGTGCTGTATAAAGCGGCAGGTTTTAGCACAGATGGCAGCAGTTCGGACACGGCAGGAGGAGTTGTCATTTCAGGCCATTGCTGTTGCAGCAGGTTTGAGGAGCACGCTGCTGCCCGGCCGGGGCAGGCTGGTGGCACCGCTGGGACTCACAGCAAATGGAGCGTGGTTACAGATTTCGCAGGGATGGGGTTCAGCTGACATCAAAGCCAGTATTTATTGCTCTTTCACCCTGCCTTCCCATCTGGCACACAATGTTCAGCTACTTCTCCCGCAGGATTGCTCCTGGTTAGAGATGATGCTGGACATGAGGTATTTAATGCTCAGGAGGCTGCTGAATTGGTCCCCCTGCATAATCCTTTACCAATTCTCTGGTTTTTAGATGAATTCCTGGCTGCTCTGTGGGGAACTCAAGACTGCTGTTTGTTAGCACAAATGAACCCAACACAAATAATCGGTCTCTTTCACCAGAGGGTTGTGCAACTCCTGCCAGACTTGGCCTTCAACCTGAGCCTGGTGGTTACACTGGGACTCACAATTTCCTCCCATGGCAGAAATCACTTTTGTTCCCAGCATATTTTGGGCTATATGAGTGCACAGTAGGCATATGTATGGGTGACAACATGGTCTTTAATATAAACAGTCTCCTAAATGACATAATCAAGTTATGAGGCAAGTTCACCCTGAGCTGGCTTAGTTGAGAGTGAACTTCTGAGCTGCAGTTCTGCTCCCTGGTACGCAGCGTCTTATCTTTGCCCTGAGAACATGTGTAGCGGGTGTTTTCCAGCCTTTTTTCTCTCTTCCCTTTCATTGCTGGGTGCTGCTTTCAGCCTTAATCCACGCGACACAGACATGATACATGATTTGAACACAAAACCCAGGTCTCCCCAGGACCACCACCCATCCCTCACCCAAGCTCTGCTGTGCCATACAGCAGCTCTCACAGCCCAAGTCTCCACTTGGGATTCTCCAGCTCTGGCCTCATGGTATATCACACCACAGTTGTATCCCCAGAGTAGAAGTCATTGCTGCTCTAACATGTGTCAGCATCTCACCTCTGTGCTGCTTTGGTGTAAGAGCTCTACTAACAGATTGAGGGTCTCACAGCTTTACACCCTCTGTTGTGGCTACCTCTCCCCAGCGCTGCAAGGACACTGAAATTTTGAAAAAAAGTACTGGGACATCTTTTACAGGAGTGGATTTGAAAATTGGAGGCAAAAGCCTGACAGCAAAAAGCTTTCGGTGAAGGGGAATTATGCCTTTGGCAAGAACAATTTAAAAATGTGGAATGGGAAATCTGTTAAATCCTTCCTTGGTCAGTTACCTTTTTTTTTTTTTTTTTAATCCAGTAGACGAGGAATTGTCTTTAAGTGTGTATTGATGTGCACTCAATACTTGCTAAGGTCTCATCATGATGTGGTCCTGCCGGGCCTTGGGGTTTTCCTGTTTGGTTTATTTGGTAACTCCTTACCAGCCAGTCTTGTGTACAGCTCTACAGACGTTCTTAGAGTGCTGCTTGGCCCAGGAGTGCCGGCTGCTGGCGAAGGCTTTGCATTAGGGCTGGTAGCCCTGCGGAGCTGGGTACCGCAAGGGCAGATGGCTGCCGATTCACCTCAGAAAGTCTTTTGAGCAGCCGCCCTGCAAAGCCGGTGCTGCCGAGTTGCTCATTCCCTTTCTCCTCTCGCCCAGTTTCCTGTTGTTCCAGCTTTGCACTGCTGTGAATACAGGCTGGCAGCACGGCTCCCTTCACCTTCCTCATCTGCCCTGGGCTGGCACCTTCCTCCTCTCTCCCTGCCCGTCCCTCCTGTCACGTTTCTCAAACAGCAGCAACTTGTGCTATCATCTTCTCCTCTGGACTCAGAGAACTTATATTCCCAGTTCAGCTGTTCCTATTATGCCTGACAGTTCAAGCCAGCTCCTGCTCAAATATTTTCCATCTACAGTTTATGTTTGGCACAAAAGGGATCTCATGATCAAGGGGTTTAATGATGATATATATATTTTTTTATTTAAAAAGACAAGCTTATGTCTGAAGATCCCTCTAAAGTGCCCCCAAAAAATTATAAATCCGCATGAGAA
The DNA here is from genome assembly GCF_015220075.1 of Falco rusticolus. Taxonomy (NCBI): domain Eukaryota; kingdom Metazoa; phylum Chordata; class Aves; order Falconiformes; family Falconidae; genus Falco; species Falco rusticolus. Next base: position 15,248,144 of record NC_051193.1, on the reverse strand, counting down.
GTGTTTTCACCTCCTTTCCATCTCTAAGGTATCTGTGCCATGGCAGAGCTGGCAGCACTGGCAAGCTGAAATCCGTAACCTTGTTGGGCACCTCTATTCTGGAGAACTGGCACCACATCACTCTGAATCCCAGCAATTCAGGTAGGAAGTCCATTTCTCCACTGTGTGCTTGGATGTGAGCCATTTTTAAATGCAATACGGGGACGAGGACCATGGGTCTTGTTCCCCTGTGTAGATTCCTTAGCTGAATGTGCTCCTCAAAATGCAAACACGCAGTACGGACTGGACCTTTATTGCATAAGCCAAACCTGAAGTCAGTGCATTCTAGGCTTAGAAATTGCACACGCAACTTTAAATTAAGAGTCTGGGGAAGCCTTAATTATTTGGCAGATTTACTGGGGCAGCACAAGCCATGTCAGGCTGCTGGCTGGACGTGCACGGCGTCACCTGCGGTGGGGGGAATGCACCTCGCTGCTGGTGCGGCATCACAGGCATGTGCTCAGTGCAGGGCTTTGGGCTCCCACCCTGTAAAACAGTTGCTGCGTGGTTTGTTCTGGGGACTCACCTCTTTGCCCTGGTTGGTTTGTTCTTATGGTCAAAATTCAAAATCAAAGTGGAGCTCAGCCAAAGTGCCAAGATTTCCTGGTTACAGGTTGAAACCAAGAAAAGAGCCCATGGTTTGTATGGTTTCAACCTAAAATCATAAATCATCTCTTATTCACCTAAAATTTGTTCCAAATTTATTCAAAACTTGGCCCGGATTTGCCTGAAACTTGGCCCAGGATTGCTTGAAAATGAGCCCAGCTTCAGAGAGAGGTTCATGAACCTCGACAAACCTGGCCTGAGCCTTGAGTTTGTAATGAAACCCAAAACCAGGGCAGTTTCACCTGGTTTGGGTTTGGCTATAGACATTTCTCATGGCTCTAGTATTTATGATGATTACAGTAACAACACATTTATACCGAGCTGCAAGTGTACACACAACATTGCAAAGTGAAGAAGCCCAGACACCTTTCCAACCTGTCCGAGCTACTGGCTGAATAATGTGCTGCTCTACAGCTAGTCAAACCCAGTCCCACGTGGGCTGCTTAAAAAAAAATAATTTCTCCTGGGTTGTCGCAGACAAAAAAAAAAAAAAAGAAAAAAAGAAAAAAATCACCCTGAAGCACCTCACATAGGAATGATAGGAATAAAGAATCGACCTCCAAAGAAAACTAAGCAGTAGCCCTGGTTTCCTGGCTGGTTCATCCAGCAGCCTCAGAGACAAGCCAGGGAAGCTGGCAGAGCCCAGGTCCTGCTCACCAGCAGTGGTGCTTTTGATTATCTCCACGCAGCCTGCTGACCTGGATATCCACCCAAACCCTTCTTTTTCCAGCAGAAATCTACCGGGCACTGTCACTGTCACTTTTTAATTTTTTTTAACTAGTGCTGCTGCACTAACAGTGGCAGCATCCTCTGGGGGTACGCAGGGCCATCCCCTTGGCATTGCGGAGCATGGGGAGCAGCCGCGGCTCCATATGGGACACATTTTAGTGCCGAGGGGCAGTTCTGACGCCTGCCGGGGCTGTCACAGCTGATGAACCCGTGTGGCTCCTTGTCCTCCTCTCCAGGGACACCTCAGTACTTGAGGGCTGCTCCTGGCAGAACGGCCATCGCCTATGGGCCCTCCTAAACCAAAACATCTGGTTCTCAGTTCCTGCCCTGTACAACGAGGATGACAAACACATCCCGACCTCACAAGGGTGTAGGGAGGCTCAGCACGCGTGTCTGCAAGGCGCTCACATCCCACAGCCCTGGCAGCCATAGAGAAGCTCATAAACAAACAACCCTGCAGATGTGAGAGCCAAGCTGGGGCGAGAGCTGGGCCCGCGCTGCCGCCGTGTGCGAGGGAAGGCTCCAGCCCAGCTGGTGGAAGGAGAAAAAGCCCTTCCCGGGTATTTAGCAAAGGTTTAGCACAGCATGACTTTAGCCTGGAAGCACTGAGAGAGTTAACTGTCTAGACTCTTCAGAAAGACACACGTACATTTTTACATACAGATATGAGCGTGTCTAAGCAGGTTGAGGACACAGCTGTGTGCCAACAGGCAGCATGGGCACCCACCATGTGTGGGCTCTGTTACAAAGAGAAAGGAGAGCCTAAAATACAAACCCAAACATTTTGGTGACCCCTCTGGCCTCAAGGTTCCTCTGCTAAACTCAAGGGGAAGCTCGTAACTGAGGAGTTGGCTTGGGCGTGATATTCCTCAAAAGCATTTGTTATGAGGGCGTGAAGTATTGGACAAGTTTTAAGGCCAGCAGAAATAGGTCGTTGGAATTTGTCAGAGCTGAAGTCATTGGCATCTCCAAGGTTTTTGCTGCAACAAAAAGGAAAAGGGTCTCATCTTCAGGTGAACCAAAGCACACAGCCCATGCCACAGGGGCCAGGCGTTGTCCTCAAAGTCTCTTTGGAGGCACCAAGGACCCTGGTGAAGCGTGTGCCGAATACCACCGCAGAACCCGGCCACGGAGCACCTCTGCCTTCCCCGCACCAGCAGTGCCTCTGCCTGCTCCGAGGGCAGCGCTGGCGTAGGGTGGCCGGTGCCTGCGTGGGGACCTGCCAGGGGTGGCCCAGGAGGAGCACAAGGCACCGGGGCTGGCGCAGGAGCAGCATCTGCGAGTGAAGCAGAAGCCACGTGCATTGGGGCATTTTCGGCTACTGAGTGGCTGCGGCATTCTCCCCCCTCCCCTTTTCTCTCCCTCTTGCTACCGCTGCAACCTCTGCAATCATTTGCATTTTCATTAAATGACTGCATATTGGCCCCCCGTTACAGCTCTGCTTGCCCAGTGGTTTGCACAGCGCCCAGCCCCAGCGTGACCCTGCAGGTGACCGTGACGGCCCAGCCCCGGCTGCCACAGAGCCCCCCCGCACAGACCGCAGCCGCAGGAGCCCGCGCGGGGCTGTACAGGTTTCTGCAGGCATCCAACGTGCTCCAGCCACAGGCAACAACTAGGAGCTCTGGGATTTTCTGAACACAGCAGTTTTAGCCGAGCGTTACCCGGCCAAGGTGTGATAATACAAGGGCTTACTGTGGGCGAACACTGCGGCAGGACACTGCCAACCTGGGTGTGCTGGATTAACCTGCTACACATCACACCCCCGCCTTCGCTGCTGGCCGCTCCTGCCAGCGTGAAGCCAACCAAAGCAGAAAAGCTCCACGACTCGCTCCAGGGAAGTAGCCAAGATCCTGGGTCCAGACGGCCCAGCTTTGGGAAGCTGGTGTGTCCCGTTAGCCCCTGTCCTACCTGGCACGGGGCAGCTGGGGGGCACCGAGAGGGGGACGCAGCTCCTGCGGCTCCATGGGCAGCCCCGGCCTCGTCAGCTGCTGCACTTTGGCTTCCCCTCCATAACTGAAAACACAGGATTTTGTTGTCACAGCAGCGGGGCAAAAAGAAGAGCAGCCATCTCCTGCTCCTCTGCCGCCTACTCAAGCCGCACAGCGCCACGCGAGCCGTCAGCCTCGCTCCTTTTGGCAGAGGCCATCAGACCCGCAAGAGGACTGCGAGGCTTTAACAGCTCAAGCACAGCATCAGTTTAAAAGGGGAATCCTACAAATCCCTCCACAGCAAGCGGTGAGAAGGCTTTTGCAAGGTCAGCGCTGCCACCGCCGCGGGCTTGATGCCTCGTACCGCACTTACCTGTCGTGGTGCTGCTGGCAGAGCCCGGCACTGCCCGAACGTGGTCCCGGGAAGGCGCAGGCAGTTCCTCGGCAGCAGCCATGGCATCTTGCCCTCCAAACAACCCAGGCCTCTCCATGCTGAGAAGTCTTGACCGGATTAGCTCTTCCAAAGCACAGAGCTGAAGCTGAATCACGGCACAGAATATTTACCTTAGAGAAAACCTGAGTGTGAACCTGTGGGACCTGCCATAAAAAAGCAAACACTTTGGGTCCTTTCAAAGGCGGCTTAGAAGGGAGACTGTGGAAACAGTCATGTTCTGCCAAAGTACACGTCAGCTGTCAAGTTTACAAGATACTGTTACAACACACAACAAGAGAATGACTCGGTATGTACAGTAACAAGCCATCTTTGTTAAACTGAACAAAAAATTGTATTTATTACCCATGCATGCACCCATGCCGAGTCACAACCACAATCAAAATGGAGGAAAGCCACACTTATTTCAAATAATTAAAGAATTTGCCATTTCCACGAATTTGAAAAATATCCTTTAATTGCTAAAGGATCCACATCCAGATAGACCTCCGCTTCAGTCCCTCTGGTGCTTAAGCGTCATTCTGCGATCCCACCGTCAAATCAAATACAGGAAATTATTTCAAATCACACTGCAGGTTACAAACCACTTTTTAATTGCAGGTCTCGCGCAATACTATTATGGAACCTGTTTCACTGAGACTAAGGAAACTGCAGAAATTCAAACTGATGTAAAGAATTGTATACATAGAGCAACTAAAACTGACAGGAAAAAATTATACCAGTTAAAGGGCACTGCTGCAAAGAGGCAGATGCATAACTGCACAAGAAAATGGATTTTTATGTGCAGATCAGTACAGCAAGACTGGGCTTTCCATTTTTAATCACTAAAGGAGATGCTGTCAGATGTCTTGTTTCTGCAGCGTAACAAAGGTGATTTTGCAGAACTCTGCAGGCAGCACTGGTGCTGATGGAAAACAATCAAGGAACTTTTGGTGTGATAAAGTGTTGTACAGCAGCTTAAATACTAAACCAACTCCACTGGGCAGAGTCCTGACTGGTCTTTCTGAAATCGTTCCTCTCAGTTGCTCTCAGTGTTTAAGGGCTGGAGAGAAAATTCTCAAACTGTACACTGAACTACAGAACATACAATCTTGCACACTGCCACTGGCACTGAAAATCACTCCCAATCTGCTGAAATAGGAGTGCCACTTACAACTGTGAAGTTCTGATTATATTTCACCATAGTTACGCAACATGTGGAAAAAATACACTGTTCAACATTTTGGCACACTAATAAATAAAATCCAGACACGGTCTATTAAAAAATATCAAAGTAACCTTGTGCACAAGCTCCTTTTTATATAGTTATATTTGTTAAGCAGAAGAAATCAAAGAGAGCTGAAATCTAATTACAGAAAAGAATACAATTTGGAGTGAATTATTACAGTACATTTCCCTTCAAGAGCTACGACAGCTCAATATATGTTCCCTCTCCCAGCTCCAGTGTTGTCCAACCAGCAGTTTCAGCAACACCACTTGCTCCATTTCTTCTTCCAGATTTTAAAGCATCACAGCCAAGCACAATGTTCTGCCGCTGCTAAAAGATACACCACGGCACTTGCGTATACAAGAACACCCGCACCATCGAATAATTAGTTTGATATTAAAACCCAGCTACACACAACTTGCGATGGCCTTTGGTATTGGACTATCCCTTTGTTCTCAGTCTTAGATTACTTGACAACAGCTGTTGAAGTGGGGGTAAAAGAATGGAATATCTTAAGTCAAGGCAGTTTTGGCAAACAAGACTTTTCCAATTAATTGTGTTTTCTGTATAATGATTTAACATCCACTTCTGCACGTTCTGGCTATCAAAGTTACTTATTGACAGGATTATTCAGGTCACGTCATTGGAAATGTTGCAATTTGCTTTCTGAAGCCACCCAATTGACAGAGATCCGCTGATGTTTAGATCTGTGAAGGTTCCTGAATTTCTTCTGTTCTTCCTTTCCACGAAGAATGAACAAACGGCATGGTTCGAAGAGAAATAACCTGCGCACACAGATACACAACCAACCCTACCGACAATGCCTGAAACATAAGAATGTAGCTTATCACACTCTTAGCAAGAACACAAGGCCACAGAATAAACTAAAAAAAAAACTGCTTTATTGTGACATTTATGACATTGAACCCTTGTTGATATGAATGACCATGGGTACTTTTGACACGTTACATAATGTCATGGTGTAGGATGGCACTGATTGTCATCTGACTTTTGAGAATGTTTAATGGTCCCTACTGACCTCAGTGCATTTTGGTAAGTCACAGAAACTTTATCATCAGGTTTGTGTATACAGTTAACAAGTAGTTGGTCTTATAAGCACCATTACAAACCCTCACATTAAGGGTATTATTAATCTAGTTTACAAATGCTTCATTGATAAAAATAGCATGATTACAGTATACACACACTTAATTTACATGTAATGTATTATAGGCATAACTGAGATAAACTACTGAGCTAACTTTGGTTGATTGAAGTATTTAGACTGAATAATGGCAATTTTGGCTTCTAAGTTGTGTAAATATTACAGTGCATTTATAAATCTAGGTTGAAAATTTACTAGCACCAAATGGATATCATAAATGGCTGACCTAGTAAGTTGTAGTTGGAGAAGCGAAGTTTAAGAATTACAAAAATAGAGCTGTCCATCAGTTGAAAGCACATTCTTGTACCTCTGCTGAAATGATGACGTGTCTCAGCATCAGTGGCCAACTTCCAATGATAAAAGTCCCAGTTTTCAAGATTCAACATATCAAGGTAGCTCAGCTACACTTAAAAGCCTGAGAAAGTGGTTGTTTTGAGCTAGGGTATTCATCCTGTACCTTGTTTATGTAATAGTATAATAGTGCTCATTCATACAAATGTACTCATGTAAGATTGTACCTATGATATGGAGAATCTGATTGGGAGGAGTATTCAGTCCTACCTATCTATCTTTGGTTTAATTATTTGGTCTTTGGTTGATGAATTAATGAAGCAATATCTGAATTTTCATTTTCAGGTTATCTCCCAGCTCACCACTGAGGTAGTCTTTGTCATGTTTCTCTTCAAGCTGGTTAAGTTCCTTCTTTTTATAGAGTGGAATACTACTGATTTGTAATGAATAGTTTCCAGGCACTGGCTTCTTCTTTGTGAAATGAAGGTAACTTATTCCGTCCTTCTTATTGATTCTAAAGAAACCGTCTTCATTTCCGGAGTCAATTAAATATCGGTTATGGTTTGTCAGTGTTGTGAGGGCAGGAAGCAGTTCCAGGATGCGATCTTTGTTACTGAGATCCGAGATGTTGATGGAGAAGACTGCTGCTTTCTCAATATCCCAGCTGGCGAGACTTATTGGCGGCTCCAGCTCTTGCTGATCCTGCACAAGAACAAATGATGTTAGTTGGCTTTCTCAGACGTGTATGTATTTCTTACCCAGCTCATTCATTATTAATTAATTTTTAAAAGAAGGTTCTGTAATATCATCTGTCACATCCACTATTATGGGCCTAGGACTTGTCGGGATAAAGTACGGTCCTTGTCACTATCTCTGCGCGGGTAACGGAAACCTGAAACATGGACTGTCAGTTTCTGCGTGCGGGTGCCGCTGCCTGACAAACACAGCCTCCCTGTGCTTGGAGTCTGCATCAGTCTCCCTCCAAGGACAGCAGCAAAGGCATACTCCTCCTCTCTGTCAGGGGGACCAGAAGCTAACATGACCAGCGTGCAGAAGAGAGCAGGGTCTGTAGGGGAGGCACATCATTAAGGTGGGAGTTTTCTGCTTCACAAGATTTGCTTTGTTCAGGTGTGGCGCCAAGGTGGGCTGTGGGCGCAGCGGGGTGCTGGGAAAGCAGCATCGCCCCTCACCTCTGAGTGATGGTAACTGGGCTCCCCTGAGTCCCCTGCGCATGAGTCATGCTGCATTGGCTGCGTTTGGAAAGCAAGGGAAGCTCTACATCACCCCTGAGGCAAATTCAGCACTAATCACAGGAGAGTACTGATACACATGGAAGGAACACAGTTTATGACCCCACTCTGCCCTAAATCAAATGTCCACGCTCTTCTGGGCAAAAGCACTCTCCTGTCTTCCCACATTAGCAGAGCACCTAATGGAAACGGCCAACAGGCTCCCAAATCCCCTGCACTTTTGCATGGAAAAGCAAGCTCTTCGCACACGAGCAGAGAGTACAGGTGACATTTAGCTCAGGGTAGTGATGGCACAGCAACATTTTACGAGTGCGCAGAGTCTCTTTGTTATATTTAAAATGGACGTACTTTCAGCTGAATGACAAATACTTGCGCAGCGCAGAGACCTGCCATGGCCTGCTGCTTCTCTGGCCAGCTCAGGGCAGATCCCTTCACCTGTAACATCACTGTCACCTTAAACTGGATGAAGAAGTGAGAAGTCAAACGACTGTGGACTTGGTGACACGTCTACAAGCTGTTCACAGTTGGCTGAAGTCTGTATATAATTCATGGGAACAATAAGGCTTAAATCCAGTGACCCGTGCTGGACGGTGGATTGGGTGAGCACACTGGGCAATTCTAACTTTGTATTACAAGAAGCTGAAATAAGCCAACGTGGGACCCCCCAGGTAATGCAAGGAGTTTGCATGTTGTGCAGGAGAGACTACAGTAACATTACACATTACAAGATCATGCTTCTACTACAACTTCTGCACTCATACCGGGAGGTGTGGTGCTGGAAGCCCATCAGAAGGACAAACAGAATTACAGCCACCTCCATCCCATCGTATCTCACTGCTGTAATCAATTCAGAACAAACCCCAGCAGGCGGAGTTTGGTGAAGGATTTGAAGTTTTTTGAGAAACATTTGCTAATGCCCAAGGGTGAGTGAAAAGTGATGCCCACCCTTTGCATAAAGACAACACTTGTCACACAGCAGACTAGTTTTCATCTAAATATAAGTGCTGAAACCACGAATTAGTATTTGGTAAAAAAAAAAAAAAAGCCAATGACAACAGCTAGGAAGAAGTGGCGTTGTGTGAGCATCTCAATAGATAAGCATTTCACTGACACAATTACCCCACTCAGAGGCAAACGGAAACGTGCCTCTGTCCCCAGAGACTTCCTCGCAATGACAAATGAAGTTCTGTCTCCTGTTCTGCTGCCTCAGCTAGTGGCAAGCACTGCGCGCAGCCTCGCTGGTAGCCTCGGCCCCAGGATGGCAACCTGGGGGACTGACTGCAAGGGTCTGGACAAGCCCCAGGGAGGGCTGCAGCCCTGGTCTCCCTCCAGGTGAGGTGTTTGTGTCCAGAGCTCTGCGTTTGCTTTGGAGAGGGCTCCAGTCCCAGAAACAAAACATGGTGCTGCTTGGCAGGGTCTCGTCCACCCTGACCGACGTGTCTTGCCTTTCTGGCCCCAGGGTCACCCAAATGTTTTACATACCTGTACATGTATGTAAATACATCCTCTGACATCAAAAGCCTACTTTGCTGGTGAGCAGACTGCTCCCTAGATAGCTGGATGGGCATTTCTTTTAGTGTTTGATGCCACACGGGTATGAGGTATGCAGGGGCTTCAGAGGGTGACCTTTGCCTAATGACAGTGAACATCATCAGGAAGCCCACACACAGACTGCTGACACTCAGACCAGCTCTTGGTCTACTTGGTTTGGGGCGTACATTTTTCCTGTGAGCTTGTCTCTTGGCACACATCCTTCTGAGACCAGCTTTCTCAAGGCAACCACAAACTCCTTCTGCCAAAAAGGGTCAATTACCTCGGCTTTATTTGCAGTTTCATTAGTGCTTCTGCGCTTCCTTCCTCTCTTGGGATAGCCATTGATTTTACATTCATAACAAGCTTCTGGAGAGAGGGAGTTGTCGTCTACTTCTCCACTGAGTGAAAGCTCTTGTCCTTGACCTTTGCCTAGCCCCACTCCAGATACACAGTGTCTGAGGAAGGAAGGAATTCAAAATTAATGCCAGTGAGACACAGTTCCTATCAAAAGCTGAATTTGGGGGACTGTGAATACAAATAATGAAGCAATTCTGTTGCACTTATTTCCTAGGAAAAATTTCTGCTGAGGTCAACAGGCAAAATTCTCATTGAATCACAATGCAGCTACCTCTGATTTCAAGAGCCTGGCTCCACGAGGCTTTGCCTAAGAGGGACCTGCCAATATTTAGCAGTTTTAGAAACACAGGCTTAAGCTCTGAGAAGTTGTTAGTAATTTCTGTTATCCAACCTGGAACACATTAAAAAAGACCAATTTTCAGCAACTGCTGAAAAATCTGAAAAGTTAGGTCTTTCATAATGTATCCCAAAGCTTTTAGGCACTTTGAAAATTCAAGCCACAGTCTTTTTGCCTTCCATTTGAGTTGCTTGGTCCTACATGAACCACAGCCCTAATGCTTCCACTGGGGCAAGTGAACATTGGTTTGCCTGATAAAGCAGACATTTATTCGAAAACCGATTCATTTGGAACTCAGAAGAATATGGAACATACAACAGCATACAGAATTGTTATTCCAGCCAGTGGGTGAAGCCACTTGTATAATTTGTCTTTGGAGATGGTAGAGGGTGTTATTTATCCTTTTTTTTTTTTTTTTTTTTTTTTTTTAAAGGAGGCAAATGGCACATCACAAGTCACAGTGAGGGGTGTGAGCTCCCAAGTGGCAGGCTCAGAGAACATGGCTAGCTGCTAGGGTGTGCAGGAGAGAGGTGAAAGCGGTAGCTTGAAAGAGATGGCTGAACCTGGTAGCCCTGACCAAACTTCATCAAGCATTAAACCCATGTTGCTCCCTTCCCTTGGCTACCTTTCCCCTTCCCTCATCTCCAAAGTCAGCAGGCGCATCCAACTCTTGTGCACCTCCACTATTCCTCTTTCATTGGTGACCATCCCCCCGGTTCTGCTGCTTCACACTACAGAGAAAGGAGCGGATTATGTCCCCTTTATGTCTGTTAGTTTAAAATGAGAATCCCTTACCCTTGTCCTATTCTGAAGTAACCAGGTGGACATCCACAGACATAGCCACCTTCAGTATTTGAACAACCATAACTGCATGGGGCTTGTGCAGAACCGCATTCATTGATATCTTGGCAACCTCCACTAAACTGTTCATACTGAAATCCGGTAGGGCACATACATTTATAGCTTCCCAAAGTATTGTGGCAAGATGCTCCTCCACAAATGTGCGCACTGAGACATTCATTTTCATCTGGAAAAGAAGTAGAACATACCACGTTAATTTTTACTCTCAGGTATAGTCCAGCCTACCCTTTCAGAAAGGTCATGCTTCGCTGCTGCTAAACATGCTGCCACATCAGAGGGACAGATACGAAGAACAGGGCTTGGCCCCACTCTTGGCTTGGGCACCGGTCACTAGGAGATATCTACAACCATACAACAGAGCCCCATCTGGGCTACTCTACAGAAGATGTTTCATGCCACGTCAGCTCATGCTCTGGAGAGCAAAGAAGCAGAGAAGGCAATTTTTCTTTTGTTCCAAAAACAACTGAGAAGAATAAAACTTTGCACAGCCAACAATCTGGTCCAGTAATCCCGTGTTCATAATGCTACTCAACATTAACGCAACAAGAGTAGGGAATCAAGCTCTGACACCTTTTCCAGGCACTGATAATTCCTCCCCTACACATTCACATTTAAATATGAGGTACAGGTAAGGTACAGGAACAAGTAGTAAAGTAAAAATAAAAGCAGCTGTAGATACAAAAGAAAGCCACATTCTGAGCCAGCCCTTTTCCAAACTTCCCAAGTGAGGCACTGTAGGAGTTCGGGGTCAGTTCAGGCTTACTTACTGTAAATGGGTAGTTTTTTTAATGTAGCTGCTCTGCATTTTTTTGTCTGATGTGGCAAATTGCTTTGAAAAGTTCCGAATGCTATTGTTCCCCATTTTCTGTGATAAAGCAACTGCATATGTGCATTGCGTGTGTGTGCCCATGTGTAGGAAATGCCATCTGGACACTGTATGGATAAAATGCAAAGCACAGAGCAGCATCTCTGACCTAAGCATCCAGGTTACAGGAGAATAAGTACTAATTCACAGCATTATTGTCTTTTTCCAAACAATGTGGCTGTTTGTTCTTTGTTTAAAAGCAATGTCTTTGCTTCTTGCAGCCTGATTTACAGCATGGTGCACTACAGAATTGGCTGGGCAGGGGATGCAGTCACACACAGAAGACATGGGAGGAACCAAAGCATTCTTCAGTGATTATCTAAATATGTGTTGCAGCAACATCAAAAGTCCCTGAACGCTTCATTAAATAAGCTAAAAAAGACACAAACTGTTTGCAGAGTTGGGGCTGCCAAGGAATATGAAGGAATTGTCACGGAAAAACCTATTACATGGATTCTTCCCCTGTGGTACGCCCAGGAGATCTAGATAAGTATCTTAAGCATATACAGTTACAGATGTTACAAGCTGAACATGTGGATACCACAAAGTATTAAAACCTGGGGCTGAATTCTGTGTTACCAAAGCCTGCAGGAGTTTTGCCATTAACTTAGAGCAACGTTTCAGTATTTGTCATACCTAACACTGCAATTACGTAAACATCATAAATGCATGTCTGGGCCACAGAAAATTACTGAACCAAGATGACATATGCTCACTTCGCCTTGCTCCACAGCAGCAAGAGTGTGGACACTAGTGAGCTTAGTTTCTATACTTCGGGTGATTGCTGGAAGAAAAATTATGAAGAAAAATGAAAAAAACCAGTTACAAGAGCTTCGGATTCTGTGTGAGCTGTGCTGTCAGGCACCAGCCTTGCTTTCCTGTGCTCTGCAACACACAGCTCTGTCACGCTCAGCTTCAGCAGGAAAGAGAGATGCCATGAGGACGGAGGAAGCCAAGCCTCCTTCCCTGCATTTCTGGGTTTCTGCCTGGACTACCCCATGTCCAAGAAGGTGTAAGTGCTAGGATATTCCCTAGTGGAGTTTCTGGTGATCAGTATCTGTGGTGTCAAGGTTGAATCCTTTCTTTCAGTTGGGGAATTATCAGTGACTGTGGATTTTGAAACTGATTTTCCCTGTATCAAATTGATACAGTAGTCAATGGGCTCACATGCTGGAGTAACAGTGTACACCTGGTTTGGAAATACACTTCGTTAAAAGCTATCACCCAGAAAGACTTGGAAACAGCCAAGATGTTTCATAAAACTGAGTGCTGCACTTTTTCAGATTCTACAATGTCATCCGGCAGCCAGACATGAAGTGCTGTTTGTTTGGGGTTTTGTTTTGGTTTTTATTTTACCTTACTGCAGATTAAATTCTAATGTACCCCTAACCTCGGCTACTTTAATTAATATTCAAACCCACCGTATAGTTGCCCTCCCTCCTTGTTCTCTTGCATATTACAGGCATAGAGTACTGGAGCACAAGCAAGTAAATGTCACAGCAAGGACCACATAAAATGTCAGGAGGTTCAGTAAGCATAATTAAAAGCAAAGACCTCCCTAGAGCACCACAATGATAACAAGCAAAGGCATTTTTATGTCTCTGAAAGCAAAGAAAGTCAAACAAAGAGTTATGTTCTCATAACTTTGTTCTCAAAGAGGTCATCAAACACATCTCCGGTATCCACACAAGACTAGCTTGTATGAAGCCCATTAAATGTGACTAAAAATGCATGTAACTGTCACTAGAGGAAAAAATATTCATGTTTCTCTTTGAATATGCTATGTGCTACACTGCTGAAACGTACGCAGACCTTTCCCATGACTTCTGCAGAGGACCCAGTCCTGTCTGCTCGAGTCATATCCAGCATCAATGCTTTGTACATGCAGCCCCATCTACGAGGGCTCAGAGACATGGGATAGAACTAAAGTTTAAATAGGGAAGAAATAAGCATTTTTGTTCACCAGTGTATTTACTTAACATAAATAAAGAGCACTTGCATTTGTTATTTGTAACTAGAATTATCCTGTAAGTCCTTGTTATAATCTGTATACCAAAGCTGCAAGGAAGCATCTTTAGACAGACAGCAGCAGCTCTGCTGAGATATGACAAATGGTTAATTCTGTACAGCAGCCTTCCTGTAGATACTGTAAGAATGATAAAAGCACAGATCAAGTAGGATTTTAATATAATTTTTATATGCTTTGGGCCAGAAATTTAATTTACAATTTAACAATCCAAACTTGTAGTCCTGAGTCTGCCAGGTTCAACCCACCATCAGTTCTCAGAGAGGACCTGTGTCTGAGCAGCGACTGTGGCACGGCTGAGTAATGCTTCCTTTGTTCAGACTACAAAATACACGAGTAACACAAAGTTCCCTCAAAGTCAATACAACTTCTAGCACCCTCAGTGATAATTTTGTGCTTGAACACTTGTCAAACCAGGACACAGGCTACTGGGCGCTTCATATCTGCTCCACCTTTCACAGGAGCACACATTTGTAATGAAACTCCACTGAACTTACTGTAGTCGGAAGAAGAAAATACAGCAAACTGCACCATTGCCCCTCACTTCTTGCTGCTAACAAAGGTAACACACATTTTAATGTATGCATTTTAAAAAGTGACTTACCAACACATTGGTTCCATTGGTAATGCTGGAGATATCCTTGTGGGCAGCTACACCTGTATCCTCCAATTATATTTTGGCAGCCATGCTGACACCGGTGGTTTCCATCACATTCATCAACATCTAAAAAGGTGACATACACTCTTGAGTTTTGGAAGAGCAGCTCAAATTATGCTGTATTTGAAAAGTATGTTACAAATAGTCATATATATTAATATATCATATAGAGAGAAGCATATTTCAGGATCTCCCAAAAACCTGACCAGTGCTGGCAGACTACTTCATGCCTTTCAGGTTTGGATTTCTGGCTCCACAGCAAGTAACTTTGGACTGAAAACCACTGAAAGCTCAAATTCAGCCACAGTTTTCAGAGTTTTTGCATTCTGCCATGGAGCAGACAACAGAAAGCCATTTGTATATGGGACCCCCAAGGCTTTCCTAAGGCTCCCAGCTCTACAGCAGAAAGTCCCTTGCTTTTACCCAAGCATACAACCCAGGAATCCCAGAATACCTCTTTTCAAAGCAAACCAAACTGTATCCCAGAAGGCGGCTCTAGAGGCTCTAGGGACCCAGAGGAATGAAGTCTGAAGCCCTTGAACTCTCTCTTTAGCAGGTCACCTTGAAGATGCAAGACTTCCTGTCCTTGCTGAGTCCCTCAGAAATCCACACAGGATTCAACAGAAGTCTGCTGAACTTACAATGCTTAAATTAAAACATTCCAGGCTAATCTGACATCTTCTCAGAAAACGTCTGTCCAGCCCTTTAGCATCCCGCAATACATCTGTTTATTCAGGTCCATGGAGAGAAATACAGCCTTGTTGCTAAACTTCCATACTCTGCTCTCGTTTGATCTACACATGCTTACTCCATCGGTTTCAGTGCTTACTCCATAGGTCCCTCCCTGGATGACAGTATGGCTGACAGAAGATGAAGGAAAGCAAGAGAAGGCCGCGTTAAACGTACTGGGTGTTGTACCTACCTTCACAGCTAAGCCCAGTTTGATCCAGTGAGAATCCACGTTGACACTCACAAACAAAACTTCCTGGTGTATTCTGGCAAATGCCCTTTGCCCCACATAAATTGATTTCAGTGGCACACTCATTATTATCTGAAGGAAACCAAAGCCTGAGTGTTATTTTTTATTCCTTGTTGTGAAGATGATCATTTAGCAACGCTAACAATGAACAGTTTGTGACAAGAGGTAAAGAAACATCACTAACGTAGCTGTCTTACCGCCCTCTCCATTCTTCACTTTGCACGACAGGAGAGCTGACATCACCTCCTTTCTAATTCGAAAATACTAACAACAGCTACGGGAAGGGAAACTCCTTTTCTTCACCAAGAATATGGAGTTTGATGTCCTAGTCTTCAAACACCCCCAAATTCACACCAATACCACAGGATTACCAGACTGCCACAAGCAATATCCAGCTTGCAGAGAAGAAAGAGTGTTTTGCATTAAGTGGTTTTCTTTAACATTTTCAGAGACATAATGTGTATGCATTATAGGACAACTGCAGAAATGTACGTTTCATGCTTATTGTTTCAAGAAGCCTTGCCATAATCTCTAATGTGGGTCCTGCAATGAGCTACAAGAACAGAAATGTAACATTTTTTTGCTCACTGGGTAAGAAAGGGTAAGGCAAGAATTATAATCTGGTGCTTTTATAGTCTGGTTCTTGCAAGTGCAAAATTCGAAGACAGATTATGAAAACAAGGGAATGTAGGAGGGAGGACCTCTTTGCATCTTCTGTACTGGTACGACTGGGATCAGAACCTGGCCTATGCTTCCATTTGGTTTCTCAGGAACCTGATTTCACCTACTTGCTACTTTTCTTCTGCAATAAGCGTCAGTAACAAATCCCAAATCCACATCTATATTCCCACATCACTTACCAATGCAGGCTGTATGGTGCTGAGTGAATCCAGGAGGACATTTACAAGTGAAACCCCCAATAGTGTTGACGCAAAGGAACTGGCAGTTATGCTGCTTTGTTGCACATTCATCAAGATCTAAAAAAACCCAAGAAAAGGTCTTTCAGTTATGTTCCCTGTGTAGGATCTGACAGTTCAGCTGGACTTAGAAGTGACTGCAAATAAATAATGTATCAAATAAAACCTTTTGAATCTATGTCTCATTCTCCACGCTGGCTTCCTGCTCCTGTCACACAAAGCCCATGTGTAATGAATGGGCCTTTGGAGCTACACTTGTGTCCATGCTGATGCTGGATTACAGACACCACTCTCTCTGTCTGCAAGGCACTGTTGCATAATAAATGCCTGTTCTTACCACAGCCAATAAACAGAGAGTCACCATCTTCATGAGAAGTAGTGGCAGACTGCAAAATGGTATTGCACTGAAGCAGGCTGTTACTCCAATGACAAAGTCCACTGCTATTTCCCATGCCAAGTTTGGAACTGCTGCTCTAACTTGTGCAGTTTCACCAAGATACATAAATAAATGAAATTATAATGAACACTTCAAAGTCTCTCCTGCACTGCTGTCCGATATTCAGTGTATGGTGTGCTTCCCTCCCTTCTCCGGGTGAAAATGACCTGACCTAACCACTTTTTCTTTAAGCGACCTGGCCTAACCACTCCTTTCACAACATTCAGCATGCTGCAGAGGTGGTAGGTTAAAACTCTGGTGATGCTGGACAATGCCCTGCCATGCTCATCTTTGCATCCATTAAGATAAATTTATCACTGAATTTATAAATCAACATGCTTACAAAAATAAGACTGATCATATATACTATCGGTTACAAAGTCTTTTAAGATTAGCTGCCATCAGCCTGCAGAAATTCCTGAGGATCTACTGTTCATCCAGATTATGAAAGAACTTACTGGAACACCAGCTCCATCCTGTGCAGGACACTTCTACTGTCTTTAGTGGAAATAATTGCATGAATCAAGGGGTCAGATTTATATCATTTGCATGTCCTTGGATTGGTATTCGCCTGTGAAACACTGAGTTTCTGCAGTAAATTAGTTCCTTGATTTTTACCTTTGCAGCTTCTCCCATCCTCTTGCAGGATGTACCCTTTTGGACACGAACACTGGAAGCTCCCCTCTGTGTTCTTGCAGATGAAATTGCAAGGTTTTGGGGACTCATTACATTCATTCAGATCTAGAAGCAAAATCAGATACTTAGTGTTGATAACTAAGATTTGTGATAAATGTTTTTCAAAATGCTCAGGAGATATCAGAAGGAAATAAAAATCCCCAAAGCATTCTAATGAATGAAATTTTATTTTCTAATTTTTCAAAATCTTTGTATTTCCTTCTTCAAGTCATCTCTTAGTAACAAACTTTATATACATACACTGTACTGAGAAATATACCTATGCAAATAGTGCCGGTTATATCTGTAGTATAGCCAAGGTTGCAATGACAACGGTAAGATCCTCTCTCATTGATGCATTCCCCATTACGACAGACATCATGAATAACCTTGCACTCGTCAATATCTGCAATTAAATGAGAGTTAGTTCACAATGGAACAAGAACTGAATTTATACAGCTTCAATAGATTCTTGTGACCTGACAAAAATCCTACACCCTACATAGAACAAAAAAAAATTACATAAAATAATGAAATATTGCACAGATTAAGGAGAAGTAATAAGTGGAAAAATACGGAATGGTACATTAATCTAACTTTCAAATGCAACGAATGAGTCTTAAGTGGAAGTGAACAACTGGAGCTGATCATATATTAGCCTCCATAAATCAAACAACACTTTGCTTTCATGTACACAAATAGCTCTTAATCACTACCTACAACACGCTCAAATGTTGAGAGTGCAAATTCCCATTCGAGCACATGTCAATCAACCAGCATGCAAAATAAGTATCTGCCAAGTTGGCATGGATGCCTCGTCATCCCGGGCCTTTGGCTATGCACCCTCCTCCCCGAGGTCTGTACTCTCTCAACATGAGAACTCTCCGAAAATTTTGACTGATATCCAAAACCATTTAGGACCTCACAGTGTTCAAGTATGCAAGAAGCGAGTTTATAATTTATCACTTAATTTGGCATTGTGTAAGAGAGCCTTTAATAGAAGAGTCAGTACCTGCTCCGTTAGACATGTATCCTCGGCCATGAGGGCAAAGTTTCTTGAAAGCCACAGTGCCTGGGAAGGGGCAGACCTCGCAGTTTTGCCCCCAGCCTCGGCCACCATCACAGCAGCATTCAGACTTGGTGACAGAGTTCCTGTTGCTTGATCCAATTTGACACATACTTTGTAAGACTTCAGTGAAGCAGTAGCCCTCCCTGTTGTCTGGAAAACAAATTATGCATCACAGAGAATCCTAATGGTGACGACCTCCAGAGGGTCAATGAGATATTATGAATTTAGTCAGAAATATAAAAGAAAGGGCATACTTCACCCTGGGACTGTGGAACTGTGAGTGAAAGACTACCAGCAGTAAGAAAAAGAGCACAACGTCTGAGGGAAACAAAGAAGACAGGAAATTTAGCAAAAGGTGGAAGACAAGTTACATTATGCTTATAAAAATATGTTTCTGTTTAAACCCAGAGAAAAAGGATTGGCTGAAAATCAGGACCAAAGATAAGGCAGAGCAATTCCTGGCTGACTGAAACCACCAAATAGTCAGCTTCCACAGCGAGTCAACCCAACCGGCCTGACTGAAGCAGGCACGGGGACAGCATGGGAAGAACGAACTTGCAGCAGGGCACCTACTTACAAAGGCCCCTTCCCGCAGGCATGTAAATTCAACAGCATGTTTATTCACTATATATTTCTAAGGTTAATTCCAATCACAATTTCTGCTATGAAAGCGACAGTTCATTGGGATGTTAGTGTGCAACTTACCGAGGCATTCGTTCTGGGTGTCACTGGCCGTGAATCCCTCGTTGCATTCACATCTGTAACTTCCCACTGTGTTTACACAACGACCATTCTCGCAGATCCCAGGTTTGGTCTGACATTCATTCTCATCTGTGTTTTTGAAATGGTATGACAAAAAATCAAGTCCATTACTGGCTTAATGCACATTAGAGAAGTCTGTATGGAGTTCTTAAGCTGTGCATTCTGTCTGGTTAAACTTGCATAAGTTTTTCATTTTTTTTTTAAAACAAAACCTCAGTTTTTCAGTTTTCAGAGGAGAGATACCATATAGCTCACAATATCATATATTTTGTTACTACATTTTTCTCTGCAATATATTCCTCACTGGTTTTCAAAATTTTTCATAACTACAGCTGCACTTCTGAATGCCATCCAAAGTTTAAAAATGATTCAGATCTGCTCTCATTCATGCTAACAGAGATGAACTAGCTCACAGCAATGGGCCCAATCTCTGCTTTTCTCAGTTAAGAGCAATTCAGCAGCAGCAGTACAAACTGATTGTAAAGACAACCACATCCAGATTTTCTACTTACTGCCCACATGTGTGCACACCTGAACAGCAAAGCACAGTGCGTATAGCACTGGTAGATCCGTTATACAGGTAGTTGTGTAATTCTTCCCCTGAGTTCCTCAACACTTTGTTAAATCCAAAATTTTCTGCTCTGCTGAGGAGCTGTGTGTTTCAAGAGCTTCAACGCTTCAGTGTCACTTACCTATACAGCCTTCCCCATCTGGTCTGCGCTGATAACCTGGTCCACAGATACACATATAGGTGCCAATTAGGTTTTTGCACTCCATCTGTTTTGAGTCACAGTCGTGAATTCCTTCTTCACACTCATTCTGATCTAAAACACAAGGTTTAGACTTCATTACACAGACAGACAATCCTGAAAATTCACAATAGTAAATTCTGACTTTGGAATTTCAATCGTAATCGAACTATACATGCTTTTATTGTGCTAAACTAACCGTAAGATATACTAGCCTAAAGCAAATTGATTTCTCCCAAATGCCCATTTTCAGGGCAAGACAAAACTGTATCATCTGATATGACCTCACTTTATGCAGATGTGTAAGTTTATGGGCAGGACAGGTCTAATACAACCAACTGCATAATGCAAACCACAGAATTTCATCCCAAATTCTTTCTGACTCAGTTACTTCCTGGGATTAAAACTCTGGCCCAATAGCGCAGTGAGTCAGAGCCCTACCCTTGCAGGAACTTGAAATCATTATCTCACAACCATGAGAGTCTGGTAGGAGCTTTACCTCTGCACATGCGCCGGTCCTCTCGCAGAACATACCCTGCGGGGCACTTGCATTCGTAGGATCCAAAGGTGTTCACGCAGCGGAAAGCACAGAGCAGAGGGTTCTGAATGCATTCATTGACATCTGGATTTGGAGCGACAAAGACCACGGGGGAAGTGAAACATGCTTTTGTAAAACTCAGCCAACTTGAGTGCGCATGGTTTAGATACAGCAATACCACAGATCCCAGGTTACTGAGGGCTAAATCTTAATAGTTGGGGACCAATGGTTCTACTCATTATGGATTTCTGTATAAGAGCAGGCCGAGACATGCCAGGATGTTTGCACAGCTACCTGAAGTTTCAGTATCTTCACCAGCAAGCAGCCAATGAAAAAAATCCATGCTGCCAAAAGAGCGTCTCAGTTCAAACTGTATCCTAGGGTCAGTTTTTATGATTGGTCCTTTTTAAATTCCAGCTTCTTCATAAAATGAATTCCGTAAAACAATATCCTTACTAGAAACACTATTTTGAAGTGCATTTACATACACTCTGGGCTACTTGAGTAATTACTGCTGTATAACGATGTTTATGCACTCTGCTAACTCCTCCTCTGCAATTTGAGCTTTTCACCCAAATTCCACAGGGAAGTCAATGAAGCTCTAACTGTATATAAAACTAACGCAAGCTGATGCAAAAATAGAAGCATTCTTTTATATGGGCTTGCAAACAAATAGATTGTGGCAGATAATTTAAGAACAGCTGTGTCAGGTCAGAAGAGAGTGTCAAAATGTCCTAGGACATTCTCCTCTCTGTGGTTGAAACAGGAGGAGACGAGTATTAAAACCCCCATACCATGTATGCAGAGATCCTTCCCCTAACACAGCCTCTCAGTTTTAAGGACTTCCACAGCCAAAAGCCACAACCAAACTATCAAACTTAATTTCCACTGATAGGTTCCCACACAAATTTGTACAATCTGCTTCTGGGTCAGTTTATACTTGTGGCCTCACTAACATTCTGCAGCAAAGAGCTTCACAACTTAAGTAAGTACTATGCATATAAAAATGTTTGCTTGGGTCTGTCTAACATGTTTCTTCTACTTCTGGTACCTTTACCACTTGTGGCTTTATAAATTGAAATCACGTATGTCTTTAGTTTTCCACACTGAAAAATTCTAGTCCAATTAATTTTCTGCATGTCTCTTCAATAACTCTGATCTTCCTTACTCCTCCCTTCTTTGTGCATTTTCAAATTTTTATTTTTGAAATGAGACACCAAAGCATGAAAAATATTCAACCTAGGGTTACCATGGTAAATGTCTAGTACTGTATTTATATTTTCTGGTTTGTTCCCTAACAAACTCAAGCAGCCCGTTTTCTCTTTTCATCCTCCACAGTGACCTTCTTCACCCAAGGGTCCCCTAGTCGGTAAGCAAAACCCATACACACAATAAGCAGCATTTCTGGGAACTGTTCTGGACAGAGCGTACCCAAACATGCTCCTCTCTGGGCGGTTCCTTTGCAGATACTGCCTGAAAACCTGTTCACCCAACCTTCAGTTAGAAACAGTTACCACGGCTCCTTCATACAGGAAGAAGGAACCTATTTTTCCATTTCAGATAAAGATGCATTGTTCCAAATGTCTGTATTTCTCTTTTTCAGCTGCTTTACGCCCCTCGCTTGTTTCCAAAATCAGAAAACTGTTTCAGCACACAACTACAGTGACAGTCCTTAACACATGGAGTCTCACCTTCACAGGTCATCATCGGTCCAGGCTCAAATCCCTCAACGCAGGTGCATTCAAATCCTCCCACCACATTCCTGCAAGTTCCATTTCCACATGGGTTTCCAACAGCACATTCATCAGTATCTGCAAGCAGTTAAATTAAGGCAAGACTACGTGGTTACACTCAACTAAAAAGGTATAAAAACTACACTGCTGATGTACAACCAAAAAAATACAAAAATACAAAACCCAAGACCTCATTTAAATTACTGATTTAGAGTCATAGACTCCTAGCATAATTTGGGATAGCTATAAAGGTTTTCTGGGTCAAACAGCCACAGCAAGACCAACTTGGAGCCAATTGCTAAGGCTCTGCCCTGGCAGATTTTAAGCACCAGTGGGGATGGAGATTCCACGACATTAGAATAGTATAACCCCATTATTCCTTAATGCCATACTTAGCAATGCAGGGGTTTCTTTAAAATGGAAGATGAAACAGCTGTACTTACCTACACATTGAGCTCCTTGTAGGATGTAACCATACGGACATTCACAGCGGAAAGACCCATCTGTGTTGATACACTGCCCAAATTTACAGTTATCTGGATCTAGGCACTCATCCACATCTTAACCAGAAATACAAACAACACAGTAAGTGCAACTGATTTCATGTGGTTTTAGACTTCTTTCAAAGGACAGGTGTTGTTCTGGCAATAAATATTCCTAAAATCACAAAAAAATACTAAAATCTGAATTTTGATATATTAGGATGAGGGTACGGAATTTTTCTTGCAGGCCAGCTTTCAGGATGCAGAAAAGAAACTGATTCTACACGTCAGATAAAAAACCTCTCTGGGACCACAGGGAGAGTAGCAGATATGAAAAGCAGTAGTCATCCAGTGCTCCTTAAATGAAAACTTCTACCAATGAGGCTGAAGTGCTGTTTGTCTTGGGAGAGAACAGAACGTACTGAAGGGATCTGGGAAACTGTGGTTTGCACTTCTGGAGGATTAAAACCATTTACTGTAAACAGGCTACATATACTGTATAAGAAAAGACAAGCATGCTATGTGATCCATTCTCTAGATCCTACACAAGTTTCCTAGCAAGTCTACTCAGCATAAATTAAAAAGCCAAATACAATACTCTAAAAGAAGTTTATTTCTGATATATGAGATATTCAAGCTTTAATTTAAACTTGGTAGGAATAATTGGAAAAAAAAAAATCTGTATATAAGTTTCCACAATTCGTGGCTTTTGGAAATAGTTGCAGAGGCGTTATTCTCTATTGAAAGGGAGAATGGCTTACGGGTAGAAGACAGCACACTGATGCAACAACGGCATCGTGCAGCGTGGGCACTTACCCAGTCTTGCATCACCAGGTCCAACAAGGATGCCAATTCCAAATGGACAAATCTGTCTGAATGCCTCTGTAAGAAAAAAAAAAAAAAAAGTAAAAAAATCAAACTATGTGTTAAATTCTATCTTGGTATTCAGCATTACTCATGAGCCACAAAAGTAACCGCTGATACCAATTCATCTTCCTCATGATCAGGTCTAGAAATATAGTATGTTAATGTATAAACTTATAATTTAATCTTACACTCATGTAAAAAATGTATGCTCTCTTGACATTTCATCTGATCTCCTGTATGCAAATATGTAAAATCCTGTGAATAATTAACATTATGTACTTTCCTTTAAGGAGCAAATAAATACAGTACTTCCATTTTAGAAGTATCAATACTAGTGACAGCATTCTTTTTTGTTGTTAATGAAACATTTCCTAAATTTTCTGAAGATGACACAATTTAATCTGTAGTCACCATGGCCCTTAAAGCATGCCCATCTCTAGTTACAGAATAAGTAATAATTTTATTATAGGTAAACTGAGAGTAAAATTTCTGGGCTCAGCTTAGAATGAAGTCACCACTCAGTTTCCAAATCCACCATGTTTTTGGTGTGACTTTTGAAGATGTAAATATGATGCAAGTCTTTTGAGAACAAGAAATTCTCTATTTTTTGTCACAGGAAGTATGTACTCCCTTATCTGTGCAATTCATCTGACATATTCTTGGCAATAGAATAAATAAGAAATCCTAGATTTCCATTCTGGTGGACCAAAATGCAATATGGATGAATACCATTATAAAGGACCTTCAGCTTCACAAACTCCTCTAACTTTGGGTCTGACACACACACACAAAAAATACAAGCCTTGCAACTGAAACTAAGCTTCCACCTCTCCCCTCTAAATTGTATCTTGAGCAGATGGATGGACACAGGACTGGAATTCTAACCATCTCAAGATGCTGCTGAGCATATTCTCTACTAACCGTGCTCAGAACATCACAGAACCCTTGACAAGATTTTACTTTTTCTTTTGCAAATTCAGTAGGCTGCAAAGAGGTTTAGAGTGCAGCAGTATAATACAGTCAGACATAACAAACGTTACCCTTTCTTTAGTTGAACTGCATTAGCTGATCTTTGCTGAGGTTGAACAAAATAGAACTAAATGTAGCTGCACGCCTGCACTGAAAGTAAGAAAGTGTCTTGACGTACTGCCAGGCTCTGAATGGGAAACTCAGCCCTACGCAGCTGGGCAGCACAAAACCCGCCTGTTGCTCAAGCCTTCAGAAGGAGACTCAGGTGGCACATGTGCTTGAGCTTACCAGCCTCCATTCAGATAGCATACGATGGAGACCATGCGTGAAATATTTTTTTTTTCCCCAAAAGAATCAATTCCACTATCTGTGATACGCTGAGACAGAAATTTCCCAGACTCAGATATGTTAAAGCTATTTCTTTTTTAGAAGATGAGAAAAATGGCCTTGATATAATCCTTTGCAAACAGTTTGGACTGTGAAAAATATATGTGCTGACACTTCAAGGAAATGCTGCGATGTATACCATGCTTTTCCAACTGACTTTGATTCAAACGCTCCAAGCAACGTAATGAAACAGGCACAGGCAATAAGCCTAGGAGGAGTATTGCAACTGGCACATCTGATTCTCTTTTCTTCCCTTGGCTTTTGTGAGGATTGTCTGCAAAACATCTACATGACTTATTAATGAAATGAACTGTATTAATATATTGCTGAAACCAGTAACGCTGTTAACCACATTTGTCAGCATGAATTAAAGTCTGTTCAGCAAGTTGTACCATGACGGTACAAAGGCCTGTTGACTTGCTCGATGCGCAGTTACTCAGTCTTACAACAGATACCAACAACGGAGAGTGTTCCTTTAGCAACAGTTCAGTGAGTGAGGCTTCAAGGCCTGTGTTTTGTCATTCCATGCTGGTTTTGCAAGTCATTCGTATTGATAAGACTGCAAAATTAGATAATTTTTTTTTAATAACAAAATGAAGTCACAAAATGTAACAGGGTTATTCAGATGTACATCTAGTTCCACTGTTGGTTTTTGTCTGTTTGCTTTTTTGTTTGGTTGTTTTTTAAATTAGATTTCATGTTTATGGTACCCCTTCCTACACTTATTTACAATCAGATGAATTCCATTTGTGTCTTGCAGGTATTTCCACTCAGAGCCTATCAAGGACGTACTTACTACTTTCTGCTTTCTGTATGTGACACCTCCAGAGCAAAATACTTGGCACCTAATCATGCTAACAAACCTAAAAGCAAACAAGGAATATGCTTGTGACTGGACTATGCAAGAAAAATGTTTTTTGAGACTGCAATGACAATTGTTAAGCAGAGGTTAAGCACCTCTGGAAAATAATTTTTCCTAATTTCTTCTTATAAGAATCCCAACCTTCTTTTAGTTCTGAGGTTATCATGACAGTAAGGTAACCTGGTCAGTAACGTACCATCTGCTTCCTCTGGGCAGAGTTCACAGGGATCTCCCCATCCCTGTCCCTTTAAGGCACAACAACACTCTTGTTTGGAGTGGTTTCGTGACTTCGGCACAGAACATTTTCCATCTTCGAATTTGGTAAAGCAGTAACTTACTCTCAGATCTGCATAGAGAAAAACTTGTTATGAGCAGTTGGGGTGACTTTGACACAGTTTTCACTTAAGAGTTGTTAATTGCAAAATTACAGGAGGCCCCTCTCAATAAAACACCCAACTTCCATTTGAGCGCATTAAGAAGGACCATTATTGTCTCTGGGGAAGATGTGAAGAGTGAGGGGAGCTCCTTACCCCAGTCCAGCAAAGCTATGGGATCGTGCCCTACTTCAGTCACGGAAAAGGAAGGCTTTTCCTCTTTTGTCCAGCAGAGATGGAAAAGCTGTACTGCCCTCTTAGACTCACTCCTCTTTGTAAAAAATGAATATTGGCTTGACTTGTTTGTATTCCGTTATTAGGACGAACCACTTGAGTCAAGAGATTTTAATCAACTTGTAATGATAATACCATGTAGTGTTAAAATGAGAGGCAATTTCCAATAGCACTGTCCTTCTTCCCTCTCCCCTGAGGTACACATAAAGAAAACTGTCGCAGTGACTTTTTACTCCCTTAAGCTGGATAACCAGGATGCTGGAGCAGAGCTGAGATCACAGACCACAAGCATCCAGCAGGCAGAGAGCTGGCAGCTCCCTGACTTGGCAGGCGGACAGCAACAGGGCAGTTGTGGAAGCAGCTGCTCATCCAGTTTTCCGGCTGCAGCATCAATGCTGGGCAACATCCAGATTTTACAAAATTCCTAGGTAATGGGAAGTTTTAAACAAAACTCTGTTTGGCCTGAGATACTTGGAAAAAAAACCCCCAGTCTTCTCCACGGGATGGGGAGAAGCCCACCTGAAGTTCATACACACAAGTGTGCACTTTCTTCTGCCATTACGTGTGAAACAGTGGTCTGTTTTCATAAAGGAGAAGATTAAGCTGCGTTCTTTTTTATAGTTTTCTTGGGGGAAGGGTTATGATTTTTTTCCTTACCTGAAGAGGACAACACCCTCAGACTGAAGAAACTTCATTTATATGAGCTACAAAAGCACAGCCACAACAGCCGTGCTGCCTTCTTGAAGTTCAGTAAAGTAACTGTGCCAAATTGCATGGTGGTTTGAAGACTTGGATGAACGTTTACTGCAGGTTGGATTCATTTTTACCAAAACCACAGTTTCATTTAGCCCACTGTGAAGAACTCACTATGGTGTCAACAAGCATCACCGTTCTGTGCCAAGCATAACTACAGAGGTCCTTATAAAGGTCTTACTCGTCAGTGGTTCCCACTGTGCACACTACGTATCGGACATTTAATGATGTATCTATTTAATAATTCCCAAAGTTTTTAAAATATCTCACTCTCTAATTTGCTGTACTTGTTCTTTATCCACAAAACAAACTAACCTGTGGCTTTTCATTAGTAGATCTTCGGCTTTTAGCATCTGATCTCTGTCTTAGTGCCCATGTTTAGGCTCTGAACAGTGTAAGTGGTAATTTAGAAGCCAAAAGACGCTTCAGACTTTTCTAAGTAGGTGGGTGCTTATTGTCCCCACAACACTGCAATTTTTTTCCATTGATCTTTTACCCACCCACACATTTGTGGAGAAGAATAGCATATAACAAGTGTTATGGTGAATTTGATAAGTGCTAAGAACAACTTTATTGCTGGAAATGCTGCCATTAGCACTGCACTGCAGTAGTTGCCTGCCTGCATTCGTGCTCCATCTCCGTGTCAGACATATCAGAGTCTATACAGAGTCCAGGTACCCTCAACATTTCTTCCAGGGGTGCAAGAAAGGGCTACAGGACAACATAATTTCCTCGCTTAACCTGGTGCATTTAACATTATCTTTGCCCCTTTTATTGCAATGCTTCCTTTAATGACAAACAGATGTTAGGGCAAGACAGAACCTGGCCCCAGCTACAGAACTATCACGTTTTCCTTGTGAAAAACACTGTTTGAGTCCAGAGCCTCCTTGTTATATTAGAAACAGGCAGGAATAAGGTTTTTATAAGACAGTAAACAAATTCCGAAATGCCAGAAAACAGGAATGAACTTACCTTGGCATCGCCTCCCTGTGGAAGACAACACAAACCCTTCTGGACACAGACATTTGAAACTGCCTGGAGTGTTGCTGCATGTGCCCAGGGCACAAATTTCTGGCTGTTCCACACACTCATCAATGTCTGTAAGAAAAGCAATTAAAGAGGTGAGAAATAAAAATGTTTGCACTGGCAGCTGTACTACATAAAATGTAACCTTACATCATCACTGATATCTAACAGATTTGAAAAACAAAAAGGAAGAGACAGAAAGAGGAACAAGAAATCCAGGTGCAAAATCTAGGGTTAGTTTTTAAATCCTCATGCAGTAGGCAAACCCCAGCAAAGTACCATCAACCAAACAGCCTGGGATTAGATTTTTCTTGGGATCAGATCAGGTAGTTCTGGTTCAAACAAAACTTGGTGAGACTTCTGGGAAGTGACTTACCAGTGGCTACAGTTCAGAACTGTACACTGCCACAAAAGACTAAACATTACTCACCATTTAGATGCAGAGGAAAGTGGTAACAACTGTGAGTAGCTAGGACAGAGGCAGAAGGAGGGTTGTTCTGTACACACCTTCACATTTGTCATTCTGCAGGACATATCCAGGAGGACAGATACATCTGAACGACCCATCCAAGTTCTGACATGTGCCTGGTGAGCATTTTCCAGGATCCAGTGCGCACTCATTGACATCTAAAAGAAAAGAAAGACAATTTACTTGAGATAATTGCTGTTATCTCAATAAATCTGTGGCTGAGCCTGCTTTAATTTTGATTCCATCAAACTGACAGTGGAACTTCCCAGGAGCAAGAAAAGAGCCCTCTTCTCATCCTATTGGCATTGTTTTCTTCTGCTAGGTACAATGATGACAGTGTGACATTTCTCTCTGATCTCTTATACTGTTTACTAAGAGCAGGAATCCTCAAACTACAGCCCACGGGCTGGACAGGGCCCCCCAGGGTCCTCAATCCAGCCCCTGGTATTTACAGAACCCCCAACCCCCCTGCCGGGGGTTTGGGGGGGGAAACCGAGCAGCCGCAGATGACTGCCTGCCACTTCATCTGCGCGCCGGCCCCCTGGTTAAAAAGTTTGAGGACCCCTGACTAAAAGTATCTCCTCAAGGTTTGCTGCATGTTTCGTTCTGCCCTAAAAGAAAGCACTCACCAATACAAGTCCTTCCATCCAGAGCCACCTCATAGCCATCATTGCAAAGACACTGGAAGGACCCAATCGTGTTCACACACTGACCATTCCTGCAGAGCATTCCGTTTCCACTTGCACACTCGTCCACATCTAAGAAAAATAACATTGTAAGAGATAAAAGGAACACCTGCAACAAGTGAAATTGGGAAGGTGAGACTTCTGTTTCCACTACATTGGTACAATAACTGATAGTACATAAATATCCTCTGCTTCAAAAGCAAGTGAGGGGAAAATACCACTATTGATCTATGCTGTAAAATTGTCAAAGCAAGAGTAAAAAAATCAGAGTGGCACATATCACATGCAAACATTTAAGGGGCTATAGAAAAGTATGGAGTGCATAATCAAAGAAGCCTCTTCAGACTAAGAAATTGTTTTTTGTCTTTAATCATGCAGACCATGAAAGGTGTGACCCTAACTCAATGGAGAAGATGGTACTAACTGTACATTCATTAGAAGTAGAAAGTCTTAGAAACACGTAACTGGTCTCAGCACTCCTTACCTATGCAGTCATTGTTGTGTGAGAGGATGAACCCCAAATTGCAGCGGCAGTTGAAAGAGCCAATGGTGTTTCTGCAGGTTCCGTTGCCGCAGGCATCTCTCTCACACTCGTTAATATCTACAAAGCAGAAATAAAATAAGCAGCAAGAGTTTTAATCACTGATGGGGAAAGGAAAGTCTTCAGCTATCCTGCAGGCAAAAGAAATAATCCACTGCCAACAGACTGAACAGAAGAATTGTTTGTCCCCAAAAGACGATTTTACGTAGGTTTATACACTTGATATCAACACCTACAAAAATAATCAAGGGTCCAACAATCATTTATCTTACTGTGGCTCCCATCTCACCCTTCCCAAAGGATATCTAAGCTATCTTTATCATAAATGTTCTGAAATCTCATCTTGCTCAGACAGCAGACACCACACTAACAGCTGCAAATGGGTTAAACACAGAATCTCCTTCTTTATTAAGATGACTCTGTTTCTGAAAAGGGCACTTCTCTGGCAAGAAGTACACCCTTCACTTAGTCTGTTAACAAGCAGGCTGTGTACGATTGCTGCATTGCAATATTCATCTACTAAATTTCTTGCCTAAAGTAATAAATCAGACAAGATGCTTCAGAAAATTCTAAGAATAGAACATTTTCCTGAAAAACAACAGTATTAGCAGTTTATTAGACAGGCTATATTTTTTTAAAGGTTCACTTTAATGAGATGTTCTTCATTCATTATCAACTTGTTATCATCTCTAATTGCCAGCTATGGTGGTTTTGCACCTTTGCCTGGTGGTAAATGGCTCACAATCTCAGTTCTATGAGACCTATGCAACACCTATGACAAAGAGGATAGGCTTCATAACTATCTCAATGGAAGTCTAAGTACAGCTTAATTTGATATACTTGCCTATACACATTGTTCTGTCATCATTGGTCTTGAATCCATTGTGACAAATGCAGTAGAAACTTCCAACAGTATCAATACACTGCCCGTGGCTGCAGATGTTGGGAATTTCTTGACATTCATTCCGATCTGAAAACACAAAGGTACCATGAAAGTTAAGGCTTCGAAACTGCAGGGCTGGAAAGATGTATTAGCAGCAACCATGACAGTCAGAATCCAGTGCACAGCCCTAATTTAAAATCTTATTTTTAATTTATTAATGATGAAACTATTACTAAGTAAATGTCAGAAAAGGGGCTGTTTGCTTGTAAATTACCCTCTTCAATATCTGTGGAGCTGAAAAAAACCTAGCGTAAAAATGGTATTTACCGAACACAAATTCTTGCTACAGGGAAAAGCATATCGCCTGGATTTTGAAAAGTAGAATTACCGACATGAAATTGTATAGGGAGATTTCTGAGTGCTCTACATTGACTGCAACAGATACAAAAGCCACATATAAATCACAGTTTCTATTCTTCTCATGAAAGCCGCTACTTGCTTTTAGCTATGCTTGATTATAGCACAAATTGCTTGATTAACTCACAGAAATCATACAAAACAGAAAGGGAGATGAATCCCGCACTTTTCTCACTCAGCTTACAGAGAGATAAAATGCATTGTAGATTTATCTACTCATTATGCAGTGATAAAATGGGACATGTATACATATGTGTTGTAGCATCCATGCCTCATGCAATGTGATGATCCTGTAAACCAGACAAAGCTCAGTCAGCAAGAAGAATTACTGCTATATGGAGTCTGAAAATACTTCGCCAACAGCAGCAAACACCCAACTGCATAATTCTGCAGGGAGCGCTAGGGAAAGGGAAAGCTATCCTGCCAGCATGTGCTATGCTGCCTGACAATCGCAGGGCATCCATCACACTTGTCCAACAGCTGACTGCCTCCTGCTACTCTTGTTATCAATGCTTTCAGGCAGAATTCAGGATCCTATCAATAGTGAATGAAACAAAATTTTGAAGAATGGAATGTTTGCTGTCCAGCACATTTTTTTCCCCCATGACAAATCAGAAACATGAATCAAATGACGCCCTTCTGTTGACCTCATCACCAACAAGAGCTGGTTTCATTCAATATGCTTCCTGACACTCTGTCTGCAGCAGCTCCAAAAACGAGAACTGAGGTGCTGCCATAAGCTTGCATTAGAATCGATTAGATTTTAGCATTCATTAATTTTCTTTTTAAATGCAACCTAAGCAAAGCGACTGCAGTTTCTTACCAAACCACCCCCAGGTCACTGCAAAACTAAGAGTCAAGTAGTTCCTAATTGCAAAGAAATTAATGTATTACATCTTGTCTCCCTGCCTCTGCTGCCACTTCTCTACACTCTAGCTGGCATATGGACAATTTTGATTGCCCCCATCCCCAGGATTACCATGCATCAGCTGGGGCCGCAAGTAATTTTGGATGTCTGTTCACTGAGGACCAAGCTCTCCCAATGCTATTAATGATACTGCTGCTAATTAGAGTCTAAAGAAGGCAGAACGGAAACCAGTGCTGGATAATGTGCTTCTTAAGAACTCTTAACCTTCACAGCTCAGGAGAGCAGAGATGAAAGAAAAATTGTGATTCTCTCTTTGCTGCTGTATGGGCAAATGAATAGTGAATTAAAATCCCAGGGAAAAGTCACTTCTTTTGGGATAAACAGAGAACACTGTAACTTGTTAAAAAATTGGGAGGCAAAATTAAGTGCCAAAATGAGTTTATATGAAAAATTATTTATTATACCACAATAGATAGCACCAGTAGAATGGTATTTTCACAGTAAGATACATGCAGTACTCATAGTAAAAGTGGCTGTGATACATCAGTTTTGATTCAATAAACTACTGGGATATCATCATTTTCCATGTGGTAGCATGACTGATCCAATACAGCAAGATGCTCAGCACTCTTTGCTCTCAGCAGAGCTGTTGGAAATTTCCTCCCTTTGCTGAATCAAGTATTTTATCAACTGCTTTTATTTTGACTCTAATTGTGTAACTTTATTTTCACTAAATATAAAATAAGAGCAAAATACAGGGAAGTATTACTGTTGGTGCCAATTCATGTCTGGTATTGTAACCCATATCAGAACCTTCCCTGGCTCTTCCTGTACTGCTGTAACGAACCCATAACAACAACAATTACATTAGAACATATTGAATATTTACATGTGGCACTGCATAGCTTAACAAAACAAAGTTTTAGTTCTCATAGTAGCGTTCTGGTTGTCCCTACACCCTTTTCCCTTAAGGGTCACATGAAACAATGGAAAACTGCACTGTAGGGAAAAGTACACTTCCTAAAACTCAAGTACTCAGAAGCAAAAACCCAAGGAAAATGTTACCAGTTTCCGTTGTAATTATTATTTTGCTCAGAAATGTATATAATATTTACAGCTGCTTGGCCCACAGCAGTCTTTAAAAAAATCTCTGTGATTCTTCAAGTAATCAAGATAACATGAATGCCCCTCTGGACTACGATATTATAAGAAAAAGCACATAGATTAGAGAACTGCAGTCCCACTCAGTATTTAAAAATAATGTTCAGAGGCTTGTTCAAATCCACATAAAAGTTAGGAAGTTTAACAATAAGCTTTTTAAGTTAGTTAGTGCATATGGGCTAGCAGATAAGTTCATGTTATCAGCAGAGACCCCAGCAAGCAGTGAGCTATTTGTAAAAACACAAGTGGCAAATAAATTGCTAAAACAAATCTTAAAATTAAATTAAACAGCGAATTAAAATTAAAATCAAAGAATTTATGTAGAGGAAGGTCCCTGTCAGGACTGCAACTGAATTTTTAGCATCAGAAAATAGTTAGTCAAAAGGTAGTGAATCAACTGGTCTGCCTAGACACAACACAGGCTAAAGAAAAATATTTGCCAGTGGCTGGTGGGTTAAAATGGAAGACAAACATCTACTCAGGTGATTAACTCTCATTTATGCTTCTGTGGGATGGGCCCCCTAATCTTCCAGGAATGACCAGAGTGTTTATGGGATGCCTTAAAAGGCTTTAAGAAGAGGGTTCTTGGAGCCCAGGTCATGTCCTGGTATACCATCTTTCTGAAGAAAAGTTATGCTTTTTTAGTCTTCTTTTAAAAATCTACTACTTTTTGCAGAGCCTCACACAAACAAGCCAGAAGGACTCACCAGTGCAGCGGCCAGTTGATGTGAACCTGTAGCCAGGTTTACAGTCACAACGGTAGCTACCAGCTGTGTTGACACATTCTGCATTTTGCTGACACACTGGTCCATTTTGGCATTCATCAATATCTGTCAATACAAAAAGGGAATTTGATTGTTATGGTAAGCTGGCACTAGAAAGAAACTGACTTTGTTTTTAGCATAAAGAGTATTATCTTACGCAAACAGAGGAATTTCTTTCTAATCCTGAAAAAATAAATGTATTGATGAAAGTAGATTTTTGGTCACATTAGGTATCTCCTGAAATGATCCCAAACCCACATGGTCCATTTGTAAAATACACTCCTATTTAGAGAATTTATACCATGGTTTCCTGAAGGTGTTGAAAGGCCCATGAAAAGCCTGTTGCAACACTTCACTTGGGTGGATTTCAGTCTTAAGACTGTGATCAGAAAAAGTAAGCTGCTCTGTCTGCACAGATCTCCACTGGAGACTATGATGCTCTGTTATGATTAAGGGAGATCCTTGAGATCCCTATAGGATATTAGTAGCTTTCAGTGTAAACACCACCAAAAAATTTTAGGCAAAATTTTTTGTCCAATTTTCCTTACTTACGTGGCTGCAAAAAAATAGAACTTTATTTCCTTAGGAATGTAACTGTTTCAGTTAGAAGCAACATACGGAAGATGCTTTTATTTAAAGGTCTCAATACCTTGCTTGCAGCGCAGCACCATGCTGTCAGCAGGCATAACCCACACCGGAGAATTAAATCAATTCATACTGCCATCTTTGGTTTCTCCATTAAACTGACTAATACAATGTTAGGAAATGTTTAGATTGGGGAAAAAATGATCATGTGTTTATATTATTTACAGAAATCTTTGTTCCATTACAAAAAAATATCTTGGTTGGAATTAAAAAAAAATGTGCTCATGATCTGACTCAAAACTACTACTCTTTTCTTGGCTTTACTGTCAAATCTGAAAAACATTGTTTCTTCCCATGACTGCTGACTCACGCTCCTTCAAGGCCTCAGATTGTCTGATGGAAAATCTGGTATTTTCTATGCAAAAGAATTCAAAACGTCTGAATTGACACAGACTTATGACAATGATACCGGTATTTTCCCCTCATTGAGGATGATTTGCAAGTATATCAGATTTGCCAGTGTCTGAGTCGCCAGGTGGTGAAGGCCTGTTTCTCTGAATGAGATCAGCACTCTACCTTCGCAGATCAGTAGCTTGTCATTGTAGAAGAACCCCACAGGACACTCGCATCGGAAGCTGCCAACCATGTTTATACAGATCCCATTTTCACACACTCCAGGAATCTCTCTGCATTCATCAATATCTGCAAGAATAATTTTTTTTTAAAATACTTGTAAACAGCACTTCATGAAATCTGCTACAGAATATGTCCTTATGCATTTATCCTTAAGAGAATTATCAAATGTATAATGCTATCATCAGAATGTTCCCAACTGCAACAGACAGTGAGTCATTCCAAACTGGAAATGTAGGTATTTTCTGTTTTCTCAGGCTTCACTGTAGTGAAGATATATGCTGCCACATAGGAATGCAGAAGGTAGCACACATCCTTCCCCACGTCTCCCACCCACAGCCTTGATGAACATCCTCCTCCTCAGTGTTACAGTGAAGTTATTGGGAAGAGCCAGAGAGAACGTAACTGTCTTTGATTTAATACAGAAGAGCATGACTGAACACAAACACTCGTCAGAATTAGTTTTGCACAGTTTTACCCTTGTTAATCTGAAAAGACTTTCATGTTTTTATATAACAGTTTGAAAGTGCCAATGCCAGGTAACCTCTGAAGTGTTGCCAGCATGCTATTAATTAGATTGATGAAGCCAGGCAGCCAGGGTTTGCCAATGCTTTATATACACCAGGGTTAAGTAACTCATTTTGGCACAAAAAAACCCAGCTGCTATTACAATTACATGTCTTGCCTATTGGGTCTGTAAATTACACATCTTGAATAGTCTGACAACATAGAAGAGTTCAAAGTCCTCTCCAAAAACTGCCACATGCACTGATGTACACAATACAGAGGATATGGTGAGAAATTTTCAGCTAAAGTGATTTTCCATCAGATAATGTATTGTTTTTAATTTTGCTGCTGGATCAAACCTTTAATTTCCTACATTAGATTCTGTAATTCTGAGCCCTCTGATTATACAAGGGGTGAGTAAAAATAGAACTACTTCTATGTCTGAAACAACCATCTGGAGTAAATATATAGAACTTTAATCCAAACAGAAAAGTAACATCACGTAAGGACTGTAAGCAAATATTACAGGGTACATAAAGCTGTGTCCCTGCAGAGTGGGTGCTACCTTGTTCCTGTGCCCTGTGCCTACAGATGTAAGGGACAAAAGCAACTCCTGTGCAAAAGCAGCAGGTTGAGTGCTACAACTTAGTGAGACAGGCCAAGATCCCAAAGCAGCAGGGAAAGCCCGAGATCTGCACAGCATAAAGCTGCATGTGCATCAGTCTCACCACAGTGCTGCATGCACTGGGATGTACTGGTGACCTCTGCAGGGGGACAGCCCTTCTGCTTCAGTTGGCTTCTGAAGGTAGATTGCTCTATGACGCAGCAGGGCAGACAGAGCAGGCTGCAACACTCCTGGCACACACATCAGCTGCTACAAATGCAGCTTTTACCTACACAAGTTAGCACAATCCAAGGTCTCCCTGCCAGTGCTGATGTCCAATTAGCTTGAGTAGACTTGGCAACAATTTGGGCTAATGTTAATAGCTAGAAGGGGGAACTTTGCTTCTAAGAAATGACCTGGTAAACAATAAATACTGTACATTTCTGTAACTTCTTTAAAAATCATATTCCCCACTTTACTATAAATATTTCCATCTAACTAGGTGAACACTGCATCACAGCAACAGCCTAATGTTAAAGCACCTGATTATTGCCTATATGCTGCCTGTGTTTGCTACAGGGCACATTATCTGCTTCTTATTTGCATTTTTGTGTGAATAAAAACAAAAGGAAGTCCCATTAGGGATTTACTCAACTCCCTGTCTTAGAATTCCTCATTCTCTCCCTCTTTTTGTTTTGCAATTTGTTACTCACGATTCAAATGTTACACACAATAACATATGTGAGAAATATTCCAGCTGAGCAGAAAAAAGGATTTTTGTGTCAAACCAATACACAGGGGGACTGATGTGAAATGTCAGATTAAATCTCTGCTTTAGTTTGAGGGAAAGACTCCTAATTCCTCTCAGGCCAAATGCTAGTTGGCCTTACTCCCAGACCTCTTATTCTCAGTATCCGTGCCCTGCTCATGTAGGCCTGATTACAGTTTTTGGAGCTTTATGTTGTCTTGATTACAAGCAGCAATTATCATTGCTGCCAGCCAGGAGGAGCTAGGCAGAGAGTTTGCAGGCTCAGATTTAAATGGAGGGTTGAACTCCATTACACTGTTTAGTCGTTATTCCTCTCATGAAAAAAAAGTAATTGGGAAAACAAACCTTCCCTCTTCCCTGGGCAGAGATAGCATGGCACTTAGTTAAAAACAGAAATTACAACTCACCAACTGGTAATCCTGTATAAATGTCAATGAAGAAGCCAGGCCTTTGACTTCCACAGAGTGTGGAGAATTCATCTGCAGCAGGAAAACAAAGCAACAATTATAGTATTTGGAATTAATCAACAGTCAAAAAGTCATTACATCCTTTGCCCAAGAAAGTTAATCTCCTACTCTTTCAGCACCTGCAGGGCACACAGAGGTATGCAGACCCTTCCCCGAGGCTCACCATGTGATGTGCTTAACATGCACTTGGGTTCTCATTCAAAGGCCATTGAAATTAGCAAACACAAAGATGCAGAGGGCTTGGGACCACATCCCCATTTTGCTTTGCACATGCTCACCTCTGTGCCTTACAGTTTTTTCATACAAAGACCTGACTTCTAAAACCATGAACGGTTAAGTTGGAAGAGATTCAAATAAGTGTCTAGGAAGTTTGTTCTTGAAGCAAACCACCTTGAACCAGTGGTATGTCCTGGGCTCAACTCTGCGGTCTTACCCCGTGTGGAGGAGTCCTGTACGCCCATACAATTAGCACAGAAACTCCTACATTTTATGTTTAGCTGCTTGACACAGATCATTCTCAGAGGAGACCTCTGTAAACCCATGGCTACCACAAAGGCTCTTTGCGGTGATCAGCAGCTGAGGCACAGCACTGTAGACACCACATTTGCTGGAGCAATGGCAGTATTGCAATGGAGCAAAACCTTGGTCAGTGCCTCACCACCGGATCAACACGCATTTGCAGAGAGGCAGATTAACCAATACAGAGCATGAAGCCTCCCAGACAGGGAAACTGGCACAAAGGAGGCATGGCCCAGCAGCATGAACACAAGCCACTCAACATATGCCTTCATTGTGACTAGGGCCAGAAAAGTATTAATTCCTTCATTTTGGGCACACAAGCGCAGACAAGGATATTGTATCTCTAACAATGTTACACGCATTAATAATAATTCGGATGTTACCAAGGCCTTCAAATAGTTTTGCAATGCAAAAACATACCAGTGCTTGGGATAGGACACTGTTCACAAGGTTTATTCCACGCACGTCCAATATTGTAGGAACAGCAGCACATTTTCTTGGTCATATTAAAGAGCAGCTCACCATCACAGGTTTGATTGTCAGCATAGTAATTTCTGTAACACAGACTTCTTCTCATATCTGTGAAAGTGAAGAAAAACCCAGACCAATGCATTAGCAATTCTTATGGAAGATGATCTATCTGAAGGGTTTAGGAGATACCTCCTTCAAATATGTACTTTTTTGCCCCTGTCAAGGAGACGCTGCAGCACTGTAGAATACTACAGAAGAGCCTCTCCCTAGAAGAGTACTCTAAAAGTACGAGAAAGCAATAGAAATATTCAAGAGCAAGCAACACTGCTGTAACACTCATCAGACTTACCAAAGTATTCAAGTTGGGGCTTTGCCCAACACTGAAAACCATAAGCTAGTTTATGGTTCCCCCTCAGAACTGTACACAGCTTGTGACTTCATTCTGTGAAGTCTGAGTAACTTTAGCAGTGTTTCACATATAGAAGCTTTCAGGGCTGAAGTGAAACTTGTAAGAAAATACCAAATTAGAGGAGAAATTCTGATGAAGTACTGAAACATCTGCATTAAAAGTGATTTGCCTTGCTTTATTTAAAAAAATAATGAGAGAAGCTTGATCTTTCATTTAGTTAATTCTTGTATAACTCAATTCACAGAAATAGTTCTGATTTGTGCCCAGGAAAACCCTGCCCCAAACCACTAAGATAAGCTTGAAAAAAACCCAACAACCCATACCCATGCAGTTGTTTCCTCCATTAACTTGCATATAATCAGGAGGGCAGATGCACGTGTAGTTCCCAACAGTATTGTAACATGTGCCAGGTCCACAAATGCCAGGTGTATCACACTCATTCACATCTAGAAGAGAACAAAAAGGCAGTGAGTGGCCACAGAAGCTATCTCATTGTGCTTCTGAGAATGAGAATATCTCAGTAACACCTGAGGTAGGAAGGTACTGGTGGAGGAGAGCTGAAGGGGCTCTGAGCAAGGTCACGGTGGAGTGAAGCCCACAGAGGGAAGGAAGTGGTGGCACAGGTGGCCGCGGAAAGGCTGTCTATGATGTGACGAAGGGAACTCTGATATGTCTACCAGGTCAGAGACAGCAATTTGGGTTTTGCCCCTGTTGTACAAAAGTAGTATTTGAGGATCTCATCCATTCTGGATTCCCAGATCCGGACAAGAATCAAAGCTGTTCCCTGTGGAGAGCCCATCTCAATAAGCAATGATGCCAATACAGTCTGCCTTACTGGGGAAAATGAGTAACTTTCCCAACACAAGATGTCAGTCATGTTTACTTCATCAAGAGACTTTAACCTTTGTTTAAAAAAACCAAACCAAATCACCACCCCCAAAACACCCTAGTTCCTAAAACTTTAGAAGTATCTCACTAGCCTTACCATTTTGAAATATCTGTGACACACCATGAAGGAAAAATATAGCGGTAGATTTCCTCTTTAACATTTGTTGAGCTATGTAAGCACAATACGGATGAAGCACTTTGCTTCAGCGTTAATTTAGGATCTGAATCTTTTGTATTTCTGTCATGTTTGGCACGTCATAGGCACTATATAACAGTCTGGAAGGCTGAAGACAGCCTAGGCAATGGGAAATTAAGGACTTGATGGGGTTGCCTGAAGTTTTATATCCAGTACAATCTGACAGTTGCATGTAATGTGATGAACATGTACTAGTGAACATGCTAGTGGAAGGAGAATGTTTTGCAGTACACCCAGTGTTTTCAATTGGACATTGAGGTCAGCAGGAGAGAAAATAAGTAGTAGAAAAATGTCCTGGACACCCTGTAACCAGCTCAGCAGACTCATGGTGTAAGTTTGCTCTTTATCTGAGCGCTTATGCATTACCTATTACCAAACAGCTATTTTTTATAGCTGGTTAGTAAATTATGTTTTACTTAAATAAAAACTTTGGGGTTTTCTGGTTTTGATCAAAATCTGATCATTTTAAACAAAAATTTGCATATATTTCAACATAGTCAAGAAGGAATTTTCTCTCTCTCAACTGTTCCAATCTTCCCACCTTTAAGCTTTACAATGCTTAGTCTGGTTACACTCCTTTTCAAGGACAGACCAGTTCTTCTGCATATTGAACAGTCATCATTTTCTAAGAATAAAAGCAGACTGGTTAAGTGAAGGCTACCTACCATCACACACTCGGGTCTCTTCATTCAAATAGTACCCTGATGGACACTGACACTGGAAGCTACCAAACGTATTAATACATTTTCCTCCTTGGCAAAGTCCAGGCAGTTCTTGACATTCATCAATATCTGTTAAAACAAACCCGC
Organism: Falco rusticolus; assembly: GCF_015220075.1. Classification (NCBI taxonomy): domain Eukaryota; kingdom Metazoa; phylum Chordata; class Aves; order Falconiformes; family Falconidae; genus Falco; species Falco rusticolus. The sequence continues at coordinate 15,207,383 of NC_051193.1, read as the reverse complement.
AAGTTTCATTTATGCTTTCCTATGAAAAGCAACAGTCACTGAAGAGTTTCATAATTTTAGATGTGTAAATATAGGAAAATGTAAACATTACCTTCTAATATAACTGTAATAGGGTTTGGTCGGAATCCTTCCCCTCCAGGGCAAAGAACCTTATATTCAGCTGAAAATAAAATAGATTTATGAACCTAAATTAGTATAAACATTTTCAGCGCATTTTTTGAAATTATTTTTGAAAATTAATCAGATTATTACAGGTAATTTAAATGTAAAGTAACAAAGTAACCAGGTAAAAACATTAGGTTTTACTCTGTAACATCAACTGCTATTCCATTTCATAATGCAATTTCTTGTGTAACACCAAACTTGCTCAAAAATTATAATCTTCTGGCTAAATAATCTTTTTCAAAGATCAGAAAAGTTTTTGGTTGAGACCAGTGAAAAACTGTCCTCTGCATGTACACAAGAAATGACTACACTGAGGAGTTACCTGCCTAAATTAAAAAAAAAAAAAAATCCAACAAACACACTGTATTGTTGTGTTTAACCCAGGAAAGCTGGCTTACTTGTGTTCACAAGTGGGCAATGTTCACAGGGTACGCCCCAAGCTTTGCCCAGAGAGCAGCAACAGGAAGCCTTGGAAACACCCACTCCAATCTCATTGCTGCAGAAGGTGCCACCATTATCTCCACGAGTTTTAATGTCCAGGTAACAGTTGCCGGATCGTGTATCTATTCAGAATGCACATAAGAAACACATCTTATAAGAGGAAAACACAACGTATCTCAGGACGAGGGATACCTTCAGATGGCTCCCATTTCTTGTAGGACAGCCAAAGCAAGTAATTTGCATTGTCCAGGAGGGCCCAGCTTTTCCCACTTAGATAGGATGGTGGTGTCCCATTCCTTGGCTTTGTTGGACTTGTCACAAAATAGGGAATTTATTCAGCATGACCAAGGGCAGTTCAACCAGGCCCTTTCTCATTTTGATTCGCATTTTCACATGCACTTGTACATCCCTCCAGTTCTAGAAACTCACTGCCTTCTTCTCCTTGAGGTTAACAAGCATGAAAGCATCTACTAAAGTTAGGAATTTCAAATCCATTTGAATTTGAGGAGCATCCCTATGTCCTCTTAAACAAACAAACAAAAAAAATCAGAGGATTACTAAGCAGCTGGAGCCTAATACAAGAGCATTTCCATCAGTTGTGAAGCTGCACCTAGCCAAGCTGCGCTCAATGCTCCAAGAGCCTTGTGGCTTTATGCTGCAACTTCACCTGCCATCTTGGGGCCAGCTGGACTTTGGTTTAAGCTTGTTGAAATTTAAAATTGTCTCACGCCTGCTGTAAATTGTGGACAGCTGTAACAAGCCCCAAAGGTTGGGTTCTGGCAGCTGGGCACTGCTGGCCTGCTACATCACTCTGGACATATGCCCACTGCACTATTACAACCTCTAAGCCAGGGGCAGTGGGGTGGGAGCTGGAGAGCCTGTTCCAGCCCTTTTCTATGACCTGGGACATTATTCCTACTCCTGAACAGTTAGCCTTGCAGCCCCTCTGCACAACTTCACTTGTAAATAACATAAGGAACGGTCCCTTACCAACACATCCAACTCGGGTGGGATTCAGCTCAAAATCAGGAGGGCACTCACAGGTGTAACTACCAGCAGTATTGACACATGTGCCACTAATGCAGGTTGTGGGATCTGCGCATTCATTAACATCTGGGAAAAAAATAAAAGCAGACGGTAAGCAAATACTCAAGGACAGTGCAAACCATCAACGTATCAGGTATCATATGCTGACCACCATAAATCCATTAGTTAGGAGATACACTGATCTCCAGGAAGCTCTAAAAACCCATACATACACATTTGAGAACAGCAGTTTGAGATAAACTCATCATTTTGTGGGGAAACCAATCCATGAACTAAAATTCACATAAAGTACTAAAAGAAATGCTTAAGGGCAAAGTACACCACAAGGTCATAGCTTACCCTCCAGTACTGTGAATGGAAACTACAAGGTGCAACACATCTCTGGCTGGGAGATGCAGGCAGACAGAAGGGCTCTCACTGCTCTGTTTTCCCCCTTCTTCTCTTAAACCAATGGGATATCAGAGGTTGACAAAGAAGGGGAAAGAGTGTAGAAAAGGCAGGAAGGAGAATCCCATGTTATACAGCAGGGAAGTCCACATTTTCCGATATCCAGTCTGATTTGTATAGCTTTTTACAAGAATTTCCTACAGAGCTGACCATGACACTAGAAGAAAATTAAAAAGCATGTTGTTCAAAATTATATTTACCTGTGCAGTTACCACCACTTCGGTCCAACTCATAGCCCACTTCACACTCGCATCGGAAAAGTCCAGGGAGGTTATGACAAGTGCCGTAGACACAGATGTTAGGAAGTGAGCACTCATCAATATCTGATAGAGGAACAGAAAGGGAAAAATATGAGGTTTCCTTGTATTTTTAAGATATAGACAGAGAAATGCAAAAGGGTTCAGAAAACATGGATCTGGAAGCCAACTGCTTCTGCACACTGTGTAAGACCAGAAAAATAACATGCCAGATTTACGTATGGAGTCTAAGGAACCTAATCCATAACCTTGTTTCTGGGTAAAAGGCTCTTTCCAGTGTCTCTGGAAGCCATGCCAGAAACAATCTGAGCTTATTAGTGGGTTAATCTGGCAAGCAGCAAAATTAAACATGGCAGGAGACATCTTTTGAAAAATTCTAATCAGCAGTCATCTGCAGAAAGCTGGACATCAGCAAAGGAAAAGCTTCTGCCCAAAGGTGAACTTGATGCTCATTTTCAGGTTTCTGCATTTGACAGATCTGAGGTTTGGCAAGCAAAGCTCACTTTTGTGCCTTTTGTCCAAATCACTGCATCTGATTCAGTATCTACTGAACACTATACGCACTGCACCAAGAGCCACCAATCTGATAACAATAAAAAAGTGTGTGTTTACAAAGTACCTTAAAATGCTGCATTTAGAGTACGTATCTGGGACATCAAGGAAAGTCTGTTTTAGCAACAGGAACTAGGCTCTACATAAGCTATTTAAAGTTAGCTAAAAGGTTTGAAAGTAAATTGTTTCATGAAATATTATGAAACCTAATATTGTTTTAGTTTACCCAAAAATTCACTCTCATAAATTATTTCTCTTGGTAGATTACTAAAAAAAAATACACAGAACACTTTACAGGGGAAAAAAATTCTATTTATAGTGATGTACTTAAGAACTCCATCAAACACCAGTTACTATGAGTTATTAATATGTCAGATGATACGGCTGATTCTTCTTGACTGACTGATTAGCATTATATGAACTGCAGATTTCAAATGCTACGATCAAATATATGACCTTGAATCATGTAGGTAACATGTTTACTATTTGATTTTTGCGAATCTTTGCACATGCAAAACTCTTATGAACGAGTTGTAAACAGTTAACCGACAACTCACTTTCAAAACTGAATGCATACTCATGGGATGTTGGTGGGTTTTTTTTTTTTTGGCAGTCATACAAACTTTCTGCAAGGCTTCAAACTCTGCTTCTGCACCTCACAGAGGCCCTCAAAGCACGTTCACTGTACTAGCTACCAAATCAGTGTTTTTCAGCTTCATATACACTGAGACAAAGTAACAGCTTTTTCTGTTTAACTGTTATGAGTAAAATGAAGAACTGGGTACAACTGACCAAGATGAAATGGCAGCTGACAAGAGTATCTCGTAAGATAAGCTCCAAAAAGCTGTTCTCTCCACATACAATAGGTAGACGAACACCTAGAGGCCCATAATAAATGTATAAAACTGAAAAGAAGCAACTACTATTGACAATTTTCAGGCGGTTCTCAATACCACCACAACTGCAACCAATTATAAAAATTTTCAAACATAAAAAACTATTAAGGCAGAATTTGTTGAGTGTTGTTTAAAGCTTATGGAGAATTACCTTCACATGCTTTCCCATCTGGGCTTGGCAAAAATCCCATATCACATTCACAACGGTATCCTCCAGGGGCATTGAGGCACTGCCCATTTTCACAGAGATTCAAGTTTTCTGAGCATTCATCGAGGTCTGTAAAAGGAAGAGAAATTGCAGGTTTACCGTAAACATGGTTTTCTCACCAACATTTGTTTCAGCTGAAGCATGCGGTGTTTCAAAGATTTTAATTCTCCTATTAGTTCTGAACACTTGCAAAAGAAATTGCAACCTAGTTATGTGCAGAGACTATTACATGTAACAGCTTGGTGTATTTCCGACATGTTGAAAACACAGCTTCTCATCAAAAGGAAAATTAGAGAGGCACAGACTCCTAAAGTAGCTACAGCTAATAACAATTGGAGGCAGTACACAGGGTCAAATTTAGACTCAGAATGAGCATGTGAATTTTATTATAGTTATTGTTTCTATTACAGTAAAGCCTTGAGGCAGCAATTGAAGAAAGAGGTTTACTGTGCAATGAGCAAACATATGGTAATAGGCAGTCTCCACGCCAAACGTGCAAAACACTGACAAAAAAGTGGCACTGAGGTCAAAATAACTTGATCAAAATTAAACTGCAGGTTAACAGCTTATGAGAAAACCAGCCTTGCTACTGGACTGTGCTGCCCTTCAGATAGATTGTGGCCCTTACTCTCTAGCTGAAATTTTATACAACACCCTACTTGTTGCAACAGAGTCTGGCTGGCAGTGTGAGCTTGTAAAAAATCAAAGTCTGGCAAATCCAAAGTAGTACCTACTACCAGGGTGAATGCTGCACACGTTGGCAGAGGGCTTATGGAACACTTGTGTGCCCTAGTCTGAATCCCAGCCACCTCCTGCATCCATGAACAATACAGTATACAATTTTTTTTTAAAAAAAAAAAGTTCTATTGAATGCAGAAACTCCGTAAGCACTCCATTTGAAAGATGTAGTTTATAGACTCCTGGAAATCATCATATGGGAAATTAACAAAGAGTACTGGGTTATGAAGGCTGCTAAGGAAGCTGAATCAGATTCAAGAGTAAATTATACGGAGAGAATTAAACAGAATCCCAGGGTCCATTTATAATTTGGAATGATTCAAATTCAGCCTTAAACCCACTGAGCCAGATTCTCAGATGCCATAAAAATCTGTTGTAGCTGATAAGAGTGCTGCTGATTTGCGCAGCTGAAAACCTGGTCCACCAGCTGTCTATCACATGGCTTTATTCCAAACAAGGTCACCCTCCACATAGCATCACCAGCAACACTGATATCCTTAGCGTAATAGCAGGGCTCCCAATGACTAAGCTTACATGAGCCAATCTGTTCTTCAAAGCAGAAGAATGAAGTGTGGGTGGAAAACATCTCTCTAGCAATGTTTTATAATCACATTTAGTTTATAAAATGAGGTTTTAAGAAGCAGTTACTTCCATCATTCTACATGTCAACACTGCACCCTGACACCATCTCTCAGGATGATGCAGTAAAGAGGACAGGCAGCACACATGCACTTGTGGAAAGAATAAACATTTTCAGGCAATTTTAAAAAGTCATTTTAATGCATGTGCCTTATTATTTAAATAGGAAGGTGGGTTGCCAATGGATTGGTTTCTAACAAGTCAAATTATATGATCAAGCATAGTTTTAATAATTTAGCCACCCACTCTGATTAACAAGAAAAGCTCAATGAAAACTTGCATTTTATAAAGTGAAAAAAAAAAAGATTGCTTTAGATTACGTATAATACACAGTATTTCTGTCAAGTTACGGCAACTTAGGTGAAGTAGAAGACAACAGAAGATGACATATTAGACAATAATTTCAATTGTTTAAAAGCTGGTTTTGTGTATTGAATCGTAGACTAACTTAGGTTGCAAGGGACCACTGGAGGTGATCCCATGCTTTCCTAAAGCTCACCTGTACAAGTGAAGCCATCCCCAGTATAACCTTCTTTACACAGGCAGCGGTAAGAGCCCATTGTATTCTTACAGTCAGCATGTGGGCTGCACATGTGAGTTCCATTGGAGCACTCATCCAGGTCTTTAAAATAATTAGGGGAAAAAAAAAAGGAAAAAAGCAACATCAGTTAAAAACCACACGATGAATACAAACTTTAAATATAGTGTAAGGCGCACAGAAGCTCTACTTTAAATAATCTTCCATAACAAAACTCACACGTATGTGGGGTCATCTGACTGGAGAAGCAAGCACAGCTTCTTTGCAGCCCAGCAAAGAAGTCTGACAAAGTAACTGTGAATGAGGAAGCTGCAGGGCACTCTCAAACTAAGACCTGTATCCTGTTTTCACGAGGAGCACCAGGAGACCTCTCACTGCCTCCCATCAGCTGCCCTCAAGAACACAGCGTCTGTCTCCATGCTCCAGTCTGTTTTCACCAACTCACAAGTCAAACGTGAGATAATGCTGATTCCACAGTTACCATGGCAGAGAATTTGTCCTCCAACGGAGGATGTCAAATCAACCTAACAAGCTTGGTAATCATATCTCTGCTCAATTTGTAGGTGTGGTATTGATTTTTTTCAGAATTTCTAGGACCCAGCTTTGGTCTGAACTTACAAATAAATACCAATGCATATGACCCTCACCTGTGCACTTGATACCATTTCCAATCCAGCCAGGGCTGCAGCTACATTTGAAACTTCCTGCTGTGTTTGTACATATGGCATGTCGATCGCAGTTATGGGCTCCGATTTCACACTCATTGATATCTGTAAAAACACAGAGATGTTTGAAGAGCTCGTGAATCAAACTTTCTCATATCCAGATAACCAATACTGGAATTTCTCAAGACAGTAAGAACATGAAAGCAAGTCTGCATTTCTTTGTAAATGACATTTAAAAAAGAAGCAGAAGAGAAATGGAATCTCAACAAAGAAAAACAAAGAAGCATATAGCATATTTCAAACGTGCTGCCCTACTATGTATTTTTTTGACAGGTATATAAAGCAGTACTTCTGCAGTTTGCTACAAAGCTTGGTAACTTTTATATTCAAGAAGGAAAACTGTAACTTAGGTTTTCTTTTGCTTTTCCGACTGGTGCACTCAGCGTATGAGGCCACAGCCTTCGGGAAGAAGAGGACTAGCATCCATGAAGATTACCACAGGTGTTCAGCATCCTGGGATGTACGTTTGTCAAGCAGCTTTGCAATAGGGTTGTGGGTCAAATTTGATGACTATGAGCTGGTGGGAAGACCTGTGCTCCCCTGAATACAGAAAGGTACCACTACAATGCACTGGATGTATCTTGGCCATACCTTAAGATGACTGAGGGAAAGAAGACAGCCTTCCCATCTGCCCATCCTAGAGCCCACAGTGAGGGACTCCGGTGGCTCTACAGCGCATGGTTTGCTAAAAGGTCTCAGAGGCAACTCTGCTGCCCAGGGACTCCTGGAATGCAGCACTCCCACAGCCCCACTAGATCTGCCAGGATGCTGATGAACACCAGCTGGGCACAACCTGCAAAGTTCTCCTAGGATTATCCCTAGGCAGTTAACCAAGCCAGGTTCTGCTTTGCCAGAGACTGTGTGAAAGGTGGAGGATGGGCTGCACTACTGTCTTTAATGTGACAGCTGATGGACACAAAGCTCATCAAGTATGCCGTTTATTAAGAGAAAACCTAACACCGTGGAAAAAGCCAGCATCCTTGGAGACATCATGCAGCAAGTCATCCAATCTTCAACATATGCATTCATGCCAGCACGTTCTATTTCAGTACTTGCTATTTTCACCTTATTTTCATTCTTGGGCATTCTCTGGCAATGTCAAAATGCACAGACCAAAAAAGACAAACTGACCTCCATTCTTCCTTGTCACAAAACAATATTAATACCCTATACAAGTACTTGGAGAATGTATAAACTCAAAGACAATTGTTTTCAGCAATTACTCCTGGTAACTAAAACAAAACTGGCAGGAATTTTCTTACATGCCTGAGCTATGGATTTTACAGTGTTTTCTGTAACCGAGCCCTCTCCTAACTGAGCTTTACTTCCACACAAGATGTAAATTATCTAGAATTCACATCAAACCACTTAATATTTATAGCAATTTTTTCAGCCCTCCCTGTTACTGTTGTTGCAGTAAGCCAAATCATCTCATTCTGTACAATAGCAGATGGAAAGGGAAAACAAGCTCACAAACTCCACATGATTCCACGGAGAAAAACACAGCACAGACTCCTCTTGAGAAGATGACTAAGAAAAGGCATCAGCCATCAACCATGTAACAACCTTTGGGGTTCTCAGCCCCAAAATCACAATTTGTTTCCCTATCAATATACCTAAAAATTATTAGCTCTTTAAAGAGGGCAAGAGAGTGGAACCATTGGGGAAAGTGTCTGGGTACGTTAATAATTTCCTTTGTAACACTTTCTTAGGTTTTTCTGCCCACCCTTCTTTAGACAAAAGGCTCTGTGTCCTTTCTCTATGCCCTGTACATATATAGTCACTTTTCACAAAGGCTACACGTGACTCTGAGAAGCAGACAACATATGTCTGTCATCCTACAATTAAATACTCAAGCCCAGAAATTACTCAAACCCACCGCTGGCTTGGGGTTTTTTTTTGTTTACTTGCTGGGTCTTTTTAAGTCTGTACAGTAAAATTGCATCCAACCTTACTTTTCTGGGTTTCTTTCTAAATGAGGCATTACTCTAAATCAAAACCCCAGACATGAGTATTCCCATAATCTGAGTCCTGACGTCTGGATATAGATCTAAATCTGGCAGCTGGAATCTACTATTAATGATTGTTGACTGCACCAACAAGCCTGAAAACATGCAAATGGACATTTACTTTTTAAAACTTAAAAAAAGGGTCAGGAGCAGATAATCTCAGAGCATATTTGCTTTTAACATGTGCAGAAACTCATATGAAGATAACATCACCCTAAACAGGAAACGAGTGTCTGTCAAAAATCTTAAGGCTGGTCAGAAAAAAACCCTCATTTTGGCTTGGACTGAAGGGAAAGCCTAGATGGAATTTCAAGAGGTCAGCTACAGTATACATTGACATAAAGAAGCTGAAGCAAACACTCTATATTTTAACCTTTACAGGATTTTAAAACCTCAACTGTTAAACCACTGCTAACATTAAGATTGCACTGTATTTGATTATTTGATGCTTTGAAACATACAATCACATGCTTCCTTATACCCTGCGGAGCACAACAAAACACCACAAAAAACATCATCAGTGGAGAGATTTCTGCCAAGAATTTTTTTAAACCACCAGCAAACACAAACAGTAACTTGCATGCAACAGCTACACCGCAATGAAGTCATGCTCGGGCTCAAATTTAAGGCAATCTAAAACAAATTTTCAACTCTACATAAAATGACTGTGGACTCCATCCCATCCCACCTTGCACTAACACTCTGCACCTGAGAGCCCCCCTTAACATCTCTCAGTGGAACAGCAGCACAGTGACACTAGTGCCCTTGCACTAGGCACTTGTTCCCCTGTCAGCTGTTTGACACACTCACTAAAAGCTTGGAAACTTCTGTGGGATGAAAGTTGTGAACACAAATCTATATCCAAACACAGGTATTTATAATGGGATCAACTTTCTCAGAGATTATCCACTGAAATGCCATTCCACTTGCTTTGAACAAAATCCTGAAATACTTTTCAGCTTCTTTCCAGAAAAAAAAAAAAATCAACAGATTTCAATGCTTTCTGCCTGGGTAAAGATCAAACAGGGAATGCAAAATATATTGTCTAATACCATCTACTTTTATAGGGACATTGCAGGGCTTATTTCATTGACGCATGGAAAGGTTTTCAGATACTTAAATGAAAGCTGATTGAGGCATATAAAATACCATCACTGGCTTCATCCCAGATTTTACTTATTTTCAAAGCTATCTGCATTTAACTCAGATGTTGTTTTACTATAATCCCTATTCTCTCCTTTCATTGCACAGCTGAGATATAAGCCTAAATTTATTGCATGGCAATTATTTCCAAGGCAAAAGAGATCTCAGACCAAACACGCTCCTGTGTAAACGGGGCAGTGAAATCAATGGAATTTATGCCTGCTTGTACTGGAGCTTAATATGGATTTATGCTGCCATAAGTATTGAATTACAGCTTCACAGAATGAAACAGAAAGGAGAAGTTGAGCTCTGTAGAGGAAAAATTAACTCAACATAAATGTCTTTAATAAGAGCAAGAGTCCAGATTGTGCTGTCTGCATGGCAGTACAAACAGTACTACACTCTTCAAATACTCCAACTTTTTTCATATAATTGTTTGAAGAGAAAAGCGTTACTTGGTCTGAGTGAAGGTATCATGACCCAAAGCGTGCACAGGAGGACGCTACTTGAGTCAGGGTTTTACACAATGGTGGCCTATTCCCATTGACTTCAGGGGGACTGCCACTAAAGAGTAAAGGAGTGAGTCACTGATTTATATCAACCTTTTCTTTCTGCCTCCAGTATGAGGCCGTGACAAGCCAAGGAAAATAAAGACATTCCAATCCGAGACTGACACTGCATCCTCAGCTGGTCCCACTGTGCCCCAGTCCTGCTGCACACATGTTCTCAGCTTTGTAATTGCACAATTCCCATTAATACTAAGGGAGTTGTCTGCCTACAACAGATGAGAATACGCACAATAAATAATATGCAGATCTGACATCATAACAATCCCAAGCACTCTGGGGAAAAAAAACTGTCAGTCACTCTATTTTGTTGGCTCCTTCGGTTCTCTTCTCTGAACAAATATTTTTTCTCTCGAGCCTCTGGCAATTAATAAAGCGTCTCTCCAATTAATGACAGAGGCACAGATTTTTGGAGCTGCGGATGTGCAGCAAAAATACGTGTCGTATATACCTGTCATGTTGGCACTACGCTTGCAAACACGGCAACCAAAGGAAACAAACAGCTAGCCAGGACCTGCTAGCATCCCTGTGCAGTCTTGAAGTGGATCATTAAACTTGGCCAGAGAGGAACATGGGGCTAAGTCACCGTATTCTCACCTATACTCTGGAAGCACCCAAGTCATTCCTCTGCGTTTGACCAGAATGAGAGTGAACATTAACACATGAAAACTCATACATTCATCACAGGGCATGAAATCCTCAAGGAACTCTGTGTACCATTTACATTTTTTGTTAGGTTTCATTGGGGCTTCAATAGTCTATAAGGGTTCTCAGCAAAGCGTGAATTTAATTGAGACTCCACCTATCTATCAGCACTGTTTGTCAGGAATTCTGCAAATCCTTTAAGCATTTTCTGACATTTTAATGTTTTTGGCGCTCTCTGCGTATCTGTGCATTTTATTGCACAGACATTTCACTGGCATTTCAAGCCTGGGCCCAATTCCCACGGGGCCAGTCGTCTGGTGGAAGTCACAAGGCATTTCCTCCTCCTGGGTCGCTGCCCATGTAATCAGGCAGGTAAAACAGAGGCTTTTCAGAGGGAGAACACAGGGAGTTTCAACTTAGCGCTCACACAAGTAGAAAAATATATGGAAAAATTCCTCTATTCTGATCTCTATACATGTAGAATTGTTTTGACTTTTGGAATCACTCTTGGATTTTATTCAGCATACTGCACTGTAAGCACCTCTTGGAGTTTCACATGGGGCAGTTCAGATTTGCCTGCTATTCATCCTTACGTCATCAGCCTGGGGCGCAGCATGTTATGGCTGGAGAGACGCCTACTCACAGTACGCTCCTTCTGTGACACCCCCATTTGGCGGGCAGCATCTTCGTAGTATTATCTTCTGGTATTTGGCCTGACACAGCCAGCTCCCAGATTCACAAAGGGAAATGGATTTGTTTCACTGATACCAGAACTCTCTAGTGCCATCAAGACTGAAACACAACGTATTATTAATGGCCAGAAGCCAAAGATAGGAGAGAGGCAAGCACATTATACAAGTCACAAAATGTTACGGACCTATTTCTGAGGGCAAATGACAGGAATCACCTTTTCTTTTCACACTATCAGGTGATGTCTTTGTAACTATCTTTATAACTATTTATAACTATGTTATTGTCAACCATGCAAGTATGAAGTGTGTGCCCACTCTTCATTTATCTACTAGGGTCATCATTACTGGATGACAGCAAGCAATACTCAAGACCAAACTCTAACCTCATACCCCACACCAGGCAAGGCTGCAGCTGAACATCTCCCACTAGTCTTTCTCCAAACAGCATGGCCCTTGCAGAGTCAGAGCCTGGTCTCAGCCCTCCAGCTCCATGAGCCTGCTGTGGAGAAATCCAGCTGACTTTTAAAGCACATTTATTTTTGACCAGATGACTGCCTTGGGCAACTTCTGCCCCCAGGTTCACCTCGTTCAGTTTGACTTTGTAAAGAGCACCTTAAGCATGTGCAGGCACAGATCCACCAGGAGCAAACAGGAGGTCTGTGCACACAGCTGGAACTGGCAAGGATGGCTGGGAGAGAGTCCGATCAGAGAAGAATTTGTTCCTCTGTGAAAACGTCAGGGCAAGTAAATTTACAGGCAATACTCCAGAGTGGTGACGAATCACAAAATACAAATGCCAAGTGCCAATACAGGATTTCATTTCTGCACAAGTACATGTATACTTTATTGACAGAAAAAGCAGAGACAAGGTATTTGTCATAAAGCTGGGCAATCTGGAACTGGGATAGGGGAACACTCTGCAATCTTCTCTCTAGTGGCTATGTACCATTGTCTGCCTAGAAAAATCTAAAATTAACTGCTCCGAGTCAGTCTTGCCACAGTTTGCCTTGTGAAGAGAAATTAAACCATTTGTGGCACTTTGCCTAGGAAACCTGCATCTATGATGTATATTTTTGCATATTTTTTTAAAAATTCTATTTTTGTTACTAAACTATGTTCACAATCTTACTGAGAATCAAGGAGGGGGTAACAAACATCTGTGTGGGATGGGAATGTAGAGTCAGTAGGTGGATTCTGAATACTATTAAATGATTGGGAAAAAAAGCATGTTTATTTGTTAAAATGGAAACAATTAGTAATGACAAGGGAGCTGAAATATTTAGACAAAACTCTAATGGAACCCAGAGGATGTTATTTAGTTATTCTCATGAAACAGAGTACCTCCCATTCAAAGGGTTGTACACATTTTTGTAATTTTTTTCCACGGGAGTTCCTAAAACCCGTGGATGCTTTTGATCTGTCTGTAAGACAAGAATTGAATCCTGAGGTCAAGATGCTGTTGGCAAGGTCGCTGCAGAAGAAGTCTTGAAGGATGCTCTTATGTACCCGAGCTTGGCAACTTCAGCTCTGCTCTAATACTGCACAAACATGAGGTGAGGGAATTCAAAAGTCTCCACCAGTGAATCAGACTTTTTAAAAACCAGAATGTGAGAAACTGCACACCCTAGTCACAATGGCATCTGTATCCATACAGTTTCTTCAGCGTGAAACCAACCTACAAAGTTCCTGCTCTGCTTCCTCCCTTATATAAATACAAAAGATTTTGGTGATTTATTTCGGTCCCATCTCAGCTGTATCAGCATAACTGGTACTTCACCATTTTGTCTTATACCACTGGCCTCTCTCAAATTACTGAGCCCCCCTACGGCATCTTTTGTAATTGGTGGTGTTCTGCTGGTTTTCCTGGTGAGTGCCATCCTCCTTGGGACACTGGCTTATAGCCAAAAGCAGCAGAGGATGGGCTGAGGGAAAGGTAAAGATGTATGAGGCGGTGGGAAGAGACTACATGCAGACAGCATCCCTCCAGGGGGCTGTCCTTGGCTAGGACCAGGAGGCAGGGATTTCCCTGCCTCACTGTTAACAAGGAAGCATTGCCTGGGACATTTGCCACTACCCTGCGTCACGTAATGCCAGAATGGTGGCTACTGCCAGGCACTTCCCCAGAAGCCATACCTCAGATTCCTCCCTTGCCTCCATGACCTTTTCTGTCTTTTGCCTTCTACTAATTGCTTCATCTTCCCTGACTGCTCCTTACGCTGGGAGTGACAGCTGCGCCACGTGTAACTGATCAGCACTCAGCACGAGGGTGTTCAGGTCTAGAGTACTGAAGATCTTCATATAATTTAGCACAGAAACAAAGAACATTGAAAAGTTGGTCTACAGGGTACAATTAGGGATTTCTTGGATTTAGATCAGTTCATATGTAAGTCAAAGGCAGCTGTTACTAACACACAACTATTCCTCCACCGTCCAATACGCAAAGTACAACTCCAGCTCTCAGATTGTTCTACGAGAGCTGTAAAAAACCAGCTTCATATATTTGGGGCACTTACATTTCTGGCAATGTCTTTGAGACAAACTTTTATTATTAGTCTGCCCTTATTATGCACAGTTAATAATATATTTTTGTGTTTACCCTAAGCCTACATTAAAAATTGTATTAAACATATGTTTGCATTCATATTTGGGCAAAGTCTAAGACTCTCAACACCTTGGCTTGAGACACCAGCACTAGGATTATTAATGTCATGGCCTCCGAGCCTATATATTTGAATCATTTCTGTTTGCTGGCAATACATGAAATAATGCAAATTTTCATTTTGCTGATATAATGCAGTTGAGTAGCTGTATTGTTGCCACTTCGCAAAACCTGAAAATATATTTTAGCATATATTTCAAGCTATCAGTGATTGCCAAAATAACACTTGGAACAGATACCTGTTATTTGCATGCATAGTATACAATTAACTAATCCAAATGCACTGAGGTCCTCAGAGTCTGTCAAATTTCAGGCAATGGCATTTTCTGTTCTCTTAGACCAACAACAATGCAGTAATAAGCCCAATTTTGTTCCCAGTGGGCATTTTGTCACTCGTTTCAGCAGAAGCAGCATCAGGCTGAATGTTGTGCCACTGAAGTCCAGCAGAGCACAAGCTCAGAAAATTTGGGTAAGAGATACAATATTTAGTGAAAAGAAGCACAGTGAGAGGAAGTTTTGAACACTAGAAAAAAGGGCACGCAGACTCATGAGTTTAACTGGAAATTAATAATTAGACTTTAAAACATACCTGTGCAACCAGTTGTGCCTTTCTTGCCTGAATAACCCATATCACAATGACAGATAAACGAGCCTTTTGTATTCTCACAGGTTCCACTCAGACAGATGTTTGGATGCAGATCACACTCGTTAACATCTAAAAAAAACCCCATGAATTAAGATTTATTACATAAAATTCTTAGAAAGTAACTGGCAAAATCTCTTGGGATACGATGTTTTGGTACAAAAATGGGTCTACGTATTCAAAGAGAAAACTGCTTAGGTTAGTTATTCTTTACCTAGCGTATATTTTGAGGTCTGGTTTAACACTGCTATATTAACATACCTTTAATTCCAACTCTCCTTAAAAACAGAGACTAAGATTCAGCATGTTATCCAAAGAATGACAATGACTATTTATTGATGCTTTCTATGTATACGTGTGTGTGTGTATACACATTTATATATTACATATATAATCTAGTTTTGTACATACGTTTCTCCTCAAATACACTACAGATTTTTAATTTAAATGTGAAAATTTCATTTTGGAGATACATTGTTTCATGACTTTTGTTCTACCAAGGTACAGCACTTGCACATAGTTTTGTCTTGGAGACAAGTTTAAATCAGGACTGGTGATTTATCTTGCTAGAAATTTTCCATGCTGTCACTCACCAGCATTTCCTTTCTGCAAGGACTCTCAGCTGCATAAAACCCTCACAGGAAGAGGGCCCAAAGATATGATGCTATAGATCACCATGTTTGCATCCTGATCTACAAGGTTATAGAGATTACACCTGCATTTGATAAACATAGCTTGTGCAAAGGGGCTGGTCCTTATGGTCAGGTGGCCAAAATTAGGGCATAAAAGCAATAAATACCATTTTCTGCCTTATTGGAAATAGTGCCTTAATAAATAATTTTTCCCTGGTTAATGCAGATTGGAATACATGTACTTTCACTTACCTATGCAAGTCTTCATGTCTTCAGATGCCATGAATCCATCATAGCAAAGACACCTGTATTCTCCTGGAATGTTTGTACACTGGCCTCCATCACAGATGTTAGGATTGTCTTCACACTCGTCAATATCTACAGGGAAAAATCAGATTAAAATATGCTAACTTTATGCAATGCAACTAAGCATAATCATGGCAAGCAAACATTTTAATGCTCTGATAAACATGAAAAAGCTTGAATCCTTGAAAATAACCAAACAGTACATTGCAAAATTGTCTTGATGAGTAAGTTGATCATCTTCAGCTGAAGTCAGTGGCAAACATTCTGACTCCAATGGGAACAGGAACCAACTTTACAGGTAAAAAAGTCATTGACAGAAAAAAACAAAACAAACAGAACCTTTGTCACACCACATGGCCACATACAATTGGAGATTCTTGGATACAATCCATCATTGTTGAGGTCAATGGAAGCTCTAAGTCAAATTCAGTGACAAAAATATTGGACTTTACAGAGCTTAAAAAAGCCATCAGACATGCAGAATACCTCTACAGGTCTCAAGGGTGGTGACAAACTGGAACACAGAGTCAAACTCATGATGCGAATAATTACAGTACATACATTTATTTCACTAAGAGATTTTACTGGAGTTTTTTAGCATTTCAGCTGACTGAACATCCTCTAGCATGTAGGTTGTTTTCTCAATTCATTAAATTGGCCATCACTGATTGGGGCCAAGCTGCATATACTTTATTATATTAATGCAGCCATGCTAAGGTCTGGAATCTTTCAGAGTCCCTAGGGTTATATTAGTGTTCCTTGTAAAAATCCCTAGAATCTCCCTGTGTCAGCACCAACTCAGACCAGCAAGAGCAAAAATCAGAAACTCTGCCTAGTGATACCATGGGAAAAAAATCAGCACAAAAAGGACAAGATTCAGGAACCCTCTCCAAGACAAAGGGTGTAACTCATTATCAGACCCGTCTATTGTGGATTGCAGTAATTATGCAGCTGCAGAAAATGAACTCACTTTAACTTAAAATATTATGTTCGTTATTCTGCATTTCTAGCAGCTAGTGCTTGTGTGGATACACAGCTTCTACAAGGAAGAAGGCTGACCAGTCCCTGTTCATCTTAACAAGCAAATAATGTTGGCATGGACATTAGCCTGAAAATGTTAATTTGGAATGGAATTTGAATTAAAATGCAAAATTAAGCTCTAGAAATGGGGATAATAATGACAGAAATAAAGAACTTTATTTACTAACCTGTCACTGTACTAATTTCACAGTTGGGGGAAAATCAGCTGACAAAGAACCTGTTGTTTCTCCTAATTGAGCTGATTATTTATGCATAACCTCACCAATTCAAACCTGACCTAGTACTGAACTGAACAGCATTCTTACCAGCTCTATTATCAAGAAATATATTCTGTAATGGCTTCCAGCTTTGTGTGATGTTAAAGATAAAGACATGTTCACACAGACAACAAACTGAAAATGTAAAATAGGTGTTTCACATACTCAGGTCACAGTACTACTGTATCTTGTACCATGCGAAACCAGCTACTGCAATAAAACCAGATATTCAGCACAATGAGTAGAAAATGTCACAAAATACATTTTTTCTTATTTTTCACGCAGTTTGGGTAGAGGCAAAATTTCAGCATGCAGATTTTGAATATTCACCAGATGTTTATATATGTAATTAACATCTCTTCAAGAGAAGGCAGCAGCATTTTTAGATACTAAAGGCTGGTAAAGGCAACCCCTCACATTTCTAGATATTTTCTTAGGCAGAGTTTGACTTGACATCCACAGGTATCTGGTGTTTCTGCTATTTAAACCTTTTTATGTGTTGGCTATCGCATACAAGTCCTTCTTAGAGGAGAGTATGAAAATCAATAGCTAATAGCTATTACTGGCTGCCTATGAATGAAATTCTATTTTTCAGGGTCAAGGTTGGATATAAATATGCAAAAATTCACAACTAAGATCAGATGCTTTTTTATTCCTCACCCAGGTAACATCAGACTACAAACTTCTATGGGCATGTTTGTGGTCAAGTTAACATGTGGACAAATCACTGAGAAATCTGTCCCTGCCCCACAGCACAGGCAATTGCTTTCTTCATTTTTAATTCTGAGAAGGGAAAGATGATACTTTTCTATTCCAAAGATTTTAGTTTAATACACAGGAAGGTGCTCTAAATGATCCACTCTGGTTTTGGGTTTAGGTAAGTCTTTGGGTGGCTAAGGGCAAGCAGGAGTAAAGCACAGAACTGTTTCTAGCCAGCAGACTTGAGATCCCTAAGACTGTCCAAGTATACACTTGGGTCATTTGGTTCCCAGTCAAGCCAAGAAGATGAAAACAGAAAAGAGGCTCAGAGACCCCTGCTTCCCCCCTCCTCCCTTCCCTCTCATGTCCTTCTAATCCTGTCACTTGGGTTTTGATTTTGGCTGAGGCACTATTTTGGTCAACTGGTTTTATTTTTGCATTGAAAAAGTGCCCCAAACACCAATGTTTTTGTATTATCTTGCCTTCTTCAGAAACTTGACCTAAAGCAAACTATTTCTAATCTAAATATTTTAGGTTTTAAAATACTTAATTTCAGGGTCAGCCAAATTTGCACTTTTTCTAGTTGATTTCTTTCTTTGAACAAGGGTCCAATGCTTGAAGATCAGCTACTTTACATCTTTCTGCCAGTGTAAGCTACAATGGGGGGGCAAACTACATTTAACGATGCTTTAAGGCTCTTTTATCCTTTGGAATGGTAGTGAGTGACCTCGAGGCAATTGAGACCCTGGTCAGAGGTCTATAAATATTTACAAATTCTAAATGTGAGTTCTCTCTATTAATTCAGTATAGAAAACCCTGCATTTGTTCAACTATACAGGCAATTCTATTCCAAGGGATTAACCCTGTTAATTTTCTTATGCTTCTCAATAAGCTCTTGAACGGAATTGGCACACAGCTGGCAAAAATTCACATGCCTCAGCAGCCCAGTGATTGTGCAGCAAGAAGAGAAGAGTAGGACAGAATTATCTTTCCAGTAACCTATGTGGAAATCACCGAGTACAATTCACTTACTGGGATTATGACTCCCAGACTCCAAAAGGAGAACACTTGACTGTTACAGAGCTCTGAAAGTTTTCTCGCAAATCCTGATTAGAGCTGTATCCTAAGAAAGATTCATACTAGAAATATTCAGATTTCAGTTTGTCTGAAAGTCATTCAGTTTTGAAGTAATGCAGTATGCTTGCATTTGACTAAACAAAGAATTAAAGATAGTAACTTTCTTGCTTGCTTAAAAGCTGGTAACACACAACCACAGAACAAGGCAATCAGCTCATTTTCTAGCATTCCTATCTATTTTGTCTCAAATACAACCATACATTACACATGCAGACCATTTTGGCTTCTGTTTATGATGATCCTTTCCGTTGACTTCAACACATTATGGATTCACATCTAATATAATACCTTAAGGGAGAAAATCTCTCTCTTACTGAAAAAATGACAGCTTTTTGTTACAAAACTTAGAATCAACTTGTACACCTTCTGAAACGATAAAGAATCAATTCCCTTCGAACCAATTCAGTCTGCAGTTGTCCAATTCCATTAGTTTGGAGATGTTTACTTAGAAAAAGAATTTCACTTTCCATGCATTACTACTTTTTTTTTTTTCAATATATTTGTTACAATAGAATTAATCTTAAAAAGAAGCTCCATTTTTAAACTATTGAAATAAACACTTCCAGCAGAAAACTTCCCAAAATCTCTCTTACCAGTACATGTCCTGTGGTCTGGCATGAGTGCAAAGCCTTGTTTACAGCTACATTCATAGCTGCCCTCTGAGTTTGTACAGAAGTTCTCACAGCCGCCATTCATTATACTGCACTCATCAATATCTAAAAAGGAGAAAATTACAGTTAAACCCCACAGTACCTTATACTGTAAAGTACATTTCAAGGACACACTTTGAGTCAGCTTTCCAGAACAGCTTCGGTCCACAATCTACACCTGGTATTTGTACAATCCTTGAACATTCATTCAGGTCTTTGGAAATACAGGCATGGGGATGGATGTCAGGCAAACCAGGGAGGGAAAAAGATGGTATTACCTGATTGCATATATAAATACCTCTACAGTTCTCTTTCTGCACATAAAAATATAACTGCTGGGTTACCACAGTATCATGAAGGCAGCAAAGTTTTTATAAGGATCAAGGGAAAAAAATATCAACTGGGCAGAATTAAAGCCAGTGGACTTTTCATGTGGTTTTGTGTTGCACAATAGAACGTATGCACATAAGAGTGCACAATACATGATTTAAGCTAAGTGTCGTTTACAAAACGTGGCTTTAAAGAAAAAGTTACTGGAAAGGCCCTGTATTTGAGACAGTTGCAGACCAAATTAGGAAATACTTCAATTGAACCACATGATTCTACTCCATAGTCTGTCAGAAATGCTGATTTTTACTAAAATACATAACTCAGGATTTAACACAGCACTCCCTCTTAATGATCAAAATCTGAAGTCTTAGGCCATTTAAAATAGTATGCTGTTTTATGTACCATGACTGATTTACTGGAGAAAATAAGCGATAACACAGTGAACTGTAGTGCTGCCATAATTGCGTTCATTCCTAGCAATAATGGAAGTGCACATTTTGGGTATTTTGCAAATTATTTTGACAGACTGTGTTAGATTTGTGAACCACCATTAAAAATGCCTTTATACAACTACTAAAAATGGAACAATAACTTTTGTTTTATCTTCCCTATTCACTAGAGATCCTGTGTAGATTTTGTCCTTACCAACACAGTATAACTTGTCAGGTGTCGACTGATATCCAGGGTTACAAGCACACTGATATTTTCCGATCAGGTTGACACAACGTCCGTTTCGGCACAAACTGGTGCTTAGGTCACATTCATTTATGTCTGTTGCGAAAGAAGACAGGAACACATTTTAGGTCTGAATGAAAATGATACTAAAGCAAACATTATAAATCCATGTGCAGCACATGAGAGGTATAAAAAGCTGTGCACGATAGTGATTTTGCCTGTATGTCTCACCTATACACGCAGAGATATTTGGTGATATCTGATGGCCTGGAGGACAATCGCACCGAAAACTTCCCTCCGTGTTGATGCAGGTGCCACCTCGGCAGAGAAGGGGATTGCGCTGACACTCGTCGATGTCTGTGGGGAGAAGGGAAGGCACATCACTGCAGGGGCCAGCACTGCAACAGCGAGAGCCCACTGCCTGCTACCCATCACAGCACTGTCTCTTTAGGTTGGCTCTGGAGCCTTTCTTATAGCTAGTTATCCTTCACACCACAGTGCAGTTAAAATAGAATTAGAAGAGGCTTCTTCTAAATTTTAATCTAGTCTAATTTCAAAGTTCAGGATGGTGTCCCACTTAGCAAAATGGGGATTGTGGGGATAAACTTAATATCCTAAAATACTGACCCTCACTCATTTATGCTTTGGCATCCTGCAGAAGCAGTAAATTCCCATTTGGGGTGGAAATCAAGCTAAAGTGAACTTTAGTAAGACTCACAAAATAAGAGGGGCCTAAACCCAGGTGCAATCAAACCTTAAAAAAAAATACAAAATAAACAAAAAATAAACCATACATAGCATACTATTGCACATCTGTGATCTATAAAAAACATACCCATGCAGTTTTTCATCATCATAAATCCACTTTCATAGCCTTCAAAACATTCACATTCAAAGTCTCCAGGAGTATTGACACAGATGCCTTGGCCACAAAGATCAGGAGAGATGCGGCATTCATCAATATCTGTAACACAAAACACACCCACCATATTTTCAAAGGAGTTTAGTTTTTCCATTTCAAATCAAAGTTATGAGACACATATCCATGCACTTTACCTGTGCAATTCCTCTCTTCAGAATCAAGGGCAAATCCACTGTCACATCTACACTTAAAACTGCCAATGGTATTTCTGCATTTTCCATGGGTACAAAGACCGGGGACCATTTTACATTCATTGATATCTAAAAATGGAACAGTGAGGACATATCATCATTTCATACAAAAACAGTGCACAAAAGAACAGTGTCAACTTCAGAGCTCATCCTTTCTCATAATAATAACCCCTCCTTTTGGGAAAATTGTGGATCACACTACATAAACCAAGACTGACTTCTACCTGACCAACAAAGTAGACACTCGGCACTGGAACTTCCAAGAGCACTTTCTGCCAGAAAATATTAGTCTTCCCTTTGTCCTGCAGAATCTGATTTGCAGCTCACAGAAGTTAACAGTAAGATTTCAGTGGACAGAGGATCAAACCTACAAGGGCAAAGGGAACTTCCAAAAGAACCACTCTGTCTTCTGGTTTCCAAGAAAAAAACATGACTTCCATGAGTCACAGAAAACATAATGAGCATAAATAAAAGCATATGTCACTTTTCTTTATGGTTAATTAATGACTTAGTAACTGTTCATAAAACTAAGGCTGACACTAACAGCAGCAATTGCCATTCATATGTATTTTCTCCTCCTTTCAGACTTCAGAATGTTTAATTTATGGGGTAATGGGCTTTCTTTATAAACATATTCACATCAATTTGTGCTTCTGACATTGTCCAGCTTAACCCCACTGGCAACTCCAGAAAGATGGCTTTCAGCACATGATGCTAGGATATTGCTGCGTGATTTCCATTTAATGCTGGAAGTTTACCAATAACACTCGTAACAATACTTGGTTTACAGTAAATTAAATTCTGCTGATTTGAGCTATCATCCTGGAAACATTTTTCTTTACTTCTCCAAGTAGCTCCACAAGAAATTCCTAATATTATTCACCCTCCCTTGCCTGCTCCACAGTAGAATTAAAGTTATTGCACCCTGCACAGGTAAGGTGCTCTTTCAATACATCCAAAGGTGATTGCTCAGTTTGTTCCAGTTCTTGTACTTCAGGGTGCCAGGTTTTCAGAGTTACTCCATCAGCCATATGCACCAATAGGTGCAACACAGGAGGCAAAGTCAGACACAATTTAACCTCTCTAGCAGGGACACAAATTTAATGTTTTGAGGCTGCAGTATAATACAGTATTTAATGGTCTGTCAGACAGACTAGATTATTTTATGTTTTATTCTGGCCTTAATTTCTATAAAATCTAACTGGATTTTCAAACGTGTCTTATGGCAAGTGAAATCCCTGACTGTCACTGAAATCTTCAAACCCACAGAAATTGTCCAAGGGAAGAGTAAAATGAAAAGCCAGCAGGATTTGCTGGCAACAAACCACAAAGGGATCACATACCTTTAGAGAAAGGTTTCCCAGTTATCTCTATCTTAGTAGAGAACCCAGATCCTCTAGGACAAAGAGCTTCAAATTCAGGTGACCCCTTCAGAGGGCACTCCTCACACTCAAAGCCCCACGCTGCCCCCACTGAACAGCAGCAAGCATCCATTCGGTGTCGGCCTGGTATTTGAGAGGTGCACTGCTCATCTTCATGCTGCAGGTAGCAACTCTCCAAGCGAATGTCTGTTGGGCAATTGAACAACATGTTGAGAGAGAAAGAGAAAATTTAGTTCACCGCAGAGGAATCCTTTTCCAGAATCCCTTCACAGGACAGTTTGCTTCATGTTTTTATGGACTTACAGGAGCGTACCAAGCACACTGCATAATTTCTAACAGCAAAATATTAATGCTAAACTCAGGAATTAAGCATTGAAGTAAATTTGAAGCACTATTCTGAAAAATTGTGCTCAACGCTTGAAGTAGATTTTGGATCAGAAGAGGATTTTAAGCATTCCAGCTTACCATACCATACATATATAGGGCCTTTTAATTACTACAAGCTATGTCTTGTTCTGAGATGTCTTACACATTTACTGTCTTGAAGGGACAAAGGTGCTTTGGATGGACAGCATACAGAACTTCGATATTCTGTTGCACCCTCCATTAAGGCATACAGTGTGGCTAGGAACACCACATCCCTTCTCAGACACCTGAGTCCCAGCCCACAGTGGTTTCCCCTCCCCGACTCTTCCAAACTCAGTGGTTTCAGTGAGGTTGCGGATGAAGAGTGCTGAGAGCACAGATTATGTGTAGGGAGTTGTCAGATGAACAATCTAGAACTCAAGCAATGCTATTCACTAGCTAGCAGATGGTGATGGGCTTTAGCTACTACCATTGGAATCTGTTCATATTCTAGTTGAATGAAGTTCATGTCCCTGACTGATTCCATTTGAAAATTACTTCTGTGGACAAAAATAATGTTCCTTACTTGTAAGAACACATACAGCACTAATATTGGTCACCATACAGATTTGTTCTTCCCTAGGAGACCTGTAAGTGGAATTAATACCTACCAAGACATGTCCGTCCAGAAGCATCTAAAGTCATTCCATTAGGGCACTGGCAGACAAACGATCCCAAGGTATTGACACACTGCCCATTTGTACAGACTCCAGGAAACACCTCACATTCATTTACATCTATTTCCAAACAAAATGTGAATAAAAGTAGTCACTAGCATGCTAATAAATATCATTTAGCATTGAACAAATCAGAAAAAAATATGAACATTCTAATGTTTGTTTTTAAGGTAAAATACAAAATTACAGCAGTTTACACGCCTTGACAAAACTCCAAAGGTTTAGGATTTCCTATGCAAGTCAGCCAGAACCA
This sequence comes from Falco rusticolus, assembly GCF_015220075.1. Lineage (NCBI taxonomy): Eukaryota > Metazoa > Chordata > Aves > Falconiformes > Falconidae > Falco > Falco rusticolus. The sequence continues at coordinate 15,182,816 of NC_051193.1, read as the reverse complement.
ATTAATTACAGAAAACTGCTGATGATTGGAAATAATACATGTTGCTTTTTGCCATTCCTACATATACTGAAATCAAACTCAAAAGTAACAAAAAAAGGAGAGGCATTTAAAGATTATATCAATTTTCACACTCACTGTGGGCCAGACTTTTGAAGCAAATGGGCAAAGACAGACAAAGGCAAGTGCATAATGAGATTATAAATTATTCCAATGAGATTAAGGTATACTGTATTTTTTTACTGGGTTTTAATATTTATTTGTTTTTTTTAATGTTTGTGTCTTATCAGGCACACCTCTGCCTGTCTCGAAACTACAGCACTGTTTGAAATCTGGCCCTATGGCCTTGTCAGCAATTAGTAACTTTATATAGATTAAAATAAACTCCTTAAGACTGCACACAGAGTTTAGCTTCATTAAGTAAAGATTATATTTAAGTGGTAAATTTTATATTTTTGGATCAGGATAATTTGATTAACTGTGTTAGCTTGGCCTGGGCATAAATAAATGTTTAGTAACCTAAATGTGGGGGCCTCCCACATTTTTGTGAAAATCATATGCTTCACGACTGTCCCTTTAGGAAAAAGCCTCCAGTATTAAATATGGCCCAAGATGAAGCATGACAATTTTTAAGACAGGAGAGGACAAGAACAAGAAATGAAAAAAGAATGACTCCGACAATCTATAGCTGAGCACTCATGTGTAGGGCAATCAAGAAAAGGGTAGGCTGGACTCGCGAGGCCTCCAGACAACGTTCCTGGTGCAGACAGACTCTGCAGCTCTCAAACCGCATGAAGCAGGGTGGAGGATAAGTATGGGGTGGACATCAGCAGCCTCTGCCCTTGAACAGGTATTATAAATCAATGGCCCATATTGACTGGAAAGCAGAAAGTAAAGCCAGTGGACTATTAGAAACCACTGAAATCCAGCTCACGGCCTGTGAGCAATATTCCAGCTGACAACTCCAGGGCTCACCCGTAAACTAGAGGAACACTGCCAATTTAGCTTGCTTATTTCCTTGCACAAGGTCCATTACTCATTTTGCATGGGCTGTGTATGGGAGAACTGAGTATCACCTTTTGGGAATGAAGCTTACTCCCTTGCCCTGTCTCTCACTTGCCAGTACATTTCCTAGAGGTCTTTCTCTGCCTTGAAAAATGCTTATGTTGGTTGAAACCAAAATACGGCTTCAGTATGTTAAAAGCAGGGGAAACTCCTCTGAAAAATCCAGGGCTATCCAGGTACCATGGAAATGAGAAAGATTAAAGCATATAATAGATGTAATCCAAAGTGCTGGTAAAGGAAATGCTGAAAACACTTATGGCTACATCTTGGAAGGATAAACTTTCCATCCCAGCAGTGTTGAAAATGTTCTAAGACTTTCCTTGTGAAGAAAGATAGGTGGGGCCACTTTCCCCCCCCCCCCCCCCCTCTTTTCTTTCACTTACACACTCCAGAAAGTGTTGCTGAGGTCAGATAAGTTATGTACAGTGGGTCTGCAGCACAGACATGCCAAGGTATTCGGTCATAATTTGGAAAGCAAAGAATATGTGTGAGGGTGTTCCTCTTTTTTTTTAATTTTATTTTATTTTTTGTTAAGGGGAAAAACAATGTTTCTTTATGGAAGCTACATATGGGAGTAATTTTTAAAAAATATTTTAACTGCAGTGTCATGTCAGATGTTGTCAGTCAGGCTGACCCACAGCAGTTTGAGACACTGAGCTTCTGCATATTATGGAAATATGCAGTACTTTTCCAGGGGTTCAAATCAATTCAAAGGAAGATGAAATAGGGTGGGACCTTCAATTCTCACAGAATAGTATAGAGTCATCTCATACCAAGTAAAAAGCTACACATTTAAAACATCTTTAATCTCCTCTTTAACCAAAGTTTAACTGTGTCCTGATGCCTTTTTTTTGTGCTTTTTAATAAGACAATGAAACTACGCTTTGGAACATGTCTGATTTCATATAATGTTGCATGGAAGAAAGCCAAGGTTAAGGGGGAAAAAAAAAACCAACCCAAAAAACACTTTCATGTCAAATCTAGTTTTTAAACATTCTTTTTCTAAGTATAGAAATGATTTGTCATACCACTGTACCAATAATGCCGTGTTTTATAACATACATAAGATACATACTTTGCCCAAATAAGTTACTCAGTTAACAGTATTTGAAGAGAGAGTACCATCTCATTACACTGGTAGACACTATATTTGCAAGTGAGTGCTTTAAGATACACTGTGAGCATGCAGGAATACTAAACAAACTGAAAGCAAATTCATCCCTGACATAACTCTAATGAAGTCAATTGAACTACAGGAGGTAAAAATTTGGCATAGTGTTCCTCTATGCTAAATTAACCACTTAAATCAAAACACCAGCATTTTTTCATTCAAGCTCTGATTTCTGTTAAGGCAACAATAAATACCTTCACACAATGTTCCTCTTATTCTTGAATATCCTTTTTGACATATCGGGTCTGTAAAACAAACAAAATGAACTTTTAGAATGCTACAGTCCAAAACTCACCATTATCTTATTGTGCAAAACTGATCATGTGAAATATTATCTACAGTTGATTGCTATGAGAAGTCTAAGTGCTTACACAGTATCTCAGTATTTTCTGAAATAACAGAGATAAGATGGGGCAACTACATAAACTACATAGTGTCAGCCATTATCCTCTTCTGCTTCCCATGTGTCTTAGCTAGCTAACCCGAAAGTGGCTATATGATTCTTGCTTCATTCAAATCAATTAATTCATTTAACTTGATCACTGCACATTACAGCTCTATTTGCCACGGATGGATGAGGATGAATTCTGCTAAGATATACAGGGTGAACTTAACCAAAGAGCTGAACAAATTAGCAGCTTTCAGCATATAGAAGTGACAACCCACACACATTTCTGCATTCATTGGCTCACCCTTGGGTTCCCAGCTCATCCCACAGTTCAGCCTAATTATCAAGTGAATATGCAGAGACCTCAACCCATTTCTTGATCAACTGTATGATTCTCTAGGTCACCAGTTAATCTACAGAGTATAACAACAAGGGCTACTCCCTCTCCTCCCTCCATTACCACACCAAAGATCCATTTGTTGCAAACATTTTTCTTAGGAGCTCTGGGGAACATGCATCTATTGCTACATCATTAGGAACTCTAGATCACTAATTATGACAAAAATGCTAAAGTAATACTTCAAGTTACAGACTGTAGGTGTGGTCCCTTCCCTTCAGAATTTAAACTTGTAAAATGTTCACTATAAAATCAAGAGGAAGAACCTTCCATAGCTACATGCTACTTCTCAAATACTTAAGACTTCCCTTTTTCAGGCTGAATGACTGCTTGATAGTACAAGTTGCTTGTCTAGCCTGTGCCCAAACTTCTATGACAATAATCTGGACCACCCTCAGAATAGGAAAAATCCTAGGGTCCGGAGGAAAATGAACAGTGTTACCTCGTTCACATGGTGTACACGGGCTTCCCCAAGCAGCACCTAGTGAGGAACAACACTGGGACTTCAGAGTTGCTCCATTGATATTTATTTCACATCTTCCATCCACTATGTTCTGCCAACAGGTGCCCTTAACAGTTTCTGTTTGGAAAAAAAACCAGTGTATTGTCATACAGATTGTTTAGCATTATACATTAATATATTTGCAAACGCATGTGAATTTAACCATGAAGAAGAATCATCCTTTCATTATAACTTACTACATCAGATCTGAATTTATTTCAAAAGCTCTTGAAATTTATCCTTCTTTATGCTGGACTATAGCCTGAAATCATCCCAGCACAGAGCCCTTGCAAATCCTAGCTCATGCTTATTGGCCTCAACAGGGAATATCTCAACACCATTCAAGATCTGAGTCACTGTATTTATTATGACTTAGATTAGAGGCACATGTAGAAGAGTGGGGTAGATATGAGCCCCTCCTAGATCTTCCATTAATCTATCAGATTCTCCAGTCTGGATATGTGATCCTCCTATATAGGAAGTAGCAGGAGAGAGCTAAGGATCAGACGGAAATCTAGTTCTACAGTTTTCCTCACTGACTAGGCAACAGCTATAAATTACTGTCCCTCCAGAACAGGTAAGGGAAGAAATTACAAGTCCATAGAGTATCTGAGTCACAGCATTGTCCGTGGCTGCTCTTGAGCTGGTCTGGACTGTATACAACTTACTCATGCTCCACCTCAAATAGAAAACGGGCCTTTCTAGAGGGCAGATCTTAACGAGAACATGTCCACCTCTCTTGCAGGAAGAATTAAGCTGGTGAGCATAGTCCTGAAGAAGTAGTCTTGGCATTTCTGTATTTCTTACAAAAAATTTCATCTCTCTTTCAAATTTAACATGGAAGCATACCCCGCTCCCAAGTGCTAGCCACACTATGTACCCACAGTAACAGTGAAAACAAATACTTTGTTAACATTGTTTCTTAATGTTTTTCCACCAGATTTATCTATACAAGTTATTTTAAAATATTTCCTAAACTTAGTGTATGATGTTTGTATGTCACTGGACATTTTCAACCAGCAAACGTAAAATCTTTGCAAGAATAAATACCTATGCAGATGGTTCTCGTTGTGTCCAAAGTACTTTCAGGAGAACATTCACAAGCAAAAGAGCCTGGTGTGTTCTTGCACACCCCATTAACGCAGGGGTTAGATTCACACTCATCAATATCTAGAAGAGAAACACACTGCCGTTAGTGCCAGGAAGCATTAACAAAAGTACATATGGCCTTTTTCAGCTTAGGGAAAAATGGAAGAAGCTTTCCTCATGACCAGTTTTCCTGATACTCTGTTTTTCTATTATGAAACTCTTCACAATAGACCAATGATGCATGTGCCCTAAAGACACACTAACACGTTAGAACATTAAAACTTCGAACTTGGAAGCAGTATCGCATTTTTCCATGATACCCAGCTATTGTCCTGCTTCATGGCAATGGAGAGTATTGTTTAAATGATCTGATACACATCCTGTCTGCGGCTCAAAAAGGGTTCAAACTAGGAGCTGTCTGGCTCTGTTCTCCACACAAGGTAACAGATTTGTATAACTTGGTTCTTCTCAAGTTTCCCTCACCCTTGGCACAGTGTGGGCCTGCTGGTAGCAGTCAATAAGGAGAGGGCTAGTACACACCTAACAGGCTATTCCACGAGGCTATCTAACATTTTCATTTTGGCCTTCTCTCTTCTCATTCCCCTACCTCCCCATATAATTTCCTCATGGTTTTTTTAGTTCTACATATTATATCCTCATCAAGGTTCAAAGTCTTTCTGGCATAATCTGAGAACAATCCAAAAGAATAAAACCGGGACAAAATGGAGTGTTACCAATTACCTTCACATGTCTTTAGGTCAGGAGTATATACAAATCCTTTTGGACAGGTGCAGGTGAAACTTCCAGGGGTATTTCTGCATTGCCCATTGTCACAAAGCAGCATGTTCAATGCACATTCATCGATGTCTATAATGAAAATCAAGAACTTTTTAAGAAACAAACATTTCTGGAATAGAAGCCAGGACAGAATTTCCCTCCCAACAGCCACATTTTGTTAGATTTTGTGTATATGGAGAGGAGGAGGAGACAAGGCAGAGGCAGGGGAGGGAGGGAGGAAGGGAGAGAGACTAAAAAGATTTCTAGATTCTTTTCGTAGACAACAGGCTTGGAATTATTTCAAATGGAAACGACCATACCAAATAAAGTAACACTAAAGATCCCACGTGCACCTTCCTTCTTCATGAAAACTATCATTAAAATAACAGAAACAATAATAGTTCTACGAATCACAACCACACAAATACTACCTAGAGAAAAATAAACATTTTAATTTTGGTTTTTAAAGGGGGGGGACCACACAACACACCCACCCTTCTCTGTCTATTTTTGTTGAATTTTTCCTGAGCTTTATTCTTTAGCAGACTGCTTTGCTTTTGTAAGAGCTCATAGTTCCTTTCTACATATATTCATAATATGTGACAGCCACACTATTGTTCAAAATAAAGCTGAGAATCTCACTTTCATCTTGCCTATATTGTGAAACAGGTTTATGCAGTCTCTGATTCCCTGCACAGCAGCCCCCACAGTCATGAAAGAAACAAGGAGATGATTGGTTTGGAAAGGTTTGCTGGTCATTCTGGTCTTTAAATCACCATTTTTTCCAAGCTGGCTCTGAACTGTCTTAGATGTTATGGTTAACAAGGCCAATGTAAGTCTACACTTGCTTCAGAGGTGAAAAATTTAAATAGAAATGCTAGTACTAAATTTCAAGAGCCCTTAGGAAATCTTTGGAAGAGCTGTGGTCATTAGAGAGAAGTTGGAAGAAGGTGGCACTGGGCCATGAATGGCAGGTGAAGACCAAGACCAGGAGAGACCCCGAGAGCAGACAGCAACAATTGGCTAAGTCAGAGAGGCCTCCGAAAGTGTTGAGAGAAGTTGGGAAGACTCAGAGGGTCAGCGCAGCAGCTGGGAACAGCAAAAGTGCTAGGAAAAAGCAGGGAGATTTGCAGAATAAAACAGACCATGTGGGAAGCTTCACAGGAGTTCAGAAAAATTGAGAGAGGGCCAGGTGGAACATTATGGAAGAATGGGAAACAGCTGTGATGGAGCATGGATGTGGGCTGCAACAGGGTGGGCTGGGGAGCAGCTGGAAAACTCACAGATGGATGGGGAGAAGAGAAGGCATGCCATAAACTATGGGCAGAAACTGAAATGGGACATGGATAATTAAAGCCAAAGAAGCAAATGGGAAAATGGGATGAATTACAGCATGACTTTTATCAAAGATAGGTCAACTCTCATTTTTTTAAAAATAAGATAGTGGACAGTTTAGACTGGGATAACACAGATGACTTAAGCTATTAAGGTTTAAGCAGAGAATACAGAACCCAAATAAAATTATTATGTAAGTTGGAGATAACAGGAAGGAATTTAAGAACTTTAAGGTGGTTCCAGAGCTGGCTGAAGGAGAGATTACAGTAGGGTATATTGAAAAGGGGAGTAATCACAATGGAGAGAGGATATTAGCAGTGCCTTTTGGGGATCAGTCTTGGGACTAGTCCTATAAAATATTCATTGTAATACAGAAACAAAAAATGAACAGAATCAAAAACTGAGGACAACACTAAGCTGGAAGTTATTACCAATACAGAGAATCATGCAAGACTAAATTAATCTTGACAATATGAATGAGAGTAATAAGATGAAATATAATCACCAGTATTCAAAACTTTGCAATTAGGGACCAATAACAATAACATGCTATAAACCAGAACTCATCAGTTGAAGGCTATCAACAAGAGAAAACTCTGGATGTAGAGCCCAATTAGAGGTTAAACTTTGATCCCGAAGTATAACATGTATTTGAGAAAAGACTAATGCACTCTAGAATCAGTTTAGGCAGGATATTCCTAGGGGCAGTGGAGAATTGCTAGCACCACTATACAAGGCACTGGTCAGACCTCATCCAAACACTGTATACTGGTCAGATCAGTCGTGTTCAAGAGAAGCCTTCAGCCTCTGCTTTTATGAAAAGACTGAAAGTGTGGATTTGGATAGTTAGCCAACAGAATTTAAGAAAGGATATGATGATTCTTCATAAATACTTCAGGGATAAGTGCTGACATGGTGCTAAGTCAAAGGATAATATTAGTACAACATCAACTGGCAATAAAATGGTCACAAATAAATTTTAACAGGAAACCAGAAGAAATTTCTAATCAGTTGTGCAAAGGAGGTCTGGAACAATGCACCAATGCATGAGTGGAAGAAAGGAATCTAAAGGGTTTTAAGTTATGGCCTTTCAATGGGACAGTGTAATGGAACAAGAGAATTGCCAGAATTAAAATTTGTAACAGGAGTCTGCAGGCATCTAATGGGATTTTTAACATCCCAGATAAGTGTGAGAAGAGACTGGACTGCTACTTATTGAATTCTTTTTATCCCATGCCACAGTGCTTCCACTGGTCACCTCTAAGGAGTAAGAAGAATTTATTTCACCTCTTCTGTGATGAAAAATTTGGCTTTAGATTTTATTTCACTTGTACAGCACAGGAAATCAGCCCTAGCTAGAGACACCATGCCATCAGATTCTTTTGCTGCTTCCAATGACAGTAAGTTTTCCTGTGTCTGGCCAGTACACTTAACAGAGTTACACCAATAGCGCTAACTGAAAGCTGAAAGGGAATTTTCTCCAACATCAGAGTTGGGAGAAACCATGTAAGCCTTCTGCAGCATATGGGATGCTTATCTTTTTATAATCAGTCAGGAGCTTCACTTAAATCCTCTGCACACTGGTGATCCTACATCCCTCCTCTGGTGCACTCTAATCGCAGGATCTGGCTTCTTCTGATTTTGAGAAACACTGGTATTGCAGAGTGCAGGTTCAGTGGACTTAACTGAACTGGATGTTTATTGCCTGGTTGCCAGAGTCACTGATCACAATGGGCCCTCTCCAGCTCCACAGCGGAGGATTTTATAAGCATTGCAAAACAGTGAAATTAAAACAAGAATTCAGCAGAAACATCCAGAAATATCAGAAGAGCAGCTAGTGGATCTGAAAAAACACTGAAAAAGTGAAAGAGGATAAAAACAAGCATCAAACTTCAAAATGAAAAATGGGACATTTCATACCAATGCAATTTTTCCCAGTTGAATCTACTTCATACCCAGGGTTACAAATACATTTGTATGTTCCATGCAGATTCTCACACCTTCCATTTGGACAGAGATCAGTATCCAGTAAGCACTCATTAATATCTACATAAAGGTAAAAAAACAAACAAACAAACAAAAAACCCCAGAGTCAGTTATTGAGGGGTTGTGGAGGTTAATTCTCCAGACTGGAAAAAAATACATTTTCAATACAAGTACCATTGGCTGGTCCATATTTAGAATCATGTAGTTCTAATTAGGGAATTCACACATACATATATTCACACTCCAGAGAAAAGAGCATCCCTTTCACACTGACTTAAGACCACCTCTAGCCCACAGACATTTAAGAGACTTGAAACTGTAGGTAAGAACTGGGATATTAAACTGGGGTCTTACATTTCGAGAGGCACATGTACTAATGCCCCCCTGTATCTCCTGATTCACAGCATTTTCAGATGGTATCGCTCTCCAAAGCATGAACATCCCTCCTTTCTGAATGCTTTTCCCTCTCTCTCTGCTGCCAGCAAATCTACTAGCAAGCATTGGCTGACTTATGAGTCTGCAGTTTCACAGTTCTACAACTACAAAGCTTTCACTGTAATCATTTGCTCCTTTCTCTGTAATTAACCAAACTCTGTCAGCCTGGCCTTTTTGACAGATGGAAATATGTAAGAAGCTCAAGTTCAACATGGCTTTATTCTTCTGGATTATTTCAGTTGAAATGTGTAAATATGACTTAGGTATATGGTTTCTAAGTCATATAGGTAATAACACTTCTCACAAATTTGCCATTCTTTTATAACTGCACTCACAGACGTTCTATGGCATAAACCAGAGAGGACACACTGGCACGCTCCAGTCATTTCATCCTAAATTATTCTAATGTGACGCAAACAACCATTTGAATAAGCCTTCCTCCCATTCCTTCCTGCCATCATCCCCACCAGCGTGTCTAACAAATCAAGGATATCAAGGTCTAGCCAGAACTGCTATAGTTCAAATTACATTAGGTGATCTTACCATTTCCTCCTGCAGTCATGCCAGTTCCACTGCTGCACAGAGCCTGATATTCAGCTGGAAAAATATTAAAATACTTACTGGAATATTCTTTCTTAGCTCATTGCTTTCAGCATCACCATTTACAACATGCCAATTAATTACTCGAATGAAAGAACATGCCTTTCAATTATTCTGAAAACGTTAACAGCCTCACAGTGTTCTGAACCTGTGAAACATTTTAGCAGATTCAGGGTCTGCATCTGCTCATGGAGACGGATGAGGGAAAACACATGATGAACTGAGGCATTTAGGAACAGACATAAACTTCATGCTGGCCCTCCTACACAAATGAACCATAACATATTCACAGTAAGATTCTCCAGAACTCATATGTCCAAGCCCTTGCACAAGGTGCACATTCAAAATGACCAAGAAACAGAAGGTTTCCTATAAATGTAGCCCATATTTAACTCCATTTAGCAGCAGTATCTTCAGGAGTTCATAACAGATCAAGGATCTCTTATCCTTAAAAAAAATTAATTAAAATATGTATCAAAGTATCTCAAATGTCTCAGTTATCACTGGATTCAAGTTCTACTTTTGAGTTCAGAGCAATTAACAGACTAAACTGACAGCCACAGTAGCATTAATTGTTGCCATATTTTCCAATATATCTGCACTTTAATAACAGCCCAAATAATCACACTGCTAAAATTAATATATATTAAAAATACTTATGGCATTGGCTGTCTTCTCTTTAAGGAAAATTACATGGAACATATCTCCCAATATTATCATAACCAGCAGATGAATATGTACCCCTGCTTCAATCAAATAATCGCTGCCACTGTATGTGAAAGCAGACCTGCTCTGGACATGCATCAGCAACGCTTTTAGTCTAGCACGGCAGCAACTCGTGCAGAGAGCTTCCAAGGGGCACAGAGACACAAATGTCTTCCTTTCAGGAATTTTTTTCAGTCTCTCTGATACAATGCTGCTCTCACAAGAAATCTGCACCTTCCCTTCCCCACTCAAAGCCTAAAGCATGTGCTACACTTCACCCTACATCAGATGGTATTTCTTAAGCAATTGAAGAGATGGGTAAAATAACACAGGAAAAATAGCTTCCACATACATATACATTCTGCTAAAGCAATTCAAATCTAAAACAGAAGTCAATGATAGAGTCCATAAAAGATCTACCATACGATAAGGGCCCATTGATATCAGCAGAGGTTGCTGGAAAGGCTCCTTCCTAGTTTGCTAACATTTCCTTGGTGTTTTGCTATTCTAAACAACACAGCATGTTATACAACAGTGGTCAGCAAGTTCCTGCTGAAGAGCTCACATCAGTTCAACCAGCCTAATTTGTTCCAACTGGTTTTCTCCCTAATGCTTTTCATAAAGCTATCCATTAAAACTGAGATTTAAAAAATGATTCTAAAATTATTTTTGCCTACAAAACATATACCACATTAGTATGAGATGCTTTTGAACTACATATAGAATAGCGTATTTTCTTTACGTTGCAACAACAGATTTGCTGAGTGAGAAGAATCACTCAACAAAGCTGGGCTTCAAAGTAGCTCCCTGCAGTCAGTCACCTCCGTGAAACCAGTGTCTATTTACTGGCTTCACAGCAAGGACTGTGTCAGCACAGTCTTCTTGGAAGAAGTGCTTTCCTGAAAGCAGATTCTGCCCACGAAAATGATTAAGATTGCTTTCTTGCCAGAGAGAGGTTATGTTCCAGACAACTTTGCTAGGTGGGGATTTGGGTGACAGACTCAAGTATTCTCAAGCAACTTAACTGGACATTTGTTTTTGCATTGACTATCCAAAGGCTAGTTACTGTATAAACAATTCCAGATCACTTGAAGGATACAGAATTCAAGCAGGAAACATCTGACTCACAGGTGTACATAAGGATTTGAAAATATGTATATATATATGAATTACTCAAGATATTTCCATTAATAACTCCAGTTCAAATATATATTTTTTCGTTATCCACATCTATTGAAATAGAGATTGTCGTTTGAAAATCTGTTTTAATGCATGTAACAACTCTGGACCCAGATGTTGGTGTTTACTGTTGCCTCAAAAAACTCTCCCTTGTACTCCTCTCCAACATGCAAAATAGAAGATTGTTCAAAATATAGGATGTTATACAACAATTTAACCCTTCTGATTTAGGAAGGTTAATGCTAATGTTGATGTGCAGTGCTAATACGAAAGTGTATTTTACCTTTCTAACAACAGTTTATCGACTAAAGCTTGGATTTGAATATGTACCAGTAAATAGGCCATACCTGAATTTTGCGCTGGGCAGGGCTGACAAGGCTCCCCAAAAGCATAGTCAGTGCTGGCACAACAGCACTCCGATTTTGTAACTGCACCCGTTAATGGTCTCACGCACTGTCCCCTCTTGTAGCCACCATAGCACGTGCTTCGCATATGTGTATCTGAGGAAAGAAATCTCTTTTCAACATGCCATAGGAACTATACTGCCATAAATTACAAGAAGTATTACATGTAGCTTGGGTATCATAACCACGGTAAAATAGTTGTAAAAACAAAACATCCTTCACCATTTCCCTGTGCTTTTTACCGGCCTATACCCTCATTCTACTTGGGACAGGAAATTCTTGTTCCTTATGCTCCTAAGAGTTCAGATATACAAACTAGTTACTGCATTTCATAACTCAACATGCATCAGTGAACTACGAGGGGAACAATCAATACTTAACCTTGAACTAGCAAAAGGCCACAGGGAAAACAGACCAAGTCTCTACCATGTGGCAGGGACATTACTGACTTGCAACCTGACAGGCCCAGCATCATCATCTTTGAGCTAGAACCAAGTATCATCCCAAAACTTAAAAAAACACCAACTCAGTACTGTTTACTTTCAGAGTTAGAGGATGGATTTGGTTTTAACAAGAAGTATTTTATCTCCCCCTCCCAGCCTTGTTAGTTGTCTCTGACTCACAAAGGCTAAAATCACCACTGGTGCAACATCCTGGATTAAGCCCACTAAGGCTACACTAAAGCTTACTTCATTTTATACCTGAAAAACAGGCAGAATGAGAGAAAAAGAAAAAACTTCCACAAGGAAAAGATCACAATATGTGCTGCCGCTAGAAAAATCCTTCGTTGTAAAAACAACTTCTAGTAAAAAACAAAGAAAAAGGCAGTAATGCTATTTCAGTGCATAGGATTTAAAAAGTTGATCTTCTCAGGTCCAGGTGTGATGTTTCTCATTTTTAAAAATCTGGTCCATAATAGCTGCCAGTCACATTAGAATATTAAAATCAAACACCCCAAATATCTTTCACTTGTAAAGAAAGAGGCAGAAGTGGAAAAATTGGCATGTCCTACTTTAAGAAGAGGAGAAAGAGTAAAATATATCTTTAAGCTTAGTGACAAATGAAGAATCCTACATTGACAGAAATGGGGCAAATTCTTACCTACTCAAAACTGATACAGCACTACTCACCTCCAACAGTACTACGCTGTACAGTCTACCTGACCTTGTGATTTGGCCCACACATTTTTTCTCTTTAAATGCAAAGGAACGAGAAACAAGCAAAATGGGCTATTACAGTAAATATCCCAGAGCTAGTAGTATCCACTACAACTACCACCCAACAATCCATGAAAAATTTGGTGAATTCTTCATTCAAACTTGATCTGTCCATCAGTCTAGCATTAATGCCTTAGCATTGGTTAATTGTGTCTCACCACACATTAAGCTTGCCTTACCGACACACACGCGTCCATCCAGTCCTACTGCAAGGCCAGGGAAGCATTCACATCTGAAAGAGCCATCAGTGTTCACGCAGCGCCCGTTCATGCATATTCCAGCTGTCTCACACTCATCGATGTCTGTTGGAGAACAGAATGACCTTTATTAGAAATTAAATTACATAGTGTTCAATGCCTGGCTGAAACTTGCATTTGTGCAGCTTCTTTTCAATACATCCTATAGAAAAATATCAAGTGTAAATGGAAACTAGTTCAAGTAAGTGTTTTATTAGGAATAACGACCAATTCATTTTGTGAAACGGATGAAGAAAATGCAAAATTCAGGAGAAATAAACAGAAAAAAACAATTTAGCTGTCCTTAGAAAGCAAAAAGGGACTACATTTTCCTAACTTGTTCCCAAGAGGTATATATTCTGATTTAAGGTTCATTCAGGCAAAAACATAATCAGAGGAAGGAGGAAACTGTGACTGCTAAAAAAAAAAAAGGACTTCTGTAGTGTACAACAGGGCAGTCCCTTTCGGTGCTAACAGTTAGTTCCTGCTGTAAGAAACCAGTCCAGATAGCAAATTGAATCTTTGACCCCTGTTACGAGGTACCTTCACAGGGCCACCAAAGTATTTCCCTTCCTTCTGCTGTGGGTTCAGTTTTCGGCAGCACATCTAAATCTCCACAGTCAGACCCTGCCCACACGTAGTGTCTCTCTGGTGACCTGCATGACAATTGGGTTTTCCTATCAGATGCTCATTACAGCCCACTTTATAAACTTTCAATGGACAGGCAGCACTCCAATTTGAAAGGAATTTGTTAATGATTTGAGCCCTGAGCAATTGCTGAGCACAAGCCACCATCTTTGCCCAACAATAGTACATTGAACAATAAGGCCCTTAGCAATGAAATACAAGAACGAAGCCTTATAGTATTAGACTATCACAAAGGGATGTTAAATTAATACAAAAATTGTATAGGCTGTGCGTCCTGTTAATAGTAAGATCATTCTCTAGACAGAGAGAGCGTGCCATTATTGTGTACGTGATTAAGAAAAGGAGTGTTTAAAATATTGTTTGGAAGTATGTATAACCTTTATAAAATAATCACTTCATAACAACTCTCCATAATATATACAAGAGACGGTGTGTGTGACAATTTCCTTTTTTCTGACCTTAAAAGGGCAAATTGAGAGTGAAACACCTCTGTGTTTTACTTAGTTTGTGTTGTTTGGCATAAAACATGGCTTGTATGATCCAAGATTCCTTTTTCAAACTGCATTTTAAAATAGAAGTTACGTTTAAGTACATGGGCTCAATTCATTTCTACTTCATCCTGCAATCTTTTGTTCTGTTTCAGACAAATCTTAAATGCTTTTCTCACTTTAAATTTAGTCCTTACTCATTGTAAGTAAAAACAGAGTTGGGACTTCAACATGTGCTTATACTGTTTAACAGTGTAGACAGTTATTTTGTTAGACAACACTGAATTCCTTTGACAGATACAAGTTCTCCTAGAAGAAAAATAAAAAACTAACTTTCCTTTTTTAAGGTTACTTACAGAAACAGAAAGGCAAAGTTACTTTTTTTTCTTTTTGCTGTAGTTCATTTTTAAAAAAGATTTTGTAAGCTAGTAAGGGGTGAAATGCGCAATCCATTTTCCTCTGCATCGATTTACAAATGTGTTGAAAATACTGTCATAGATGGTTTACAGAAGGTAAAGTGGGTCACTTAGAATTGTGCAGATCAGGAAAACCTGGCTCCAGTAAAGATGGGGTAAAAAGCTTCTGCTTTTATCAGGGCTGAGATTCCACCCAGTAAATCCACTACGTACACAGGCAAAAAGTCCAAATTTCTAACCTTGACAAGGCTCTGCTGTCTTCTGTGGTAAAAGTCACCATTTGGGCAACTTCAAAAATATTCATTTTTCTGACTTTTACCAGAATTCCTCAAACTGGTTCTCAAAAACCTACTAATGGACTCATTCTCCATGTTCAATGAGTTTTCGCTTTTTCTGCTTAGCCTGCTCAGCAGTGCCAGCTGAGCACAGGAAGTCCTCTAATTTTAACCAGGAAAAATTTGCTCAGACTACTAAACTGCCACTTCCAGTTGCCTTGCAATAGCTTTCAACTTGACGAATTCCTGTTTGGTCTAAAGATGAAACAATGTATGGAACAGAAGGAATGCTTTAAACCTCTCCCTGCCTGATCTAAGTATTTCTGAAAAATCATCAGCAAATCATCAGTGAAAAAAGCTAATGGTGAATAAGTTTAGTATGTCTTGTATTACAGGGAATATACAAGACCATGGTGTAACATTCTTTTTTGGCACATTATTTCATAAAGCCTGAGTGGAATTTTTTACGAGACAGCCAAGCATATGCCCTGTACTTATACTTAAAATCCAATTTTATGGAACTGTCAATTACAGTATCCCCAACTTTCAGTTAGAAATTCTTACTAGCTCAAAGTTCAGCTTACAGTGCATCAAATGAGATGTTTATAGGAGCAATGTGTTGCACACTGCAATTCTTATATTCCTTTGCTGATCCCCTAAAGAGTTTGGTGAAGACACGTGTTCAATTCCATATCAAAATTGCTCAGACAGGTAGCCAATTTGCTGCAGAAATGTCAGTTCATGCATACACACATTCCCAATATGCATGAGCACTAACTGCATGGAGAAGCATGATCTTGGAGTTTAAGCTTGTGAAAGATCTTAATGCATTCACTTCACAACAAATTCAGGATATGCAGTGTGAACAATGAGTGTTTCAAAGGCTAACTGTTCTGTAGTGCAGAAGTTATTTACTCTGCACATGTGGTGTATACAGAAAGGGCTCAATAAGGAATAAACATTAAAATGTACAGGAAAAGACACTATTGAAGATCAGTCTTCTGAAGTTTTACCAACATGACTGCAGACATTTACCAATGAGTTGTGTTCGCTTTCGCCACGACATTCCTGGGAATTATTTCATGATACTTTGGGTAAGTGGAAGAAAGGAGACAAATACGAAGTTGGGAAAAAGTGTAATTTGAGTGTCAAGGTCTCAGAATCTGGTTTGATATTGACCCAACAGCAATTTAAATATGTAACGAACGTTCACATGCTCATTCATAGAGAACAAGGCTTCCTGTAAGTGTTGAAAAGCAGTAGAGAAATCCTTCATTTTACTATAAGATCTGTTCCAACTTTCAGTAGGAATCAGTTGAGTTGCCTGCAATTTTGGGTAATTTTCAAATATTCTTCCTTTGATGCACAGAAGTAACATTTCTCTAGGGCCAGAAACCTCTTTTTGGCTGTATCCATAAACCTGTTTAGCCAGGAGGCATGTAACAGAGGCTGTGAAGTTGAGTATCATTGGTTTTTAAGTAGTCTGAGGCAATTTACATACCATCTTCTTGCACGGCATTTCAGTGCACAGACTGATGAAAAAAAAACAAGAAAAGAAACCCCAAAAGATGCTGAAGGCAAGAATCAAGACAAGCATTTGGGCTGAGTCTGCATCAGTGAGTCACATCCCTGCTAACGACGCACAGAGCAGCCAGTGGTCTTTGGGAAGGCGACTGGCTGATGTGCCAAGGCCTGACGGGCATTGAGTGCTTCCCCACCAAGTCTGAGACCAAGTGTTGCTGCCATCCCACACACAGACCAGCTGGAAAATAAGCTTTGGCAGAGCACAGACATACACTTAACACTTGGAAAGCAGGTAAGAATGGAAATGAAGCCGATTGCTCTAAGTGTGCAAAGGCTGCAGCCAACACAGCCAGTAGCTGTTAAGCTAAGGAAACACCTGTATGGATCTGCACATTTGTTCAATCAAGAAACTAAAGAACAATTCAGTCTCCCCATAAAAGCAACCCTATTACAAAGCAAGAATGAGGTCATCTCATTAGAAATGCACGATTCCCCCACCTGGAGGCTGGGTAGCACTGTCCTACATACCTAGTGCAAAAATTACCAAATGCAAGAGAAGTTCTGGATGTTTTACCAGATTTATTGGCCTGGTTTGGATCTAAAGTCTAAGTCTAGACACCGTGCGGTTCAGATCTAAGACTGGTACAATGTTCAAGAAGCAACGGGATCCAAATTAACTGACTTTTCATGTCACTAGCTCTCAAAACCAAATTATTTATTCAAACATTTGCTTTTGTTATTGGTCTGCAACAAGATGCTGCTGTGTAATCCAGTGTGACATTTTTTTAAAATTTGCCAAAGTGTAAGCAAGCACTTTTTCTGCCTTGATTCCAAGAGTTGAAAGACTTTACATTTTTCAAAAGAAAAAAATGTAACTTGACCCCAGCACTTGTTTATTCCTTATTTCAGCTTCTGCTTTGTGCCTATAAAACTTGTTGAAACATGAAGATTTATACATACAAAACTTCCAGTTCCTGACACGACTGAACGGAAACTGATGATGTAACCAGCAACCAGAATGGTGCAGTGTCTCCACAGCCGGTATTGCTGAGCTAGCGTAATAAATGGAAAAGACAATCTTGCTGTACTGCTCATGTCTGCATCTCAGTCACACGGGGTACTGGGCAGATGCTGTATTGACTAGGAACACCCAGGCAGGAATGGGAGCAAAACCCAAAAAAGGCAATGAGCCAGGATGTTTGGGTGGCCAAAGGCAGAACATTTAAAAAGCCAAACACAAAAAGTGAGATATACTGAAGCCAAACTGCAAAAGACATCATAGGCAAAAAGACCTGGAACTTAACTAGGTCAGATCACACAGTCCTTGACCAAAGAATATTCCCCACTGGCTGGTTAAGGCAGTTACTCAACACTGTGGAGAAGATGGAGTACTGTCTTGCAGTATGACAGATCATCCTACCCAATTAAAAAAACCATGTCTGATGAGAACTCTGCCCAGTATTTCTTGTCCCTAAGGATCAGTGTAAGAAAATAAGGTGATTCTTGAAGCTAGCAAAGGGATATGACTCATAGGCTTTGGGAACCTGTAATTTGTTGTGCTCACCTCGGCAATAACGTCCATCAGATGCTAACTGGAATCCTGGTTTACAAATGCATTTAAAACTGCCATCTTCATTGATGCACATCCCGTTGAGGCACATGTTCCTTATGCTGCACTCATCCATATCTGAAAATGTACATAATAGACATAAAGCTCATAATGTTTAAGTAAAAAAGCTCTTACTAGTTATACCCAAAAGATAAACTTTAATTCCTTTCTTAGTCATCAGAGGTATATGTTAATCAGAAACATACAACGGGACATAGCACACCATCCTAGAGGATGTGTCAAAACAATGACTCTTTTTTTTCATAATGTATCATTAATATATAAAGGTAAGCATCTGGAACAGGCAAAAGAGAATGAAAAACAGATGAGAAACCGGACAGCTATAAGAACTGCCAGTTGGTAGAAACTGTAAGAAAGAGAGAAACATATGTAACTAAAGAGGCTTGCAATCTTGCTGTAAATAGAAGCTGTTAGAAGCAGCCTTCCATTTGAAATGGTAAACACAATTTTATGTTATCAAGAACACCTGAAAGGGGAGGAGTGGGCAACTCTGTTTGGAGTAAAGGTTTTTGTGACCTCCATTGGATGAACCCAAGAGTTATGATGTGGGAGAATTCCCAGCACTGTGCCACTGTGCTCAAGCATGCACTCTGTGAGCACCTTCATCAACTTCCATTTAAAATGAAACCTACCCCTTCCCTGGCGTCAGCATGACAGGTCACATAGAAGGGTACTTACTAATCTTGGCTTCATACCAGCATTATTCACCCTCTGATCTAATGACATGAAGGACTCAAATAAGGAAAGGTGGAGGTCCCAGACGCTGCTATTCTGAACCCTGCACAGGTACTCACACGACAAAAAAAACCCAAACACCAAGACAGTACAGAGAATTCTGTGCTTGATTTGAGCAAGCTTTTATATCCTCTTTGTCTTTATTTTGTCCTGGCACAAAATGAAATCAGTTTTGGATGTTACATCTGAAAAAAATCAGAACTATTTACAAGTTTCATCTAAAGGACTATACATAGGTGCAATGACAAGGTCTTTACTGATTAGTGAGTGTGCGCATGTACTCCTAAGAACAAAACTCAATGCATTACAATGCCAGAGATTAAACTGTTTCATAAGTGGACGCAACAGACATTCTGGCAACATATGCAATGGAATTAAAAATGTTTTACCAGACCACCAATGTCCTGGTTCTTATTACTATTAGCACATGGCATTTGGTGGGAAAGGAAGAAACCAGAATAGAGGTTTTTTTCCAAAATATATTAATTTCCAAATCTATTTAGTCAATATAGTTCCGTAATAAGATATTTAGAAAGCAGCTTATAGTGCTAAACTGTATCTAAAAAAAGAGTCAGGAAAAACAGAGTCTTAAAATGTCTGTCTCTACCAAGGATTAACAGAATCACTACTAGCACATAAAATCACTGGATCATAATGACATTACAATATATTCGGAATCGTGCTATTTTCCTTAATATTGCAGCTGTCTTGGACAGAAATTACACTTCTAGACATGGTGTGTTTTCTTTTTACTTACAGGCTAATTCAGACAAAAATAATTTATGATTTAAAAAAAAAAATTAAAAAAAATTGTGTATCTATCCCAACCAGGAATTTTGGCATAAAGTATTAGAGCTGAATCACTGAGATAATATTCTGCCAAAAATGTTTCTAAGAACAGTGCTTGAAATTCCTTTAACGTATGAATAGATCATTGGGAACCCTCCCAAGGACCTTGGGAAGCATGATAAAGAACATTCTTCTTTTTTCCCCCCTTTACTAAAGGTCTGGGAGGTAGGAACACATCAATTATGTTTACAAATTTTTCTTAAAACAGTTTTTATGGGTCAGACCAGACTGCATCTACATAAAACACATAGCTAGTCACCCAGTAAGATCCCATAAAGCGTGCTGTTAAACACACAGTAAAATCAGGCAGCATGTGACTTGTGCTCCGTTTTAAAATGTACCACTCCCATCAAAGAAACTGCATTTTGTGATAGTGGTATGTGCTATTTCTCCTGCTGGACAGACATCCCGTTGAGGATTGCCAAGCCAAGGTTCCAGAGCTGGCTGCAAAAGACAGTTTACTTGCCCTCCCAGATACAGCAAAAGGTATTTAGAAATTTGATTCCTTGTTCCTTCCCTTCCCCCCCCACCAGAGGTCCTTTTCTTTTTCATTGACGTGAATAATCCCTTGCAACAGAATAACTTCAGAAAAGTCTTACCTTCGCAGTTTTTCCCATCAGCTGCCACTTGAAAGCCAGCATTACACACACAGTGAAAACTGCCATCTGTATTTATGCATCGTCCGTTATTACAGATACGACCATTCTGTAAACATTCGTCAACGTCTGAAAGCCAATCAAAAAGAAAAATAACATTTTGGGCTTTTTCTTTTTTATACTTGAGAGGAATTTTTCCCATTTCCCCTTCCCCTAGGTCTTTAACCCTACATGGAAACTATATTCACCTGAAAAATGATTTATTTTTATTTTCATAACCGAATGTTATGGGGGTGGAAAATGTTCATCAGCTTGAAATTTCAAGTTGCTGTGAAAGAATTTCAGTGAACATTACCCTGCAGCTTGGTCAAACAAGAATCATACTCTTTCAGTTGTTTTTTTGCATTTTTGTTCAGCATGAAAATATTTTTACTGACGTTTAACTTAACAATAGTAACTACTGAAGGAAAGACGGAGGCTTTGTAAGATAACAGGAAAGTTCGAGACCTTCCCACCTTGGAAGATATTTCTCCTGCTTATTTTATATTTGAAACATCAGCTCCTCATTTCCCTCTCTCTGCAGGAGGTACTTGGCAAGTGCTTTGGAGGACCTGAATAGTGATATCACACGAGGCTGGCAGCTCTCCCTCTCCTCCAAACGAGGGGAGAGGAGATGCTGAGACAGACTGTCTAGACATTTTTCAGATTGCTCAGTGTTCTCCATCAAGGCCTGGACCATCTCCCAGAGATTCCTGCACACAGGGGACTCTGCTCACAGCGATCTCAACCAGCCCATGCAGACCTATCTATTGTGCAACCAGACTGTCTCCCCAAATATCCTGGGGGTGCCCATCCCCACAGCAGTGCATTACCCTGCTTCAGGAAGATGCAGAGCACAGGGTGTTCTCCCAAATGTCCCTGCTCTCTGGACACCTATCTGAGGTGGAAGGGATGTCTCTCAAAACTGTGAACCAGTAGTTGCCTTCTCAACAGTGTGGTAGTTTTTGGAAGCTGCTAAGAAATCCCTGAATATAAGTGTTTTGCAAGCAAGCAACCAGGCCAGCAAAGGCAAGCGCCACTCAAGCGACAGCTCACCGCAGTGGTAGCTTACAGCCCCCTCGACTTCCAGTAAAAGCATACAGGCTCGATAAACCTCCCCTCAGGTGACAAACAAGCATTACTGGATCAACAATGCATAGAAGTGAGTTTTCTCTCTGCTCAGTCCCTTTTGCCCCACTTTTGTGGCAATCCATTTTACCTGAGCTTGGCTTCAGCTACTCCACCAGCTTCCTTCCTTAGGACAGGCAGAAATGCCACAGCATCTCAAGATTTTTCTGGTCTTCTAGCTTTCAAGAGTTCATCAGGATTTGTACTTTTATGTACCTCATGCCATCTAAATCATGGCAGAATCTTGTTGTTCTTTACATACACACAGCTGATCAGAGACCCACCACTAGTTTATGTTACATTTTGAATTTTCAAATTATGAAATAACATTGTGGATTATTTTCTTTTCCCGCTCAGAGAAACTTGTAAAAATCAAAGCTCCCCTCTCACTGACATACCCACAATTGTGGCCATCTTCATGTAAGGTCTGACCTCCCCCTCTCAGAAATGTCAGGTAGATTACAGTAAGCACTTAGCTGTTAAAGCTTTGACTCCCATACATTCATAGCTAATCACCATAAAATTTCAACTTCTTTTCTGCAGTCCACTTTACATCCCCTCTTCTGCAACTCAAAAGCATTTCTTGTTTTGATCACTAAACATAATGTGACAAGCTGATTCATCAATGTCTCCCATTAACATACACATTCAGCCAAACTCTTACTAGATTATAAGGGATCCTAATAACAGTTGAATCAGTAGCTTGCGATACAGTCTGCAATGTTTAATCGGTCACCTATCAGACTCATCATGCAGAAAAAAAGCATTCCTCTGGAACCTCTGAGCAAGGAATAGATAAACATCTGTTCACGATGGAGACTTCATTTTTCAAGAACAGACGTAAGGAATACATTTGCAAAAGCGTATCAGCACAGACACATATGTGTATGCAAAGAATAAAACCTCAACATACAAAGTAGTCATGCGAATTAATTTTACAACAAATGCTGATTTTGGCAGGCACCAATGCTCTATGTATGTTTTGCCAAATGCACCCCACCAGCCTTTTTCTTTTCCCTAATCTGGTCCTAAAAATTCCTTCAGAAAACAAAGATTCTGCACATCATAGCATTTTCTGAACTGCCTGTCAAGCAAGCGCAGTTCCCATAGACTGCAAAGGAACTGCTAAGTGACCACACTTTAATGCCATTAAGCTACTGGGCTTCTGACAACCATGTGTTTGTGTAATGAATCAGTCAAATTAAAAGCGTGTGACAAAAATGACTCATGAGTAAATTCATCACTGCTGAGACTCCACTTCAGCACTCCTTCACCACTAGTCAGCTGAACTATGAAGATGCTTCCACAACATGGCTGTTTGGCAGCAATTAGGTCAAATACTCCCAGCAATGTGCAGCAGCGGTGCTGGCTCTGCGTGTCCTCCTGGAGTGGAGTAAGCTTCTCTACTGCTAGTATCTTTCTGATTCACAGAGAAAAGAAAAAAACTGCACACTATACAGATAGCTCTCGCCTGGCTTTTTAGAAATTCTCTGCTTCAGAATGAGTGCATGCTCAAGGAACCCTCCTCTTAGTGCAGAAAGCAAAATATGAAGACAAGCTGAGGCTCTGAGCATTCAAACATCCTGTTTCATTTAGATGCTTCATTTCTTACAGAATATCAAAGTAGCCATTCATTCTCCTGCCAGAAGTCTCCCATTATGACTTAACTATAAAGGACTGTATCCACCTTTACGGTAAAATTCCCACCGCAGGACAGTTTGGGAGCCACAGAACCCTGACAGAGCACTGACTACTGAAGAACTATGCGTTCCCCACTCCCATAGGAAGACAGGATGAAGACCATCACGACTACTGTTGAGCCTGGTCTTCAAAACACCAATAATGTGGATTCTACAGCTTTCCCACCTAGACCTTCCCAGTGCTTCACTACTTTTTCACACCCTATTTAAGTTTTCATTGCTGTAATTTATGCTTAGTTCTTTCTCTGACAGTGGGCAGGGACAACACACAGGCATTGTACTCTTGTATTTACCCACTGGAAGACTCATCTTCCCCACCCCCTTAGCCTTTAACGGTCTTTCATAGGTAAAGAGGGAATGTTTAACTGTCCTTGAGATCCTCAAGAAGCAGAAGAAAAAAATGTCTCAATAGTTTAAAAAACAAAACCAAAAAAAAGACGTCTCTTCCACTTCATAGCCACAAATGGTGCCAAGATACTTTCAGCACAAGACAAAATGTCTTTCTTCGTAACCCAGTCTGTGAACAGCCAACTCAGGCGGATTAATCATTTTTACTGCCATATCTGATTTATTTTTTTAAAAACACCTCATATTTAACACATCTGTTAAATTTTGCTTAAAAACTATTTCCCTCACTGGTATGTATACAATAGTATAGATATGGCTGTAAAACCATAATTTACCTCGGCACTCTGTTCTTGTTGGCGTGCTCTGATATCCTATACGACACTGGCATACGTAGGATCCCTGGGTGTTCACACAGTCTCCACTGATGCATGGATTCTTTTCACATTCATCAACATCTGTGGAACACAGACAATATATTTTTATTAAGACACTGGTTGAGTTATTCAGGTCTGTAGGGGTATTTTTTGTAACTGGAGAAATAATGTGCTTCAAGCAGAAAGGAAAGGACATAACCACTGAATTCCCAGTAAAAGGATCCCATGTTCTAAGCTAAGCAGGAGCTGGGAAAAGGGAGTATTCAACAATACAGGTTACTGCATGTGCGAGAGGTAGAGGCCTTACCCCCACACCTCCACACTCCCAGGCCCAGTGAAGACACTGATTTTGACAGCAAAATCTTGCACGTAAAAGACAGCTAAACCTTGCTTCTATCATCAGGCTCTGGCTGACTTCCAAAATTAAAGAGCTCAAAAGCCCAACAAGATACTCCCGATGAGCTGAAAGAGGACTTGTACATCTTACTAAGCCCAAGATCACTACTGCTGCTTTTTTTTTTAATAATATGTCACTTGCATTCTCAGAGAGCTGGTAGCATTTTAAAGAGGTCATTTTCAGTCACTAATAAACACATTATAGCCACAGGTTAGTAAAATAAGAAATCCTTAGTTCGTGTAATTTTGTGGCAAGTTACAAGATTTGTTAAATACTGTCTTAAAGGCAAAACTGCTGTAAAAATAAATTTGCAGTTGAAAGCAATTAATTCTTGGAAGTCTATTTACTAGATTGGGTGGGGTTTTTTTTGGGGGGGGCAGGGTGTGGTATTTAAGAATTCAGAGTTATTACATTGTATGGAAAAGAATTTTTTTTCTTTAAAACAAAATTCCCCTCTGTAATTTACAGCAGAAAACCACATACCAATGCATTCCCCTCTAACATCCAGTTGGAATCCTTTGTTGCACTCGCAGCGGTAGCTCCCAGGAGTGGGAACACAGCGCCCATTAAGGCAAAGGTGTCGGAACAGTTGGCAATAGTCAGTGAAGTTCACCGGCAAGATTACTGAAATAACAAAGTTGGAAAAATATTTTAATGGTTCATCATCATAATTTTTGGTAATTGCAACTTGTGTAGCACTTTCCATTAAAAGTCAACATTTACCTTTCATGATAATGTGAATCACAGTAAAATAAGCATTGGGAGAGAAAAAATGCACGTTGACTCTTAGAGACTTGTCTGAAAACACCTAGCAGCCACTGATTTTATTCATTGTGGCAAGTCTGATCCCATTTTCCTCTTTTGCAGGACACAAGAGGACCAAGTCTGCTCATACCTAGTGGTAAAGCGGGTACACGGCACTGCAGGGACGCTACTAAAAGCCTAGAGCAGCAAAGAGCAGGCAGACTGGTTCAGTTATCTCTGTTTTCATAGGTATCAGAGTGAGAGGAGGGCAGGGATAACCCTGGAAGGTATGCCTGTGTGGTCCTTGGCTGGCACATGTGAGCTGGCTCCGTGCACCCAGCCGACCAGAAGCCGTGCAGCTACATCAGTGCGGTGTCAGCCCTGAGTTAACATACTTTGCCTCTTGGGCTAAGCTCAGCTTGCCGCTCAATGAAGGCTAAATTGTTTCAGCTGGTGTCAGTGCAAGCAGAGCCTGCTTGCCTCTGCACAGAGCATGGGAGAAATAAGCTTGTGTTTACTTGCAGGAGAGTATGTGGCTATGCCAAACAATTTCAGGTGGCACATGCCAACTGCAGACTATATGGGCATGTAGTAAATTCCCGACAGAATGAAGAATGTATCAGCATTCTGTTCTTCCTTGCTCTAGAGAAGTCTAACCTATCCATGCTTATCACAGATTCTTTCTTTGTGTTGGGTCAGCCTCAGTGTCCAGCAAACCAGTAGGTTTTTTGGTACATTTCCTACTTGGCCAAGCAAGTGATGAAAACAACCTGAAAGAAGCTGCTTTCTCCCAGCCAAGTTCTTTAATGACAGTAACTATCACAACCTAGTCAAACTGCTATTCACATTCCTCCACGTTGACATGCAGCAAAGCTCACAACAGCCTTAAAATAACAGTAATGTAACGACTACAATTCATGGGCCTCAGTACAGTGAGGATGTAATTTTTGAATCCTGTCTTAACAGAGAAAATACTACCAATGAGGTACATTTGCTGTAAGACATATAGTAACCAGGCTATGATTAGAAGGATATTTATACACAGACTAATAGTCCACATAAAGTAAACAAAAGATACCAACAGCTGAAGGGAGCACACTGCTCCTGAGAAACACATGTTTCTAAAGAAGCTAAATGTAAATGGTGCAGGGAAAGGTTATTATTTCTCTCTTACCATGAGATGGTGGAGCCCGAGATGGATAGATGGTTTCTGGTGGCTGAGGAGGGTAAACACCAGGAACGAGTGGTGGAGGGAATACATCAGGACGACCCGGAGGAAGGTCAGGTCTTGCTGGCAGCGGAACACCTATTGCGCACAGTTTGCGATACTCATCTGAAACATGAAAACATGAATGATTTTTTGGACTCTTGTAGCCTTTCCATTTAATCCAACTCTCCTCCTTTTCGGTGTTTCAGATTAGCAATAACAAACCTTCAATAACCTGGAAAATTGGAGTCTGTATGTTTTCTTCATAGTAACAAGCTTTGTTCTATGACTCAGGAATTCGTTCTATGAATCAGAATTTTTTCTATGAAACAGGAGAATATCAATACTACTTGTCAGAGGACTGCTAATAAAAAGATGACATAGCTGACATTCCAGATATGAAACTGAGCAGTGAGGCAGGGACCTGCTCTTAATCTACTTAGCCTTCTTTCAAACAGAATTTTTGGTGAACTCAGTGGGAAATTTACCTAAAGGAGGACTTTTGGACTTGATCCCAAGTTAATTGAATACAAAGCTTCCCACAGACCTCGAAAGATACTGAACAGGGGGAATTTCATTTCAACTGGATTTCTTAGAAATTAACCTCCACAAACAAAGAAATATAAATATAAGCAATGAGGCAAAACCAATTAGGACAATCCATACACTAACACTATTTCCCTGTGAAAACTAATTTTGCCAATAAAAGCAGAAACCAAATGAGGTTCAGTTTAAGGAGAGTAGACATAGAGAATTATGCTCAGATCCACACCAAGTTCATCTTTTCCCAGATGACGGGAGAATGATCTGTTCTGCTATAAGCACAGTCTATGCTGAGTGTCATGCGTTCTCCTATTGTTTATCTCTATTAGTGGCATCTGCCCTACTGCCCCACTTTTCCTGGTGCCCCCAACTCTTTTGTCTTTGGAAAGTGTGTGTTTGGAACTTGTGATCAAAAGAACGCACACAGAGTATCACAATTAAAAACGACATTTCCAGCTGACCTAATTTATGTCCACAATTCATGTGTACACAAATAACTATTTGTGCAGCCAGTATCTTTGAACTTCAAAATTTTAAAGTTTATGGCACAGCAGGGGAGAGGAATTATATAATGAAAACAAAATGCTACAGAGATGCATGAATTCCTGAAACAATATAAAAAATGAGAACTGAAAAATAAATTCAGTATTGGGAGAACTAAGCTGGATATTTCAGCCTTCAACACTTTCATCTCACTTTTATTTCCACCTGTAAAATGCATTAGAAGCTCTTGCCTAATCACAGAGGATTTGTTAAATAAACATGGTAGCCTAACGTTCTGCGTTTCCCGATTGTGATCTTTGCATTTATTTTAATGCTCTTAGGTGATCAGTTTGTTTCATGTGTCACTGCATTTCCCTCTATTGATCCTTAAGAGTGATTTTAATCTTTAAATCATTCCCAAGAAGATTTTACTGTATCAGGTATTGTACTTTGTTTATTTGTTCCATTTACTAGCTTTCTATTTTGCCTGTTCATATGTAAACTGAATCTACTCTCAATCAGTGGTCTACCTGTAATAAAACAGAGACATTCAGAATAGTGTCTGTGCATATACACACACAAATTCCAATATGCAAATGTATGCTAATGACGGTGGTTTTAATAGTCAATTCTCTAATCACACATTCTCTACAACCCACTGATCAATCTTTGTGAAAGAAACAATACTGTATTTCTTTTTTTACTCTAGATTGATCTAGATTTCACTCTAATACCCCATTATCCAAAGTCAATCCACCAGGAGCCTTGGCCCTTCCCTGCAAAGCCATGGCCTTGGGGCTGCCCATTGGTTGAATGGAATTAGCACACACAAAGGGACTGCTGAGGTGAGAACTGAACACACACACATGGCTGGATGCCTAAGATACCACTTTTAAACTATTTATAGTGTCAATGGTAAACCCTGTCATTCCACATAAACAATTATTGCCATGTTATGCAAAGAAATACAGTGCAAGCCTTTTTTATTGCAACTTTAATCTCCATGTATAATTTCCAGCAATAAACAGCCTATTTTATAGTAACATCTGGGTCTGTTGCCCACATTGAAAATGCAACCACTTGGTTACATTATGCAGCTAGTGCTTCACTTTATATTGCAGTAAATTTCCATTTCAGAGTTAGAGAGACTTTGGGCCACTGACAGCTCTAAATTCCTCATCTTGCTTTCTCAGGATACATTAAGGAATAACTGAAGCTGATTAAATAATGACAGCAATACCTTACGTAGAAGTAAGGGCTTTCAAAAAATTTCAAAGCACTTTTCAAAAGAGTAATTTATCATCTCAATTTATATCCCAAGTCGGGGGGGGGGGAGGGGAATAAAACTAAAAAAAAATGGCATGTAACCATGATCTGGAAGACTTTGCATGGATTTATGAGTCAGGAAGTCTTGGGTTCTAGCTCCTTCACCACCACGTCTCAGTCTGCAGCCTTGGCCAAATTACTTCACTTTTCCACCCAATTTATTCACCAGTTAGATATGAATAATTAGAAAGTATGTAAAGAAAGCAGACACTGTGTTAAGACTGAAAGTTTTCTCCTTGTGTTCCTATTTCATATGAGCATCAACAGATTACACTATTTTGTTAGCATTATTCTAGCCAGTCTTGGACATTTAACATGTTTAAATATTATTAATGAGACACTGACAGAACCAGGAAGAGTCTTCCAAGAGTTCTGATCATAGATCTCTGCTCCAGTATTACGCAGTTTCACTCAAAGGATTAAAAACAAGAATAATAAACACTCCCATACATGACCTCTGACAATTTCTTTGGAGTTACACTGCTGTAGTGTTATGACCCCCATTCCTCCCTAAACTCTGCACCTCCCTTGAGCTGCTCTCATCAGTCCTTAAGTTTCTTGCATTCTTCTTCTCTAAAGCATTTCATTAGGTTTCCAGTCCTAAACCATCTCCAAAACATCTTTCCTCCACTCCCTCACACTTAGTTTCACAATCTGTTCACCATCTTCTCTAAATTCAAATCTCACATTATCTGGGGATCTCAATACACAGGGAGGCGATAAAGTACAGCACATTTTGGTAGCAGACAGAAATCGTGTTCTGTGTCAAACCAGGAAATAAATGGCACCTCAGAAAGTTAGATATAAGAGGAAGGAAACCTCAATTTTCCAATGAGAATGAAAATGCAGGGAGAATAGGGATCTATTAGAAGGCTCTGGAGGCAGCAACTTAAGCTAGAAGAGGATGTTGAAAATGAAACCTGTATCAGATAAGGTTGGAATAACCAGGCTACAACACTAATTAGCAACGGATAAAACCCCTTGTTTATGTCTGCTTGTTCTAGCCTCCTGGGGGTCCTGAGCAACCTGCCATAGGAGGCTCTGCTTTGAGCAGGGGCACCGGACTAAATGATCTCCCAAGGTGTCCTCCAGCCTCAACCATCCCGTGTAGTTCTTTAATGAAAACATTACTGATAAAAGAAAATCACTGCCTAATTCAGTGTTCAACATTGCTCATAATTATGAATACAATTTGATTCATACCAGTGGATCTGATCGGGCACATTTCAGGAGCAGTGGCTGCACCAGAAGACCAGCATCGGCCGCTGTCACAGCAACACTGCATTTTGGACAAAGGCTGGGGGAGCTGATTGCCGCAGCGCCCGTTGGTCAGAGAAGAGAAGCAGTATCCAGGACGCACATCTACCAACAGAAAGAAACGGATATGTAATCATCAGTCCAGTGAGGAATGTGACTTTCACAGAAGGGAAAGCACCTTTTTCTTGGCTGATTACATTATCAATGGCATAGCACTTGCAACATTACAACAATCAGAAAACAAAAGGCAGAAAACCAGGAACATCTAGATAATATTTGGTCTGCTTTGGATTCAGGTGTAACACCTTCTGCAAGAAAGCTGAAGTGAAATACAGAACAGCAATGAATTAATGGAGGCAAAAATAGAACAGAACATGTACTCCACATATAATAAAACATGCTTCTGTGCCCCCAATGAAAAATTGCAGTGTCATCTCTATTAAAGAGAGTACCAAATCAATTCTGTTTAAGCTTTCATTTGAAAGCCACCAATGTACAGCAGTAAACTCGCAACACTGCAGCTTTCAAAGCCTTAATTTATTTTTCATCAGTCATGGCTTCCCCAGCTGAAGTATGTAGTGATCTGACAAGATATAGGCTTGCAGGCAAGAAAGAGCAACATAGCTTTAACTGGTGCCATCACATTGTTTATGGAGATGTGCTGGCTTCCTGTCTGAAAAGGGTAAGCACATGCTGTACACAGAACGCCCTGTACCCAGATTTCGTCCACTCAGCTCTAACAACACTGCACAGAGATCCCTCAGCTTAGAGAAGGGAGAGAAAATATAGATGGGAGAAAAAAAAAATAAATAAAAAACCCCACTTATGATACAATCTGAAACTCTGAGCAATTGTTTCACATGTCACATCATGTCAAATGCAATATAAGCTGTGGTGTGATTTGATGCTGTACAATGAACCAGAGTAAGTTTGTTTCTAAAATATACAACCATTTGCTGTCAAAATATAGAGGAAAAAGTTGCAGATATAACCTTACAACAGCAGACACCATTCTCTAAAGAAACAGTATCTCAGTTATCCAGGGCATGGTGGATTCATCTGTCAAGTAACGATGCTTTCCAGAGTTTACTAGCTATTCTAGTGGATATAAAAAAAAGCTTCTTATTATTTTGAGGAAATTGATATAGAGTGATAAGTTAGGAGAGTCTGTGATGGTTCTGCCTTTTAATAGCTGGAACCCTGAACATGGATATTACTGGCAGTACAGCTAAAAGAGTCAGTTGGCCTTTGCTTCCAAACTTCAGTTAGTTCACTCATATTATTATATAATGGAAATCTGAAACGGAGGGAAAAAATGTCTATTCAGTTCTATTACTGGTCCTCCATTTTCTCCTGGTACCCAACTAAACTGCCAAATACATACACTCCTTAATCTACAATTTAAAAAAAAACAAGTAAAGCTCTGATGCAAACTGTTCCCTGGAGAGGAAACTGTTCTCCAGTATCCCTGAAGAGCTACTCAGATGCTTGGTGTGGTCGTGGGGTGGATGATAAGTAAGTCAGTCAGTCCTCTAACAGACCCTGTCATCACCCTCTGTAACTAATCCTTCTCAGTTTTGGTCATTACCAAGTTTTGAAACACTTAAAAGCAGTAACGGGCAAAAGTAGAAAAAGGATCTACATAGGACCTGGCCAAGCACACAATGTGCCATAAAAAGGTAAACACACAGCAAACATCTTTGTCTACCTACAGGTGTAAGAGCTTATCCAAAAGCCACACTGCTTTCAGAAAAAGTAAGTTTGTGAGAAAAATGCTAAATCTTTCCATACTCCTAATCAAATTTGACTCTTTTTTTTGTTTTTCTCTTCCATTTTCTGTTCCAAATGGTAAAACAAACAAGTAAGACGAGAACAGCAAGAAACAACTTTTTTACTGTTCAGTTTTCAGTATTTGAGTATTTTTCACTAAAAAATATAGGATTTTGAAAAGGTAAAAAATCACCATTAAAATAATTTCCAAGAAAGATGTGCCTCTAAAAAACAGAGAGAAAAGAAAGAGAGA
This sequence comes from Falco rusticolus, assembly GCF_015220075.1. Taxonomy (NCBI): domain Eukaryota; kingdom Metazoa; phylum Chordata; class Aves; order Falconiformes; family Falconidae; genus Falco; species Falco rusticolus. Next base: position 15,150,603 of record NC_051193.1, on the reverse strand, counting down.
GGGAGGAAAAAAGGGGGGGTGGAAAAAAAAAACATTGAGAAATCACTGACCAAAGAAACTTATGCCAGCTGCAAGTATGGGCTAGTAGCTTTTTTCATAGCACTCTTCATGTACTTGAGTTGAGATGTCCTGCTCTTGTTACTGCTCTTCAGCTCTAGGAGATATCATCTTTGCTTTGTCTATTCTAATTTTTAAGGCTTGTAATAATGGAACTCCCAGTTCTTCCTTTGGATGTTTGGCTCCAGTGCTGCTCAGTTTGAGTCCCATAAGGGACACATGTCTCAGAAGCACTTCCTCATCTCTTAACAGAATAGACACGTTCAGCTAACACTTTTCACTTAAGACAGGCATGTCGTAATTAAATCAAGATTACATGTTTTGCCCAGCTCAAATACAGATTTGGGCTCTGGTCTTGTTAATATGGCAAGTATGCAGTCTGCATATTAGACATGAATCCAAAATATCTGCAGATAATTAATAGCGCTTCCCATGTAGCACGTTTTGCCTTGGACACAAAGCCAAAATTTTAATGATAGCTCATAGTCTGACATATTACTTAACACAGCTTGTCATCATTTAAATACCCATTTCTTTAGCTGAACTATTTCAGCCTACAAATACAGTGGGTAAAAAGGCTGGAAAACTGCAGGAATATAACATGGGTGTAAATGTTGGGCAGTCCTGACTAAGCAATGACTATAAAAAGTAAAAAGCAAATGGAAGTTGTGCATCTCTGGAATTTTTTTGTTACAGAAAGGTGAATCTCTTTCATAAACATTAAGTACAAGCACCAATCAATGATTTAATGATCCACAGTCATTTAGAAGCTATTAATTTGAAGCAATAAAAGCAACTTCCACTGGCATTTTAAGTGTACAGTACGGATCCAATCTACCAAAATGGAAGAAATACAGTTCATTTCTCACAACCTGCAGAAATAGTATGGCACCATTCAAAATTAAACAAAACCCAAACTACTTCCAGATCTCTTGGGAAAGTTAGTATCATTTGGTACTTCTGTCTGCGAGGTTATTTTTTTCCTATTTTTTCCCAAATGATTTTCTACCAAAGGTACTAAAAGACTGAGCGCTCTCTCGAACCACAGTGCTGGCCCTGTGTATGAGCCTTTAAAGAAGCAAGCCAAAACTGAGGAAAGAAACGTTTCATCTGATTCCCAAATGACAATAATTGCTCAAAATTCAGCACTGGCAGTGAAAAAAGAAATTACTACATCAAAAATTAGGAAAAAAAATTAATTGAATACTTGACCTGCTTCAGAGCAGGCTGTATCTAAGTGCTAACACTACTCTCTCATGGCTTTGGCACTGCAGCAGCAGCCGTTTAACTCACACAGTCCTTTGGTTCCTGGTCTGGCCTTTGGAGGACAGGTTCTGCACTGCCACAGTAAAAGCCTGAACGAACACCACTGCCAAATCATCAGCATCATGAAAGCAGATACAAATGCCCCACACCCAGCTTATCAAACCACTTCCTTTAATGAAACATATCTGCATTACAGTCATAACAGCTGGAATAAGGAAAAAAACATCTGTTTGAGGTGATTACCTTCTTTCTCAAGTATATTTGCTTTTCTAAATGCTGAATCTAACCTGGACTAAATCAAACATAAACACGAGAGCAAGATCAAGGAGATGTGTTAAACAAGTTCTGCCTATCTTTAAGGCAACAAATATGCCATAACATAAAAGGTGTAGCAAGAAAAATGAAAGGGAAGGTCACAACAAAGAGGGAAAGAGGAAACATCCTACAAATGGAAAATTTGTTTCAGCATACATATATAGACAGGCACATGATATACTTCTACATAAAAGAAGGATTTCAAGATCACAAATTGAAATATGTTTCTGGTACACTGCTACCCATTTTAGATATTCATGAATGTTCATGACACTTACTGTCTTACTTACAAGATTCTACTCACCTATGCACTTTAAGCCATCAGGAGCTGTATAAAACCCTGGAGGACACTTGCAGAAGTAACTGCTAACTGTGTTTGAACACTCTCCTCCATCACAGATTCCAGGAATGGTGCTGCATTCATCGATATCTTCAGAGTAAAAAAAAAAAAAAAAACAGAAGCAGGGGAAGGTTAGCTGAAGCAGGGGAAGGTTAGCTGTATCAGTTCTGGCACAACAACAGGTATTTTATAGTTTGTATTAATGATCAAATTCAGTGTGGTCTGAGACCCCTCCCAACCTATGTACTAGGGGCATAATCAGCAGTTTTAAACCAGGATCTTTTGTTAGTTAAACACAAGTGAAACAGAACCTAAGAAAATACTGCATCTGTAAATTGCCAGAACCCATAGTTTTACTGCTTAATAATGATGGATGAAAATCTTAAACTGCAGAGGGGATTTACTAACTGTAAGTAAACCATAACCCCTCCAGTTTGAATTCTGCACACTAAAATTAAAAAAACTGTCATGGGACCTGTAATGACCATAGTGATCAGGAGCTTAACAGTTCTATCTCACAGTATCTCCAGCAGCACAACATCCCCTGGCACCATACTGAGGCCATGGTTCAATACTGACTCAAAGGGAAGCGCACCACCTACTGAATTACCCATCCTTCTCACTGCCCTTGGGTTTCTCCTGGAAATCCCCCATACAAAAGCACTGAACAGTTAAGCACTGTTTAAATAATGCAACCTGACAGAATTATAGCTCAAAGCAGGATAACTGCAGGCAACAAAAATTACCTTTCCTGACTTTCTTTGCTAAACGAATGTTCTGAAGTTTCAACAGATTTCTGGACAATAACTGAAAGATCTACTGCAGAAGTTGGGCAATGTCAATAATTCTTCTTAGGTTTTGTCAGTGATTTAGAAGTCCATATTGTGTTTGTATACTCAATCTGTGTACTAAATCACAGAATCATAGATCCAATGCAGAAAAACTTTCAAAGACTGCAGAAAAAACACTAATTAATACCCTCCTATACCTGACCATAGCTGCATATATGAACAGAGGGAACCTGCAGGGTTTCTTCCACAGCTAGGAGTTTATGCATGTGAATAATAATTTATGCCAGCCCCAGTTGCTCCTTAATTACCATCAGTAGCCTGCCTGTGAGTGTAGTTACTTTCCCCCTGGTTTCCAGTGTCTGTCTTAACAATGCAGCTGTATCTACTTAGCACTGCTCTCATCTTCTAGGAACCTGGAGTCCAGCTGAGCTTAAAAACAGCTCGCTTTTCTCCATGGCACCTACAAGAAGAATCAGCAAAGCAGAGAAGAAAGGGAGGTTATTCTCTAGCGTGATCATTGACAGCTGCCTGTCACAGCCATCTACAATGACCCAGCTGCTCTCCCAGCAAAGAGAATCCAGCCAGAAATAATGGCATCACAGGATTCTGTCCAACCTCTCCTCCAGAGATCTACAAAGAGATAGACACATGGCTGTAATAATGATTTCACCAACCACAAAAATTTCTGAGATGAAATACTGCAACACCACCCAACAGACCAAGGCAAGGAGTGAATAATATTGTAGTCATTAAAAATGATTGGAGGAATTTAAATGTAACGCCTAAATTGGAATTTGGCCTCAACAGATGGGGGAACACCCAAAGTCCCACAGGACTGTTAATGAGTGTTTTAGCAAGTAGAGAGGATCTCTGCTCTTTTCCTGTGGAGGCGCTAATACTAAAATCCAGTAATACAAAAATTATCAATTCCTCTTCCTCTAGGTAAAGCACTGGATACTCTAATAATTTTGTGGCCCCTTGATTTTGCAGGAAAGGAGCAGGGGGAGTGGGGTGGCATACAGATAACAAGACCTTGCAGATCAACCCATCCTAAGCAGCGCAGGACCTTGGGCCCCCTATACACATATTCTTCCCCAGCATCTTGCTAGCTGTCCGTGATGTGGGTCGCATTTCTCACTTGGGTGTGTGAGAGGGGTGTGACTTTTTGTTCAGTGCTACTTCAAGGGTGTTGCCAAAGCCTCAAGTCCAAGTGCCCTGGGAGCACTGCTAAGAGACTTCTGGCTTCTGCTCCAGGATTATACTCCACAGGAGTCCCAAAAGTCTCAGTGACAAAAAATGTGGAAATTGAATTTTGGTCTGAATAAAGCCCTTAATTAACAGAGAAAAATGCAGTCGTAAATGGATCAGATTCAAGCATTTTCTGACTCACATTCACCAATGTTTATCTTAAAGTCAGTGTTGCCACTGTTTATATAGAGTCCGACCTTTTTAAAAGCAAAATCATCACTCTTTATTTTAGGGTTGAGCCTAACCCAAACAGTATTTCACTATTTATATTAGTGTTGACATTCATATAAGCAATATTGTCATTGTTAAGTATGCGAGTTTTATAAAGGTAAGTATACTTGATGTACTCACAGAAGTAAATGTCACTCCAGGAAAAATTACTCCCCCCAGTCACCACAAAAAAAGTATTTACCTCAGCATTAATGGAAAAGGAATGGTTATATGAAGCACTGAAATAATGTAACATTTAAAATACAGTTTTCCATCAGCTATGCTAACAAAGTGAACTTGGGCCAATACACCTCATTTCCCATCTTGTTGTGTTGTCTCACTGTACCTGATGATTTCTATCATGATCTTACTTCAATGGGGACCCACTACAAAACGAGTACTGGTAATTCAGCAGGTAGCTCCCAGTTCTACTAAATCAGCGACCACGGACACATTACAGCTGCCAGAAGTCCTACTTGATGGATAGGAAGTTAAACCAAGCACATGATCAGATGTGAATTATGTATTAATTACAGTTAATTACTATAATGCAAGTACCTTGTCTTACACTGGAGATTTCAACGTAAAAGGATAATTTAAAAAAGCAGAATGGATATTCTGTTCTTAGGTGACTATGCTCTTACCTGTTGAATCACTATCCTATTTCATGCCAGTTCTATACGGATGATACTTCTAATTCTTTGAATCGTATTAATACCCACACAGCTTTAACTAAAACTGCTTGGTATGTAATATGAAGATGTACTGAAAGTAAGTTTCTGTCTGCTGAGGTTCAAAAATTTACAGGTATGGAACTGAAGAAAGAAAACTTAATTCTATCTTAGCAGCCAGGTGATCACTCCAAAGGGGTTTCACAAGATGAAGCAGGAAATTTGTGGCAGGATTTGAGAATGAACCAAGCTATCCCAGGTTCTTGGGTCCAGTCCCTCAACTATTACTAAGTGCAGGCTCTGAAGGTGGTGGTTGTTTGGGATTTTTTGTTCTTTGTTTGGATTTTTTTTACATGATTCAACAATCGAAAAATACCATAGGAATGTTTATACAACGCTGCCTATGCGAGCCTACAGTCCTCTTTTTTTCACATGCTAATAGTTAACAAGGCACATGTTCAGTCTTTCCTATTCACCATGTTCGTGGTACTTCACCCCCTGAAGGAAGTACTTGCAATGTTGGTTCTACCCTAAATGTGGGTTACTTCCTGCCAAAACCATCAGCAGTCAATATGAAAACCATACTGTGTACAAACTCTCCGGAAATTGTTTTCTCTAACCTGCAATTCAATTTATAGTTTTGCTTGAAACAGGGATTTTTCTTTTCAAAAAGTCATAATACTTCCAAAATTACTAAAAAATTTTGAGTGCTTCCTTTAACGGCACCTGATGCAAGAAGGTGGTGGATGCACACCTTACTCTCACAGTTGCACACCTTTATGATTGAAAATTGGCACTCCAAAATCACTAACCACCTATGAAACTTGTCTTGCTCAATTTAATTTAGTTTTTGTCTAATGACTGAAAGGAGAATCAGTTGTAAGAGTTTAAACATTATCTGGACTTCATTGTAAAGAAGATGAATCAAAACTGTGCAACTGACACTTTTAGTACTCTGTTCCTTATGTATCCAAAATGTTTTTAAAGCAAAAGGAACGCCTATGCCTGATTATATAGAGAAAAAATACTATCCAATCACAATTAAAAATTAGCAAGATTCCATTATCATGCACAGCAAATTTCCACACTATTATCCAGCATCTGCTGCTAGATAATTTATTAATTACTAGATGCCAAAATAGGATGACCAATAAGGGCAGATAAAATGTTTGTCCTTCTTTAACACCTGCAACTGCTAGGATGAGTTTAGAGCATAGTCCTGCAGTCTTCATTCACCAGTGTCAAACTCCCATTAATGTTAAATACAGTTTACCTGAGCAGGTAGGAATGTGTTGAACCTCCCAGTCATACACACTTATTAGTTAAATGATCCACAAAGAGACATACATGTGCCTCAAGCATTTCTAAAGCAACCTCTTGGTTAAGAGGTATTTTTAGTTTTAAAGTTTAATTTGTTTCAGATGTACCTTTAAGCCTGTAAAATGTTACGTGAATAAAAGCTGGGAAAAGCTGCAGGGGCAATATTTAAGATGCTCTGGTTTAGAAGGAGAAAGGACTGTTACTCATATTTGTTGTGAAGAATGCTATTTGCATATTCAAAGGCAAAAGAGACTGGAAAGTTTGTTACAAACTTGTTGGCCCCAAACAAACAAAATTGGCCCCAAAAAGAAAACTTTCCCCCGCTTTACTTTCAGAAGAAAGTTCTAAAAGTTCTTACCATCGCATTTTTGTGTCACTTCATTAAACTTGTGTCCAGCTGGGCATTTGCACTCAAAAGATCCAACAGTATTAATGCAATTTCCCCCTTGACAGATCCCAGGGATGGCTTGGCATTCATCCACATCTATCATGTAAAAAAGGAAAAAACACCCACTTTTAATTCATTTCTCAAGAACAGCCATAATAATTTGTCTACATAGAAATTAAAGTAAATATGCCTAAATCCATTCTTCACCCATCATAATATTATGATACTTGCTTGTGAGGACAGACACTAATTTTGTAATTACTCTATGTAAAGTATGATTAAGTACAGTACTCTAAATATTTTCTGCAAGAAATCACATGGTTATTATTGTTACAGACATTAAACATCTAACTGCTATTGCTTTGTTTTTCCAAAACATCTGGGGAATGGTGTGCAGAGAACACACACTGCCAAAAGTCAGGTCCCTTTAAAGTATCTGAAGCTGAGCACCCAAAATCACTTGCCCCTTTGAAAATCTTGGCAACTCCTTACAGCATGTAGCCCACCAGCACAGAGATGCAGGAGCCATGGAGGAGCAGCGTGCAATGTGCATGGAGGGGGCCTCACAGAGCGGCATGGGGAACCGCATAGTCATTATTGATGGAAATCATTAACTCGTCACTCCAGTAAGATCAGCACCCATGACCTTAGGCTGCGGTTAGGATTTGATTCAAGAACTTTCATAGCCATAATTAACGTCTCCAGAGGAATTATTAATGATCTGCTTAGACATTCATAAATTTGGAAGGTTTTTTTCTCTTTTATTTCTCTCTCTTTGCTTTTAATTTTTTCACACAAGAAAATGAAACAACAAAGATGATATCACAGGCTAGGTGGGAAGCTCAAGACGTTTTCAAGAGGCCCCAGTTTTTGGCCTCACAGCTATTTTAGCACAACATGTGTGTTGTCACTTAGCTGCAAAAGTGTTGCTATGGCTTAGTAACAGCTAGAGAAAAGAGACTGAAGGAGGAGGAGTGCCATTGCAACAGGAGACAGTGGAGGTCTGGAACACAGTCCCCAGGGGCTGCCCTGTGTCTGCTGCTCCCTGTCCTTCGGGACCAAACAGAGCACTGCTCCTCTCCAACCCAAATGCCTGCACTTCCCCCATCTCCCCAAGGACTACCAGCTGCTGCTGGTAAAACCCAGTTTCTTGAATTCTTGGGCTTCACGCTAGGATCAGTTTCAATGCAGGGACACAAGCTGAAGGAGATGATGCCTTCAAATCTGCCTTTATAAATCCCAGAGAGCCAGCTGTAATGTGTCTTGTAGTCTGAAAAGCAAAGTATTATGTCTGTACAAAAGGCCAAGAGGCAATTTCCCTGGGAGCCACGAGTAGGAAGTTTCAGGAACGCCAAGGGGCATATCTGTACCACATCGCAGAGCATTATGTAAAGGTCCCCTGGCTGGCTGAACTGGGTCGGGGGGCACAGCAGCAGAGGCAGAGCAGTGCTGTGCCTGAGCTAACCACCGTGCTGGGAGGCACAGAGAACTAGCACAGCCTCAGCACCCTCCTCACAACCCCAGTGCTGCTGGGACCCTAGCTGCAGCAACACGCTGTGCTTTAGTAACAGTGATCAGCCAGACTTCATGGCACTGCACTGACTTTAAAAAAATTCTGTTTAAAAAATAGAAGTCATGCTCCTGAGTCACAATGTCTGTTTCAAAATCCCACCTTTTGGCTTTCATTTTCCCCTTTCGTCTCTTTAAAAATCTCAGCTGTGATATTAATTTTAACTTTCCGCCAGACAGACGAAGTCAAAGTGTGGGCAGTGATATTCTATTTACTTTTTAAAATAAACATGCCCTTCCCTCCGTTTTACTTTTTCTAACTTCTCCATGCAATAACAATGGTTCCTTTTTTTCTTCAGAGAACCTGGATTTTATTTAACCTGCTTTCCTTTATTTAGATTGAATATGGATGTGAAATCCCTGAAATGTCTTCAGTCTGAATGGATGTTATCTGATTTCAAAAGGACTGGATTTAGTACAATTGCATGAAAAATAAAGCTAATATGTGGTTCCATAGAAGATCTGTTAAAATTATGAACACATTACAAGAGAAGGGAAAACTGGAAAGTACAAGTCAAACATACAGCGCCAAAACTGTGTTGGCACTGCATACAGATTAGCATAATTGTAGCTGCATGCTAAGAAATGTGCAGCAAGCAGAAGTAGCCTTATTCCGAACTGCACAAACCCATTGGAGAGGTCACTGCAGCTTTTCCGTGACACAAACAAGAGGAATATAACTAGGTGTGGCATGAGTTCAGGGGTGTGGGCCACATATTTATGCACATAAGATTTCAGGAGTGTCCAGAACCTCAATTCACAGATTTCTGCACAATTTAGTTCTGACCTTTACAGCAAGAAGGGGAACAGAATGGCTGAGGTCAAAACCCATGCACATTATGTGGCATACACAAATGCGTCCATCTCAAAGTTCATCCTGCCTGTCTGCAGGCACCAACCAGGACTTGGCCTGTTACAGAGGGTATCTACATTTTCAATGCAATGGAATGCCTTTCAGTCCTTCATAGGAATTTCATGATTAAATAAAATTACTTATAGATTTATAATCTTTATCTCCCCTATTTTCAAAAATATTGTAACTCATTAGAAAATGTTAGACACATTGAAATAAACTAGCCCCAAAGATATGGTCCTGGGAATGTATAATCCACATTAGTTTAATACATAGCTGCCCCTGTTAACTTTCTCCTGTTTCCTGCCAGACATCCAGACAATAAAAGAATTTATACAGCTGGAAGTATTAGAATAAAAGCCAAAAGCAGTGTAAGGACTTTCTACGGTAAGGCATGCTCTGAAAGAAGTAAGCAACATCTGGGTGGATTTTACAATTTGAAACAAATGCAAATGCATTTCCAAAATTGTATAAAATATATAATAGGGCATTTCAAATGGCATGACAGGCACTTTTCTCCGGGTCGAAGCAGTGTAGCTCAAGAGGTAAGACACACAAGATGAATCCAAAATCAACAAATTTTAGCTAAAATATCCCACACCGAGTAAATGGAACAGTATTGCCACAGATTGATTTTTGCATGTTTTGAGTGCTTTCTGAAACAGAATAAATTCTTCCACGGAATGATCGAATGGTACACTCAGAAAAACACCATTACAGAACCAAGGGAAAGGGCTGCTGGCAGTGAGAAATTCATTAAGATGCTGGCTGCTCTCACATGACCTAAGTTACTAATGTACTCACTTGAACACCAGGCACTCACTGAATCATGAAGTAATGCATCTGACAATTTTTTTCCATTCTTCACACATATAGCTGAGAATGGCTTAGGACAGGTTATTCACAGCAGTGTAACTCAATTAAGCTTAATCCAGTAACAATTTCAGCAGCTTTTGGGGAAGCTTTGCTGCTAACTTACCTTGACAGGCACCAGTTCGAATGTTTGGAATGAAGCCTCGGCGGCAGGGATGGGGCTGGGCAGGACACATTTCACAGGGGTGGCCCCATGCTCTCCCAACTGTTGCACAGCAAAGGGTTTTGGTGCACACTATTCCACTGAGCTGTCCCTGGCACATCTGGTTGGTTACCAAAGTGAAGCAAGGGCCAGTCCTGTAATCTGCGCCAAAGACAGGAAACCTAATCAGCATCACAACAGAATTACACAACAAAACTCATAATAAAGCAAAACAGCAGCACATTTAGGCAAGTCTTCCACACACAAATTGCCCACCAGCTCAACAGTTTTATTTAGCAGTGTTCTGCACAGGCTTTTTCTCAAGTTTTCTTTCCATTCAAATCCACTGAAAATAAGCAGGTCTAGAAATACGTGGTGACTATTTTACTGTAAGTATTATATACTTAAGATGATAGAATTGTAGAATAGAATCTATGATTCTAAATACATTTTGACTATTTTACCAGGAGTATGATAAACTTCAGATTCTGCAGGCCCCCTTTGCTGCCTGGTTAAACCTCCAGCAATATCCTTTAGGGGGTCTTTTCATCAGTTTGTTTTAAATACTCAGCGCATTAATTAAAATAATAGTGATAAAAATGTTAGGATATGTTTATTTCCACAAGTGTTCTCAAATGAGTCTCAAGGGAAGAGAATACAGACTGCAGGAAGTTTTCTGAGGACAGATTTCACTGTTATTCAGGCATACGCTGTACCAGATACGTGGGTAAGCTTTGCCTACAGCTGAATGGAGGGCATGTGGAACACATCTGCTTTGATTTGTTTATGGTAGGACAGGCCATTTAGCCAACAGACAGAACTGAACTAAGATGTTACTAAAATACTAGTAGGCTTTATTTTGTTCCATTCTGCAAGGGCAAAAACCAAACAGTGGTACTGCCAGCTCCTGCTGTCTCCTGTATATCCGGGGTGCGCGCTCCAGTTCAATCTTCACAGGCAACCCTAAAATGTTTTATCTGCTACGGTGCACTAGGACAGAGTCCAGCATCCTGTAAGCACAGCCAGCAACTTACAAACCTGATGTTTGTCTGTACTGAAAGTTACCAGGTGCCTCAGCCAAGGTCACTATGTAATCCACACTGCCTTATAGTCATGACATTATAAATTCCTCCAATTTTTGTGCCACTTCCAAACTTTGTTAACTATAATACATTTCCACTAAACCATTAGTAAAAAGTATTAAACAGGGCAGAACTAAGAATGAATGACTTTCCCATCTGCCCCATCTCCCCACACCAGGTGCACCTTGAAACCTATCATTTAACTTATTTTCATTCCAATCCAGGGATGCTGTGTCCATATGCTGTAATTCTGCTGATTAATCACGCCACTCTTTGATATAATAAATAAAATGGCTAGAGGAGTCCTGTAAGCTATACAGTAGTGCTATATTGGTACTATTATCTTCATCAATTAAGCATGATCTTCTCAGAAAGGATATCAAGCTAGTTTGAAAAACTTATTTCTGATAAACTTGCACTAAATGGCACTAAATACCATTTACTCTTCACGAACTATGTATTAGTTCCTATAATTGCTACTCTATCTTTTGCCTATTAAACATACCTGTAATCACCCAGAAAATCTCTTTTCCTTTTAAAATACTGGAACAAAAATAATTTTCTTACAGCCTCTGGAAATTTGTCCTGTATTTCCAGATTTATGAGGAATTAACCTTCATGATATGAGAACCTTTCAGCTAGCTCTTTTCAGTCTCCCTGGTGCTGGTGAGCTGGACTAGCTGTATAAAAATATGTAAATGCGATTACTGCTATTTAATGTCATCCTTAAATGGTATCAGATTGCATATACGAAATTTCTGTCTTGTCCCCTCTGGACAGTACAGCTACTTTTACTGAACACTTCTCCCTCCTCTTCCCTAACAATTCTGTCAGCCTCATCATGAAATGGGTCAGAATCTCTCATAACATCTCCCTTACCCTTGGTTCTTAATTCCTTTTCATTGCCTTAACTTTTTTTGGCTTGGTATTTCTCATTGTGTCCGTCCCTTCACTTCCCCTATTAACTTTCTACACTACAGCTTCTATCAAGTTCTTTTCCCATTTTGAGTATTTTTGTAACTGCTCTCATTTTCCTAGTAAGACAGGCTTGTTTTGCTTTTGTTAAAACTTACATTGCTTTCTTTCTTATTGTAGACATACAGCTTTGGAAGCATGTAGCTCAAAACCAAGTATTGCCAGCTTTATCGCATTCGTTCAACATACAACTGAATACAAATAAGTCATGACCAATTATACCTATCAATTAAAAGACGTTAGTTTCAAGATCAATTCTTCATCCTTGAACAAAATGAGAATGCATGCTTTACTGGATGCAAAACTCCCAGGATTAAAACTCATAATATTAAAACAATAGGTGACAATTTCTTTAGAAACACCACAGTTTTGTGTCAGCAACAAGAAATCTCCAGTGTACCTCCTCAGAATGAAATCCGTCATTGTAGATTGTCCCTATGCCGTTTATATATAGACAGTTTAAAAAAGAGTCATTTTGTTCTCAGTTGCAGTGGGAAGCACGCATCAGACAGTAGTGAATAACCCATCTTGTATTTTATGGGAGAAAATGAATGGATCAGCATTTACGATTGTTTGCTTTCAAGCTATAAATGACTTAACAGTAGCTAATATGACTTAGAAATGTGGTGAACCCAATGAAGTTAACTTTATAATCATGCAAATCTTTCCACGAGGTTTCAGTAACATGAAGTAGGTCAAATATGCACTCAAACCCAAGCAAATCCAGCTCCTCTTTATTATTATCCAAGTTCATAGCACTTCAGTATGGAGAATTATAGAATATATTTTCACCTAATCTTTTGCCTCGATAAATTTTACTCTTAATGCTCAGTTTTCTGCTGAGTACTGCTTTCCTTCTATTTTCTCAATCTTTCACCTTTTCACAAGTATGATTTTCTTTTGTGTTCTTAATGGAAAATTCTAAAGGTCAGAAAATGCATAAGAAAAAGATACTTTGGATGTACACACCAACCTATGGCCACAGAGAAATCCACATCAAGACTCCTCCATACAGAGGCTTGAATAAAAACAGCCCTAAACTTAAACCATTCTTAATAGCAAGTTTAAGATTTTTTGACACATTACAAGATGAAGGCCTATGAGAAGGAAATGGGATTCCACGAACACAACAGCAAAATGAAAAGGGAATGGTATCACATGTAAAGAGATTTCCTTGAAAGTGTTTGGTTTCATGAATTCTGCTCATTTCAGAATATGCAGTAAACCCTAGGGTCTATGCTACAAGCCATTGCCTTGGGATATGAGCTGAAAAAAACAATATTTTGTAACAACAAAGTTTCCTTACACATTCATGTCATTTGCGATTATTCAAACTACTTCAATGAGTAAAATGCAAATACAAGGTACCAAGTGATCCATCAGGAGTTGGAAAGAGAGAAACAGGAAAAAATATAGCCAAAAACCCTACTACACATTTTGCTTGGTTTGATGGTTGTTCTTTTTTTTTCAGAGGTAATTTCATTTTAACTGAAGAACGTTGAGACTTGAAATTATTTTAGTAAAATGATCTTTTAAAGATGCGCAACTAGTAATTCAGATGTTTTATGTTACTTCTAATGCAAACTGCAGCACATGCAAGCAGCCTTCAGCAAGGCATTAGTCACAGTTATCTAACAACTTTATATGTTTCATCACATACTTCTTAGGTATTTTGATAGGAAATAATTCCACAGGGAGCCTCAGACAACTGAGAAGATGGCAGAAACTGTAAAACCACATTAAGTTCATATTCTGTCAAAAAGAGCAAGGGGGCAATAGAATGAGGCTGGTTTATACCATGCAAGAATCCAGCCTATTAAGTCTGCAGGAATGAATCAAGCTGCATTTTGATCTAAAGCTTGTTCCTGTTTCAGCCACAATCATCAAATAATTCTAGTTATCTTCTCAAAAGATCCTTTATGCTCCTAAAAGCATCAGAGAGGCTGCTGAAATATGTAGTACTGGCAGCCTTTGATCAAAACCAAGCACAGCAATAAATAATGATAATTGTTCCAAGTAATGCTGGACAGCACCAAAGAGACTCCAAGTACCACGATAACGCAAGACTTTTGAGACCAGATACAGATCTTAAGCCCTCAGTTCACGTTACCTTCTGTTTGCAAGCACAATATAATTTTTAATGTAAAAATACAGGTTGTTGGTTTTGGTTTGGTTTTTTTAACTAATGGAGCCCGGATTAAACTAAATTTTTAACTAAACGGAGCTAGAGCAAGGATGCTGGATGAAATTCTGGCCACTCTTTCCTCCAAGATTCATTCCCTATAAATCTCCTGTAAAGAGTTCTTGATGTTTCAAATTAACAGCCTGATTTTCCAAACTAATAACCACCTGTTAGAGAGGTTGACAGACTCCTCCACCTCTCTTAAAATAAACGGAAACTGAATGGATGCAAAGGTCAAAGGATGAAACCCTAGCAAGGCAGCATTTATCTTACCGTGAGCAAGATCTCACTACCAAAAACAGGAAAACACCATCTCTTGCCATCATAAAGAAATGGGTAAAGATAAAATAAATGCTGCTTTCCCAGTTTTCAGCACACAGTATGCATAGCTCACACAGTTCCTTCTGTTGCACACTGGCTGAGCAGCAAAGAACACTGCTTGGAGGGAGGAAGCATTCCTCCTAGCTGTTAGCACTTCACATGGGTAAATTCTGCATGAACCCCCAAATGCAGCCAAGACTGCTGTGTAACTGAAACCACCCTCAGCAACGCAAACTGGCAACTTTCCCTCTCTTCAGTACAGGGGAAAAAGGAAAGAAAGGAATATTCCATTATCGTACAAATACTGAAAGAAAGGTCAGAAAGGGCTCTAAGGCAAGTGAAGTACCTTAAAGTTGATCTTTATTAGAACTTACTTTCCTGCCTAGCAGCACTTTTGTTTCTGCTGTTTGGTGGGTTGGTTTGTTCTTTTTTACCAGCTGAGGATAAAAGAGGAGCACTGGAAGTGAGACTGCACAAGGCAGAAACACAGCCTTGCCTCTGCAAAGCCTGCTCAGCGCTGCCCACATGTGACCCACCGCACTTGACCGCTCGTGCCACTGCTTGGCCAGCCATCAGAAAAAAGAACCGCAATCGGTCACACCTGAGGATGCTCTTTCAGAAACTGATCTCACACAGCCAAAGAATAACGCTAGCTAAAAGGCTGGCAGGCTGAGTTTCAGGTAGCTGAATCCTTTCCACATGGTACATGACTTTAGGCAAATTTAAACTCTGTTTTTTCCTCAAGCATCCAAAACATGTATTTCTAATGAAAAAAAAAAAAAAAAGATTTCTAACAATTTGGGGTTTCAGTGGCATTCTTAAAGTACAAAATGGAATTTTAAATGGTGAGAGAACTAGTACCTATGCAGTTGCAAGCAGAAAAAAATACTGGGTAATTAAAATGCAGCACTGCAGTCAGATGCAGGAACAGTATGAGAAATCAAGCTTCCATCTTTCCCTGGTCTGGAATGGCAGGTGCTGAGAATGCTAGATATAACAAAAGATACCACATCTCTGTTACAGAGGGGGAGAATTTGCCTTAAACACAACTTTCAGATTAGAAAACATAGGATCAGGATTAGAAAAAACAGATGATGGGATTTCCAAAGGAGTTACCAAAAATGTTTAGTGGCTGGACACTTATATATGGGAAAATTTAATGGGACAGAAGGGAACTCTGTATCAATGCAAAAGTCACCAATAAGAACGGTATGAGAATGACGTCATGCAGATTATGCTTTTGGAATAGGGATAAAGACAGTGTTTTATAAAAATTGCTTTCACGGAGCCATAAATGAAGAATCTTAAATGAATCCTAAAAATAAGCACATACAATCATATTTACCAAAGCTGATTCAGAGGTCCTTGCACAAACAAAACCCTTGTCACTTTTCCTGAGCATAAAAACCAGGAATGAAAGAAATGCATATCACATAGTCTGACCTAAAATCTGAAGTAAATGATGACACAATGGCAGCATAGATATGATAAGAAACACAACTCTTAAAATTTTAGATCTTTGAGAAAGCCGTGTTTCTTGACAGGATTGGAAACCATACCATACCTCTCATTATAGAAACAACTATACTGTTAATGGAAAAACACAGCTTCCATCACTGTATGTTTCACTGTATTTCAATCATTTCACTCTCTTCAGAGAAGGCAACAACACATTTAAAGATGATGGAGAAAAACACCATGTGCCTCATTTCAGGAGGCAGGATGTGCTGTGCCTGAAATGAGAATTTTTGCAGTAAAATTCTAAGAATTACAGAGAGTCTCAGAGCTGACACAAGAGCACAGCATGACCAAGCAAACTGTAGCAGTAAGCATCACCACAGCACAGAGAGTTACAGAACACAAAGGTTTAGCATTTCAGGCTCAATTTCCAAATATCCTTCAAAGTGATTCTAGGTATTTTCAGATATCCTAACATCTCCTGATAAGGACAGAGAGAACAAACAGAATGCTTTACCCATGTACCCCTCCCCAAACATCAATGCAAACCTCTGTGTGTCACTGTACCAGAGAAGCAGCAACGGGCAATGAGCTCGTAACTCCGTTTTTATTTGCAAAATGTTCCTTTCAGTTACTTGTAGGCGTGTATGAAATCACGTTTTGCATACAGGACTTAGTGGTTTTTAACTACTGGTCAGAAAAGTGAATGACCATGCTGAGCAACCTGTAGGATAACTATTATTTACCTCCATCTTTCCCAACAGGGGACACGTCACACATCTTGCTTCACAGCCTAAATCAAGACCAGACACACAACACAACATTCCCATGTTAGCTCAATGCACTGACTTCCAACCATTTAAAAACTCAGACTCAATAATTCCTCGTCCACAGGTGACACCAAAACGCCAGTTGATAAATGCATCCAATCACAACACTCGTTTTTCCACACGGGCCATTTCCTTAAATAATTACTCACTGTTAAGCACTCCCTGTCCTCTCCTCCCCCCAGCCAGACACCATTACTCACCCCAGTCAGATCCCAGTGTGTCATCATTGGAAAGTACATGGCAAAGATATCAGAGGGTGTTCAGAAGGAAAGAAAACAAATCTTTGTAAAAATTTTAGAACTTATTTCCTATGATGTCTAGCACTTCTTACCAATGAGGGTTGGTAGGTTTAGCTGTGGTATGTGAAGAAATTATCACCGTGCCACTTCTGTCTGCTCACTTCCAGTGCCAGAGGTGGCTGAGGCTATTATTAACAAGACCCTTTTTCTGCTGCCTAAGTGCACAGTGCAGCACAGAGCTCAAATAGCTGAGATTTAACACTGGCTAGTGCTAAGATGCCACTGGACTTAGGGACTCAGAGTACAACCATTTAGGCACTGTTTCTGGCAGAGTTATAAATCTGGCAGCAGAAATGCCTCAAAATACCACAGCTGTGCTGCGGACAGATCACAGCTCCAAATTGCCTCTCGTTATTTTAACAAGAGTAAAAAACATCTATGGAAGCATATCTAACACTTGCAATAAATAACTTCCACTGGTATCGTAACTCTTGATTCTGTATTAGTGAGCCACGAAAGTTAGTTACTGCCTCATATACTCCAGCCCCAGGAATATTATCCTCTAATTCATTATTCTGATGACCCCATTTCTGCATGTCTTCCTCACCTTTGCTTGTTGCAAATTGTTCTCTTATATTGACTTGCTGGCACACCTCAGCCTAAATTTATTTTACATTCCGTAAGCTGCCTCACAAATCCAAATTCTGCACAGATGATCTGTTTAACATGTCTATCGAGCAAATATTATCTAGTCTTCCTAGGATACTGGTTAAAGAACAGGACTTTTAAATAAAAGCTTACTAACCATGTGAGACTAACATTATCAGTTACATTTGATGTACAGAACAATTCAGGCTGACTATTTTCAAAAGTATTTTGGCAATCCATTTTCCAGAACAAATATACAACTATTTTCATGCCAATTTTGTTCTTGCAACTGACCCAGTTCTCGAAGTCTGTAACTGAAAAGTAATAACATTACAGTAATAAAATAAAAAAATAATGTTCAAAAAATTATTACAGAATTGGAGTGATTTGTTGCACACATTTTAATCCAACACGCAGACTAAGCATTTCACCAAAATCAAGGCTTTAGCTCTGTTGTTCCCAATTATGTGCGGCAGTAGTCCAAATACAGAAAATTGTTACCACATTTTATTCTTTTCCATGATGAAGAAAACAGTAAGCAATGCAGCTAATGCAGAATAACTTCTCATTTCTGAATAATCGGTTACCTGACAAACTCTAGCCCCCTACTTTCCTGTATAAGCTACAAAGGAACATTTCTTTGCAGATTTTAATTTTTCCAATTTCTTTCACAGGCTAGCAACAATGAAATAAAATTCTGAGTTTATTTCCATCTTTCTTTGCAAAAAAGTAACTAACTTTGGTGACATATTTATTGTCAAGACCAGATGATTATTAAGGAGAATGGATTCAATTGAAGAACTCTGGAAGTTTCACTCTAAAAAGAACAAGTTGGCTGAAGTTTATTACTTTTTAAAAAGAGTTCTTAAGAAGTGCCACGTTATAGAAAGTCTCTTAACATACCACAAAGTATTAACTATTACATAGCAAGGTAAAGACAAAGCTTGTAGACGAGTTCTGTATATTTTTTTCTCTTTGGCTCCAGAAGACACTGACAATAAAATAACTGAGACTATCCAAAAGTAGTGCACACTGTGTAAGAAAAATAGATCCTAATGACTTACAGTACATTAAATAGACCAGCATCCAAAGAAAGGGAAAATGCTTTCAGACAATGCAACACACAGGATTTAAAGAGATACAGCTCACATTTGAAAAGGAGAGGGAGTGGTACAATATATTAGACATAACCTTTTTTTTTTTTTTTTCTAAAATATAAATGTTCCTCTGCAGTGTCATGAAACACAATACAATTGCAGAGCACTGGAATGAAACTCAGTCCAGAATTGAAAACGGGTTATAAATAAAAAGGGGAGGTGAGAGGGAGGAAGGGAGCCAATTTCACTGCTCAAACTAAGTGAAATACAGTGAATAAACATACAGCAGGAATGGTGAGAAGTCGACTTGTTTTCAGTGTGGATCACTTAAAGGGAAGACAGTAAGTCTAATAATGATGTTTTGGGTGTTGGTAAGTATATATTACCACAATGACACATGGACAAATAACTTTTGTGGTCCTAACAGAATGCAGAACATCTAAAGTCGTGGCAGCTCTTTAACAAGGTAATTAGAGCAATCAACAATTTCTTCTCACTCCTGTGTAACTAACAGCTGCCAGGAATTACCCAGCTTGACCTAAGCAAGCTCCCTTTTTGCCATAACCCTAAAGGACCAGCACTCCTGAGAAATTATGGCAGTGGAAAACTTCACCCAAACAAAAGGGGCACATATTGTATTCCCATGAAGACTCTTCTCCACATGGCAGACAGCTCCCTGGCCAAATTTCTTCAACTAGGCACCTGGCCGGGGTTTTGTATTCACAGTACTTCCCACATACATGTATTTTTAGTGATATTTTTTACTGATGGCAGATTTTATATTATGTAAATACTGGAATTTTTTTTACTAGCCTGAAGACTTTGGAGTAACTAATATTGTTGTTTTTGAGTAAGGTGGTAACACAAGAGTTTTCTGTTGCAAATAGCTAG
Organism: Falco rusticolus; assembly: GCF_015220075.1. Taxonomy (NCBI): domain Eukaryota; kingdom Metazoa; phylum Chordata; class Aves; order Falconiformes; family Falconidae; genus Falco; species Falco rusticolus. The sequence goes on along the minus strand of NC_051193.1, from coordinate 15,130,837 downwards.
CGAAAAAGTCACAACAGATACCTGAAAAACAAAGACAACATACAGTATTTTGATTTTCACAGAAGTATTTTAACAGTTATTTCATTTCATGATTGCACAACGACCCCTTAAAAGAATCTCAGAAAGCATTACAAATTTAAGTCAATAACGTACGAAAATTGCTTCCGGCACTATCTCACCTCTAACTCTAAGGGTGAAACACATCAACTACTTAATTGAAATACCATGCAACTCTCTGTGTTACAGGATCAGATTCCTTCCTCAATGAAACTATGGCATCACTCTGTGTGTACACCAGTGCAATCATGACGAGAATCTGGCTCATTTTGCATAACCACATATATGGGATTTGCATTAAGAATGTGGTCCAAAAATAAACACAGTAATAACATGCACAACTTAACTCTGAGTAAGTCTGATGGTAACCCTGTTGAAATGTTACAAAATACTTGCCATAATTCTGGAATTATCTCATGTATTCAATACCTGTTGCTAGAAATAGAAAACATCTCCTTCCAAGAGGCCAATGATCTATCCTTGACTCACAAGTGTTTTCAACTAAGCAAGTATACATTTATTAAACACAGATATATTATATCCACCAATATTAAGTACACGAGATGATAACACTCACTTGTTTCATTACTTTTAATTTTGTGTACAATTCTAGAGATATTAATGTGGACCCTACCTCTCAGTTATTATTTTTCTGGTCTTCTTTGGTTTTTACAGGTTTTCAGTGAGCCTAGGGTTCTTCCTTCTTTAACACTTTCCTGTAATATTTACCAAAGCATTAAATTGCTCTGCTGTTAACTGTGAATGATCTTCAGAAAATCAAAGATACTCACAGAGTTTCTAGACTTCTATTTTTATTGGAAAGAGCCAATGAACATCAGATATATTAGTATTTAATTTTAAAAAGTAAAGCTATATCATTTCTTTAAGGTCTACTGTCACTCCTATCTTCACTTGGTTGAAGGAGTGTCCCCTTTGCTTAGCACTAATGGGTGGATATCCCACAAAGTCAATGAATGAGTGGCCTCGAGTGACGGAAGACTTTCTGCACTCATCACATCTTTAACCTAAGGATTATAGAAACTATTTATGACAACTGTCAATTAACTACTCTTTTTTAAAACCATTAGCAAAAGCCTAATTCTCCCAAGTAGTGAGAGAGTACAGAACTATTATTAATTATCTTAAAATGGCGGGGGGAGGGGGGGGGAAATATCCACAGACAATTATCAAACAGGGTCAAGTTCTTTTCTTACTTGCACACTGCAGGCAAGAAGAGTTAAAGATCTTTACTGACTCTTCTGTTAATAATGTAATGAAAAGCACATTTTATTTTTTAACTTAAGATATTAGTGGAGAACAATTGCTAGTCTTTCTGAAAGACTTCAAATTACCATGAACTCTAGGCAAACATGCGAAACTGCTTTTACTCAAAATGCAAGCAACTCCGCATTCTCAGCATATTGTTTAACATTTCTTTTTAATAGCATCCGTGCTGATGGCTTTGGTCTTTCCTTATTCGTCACACTTGCTGTGTATACGTTATTTTACTTAACAGGTACTGTTCATCTACTTTTACTTCAGCACTGGCAACTGGCATCTCTTCTACTTGATGGGAATGTCAGGTCCTAGGATTTCATTTGCCTTCACACATGGGGCAAGTCATTAAAACTTGGGAAACAGTCACTAGCCTGAGTGCCTTGAACATGAACATTCAAGCTCTGAGACTAAAATCCCAACAGATTTATGCTTTCTCCCTATTAGACAGGACTTGCTGGTTTTGTAGGTGCCCAGACATGGACATCCAGCATGAAGTCCACATCCCAGTTACAAGTGAACACTCATTGATTTTGGTGAGAGAATGACAATTCAGTGGGGGAATCCTGTTGCCTGTGACTGTGCATGCGCATGCTGGCACGTAGAAAACGGAACACATTGAGGGGGTGAAGAGAAGAGAGAGATCAAAGACCTCTTTCCATAAGCTGGGCCATACTGTCTCAACCAAAAGCAACGCACCAATTGTATTTCACTAATTATGTGCTCACAGGGAATACTGTCAGAATTTTGGAAACCATCATTTGTACTCAATCGTCCGTTACACTGATCACCATACAGTTTTGGATGATTTCTCACTACTTATTTTAGACATTCTGGGTTGAAAAACAAGGTTTCTGTCACCTCCATGCCACATAAAACCTAGTGGTCCTTCAGAGCCTTTTTTATTTTTGCCATGACAATCACTGAAATTTATCTGTGTAAATACACAGAACATCTGGAATTAATAGTTTCAATAAACTGAGTTCATAAAAGTAGTGCTCCAGAACATACATCAGTGAGAACCAGATAAGTAAGTTTTATTTGGGGGATGTGGGAGAAAGGAATCAGGGGTTCAGTAAATGAACCAGGTGTCTGTGAACAGCTAACTAGGGCACTGAGAGGAATGAGCAGTTCTGGCCTGTTCTTTGTATACTTCAGCACAGTAATGCTGATTTCATACAAAAATGGGAGATCCTAGTTGAAGGAGGATAATGGATATGCATGTATACATATCTGCACATCTTGCACTTTTTTCTTCTTTTCCATATGGGGTACAAAAGGTTAAAGCAGAGGTTTTGTAGCACGCTGGTTATACAGAGGTTCTCCAAAACATAAGTAAATACTCAACATAATAGGAACCACTCAGATTCAAGTCAGCAAACTTCAAGCCTCACTAACTCCCAACACAGGAGTACTTAACCTTTGAGTAGCATGGGTGCATCAGCCTGTCATGCAGCCTGAGCCTCCGTTTCTCAGCTTACACCACGTGGAGTAACATATACATAGTGTGGTGTAGCTACTAATGCACAGGTAATGCATTATGGTATATGAGTAGCAGAACCCAAAACATATGAAAATTAGAGAGCCACAGAATACCTAAGTCCCTTACATACATTTTCCATTCTTAAAAATCATTAAAATGCCTTGAAATTAAGTATAGTATTTATAGATTTAACTATGCTATTTATAGATAAAATATATAATTTATGTAAAATTTACAAAGCCCTTACAGGCTTTGCTTCTGTTTACAGATAAAAGTATCTGCAGAAACTGCTGTTGATCCAGATGCCTGTCTAATACATAATACTTCACAGCCTTACAAAATTCTGTGTATAAAAGGATGGAAACTGCTTTTTGGCCTACTTTCTACACTGACATACTGAAGAGGAGGGATAGTCTTGTGGTTGAGACACTTGGCTGGGACTGAGATGACCTGGGTTCAGTTTCAGACTCTGCTACAGACTCCCTGTATGTCCTTACACAAGTGACTTAATCTCCCTGTATATTAGCTCCTCACATGTAACGTGGGGTTGCCAATATTTCTGGATGCTGTTGGGTTTTTTTCCTCTTCAGACTACACAGCCTTTGGGACACAGACTTGTGTGTTTTGTGAATGATAAAGGGAGCCTCAAGCTGAGTTCAGGCCTCTTGGCATCACTCTAATAAAACGAGAAAAGATCTTTCAAGTAATGTTTTTTGTGTTAAGACCCTTCAAGGTTTTTTTATGTTCAATTAATTGTCAGTTTCTAGTAAAAGACCAGAGGAATTAGCTCCTGAGATCTTCTGTGCTGGGTGAGTGCAACAGCAGCAGAACGCATTCCACAGAGGAACTCATGCACAATCAATTAGGTAGTCTAATTAATTTTCCAACTCAATAGATGCTATGGACTTTTTTTTTTTTTCTTTTCAGAAATATATCTATACTGGATACACATGTGTAAAAGCAATCCAAAAACTTTTAAAATCTTAGAGGAGAAGGACAGATGATATTCACTTGAAGAGAATGGGCTGCTACATGGGAACAATGCCTTCTCATGTGGGATTCATATTTCTGTCATGAAAGGTGAAAACACATACGGGGGGATGAGTGTATTTTCCAGTTGACAAGGTTGTGTAGTGATCATTAGGGACTGACTTGTTAATCTGTATTTAGAGTGATTTATGATATTAGGTACCCCATAATGAGTGTGAGGATTGAGTACACCCTCAGTACGTTGCAGATGACACCAAGTTAGGCCGGAGTGTTGATCTGCTGGGGGGCAGCGGGCTCTGCAGAGGGGCCGGGCAGGCCGGGCCCATGGGCCGAGGCCGGTTGTGTGAGGCTCAGCCGGGCCCAGCGCCGGGCCCTGCCCGTGGGTCACACCAGCCCCACACAGCGCTGCAGCCTGGGGCGAGCGGCTGGGCCCTGCCCGGCGGGAATGGGCCTGGGGGGCTGCCTGGGCCGGCTGGGCATGAGCCCCCCGTGGGCCCGGGTGGCCAAGGAGGCCAGCAGCGCCTGGCTCGTGTCAGACACAGCGTGGCCAGCGGGGCCAGGGCAGTGACCGTCCCCCTGCGCTGGGCACTGGTGCGGCCGCCCCTCGAATCCTGGGGTCAGCGCTGGGCCCTCACTGCAGGGGGGACACTGAGGGGCTGCAACGTGTCCAGAGCCGGGCAGGGGCTGGGGAAGGGGCTGGGGCACGAGTCCCACAGGGAGCGGCTGGGGGGCTGGGGGGGTTCAGCCTGGAGAGGAGGGGGCTCAGGGGGGACCTCATCGCTCCCCACAGCTGCTGCAAGGGGCTGCAGCGAGGGGGGGTCGGTCTCTTCCCCCAGGTCACAAGTGACAGGACAAGAGGAACCGGCCTCAAGTTGCACCAGGGGAGGCTTAGATTGGAGATTAGGAAAAATGTCTTCGCTGGAAGGGTGGTCAGGCACTGGCACAGGCTGCCCAGGGAGGTGGTGGAGTCACCATCCCTGCAGGTATTTAGAAGACGCATAGATGCAGTGCTCAGGGACATGTTTTAGTGGAGGGCTTGACGATATCAGAGGTCTTTTCCAACCTAAATGATTCTATAATTAGGAAGAACAAAAACATTCGCCATGTGGAAAGAGCATAAGAAGGACTTATAAAATAGGTATGAGCCAGTCAGGGACAAAAATTACAGATATTTACAGGGGTTTTAACCACAGATGAGATGAGGTACACTAGAGCATCTAACAACAGAGATCTGTTTCTCTAGTCCTAACTCAGACAAAACCTCAATTCACATCAGCAGGAACTGTATCAAATAAGGACTCTGGAACAAAGATTAAAATAAGCAGAAGAATGGCCACAGAATTCCATGCCTTCTCTCACAGGGTCCTCAGCAGCAAATTTTCAACTGCCATTAATTTTCTCTGCACTTCCTTTCCCATCATTGTGATCACCCAAAAGTACTTACTCCACACTAACATAATGAAGTGTTTGTGAGACTATAGTTATAATTGTGATGTCTGGATTAAAACAGTGAGTTGTGACATTTCTAAGAGTCCTAAGGGAGCTGACAGTGAGTTATAGAGAATACACAGATACTTGATAATCTACAATTATGGGAAAGATTACACAGAAGCACAACAGAGTGCTTCGGTTGGGATTTTATCACAGGCATTTGTATGTAAGCACAGACCAGATTTATAAGGGAACTTAGAAAAATGCCTACAGGAAAAAAAGTGATAAACATAACCATTTCTCCAAGCTATAACCTTAATCAGTTCAAATAACGTTGTTGCTAGATCAGATGAATGGACAAGACTGAGACAAGCAAACTCTGGAAAAGATACATGCTGCCTGTAGGTAGGGCAAAGCCGGAGCAGAAAGCCTTCAGGGAACAAGTGTGAAGGAAGGAAGGATACAAAGAAGCAAAACAGCAAAAGAGCAGAGAAAAGCAAAACAGGAAGGCAGCAAAGATGGGATGGATCAAAGCAAATCTAACAAATGAGTGGGAGGCAGAGACTTGGAGAGATAAACAGTGGGAGCCAGCAGACACCATGTGTGAGAATGGGAGAAAAGGAAGGGGAAGGGAAGGAAAAGGCTGGCCAGCCCAAGAGCTTCGCCAGCCAACCCAGAGAGGGAGGTTTGCCAGGACAGGCTGGCCAACTACCTAGCTAAAAAGGAGGTCCAGAGAGCCAACTAGTAGAGAGCAGCCAGCCAGGCAAAGCCAGCCAGGAGAGGAATCCACATATTCAGTAAAGTGGGAGCAGTCCCAGCTCCACCCAGGAGCTGAGTGACCTGCAGCAAGCACCATGCTTTGCAGAGGGGGAATGGGCACTGGCAGCGCTCACCTTCATGCCACAAGAAGGAAAAACATGCCTGAGAATGTCCCAGCAACAGGATGAGCATCTCACTGGCACAGCAGCACAGTATCCCACCTGGCTATGCACTCTGAAATACTATCCACTGTTATCACTGGGTGACCAAATATGACCAAAAAACAGTTACACAAATTGCAGATATTAACCATGCATCTCTCCAAAAGGTGTTTTCCTCCCATCTGTAGAGCTGATTCTTTTTCTACTTTGATATTTTCAGGCTGATAAAGCAGAAATTACGTACCCAGATATTATTTGTATAGTTCAATGCCATAATCCTAAATCAGGAAAAACAAACACCAGGCCAGTGACAAATGAGGACAGGAGATAGGAAAAGGGGATACAAGCCACATGAAGAATGGCCTAACCCAGCACCGACAATATCCTGTTTATCTGTTAAACTAGGCAGCTCCCAGCTATCCAATTCTAAGAAATAAAATTAAGTCCATTAAATAGGGAAAAATTTGAAACCAGCTAGTGGATTTCTAATAGACAATAAATACTTGTGCTGTCTTCTGAAATATTTTTTACACTGAAAGAACAATAATTGAACAATTGATTGGAGCAGAATAAACCATGGCAAGGCCCAACTGTGTTCCCATCTTTAGATTTAAAATCTGTCTTTCAAAAAAGAAAAATAAATGACCAGTAAGAAATACAGATTTAAATTATTTCTGAGAACATGAACCTCCATTTCACCATCACCAGACTGTTAAGCACATCCTGTTCATTTTTATCTTCACAACAATTCTTCCTGCCACAACTCAGTATCATACAAAACAGGTACTGCGGTTAAGAGGTGTCAAGAAATCAGGACTCACAGAAAGAAGTGAGGTAATCCATCTACGAGCAATGTCTCAGTGCTTACTTACCTTACCCTCTGGATATAGGGTCTGATCCACACCACTGAAATCCTTGAATATATTTTTCCTTTTAACTTCACTAGGCTTTGAACGAAGTATTAAGCCATTAGGAAGCTAGTAATCCAATTCAATTCCCCTAGCCCCCTCAAGCCAAAAGCAGATTCACAGCTTAGACAGAGGGTACTTCAGGTATTAAAAGTCGACTTCTGCTTGGGACTAAGTACAAGAGAATGGTATGTGATACAGGCAGCACCTTGGCGTTCCCACAACTGGTAAGAGGAGAGAGAAGAAGGGAAGCAGGAGGGAGCAGCAAAGAGTTAAGAGGAGTATGCATACAGAGTATGGCATAATGCAGTTTAAAGTCCCTCTGTGGGAGCTCTGGCATCTGTCCAAGCTGCAAGGTTTAGCAATTACAGTGCCAATTTAAACTTGTACTTAAAAATATAGGAAATATTTTTTTAATTTTTAATAGAATGGGTACATTTAGGAATCTAGGTGGTCACCAATACACATGTGCAACACTCCCAGCAACAGTGGAACAACAGACTGTTCCAAGCAGTGTCTAAATTTTCAACTGCTTGTAACCAGCACCGTGGGAAAACTTTTAGGTGGCTTTCAAAATATTTCAAAAAATAAAACAGTAGAAAGCTCATAACTTAAGACACTTCAGTGGAAGAGAAAACTTCCCCTTGATTATCAGAGGTATTCTGCACTATATCCAAAAGGTAAGTAAGATTTTTTCTGGAAATAATGTCTTTTATCCACATCATTCTTGTCAGGAAGGAGTATGAACATCTATTTGTATTATTAAGCTTCAGGTTTCAACTACAGTTCTGATAAATAACACTCACATTAGAAAAATGTTTTTAAAGCATCAAATAGTTTAGCTTATAAAACAAAGTAAGCTTGTAGCGGTTAAACTGCCCTTATATAAGAAATTTTTATTGGTGCATGAATATACTATAAGCCTAAATTATAAAGATAATGTAATTTAGCCCACACATTTGAAATGACATAACCACTGGATTGGAACTCTTGCCTGGCAGCATACTGATCTCTTTCTTTCCCCCATTCCATTTAATAAGGACCTTGAAACTGGATCAGCAACTTTTGAACAGCCAATTAAAAGCGCTGTTCACAAAAGTGATCTTGTTTATTTTTCACATGAGCATCAGGCCGCCCCTCTGCAGGGCAGCAAGCCTGCTCCCTGCCCGCTGTCTCATTCTGCTTTGAAAGAGAGCCACTGCCATCCTGGGTACTCCATCTGCACCTATGCATCAATATCGCACCACCGCAAACCACACAATACTGACTACTTTAAAAAAAAACACCCCACCCCAAACCAAATAAAACCATAACACCACCACAACAACAAAAACAACCAACCGAGAAACCACCACAAAGACATCATCTCGTGGAAGAAGGCAGGCCCAAAACTCTTCCACAACTGCTCAGACTTGAGCATCACCTAAATCCCACTAAAGTGAATACGACGATTTCCTTAGGATTTGAAAGGACTACTTAGATTTCATCAGAGGCTATTGGAAAACATATATACAAACTTCTCTATGTGTTAAACAATGTACATTAACACACCTGCATTCAAGAAACTTTAGAAATGAGAATATCATATGAAAGATTGTGTATGCAGTACATAAGCCCCCACGCAAAAAAGCACACTATATTATAAAACTGAAAGAGGTTGTATGCATTTTGTTTGCATACAATACTCTACTAGAATACTTTGTATTCATCACCTTGAAATCCTAAATTTTTGTTCAATAAATACCATTCCATACAATGATATTTTCTATACCTTACAGTCACAGATAACAGTCATCTTTGCTAAAATATGTTCATATTTGTGACTTATGTCTCTGAGCACTTCTTACTTTTATCCAAAATTACTGATTGGTAGTATTGTGTGGTAACACAGCACAAAGCTAACTGCTTTCTCAATAACCTTGCACGCCTTGAAACCTAGCTGACAAGACCCGATCATGTCAACCCTGACTTAAGTCTTTGGACATCCCTTTCTTTGACATGAGTAGGTTTTGGATCACTTACATAGTTACTGCAAAGTTACATCCAGGCTTCACTTCTCTGAACAATAAGACTTCTACCTCCGAGTTCAAGATACTGCCCAGACTTTTGAATATACAACTGATATGTGCACAGGCGTGTGTGTGAAATGCATGCATACTCCACCCTCCAGACACAGCAAAATAAAGAGTCATAGAATAAATGTAAGCCATTCGCTGCAGGGTTTTGGTAATAGTTTACAATAAGTGGCAAATCATTACTGCTTTTGATGTTCAATGTTAAGTTAGCCATCTTGAACTGCTTTGGTTCTTAGATGCAATGGGCAGTTGCCTAGAAATTTCATTTGCGGTATTTAATGCAAAGTCACTGCATAATTTTACAAGATTACCCAAGTATTTATGAAGAAGGAACAGAAGTTGCATGTTTATATGCACAAACCCCATCTAATCTGTTTAAATGATTTCAGACACTATAAAACACTATTCTCATATCAAGAATTCCTACAGCAGACAAGCATGAAGAACAGCGGCAGTCTCTCAGTAGTGGGAGATACCAGTAAGGGCTCCTGTAGCTGCACTCCAGACAGGTACAATTAACGTGTCAGAACTATCTCAAGTCCTCTAAGTCCATTATATTGAATTCAAAGGAAGTGTCACCACTTATTTCAAACAGGACCAGGATACACCTCCTGGTACGTTTTGCAGATAGTCGAATCATCGCAACAGCAGCAAGACTTTGCACCAGAGTAACAGAAATTCCTCCCAGCTTGAGACTGAAGCGGACATCAACAACATAGGCTGAAGGAAGTTGTTCTTTCTATTCAAAATTCTAAACAGCTGTTTTCAAGGCAGATTAAAAGATTTTTCAATGTTTGGATTCAACTCAAGAGTTTTATCTAATGCATACTTTGTATTTGAGTATTTGTTGAATTAGAAATTTAATAGAGCAGCTGAGTATTTTAAAATCTTCTGGAAGATGTGAAAAAGGGATGTGAACTCTAGCACACCCTGTAAAACATAAATTTCTTACCAAAAGAATATGTTATTCATGTGCTCTGTACATTAGGTCAATTATTACTCACTTTCTTTGGAGAACAACCAAGTGTCTCCACCCTTTATAACAGAGCACTGTAATCAACTGTAGTAAGAATAGGAGAGTTATTCTAATGCACATTGGTAGCTCAGGCCCTAGCTTAAGAAGACTTGAACAGTAAGAGACTAAGATGGATTTGCCATAACCTTTACTTTTCTTTTTTTAAAAGAGGAAGAAAACAATGTATCCTTGTACACCTCTGTAAATAATTTCAATTTCACATAAATGGGGAAAAAATTCTAAAAAGGAACGCTTTAAATCGGTCCTCCAATTTAAACACTTCTGTTATTTAATGGCAAATTCCATAAACATTCTGATACCGATACTTCTTCCACTGCACGTCTTTCATTTCCGCTAACCCAATTTAACCTCTCATCTTCCTTGCAGTCAGCAGCTGTACAAAGCATTTTTTTTGTACTGACATCAGCAAGTGACTGAAGTGCTAGTGCTAGATTTAAAATTACTTCTAAAAACCACAACTTTTTGTACTGAATTTGGAACTGAGTTTGATACAACTTGTACTGTTAGTTTAATATAGTATCACCTTTCATGGAGTCATATCTTGTTGGGTTCCTGCTGGGACCTGAGAGTTGAAATAGCATAAGATTTAATGCATGGCACTTCATTTTGCCCAGCCTGGCTCAGGCCAAGAGAAGCATTTCAAATTATTTAGATAACCACACAGATTAAATACCCAGCAAGATAGCTTGCTAAGTCATTCATCATTTGCCATTCCTGGACTGTGCTTGTGTCTAGCAATGTTTTTACTAGAAGAGCCGTTCAGATGAATGGAATGCACATCTCCGCTGGGTCTCCCCTGCCCAAGCAGCAGTCTAAACTTCTCAAGCTGCCTTCAATGCTCTCTTCCTGAGATGTGTGAAAACTATTTGACTAGATCCCCTCTGCCATCTCCCTGTTGCCTATGTTCCCTCCTCACCTGCTGCTCTTGCTTTTTTTTGTATAAGCCCCTATAAATTCGATCCAATTTCAGTGTGTTAAGACATTACCCTCTCCTTATTTCAATCCCTCAAAAAGCTCACAAATTGTCCTCTTACTACTCCTTTACTCTTCACCTCAAGAATCAAGTAACTGGAATAATTGACACTATGCAATTCAACTCCAGACACAGTATCCGCATCATTAAATTATATCTTATCTTAAAGGTTATTGGAGCCCAAATAATCTAGCATTGACTCTCCTTTCACAGCTATGTACAACTTACCTCTTTAACTGCCCATTTCAATGGCAGATCTTTTTGCCTTTAAAGCCTGCAGCCTGGAAGTAATTTTTGACCCTGTGGTTTCTTTTGAAGCCTGTATTAATCCAACTGTAAAGCTGTCATACTACCATTTTACGAATCTCTCCAAGTTACCACCCATACTGTCCCACCAGGATATGGAGATCCTCATAAAGGCTTTCATCATATCCCAGCAGGACAATTATAATTCATTGCTTGCTGGTTTTACTATTACCTCTTGTAAACATTTCAAGCTTAAGTAGTATTCTGTCACTGTACTGCTCAACTGAACTAAGATGTCTGGACATTTTATTCCAGCACAGAGACCTGTCCAGTGGCCCTTGAAGAAGCAGTTCAAGGTGCCTCACTTTAAGACCCATCTTAATTGCACTTCGAAGAAAGTGCACAGCATGCTCTTTCCACTGTATGTTTATTGCTTTATTTCTTGCTGCAGTTCTCAGAAATTTAAGCAGACATAGGAGCTTTTGAGATCCTAAAATCTCCCATCACTGAGGGAGACAGTTTTCTCCTAAATCAGGTGAAATTATAAGTCAGCTACCTAAAGCATCTCCCCATCTTTTTGTTTTAAGTGGCAAGCAGATAAGTACAGCCAGTGTCAAGTGCAAATAGGAAAATTCCCCTGACAGTGCAACTGTAGTTACTGGTGTTACTAGGTGTTAAAACCATTCCCTGTCCTACACCCCATGAACCAATGTAATTTTGTCAGCTTGTTTTATATTCTTAAACTATCTGTTCCATTTTTAGATTTTTATTAGGCAAGTACACTAGAAATTGTAAGCAAAACATGTGCTTTCATTTCACAGCACTCAATCAACTGCCGCCACAGGACAAACACCCTCTGGACAGCAGAATACACAAATAAGAAAAGATGCAAAACATGCAGGATTATGTCAGCACTGGACCTTCCTTAAATGGCTGGCAGGTCTCAATTATACAGCTGGAGGTGTTACAAATCACGGACTAACATCTATTTTAACACATTTTCCAGAAGGTGGCTGGACACGGTCCTGGGCCACCTGCTCTAGCCAATCTTGATTGAGCAGGGAGTGGGACTAGATGATCTCAAGAGGCCTCTTCAACCCTAAGGGACTCTGTAAGCTGAAATACCGTTAGAAATTATCCTGTCTTCTGTAATTGTTATAGCTCTATTTAAAAAAAATAATAAATACATTATTTGATAGGTAGTAGTCACTCCACTAAATACTAGATGTGCATTTTAGTGTGCTGGCTGTTTTTGCTGATTTCCTGAACTGATTTCTCCATCCTTGCTGAAAACTCATCTACCAATAGATTCAATGGAGCCATTGTAAGCAGTGGGACCAATGTAAAAGGACTTACGACAAAAACTGATGGCTTAATCTTGAGACCAAAGAGCCCTAAATGATTGCTGTGTATACAGAAACAAGAAAAAATATGTTAAGTCTAATAAAATGCCACTGAATTTATTACCACTGTTGCAATGGCAGCAAGGACCCTTCTCCTTCAGCACAGTGGAGCAGGGGCTCTGTTCCATGCTGTGTGTACCGGTGCATGACAAAAGCATCAGCCACCAGCTGTCACCTCCCTAAGGAGGCAAGAACTGCAAGCATACAGGTTTCTGCTAAGCTCCTGTTTTACTATGACTGTCAACACTTCTGTGTTGGAAGAAAAAGCATGAGAGGGTCACAGCAGACCATTCATCCCAAGAAGTACGGAGGAAATGGGGACAGTACTGAAACTCCTCGATCACTGGGTAAACTTTGCAAAAAACATAAGTGATGAAGACAGAGCCATTATAAAACATGACCAAGATCACCTCATAAGCCAGGTTGACTTGAGTTAAACTGTTTTTAAAATTAAGAGTCACACACTAAATTAAACATTTGGGACCAAGGAATACAGTGCAGAGGCCATCCCCTTCAGAACGGGACCCGTAATCTAAATTACACGACCATGAAAAGAAATTAAGCCTATGGCACAGCAAAATGCCGTTACATTAACCTACCTGTGCTAGTTTAGCCTGGCTAATACCTGTGATAGACACACAGTAAATGTATAAGATCACAATCAAAAATCAGGTGCTTACAAGGTTTCACATTTCTTTTCTTAAAATATAAAACCATATGTGTATATATGAGTGTACACATCTATGCACTTTTAACACCTTTCATGCTTTTTTAAATTACTTATCCCTAGCCTTTGTACATCTTCTTTCAAAGAAAAATATTGAATCTTGGTTTCTTTACATAAGGAAATTCCACCTTTTTCCAAAAGCAGTTTCTTCTGGATAAGGAGTGCAAAGCTAGGCTCTGGTTTACAGCAGAGCAGAATTTGGAGTGATATTTCTCTTAGGGTTCCTTTCTTTTCAGACCTTATTTAGGCCTCTCTTCTTTTCCTACAGTGTTTCTCTAGAGTGCCAAACTGTACAAGCTGTCACCATATAAAAATGACTTGGTCATTATTCGTGAACTTCTGAAGAGCAATTGGAAGTGTGAGTGTGACTATCCTTACAGCTCTTCTTAGGCAGTTGTTTCCTACAACTTTTTGCAACTTTCATGCTGAGATAGGATATGAGGTATCTTTCTAAATGTAACAGTTTACTTTAGAAAAGTTGTAATTTTCACAATGATTTCATCAACTCTGTTGCAATTACATTGCAAGGAAACTTACATGTGACAAAACAATTGCACTAACCATTTTGAGCATCTCATGCTTAAGACACATTTTCATTAGCATTTTGCAGCTGACCTATTTAAAAGAATTGTTTTACTTGGAAATGCCCTTGTCAGTTTATCCTTGCATTAGGTATAATCTGTGATACTTTAAAAGAGGGTCTCTTTTCTTTGTTAGAACCGACCATCATGAAAGTTTCAGATTACTTTAAAAAACAAAGAAAAACTGAAGTCCATAACACAAACTTGGTATCATGTATGGTATCATACATACCGATATTTATTTTTTTTCTGCTGCAACTCTAACAAAAATTGTCAGCTTACAAGCTCTATAAGAAAAAAAGGTATGAATAGAAAATACTCATATAAAATTTCAGGGTGATTCACAATGAAAACATTTGTTTTCACTGTAATAAATCGAAGGATTTCAGGTAGCTGTGCTTTCTTGTATCAAAATATATTGCAGCCCAGAGAAGAAGGAACAATTCTCTCCACAAATAGCTAAGTGGGTACTGTTTAATAAGTTCTCTGCTGCATTTCCTCATTCTCTGTATCACATTCAGCTCCCAGGGCCACCATTTTGAAAGCAAGCTTTCTATGGAAAGCTCAGTGAGAAACTGGTTCTGCTCAGCTATTTTACGTTCTACAAGTTTTACAGTGACCCAGGAATTGGGAGATGGCTGAAACTACAAAAAATGGGCACGTTGCAATGGTACTAAGAGAGCAAGAACAGCTTGAAGACACTCATTCTGAAGGCCTCAAATACAACACCATGTTGCAATGACAACCAAAATCAATACAAGCTGCCTCAATTTTTCCACACACACAAAAAAATCTGAATCTCCTGATACAATGCATCAGATTCTTCCCAGTTCTCCCTGGAGCTCCACAGAGCATAGATCTGGCAGTGTAGGCCATTCAGGGAAGTTACATGCCTGCACTGTGTATATAAAAGTCGTATCTGTATTAATGCAACATTGCATAACCAAACAAACATAGACATTTCTTTGTGTATATAACTTCAACAAAACCTCCTGATGAAAGCACAGGCCTCCACTCTTCATTTCTTAAGACACTACAAGGCAGATCACAAGTACCACGTGCAAGCAAAGCCAGTGCAAGGCTCAGCCCCTGGCTGCAAAGAAAGCAGAACTGTATTTCTCGTACAGCAAACATGTACCACAGGCTGCCAGCACTGCTGGAGGAGGCATCAGGTTCAACAGCAAAGCTGTCTGCAGTACCAAAAGAACGATCTCAATGTTTCTCATGTGAGTCCCTTCAATGTCCTACATGCAAGAATCAAGTCTTACAGGTTAGAACACCACAGCTACTCAATTAAAATGTCTGTATTATAATTTATACCAAAACATAGGCTCCTCAAATTGTGATTAAATTTGTATGCATCTCCACTGCTACAACTAAAATCAGATCTAAACAAAACAAAGTCCAAATAATACCTTACTGCACATCTAAAGGTCAGCGCCCTTAGCAGCCAATCAAGAAGGCATGGAAATACAGAAAAGGCTGCCAAATAGCTGAATGAAAACTTTGGATTTGAATTTGTTTGACTGAAATCGAAACTCAATTTGGAACAAAATGTAAATGTTCAGCTTCATGTACAAAAGCTGGAGCCCTCACATCTCACAAGAGACTTAAGGCCATATGCACTGAAATCATTTATGGATCTTGATTAAGCTTTAAGCATATATCTGAAGAAACATTTTAAAATTTGCTATGTGATATTTTGAGATGCACAAAGCATAGAGCAAGCGACACACGACTGGTTATAGGGTGTACTTCCACGGTGCAGAACAGTGGATAAAAACCTTCACATACACAAGATCCTAAAAATGCTTTTTGGAATCAAGTAACAGACTGAGCTTAGTACTGAGTTCTGATCCAGAGATCTATTGATTATATGGCTAAGTATTATAAAACATCTTAAATCACACAGAGTTATTCTGCAGAGGCTGACTTCTACACCATTAAGGTGCAGCTTCAGTTTTAAAAATTAAAATACTCCTCCTTCATTTATCTCCACCTCTTTTATAGAAAAGATAATGTAAGACACCGATACTGAATTTTTGGTTTAAAACTGAAAAACATCAAGGGGTGGCAACATGTATTAAAATTATTTTAGACAATAAAACGTCAGTCTGTGACCAAATATCCTTATCTTCGGCCTGAAGCCATTTTTCATAATTTTTCAGGGGGAAAATGATGTGCAAAAATCCTTATTGCAGTCCCTCAAGCTTAGCCATCCTTTAGTTGCTGCTATAACACTGTACATGCATTCATGTTACAGGGCTGCAGAAACTACATGTCTATGTCAACAGATGTGTTTCTTGGAAGACAGCTACAGAAATCAAGTTTATTCAAATGTTTGCCAGCTACCATATGCTGCAATACTACTTTAAATGCAACATAAGGCTTTGGGAACATACTTTTACTGCTATCTACACTTTGTTATTTACTTTCCGTTTAGACTAAATACCAGAGACGGGGCACACTAAGGGGTGCAGTGTCTTCTTTGTGAAAACATTCTACCCGTTGTAGTATTTAGAAAGAAATACACACAGCACTACACTACTCTCTACCACTTTCAGCGGCTGCACTTTCACAGAGAGGCTCTGGGAAAGATATTTTTACATATGGCATTAATTCTGGGAACTTTTAATAATGGCCAAATATAATTAAAAATTATGCAAAAAATTCCTGCCATGAAGAGAGCAGTACAGAAACGACTCTGTTTGAAGAAAAAGCAATCATTTGCTCATATTCTGAGTACAGAAAAAAACCAAAACACACGTGGTACATTTTTAATATTTGAACTACATCAGGCCCAATTCTGTTCCTATGCGAAGCGAGTGGCAGAACTCCAAAATGTAGCAGGATTGAGCCCCTGATGTTGTCACAAGCATTCAAATAAACAAACAGGGCTGTAACACATTCTAAGCTTCCACTGTGTTCCTCTAAATGGATCCAAAAAGAAAAAGAAAAGCACATTTCATTGCATTTTTGCATTTCAAGGATAACAACAATATACAATTTTATATTATACAGAAATTGCTTTCTTAAGGTATAATCATCCAACTGTCCAAAGAGAAACAGATACAGAGTCAAGGAAGCTTTTATGCACAAGTTTGGAAGACACAGTTCTACCAAATCTGATAGGGATGTCTGATCTCCCTGAGCTTCTAACATCATTTTTCCTCTGGACTTCATAAAGTGCATGACATAGGGATGTTTTCACATGACCCAAATGCGGGCATCTCACATAGCCAGCTAAATCCCCTAGGCTCTTTTACAGACAATAAAAAGAGCTGTGGATGTTCTGAATCATCCTCAGGGGAACATAAACTAAGTCTCTGCTCTCAATCCCTTCAGCAACACTAAAAGGAACTGCAGAATCTGTAACTCACTCAAGTTATTCAGCATTAAAAGTCAAATGGCGTAAAGATGGGGCGTCCAGTTTTTAACCAGTAGAAGAAATTTTGCTTTGCTTGCATCTTCATTTTCTTTTACCTGTGATTTCTTTTCATTAACAATATGACTGAATGATATGCTAAACAACACTGAGTGCACCTCTTGGATTTTAATTGACTCTTAAAAGCACGGACCAAAATCCAGCAAGGCCCTTAAGCACTTGCATAATTTTAGGCATATGGACATCTCAGGTTTGAATTTAAATGCATGTCAAAGCCCACCACTGAATCACAGCCAGAGAACTCAGCACCTTCCACAAGGAATCCTTGAAGTTCAAATTTTAACTGAGCCAATATCCATGAAATATTTTCCTTTCTGGACTATGTATTTCAAATGTGTCTTAAATTGCTGTAGGAAGCATTTCCAACTCCACTACACTTTTACTGTTTAGCTTATGTCACGTTCACCTTTCTATGAACATTATCCCACAGAAAAGTCAGGTCTGTTGT
Organism: Falco rusticolus; assembly: GCF_015220075.1. Taxonomy (NCBI): domain Eukaryota; kingdom Metazoa; phylum Chordata; class Aves; order Falconiformes; family Falconidae; genus Falco; species Falco rusticolus. The sequence goes on along the minus strand of NC_051193.1, from coordinate 15,112,839 downwards.
ACTTAGGATACACATGCACATATTTGACAGTACACCCAGGAGGCTTCCCCTGCTCTGGAAAGGTGCCAAACACCACACACACCAGCTTAGGAGCTAGTGATACATGTGTACCAGTTTTGACCACGCCACAGCTGTCAGTGCAGCTGACAAAGCATACCCCACCAGTGACATGGTACACGCTCCCAGAACATGAAGAGGTACTCCACTGATAATAACGAATCTAAAAATTCCTTCTGCTCATGTTTACAGTGTTTTATACCACCATCAACACTTCTAAGACCCACAAAAAGCAATCTGTGCGCCAAAACTGTCCAAGGCCAGCTGCTACCCTCTCAAAAAATGACTGAATAAATATATAAAAATACTCAGGCCACAAATTTGATGGGAGTTTGCTGTACTGTGAAAGCAGTACATCTTTCCAGATAAAGCCCTTTCATTGTGCATGTATTTGAAGCTACTGACCTATACAGAAGTCTCACAGATCTTCATTAACAATCATATGGTCAGCATTTACTGAGGTAATACCAATCAGGCTGATCTGTATTACAAATATGGACCAAATGTATGGAAAAACTACCTAAAGCAGTAGACATAGAACTACACAACTTAGTCTCTGGATCTAAGAAACTGGCACTAACTTTGCTACAACCACCTGCAACATTTTAATTGTTTTCCATATCAGATTAATGGAATAACCCCCAGGAATCTGGTTGCCTCAACATTGTTTTATTCAAGACGGTTCTAAGCTACGACATAGGCAGCAAAGGATGGAACATTCCTTGGTCGGTGACATGCATGCCACAGTCTGTGACCGTTACTATTGATGCTTCTAGACAAAAGTACTGCATGATATGCAGCAGTAAATTACTTACATCACTGTTAACTTGTGGCATGGCATAACCTAGAAGTCAAACCACAGCCAAACAGATGGAGAACGTGCATGCCACAAAACCGTATCACTTCACGTTACATTTATATCCAGAAATGGTGTTTTCAAAACACTCTCTCTTGCTTCTCCAAGAAATGTGTTAGTTTAAATTTCTCTGGAGTAATTTCCTTCCCCGCTCTGCTCCCCTCCCCACTCTGCTCCCGCCCCACTACCCCCCCCCCCAAACGCATAGAGATACTTTGGTTTGGTTTTGTTCAGTTTTTTTCTTTTCTTCTCCTTCTAATAAAGACACAGTTTTATTCCACAAGGCATGAATCTTGTCAATTTACTGGATACCATCCATCTACATATACATCAGAAGCCCACCAGGGAGTGTCACAAATCCACATAACTTTCCAAAGCTAGATTCAAAATATGGACTTCTTTCTTAGCTGACAGATGTGTAAAATCATATGCAGCCAGACAACTCCCTAATGACCACACAGGTGCATGTGCTGAACAATGCAAGTTATTCTGACTAAGACCAACATTAGCTTACACTTGAAAAGTTATCTTCAGAAAACGTTTTTCTGATGGCATAATGTGATTCTGGGACCAAAAACCACCACACCCTTTTTAGAGGAGGGGAACATATTAGCTCAGCTAGGTAGAGAGGCTTCAGGAAATCTCTGTGAAAGAAGCCAAATTTCAGAGGTTTTCTAGGAAGATATGACTATCATTTAGCCTCAATACCACAGTGAGCATTAGCCAGAAATACTACAGCTCATTAATGTATATTTTCTTTTTTATTGATAACCCTAGAATCAAATCCATGTTCTAAGTAAAAACTGCCTATGGATGAGGCATGTTACAGATTTCCACCTCGGTTGTGTTCAGTAACATGCATGGGGTTTCACGACGGCATGATTTGGCTCAAATGGCTCTGTCTCACTAATTTCTCACTCCACCCGACAGAAGGCAGGGAACCCTGCGGGACAGGACAGTCAGCAGGCTTCAGCCTTGAAACTTGCCCCAGTGAGGTGGAATCAAACTGGTCCCAGATCTGACAACATAAAAGCACTGAACAATCTTCTTCTGAACTTGCACTTTATACCTCCTCACTGGACTGAAAGCTCAGAACCTTCACCCATGCAAAACAAGCAGTCATTGCTTGAAATTCAAAGCCTTTGCAGTAATATTCAGTAGATCCTTTACTTATAAAGCCTTTATTCTCTTCAAACTTAGGATTTTTAACCTAATTTTCCATTCCTCTTACTCTTCTCCAGCAGTGAGATCCCAAGATTCACAACACAGCTACTTTTCAGTCTTCAGAAAAACTTCACCATCAGTTTGAACTACTTTTATAAGATCTGAGTGGGCAACTGGCAAGGCTTCACACAGTGCCTACACAGCAATTTCATCTGCTGTAGGGAGTGCAGGAAATACCTGCTTCATTCTACTGTCTGCCATAGCACAGAATGAAAAGCTTTGGTCCGCTAAGATTTGTTGTTCTGCATCACCCACCTATGCTGCTGATGTAAGAGAGCCAACCATTACTCTAGGTGGAGCACTGACAGCAGTATTCATCTGACACACTCACTGACAGAAATTTAATGTGCTAAGCACACAGCCTACATGAAAGCAAAAAATCAGGTTATTGGTGTCTATTCTGTCCCAGGTTCATAGACATTTAACAGAACCTATTGTATAAGTAGTATGTATGAAATTCCAACTAAACAGATCAATTGGTAGCTCTAACAAATGAAAATGTTTTATTGTTAATATTACAAAAATCAACAGAAACATTATACTTAAACATTGTTCACTACATCTCTCTCAAATGAACCATTAAATTGGTTTAATAACCCTGAAAAAAAATCCATATACGGGATAAGACAGTTGGTATAGATGTGTTTTCATCTGGAAACTGCTGTGATTATCACTATGGATAGGCAAATAAAAATCTAAAATTGGTAACAATAAATCCGTACAAAACAGAAAGAATTGAATAAACTCTGCCAAAACAAAACATGCCAGAGGCAAAATGCTGCTTACCATTGGCAAGCAAATGCATCAGAGATACTAAGAGCTCTTCTAATGACTTAGAAACTGAAGTTTGACTAAAAACACTGATCAATATTTTTTATTTGCCACCTCTTCTATTGGAACATTTTCATAGCAAAAGAGTAAACAAAAGAAAGGCCTTAATCAGCTGCTTGTGTATCTGCTCTTGGCTTCTATCCTTATGAATCTCACACGTTGCCAAAAACGCTACTTAAAATTTATTTTTAAGTAAATCAAATCAAATCAAATCAAATCAATTCAACTATAGATTAGAATAGGTAAAGGCTCAACAACCCTACTGTTAGAGTAAAATAAATGGGGATTTTTGTCCTGGAAAAAGAAAACAGCACTTGGTAAACCTACCATGAACTGAAGAGCTAACCGTTAAAATCATACCAATCAATGCTTGTGACATATAAAAATCACAATAAGAAGATAATATTGAACGTTTGGCTTTAAATCAATGTTGAAGTTTTCTTTCTCATTAAAAATGCCATTTAGGAAAGCTGTTACCATCTTAATTTGTGCTATTCCCTAACTAATATCTCCACTATTTTCTGAGATTGGAGTTTCCCTTTCAGTAAAGCTTCCTTACATTGTATTCTATAAGAATGTTAATCCTATTTTATCTTATTCACAGACAGCAATAAAATATTACTATTTAAATATTTTATTTCATATTACTATTTAAGTATTTTGAAGTTACTATTAAGCACGTTGGAACATCAATTTTTTTCCACTGTTTTAGGGCACATACCTCTTTCACACTGGGGTCCAGTAAACCCATATGTGCAAGCACATCGGTTCGGAGCCACACACCTTCCTCCATTTAGACATCCATTTTCACAGACAGCTGTATCAGATGAAAGGCAAAATTAATATTTATTGAGCTATTTCCAGAAAGACATGATGGTATGCACTTTACCAGCTCTGGTAAACCGGTAAAAAATGGTAAACGTAACAGGACAGGACACTCCTTTTTTCCAGAATCTACTTACAATCTTTTCTTATTTCCTGGCCTCATTAGTATCACAAATTGATCTTTTCAAGACAGCATAATATAAACACAGTAAAAATCACAGCTTTTCTGACCTCTCAGAGCCTTCATCTTTGGGATGGCTACACCTAACTTCAAAATAACACCTCTTTCAAACTTTCAACAAAGAAACACTGAAATAGTAGAGACTGGAGATAGAAGGAAGAAAATTTCATCTCTGAACCCTCAAGATTTTTCCCTATTCAGAAGCAAATTTAAAAATGTATTTGCTCCTCTACCATAATAGAAAAATAATCCAGTATTAAAAGGCTGTTTGCTGATGTTAAATAATTCATGCTATTAACTAGGACAGCAAACTGTAACCAGCAGCTATTTTGACAAAGTTAATCCAAGATATTCTTCCCCTGTGTGACAGTCACTAGATTCAGAACACAGTTTTCCTCATAATAAACTCCAAAAGCAGCTGCTCTCAAAAATTAATCAGAAAATAGAACATTCACATGAAAAATGGCCTTTTAAATACAATTTGATGCTCATTGAGCAACATTATTCTTTGTTCCGTTTCACGTTCACTTCAGTAGAAAGGAGGTTTCCATTTATCCTCTTTTATCCACTTGATATTTCACAGAGAAGGCAGAAATACAATTCTTAATCCTTTCACCATGTGATCCTCTTCCAGATTATTAGGGTAAATTCCTGGTCCCACTGAAGTTCATGTAAAGTGTGCCATTGATTTTGACAGAGCACAAAAGGTTTTCATTAAATGAGCTAAACACATTTTCTCTGTCAGACCAATAGTTCACTAGATAGCAACATGACAGCCTTGGTTAAAAGCAGTGTTTACATCCTTATTTAAGTTACTTCACAGCATTCCAGCCAAGAAGACCAAGAGACCACCAGAGTCAGTTTGGGAGCGATTTCAAGCATCGGATCCAGGAATGCTGTTGACTCAGGATTGATTGAGGAAATCACAAATATGTCAATCAATGCTAATAAGGCTCATCAAAATGAGCAAAATTCCTAAAGCGTACTAGCAAAGTCTGAAGCAAACCTCTGTAATTAAAATAAAGCTTTGTATTTAAAAGCTTAATTTTGTCTATAGATGAAAACTGAATCCCATGTAAAACGGCCTATTGCTTTAGTGAGTGGGAAGCCCTAGAGGTCAATGGGAATTATGGTAGTGTGAGAACTACAGGATCAAGTTATATCGAATTATTATGAATTCACATGATGTTTATTTTAATAGTCTTGATGAGAAATAATTTACTCAGCATTCATTACGAAGTCATGTGTTCTCCTGTAAAATTCTACTGTACCTGATCAAAACCAAGGTCAAAATCAGTTGAAATATAGTGCTAAAGGGTGCCTAACCCACACATCCCAGAATTACTTAACTGTACACAGTACCTCATGCATATATCTATTATATTAATAAAAGTGTAACTTACGCTGTCCACAGTGTGTTCCCGTATATCCCTTCTGACAGAGGCAATGGTCATCACTGCAGCTACCTCCATTCATGCACCGGATGTTACAGTGTTGTACTTGAAAGGAAAAAAGATTTTCCTCAGTTATATCAAGCCAGTCAGAAACACTTATCTGTCTGCCAAGGGATTTATTTTTTTTTTCTTTTAGGGATTGATTCTATGACCTATAAACAAGTATTAGAAACCAAGGATGCACATTTCAGGACACACTTACAATGGCAGTACAGAAAACAATACTGATTGACAGTTCCTAAGGAATATAGGACATGGTGCAAGAACCTGACACCAACCACCCTTATTCACTGAACTCCAAGAGATTCCATATGAGCATAAACCCACATAAAAAATAAAGAAATTGTCTCTCAGTTTGCAACAATGAGAAAAAGCCAACAATAAGGGAAAAGTACTAAACTTCTGGCAGATACCACCAAGAAGAAAGAGAGTCTTATCATCTGGGCAATGGGGGAGAGCAGTATTAAAGGGAAGCATCTAAGGACGCTCCTGAAGGCAGCCCGGTTCTGCCAACACACAATACCAAAAGCTGATCGGCCCGGGTAGGACTTCTTGCATGAAAAGGAAAAATAACAGAGTGATTTCTTTCTGTATGCCATCTGTGGGCTCTCCCAGGTAAAGCTGCTGCCAGCTGCTGCACTCGGGGGCTGTGGAGCTCACAGACAACGCTTCCCCGGAGCCAACCACCCTCTCCTGCAAGAAGCAGAGGCGGGGGAGCAGCAGACGCTCTCCTCAGCCGCAGCCACACCATTTATAATGATTAACATGCAGCTCCAGTCCCATGCCAGTAACACTTAAAAGTCTGTGCTGCATTTTTCTATGTAATTTTCTATGCATTTTCTAGTAAGAAGGACAAAGACATTTTTTAAGTAGACATCAGGAGCGATTTCAAGTATGTCAGGCTCTTCATCAGGCGTAGAGAAGTGGGCAGGGCTCCTGACAAAGCGAAGTCCTCCTTACAGGTCCCACTGGCGGACACAGCTGTGCACGGGGCCGGCACTCCAATAAGCAGCCGGGAAATGGTTTCCCCCTTAACAGGAACCACATGAAAGGCTCCTCCCCAGATAGGATTACGGTCAGATCAGCATTTCGGAATGGTGATGGAGCACCAGATAGCTACACCACACGGTCTGAAACGCTCAGGACTGCAAAATAGAAATTGCGTGTCCCGCCAGCGCGTGTTGTTAACAGGTGCCATGCCAACCACTGAATTTTTCCTGTTGCACAAAGCCCTTAAGCATCATTTGGCTTTTTACAGTTCAGAAGTATGTGAATGGGAATTTTATTTTTATTTTCAAGTAGAATTAATATTTTTAACTGTATTGCCTTCCATAGCAATATCAATCCATAGAATAGAAGTTAATCATGCAGCTGGAGAAAGGTTTTAAAACAAACTAGCATTTAAAACACTGGTACTCTTAATTCTTCAATTATAAAAGTAAAAACTGTGTCTTACATTTCTTCTGTGTCTAATAGTTATGATACATCTTTGTTCTACTTTGGATGTACTTCAGTACTTCAGGCAACAAAAATGTACTAACATTCCTCAACAAAAAGTAAAATTGTCTGCAAATACAGAGTGAATATCTGGTGAAGATTTTTGGACAATGTCCTAAGTAGGTCAGAAAAAGGTATATAGTTACTTTAAAATGTGTAGTTCAACTTAATATACAATCTTAGAAAAACAGAGGGGATTACAAAAAGCATAGGAAATGATATCATCTGTCAAGCAGGGAAGGAACTTAAAAACCACAAACTGATTTCAATTAGAGTGAGTTATGCCAAGAGCTAATTTCCATTCCCACATGAAGACCAAAGCCATTTAAATAGTCTGAACTACATTTGAGATAAAAAGGTTAACGGTAGCTTATATGATGATTTTCACTTTGTTTATTCAAGTAAAAGTGAAGTATATTTCCCCGGTTTGGGATAAGCAGCAGTTTTACACATAACACATACACACACAAAGTTTCCATACTTTGTCTTACTGCTTCTTAAAGGAACTTTTTCAAGGTAAAATATTTCTTCCTCCTTCTAAAACTAAAATCATTACGGGAGACTGCTGGGACCCCCAGTCATCTTTATTAAAATGAGCCACTCAAATTAGTGAGCTTCCTCCCTTATTATCATGCAAGAAAATCAGTGGCATACAGTGAACTAATAATTTATTTTCTGCTCTCTTTTGAGAGAATGTTGAAAATAGTATTTCCAAAATCATACAGACTATTCTGAAATATTACCCTTCCAAAAGTTTATAGAAACACATGTGAAGACTGTCTGGCACTCAGATGATGATTTTAAGATTGCATTTTTGAAAAGTAGCACATTAATGCAGATCCAGAGTCTCTTTTCTCAGCTATATCAACAATTCCATTAATGTTAGCGGAGATATTCCAGTAAATGAAATAACCTGTTCCAAGGTATCACACTGACAGATACTCAAGGAAAAAGCACAGGAATTAGCAATAATGCTGGTAAATCAATGCATATAGCTTTGCCTTAGCTTGGCACGCACAGGAAATGTTAACAACATTAATAGATTATTGCTTTTAATCAAGTATTGTCCTCTTTTGGGTCCGATTTGTAAGCAGTCTGCACTGGAAAAGCCTGAAATCAAAACAGGAATAACTACAGGAACATAGCTTCATAAACCTGCAAAAGAGCCTGCGAGACCAAGTGCATCCACAGACACTTTGTGTGCAGGCAACATTTGCGTCATCGATGGAAGCAAAATAACAAGCTGTGTGCTTAAGCAACAAGTTCCTGAGTTTTTACATAAATCCTCAGCAGAAATGAGCGAGGACTTCACCACACCAAAAGCACAATCACCCCACAACTGCTCAGGAAACGTCCAGCTCACCAAGCAAACGAAAGGCAGCTCACAAAATGCAAACGAAACGCTGTCTTACTCTGCAATCCCAAACTAAGGAATGTGAGGTGTGAGGGTCTGCGATCCGCAGGCAGGAAAAGCCCTGCACCGAGGGCTGAGGGCGCACAGGGCCGGCGGGCACCACAGGAGGGGCTGCCCCACGCCTCTCCGTGCCACCGCCGAGGAAACACTCCCAACCCCGGCCATGCATGACGCAGGGCTTTGCCTGCCAGGAGCTGTAAACAAGGAATGACGGTCTCATCGCATCCCAGATGCTCCGCGTGCTTTCTCTGTCGGGTGGCTGCCTCAGGAAAGATGGCAGCTGGCACCAGGACACAGGCCTGCAGCACTGCACCAGGTGCTGAGAAAACCCGCGGCAGCCTTGAAAACACTGGAAATGTTTAAAATCCAAGAACTCTTACCACCTCTGACAGCAGCAGGATATAAGGGAAGGGGCCGAGCTCCAGTTTTTACGGCTGTTGAACGGAATCTGCCACAGCACCCCACGGAGCGAGGAGCGGGAGCCCGGGGCGCGAAGCCAAGGGCCCAGGCTCCAGCTCCCCCCCACAGCTCACGGTCTCTGAGGAAGACCTCGGCTCTCTGAGGAAGACCTCGGCTCTCGGCTGGTGCCCCTGAAGCTGCACACCCGGGGGGTGCAGAGCAGGCCCCATTTTACACCCCAGGCATAACCGGCCTGCCGGGGGAGCACAGACACTTGTCCCCACTAGCTGCCACCCCCAGCACCCCACAGCTCTTGCTGCCCCTGCCGCCGCTCCCATCCTTCACAGACAGCCCCAGCAGCACACACCTCCCGTGTTTACACCAGCCCAAGCTGTCCAGACAGGTTGGGAGCAAAACCAGCGGCTGGGCTCAGAGACACACCTGACCCACAACCCTGGGGGCACAGGGGGTGCCTGATGCTGGAGGAGAGACCCTCCTCCTCAGTCACCTCCCCCACCCGCTCCCACTGGGGCAGAGCAGTGACTCCAAAAACATGGCGGGATCGCAGGGTACGGCTGCAACACAAACAGGGGCACGGCTGCAGCACGAACAGACCATGCCAAAGCAGCCATAGCCCGGGCTGTCTGGGGGGCAGCAGCGGAGCAGCCACCACAGGGCTGGCATGGCCAGGGTGTGAGACATCTCCCCACATGCGCACCTGCAACGTCAGAGCCACCCACACATCGGAGCCAGCAGGGGGGATGCCTCCACACATGGCAATCTTATCTCCGAGCCTACTGTAAGCATATCCAAAAATTCACTAATTACACAGGAATAACCACTACGCAGCCAGCAAGTTCATTGATGTCATGAAAATCCCTGCAAAGAAAACCACCAGCTGATCTTTTCAACCACGAATCTGATTCCTAAAGCTGACTCATAACCAGAAAAGTCCCAACAACTGACCTGCATAAGAATCAAACTTGAAAGCTTTGTTTTGCTTCCCAGTCCACAAGCTTTCCAAACTGCATTATTTGATTCTGGCAGACAATCAGTCTATATGGCCACCATGAATTCAGTTTCTGCCTATGGCTGCGCATGCTATAAAACCTGTGCCCCCTCCTGACTCCTTAAGGACTAAAGACACATGTAACCTAAAATATCCAAAAGTCAGCTCAGGCACATCTCATATTTCAGAAGCCATACATTTAATCCTGAGAAATCACAGCATTTTCACACATATTTGTTATTTGCATTTTGAATGTGACAAACCTGTATCATCTATTATTTTTTTTTAAATTTTTGTAATAAGACTTTTTTCTCATTTGTTAGAACATGTAATTAAAATCAAGTTCATGAATGCATTTTCTGAAAAAATGCTAACTGTTACCAATGGGAGTTGACAGTAACCCTTTGATTTTTTTATAAGTTTGTTTACTTTGTTTCCTAATAGCAGATCATAGCAATTGTGGTCTATTGTGTAAAGACATATTCCTGGATTTTGTCTACAGTGCCAACGGAGCAAATGGCTTACAGAAAATGTATGTTCTGTAAGTCTTAATGAGGTGCTGGGTCATAAACATTATTACACAAGAGTGCACAGAGGCAGCAGAGTCTTTTCAGCCTACAACAGCTTAGGACACTTTTGCTTTTAGAATTGGCTGGTCTCAATAAATAAAGGTGATGTGACCATACACACAAAATGTGTCTTAAATTATTGCACTGGTTAAACAAGATATAAACAGTATCTTTTTTAAGCCAACTTGCTGTCTGTTTGTAAAGTGTTAATACTTATACCGTATACAGAAAAGCAACATCAAAAAGCGGGCAAACCTACATAGCAATGCAAGGAAAATAATGTGAGCACCAATTAAAGCTTGTAATTCTGACTAAAGACTAGTAGAATATTCATGTCTAGGAGAAGTAATTGTCAACAACCAAAATAGCTATGTTATATAGGCCTTAAAAGCTTCTTGCTAAAAATACTGCAGTAAAGTCCTGCACCCATTTATTTGTGCAACTCCAACGAACACTAAGACTACGGAGATCAGTGGTAGAATATTTCAGAAAAAGAACCACAAGAAGAACTGTAACTTTACTCATACTCTATTTTTCTTTCAAGTCTTGATTCATACAATACTTCAGTGTGGCCTAAAAAAACCTAATGAGGTAATACTAAGGCCCACTTGTTCCTGCCTTTTACAAAGGTGCCAAAATATTTAACAGATGTAGGGATACATCTCCCCTTCTGTACCCTGAAGGGAACTTGGAAGAAGGTCATGCTTTTCTTTACTGGCTTACAGGGCTAAGGCATATGCACCCGGCAAAACAGTAGCTGCAACCTGAGGCAGACACACAACAACACACACGTTTGTGCAGCATTTTGCACCCCTCCTCCTTCCTGTACTCTCTGGAAGTTCCACAGCTCCATACTCTCCTCATGCTGGCCTCTCCCTAACAGTCATCACAGGAGCCTGAGAAATGGGTTGAACTACAAAGAACAATATTTACCATTTTAGTACATGTCATTCCATTACATTCCACAGTTGTTATTGGGTTTCCACTGTTATTATATGAAAAGGATGCTAAAGCCACAAGCTGAAGTGGTCAGTTTTGTGGGAAAACTCTTATCAAGTAGGAAAGCAAAAAAATAGAAAGGTAAAAAATACAGGGGCAAAGCAGACCACACATTGAGCCTGAAAAGATATTCAGAGTTAAAAGGATAACCATTTTGCATAATATTACAGACCTCAGCTTAGTGCATCCCCCACTGACATCAGTTAATATGTTGTTCAGATAGTTACAGGCATTTGTGGGAACCAGTTTCCCCCAAAATTCTTCCCAGAAAATTAACATACTATGTAAAAATCAAAATCTTCTGCATTCTAAGAGACAGGCACCATACTCAAATGAGAATACAGTGGACTTCACAGCCGGCATCTCAAGACATGAACTGAGATACTATCCCAAGCAATGAAGGATTTCTACTTCATATCAGATACTCATAAATTAGTCATTGAGTGATCTGGTTCATTGAATTAACTTAATTTTACTTGGTTTTTTCTGGATCTGGGGAACTCTCCTTGAAAACCTGAAATTTAAGCATTTCTAGGAAAAGTAATCTCTCTGAGAAGCTTCATTTCCAAAGCATTTGGGTTTTTTCTGATGAAAAGTCGTTCCACTTAAAAACCTGGACCAGTTCTGTATCTCTAGTACCTACAGAAGTATCACCTGAATAAGCTCAGCAGCATTAGATTCAGAAGGTAAGTGCTGAGCCTTGCAAGGAAATGCTATAATACTTGTAGGCCTATGTATGTAAAATACAGCATAGCGTCTGGCTTAGCAACCCCCAGAACGAGAGCAGAATTACAAAGCAAGCCAAATTCAGCCAGCTGTCAACAGTCATCTCCCTGTCGTTACAACTTTTTTTCTGTATATATGTGCATGTCTAGCGCTGAATACAGGTAAGGTATTTTCCAGAAATCAAGGAAGACCAGAATTAGTGTTACAGCCTGGCAAATTAATATAGCTTCCAATAAAACTAATTTGGTTTTAATTTGGCAAAACAAGAGTGTCACCAGTAGCTAGTCTCTGGGTAATTCTTCAGTTTCATCATAGGAGGCTATGCTTTCTTTCCTATGGTAAAAGTATGTCTGGTGACTCAGACATTATTTGTCTTAAATATTGACCACTGAACTATCTTACATATCTTAGTAGCTTCACAGACTCAAAAGAGCAGTATCAAAGACACAGAAGAAATACTTACTTGATTTTGAACCACAGGAGGGGGCTATCTGACCATTTGGGCATGTGCACATGTTTGGTCTAGAGCAAAATCCATCCCCACAGGAATGTCTGCAGATTGCTATAAAGAAAACATAAATGCCTTTAAAATGTGTTTCAAAAACCCCAAATACACAAAGAACACCTGATAGAAAATATGCACTCAGTACCGTAACATAAATATCTACAAACTCATTAACTTGCAAACAACAGATTCCAAAACAGTTCTTCCTGTTCACCTACAGCACTATAGGAGACAGACCTTCACAGCCTTTTATGAAAAGGTCTGGGAACATGCCACAGGCCACACTAGATAAAGGGAGATTTCCTTGGAAAAGTGAAACTGTGGTCCACTGGACTGCTCTTGGAGGAAGGATGGCACTGAGGCAGCATTACAACGCTCCCTTTATTTCTGCACCAGACACACAAAAGCATAGTAACTCCCACTTGACAGCACACTGCCTGCTATCTCTGGAGGCAGTCTTACCAGTCTTAGCCACAGTGCCTTTAACAAATATTTCTGGTAAACTGCACCATTACACGTGAGCATGCATACAGCACTATGATGTATGTATATACATATTTATATCCCTAACACAGATATTACAGGGATATGGTCCAAACAAGCAGAGAAAATGCACTTGCTGGCCCAATGCTGTTGCCTCCTTCCATTTACCTAAATAGATTAACATATTCCACAGCTACTTGCTCCTGAGTCCACACACACCCTGGATCCCTTTCCCACAGACTTAAACAGAACATGTGGATGAGATTAATCCTTTGTTAAATACTGGTATCACATCACTGTATTGTAGCCCACAAAACTTGGTATATTAGCTTAATATATTTAAAATGGTAAAGAAATGACGTGCAGCTGCTATTGAAATTGTATAGAAACACATTTCAGTTCTGGTATACAATTAAAAATACCCTGACATAGAGGGACGAAGATAAACCTCAGTCATAACACATAACCGCATTAACTTACGGACTATGCATTGGTTTCCACCAGGTAAAGTTTTCCATCCAGGGCAACAGTAAGCATTGTAACGTGATCCACACACATTTGGTCTGGAAAAAAAAAAGGACAAATTCTTCTTTTTACTCAGAAACATGTTTTAAAAGTAGAGGCATAAAGAGGGAAAAAGTAAATCACTACAATATACATTTCAATAATTAAATCTAGAAGTGTTGTATGTTTTTAGCAGAACTAGATGCCTTTGGATGTTGGTTTTTTTACGTAACATACACTTTTACAAATCGAAGATTACATTATAAACACAAATCAAATCAGTAACATCTGAGCAACAGGAACAGAATGGGTAAACCTTGTCTCATGTCATCCCATATCTAGAAAAGGAGCATACAGGAATATTGAGCTAATCTCCCATTTAAATACAAAATGAGGGATCACATCCATCACCGTTAGTGAACACAGAGGAAACCTAGTGCTCTTTGAACAGTAATGTTTAAGCTTCAGGCTGCTTTCTCTTCTTTACTCTGAAGCACTTTTACTGTTCCCTGTTTTGTCCATGAGCAAAACTATGTCTATATGTATGTACAAGTGAAACATCAACCATGACATCAGCCAAATAAATGAGCCACAATATGCCGATGCTACATTAGCACAAATTACTTTCCAAAAAAATCAAGGATGTGGGTGCATGTAGAGAGACGGGGTCCTGTGAAATGAATACGAAGGGCCTACTGCCCTTCTTACATGATGGATCCATAGGAGTTTTTCTTTTCAACCCATTCCTCTCATTCATATTTACCCTTTCAAATAAATATATCACTAGAGTTTACTATTGAAAACTGACATGATGTGACACTACTCCTGTCATGATTTTATTGGTAAAAAATATGAAAGTTGAAATGGTTCTATGCCCCTCACAGATAACAGATCTTTTTTTAATCTATCTTGTCCTATTTAATACATCTATCTATGCAAGTAAAGCTAGTAAGAATAGCTTTAGAAATGGGAAAATCTACCTCCTTTTATTGTATGTTTAAGAAATCTATCAGAGCAAAATTTTACAGTCTTTATTAATATTGTGAACAATTACTCAATAGATTAATGCAACTAAAGCCAGCTATAAAATTCCTAGAATCTGCTTTATTAAAATGCCATATACAGATTAGAGACAGATTTAAAGTGTTTATTGTTTTAGGAAAGATTTTCTATTATTATTTTGTCCTTGGTCTTTCAGAAAGTTCTTCATCCCTAGTATTGCAATGTCTAAGTAAACAACAGTTACCTCATATGGTGAGGCAACTTAAGACAAACAATCTTGATATATACAAACATTTATTTATGCTCATTTCCTAACTAACAGGACTTTTATACTATATTTATTTAGGGATCTGCACTGTTAATGCAGTTTCAAGTATTCTGATTACACTAACTTCAGTGACATCTAGTCTTTTCCTTACGCGCTTGGCCAGAAACGACTGAAGTCAAAGCAGACACTGCCATTACCCTCCACTGGTTCTGGATAATACAAAGTGGTAACCGAGGTGAACGTGAGCAACACAACTGGACTTGTTGCAGGGCCCTTTCTCCTTCCTGCAAACTGGTGTTACAGACTCAAAGTCTTATTCATATAATTCCAATGTATTCAGTTTTAGTAATGTCAGCTACTTCCCTGCAGGGCTATAACCATGTAACTTTCCTAGAGTTCCCTGTTCATCAATGCCAAATGTTGCTCCACAATCATCTGCCAAGTAAGACTGGCAAGCAGACAAGTAAGATTGCTTTTCACCTTCTCCAGTCACAAGAAATAACGGAACTTATTAAGACAGACAGAATGAGTTTGTTGCTACCTGTTAAAACCTACAGGCATAAACCACCCGTTTCCGATCCAGGTTGGTAAGAATCTATAAATGGCTGACCATAAAGTGATGTTTAGGTACTCTGTCAAATTTCAGTCTCAGCAAGTACATGGCTTTGGGGACCATCTGGTCCGAGTTAAGAGTCAGAAGCAGATTTCTGTGCCACGGGGAAACCCGATTTTTAAAATCTATTTCCAAAATGGGGCTCTGAAAACCTAGATGAGCCAGCATCCAATGAAGTCAGAGACCCGGGGAGCCTCGAAGCTGTCCACCGGGTAGGCTAGGCTGTACATCCAAGAAGCTCCAACTCGGATGCAGCAAGCTTAGCTTCGTAAAAAAAAAAAAAAAAAAAAAAAAAAGTCATCAAATTGTACTTCCATGGAACACTTTGAGCCTGACAAGTGCATTTTCCAGTGGAACACTTTTTCCTCAGAAAGCTGCTGTCTAGCTTATAAAAGAAACCTATATTAAGGTCTGAATGTTACTTCTTTGAGAGGGAGGGAGTGTCCTTTACTTCTGCCTATTTGTAAAATGTCTTTTAAAAGAATTCATTTTGAAGGTTACATTCATTGATATTTATGAGGTGATCAGACACTATGGCATTAAATCCTGAAAAATAAATAAATAAAAGTATTCAAGGGAATAACAATCTACCTCATGTAAAATCACGAAAACCATCAATCAAATTGTAAAGGGTCAACCATGGTACTTAAACAGCTACCCACTGTTGTGTTTAATAGAGCATATTTTCCTGCTGATATTATAGGCTATGAATACTAAAGAAGCATTTTATATTGTTATAAAACTGTTTTCCTGAACAGCACTACAAGCAAAGTTTGGTTATAAAATGTGATTTGTGACGGTAAAATAAGCACAAATGCATCTATACAGCCCAAGCCACCTGCAGTGCCCACAGCACCTTCCTTTCACTCCAAAGCCCAGAGGGAGACGGCACCTCAGGGACAAAGCTGTTCCCATTGCAATTTAAAAAAGACAAGTCTTTCACTTTTAGAGTCACTTACAAACTCGTAAAGTATAAAAGGATTTCTGTAATGGTATGGTGCTGAGAGGCAGTATGACTGATGCCCAAAGTTTCATCAAAGACGTCCAAAACAAACAAGTAATTATGTCTCAGATTAATGATATTTAAGTACAAATTCAATAGCAAAATGAGTTGAATAATTATCAAAAGACATTAGCCATCAACTAGAAAAGTCTTAGAACAGCAGAGAGAAAAAAAGTTCATCTGGAAATTCTGATGACTAATGCTTGAGAATGACAGGTCTGGCTGACAGCATCTGCAAGCACCAAACTAGAAGATACTCTTCTTCAGGAACAGCCTCGGGGAACCTGCACCACCATGACAAAGTAAAGCTTTGTGTGTCCTTTCCACCCGTGTGGGGATGGACCCCGGGCAGGACTGCAGCATCGGCTCCTTCAGACGGGCACACCAGGTCCTGTGGCTGCAGCACAGCCTCTGCCCATCATGCATTCTCTAATTAATGATCTCCCTTCTCCATAGGGCAACACTGACATTGTCCCATCAAAAGAACCAACTGGGTCCATCCCTTCCTTGCTACTCCAGCTCTCAACGCCCCGGCTCAGCAAGGATGAATGGTTGCCTGGCTCTCCTAAATTCACGATCAGCCAGCAACTGGGGGTGGATTTGTGGAGCAGGCACACAAATGTAAAATGATGGGAAGCAAATCATGCTAAGCTTGGCAGTGCCTCCTTATCAGGCACAACCGGGCAGTGAGAGCACGCCAGAGCCGGAGAAGCAAGGGAAGTGTTCAAAAGCCCTGTGTGAAGCTGGCAGCAGGGAATGCCACCCAGCCTAGGCACGGCAGGGGCATCGTGGCTGTCCTCTCCAGGGCCCTGGCAGAGACACAGTTGGAGCCCTGTGCTGCAGCCTGCCCGGGGGGGTGTGCTAATTCTGTACATCCCCGCTCTGCCCTGCCTGTGACCTCTTGAGGAAATTACAGCCCTCTCTCAAAGAAAGTGTTGCCCATCTGCAGCTCCCACGGGAGGAAGAGTTTCTGGCATTGCTGGCAGCAAGGCTTCAGGCGGAAATTTTGTCAGCGGCACTGCCATGCACCAAGCCACCCTGGTGTGACCCAGTCTGAACCAAACCCAAAGCGTGGGTCTCATATTAGACAGAGGCCAGATAAAGTGGGCAGAGAGCAACTGAAAGAGTAAGAGACAGCTGAATACCAATCACAACTGAGGTGAGCTGCAGGGATACTGGGAAGGGTTTCCAATCGCTCCTTCAGCTCACTTTTCCTCTCCCTAGGAAAACACACAGGGTTTCTTCCTTGCAAGAAAATGTTTAATGAAGGACCTTTATTAATTGTTTGGCTGAAGGCGTATGTTTAACATAACGTAGGGACCCAACTCTCTGTCACAAGAGATACAATTTAAAGCAAATCATCAGCCAATGGTTACTTTTTGAGAAACCTTTGCCTATTTTTCTTCTTTGGTGAGTAATGCTGGTACCTGCTAAAACTGTACCTAGAATTAATTGCTAATCGTTTCCACATAGAATCGGAGCGGTGCTTCCATGCTTGCACTGGGAGTCAAAATGAATGACAAACTGCACCTGAAAAACGGTATGCTGGTCTTCAGAATGCAGTTGTCTAAGTCTGATAGAACCAATGCACTAAGAAGTAGTAGCTAAGGCTCCACAATGTGAAGAATAGCTTTTACTAGTAATTTTCCAGAGACACACAATCAGATCTATACCTTCTGCTGTAAAACAGCTTTATGTACCTTCCCAAATTTCTCAGCACCTCAGAGTAAATGCTAAAAGCATGGAGTGGCCCAGCTCTGCTGACTCTGCTGGAGCTTTACTCGGCTTTCCCACTGAATCTAGAATTTCCATCCTTTTGAGGTACTCCAAACCTTAGTGGACATGGCCATGAGCAACGCAATTTAAGTTCACCCTGCTCTGGGCAGGGGTTGGACCACACGGCCTTCCAAGGTCCCTCCCCACCTAAATGACAGAAGCCAGGTACTTAGTGCACAACTTAGAGGTCAATACCAAAAGAACCTCCTTTAGCTGCACTGGTGCCTGCCCCCTCCTCCAGGAGGGGTGGATGGACTACAGCAAAAACCATCGACATGGGTCTGCACTTAACATGCATAAGCCTCAACTCCAGCTACCCCAAATACTTTAAACAGGGATTGCTTCTCTGTTGTTCAGCTAAATATTAGAAAACAGGATGTTTTTAGTCACTGTGCCCATTTTTGTCGTTCAGTGAAGGTTACTAAGAGGACTCTTGAAGCTATTTATTTCAGTCATTTACAAGGAAAATCTAGGAAACAATGCTAGACTCCGAAAGCAAACACAAAATTCAGCTTCTATTATCCTATAAAGGATAAGTATGCATTTTTAAGCAAATTATATATTTTTACATACAAAGGATTGCATCTGATATACTCATTTTTATCATGCAATAAGTAAGCCTGGATGTTTGTGCCATGCAGAGAGCCTAATATGATAACTATTTCTCACTCTAACAGTAAGGATACTGCTGTCCCAGAATCCTGGCTCGGTTCAACTAAAAAAATAACATGCTGAGCAGCTCTATGGGTATCCTTGGCTCCAGCCTACGTGCAAGTCAAGAGTTCAAAATGACATGCAAGTTTCCTGCAGCAATACTGAACAGTTCTCTAACCCTAACTTCCATCACACTGTGACAGCTAAATACAGCAATCCAACAACAGCATTTGACATTAAGTGAATTCTTCCACACTTGCTCTGAAAATCTGACAGTGTCTTTTGCAGGGACAGGCTCATCTAACCTGACAGCCAGGCATTGTTCTCATTCATCGCCAGCAACAGACGCATTTCTGGCACATATTCCCTTATTGTTCCACTTGAGAATGACAGTGGGTCCAGTTCGACACCCCATCTACGTGGCTGTACAAACCATGTAAAGTGCAAGTATACCACCAAAAAAACTATCTGCTGGGCCAGACAAGCACAGCTGGTAAACAGGAGGGATCCAGCAGGTAATTTCTAAAAATTAATAAAAAAAAGTGCATTCAGGGGACAAGAAATCATAGGACCTTTCAACCCTGGTAGCACTAAATAGCATCCCACCAGAAACAGATGTAACTGTGGTCTAGGGTAATGCTCAGCTCTCCAGACATCACTTCCAGCAAGAGAACAGGGAGAAACCAGTTTACACCTCCAGCACCACCGACCACACTCAGCATGTACCTGCTAATGGCTATGGATGGAGGCAGGCTTCTAACAGTCTCTGAAGAGAAAGCACACAGCAAGCTCAGCACCTCCGCCAGCCTGCACCGTGCGCTGAGCTGAGCAGCAGTGCAAGGACCGGCATGGGGCATGCTGGCCAGCCGAGCCCCAATGCTAGCCAGCCCCTTGTCGAGGCTTTTCCAGAGTTTGTAGGATGAGCCAGTGCTATCTACCATCCCCACCTTGGAGCAAACATCAGCATTTAGGGAGTCTCATAAACCTGGCATATAGCCACACCTGTCAGTGAACGCCCTTAGGTGTTAAGCAGCGCCACTAACTGGTGTTTTAAATCTTCCAGTAGCCAAAAGGAAAGCACTGTATTTTAGGTGAGTGAGCAGCGTTTCTCTTCTTCCCTTCACAGCACACTACTGTATCCTACCCTCTGCCTCTCTCCTTGCTGGGAGAGTGATACCGTGTTTTCAAAAGGCCAGTTACAGGCATGCCTGCCATAAGGCAACAGGAAAACCCTGTCGACAGGATCCCACTCTGTTTTAGTTCACCTTGCCCCTAGCAGCCACTGGTAATTTACTCTGCATACAGGAAGAGAAAAAGATGAAATATCAGAGGGAAAAACAAAGAAGAAGAAAAGAGACAGGAAAAAAGTGTTCCTGAAAGGAAACAAATTTTAGTTTCAAACATCAGCTGAACATCACTGGATATTCTGATGTCCTCCAGCAAAAAAATGAGAGAGGGAAACTTGAAGAAGAGCATGAAAATGATTAAGACTGTAGACAAAAGAACTGCGGCTTTCATTTGGTATTTCTGAGGCTTTAATGGTCATGAATCATTTCATAAAATGAGAAGTAGAAAGGAAAACAACAGATTCTCCAGCAAGTCAACATTCAAAATATTCTTCCAGATAAAAGCTGGAACTCCTTCATACTTCAGTGAAGATCTATAAGCAAAACCAGAAGGCACAGGTTTTAATTTAACAGGCTACATTTTACCTCCCAATGTACCTTCCAAAGAAGAGCCCAACTTCACTGAACTGTCACAAAAAAAAGCAAATGATTCTTCTCATGCCTCTCTACCTGCACATCAACCTTAGCATGAATGAGGCTGTTCAGCAGGTCTGCAATCCTTTAAAAATAAATAAATCTGAATTGGGAAAGTCAGAACGGACAGGAAAACAACCAAAGGAGACATCCACAAGACAAGACCAATATGCTACAAACATATTTTCCAGCACAGTGCGATGGTTAATCAGAAACACTCCAGGCCACAATTGTTTCATTCTACAAAAATATTTACTGAGTCTGGGGAGTAAGACCAAAGTGACACACATGCATCTATATTGTCTTCATCTTCGGAGTTCAGCAGGGAGATGAAGACAAACAAGATGGAAGGTGATCTTACTGCAAGGTGGAAAAAAACTAACGATTAATTTGTTACTATTTCCCTATGTACACATTTGAAGAATCTCAGCTCCTGAAGTCTTGTTTAAGTAGAGATGGCCTCCTATTAGCCAATGTCTACTACAGTTCTACCAAGAGGAAGTTTTCCTGGTGATACACGTGGCTAAATAGTTTGGGTCTCGCGTTTTGGGTAGTACTGTTCTAATAATCACAGGCTGCTGAGTCCATGAACTTATCTGACAGTGTATGAATTTCATATATAAAACATTCAAGTTTGCAAGACGGAAGATGAACGGCAATGAGAAAGACTGTCCTAGGTGAGCAACGCTGCTAGCAACACACCACAGGAAAGGAAAATAAGCATACAGGAAAACAGAACCTGCAACTTTATTCAATAAGGATCACTGTAAATGAAGCTGACAGATGGATTGGCCCCGCCAAACCCTAACCCAGTGATCCTCCCATTGCTCCCAAACCAACTGAGAGCTGCCCTATGCTTACTTCAGGTCTGCATCCTCAGGCCCAGTATTGCCCCAGAAGTTCTGGCACAACAGCATGAAGTTGCACACGTAGTAGCTTATCCAGTCAACAAGGCAAACAAACCCATAACAGACTTAATCTGGTGAACAGCCTGTGGAACCACCACTGAACACAAAATGTGTCCTCTGCTGGCTAACAACAGGGGAGACTTCTACTTTTATAAACCTTAAGTGGGCTCCTGATTGAAGGAAGTGCAGCTATGGTTAGCATCCCAGCTATGGGCCAGAGGCTTCTTGGGCATCCTCCAAACTATTATCTCTGGAAAGCTGCACTGCAAACTGCAAATTACTGAATCCTGTTGCCACCAGACACACTCTCTACAGATGCTGTACTTCCCCACAACCCTTTAAGCCTCCAGTTTCTAAAGACTGAACACCACCCATCCCCCCTTGATAAAGTTTTATTTAAACACCAACAAATTGAGATCAGAAAGTCTCCAGAAAGGCAACACTGCACAGAAGATTAGATAATTCCATCACAAATCCATGGAAGAAATGTATTACCTAGAATACAAGGGAAGAAACAAAGAGCAATCCATGGCATCTCTTGTTTTCTGAGTAAGAGCTGTAGCATACATCTGTTTCTAACCTGCCAAGCAATTAAGTCATAGCCAAAATCAGCCTTACATAGGAACCCTCAGGATGGAGAGCAGCAAGGCACCTTCCTGTGATGGGACAGAAAGTGGCAAACCCAATGTGAAACTCTACTCGCTCTATACCAAGTAGAAACCCATCACAGGCCAGCTGTAACTTGTTCTGCAGCGTCTGGGTCAGCATAAGAGGCCAACCTGACACAGCTAAGAGCGACGCAGACCAAAATAAATACATAAATAAATAAAACTAAAGAAGTAAATATAAGAGGGGAAGAAAAGAAAATAATTACATCCAATCCTGCCCTCCTGATCTTCAATGTATCACCTTGGCAAAGTGGCGCTTAGTGACAGCAAACCTGCTTCATCTGAGTCCCCCGAGACAATTTTACAGTATTTCCAAAACAATCATGTTCCATACAGTACATCAAGAATGTTGCTATACTGTTTATTGTAGCTTTTTTCCTCTGCTCTATTTGTGACTTACCATCATTGAATGGGGAAGAAGCATTTCTCAAATGTGTTTTAGGGGAGGTGGTGGTCCGATTCAAATTTCAAACAACAGACACATGGCATTTCAAAACCGTTTGTGTGTGGCTACAATATAATACGAGAAAAGATGGCAGAGGGGAAGACTGGCTAAGTATCACACGTGCCCAAGACACTCACTAGTGAAAGGGAGACCACAGCAGTACCCACCAAAGGTTTTAACCATAGGATGGTTGTTCACTGGCATGCCCAAAATTAATTGAATCCTAATTCTGCACTATGAACTATGCAGGCCCAGAAGTCTATCCTCATAAACCAGAACTGGGATTAAGGCCATGCCTTTTAAAGAGATGGTGTCCGAGTGACACCATCACACCAAGATTTAGATGTCTAAGTGGGGAGTACAAGGACCACGTAGGCCTGAAGATCATTTACTTTTTGCCGGTTTTCTTCCAGCTAAAGAATGCTAGCACGCAAGCTCTGCATTGCTACTAGCTCTGGATAAAGCAATCCAGGGCACACTGTTGGTCAGACAGCTTTCCTTAAATGCATTCAAAAATTTCCATATAGTATTTAAACTAGTATATCCCAAAATGTAATTAAAACCTATTGTGGCAGCCAGGGGAAGACATCTATACAATCAGAACTGAAAACAACGTTATTCCCTCTTCAAATATTAGCCCCTCAGCAAGTGTTAATAGCAGCTATCGCCAGCCACAGAATAGATTGGGTACTGGCTTCTTGCTTGGTTCTGTCTGCTCTCCCTGCTCCTCATCCACACACATCCTGCTCCCCAGAGAAAGTCCCACCTACATCATATCGCATCATACAGTCCTACTGGAAGAAGGGAAACATGTACACGAGACACAGCGCCAAGATCTATGAACTCATTTCACTCTAGAACTGGATATCCAAGGATAACGTAATAACAAAATAAAAGTATCACAACGACTGACAAATAAATTCAGAGAGGTGCAGAATCTTAATGCTGCATGTAGTTGCCGAGGGCTTCAGGTTTTACATTAGGATGCACCGGCATAAAAGTTCTTCATCCTCCATACAGGCTTTACTCCGTCATGGCAGAGGCCTGGAAGGAGCTCAGCCATGCCGCCTGGAAGCCAGCTAAGTGCTCTAGCATACCAGGTATTCCAGAAATTTGCAGGTATTTTGAATTAAGATATTTATTCCCAATTACTCGGGCTGCCTCCTGCTCACAGTGACACTGACAAGGTGTGGCACCAGCAGCTGGCCAGAGGTGTGCAGGCCAAAAGTTGTAAGAAAAATGTTTGAGGTTTTTCAGTATAAACCTATATTTACTGGTACAGAAAGTCTGCTTTTCTTCAGCGGACTTTTAGTGGTAAATATTGGTTTAAAACAAAAACCAGAAGCCTTAATTATATAGTTGAATACTAGAATTATGTTATAGATTTATAAGATTTATTTTATTTCAGGGAGCAGTGATGCATAAAAAGGGTCAAACCTAACTGAGTTTACTCAATTAAGTGTATCGGTAAACCTGTGGACTTCATTTGCGATGACCAAAAGAAATTGGTCCAAAAAAACTCAATCCCCTGTTGAACAGCTTTAATCCAAGAGTTTTAGGAATAATTTTTGAGCCAGCTATTCCGTTCTGCAATATTCACTATCATTCAACTTAATAAAAACAAAGAAATTACACCATTTTCACACAAATACATGTAATTAGCATCTTAATTAGAGTCATGTTTAGGGGATCCAGAGGATAAAAGTATATTTAAGTAACAGCTTATTATTTTAACTTGCTGAATCACAAAAGATTCCAAAAAATTTCCATGAATAGAGAATCTAATTGTATTTTGAAATAATTACTGCCTTTATCCTGATTGCTTTCTGATCATTTAGAGGCACCAGCACAAAAACATACATCACCTTAGACCAAAACCAGATAGCATTACAGGGACTTCACCGCTAATGCCTTCATTGCTGCACCAATTTAAACTACATGAGAAGCAAGCTTAAAGTCTTAAAATGGGTGCATAAGAGGCATTTCCACAGAATTTATAATTATTAAAGTTAAAATATACTTCTAGAATCACGTTGTATGTTCAGACAGCTCACTGGCATAAACAATGAGGCAAAGGTCACAAGGACGAAAGCAAACATCTCCTGTGAACAACAGCTTGCAGTAAAAAATGGTAAGTGGGAAAAAACATGAGAATTGAAACAGACCTTAGGCTTCTTCATTTTAAACATACAAGACCATTATTCACACAGAGCCTAAGCTCAACACTTTTAAACGCTAAAAGACTTTCAATAATCATAATCAAACAAACAAAATATCTAGATGTAAAAGGGTTTCTCTAAAAATGTATCCCCATGCTCCTACCATCAGAGCAAAAAGTTCATTGCAAAAAGAAAAAAAAGTCTTAGTCAACTACAATAACATGAAAATAGTTTCCCAGCATCTGTTATGACTTGTATTACAACTCTCAGATTCCCAAATGTATTTGTACTGATGAACACATTTAAAAAATAGTATGTCTTCTTGTAAAACCACATTTTTAGTGTTTTAGTCCTTCAGTAACAATGAATTCTCCTTGTCTAATACATATACGGTTCCTATACATTCAAAATATGTTTTCCATCTGGCTTTCCAAAGAATTAGTTCCAACCTTGTCTGTTAAAATGACAATTCTTTTTATTCATACTGTACAGTACAGTACCACACCTAAGGAAGCGCTCACAATTTCTAAACTGGAAATACCCAGCAGGATTCAGCCAACAATGATCAAGATGACTGTGTGTTAACAATCTCTTCCAAGTAATTTGGGAACTCAACACTCAGCCTCAAATGAGAGTTACAGAAAAAGGTCTAACAAGCAACCCGACCAATGATTTTTGTCTTTACTGTGTCTCAGATCATCTGGCAAATAACTATATCCTTGTCAAGAACTCATTTCCCAAGGGCATTCATTCAGATTAGTAATACTCCAAACAACTGACTAGATATAAAATACCTAAAACTGATATTGCCATTACCTCTACATTTGCAGATTGCTAAGTAGCTAAGTAACTCATAATGTGCAATAAAAGAATCATTGCAAAGTACATAAGATATGGAAGGCTTCCGTTTAACAAAAAACCCCACTCATAAAACTAAATACTCACCCTCACTCATTTTAGATTCCAAAAATAGTTAACACTTGAAGTGTCATCTCTTGATGCACTATTATTACTGTCTAAACAGCAGTTTTAGAGTAACAGTTAACGTTCACCAAGTCCCTCAAGTCAGCACATGTGTGCTAGATGGCATATTCTGTCCCACTGATCAGAAAACGGTGTTTGTCAGTTTGATGTTAACTCAGAGTTCTATCATGAGAAAGCTTATTAAAGCATTCTGAAGAATAAAGGCACCTTCTAAAAAATATTTTTCCTTATCACCTTTCATTGCTCGCAATTAGTTCTACAAACTTGACTATACATCCTCCTAGCCTCCAAGGTTTTGCCACAGGAAGGATCTACTTTGTCCAGCTGTTTCTCTTGTGACAAGGTATAAGGAAATGAAAGAAGAAAGTCTCACCCTACAAAATCAGAGCCTTGAAAAACAATAGCAATAACTTGCATCCATTTTTGCAGCACAGGGACCTAAAATCATAAACCTTTTCCAATCAAGTAAGCATTTAAAAAAGCCAAGAGTGCAAATCTGAATATAAATACATACTATACACTATACAAATTTGAGGCAATTAGCAAGAAACTAAAGCATATTCATCAAGGCCTCTAAGAATAAAGCTGTAATAGCTCCTTTTTGAGGAAACCGGGAAAAGAAAACAGCCTGCATCCCTTACTGAAACATAACTATCTCTATATAATTTTTGCTATGTTTGCCCTCTGCTGAAAAGGTGCACTAGAACACCTGAAAACGGATACCCCTTTTTTTTCTTCCAATATTGCAAGCCTTTCACCTCTACAGTGAACCAAGTTTTCAACAGTGCACACACGCAATGCCTTTCAGCTGACTTAACTGTTTTTCATTGGAAAGGTGTTCCATTAGAACTGGGGAAACAGTTTGCCTGACACAGATTTACCCTTTGAAAACCCACTCTGCTAAGCGTGCACCACGACGATTTTAAACTCCTGTACGCTTAGGTTCACTCATGCTAGCACTAGATAGCTCTGATACCAAAAAATGGTCCCTATTCTTCCCTCCGTCTGTGCCATGCCCAGGTCACAAGGAACCCCAGGCAAGCAAAGCCAGTCCGCTTGAGCACACGAGAAGATGCACATCGCGAAAGGTTTAAGGTGGAGATGAAAGAGGACAGCTAATGAAAAGGGCATGCTGTGGTCTCCGGGCCCCATCGCTATTCTACTTTATGCAAAGCAGAAGTACGGGACGCGGGAGGAATGCGCAAGCCCGCAGTGTGCCTTTATCTACGTCTCTCCTAGAAGCTAAATTAGCAGCCTCCGAGCTGCTGCGGCTCGTCCCCGCGAAGCATCACCCACCCGAGGGCGAGGCGCGGCTACAGCGCGCCGGGGACCGGCACCGCGCCCGCGGGCAGCGGGGGGCCGGCAGGGCGGCCAGGCTCCGCGCCCCGGGATGCTGCGGGCGGCGCCCACCACCCCCCGGCCCCCCCCGCCCTCGGCAGCGGCAGCCCCCGGGGGGGCTCCCCCACCCCCGCCAGCGCCCACCGCCAAGGGACAATGGATACGGGCGCAGGGATGCCGCCGCCGCCAGACCCGCGCCGGCTCCCGCACCCCGCCGCGGCGCCCCGGGGGCCCGGCCCGCACCTACCCTTTGAGCGCGTCGTGCCCGCCGCCGCCCTGCCCTCGCCTCTTGGCCCGGCTGGCCCGGCTCTCCTTGGCGCTCACCCCCTCGGCGTGCCCGGCGGCGGCGGCGCCCGCCTGGGACGCCCACAGCACGGCAACTCCCAGGGCGATCCCCAGCAGCCGCCCCCGCCACATCGCGTCCCCCGAGCTCCGGGCTGCGAGCGGCCGCCGCCTCCTCTCCGCCGCCGAAGTCCGCCGGTCCCCGCCGCCCTGTCTCCGACCGGCCTCTCCGAGGCGCTGCGAGGAGAGAGAAGGGGAGGGGGGGTGTTAGGGACCGAGGAAAAGCGGGCGCGGCCGCCCCGCGCCCCCCGCCGCCTGCCCCCGCGCCCCGGCGCCGTCGGCCCCCGGCCAGCCCGGCGCTCGCCCGCCCGCGGGAGGCGGCGGCCGCGGGGGATGGCGAGGGGCTGCCCGCAGCCGCGCCGACTCTACCTTCCCTCCAACGGCATCCGCGGGGGCTCCCGCACCGCCGCGGGCAGCCCGCGGCCGCCGCCACCGCTCCCGGAGCCGCTCCGGGGCTGGAAGCGCCCCCCGGGCACGCACCCTCCCCCGGCCGCCCGAGCCGGGCACCGGGCGAGCCGCGGCGGGCGGAGCGCGGTGCCCGGCCGGGCGCGCCGTGGCAGGGAGCCCCGCGCCCAGCCCGCCCGCCCCGGGGGAAGCCCGCTGCGAGGGGCGCGCACCCGCTGGAGCCGCCGCCGCCGCCGGCTGCCGTTCCCGCTGCTGTTCCAGCTGCGGCCGCTGCACCCACCGCTGCTCCAGCTGCGGCTCCAGCTGCCCCCTCCCTCCTCCTCCTCCTCCTCCTTTTTCCCCTCCTCTCTCCCCCCGCTCCTCTTCAAGTATCGCCCGCGCACCACTTTCTCGCGAGAGAGAGGGGACTAAAAATGTCCCCCCACCCCCGAACCGCCACCCGGGGGGCTCCCGGGGCGCTCGGCGGCCACCGCGGCGGGAGGCCCCTGGGCAGCCCCGCGGCGGGTCACCTGCGGCGGGCGGCGGGCGCGGGGCCGCAGGGATGCTCTGCCCCGAGCGGCTGCCCGGGGGCCGCGGGCAGCCTGCGGTCCTGCCCGGTAGGACGGGGCTCTGCCGCCACCCCCGGCGGCGGGGGAAGCCGCGGCCCGGTAGCGCTGCCGCTCCGCGCACCCCCCGGCTCCCCGGCGCACCCCGCGCAGCAGCGCCGGCACCCGAGCGCGTCTTGGTGCGGGGCAGCGCAGTAAGTGCGTAACACAGGGCGGGGGGGGACTGAAGGAAGCGGACGCTTGTGCCTCCGTCTAAAAATATGCATATGCCCTAGAGGTGCAGCATTTTGCATCTATGCAGTGGCTTAAGAAAAAGAAATAATGGTATCTGTATCCCTTATAAGGAAAAGCTGCAACGATGTTGGCTTTACCTTGGAGGCTGCTGCAGAATGGATAACGCCCTTTCCAGCAACTAGGATAGCACGAGCTCTTCCGTACATCCTTCTACATCTCTACAGCCACCTCCAGAACAAATGCATCCTTCATCCTTATCAAGGAAAAAAACCCCAACAAAACAAAACAAAAAAAAACAACCCTGCAGTTTTTACTTAGGCTTTTGGGTTGATCTAGAAATCCTGCAGAGCAGCAAACCACTAGCACCCTTTGAAAGGTAGAAAGTTGTAACACTGAAATGATTCAGGGTGGGGGGAGGACAGTTAGTAGTTAAAAATTCAAACCCAGATTATACACTCCAGTGAGTGTCCCACTTCAACATACACAGAAAATACAGAACCAAACAAAGCAAACCTATTACACTAAAAGTAAATTCTTCTTCGTGAGGGCGGCAAGGCGCTGGCCCAGGCTGCCCAGAGCAGCTGTGGATGCCCCATCCCTGGCCGTGCCCAAGGCCAGGCTGGACGGGGCTGGGAGCAACCTGGGCTGGTGGGAGGGGTCCCTGCCCGTGGCGGGGAGGGTGGGGTGGGGTGAAACTAGATGGTCTTTAAGGACCCTTCCAACCCAAACCATTCTGTGATTCTATGATGTTTCCATGATAAGGGGTATTTATGCATTCTGCTGCTCCCCACAAGTATTTTGGCAGAAATACTGGATTTCTTAATTTGCAGGTTTTTTCGGGTTTTGTTAGTTTCAGGCAGGTACTGACGGGGAATGGTTCTGTATTATTGAACTGATGCTGCAAAAGCTCAGCTGCACAATTCCATAAGCAAGCTGCTGACCACTCACCCAGAGCAGCTGCTGAACCGCCCCTGGCCAAAGATAAATACATGGTGTATCACATACCACTAATACTGAATTAGGAAAAAAAGAAGTACCACCTAAGATTTCCTAGCACCAATCTCTGTTTACAGCTGAAATGTAATGGCGACACAAAATGTGATAGATGCTATTTGAAATATATAATTGGAATCAGTTTAGAGTAGTTTTTATATCACGCATATGAATATGAATTATCCTTCTAAACGTACATAGAAGTATTTAAAGTAGTAGAGGAAATGCTGTATTTGTGCATGCTCACCACAATAACAATATTCTAATCATTTTGGCTGATTTTTACTATCAAGAAAAGTGGTGGATTCCGCAAATTACAAAACAGTCATTTAATTCTGATTATTCCAAAATCATTGTTCAACAGTTTAACATGAACACTTTCAGATGGACACTTAATATACAGGTAAAATGTAGATGTGCAGTGAAATACTACAAGATACTGGCACAAGAAAGTATTAATGGGATTCAGAGCATGGCTTTTCAGTGTGTCTGAACAAGGCCCAAGACAGTAGCAACCCAAACTTTGTATCACTGTTTTGTAACTTGTACAACATAAATCAAGGGAATTGACTGTAATTCTGCATGCAGTTTGCACCACAGAAGTAGAAATTAGGGGTTTCAATAGATGCTGTATGTTGATTCTCCTGCTACAATCCAGATGGATAAATAGGAATTGATTATTCAAGTTTTTCTTGTTTGTCTGCCATATAAGCAAAGGGTTTGGGGGGTTTATGCCTATGCTTATTGAAGCGACAATATAGCATTGTGTAAAGGATTTTGTATTTCTTTGGCAGAAGCAAATTAAAATTTGCTTAAAAAAGAAGGCAGACCAGAATAAAGGTCGTAGTAACTGTCCCTGCTATTAAGAAAGCCAGGGCATGCAGTACATTGATGTACAGTTCTCTTCCTTCACTCTCATCTATGTGTACAGCAAAACCTAAACATTTATTTCATGAATATAGAAGGTAAATATGTTTAAACTAAACCACTGCAAAAAAAATGTTGTCAGATATTTACTAATTATGTTTATAATGCGAAGATAGAATTTACCAGTAAACGAAAGTGAGTTATGAAAGGAATTCTGGGTTACTATTTACTCAAACATTCTTTCAGTTTCAACATTTTCTGTTTCAACTGCTTTAATTTTCTGGATGACCTACCAGAAAAATATCTAGTCTGTGTCACAGGTCAATGGGATGATTTTCTCATATCTTCTAGGACATTTTATGATGTATTATTTGGTATCTTGCATGGTTGCAGAAATGCGGATTACACTATATGAAGTAATGTTATATGATAGGTGGGCTGTCTCTTAATTAATCTGGTGAAATACGTAGCACATCATCAACTTCTGGTGTGTCATTTTAAAGAATATGCTTATATATTGGAAGTACTTAAATTGTTGACAACTTCAGAAGGCGGCCCACCTGGGGTCTCAAACCACTAGAAAAATACACTGTCACAAGCAAAAGGCTTAAAACAACTTCTGCTCTCTGCTGCTGAACAGAGCTGCTACTAAGGGCCATCCACACACTTTCCCACAGCCACTTGAGCCTTTGCAAACATTTGGACTCTGAAGAACATCTAGACAAACAGATTCCTACGTGGCCTCCAAAACACTTGTCATCCACTCAGAAGTTTCACTCAAGAAAAAAAAATGCAAAGAAGCAACTCTGGTGATCCAGTCCATCACAGTCTCCGGTGACAAGCAAAAAAATGGACTCTTAGATTAACAGAGATCCAGCAGCTCAGTGATATTTGATCAAACCTGGGAATTCAACCCAGAAACAAAAGACGCCAAGAACAAGGCACGTAACATCCCTGCTACATGCACAGCAGAATTTGCCTTAACATGTAAACAACTATTTTTTCCCCACAATGCTGATTCTTCCAGATGATTTTGATGATCTTACAGCTGTATCTGGGAGGATGTAGATGGCATAGATGGTGGTGGCAGGGCCCAAAATCAAGGGAGGATAATTACAGGTAGATTGATTGTATCAGGGAATAATAGAGAAGACATAGACAACCTTTTGCAGTTAGGTATCAGCTTGGAAGCAGTGATCCTAAATATTTACATAACTACACATACACATGCTCTAAATCAAGTCCAGTACGTTCCTCTAGCAAAACCTTGCTCCTAGCTAGCTACGTTTTAGTGCACCTCCCTGTGCATATTGACATCATCTACATA
The DNA here is from genome assembly GCF_015220075.1 of Falco rusticolus. Classification (NCBI taxonomy): domain Eukaryota; kingdom Metazoa; phylum Chordata; class Aves; order Falconiformes; family Falconidae; genus Falco; species Falco rusticolus. Next base: position 15,081,015 of record NC_051193.1, on the reverse strand, counting down.
AATCATTTTATACAGTGGCTAAATTCTTGAAATTTAACTGATTGTCAGAGAAATACCTGTTTGTCCTGCTATTCGATTTTCATAAAAACATTGAACTGAAGTTTTCAGTGCTGATGATCTTTGTGTTCAACAGCAGTGATGCAAAGTACCGGTCTCCCTCTTTCCTGGCCTTTACCAAGCCAGGCTTCTTCATCTTATGCAGGCATTCCTTCCTTTCCTCCTGTAGGATGCTTATGAGAATTCTCATATTTTAGAGAAATTGTTTTGAACTGTTGAGAAGAAAAAAAATAATCTTGTCACTGGAAGTACTGTGGTGGAGTTGGGAGTTCATTTCATTCATTTCATGTCATTTTTTTTTATTTCAATTTGTATGAACTTTTGCAATAATTGTGGGGTTTGATCAGTAAATTTACTCCAACCAAGTGAGCAAAAATAAGTATGTCCATCTTGCATATTTCTTTATTAAGAAAGTCTTGATTATGCCAATGAAAACAAATAGTGTGGGAAAGTTTTGATGTGTGTATTTTTTTAAGTACATTACAAGCACAAACAGTAATTGCATCCAGACAACCAATAACTGGTTTAAATCTGAAAAATAAAAAATAAAAAAAATGTAGGTAACTCAAAATAAAGCAAACATCACCTATTGTTCTTAATGCTGTTTGGTCAGATAAACTGTGACAACTAGCTATGAAATCCAGGAATGATAGCTTTTAGAGGACAGATTTCACTTAAGACTTTTACCTCATTTTTACAAATGGTTTTATAAGTTTTCATCTGTCAGCAGAGTTTAGAATGATGGAGGAGGAAATCCAGCCTACATTAGCATATAATTCCATAATCTGTGATACTGTGCAAAGTGTTGGGGTAACATTTCTGTAATATTATAAGAATTAAAAGAAGATCTCTCTCGGCTCAGACATTAGGGGCCTATATGCTTCTGAGGAAATTCCAGTATTTTCTCTCAGTTTGTCCTAGATGACCATAAACTTATCACATTTTATAGAAATTCAGAACACATCTCTTACTTACCCTTGTATGGAATAGTTTTAGCACAAAGTTTATGTTGTTTTAAACAAAACAATTCCTTTAATTTACCAGAACAAGGCAAATTTTGATATCACACCACCAAAAACTGTGGAAGTCAAACAATAATTGGATTTTTCTTAATAAAATCTGAAGGAAAAAGGTGTTCTTAATCCTTTAAACCACTTCCATTCTTCAGTACCAGTGGCAAAGAAAGCAGGAGGAAACTCAAGAGGTGCCCTAATTCAGACACCCCCTTCTCAGTACCATTTTTAGGAAAGTTCTGTATCACATTCATAGCTATTTTCTTTTCACTAGGTCTCATTGTAAATCAATCCTTACCTAGCAAGAGTGAAACTGTTACATTTCCGTTTACTGAAGACATACAAGATTACTCATTGCAGACCTAAAGAAAAAAATAACCAGAAGAAATCCTATGACTTCTATTCTGTACTCCAGGATGGGGAAGCACAACCTATTTTTGTAAGCCTAGAGTTGAAGAGAAATACAACTACAATACAGTGGAATGGATTATTTTTTTTAAATCGCAGTCTAATACAATACATACATAGACACATTTGATTCTATGTGTCTAGCTAGAAAAACTAAAGTTGAAAAATAGCAATTGTTTCTTTGATTTAAAAAGAAAAAAATATTAATCCAGCCTTAGTACAAGAAAAGGAAATAGATATACTACCATTTTCTGTCAGCTATAACCCTGTCAAATTTAACGGGAACTCTGCCAGAGTAACAGTTGCAAGCTGAGCTTCCTCAATCTGACATTTGTCCCAGATGACCTCTTAAATCCCACCTGTAAACTCAGAAGTGAAGTGAAACAAATTTCATGGCTTAGCATGAAATGCCAACTGCTGGGTGAATTTTCAGGCTAACACATTGAGCAAAACGGATATAGCTTTTTATTAGGATTAATACATTCCAAGTGGGTGGAAATCAGTAACTAGGAGCCTCTTCTTGTAGCTCATTTATGCAGAGCTCCCTACTGACTCGAACAAAGACAGCTGAATCAGGCCCTACATTCCTTCAAACATTGTGTCAGCAAGGGATTGGGTGTCTCTGCCTCTGTTTTCCATCCCAGTGTTCCTCTAGCTATGAGATGTCTCGGTTGATAGGGAGTTGCCCCATGATGCAGTTGAAATAATAAAATAGGTAATAAGAGACCAGGGATTAGACTCTGAACCCACCACATTCCATTTGCGAGGCCCTTCCTTTGAGAAATAACATGATGAGAGCATTGCATATGGCTCTCATAGAATCAATGATGAATTTCAGTTGGAAAAGACTTGTGGAGGTCATTTGGTCTGGAGTCCCCTGCTCAGAGCAGGACCAACTTAAGAGTAGGCTGCTCAGGCCCTATCCAGCTGAGTTCTGAGTATCTCCACCAAGTATGGACACTCCACTTTTCTGGAGTAACCTACTCCATTGTTCTACAACCTTCATTGTGGTTCATTTTGCTTAGTAATTAGTAGGAGTTTCTCTTAGAATTTGTGCCCATGCCTCATCATACCACTGCTCACCACCCAGAAAAGTCAGGCTCCATCTCCTCTGTACCCAGAAGACAGCAACAACATCTTCCTTAACCTTTGCTGCTCACGTTGGAATGAACCCTCTCCTCACAGAGCGTTGCTTTAGCCCCTGACCATCCCGGCAGCTCTCTGTCAGGCTTGCTTTAGGTGTCATCCGTTTTTTGGGTTTAGAGGTGAGGGGGGAGCTCGTACCAGAGTGTCCAGGGCTGGATGCAGTTTCTCAAGTACCAAAGGAGAGAAAGAATCACTTCCCTCCACCGCCTGGGTACGCTCCCACTGACACAGCCCCACGCGCAGCTGGCCACCTTCGCTGCAAGGGCGCAGTGCTGACTCACGTTCAACAGCGATGAGGCTCTGAACAGCACTTTCCTTTATCCAGTAACTTCCCAAAGGCTGACTTCATTTCCTCAGGTTTTCTAGATACCAGTAAATCAATGAGACAATCTCATCTAGAGGCTGTGATTTCTTACTGAGTATATAATCCTTTGGGGATTCCCCTCCATCTGTTGAAAGTATTAAAATTTACTTACTGAGAATCACTGGGGTGGTGTTTTATCAGATTCATACGTTTCAGCAGCCAGTCTTCATCGCCTCAAAACGCCCATCAGATGCAAGGTCTTTGATACACCACACTGGATAGCACATGATCCATTTAATAATGCACACATCTTTAACATATTGCATCTTGCACTTCCAGTATCGTTACTTGGGTACATTAAGTCCACAGAAGTCAACAGAAGATTTCCTATTAACTTTTAAGATTATTTTGTTTCATTATTAGTCCTTTCTCATTTATGTATTGGCTCAACTCACAGCACGCTGATTGCGTCCTAAAATAAATAGCTGTAAAGCATCTATATACCGCAAATAATCAGGTTGCCTTTCATTATAAGGAAACAGGAAATAATTGCAGTTAATTCAAAAACATATTCATTCTACAAGTAACCAAATTAAATTAAAGAAGCCATTTGAGTAGGAAGTTGCAATAGATTCCAAATACTGTGGCTCAAAGTGGGAATGAGAAGAGACTGGAGGAAACGTGGGTAACTTTTACCAGTGTTTCTAGTACAAATTATTCAGATTACAGTTTAAACAGAGGAAGCAATTCTAACATTTTAACAAAATATCTCTAAACCTTTTTTAAAAAACATAAAAATATTGCCTCTAAAACATCCCTAATGGTTTGCAAATTATCAGCCCCAGATCCACCCAAAATTGCTATTACTGTGATGAACGGGGTGGAGTTCAGAAGAGATTGGTCTTGCTACATTTCTTTTTTAAAGGGACAGATTTTGACACTTTACAAATTTTAAATAAAAATGTCGAACACTGTTTTAGCTCTGTCAACTCCTTTCAATACCAAAAAAAAAAACAAACCCCACATAACTTCAGATGAATAAGAATAGAGGTCGAACAGGCACACAGTCGGCAGAGGAAATGTCATCTGACACCCGTAAGCGAGAGCCAAGGAAAAATACTCATGGGCAGGAGATGCTTGGGAAAAAGGACATCTCTATCTATCTATCTATAGATATATGGATATATAGTAAGGCTGACTTTTCCCAATCCTGTTTGTCAGTTAAAGGACGGAAGTCTAATTTTATGGATGAAACAGCGGGTGATGTAAATAAGGAGATTCATGCTGCCTTTTAAAGATAAGGAAATCTTTCAGAGGCTCCAGCCTGGACGCATTTTATGATAAACTATTGGGAAAACAGAGTTTCCCTGCACTGCAATGATCTGGAGAAACTTCCTTTGGCACTACAAGCCTAGTCCAAAGCCTGAGATAATTTTTTTCCCTTCCACTTAGTTCTGTGGACTTTAGAGCATGCCCTGACTTCAGCGTGGTGAATGCTATTCCATCAGTTAAGCCGAGCTACAGCACTGAAGTTTCTGAAAACACCACATTACATGGATTCTAGTGCACTATGGAGAAGTGGAAACAATGCCTTCTATATAACTGGCTACAAAGTCTTTTCTCCTTTTCAAAATACGGAATCCTCTGCATTCTTTGGTCCGTACACGGGGCTCTTTACCTGCCTGAGTTTTTGTCACAAACAGCAAAACAGCAACGAGCCTGTGCAATCTTGCTGACTAATTATTCAGTCCTGCACAGTTAAAATACAAAGGGAAATCTTGGCAGTGTTGTGTAAAACAAGAAATGACCACTTTCTGAATTTACTAGAACTTGTAAAAAAGAAGTCTTTAGAATTCACATAGATATCATGCTCTAATACACATGTTCAGTGGTGACAAATTCAGAGCTAAATGTGTTACAAAAACTGCACCATTATATCAGTTCAGTGGATCACCGATATGCATGTGCTGACAATAGTCATTCCCCATGGAATCCTGGAAAAGGTTGCTTTTTTCTAGGGCATCTCAGCATTTGAACTCTTCTTAGCCTTTCCCGCGGGTTTTTTTTTGGTTTGGTTTCTGTTTCTCTCCCTCCTGTCCGGTGGTACAATAAACTGCATTTTAAGGGTAAATCGATTTAAGCAGCCCTGGTAGCTACTTGCCCTGCTTTGACAGGTTTGTTTCACAAGCTGCCCTTCCTCTTCCTACGCTCAAAAACCAGTATAAAATCATTTGCAAGGGGGGAAAAAAAAGGCAGGGAGTGGAAATACAAATTAAATATTTTAAAGAAAATATTATCATTTATGCCACATATCCCACAATGGGAAAGGTTAGCCCTGTGCTTAATCAAAGCTCACGCTGGAGAAGAGAGCTCTTCTAATGCATTTGGAACTAAATTCTGCGTTTTGTTAACTGTGACTGAAGGACCAGAGTAGAAAGAAAATCTGAGGAATTTCTTCCACTTATGCAGAACGCAGGTGGGATTTAGCCCAGGAAGATATACAACAGTGTGTTAATCTGCAAATCCCAGCTATAAACCTATCTGAGTCTGCACTGCTCAGCCCTACCCCTGAGCTATCAGCAGACAGCCTTGTTTCAAGAAAACTCTGACAGCTGCCAGGTGTAGAAGTTGCTGTTCTTCAGATGATCAGCAAAATATGTTCCACAGTTGCCAGCACTTCTGCAAGAAAGCATTCAGCAGGCAGTGTAGTGATTGAATTTATAAGGTTGTTCACATTCCAGAAGTTCTCAGAAACCTCAGGTGAGACTGTGGCCCTATTGCACAATACTAACAGGACTAACTAGCAAGCTCCAGACAATTAGCCACTGCGACTCCACACCAGGTCTAGGCAAGCCACGGAAAGACACTCTGACAGCAAGGCAGTAAGTAGTCCGTATCTAGGATGACCCCAGAATTTCATTTGCCATAATGAGATCTTAACAGCTTTTAGACATGACCACTTGCATAGTCATTTTTAAGACCTGTTTTCCTTGTCAACACTTTCATACTTCCGAAACTACAAAAAGGGATGAGAATAATTATAGGGGGGAGGGGGTTTTCCCATTATTAGGGATTTTAGCAAATATTTCTTATTAGTCATATCATTGTTTCTGGTAGTAACAACAGTGAGCTTCCCAACAGAAATGAAGAGCTCATACCTAGCAGTGTTTTACAGCACCAGTGTCATTCATGTACTGCAATCCACGGACACTGCTTGACATGATCATGCATTTCTTTCTCCTCTTTCACTTTCTCCTTTTTCACTGCTGCTACTGTGAGCTGAAGGAACGGCAGATCTTTCCTCACGACTGTTTTCTCCCCACCCTCCCTGCTTTCCCCATCCAAATGTGAGAACAGCATAAATTATACTTGAAGGGAAGGAAGTATGCTGACCTAAAAGGCAGAAGCTGTAGGAATAAGGCATAAGCTGCTGGGGTCTGAACAACAGCTTACGGTCAAACCAGCCTCAGCCCTTCCCTGATTCTGTGGATGTGGTAGGAACTCACCCACTTACCACCCACTGCCTTACCTCACATGTACCCAACGGGTGTGTTCTTAACCCAGATGAGACCTTACTGAACTATTACAGAAATTTTTGAAGGCGACTGAGCACTGGAACAGGTTGTGCTGTAGAGGTTGTGGAGTTTCCATCCCTGGAGATATTAAAAACACTGGGCAACTGGCTCTAGGTGGCCCTGCTTGCGCAGGAGTGCCAGACCAGATGACCTCCAGAGCTCCTGGGCAAGCTCAACCGCTCTATGATTCTGTGCTCTGACAAGTAGGGTTACAGAGATCATGAGCTTCTTACTAGGATGTATTCAACCACTTCCTCTCCGGTACTTCTACTGGGGCACAGTGTTTCACTGTTTTTGAGACCCAGAATCATTGAGTCTGAATCCACACTGGTCAAGTTCCGCGTTCTCCTAAGCCCAAGAACCCAGAAGTCCTACTTTGACTCACATGTTAAGCTGCAGAGCTGGTAAATAACTACATCTGTTCTTGGAGGAAGGTACTAGAGCATACGCATGCCTGAAATTGCAAGGTTGTGGGACTACTACGCAGATTGGATGCAGAGAGCTAACAAACTGAGCCTACAGAGAAGGGTAATAGCAATACCACCAAAGGAGGCAGGGCAGCTTGTTTCAACTATCAAGTCCCAGTGCCCACGTTGCAGTGCTGGAGTGGCAGGGCTGGGACGGGCCCTCCTGCAGAACTGCCAGGTGTCAGACAGGATGCCCCAGGCAGCAGCGGATCCTTCCCTACCCAGGCCCACGCACTCCCAAAGGCAGGGTAAGCATTAGGGTAAACTTCACATTTGAGTGAAGAAACTTCTGCACCAGCTGACCAGCTTGTGTGCTTTTTACAGCTGTACAGATAACTTCATTTCAGTATTACGTATCTTACCTGCTTCCTACAGGTGTACCTGGGCATGACTTTAATTTAGTTTGACTGTTGGCACTGCTGTTCAAGAGAGGAGCTAAGAACAAGTTAAACTCCCTGGCTGATAAATTGGTCACAACTTCCCACAGGGGCTGCTCAGACATCCGCAATGATAAATGGAGTCAAAGCCTCCACTGGCTCAGCTCATGTTTATTAGAACTATCTGCTAATGACCTAAAGGGAACAATCTTGAGAAACGTAGGAAATAGTTTCCCCAGCTATTGGCTATTATAACATGCATTGCTGACACAGGCAAATAATCTCTTGTAAGAGTACTGCAGGAAGACAGGAGTTACACTTTATGAAGGATTTTACTTTTTATATTTGGTTTCCTTCCAGCTTGGAAGGAAACTGAGATACTTAAGTTTTCCACAAAAGAAAAATCATGCGGAAAAAAGGCCGGGTTTGGATCTTCTAAACTGTTGCATTTCAATTTTGACTTTTTAGAGTTGCAAAAGTTTACAAACGAAGACTCATTTTAAAACAAAAGGTTCCACTCAAATAGTGTTAAAATGTTTTGATTCTTGGAAACTTTCCATTTTTCTTCCATAACTAAGTGCGAAGACAAACACAATTTTGTGAAGAGAACTGTATTTTCAAATGGAAAATTGTCAACATTTTCTTTATTGACTCTATACCCCTCTTATTCCCCATTCTTTTCTTCTGAATATTAGTCTAAGGCATTCTAAAAGCAAATGGAAAAGTTACAAGTGGGTAGTTTGAAAAGAGAAACTAGCTTCTGAAAGGAGAATCCTCTATCTACATTTTTCTTAATATACTCTCTCTGAGCAGAAAAAGAAGAAAGGAGACAAGCATCTTATGAGGTACCCTATCTTCTCCAAGGACACTGTACTAACAAGTAATTTCAAAACCTTTAAAATACAGGCTCCAGGAAGCAATGAAGAAATTAGCCAAGAACTTACCCATTAACTATTGCCAAATTAAGCCTGTGCTGCACACCTGTATAGTGTTGATTACAACATCAGTAACTTGAGCAAAGAACCAGGGGAATACTGGAAAAGGAGAAGTTTCCATTCTGATCCTGTAGGTTTTCATCTGTTTTCCAGCTAGTGGAAGCCACATCCTACACAAAATGGCCAACTGGCAAGCTTAAAGGAGGAACCCAGTCATTTGACAGTCTCCATATGTCCCACAAGTTGCACAGGCCCAAACAGCGTTAGACACGCACCAAAACTGGCATGTCCTACAGAACAAACATATAACAGCACTACAGATGTGACTGGGTTCTGCTGATGTTTCTACAGCCTTGGCTGCAGTTTGAGTCACCGTGACACTGACACTAACACCCCTTGCGAACAGTCCGAGGGCACAGAAAATAAATATTTAGTACGCAGGTTTAAGATTTTTGTGTATGTACTGATTTTAAAGCTGTAGGTGCGGTTTGGCCTTTAATTAAGGTCAACGTATAAAACCCAGTTTCATTTAGAGAGTTACCTTGGCAAGAATCCCAGTCACTGAACTGGTCTCTCTTTGGAAAGAGAAGATGAGCAGAAGGAAGGAGAAGTTACCAGCACTTTCGGTTTTTTACAGAAAATTAACACCGTCCTTAAATCTATTGTGATGAGTGTTATATAAAAGCACGTATGGTGTAGGACCACTAGAGGGGAGTAAAGTAACTTAGAAGTGAATGATTCCTCCGCCTGGTTTTGCTGTACAAATTGCATTTGCACATGTTAATTAACAGCTATAGTAAAACCAGAGTATTAAAGAATTGCATTTGCTTAACATTCTAAGCAAAGCTGATTAGATAATTACAGTATTTCTGTACCATTGTCCCCTCTCACTAGGCTGCAGGCTGACAGGGAACATTCGTCATCTGGATGAAGCCAGAACACCAGGGATGGCATTCAGCCAGAACATTTGGCAATAGACATGAATTTCTTTACTTGTATTCAGATTTATAAAGAAGCAATGCTACATGATGGAAACAGAGTCATTTTATCAAGTGTGAAAAAGGCAGAGGGCTTAAAAGCTTGCTCGGTAGGTAAGCATGCACAAGAGGAAGGAAAACAAGAAACTTGGTTCTCACATAGATCACTGCCCAAGTCTACACAACAGTGAAATATTTACCCAAGCAACAAGAACAGTGAGAGAAGCATGATTAATTTGGAAGTGTGAAGTACTCTGCATCAGAATACTGGGCGAAATCTCACTACAGCTGCAATTAATGTGCTCCTGTATCCCTGCCAGGTTACCATCGTCTCCATTGTAACCCATCCACACTGTGGGAGACAAGACTGAGCAGTTAATCTGCACAAAAGAACAAACGTTTAAAATAAATTTCAATGGGAAATCTTAGCAGCTCCCACAGAACAAAGGGAAACATGAGAACAGAGTTCCAACAGCAGAAGAATGGCTTTGACAGAAAAAAAAAAAAAAAAAAAAAAGGACGAATAGCTGAAATATATGTATGTGACTGTGTATCCCAATACTTCTGGGAAGTATACCCAGCTTGAGATTTTTACAGGAAAAGGGACAACCATACAGGAGCAAGTAGATCTCCAAACTTCACTGGAAAGTACCAACTACGAAGTAAAATAAGAGGTAAGGGTGTAATGAGATGTGAAATTCCGAAGGTGTTAAGGAAAGGCTAGGAATGCAAGCAAGCCAGCGATCTCCTTAGTTGCACATCCACAGGTTACACTTAGGAAGTTGGATTTACTCACAGCAAGTCTTCAAAGGCTTTCACAGGCACAGGTCGGGTGTTCTGCAAAGACTGTACTAATTCTGCAGAACAACCAACCAGCTGAACTAGTCTGAAACCTACCAAGCATGGTAGGACCGAGACTGTTTTGTCTCATTTTTTACCATTTGCTGTCCTTTGGACTATTTCCACATTGGCATGCAACAACAGACCAGTGCATCTTAAGAGCTGACTTAGGCAAAAAAACTCTGAAAGAGATGGTGTTACTTAGATGAAAGAAAACTGGTGAGGAAAATAGTCAATTTTAAGCATGACATAAAAAAAAAAATCCATATTCCACGTCCTTAGTACATTGGAGAAGCAGTAATGAGCTTAACCTGCAACAAAAGAGTTCAGGTAAGACACAAAGGGAATGGGGAAGCACTTTTCCAGCAGTAAGGATAATGCTGGAAAGGATTTGTCTGGGCAGCTAGAGTCTTTGTAGTTGGAGATCTTTCTGAACACATTGGACAAACATCCATTAGGACCAGTATCAATACATGTGATTCTGCCTTGCAGCAGGAAAATGGACTGCAGGACCTTTTTAGAAAGGTAAAGCTGGAGAAGACCTCTGACATTAATAAACTGTAATTAATATAATACATAACGTTAATATAATGGAGTATGATGAATCAGATAACAATAAAAAAATGGTATCTGTCACTCTGAAGAAGAAATACATAAAGAATCTATTTCCTACCAGCAAAGGCTGAACAAGAGAATGGGGGAACCACACACACACCTTAAAAATAACATTAAGCTCAAACACTGGGGTGGGGGTGGTAGAAGAGTCCATGCAAAGTCAAAGGAGAATCCAAGATTAAAATTGCAGAAGGAGGAAAGAGGGGCTAAGTGCAAAGCCAGGGAAAAGAAAACAGAACAATATAAAGACAAAAGGAATTTTTTACAAAGTAGAAGGGAATAAACCAGACCAGAAAAGAGAACAAATCAAAGAAGTGTAAAAGCACAGCAAAACCATCAAGTAGAAGGGAAAAAAAAAAAAAAAAAAGTAATTTAGTGGTTAAAGTACTAGCCCAGGATTTAATAGACCTGGTTTTCATTCCCTGTTCAGGCTTCCTAACTTTCTGAACGTGCTACCTAACCTCTCAGAGCCTCAGTTCCACTCATATAACTATTCTTGTGCACAGCAGCTTGCCGTGATAGGAGACAAGGTTTCAGATATGAATGTATGTCTACCAAAAATAAAGAATGGGGGAATTTAAATCTAGCTCATGCAAGAGCTATTCTTAATTTTTTTCATTAATAGCTACAGGTGTTGCCCATTCCAGCTAAAAGAGGACATTGAAGAGAAAGCTAAAGCACTAGAATTTGAGACCAATAATTAATCTAGAAATTACTCAAAACATGCATGAGTTAGACAAATCTTGTGCATTCCTGTTCTGTACATCATATATATATTAAATAGTGCATAAAATGCTTATAAGATGTACATAAAATGTAAATTTTAATTACCATTTAAACAATATTAAAAAGTCACCTTGGAAATAGCTTCTATCATATTGTTATTTTAGTATGGAATAGTGGTGCATTTTTACAAAGAGATTGTTCTAAATGGGAATGTACAGACACGCTAAACCTGCAAGACAGATCAGCTAAAGAAAATACAAAAAGCAAAAATGCAGCAAGGAAAAGAGTACCACTGCATTCTGCTACTTTGGGGATGGGGTGTGGTTAAACAAAATTTAAGTTAAACAGTGCCGAACTGCAACATCACTAGAATAAAATTAGATCTGGCTCCCATAACATAAATGCAGTATCAAAACAAGGAATCATCTGAATCAAAAAGACATAACAGCAAATAATGAATTCTTGAATAAAACACGTACGTTCTTTCAGCAGTAAAACCTAGTGGGTGAAAATACAGGGCAAACGTATTTTAAGAGATTCCTTTAGTGGCTCTGTTACAATCTTGGCTCAACTACAGAAGTCCAACCACATGTATTGCAACACTACATCCTGCTTTCCGACTGGTGTCAGCTGTCCAACTCCAGGAGCTGCCACCCCCTATACTAGCCCGTTACTGCTTCATTCTTTCCTAGTGACGTTAGGAGGAGGGCTGAGGAATGCTTTCGACTAGTTATTGATTCTTGGGCTAAGTATCCTCTTGTTCCTCAAACTTTACTCACCAGGGAATGATTGCTGCTGTTTGGGTATGGATCTTTCCTCCAGCCTGTGCAGTCAATTCTCATTAAAATCCCCTTGGCAGCTCTGGAGTGATCAGTGCAATAAGACACATGATAAATATTAGGTGAGCAAGGATTTAACCGAATCTCTGCCTACCTACATCCACATCCTCCCATGCATTGCAATTTTGATCACCGACGTTGCCTGGTACCGTGATGCGATATATGACATGACTGAAACGGCAACCAAATCTAGTTGGGTACCTGTTATCTACATTTAAATATTCTCCCTTTTACTAGCTGGGATTGGGAAGATTTCCACCACCACCACCACCCCCCTCTTTTCCCCATCTGCATAACATCTCCCGAGAAGGACACCCAGAGGAGAACCTTTTCTGTCAAGCTATGGAGCCTGCTGAAGAAAATTCCCCTGGTAGCTGGGATCTGCTGCACCCTTGGCTTTCTCCAGAGCAGTCGGTAACGGAGAAAATGTCACCTCATCAGTGTGGGAACTCAGCTTCTAAATTAAATACATAAAAATCATCAGCTGTTCAAAGCTTTAGCAGGACTAGGATCAAGTATTTTGTTCTGCACCGAAACCACTGAGCTTTTAAACCCAGGAAAACTTTTTAAAAGCTACAGAAAAATGACAGTAAGAGTTATGCATACAAAAAACATCAAACAAGGCGACAGAAATAAAATCAGATCTCCTGTAAAAAGTTAACATTTTAGGAGACTTTTTAAAAGCAGTTTGCACATTAGCACCAAGCGTGGCATTTTGGGGAGGAAACAGAGAAGCACTTGAAGCCACTTCAAATGAAAGATTACTTGGAAAAGCAAGTTTCATCCACACCAGTGAGATGATGGGCCCTCAGCTGCTCTGCCTGGACAGCCAGGGGTGGCCTACAGGACAGCTGCGTGTTTATCGCCACAAACGCCAGCTTTCTTCATCTGGGCAAGGTTTCTGGACTAGCCCAAGGAATGAATTAATCTGATGTATTGGTTTAAACACCTCTCCCATAGGAATAAATGTGCTTTTTTTTTTTTTTTTTTTTTACCTTGTGCAATTTGGGAAAATGTTTCAGCTAACCGAAGAATGCCACTCATCATTGGGGAAAAAAAAAAAAAAAAAAAAAAAAAAAAAAAAAAGCAAGCCTCCACGTGGGGCTTAGAGGACAACTAGTAAAAACTTTCCCCTGCAGACAAGGCCACAGCTATTTCCTCAGCTAAGAGCCCGGAATTTGGCCCTTGAACTTAACCACTGCCCATGTTTGTTTAGGCACAAGCAGTCTCTCATGGCCTCAGTTTGCTCCCACCGATGATGACAAATCCCACCTTCACTAAAGAGGAAGTGGGGTTGGATTTATGGGCAACATTAAAGGCCACCAAGAAATTCAGAAGTCCCACACTAGGTCGCCCGAGAGAGTCTCAAGTCACAAACCAGTCCTGCATACTGGTAATGTACTGTAATGCATTCTGCCTTGCCAGTTGGCCTGAAATATAAACAGGCAGGGCATTTTTGTAAAGGAAGTTAAACACATTCTTCTTCAGAAGATTTCTGTTCAATCTTGTACTATTTTCCTCTTAAAAGATTCTCAGACTAGACTCTGCAGTTTGACTCCGAAAGACCAAATTAACATCTTTAGAGCAGTTAAATGTTGTTACAATTGAAAGGCATATACATCAATTTGGGAGAATATTCAGCCTTTTTTCTTCTTCTAATAGCACAGAATAGCAAGCAAAACCTTTTTGGTTACATCTTCCGTATTACTGTTGATATGAATTGTTGGCCCATAACTATACCATTAATTGCAACAATTTAATCACACGCTATGTAAGCAAGCAGCAAACTACCTCTTTTCCTCACAGGATCGCTAGCAATGAAATAACATCAAGGAAAACAAAAAGTCTAGGACAAAAAAACCCATACATTTTGTAATTCTCCCGAAAATGTGAGCAGGCCTTTAAAATAGCAGCTTTCTAAGCATCAAGAGGAACATTACTACATCTTCAGTTTACACTGATAACCTATAATGTTTAAGGAACACCTGCAAAATGTGGTTATTCTAATTTAGACCTTTCTTCTGCCCCATATGAGCTTGCTTTTGCTGTAGCAAAGGGAAGAATACTTTAAGTGCGATTTGTTATAATAATTTAATAGAAAAAATGCAAGTATTTTTGCTTTTATTATGGGAACACACAGAGGCTTAACAGAAGGTCCTTCAAAATGGAAAAGTCAATTAAAATACTTACTTCAAACTAATCCTAAAACATATCTTATTGAGCTCTGAAGGAGTTTTCATAACCATTTAAAAAGATTACCACAAGTTAAAGTGGCTTTGTTTTAGGTAAGTTTAGCTTGCAGTGCAGTGTTTAATATAAAAATAGATTCTATTTAATACATTTATATATAATACACTATAAACAATTACAAAAGTGTTATTATTACAAAGGTAAACAGAAGTCTGCATTAATTTCAAGTAACTTTATAGAATTTCTTCACACAACATTCAATTCATTTAACATTGATCATGAAATGGACACAGTAGAACAGGCTTTCCCCAATTCTCATGCTTTTATTTAAGTATCAAATTATCTTTTTTTTCCTTCAAATGAAGAAGGAATGCTGGTATCGGTTCAAGTTAGGAAGTGGGTTATCAAAACCACTATCTTGCTGAAGAGGCTGGGGATCCCACACCATTTTTTTCCCAAGCATTTGTTGCAGCACCTTCCTACAATCTGGTGATACACCGAGTTGTGTTACAGCAGAATTTGATTTGTTGGAGCTGAGGAACGAAGCATGCTCTGGGTTTCTTACCAGGTACCGCCTACCATAAACTTTAGTGCTGCTTTTTGTGCTGAGAGTCTTGCTCATTGCCATTAGAAACGTCTCTCCAAGAAGTAACAACATTTTCATCTGCAGGGGAAAAAGACCTGATGTGAGGAAACTCTAAACTCTTCACCGTATGCAGTCTGTGCTTGCACACCTATATCCTGAACAAAAAGCCAGTACTAGAGAGGCATATCACTGTGATCCAGATGCAGGCTTCCATTCACAGAACTCCATTCATTGCAGCTTCCTTCATCTCTTTCTGGAGTTTCTTGAAAACCAAATTCTTGAGTTCTTTTAGATTTAGTTTTCCATTTTCCACATGACCGGATACATTTATCCTCTTTCAAGACTGTTCTTTCATTCTTGCTCTTAAGCATATGATGAGCTGGCCCAGAGATAGTATGGCCATTTGTAAAGCTGGGTGCAGGCGTATTTTCTAATGTCACTTGAAAAACAGATGGAGGAGCATTTTGATGTACTATATTACTAGCAGCACACAAGAGTCCTTTATCTGCATTTACGATGGGGCAATATTTTTCTCTTCTTCCATCTTCATCTGGATAAAACCTTGGCAGAGCATCTCTTGAAGCACCATCCAGATTTTTAGAGTTATTCTCGTTCTGAATATTTGAAGTCATTGTTTCATGAAGCACATGTTGAGCTTCAGTCTGCATTGCATCAAACTGCTGTCTCAAGTCACGAGGTACAAGTTTCTGGACGACTTTGTCATTGCCTTTTTCAGTAGTGCTTTTGTCACATGATTTGTTTTCCATATGGTTTGACCTGGTCTGAAGCATGCGATCTCTTCTTGAGTACTGTGCTCCAGGTGGCAGATCAGAATTTAGTAGCAGAGCTAGGAAAGAAGGGAAGGAAATAAATTCATTTAAGAAAGTTAATGCTGGAAGAAAAACTACATTATCTTTTTTAAATAAAGAATTGTAAGCATTGTCAAAATAAGCAGCTTATATTTACATTTTCATTAGCAAGCTTATAAACAAACAGTACTTCACCATCCATCTGCATATTCATTACTACATGCATTAAACCAATACAATCAAGAGAACGATTACCGAATCCAACATACCTGAGCGAGTAGACTTGCTCTGGGGAATGTGTCGAAGAGGTGTTTCCAGTCCTTTAGCCATTGTAGCAAGCTTACTGGCAGCATCCATTATTTTCTTTTCAGCTCTGCCAAGAATAGCAGAACATGAAAAAAAAAGTTTAAGTGTAACTCCTTTTCAGCTCTGCATTCTACTTCAAGGTAATGTTAGCGAGAGTCAAAGAATACTGAAAAGACAGCAGGCCAGACTGCTCAGCAGTGACCCCATGCCAATATGAGCAGACTGGCAAGACTTCAGGTCAGTTTGCTCCGAGGCGGACAAACACCAGACTAACGTCTACACACCTCTTTCAAAACCAACAGTAATTTCCAAACATACTTGAACCTACCCTTCATGTTTCCCATTATCAGTAAGAAGTTGTTGAAGGCATGTCAAATAGTATTTGCGCATTTTCCGTGCAGTCTCTTGGCGTTCTTTTAAAACCTCCACTTTAATCATTTCAGCAGCTCGCTCCTTACTTTCATGGATATAACAAATCATATCACCTACAAAGACACTGCATCAGTACCAGTTTTTCCCCAGAGTGGGGAAAAAAGCCAATACCACAAACTGGATTGTCCAGCAGACCTGGAGGAAATAAGCAAGGGCCTGGATTTACCCGCCAGCATTCCACCCACATCCTTGTGCCAAGTGTTACCTACTGGATGAGTGCCACTGAAGACGACAACCCATCAACATGCAGCATCAGACAGGAATTCAGTTGTCCAATTCTGCATCTTAAGCAGTAATAGAAAACACTAGGCACAGAGACTTAGGAGGAATGTTGGCTGGTAAAATGTGGTTCTAGGAATTCTTCAATAGCAGTGCAACAGGTGTCTGGGAATCTGCTGCACTCAGGTAAGATCTGGCACTACACTAAACCCTCTCCCCTCAGCCAGAGGGTGCTAATTAAGCCAGAAGGCAAGATACAGCACATGAGGAAACCAGATTCTCCCTCAGGTAGGTAGATTGTTTGCTGGAGAAACAAAATCAGTTGTCAAAATACACTTTACCATTTTAAAAGACGTAATACAGTGTAACAAAGCAAGAAGGATACAACAAAGCTTCACCCATCGCAATTAATCTTGTCTAAGATTACAGTGACAATTCCAGTTCTCACATTCAGTCTAGTAAGGAGAACAAATCTACTGCTTATGTAATTTTGCTGTCAGATCCCTGCGCAAGTTGGGTGAAGGAGGAGGAAGCAACAAAGGAAATTATTCTGCTCTCCTAAATTTTTAGCAGACTTTAGTACTTACGCTTAATCTTGGTCACAGCTTTAATGTACTGAGCACGCATTTCTTCCAGCCCTTTCACAGAGTCAGAGGATGTACAAGGGTTTGAGATGCCTCCCTTTGACAGTGACCTGAAATGCATATAAGTCACGCTGCGTAAGAAAAGCAATTTCTAGCTTAAAAAAAAAAACAAAAAACAAAAACAACAAAACCCACACACCAAAAAGAACCCAGCCTGATTAGCTTTTTTTAAATACCTTGGTGGTGTTTCCAGGGCTTTCAATTTAGTCTTCATCTCAGAGTTTTCTGCAATTAGAGCTTCTAGAACCTTCTCATTTTCTATAAAAAAAAGTGATCATCATAATTCACTGCACTTCTCTGAAGTTCAACAAAAGTTATTACATAAGCTGCTGTCTCTAGTATAAGAGCTCAATGTCACAAAGCATCATCAGCAAATGGACAGCTGTTGTAGTAACAAGCACATCTAAATGAATCACAACACATTTCAATGAAGCCTGAATACAGAAGTCATCTCAGAGTAAATAAATAAGCTTAAAGCCTTCACACCCCATTACTCACACTATGCTGGAGGCAAAGCCTCAGAGATACCAGGCATAGATGTATAGAAAGGACAGGGAAAAATAGCAAGGGTTGTTTTGACAAACATCGAGAAAGAGTATTATTAGTTTGTGGGTTAGCAATTGTGTGTTCTTTGGGGTGGAGAGAAAAAACTTGGTGATTGTGGATTCAGTTTTGGTTGTTTTGGTTTTGTTTTTTTAATAACCAAAAGCCAGTATTACAGAGAAGGGCTGGACTTCCATGCTGAACTCTGCTCGATGCTACTAAGAGGCATATAAATATGATGAGCCACTGCAGAGAATAATAGTGGAGCTGAAAATGCCCAGAGCAAGCTGACACTGAAGACTGCTGACCATGGCATACAGGTAGTCTACCTGTGGGTCACCTCCTGAAAGTTAAAGAACCTTAAAACCCATTTATTAGCTATATAATCTAAGCAAATGTTTATTTTGAAAAGAGGTGCAGATATTTACTGTAACTTGAATAATTTATTTATAAACTTAGATAGACCCATACAAATCAAGAGTTGATTACTAGCTTTCCTATTTTAGGAAGAAAACCAACATGAATTGAACACCTATACTGAATGCTGGAAATATCTCCAATGCACGCAGCCACAGAAGTTCTCACATGAACCATGGCCTATGGAAAACAAAGACATGCTCTCCATTTTATGGTGACAGTCTTACTAAAGCCAAGTCTTCCTTCTGGAAGAATCAAGGCTTTCTGAGCAGACTATGAAGACCTGAGCTAGACACAGACAAGTTTGGTGTTCTTCCTTCTTTACAATGATGCACAGAAAAAGCAAGAAGCAAGCAGCCATCCTGGAACACAGAAAGAAACAATTCAAAGCCTTCAGAGATCCTCACTTGTGGTCCAAATCTCATTGAGCAGTTGAAAGCTGTATCCATGATGACCCTGGTGGCAGCAGTAGCCTCTGTCTTTGTTAACAGACCTCCTATTATCCTTCACTCTTTCCTCCAGTCCCCAAGGAAGTTTACACACTATGTAGTTGTTGACAAAAGATCACAGAAACAGTATTACGCAAGTCTGTATGACTTACCCACCTGGCCTTACTCACAAATCTGCAAGCTGGCAAAAACCTTTCCCTTACAAAGGTACAACATTTTACTCCTCCTCATTGAGCACAAAATTTATTAAAGCAGGCAACAGAGACTTTTCATTTAAAAAAAAAAAAAGAAAAGAAAAGGAAAAAACCCCACCCCACACAAGCCACCGCCTTTGGCAAGTAAGACTCCTTAGTCACTTGGTACATCCTACTACCTCACGTTTGCTCTCTCCAAACTGGCCATTTGCCAAATCGGCTTACAGAGTCCACAGTGACCTTGCACTAAGACATGCTTAAACAATTTTGTACAGTTACCAACCCTTAGGATGCAGTTTGAGACCTCTCCTGAACCAGAACCTTCAGCAACTCTAATTCTTGCCATGCTCTAAGGAGACCCTAAAAAAAAAAAAAATGTCCTGTATACTATTGTGTACAGCTTCAACTGATTAAAACACTGCAGGGAGAAGGATCCTCTTATTCAATCGCCAACATGTTTTCCTTCAGAGAAAACATCATTCTCTTTGTTCTGCTCCTTAAGACAAAGACTGCTACTGACTTTAATACAGCTGAATAAGGGGATAGAGTTCCTCAGATACCAACTGAATAGGAACTGTGCTCCATATGTCACATTATGCCCAATTAGAAAAGAAATAAGTTCTTCAGCACAGGAATGAAGCAAAGCAGACATTCCCCCTACAAATCCTCTCAAAAATAAACCTAGACAAAAGGAATTCTTGTTGCTATCAGATACAGATGAATTAATATGACTTCCTCCAAGTGAAAAGCCTACATGCAAGGCTTATAGAGGAAGACACAACCGCAGGAGTAGTTACCAGTACAGCAAAGCTGTTTGATATGCCAAAGACTTTTCCTCCTCATTAACCCAGATTTCACTATGGCCAGAGACTTCTGCCAAGTTAAATAAAGCAATAAAGGATGGAATCTATTATTCTGAAAGGATGACAGATGTACATGGTGCAACAGCATCCAAAATAAATGCAGATAGCAATATCAAGTCACATAATATTGCAACTGACTAAACTGATGGTCAGGTCTCAGGGAGGTTTTACCACCAGGCAGTACCAGTCTGCCCACAGAAGGCAATATGGAAATTAAGAATGCCAAGAATGGGATGTTGGGCAGCAAAGAAGACGACAATCACAGCCAGCGGGGTGCGTATTAAACCAGACTACTGGATAACACCACTATTGAATCAGAAGCAGTCTCCTACAGTGGAGGAATGTCAAGCAAGTTATTTGCACCATCTTCTTCCATTAGATATAGCTTCAGAAAAGGCTTATTTACATACTACAGGCAGAAGCCTTCCTTTTGGCGACTATTTCAAAAAACAGACTGGATATTTCATATCTATCATTGGTAGAGACAGTCATCACACACGAAAAAGATTTAAGAACTAGGGACCTTTTCTCAGTCATCTCTCCCATATTTCTCATTTCCAAGCGACACAAAGGAAAAAACATTTGATTTAGAAGGTGAAGGCTAAATAAAGCCTACTTAAAGCCTACTTTAAGCCTACTTTAATGTTTACCAAAAAAAAGAAAAAAAATCAACAGAACTACACCTTCAAGCTATTATTAACTGCAGGAAGGTACAGGAAAACAGTGGTGACTAGCTTATTACTAGTGGTACCAAGATGAGCCACGTAACACTAGGGGCCACTCTGCTCTTCATACTCCTGCTATGGCGGGCAATGAGTATGTGCATGGTAGCAGTACAGGCCCAAAGGAGACAGCTAAAGAACTCCCCAACTCATATACATATGTAAGTATATGTATGTGCACACGTGCGCATTATCTGTATAACTCTTATGAGCAACAGGATCCACACGTACACATATTCAAAGAACATCTGCCACATGTTCAGATTTCCTCTATTCTTTTCCTGATACACACAGGATAGTGATTAATTAATATTTCAAGCCAAGAGCTTGGGGGAGTTTCTTCGCGGTCGGATGGTGTCAGTTTGTGGTTTGTTGTTGTAGGGGGTTTGGTTTTTTAAGTATGCACACACACCCGTTACATTCACTAAAAACTAAATGATGCAACAGATTAAAGAGACTCACGCGGCCAGCAAGACAGAGCCATTCAAAGTTGGGTTTAGGTGACTAACAATCCTACCTTGGATCTGCTCTGACTTCGCTTCACGTTCCTTCACAGCAAGCTGAAGATGTTTCTGGGCTATCTTCAACTCTCTTTTCAAGTCCTGGCACACAGCCTCTCTTTTTTCAAGCTCCTGGCAGCAGTGTTCACAGCAAAAGTCTTCCCAAGACCCAAGGTTCCTTTTTGTACATTTCTGACCTGCAACAGTAATTGCTGAAAGTTATACATCAACTATGGAGGTAAAAACCCCAAAAGAATCAACCCAGCCTTACTATTTCCAGCGCTCTACTTAATCTTCCTCTTACTGGGAAACACATAATGCATCAGTCTAATTCAAATAATCACAAGAGGCTGGAGCCCCATTATAGAAGGTGCAGCAGCATCTATCAAGTCATTGAGCCTTCACGGTCTCAATACACTCCCATCAGTGACAAGTTGAGTCTTCAGTCAGTGATATGGGACTTGGATGTTGAATTTTCCATTTTTAAGAAAAAAAGCCAAACAAACCAAACAAAAAACAGTCAAGCATGGTCTTTTGGAGTCAGCTGAAGGCAACTCTCCCCGCTGGGAAGCCTCACATGTGGCTGAGTCCAGTTAAGAAATTCACAAAGACTGGGCTACTTCCAGGAAAGCAATGGCTACTCTGTATAGCCAGGACAGGGAGCTCTAGAGACAGAAGCAGTGCTGCACTGCTCGTATTGTTTTGTGTTAATAGATGGTTTGTTATTTTGGCATTGAAGGAATTCAAGCCACACTATAGGCATAGAGCCAAAGACTCTCTTGGGTTTTCTTGCTTTATGTTGTTCAGTTGCATAAGAACACAAACTAAACAGAAAGCTCCAGAGAGATTTCTGTACCTCCCAGGAAGTTTTTCCCCAGCTACACTGTCTCCAGCTTTGCCATAGTACATATGACAGCTTTGGGAAGACCTACAAGGCCAAAGTATATACTGGGGGCTGGGAAGGAAGGAAGAAAAGAAAAGAGAGAGAGAGAAAGAGAGAGAGGGAGAGAAACATCACGTGGGGATTTGCTTTTTCTCAACTACATTCTTGATCAAAAGAATCAGAAAAGATTACCATGCCAGGTGAAGCATAATTCTTGACACACCAGTATCTTTTACACGAATACAGAATTGCTTGTCTTGTCTAGTGTCAACAGCAAGTAGTATAATTCAATTTTCAAAGCTCTGATTAAGTATTACCCATTTACAACACATTGTTCAGACCATACTTTGCTCATCATGATCGACACTGGCTTGTTTATGAGCTGTTATACACCAAAGGTATTAGTGTTCGTGTCCACAACCCCCAAAAACTATCTGCTGCAGGTGTAAATACAACAGCTGTTTCTTTACTCCAGAAGAATGGCTTTAAAAAGCAGAAAGCTACTAGCGTTTAGTAAAATGAAACTTCAACGTCTAGCATTAAATTAGTAAGCTGAAGATCAGTACCACATCTTGCAGTTTGTGACTTTGATATAGTACAAGTTTATGCAACATTAAAGAACCTTGCAGTCAGAACTGCATCTCCCTCTATCACCTGAATATTCACTCATTAACTAACTTTGCATTGGAGTCATCAGTAAGACTATTAATTGACTATTAAAGACTGCTACTAACAAGCTTAAATTTGATGATACATAATTTGCCAGTTTAAAAAGCAAACCCGATACCTTTGTCTGTTTCAGTTTCCTGCAAGGGCGGCTGTAGTCTTAGCTTCTTTTGTGCTTCTGCTTGGTGTCCAACATTGCACGCAGGAGGTCTTGCCATGTCCACAGGATCTCCTCCACCACGTTGCAGGCAAGAGCATGCTTCTTTATTTACATTACTCACTAGCTCTTCGTATTTCTGCAATTGAAAAAATACTTCCTAAAAACCAAACACCAAGCAAAAAACTTTTCCACCTTATCTTAAAGGTAGGCAAGTAGTATGTTATGCATAAAACCAAGCAACCCTGGCCACAAAGTAGCTTTAGTAATTACAATGCAGGTGCTTTCACCCTGCAATAGAACTGTATATCGCAGCTCAAATCAGGAGGAAAATACATATTCTAACATACAGAAGTTTTATTTTGCATAATTCACTGCAACAGCAGTACGTGGCTATCTTGAGTTTCAGTTTGGAAATGTCAGTAGCCCTTAACACTGCAGAACTATACAGTGTCTTCAAATAGTTGAAGCGAACTTGTTTTTTTTAAAAGGTATATCCAGCAGAAAAAAGGGCTGGACTCATCTAAAGTTTCTACACAAATATGGGTAGCAGAGCAACAGGAATGCCATCTAGAAAAATGTAACTCCTTTGTTTATTATTATTACGGTAACATAAGAGATGACCTAAATAAGAAATTAAAGACTTCACTAGCTAAGGTGGTTCAAGTCAACCAATGTTTTGAAGTTCAATGGCATATTAAAAACAGTTTACCAACAGACATTCATAGCTATTACAGAAGATGCATCAGGCATGGGAAAAACCTTCCGATTCTCTTTATCGTTGTGAAAAAAACTCATGACAAAAGAACTCCAAAGGACCACTTTCTGAACAGAAACATATTATCACTAAAAGACCAGGTAATTTTGTCATAAGAAGTCACTTTACACTTATTTCCCCCTGTCCTGCCTTTTCTTGAAAAAGGCAGCAGTTTCATTCTCTGTCCTATTCTTGGATAATTCCCCAGCTGCTAAACACTGGGCAGCAATGACACTTCCAGCAGGATGCTCCCCATAACTAAAAACTACTATAAGCACAAGCGTTAGAGAGAAAAGAAAAAAAAAAAAAATCTGCCAGAACATCAGAAGCAGAAGCTTCTGGACAGATTTCTGCTTAGCCCCAAACTCCTCTAGAAGCAAATAGGATGTCTTTCCTCATTTGGGCAGGCACATTGAAAAGGATTTCCTAGAGCCACAATAAAGTTAAGCAATACTATTATTCCCAAGATAGATCAGTTTGTTAGTTATTCAGTTCAGTTCTACTACAGATAATTTGCAAAAAGGATTTACTGTTTTCATCTTTACTTGTATCAGAAGCGGGAGGGGGAAGTAACATGATCACTGTTCAATCACCATTACAAACTGCTAAATTTCTAGGAGAAAAAAAGAAAAAAAAAAAGCAGCAGCTATGCAAAAAATATAAGCTTGACCTTCATGACAGAACCCACCTAAGAGGTCAGAAGGAACCTTCAACAGGATCCCAAGCTTAAGATGGTGGATTCACCTCCTTAATTTATGAATCTTGGCATTAAAGAATGATACTCCTAACCTGGCTTTCTCTTCTTCAAAGACTGAAGATATCAAAGCTACACCCTTTCCCTTTTCACTTGCTAATGCAAGATTTAGCCCTCTTACAGTTTCACAGGACTGTTGTTTTTGATGAACTCAAATTTTGGATTCTCCAATTCTCACAATTACGTGGATATTTTATATTGGGAGAAAACAGGTATGAGTGACTTCTCAGGTCCCTTTTCTGATTGACAGTTACAATTTACAGAAGTATTACCTCTTTCCATTCTTGCTCTTTCTTTTCCAGAATTGTGTAAACTGTGGTCCTGTAGGCCTTTTGTAAGCAAGCCTTCAGTTTGTCTTTGCATTGACCATTTAATTGACTACAAGCATCAAAACACTTATCCTTCCAAGAATGCTTACTATGTGTGCACTTGACTAGTTCTTTGTGCATTTCACTTAACAAGCCCTTAAGCTCAACCAGAGTCTTCTCCTCAAACCAATTAATTTTGTCCTGCAGTCTCTTTGTTTCCTGAGCCTCCCATTCTCGCTGCTTTTGGTGTAGTAACGTCTTTATTTCTGCTTCTTTCTGAATGGAGAGCTCATTCTTCTGCTTTGCAAAATCCTCCTTTGCTGTTGCAAGCACCTCTTTAATTCTGTTTCTATGATCATTTAAGAATGATCGGTAGTCTCTCTCATTTTTCTCTTGTATCTGCAGGATTTCTTCTTGCTTTTCTTTGTTCCACTGAGCACGGGCTTTTGCTAGTTCTGCTTTGATAGCTGCAGGGATTTCTTCTTCCTTTAGCTCCAATTCCTTCCTGAGAGAAATTACTTTTTCTTCAAGTTCTTTAATTCTTGGTCCAGATTTCTCAGTGTTCTCATACTCTTTCTTCCATTTCTCTTCAGCAGCCGAGAGAACTAGGGCCAACTGGTGAATACATAATACAGTCATAAATATCTACATACATTTACATACACGTAGTATAACCCTGAGTTATCATCAATCTATTGGTGATTATTTTCAAATTATTTAATAAAAACAATCCTATATAGACAAAAGATCAGAACCAGAGTACACTAGAAATACATTTCCTTAATGATTCCCCACTGATGCCTACATTAATTCCTCAGTTGTATAAGGGCTTTGGAAGACTGAACTCTACCAATACACATATACAAGTATTTTTGGCTACCTGCTTTGCTGCAGTCTCTTTGTGCTCTTTTTCCCATTTTTCTTGCTCTATCTTTAGATGTACTTTGTACTCTTTGAGGTCTGTTAATTCTTGAAGCCACCTGGCATGAGCTTGGGTTAAAGCTGCATCTACCTATAAGAGGTTATAAAAACCAAACCTACTTCAGTCACCACCACCAAATACATTTTCACTATTTTCATGTAGCAATGAAATAACATACTTCAGTTTGGATTGCCTATGTTTACAGAACTTAAACAAATCAGACCAGCAGCATCTGATGCATTTCTTGATGCAAAATATTATATTTTTCTTAACAAAATGGTATAAACTAAGTCAGCATTCTCAACTCTGTTCAAAACTGGTCTGTGTGAAGAACAGCTATAAAAAACAAGCTACATGCTACAGCTTCTTTAGTTTTATAATATAATTCTAATATAGCAAATAATTACTGAGTTTAAGAGAAAGCTAGTGGAAAAGAACTTTTTTTTTTTGGTGACTTAGTTGCATATGGCAGTTTCACAGGCTCCAGGCAGACAGAACAATTATTTGTTACCTGGCTGGCAAGATCTTTATGGTACTTATTTTCCAGTTCTATTTCAAATTCTTTTAAGGCCTTTTCAGAGACCGTATTTTCTTTCAGAGCCTTCTGGATCTGCAGCCTCCGATCTTCAACAATCCCTTCTAACTCTTTAGTTGAAACTTCGTCCACAACTGTTACTTGGTCAGTTTGGCTGCTGCAGTCATTACATTCAGCTACGGTCCTTCTTGTTTCTTCCAGCCTACTTTGCCATTCTCTTTCTATTTTTGCAAAGATTTGTTCTTTATTCTAAGGAAAAAAATATTTTTTAAGAAAGTCTCTCCAGTGTCCAAATAACTAGAATTTCACTGGTACTTGACAAACCAAATCCTGTTTACACCAATCATCTTCCCTGATAATGGAGAAGAGCAAAACCATGCTCAGAGAGAGACTGGTAACTCATCACAGCTTTTGTCTATGGGATAGGATACACAGAGGACTTCTATAAGATAACCAAACACAACAGAAAGCATAACCACACACCCAGGGATGAGGGTGGAAAACTCCAGCATGCTACCAGCTGTGACATTCAGGATGTTCTGTATGTTACTTTACAAGGTCTAGGGGCCTTTTGTAAAAAATCTTAAGTATGTGTTGTAACACCTGCTGACTTCTTCAGAGGCTCCTAAAATGACAGATCCTTAAAAGCCACTTCAAATGGTAGACTAACAGTGCATAAGTCTGTCTACATACAAGTTCTTTCAGAAAATAAAAAATTTAAAAAAATTTGAACCCCCCTGGTCTAAGTTCCACACCTCTTTTTCTTCCTTCTCCCAGTGAACTTTGGCTAACGCAACTTCCTCTTCAACCTGCTGGTTTTTTTCTTCCAGCCACTGCCTCTTTGCTGCTATCATAGCGCTGCTGTGTTTCTCTTCAAGCTCAGTCCTCAGAAGGTTAAGAGCACCTTCTTTTTCTTCCAGCAGCTGTTTCTTGAGCTAGGGGTGAAAAATTAAAATTAAAATATTCTCCTAGGCAAAGCAAACTGCTCTGGTACAAAGTAATGAGAAAGCATGAGTGACAGGATTAACTCTCTAGAGCCTGTGCACTGATCTTCCTGATGACACCTGGACAAGAGATTCAGCTCTCAAAAGGAGGTGTTTTAAGGCATGATATCAGAGGTTACTATAGGCTGTGGCTCTAAAGTAAGGTTTTTTTAATCAGACATCTTTACTCCCACCATACTTTGTGCTGCACCTCTTTACTGCACTTGCTCAGCAAGGTAGTTGACCTACTTTAGTCATTTCACACTGATATATTCAGAAAAATAAAGTTTTTAATCAATACAGCAGTTTGAATTATTACATAAAACGCCCACAGTATTTTCAGATCAGTTTTATATAGGGAGAAGAAAATTTGTATTGTCATCTAGTCTTTAGAAAATGTCTCATGAATGTAAAACCTCATGCTATTGACCGAGCAGTCCTCAAAAGTCAGATTTATGAAAGTTGGCTACATGAAAATGAATGACTACTGGAATTCTATAATATTTTAAACCCCAGGACACAATAGCAGGTTAATTTAACATAGGTGACATGTATAAACTTTCTGATATAGCTACATCTCTTCCAAGTATCTTAACAATTACAAAGTTAAATACACTTAAGGATATTACATTTTGAAAAAAGTCTGAAATGATATGTTTTATAGGTATTTCCACAAGTACCTTCTCTTCCTTTAGCTGCTGCTCTTGCTCAAATTTCTGCCTTAAAGTAGCTTCCAAGGTGTCCTTCTCCCCACAGACTCCAATGTAACATTCTTTCACTGCAGTCATCTCTCTGTTCAGCTCCTCTATGTTAGCCCTTCACAGGACAGATTATTTATAATCAATTAGTCTTTACACTCTCAGGACAGCATGTCTGTACTTGAAGTGTAACTAGTACTGAAGGCCTTACAGGAAACGTGGAAGTTTCAGTAAAAGTGGAAAAAATGGCAAGTCTTACTTTAACTGTGAGATTGTCTCTTCGTAAGTTTGAATAAGTTGCTGTTTTTCTGCAGCACACCTCTTCGCCAGGTCTTCCTCAAAATGAGCTTTTGTATCCTCATGATGTTGCTGGTAAATTCTTTCACACCTAAAATTAAGAAAGGAAAAACAAACTACCTAGGTTTCCTCACACCCTTTTAAACAGAGTTCAACTTTTCCTTAAGAAACTGGCCTTCTAACGTTGACCTCCCCCTGTACCAGCTACCTCATACAATATTGTACATGCAGGCTAGAAGTCCGCAAATGGAACTAAACAGAGCTGACATACCTGTCAATGGCTTCTTGTTTATCCTGATCAAAATCCTGAACCATCTTTCTCATCTGACAACACAGATCTTGATTTAAGCTTTTCAGTTTTTCCTCATTTTCCTTCAGTTCTTCAATAGCAGAAGTATGGTTCTGGACAAACAAGGGCCAAGTAATAGGTAGGTCAAAAAGAACCTTTTCTAATTGCAGGTTTTAGGACACGGGGGAGAGTAGTTGGGGTTTTTTTGGGTGGGGTTTTTTTTGTAGGAATAAGCAGCACCTCTGTCTCACCTCAACTTCTTGTAGCAAAGCTTCATTAGCCTTTCTGAGTCTCAGAACTTCTTCCTTAAGTTTATCAGAAACTGAAGGACTGGCCACTGAATTATCATTCCGATTTGTGACAGGCTGAAATTAAACAAAATTAAGATGATATCTCTTGATACATATGATTTAGAAGGTGACGCTTAAAAAAAAGTTAAAGCTGTCAAATAAAAATTGTACTTAAACATAAAATAAAAAAAAAACCAGAGGAAACCATAAAATAAAAAAACCAGAGGAAACCATTGCAGCACAAGATACAACAGTATGACTGCTACTCTAGATGAATACTTGAAATTCAAAGCATCATGAAGGTTTAAAGAAGCACATATTCAACGTCATGTCTGCAACTTAATGACGACTATCATCCAATAGAGAGCAGACTTCTCAAGCATATTATATTCCTATCCCACATCCAGGTCACAATGTATAGATTACAAAAGCAGATATTACAAGTTTGATCAGTTTATAGAGGGATGGTAATAATGGGGTGAAGAGAGATGCAGTATCAAAGAGATTCCTTGTTGATCAAATTACATAGTGAAGACACTCTGTTTAATGTTCCATTTGTATAACCTACCGATACTATTGGCTTTCTCAGAGAAATTACAAGGCCTTTTTGGCCAAAGAAAACCTACTTCCTCCAGAGAAATTCAGTTCTGAAAAAAGCAGTGGCCATTAAGTGCTATCAAGCAAGCCATCATACCAGGACTTGCCTGATAACACATATGGTGCCCATGTTCTGCTATTTCAGTTTGCTTCTTTTTTAGCAAAAATACAGAACAAGGCATCACCCAAATCACAATACTTTCCTTAAGATCAATGACAGATTTACTTAGTTGCTATGGACACTCAGCTATGAGTAAATTCTTTGGTCCATTTTCATAATAAGTTTAATGTTCGTTTCGTTCACTAAAATCCAGTGCATCTTCACTTTTAAAAGAAGTGTAAAGGAACAAACCTCTGACTCTTTTGATGCTTTTTCTGCCTTCAACAACTGCTTGTATTCCTCTAACATCTTCTGGCAGTCTTTAAGATCATTCTGTAATTGAGTAACCTGGTTTCTCTTCATTTTATTACTGCTCAATAAGCGTTCCAGCTCAGCTTTTAATTCTACAATAATTTCATCTTTAGAGAGCTCTTTATCCATGTCTCTGTTCTGCATTGCACTATTAGGGAAGACAATCAGTTCAGTATTTAAAAGACGAAACACATTTATCTGAAAGGTAGCGACAGCAGAGAGAAGAGCAACTAATGCTACCACAAACAGGATAACAGTAAAAAGAACGAGATAACATGAATACAAAAGCCATGTGTTATTTCACAAAGTAGCAATCAGCATACAGAAAACTTGTTCAATTAGCTGTTTTCCCAAAGGATTCATTCTCACATGATATGAAGTATTTTGGGACAACTCAATTGGCTGGGTTTTTTTAAAAGACAGCTTTAGTATTAAGTAACTATGTGGAATCCTTGAGCAAAAAGGTATCCATGCATATAATCCATACAATTCAAGGAAAAGCAACGTAGTCACTATAAAAATCTGAAGATTTATTAAGCAGCAATTAGCATCCGATTTATTATATTAGTTGTTTCCTGTTTCCCAGATTACCAGGAATACAAGCAGTATTTCACGTATCTACCAAAAAAACTATATGCTGATCCAGTAAGGCCATCTTTTTACGTATCACTTGTATAATTTCTTGAGAATTTTAGATTTTTTTTTCTTTCAACAAGGATCACTCAATACCTGCAGAACCTTGGTTTCTTCCCAGTGATTTTTTTAATTCCCAAATCTACATAGGAATCACCCAGATTTGTACGCAGCTCTCCACCTGAATCATTCAAAAATACTCCAAGCTTGGCAGCAGACTCATACAAAGCTATTTCTTCCTTCAGTTCCATTAATTCTTCCTTAAAGGAAGAGAAAGAAAAAAAAAATTACACTAAGCAGAGAAACTCCGAGCAAACACATCAGGTCCACGATGACTCTTCCAAAGATGACAAATACATGGAGATATTCTCTCTAAATATAGTTGTATTTAGCTGTATTTACTTGAATCATCTAGCATTAGTTTTATTTCTTTACGCTATCATTTTTGATACCTCTAGCAAAACATATGTTAAAACTACAATTTAGGGAATATTTTCTGTTGTTCAGTATATTCTATTGTTCATCTATGTACTATTCTTTCTTTTGCTCTTACTTCTTTTCTGCTGTCCTTGTACAGTAAAGTGGATGACAACAAAAAAGTACGTAGCTAGAAAAAATACGTATTGCTTTAGTACTTATTAGCATTCGTAATTTCCAATATGATAGATTTAAGTCAAATACATGAACTGAATTTGAAACAGACTTCCAATCATATTTTACAGAGGACTCGCTAGCATTCCTTTTTGCTGGCAAAAGGTAATTTTCAGAATATAGTATCCCCAACTATCCCTATAGTCTAATTAAGTTACAAGATTCCCAGCACATAGAATTTACATTCTTTTTTTTTCCATAAGCAGGTTAGATAGATGGATGATAGCAGATTTGTGCCAATACATATGCTCTACTGTGTTTTAATGGAGGGAGAAAAACCAACCACAAAACAACATGCAATACTGGGAGATATAGTAGTGAAAGGAGATATTTCCCCAAGTATAAGGAGTTTCAGCTACCAGCCCCTTAACTATAATGCCTGCCCTCCTAAAAATCAAAACAGTAAAGTATTTAATAAAATTAAATTAACCTGCAAAGCCTTGTTCAGGTTATTGCTCATCAGGTGTGCAGACTGAGCTTGTTGCAATTGAAGCCGTAACTGATTTGTCTCCTGCATCGAGCCTATTGAAGGAAAGAAAAAGGAGACAAAGAAGTAGTCATAAATACACAAGAAAGACTAAAAAAAAAATCTGGAAAAAGATCACTTACAAGTAGCAATGTCGATTCTGGTACTAGGCATTACTCTATCTCTACTTCCTTGAGCTCACTAGTAACTACTACATACATTGTTATTAAAACACTTCAATGTGTGAAGGTAGGCAGAAGTCAAATACACAAAGAGCAGAATATTTTACGTGCTATTCCTACAAGTTTCTAAGAATCAGCCTCCAGCCACAAAACTAGTTCTTTTCCTGTTGCAATTTGATATTGAAATGGCAAGTCAAATGCTTAACACAAAAATAAGCAGCTTGCTTACAAAGGCTGTTATTTAGTCCAAAACTAAGTTTACACATATGCAGCACAAAATGTGTATAAAAATAGTGGAATAGTTTAATCACTATTGCTTGGAGTTTTGGTTTATGGGTTTTTATATTTTTGGGGATGGGGCAGGGAAAGAAGATACTCTTAATTTTTATTGGTTTTTTTTTTTTTTTACACTTCAGTCTAGAATTAACTAAACTTTAAGTCCAGCTAATGTACTGCTTAGGAAATGGCCTAGTACATATAGCCTGATGTTGATTCCATTTCAACAAGAACACAGATGTGCAATTTCATGCTTCAAAAAACTGGAGCTGTTAGTGCAAGGAAAGATAAGGTATGAGCAAAAGGCTGACCTGTTTGCAGTAAATTTGCACATTGCTTTTGGCTTTCTTCTAGGCTTCTTGTCAGTCGATTTATTATTTCAGTTTTCTCACATTTGGTTTCTTCCAGCATTTTTTCAAGTTGCTTAACATGCTCTCCTAGATTTTTGCAAAGCTCTGTCTAGGAAGAGAGATTATTTTTACTCAAGTTACAAAACATCTAGCCATCTAGTACAATTTCAGATATAGAAAAAGTCAATACATACAAGACACAGGAGCAAAAGAATCAATCTGATACCTAAAGGGATAGAGGCTGGCTAAATCAATCACAGATCAAATGTGATCTCTTACAACACCAAAGTTAAATTTTCACTAGGAGACAGTAAGTATATTCATATATAAACGTATGGATGTGAACTGTTTTGTATTTCCTAGAACAGTTAGTTTTCAGCATACCAGATTATCCCATCATTAATCACATACAGTTAGTTTACCACAGAAAAATCAAGCCTTCATGTAAATTAAGTCTGAGCTTAACTCAATTAAGTTTATTTCAACTGAGCTTAAGCCAAGCTAGCAAGTTCCAATGCTCTGTAGAAGAACCATAGTTTTTTCATGTGATACACAAAGTAGACCTTCATATGGCATTACTTACAGTTAACCTACACAGACCTGGGAGGCACACTACCCAGTCTTCATGCCTTTTGACTTTTCTATTTTCTCTCCAAAACAGGAGACCTCTCTCTAAATACCCCAAACATACCACCATAAAAAAAACAACTTCTTTTGCAGTAGAGACAAAGCTGTGTAAACTTTGCTGTGGTACTAACAGAAATCTAGCAGTGCATCCTTGTTTACAAGCAAAGGCTAGTTACCTTTCCAAACATACTACTCATTTATTTTTACGAATATCTATGTTGAAACAATAATTACAGAAATTAATTACAAGAGTTAAAAGAAATGTAATTCTATTTCCTTTATGTGAAATAAGAGAACAATAAGTTAAGGCCTGCCTTGACTACATTGCTTTAGTATCTCTAATAGCGTAATGGACTTTTATGGCAAGTCAAGTAGAATAATTTTAATAAGCTCTATAACCATGTGACAAAATACATATCAAACTCCATCTTAAAGCCAGTCTTTTCCTCCTTCGCCTTTTAAATCTATACTTCTAAAATAAAGGGACTGTTCAGTGATTAGTTGATCTTGATCATTTTGAGACTAAAGCTTGGCAATAGACTGTTTTTATTAAACAGTTTTTCTTGCAGCAAAAATATCACAATATTTCTTATTTTGTTCTTTTCTTCCCCAAATTTATTTGCCGATACTCTGAAAGAGTGACTGTGCACAGAACGAAAGCTCAGGAGAGAAACCAAGAGAATGCATTCTTGCCTCCTCTACATTTGCTATGCACAAACTCACAATCTGAGCTCACAACTGCCTGGAGATGTTTATAAAAACATACCACATAGGCTTCATAATATTGAGACTTACACAGAATTTCCTTTCCATTTGCTTAGCAGCTTCCAGAAGGAGTTATTAGAATTATAGGTCAAGAAGTGCAGTTTAGGAAACATGGGGAGCTCTACAGCCTCTCCAGTATGGTACTCAGCATCCTAAAATAATTTCTCACCTGCTCTCGGAGCGCAGATCTTGTAGTATCAAGTTTCTGCTCTAATGATAATACTTGCTTTTCATACTTCTGCTTGAGTGCTGAAATAATGGCCTCATGTTGCTCTCTGGCTCTCTGAAGGGCATCTGATCGCTGAAGTTCTAACAGCTGCTTCTGCATGCTTTCCATGGCTACCTCTGCCACTTTGGATTGCTTCAGTATCTGCAGGAACAATATTAGGGTAGTTCCCAGTTACATATATTTCACTTTTGCTCCATATTCCATACGTCAGTTCAGGTTTTTGGTGCAAGAGTTGCTAAAAGTCCTCAGATAATATCTGGATTTTAATACAAACTATTTTCCACCAGTGCATCCTATTCAATCGTCATATATTCAGCTTCTGCAATGGTCATGAACAGTGTTTTAAGCGACCAGCACTTATGTTTAATGCAAGTGCACCACAAATTTAACTATAGAGATCTTCCATAATAAACAGTAAAAATATTTATAGTACCTGCTCCTCATTGGTAGTAAGAGTCTGAATTTGAGTTTCAAGGGCTTTTATTTGACCTTCAAGATGCACTTCCCGTTCCTTTCCATTCTGATAGAGTTTTTGAGACTCACGTAGACTAACAGCCAAACCATCCTTTTCATCTTAAGAGAGACACAATGTGTAAGAAACATGGCCCAGTCACACAACCACCACAGAACATAACTGTTCAGTATCCCCCACTCTACAGAACCATTCACTATGAGCCCTCTTTCCCATACTGTGGGCAGAAGATGGAACAAAAACATTCAGTCAGTCTCCATCCAGTAACCAGTTTCTCCCTCTGGTAGCTGGAAGCACTCTGATACATTGCACCTTCAGAACCCTAGTAGAAACAAGCCTCATTTTGTCAGCACTAGGAACTAGCATCATCTCTTATACCATTTAAAGGGAGAAACAAAATAATTCCCCTGGAGGAACAGCAAAATGTTTGGCAGCTGGTTTTCCATCTTGTTCGCTCCTTCTACCTTCTAAAAATTATATTCTTAAGTCTCAAAACTCATGACTTTTTTTTTGTCTGTTCCTAGAAGAAAAGGGAGACCAAGACAACCTCCAGTCTCCATGACAGCTTTGATCATTTCGGAAGAGCTTCCCTCTACATACAGTCCAGGAAACAGCTTGTTAAACTCAACAGCACCAAAAAAAAGGGGTTTTTCCGTAAACATACACTTCTGCTATTGGAGTTTGTCTGTTTTGAGCTTTTGACTTTTGTACTTCTAGCATACTACTTTGGCAACTTCTCTACGTTTTTAATGCCTGAAACGAAGGGACTCTGGAATACAACAGTGGTCTTGAGAATGCAGTAAAAGTTAAAACAGGCCCAACGCACAGAATTTTCTTTAGAACAACGTTGGCGGGAGACAGGTCCACATAATCCCAAATCAAGTTTATTAATATTAACAATAGCTGCAGAGACACTACCTAAATAAAGTTTTGGAACAAGAAAGTTACTAAATATGAATAAAAGCTAAGAATTAGTACAAAACATTTTACCTTTGATCATTGAAAGCTGATGATTCAAATACCTAATCTGCTGTGCACTCTTTTCTAGCTTTTCATTAAGTTCTTCCAGTTGTCTTTCTCTTGCTTTATTCAGAACTTGAAGTTGAAGGATCTGTATATTTTCTGGAGAATCTGTCAAATTTCAAGTAGCATACAGAATACAGACAAGTCAGCACGTAAGCTAACCAAGGAAGTCATTGTCATAAGTAATTCCTGTCCCAAGATACTTCTGTATGAATGTACAGTGTGATACACTGTATTAATACAGTGCCAAATTTGCTGCTGGTTCACAAAATTGCATCATTCTTGAATCCGTCTCTGACTCCCATCACCTGAGCTGCTCAGGCAACAATGGCTGAAGAACTGCAGGAATTACTGATGTGATTCACACCTAACATCAAGCCAGATAAAGGTTTACATGCTATGAATTCACACACAGTCTTGTGGCAACTATAAATTTTCAACATTTCTAACAAGCAAAGTAGTTCTGTCATTTGAAGGGTACCAGAAAAACCCAATGTGGCAGCAAGCAAAGTTATGTTTCACCAGGTAGAGCAAGTCATTATTTTCCATTATAAAACAAGACAAAGTGCCAGTAAGACTTGAGATCAAGCCACAAAATAGCCTGGAACTCAAATACCCTTGATCAAAATGAGCTGATTTCTAGATAAAGGCAGGGAAAAAAAACCCACAACAACCCACAAAATTGGACTATTCTAATGTAAGCTTAAAAAAACTGAAAGATCATGTACATTAATGTACTTTTACTAAACATCTACTAAAATCAACAGGTTTTCTGTTATTTCCAGTGGACTTTTCACACAAGTTTTAATGTTTAAAGTCTAAACAGCAAACACCTACTTCCATCGTTGCCCAAGAATTCATGTTGCAAATCTTCAAACACTTCATTTCTTCTGGTTCCTTCTTGGAGTACTGGAATGTTTTGATGAATGCCATTTTGGTATGGTTTATAAGTCACTTTGTAAGATTCTGGCGATTGGCCACTGACAACGTCAGATGCAACGAACTGCTGTTGTGACAATATATACATAACAGGAAATAAATTAAACTTACAACTGTAGTCTTGCTCAGTGAAGATATTTCTCATTTTACAGGCTGACATTAAGAGCTCTATTAGCTATTCATTTTCAGGCTCCAATCCAGCACACCATTTAAGTGTGATAAAAATTTTCATGAAATATTCCACTTTAGGAGAGCACTGAAGCATCAGCTTCAACAGACTAAGCACACACTGCAGTAAATCACATTCTTTCTACTTTATGGAATTCCACCTAGCCAACAAGAGGGAAAAAAAATAATTATAGCATGCACATATGAAAATCCAATTATTTAACGCTCCATTGTCTTAGACAATAGAAGCCTCCCATTATTGTTTAAACTGATAATAAGAGAGAAAGCATTACAAAACATTACTACAAGTAGACCTGTGAAAAATTTCCAAAAGAGACAGAAAAATACATTAGCTTCTGAAATACCTTAAGATGTTCCTTTGGAGCATCTGAAAAGTTTATTCTTTTACTTTGCTGATTGTTAAATTCTGGTTTATGGTCATTTGTATAAGGCCTGAAGTTTTCAGGAAGATGATACACATTGTTCTGTTGGTAGCAACTTGGAGCATTAAAGTCACTTCTACCAAGATACACATCATCAGGATCCTCTTGCCCATTCTGGTCAGAGTAATCTTCCTTAGCATCATATAAATGTTCCTTCTCTTCATCGTTACATAGGCCATTCCATTTCTTTCCATGTTTTTCAACATGATTGTTTTGCTGATCACACAAGAATTGTTCAGGGAACAGATTTTGTCCTTGCTCATAATCCTATGCACAGATAAGACATTTAGAATTGCTCTCAAAACTCAGATTCCCTCCCCACCTCCCTTTTTCTGCGGTTACCAGCCCTCAAGTCAGAAATACTTCCAAGTGAATAGCAAAACACGTCACCTACATGTAAATTATTTCTCCAATGAATTTGAATAATATTTAACATGTTGTTATGAACAAGCAATTCCTACTAATTACATCACTGCTCATACAAGCTTACATTTTGAGGATCACTTATCAATGGATGATCGTTCCACCTTCCATCATGCTTCCCAGACTCATGAGATCTACAGAAAGACAAGCAGCTTAACCATGTACTTATAACTTCAGGAAAACAACAAAAACAAAGCAAACCACCTCTTTGTTAATTTAAGTGGCATCTAGCCTGTTTCTCATGGAACACAAACCATACTGCCAAAACTGCATTACAGCTCCCCTTTTACTTGGATTGCAAGTAAATTTACTTGGACTACAACTCATCAGCTGAGATTTTGATTTATTCTCAAAAGCACAACATAAGTAATAAAAAAGATGGTGCAAAATGCCTTACTGCTGCTCCGTTTCATGAATGCTACAGTCCGAATAGCTGGAGAGCTGGTCTCCACTGTCCTCCAGCATATCATGGGGAAGGTCTGTCAATAGCTGTTGCAACTGAAGCAGAACAAAAAACATTTGTTATATGCTTTTCAAAAGAATGCACGCAAGTTCAATCCCAACAGAGAGAGCTAGGCAAAGTAAGACACTTGCACAAAATTCTGGTTTTATTCTCTAAGGAAGGACAACACTGGAATTCACAGAGACTTGTGCCACAGAATGCTTAATAGACTAGAGTACCAGCCAAATGATTTTTCTGGCAAACTTGTTAAGAAAAAGAGCTGCACCAAGAAAGAGGCAAGAAAAGTGTCACCAGATAGATAAGTCCCAGGCAAGACTACTTTTGAAGAATGAACTGCAAATGAATCATGCCAAGGTTTCTCCTCCCTAAATTCCAGGCAAGAGACATCGGAAACATGCTCTTGCTAAGGAGTCCAAATTGAAATCCAGGTAAGAACTTGCCAGTCAGTGTTACCAGATGCAAGAAGCCATCATTGCAATGATTAGTGGTCTGCTCATGTGTTCAGATGAAGTCACCAAGCAAATGGACATGAACAGCAGAAAATACCACCAATTCTAATCCAGAAAACAGAAAGTTGTGCCACTGAAAAAAGCCACAGCCCAAACCCACCTGAACTTCCTTGCTCTAAAGATTCCTATATAGAATATACCTCTTCCAGTTTTCAAACAGGCTTTGATATGAGGCCACATATTGGGTTGATTGTAGATCTGAGCTATGCACTTTCTTTTTCTTATTAGGTGACTTGAGCACTCCACTATATATTCAGTTACTACATGCAGCTTCTGAACTCTAACCCTGGTTTTCTCTAAACTCTCAAAGCATGTATTAATAAGAGCAGAAACATTAGCTGCCCATACTAAATACCTTATTAGCTTTTCATTTTTTATTTCAGTTTTTTTAAAAAACACACACTGCCCCACCCCAAACAAACAAAAACTATCACTTACAAAAAGTTTATCTCATTAAAGATATCACATTCTCTCAGATGGATTTTAGATGCTCTCTAAGGCCAAAAGATAAGTGAGAAGTTAAGGTCAACTTTTCTAAGTGTCTGTAAGACAACAGAGAACTAAAAGTTTGTTCCCAGAAATTCACTAGTGGCATGAAAAAGGTTTTCCTATCATCAGAGCATACTTCAGATTTATTGTATCTCAGCTCCAGGAAGCAGGAAAGGCAGCATCATTCACTGAAGATCTCCCTTCCTTTGCCCTACTTGCAACCAAGGACATACTCAAGCACCATGGGTTTTGCTGGTCTTGCACTGCTTTGGAAATTAGATCAAGAGAAAGCAGCACATATACAGTTCACAAAACATCATCATAAGAGTTCATACTGAAACAAGCTCAGCCTACCAGGTTAGCTAGCACAGAACTCCAGATATGGGTAAGAATTGCCCAATTCTTAAGTTAGTGTCAAAGTATTCTCCTACCATGTAGATCTCTCCAATTTTCAAGAAAAAAAAAACACCCACCCAATTTGCTGTAGCAGAAAACTTGAAACGAACAAAGAAAGTCTTGGATTACAACTTGATCAGGAAACACAGCACAGCCTGTGTTCTAGCCTCCTTTTAGCAGGCTAAAAGTCACATCCCACCGATACATCTACACATACAGTTTTTTGAAACCCACCTTGCCCCAGAACATACATGATCTACAAGGATTACCAAGAACTTACTCCAAAGAGGCTGCTTTGTTTGTTCCCACTGCCTCTTGTCCTGTCAACTGGGCACCACCAAAAAAACCCCTGGCTCCATTCTCCTTACATCCTCCCTTCAGGTGTTTATACACACCGATGACATTCTCCCTGCACCTTTCCTCCACGCTAAACAGTCCCAGCTCTCCCAGCCTCTCCTTATAGAAAGGATGTTCTCCTCAACACTCTGAACTTACAATCCTATTTATGCACTCTCTCGCTCACCCACTGTAATAACCCTACAATGATTTCACTACTTGTTCTCCTGCACTAGCACAAGATTCTCTGTCTGAGTAGAAAGGTTTGGAACAGACACATTCCCTACAGCATTTGAAATAGTATACTTCCAAGATGTACAGCTATCATTCTACAACACATTTTTGCAAACATGAATCTCTACATTACCTACACTCTAGACAGTAATCCCTGAAGTATGTATTTGGGACCTTATCTGGCATCAACATAACTTACCACCCTATAAGAAACCATTATGCTTATTCATGTTAAACACACATTTTGCCAATTCTCCTTATTAAACAAAAAGAACAGAAACACTCAAAATATTTCAACTTCAAAGAAATCCCAAAACATTTAAATATATTTTTTCTAGAGATTAAAGTATGCAATTTATAATCAGATTTTTAAAAGTAATTTCCCATTTTTTTCTAGGCTAACCAAATTTTCAAGTGAAAGAGAGCTGTTGCTTTCAAAGTATTTGTAGTAAGTGAAAAAGTTGTCAAGAAATAAAAAAAATGTAGGTGACACCAGCCTTTTGCATTTGATCTATTGCACAGGCAAGGACTACCAGTCATCGAGCCACTGCAAATGACATTGCAAGGCTCTTAAAATGCAGCATCTCATGATGTCTTCACTCTTTACACCACTCTTGCAAAGCACAGTCTGCATTCTGTTTTGCTCTTAACAAAAACAGCATAAAACTTTTTGATTTTTTAAAAAGACACTAAAATGACAGAAATGTAAAGAAGATAGATACACAAGTCTTCAGATTAAATAATTTATTGATTTTTTTCACCTCTTGTTCTCTTGCATAATCCTCTTGGTCATAGTCTTCATCATCATGTTGTGTTTGTAGAGCTCCACTATCAAAGTCAAGGGACATTGTTTGCTAATAATATTTTTGAGTATCCAGCAAAACCTATTGCAAGACAGGAAAATATCACATGAGTAAAAGTTGGGGGGTACCAAA
Source organism: Falco rusticolus (assembly GCF_015220075.1). Lineage (NCBI taxonomy): Eukaryota > Metazoa > Chordata > Aves > Falconiformes > Falconidae > Falco > Falco rusticolus. Next base: position 15,040,305 of record NC_051193.1, on the reverse strand, counting down.
AAGTACCACACTCATTTCCTGAATTAAGTAGCCAAACACACACAGAAGTTGCTTGATTTTTTTGAAAGAAACATTACACATTACCGATATCATTCACTTGAGCTTTTTGTTTTGCAGTATATCCAATGCTACGCACTTCTAAGGTTACAGCATTTAAAACTGACTATTTGGCCTTCTCATATGCTGACGTTATTAAATTATTGAAGATCACTCCCAACCAGACATTATTTTCTTCAAGTTCTGACACTGTATGTTATACGTATGCTGTAATACATGTTGATAGTTCTGTCCACGTTTACGTCTCAATTTATTTAATCTATACATATTCAACTGTTACAAAGTGTACCTACATTTTGTACTAAATATTGAAAGTACGCCGCTGCTTGTGCATTTGGATAATACCTCTGATAGAAAAACAGGAAAAGTATCATGGAAATACAAAAAGTATTGTGTCAGTTCCAGATTTAACTGCTTAACGAGGAGACTTAGACTCCCAAGGCCTTGTCTGCAATGAGTTTGCAGTAAGCCACAGTGTGCAAGTGCTGGCCCACACTTGGTTGCAAGATAAATTAATCCCCAATGAAGAGATGCTCCTGACAGGCAGTTACGAAACAGAAATGATTGATGAAGATTTTACAGAATGGCACATTCTTTGGGCATACAGGTGTCACACATGCTGGAGCCTTCGCTCAGTATAAAGCTTTACAACGGCATTATCCTCAAGTTAGAGGACATAACGTGTCACTTCATTACGTTTAAAGGACCTGGTTGCCCACAGATGCTCCAGGAAACGCTGTAACCCAGTCAGCAGGAGCCCCAGCCGCGCCAGTGCCTGGCTCTCCGTGCGCGGCCCCAAACACCAGCTCCCACAGCGCGACCGCCCGCCACCGCCGAGGCGGCTCGGCCATCTTCCCCCCAGCCCCGCGCCAGCCGCAGGCGACCACCCACCCCCCGACAGCACCCTCCCCGCTCCCCTTAAAGCCCTTCCCAGCCCCCAGAGCTGAGGCATCCGGGCGACAGGACAGAGCCCCATTCCGCCGCCTCACGGCCCGTACGAGCGGCGGGCAGTCACGACGGGCCGCGCCTGTACACAGGCCCCGCCAGCTCAGGCCCTCACGGCGGTGGCGCGGCGCCGGCAGGGACGGCGACTGCCGCTAGGCACGGTGCGGGCGCGGAAGCACCTCCCGCTGGAGCCTCCTGAGCGGGCTTCGCCCCAGCCTCCACGGGGCAGGAGGAGAAGGCAGAGCACGCTCCCAAACACCGAAACTCACCTGAGCCGCCGCGGCTGCCCGCCTGCCCCGGGCACAACAAAGGCCCACCCGCCGTTCTTCCGCATGACAACCGAACCCAGCGCCCGCCGCTCTGACTGACAGCCGCGGGCGCCAATCCGCAGGCGCAGCAGCAGCAGCAGCGCCGCCGCCGCACGCAGCAGAGCGGGAAGGCAGAACGCGCTCGCCCCGCCCCAGCAGCGCTCGGCTGCGCTGCAAACCCGCCTCCGCCGACTGTTTGAAAGCAGGCGCGCATGGCAGCGGGAACATGCCCGGCTCTCTGATTGGCCGAGCGGTCGACCAATGGCTGTATCCTTTTGGCGGAGGGGCGGGGCCTCCCCGTGACGTTGGAGAGAGCCGGGCGCAGGTGTCGGCGGCGCCATCTCGCAGCGAGACGTGGCAGTTGCCTGGCAACGAGAGATGCCCCCGTGAGGCCGCAGCCCGACGGGGTGACGCCGCCTGACGGGGGCTGGCCCTCACGGCGGCGTCTTGAGGGAAGCTGGTGGCAGGAGCACCCCTCGTTGTAGAGCGGCTGGGTGGCCGGGGGGCAGCCGCCCCTGAGGGAGCGGCCTGCTGCGCCGGGGCAGCGGGGTGGTGATGGCGCAAGGCACCGGAGAGCTCGGCCCGGGCCCACCCGCACCAAAGGAGACCCTTCGGCGGGAGGGGGTTTGCTTTTACCCGGTGGAGCCCCACGGGAGCGCCGGAGCAGCCAGGCCGCGCTCAAGCAGCCTTCCCCGGGGTGCTCAGGGAGCCGCTCTGGTTCCAGGGCTTCCTTTAATAAAAAATTAAAAATTTATCTGAGTGAACAAGCTTCTTCCATGGAATTGCCGGTAGCAAGCGTTCAAAAAAAAAAAAACAAAACCAAAATAAACCAGGGATTTCGAGCAAGGAGTGTTCAGAAACGGAGGCGTGTAATAGCTCCATCTGGTGACGCCCTCAGCGGCAGTAGAAGATGGAAGCTGTGGCAGGAGAGAGGCGTGTGGGTCATCTGGTGCAACATTTTTATTGATGGAAGCAAACAGATAGGTGTGTTAATGTGCTTCTGTGAAATTTATAGGAGCTTTGAAAACAAATGGACGTACTATGCCTTGTAAATGTGACAGTATAGGCAACATTTGTTATTTTTCCCAAGGGTTTCTAGTAACTGTTAGAACAGCTTAACCAATTCTCCTCAGGCATGAAAAGATGTTTTCTTAAGAGAGAAGTCTAAACATGCCTGAAAATTCATATTAACTTTGTCAAGAACAGTAATTTGGAAAACTTTCCAAAATTCAGATAACTTTTTTTTTTCTTTTTAGCATAGTTACTTCTAAGACTTCCACACAGGAGCTGATGGTGTACTTGACATGAGATTGCTGATCCAGAGTCTAAAAGCAGCATCAATCACTAAGTGAAGGCATATAAATGTTAGAAACAAAAAAACTGAGTTCCTGCTTCTGGCTCCAGAAGAATTAACGTTATTAATTCTAGGAAAACACGTGGTGTCTGTAATGCATGGACGTGTTGTGTTTGAAATGTATCTGTAACTAGTTGGATTCTTTGCTTTCAAATCAAGAGATTTTGAGATACTTTACTGCACCAGCACCCAATTAGCTCCCCTTTTTCCCTTCACAGTTTTGCTTCAGACACATACAAAAGATGCAGAAGCAACAAAACAAAGCTTCTGGTGGATTTTTTAAGGTAGTGATATTCAAAGAGGGAGATTTAGACTGCATCATACTGCAATCCAAACATCACACACTGGCTCTGGATGTTTTTATGCATTGGTAAAGTGGAAATTGAAGTCAAAAAAAGGCCCTAAGTCAGCATCTTGACTGGCAAAGTCATACAACTTTGATCTCAGTATCACAACTCCAAATGCTGTTATTCTAGTCCCTAGTAACTTTGATTTGTACTAAAAACAGAGATGGAGCTCTGCACATTTTCTTTCTATGACCTGTCATAAAACCCAGCTTTGATGCAAAAATCAAAACCACCCTATGCAGGTCCTTTGCTCCCCTTAACATGCCTCAGAAGCAGCTATTTTTGCGTCACTGTTCGCTCAGTAAAGTCCTGGCAAGCACGTTATGAAGTTTGGTAAGATCTGAGAATAGAAATGATACTATGCAGGGATTTAATGTTACAGTTTCTTGCCAGCGGTCCTTACAGTGGCACAAAACTTGAGCATGACTCTCGCTGGGGCCCTTTGTCACAGGTGAAAACCTTGCATAGGACAGGACAGGCATAAACTTGAGCTTCTCATCTGAGGGCTTGAGGTAGCAATAATGCCAGACTATGGGCAATGAAATCAACTGCTACTGTTTTAAAGCTTCTCAGTATATGTAATTGGTATTTTTAATCATGTTATTCTGAAGGAATGAAATACATTTTATGCCTATTAGCTGAAGATACTAATAAAGATGTTTTTTAGTCAGCTCCAAGCGTGGCTCTTTACATCGTATTTTCCCCTCCAAGGAAGCTCATGTCTTCAGTAATCTCATGAGTATATGACCCCTCTTGTTTTCTAGATGACAGGGTTCTTACTGTAGTGTCCCATTTAATATGAAGACACGCAAAAGAACAGAATGTATTTTTTAATAGTCAAGTCTTCCAGCAATTGCTGAACTCCACAACAATTGTCTGCCTTATGGAACTGAGCCAGTGTGCTGGGAGACAGAGAGAATGTCCCTGCTTATGCCAGAAGACATTGCTTATCTTAAAGGGACAACTTTCTCAGGCCATCACCCAGACTACCAGTTCATTCCCTAAATCCCTGCTGCCTTTCTTCAGTTAATTATTAAATCACTGCTTCCTCAACAGGAAGCCCAAGAGATCACTGTTCACTCTGAATATAGGATTGTTCATATTTGGAGTATTTATTGTGGCGAAACAATTCATAGGTTTCTTTTAAAAGACTTTTTTCCATGTTTAGGAACAAATGGACTCTACATGAAGGAAGGGAAAATCATACGTTGTTTTGGAAAGAACAGCAAATATAAGGGCACATGCAAAGTTCAAACAGTCTTTTAAATAGTTTTCTCTCAAAATGTATCATTAGTTTTGTTCAGCTTCTCTAGCCTGTAAACAACTATGTAATCAATGAAAAAATATTGAGGCCTACCTTTAAAAAAGAAGTCTCCAGTATTAATTGGTAATAATAGTAAAATCATATGCAAGACAAAAATATTAGGATCTAGCATGCCTGTCCTTTAACAAGTTCTATTCCAAAATTATATTACATATATTAATTTCAACTTTGTAAATGTTGCATAATCTCAAATCTTTGAGTAATCAGACAGTGACAAAAAATGATTAAGAAACCAGACAACCTTTCTGTATTGTGTACGCTATTCATTTCAAACATTACTTGCTAGTAAAGTGCTATTACAAGCAAAATGAAATTGTTAGTGTCTATCGAAAGCAGATGACATTTTAGTAATATTCAAATTGTATTTGTTTTGGCAAATAGTTAAAAGCTTAGACATGTTTGTTTAACCACCCAAAACTAATTCAGTATAAATAATACTCATTTCCAATATTTCTATGCTAAAAGGCACATACTAATGTTCCAGCAGTTCGTTCAAGTGAGCTTTTGCATGTAGAGGTTTAATTGTGCTTTTAAATAGTTACTGATTCAGTATGACCTTGAAAGTGACATTTGTGCATGTCTAAAATACCTTCTCACAAATGAATCTCACACTCGGAAGGTGTAATTTTGTTAAGATTAAGATTATATATATCTATATAGCTATGCTTGTTGATCTCTACAGATCTACATAGATATACACATATACATATATTCATACATACACACACAAGAGGGTATCTTCTGGAACAGCAGCAGAAAGTGCAGTCTATACTTTTTTTGAATTGTCTTCCTAATAGAAAGTTCTCAATGCAGTTTTCAGATATGAATTGTCTTGGGATTTGTGAGATCCAAGGGATTATTTGTGATATTGCATGTGTCCCAGATTACTTTCTTTCCTCACAGGCTGCTTCAAGCTCACTTCACTTCCAGAAGAGATGATTGGCAAATTATTTTCCATGTGATACTGAATAAGATGACCCACACTATCAAATATATGGTCTTTGGTTCTCACCTAATGAAAGAAGCAAAAGAATATACTTATGGTTAGATTGCACTTGTAACTAGCTGGACATGAGCCTAGCGCATTGCGGCCAAAAGGCATTTAAGCCACTGAACTCACTGGAGCAGGATCATTAGGCTGTAGGCAGCAGCTCAGACCTATCCTTTGACCTACCATTAGCTGACGTGAAAAAGCAGAGAAGACTGCATGTATGTAGAACTGGGCTGATGCTGCTAAGGGGAATGAAATAACCTTCTTTTTTTTTTTCCTCTCTCCACAGAAAAGAGATATTTTCCCCTAAATCCCACTGAGGCTTACTTTTCTCATTTACTTTCTCCTCTGAGAGATGTCGCTCACAAGTGCTCTTCTAGCCCTGAGCAGAAGCAAGTAGAATTCAAGTGACGACAAACCAGCTCTACTTTTTCTGTTTCCAGAAGTGTGTTACTAATCAAATTCATTATTTAATGTTAGGGTTATTTTTCTAGCAATATAACAACGGCTCAAAGGATGTATTAAGTGTATACAGTAATTATCAGCAGCTGGACTAACAACAGTGTTTAAGTACCTCGCTTCTATTTCCATGGTACTTTGGTGCTTGTAAGTTCTTAAATTGAATTTTCCAACCTACTGAAGTTACTGGCTACACTAAATTAAACTAGATGGAATCTGATCAGTTCTGTTTTGTGGAATGCACCCATGCAGTTTGACCGAAATATCTGAGCAGCCCTGAAATTTCAGTATATGACATGTTCATACCTTGCCCTCAGGATCCACCAAGAGCAGATGCTTTGCTTGCCCTCCCTGAAGTCCACTGAGGACGTACTGACCAGGTGACGTTGTGCTCTCTCGCACCAGAAAATCCCCATCGTTTACTAAGAGGCTCTCTGCTGCTTTCCTGTTTAATTTGCCATGGTAACAATCTTCATTCTTTAGCTGTTGCTTTATTTGCGGCGGAACACAGAGACCAGCTGTGTTGCTTGTGGCACTCTGCAGAACAGCTTCCGGTAACTCTAAAATTAAACGAAAGGGAATGTATTGGACACTTCACCTGGAACTACATTCTAAAAGGATGCAAGACACTTTTTTCTAGCTTTTAAAAAAATCCAAATTGTTCAGTCTTGAAGCTGTAATCAAACCAACCTTACAGACTGTAATAATTTGCACACATGAATGCTCACAACCCTCCAGTGCATTAGGTAAAATTATCACACCATCTCCTCCCATACCTTAGATGGGAAGCCTTGGGTCGCTAGGCAACAGGGATTGGAAACAGGAATTTTTCTGATGCTCTACTGTTTTGGGTTTGTATTTCTTTGGTTGTATTAAAAAGTAAAATCTTCCCTGTAAAAACAAGATTACTGCCGGGGTTTAGCTGCTTTATTTTTTAAAATCTAGTTTTTCCTTCTTCCTTAACAAGCTCTGAAGATATTGTTACAGATCATTGGGAGAGTCATGTTGAGTGGCTCCAGCTATGTGCAGGAATGTGAGACAACATGGTCAACATAGCCAGAAGGGAAGGATTACAGCATGGTGCATCTGCTGTGAAAAAGCAAACAATTACTGAATGTACTAACAAAACTGAATGGCTTGGGATATAGCCAGTCAAACTGCAAATGATTCACAGGCAGGATTCTTCTAAGGAAAATAAGAGGATACCACTTCTTCAATGGAATTGTGCAACCTAAGGCTCCTCGGGATATGGCCTGTTCCTTTTAGAGTATGATACAGCCCTGGGCTGGAGATGTCTCAATGGTCACAGATCTCCTTTACTGAAATTCTGTCCAGACCTTTGCCCACTTTCTTGTGCGAGGCCAACTCTGATGGAGAAAACAAGCAGTGGGAAGCCATAAAAGGCAAAGCTAACCAAGTATTTTCAATAATGCGGACAATCAGTAGCAGCTATATAGGCTTTTAATGGATATCCACCACTGAGTCTGTAAGTCAAGATTTAATTTGACATGCATTTGATACTACTGATCAAACAGTTTGATTTAGAAATTGTTGGATGAGATTCAATGGTCAGTTCTGCAAGAATTAAGAAAAGATTCTCATAACGATCCCACATTGACCTTGCTGTCAATTAAACACTACCGCCTGTGAAGCAAGAGGCAGCTGAGGCCAATTCTACCTTAGAGTGGCTAAGAACTTGAGAATACAGGAGAACCCTCCTCCTTGAGGTATGGTGCAGTCCCAAGCTTTCATATCATCTTAAAGACATTCTTATTATTACTTGTGGAACACCATTGTATCAGTCAACTACAGAAGATGAAAGGTTACTCTGCTTGCTTAACATCACTATTGTTACTCTTTAATCCCCTTTGTCTTGAATTTAAGCAGCAAAAAACCCAACCAGGATGGATTTCTTCCCCCATCTTTTCTATATTTCTTACGGGGAAACCAAAATCTTTCTCCATGAGCACAGATGACAAGACCCCCTCTTTTCAAAGCTTAGAAAGATACGGTATTGCAATGGGAACCTACTGGCCTGACGCAGTGGGCTCCCGTGGGTCTGTGTTGTTGCTGTACCGCGGGCTGTACAGACTGCAGACTGCACGGTCTGTGTGTTGATGTAACACGGATCATCAAAAAGATCTGTTTTGTAGGCAGGCTTCAATAATGTTGCCTCTTTTTTTGTCTTCTGTGATCTTTCACCACAATTACCTGCAATTAGTATATAGTATGCACAGATTTCCTCTATTTTTTTTTTTAAACTCGAGTTAAAATAACTGTAAAAGCTGAAATAGGAACATTGTTCTTATATATCCCACTAAGTCATTCAGAAGGAAAAGAACAATGGCAGATGAACTCATTTTTCCTTATGGCTAGAAGGCACAAGGTACACTATCCAAAATGACTTAGAATGAAGTTTTCAAAAATGTTCCACACTGGTTCAGTTCTGCTTCAAACAGTGTCAGCAGTAAACCCCCCACTGATTGAGAAGAAATTATTAATATGACTCTACAGAGACACAAGCCATATACGTTGTTCGCTGCAAAACCCTTTCCTTCCCCTCTGCACCACAACAAAAGCCTGTGGGAAGCTGAACAATTCTCTCTTGCTATTCTGGTGGAGCAGGGAAGATGGAGGAGGTTGGCGCTTTGTGGCTCTGCCTGGAGAGCCAAAGCCACATCTGTCAGGTTAGGATCCAAGCCTATGAACAGGGTAACAGAATATCCCCTGCAGGGTATGAAAATAATAGCACTGCAGCAGCCAAATAGCATGCATATTTTTGCTCTTCAGCAAACGTTTTATTCATAGATCTATTCATTCATTCTTTTATTTGTTCACCCTCTCTTTGTGGGAACCGTTTGATTCTCCTTTCCTTAAATGAGAAATAACTCAAGAAACTAAACTATCCCCCTGCAGACTGGGTAATGGATGGCTTCAGAGTGGTGCAGGTGGGAATTCAAAAAGGACCTCATTGTACAGTGAAAGAGATGCTGAGGAAATGCGCTCAGGGCATCAGCTATGGCAAGGGAAGTCCAGAAAGGGATGGAGGCTGGTGTCCTGGAGAGCAGGTTTTGGTGAAGGCAAACTGATCTTGGGCACAAAGCTTCCCCCCAAGGCTGGGGAAGGACACCGTTGCACCAAGAAGCCAGTGACGCTATAAGGAAGGGTACAGGCTCTGTTGGAACAACCACCTTGATGCCAATGGTTTGGGTCTCATTGAGCATTTGCAGGGGAAATGGGCATTTTCAGAGACCGATAAGCAACAAAGCATCTTCCTTTTTCAAAGACCATGAAAGGCAATAAAACAACAAAGAGTATGAAAGAATAAAAAGACAAAGAGCTACTGTAGGGCACCATGACAAGTAAAATGAGTAAGTCTGCCAGCAGACATGAAGATAGATTAGTGGCCTTCAGAAAAGCTGTAAGGCCTTTTTGTCTGTCCTTTATCTAGGGAACTAGAAATGACCCACTAAGCAGAACACTTTTCATCATTGTATCAAAAGCCAAGGAAGGGGCAGCTCTTCCAGGCAGTCTGCCTCTGTTAATTCTCCATATGCGTGAGAAGAAAAAGAGAGTACATACCCAGAGTTTTGTTTTCTTCTGGACAATTTTCATATATATTGATGAATGCTGGGCTGCCTGTCTGTAGAAAAATTGCAAAAACAGTCACATAAAGTAGTCCCTTAGAAGCATCGGATAACTTTAAAACATCCATGCACCCGTTAACTGGGATACAGGTAACTAAACGCATCTTCTTCATCCAGAAAGTCCCACCTCATCAAATAATACTTCATATTTCATGCTGATACTCTTCTTTCTACAGGGTATCCTGTTTGGACACATGCCAACCTCACAGAGGCCATTAACTGCCCAGTTATGTATCTAAGGTTTAGTATATGCAGTGTAACTCCTAGGTAATAAAGTTCAGTTTTTTCTTATAAACGTTCCTTGCAATAAAAACAAGGAGAAATGATACAGACATCATGGTTTGAAAGTGAAATGGTCATCAAGTTGTCTGAGCAGCATTAGAAGGTCATCAGAACTGAAAGGCAAAACAAAAAGTAACAACTCACGGAAAAAAGGCATTTGCACTTAACGTGCTGCAGGGCAACTCCTTGCAACAATTCTGGCAAGCTTCAAATGCGCTCTCAGCGTATAGTCAAACATCTTTTTGGAGAACTGTGGGGGAGGCAGAGACCACCAGGCACACAGCTGAGATGGGGGCTATGGTGGAGGTTAACCAAGTGACAAATGGATGGAGCAGCTCGCACGAGAACCTGGGAGCAGCTGCCACCAGAGACAAATAACAGCTGCCAGCGCCAACATTTTAGACAGCACCAACTGGATTCCAGCAGGCACATCTGAGTGTGCTCCCTCTGAGCAGAGCAGTGGTGCCAGCTTCCCCGAGTCGGGAAATGCTGTCGTTTCCAAGAACTCACACAGCAGGCTCTGAAGCCTGTGCAGCCAGTCTGAACTCTGCTGGTTTTACTCCCTGACTGATCGGTTTTTATTCCCCACTATCCCAGAAAAGACCCACAGATATATGGATCTTTTGCTGCTGTGGCTGATTTAACAGAGCCTCTGGAAACCCTCCAAGGGTAATTAATGTTGTACATACATTGCAATCAGTTAATGTTGTATGTATAGGTTGTAGAGCATAATGGACAGAATGAAATATTTATCAGATCACAGAATCAGGAGCCAGGAGGTCCCAGATTTCACAAATGTCCTTTCAGACAAGCCATTTAAATCTGTATCTATTTTCTTCTCACATCTAACATGTGAGCAAGGGAATATTACTTGATCTCCTAAAAGTACTCTAAGGACAAAGCAGTTAATATTTAGAAAGTGCTTTGGGATTCAATTATGTACTAAGCATCATTAAATCTAGCCTAAAAAAAACCTTTTCCCAAGATAATCAGGACCTGGTTCTAATGTTAATGCCATGCTTTACACCACAGTAACTCTTTATTATTCATTCCCATAATAGGCAGCGAACTGTTATCCCAGAAGATGCTGTACTTACCAAGCAATGCTGCTTTTTGCACTGTATAAGACAATTAGCCCTTTGGTCTGTTTGCACTTTCATTCGCATGTCTAACACTCCACCGGTGGGAGGCTCTTTCCCTGGAATTTCGTTGTAATATTCATGATCCTCCCTCTCCTGTGAATTCCCAGCTGATCCATTAGCATTTGCTGCCTCACTGAAAAAATATGGGGGGGGGGGAAAGCACAAGTGATGTAATCAACTGCTTTCTAGTTTAGGCAAACATCCCCAGTGTCCGTGCATCACACAATACACATATTAGCCATACAGAGACTATAAAGGGCTTTGGGCCTGAACTTTCAGAGCTGTTTATTTTTCCAATTAGTTCTTCCGGAATTAAATATGGAGTCATCACAGTTTGGGATGTAGGGAAGTACAGTCACTGTCTTAGCATCAGACAGCCCACATCCCTTTTCCTTTGACTTGAAAAATATATGAGCCATCTACTGAAACAGAGAAGAGTGCCAATGCATCATTCACTAAGGTGCCCAAAATGCAGATGGTAAAACTAATTCCTCTGGCTTCTTGTCTCCACTGTATAAATCTAGGCGTTGCAGGATGGACACACACATAAGACTTTCAAGAGAGAAGTAAAACCTCATGGCATTTAGTTAGAAAAGCATGCAGCCATTTTAGGAAGTCAAATCCTGATACAAAAAAAAAAAATAGTTTGAGTGGAAGGTACCCCAATTTTAATAATCATAATCAATATAACTGTTCTGTTTCAGCTTGAAGAAAACACCGAATGACACAAAGTAGAGCACCCAATGTTTTTCTTCAGCTAAACCAGAACGATGATAGTTTAAATGTACAGCTGATATGCTGCAAAATAGATAGGTGCTTCCTGTACTGTCTCCGGTCCTGAAATAAAAAGCTGATCTCAAATCTTAGTTCTCTGATTAACAAGAACATAATTGGATAAAAGGCCTTGAGCAGGAAAGAGATAAAGTTCAAGTAGCTGATTATGTGATAAGCAGTGCAAGTATTTGATTATGTGATTCATAGTAGTTTGGAAGCGAGTGACTCATTCACACAGCAATATCCGACTCCTCTGCCCCAGGACGGTTCTCTGAGGCTGGCTGCAGGTTGGGCTCAAGGAGGGAATCTAATTCGCCTCTTCCATTTCTCCTTGCTCCAATTTACTTGTGGCATAACTTCGCAGCTTCAGAGGAAAGGCTCTTCTTCTGGTTATTGTCCCCAGGGAAAACAGACCAGTATTAGCAGTGGAATGGCAAGAACCACTATATACACTGAAACCAATATAAACTGGAGCTGGGGCTGCTGTTACCAGTTCTGTGGCACTGCTTTAGGCACCGTACCAGTGACACCACCTGCACAGTGACTCCCGGTGCCCACGATGCAGTTAAGCAGTGTTACTGCTTTACCTGCTTGTGGGAAGTAGCAAGCAATCAAATTTGGCATTACAGTAAAGAAAAGATTTGAGAAAAATAGACATGGCTAACCTGTGAGGAGAGCCATAAATTAGAGCAATTGTGTCCCCAGTGCAATGGAAAAAGGGTAATTGAAACGGGGAACTGCAGTCCAGAAATTAATCTAGGCCTTATATTTCAAGCAACATGCAGAGGACAGGGCTTCATCCTTTAAAACACCAAGCAGTGGCTGCTGTTTCAGTACATGAGGCTGGTCATACCAGGTGGAATCTGAGGCTGCTGCCAGGACATGAGCAGAGTAGCAGAACGGTGAATTACAATGGCTTTTTCCCCACCCCACACTTTCCACAGCTGCAGCAAGCTTACACTTGGCATGGGTCAGGACCAAGCTCAGTATGTGCGCGCACACACGTATGCACAGTACTTACAGAGCTGAACCTACTTGGGCAGAGTAATTTGAACATTTGTTCAACTCACTTGCATGACTTAAGGCTGTTTTAGCTAAGGAACAATACAGCTAAATTCTGTGTGATGCACCTGTGCGAATGTCACAGAAATCAATGGAGTTTACTGAAATAAGCTAATTTTAGTCTATTATACCTTGTACGTACAGCATATATTACAATCAGAGTATGTCCAGAAAACTAGTCAAAGCATCTTATCTGTAGATCACTCTTCAGAGCATATTATTTTCCTGAAAAGTATTATAAGAGAAGGAAGCTGCCAGTTTAGCGACTGAGAATGTGCTGACCTTTCATTAGGTGTAACCAGGCTAGATGGATTCTTCAGGTACTGTTTGAACCGGAGCTCAAAAGCCTGTCCTATGGTGTTTATCACCTCCTGCGCCATCCCATTGGGACATTCCAGGATGTGGCATGCTGCAAAGAGACACCTTTAATTAAAGTAAGTAAATGCATTTTATACCAGAAAAGAGACACAAGCGATATTGTTTACAGCAGAAAAGCTGGGCATGAAATTATGCATCTAGATAGCTCTAGGACATTACCCAGAGTGAGATTTTTGATGTGTTAAGGAGGTTGCTCCAGGTATTGTTTTAATCACAGTATCAACTGACACCTCAATAAAAGAAACTCTCCATTTATGCTTCCTGCATGGAGCGCTCCTGTCCCTCCTTCTCCCTCCCTGCCTGGCAGTAAGCAGAAGCAGTGGAGAGCACCAGCCCTGCCAGTGTGCAGTTATGATGTGAAACAGCACAAAACCACAAGTACGGGTGGCTCCGGCAGCCAGGGGCAAGGCCAAGGCTCTCTTGGGGCAAGACAGTGTTCCTGCCACCAGTCCTTGTTCTCATGCACAACCTCAGGACACTCACCCCAGCAGCGCGTCCTGTGCCCAGGACCAGCTCTCCCCACTGCGGAGCCACCCTGAGATGGTACTCGGGGATGGTGCTGGGCCAGATGCCAGCACTGCCTGCAGCCTGCCAGGGTACAGGAGGTCTGCACATCCCTGCATCAATACTGAGACTTATTGCTGAATCCACAGGGTGCCCCAAGTTAGTCAAAATAGCGGTGATGGAGCTACAGAGATGTGGCAGGCCAGACTGTAAGGCTCCAGCCCAGCTTCTCCTGAAAACATCCTGATCTTCCGAGCCATCCATGGCACCTCAGAGTAAGCCCTCCTGTGAGCTGTCTGCCAACCTCGGAGCCACCGGCAGTGTTGCTCTGAAAACTGTTTGGCATGAAAGAAGCAGCCACAGGCCAGTCTTTCTTGTACTGCAGGCAAATAATGGGAGTGATGGAAAGGGATCTTGCCCCCTGGGTTAGCCTCCAGAGGGGAGGAGGTCTCGTACACCCAAGTGCAATCCCCATTCTGCCTTCCAGCAACATACGCTGGAGTCTGGGTTAGATGAGGAGGCTCCTTCACTCCCCTTCCCCCACCTGGAAGCTGACCCAGAGCAGGGCAGCTGCCCACCTTGCCAAGCCTGCCCTTCCTCCCCAGGCAAGGCCAGCATGGGAAGACTCCTACCCCTGCATGGAGCCAGCAGCTCCATACAGCTTCAGTCAGACCTGAGGACTGTCACTTCACTGCACAAAGAACGTGACACTTAAAGCCACAGCCTCAAACCATCACCCATATCCACACAGGAAAGTCAGAAATTGTACAGAATATTGACCTGTTTAGTAGCCTTCTTGTTCTAAAACTCCAACAGTCCCTTGGTAAAGCAATCATACAAACATGTATAACAATCTGAAAATTGCTTCCGTACCTCTCTGATTAACAGGATCTTTGGCTACATATGCAACGTAGTCTGTTGTATCCTATAGGAAAGAAGACAACAAATGTATTTGACTTTATGAACAACCCTACCACCAAAGGAAAGCAATTAAGTATAAAGAGATATATTTTCAGCTTTTTAAAGCATGCTTCTTTCCGGGAAAACAACCAGAGGTACTAACAAAGTGGGCTATGGGAAAAATCAGTGACACACGGGTGGCTATCAACACAGTAATTGTCCTGGAACCTTTTTCTTGTAATAAACGCATTAGACCATTTGGCATTCTTTGCATCTTCAACAAACTGTGTATTATATTCCAGACACTGCCCCAGGAGTAATTCCTCATCAGCAGGCAATGCTGCTCTCTTCCACCACTCCCACGGAGCTTGAAGCCTCTCCGGTGTAACGCATGAGGGCTGCGTGCCTGCCAGTCACAGCTTTTAGCTGGGACAGTCCTTAGCAGTATCAGTGCAAGATAAAACACTGCTAATATATTGCAAAGGACAAGTTAAAGTGCTCTCTATGTGTAGCATGAAGATCGAGTTTTGAAGGCATCTTAGAAAAAGTTAATCTTTAAAACACTGCAGAATACAATAGGTATCTGATCTCAGTTGCTGCTGCCCGACTTTAATCTGGCTATGATCAGGTTAAATGACTCTCCATCTCAAGGCTGCTGCTGAGATCAGACAACCTCCATATAATCGGTTGCCTGTTTCAGACTCTCTTTCCAGCCAACACTGAACTAATCCTCACTTTTCCTAGTCAAACTGAAAAGGAAACTGGAATAGAAAAATTATTATTTCAAGTCACACTGCAAAAGCAAAGAGTCACTTGATAATTCAGTGTTATAGTAAAAATGGTGAGGTAATGAATAACATTCTTTTAATTATTAAAGATGCATTTTGTTATTTTGGATCTTTAAGGTGGGATGGGGAAAACGCAATTTGCAGCTTAAAGGCATGACTCTCTTGAGGGAAGATGCAATCAGCTGGCAGGAAACAAGGCCCTCATTTGCAATATGCACAAGAACAATCATTTAATAATTCAGAATGAATGACACAAGAGGCAAGTCTTAGGGCCAGCAGAACTTGTCCTAGATAACTTTTTAAAATCTCCTAAGCTAATATCATTAAAACAAAGCAAGCTAAATATTTCTTATGCATTTAGTGAACTCAATTTCCTTCCTTTTAGTTTTTTCTTAAAGTTCATAAATACTTTAGGATACACTTTTAAAATAAATTACATCTAGAGATCAACTAGACACTAAAGTAACTGGAGCAGTACCTGCTATTTTTATATCTTTGAAATGTTTATGTACATGCATGGATGACTTTGCTTCAAAATAAAGCCAGAACAGGCTTTATTCTTGGGCAGAATATTGCTAGTCCTCAACAGCGCAGAGGAACACTGAATTGCACTTAGACCCTGAACGTGGGGGCAGGTGGAAAGACACATTCTGTGGAAACTATCTCCCATTTTAAAGGTAAAGGGAATTTTAAAAAGTTATCTGAACAAGCCACCAAAACCACCCCTTATGTGAAATGCCACTAGATTTACCGTTACCACTGCTGAGCAAGACCTCCATCTTACATATTCTCCCAGTGAGAAAAGTGTCACCAGCTGCACCACCAAGCCCCTTCCTCACAGCACATCTGTGTGCAAGTGCATCTCTTGGTGGTTCTGCCGCTATTCTCTGACCAAACCCAGCCCTGCGTAGCCTGTGAGATCTGATGGGATCGCTGTTACAAGAACAATGCAGGATAATAGTATCAAAAAAACATGTAAACGAGCCCTGGAGAATTACTCAGCCAACCTGCTGAGCAGAGGTCTGAAAACACATCCCTGAATTTTCCAGACTGGAAATGTTACATAAAGACAAACTAGACAGCCAGCATCTAGGGTTCGGTACATACTTCAGAACCAAGTCAGCATAAAGATATATTTAAATTGTTTAACTATGAAGAAAGCTGGAATTCGGAAATGAAGCATTGGGGTGCTCAGCACAACAGCACGCCAGTGCTTGGAGCTACCTGGAAATCCGCATCAGGAAGGGTCTGCAAAGCCCAAGGACTGTATCGTACAGTGTGGCATATTAGGATAGCACAGGCAACTAAAGGTGAAAATTGAACTTCGACTCCCAAAATGCCTTAAGCTTTAAACAGGATCTTTCTGGATGTGGTACTTCAGCAGCAGGCCCGCGCTGCACCTCCCTTCTGGGCGCAGGACCGACAGCACAGAGCCTGCACACGCGCTCCCTCCCCTCTTCCCAGCCCAGCTCCAGAAAGCTCCGGCTCTCAGGCAGCTTGGGCAGCATCTCTGAGCAGCTGGGCTCCTTACGTCACCCACATGGCTCTCCAGAGAAGATCTGTCAGCCACACAGGGCCAGTTCCCAGCTATTTTCCCTTGCCTGCTCCTAAATCCAAAGAGGCAGATCTGTCATTTTCCAGTCAAAGCTGGATCTGGCGTCCACCCCAGCGTTATCAAGAGCATGACCCAGAGCCTCCTCTTTTCCCTGTTTGATAGCACAAGAGCAGGGAGGCATTTAACAAAATTGAAGGGCAGACAATTAAAAAATGATTAAAAAAAAATACTGTTTTCCTACCACATGGAGTGTGAAATTCAGAATGCTGGCAGGGCTGGGCTTGCCTAGATTCAGAGAATAGGGCATGTTTATGGATGGCAAATGCCCTGCTTATAATCACTGCAATAAAGAGTTTGGGAGAGGACAGAAAACCTCTTGCTTGAAAACATCAATGATCTCATGACTATGATACTAGGAGAAAAAAACCCCACGTATCTGCAGGAAAAAGGTTATGCCACCTCTGTGTCATAGAAGCTGTTTGTTAGACTCAAAAATTCATCTAAAAATTTAGAGATGCCAATGCTGAACACTTTTGTGACAGGTATTGGATTACAGGGAGCACATTTAGTGCTTGTGGGGATAGGAAGGGATGAAGCAAAGTATTTGCAGGTACTTTTATTCTTATAATAATTTCATTATACCTGCAGAAGTGTACCTTATAAATCAATACTTACTGGGTCACCTCCAGAAGCAAATGAGATGGACTGCATGTGATGGTTGGCAATAATCTGAAAAGCATGACAAACTAGTTAAACATGCTTATGTGCCACACACTTAGAAAACAGTAGAGCATATATCTTCATAGAGCAAGCAAGTTCATGACAACCCAATCCATTAATACATGCACGTATCTACCGTGAAGGAGATAAAAACAGGAATATTTTTGAGACTGCCTAATCTTGTCTAGTAATGTCTAGATCCCCGAGTAACCTTCCCTAAAGGGTTTTCATAATGAGTTTGACCACCAACTTCTAACCTGCTCAGTCTGAAGCTAAATAAAACCTTGAAAGGGGAATAACTGGAGACACTGGATGCATTTACAAAGTCTTGAGATATTAATTCATCTTAAAATTATCAACAATTTTATTTAAATGCCTGGTGTATATAACGGTGGTGTTTTTACAAACAGGCCCCATTAATACTCTGGTCATATTCTCTCTCACCACTAGCACCAAACTGTGACCTGGCAGAAATTTCACTAGCCAGATCGAGCATTGGCTTTTCTTGGTTTCAAACACTACCTCATCTCAGGAGACAAACTGTTCTTCATTATAAAATCAAGTGCAATAAATTATGCAGATGCGAACACAGTGAAACATGGCAGCAATGCACGAATAGAACAAATTGGATTTTCCATTTGCAAAGCTCTAGTAATGAAACAGAAAGAATTGCAAGACAGTGCCCTGCAAGCCTGGGCATGCAGTGAACGGGCACATGGGTGTAATTGGAAGATCTGTCCTGCTGGCTTTTAGTCCCGTTACAAACAGAACAGGTTAGAAGGGCCATACGTTAGCTGCCAAGCCCAGAGTTCCACCTGCTGCAGGTAAGCCCTTTGCTGCTGTACCTGAAAGGTCAAGAAACCCGGTGCCATAAACCCGTATCCCTCCTAGCACAGAGGTCCAAGGGACCGGAGACCTCTGTGCTGCAGGCAAACCCCCAAGAGCTGCTTCACACTCAACACAGCATCAGCACCGGTCAGTAATTCCCCACAGCCAGCGAGCCAAAACTACCTCCCTGATGTTCCCCTGCTCCAGCTGGGAGTGAAACCCACTGCTGGCCCCAGGCGAGATCACACTGGGAGATGAAGCCAACAGTTGATGGAGGCATTATGTGGGCAGGACAAAGCTCCTTATCACACCTGCCAAGAAGGAAGCACACCCCAGCTCCAGGGCATGATCCAGGCTCTCAGGAGCACATCTCGATGGAGCCCAGAGACTTTGCATAGTATAACTGATTATGCATATACGTTACCCAGCTGTAGAACAGCTCCGAACACCACCAAAGCCAAGCTCTGACTCATTGTTTATATCAATTTCATTTTTTTCCTAGGACTTCTCAGAAACTCCAGTCAGGACTAGTGCCTTGTTTGTTAGGCACTGTACAGCCAGAGACACACACAGAGAAACAGTCTGCCAAGCGCTTAAGGATCCCTCCCCATGGAAGACACCATCACAAACAAAAAGGACATGTACTACATGTCCAATTCCTCCAAAGTGCTCTCATTTTTAAATTCAGAGGCATCATGTAATTCAGCTTTACCAGGCACCCACAAGAAGACTAAAGGGTACTGCTTTCCCTTTGAAGCGCCCAGCCTTTCCTTCAGAAGCCACAAAAGGAGGAAAATACAGTGGCATAGAGAAAAGGACACTGATTTATATGTATCCTACCTGCTGCGTGTCAACATTAATCAAAGTAAGGCTGCTTGTTGAAATGGTCAGCTTTATATTCACGCCAGAAAACTGAAGGTTACTTTTGCCAAGTACAGAAGACAGAAACTTCACTGGAGGCTTTGAACAAAGAAACAAAAGAAAGAGGCTGTCAGCTGAGTCTGTCAGGGGCAGAAACACATCAAAGTCAAGTAGATTTTTACAATATCTTATTGAGAATTTCAATGGAGCATGGACAATGGCTTGATCAGATGCAAATAGATCTTCTAACAAATATCAGCCTTGAACACAATACTTGTAGGCATGGGTTTTATGTCAATAATGGGAAAAAAGTTTTAAAGCAAAATCCCAGTGAGCTAAATGTTATAGCTGGCTTCGTAATTCAGAATGTGTAGTTTTCTTGCTGAACTCCACCCCGTTTCCTGGGGATAAAGCGTTTCCGAGTAAATCAAGAAAATCTCTCATACATTAATTTTTCAGGAACAAGTTCATTCCTCCCAAGCCCCATAGTTACAGAAGGGAATTGGTAAGTTCTACTGGACACAACCCAACAGCAGCCATGGCTGTTGCCCCTCATTGCATCCCAGTTATTTAATAAGCGATCAGCCCACTAAACACTGCCATTTTAGTTGTGATTTTTTTACATATATCAAATAAGTCAGGTAACCCTCCAGCGAATGAGCTCCTTCTTCCAATCAAAAAAATAGCCTCTGACATTTTACCAGCCAGAACCTAAAACTTGTAAAGCACTAAGCACTGTGAAGGCTGGTAGGAGCAGGAACTCTGGGCAAAGCATTAATCCTGAAGAAAATAAGGCAGGACATTGCCCCAGCCCCAAAGTCAGCAAGCTGAACACCCTGCTGCAAGCGCTTTCAGATTATACAGAGTTCAGATGGATTCATGTGACCTAACTCCAGTGTGAACAGAAGTCTGTTAGGGAATCAGGTATCCAGCTTATCAAAAGCAGATATAGAAAATTAATCATTCAGCTAAAACAGTATTTACCTTCCGCTTTTTTATAGCTCCATTTGTACCTGATACAGCTTCACACAGTCGGCTTATTGCTTCCCTGCAAACAGAAAAATACAGCACAAACTGTTGGATCATCCGTAACAGGGCCTGCAACTCTGCAATTTATTGTTATCATCCCACTTATAAACAAATCTTCTGAAAGGTCTTTCACATTTGTTTTTCTTTCTTCTTTCCTCCCACTGTTAAAAAAAAAATGCAACTACTTAACAGAATACAATGATTCAGCAGCTTGGTTTGGGTTGATTCTTTTTCTTCACAAAACACATCAGTTTCACGTAACAAAAATCTGTCTTTAAAAAAAATCCCCATCAACTAACCACAAGAAACTCAAACAACCTAACGCCTTCAAATCCTTTTCCTTAATACAGCTGATAGATTTCTGGCTTGGCAGGGAAGAGAACCTCCCTGACTTAATCCTTTTTATTTAGAGCAGGAGTGGGGTGCTGAGTGAGCCCAGCTGTGTGCCCTGATTGCCCTTCTGGTGTTTGGGGTTTCTCTTTTTCTTTTTTTTTTTTAAAAAAAAAACGCTGGGGGAGAAGGAGGTGTAATCAGCCTCTCCAGTTCCTTTTTCAGATCTGAGGTCTCAGTTCATATCTTTCCATCTCTGGCAGGTATTTCCCAATCCAGACGTCCTTTCCAGCCACCCACTATTCTCTACAGTTGCCTCTCGGTTAGAGAAGCAGAAGGCTAAGGCATAAAGCACTCGCCATGTTTATGGGTCTATATGAAAGACAGCTAAATCACACACCTAATATACCACAGTGGCGCACTGCGTCTATTTTCCGCACTTGAACAAAGAGAATCCTGATACATGCTCAGGCAGGTGACGGGTTTGGACACACAGTGGAGCACTCGACTGCCCTGGCTGAGGTTAGCCCACCAGCATGAAAAAACCCTTTTGCTGGCAGTCACAGGCTTTCCCTGACCGATACTTACTGCGTTAAAGTCAACAGAAAAACGGTGACTTACTGGGCTGGGATGTGCTTAGCACATTTCCTTAACCTTGCCTGGACACCCTGGTGTGAGCCGCAGCCCCTGACCTCTGCTACTGCCCTGGCCCCCCACCACGGGGCTGCTGGGTGAGCTGTGCTGCCGCCCCCCCCATCCCCTTCCAGTTCCCATGCTGGATGACTTCATTTTGAGGCTGTAGCCTCAGCCATTCTCTCATGGCTGAACCCAGACTTGGGCTTTCAACAGTTGCGATTTTGATTTGTTCTTAAGGGGAAGGGAATTAGTTTGTTTAATTATTTGTTTATATTATTAGATTATTATCCAAAGAGCTAATTAGGAAATGAGCTAGTTAGGAAAGTCTGTCTGTTTTCAGATCCTGGTACGTGTGTGGGAGAAACATGTCACTGGGCTTCATCTCCGATAAAGTTTTGGTTCAGAAGGGCTGAAAAATATCAGGCGACCACACAATGGCGAGAGGCTTCAGCCAGATATGCCCCATGAAGCAGAGGTGCCCCACTGAGAACTGTGGTCCCCCAGGACCCCGCGCCGTGCCTGGGGAGCAGATCAGACCACAAGTAAAGCCAGCACAGTGCTGCTGAACCGCAGCTGCCCCCTGCTCGGTGTCCCACCGACACCGCTACGCTGAGGGGCTACATGCTTAAAGCACGGAAGATCAGCAATGCTACATCAGGTCATCCTGTCAGAGAACATCCTGAGGAACTTAACCTGCAGACTGTCAAATGAACGGAGACACCTCACCCATGGCAAAATAATAAAAATGTCATTAATATGTTCTGAGTGAAAACAGCAGGGAAGAAGAGAAGCCTGATGGTGGGCTATAGAGGATGGGTCAGAAACGCAAGCCTTTTAAACACTGCCCTTCTTCAGCCTTTTAAAGCAAAGCACTTCCCCCTGCACAGCTGAAAATATGCTTCTGAAGCAAATTCCTGATATCCTTCTTGTTTAGTTCCTGTTTTATTTAGCTGTTACCAGTAGAAAGGCCAAAACTAAATAAATTAATAAATGAATGAATGAATGAACGGATGAATAAATAAATACAAAAGGCATCCTGCAGGATGATCTTGCAGATTCCAATAATCAGCTTGGAAAACGAGAGCTCATCTTCTCATTCAATATTAAAGGAAATTAATATCAGAGCCAAGACATTAGGGCTACTAGGAGCCTTCATGTCTAGCTCTACCTAGAAAGAAAACCAGACACAGAACAAATTGGAAAAAACAGGGAAGTCCTCTATTTTAGTGACAAATGAGTTCTCGCACACTTCAGGCAGCCCATATGGAATAAGAAGTTGTAGGCAAAGTTGCCAGCAACAGATCCCATCCATTCTTGTATAAGCCAGTGTGATGACTGCCCACTTCACAATGCCCTGAAGCCCTTGTCCAGCAAACAGGAACCAAAAGTTAGGCAAATAATTTCTACTTAATAGTTTCTACTACCCCTCTTTGATAGGGGAAATCATCTTCTCACAGGCATTTCTTGCTGTATACCTCTGGGCGATTTTCCATGCAATCTAACAAACCTTCTCAAATACTATTTTAAAGGGGTGAAAAGCAGCAGTTTAGTAACACCTCACTGCTACAGCTGAACACTTTGAACCCTCAGTCATTTCCAGGGGGCAGGTAGACCCAAACTACAAACTGCACCATATATTAGGAAGAATAGAAACTCTGGATACGTCCACAGTAAACTGAAATATGATTTACTGTATCCGTGCTTTCTTCCTGGAAATCCACTATTAATTCATTCTTACAGCTGTTCATTTTCAAACAGCTGCTCAGGCAAGTCTCTGCTTTTAGATCTGCCAGATGGCATGTACCTGTGCATAGCCTGTGTCATTAATTGCCTGGTTCCTGGATGAATGTGCAGCTTTATGGGTTCTAGCATTTGCTTGTCCATTTGATATCTTCCAAATCTGAGGCAGAAGCAGAAAAATGTGGCCTTGTTATTCCAGTCATGTGGCTGCTTTTTCTTTCTCTCCTCCCTGTCATTCATCCAAAGCAAACACTTTGGTTTGGGTTTGGGGTTTTTTTGTTTTCTTTTAAATCACCCTGAATGAGATGACTCCATTTGCGTACTCTGCAACAGCTCTTCTCAACCCTGGGAGCCACAGAATGAAATCCGGAGAGCTGTGAGGAATTTAAATTCCTGTAGTTTAAGGCAAATAAAATCTTGCTCCTCGACTCCTCAGGCATCTTTTGCCATGTGAAGCAGAGTCACTGCCTGTCAGTCCTGCAGTGCCCACACGATTACATAAACTGGTCATTGTTTCATTGACACAGTTTTCACTTTCTGTAGTGAATGGAAGAGATTTGGGTCAGCTCTTTTTATCATCCTGAAAAATATTACTCTGAAGCCCTTTGGTCCCCTGGACTGTCACCAGCAGCAGACCATCCACTGGGGGGGGAGTTTCCCCCAAGTTACTCTCCTGGGCACTATTCAGCAAGGATCAAGGCTGGCACAGTTCCCAGGGGGCACCTCTGTGGGATCCAGGAGGTGGGACAGGGGAGCAGGAGGGATCTCTCTGACTGGGACACCGATACTCCTGAGCACACAACTCCCCACCTCCTGGGCTAAGGGATACTGAAGCAGGACAGTGCCACAGCCCCCCAAAAATCTGGTGCAGCCTCCTAGTCCCCCAGGGCACCGCTCCCTGTGCCCGCTGGGTTAGCAGCCAGCCACTCGGCAAGGGCTCAGCAAGCACTGGGGCGGGAGGGAGTGACAAGGACGGCCCCATTTTTGGCATCCATGAGCCTTTCGATCAGCTCAGCTGTACAGTCCACAGGTTTTCCCTGAGTCTGCACCTCTGGAGCAAAACCCACAGCAGATGCTCCTCCCCGAGCATGCACATGCAGGAGAGCAACACCCTGGCAGTAACAGTGAGCGCTTTGTTTATTGTTCCCCCAAATGAGAGTAAAAGATGAGAGATGGGCTGATGTAAGCAAGTAAGCATGCTGTTGGAGATTGGCTTTTAAGCATCTAGGGCTCTGCCTACGCTATCTAACAGAAAGGGATTGTGTGGCTCGACAAAGTTGAAATTAATCTTCTGAACAAAGTCAGCCTTCTTCCAGCAGCCCTTGCCAGCAGCACGTTTCAGACGCCCTTCACCGCCTGACCACTTTCAAGTTTGCAAGTTAATGCCCCCATCTGAGATACAGAATCCCTTTTTCCAGCAGTGCAATGACTAATAATAAGCTTGATTTAACAGAAGTGGGAGACACATGATACGAAAAGAGCTGAAGGGCTGGCGAAGGGAAGTGCATGTAAGGGTCCAGCAAAGGCAGGAGGGCGACAGCCCAAACATACCTGGTACCAAGGACAAGAAGCACAGCATGTTTATGGGCGGCCATTCAGAAAAATACAAAGTCTGTCAAGCAGAGGAACCTGCCACCCTTATTATTATTTCTCAGTGTTACTCTTGTCATCTACATGGAGTCTGGGATCACAGATTTCTGCAAAATAGGAGGGATGTCCTAAGAGCAGGTGACTTGGGTCACAGGCGGGCAACGGCAGCAGGCTGGAAAAGAAAACTGCCGCGGCAAAATCTCCTCTGTCAACCTCCTCGCCGTACAGCCACCAAGGGCCAAAGGGACAGAGCACCTGGGTGCCTGGCCCTTCCTTCCCTTGCTGTGCTGCGTCACTGGGCCTGACAGCCATACGGCAGCTCTGCACCCCCACCGCACTCGCAGCGCTGGAGAGGCCACCGCCTGCCTTCCCCAGCCCTGTGCCTGGTACGCTACTGAAAATGCAAGTCCAGCAAGAAACTTGAAAATAAATCCTCCATGCTCATGTCTTCTGGCTCCTCACTGCACTTTGGCAAACACGAGTCTGTTGATCTTTCCAACGTTCACGTGAGGTAGGTAAATAATATCTTTAAAGATCAGGAGACTAAGAATGCACACACACATAAAGCAAGGCGGGGAGCAGACACAATTAGCAACCCTTTCTACATCACTTTAAAACAGAAGATGCCTCTTTGTTTAGTGAAATGGCATCGGAGTAAAAACATTTTTCTACCCTCAGTACAAAGAACAGAGATGATTAAAATGGGATCATTTCCAATAACTCCTTGGTTGGTGCATTGTGCATGCTGTCTATAAACTTACTCCCCCGGGAGAACAATAGGGGAATGATCAATGTTATCTTCGCTCCAGTCAGCTTGTAATCGATCGAACTTTAAAGTTTGCATGCATGAGCTCAGCACTTCAGCATTCAGTTTGCAAACAGTTTAAGTTTTGAATTTCTCATGCACAAAAGAGCCCGTTAAGGTCAATGGTGGCATTTTTTTTAGGTGATGGAAAGATTTCCATTGTTAAGTTTTCACATAGCTCCAGTTAACAAAACCTTACTATTCGGGCCAAATTTAAGTTGGCAAGCTCTCATCACACAGTAATTCAGATTCATTATTTTCCAGACAAACCATCCAAAGCCCTGTTTTGTAGGCGCAGCAGCATACATATTCGGTGTCTTGCAAACGGGAGATAACCTCGCTCTTTGGCCGAGGCTGTTCAAGAATTCAGTGGCTCGGTCTGAATGGGCTGGGCTGACTGCCGTGGGCTAAGTGTACTACACGGCTCTTTTTGATGAGTAAATGACTAGGCTGAGGGGTGTATATTTGCATCTCAGGCACTTCTTCATATACACATGCAGGAACTGGGTGACTGCGTGCTTATGCTGATTGTAAATGTCAACAATCACTGCTGATTTTGAATATAAAACAAATGGGGCAGCTTTCAAGTGCAGTATATAAGCACTTAAGAACTCAAGTTTTCCAGTTTCTTCCTTTTAGCTTATAAGCCTGGGAGCCAATAGGTAGAAATGTTAACACTTATCTCTTCATGTTCCTTTCCTTTCTACAGGATTTCTTTGATATGAACACTTGAGGAAGCAAAAGAGCATCTGTAAATCATCTGCCAGCAGGAAGGAAGAGTTGGGCAGGCGCAGGAAGCCTCAACCACACTCATCAGCGTGAACCATGCCAGAAAAATAGCTGAGGGGAGGAGGGAATGTGCCAAATGTGCCTAAGGCCAGGCCAAAATGCTCTGCACCCACCCCAGCCCTCCAAAAAGCCTTTGGAGGTGCTGGGATGCCAGGTGGCTGCGGGGCTGCCTGGCAGAGCACTAGTCCTGGCTGCTGGACCCTGAGTACATCCCAGCAGCACATGGTGCTCTGAGCTGGGAACAGGGTGCTTATTTTGAAAACTCAAACACTCCTGCACTGACTGACTCACAAGAACAAAGATAAAAATAAACTGGGCTTTTCTGTTCCTGACACGACATTTCGGCAACGCCACAGGTGCATATATCAATGAAATACACCCAGCAACTAGCAACAATCTACAACAGAAGTTGCAAACTTCTCAAATGGCCACAAAATATTTAATGTTTAAACCACATTCAGTTGTATTTGAGAGCAAAACACTCATCTTTTTCTGATTTGCAGCCTGGAACCGTAGGCCTGCAGGCCAGTTGGAAATGGCTGTATTTCAACATGTTCTCCTCGTGACTCCACTTCCAGCAGAGCAGAGCCTGGCCTTGGTGCAGATGGGGTCAAGCAGTGTCACACCTCTGATGAAAATTCACTAGATGACCTTGCTGGATTGAGAGACTGACCGATAGCACAGGTGTGAAGTGGCGTGGCCAAGGGGCCTGCAAGCATCCATCGCCGCCTTGGTCCCCAGCAGCCGCGGCAGCACCAGCAGATATACCCTGTGACCTGGGTGACTGCGCAGGCAGCACCCTGCGTGCACAGCCCGGCTGCTGCCGGCACCCAGCTAGCTGGGGATGTTTGTACTGTGCTACGACTGCAGGGGGAGGCTCTCTGCATCCAGAACAAGAACCAGGAGTGAAATTAGGTCTGTGGCTGAAACAATTCATTTTCCAATGCAAATAGCCTATTGTGATGATCAAATAATTCAAGTCATCGCTTGGGAAAAAAGAACAAAACAAAACAAAACACACAAACTGCTATTCAAAACTGTCTCAGAGCTTGGCACGCACTGTTGGCTTTATACAGAAATTATCACATGGGCTTTTCATTCTTGGGCTGAATTTCAGTTAGACACCACCTACCTGGTGACTTGTGTTCGTGTGCCAAAGTCCAGGGATCTCATTGACTGCAGCACTTCAATACAGCCCATGTACTAGGGAAAACAGAGAGAGAGAGAGAAAGGAGGACTTTAATACCTAGCACAGAGGTAAGAGGAGGCTCACAGAAGGAAACAAATATGATTTCAGTCCACCAAGTATTATGCAGAACCCCAGTCTAACTGGAAAATCAAATCAGCCACCCTGAACCTGCTTCCTAAATAGATCTTATTTTACTGAAAAGTGTAGAGAGAACAATAAAGATACCAGTGGCTTCAACAGCATAGCACAAAAAAAGGTAAAGCACTCTGGGGACACAAAATCCAATCATTCCTTTTTTCCAGTTCTGCTTATCCTCACAGATTAGCCCGTGGCACTGAGATGAGAGGAATACATGAACATTGGAGAGAAATTCCCCGGGAGCAGAGGGGCTCTGGAAGCCCCACGGGACTGATGCACTGAAAGACCCCATGCAGAAGAGCTGCATGTCCCTTCAGAGCAGCGGCAGGTATTACCACACGTGAGGAAAACCACTGGCTCCATGCTGCTGCACATCTGATGACAAATAACCTCTGCAGAAGATGAAAGAGGTAGAGTTGCAATCCCAGCTCATAGCAACAGCTCTTAAGAGCCCGCACTATACACTGACCTGCTTTACATTAGAGGCTGACTCCCACACTTCTGCTGTATGGGGCTGAGCTGGGGGCTTTTCCTATACTCAGTTGGGATTTGCATAAGATTAATTTTCAGAAACATCAAGAATGCGATGGCATGTCAGCCCATAGACCCCTTTGATGTTACATACAAACCTATGAAACCTTTTCATCTCAATGAAGCGTGCTCGGCTAAGTCTATCCACTTCTCCCAAAACATATCTTACTAATTCCTTCAGCTTTTCTGTTGATATCCATCTCTCTGCTGTTGAAGCACTCTGACATCTCCATTTCACAAGGCTGGCATAGGTCTGGGTTTCTCAGTTTGCGCCTCCTCTTCCACAACTAATTCTCCCAGAGGTAAAAGGGGGTTTGGGAGCATCCTGCAGTGCTCATACAGTGCCTGAGGGCTGCAGCGACAACCTGCCTGGGCAGTCCTCTCCTGCAGAAAGTCAAAGCCTCTGGGATACAGCAGACAACCGGGAAATCCCAGGCAGGGACATGCATGCTCTGTCCTCTTGTTCTGAAAGAACGGCGGAAGCACTCTCTGTCCAGAGAAAGGGACAGTATTTACCTCCTCTGCCTCACTTTGCCTGTGAATTGATTTTTCTGCTGGGTCATTCAGAGGCAGTTGGATTGAGGTATCTGTTTCAGCTTTGGAGACTTTCAGAAATTAATGTGTGTGTTAAAAAGAGAACATTATACGCGCAGTCAAGCAGGGATTCCACAATTGTATTATCCCTATTTTGGTTTCTTTCCAGATAGCAATGTAACCCCTGGGAGAACTCCAGAATTAGGTCAGAGACCTGGAAAGACATCAATAAGAATCTGAAGGGTTAGCAGAACTGCTTCCCTAATGAACATTTAATGACTTGGAGAGCTATCTTACTTGTTAAAGACATTCCTGCTTAATGAGAACAAAGCAAACGTGGAAAATACGTCTAGAGCCTCAGCTTGTAGCTCAGTGGTGACCTCTGATCCTATAGTATAAGGTCAAGCATCCTGTGAGCTGGTGGCTGCTCCTCTATCCTTGAAAAAAGAAAGATTTAGAGGAGCAGGTGAGTCATATGTTGATAAGTGAGTCCCCATTGCATCCTGAACAGATGCGTGGGAAGCTACTCTAAGCAAAGATGAAAAATCAATATTAGGTTTTTGCATAAGTGACCCTAAGTGAAGCTGAACTTATCAATGATTCACAAAAGACTTTTTTTTTTTTTTCTCTTTAAAAGCCTGAGTAGGGAAGTGCATTAACATGGCACCTCACTGCATCTCTCATTTATTTTAGCTGCCGTTGGTTATCTAAACCAGCATAGCTAGTAATGGCTGAACCTTCACATCTCAGTAGGAGGGTACAGAGAACCAGCAGAACCTTGGGCAGGAGGACACCGCTGGAATGGGACAGAGGGAGTCAGGGTCACAGAGCTGGGGAGAAGCCCATGGAGCACATAAAAGGACAACGGGATACCAGAAGCCTATTCCAAAAAACAAAAGACACTCTCCAAGGAAGAAAAAACAATTAACAAATAAACAAGGAGAAGATTAACTCCTCCATAGCTGAGTCCAAGAAGCAGCATGACTGGTGTGTGAGAGAAAGGGGAAGGCAGGAGAGAAGGGCAATGCCTGTCTCAGAGACCTCTCCTGCGCCCAGACTCCAGTGCAGGTGGTGCCCCTGCTCCCCAGCCTGTATACCCCAAGCAGCAGCTCCCACAGAAAGCTAGTGGGCTTGTCCAGGGATGCAGGGCCGAGGCCAGCTCCCACCTTCCTGCTGCAGGGAGGGTTAAGCTAAAGCATCGGCAGGGCAGCAGCCACGCGTGCCCACCTGCAATGCCCCAGCAGAGGAAGCCACACAGCACACAGCCCTGCCCCAGCCCAGGCTCTCCACCGGCTGTTTTCGTAACGTGACAACAGCAATATTGAGGGCGCAAAGGTAGTGTCCAAGGAAGGGGGGTTCATCTTCCGAAGCCCCACAAAGAGGAGCACGGCTCAGCTTCACTGAGCTTCTAGGGGAAGCTGGGGGGAAGCTGGACACAGGCACAAGGGTGCTGTAACCAGCCTCGGGCCACAAGTATAGATACAACTGCAGAATCCAGCTACCTATAGAAAAATATAATGCCAACACTGAAACAAGCCCAGTGCTAAAGACCTGACATTGCCACTGAAAGTGGATGCTGAGCCCACTGATCTGTCAGCAGCACGATGGAGAACTCTTGCCAGGGTGAGCAACAGCTCTCAGAAGGGAGAGACTCACTGGCCCCTGCTGGAAAGGGAACGGCTCCTCTAAGGACGTGCACAAGGCTGTCCCCTGTCTCCCTGCAAAGGGCTGGGGAGAGTGTTGGCACTGGGGGCTGCTTCGACTCTCGGTGTTTGAATCTGGAGGGTGATCTGGGGCTGGCTGCTGTCTCCCCATGCCGCCAGGGATGCTGAGCCCACTGATCTGTCAGCAGCAGGATGGAGAACTCCTGCCAGGGTGAGCAACAGCTCTCAGGACAGAAAGGAGGAGAGGTGGGGAGGTAGGGGGAGAGAAGGGCAGTTACTGACCATGCACATCTTTTCACATCTATTTACAAGAGATGATGGAGAGTGACTGCAAACAGGATGAGGGACCGTGTAGGAGGAGACGTGCAGGCACTAGGAAGGGCCCATGTGAATAAGCTTTTCAGGCACCCTCTAATCCAGACCCATTTCATTCCCTGCCATAACACAGTTGCTCCAGCTCCAGCTTGAATGACAGCCAGTGATTCACCCGCAGGAATCATAGAATCATTGAATTGTTTAGGTTGGAAAAGACCTTTAAGATCATCAAGTCCAACCATTTAACCCAACACTGCCAAGCCCACCACTAAAACATGTCCCTGAGCACTGCATCTATGCGTCTTCTAAATACCTGCAGGGACGGTGACTCCACCTCACCCCTGGGCAGCCTGTGCCAGTGCCTGACCACCCTTCCAGCGAAGACATTTTTCCTAATCTCCAATCTAAGCCTCCCCTGGTGCAACTTGAGGCCGGTTCCTCTTGTCCTGTCACTTGTGACCTGGGGGAAGAGACCGACCCCCCTTGCTGCAGCCCCTTGCAGCAGCTGTGGGGAGCGATGAGGTCCCCCCTGAGCCCCCTCCTCTCCAGGCTGAACCCCCCCAGCCCCCCAGCTGCTCCCCGTGGTTCTTGTGCCCCAGCCCCTTCCCCAGCCCCTGCCCGGCTCTGGACACGCTGCAGCCCCTCAGTGTCCCCCCTGCAGTGAGGGCCCAGCGCTGACCCCAGGATTCGAGGGGCGGCCGCACCAGTGCCCAGCGCAGGGGGACGGTCACTGCCCCGGCCCCGCTGGCCACGCTGTGTCTGACACAAGCCGGGCGCTGCTGGCCTCCTTGGCCACCCGGGCCCCCGGGGGGCTCATGCCCAGCCGGCCCAGGCAGCCCCCCAGGCCCTTTTGTACCCTGGATGTGACCCCGTCCCGCCGCTCCCTGGGCCTGGCGGCGTTTTACCCCGGGCAGAGCCCCCGGCCCGGCCAGGAGCAGCCGGGCTCTCCGGGAGAGGCTGTGGGAGACGCTGCCGGAGGCTTTGCCGAGGCCCAGGCAGACGCCACCCACAGCCTTTCCCTCAGCCCCCAGCGGGTCACCCCGTCACAGAGGAGGTCAGACCCATCAGGCAGGACCTGCTTTCCATAACCCCGCGCTGGCTGGGCCCGATCCCCGGCTGTCCCGCATGTGCTGGGTGATGGCGCTCGGGGTGACCTGCTCCACGGCCTCCCCTGGCACCAGGTCAGGCTGGCAGGGCTGTAGTTCCCTGGATCCTCCTTCCTGCCCTGCCTGTGGATGGGCACCATTTTTGCCACCCTCCAGCCAGCTGGGGCCTCCCCGCTCAGCCAGGGCTCCTGATCCGTGATGGAGAGTGGCTGGGTGCTCCAGCCCCCTCCAGATGATCTCCTCTGCCAGATCCCACCCAGCCCCACAGATTGGTGCGTGTCTGAATGGTGTAGCAGGTCACTGACCGTTTCCCCTTGGCACTACTTTAACAAAGTGCTTTTGAAGTGAGGGGAAATTTCTAAGCTGCCCCCCACCCTTGTTCCTTGCAGACAAGGGCTGCCCGGGCTGGGTGCTGCCCCACATCAGGGCACAGCTCTCTGCCATGCAGCATAGGTGGCTGCAGAGCAGCAGGAAAGTTTTGCTTTAATTTGCTTGAATAATTCACCTCTAGCTTGCAAGGGACCCAGTGAGAAGGGAGACTGGGCAGAAGAGAGCAGCAGCCACCGGCACGTGGCAGGACGACTGCACTGGAGTTGCAAGGACACAAGCCTCTGCCTTTTACACTAAGGAAAAATAATTTGCACTAAGGAAAAATTAGTTTTGCCTGTAAAGGCAGCGGTGCTGCTCTCCCTGTGCTGGCTGCCAGCCTTGGGAACATGCTCTCACGTGTTGCAACACCTGATTTTAGATCCCCCGGCTTCTGCCCTGGCAGGAAGGTGAAGCACTGGCCTTCCTCCATGGACAGCGCCAGGAGCCAGGAAGGGGCGTGGGGAAGGAGCAATACACAGATCACTGTAGTTTTGATGGAGTTTTCTCAGCCCTTCCTTAGACACTGCCTGTGGTGGCTTTGGAGTCGAAAAGCCACTGTGTCCACTGGAAAGCAGAGACCACGGCAGCTATCCTGGCAGCAGCGCTGCGCTCCTGTCCGCTCGCAGGCTGCACCATGCTGCTGAGCAGCCGGTTGGCTTGGCAGCTCATCCTGCAACACGCAGCAGCCTTTTACCGGGCTGGGGTCTGTGCTATGTAACACCACTAGCAGCCACCAGTCAGGCTGCTAATGAAGAGCTTTGGCCCATGTTTGCACCTTGCAGGAGATTCAATCAGCTCATTCCTCAGCTTGAACTGTGCTGGCTTCCTCCAGCAAACACCAACCCCTTCCAGAGCTGAAAGCAAAGCCGGCAGAGCTTGTCCCCCATCCCCAGGGGCAGTGGAGAGGCAAAAGCAGCCCATGGCAGCAGCCATGCACCGCTGCAGGCGTGGGTACCCCTGGGGCACCTGCGAGAGAGCAACAAACCGAGGCCAAACGGGCTGAAAAACAGACGGGACACTTTCAAGGAAGAAAAAAGCCCATTACAATAAAGCCCAGCAGTGGTTCATCAGGGCTGGCCTAAATCTCCTCATGTGCTTGTTCTGCTCTCAACTTCCTCCCCGTAGCAGCAGCGGTGCAGAACGATGGGCTTGGTCTGCCCCACTCCTCCTGCCCACACACATGGCCTCTTCCCTAAGGGGCAGCGAGCCATGGCTTCTTGTGACGGAGAACAGCTTCTGATAAACAGAAATCTTTGTGGGAAAGTCTGGCCCTTTCCTTCACAGGTTTTCCATTTTAAAATACATTTTGAGAAAAAGCCAGGGAAAAGTTTGTAAATAGACCGACACACATTTTTCTTTCCTTTTTAGTTTTGTGCTGGAGACCCACTTTCTTCAGCACTCAGAAAGTGCTGGTACTCAGCGCTCAGGTACTCAGGCCAGGGCTCCAACAGAACTGGTTCAAAACTGCCCTGTCCCTGTGCTCCCGGCTGTGACAAAGCAAACAGCCTGAAAACATGTGAGTCTTTTAAGAAGCAATCACCCAGAGAAGCGCGTGGGCCTTGGAGGCAGTGCCGGCTGCGGAGGGGAGCTGCCACGTGGGACAAGGCGAGCACCCATAGGTGCTGCGGGGCTGCCACACACCCCGTCCCCCTACGCCCGGTGGAGCAAGTGCCACCCCAGCACCCTACAGTCCTGAGCCCCCGGCTTATGTCTCACAGCTATGGCTCTGAAGCCATGAATCACCAGAGCCCATCTCCTTCCTGCAAGAGCCCCAGCTCTACGTACACGTGTAGTTAGTTATTTATGACAAGTGATGCAGAGCAGCAGTGCGGTGTCAGGGTGCTGTATGCCGGGGAGGTGGCTGCAGCTGAAATACCGCAATTATTTCCCTGCCCTGAGCACAGAAGAGGGGCTGGTGGCTCCTTGGGACTGTGAAAGGGCTGCCCTGAATGCCCTCTTCCCACACAGAGGCAGGGAGCAGCTGCTCCAGGCTGACCTGTTGCAGCCTCTATGGACAACAGCAGGACTGCGCAGGGGGCAGCTGCCCACATGCACTCTTTCAGGGCGTACTTAATGGCATATTGAACTCCTGTGTTAGAAGCAGTCTGGCCTCTTTTACTCTAGAGATAAGCAACTGATTTTATATATATATGTTGGCATGTATCTATAGATATATGCCATCAAACTCCTAGCAGAGGATCAACCTGTTTATTCGTAAAATTCCTTGAAGACCAAGGATGCTGCAAACAACCTGTACCATATTATTTCATTACAACATCATTATACTTTAAAATATCTGGCAATAGCATTTCCCTTCCATATTTTAGTAAAATAGCACATTTTTAAACCAATCTGAACACCATTTCTCAAAGACTTTGCATTATTGATTTAAGCCCTGCCACAGACCCTTACTCCCTGTAACACCATCCCGTTGATTCTCCCTGGTCTCAGAGGGGCCACTGGTGCAGGGGAGTGCCGAAAACCGAGTCTTGCCCTCCCGCTCAGAAGCAGCCATGCCCCTGGCACTCCCCACTGAGCAAGAGGAAGGACAGCAAGTGTCTCCTGGAATATTCCTCAGGCTCATCACAGCCGTAACGAACACCAGCAGGAGACCAGAGTGCCGTGGCTGCTATGGGCACCATTTAGAGACAAGCTCAGCTCCAGATGGGTGGCACTGTGGCAAGGCACAAAATGGGTAGAATGTGAACAAGGACAAGGTAAAGATCCATCTTCTAATTCCTACAGCGAACTGCATACAAAGTATGTTTTAAAACGTAACAGTGTGGGTATCAGAGCTGTCCGGGCTCCTGTTAAAATATTATATTTGGGCTTTTTGTTATTTGCATAAGCATCTCGGGGGAATAGGTGTTTTATGGGTCTCGGCTTCCTCACCAGAGCCCGGGTGACATATAGCCATGACACAAGTGTCCTGTTACCACTAGTCACATGCAGCCACAGCTACCTCCCAGGGAGACACAATGAGCCCAGCATCGCATCGTCTTAAACCAACCCCAGAAAGGCAATTTCTGCCTCACTCCACTCCATAGGAGACAGCGTCTGTCCAAAGACATTTCATTACCTCACCATATTATTGCCTTTCTAAAATAACTGGATTTTCTCCACATAAGTGCAAAATCCTCTTGACTCCAATTAAGTTTTTAAGGCCAAAGACCTCCAGCAGCAGACCCCATAATGCAGACCCAACCCTTCTCCTAAAACGGTCTCTACAGAGATCCCAAGGATCCCATTCCCTACCCAACAGGGCAGAAGAAGCTGCATGGGGCAGCGGGTGCCTCCAAACACCAAAGGAGGGAAAGCGAGGGCGAGGGGGTGAGGATTGGGAAGACTGGGTAAGGTTTGGGAGCAGCTCCCACAGCTGCCTGGCCCCTCAGCCTCTCAGCCCCACTTTGCCTCCAGGTGAGACCACCCCTCCGCACCGCACTCCTGCCATGCTGCAGCCCTGCGCCCCTGGCCGCATCCCAGCCCATCTGAGGCTTCACCCCCAGCTCCCAGGGAAGCCTTGTGGTCCCTGGGGAAATGAGCACCTTGCCTGTGCTCTGGTGCTGAAGCCCCAAAACCTCCAGGCTGCTTATTTACTGACCTGCTTGTTATTGAAGGAGCTGGCTGAAAAAACACCAAGAGTTTGGCCAGGACACGTCAGTAATGCTCTTGCAGCTCCTCTGGGGCTGGCTCCTGCAGGGAGCAACAGCAGTCGGAAGGTGCAGGAAAAATGCAGGGAAACAACATTTCCCTGTTGCAAAGGCTCCCACAAGTGATCCCCATTCATTCCCCATGAAATGGGGTGACTTCCAGAAAGTCTCCAGCAGAGAACCACGCTGTAAATACAACCTGGGAAGCAGCAGAAGAGGACAAGCCCTTCACACGACTTTCCTGTCAAGTCCTTCTCTTTTTTTGCTTTTTTTTCTGCCTTTCTTGCTCATGTGCTCCCCAGCAGACGACACCTCAGTGCCTCTGCTCTCAGCCCTGGGCCACAACAGAAACCCGGGAAATTCCGCCTGCGCTTCATCTTCTCCTGCCCATGTCAGAAACCAAGTACTTTAAGTGTGCTTCAGGCATCAGCATGTCAGCATCTGAATCTCTATAGGTACCTCAAAGCCTTCATCACGAGTTCCACTGCATTGGGCACTGCTCAAACCGCAGCACACAAGGCAGATCCTGCGCGGCAGGTGCTGGGCAACACGATGCCATCCACCAGCGCAGGCCCAGCAGCAGGCTGGCCAAAAGCGTAGCACCTGGAGCTGCAGTGGCCCTTGCACTGTCACTGTTAAGTCACACTCTGCACGCTCAGCCATCTATTTTAGCAGCTTGCTGCTGTCAAAACCTCAACTGCTCACTTTAGCATGAGAATTTAAAGGCAAGTAAACAAAAGGGCACGTATCAGCATGATGAAACAGGGCATCCCCTGCCTCTACCTGCTGCACCCCAGGTGAATGCCCTGGGGGCTCCTGCGGCTCCACTCACATCGGCTGCTGCAGTGCTGGGGTACCATCACCTTTCAGCCAACGTCCCATCAATCCAGCTGTGCTACCACTGCTGGATGCCAGGTGGGCATCTCATTCCTGCCTGGGGAAAGGTGAACATGGCTATTTCCCCATGTTGCTTTTCTACCCTCTGACTTGCCCACCCTTCCTGCTGCATTTGCAAAGGGACTGATTGATTTATCTTGGCCTTGCACCTTCCTTTAGACTTTCCTGCTTGTGAAACACCACGTTGGGAGACACAAATTTTGCACAGCTTTTTTACTCTCACATTTCGATACCTCCTGCACACCAAACTGAGAGCTTACAAACACACGCGTGCACCCTCAGCACCCTTGCCTGCAGCCCACCAGAAGGATCAGATGCTGGTTAAGAAACCCTTGTACAGCTTGCTCCTGCAGTCCCCCTCGCATGTCAGGGACAGGCATGACGGCTGCGAGAGCTACAGGAGCCCCTGGCCAGCCCAGCCATTACAGGAGTATTTCTGAAGCAGGTTTAGCCCATTTTCTCTGCCATTCCCCTGTGGTCTGCACTGGCTCCCTCCATGCAAGCAGCAGGCAGTTTTTTCCCAGGAGTGCTTTTGACAGATGAAGCGTAAGCACTTAAATGTGCAGGGTCAGAGGTTCAGAGCGTAAAGAAGGAAGCAAACAGCTAGCAAATGACAGGGTCTGGCCACAGAGATGTAAAGTCCAGAGAGGAAAAGAAAATTAGGAAACTCCCAGGTGTGGCAGGGGTGGAGGGAGTGAAAGCACCGAGGCCAGGAGGCATGGTCCCCTCTCCGCCACTGACTGTTAATTAGAAGACGATACCCACCAACCCCAGTCCACAACATGAAAAATACCCAGGAAGGCTATTTCAGGGTGTCTTCTGAAGAAATAGGCAGGGTTTACTGTATGTCATAGTTACCAAGAAAATCCGACACAGTCCTGTAACATCGAAGGAAGAGGGTGGAATTTGCATCCTGCCCGGTCACCTCCCAGGGCAGGAGGCACAGAGGAGAGGTTCTCCAGGCAGCAGCAGCGGTCCCAGCACCTCTCACACACCCTCCGTGACAAATATGTCAGCAGCACGGGCCAGCATGCACCTAGTCCCTGGGAGCTGCTCCGCGAGGGTTGGGAAGCCCTCTCCATGGGCCTCCTTCTGCCTCCAACACACATTTCAAGCCAAAGCAACCCCTGTTTGAACTGCAGATCAGCTGCACTCCTCAGAGAGTCTAGAGGCAGTCTTTGGGAAAGAGATGTTGTGTTACCTCTGGGAGTGGCTGTGGTCCTTTTAACTCCCTCCATTCGCCACCACAGCCCTACGTATGTCAGGAGACAAGAAATGTACGGGAGAAGTCAGTGGTTTGGGGCACCGACTCTATGAGTGGGAGCATGTAGGTCACCCTGCAGCCACCTGAGCAGTTTGCTTTGTCAGAGAATGGGAACCCTGTGAGAAGTACTCACCCGCACGCCGTAGGTTGCTGCCGGCTCCCCCACGCTTTCACCGCTCTGCGTGAGGCTCCTGTCCTGCCTGCCCGCAGAAGTGGCCCCCTCGGCTCCCCGCACGACGCAGTCCCCTGCCGGCTTTGGGGTTAGGGCCAGCTTGTCCAGGTCCGGCTGTGGGTAAGAGGCCGACAGGCAGCTGATCTCAGGCGAGGTTGGGCTGCTCGGGATGGTAACGCACTCCGTGAGTTTAACTCGTGGCACCTCTTTCGTTCCCAGACAGAAGCTTTTCAGCCCCGGCAGGTTTGATGGGTTGGCGAGTTTAATGTTAGCCATGCGGGGGATCAGCGTGCACAGCGTGGTGCAGGTGTCCTGTGGCCCCAGGGAGACATCTTCTGTCAGCAAATTAGGTGTCGAAGAGTGGGAAGAGGAGGACGAACCTTTGATATTTAAAGACGTATTTTGCGCACCTTCATCTAGGGATGTTATCGAATCATTCCTGAATCGGCTGTACTTAGCCCTGTGCAGCATCCCTTGATGTCTGAATAACCCTACATACAGGACGTGTCCACCCAGGCTCTGCTGGCTGCGTTCTCTCATAGCCTTGGCAGTGCCGTCACTGGGTACTCTCGCATAAATTGGCTCTTGTAGATAAATTATATGAAAATCAAGCAAGTCACACAATTTTTAAAACCAGAAACCTATCGGATATTGTTGCCGACTCCCTCTTGAGTGGTTTATTTTCCTCAATGGACAAGGCTTAAACCTGCATAGACATCTGGTATTTTGTAAGCAGCAGTAAAAGCAGCATCAACGGTAGAGCAGCTCAAGCTGTGCCGCTACCCAAACCTGCCTGCATCCCTGCCTCAAGCCAGGCAAGAAAGCCCACCTAGCTCCCAAGACTCACAGTCGTGGCATCGTTAACCGCGGAGTCCTGGCTGCGGCAAAAGCTCAAGCATATTCCACACAAAGCAGAGCAAGATCGCGACGAGCTCAAACACGTTTTCAGGCCGGCAGGAACCCCGCGAGGTACGCAGCTCTCCGCGTTTCCATCGCCGGCTGCCCCGAAGGCGAGAAGCATCCCCACGCTGCCCCCCGCCAGGCACCGCACCGGTGTCAGGGTCACACCGAACCGCCCCGGCAGCTCCCGGCGCCGGTATCGCTAATTCTGGCTGGAAAGCCCGTCGGCACCGTAATCCAGAAGCAGCTGGATGTGCCTGCGCCCCCGGCGCCGCTTCCCGCAGAGCCGCGGGGCAGCCGCTGCGCAGCGCCCGAGCCGCCCCCGCCGCGCCGGGCCCCGCCGCAGCCCCGGCCGCCGCCGCCGCTTTTATGAATGAAGTTTTTGTGAATGAGGCTCGGCGCGTGCAGGCGGGCAGCGCCGTGAATGGCGCTCGGCGGGCGGCCGCGGCCCGGCGGCCCCCGGGGTGCGCCTTGCAGCCAATCGCCGCCCGCCGCCGGCTCACGCGCCCTCAGCGCGTGGGGAGCGGGGCGGGGGCCGCGGCCGGCGTCCCCCCGGGGCCCCTCTGCCCCCCCGGGGTCCCGGCGTCCCCCCGGGGCCCCCCCCCGCCGCAGCGCGCGGCCCCGGACCCCACCCCCCCCGGGCCGCCTCCGCACGGGCAGAGCCGGGGGCTGGGGTTCAGGGGGCGCCGCCGCGCCCCCGGGCTGCCCGCCCGCCACAGCGGGGAGGTCGGGCTTGTCCCAGCGCCCCCGGCCGCGGCCCCGGCAGGGGAGCCCCTCTGGCGCGGCGGGTACCGCGGGCAGCAGTCGGGGCCGCCGGGTTTACCGTGCCCCCGAAAACACCGGTGCTCCCCGCAGGAGCCACCCTCGGTTCCCCGCCGGGCCTCGACGCGCGGGGCGGCGCGGGGGGCGACAGAGCCAGGGGGAGGGGAGGGCGGGCTGGGGGCCCCGAGCGTGCGCTGCCATCCTCCCGGTGGCACCGGGTGGCAGCGGCCTCCCCCCCCCGCGGCTCGGTGCTGGCAGGCGGCGGCGGCTGAGGAGGGGCGGCGGGCTGCCCTGCCTGTGGCGGGGGGAGAGGGGAAACCACGGGCGGAGGCTCCGCGCAGCCCTTGCGCTGGTTTCTCCGCCGTGCGGAGGCCGGTACTCGGCCTGAAAGGCGCCCCAGTTGCCACAGTGCATCGCGGGGGAAACCCGGGCCAGGCTCTGCTGGCGACAGCGGCGGCTTTTGAAGCCACCCTTTTGGGGAGGTAGCTCACACTGCCCGCAACGTCAAACCCAAAGGCAAAACCTGGACCAGCGGCGAGTTACAGAGTGACTAATTTCTCATGACGCTTTAATGATGGCTTTGAGCACAAAAGGATAGGAAATCTTCAGAAGTGATTAGCAGCACTAGGGGTTGTACGTGAAGCCAGAAACTCTTAGCACAAACGTTTTTCTGTCTTAACTCTTTCATGTCAACACCACACTGGAACACAACCCCATCACGGCTGGAAGAAGCCATGGTGCCCTCACTGGCGAAGAGAAGGGACCCGGGATGCGCCAGCTGTGCGTATCCTAAAGGGGACAGCAAGGACCAGTATGCTGATGCCCCAGGCTCCTGTCCCAGGCAACCTCCCTGATTCCTCTTTTTACTGCTGCAAAAACCATGCAACCAGACAAAGCAAATCTCTTTCCAGCCAGATCAGCCTTACCGTCCTTCCCACCTCTTCTCTGAGCACACAGCGAGGCAATTCCTGCCTCACAGCAGCCCCTCGCCGCAGATGACGACACCAGGAAAGGGTGGTTTGGTGATTGGGATGCTCCCCCACGCTTTAGCTCCAGTAGGGACCAGTTCATGGCCATGGACTACCTCTGGCCCATGCTGGCCTTCATCTCCTGAGCCCTTCTTCCAGCTCCTCCTTCCTCAGGAGGAAGGCAATCCAAGGAATTCCTTAGCTGTGTGAGGGAGAAAAGGGGCAGGCGGGGCCCTGCAGGAGCTGCAGCCCCCACTGTGTCCTACTGCAGCTGACAGGGCTGGCAGGTGAAAAGGGGTAACAGGACTGGCTTTAAACCTGGCTGGTGAAAGGGAACGTTTTCCAGAAAAATAAGCAATAATGCAACAGCCTGTCCTTCACGAATCACCCAAGAGCTGTGTCTGGAGCCCTGCATGCCACCAGCACCTGCGGCCCCATGGCCAAAGCACTGTTGACCTCCCAGGTGCCGGGGGGCTCAGGGGGGCTTTCCCAGAGAGGCGAGGGAGGCTGGTACATTAACCAGCACTCCTGGGCTCACAGGCACCAGCGAGTGCGATTACCGTGTGGGAAGTGAAGAATAGCTGGTGTTTTACAGCACGTTCCAGAGAAAAATGAGATTGCGACAAGCTCTGCTTTCAGCAGCGATCAAGAAATACAAGCTCAAGAGCAGAATCCAGCAAAGAGCGGCATTGTCCAAGGAATAGTAGCCATTGTGGGGAGGGGGCGGAGGGAGAAGAAAAATGCCATGCCTTTGTAAATTAAAAAGCTTTTTTTCTCAAGGCTAAAAACAAGATTTCTGTTTAAGATACTGGGAAATCGGCCTCTAATCAGCACAAAGAACAAAGCTCCTTTAAGCACTGGTGAAACCGAGCCTACAGTCTTGAATGCTGCCTAAAAGGAGCCTGTGTTTCTTGCTCACAGCTTGAGTTCCCTGTTGCCCGCAGTGCTCAGAGCCCGGGGAGCTGCCCTAGCTCGCTGCCCACCCACCCG
Organism: Falco rusticolus; assembly: GCF_015220075.1. Lineage (NCBI taxonomy): Eukaryota > Metazoa > Chordata > Aves > Falconiformes > Falconidae > Falco > Falco rusticolus. The sequence goes on along the minus strand of NC_051193.1, from coordinate 14,998,711 downwards.
CCCACCGCTGCGCTGGCAAGAGACAGGGAAAAGTCCTTTTGCCCCTCACATGGCTGGTGACATGTGACTGTGTGTGCTGCCAAAGGCCACACCGTACGTGTGCTCTCAGGCTACATGGGAATGCCCTTCTGGTGCAGTCGGGAGCTGAAACCTCCCTTCACTATGTTACAAGCCCCCTCGCACCCAGACCCTCCATCACACCCTGTTCACAGCCCCACATGGTCTCTCAACCTCAAATATACTGCATGAAAAACTGATGCGAGCAGTCCACAGTCATGTCACGTCACAGGGAGCAGGAGCTTTAGCAGGCATAACCACATCAATAGGGCAGCACCGTGACATGGGACCCAGCTACAGCCACCTCCAACACCCCTCTAAGAGAGCTGCAGAGAAGGCAGCAGCCACAGCCTTTGCGGCAGGAGCAAGCAGTGCCAGCCCAGAGCCCCAGGAACCCCCGGACACCCTTGGGAGCAACAGAATTTCAGGCTGGGGTTGTGGGATGGCAGCTCTAGCAGGCAGTTAATGCCACCACACCACCCTCTCCTTGCAGCCCAGGGGCCAGGGAAAGCAGACGCCGTGACATGCACATGGTGCTCACTGGCAACAGGAGAGCTCAAGGCAAATTGGGGACCAATTTAGATGAGAGCAGCCAGCTCAGCAGTCTTGCACCAGGAGGGTGTGTGGGCAGCTTGGGGAGCAAAGCTGTTGGCCACCCACAGAGCACATCCAAAAAGCAGTTGCACTCTTGCAGGAGCCCGGAGGAAGGAGGAATCTACTATGCGCTTCTTGCAACCAGCACAACAGAGCTCAGCGCTCCTGTTAGAACACGGAGTAAACAGGGGATTTTTTCCCTTGTATAAATAGCAACAGCAGAGTTAATTCACGCTAAGGTGCACTGAGCTCATCTGCCTTCCTTCCTTCCTCATTGATACGCCTGGCTGACGCTGGCAGAAATCAGCAAAGTGTTACAGAACGACAGGAAAACCCCGTAACCTGCAACCTGGTGGCAGGCACCTTTGGGATGCCCTGAAGGACACTTACTTGCACTAGTGAAAGTCATGCACAGCCACCGTTTAATTTCAGTTGAGAAAATTTTATTTTCCCACATACTGAATCATCCTCACTGTTTTATCTCCTATAGGTACCTTTCCCTTGTTCTGCATGAGTTACAACCTGGTGTATTTGACAACTGCAGCCCAACTCCTAATTTTCAGGTGTATCAGAAGGGTTTTGCAAGGACTGAAGACACGGAACCGAGAGCAAATGGGTTTGAGGAGGACAAAGGTAAGGCCTTGGGTACAGAAGCAGTGGGACATTAGACTATCACCGCTTTTCTCCCATTCAAGCTCTGAAGGATCCAACAGAGCCAATCCCAGAAAACATGGCCTAGGGTGACTGACAGACAAGTCGCAGTTTTCCTGCTCAGGCACCACGCTGTGTTCTGCTCAGCCCAGTTTAACCATTCACAGCAATGTTGCTTTGTCCAAAGCTGCAGCAGCAAGGCAGCAGAGCCGCACGGGGCTAACGCAACAGAAGGCAGCATTGCTCTGCCTGGGTGCAGGGCGCATCCCTGCAGCTGAGCACCAGTGGGAGGACCCAGCGTCGAATGCAACAGGGCTTAGGTGGATGTACTTCACGTCTGTCCTTTTCACCGCTGCTTTGCCTGGCAGCACCCTCACCTCCTCTTTCAAACACTGCTGGGCTTTGCCTTTTCCACCAGGAGAGCCCTGCAGCATGGGGGAAGAGCAACAAGCTGGAGACTCCTGTGCAAGGGCCCAAAATTCAGAGCCTGAAGGTTGCTCAACAGCCACCACAGACCCATCAGCGCACCTCTGAGGGAAAGCAGTCAAAGATAATCTCACATGTCCCAGGCTATTGACAGCACTTGAGATGAGAGCTGAGCACTGGAGGAGAGCACGGTGTGGGGGACCCATGCCACAGCTGTCCTTTCTGCAAGGTGGCTGATGCCAGCCTCTGCAGGCTCAGCAAGGATGTACCGAACACATCAGAGCTGCTGCAAGCTCTCAGAAAACAACGTACTGCCCTAACCACTGCTTTCTGAAAGAAGATCTGCACGCTAAGAGCCCAAAGATCTGTTCAGCAGCACTTGCCGGCCTGACTCAGCCCTGTTAGCAGGGAGGCCAAGTGGCCAAGAGCAAAACTCAGCATCATCTGATGGCTGCTGTATCACAAGGTGCTGAAAGCAACAGCAGATTAAGCATCTAGTGCCTGGCTCTGGCTTTGAGCACAGCCCTGCAGCAGGAGGGGTACAAAGACAAATTTCAGCCTCAAGCAGCCTCAGGCTTCATCTCTGCAGAATAACCCAGCACATCAAAGAAGTTTCAGCATCAGCACTGCAAACTTACTGTCAAGCTCACAAGCTGGAAGCAGTCATGCTTCAGCAGCATCACAGGGCTTGGTATCTATGCATTAGCGGGCAGGGAACCTCCTTTCCTGCAATTCAGCTTAAAGCTGTATTTTTGTAGGGCAACCCACGAGCATATATTTGAAAAGAATAAATCCCACAACACGGTTGGACTCCTCCCAGTATCTCCTTAGCTGCACAGAGGAGACCTGAGGAAACACTGAAGGACATACCCTCACTCAGCATCTCCCGCTTCATCCTTAGATGGTTGCTTTTAACATGGTTGCAGTAAATCAGGAAGGAAACCTTGACATGGGGGCATTTCCGATTGTTTTATTTTTGCTAACTTGCTCTCTTCCTCTACAGTCAATAAACCTCCCCAAGGAAAGCTTTGCAAGAGCTTTTTCCAGTTCTTGCTACCCACGGTTTCTTCTACCAAACATCCTTGCCTTTCCGATGCTCACCTCCTCCAGCTGGTCGATGGCAGAGAGGGCACTTACCTTCCCAACTGCAGCTGGCAAATCCCCAGGAGTCTGAAACAAAACGGTCAGGGGCAGAACCCATCTGAAAATACCTTGCAAGAAGGGCATTACGAGGAGTTCAATGCTCTAAATAACATTTAGGGTTTGTTTTTTTTCCTGAAAGATGTCACCCAACAGGAGAACTTGTGCAATTTTATTTGAAACTGTTGTCCTGGTTTCAGCTGGGAGAGAGTCCATTTCCTTCTTAGCAGCTGGTGCAGCGCTGCGTTTTGGACCTGGTGTGAGAACGATGTTGATAGCACACTGATGTTTTCTTCAGTTGTTGCTTTGTAATGTTTGTATCAAGTCAAGGACTTCTCAGTTTCTCAGACCCTGCCAGCGGGAGGGCTGGAGGGGCACGGGACACCAGGAGGGAGCAGAGCCAGGACAGCTAACCTGAACTAGCGAAGGGGACATTCCGTACCATAAGACATCACAGTGAGTATATAAAAGCTGGGGAAAGAAGGGGAAAACATTGGGCATTATGGCATTAGCATTACTTGGGAAGACAATGTGTGATGGAGCCCTGCTCTCCTGCGGATGGCCCAACACCTGCCTGCCACTGGGAAGCGCTGAATGAATTCCTTGTTTTGCTTTTTGCTTTGCTTGCGGGTTTTGCTTTACCTGTCAAACCACCTTTACCTCAACCCATGGGTTTTCTCACAATTACTCTTCCAATCCTCTCCCCCACCCCTGTGGGGGCAGTGAGCGAGCGGCTGCGTGGGGCTGGGTTACACCATGACAGCTGTACAACATCAGCGCCGCCCCCCCCCCCCCACCAGGTTCAGAGCGACGATGTTTATCATTGCTTTACCACGCTGCAAGGAATGAATAACCTGCTATGTAGGCACGAAGCCTTCCAGAAGCCCAAAGTTGTTTTAAATTTAGCATGCAGAGAAACTTGCCTTATTAAATACAGAGCGAAGCGCCGCCTGCGCACACAGTGCTGCTGCAGCCTCCAGGGAAGCCGAGCACAAACAGCTGCCACGCAGGTTAACTGTAGGAAACACGGATTACTCCATGCTCCCTCTCCCATTTCCTTTTGTATAATGGCAACTCTGTTATCAGTGCTATGCGATTACTAAACTCTTCTTTACTCATTAAAGTACTATCCTTGGAAAACACCATGAGCGCGCACTGGGCGGTGTAGATAGCATCCAGATGGACACCCACACACATCCGCCTCACAAGAGCGCGCTCACCAAGCATCAGTGGAAAACTGTAATTTAACAGCTACGAGCATACCAGGGGCACGTAGCTGTTGCCAAGAAGTAGATTCCAGCTTATGAGTTAGCACAGTACAAAATGCAGGGAAACCTAAAAGACCCCAAAGGTAAACAGTCTGCAGCTGCACCATTTCCTCCAGGCCTTTTTAAAAGCACTATTGGACCAAAAGAAAAAAAATGTATTTTTAAGAAACTCCCTAATTTTATACACAGTAATCCTAAAAAAAAAAATCTAAAAGCCAATCCGAAGAGCAATCTCTCATTTCACAACTAGTGCACTTTGACTGGGGTCTTTCTGCAAGTTAAAGACAGGCAGATTTGTGAGCATCCAGCCCTGCCTGCACAGGCCTGGTGCCCTGAAGGCCACGTCAGTGCTGCCTGCAGGAGCTCCAACACAGCAAAAGCAGGAGTAAGTTTTTCCTTGGGGTAGTTCTTCTGTGTGCACAGCAATACAAAAAAAAAGCAAATAAAAAACCATTTAAAAAAATTGCAGTAGAGGCAAGGAGCTTTCCTCAAGGGCACTGCAAAATGGTTAGTGTTTTTTACTTGGTGAAGAAATGGGGAGGGAGAAGAAAATTCAGTTTGTAAGGCTTTGGGGGGATTTAATTTTCTTGTCATTTCAGTAGCACAACTCACATAGGTGGCACCTACTTTTTTTTGTACTTCCCAAAACTCTTACCAGGTTGAGAAGACTCAGGCAAAACCCAGACGTGAGGAGTAATTTTGACAGCAAGCGACAGCACCTACCAAGTAGTTTGTAACAGAAGCACTTTTAACAGAAGGCAAGTGCAATAGCAGAACTGAAATATGAAGTTAAGGCAAATAAATGAAAAATTCAAAGTTACAGGATGAAGCTGTATCCTTTTTGAATTGCTACAAATATTCTCACATGTGGGAGTTGCAAAACCAGTTAATAACACAGTTAATGACACTGTTACTAGAGCTGTGGAAGTGTGAGCAGTTACCAGTGAGTCACTGGAGAACAGGGGACATGCTGAGAACTTAATGTTATTTTCCAAAGGTGACTTCATGCACCGGTATAACAATAAAGGCACATCAACTTAAATTCTCATACGTTAGCAGCATGCAAGAAATCCTGGTTTTCAGAGGTACCTGTGGTTATTCTTGCTCATTTGGTCTTCAGTCAAATGTTATTTCCAACTCAATATCCTGGACCTAGCCGTCATGCTCCATCTCAATGATGAGGCAAATACTATACAGAAAAACCTGCTGTTCTTCAGACAACATGGCACCTGGACTCCGTAACATGAAAAACACTCTACTAATCCCGTTTTTCTCTCCAGCGCCTCTGCCAGGGACCATTCAGCCTAGGTGCTGGAGGGGCCCAGCTCCCTGAGCTGGCTGTCCGCCCCAAGCTGGGGCCCAGGGCACCGGCAGCCCCAGATGAGGGGCCACCACATGGCTTCTCCACCCCGTGGCCAAGTACGCGGTAACACGGACCTTCTCCATTTCCCACAGCGCCAGGGCAGCGCCCTCAAACACAGAGTTGGGAACAATCACTGTAAAAGCCATAAACTTCTACAATCATTTTTATTAGTTATGGAAGAATCCCCACTAGTATTTACATAGTGCAAAAAAGCTGTTATTACTCCAAAAAGTACGGTAGACAGAACAATTATCCTTCATACAGCAAAAAAGAAATGGAACAAACCCCTTCATATTGTATCTCATAATGACTTTTCTACTGCTTTAACCTAAATATTACTATAATTTTTAAGACATTAAAGATTAAACAGCTTTCCTTATTAGAATCTATTTAAAAGTAAAATACACGAACGATTTATGAACATTTAGAAGGTGGGCTGTGCCAACTGGGTTTCTACTTTCAGCGTTATCATTCATTGGCGAGGAAGTTTTGGGTTAGACATTCTCACGTCTCCTTGTGTGTGGCAGGGCGGGTAGAAAACCCACATGACTTGTTTCTATGGCTTGCTTCTGCTGGTTTTTGTTTCGTTAACAAATTGTCACGTCTTATTTTTAAATGGCTAACATCGAAATTAACTCAATTTCATTAGTTGGCACAACTTCACAGGAAATACCTAATGACAGTTTCAGCAAACAGCAGCTTTTCAAACGGTAATACTTTTTTACATACGTATTTAAAGTAACATCATTAAAATGTAAGCTTGTGTTAAAGAACCGGACAGAATCACATTGTGTAAGCTCCCACCCACCTAAATGAGCATAAAGACACCTCTTATCTTTACCAGAACACCACCAACAAGTGCATTACTGAACATTTTCTATAACGAACTTATAAAACACAGGTCAAAACCCTCTGTCACTGTTTAGCTCCAATCCTACAACTACCTGCACACAACTTAAGCAGATGAAGCAGGCCACCAATTTAAGCCAGTGGAACTAACGCTCTTAAGCATGTGTTAAGCAGGATCAGGTCCCTAACCTTACTCAGACATTGTTACTTGGTCCAACTAAGGACAGAAGTTGTTCAGAATTTTTCCCTTTTATGTATTTGTATTCCCATGTTTTATTATTACTTCGACAGATACACTTAAAGTATTTCTATAAATAGGTTGTATACATAGCCACCTCTATCAGTTTTAAAGATCCCTACCCCTACCACAGATACATCATTTTTGATTTTACCAGATAAATTAAGTGGTGAAGTCATTTCTATAAAGAATGTCTTAGGAAAAGTAGATTTGTTTTCCGAATAATCATTTTCACAACAAAAATACCTATACACCTATAACTACAGAAACACCTTTTCTTGGGGACAGTAACAACCTGTATAATAAACTGCATACTTTTATACTGAAATAGAAATTCAACTACTTTAAAAAAAAAATCATCGTATTGTAAAACATTTGTATGCTTTCTTTTTAAATTCTGGTGATAACAGAATCAAAATTACCACAGTGAGATACTCTCCTTAAGTGCTTCAAGTGGCAAGGAACTTCCCTAATTTTAGATGCAAATGGATCACTCCCAAAGGAATTGCAATTTCATTCTCGAAGTTATTGCTCATTCCTCGCTTATCAAAAAGGAAGCACTAAAACCAGTTGCCTTTACCCGGTTTCAGTTTGCTCCTCTCAGGGTGATCTGCCACATTTTAAGAAGAGACTAGTTCCTTATTTGCTGGCAAATTCAGAGATATTAGAAGTGCTATATCACCTTCAAGAACTCTATTAAACCTGTAGCAAAACTGCAGTTAAATAGTGGGCTGAATATTACAAGACTTATTTGATATAAAGATCAGAAAACTTTAAAATGACAGTCCAAGTTCAGAAAAGACATATAAAAAGATGCGCCTTTGATGTTAAATACTTCAAGATCAAAAGTTATTTGAATCACTGGCACTGAAAAAGCAAAAGGAAAAGTTACAAACACCCTTGGTTTTGATGTTTTGGTTAAGTTTTGCCCTCAGTGTATACACTGATCTCCGCTGGTATCGAGACACATGCTTACACATCCAAGGGCAAGTTTTGCTTGTCAGCAGTTCAAACACCTATCATTTCCTAAAGCAAGAACTTTTCCAAAACATACAGACAGTAGAAATCTGCCATATGTACAGTAAAAGGTTTACCATTCAGGAGGCATCATTCCTTAGTCTTTGTTTTCCTATGAAATGCCTGTTCTAACATCTAGGAATATTACATTAAGGAACTACGAACGTGACGGAACAGCCAGTTGTCCTAGCAGCTCTCTATACTGCTTATCTACATAGCATTTGCTATGCCTAGACCTATCAAAGCATTATTTACATAATACATACAGTTTCTGTTATTCTCATTAGCATCCAAAAACCCAGGGGTAGAGGATTCCTAAACCTGGAGTCTCATTTTCCCAGTGCAACTTAAAACGCCAGCATCACTAGTACTATAAGCCTTGGTCCCGTATTAGTAAGCGTGGACTGAACACCTAAGCTACTCATTTCTTGTGGTTTTCAGCCTATCTGGAGGATTGTTATGCATTTTGATACAAGTGAGCAAGAAAAACAAAGTGGAATTAAAAGAAACATACATTTGCTGTAAAAGTGTTATTCATGCGAGTTACTCTTTGGCTACTCCTGTAGTGAAGCTCCTGCTGCTGGCAGTTTCAGTACATCCCTTGCCAACATAAGAGAAAGATGGAAAACAGACTCCTTACATGCACTGTTTAGACATTCATCATCAGTTAATGGATTTTGCTTACAATACTCAGAACAAAATATGGCACAATTCTCTAGCAACATGTACATTTCAGGGAGGGCATATTGTTGTTTCTTTTATCTCCAAACCACTGAAATACCTCCCCATATTACAGGGCACTTCCTCCTTTCCTGGAATAACTATTTCCTTTCCTACTCTAGAGGTCAACTCCTAAAGCTGCTACAACTTTGAGAACAGACAAAAAGAGGTCACATTTTGAGGAAGAATTGTAAAGATACATCCTGAACTCAACACGAGAGTGGCCAGCATCAAAGCATGAAGAGGAACATGTAGATACGCCGAGCCACCACATCATTCAGACTTGCTGTTATAACATTGCAGAAAGCAAGAATAATCCTTTCTGTAGATTACAATATGCAAAACAGCATTCCTGAGGTAAGTGACAGGAGAAAGAGGAAGTTATCAGTTTACTAGAAGCCCTGGATAGGGACTATAGTTAATGATTGACTGAGTGTGGTTTGGCAGACAGCAACTGTGGAGAGAATAGGGAATTTGTTCTCTTTCCTGTTTGTTTGGTTTTTTAATGCCATTTTTCCACCCTGTAAAAAATACCCCAAAACATTAATTATATCCCTCTGGTTTAAAGTTTTTCTGCAATCCAAGTTGTTATAGCTTATTGTAACCATGTCAACTATCAGCAGCTTTGTAACGATGCATTCACTGAGACCAGCTAAAAAACCGCATCTACCTTACCATTAGGAACCACGCATAGATTTCTCTACTACTTACTTTCCACTAAGACTGCAAGTGGGGTTTTCTAGCTTTTCTTTAAGGAGAACCAAAATTGTACTTTTATTTCTAGACAGAACTAGAAAGTCATGGCCAAATACACTGATGTGCCTGGCATAACACCCTAACACCCATATAAAGTGTTGGTAATTTGTTAGTCTTAATCTAGGTTATCTGTTTGAAAATGAGCTGAACAGTCACATCTTACGAAAGAATTTTGCTTAAAACTGGTCAGTTACAAGATGCTTCCTTTCACAAAAAAATCAAATGAACACTTACTGACAAGTTTTCCACACAGTTTCTAGTCTGGGAAATAGATCGTGAATAAAAGCTAAGCTAGTCTTTAAATCAAAGAAGTAACAGACAGCTACAAAAATATTGTTGTGAATTAAATACACACATTAAATGTTTACCAGTGCAAAATGTTGAGATGAAGCATATGAAATAATGGCTGCAACCTTTACAACAGTTAGTTTTAATAGAATTTCTAGAAAGTTCCTGAGTTCCTGCTTATTTTTTACGGCATATAGATTGACTCCGTGTGTTCTTTATTCAAAGAACTACAGATGGTGGGTTTATGTTGAGTGTTACTTGCGTGCTTATCGTTTGTCCATTCCTCACCATCAGTGACTGGATCAGCCTGTTCCGAAGTCTCTGTTTCTTCCTCTTCGCTTTGTTCTGCGTTGTCTTCTTCAGCACCACTAAGGGTCTTCCCAAGCTGAAGAGTCTCCATAGTTCTCTGGGTCTCTGAAACCCAAGATTCAATTCTGCTATTAAGCTGAACCTCTACAGAAATTGGTTCGTGGGCATAATCCTCCTCATCATCATCTTCCTCCTCCTCCTCCTCTTCTAGCATCCCTGGTACGAGAGTACTGGTAGTACTGGTCATGGAGGAATTCAAAAGATCTCGGCAGCTGCCATCCAGTGAGCCTGTTTCTGTACTCTGCTGTGAGGCCCATTCCAGATTGTCATCTGGTTTTGCCTCATCTTTGTCACCTGGTGTGGATTTTCCATGATTTGTTGTTGAGGTAGTACCAGTTGTAGCCAGAGGTGGTTGTTTATTAAGAGTGGCTTTTTCAATTTGACCATTACCAGCTTTTTCTGATACTGCAGTCTTAGACGAGGATTCTCTCTCATTTTCAGAAGTTTCTAACCCATCAGATGTTTCCACCATATTTCTCCAGTTTGTTTCTACAAGTTTCAAAAGAAGTTTAAGCAGGAAACATTAATTCTTTCCATATAAAAAAAATTATTTTCCTGAACATCCTAGAATTGTTTAAATAGCAACAGGAACTAATAATTTTAATACTATTCGATCCTTGCTAGAAAGGTTTTCATCAGAAAAATGGGGGGAAGAAGAGAGAGACAACAGGAAGAGCTGTGAATAACTTTGGTTTTTACAGTATCCTAAACCAGACATTACAAAAGTTGAAAGTTTGCACACAGTTCCCCGTGGAAGTACCAAATGGAACAGTGAGTGTAATCAAAGAGTTACTCTCAAGTATAAATTACATACTGTGGCAATTCTCTGCTTTAAGTCATCTGCTAAAGGTTTTTTTTTGAAAAACTTTTAATAAATGAAGTGTAAGACACCACAGAAGCAGTAACTAAACCCAAGAAAGTATTCTTAATTCACCGTAAGAAAAAAGTCTTAACTTCAAACAAGCACTCTCCCTTTTATCCTCTCTGTCATCTAGCCTTAATAAATAAATTTGCCTTCTGTTCACACTAGAAGCATTCACTGCCATCTCAAGTTTCAGAATTTAGGCTGCATGTCCTATCTTCAGAGACCTCAATAGTTTAGTTCCTACCCTCTGTCATTAGTTCTTCCTCAACCATACAATCAGTTCAGTGTTTGGTACCAGTTCTGTACCGTTTAGTAAAACTTGGAGAAGCCACCTCCACTAATGTGAATTAGGTAACTAACGCTTCTGAGGATTAGAAATTAAAATTATTGTTCATGATGTAGTTCAGGGAAAAGAGTGACTTACAAAACTACCTGAAGACACACCTATTTTCTCTTACCCCTGAAAATTGTAGAATACTGTAAACTGTGATGAAATTTTATAATTTTAGCTACGTTTTGCAATAAGAAGCATTTGGGAAGTTTCAGCTTCCAGTTAAAAAGTGAGTTTTAAACACACTTACCATATTCTTTCTCGTTCACTTCAGATATGGGTTCAGAAATAACGCTACAGAATGAGATAGCACTTGCTGCAGAGGGGTTACGAGAATGACCCATATGATGGGGTGCTTTCTTGACATTCTTCAGAGCTTCTTCTGCCTGTTCCTGTTCCATTGCAGCCACCATATCTCTGTATGCTTTTCTGGCCTCTTCAGTCAGTGATACCAGCTTATTAAATAGGTCCTAAGTATGAAGGCAGTTTTTATGATCAGAAGTTCTCACTAATAACGTCCACTTTACATTACTTTTTTTAGTCAAAGGTATGCCACATCATGAGCTTTAAGCTTATTAACACCAAATACCTTTACTTCAACTAAAAACTAGTTCTTCTCTACATTAAGTAAAAATAAAGACACCGCTCCATGTTTACACAACTCTGAGGAAATGTACTTAAAGATAATGTTTTTTGTATACTCTTAAGCCTTCCTGAGAATTACAGATTGCTTTTAAGTCTATTTGAAAGCTACAGAGATGTTGCAACCGAAGGGTTTCAACCTAGTTTCTCAGTTCTGTCACCACTAACTTTCTAAGAAAAATACACTATAATATAGACCAGGTCAGGGCCATTATCAAATGCGTATTAGCTGGGTGTGTGCTCCACGCCAAACAAGGAACATAATTGTTTACTCCAGCCATTTATGTGAGGGGACTTACTCACCTCAGCACCTGAGTAGTTGAAGATACCCACGACACTAACAGGAACCAGCTTGTTCACACAACGACCAAGAGCTTTACGGCCAAGAGCAAAGACAAAAGGAATTTCTTGTTCCCGTGCCATGGCTATTACATTGTATAGAGCCTCATCTAGTCCACCTTGAAGAAACCAATTTCAAACAGATATCTAGTCAGTAGAAGTCCTAGTGTGGTGCAATACACCTATCCCATTTTAACTGCCATTAGTCAGTAAAACCTCGACATACATGATCACCAGCTACTTTGTCCTACAGGATAACAAACTATACATTTCAAGTATAGTGACGGAGTATAGATCAAGGTGATATTCTGTATTAGTCTTGCACACAAATTAAACCAGATTTTTTCACAGCTCTTTTCTTAATCAGAGCTTTGGTCTTCTCATATCTCAGGAAACGTCTGTTTACATTTCTGGTTGTGGCAAAATGTGTCGGTTAGCTAACCAACCAATTCATGGCCCTCTTAAGGAATCCTCCTTAAGGGGACCCAGAGCTCAGGACTCTAGGTGTATCAAAGACCGAATAGAATACAACTGAAGTCTACTCTATGTGTCATAATATCTATTTTTCTTTAAGCTCTTCTCCCCTCATGAGTTTCTTCCAGAATCAACTGTGTGACTGCCACTCCACATTCATTCTCTCCTACTCCACTCTGGAATTGTTACACATAGTAACAAAAAGTGCTTCTAACCTTGCTAACCAGCACAAGAAAACTGTAACCAGTTAAGTGCACCACTTGTTTTTACCATTTATACCTTTTGACTGGATTTTTTCACAGTTGGGAGATATGATTACACACTTTATCTTGTTTAGCTTCATATGCTTTGTAACCTCACGCAACCCCATAACAAGTCTCCTCCTTGCTTTAGCTCTCATGGGATCCTTTTGATAAATCCGTTCCTGGAAGCTGACAAGCTCTTGCAACAGGAGTGTCACACATTCATCTATTTCTTTACTTAGAACTTGGTTACAGTATCTGTCAATTGAAAAAACATCAAATATTAGCATAAAACATCATCAATACTATTTCACCAAGCCTTTTTTCTTACCAAATAAAGATAATTTTACTTCTGCAGAATAGTTATTAAAGTTATAGAAAGGATTTCAAAAGACTGGACACTGTAAGTTAAAAATAAATCCTGAAAACATTTATATTTCCAGTAATATCCCTTACTTCAAGTAGTCAGTCAAAAAGAATATTAAAATACCAAAAAAATACTCCAAGAGGTGCCACAAGCAACTACTCTTCCCCTTAATTTGGTACTCCATAAAGATACATTAATAGAAAAGCAGCAATGTATTAAGACTGACTATTACAGTACTTTAAGCATTCGTAAGTATGCCTTCCCTTCCCATCCAAAGCGTATATAGCCCTCCTTTAAAATAATTATTTTTTAGAAAATACTTCCACCCAGCTTATTTGTTGCAGTTCAAAGCACGTGCCTGTACATATATACTTACACACAGAACAACATGTCTATGGCAAAAAGTAGTACTTGCAGGAACTTCTGTTGATAGAAGGGTGGATTATGTTCACTAAGCTCCTTTTAAGTCTACTAAACCTACCCACACTTCAAAAATGAGGGTGACTGAAATGCAAGCCTTGAGTCTATATCAATAATGCAAAACTCTTACTCTCTGAATCTCTTGCTGTGAATTTTGGTTATCGCAGAAGATGCCATTGGACTGCCTATTCCAGAACTCGCAGGTGAACCTTGTGAAACCGGGGTCATGCAGTACGGAGAATTCTGACTTGCTGGTGAAAGTGAAGTATCACTAGGCATACTTAGTCCAGTTTCTGAAAGACAATTTTTAAACACTACAAAATACATTTTCAAGTAAAAGAAACATCATCACACTTCTTAAGTATTGCTTCCTCTTCCCCAGAGAGGTAGCTGAGAGGGGGAGAAAACACAACAGGCACACAGCCAGTATTCTGCATGGGCTGGGTAAACAAGCAATATATGAATAGTTACTTAAAAATGGCCAAAGCTTAGTTTGGGAAGTGGATAGAACAGAAGGGATAACCTGCCTAAATGCTACAAGTACTTCTCTACTATTTAGAGAGAAATATTTAACTAACTTCTCCCCCCGCCACCCCCCACATCAGACATTGAATATTCTTTGGCATTTCCTAGTCGCTCAGAGCTGTTGTTGCAAATACAGTCCAGATGTCGCAGTTGATTGACAAGGGTGTTCAACAAACTGGAAAACCTTACTTACAGTTTGCAACTTCTATACTTGAAAAAATTTCAGTATGTTCATCATTAAAAAGCATTGTAATCAACATGGCATGGTTGACAGCAGGCTGCATTTTCTCCACATATCAAAAATGCTGTCAGCTCTTGACGTGTTGGGAACACCCACTCGAAAGAAAGGAATTAAAAGGCTGTATGGGGATTATGTACTTAGAGCCCATACTGCACTGAGCCTTCCACAGCTGAGACACAGACAAGATTTTATAAAACTGTTCTAATTTCTAGTATTTCATAATATTAAAATAAGTTAAAAAGAGAAAGACAAAATAATAAAATAAGCAGATGAGTCCAGTCATGGGGAGGAGGGAAAGGGGACCAGAGATAGAAACTAACCTTCTTGAGAAGTCAGCTCCTGTGACTGATCAGCAGTCAAGTTTATATGAACCTCCTTCTGTTCATCAGACACCAAAAGGCTATGGTCAGCTGATAAACGGCCTTTCTTCTCTTCTCTCTCTTTCAAAATAATCTAGGAACAAAATCAACAGCTATCAGCACCTGAAAATTAAGAGATACCTGAAAAGAAAACATCTCTTTCACTGAACATAACACAAAATAATGTCAACCAGGTTGTTTTGAACCTTCCTACTCATGCCAGGGTAAGACCCCCTGAAATAATTTCAGTTTCCTCTTTGATCACAAACAGTATTTCATTCCAGCATTTTACAGATGGTATACTCAATACTCTCATACTGGTACAAAAATAGCGCTTTCAACAGTTTACTTTCACAACTTCTTTCTGATACATAACACTCATTAACAATTCCTCATACCTACCCCTGTAAAAAAACCAAACAAACACCTTATGCAAGAATACTAGTCATCTTTGTGAAGCACCACAACAGATAGAATCCTTTCTATAAAAGAAAGCGCAAAGCACATGGCCACAGATATATTGGTATTACTATGATAAAAAATACCACCACCACAAAACCACTGACAACGAAGAATTTAGAAAACTTTTCTGAACGGGTAGGTGTGAGATTCTCTGACTCCAGTAGATCATGGGCAGTCAAAAAAAATAATAAACTCCGGGTGTGGTGGGGATGAAGTAACTTAGCCGAAGCCAACCTTTGTACACACACCTTTACCAGATTCTAACTGTCAGTATTATTAAAGTGATCTTGCCAAGAAATGTGGTGCATAAAAAAAAAAGTGAAAGTCACCTGTACTTAAGTCTTTCACACTTTTTTAGGGTTAGCTTCTTTGTATCTTACATTCTGATTTCTGTACATACTGTATTCTACGTGTACATACCTACTTCATGTATGCATGTATATAGACATACATACAACCAATTATTTCTAAAATTTACTCAATTAAAATTTGTGGATTTACTTCAAGTTCTATACCCATCTCTAAAAAAAAAGTGGGAAAATTTAAGGTTAGCATGCTACACTGCACTACAAATTAGGATTCAATAAGAAAAAGCTATGCAAGCTTTCCCATAGTGTTTATAGTTAAAAAGTCCTTGCAATCTGTACTGAGATAGATTTGTATCACCGTCAACTAATTATAGGGGTATAAAAGTTCCATTTCATGCCTGGATCCAAAGGACAAGACATCAGTGTAACAGGAACTAGAGGCCCAAATTCTCGACTCCCTCACGCTATGCTTATGGCCACTAGTCCTCAAGTAAGAAAAGAGCAGGTTTTACTCTTGAAGTATCAGCGTGGGTCCAGACATTCCAGGGTTGATATGTTTACCTTTTTAAGTGCTGTAGGGCGTTTCAGTTTTGCAATCTCTCTTTCTTTTCCTCTTTTCACTTTTGGGGCAGTTGAGTCCAAAGGATTAAGGCAACCCATAGACGGCTGTCCCTTTGTTAAGGACTTTCTGTTGGCAGATTCTTTGGTATGAAAGGGAGCAGCACTGCCAACTAAATACAGAAAAAGTATTAGCTTCACCAAAAGACATGTCAGCTTTATTTCAACAGCGTTTTCAGAATTTCCACTAATGAATTCTTAAAGTACATTTTCCTTCCTTGGAAAAAAGCAGGTCATAATGACAGGAAAAATACGTCATCAGATATTGTTGCTTCCAGATGGTTTTAAGCTTTCTTCAACTTAGCCTCATGTTTTAGGAAGCTATGGATTCCAGGGAAGCAATTACTTCAATACTGGTAAGGGATCTCTCTCAAAAGATTACACGTAGTTTTATTAGTAAGATAATAACAATAAGGTAAGTTGCAAATGTTTATCCAAACATTGATTTCTAGTTGTCGAAGACTTGCTTAGTTGACAGGACAAAAAACAGATGAGAGTGCAGCATGTAGCTGAAGTATATATTCTGTAAGAAAGAATAACGCAAATGCGGTCTCCCATGGAAATACAAACTGTTCTTTGCTAAGCTTTGTTTGATATAACCTTGCCAACTTGAAATAATGTTTGAACATGGTTGAAACTCAAAGCAGGTAAACGAAGCAAGACACAAGATGGAAAATGGTAACTATGTACACAACTATGGCCTCTAGGCTACATACTACTACTCAGGAATGAGATTCATGGGTTACAATAGATAATGACAAAAACTTCAAATCTGTATTCAGCAGCAAGTGTTAAAAACACGAATTTAAACATTGAGAAAGAAATAAGAGAACAAAAAAGCTTAATTAAGCCATAGCGTAGATTCATGACAGACCTACAACTTAATATTCTGTGCATGTCTGATCTTCCTTATTTTCAAAAGGATACAGTAGAACTACAAGAAGGTACACAGAAAGTAATATGGATTATCAGAAAAGACACAATTCCACAATGGAGTAGCTCAATAGACTAGGACTCTTCAGACTAGAGATAGAGATGATAGACCTCTAAGAATCATAAAGGAAGAGAAGAGGGAATGATTGCTCAGTCTCTTTATAATACAAAAGCTGTGAAAGCTCAGAAAATGATGAGTGGGGCACAACCCCTCTCCCTGACCCCTACCGCCGAAAAACAGTAGAAAGAAAAGCTTCCCCACACAGCGTGTAGTAAGGTTAGAATTCACTGCCATTGGACCTTATGGACAGTAAAAGCATGTGACAGAAGCAATGGATAGTTTAAGAAACAAATTCGGTTTGGGAAAGCCTTGGATCAGGAAACCCCGGACTATTATCAATAGAAGAAGTAGGCAGAATATCCTGGGAGAAGCACCTCTCTGTATCAGTCAGAGGTATCCTCTCTAAAATGCTTTCAAAGAAAATTCAATAATATCTGTAGCAGATGTTTGGTTTGCTCCAGTACAGTTTTTTTTGCTCCAGTACAGTTTTTTTCCCCACATATCCATTTCAGCACTGAATTACTCTCAAGACATAAATCCCGAGTTTAGAATAGTAGGTTTTTTTAGAGAAGTTTGTCCTCAGTTCTACAAGGACCTTCACCACCGCACACTGCGGCTCAGAAGAAGCTAGCACAGGGGAATTTTTCAAGAAAAGCATTAAGAAAGTCTTCCCAGGTTTTTATTATGTTTACATGGAAAAACTAAAGCTTGGTATTTAAGATGCTCAGATCCATCACATTTATATCCTCACAAAATGCATTTAGCAATAGTCAAGCAGACTAGAAATACCTGTGTATGAGAGGGGCCTGGTGTTGGTGATCTGACGAGCTTTCATTGCTTGCTGCTGCTTTTCAAGAGCTGCTAACATGTCACCCAAGTCCAACTGAACAGGGGTCTTGCTCTTCTTTCCAGCCGCTTTTGATAAAGCCTCCTGTAACATGAGTAACACATGCTGATAAATAAAAAGAAATAGTGCCTGCAAAACATTTTTTACAAAGAGATTCTTGCTATTATAGAATAAAAAGGAGCAACAGCCAACTGATACTCCTCTTTACGAACTACTGGGGGCAGACAGGGAGGGGGCAGGAAGGGATATGGTGTTACACACCTGAAGTTTTTTCTGTTCCATGCTTATCTCTGAATACTCTTGAGCTGTTGCAAGTGCTGCTGCCAAGGCCTTCTTCTTCTGACTTTTTGCACGCTTTGGTACAGAGGTTGTAATGGGAATTGGAGTTTGGACTATATTGATTGGAGAATTCTCTGGTAAGTCATCCAACTAGGATTTTAAACGAAACAAGAAACACCATACAGTTAAAGGCCTTTCTCTCAAGACCATAGGAAATGTGGCACTACAGAAACCAAGTGAACCATGGCTTTGGTCATTAGTATGACATCCTAATCAAGTACAGCTACAGCTAGATGAATCATTAAGTTAATAAAACTAGAAACTTATGTATATTTCATTTGTGTATGGGGAAATTATATTTATTTCCAATTATGCCTTTAGAAGATTTTCCACTCCGATTGCTAAATAAGGGAATTCTCCACCCTGTAAAGATTTCATATAGGACTTGACCCTCCTGGAAAGCACCCGATTAGATTAAGTAGTCTACATGTATAATTCTGCAACAAAATATTTTAAGTAGATCAGGTATTAAAGGAGCATCTTTCCAACAACTGTTTCTTCAGCCCATATAAAGTTTAGTTTATTCTGAAATGAAAAACTAACTACAAAAACTAGGTATTTCAAAAAATTGACAGTATCATTACATATTTGCAGATTTGACAAGAAGTATCTGCATCAAAGCATCAGTCTGAATGTGTGCTCTGAGTCTAAAATAACCAGAATGTAGTTTAAGTATTAATACAAAGAAAGCCTGATAATCCTCAAAACTAATTGTAATCTCAAAAATCCTATTGCATCTGCTGTTCACCCAAAATTTAGCATGCAACTTCAAAAAGTTGAAAACTCATGAAAAACCATCATTGTGATGAAGAAGTTGAGTTACACTCGATGATCCTTATGGGTCCCTTTCAACTTGGGATATTCTATGATATTAAGTGTCTATTGTATGTATCTTACAGTCTCACTGTTAACAATCCAATTAGCACACAAAAATCCAGCAGCCTTTTTTAAGATAGGTTCTCTGCAACACTTATGTTAATTGGCATCCAAAATTGGTAATGCAGATACCCTAAGAAATCACAATCACTACATTGTAAGTATTGTGGCAGAGTTTCATAAAAAGTTACATAAATCAAGTAGTCTCAAAACAACGTAAAAACGCTTTGCAAAAGAAAGTACTTACTACTTTGGGTGCAATCTTTTGCTGGATGTTACTGCTTTTGCTGCTGCCATTGTCACTATTTAGCTCTGGAAATTCATCTTCATCCTAAACACACAAATTAGAAATTAAGAGAATGGAACCAAGTCACATGTCAAGCAATTGAAATGGCTGAAGCTAGAAGAACAAACTGAATCCTGAAGTCCCACATAAGCTAGAAAGGCTTAGAAGTGACAAAACCAGAAAATGATGAAAAATTAACAAAGCATTTTTGTATCCAAATAACCTTTCTCAAAAAAAGAAAAATTTATTATTGTTTTGTACAAGAGAAATCCAATTCCAATTAGGGGAGGAAGAAAGACAAACCACAGAACACAGGAATTTTTATTTGCAAGTGAACAGAAAGAGTTAAGTGAAAGTTGCTGATCTGTAAATCACAGAGTTCTGAATTCTTACACTTTCCACAACATTCAAATACAAGTCTCTGTATGTACATGATGAAAGCATCATATAACTACATTAGTGCACTGTATTGTACACCTCTTCCAGTCAAGATGTTTTGCAACTTCCCCCTGTTGAGAACATCACTTATTTGATGACAATGCAGAAACAGTTTTTATACAACACTACCTCAAAATACAGAGGTTCAGGGCTCTGCTCTGTTCTGCTTGTCTGGTTTGTAGTTGGAGGTTTTTCAAGTCGTTTCTGCAAATTCTGCCTTCTTTCTGAAGATGTGCTGTGGTCTCTGCACCTGAAACCGGACTGCAAAATAATTAACGTCATTGGCATTTTGCCATTTCAATTTTTCCAAGATGCATATACACACATGTAAGCCATTCTTATGTATACTCACTAGCAATTAAGAAGGTACACTTTTTATGGAATTAGATTTAATAAGCTGTGCTTTGGTGTTTTGAGGTTTTTTTGTGGAGGTTTTGGGAATTTTTTTTGGTTGGTTTGGTTTTCTTATAAAACCTGCACAAGATTATTCTACACAGAATATCTGTAGATAGTCACCCCCACCCACCTCAAGCCAAATGCCACATATCTCTATACGTTTAACTCCAAGTTTTTATTATAAAATAAATAGGGTCTTTTTGGACAAACATGAAGGAAGTAAAGAGTTGCTGGTGACTACGTAACTCAGACATGAAACGTGAGGAACTGTCTGTAACTACGATAAATCAAATGAACTTTCTCCCGCTACATAATTGTTCTGCATGCAATTGTTGCCTTTTCAACGTGTGTTTTATGACTGTGCACAGACACACAGTTCTCTAAGAACCAGAGACCTCAGTACAGTGGTATAAACGTTCTTCTGTTTATTACATGAAAGACTGATGGAAACCCACGTGCAAGACTGGTTGGCTGAAAGCAAAGCATGATTTGAATCTGAAATTCCTCATCTCTCATACTAATTTATTTCTCAAGAAAATTTCCTACTAGACCTGGTACATATTTATTTTCAAAAGAAAATAGTTTCTAGGACAATTCTGCCTTAAGGTACAGTGAATTTGGCTGAGGAAATATCATTTAAAACTCTTTGTGCCAGCTTTGTTTTTAAGCATCTACAAAATCTTCCCGATTTCGAGTCTAAACTGGGACTGGATGAAAGGAATTCTGGTTCTTCCTACTCTCCCAGTGCCATAAACCACAAATAGTGGCTTCTAAAAGCCTCAGATTTGACTACGGTTATAAAAAGATTCAGAACTGCTACACTGCCAGATACAAGCATCAATGAGCTTCTTTATATAATAAACCCACAGGTACCAAAAATGGGAAGATTCAAGACAGATTAACAGTTCCATCTAAAAAAACCTAAACAGGCCAAGCTAGCTTACATATATTTGTGCATACAGGCACGTCTACGATAAAGTTCCCACTTCAAGCTCAGCTATTCTTGTATGCAATCACTGAATTCAAGCAAAACCTACATTTAAGCAAAGGCAGATGTTTCAGCCTTCTCTGTCCCGCTTGGTACCCCTCCCCCCACATTAAAACCAGTCTATCCAAACTAGGAAGGCCACATTCTCCTCACATACTCACAAAAATCCCATCCCACTTAAGTTTCACAGAAACATATTCTTCACATTTTCGCATAAAAATTTTAATTCACTTAATAAAAATGGTTGCAATATGGTATGCTAATATAAATCTTAAAAAAGAAAGTTTCAAAGAAAACAGGTGTGAGAAGACAGGATTCTAGTTCAGCATCGCATCAGAATCTTTCTTTAGAAAGTCTGAGGGTTTTTTTATTCTGAAGCACGAATGGGTCAAAAACTGAACTAACTTTTCTATACCCACACCGTCTTCATTTCACCAGTTACTTTATATATGCAATGTTCTTCCTAGGAAGATACATATAAAGAACAGGCTACAGGCAGAGGATTGCCAAGTACATGAATATGAATATATATGTGCACATCTGGTATAGCTCTAGCTCAAGAAACATACACGGTAAGATGTGCAGCAGAACTCTTGAGTTTCTACAGTTTTCATTCACCATTTTTACTATGTTAATTATCAATCCATTTAGAATTCCTTATTTTCACATTACAAGAAAAACAAAATATTTAAATTTAGAACCATTACTAACATACCTGTGAACTATTTCTTTGCTCAGCTTGTCTTCCACCTCTAGAAAACATCTGAGTTTTTTCAATCCAAGGTTTTTTTTGCGTTGCCTGGGAATTTACATTAGTCCAACCTATACCAGCTGAAAGAGAAATGCCATCTATGAAAAAATGGATTAGTATGACAGAACACATCATAACACACATGCCAGCAGAACCAGTAACACAATTTTGATACAAATAAACTTCTGAGAAAATCCAGCTCTCCTCTGACAACGTTTACTTCTATAGCTATTTCTAGACATTAACAGAATTGCCTTTATGGAAAAGTCAGATGACAGACATTCAGACTGCCAACAAGTGATCATCAGGAAGCAGTCAGATAAAGGAAATCTCAGTTTCACACCCATATCCATTTTGGTTCAGTCACAAGTAATAGCCACTAACACTACCCCACACTACCTGACTAATCAAAATATTTATTCACATTGCAGTACTTTAAAGCTTCTAAAAAAGTATCAGTACTTCTCAAACAGAGGATGAGAACTCTCTTGCTCTACTACTACCCATCTAAGAACTGCAGTCCAACAGGTTAACGAAGCTTGAGGATCAAAAGAGAAACGCAGCTTTGTCTGAATGCTTCCATTGGAGTCTTTTTTAATCCTTTAAAGAAAGGCAGCTCTTGATAAATCATTAGCAATAGCTACTTCTACTTGTTCATTCAACAAGTAATGGGCGTTTTGGTGGCGGTGGTAGGAATCACAGTAAAAATGTATCTTCAGAAGTATCTGATCAGTTAGAGTAGCATGCTGAAAGTAGATCAAGAGATGGTTCCCAGAAAAAGGTAAAAGTAACAATATGAAGTGACCCAGCCAAATTGTGAACAGCTCACCAGCTAAGACAGTGCTTACTTGTATTTATCGATGGGTCTACAACCTGAAAAGGAAAGAAAAAGGATTTTTTAGTAATTTTTATTAGCCTTTAGGAACTATATATAGTTAAGTGACTCAGTTACATTTACATACATTCATTGCACAAGAATCTGTATTTCTTGAAGTCATGGCTGCAGCCTGGTTATTGCCATGCTTAGGACTACAATAGCCGCTGTCACTGTCAATGTCTGCTTCACTTGCACCTTGTTCACTAGAAGACTCTGCAGCAGGGTGAGAAGTTCTTCTGCGCCTGCCTTTTGATTTCCAAAGCATTGTAGAGGCGCTTTCAGAAAGTGATTTATTAGCTATATCTGAGGGAAAGTCTACAAGAAAAAAAGATAAAAATAATTACTTGTGCAGGAATCATTAAGACATGAGAAAACCACACATCATAAAAACAAACGGAAAAAGCCAAAGTCTTCGCAGGTGACAATTTCCTTTTAATAAAATTTAAAACGGCATTGAATTTGAACAAGTTATGTCTAGGTCCGACTATTAATAAACTCCTTCAAGAAGAGTCTGTTTTTGACAGTGGCAAAATCTCTGCAGGAATACGATATTGTTGCAACATTATAATATGACATTCTGAGTGGGTCTCTGCAGCCATCGGCAGCTTTTCTTCATTATCTTTCTTATCAGCAAAGATTTCTCTTAAAAGCCACATCTAAACTAGGTCCACCTTCTTTTAGGAAAGATGGCAACTGACACATAGTTCATGTTAATTCATATGCCCAGAAGATGGGAAATAGATTACCTGTTTGCTGTGATGCATCAACCAACAAAACAATCTTTGATCTGTTCTCAGGACCTGATGAACTAGTCTCCTTTTGAGTGGCGACATTTTTCACTGGAGGACGTTTATTTTTTATGTGCATCTGTAACTGCTGTTGCTGTTTTAAAATATTAGCCACACACACACAAAAGTCACACCATTTTACTTCATAGTTGTAATCAAACAAAGCAATTGAAAGTTCTAGTGCTCTCTACAGAAGCCACACGTTTAAAGACAAGAGATTAAGAGAAATATTCATTAAAATACTTGATTTATTAACCTCTTCGCAGTATTTTCTGCATGAACTGTTTGTTATGATGTCGAAGTATCAAAAAAAGATAGAAAAAAGCAAGTATACCCATACTCTAAGGATCTAATTTTAAGCTCAAATCAAAGTAGCAGAGAGGCAGTGGAAGGGAGTTTCCCATGTAACACTTGCAGGTTTTATAAACTCACCAAGTATCTCTGTAAGACAGAGTTTTGCTGCTCTCTCATTAACACCTTTTCTGCCCACCTTTCCACTGACACTACTGACATACCTGTTCTTGCTCAAATGAGATGCGTGCTTCCTGCACAAAGATATTTTTCTATACAGTCCTACCTACCCTATTAAGAAGCAAACTTACTTTTTGTATGACAGGTCCCCTGTTACTGCTTCTGCTCCGCTGACTGGATAATGGAAAAACCTGGCCCGACGGGTTGGGACGCTCAGTGCATTCTGTAGTAACTGTATTTACAGCACTTGCTGTTTGGAAGGGTGCAGAATAGGGGGCAGGGAAAGGATGATAGAAACCCATGACCTGAGCACACGGTGCTGGCATCAGCTGATAATACGCATATTCTGTAGAAACAGGTGGTTGTGCAGATATTATAGGATAAGCAAGGTATGGTCCTGCAGGATTTGGGTTGGGTTGCTGCCATCTGATGTCATTGTTATATAACGGAAACTGTCTGTAAAAATCAAAGAGAAAGAAAACTTTTCAGTAAGTTTTTCCCCTCCCAAGGTAATTCAGGCTTCTAACACCCCCTCAAAAAAACAACCAACAACCACAACTCATTAGTTTCATGAGCTCCTAGCTTTTAATAACTGAACTTAAATTTGTCTGGACTTTCTTAGAGATGCCAATTAAATTATTCACAAGCTCATATCACATTCAAGTGCAAAATAAGTATCTTTGTTGATCTTTATTTGTATAAACTTACTGAATTTTAATATTAAACTTAGAAATAAAGCGCAAGATTTCCTTTGAAAGGTATTTTGGACCCACAACAATTTCATTGTTTTTTAAAAACACATACAACCCAAGTAGATACCTAAGCTTACACAAGGTATGATAGCAGACTCATGGAACAGTGACATTCATTAGCTAACTCAGGGCCAGGTACTTGAGTCCACTGAGTTGCCAACTCACCCTTGTTCAAAATTTCTGTGAAAATGCAGGCCTTAAGAAGCACAGGTGAAAACAGGCATTTAAAAAACTTACACTGAAACCAAGCATGGAGACTTCCTCCTGTGTTTATTTATAAAATAACGCACTACAAGGTGACCCCCTTGGAAACTATGAATCCAATTCTCTTCAAACCCCCAAGAGACCAGGAAACCATCTACATGGAAAATGCAGATGCCCGAGTATTACAGAATAAGAACAGGAAAAGGAAAGATGCAGGATAATTTTACAGACCTGTAGCAGGCAGTTGCTGAAGGATTATTTTTGTTCTTACCTATTTAAGTGAAGGAGCACTGAAGCGCTGTACTAAGCAAAAACTCAGTACGTTTTTCAAAACCAAACAGCGATTATTATTTATGCCTTCAATACAAAATAATCAACACTGAAGCTGTGCATTTGGTGAACAATGCATTTGGGCTAGAATAAAGAGTTCCTAAAGTCCATGTATTACAACCAGTTACGTAAAGAGAACTGGATACAGCTACACCCAATACAAGTGTCAGCTGCATACTGTTCTGCCATGGCAAGATCCAAGGTGAACACCTGGAACCTTGCTTCAGCATCAGAGATTCAGACACAGACCTCTTGACTGCTCTGGAAGATGCAAGAGCACAGCAGGTGACTGAGGGATTTGTACCAGATCTCTGTAGCCAGTGAAAGAAAAGCAGCAAAGAATATGAATAGAGAAAAGTAGAGGAAAAGAAGGAAGGAAATAAAAAACGATTGGGGACAGAAAAACTTCATCCTCACCCACGAAGGCTGTAAGATCAAATATGGTGAACAAAATGAATATACAGCCAACAGTCACTGACTACCAAAAGTTTAAACCCATTTTGAAATAGATCATCTTCTATGAAGACCGCAACCAATTATTACCTATTGGATTGGTTTTCCTGTACAAATGGATAGCAAGTGATCAGGTAGCTAGGGATAGAAGCTGGTTCCATGCCATTAATTCCTCCACTGTCGTTAGGAAGCGCCATTGGGATCATTAAAGTTTCCGGACCCTTCTTCTGAGGAATAAATGGTTCTACTTCAGCTGACAACTTGACATTCTTAAGGAAAAGAAAAGGAAAAATGTCTTCATTAAATATGATCATAAATTGTTTGGGAAAACTTAGATTCATAAAGTTGTATGGTAATTACCACAAATAGCAGGCAAACTGATGACAAATGTACGAGACTTCTACAGTAAACCAAAAGAGGTAGAAAACAGTTGGCAAGTGCTTATTATTACATCCTTCCAATCAATACAGGGTGTAATACAGATCATCAGCATTTAGCACTTGTATTAACCTTTACATTTTCAAAGTGCAATACAAGCACTAATTAATTTTAAAGGGACTGAAGTTCATATCTTGCAGAGGATATACTAGTCTGAACACAGAAAGAAATCAAATTAGCACTGTAGGTGGAGCACAGTTGTGTAGGCTTTCAGAAGAGAAACCAACATATGGAAAATGCAGAAATGCCTGGTCTGCTCTACAAAATTGACCATGTTCCTAGGCAATTATAAAAAAAGATCTTCCAGCTATAAAACTATAGGTTTACTACCGAAATAGATGGTATATCAGAGAACCCCACACACATTCCATTTGCACAACTTTAACATATTTTAAAGTTTTAAGACTATGGTTAAATTTTGCCATGAAGGTGACATTAAAGACTGCTTAGAAATAACTTTTAAACCGTGCTTTCAGAGAAAAGTATTGCCTCCAATCCTGAAGGTATCCTCAACACCTTATAAGGTGTTTTTACCCATACTTTTGGTCTTGTATGGAATAACTGGATCTTAAAACAATGGAAAATGCTTTATTCAATAAGACAACTGCACATCCGAAGTACCCTTAAATTCTATACTCCACTAGAAGTTACATTCAGCCAAAAAGCGTCTTTTTTTGTACAAAGATTTCAGCTTAATTATACTTGTCTCACACTAGTATCTCACAGAATACCAGTTTCTAAGAAGATTCTCTCTAATGCAGGCAAGGACTCCAGAAACTTTTCCTTCCATTGTCTGAGAAAGAATTCCAAGGGCAACACACTTGAGTACATGCTCTTATTTTACAAATAGAAGAGCATAAAGGTTTCATGTGCTGAGGACAGGCTTATATCCTTGCCACTACCTGCAGAACAACCACATGAGCAGGAACATTTAAACAATGGGAGCTCTGAAAATATGATGGCAAGTAGTCCTGCATCTACCACACACTTCTTAGCCCACGTCCTCACTCTGCGTCAAACCCACACTCCATCCAGAGACAGCCTTACTGTCCAATACCTGAATCTATATTTTTAGAAGTCCCCAGCATTTTTTTTATTAAGATCCCATATTTGTTTAACAGCATGGGGGCAGAGGAGATGGGAGGGGCCAGTCCAAAGATGTTTTGAAAGATACTGTTGTCCCAGTCGGTAAGAAATGCTACTTTTACATTAAGGTACCTACTCGTGAAGTATCAGACTGAACTAGAAAAAGGAGGTCAAGCCCCACTCATGCAGAGCATTGGATCTTTGTTTAGTTAGTCCAACACACTTACATACAGAAAATCTAATTACTGAGCAAAAGGTAGCATCATCATCAAGGAAATTACCAAGACCATGAGTTACACTGTAATTCACCAAACAAGTTGAAAACCAGCTAGTATTTAAGCACTTTGCCATCAGGTACTTTTGGAAGGAAGACAGGAAAAAAAACCACATAGTTGAGACTGTAAAAGCTCCCTAACTTTCATTTAACTATAATAGTCACTATTACATCATCATAACTACCAGTGACTGACGCATTATTTTTTTATAATATAGAAGTATTTTCAGTACGTATTATTTATGATTGTAATACTAGAATTCCCTGCCAATTTCAGAAATTAAACCAAAAGTTTTGTTCAACCCATTCTTTACAACTCCAAATACAACATTCAAACTAAGTTATTGTGAAGACAGTCATTCTTTAACAGGCATTTGGATGACTTGAACAAGTGGAATTAAACTTCTCCTACAAAAAGTGTTAGTACAAAGTATCTGCTGCTTTTTTTTTTTACCCATTATCAGATTTGCTAATTCATACTTTGAAGTTTTATGCAGTATTAGCTGCAGCATTAGCTCAATTTTCACCATTAGCTATTTCCTGTAAACATCAGTTCTCCAACTAATTTCTACTTAAACATGACTCACTTTTCCCAAATACCATGCACATCACTGAAAAACTTTATAAACACAGAAGGAAGCTTTCTAAGTGAAACACTGTTTAGGATAGCAGATCCTTATTTGCAGGATGTCTGCAAGTATTAACTTTGAGATCAAAGTTACATCCTTAACAACTTTGATGGTAGAACATTCTGCAAGCCACAGTGACCAAAGCCAGAGCTTGTTTATAATTGAACAGAACATTAAAAAAAGTTACACAAAATGGGCGAAAAAAGGCAAAAATTGTGGAGTATAGAGTCCACAATTATTTTTACCCATTTCTTGAGAAGCTTCTCTGTCCTTGGACTTGTCAAAGTGTGCTGAGAAAGAGGAAATACCCCTTCCAACAAAATGAGTCTATGCTTTTATATGCTTTTTTAGTAAGAACATTAGTCATTTACAGGTAACACTAGTGTAAGGGACCTGAGGTTTAAGCAGCAATCAAGAAAGGAAAACAAAAACATTAAAAAAATTAAAAGACAAAAGTGGAAGGGGGGGAAGTACGTCTCAGCAAGTTACAAGATTCCTTAATAACCACTTTTTTGACAAGAATACAGTGTATATTCTGAAAATGCTTATGGCTATAAGCACCAATATAGAAGCATCGCTGCCTGCTGTGCAGCAAGGTTTACATTACAGTAAAACAACTACCTCTATATAGGCAAACGTTCCTTCCGTCTACATTGACTCTTTCAACTCCTGAAGTCACCTTCAGAGGAAAAGCTGTGGTGCAGCTGCAGCAGCACCGACCTTGTCCAATGCAAATCAAACACCCTGTTCTACCCAGAGCTTCCTCCCTGACCTCTGGCACATCCCTCAGCCGCCGGGTGACTCACCTACCCCGCTGCAAAACTCCAAGGCATTTTCCCCAACACCAGCACCATGAGGATAAACACTTTGCATTTAAAAAAAAATAAAAAAAATTGTCAAGTGCTTACATACAGCGAACTCATAATGAGTAACAGAAATACCGACACCAATACCCCTCCCTGGAAACTAAGAGGGGGGTTTTCATGCTATTTCAAGAGTGCCAGGCAAAAATATTTGTTTAAGAATAGATTCAGTTGTGGGCTGGCCTACAAAACTAGATGGCATAAGTGTTCAAGGAACACACTAAGGCTGTCTCATCCACAGAATATTCAACGGTAAAACTAGGACAAGTGCTTTACAAACACCGTATTCTTAACGAAGCACTGAAAACTTTCCAACTATCATTCACCTCCCGACAACATGTCAAGTGAACTTTAGCCAAGGTACTAATTATAAACCACTCTAGTACCAGCACAGAAAATAGTCAAAACGTTTGTGATTCAGGTTGGGACAAGATTTCCCATTTCAAAGGGCTTTCCCTATATTACTTTGGGAGATCCCTGTGTAAATAAAAATCATTTCTTAATGGCAAGTTACTTGCAGAATGGTGTCATTAGAATGATTTGTGATATTGTATCATATCATCATTATAAGTAGAGAACAGCTTCCCATGAAGTATCAAAAAAAGGAGATAAAACCAATCAAAGCAGGAGCTGAATGACTGCCATCAGCAAGGGTGCCACAGCAAAGCATCTCAAGTCAATTTCTGAAGGTAATCCCTACCCTCCTTCTCCATCAAGTATTTTGATGAAAAATTTAAATCTTTCCAGTAAAAATCTTCCAGATTTTGGGGCTTTTAAAAACATTTATTACAAAAACCCACCACCACAACTTATTTGACAAGTTTAGAGAAGTTCCATTTGAATTATTCTGCTTGATTTCACCAGGTTCAAACAACTCCGAGAGGCCCAAACTAGGACAACTTTAATGTCTCCTTTCCTGTTGCCCAGTCTCTTATACAGATTATGATTAACTATTGCTAAAGTAGAACAACTGGCTGATATATTTAATTACCATTTTCTGTACAGCTCATAACTTATTTAGCTTACCTACAGCGGTAAAAGCAATACAGCATATCCTGTAATCATAAACACATACAGGTGTAATTTGAAAGTTAATTTCTTTTTTTCCACCTCCAGAACTTTAATAGTATCTGTTAAAGGAATGAAAACTGCATTTTAGAAAGCTTTCTTGTGCAGTTTAATGTGTACCTACAGGTAGGTTTCATTCGCGAAGGTTTTGTTGTGGGGTTTTTAAACAATTTCAAGAAACTTGTTTCAGAAAAAATAGTAATTTAGGGAAAATCTCTGGGTTTTAATTTCGCATTTTGTTCTGTAGGCGCTATATATATACATATCCACATCCATCTCTATCTGCCAACTCAGCAGAACAGCAACTGAAAATGTAAACACCTTAATTCACATTTCAAAATCATTCTGCAAGCATAATACAAGCAATCCTCAGCACAACTGATACATCTCATTAGGTAACAAGGCCCTATTTCCACCTCAGGGTGGAAAACAGACAGACAGCTCAAGTGTATGACCAACAAAAAAATATTGCTTCCTTACAGTATTTTACCAGTCTGTCTAAAATACTTCAAAGTTCCTTTCTGCATAGGATGTGTCTTCAGATGAGGACAGTAAACATCACTAAACTTAAACAAAAAGGAGAAACTAGTGTACTAAGTCAGGTCAGACTGCTAACCAAACCAAAACATAAACAGAATTAACTCTCTAATGTGATTATCCAGTTCCAGTACATTTCACAGATGGCTAGTGGTTTCACTTGACATGCAAGTGAAACAAAACAATGTTAAATAATTTGCCCAAAATGATCTAAGCATATTTTTTAGGACTCTGGTTTTCTCCACTAGGAAGGAAGGCTGGTGGAGACAGACAGCAAAGTAACTCCTGGCATTTTAGGTCTCCTGGCTCCCAATATGTTGTCAAAACAACAAAAATAATATTCCCTTGATATTGTAAGGTAAGCATTAGTGTAAGAAGAGAAAGCAAAAAAACCCCACACTAATTCAGTATTAAGGTGCTGCTGCTAATTTCTCATTACACTGGACAAGCAAAAAGTATCTCCAACTGACAGTTCCTATTCCTTTTAACAGGTTAACTCTGTGTCTTAAGCCAGATACAGAAATAATAATGCCAAATAGTTTGTTATTGTTGTTTGTTTTTTTTTTTTCCCCCCCAAATACCATGCTGACATGCTTAAGACTCAGGGGAAAATGCAACCAGTGACAATTGAAGTAAACTCCAGAATAAGAGATAAGAACCTTTTTTTAATAGTATTTTGTTTCAGAAGCAAATACTAAGTGCATAAAACAAAGTGCATGCAGATATTACGAATGCAATTTCTCCAAGATTTCATCCACAAAGTACAAATGGAGTGACAAGTGCAAGTGAACAGAACTAACATGACTGATCATGCCATTGGTTTATAATCACAAATAAGCAAAAATAATTAGACAAGAAAAATTTGTCAAACACTAAAGGATTTGGGGGAAGGTTTCTACCCTTTTCCTAATCCTTACAACAAAGGACTTGGGATACTAATTTACACTGTAATCACTGTCACAGTATTGAGGTTTATTCTAGCCTGCATCCACTAAAAAAAAAAAAAAAATCAACTGTTCGCCACTGCCATTGACATCAGTAAATGCAGGGTCAGATCCCAATAGTTAACAAAGTAGTATGTGTTTTTGATCAGGCAATATAAAGTCAAGTATTGCATATAACAAAACCAAATATAAAATTATTTTTGAGTATAGCTTTTTCATGTTAGCTCAACCTTTCAGATCACAGGGCTAAAAAAAGATTTATTGAAATTGACCTTTGATAACCAAAATTGATTCTAAGTATAAATTTCAAGTCATGCTGAAACATCAGATTTTCAATCAGTTGCTTATTAATGGAAGCACACCCCTTCAAAAGAAACCCAAGATTTATACAGAAGTCTCTTTTGTAGATATCCCGAGTTTCAATTTACAAAATGTTTTGCAGTAGCTCATTACATATTTCAGTCCAACAATTACATCTCTTTCAAGACAGCATATATAGTGAAGCGATCCTTTGTTTCCTATATAAAAGCTACTGTAGTCATCAACAGCTGCAAAGACAGAAGATGACACAAGCAGGAACAGACTGGTAAACTTTGTCCTATAGTTATAGCACTGTATGTTTAATCTTAGAGAAGTTTTTGATCATTGTAGCTTAATGTCATTCAGCATTTTCCATTAAATAGGATCTCTGTCATGCTCTCTTAGAAGAGCTTGGATAGCAATCTTACCATTTACAGGGTGAGAAAATAGACACAGATGCCACATTTCAGAGGACTATAATAAAATCAGCTGTTTTACTGTCTCAAAGTCTGGAAACAAGTCTCATCACAAATGTTAAGACAAAAACATAGCTCAATTTTTATTTTTAAACAAAACAATTCTGCTTCTGAATTTTGGATTTCAGAATTTAAAACTCATTTTAGTAGTAAGACAGGTCACTTTCCATCTATTTTAAGAGAAACTTTACAAATATGGAAGTCATTGTTTCTATAATTAGTTGCTTCTAAGTGGCAGATACTTCAGGAATGGTAAATATGCAGTCCAACTGGAAGCACCAGCAGCAGGCCATTGAACAAAGCACAAAATTTAATCCTCCCTATTTAGATTAAACACAGTAATTTCAATGCAACACTATGAAGTCAATCTTTCCCTTTTCCCTCAGCTCATAAAAAGGGAGCCATGCATATTTCTCTTCCCTTTCACAGAAGAAAGTACCATGTTCAACACATAACAAAACTAAGTATTAAATTTTTTTACTTATATGTAGAAAATGAGCAAGTGGCACAACATGACAAGTTGGTATGTTTAAACTCAAACCCAGAGTATGCTAGAAAAAAGGGGGGCAAACAAAATGTAATATTTACAGTTACAAAGCTTGCCCAAAGATAAAAAAAGCTACCAACAGGACCCTCTTCACTTATCTGGTTTACAGCATTGAACAGTACATACAAACTTCTAAACTCACACGATCAACGTGTAGTAGTAATACTTGAATGTCTTGTAACATACGTACTAAGTATTAATACAAACCATTCATGTAAATCAGCTTCCTCATCTCCAAACTAGTCAATGACAAAAATTTGTGGCCAAAAAGTTAAGATCTTCATATATATCATATCAGTAACAACTGGAGAATATATTCTATAACATGGTAATACATAACTCACAAAACAAATTCTTCCACATTTTCCAGGTTCAAGATAAAGTAACATGCAAAACATGCAGCACAGGAAAATGGACCTTTTCCAGTTTGCCTCAGTTGAAAATTCTGCCACAGGTAAGAAACACTGAAGAAAATTAGATAGGATAAAGAGCACAAAAGCACTGATCTAGACCTACTTCTATGGCAAGCACATTATCAAGCCAACTGTTGAATGGTCAGGAATTGTAGAGGGGAGCAGAACAGGCTGTCTTTAAGCAATACTAATACAAAACACAGGTCACTGATTTTGCAATTTCACCTGATTTCTCAACTGCACTAATGGAACCAAATGTCTTAATCATTGGGCAAGACAAGTGTACACCACTGAGAAACATCAAAGCACAGCAGTACCTTTGAGAGGTGTAGTTGTTTCTCTTTAGCTTTCTGCCACAATCAGCTTCAATAGAAAGAGTGCCAGAGGTCACGTGCCGAGTTTTCTCTCATAGGAAAATAACCCACACTTAACTGCCAAAAGCTTTTAACAGGAACAGTTTCGGCGCTGGTGTAGACAGAAGTGAACTTCCACACCCACTACAAAAGTCACAATGCGTCCTATCATAAAAATAACTGTAAACAGTTTTATTATGTTTTCTTCTATGTCAGCTTCCAAAAATATCACTAAGCATATTATAACAATTATACCGAAGTCATACCGTAATTACTGTAACAGAAACGTGTAGCGCATTCTACAAGTGACATCTTTTCACCATTTTTGTTGTTAAGGCATCCAAATATTCACGCTGCATGACATCTTACACTAATTTACTATGCCAACACAACAAAACTCTTTCCAATAAATTCCCCATCAACAGTACTTATAAACTCCATTTACTCCTGAAATGCTATACTTCACCACAGTACAATATTCCTGCGCCCTCATATTCTAATTCCACAGTAGTTATTCCTACCAGCACATACAGTTACCATATTCTGGCTGAGAGAGTATTCCGGGGGAAAGGGGAGAAGAGGACAACTACTGTTATGAATGCTTTAATATTCATTTATCAGATGCCATGCCAATACAGGTGCAGAAAAGAGCCCAAATCAAAGACTTAACAACACACAGAACTGATGCAACCTTACCAAACACCTACACTGGTAGATTACATTCAATTCTTAAAGCACAAAAGGTTGAAACCCAAATCATTTAGGGATCTCCTAATCAAGATGCTACCGTATAATGAGAAGACAAAAGCAAGCAGATAGTTGAATCTTTTTAGAAACTCATCAGGTATTAATTGTCTGCCTAGAAGCCTTACTAGTGACTAAGGAACCGACAAGACCAGATACGCTACAAACAGAATAAACAAGAAGATGGTTCCTGCTTCAAAGAGCTCAACTGCACCTCCAAGTTGAAATACTGCACTTAGGATAACAACACAGACTGAGTTAACACTTTACACTGTCAATAACACAATGATCCTCCGTTTTCATGAGCTATTTCCAACAAATAAAAAGAGAATGGTTTGATAAGGACATGTGTGTGAACCTCCGGTAACAAAGAGCTCAAACAACAAGGAATAAATATTTCACAAGTGTACTGCAGTACTAATTACAGATGAAGCCGGGGCTGGGGTGGGGGGGTGGATGGGGAAGGGGGACACACAGGGACAGGACCAAGCACACCAAAACCTAAGATTTTAAAGCAAAAAGCACAACAGATTTGACTAATTAAATTCTACGGAATAAGGTCAGGTTTTCTACATGAAAACAAATATGAAAGCAGGTTTCTAAAAAGTGAATTTAAAATCATTATCACACCAGAAAGGCTAGTAAGACAGACACAGTGGGAGCCGTAGTGTAACAAGGTACGCTGTTCACTAACTTCCTTAGACATACGGACTAAATGAAAAGCAACAGATCTTTACAGGTGCATCGTTTACTCAGTAGCTACTTTGCTACAGGAACTTGTGTTATTTTATTGATTAACCCCACTGTTAGAACCCCTGGAGACACCACTAGAACTACCAAAATTAAGAACTACCGGAAAAGCAGTAATCCACAAATTTTCACCACATTCCACTGAAACAGAGGCTTAAAAGTACGATCAAGTTGTTATGGTCGGTAATTTCAGATGTATCTTTTAGAACTGCCTCCTGATGATGAAACATTTCACTGTATATACGTAACAAATCATATGAACCCTTAAGTCCCAGCTTAAGCTACTTCATACCTATGGTTCAAAGGGTCTCAGGAATAATGCCAACTGATCACCTTGACAAAGCCATGCTAAACGTTGAAGAAAAAAACAGCAACTTGTAGCATTAGGGAGCTTAAGCCCAACCCTTGCTCACCGGGCGACCCAGCTGAGACCATGGGCTGCCTCCCAACACCGAAACCTTCAGCCTGACACTGGTATTTCAGTATTTCAGCAAGAGCAACACGTCTCATGTCGCAAAGTTCTCACGAAGCCTGTAACAGCCTGGAGACCAGGCAGGTTTAAATTAAGTACCACGAACCGCAATCACCCCCTAAGCTGCACACAAAGCCTGGAGGCGCAGGAGGGAGCAGGCCAGCCCGGCGCCTGACGCCCCTCAGCCGACACCCGGGAGCTGCTCACGGCCCCCAGCGGCTCCGAGAGCGGGCCCAGGCCCCGCCCGGCCTCCCGCCCAGCAGCGGGGACGGCGGCCGCGCTCCCCGCCCGGCAAGCGCCCGCCGGGCTCCCGCTTCCAGCCCCGAAAGCGCCCTGCCCGGAGCCCGCCAGGGCCCTCCCGCAGCGCGGAGGCACAGCGGCCCTCCCCCCCTCACGGCCAGCCCCGTCCCCCCAGCCCCGGGCGGCCTCGGCAGGCCGCGGGCCGCGCCCTGCCCCTCCTCGGCCGCCGCCTGACGGGACGGGCCTGACGGCCGCGGGTCTAACGGAGCCGCCCGCCACCCCCCGCCCGCCGCTCGCCCCCCTCCCTCACCACGGCGCCGCGGCGGCACTACCCCCTCCCGCCGCAGCTGTTTACGGTCTCCCCTGCGCCGAGCCCGCCCCTCGCACCTTGTCGGCTTTGTCCATGGCTCCAGCTGGGCTGGGCGGCGGCTTTAATAAGGACGGCGGAGGGTCCGAGCCGCCTCCCCCATAGCGCTCGCTTCCCCCGCCGGGTTCCTGCACACACCCTGAGCGGCGCCGGCCCCGTTCGCAGCTATCACGGAAACCGAGCCCGGCTACGCCACGGCCGGGGGCGGGGAGAGGAGGGGGGGCGGTGGCGGGGCGAGGGCGGCGGGGCGGGACCATCTGAGACGGAAGCCGGGCGGGCCCAAGCGGCGCCCAGCAGCGCACCTTCCCCCCCCCCCCCCCGGCCGCGGCCGTCCGCACACCCGCCGACAGGCCGGGCCGTGACTTCACCGTGAAAGGAACACCCAGAGCTGACGGGGGCGCGAGGCCGCGCTGCTGCCGTCGCCCGCGGCGCCTGAGGGCGGCAGGTGCACTGCGGGGCCCGCTCTCCTCAGAGGCGGCGCCGGGGGAGGCTGCGGCCGCCCGTGTCCTTGAAATTATCTGGAGCATCGAAGAGAGGGAAAAAAAATAGTCGCGATTTATTTAAAGGCTGAAATCTAAAAACGTCGCACAAGCGCCTTGAGCGCGGGGCCGGGCCGCGGCAACCGGAGCCCCGCGGGCCCCCGCCAGCAGGCCGCTGCGGCCGCGGGGGGGGGGGGCGGGGCGCTCTCGGAGGTCTGCGCCACGGCCCGCGGCGCAAATTTATTTATTTTTTTAATTTAAAGGCAATAAATTGCCTTTATTTTGCTGCCCTGGTTTTAATGTGTGCTTAATTACCCTAATGCCATGAAGTCCATGAGCCAAGACTCACACCCGAGCCCGGGGAAGGTGTACGAGCCAGTGCCACACGACAGTGTATGTGCCCGTACATGTTTTCCATATGTAACATTCCTATATTCATTAGGCTAATATGTCTGCTGTATGGCCTTAATGGAAATCAAGCATGATTTATTTACAGCTTGACTGATGTTTTATCAACGTTCCTATATCATGGCAAGGGGAAAAAAAACCACCGAAGTAGAACCTGACTCAGTAGTTTTGCAAGAGATGTATGTAAATGATGTTCTGGAGCAGAATCCTGAGCACTCCAGGTAAAATAGATTTATAAAATGTATTAATACAAGAAACGGGTTTCTGCTTGATAGAGGTTTAGAGGTTCCTGTGAGGAATAAATGGCCGAGTTCAGGGAAAAAAGCGAGCCTATCTCAGAATTTGACAGAAACTGAAACTACTAAAAATGTCTCTGCAGAGCAATGCTGCTAAAGCTTCCTAGATTTAACCTTTATTTTTAAATTAGTTCATCTTTCCAGATTTGTGTTCATTGTGCTATGCCACAATTTGTTCTACTTTATAAAAAAAAAAATATTTATTGGATTAATCCACATAATCCCTGTGTCTTTTCTTAAAGAGTTGCTCTTCACCACTAAATCTCCATGTGTAACATACAGCGTTCTGAAGATGGCTATTATACTGCACAGTAAGATCTGGTCTTGCAAACAGATGACACCAACAGAGAACTTGGGCAGACTTTCACTGCCTTCTGTGCCATTCCATCCACATCAGCAGGATCACCATCTAAGCATAACTTTTGCCTAGATGTCTGCAATATTACTTAGGTAGGTTCTGTGATGAGTTTTCATGGGGTTGCAGCCAACAAAATCATAGGTCCCATGGATCACATGGAAAAGGGAGAGGGTGAAGTTGTCATCCCAATTAAATTTAACAGTAGGATTTGTGTTACCTTCGGTAAGGACAGTGTTTTACTACAAATGAAGAGAATAGGAGGGCTGTTGCTGCAGCAACCTAATTGGTAACAGAAACCTCATCTTAACTGGAGAAGCTGTAGCAGTTGTACACTAGCATCCCAGCACGGTTCTTGACAAGATTAAATGGTCAGCAGAACTAACACAAGTGTTCCTAACCCTAGGATGCCATTTCAAGGTAGTAACACAGACTAATTTCAGGTTCTGATGTTATGTTCCCAGGGGCTTTTACACAATGATATTTGTTATTTCAACACAAGAAGTCATGAAAGTAAAACTGGGGATTAAGCTGGTTGTATCAAGAGCTTTCAGCTGATGCAATGGAACAACATTTCATCAGTCATTCATGAACTTAACGAGATGTAAATCTACAGATAAATAATTATGAAACATAAAATAAACCACCTAAATTTAATCTCCGTAAATCAAACAACAAATCTCTACTGAGTAAAATGTATTTTTATTCCCAATAGTTGAATATGTTTTGCTTAATTGTGCAAAATAGGTTGACTTATTTAAAACCTAGTCACTTTTCATTTCCCAAGTAACGTGGGAGAACTTGCCTGACTGGACAGAAAACAGCGAAAAAACCCCCACTGAAACAACTAGAACAATTGTCATCTTGTATTGGCACACCAGCATTTTAGTGTGGAATGCAGCTTAATTTGTCCAAATTGGTGCTGACCATGGAACATATATTATGACATTTGCTTAAGATAGTTGCCGTATTTTAAAAAAATAATGACTCATTATGGCAAAGCTGTTCATTATGAAATCCTTCTTTTGTTCCCAAGATACATACCAACAGAAAGGTCACACTTGAAAGGGCTGTTATGCATACTCAAACAACAACAAGAACTTCTAAGATCTAAATTGGGCAGTGATTAAATAGACATTAGATCTACATAAATCTATACAATATACATAATACATAAAGTCATGCTGGGTGACCCAGTGGCCACTTGAGTGAAAAGAACCCATCTCCCATAAAATTTAACTCTGTGTTACCACCAAAAAGAAAAACATACCAAAGCATTGGAACCAGTACTGTTAGATCTTCTGTCCACAGCTATCACAACTATGCCAGGCTACCTGGTTACATCATTGTCATCTCGACTGAGTGTTGTATAAGAGAACTCAAATGTGTCACAGTCCTTAAGGAAGCCATAAAACCAACCCTGTTTAATTTAAACACATTGGTAATTGCAGTAGCTGATTTTGAATATTCAGTCCAAAGGGTGCAGTTCCCAAATCTGGCAGTTTGTAAACAATTATTGCTACTTTTTTTATTGCAACATGGACTAAATAAGTGAATAGTTTGGAAGTAAAAATGATGCTTGAACCTAGCAGGTACTGGCTGCAGTTTTGCCAAGTTGTTGGGCTTACTGCTACATCTGCTGGATAGTGGAAATATCCTTCCTGAAAGCAGCGGAGGACACTCAACAAACGAAGAAGAAAATCTAGGTCGACACAAAAATAAAAAATGGACTCTAAACCAAAATATCTCTGCAGTATGGAAAGGCACTTGATAATGACTGTATTCAAAAATTAAAGTCACGGGACTACAAGCAAACCTGAACAGTGCATGTGTGGCTATTCACGTTCTATTTACACCTAGTGGGTACGAAGTCCTACGAAACACGCGAGGATATGGTTAAGCGTGTCTCTCTGAAATCAAGGCAGCTTCTTACACTGACAGCTGAACATACGTATAAGCTTAATCGCGCTGGCCTGAAAGAATGAAATAAGGGTTGCTCAGTAACACCCCCGTCCACCCCCGAGGTCTGAGCAGGCTGAGACTGAGCTCCATGGCAGCGCTGCCTGAATGTGGACTGCAACAGCACAGGCAGCTGCGGAGGCTGCCACAGCGAGCAAGTAGAAGAGGCAGCAGGAATGAAGCCGACTCCAAAACCGACAGTTTTACTGGACTGGGACTAAAATCTTCAGCATAATTATAGAAAAAGACAAGTACAGAACACAAAGTGTATCTTGGCAAATAAACATTCATATCTCATGATACAACATGTAGCATCCTGCACAGGCAGCTAAGGGCAGACGTGACAGGGAGCGTACTGCAACCAGAGAGGGATGGTGAGCTGGGAACTAGTGAACAAATCTGAGAATCACGATTCTGACAGCAGCATGCGATTACTACCTGGCAGCAGCCACAGCGAGCCTAGCACGCCCACCGAGAGCAGCTGCAAAGAGGCAGCAGAGCCAACCAGGACAGATCCTGCCTTGCAACTCTTTGTAACATGGCCAGGAAGGGATTAGCTTTTACTCTTGCTGTAATGCTCACAGTAATTACATCTAAAATTTAGTGCTAAATATGCAGTTATTGTAATCCAGATGCAGTTTGCAATCTACCTTTCCACATATTTAGAAGCATTTAAGGTGGTAATAATCCTTTCTGTCAATATCTTAATTAACTCTTAACTATGACTAAGTGTAATGTAGTATTTTACCTGGTCGCTAATCTGGTTCTAAAACATATTTTTAGCACTTTTCCAAATAGAAGCTTAGCTGTTAATTATTTTCAAGTCACTATTAACACCTGTGTATGGAAATTTAGTTCACATAACTGCTGTATTTTTGAGAAAGGAGTACTGTCCAGAGGGATGTACTTTTGCTCTTAATCCATACATACACAGCTCCTGCTCAAGTTCATTAATTCACCACCTCTCAAAAAAACAGAGAAAAAAAATAAAGTGTGAAAATACAATCTTCAAATACAGACACAAAGTTTTACAGCTGACAACTTCTGAGTAATTACAAAAATCACAATGTTTATTTAGAGACTACAAATACCTTCATTATATTATCCTGCCAGGTGCATTTCAGCTGCATTGCTTTTTTTCTGGTTATTTTGGTCAGTATAGTTTTAAGCCTATTTAAAATGAAAGGAAAATGAAACCCTGACTACATCATGGTTTCACATCCAATCCATTAGAGAAGGGCTTTGAGATGAGAAAAGAATACATTCCTCCAAAGTATGTTTGAGAAATAATAATAAAAATCTAAAATGCATGCACCCACATCCTCCCAGATTTTGTTTGCATGATGTTGAGTTCTAATGCATAAGCTTCACAGCAACTTAAAAGCAGGGTTTACATAAACAGAGCTTAATCACTATTGTAATCTTACATAAGATTACAACAGCCACTAAAATATTCTTTTGCGAACAGTGTTACTGGTACTAGCTAACGTGCCAGTTTGTGTATACCAACAGCAACACAAGTGGTATAAAAACATCCAAAAAGTTGTGAAAATGAACAAGGAACGAAAATTGTAGAAATTTAATGACTGGAACTGAGATTGGAGAATGCAGTGAGGCTGCTTAGCACTTCTTGGACAACCTGCAGTGAAATAATTCCACCACCCACCCCCCCCCCCAAAAAAAAAAAAAAAAAAAAAAAGACCAAAACATTAATTAATTCATCCTCATCCTTCAACTGCTTGTTCACTTTTCCTGAGGAGGTAGAAATAACACTAGAGCCAAATCTACCAGTGACAAAGTGGGCTACAGCAACTCCTAGCAACTTCTGCTGCAGTTGTATGACAACACAGGTTTCCCCGCAGAAAATTCTCATCTCATCTTCTAGGTAAAGAATTATGAGAACTCAGAAAAGGGGTAGAATCCCTTAGGGATTATATAAATCTTCATTATGTGCCTAGAGCACAGATGCTAAGGCACTGTATGCATGAGTAAGAACTAAAGCATGCCAAAACACACAATGTATTAGAGGTAGAGTGACACTTTTTTTGTCTAAAAACACATTGCTAGCCTTCACTATTCAAACTAATAGTCCTTCACTAGCTGGACTAGTCCTACTACAATTAGTCCTTCACAACAGAAAGATAAAACAAGGGAACTGGTCGAATAGGACAAGATTTACTGCAGTATTCCCATTTCTTTCTTGAAAAAATCCAAATACACCTCTCCAACAAGACATAGCTGGGGTGGGAAAGGTTACATCAGTTACACCAGACAAAGTCGGGAAAACTTTTTTTTTTAAAGCAATAAGTTCA
The DNA here is from genome assembly GCF_015220075.1 of Falco rusticolus. Lineage (NCBI taxonomy): Eukaryota > Metazoa > Chordata > Aves > Falconiformes > Falconidae > Falco > Falco rusticolus. The sequence continues at coordinate 14,956,682 of NC_051193.1, read as the reverse complement.
CGCACAGTTCTTTTTTCCCTCCTTTAGAAGACAGTAGTTGCTCCTTCCTACAGCAAGGGTGGCAGGAAATGGCAGAGAAAGAAAACATGCTGAAATAGCTGTCACTGTCCCCTGTCCCCATGGGAAGGAGAACCTTGAAATAGCTGTCACAGTCCCCTGTCTCCATGAGAGGAAGAACCTTGCAAGGCTGGCTATCCAAATTAAAGTCTTTGGATCTGTAGATAAGGGTCCCAATTACTGAGCAGTATTACTAAGTTCAATTTCACATCCCCAGATCTTAGTGGAATTTTCAAAGTAAAAACTACATTATACATCAAGCACTGTAAGGAAACAAAATACAAACAACGTGCTTTAGTAAGTGTTATCTACAGATTTTATGAGGGGAAAAAACTTCACCTTTGCATATACACTAAGTTCAATACATGCATAAATCAGAAATACCTATTGGTAAAAATATGCATCAGTGAAGGAGAAATGCTCACCCAAGATTCTGCATCACACTACTCATTCACCACATTAAGTTTTACTGTGTAAACTCTAGAGGAATAAAAAAAAAAATCACTTCCTTTGACAACTGCAAAGCAAAATAATTTTCCAAGAGATATAACTATCCTTCAGATGAAAGTTAATTTTATCCTATTTAATTAGACACTGTTACCAATTTAAATCCTGCCCTAGAACATGGAGTTTACCACAATGTCTTGTATGTATGTGATGGACATGTGTCATTTATTAGGCTTTTTATTATTCTTGGGGTGGTGTTAATTGCTCTACATACATATTTTTTGTTCTACTATAACAAATGACTGTGTGTGGCACTGCTTTGTGCACCATTATACTATACCCTATACCCTCAGCTTTAAAACAGAGTACTTGCAGTTATGGAGTAAGTGACCCTAAAAAATTTCTTCTACATTTCTGAGTCCTGCAAGAGAACTTTTATATCGGCTCCAGACAAGGTGCTACAGGAAGAAAAGTTGCTGTGGTCAGCAGCGCAGCTCTGTATTTTAAAGGAATCTGATGATCCCAAAATCTTAAGATGTGAAAGGCATGTGCCTGCTATGTGGTAGGACTTCAGGACCTGAAGAGCAGCTCTGAAGGGACTACAATACAATTAAACATTTGAGACAGAACAGATTCCATTATTACTGAGGTCACTACTTGGTCCTCACTCTATACACACAGTGTCGGTTTATATACACTGAATTTGGTCAAAAAGACCACAGATTAGGCAAAGAGAGGTAACAATCAGGGTCTGCATTTCTATTCCTAGGATACTGCTTGGTAAACCTGTATTCTTTAAGTACCAAAATAAAAACCGAGCATATTCCTGAGAAATGCCAAATACTCACCAACATGAACTAGGCAGGACTGATAATAGTTCAGTATCTTGCAAGATAAAAGTCAGTTAAGCAAGATGCAAGCTGCTAAATGTCAGCTTTTAAACTCGTTAGCATTTACGTTTAACTGTTTCGGGGATGGAGGGGTGGGGGGGGGGATAAAAAAGAAAAATCAACAGAGCACACGTACTACTTAAAATCTCCACATGGTCCTTCGTGAGGTGAGGATAAAGTAATACCTATATTCTTTTAAAAATAACAAAAATAATAATCAAGTATAATGAAAGCACATCAAGAAACAAACTGTACAATTTCTGAACTGCACTGTTTATTTTGCTGCTTGAAACCTAAGTGACAGTATGCCACTATAATTATGGGGTTTCTTCTAAACCTTTACTACACTGCAGGTACAGAAATATACGGACACATTTTTGGAGAATTGACATTTTGCAAAATGCAGCAAACATTTCAATTTATACATGAGAAAAGGAAGTGTTCAAAAGGGTATGCATTTCAAGTTATTGCAGGTTATTTCTGTGAGAGAATTTCTGCAGGTAAAACATGTTTAAATTTAACCAACAGTAACGTGTCAGTGTATTTAAAATCATGACAAAAATCTTCTCTCTGGTCATTAACTGCCCTTTGACAAATTACTAGGATGTTGTATGTACAGGGCAAGATGTCAATACAGCATAAATCCCGTGGCATTTTGGTTTTCTTCTGGAGATTAAAGCTGTTTTTTTCTTGGGATAAATGCAGCAGCAAAACACAAACCAGCTGATCAAAAAAGCACTTCTGCCATAACTCCAATAATTTCAGGGCACACCAACTGACAGTAGTTTTGCCATTCCCAGTTCTTTTAAGGTTTACATCACTGCACTGTTGCCTTAAGTACGTTTGTAAAAGCTTGTTTTCTGTTAGGCCAGCTTGCTGACTACAGCCTGGTTGAGAGAATTTAGTTGGTTGGTCCATTTATCTAACGCAGTATACCGTGCACCACCCCTCTTCTGATGATCCAGTTCTAGGAGCTGGTTGACTTGATCAATTCGGCCATGTATAGTGCTAGAAGTAAATAAATAAATAACCATAAATTGCTAATGTACATGGAAGTAGGAGCTGACAATAAATCAGAGGTAAAATAAGAGGTTGCCTTACACAACTGAGACACAAAGTCCATTTCAGAATTCAGCACTTACATAATATATTATCCTGGGTAGTACTGCCTATTTAATTGTCATGATTGGAAATCAAACGAACTACTTCATTGGGCAATGCGTATTTTATCTGCCTAGCTATGACCTACATATAAAGTCTGAAGCAATAAAAGGTAAACAGTTCTTGAAAGTCAAGGAATCATGAATAATGGAGATTTATGTAACAAGAAATTACAATATAAATCTCGGTATGAATTATGTTTTCCTAGTAGATGTAACAAGTTACCTTTATAAAAAAGATTTTACAAAATGTAGGTAAGTTTTTCCAATCAAGGAGAGCAGACTACTAATTTGTCAACTTGAAAACGTACTTGAAAATATACATGGGTACAAGCAGAAATTACGAATAATATTAAATTTCATAATGTTATAATAATTCGTTTTATATAATAATATAAATTATTATTTATATAATAATAAGTTTATTATATAATTCAAAATTATAAACATGCCACTCAGTCTCTCTTGTATAATCTTCTTGGCTCACATCTCACAAATATACTTCATGGCTCATAAGCCAAGCAAATACAAAGACAGCAGCATTACCTTTCAGTTCTAGCATCAACCAGTATTGCAACAATGTACAAAAATGGTTTGTTGCTTCTTGTATACTTTGATTATTTTAAAGTAACCAAAAGATCAGTAATCAAGAATAAAGTACATACTTATCCAATATGCACTGCACAAGCAAGCTTTCCACATCAGCTACATCTATGTTTAACTCCTAAAAGAAAAAGAAAACTCATTATGCTGCTACACTGTTTTGCAATGTTAAATCCTTCCAATCTTTACTTTCACATACAGAATTTGTTTTCACTTCAAAAGTATCAAGTCAATAATGAACTCTCAAGCAAAAGAACTCCACCCAAAGCATGACCAATGATCAAGAGATCAGTAATTTTTCAGAAAAGGCTGAAGAGGCTAAAGCAAAATTTTGGAAGCTCCAGAAATTAGTTGCTTTGCTGACTTACTGGGTGGGTGGGGGGGAAATCCAAACAAAAAACAACAAAAAACTCCCACAAAAATCCCCACCACCACAACCAAAAAACCCCAACATAAAAAAAAAAAACCAAACCAACAACCACAACAAAAAAACCCAACCCAAAACCCAAAAAACAAACCAAAACAACACAAATCCCCAAGAAATAAAATAAGACAATAATTATCAGAAAAGAATGGGTCTGTACTCAAAATGATTTAGAGGACTAACTGCATCTTCTGGCTCAAGCAAGTTTTAAAAATGTTAAGGCTAACTTAAAAAAAAACCCAACAAACAGAGAATTCTAAAGAGAATTTAAGTGTAAAAATAAGCATCAGTACTTGATGATATATTTTGGAATGCTGTGAATTTTTGCCAGGAAAAAAATCACAGACTCAAAGAAGATGAAAATAGTAATCTATTGTCACTGAGTTTTGACTTTGTTCTTTCCAGACTAGGGAATGAAATCAGTGATTCCAGTATAATAGCTGGTTTGTTCTATTACCACAGTTCTGTAACTCACACAACACAGACATTTGAAAATCTCTTCTGAACAAAAGGAGTTCGTATTTGGATTCTTAGGTTCATAAAATTTAGGCTCATAATTACATTTTGCGTTATAGAATTTTTTTTATATTTCTCTTCAGAAAAGTGCTTTTCTACACCGAGTAGAATAAGGTAATCAAATATGTTAGAAGTATATCACAGCACACATTACAAAAAGCATTAGGACATCACTTGAAATTTACGTTTTCACACTGCAAAGCTGCCAGCAGTGCAGTGCATAGTACTGCTTTATGGTTTAGATTGTGTTTTAGATGTTCTATTTCTGGAAGCACTGTATTTATTTAAGAGCTTTTATTCACAATTAATCATTTACTTACGCAAACACAAGGCTCCACTGACACATACCTTAGAAATAAAAGGAATATGTATTCTTGTGTAAGGCTTAATTAATTTTATAAGCACTTGTGTTCTGATGTTTCGCAAAAGCTCTGTAAGAGAAGAAAAAATTTAATACTGTAGTAACAACAGACTGAAATAAATATGCCATACAGCTCCATACAGCAAGATACCCTAAATACTATCATCTTTTTTCAGAGATGGGAAGAACAGCAAGATAAAGGTACCCTCTTTTTCCAGGGATCCAAGCAATATGTAACTCTGAAGATGGCCAGGTAAGAGTTAAAAACTCTTTAAACATGGACTAATGTATTCCCTGGTAAAAGCTTAAATTACTGAAACTAACTGGATAAATCATACGGATTACTGCACAGTATGTCTGCCCCTTTAATTTATGGCCAGAACGCTTGCCTTGTTCAGAAGGGAGAAAAGGCGTTCTTAAGGGTTTGAAACTTAAGTTTGCGTGCATTTACCTTCATGGGGAATATTCACATTTTCAGTTAAAAGATCAGGGCCTAGTAGTACAATTAAGAGGAGGAATTGAAGAAGTACAAAACAGTCTGCATTAAGTGGCTGATTTTGCTTAGGTAAGATAGTGCAGCCATAGTTTTAGAAATTTTTACATTATTAAAGAAAATTTGAATAAAATGAAAGCATAAATTACAATTGTAAAATGAACTGAAAAAGAGCGAGATCCATTTTTACCTAACTAGTTACACAAGGACTGTTTATATAATGAAAAATACTACCGAAGACCAGATTAGGTATCTCAATAAAACTAAGGAGATTAAAATGAGGCAAGGTATGTAAACGTTATAACCACAAACATATTCTGTATCACCGCAGAGAGAAAAAAGATGAGACTGTCTTTTTCCCCTCTGGGTATCACTAGCAGACTATTATCATATAAGGGGTGAAACTCAAATTCTCTTCAAACCTTTGATTCAACTGTCCTCTCCCTGTCTTGCTTTCCAGTTCTGTCATACTTTCTTCCTTAAGCATCCATCTCTCTAATCTTACAGAGTCTCCCTACAAGAATTTGAAGCTTACCAGCAGTCGACGCGTAACAGCAGTAGAGGGGTTATATTTAGTTTCCCCTGCTGTTTGCCATGTTCTCTTTTACAAACAAGAAGTCTAAGAAAACCAGGTCTCTGGATTTAACTCTTTTCTTTCATGTAACTATCCAGCTAAATGACCTTGCAATGTCACAGTAAGCCCTATGCTTGATGAAAACAGTAGTTATCTGAAAAACCGGACACTATATTCAAGCAAAGAGACTTTTATATTCTCAGCTGTATGACAAATGAGGAGGCAACTTTATTTTGTCACGTTAATGGAATGGAAGGGCATGTGTTAATGTGTTTTATTATAGGTGCTATAAATGCAAACATTGTTTTCAACAAATACATTAGAATTATGTATCTTGTTACATACTCTATAACTACTCATTTATTAATGCAGCTTTCATTACATTGTCTACTCAGTTTGTCTTTAATCTGAAGCAGAAAATTAACCTTATAAACTAGCAAACAAACAACTTTTATCAGGGTTGCCCTCATTTAATCCTTACAATGGAAAAATCCCCACCACTCAAAACATTCAGTGCCTAACGTCACCATAGATATTATCTTAGAATATCTACTCTTGCTAGAACTTTCTCCATCATTCCTGCAATTCTTCAGAGTCATTCTACATGCCTGGATGCATGGTGGCCTTCACCAGCTTCTAAAGAACTTGGAAACAGTAAAGGGAATTGTCCACAACTAATTACAAAGACCTCCTATTCTACCAAGAAGAAAAATAAACTGGGGGGGTGGGGGGAAGCAGCTTACCAAGGTATGAAAACAAGGATTAAAATAGCCTGCAAAAATACCTTCAATGTGCTCCCTTATGAAGGGATCGTCCATGATGTTGCTGTGATTTGTTTTCAGAATCTTCTCAAATTCAGTGATGTCGTTATTCTGATAGGCACTTCAAAAAAATCAAGAGATTGAGTTACTCTCTTTAAAAGTTAAACACACTCGTAAGACTGTGTTCTACATCATCTAAAAAACCCCCATATTAAGTGTTGGTGGCAAATAATTATATTCAGAACCTTTATAAGGAAGAACTATTTCAAGATAAGATGCAACTGAAATGACCCTTCTCCTACTTCAATTGAAGTAGCATTTACAAAAGTTTTGTATGAAGATTCAGTTATTCCGCAAGTGCACTCTTGTTTCAAAACTTCTGTACTTTAAGGAGGTATTCTTTAAAAAAAAGCTTGACCCTAAAAATAACCAATTTTGAAAAGTATCTTTACTTGAATTTTGGCTTCATGAAGCTATACTTCATGGAACAAATAAGAGCTAAAAAGAGTCTAGTGGGCTGCTGCTCTTTCTAGAAATGTCCATCTTTAGCTGAATTCTAAAAATGCTGGACTTCCAAGGCTAACCATCACTAATTCTGGCATAATATTACTTTTTACATTTTTATTTATAGCTTATTTTTAGTATATATATCACTTAACTAGTCAATCTTGTTTTCTGAGAAAGGATTACAAAAATAAGGTGGGTTTAGACACCTATTGTTCAGTAGTGGCACCACAGCATCATTTAAAGGCAAGAGCTGTAACCACTGAAACAAGACCTTTTCCTTGAAATATAATGGTTATACAATTAGAATCTATCTTTTCTTACAGGACCAGTCAACTGTGATAGGGAATAGCTACTAACTAATCAAACTTACACAATAATTCAGTTATTATTAAGCTACAGACTATCAATACTTAACCTGAAAGACATAGTGTCCAACATAAGCATTCAACTTCTGTTTAATACTACATCAAACATTTTAAAAACATCTGTTTTTCCTTCATAGTCTCTGTATATTTTCAAATTGTTTTCAAACTGATAAAAACAAAAAAAGCATCCTTTATTATCAGTAAAATAGGCAAGAAAAAGACCTGTAAGGTGGAACTTGAGGAGTCTGTAAATGGAGTTAAATGAGTGGAATGGACTGTATCACATGAAACCAGTAAATTTTACTTCATAATTAAAAGGAATTTCAGGTAAGTATATTTTATGGTTTATTCCAGAAGTGTCTCTTTATCACAAGTAAAACATTCAAGATCCCAATATAGAGTATAGGAAGAATTAAAAACATGTTTGTAATCTTTGGAATTGATTTAATCTTCTGCATATTTCTTGTCTACACTGCTTTAATTGCATTATTGATTTTAAAGAAGCAGTTATACTCAAATGTCAAGATAAAAGATATAAATTAAGAATATGAATAAAATCAGATTGGGTAAGGCCATCTGGAGTCCCTTCTGCCTCAAATTCACATGAAACTATGACAGTGAAGTAGAAACGGCATGTCTAAAGTGGAATTATTGGAAACAGTCCCTTAATAACTGCCAAATAATTTTTTCATCGTTACGTCAATAATGGGTGAATGTCCTTGCTTTCAGAAACAATTTGCATGCATACAATGGTACAGTACTGTATCAGTATCAGAGCATGGTTTGTTCCAACATGAGATCAATTGTGTATTTCAAAATGTGAACAGGCATTACTTCTTACGTAATGAAAAGGTGGGAAAAGTTTTCTAACCCACCATTCTTTTCTTTTACTTTATAAAGACAGGATACGGTGATTGGAACAGATTAGCTTCAAAGCACAGTATACAAAAACTGCCTCAGTTCAATTTATTTTGCTTGATGATTTTAATACACTGAAAGTTCTCACATCACAGTTGCCTCTAAGAGGTAACAAGGCCTTCTTTTCATTTTCACATGTTTGAAGGATAGATCACTTGAGATTTCAGTTTCATATTCCTAAATTATGAAACTCCTTTAGTAATCATGACATCCATGCATCCAGTTATTCTGTTGGCTTTGGTATGAGACGACAGTCATCTCAGTTTCTCATATATAATCAGCCAAACCCTAAAGACCAGTTGCAGTAGAAGGTGGGACAACTTTATTTAATGGAAAAAATGAGGGTTTTGCCATTGCCTAAGAAACTCAGCAGAGCAGAAGATAACAGCATGTTTCTGTACCCCTACCTGGTATAGTACAGGTACTCTGGTATGTCATAGTAAGTTTTTCTTGAGAAAAACAGTTAACAAATATATGCCCAATATTTATGAAATAACTTTGTTAGCTGTGCACAGAAAAGCCATCTCCAAAAATATTCCATTTCAGGTTTGGAAACTACATCATTTTCATTTTTTGTTCTCCAGAAAAATTAAAATCTTACCTTACTAAATTCGTCATTGCTAGAATCTCTGGATCATTTTTGTATGGTTTAGCCTACACAGAACAGAAAGCACAACATGCATGTTTAGATTTTAAATATTTTTTTCCATCTTCATCTTTTGGGTAAATTCCCTATCAATTCAGAAAAGGGTTGGAAAAAAGGGAAGAAAAAAATTATACCTCCTGAGAGTCAAATGGATTTATACCAGATTTCATAAGCATGTTTGCTAGGACCAAGTATTTTAAGCAAGTGGTTCTTCTGGGGCTCCCTGATTCATCATAATTCTTGAATGCTTCAAAAAAATCAGTATGTGCCTTTTCAAACTCTCCTTCTCTTAAGTGCATTTTGCCTCCACATTCTGAAAAAAAAAACACAGATGAAGAGAAAAGGAACACTGCGTGCTTGTTGCTGACTACAATAATTGTACTCAGAAGTTCCAAGCTATTTCTAAATAGATTACTGAAATATTTTCAGGAGTCTTTTCATTCTCTAAAATAGCTAGAAAAAAAAGCATAGGGCCTTCACATACAACACTGCCATTTGAATAAACCCTATTTCAAAGAAGAAAAAACAAAACCCAACCCACACAATAAATCTAAAAGAACACTAATCTTCACAGCCAATCATTATTTTAACCTTATGTTAAAATACTGTAAAAACTGACATGGAATTTATCTCCGTTTCAAAGGCAAGAGACTCCCTATATTTATGGAATTTTCCCCAATCTGTTGAACAGAACCACACAGAAAAACTGAGAAATACTGTAGATCTCCTTTTACTTCTGAAGTACCCCACTGCTGTCCGATTGTCTGTGCAAGTGCCTACCCCACACCCAGGGGAAGAGGGGAGGTATTCTGGAGAAAGTGTTTTTCAAGATACACAGCATGTTTCCACTATAATTCATCATTACAGATAATAAACAGTGTTTTCAAAACACATCTTAAAGCCCTTTGGTTCCTGATGAATTTTCAAGAGGTGAGACATCGAGCACAAATTCACAGAAGGGGATTACAGAATAGCAGTCCCTTCCAGCCTTGGTTTTTGTCCTTTGCAAATGCCTTTGTATTTATCCTTTGTTGCCTGCCATGGTGTCAAACAGCTCAAGTCTTCCTCTTGTTCTTCTGTTGCTTCTCTCCTACACTATATTTAGCCAACAGTCCGGCCCTTCTGAGCAGTGCATCTGGTACTTAGGCACCAGAACAGCAGAGCTGAAGTCCTACAGGCGGCAAACATTAAATAATGAGACAGTAGCCACTGCATTTGTATATGGTTTGCCTGCCTCTGAATCTACAGGATCCTCTCTCTTTATACTTGGAACTGGAAAAAACATTATCAGTTTCTCATAACACTAATCTATGCAAAGAAGTTAAATGAAAAATTCAAGATTAACTTGCCTCTGATAACTCCCATGATCAGTGGATGAGGAATGGCTGACTTGATGTGCAATGACTGTTCATATAGTGCTTTAAGTTTTTTGTTATTTTTCTGTGCTGTATACATTTGAATTTCCAAAGCATAGATTTCCAATAGTTGAGTACCTTTTTTTAGATCATCTTCCCCATCATCAGTCTAGGATAGATTAAGTAATAAATACTGTGAAATTTTAAGAAAACAGTGATTTCAGTTTTACGCTAGTAAAAATCTGATTACCTAATACTCTCAGTAATTTCCTGTCAGAAATTAGGATATTCCTAAAACTTTAAAATCTTGATATAACTACTAGCACAAAACATACCAGTTCTCACAAGATCTTACCACAGGCCAAGTTCTGAAGCAATTTATTAACGGAAGTATTTTTGTTTAATTGATTTCCTCAGAACTTTTACCGTTTACTCTTCAACTTTCCTTAAACCACACTCTCAGTATATAAATGCAATGACTGACACACATACAAATATATAATACATATGATTTCTGCTGCCTATAACAAGCAGCAGGCTGCATGGCTAATTTTTTTTTTTCCTTCCAAATGCAAAATTAACAGCAGTATTTTCAGTTTTGAGTAAAGCTCACTCGGAATCTTCACTGTATTTTAAAATAAATGTCTATGCATTATTTATTATTCACATGTGCTTCTCATCCTTGCAGCTACTACAAGGAAACTTAATCAGCAGTTGGGAACAATTTTTAAAAAAATCATCTTTAAGCAAGGAATAAAACGCTTAGCATTTTTTGTTCATGTTATCAAACAGGTAACAAATTAAAGCAGGCTCTGTACCAAAGCTCAGTAGCATGCCTCAAAGACCAATAACAGAAACAGATGTAAACAATAAAATAAATGTTTACTAAGCTACAGTGATTTAGAATATAAAGGTACCTGGCACGACTGATGCAGCTGACGCAAAATCTTTTGTAGCTTTCCATATTCTTCTCGTTCTAAATATAATTTGCCAAGCTGTAATAAAAAAAAAAAGTTGAAGTACTAAAGTCTATTCAGATTTTACAATTTGTAAGAGTTAGCTGAAGGTGTCACAAACAATAGCAAAGAACAGTAAGTTATATATTTTACCTTTGTGTTTGTCTTAAACCACAATCTATCATTCTTAGCATCTTTCAGAGCTTCAAGTGTTGTTTCATAGAATTCCTGAAGCAAATCCATCTGACATAAAAAATCAGAATTCTATAATTGTAAACAGCAAATTTGTACCTGTTAATAAAGTCAATCTGAACAAGCTAAAAGTGCATGCTTGAACTTCAAAATAAGAAAAGTATCTGCATTATACTGAATGTCTGCTTTTAAATTGTAAAGAGCTTCTGAAATAACAAAAGTAAGTACACTTGCTGTTCTGATAGAAATAGATACAATTAAAAAGTCTTCACATTTTAAGATTTGCAACTATCTATCATGCTAGTGAAAAATGCCACCTTATACAAGCCCATCTTATATAACCAAGTAATAAAATTCTTATGTTGTGTAAAAAAAAGACAAAACACAGGCAACATTGCTCCTACTTAAAAGGAGGAAAACAAAAATTATCTACATATCAAAAAAGATTTACAAAGAGAGAAATGGTGAAAAGGAAAAGATGCTTTCTCCTTTCTCTACTACCAGTGTTGCATGAAAGAAACCTCTTGAGCACATCAAACTGTTTCTTTGCATAAAACCTGAAAATACAACATCCAAAATGGAAATCAAAGTGCTGACTGTGACCTTTTAACACAGGTCCTACAGACAATGCATTACTATTGTTTATGGCCATTGCTCTTTCGTGGATAACAGATCCGTGGCTATACATCAAGTTAAGATTTCCAGATTGTCTCTCCAGGTCTGGTTCCGCTGTATTTAGCCCAAACACAATGACCTCTGCCAACAAGGTATAGTACAAGACAATCCTTTAGACTATCATTCAACTATTACACTTTCATTGTCTGTAAGTGGCAGGACAGGAAGGACTGTGATGACGACAGAGGCGTCATCATGAAAGACCAGTGACTCTATATATGCAGGAATTACTTCCAGGCAGTCAGTTCGTTTCTACTCTCTGTAAAGCTTCTACAACACAAAAGAAAATTTGGGCTGTGTATCTATGAACATGTGCCTAGCTTGCACAGTACACTCAAAACCAGGCAGTACTTAACACCAAAACTTCATTGCAAAGTTTTTCAAAGGCTTCCTTCTCCCCTCAAAGTGAAAAAAATAATAGTATTGTTTAATTACAAATTGTGTTTGAGAAGGCAGTTATAGTGGGTAGCTACTATGCTAAAATAAAAAAAAAAAAGTTTTTACTGTTCTTATTAGAATAGCAATCCCAGGTAAATGTTGCCAAAAAAAGATAGACAAATTTACGAAGTTATCTGTGTTGACAGAATCCGTTAAATGTGGGAAATATATTTTAACATATGACAGCAATTCATGCTGCAAATGTTCCCCATTAAGATTAAAAAACCCAAACCCAAACCACCATACACAAAAAAGTCCATTGTTAAAAATGCCAGGAGGAAATCCATGAAAATGAAAGACCCAAAGATCTAACCTGCTTGGAAGTAGAGATATAATCAAGAATAGAATTGATGGATTTTTCAGAGTAATTCCTCGTAACTGCACTCCGTATGTAGGTCAATAACTGTTTATATCTGTTCATCATTTCAGGAAAGTTAGTCTACAAGAAAAAGAAAATTACACTATAATTTTTGTCTTAATCATTAAAAACTGAATTATGTCTTGCAAATACAGATATAGAAAGGAAAGCATAACAGAAAGCCTATGCAGCAGTGGTTGCTATTAGGAACTTTTACATCACCACTTTATACACAAGCAGCAGAATCAGTAATAACTTCAGCAAGACTGCATGGATTAGACATCTAAAATATTTACCTCAACAAAGAAAACAGAGTTGGCTATACAACTATTTGGAATGGTTGTGTATGTAGCATATAAAATTTTCACTGATTTGTTCTGGTGAAGTACACACAGAGAGAAGTGTTACTGGTTTCAATGGTAAGATACCTCAGAATAGCAAGGACTGAACCTCAAACTTTCAGAGAGTATCAGCTGACTACAGTAGCTATTTTGCATCCATTTTGCCTTTGACTTACACCACAATTTCCCTGCCATGTCTGTAGTAGCCATTAAAGGCTGCAAGACATGAATTCTGGCAGATTTAGTTGTCATAGCCATAAATTAAAATAATAACTTAAGATCTCTGGATCAAACACAAATTTATGCCATTTACTCTCAAGTGATAGCTGTAACTCCTACCAATTTAAAGTTTATTTTAATCATCTGTTTCAGAGCTTTGAATCCCCATTCTCCTTTTTCACCTTCGAGCTCCAAAACCTGAAACAAAACAATTTTAAAGACAAATTTATAAAAGCTTTATTCAAACCTAAATTGATTTGCATCTTGTTTAAAATGTACATAACCCATACATGCCTTTTCCCACCACTCTGTTCCTTTCAAAGTAGTGTTTGACTCTGCCCTGTTCTTCAGTTTTGCTCTTCCCTGATACTATTGAGAAAGTTAGTGAGGGATATGTATCTTACTTAGTTTTCACAACTTAACTGATGTAGGGAGGGTGAATTGTTATTTATACATTTTGTTGTTGTAACACCAGACACTAAAATTTAACGTCACTCCATAAATACATACACACAAAAAAGTTGTAGCACCCCCTGCAAAACTGACTCAACCCGCCCCTTGACTAAATTAGTCAAAAATTTGCACTTCTGAACCACTATAGTTCCTTCATGTATCAGAAAGGCTTCTAGGCTTTAACATAACATAGTTAATGGATTTTTTTGTAAGCAAAAATTTTAGAGGTTTTTTTGTCATGTATATAATAACGTTATACACTATAAATAAGCCAAGAGAGGCAAAACCCTATTTTTTCTTTAAAAAGTTACATCTGGCATATTGCTTTCTGGCGGCAATGTGCAAACACTAAAAATTTAAAACTGACACGAAGGAAAGAAACTGTGTCACTAAGTAATTACATGTTTAAAGCTTTGGAATCAGATAGCAAACCAAATATAATACATTACATAAGGCACTGGGGAAACACCATTTCATTTTAAAAAAACCGAATGGATCTGGCTTCTATGGTTAACACATGAAAACACACTTAGCATAGTTTAACTTGGTAAATCCTGAAGATTAAAAACTCAGTTCTGTGATAAAAATATGACTCTTCCATGTCCTATTTATGCCCCCCAAGAATGATCCTGAAAGGCAGTCAGCCAGGAGTCTACGTTGTCCAATGATAAACTTAGCACATTAGTAAGTTAAAATATAGACGTTATTCTTAAAATTCCAGAAACTAACTCAAATGGTAAGCAAGTATTTTAAAATGTGAATTAATATGAAAATAACAGATAGAACATAAAGACAGAAAACCTTCTGAAAACTGCTTAATGCTGCTTTGGGATCATCTTCCTTCAAAGCTTTGGAATTGTAGTATTGATTTTCCAGATCCACATTTGGTTCAGAATTGCTGTCCTCAGAATATTCCTACATTTTCAGGAAAAGAGAAAAAAACAAATAAAAATCAGAGAAAAAAGAAAGGTTCAGAACTTCTAATACTGTGCTCAAAATTAGTAAAATATAGTAAAACATACTGTTCAAACTGACATGGAATGCTTATATATTAACAGAAAATCTTCAGATTTCGAGCATGTAGCAGGTATGGACTCTTAGGATGATTTCATCTCTCTTCCATTACTAGGCCAGCCTCACCACCCACCAACACTTGCCTGTCAACAGATTTCTTTCTGGACTAATGAACTTGTAGCTCTACCAACTTTGCCTTTATGACAAGTACAGACTGTATGATTAAAATTCTGCCAAGTTTGGTGTTTAAGGACAGACGGCTAATAGCATATGTCATTTTGGGGGGAGAGCGAACATGCTGGCCACCAGTCTTCTAAAAGGTGCTCTATTATATGACCTTTGCTATCCACAGAAAAGACTGGCTGAGCTGCCACACAAGTAGTGATTCAGCAATAGAGGACATAAAATGCTTCCATGAATCTCTCTCTAAACTGCCTTTTTATGTCATAATGATTCATACTTGTCTAAGGAAATAAAAAAAAAGAATGATGATAACAACAGCTGCTTCTGTGCTGAGAAGCAGGAGACAATTGAGAAAATGCTAAAGATACTGCCAAAGAGGGTGGGGTGGGGCATAGACACCATAGTTTAATCAAATAATTACCCATCATGTACACTAGCGCCAAACAAATTAAAGAATTTACTTCTACTAATTATTACTTCATGTTGTGGTTTAACCCCAGCCAGTAACCAAGCACCACACAGCTGCTTGCTCTCTCACACACACACCCACCCCGAGGGGTGGCAAGGAGAATCGGAAAGGGATGTAACACTCGAGGGTTGAGAGAAGAACAATTTAATAATTTAAACAGAATAAAAAAAGGTAAGAACACAATAACAATAACAACAACAATTATAACGAAAAGTTGGGGAAAAAGGCTAAAATCCAAAGGAAAAGGGAGAAAGGAAAACAAGGGATGCACAGTACAACTGCTCACCACCCGCTGACCCATGCCCAGCCAGCCCCCGAGAAATGACTACCCCCCCAGCTGACCCTCCAAGTTTATATACCAAGCGTGACATCCCATGGTATGGAATACCTCCCTGGCTGGTTCAGGTCAGCTGACCTGGTCATGTCGCTTCCCAGTCTCTTGTGCCCCTCCAGCCCTCTGGCTGGCAAAGCCCAAGAAACCAAAAAATCCTCGACAGTATAAACATTACCTTGCAGCAACTACAAACATCAGTGTGTTATCAACGTTGTTCTCACATCATAACCAACACACAGTACTGCACTAGCTACTAAGAAGAAAGTTAACTCCATCCCAGCCACCAGGACAATTCATTAAAAAAAACAAAACAAACCAACCAACCAACCAACCAAACAAAAGTACTCCAAGGCTTTTTCTGATGAAAAAACCCTTAAGTAGTTTATCTTCTTTTGCTGAAGGACAATGTTGCATGCCTGAATTGCAAAACACTAACAAAGCTCAAATAAACCTCAAATGAAGTTGTTACACAAGTTAAAAATATTTCACATCTGCATATTCAAGACAACTTTTCTCAACAGAGCGCTTAGCTATTAGGAGATCAACTGCTTAATAGAAACTGTTTAAATCTCAAAGTTATTGTCATCAGAGTAACCTTCCCCTGTAACAATATAAAGAATGCGTAGTCAGGTGCCCTTCGTTAAGTTGGAATTTCTTCTTTTACTGTACTACTTCATCAGGCATATTGATTCCTTTGTTCATTCATATATTGCTAATATTAATGGACTCCTTCAAAACCATGGGAAGGAATGAAAAAAAGATGAGGCAAGACAGAAGTTTTAAATTAGCCGTCTCTTCCCTACAGTGCAAGCACATCTTTCAAAGTTTAAGTTTTCTGAAGTTCTAATGGAAAAATTATGGGAGCTAACGGTTGGCCCAATTTCATTAAACATGGTCCTTGAGGTATTTTTCAACCTGCTTATATTTGTTACAGGTAGGCAAGATGCTCATGTACGTATTGATTTATATTCACATGAAGTATTAGTACTTTAGTCCATTAGAATGAATGGACTTAAAAGCTTACCGAATTCCACAAACCTTTTTTTCTGAATTCTAAGAGAACTAAAAAACTTAATACTGAAAACTGCAAAGAACACAGGAAGGAAGTATCTTGTTTCATTGGGGTGACTTTCATTTTGGTTAGCTTTGTTTCGTCAGTTCTTTACCCTATTGATCCAACATTGACGGTGCAGCTACAAGAACATATAAATGTCAATAGCTGTAAGTCTACCAGGCACCCTATGACGATATACACTGCCAAAGCTTAAAACAGCATGTAAGATACTTGCAATCAGCTGATGTTTATACTAAACTTGAACAATGGGGAATATTTTTGGCAGAAGTATCTATTTGTACACAAATAAAAGTAAACTAAATTAATTCCTTTTAGGAAGCAATGTGCTCTGTTAGCCTGAAGCGAGACACATCTAAATGTTCACCTTAACTCTGGCAGTGATTCTGAATGTGGACTCATATAGGAAGCCTTTTTTCAGATAATTTTTCTCAATGCTAGCTAAATATCCCATAAAGCTATTTTTGTAATAATATTAATACATAATAAGGAGTAAGTTTAATGTCCAGAGATAATTTTTTTCTAATGGAAATACTCTGAAATGCATCAAAGGTAGTAGTTTTATGTTCTCACAGCTATATTTTTCCTTCATTCTATGCCTCTTTGCCTCTCATCAAATTTAGGATGCTGACATGGACTCAAAGCTCTAAGGGAGATAGGGCTTTCCTACTTCCAGGAAATGCTATGTAAGGTGCTTGCTTTAAAAGGCATATTTAGACTTAATGGCTGTGAAGAAAACTTTAAAGCCATGAACCAAGTATGAGATGATGCCATGAATCTCTAGACAATTAAAAATAAAAACCAGCCATGCAGATACTGCATCTTAATTTGCATCAATGCCCAATTACGCCAGTGCTGAACAGTTCAGAAGAACCAGCACTCTACCTTCTTTTGATGCAGAAATGGCTTAGTGCTGTATGATATCAATGTGAGAACATTTCGCTTTTTTCAAAAGCAAAAGGAAAGAAGGAAGAAAAGTGTGAAGCTGTATCCTCAAAGTTCAAAACAAGAAAAAGATGCATTTCCTTCCCAGTACTGAAAAGTTCTTTTAACAATAAATTCAGATACCAAATGCCTAACCTTTCCTCACCCTCATTTCCAATACTCCTGCTTCCTGTCAGAACAACTTCCCCAACTCAACTCTTCCAGGTAGAAAGTTTGTTGCATCAAACAATGCAATACCAAACCAAAAAAGTACAAAAATTAAGTAGAATATCAGGTTTACAAAAAGGATTTCTACTCAAAATCTCTTCTATACCATCTAGAACTAGTATTCTGCATAATAAAGAACATTCTTAATTATAACTTCAAGATACAAAAGCACCTGTGTGATATACTTTAGCCCCAGCGGATGTAAAAAAAAGTAACAGGCCTAAAAAACTGACAGAAGTCAGCATACACAGAACTGATCTTTGAAACCCATTTGGTTCTCCCTTCCTGAGAGGATCAAAACAAACAAGTGGGTTTTTTTATTATTACTCATGAAATCAGAAAGCCCTGATACAGCTTTTAAAAAAATGTAGTTTTAAAAAAGTTAAGACATTATTTAAGCATTGCTTCATTGAAAATCTGCATGTTCTAAATGTAGTCAGTTATAAACAATCCAATCCCATCACATCACTTTTTGGAGGAAGAAAAATTATCACACTAGCTCAACTGTAATGGAGATAGAACCTCTGATGTAGCTTACTCTGCCTGGAACATAGTTCTTTCAAATAATTTTAATGAAAGTTAAATTAGTATCAAGGAACCAATTTAATTTACAAGTCTTGTATTAAGTTTTCAGAAATTTAATTTCACCTAGTACTAAAAAGCTTTAAAACATTAAGCCTCAGCTTCTAAAACTAACACATATAGAAGACAATTCACCCCCGTCAGCTTTATTCATCCTTTTTAGGGCATGGACCCATTTGCAGTTTCTCCAGCAGCAAAGGCAGGTTAAAAGCATCCAGCACTCCCCGACCCCTTGCTCATTTCTGGTCCTAGGATTCCCCTTCCCCTTCCCTGCAGCAATTCAACATTTTATGCTGTACGAGTCCTTGATGACGGCTGATCCTGCTTGGGTTGAGAGAACAGACCCGCCAGTGCTTACACAGATGCAGTCCTGAGGCTGGTGAGCTATGGCAGAGGAGCAGGTGACATGGAGGGTAAGAAAACCAGCTGTGGTTTCAGAAAACTGTAGCCGAGGCCTTAGTCAATGTGGTCTCCAGAGATTATATAGGGCTCTTGAAGCATGACACCTCTCCTCACAGACAGAATATGGTACATGAACTTGGAAACCATAACACTGTATCGGTGACATTTAGGAGTAGACTTGTGGTATTCTAGCACATTGGAGTGGCACATTAACCTGGTACAGTTAAACATGTACAAACCCAAAGACATACTTTGTGAAAATGCCCATTGTTTAGTTACTAATTTTTTTGCCTCCTCTCTTGCCTAAAGCACTTCCCTAACCTCTACATTGAAAGCGGAGTGATAATCCAGAAAAAACCAAACTTCTGCTTCTCTGTGTATCATTCACTATCTGTATAGCAGCCAAACTCCTACTTTGGCAACCTTTTAAAAAAAATAAAAGAGAAAGTAACCATTCAGAAGATAACTTTCCAGACAGAAGACACAACACAGAGTTCTATTTCTGTAGAAACCTATCCTTCAGGGACATTATTAACAATACTTATTACTGTCAATTTTCAATTGCTGGTAATTTTACCAAATTTCAACCATGCGACTGACTGAAAACATGCTTTTTTTCAGAAGTGCAGTTGTTTCTGAGAGTAAGTCTGGTACAAAGTTGATGTTACTTCAGCTAACTGTGTTTCATAACCATGGCATTTAGGAGGTCTGCTAACTCTAGGATTTGGAGCGAAGACCTGATATTTTGCAAGAGTACTAGTGATGTGGGTTTGAGGGGGGGAGTGGTTGGTTTGTTTGGGTTTTTTTAAAAAACAACACAAAAATGCCCAAATGAGGCCAACTGGAAAAAAAAATTCCTCGTGGTATTAATACAGTAGCTTGCCAGCTAGATTTGTTGAACATTTCATCCACAATGAACATGCACTATTTTGCACTGGCCACAAGTGACCAACTGAACACCATCCCAGCACTAAGTACAACTTTCTCTGCATTTGCTCTTCCTGGACCACTGGCCCCCAGGCAGCAGGACAAAAGCCAAGTAACAGTTTCTATGTGCATTTGCCACCGGTATCCAGGCACATGAATATAAAGAAAGCAATCAGGCTGGAATGCAAAAGAGTAAAGAGGAAAGGAACAGAGACAAACCGTGAGACTAAAAACAGTGAGTGTGCTTCATCTAAGAAGTCTGCAACCACTCAACCATGCATTGGGAGTCCTGGGTTTCTTTTTCATATTCCAGGTGTCTCTGCTCTTCCGCTCCTATTCACTAACTCTGCAAGTCATCTTGTGTCTGCTGGCTCACACCAGGGCTGACACCAGGAATAAGTCTGTGAAGCCAGCAATTGGCAATGGGGTCAGCACAGTTCTGTGGAAAGACAGGGCTCTGCCTTTTTTTTTTTTTTTTTTTAAGCAGAAGTTGGAAGATGCATAGAAATGAGACAGGAGACTGCAGAAAGAAAAAAATAGTATTATGACATGTAAAGAGGGTGGAAGCGTCTTTTCTTTCACCCTCTGTCACACAGCTCTCCTATAGTTAAGTGCGTCCTTTTCTAAAAGTCCAGGTTTTAGCACGACTTTAGATTTAATTTACTTCTGTTTAATACTAAACTGTGTATCAGATCCTGGGGAGCTCAGCTCTGAACGGACTGCTAAATAACTCTCCCAAACCACTCCCCCCCCACCCAACAAACAACCAGAACTTACTGACACTTGGTCAGATGGAAAGAATTTACTAATTATTCTCATGCTTTTTGCTCCAGTATTTCCTTCCGAGACATTATGGTAATGAGAAAAATAAGCCCCAAATATATTAATTCTGTGTTTAAAGATGAGTCTGAAGAGAACGCATAAAATAAAATATCAGGTCACACACTGAATCAATATAAAATAGTAATTAATTCAGAGAATAGTATATGCTATGTCCTCTGTGAAGCTCATGATTTTTTTTTAATCACATACTAATGTAATTAAACATAGAAAAGAAACAGAAAAGGGTAAAGTGGATCCGCTTGATTTGCTATCTGCCTAGTTCTGAATGCTTGTTTTTGCAGCATTATCACTTTCTTGTTTGCAATATGCATGTAGTTTTTAAAACTACAGCAATACTGAAACATAAAGAATTGGGAAGAAGTACAAGTATCTGCATGAAATTTCAACTATCTATTAAAAAACCATCAATATAAGGTAGGGGGAAATTCCCTGTCTATTGATGAGACTGCTTAACAAGCTTGGTAACATACAGAAATTCCTTCTGAAATGGACTATATTTCTCCCTGTTGGAAAGAAATAAGCGAATAAATTCGTGTTTACGAAGCTGCCATTCTGGGAGCTTGAAATAAAATGTAAGACTGCCTATTTCCTAGTTATCAACACAGCCCGAAAAGGGAAATCCTCAGTAATCTGAAAGCATGCTTTCCATATTTGAGCCATGTCAATCCCCATGAACCTGTAGCCATCTCACCAAGGTGCAACCTGCTGGCTGTTTACTGGAAGCGCACACAGCTCTTCTACTGAAGTCACTGAAATAATACAATTCCATAACATAAAAGGACAAGTTGCTCAGCGAACAGATTTGACTATCCTTCCCCCAGATTAATTTTAAAGTTGAACTTCAGAACACAAAAAAAGATGTGTCATTAAGAATACCAGCGACAAATTCATTATTTAAAACAAACAAACAAAAAATAATCAAGTAGCTGTATTACAACTGTCAATATGTTGTCATTGTACAATGAAAAGAATCAATTTCTAAGGAAAGGCTGAGTTTAGTCTCCAAGTAAATTTTAAATGTAGCTGTTTGTCTGAGACTGAAAACAAAAAAGTTCACAATGGTCCTTCCCTCTTTCTGCTTCTCCACCCTCAAGCTGAAACTAGTAAACAGAACCTGGACTGACAACATGTAAAGCACCTAAGAGCACCAAACTAGAAATTAAAATTGAGTGGTTTTCATAATGACCAGTAAACATTATTCTGTTCACTGAAGCATAGAGTGGAATAATTCATGTTATAATCAAGGCTGTCACTGTACATTACCAGCAAATTGTGCATCCAGGTTCATCCACCTGCGAATATAAATGGAATTTTTTCCTTCCATCGAGACCTCCAACAGATACAAGTTAACTTCTATAGAAGCAGCCAAGGTCATTTACATGCAAAAGCTTGACTTTTAACCCAATGAAAACCTAAGCAGAAACAGTCAGCTATGATCAGTAAAGTGGGTAGTCTTCAGTTGTTTACAGTGTAGTAATTACTCTAATTATACAAAAATGCATGATGAAGCTGGGAAAGAGCTAGGCCTACAGACTATCTGTTCACATTTCAGTTCAAGTGCAAACATTTGCATCCTTTAAGGAAATTTAACTGGCTGGTTCTACACAGTCAGCAGGTCAAGAGCACATTTAAAGAGGAACAGCCATAATCACTTCTAATAAAAGCTGACAAAATGAACACTTTTTTGGGAGCCTTCTTTGCACTACTATTTTTAGGCTAGTAGCGACCCTGGCAGACCTGAATCTAGTTTTATCATACTGTATTTTGACAAAACAGCTATTTCTTTCATTAACTCTTTCTGTAATTACCGCCTCTCCTCCTATTCCTTAAAAAAAAAAAATTCACCAACACTCTCACGTACTCTTTTGTTTTCAATAGTGTACTTACCTGAGTATTTTGTCTTATACTCTTTGTTTGTTTCAAACCCTTCTGTGACAGCCTTTACACTGGACTTGAGAACCATGCATCTCCTTCTAGTCTTAGTTTAACTAGATTTATATCAAAATGAAAGGAAGAAACCAGGCCCTGTCTTCAGGGCTCTTAACTATTTTCCAAAACAATTTTGCAGAACACTGCAATTACAGTTTCAAACACATTTGAAAACAACATTCAGTCATGGTTTGTCAGTCCAAGAATGCTGAACTAGTCTAGCTGGAATATTTTTATTCTGAAATTCTGGGTTGTTTTTTCTCCCATCAGTTAGAAATCCGAATTAAATTTTCAAAAATCTGTTTTATTTAAGGATACTTAAGTATTATTTGGTGCTTTAACATAGGATTCACATACAGAAGATAAAAAAAAATAACATGCTCCTAACTATTACAAGGAGTATTTTTAAGTTTGGGAAAGGTCTGGGCTAGTAGTAATTAACGATGATGAAAACGTGCCAGGAAGTAACTACTGTCAGGGGCTGAAGTTTGCCACAAGCAAGAAGTTTCAGCAAGGCCTTTCTGATGAGGAAGAAAGTACTTCACAGGAAAAAGTGTCACACCAGAAATTATTCTTGGTGAACACTGACATAACACACAGTGAGCTCCGAGCTGCACTCTTACTCAAATTTATATGCAGACAGCTGCATTTAAAGATTGAAAAAACCACAGTTCCAATGGTTTCTCCGCATGCCCAGTTCTCATGTTATGGATATTAAAGATGAATTCTGCTGTGTTTAGTATTCCATTGTTTGTATCACATGGAAAAATAAACACAGTATTTTAAATCAGGACATGGATTTCAGTGTTAATGAATGGAAATTGATTCTCGAATAAACTGGACCAACAAAATATTTTAATAGTCTCAGTGTATTGCCTTCAGAAACCTTGTTTGCAGAAGACTGTGAATTCATTCATGGACCTAAGTGGAACAGTAATGGTTCTTGGAATACTGACACAAGCAGCTCATGTAAGATGACAACACATGTCAAACCGCGCTTTTACGTGAATTTAAAAAAACTCAAAACCAAAACTCAGATGGTTTTATTCTATATCCAAAGTCACACAGCTTATTCTGAGCAGCTCATAAACGAATCTGTCCAGAAACTATTTCAGATAAAATCAGAGAAGTCTCTTGCATGAATTCATAAGTAGCAATGATTATCAAGTAATCTGTTAGAAAGCAAGTCTTCCACAAGCATCTGGGGTTCTTCAGTGAAACTGCAGTACTGTAAATACAGGTTTAGCTGAAATGAATGAAATACTCAAGCCTCAACCATACACAGCTTTTTTTAAAAACGCCTCTGATCTAAAAACCTATGCAAAGTTCAGAAAAGCAAAAAACCAACCAATCAAGCTTCAAGCCCCAGTATAAGACAATGGCAATAGAATTACAACTAATCAGACAGCACAGAAAACATTTTTTGTTTCAAATATGACAGCTATTTGGTTTACTAACATAGCACAAGATGGTTTTACTCACTGTAAAAATTTTGTTTTTAATAATCTAAAGCAGACTCGTTACAGTAAAACACTTCAATTACATTCCCAACTACCCCCCCCGATAAACTGGTCTGTTGCTAACTGCAAGCAGCATTTTCTTAACTGCAAAAGCTTAGAACAAAACCTGATGTCAAAATGCAGCTCGATATAACAGGACAACCCCCAAACTCCGCAATTAAGCGGGGGAGGGGGGAAGCTCACCAAGACTATGAAGAAAAAAAGTTAAAAATGAGTATACCCTCGACACATTGCATCAGAAACCGGCTGTGGGGCCATTTCTTCTCTTCCCCCCACTTTTCCCTCAGTTTGACGCTCACGCAAGCACAAGACTGACATGTACCCCCGGGGACCTCCCGCAGCCGCGGGTGGCGAGGAGGGCAGGCAACTTCACGACTTTATTTCGTGCCCGACACTGGGGTCAGAGGAGGAGGAGGAGGAGGAGGAGGAGGAGGAGGAGGGGGGGGGGGCGGGGGACAGCGCACCGGAGCCCTCCCTTCCCCCTGACCCCCGGGGAAGGCGAACCGGGGCGCAGGCCCGAGGGGGCCAGCCCGGGGCCTAGCTAACCGCCCGGGGCCGAAGCTGGCCCGTTTTCTCCGCGGGGAAGTGGCGGGGCCTGCTCCGAAACCAGCACCCGCCCCTCGCGGCCGCTGCCACCACCCCTCCCGGCCGAGAGGGAACTCAGCCTGTCACCGCTCCCTGACGGGGCAGCGCCCGCCGGGGCGGCGGCCCCGGCCCCCAGCGGCACCGCTCCCGCGAGGCCCCCGCGCCGCCGCCCCCCCCCCTCCCCCCGCGCCCTACCAGGTCGTAGTCCTCTTCATCATCGCACATGAAATCATCCTCCATGTCAGACATCTTGGCCGGAGGACGGGCGGGGGGAGGGGAAGGGGGCCGGCGGAGGGAGGAGGCAGCGAGGACGGCCCCTTCTCCCACAACGCCGCGCGGCGCTGCCCAATGTGGCTCCGCTTCGCCCGGAACCCGCTGCCGCCCGCCCCCGGCCCGGGCCACACGGAGCCCAATCGGTGCTGCACCACCGCCCGTTTCCTCTCCCCGCTAGCAACCGGCCCTAGCAACCGCCGCCGCGCTGCCTCGGCCCCTGGCGCCGGAGGGGCCTCCCCGGGCCACACCGCGGTGGCGCCGGGGCTGGTCGCCGTGTAGCCGGCTGTGAGCGCTGCGAGCCCGGCTCCCGCGGGCTGGAGCTGCGAGCCTTGCGGCCGCGCCTCTACATGGCAAATTCAAAAACCTCGGCCGCTCGCCGATCCTGGCAGCGTCGCCCAGCCCTCAGTGCAGATTATTTGCCTCACTCGGTGCTGCTGAACGGTTTACGTGCACTCTGTTTTACCTCAAAGACATAACGCTGTAGCAGCAGTTTTAAAAGGCCTAAACTAAAAACCACGGGCTTTGCAAAACGTTGGCTTTCTGAAGATACTTACACACTAATTTCTGCTGCCGTCTTTGCCTGAGTGAGGCAAAATCCCTGGACAGGCAAGTTTTGCCTCTCCACAAGGCCTGTACTTCTCACAAACTCCCAGGCACCTTGGCAGGATTTATTTGGTCTCCAGATTTGTCTGTTGTTGGTCATTTTATGTTGTTACAGTTTCTGAAGGGTTGTCGCCCCACCCATTGCCATTGCTAAGTGTTAAAAACCGTGCTTCTATTTTGCCATTCATACTGATGGGGAGAAAAAAGTTTTACCTCAGAAAGACATGTAAAGCCGCAATGAAATTTCCATTTACTATGCTTCTCGAAGTGCAGGCGCTTAAAGATTCACGAGTGGGATATTAGGGGCTGTAAGATACCAACACAGACAGTAACCATGAGCGGGTGAGCTTGTAAACACATTCCAAAAGCTCAGCTCCTCTTAAGTGAGTGCAGCCATTCATCTTGAGGGGTAAACAGGACCTGCGAGACTGCTTGTTTGAGCCAAGCTGGCAGAACTACACACCAGAAAAAATACAAGGGGTAAAAAAAATAATGCTGTAGGGGCTTGTATTGCCAGCTTACTGTTTTCATCCCACGTGCATTTAGCCAGAGCCGGTACTGGCCCCGCTCAGGGCTGCTCCAAGCCCCAGGGCCCGCGGGGGAGCCTGCACCAGGCTGGGGGTAGTTTTTGAAGTTTCTCTGTTGCCAGCTACATTCTGACAGGAATGGAGGAAAAAAAAAAACTATTTCCTTCACACGTCGCAGCCGCTTTCCTCTCACGTCTGGACTGCGGTGGGCGACGAGCCGAGGGCAGCGCGGCCCCACCGCCGGGCGCGCTGCGGTGTGCGGTGTGGCTGCGAGAGCAGCCTGCGGGTTCGGCACCGCCGCCTCGGCAGTGCCCTCCCGCCGGGTCGGGTCCGGGGCGGGGAAGAGGCCGGGCTGCCAGCCCCGCCGCCCGGAAGGACGGTGCCTGCCTGTCCCGTGACCGCGGCCCGCCGGAGCCGCCGCACCGCGCCGCTGCCCGCCTCAGCCAGGGGCTGCTGGCGGGGGGAGCGCCATGGCGGCAGACGCCCCCGGCACCCTCCCGGTTCAGCTGGTTGAGCAGCCCAGGTGGGTGGGTCGCTCCCCTCGGGCCCGGTCCCGGCGAGCACGTCCGCGGGCGGGGCGCGGTGTATCCCTGCGCGGGCGGGCGGTGCAGGCGGACCCGGGCGGGTGGGAGGACAGGTGGGACAGCCTGTCTCCATGCTTCTGGTCTGAGGTGCGAGAGGGTTCTGACTTGCGGTGTTTTGGTTCGCCTGGTCGCAGCCAGCCTGCCCCTTGCACGCCGCGCCGCCCCGGGAGCCCCTCTGGCGCCCGCACGCCGGCCTGGCCGTGCTTCGATTTTCCCGCCGGCTGCGCGGGGAGGCCCGCGGCCCCCTCCTCACGGGGAGGCCCTGCCGCCTCGCACCGCGGCGCGGTGGCGGGAGCGGGAAGAACTCGCTCATCATGCCTCCCGTCACTTTTTCTTCTGTCAGAATTTTGGGGATACTGGTTACCTCCTCGTCTTTCAGCAATGATTCCCTGGCAGGGCTGAGCCCGGCCCATGGCGACAGCACTCACCGGGCCAGCCTCTTCCAACAGAACTGAGCTGCAGGCCTTGTGTGGAAGTCGATACACACACAGTTCAGCCTAAGCTTTTTACTTCAGTTGGCAACGGAGAAGGCTCGTTTTTTTAAACTTTTGTTACTTGGGTGTGCTAGCAGCGTGTTTCCCTGCGAGTCAGGTGGGAAGCACGAGGCCGGCGTTGCCAGAGCTGGATGTGTGAAGTTGTGAGGGATGCCTCAGTTTAGCACTTCTGACAGCCATCTCTGATGTAGGTGCTTAAAATGCGGTGTGCGTGTTGCAACATCAAGGCCAAAGCCTGTAAATAGTCTTTCATCAGGCCTGCTTGTAAAACCCACATTAAAAAAAAAAGAGATCCATCAGCACTTAGATAAACACGCCCCCATGACTGCTCTGTTCTTAGTCTCTTGGTACCAATGCCCACTATAAAAATATCTGTGAAACCAAGAAGCATTCTGAAGGCTGACACAAAAAGGAATAAAGTTAACACCTAGAATTCTGCCAACAGATTCCCCTGTGGACTATAATATTATTAATGTGATCTAGAAAAGGGATCGTACAATGAAATGGCAGAAAATTGCTTCTGCTAATTGTAAGAGTGATAAACCAGTCAATACCAGGGCAGATTATAAAGGGAAATTATAGAGGGACCTAACACAGCTTTGTTACTGGGCACTGAGATGGGAAAAGTACTGAAAGATCTGTTAAATCACAACAAATAGTATTTTGCAGCTTTCCATCTAAAGAAATCTTACAAAGCATTTGAATATATATCGTTGGACAGTAACACAGCTTTTACAAAGAAGTACAAACTAAATAACTGACTGTGAAATTTTGTTACATCTGTTTTTCATTGCCATCTTCTTACTTACGCTTTGCATTAACTAGGCTTTCAGTTCTAGTTTTAGACTAAATGTAGGAACCTTAGCAGGGTTCCTGTTTTTTTGTTAGTAGGCTAGGGTTTTTTTTGTTGTTGTTAGTTAGGAGTTTTGTTAGTAGCCTAAACCCCCAAAACCTAAATTTAATCAGCTACCTGCTTTAAAGCATACCCAACAGGGTATGCCAATGAAATATTGTAAGTCCCATTTTGGAGATTATTTTTCTTGTATTCTTACTGCTTTTTCATCATTCTAGTCTGTTGCTTATGTTAATGAATGTTAATGGGTTAGTGTGTGACCTAAATTGCTTTAAGGTAGTTTTGAAGTGTATCACTATCAAATTTCTCATTCTTCACTAAGACAATGGCTTAATCTCTTCTTGTTCCTACATGACACGATAAAGCATCCCCACTTTGCAACACAGGGCGGAAGCCAGACACCTTTACAGTCTTAGGAAACAAAGCAATATGCCACATTTTCCTTTGTGTTGGTATTTTCAGTGGCACATCTGATGCCTCCAAACGGAAAACCAGAAGAACTTTCTGGGAACTGTTGCTGTAAACCTGTAGAGTAAATACTGTCAAAGTCAGTCATAGGGATAACCCGAGGTTTGGAATTTTAGTTCTTTAGCATTTGTACAGGCATGGGGTAGTGTCTAAAATGGAAATTGATAGAAGTCAAAACTTAGAAGAAAATTAATTTGCTCAGGCCTGGTGTGGTCAGATCTGACTTTGAAGGGAGTACCTCTGTGTGTGCGTGTGTGAAATCCCAGTACCACAAACAGTTGGTCCACACTGCTGGATTCTTCCTCAATAGCAAACAGTTTTACAGAGTTGTAGCATAGGAAAGGTAGGTGGAGGCTATGGTACTTTGTTAAACCAGGCAACTGCCTTCCCTGCTTCTGTTTGGAACCAACCTAGAGAGATGACTTAAATAAAATAAGGCCCCTTCTATCTTTTTCAAGTGAACATACACACTTCTTATTAATCAGAATATTCTAAATAGAGTCTTCTCTGTCACAATCAATGTTCTGTGAAGCGCAAAAGCAGCTTAATGTTGCTCCTGATGTAACACAGAAAACTCTGTACACTTGAATCAAATTTACTTCAAGAAACATTGAAACTTCCTGCCTTTTACGTAAATGTAGTCCTTTTAAATGTTTCTAATCTGCTTTTCAGGTTGCAGAGGCTGAAGGAGATGTTTATATCAAAATTTGGATCGGCTCCCAAGTTTTATGTTCGTGCACCCGGGCGAGTCAACTTAATAGGTAAAAGAAAAATTAATCTTCTCTTATTTTGTCTGCCATTATGGAAGCCTGGTAGTTTCAAATATAAAATCAAAGTAATGTTGGTCTTAATTTTGTTTTTTTTTTTTTCAGAGAAGTTGCTTGTGATAAATGGAGAAGAGAATATACTTCACTAGCTTTTACTGTGCCTCGTTATAATAAAATGCACACTGAAATATCAGTTTTGGAAAAGGCATAGACAGTAGCAATGGTTTTGAAAACTGGAGTAACTTGCCAGCTTATGGTTGGATACCATTTTTTTTAAAGGATTTGGAAATCTAATCTAAAGTAGTTGATGAACAGTGCATCCACAAATTAAATCAGTGTATTTTTTGCTCTTCCATTATAATTTCAGTTACCAAATATAACCAGCCACACAGCAATGCATATGATAAAGCATGAAGTGATTCTACCGTCATCTCCTCTTCCTTACTTTTCCACAGAGATGTGTCTACAGATTTAGAATAGTTGATTGTGATTCACTGGCAGACTGGAGAGACACAATTATTTTGTGTTTAGGACTTGTATTTCTGTGGCAGCCTTATTTTTGAGATTTCTCTATCCACGTTAGGATTGTGCTCTCCCTAGAGCTCAATTTCTTGCATATTCGTAAAGTAACCCTATGCATTTGAAGACATTGTAAGTAAAAGGATCATGCAAAACAGAGCTTTGAAAATCAATTAGTCTATTGTGCAATTATTGATGATTGTTATCTCAGTGTTGTGTGAACATATCATGTATATTGAATAGACAGCATATGCTAACTGAGAACTATTCCCAAGAGGGAGGCTGTTTACTACATACATTTTCTATTTGAATGGTACTTTATGTGTTGTATGCAACTTCATTAATGATTATTTAGATATAATAATTATCTTCTTGCAAAAAAGGTCCAGATGTTTGGGGGTTTTTTTTGGTTGGGTTTTTTTTTTTGGGGGGGGTGGTGGTGTAATTTTCACCACAAGCTTTATCTAGTGGCTAATGAATCACTCACACAAGCAGAGGAGATCACATAATGAGGACTCACGTGGCGCCTTTCTCTTCCAGTCGTCAGTTTTATGTGATTGATTTGACTTGATTTTTGTACTGTCACAACAGTGTACAAATAATGTGGCCATTCTCATTGCTAGACAATAATCTGCATAGGGTTTTAAAAATTATTTTTATATGCCAATGTTAAAAAGTTAATATTTATAAACAAATGTGATAGATAAAATCAATAAAGAACAGAATTTTTTGTGCAGTAACATGAAATTGAGGAAATGTGCCCCAAACTTTAAATAGTAAGAGTTGAGACTGTACTCAGAAATTGTCTTGTATGAGACAACACTGAACACCTGTAGAAGCCCTGTTACTGCTATTCTAGAAAGAATTACTCCAAAGTATATTAATTGTATGTTTCTTTGGTAGGAGAACATATAGACTACTGTGGTTATGCTGTGCTCCCTATGGCTATAGAACAAGATATCCTGATTGCAGTAGAACCTGTAAAAACTCAAGTTGTGCAACTGGCAAATACCAATTCTTTGTACTTGTAAGTAATTACTTTGTTTATTCATTAGTTTTTATGAACCTCTTTATGCAATTGCAATACAGGTTAAGTTTTCAGAGATCTGACAAACCTCCATTGCAATATAGAGCTTAAGGTGTAAAATGAATTATATGAGCAGATGGAATGTCATTGACTCTACGCTGTGCATATTAGTTTTGAGCAATAGACTCACTGCTTGTGTCTTCCAATGGATGCTAAATAAAGCAGTAACCAAAAGATAAATATTTTCACTTGGTCTTTAAGCTTTGGCACATTACATCACAATTGAAATGACCTTCTCATAAGGTACCTACAGTTTCTACCAAATCTCGAATTACAGCCTTTGAATTCAGATTGCATACACAGTCACTATATTTTTATGTCTGCTCTGGCTTCAGTTTGAAATTGTGTATTTTAAACCATAAAGTGAGAATAGGCCTCAGAATACACCATTAAGCATCGCTTGTTTTGTTGAGACACTGTTGCTTAAAAACAAAGCTAAAACATGCCCATAATTTCATAACAAAGGAGTATTTTTCAACACTTTGAATGTTACACCACATAACAAAACTGTTGACAGTATATCTCTTTTTCCCAGCCTGTTACACTGGTAGATTTATGCCTGTGGTGAATGCATATGTATAGGCCTTTGGCAAACAAGGACTAACCATAAGCCTCCGTAGAATCACAATTTCCTGTTTCATTCTTGTTTTGTGAACTGGTAAAACATGTAACAGTTCTGTAGCCCTCTTCTACACTGACAGTAGATGTTAGCTTTTAGGCAAAACAAGACAGAGAACAGGTTGCAAGAAAAAACACATAGGTATGTTTCATCATCAATCATCTGAAATGATCAGATGCCTTTTATGTTCTTTGTGCTAAAATGGTATTAAAAAGTTAGTCTTTAGAAGTTCCCAATACCTCCCCTTCACATAACATCTCTGTAATTGAGAAGTACTTGTACAGAGAATATCTGACATGATACTTCTCAAAATGCCTTCAGAAATACCAGAGGATGATAATTATCAATCAGTTTCCATCCTGTGGCAAAACTTGACAATCTTTTTTTGAAGTCAGATTTATTTTACAGAGAACTCAAATAGATAAACTAAGATTGACAAGGCAGTGAGGTTCTGTGAGAAAGAGCCAAATCGGTCTCACCAAAATAAGGATTAATTACTATTCAAGCAGTAAGAAACACCTCAACCACATGGGTTTTTTTTCACACTACTCAAAATCTCACCTCTTCTAATTATACAGAAAGATTGGAATGCTTATATGTAGCTTGGAGGAGGGGCAAGCTTTTCCAAGAATTCTTTTAAAACAGAAAGGCTAGAACAGACAATATCAGAGTATTTTTACTTTATGGGTATGTTTTTCCCAATTGCATATTTTATTAAAAGTTTCTTATATCAAACTGCTTACCTTCCAGCAGGAGGGTCGAAGGCAAGCCTCAAGATTTACTGATTTAAGATAAAGCTTGGCCATTTAGGAATTGGTTTTTATAACAAATTGAATATGATAACAAAAAAACCAGACTTAAGGATTCTGGGGATCTTGACAAACCCACATTCTGCGTTTGTGTGAATGATATCCATATGAAAGCTGCCAAAATCCAAGCCAATTTTTCTTTCATTTTCTATGCGAGAAGATTGCAGAAATGAGCAAAGTGCATTTTAAGCAGTCATTATTTTATCTTGAGAACCAGCAAATATACTATATGCCTTCCTGTTAACTGATGTTTTACTTTGTCTGATTGTATAAAAAGAATTACAATGATAAAATACTGTAGAACTCTTTTTTTGAGGGAAAGAGGACTTCAAATTTGCTTTCGGTTAATCACTTTCGCGCATGATTTCCATCAACTTTGGTTTTTTACAAGAACAATTTAGGATTATTGTAGAAAATAAGATAAGCAAATACAGCATTTTTTTAATCTTCATGACTTCTGACAAGTATTTTCTTTTTTACAAGTAATTTTGGTTATTTTATTATATTCATAAGCAAAATGATGTTTTATTCTCTAGGAGATAGTTACACATGACTCTCAAATGGGAAGAATTTACAGCTATTCTCAAACTTCCCTTGTATCATAATCTCAATAATCACTTTCAGATCTTTTGTGTTACTCTGGAAACCCCAGTAATTTCTGACACTAACTATACAATTCTTTGATGATGTATTGTTGATAAAGCCCTGTAAGGGGCACTATTTTGACCAGTTCTTATTGAAAGACAACTTACATGTTAAACTATACACCAATCTCTGATATTTTGGCACTGTATTCAATGTTGAAATTGCATGTATAACATATAAAATGGTAATTCTAAGTTGATACTTAAAGAGTAAGATCGTTCATCTAACACTGAGCTAGGACTAGGTTGTAGATCAGTAATACGAGTAGCTTACTGCAGCATAGCTAGCATTAGACTATACGAAAAGGAAGCAGGAGTGTGGGTCCATTTTTACATGGGTTGTCAGGTTTGGGGTTGCATAACACAAAATTGCAGCCTTTCATTGACAGAATAAAGTGAAGTTTTCAGCCGTTGTTTCAAGACAATTATATCACTGTAAAGATGCAATGCTTTATATTAGTATAACCATTCCCCCGTAGGTAACAGAATACTTACCAATAAACCACCTTCATACTGGTATTCATTACAGGTGTTAAGTAGCAGTATTTTTTTGTATAAAAATAAAAACAACACATCATTAACATATATAGTTTACAGATACAGACTGGGACTAATGTAAGAATGAAAAAATCCATTCTCTTAGCAGCTGCAGACTGTCCCCTGCTGTATAATTTCTTGAAAGTGTTTTTATTCCCATTAAACCTAAATATTTCCAGGGAATTCAGCTGCCTCTGTTCATACTGTTTGGCACACCTTGCTTGTAAAGCACAGCTTAGCCTGCAACATTTGAGTATTTTTTGTTAGCTTTTCTTAACTTTCTTGATGCCTTTCCTCTCTCTGTGTTGGGCATCTGCTGTAATGACACCAGGTAGTTACAGTTATTGGGCATTCAACTGTATAGACTTCTAAACAAATTGTGCTTCTTGGTGAGTAATGCAGGCACCTCTGAGGCCTTTGTGCATCACTCCACGCCCATTTTGACAGCACCTATCTGTGGCGTTAGTTTCCTTAGGCACATTCAGGCTTACCATTTTTATTATTTTGAAAGGAACATGGAGTAGGAAAACCATTATCAGAGTAATCCTGGAGGAAATAGATTAACTATTTTAAAATAATTTATTTTAATTATGGCTTGTAACATACAAAATGTAATTTTGCTGCATTAGTTGCCTGTTTAATTGAAGTGCCATTCAGAGCAAAGGTAATGAATTCCTGATTATGGCATTACCAGTGAGCCTGAAGTGTATTTATCTCCATTCTAGGTTTGACAGGATACGATTATTTAGATTTTCACTTCTGTGAGAGATCAAGAGAACATACATGCATCTGATAGAAGGCATGCTGCGCTCATTAAGGATGCCAAATGCAGCTCTATTTCTGAATTTATTTAATAAATTCTATAACTTAGGCAAAAATTCTTACGCTTCCTTCTAAAATAGCCTTATAGAATTGAGTAATAAAGAAGATCTGTACAAAAAAACCCTGAAAAACATTGCACTGAAAAAAACTAGCATCGGAATGTTTTTGTTCATCAGCAGGTGGCAGTAATAAGCCATGTTTTTTCAAACTAAATTTATTGACAAATTAAAGCCTCAAGGGTTTTCTGTTTTTGCAGGGATTTCAGTACTACTGTTAATAATATTCAGATTAACAAAACGAAGCCTCAATGGTATAACTACTTCCTGTGTGGGCTGAAGGGTATTCAGGTAAGCCAAATCCATTTAACTCATGAAATTAATATAGAATTAAAATACAAGAAGTGTACCTATTCGCCCTCAAAGTACTTCCCTTTATTCTATAGCTTTTCTTGACATACAGTTAAGTGTTTTTATGTTAAAATTTTAAGAGGAGATATGAGCGGGTTTGTTGTAAAGTATTTGCAGAGCACTATTTTTATTACATAAATTATAATAGCAAATAATTATTTAGTAAAGTTAGGATCAAACTCACCATCAAGATGACATTTCTGGATTTTGAAGTTAAAAAGAATGCTTTCCAATGGAATCATCTAATTGAAAATTGCTTTTAAGAAGGTTCGGAGACTTGTCTGTCAGGATACAAAGATTGTATTTTAGTTGTTTTCTTCCCATGGAAACATTTTAAAAAACATTAATTTTCATTAGTGTTGGAAACTTACAAGTTGTGCATAACAACTGAGTGAAGCTGACTCATGCAGTAGGTAAAAGAAAATGTAAAAAGTAAGTAAACAGCATAGAGAAGAAGTATTCCAGTAAGAAGCATTATTTATCTGGATTTTCAATGTGTGGAATTTGAATGGAATTTTCACAATTTCTTGAGTACAGCTATGCAGGAAACAGCACACTTACGGTAAACGCAGGAACACCAAACAGGCAGACATTTTCCTGTCTGCTCATTTGAGCTTTATCTTCTCTTTTGTGAGCTAGCCTGTCTCCAGACTGACTTGAAGACTGAACTGCTTGTGAAACCAAGTGCTGATCATCAACCACGTTGTCCTGGGAGGCAGCCTGAACTCAAAATTGAGGCTTCCTATAAATCTCACCTGCTGATTGCAGGTGATTCATGGCCCTTTGAGGAAAAAACATGGTGACTTCTCAGCTGGATGTCAATCCAGTGATGTTTCTGGAAGGGCAGATGGGATAAACAGTGATGGCTAGGTCAGGAGCAGGTCACCACAGCCTGCCCAAATGATGGGTAAATGTGCTTTTTAAAGCACGTGAAGCTTGCCTCAGGATAGGCCATTAGGTCAAGCCACAGGAGGATCCAATAGGTAAAGCACTGCAGACAGCCAACAAAGCCTGCTTCAAACCTGCCACAATGAGTCTTCAAAATACAAAATTTGGAACAATCAGTGCCACAAATCACTTTATTACAATCCACAGTTCTTGAACAGACCCCTACCCCTATGCTTAGACCCCAGTAAATTAATTATCTTTGCAGTAACATGAGTATTTTCAATTTTATACTGCTCAGTAACCCAGGCATTTAAATTGCATTGACTGTAGAGATATAGATTAGGTTTCTTTACGATATATTCTTTCTTATATTAAGGCTAGCATGACCAATTGACTTTATTTATTTTGCAGTCTGCTACTGAGGTTTGTTTCCTAAGGACAAGTTTTCATACTGGAACGTCAATTTGCAAAGCAGGTTTGCAGACTCTAGCACTGGCAGAAAATAAGCATAAATGTTACAGACTTAAGAAACACTGAAATACAAGTACTCAGAGGGTCCAGCGGGATAATCTGTTTATATTAAGTTGAACACGCTATCCTTTTGGGACAGAACTATTGCAGACCTTGGCAAAGTCCATTTTCATTTTTGAAACTGAAGTACGTTTTCTATTTAAACATTGCGTGATAAGTTTGCAAGCCTGATTCACATTCAAGACAATCCAGAAACTGTGGATCAGTTTCTGGTTACTCAAGCATTTTCTGTTTTTGAACAAGCATGGCTAGTGTTGTTCATGAAGGGGCATGGGCATCAGAAGTATTTTAGGTATGAATTCCCTTATATTTGTAGAAAGGGAAACTTAAAATAATTTGAAGTGATGGTAGAAGACATTAACCTTCTTTGTGTTTGCTGATCTCTACCATTTGCATTTATGGTTGAAGTTGTTACAGGAAAAATAGCAGAAATCTTTTTGAAGGTGGGCATTTCTTTATGGGAGCATTGCTATTTTTTCTGATTATTGACATGGTAAAATAGTTTATTGACGTATGAATCTGTATCGGAACGTAGCCACTCATATACCCCCCCATATACATTCAATGATTTCTTAATAAGTACTGCATGTTTATTTCAAACTAACAACAGAGAGTAACTTATATTAAAGTTATTATAAATAAAAAGACAAAGCAACTAAAGAGTAATTAAAAGAGCATGTACATGAGGATTTATGACTTCTGGATTAAATGTATTATCTGTGATATCTATCATGTGTGTCTATATTTTAAACTTTATTCTAAGAATAGCATGACAGAGACCCATCACCGCTGGTAGGTATGCCTTTGTGCCTCATAAAGCATAGTGTCCTTCATGTACCATTGTGGTTTTCTCAGTGTCAGTCCCGTGAGTACTTCAGGAGGTAGGAGTATCCGGCTTTGAATACAGCTGCATGGCTACTAGTTCCCCATCAGCGTGATGTGGCTCCCTATAACCACATGCCAGCATTAGAAGTGAAGCATGAAGTGGACCTTAAGCTCTTCAGGATGCTTTAAGTGAGGAGCTGTGGAGAAAAGGACAAAAGTAGGGTATAAAATGATTGTTAACCTCTGGTACTGTCACTACGGCAGCTCAGAGCAGAGCCAGTTGCTGCAAAACCCACCCACGAAGCTTCGTAAATTCTTGGGCGTTTAGCCCATACTGAATTCTGCTTGGGGTACAGTTCTGTCAGCTCATATATGTTTGTGTACAGGAATTGCAGACATACCTTTGGCTAAAGCCGTACCATTGGCTTTGTTTTTAAGGAGTAGAATGAGACTTTTGCTTTATTTTGGAGATACCAGAAGCAGGTCCTTGGTTCCAGCAACTCAGCAGAAAGATTCTCTTTCGAAGTATCAGATAATTGCAAGCCTGAGCCTGTCTGTACTTGAAACTGAGATTGTTTATTTTTTCATTGTTAGGAACATTTTGGTCTTAATAACCCAACTGGAATGAATTGTCTGCTAGATGGAACCATCCCTCCAAGTTCTGGTCTCTCTAGCTCCAGTGCTTTGGTGTGCTGTGCAGGACTCGTGACACTAAGAGCTAATGGAAAAACCCTCTCTAAGGTAATTTACTGTAAAACACGAGAGTGTCAGCAGTAAAATTCTACTTAAAATTAAATATTGTTAATACTTGTAAACATTAAAAACACGATACAATTGTTTTTGCAAGGAGTTGTTGGATATAAACTTCAGATATTGCACAACTGAGCAAACATCTTTGGCCAAATTTTGGCAGGATTTGAATTTGGCAAGAAAACAGGCTTACATTAAAGCTGAAAAAAGGAGCATTATTGTAAGCCTGTATTTTGGCCAACCATCAGGTCCATGCCTGGACCAGATGTGCTATCTGCAGGCCAGGACTGAGGATATATGTGCTGAAGCATGTGGACCACACCCCCGAGGCCTTTACCCTCTCCCTGAATGACTTTTCATGGC
The DNA here is from genome assembly GCF_015220075.1 of Falco rusticolus. Lineage (NCBI taxonomy): Eukaryota > Metazoa > Chordata > Aves > Falconiformes > Falconidae > Falco > Falco rusticolus. Next base: position 14,918,591 of record NC_051193.1, on the reverse strand, counting down.
TTTAACAGCAGAGCATGTGTTGGAGGCCTGTGGAACAATTTCTTGATAAATTATATAATCAGCACAAAGTGGAGGTAAAATCCTTCCATCTGACTCTCCTTATTCTCTTCACAGGTTTTTTGGAACGAACATATTTACAATCCAAAATGTATTCCTCACTTTTTTAAACAAACATTAGTCTAAAAACAAACCCCAAGTATGTGACCTGTTACCAGTACAACTGTTAATAGAATTTGGCTCATGTAATACTGATTTCTGGAGGAGTCATGGTCCTTGAAGGTGCCATATGGGAATGAAGTTCTCTCCAGTAAAAATGTCTGGTTAAGTGAAACTAGGATCTTAAATTAGAACATTGTCAGGAAGAGAAAAGAACAGATCTAAATGTGACTTGTTATGCATATTTGTGCCTATTGTCTAAGGCAGACATTCCCAAATTGTGGTACAAAGCCAACTTAAAGTGGTACATGATGATGGCAGCTTTTAACTGTGCTTGTGTACAAGCATTTACCTGAGCCAGGAGGTAAACAGATCCACACAGAAGTTTTTGCTTATCAGTTGTGACTTACTTCTCTATGTAGCTGCAGCTGCAGCGATCTGCTCAGCGGTAAGTGCTCCATCCCACACTGCAGAGCGCAGTGCTTGCTTCAGGACGGTATCGGGCAGGGTTAAGGCAGAAAGAAGCAGGGCTTGCGAGGCAGGCTGACTTTTTAATGTAGGAGGATGTGGCTACATTCACTGTCACCCTGCTTTGTGTTAGTGCACTGTGTGTCAAAAGGTAGGTAAGGGACCGGACATTTAACAGCGGCTCTAGTTTCTGAGGTGAGACACGTAGTGCAGTGGCAGATGAAAGTATGGAACTGAGGATCCCACTTTGATGAACGAGACTTTGAAGTAAGAGGGTTGGAGGTGGCAGACATGCTTCTTTATACATGCCTACCTGGCCTGGCTAGAAGCTTCTGGTTTTGCATAGGTGGTCTTATTACAGGGCACCACCGTCTCTGATGGTGGTAATCAAATGAGCTAAGCTTGGGAACTACAGATCAAAATCACTGGAAAGCATGTGTTCAGAAATTGGGCATCTGCAAAATCCATTAAACTGACAGAGGTCAAGAAAGCCCACATTTTACTAGGTAGTAGAAATCTGTATTTGGAAAACCAGAAGCCAGGTTTTCATTATTCCAAGAAATACTGCACAGCTTTCTTCAGAGCATAAATGATACAGTGTGTATCTTGAGCTGAATTTGCACAAGGCTTGGGAGTACTGGCCAGCATTATGCCAGACCTGTTCTAAAGAAAGGTGCAAAACTCCTTTTGGCATTTTCTTGTGGGGGAACAGAAGGAAGAGAGAGACTCCACTGAATGTCTTTCCTTCTCCTCATGTGTCCTGTTCAATCAACCCGAAATCTCTTCTGCTTGCTCTTTGGAAAACATGCTGAAAGTTAATCTTGTGTCTCAAATGCAGTTGGACAAACACATGAGACACAATTGCACATTTTTGTCAGGAAATTTTGCTATCTGCAGCCAAATATTTTGCACTTGTGAGGAAAAATGAGCAATTAATGCACAGAGCAGAATTCCCAATAGCCAACGTAACCAAGGTTCTCTGTGCTTGCATAGACCAAGACACCTGGTTGTGGTGGTTAAGACAGAGGATGACAGCTCTGAAGACTGATTACTTTTGTCCAGACTCTTAAGTTTTCCCAAATCTTACAGGACAGTAAAACCAAGTTCAGTCTTCTTGGCTAATTTATGATTTAGCATTAGAGACCTCTTATATCTAGCTAAATCCAGATTCTCTGTTGCTCTGAATTTATGCTTAGCCTCACAGAACTGCCTTGTATAAGGCAGAGCTAGTCCGAGTATAAATTAGAGCAATCTAGGCATGCAAGCCCTCAGAAGTATAAAACGTGCTCTGGCCACTTCTTTCCAGCTCCTAATGCATCCTGTGCTGGTGTCAAATGGTATCTGTGCAGGATCTAGTAATGCTGGCTGTATCAGCTGGGAGCTCCCCTCATGGCAGGGGAATTCTTAGCTGACCAGAAATAGGGGCTTTCCAGATCCTTTCTGCTAGAAAGCAAACCAGGACCTTGCATTTTTAGGGCTCCGGATATTTATGTGTTTGTTTATTTTTAAGGAAGAAATACCGCTTCACCTCTCCCCTTTGTCTTTTTTTTTTTCAAATGCTTAACAGTTGCAAAAGTTGTAAATGGTAGTATTTATAAGTGACAGTATTTGGTCATGGTAGTAATTTTATGAGAAAAGATTGACTTTTTGCCCCTCATTAGTCTGATGGACTTTGCAAAATCTTAATACGATGGTCTGTAGCAGCAGGACATAGAAACTATTGGCTTTGGAATCAAATTTGGCTGAATTGTAGGGCTTCTGTAGCCAAAGTTATGAAAAACTGACCTTTTACTGAATGGAACATTTATCTGTTTTGTTTCTGTGAAACTATTTTTATAAGAATATTTTAGTTATATGCTCTTACTCCTGATAAATGTGAGTTTAAAATAGTAGCTGTAAAGTAAAAGTCATTGAAATTTAGAGCTTTTATGAGATAACACTTCCAGTGTGAAGTTTGGGCCTATGAAAGAGCCAAAAAAACCCAAAATGAAAAATATTGTAAAAGCATGGCTAGAATTTCATGGTGGCTTACTTTAAAAATAGCACTTTTTTGACATTGAAAACAAAATCAGAAAAAAAATGCTCTCACTAATTACTGTGTGTAGCAGTCTGCAATAGGGCATTGTTTCAGTGTGCATACAATATTTTTTTTAAAAAACCCATCACACACATACACAATAGTTTAGGGAAAATACCAGTCCAAGACAATTCAGCCAGATGTGCAGTGCTAACCAGTTGCAGCAGTGCAATAGCATTCAAATAACAAGATGGAAAATTTAGAATGCGATCTTTAAAAAGAATCCATTTTTCTCCTCCAAACAGGATACCAGTCTAAGACTGTGTTGGCATCACTCAAAGAACAGCAATACTCAATAGTAGCTTTTGATTTTAAAGTGATTTTTATTTTACTGTTACAAAATCATTCTTTTGTACAACTTTTCATCAGAAGATACTTTTTGTAAAGGAAATAGAATAATGCTCTAAATTGTCCCAGCTTTGTGTTTTATGGTAGGAATTAATAAGTACAGAAAATCACTTAGTACTTTTGAATAACTAGATTTACTTGAAAGATGTGATGATATTGTTGCTGTCCAAATGTTAAATCTTGCAGTACTAAGTTCTGTTCAGCCACCCTAACATTTTTTCTGTTGCTAAGACTGGGCAGCTGTGCACATAGTTATTGGGAAAAATAGATCAAAAGCAAATAGGGTTTATTTAATTTAATGTGAAATGTTGAGCATAGGAAGTTGAATTATTTTTGGCTCTATCTAGACTGAGAAAAATCTTATATCAGACAGAATGATAAATAAAGGACCTGAATCTAATCTGTAATGGCACAGTGTCCATTGGCTCAAATTTTCTCGAACTACGGCTTGGAGTGCGGAATTTTCAAAACATTCAACATTAAACAGTTACAATACCTGGTAATTCATTCATTTCAATGGGAGGATAGATAGGCCAACTGGAATCCTTTCTACTTTGTTTCTGAAGCCTGTATATAATAAGGAAAGGGCTTCAATCGAGTACTTTACCACTTCCTAATAATTTTTCTAATGTGCAATAGGGCTTTAATATCTAGCTATCTGCCAAAGAAATCTGTGAGTAATCATATTGATAGTGTGACTTTGAAATTAATAACATGTGCTGATAGTACTGGTTAGGATTTTATAATACTGCTGCATCAAAAATGTTTGATAAATGCATGCTCACGTTATTTATATGAGAAACTCACATTGCTTACACAAAAAGTGGTACACAGATACTGTATTTTAAAGTACCGTTAATATTGAGAAACGTTAAAGTTTCTCTTTTCCTGTGGAATTAAAACCTAGGGTTCTTTAACTTGTTAAGTTTCACCATGTGTGTTTGTAATCAAGGGGAAATGCAGAGTACTTCGGAGCAGTGGTAATCAAAGGCCGTAATCTCTCATCAACCAAATTGATAACCTCCTATTTGAGCATGTTAGAGGGCAGACAAAGTCAAGCTAAGATTGCTGTGCTTATGAGGACATCCAGATACTATCTGACAAATATTTTCCCATTTTGAAAAAGAGTAAGCATAATTACCTTGCAAAACATATATGAAGTTTAGCTAATTGGGGTTTTGTATGCAAACTGGAAGCAGATGGTGACTTTCAGCAATCTATTTCTAGTCAAGACCAGATACAAAAAATAAGGACATTTCTGGTGGTAAAAATAACCTCAAAATTTGGGCATCATTTTATACCTTAAGAAATGAAACATAGTGCCTTGTATTTCAGAAATTCTTTTCATATATATACATATGCATAAAATGTGCACAGATTAAAAAAAAAATCACCATCTAACGACATTAAATATGCCTTAAGTGATAGAGAATGTTTTCATCTTACTCTAAAATACTCTTCTTTATCTGGAAATGTTTCTTCTCTATTTTCTGTCCTTTGTGCTGTGAACCAAACCCTGTAGAATTTCATAGAAAACCTACACTAAATTTGCCATAAAATGACCAACATTACTTGTAAAGGGAAGCAGCAGACTGAGTGACTTTTCAGATTGAACTGGCCAAATTGTTAATGAGAGAGTAAATGTACGTACTGGACTTTTGGCTCAATAGGTATTTAAATACTCCAGTCACTTAAATTTGCATGCTGAAGAGACTTTTGGAGCACTGAAAATGACAGTCTAAAAATAACATGTATTAACAAACGTATTTTTTTCATGGAGCTTCCCTTCACAAACAATAAAATTTAAAACAGGACGAAAACTGTCTTTATTTTAAAGATTAGCTATTACTACTCCTGCATTGGTATACGCAGAAAATCTAGCATGTTTAATTTTCACCAAAATGAACTTACATAAAACCTCTGAGGCAGATGTAATTTAATACTATCATTTTATAGAGAAGGTTGCTTTGTTTTGGCTGCTGTCATTCTGGATTTGTATATATCAAGTTTCTGGGTAATGTAGGGTGAGCTGTTCCAAAAAAGTACTAAGCAACACTAATTCTGTTTTACTAACAAATATTTGCCTGTCTCCTACTCACTAATTGTCTTACTCTTTTAAGGGGTTTAGTCTTACACGAGTTTACTTCTTTAAAGGTCTATGTGAGATTGAAAGGGATTGATCACCGGTATGGAGCATATTGACAGTGACAGTTATATAGGGACAAATTCTGTCACAGTTTACATACTGTCCAGACCCATTGCATGAGTGAAAATTGGAGCAGTCGGCCCTTGGCCTCTTTGTGAGCCAGGGGACTATTAAAGGTGAAACTCCCTTATCTGTTCTCACTTAGCTATTTCTTTAGGTTTCTATATTTAGGAATTTTTTTACAAGTGATCATCTGTTCACTTTCATTATTCCTCGGATACCTAAATACCTTTGTACATTTAGGCCTTCATGTTCATCATCAATAACATCAAACTAAGAGAAACTAAAATGATGGGGCAACAGAGAATCAAATGAGCTGTAGCAGATGGTTCATAATTTATCATGCTGCTGAAGTATCAGGGTGTATGTGGCCAATTCAAATACAGTGTTGGATTGTGCCTGGAAACAGTCTGAAAAATACTTTTTTATCAGTTCTTTAACATTTCTGGAAGACCAGAAATACTCAGATGAAAATCAAAACCTGAATTTTAGGTGTTTCATATTGAAGTGTAAACAAGCAGAGAAAAATACATACTAGTGAAAAGGATTATTTTACTGAAAACTCACTTTTTCCATTAAAAATCCAAACCAAGGTAACATGATGCAGAGCTATTGATGAGTTCTTATTACAATAAATCTCTCCATCTAAAGTAATGACACATAAGGCAACTAATAATGAAAATCACAACCCTTCTTTGTCAGACTAAATTATATCTCCACTGATATGATTTCCCAGATTAGACTTTCTGCATGCTGGATAGAAATCTTGTGGCTGAAAGATAAAAACAGATTTAAGTGGTAGTAATTTCTGTCTTTGTAACTCAAGATTGACTTGCTTCTTATCAGGGAGAACCTTAAATTGTTTCAAACAAAAAACAGAGATAGTTAGTAGAGATCTTAGATCAAAGGCTAGCCTAGGTCTGCACATGGGGGCCAGTTGCCTGGTGGACAAACTGGTAGGCACTGCCTCCTGCAATAGGATACATTCTGAGCAGACTTTAGAATTAAGCTTCTGAAAGGGAACAGCCTGAAAAAAATACATTTTGTACATTGTTAGTTTTAGATTTTTCCAAATGCTCCAACTAAACTTGTCTAAAATCTAAGAGTTCAGTTTTGAAATCCTTGAGGGACAGCAGCTTCCTTAAATAGATTATTACTTCGCATAGATTTCTTAATGTTTAATTGCCTATTAGGCAAGTGAGTGAATTCTATGCATTGAGATTCTACTCCTGATGATGTTGCTTTATATTGTTGTAATTATGGATATTCTCATTTAATGTGTTGTGTCTTTTTTTGTTGGATAAACAGCAACAAAACCTTAATATATATTAATTATAATACCAAAATAGGTATTTTCTAATAGATATAATTATATAAAATAAATATATAATTAATATTTATTAATATCTCATGTAACTCACTGATACTAAATGTCTCCCACGGAAGCACAGCCAACCTGGCACGTGTTCTTGCCAACAGCTATAAAAGTACTGTTCGCATTTTTGTGTGTCATACTGGGTCTGGCATTCAAAAGCTGTGACATTTAGTGGTTTTTTGAGAGGTGACCAGGGAGATTTCAAGGTTTAACTCACCTACCAGCTACTACTACTGTCATGTTATGCTCATCCCTCTCCTGTGTTCAGAGGCTGAACAGACCAGTTGTACAATACAGCTCAGGGTATTGCTAGACTAACTTTAGATATCTAAGTTTCCATCCCAGCTTCCCTGCTACTATTCCTCAGTTTTATAGACCTCACTAGAGCCAACAGATTGCTTCAGCCATGCCACTGCAAAGCAGGTTTTTAAACAAAGGGACTTTGCACAGGAGTGGCTGATGTGGTCACAAAATCTCTCCTGTTGACCATAGTGTCAGGACAGTGACCTCAGTGAAAGAGCTGGAGCAGTAGTGCTGAACCGGTTGAGACTGTATTACCATACGTCTATGCAACACTAATGAATGTATATTTTATGTGGCTCATTTGCCAGATAAAAATAGCAAAAGATAGAGTTGACATTTACTCTAAGGTAGTCTAAGAAAAGCTGTAAGTCTGCCTCTTTCCTTTCTTACAAACCAAGAAAGTTAAACTGAAAAAGATTCAGGGGAAAGCTGCATGGATGATCAAAGGTACAGAATGACCTCCATAAAAGTAAGCTAGGACTCTTTGGAAAAAGGCACTTGAAGGAGGAAGTGTTAGAGGTCCATAAAGTGATTAATGTGATTGGTGGAGTGGGCAGGAATCGAGTGTTCATTGCCTTTCACATTGTAACAGCCGGAAGGTATTAAATGAAGCCAGTCAGGTGCATATTAATAATCAACAAAAGGAGGTGTTTCTCACCTGGCCAGTAAAAGTCCTAGTTACTGGATCTACATGTTAAAATTTTAATGTATTAAAAGGCAGTCTGGACAAGCTAATATATAAGAAATCCATTGTAGGTAAGTAAGTGTGCAGAATTCACATTCAGCGCAGGAATTTATCAAAACCTGACATTCTGGGGAGATACTGACAATTCCTCACTTACTCACGGGCATTATATGCACTTCCCTTCTTGGCTAGTTTGTTTGTTGTGTTTTTTTTCAGGGAGGTGAGAGCAAGGGAAACATAGCCTGATGTTTGAGCTTTATTTTTTTAATTACTACATTAAATATATCACTTTGCTTGTTTAATAGTGTAGATGACAGCTTAGGAGTTAGGTCCACATGATCGTTATTATTCACAGATGATGACCTGTCCTATTGGAACAACTTCCTGGAACAATAATACAGAAATACATGGATCACAGAACAGCTAGTATAACGACATTTTTGATCCATCTGATGACATAATTTTTTTCCTGGAGTCATAATGCTACTATTCAGATCCATTTTTACTTTGATTTTAGTATCTTTTTATTCCACTTTTCTTTACCATAATCTTAAAAAGGTTTTAAACTCACCCTGCAAAGGTTTCCCTGAGACTATATTCTTGAGAGAAATAAGCCACAATACTGGAAATAGCGGGGGGATTGAATTCTCATTTCAGCTTTGTGACTGATTGCCATGACTTTGAAGAAATCATGTAAATATCTGTGCTGTCTTTAAATTGAAGATAACAGCAGCCTTATAGGAATGCTTTTAAAGTAAAGTATGTAAAATTCTATGAAGACTTAAATTATGATTTATTCGTGTTTTTGAAATACTGCTTTAGGGATGGAAAAAACATGCTAATGAGTCTTGGGAGCATAGAACTAGTTATGTTTTGTGGTTGGCTCGAAGTGATCTCTCGTGCATATCAGAGTACGTGGGGTGGAAGTGTAGTCTATGTGCAGATAGGGTTTATTCTTGCTGCATATTTCTTATGGTTCTTCATGAAGAACAAATTTCTGCTTTCACCTAGCTGTACAAGAAAGCTTGTTTAGGTCTTCTGTGAAATAGGGGCGACTGTTTATTTTATATGTGTAACACTTGTATTTTGAACTCTGGCAAGGAGTGGCTGGCCCCTCTGACCCACCTGCCTGGCACGTGGTGCTGTGGTGTAGCCTGGGGAGCTGCCCCCCTCAGTGCGGCTGTGAAAGTTCTCCGAGTTACTTCTCTGCAGGAGTGCAGGGCAGCCGGGAGGAAGGTGGAGATGCATGCCTAGGTATTGTTCAGACCTTCAGACAGTTCAGATGTGGCCAAATTGTGCAGTGAAATCCGGGATCTGAGCAGCTCTGTATTTTTACAGGTGAGCCATACACTACAACAGAGATAGATAAATCAGAGATGATTCGAAGAGTCCTAAAGAGCTGCTGAGTGTTGCAAGTTGGATGGAAACAAAGTATTACTCCGAGATAGGCAAAAGTTATTTCATTACATGGCTCCAGCAAATTTTTTCCTTAGAGATATTTTCTGTGGGTGCCTAAAGTCAGAGAGCTTGTGTAGCAAAAATTTTTTTTTCAGTTTCTAGTAATGCAGTCACACATATTTATAATATTATCATCTAAGAATCGCAAGTAGCAATTACTAATTACAAGGAGGAGGAAGATACGCCTCATTTTACTGAGGAAATGGAGCCATGATGAATTAAAGGGACTTTCCCTGAATCACGAGAAACTTAATGTGGAGCTAGAAATTGAGCCCAGACCTCCCAACATTCGGTTCACTGTTTCAGTCACGTGACCACCCCCTTCCAAGTATCAAATATGTACACAAGGCTCTCCAGTTTAGTCTTCACATTCATTTCCAAAGCTACAATTCAATTCCTCTGATCTTTGCCCTTTCACTCATTTTAGCAAAAAGGCAAACATTTGCCCATTTGTCTCAATAGTAAGTAGAAGCCGCTTTCTATACAGATGACGATTTCCTCTCCATTCACATGCTTCTCATCCTAGTATTAGAAGGCCAGCCTGTGTCAGCAAGGGCCTGTTTAAATTAGAAACCAAATGATGTTTCAGGGATGCCTTGGGCTGTCTTGTGGAGAGGGCTCTTCTCAACCCTTGCCAGTTACTACTTGGTGGTCCTGCCAATCCTTGCTAAGTTTCAAAACAAAAGTTGCTCAAGCTCAGTGCTGTTAGCCCAGCATACGCAGCTGGACAGCTGGTGAGCTGGGGCGAAGCAAGGCCCAATGCTTAACCAGGCACAATTCACCAGACCATGTAAAGGGACAGGGGAGTGGCACTGTCCTAATTGTTAACATTCCTCCTCTGCAAGACTTGTCCTGATATTTATTTAATAAGTCCAGGCTCATAAAGTCTAAACGATTTAAGCAATCAAGCAGTAGCTGATGTGTATATGAAGATGACATGCAGCCAGACTAAGTGAAGTGTGTGAAATGTTTAATTTCTGACTTCACAAAGCTTTTATCTGGCAATTGCAGATGAAATAATACCTCAGGCAGCTGTGTCCAAGAGTGGAATATACATTGTGAGTACCTCAAGAGCTGTGCTTCAGACCAGGTTTGCACAACCACAGCTCCTATTTAAGTGTGCATGATCAGTGTGCTGGCATGGTCTTCTCAGCCAGTTCTGTTGCTGCCAGTGAGTAATGCTCATGAACTCCAGCTTGATGTCTCCTGCCAGTGGCTACAAAAATCAGGGCATGGTATTGCTCTTTTCTCAGAGGGGCGAAAGGCAGGTTCAGCAGAACTGGCTGAAACTTGCCAGCATTTCCACATCCCAGCAACAGATGTTTGTAAATAGGCGCGCCTTCACATGTAGAAAGATGCGAGTGTCTAGAGACTGCTGTGTGTGGAGGTTTGTCCTTATTTTTCTGTGTAGCTGTTACTGAGTATTTTAGCATTAAAGGGGGGGGGGGGCGGGGGGGGGGGGAAGCATCATTACATTCGTTAGCATTTCATTCAGAATTATTGCCAACTTGTAGTGGAGCAGGGACATACCGTGACTGGATGTTAAACTGTCACCGATGGGATGAAGAGGTCTAAGGCTCAACCTGGAAATGGGACTGCTTGGAGTGAACATGGGACAAGGGAGGAGAAATGAATTATGACGATCATGATCTTTAGCAAAAGTTGGGCACTGGGAGATGGCTTTTGTTAAAAAGAACGAACACCAGAATGTGCGATGTTTGTGTACTTTCTCAGGAAAAATGGTAGAAGCATTATCTCTTATTTCAGCTCATCTTTAAAGTACACAAAGCAAAGTCGGTACAGAAAAGGAGAGTATTTTTGCTGATTGTACTTTTATGCTCTCTTCTTAACGGTCTTTTTCTTGTGACTGGTCATTTACCATGTTTGATTCAAAGAGATCCAGTCTGTATAGTTTTAGAGTAACTATGTTAATGTTCTTTTGGTAACTTCTGCCTATCAGCCTGGGGCTTATTTGCCATAGCTGCATTTTGAGCTGAGTAAATTGATTGTCAGTGCACTTGCAAACAGTTCAACCTGATTATATTGATCTAAGCACTAATTTTACAACTTTGTCTGTGGTGCCATTACAGAAATTGAGCGAGCGAGCAGGCAGGCACCCGGCACATACCTCGCTCTCAACATGGTGATTTACTGCCTCTTATCTGCTGCCTTTTACAGCTGCATGCTGGCTAATGTCCCTGCCTTGCTGGTTAGCTTGTTACAGTCCTGTGATGCTACATCCTTAGTGTGGAATCTGAATCTGACTGCCACCAGACTGACAAATGGACTGCAGCTTTTCTAACGTGCTTTTCCTATCTTTCCTGTGGTTACTTTGTGCTTAGAAAAACTAACTGGTAGGGGTCATAATAGGTGGACACGTGTGCTTTCCTTTTGACCTACTTCTTTTTGACTAGTTTTTATGTTCTTTGACCATTCTCCAAGGCTTCGCTTGTGTTTTGTTTTGACTTGGCCTGATGACTGAAAGCTTTACTGTAAATTATTATTTGTGACGGTTTGATAGTCATATTCCACCCTCCCGTACTATCTTCTGACCTACAGGTTTCAGAATGCACAAGAGATATGCCTAAAATGTCACAAAAGAATATAAATCACATTAGTTACAAATTATTTCAGATAAACAATGTAAGCAAAGCACAGTATCTCAAGGAGGAATGACAAGCACCACTGATTATTTATAGTGGGAAAGGGTTCCTGAGTTAGGTTCAATACATAATTTCTGATTCTGGAGTCAGTACATTACGAGAGTATAAAGTAATAACTTGCCATTTTTCTGTAAGGTACCAGGTTGCATATATAGATAGATTCAACTAATAAATGAACAAAATATTGACTGTTGGAATGGAGGGGTGTGAAGTGAATGAGGAAGGTGGGAGGAAGACAGCTACAAGAGTTAAGCATCTAAACAAGGATACTCTGAAAAGCATCTGGCTATGGTGGGTTCAGTGGAGGCTGAATAGTTGATTCTTTTTTGCATCAGAATAACAGGAAAAACGGGCCATGTGGCACCCTGGTTGATACCAGCTTACACTACTTGGTGCGTGAAAGACAGTGGTTTCAGAGCTCTATCGTTATCTCCTTTGTTTTCTCACTAGTTCATATGTAAGCAGTATAAAAGTATCATCTTTAACCTTGGCTGAAGGTTCACATGTTAATGTTTTTTTCAGGTGGAACTTGCAGAAATTTGCACTAAGAGTGAACGCTATATTGGCACAGAAGGTGGAGGAATGGACCAGTCCATCTCTTTTCTGGCAGAAGAAGGAACTGTATGTGGATCTTCATAATCTAAACTAACAGTGTAATATGAATTTATGTAAACAAAAACACCTTCATACATATCTAGCAGAAAGACAAGAAACTTGGAATCCTTAGTAAGCACTGTAAGCACCATTGGTACGCAAATGAAACAGGAATTAATTGTATAAACTTGTGTACAATTAAGTGTGACAAGTTTGAAGGAATATGATGAAAATGGGAAATGGCAAGAAGGAGGAAAGAAAAATTGTGGGAAAAGATGTACTCTAGAAGAGCACCAGGCCCCACACTATTTGGCTAATTCATCGCTGAACTTAGAATGTTTCCCATATAATGAAATGTGAATGGTCGGTATGCCTTGTGTTCAGTGCAAATGGGATAATTATTACAAAAATGCTTTCTTGAAACTTCTTACAACCAAACAGTTCTAGGAAGTTTTGCCAGGTCCAGTTACAAAGACAATGGAGATTATTTTTTTTCCCCCGTTTTTGCTAATTCCAGACAATTCTGTGGCTGGATTCTGATGTAGAAGGCATTTATCTGTCTTAAAGGTGGTGACAGAAGGTGGACTAGCAATGATAAACAGGACCTGCCAAGTTATGCATGAGTGCTTGTGGTGGAATTTACAGCGGAGTTTATCCGCTGTCCCAGGAGGTACACAGGACTGAAACTGTTCAAAGCTAAAACCTGTCAGAATACTTTTATTGAAATTAATGTAGCATTTCATGACAACTTTTACTTGCCTTGTAATTGTGCTATTGTATCTCTGCAGCTTTTGTTCCTTAATGCCGTATCTTGGATGAGTTTATACAGAAGAGAAGCTATTTCCTAGAATTACACCAAACATTTAATTCCATTATGAGACACACCACCTGTACCTGCTCTGCACCTTTCCTTCACACTTTATACAGTTAGTAGTGAACACATAGCTGCAGGAATGCTGAAGGAAGCAGCATATTTTCCTGACATACACACTGATGGTCGTGTAACTGGAGGCTTTTCTGATCTATAGAGGTGGTAATCAAAAAGGCAAAGAAAATGTTAAAAATACTAGGAAAGAAACTGTGAACAAACCAGAAAATATCCTTGCTTCTGTGTACTTGCAGCTGAATGCAGTTCTGGCCTCCCATCTCGAAATAAAGTAACACTGGAATGAGAAATGTACAGTAAGGACATTGAGGTTGATCAAAGTTATTTTTTTACGTGAGCATTCACTGAATAATTTAAAACTTTTCAGCTTGGAAAACAAGTATCTTTGAGGGTGGTATTTTGAAGCTCTGTAAAAGCCCTGAATGGGTAAGAGAAGGTAAATTGAGAATTCAGTGTTTTTCATAACTGAAGAACTAATAGAAACACAATGACATTTGCAAGCAGCTTGTTTAAAACAAACAAGGAAGTTTTGTTTTTTGTTTTGGTTTTGTTTTTTTTCCCCAAAAAACATTAATTGTTAAATTGAGAAATACCGTACATTGTGGAAGGCAAAAGTTTAAAAAGGGTTCAGGAAAGACCTTGGATACACTGATAGAGTGTTAGCCTATTTGTAGCTATTAAACATAGTAGTTGGATGTTGCTTCCAGTGTAAGTATAACCGCTGTAATCGTTGCTTATGGGAAGCTGGAAAAATACACCCAAAAAAAAGATTGCTTTGTATATGTCCTATTTTTATATTTCCCTTAAATACCCATTTATGGCTACTGTCAGAAACAGGAAGCTGGACCAGCTTAGTAGTACATTCTGATCTAATGTAGCAGTTCTTAAAGGGTATATTTAAATATAAGCAAGCTTGTCTGTCTTGATAGTAATTTTGTGACGTGGTCCAGAATCTCAATGGCAGGGAGTTACACACATGCTGTACATAATGTACAAGCAGATTTGTCATTGTTTATTTAGCACTCTAGCTGCTCAAGGAACTCTCTGGGGGCGAACAATGCCAAAACCAGTAAGACATCCCGGCTTGCAGAGTTGCAGTCTATTCTAAGAAGCCAAAGCAGGGTACATGATTTACAACTTATCCCAATGAAAAACCAGATGTGAATTTAATCTCTTGATTACATTACATCCTGAATTATTTAATTAATGGATGCCTAGCTTATTCCATGAAAAGGTCACAAATACTGGGAACATCTTAGGCAGCCTGTGTAAGGCATCTGTGAGGCAAGGCAGTCTCTTATGTTAGAAGGAAGGAGATAGTAACTACATTTGTATATATATAGTTTAATTCATTTCTCTGATTGTCCATATGTAACATGATCACTGTCCCCAGTCAGTGCTAAAATTTTGGTACTATTCTCTAACTCAGTGAATTAATCCTGATTTAGTGGAAAATGGGAAAACAGGGGGAGATGGGAAATGGTGAAGGGGAAGGGAATGTGAAGCCCCTTGTTTCTAGTGGCACGCACATTAGCTTCAGCCAGCCCTGGTACTTTTCGGTAGATCAAAGAAAAACTGTTGTCTTAAACAGGCAAGAAAAATAGGTTGGGTGGGGTTCTGTGAAATGCTGAAAAAACCCAAAGACTTAATGGAAACATTTTAAAATCCAGCTACAAGGGAAACGTTTGAAATGTATGTGTAACTGGGCCAATGAGGTTAAACCTCTTTTCTCGCTGTTTCATGTCAGTTTTCTTTCCTTAACTGTCCCTGGATTTTCAAGAGAAAAAACATGCAAATTTGCATTTGATTTATAGAACTAAGTGCATGGTTAGCTAGTAGTAAATTAAAACTAACCATTCATTTTTCTTTCAATAGGCCAAGTTGATAGAGTTCAGTCCTCTGAGGGCAACTGATGTTAGACTTCCAAATGGAGCAGCGTTTGTTATTGCTAACAGTTGCGTTGAAATGAATAAAGCAGCAACTTCTCATTACAATATTAGGGTAATGGAGTGTCGTCTGGCTACAAAGGTAACGTATGGCTTATGTCAAACTCTAATGAAACTTTCATCTAAATATGTGCTTTTTCCCACTTCTGACCAATCATGTCTTTAACACCTGGCTAGGTGCTACTTTAAGTAGCATTTTTCTTTCCAGAACCAGACACCTCCGTCTCTGCAGAAACAGAACTCCTGCAGTTTAATGGAAGCTCAAGGACTGTGCCCTTATATAGAAGATTATGTGATTTAGTTCTATTCAATTTATTTTGTATTATATTTCAATGGAGGAAGTAAGTCTATTTTTCAGCAAAAAATATTCTCAGTTAATAAGATAGACTGTTTCTAATTAAAGCTGAATAATGACAAATAATGGAAAGCAACCAGTGTGGTCACATGTTTATATGTATATATGGCAATTGATGTGTATTTTCTAGGATTTAGAGGACATCAAAGCTACTAGTTGGAGGCCTGGAAGTAATACTGGAAATGCTGAATAGCAGCATGTATATCAGTGTAAAGTTTAAAAACAGGCTTGAATCAAAATGTAACATTTAGGTTGTGCCACCAGTTTACAGTTTGCAATTATCTCTAAAATGTATGGAATTTGAACATGAAAAATCCAAGTTCCACTTTAATTCTGGATTTTGTAGACTGTACATGTAAGAAAATGTAGATGTAGGAATTGATTTGAGTTTGTTATGGGAATACAGTGGATTTTGCTTTGATTAGATTGAGGAGTAAGCGTGAAGATTCACTGCAATTATACCCAACATAATGTGCTGTATGAAAGAATAGAATTTGGGTCATGAAGTCTAGATGAAAGTTCTAAAAACTGCAGCATGGAACTCCTTGCCACAAAACATTTGGCCAAAATCTGAGCAATACTTTGAGCATTTGTTGGCATCATAATTCTCTGAAAAATTACCATTGTTAATGCTAAAAAAAAAAAAGAGTTGAAGAGATGAGCAGATGCTGACAAAATGTAATGTAAAATATTGCGTGGAGATATTCTTCAAGGAGGAAAGCTAAACTTCAGATGACTTTTTAAATGGGCTTTAAACTCAAGTATAAAAAACATAGCTGCATTTTGGGTGTATATATATGGTACAGTAAAATAACAGCACCTATGACCATAGTTCCAACTGTTGACACTGAAGTTAAGAAAAAGATTCTTATGCCATTAAGAAAATCAAGATAAGGACCTGCCTGTGTGTTACTTCTAGTATAACTGATAAACCTCTAATTTAGGATAGTTTATTGTCTAAGTATGTATTTTAGGAAGAGCTTCTTTTGGAAATTATTTTTGTGTAAGAAGCAGAGAGCCTGCACAGATGATCTATTCTAAAAGGCAAACTACAACAAGTCCCTCAAGTTATAAGACCTTTTGAAGTACTGATCCATATACCAGATTTTGTGAAATCAGTTTTATAAATGGGTTTAAATTATTGGTCCTATGCAGTGAACTGAAAAGTTGGTAAGGAAAGATGATTTTTTTTTTACGTTGCTGTTAGCTATGATGCAATCTCTAAAAAGACACCCTTAGCAGATGCTTGATTTTAAGGAGACTAACAACATACACCTGTCTATTTTTAAACATGTGCTACCCAGATGGAAAGTTGCACACACTATAAAAATACATTGAGCCAGGAAAAGACTGTCTTTAGGAACAGGTCACAGTGGGGTGAAGGAGGGCAGGTATGTAAGTGGAAGCAGGGAAGTCTTTTAAGTACCATTAAGCTAATGGAACTATGAAATAACATACTGGGCCTTGCAATAATGCTTTAAAAAAAATTCTCATTGGTAAGTGCCTTAGGGTAGGCTTTCCCCTCCCCCACCCCCACCTTTCTGCTTTAGGTCATTCTAGAATTTCATACTGTGCAGAAAGCTTCATGTAGGTAAAGATGCCAACACAACATATCGCTGTTGGCGTTAATATAGTACATTTTGATGTCAGCCTGTCCTACAGCAAGTGAGCTCTTGCTTGATCATCCTTACATAATTACCTTTCTCCGGTTCTGTTCTTCTCCTTTCCCTTCTGGACAGTCATTCTCTTGTGGTTATTTTTTGGTGTGGGTTTTTTTTTTTTTTTAATTTATTTTCTGTATTCTTTTGTAGCCTCTGGGTGCTTTCCTGTACCCTATTGAACAGCATGTTTAAAGATGCTTATGTCCTGCAGAACACTCGCAATTCCAAAGGAAATTAACTTGTACTTTATACTTCAGAAAATGCACACAGTAGGTGCTGCAGGATGAATACGAGCATTAGTGAATGCTGTGCTTTCCCCTGCTTCACTGTGTGTGGTTCACTTCACTGTCAGCTATAGAGTAGTGCCAAGAATGTCTGCAGCTGGAATGCCATATAGTTAATCAACCGATGTTTGTTAAATGTGGAAAGATGCTCGGACGACATTATAGAAATGTAAAGTATAAGAAAGTAATGTTGCTATATAAGGGCTATGCTTGCTCACAGTCAGACTGTCTTTTATTTATATTTGTCCCATCATTTACTAAGTATGTTTTCCTCTCAGTTACTTAGAGTTCTCACAGTGTGCCTGTGTTGAACAATAAAGGACGATAAAGCCTACAGATGCTATATCCTGGCAGTTAAGAGCCAGCTGCATGATGTCCACATCTTTAATCCATCTAGTCAGAGGTCATCAAGAAAATATCCAACTGTGGGATCAGTATTGGGATTACTTTTGTACATTAAATGGATGGGTTTTCTCCTGTTTCTGTTCTGTATCCATTAGAATTTGAGCTGCTGCAGCTAGACTGTTTTCAAAACCCATTTCTGTTTGCCCATAACATTTTTCCCAGTGCTGTTAGAAATGAAATGTTGCGATAAGTGGTATAGACCTTTCCAGCAAAGCCCAGCCTACTGGCCTGATGGGGTCAGTTTCCATGTGGAACATTTGATCTGTAAACTCCCAGCATAGTTAGCTCATCTAAAATATAGCATCTCCCTTGAAGTATAGGAATGGGAACAGGTATGACAATCCACATGACTTATTTCTGCAGGGGAATATGTATTCAAGAAGGAAGCAGAAACATTTTTGTTGCCTTAAAGGACATTATTTTTTATAATTTCTTAGTTCTGTTTAACTTCTGATAATGAAGTCTAAGGGATGCTGAACATTAGGATTAAAGTGCGAGGAAGAAAACTGAGCAACTTGAAGCAGATCCAAGAATGTGTCACAAACATGCATGAGCATAAGAGACACTGAGTATTGAAGTAAAACAGATGAAGCAATAACTGTTATTCTAGCTTATCAATAAATAAGCTAAAATACAATTACATAAAGGCAGTGGAGTTCTCAGTACTCGGTGCCTCTGAAAAGCTGTCCAGAAGTGACTTAATCAGTCTTACAAGAAAATTTTCTCACCCTGATTTCTGCATTAACCACTAGACAGTGCTGCTTCTTTCTCTACCGCTGAACGTACAAAACTGTGTTTTAGATGGCGACAGAGTCACATGATTAGGATTTTGGTTGGATTTTGTTTGGTCTGCTCTACTGAGCCTCACATAGATCTTAGGAAGTCACTAGATGGCACCAAAAGTAGTTAATTTTTAGATACTGTAATAAAGCCAAACTGGAAGAGCCCCTGCAAAAGCACCGTTGGAGGAGAGCAGGAGGGTGAGAATCTATAGCACATAGTTGAGCAGTAGATCTTCTGCTTAAACTTTGTGCTGTAACTTTGCAGAAAGCAAAGCAAATACTATTCAGTCATGTATGTAAATCCCAGGAAGTTAAATGGTTTTGCTGAATTGAGACATAAATTATTTCAAACCAATCTCACTCAAAACCAGTGTTTACTGAAAAGAATAACAAAACACACTGGGTGAAATCTTCGCCCTGTTGATGAGAGGTTTTAACACTGTTTTGAATACGAAAAGGATTTCATTCCCTGGTCTTGTTGCAGTGGTTTAAATTCTCTGCAAACATACAGCCTGATCTGGCATACTTGGAAGCTTTAATCTCAATTTAAATGGTGCAGAACTGGAGGTATGTAATATGCTTATGACTACAGTAAAATGACATTGGCATGTACCTGCTAATCTATGTCTTACTCTCTAGTAATCTGTTGAAATTAAAGGTAGTAAGGTCAGTGAGATCCCACAACAACCACTTAATATATTTCTATAATTCATAACATTAAAAATATTATACCTTATGGGGAAATCTGCTTTACTCAGCCACTTTCATTAGGCACATGAGAGCATCAACGCATGTAGCAACCTTCCAGAGAAAAGCCTCTTTGACATACTTCTTTTTAGGATTCTGCTGTATTGAAGTAACTACTGTCAATTGCCAAAACATCACGAAGATACCCAAAGCATGACATCATTGTCTGGAGTGGGAAGAACATGTAGACTAAAACTAATTAGCATCATAGCAGTCATGTAGGAACGGAGCAGATTCTGACAAGCACATCCTAACCTTCCTGTGAGGCTCAAGATTTCCTTTAAATTGGATGTTAACAAAACATACTTGAAATTTACTTTAAGCCCTAGAGATTGAGAAAGGTTACAGTTAATTCTCCCGCACAAATCTTATGTCCACTTTGATATTTTTAAGGCTATTATGAGAGGGGGTTTTAATGACAACCTGAAATGTTCATCAGAAAACTCCAGGAGCATATTGGAAAGGTCAAACTCAGTTTTAAATGTTAGAGCAAATTCTAACAGTACAGAAACAGACTTCTTAGGGACTTTTAGTGTTACAATACCATAGCGTTTATATAAGCAATTGTCTGAATGTGATTGGAAAAGGTTAATACGTGCTTGAAGTAACAACATACATGGAAAAGGATAAGTCACAGATGTGATACAGAAATAATGGCAGTTGGGCTTTTACAGGCTATATCTGATTTGAAGGAAGAATATCATCATTCACAGATCTTCTATAAATAAATGATTATCTGCTGTTTACTGATAGAAAGTCACTTTTGATGGTTCCCAATTAAGAAGTGAAAAGAGCAAAGTGGATCTTAAAGTTGCTTATGGACAACTAAATAGTTTTAAAGAGGAGCACACAATATTTTCTCTTTTATTTTTGAATTTTAGCTTCTCTCAAAGTCAAAAGGTTTGGACTGGAAAAAAATGTTGAGACTCCATGATGTGCAAACCAAGCTAGGAGTTAGCCTAGAGGAAATGCTGACCATTGTGGAGGAGGTATTACATCCTGAGCCTTACAGCACAGAGGAAATTTGTAAATGCCTGGGAATTAGCCTGGAGGAGCTCCGCTCTCATATCGTTAGTCAAAACACGCAAGATGGTAAGCATATATGAAATGGTGGGTTGTAGCGTACAGTGTCTGTATTGTATAAATAGTTTATGTATTAATAAGTAGTGCAAATGGAAGTCTTGCCAGAGTACTTCCCCAGAATCTTGGGTGGCAAGTGACTGTGTTGATACCTCAGTTTTCATTCTGCCTTTTAACTTAGGATGAGCAAAACTTCGATTTTGATTGAACTGTTTCTAAAATGGTAGAAGTAGCAGATCACTTACTATTTCAAATTAGCCTGTTTGAGAGTCTTCTCTAAATGATGCAGGTTTTATTTTAGGGAAAAGTCTATACTAGATTTCCTTTTTAGGCACTAGCTCTAACAAAGCCAAACCTTTTGGGCTGTTAAGCATCATTGAAATGAATCCTGTTTGCTCTCCCTTAACTGGTGTTAAAGACCAGCGTAGACAGGCTTACGTTTCTGTTTTTGAATTGGTAAATACATAACCACTTCATAAAACATGCACTGGGCAGCAAGTCGTCTCGGGTTCTCCTGAGAAAGAAGCTTCTGTCACTATCAATTTACTTCTTTCTTTTAGGAAAATGTTGATGGAGGTGAACAGTTTACTGTTTAAAGTATTTCTCATATATTATTGCTTATGATTATACCATGCAGTCACAAGCATTGGCCCACGTGGAATGGATCCTGGATGCATATAGCAGGGTTGCTAATAATATTGGATAATAGAGCATTTATGAAATAATTAATTTGCATTTGTAACAGGTTTCCTACTGAGATCAGAATCTTTAAGAACTTAATCCTTACTTCCTTGTTTCCATTCTGTAGCCTTAACATCTCTACTGTTTGTAGCTGAACTATATCCTTGCCAGTCCTTCCCAAGACTGCTTTCAGTGACATATATAAATCAGTAACATATCTGCGTATACTCATGCTTATATTTCCATAATCTGTATATTTGGAGTTACTGTAAACCTCATATATTGACCAAGGACAAGGTCCTGAATCTATAACCCGCTTTGTACCCCAGTGCTATCAGAGAGTATGAAACGATCTTATTGTCCAATCATACTGCCAGAGGGTACCAGGATGGAATATGGTATCTTAATCCAGATTTTTATCTCCATAGAAAGAGTTATGATAACTCTGCGGTGTGTACATGAGGAATATACTGAACCATGTACCTGCACTCTGCAACATTTTCATGGGAAACTACAAGGCTGTAAACCTTTTACGCTGTCACCTTACTCTTCCCTTCATGATGCAATACAAGACTATTAATTTACAGATGTTTATACTCCTTATACCTTATAAAAGAAAATTCTACAGTTGCATAGAATTGAATTGTTTACAGAGGTTATTTCAATTTTTTTCAAAAACCAAAGTCTGGATAAAACGTTTAAACATAAAACCTATAGAAGAAACTCAAAGGAAATTTTATACTGTGGCTCTGAATAGTGTTTGCAGATGTTTGCTGAACAGAATCTCTTAAACTTGCATGACCATGATTTCATTTGATAAGGCCAATTAAAATGGGTTATGCTGAAAGCCTCTTTGCATGTACAATATAAAATTAAATAACAGATTTCTGTAAAACTATATGCAAAGAAGAAACAAGACAGACACAGAAAGAAGGAATCTAAATCCACTGTTTGTTTTTGTTACACACTAAACAAATTACATTTTATGTTGGCATTGGAAAACCAGAGTCTGTTTGACAAAAATATTTTTCTTATTTCCCCTCTGCTTCCCCACTATATTTTAATGACAACCCCTGGCTTCACGCAAGAGAAGACATATCAACGAATAAGTAATCTCTGCAGAGAATTTCAGGATGTTGTTGAACTTCTTTGTTCAACATGAAGAAAGAACCGTAACATTTAGGGTGTCTTTCCTCCTTTGTATGCATTTTATCCACTTTTCTGATAAATTATTACAATATTAAGGGTAAATTATTTGAATGAGAATTACCATTTAGATCATTTACTGGACTCTTGAGTTTTCTCTGTGGCTGAACTTTTTGTATCATTCAAAGCCCAGTAACAGTTAAAAATAATGTTTTCTACTGGCATTGTATCTCATATTTAAGGATCTGAAAGTGGTATGTAAATACTATTTTAGCCTTAAGTCTAGCTTCCCCTCCTGTACTCCTCCAGTGATGGTACTGTATACTTACGTAAAGTTTTGTGAGTGTGTAAGGCTGACCAGATACAAACTTCCCAAAGAAAAATGGTACAGACAGGCTTTAGGCAAGTCCCAGGCCAGGTCTAGAAGCACACAGCAACTCTGCATCCGTTTTTATAGACAGGTACTCCAGGATTGCCGCAGCTCCCCACTGCACAGCCCACTTATTCCCCAGCTTTGGAGAAGTACAGATGGAGCACAAAGCTTCTCTAAACTTCTTGCAGTTGTTCCTTGGCCAACTGAAAATCCTGAGTTTAAATATCTCTTGCAAATGTTTACATATGGATTGCACTTGTGGCTTCTGAACATCTCTAGAAAAATAGTATTTATTACTTTCTAAGGTGCACTGTGCCATAATTTTGGCTTGGACTTGAATGCTTCACAGAACATTTAGTGTGTGGTGATTGTGGGACATTAAGTATTTATAAGCTTCACCACAAAAGGATATTCTTCTGTAAAACAGTGTATTCCTTTAACCATGAAATGATTTTTTCCTTCCTAAATGAGGTATTTTTAAACCCATTTTTCCTTTTCATGTATAAAATTGTAATCTAATTTTGACATTTAAACCTGGGAATGAAGTCACCATGGGAGGAGCAGGCATCCATTTGCTGCGTGGATTTGGCTGCCTAACTGCCCTCCTATGTGGCCCCTGGAAAGAGAATTCTAAATTCGTGCTGTAGCTAAAGTGAGTGGTGCTTGAGGAGCCCTTTCATTCCCACTGCCAAGTAATTTGTCTTAATGGTGATCTCAGTGCAAGAACAGTTTCAACTTTATTCGCACAGACGGGCGTACATGAAGGTGGACTCTCAGCTGTCCTGTCGGGCTGCTCTGGGATATGGAAAGCTCTGTCGTGTGCATTAGTAGAGTGCCCTTGTCTTAGGTGAACAGAAGTTACCTCCAAACCAGTAGACCTAAGAGCACTTCCCAGCTTGAGGGTCCAGGTGCCTACTCCGGCATCAGCCTGATCCATGTCACGGAGAAACTTGGGAACGTACCATCCCCTTCCACAAAAACATGGTTTACTTGGGATATGCGGCCACTCCAGGCAAGTCTCATACAGCTGCCTCGAGGATGCAGGCCCCCGGGGTGTACCGCAGGTCGGGCACAGGCACTGAACGGTCTAGGTTAGCTGCAAAAGCCTTGTTAAAACTAGTGTTCCTCTGGAGGAAAAATCACTTTAAACCAGTAGGTATCAGGGTCTTGAAGCAGGTGTCTGCTAAATGGGTCACTGAATCCAGCAATGACTCGTCCCCTGGTTTATTTTCAGAAAGCCAGATTGCAAACAGTTACTTGAGCAGTCCCAGTAGAGTAACTGTTCCCCACTTCGAGTAGGGGGTTCACAATCTGGCTCAAATTAAAGCCATCTGGCAGCATTTTCTTATATACATTCTGAGCCAGAAACCTTCACCCTCATCATGTTCAATCAGCAGGATGCCTAACAGAGAAGGGTACTATTCCACATGAGTAATGGTGGTAGAAACTGTCCCCTACATGATTTCGCATTGGTGAGTTTTTCCTGTTGTAAATTTCTAACAGTCCCATCAGCCATGTGTAGCTCATTAATCTACAGTGAAACATATCTTAAGAAGCTGCCAAAGCAACTAGAAAAAAATATATAGCCTGAAGAAGTTGGTCTTTAGCTAAAGGTCAGATAGAATTGTACAGGAAGCCTCTAAAGAAAGGAATCTTCTGAAGCTGAAGTTATAACAAGTAATACGAGTTGCTGAAAAGCCACAATGTCTAATTATAAAGAAAAAAACATCTCTGTAAATGGAGTGGACAGGTTTGCACAACTTTTGTAAAGCTAAAATTAAAAATATGACCATACAGTTGAAAACCCACAGTAAACTTTTCTGTTATATTTAATTAACCCACAGTTATTTGGGACTAATTGCCCAGGATTTTTTGTTTTTAAGAGATGTTATATGGATTTTGGACAAACTTCCCTTAACATTAAATGTCAGCTACATCTTAACAGCTTAGAGGGTTCGTGCTGCAGTGTGAGAGCTATTAGCATACTGGAAAATGTCACCGTTTCTTTCAAGGGTGTGTGGTGGTTTGTGATTTGAATCTACGTGTTCAGGGATGACATTACAGAAATCCTCTGCAGAGGAGCAAAGCTAGGGTGCAGAGCCTCCAGAAACGGTCAGCAAGAGTTGCTGACATCCTCTGAAAAATAGATAAAGGACTGGCAATACAAAGCCATTAAGAGTGAAGGGGATTCCTGGTAGAAGATTTGCTGTGTCCTCTCTGAAACTTCAGGAACACGGTTAGTGAGGCTGTGACCTGGAAGGTGGATCACCTGCTCCAACAGCAGGCAGGATACAGGTGAAATGGAGAGACAAAATGTCACTAAGGGCAAACCTGGGTATAGGTTACCTTGTCCTCCTTGAAGTTCCTTTGGTGTCATTTTCACTTTTCAAGTTTACTTTAATTTCTTCTGACCTGTATCTGTTTCAATTCAGAAAAAGTATCACTCACCCTCACTTGAGTCCACAAGAAATTTTTTCGGTGTGTAGCTGATACCACACAAAACAAATCTTCATCTCCGTGCTGTCTTCTCAGAAAGAGGCAGAAGAGACCCTGAGCTTCTGAGTGTGTCGGCGCGCCTAGGTGTGAAATCAGTCCGTTCCTGCATAGCAGTGAGCGACGCAGGGCAGGGCAGAAAGGAAACACGTAGTGATATTCAAAGAACAGTTTTTGAGAGCATGATTCTGGTCAGAGACCGTATCCTCAGCAGACACAAATGGCGCTACAGCATTTTAATCAAGCAAAGCGCTTGAACCGGAGAGTGCACAGATCCCTTATGGCAGAAACACTCCTTGGACGCGCCCTAGACAGTTAGTCCGGTGTCAGCCTGGCAGCCAGCTAGGTCCATTGCAGCAGAGGTTCTAGGTTCCTCTCTAGTCACCAGAGAAACGGGTACCACAGGGCACTCCAGGGCTCAGGTAGGATAACCTGTTGCCTAACCTGCCCTTTTTGCTGACCAAAGATGGAGCTGAGGGTACCTGTACCCCTAATTTGGAAATAAAATTAAGCGGGAGACACCAGAAACCTTTATGATTACTGCATTAAGTATATCTACATTTTTAGTCAGATAAAGTACCTAATTTCCATAGACTATAATAGATTTAAGGATCCACCTGCTTTTAAGAATTACTTTTTTAAGAATTACTTCCCTAAACTCTGCTTTTTTCCTCCCCTTTGAGCACCGCAGAGGGTGAGCCCATATAACCCAGTCTTGTGCAACACCAGAAGGTTTGCTCTGAGGGCTTCAGTTTTTCCTCTCATTCCAGCCCTAGCTCAGATACAAACTAATCAGTTGTGCGCACTTTGGTTTTGTTTATTTTAACCATGGCAGAGTATGGCTTAGGAAATCAGTCCTTTTTCATGGTAAAAAATGCGGCTGCACCAAAGCATGCAAGTTCTGATCAGTCTCTGCATTCCTCTAAAATCAGAGTCTCCAGAGCTCTTTGGCATGTCCTATGAATTCGGATTTTATTTCTGTGGAGCTAATATACAGGCTGTTAATGTAGCAAGGAGATTCCAACATAGGCGCAATACTTGGAATCTTCATGTGTGCTCTGCTCTCTTTTATTCTATAGAGATGGTTAGTTGGACTGCTCCTCCAAACAGAAAAGATACGAGGGTTTCTCTATTACTGGAGGCGTTTGGTGTTGAAAGCTAAAAATATGTGAATTATTTCTTTATTTTAGAATAGGACTTACAGAGTACAGACATGTTTGCTGTCCTGAAGATAATTTTACCTGAACAGCACAATGCCAGAGAAGAAAAGCAAACTGTAAATTTTTTTTGTTGTTTTTTTAAAACACAACTGTAGTTTTCTGAAATAAGATGCTTTGCACAACCCACCAATAGCTAATGTAATCATACCGGCCTTTAACCGATACCGATTTAGTAAATGTCCACAAACGAGTCTGAAAAATAACGTACAGCCACTCTTTCTCACTGGAGCACTGCTTGAAAGGATTGCTTTCGCATCAAGGGAAAGCCAGCGTCAAGGTAGCAAATTCTCCCCTGCACGGAGCGGCCCTCCGGGGAGCCAAGGCCGTCAAGGACACAGCTCAGGTCTTTTGGCTGGCAGCCAGCAGCTGGAGCGCCCATCCTGGTCGCCAGTTCGTAACACGACGAGTGCAACACGACCCCAGAGATTTTTAAGGTAATCTGGCCAGTAGAGCATTGCTCTACCAAAGGGTGGTCTCCGAATCAATCACAGCCTTTGGCAAGCCTGTTGCCCGACAATTGAAACCAGACATGTTTTCAGTTCATTCTTTGGGTTACTACTGTTCAATGGTGATTTACAAGAGAGTGTGAGCTATGGCAATCTCTCACGCAACTTTAGATATTCCCTAAACGAATGCACATTTAGAAATCTCCTTGCTCTAAAACAATGGCTTATAAGAAAAGACTATTTAAAGAGAAACCATCCTTAAAAATAGGCCGAGCTGCCTTTCTTCAACATTCGAAAGTACTGAGGCAGCGCTCTGCAAAACAGCGCAAGTAACTCCAGCAGCAACCAAATCCAGTGGGGTAAAACACACCTTTAAATGGGAAACCGAAATACGCTTTTCCTGTGTGATACTCTCAAGATGACATCTGGGGGGGGTGGGGGGGTGGCACTCGATTTTCTCATGTCTGTCCTTGTTTGAAATGCATCCAGAAGGCTTGTTCAAAAGACAGCAACGCGGGGTTTCTCAGTAGCAGGCTGTATTGAATTACAAAATAAATATCACCAGAGGCAGTATCACCAGTAGCAGAACACTGCTGCGTTCAGTGTTTCTCTATCACTTTAGACTACTTGTATCTCTCTCAGCACTATATTTTCAGCATTTACAGTTGCGATTTACACTTACTCTGGAGAAGGAGAAAGGGATTGTGCAGGTGCTGAAGAAGTTTTAGCCTGTAGGGGTTGCAAATCTGGAGTATACATGCAAGAGACTTCACTGGACGCAATTTTATTTCCAGTCTTTCAAGGAATATTTCTGCATAACCTTGCAAATCTAGATTGCGGAAATCATCAGCAGTGGCTCCAGAACTTGGCTGTTGGCACAGAACAGCCACGTAGGGACTCCCATGTGTCTGGGCCAGATAACAAGTTCTGGTTTGGATACAGGGCTCGTCTCTCTTCTTTTATCTTTATTTGAGTGTTTCTTCGGCCATTTTAGAAAGCAAGAGAAACCAGAAGCTGAAATGAGGAGAGTTAAATGTACAAAATTTCTCCTTTAAAGGAAAATTTACATGTAGAAATAAAATGAGGGATGTTTGGAGGTGCTTTAACAAGAGTGTGCTGTGAAATAGGGAAACGTACTGCGGTAGGTACCCCCCAGAGAATAAAGTCCACTTATCTAATATTTAGTGCCCAAACAGCTCAAGTAAACAAATTTATTCATAAATTATGTCACACATGCTTCTGGTAAACAATAGCTCTCCAATAGCAGCCATGGTATTAAAGCAAATAGAACTATGCGGGGAGAGAAAAACAATCAACTGCAACCGTTTATGTCTCACTGTTCAGGCTTGGTGGAGGTCTCTACCCCACCGCCGCACGCGTTTGGGCGTGCGCACCCCCCACACCCCCTTCCCAGAGGAACTGCTTTTTCATGGCACTGTAGAAAAACCGTGGCCAAGATCCTGGCCCTAGCCTTTGATCCCAGTAGGTCAATACCACGCCGTACCTGTCGGGGCTTGACATCTCCTCACACCCACACAGGCAGCGCTGACACTGGCTGGTAGCACCCACTAAAAATAAACCCCGAAAACCGAACAGAAAGCACCTGCGCTCTCCACTGTACCTTTAATTAGCATTATTTACAGTCAGGGTGGGCACCGCGTCACTGTGAAAATATTTGAGAGGGCTTCCTTACCTATGCACTGGGAAATACGGGTAATCACGTTTTCGTTCATCTCAGTTCAAACAAAGTCATTGGTGGTTTTTTGTGCTTCGATGGTGGGGTTTTTCAAGAAAAGGTCTGTCCACAGCGTTACACAATTGATGCAGATTTGGCCCGGAGCAGCCACACAAGGCCCTGGGCCAGCACGTGCTGCCAGTGGCTGCCGTGGGTACGTTTCAGTGTTCTCGTGACTCAGATTTGCTGGTGTTTGAAACCCTGAAAGCTTTAGATTAACGCCCTAATGCACGGTGCAGCTAACACTTGAACTTGTAGCTTGGCTCTGCAAAGTAAAAGGAGAGGCTGGGTTTGCTCTTGACACAGCAAATAGCTAGAGCATGTGCATGAAGTTATCAACATGAAAAAATGTGTACGTTGTACGGTGATGAACTCTAAATACTATTTTATTAGGGCTTTTAAAGAAGACGTAGGTGAGCTTTTGCAGAGCACTTTTAGCCTAGAGAGTTCCAATATAAAAGATGAATTACCAAAAAAATACATCATTTACTCTGGTTTTGTGTGTTCCTTTTGTAGTCAATATTAATGGATGACTGTAGTACTTAATACTTTCATTTTGTTTAGTTTCCACCTTTAAGCTATACCAGCGTGCGAAGCACGTGTACAGTGAAGCCGCCAGAGTGCTGGAATTTCAGAAGATCTGCGGCGAAGCACCTGCCAATGCAATCCAGCTGCTGGGAGAATTAATGAACCAGAGCTATATCAGCTGCAGGGAAATGTACGAATGCAGCTGTCCTGAGCTGGATCGGCTGGTAGACATCTGCCTGTAAGTTTTGACCACAAGGAAGAGTAATCGCCTGTTGAGAATATTGTTTGAATTGATGAGAAAATATGACATCGCTGGCTATTGCAATTTTAAAATGAAAGTATTCTTGTCTCTTATTACAAAATTAATCTCCTGCAGGGACATTACATGGTCAATTGTTTCCCTACTGGCATCTGTGTAATACTTTCAGATGAAAGCTGCAGTTTATGGCTTTATTACAGACTTTGCTTTTGGACTGACTCATCGTCACAAGTGTTACGTTAGACTGTTGGCTATTCTTTTTTTAAGTCGTAGAAGAAGTCATAACTGGTTTTCTTAAAACAACATCTTAGTGGCTCTATTTGAACTCCCTTTCTTTTTGTGTATTTCTTAACCATTTCAGAACTGCTGCCATGGGAATTCCGGGGCATAACCAAGCTGTTCTACATTCTTAGGTGCCTTGAAATCATAAATGATATATTGTGAAGGGCTATTGCAATTTTTTTTTTAGTTTTAAAAATATGTTTTCCAGGGTATCAGATAGGTTGGGCAGCATTTCAGTGTTTAAAAGATGAGTGTGTTACTTGTTACAAAGGCTCACACTCTGCTTCTCCCCTCCGCATTGTGTGTCTGAGCTTTCCCCACATTACAGTCTCCATCTGTGCCCCAGCCTCATTCTTTTAGCGGGGTTCCTTAACTCGGGTTGGCCGCTATCAAACAAGCCCTCTCAACTTGAAAACACATTCCCTGAGAGTGTCATTTTTGTCCCCTCTCTTCTCCCTCTGTTCCTCCCCAGTTTCATGTCCTTTAGCCAGAATAAACAGAGTTGGAGGAACAGCATGAAGCGAGCTGGAAATCACAGGTTGTTGTGTGTAGCAGGCTGTTACAGTCATAACTGCTGCAGCGGACGATGAGATCTGGTGTAACCAGGTGTTAATCCAGAAAATAAAAACAAATACTTAGCACTCGCATTCTACAAAGTATTTCATCCTTACCACAGGACCAGCATGAAAGGATGTACATTTTTCTGTTCCTCTTATTTTCCATTTTTATAGTACATTTAATCATGGGACAGACATACTAAATTTTATCTAAATTCATTGCCTATAGAGGGAATTAATGGAATCATAGAATCATTTAGGTTGGAAAAGACCTTTGAGATCATCAAGTCAATCCATAAACGCAGCACTGCCAAGCCCACCACTAAACCATGTCCCCAAGCACCTACATGTTTTTTCAACACCCCCAGGCACGGTGACTCCACCTCACCCCTGGGCAGCCTGTGCCAGTGCCTGACCACCCTTCCAGCGAAGACATTTTTCCTAATCTCCAATCTAAGCCTCCCCTGGTGCGACTTGAGGCCATTTCTTCTTGTCCTACTGCTTATTATCTGGGAGAAGAGACCGACCCCTGCCTGCCTACAGCTGTGGGGAGCTGTGGGGTCCCCCCTGAGCCCCCTCCTCTCCAGGCTGACCCCCCCCAGGTCCCTCAGCTGCTCCCCATGGGACTTGTGCCCCAGCCCCGCTGCCCATCTCTGGACACGCTCCAGCCTCTCAACATCCCCAGTTGTAGCGTGGCGCCCAAATCCAGAGTATTTGAGGTCTGGCCGCAGCAGTGCCGAGTGCAGTACAGTGCCACATTCAGTGGTTGGGGATCATTTTAACAGTGGTTTGGGGGAATAAAGAGCCGCCCACCTGAGCTTCTGCACCGCTACTCCATCCCCGCCTGTGCCCCAGCCCCCTTCTCCCAGCTGCTTCCTTCATTCACTTCATCACAGCTCTTGGTAACACCACCTTTGTACTTCTCATCTGTTATGGTTCGTACTTCTCCTTGGAGAAGGGTGTGCTTGGTCTGGGAAGCTCTGCCCCGAGCCCAAGCGTTACTGCCCCCCTTCCAGAGAGGAGATACAGGGTGCTGTAGGTATTTGCAGGCCTGAGGTCAAGAAACATCATTTGACTGTCTTCTACAAGTAAATATCCCATCCTCTGTCTATATTTTGCGATCTTAATGAAGACAGAAGCTGTTTCAATTTGAAGCTAAAAACACCAAATACCACCTAAAAAGGAAAGTTACAAAAATATTTCTTCTGCAACTGGCTTTTTTTTGTTTTTAACTAAGAAATTAGTCTGGCTTATAATGAAAATAAGAATTTTACAAATGTGCAATTTGCCATGTTTGTAAAATTGCAATAAGAAAAAGAATTTGTACGTCTATACTCACATGGATTTTGTACGTTGTAATACCCATTTACCACGTTTGTAAATTGACGCAGTATGATACAAATTATTATTTAGGTCAGTCTGATTTCTTTTGCAGACAAGATGGAGTGGCCTCTGAGCCAGAAGACTAAACTTAAAAACTGAACAGAAGAGTTTTGGACATTCACAGATCACTCTGCAGATGGGATACACGTGCTGTTTTGTGATAAAACACAGAGAAGCCCTGACAGCCATTGGACAGCCTGACAGTAATTTAGCAATACGATTTTTGTTTCAGGAGTGAGTCCAGTACGTAACTCTCAGGCTGTGTTCAGTTTATCGTATCACGTAGTGATCACGTAATAGAATAAGCTGTGACAGTCACTCGGTGGGGCAGTTCCACCGTGGTTATCCCAGCTGCTCAAGGGGGACTGCTGGGCGGTGTGTGAGAAGGGAGAGCTGTCTCCAGAGTCTGCTGAAGGCAGAAACTGCTCAGCCGAGTTATCAAAAACCTTGGGCTGCAGAGTCTTGATCCAGTTCAAGGTGCCAGCACCGACTGTTCTGCGACACCGCTGGCAGAGGAAGAGCCTTCACACTTCACACCCGCGTTATTTTTAGGTGCAGCAACTAGTCGGTGTCGCTGCCTCAGTCAGTAGCATCTGATGACTGAACTTTGCCAAAGTGACCGGCCATTCTGGGTGCCTTCACTAAGGGTGTCCAGCTTGAATCATACTGACAGGGCCTGCTCTCAGAAATGCTGGGGAAAACGATCCTGTTTCAATTAGGGGAAAACAAGTAGGTGTAATAAACCGACAAGATTTGCACTACGGCGTGGAGTTACCTGTGCTGGGTATTTAAACAAACTAGCCCGGATGCTAGCAGTAGCCTACTGCAGCGTGAAGCTCAGCACGGGGAGGGAAATTCTGTTTCTCATTTATGCTGAGCTACGTGCTTTCATGGGTAGGCGGCAGCCGCTCTGAGCTGGCCCGGGTGTCGTGACACCGACTTGCAGGCAGTAGCAGAGACACGGCCACAGAACCCAAAGGAAAGGAGTATGCGGTTAGGATTTTACTAAATTAAATTAAAATTAATCCGGGCATTTTGGTTCCAGGGACCAAAATATAAATAGTGAAGGAAAAAAAGTGACGCGTGTGCCCATTACAGCAGATCTCTAACTTACCAGCAGAAGAGCCCACAGCTAGTATGAGCATTGCTAAGCACTGCAATGCAGTGTAATTCCTGTAAAACGATTTCTAATTGGTATATTAACGTTACTTAATTGAGGGGGTGGTGTGTTAATTACATTCATTGCACAGAATCAAGTAAATTCTTTGTTCATTATTCTTCACAGTCCTGTCCCATCAAGAGTATTTCCTAAGAAATGCATCTTTCTTCTTGAGAAGTTTGATAATCCTTCAATTTTTCTCTGACTCTGTGATTAGATTTCTAAAAGCATGTAGCTATTCTAGGTGACTGCAGCTTAAGCCAGCAGCATCTAATTTTTGGGATCGATTGGATAAAAGTCTTAGCTTTTCTCAGGTTGTACATTAAAAAACTAAGGGACATAACATCACTCATCTCTCTAGGAAAGCTTGGCTGATGCGATTATAGAAATGGCTAGGAACTACACAAATCACATTCTTTACTTAAGATGATATACAGCTGCCCTGTAACTTTAAAAAGCCTTTCCAAAAATACATTCCACAGAATTGCCCGAGTCTACTGCTGCTCTCTCCTTACAAGGTTTAAACTGTGAAGAATAATCTGCATATCCAGATGTTTTCTGTTTTCCCTAGATCTTTATGTTTTACTGTACAACCTCTGCCAAGAAAGAAAGGGATCCATACTTGCTGTGGTTTGTAGTGCTGAAAACTGTAACCACTAGTTGGTCAGTTGTTTTTCTTCTTTTTGCAAACACAGGAGACTTGTACTTTCTCTAACCTATCTCATGTTGGTAGTAGCTGTTTTACCTGTTAGTCTTTTCAAGTAAGTAACAGAAGATTTACTAAACAATTAAGGAATAAAAAATTGGTTC
This sequence comes from Falco rusticolus, assembly GCF_015220075.1. NCBI lineage: Eukaryota > Metazoa > Chordata > Aves > Falconiformes > Falconidae > Falco > Falco rusticolus. Next base: position 14,885,040 of record NC_051193.1, on the reverse strand, counting down.
TGAACTCCTGAATTCATTAGGTACTTTTGAAAATCTCTCAGCATTCTTGAGTGTTGCAAATAACTTGCTTTCATTCTCTTATTCTCCATCTTTTGGGGGTATAAATCCCGACAATTTGTGTTACCAGCCGTGCCCCTTCTAGCTGAAGACAGCCGAATCCTCTCTGAGCGCTTTAAAAAAACCCACAGTTTTTACATTACATCGCGGTGCGTTATGGTAGCCAGGTCAGCCTGCGTTTTATCAAGACTCTTACCACTGGTGATTTTCTTAAAGCTGCAAAGCTTGTAGTCGTGGCGCAATCTGAAAATCCAACAAAACAAACAAAAAACCACCCTACAAAAAGAAGTTTGCAGCTCTTTCAGAACCAGAGGGGCTTGAAGATGCCATTCAATAGTGCACTAAGCTACAAAAACAGAGTAAGAACCCTCCGCACACCATTTGGACATCTACATCGCATTGTGTTAACCCTGTGCTAAGTAGCTGATTCATAGTTTTGAGTGCTTGGAATTAACAATGTTGCTCTGATTGTCTCACCTCTTAGAGCACAATTATCTTTAAAGTGAGGTTCTGTGATGTCTCACCTATCACTTCCACATACCAAACTATGGGACTTCCCTTTTTATTCTTCCCTCCGCTGCAGTACTCACGTTTTTACTCTCATTTACATGCATACCCTTTTGTCGTAAGCCAATTCTCTTTTTACCCAGTGAGTACTGGAATCGGGTATATAAACTCCTCAAAAAGGCAAATGCCAGAACCTGGGCCCAGAAGCTGAGGGCCTCCGACACTGGACTGCAGATACATTGCCTGTCCTGCGTGCTCCCTCTTTCCCTCTATCCCTTGTCCTCACGGCTGCAGCACAGCCCCGGCGGTGCAGAGGTTTCCCCCGCACCCCGCGTTAAATCAGTGTCTCCCGCTGTGTGGGCGAGTGCTGCATCCGCCAGATTATTGCCTGCTCGTACCCCTCTTCGTAAAGGCAAGTGCACGGCGGAGAGGGGCTGGCTGGGAACCCCACTGCGCCCGAGGAGTCCGGCTTAGGACTCGACTGATTAAGACTTGACACAGACCGTTTCAGCCCTGGTCCAAAGGTCACTTCCTCATGTTTAACCTAGATCCTCCCACGCGCCGCAGCGCCGGCGGATTCGGAACGAGGTGCTCACTTCTGAAGCCGTGTAACACCAGGAACCTCTCGTTTCAGATGTTGCAGCACCACGCATCAAAATGCCAAGTTCCTCAGCATTAAGCCCCAAGTGCCTAATCACATCACCACATTTGAAACCGTTAGCCACAGTATTTTGAAACACAGTGACTTCAGCTCTGGAACAGGCATATTTTCTGTCTACATTATGCTTTATTTCAACTAAGTATTTTAAAATGACTCAGTAAAAATGAGGCATGAGCATGACCACAGAGAATTATGAAATCAGTAAAAGGTTCAGAGCAATTCTGAAGGGATTTCAGTTGCCCACCAAAATAAAAGCCAGACACCATCTGAAATACAAAGTTCTGGCCAAGGTAACAGACCAAGTGAGTGCAGACGGTCCGAGTCCGCCGACTCTGGGAAGTGGATTGGGCCTTACAAAGGCGATGGGAATTTCCCTATTGATTGCAGTTGAGACTGGATTGGATCCTGCTCATTTTAGGAGGTTGCTCCATGGACCAAAAACTATAAAAATGAGCGGCTTACAGGAACACTGAGTAAAATAGAACACCAACAGGAAATAAAGAATGAACATAAAATCGAGTCAATATGAAGGGTGGCACCACACAGACAACACTGAAGAAAGTGTTTCTGCTCAAGAAGAGATGTAAGCATGTTTAGAATCAAACACATATGTAAGTACTTGCTTGAAATATGACCTAAACCTCTCCTAACCCAGCAGTATACCAGATTCATTTCACATAAAATGCACATATGAAAAATTACCACAGCCTACTCGGAATGAGCTGTCATTTTCCAAGGTTATTCACATGATGCTGTCTCTCCCTCCAACACATTCTAGGACTGGTAAATCTCCCCATGCCTGGCTACGGCTATTGGAAACGTAGCAAAAGTATTTGTTTGCAGATCAGATTAGATCTCTCATGAGAATAGGATTTCAAATCAGTTTTCTAAACGATCCCGTTCTGACTAGGTTAGAAAAGCCCCAAAGAAACCTATTACGTGGTATTTTCCTACTTTGAATCTAAGTAAAGATCAGGAACACAGGTAAGCAAACTGGTGAAAATAATTACACTAAAGCCTAATGAGGTGGTGTCTGAATCTTCCAGAGCAATGGCATGGGATTTGCTGTAGGACATTTCTAGCAGGCCAGTGTCTTGAGGCTGGGAACGGTTTATATTTTGGATGTCATTTATTTGTCATTGTTCTTTCTTTTCACCCTCTTCATTAAGAGCATTTTTTTCTTCTGGGACTAAATTCCTGTTTCACCTCTACTGCTGTAAATCTGCTAAGTTCATGAGGTTCCTCTAAAGAGAGATACCCAGCTCTGTCTGCTCAGCATAAAGGACGTCCGAGTGCAGCAGTGACTCCGTATGACTTCTGAAGAGCTTCTGAACTCTCCTTTTCTTGACTGGCATGCTCAGCAGTCCTGCAGAAGCCTGTGAATCTTCAGCATGTTTCAGATCTGTCCTGGAAGAATAGAGCTATTTGTCTTTGCCACATTAGAAAATGGCTTGCATGCCTACATCCTGTGCAATTAGTTTATGAACCCTCTTTTGTTATTTTTGTCATGTATTTCTGTTTTCACTTCTGATGTCTTATGAATGTTGCTAACACAATTCCTTTCTTCTCCTGCTTTCTTCTTCTCAGCTGCACTGTGATACTTAAAACAGCTGATGCTGAAGCATTACAAAAAAGGGTGACTGACTTTTGGAATTGACAGAAATAACTATATTGCAGTTTAAAGCCTCAGCACTTTTTTTTTTTTTTTGTCCAAATGGTAACTGCAAATTGCTGTAATGTCACATACAACCAAGTGAACTACAGAAAAATCAAATGACATATGTGTTTTGAGTAAATTATTCGCTAGTTCTCTGCGGGAATTTTATATATGATAAATTACCCCTTTTGGGTTTATTTTACATTTTTTTTTTTCTGTTATTTTGTTTTAGGCAGTTTGGGGCCATCGGGTCACGTCTGACTGGAGCTGGATGGGGTGGCTGTACTGTGTCAATGGTGCCTACTGACAAGCTGAACACTTTTCTCAAAAATGTAAAAAAAGCCTATTACCAAACTGATGTCCAAAGGTCAGCGTTGGAGAATAGTCTGTTTGCTACCAAACCTGGAAGAGGAGCTTTGGTTTTTGTTGAGGCCTAAAGAACGTAAAAATTGTAAAGAAACTATGTAGGGCATTCGGAACTGGCAGTACTTCCCATGCCACAGTAAATGAATGGCTTTTCTGTTTTTTATTGTAATGAGCAGTTGCCATTATCAAAATATATTTCTAAAGAAGCAATTAAAAGAAAACTCTTTGATTATAAAGTCTTTTTTTCCCATACTAAATATGTCTTTCAGTATAAATGCTGATTTACAAAAACCTATTGATGAGGAAAAATGAAATTGAAATAAAGATGATTCTTTGTTACCGTGGATCTCTCTTGTTTTCCATTTACTGTCATAAAAGTAAGACCAGGTGGAGCAGTGAGCTGGTCCATCGTAGGGTCGGAACCCTGCAATGTTTGCAGGGCTCTTCTGTGCTTAGTCTCTTTGGGTGCTGGATATTCTTTTGTTCAGTGTCCTGTAACTATGGAAGATTAAACCAAAGCATTCAAAAAAATGGGAAGGACCTGGCTAAACATTAAAAATGTTATACTCTTCCTCAAACAGGATTATTACTGTTGTAATTAGTGATAATATTGGAGGGGCACCTGCAAGCCAAAGTCAAACATTAGGAATACATTATGTGAAGCAGGAAAGCTTTCCTTCTAGCTATGTTTCTTACGTACCTTTGTGCAAGGGTGACTTGTTAGGAAAGTTTCAACAAAACGTAATGCTCTCCAGAGCTGTACAATACAACATACTCCCCTAAGTGAATGAACAAATAACGAAGCAAAATTTGATTTTGAGTAAGGCAGACACCATATTCTAGTTATTGAATCCTAGCTGTGATTCCACAAGGTAGAACACTGGCATTTTTATGCAAAACTATTAGAAAGGATGAAATATAATCCATTGACCATGTAAAAAAGCCATTCAAATCTATAAGGAATAATAAAGGAGACAATTCACTCAGTTGTACAAAGCAAAAGTCAATAGGTAAGACCAATCATTGATCTTTGACATGTCATTGACACATTCTTGACAAACTGCTGTCTCTCTCCCACTTACAACCTTGAGCGTCAGGAGTGTAACTGTGCTGAGCTTCAAGTACAGGATCCATCACCCATGACCTGGCTGTCCAGTAGGAGAAATGGCTGTGAGTGCAGAACGGTGGCTGTACACCCGGATACCCCAGAGATGTCCTAACCCTGCTTCCAAGCGGGAAATCCGGCTCCTGTGCCCTCACTCTCACAGCAAACAAACTGCCACTTCTCCGATACCTACAGCGAAAACCGAAAGAGAAGCATTGCTAGTGTCATAACCCTTGCAGCCATAAAAGACACAGCAAGATTTGTCCCTGTGCGCATTTTTGTGATGCTAAGCAAAAGTTAACATCCAGAAGTCTGCATCAAATTAGAGATCTCTCGGAAGAGAACCTCTGTACATTACCCTTGCTAATTCAGGCCAAAAAGAAATTCTTAGAGGCTACTAATTCTGTGAGAGGACTCTGCCAAATCTGAACACAGCAGATGAACAACAGCCAACGCAAATTGCCAGATCTTTTCAGGAACCTCAGAGGGGAAATACAACGGTAATACTATCACTAGAAAAGATTTCTGTTTTCTGACAACCAGGAAAAGTGGAACAGAGAGTGCTGTAGATCAAGTAACTCAGGTACTCGAAAGGAAAAGGATGGGGTCTGGGCATGATGGGGGGAGATGAAAAGACAGAATTTGGGGGGAGGACAGTTAAAAGGATGCATTTGAGAAGGGGAAGGCAAGGGATAAGGGAGAGAAGAACAAGAGGCAAAAATAAAGGTTTAATCTCAAAATACTATTACTATCTACTATATTCAAATATAAAATGTTCACCATTACCATTTCTACTGTACAGTAGATGTGCTGTACATTCACCTAAACCTGTAACCAGGGCTCCAAAACCCCAACAATAGCTAAATATCTTCAAGGAACTCCAAGACAACCCTAGAAATTTTAAAGAAAATAATGTCACAGCTTTGTCATCAACTGCTTTATTAAAATCCTGCATTCAATTCAGCGAGTTCCTGTTTATTATCCTGTCGTAAAAAGGGAGTACGACACAGTACATACCGATCCTTTCACTAATGTGTGTGCACAGACTTTAGTTCAGCTGGATTCATGGAAGTGCTAATCAGTGTATGAGCAGAGTAAAGATATATTAGGAGATTTTTTTCCTTCTTAAGTTGAGCATGACACACAAAGTCATGGAAACTTCCCAAAAAAAGGCAGGCTGCAGTACATTTCAAAATTTTTCTGTCAATGAATCTTATAAATTATATTCTCATAAACAAAGAAAAGGAAAACAAAAAACTGGCACAGCATAAAAGAATAAAACCGAACGTTCTAAACTTCTGACTAATTTCTTTCCTTTTTTATTGCTTCAACGTCTTTCATACTTTTGCTGAAATCTGCAAATAAAATTGGGACATAACTTTAATTGAAAGACCTACAGTATTCAAACTATATACATAAAAATGGCACTTGGGAGTTTTTAGTTACTGACTAACAATAGGAAGTAAATGTTTCTTTTTAAACAAAAAAAAATAATTAATTAATCTGTGCTTGGGGGGTTTTTTTGTTTGCTTTTTAAACCTTTGAAGACATTTTTCTACATAATGGTAGCCCCTTCCCCCAATAACTGGAGCATGAGAATGATACACCAACGATGGGTAAGGTAAGCAGCAAGGATATTAGTCGTATTTCTTAACAAAAAAGCAAGATTTTGGTTTGGATGAAAATTTCTGTCTATAAAGCAGCAACCCCTAAGCAAGTCTTTCCAGATCTGTATTTTTAATAGCTTTTTCTGACTTCTAAAAGTCTCCTGTAGCTAAAATGATATTAATCAGTATATAGAATCATAGAATCATTTAGGCTGGATTTCCAGCAGACACCTGGTAAACTGAAGTCCCCCGTGAGAACAAGGGCTAGTGACTGTGAGACTTCCCCCAGCCTCTAATAGACTATTTCATCTGCCTCTTCATCCCGGTTGGGTGGTCTGTAACAGACTGCCACCAAGGCACCTGCCTCGCTGGCCTTCCCCCTGCTTCTCACACATAAACACTCAACCTTGTTGTCACCATCGTTGAGCTCTAGACAATCAAACCAGCCCCCAACACGCAGGGCTACCCCACCGCCTCTGCCTTCTGAAGGGTTCATGGCCATCCACTGCACAGACACACGCATTTATACACACACTTGGAAAACTAACAAAATTAAATGTCAGAATATACGCAGAGGTGATGCATCCTGTCACCACAAGCTATGATTAGCAGTGGAGTGTGATTTTAACTTATTATAATGCCTGACTAAGTCATTCAGTCATGAGTTTTATCTTACTGTGCAGTAAATGGGTTCTAAACCTTTCCAAAAAGGATTTGGAATGGAGACGCTGTAGATGTCAAAGTGCAGCAACATTGCCTGGGGCCATATTAATACTCTGTATTACCTTAATCCCACTGACGTGTATGTCTTCATCACTGTATTTGCTGTGTATCTTGTGCGTAGGAAAATGCTCGCGCTCTGAAACAGAACGAGAGCGATTTCACCATGCTCTTGACAGGAGGGGATGATGGCTGTGTATTGGGCGTTTGCTCTCTCGGACACAGCGCACACACACACAGAGCAACCTAAAATATAGTAATTACTGAACAACTTGGGGAATATTGGTTTCTGGTTAATATGACCTGAACACCAACTTTTACTGTACTAACTGCTATGTTACTCAGTATAATCCTTCTGAAATTCCCAAGTCCATGAGTGTCTAATAACATCTTGATACGCTGGAGCAACTGCTGTACTATGGTTACAGTCAAGTGAAAGATTTGGATTTTCAGCTAACTACAAAGTTTATTTCTGTACTAAATCCCAATCAGATACAGTTAAACAAAGATACACCCAGAACAACATTGGTAAGAAGTATCTTGTTCTAAAAAAAAGATACTTTGCTAGTGGTAGCTGTTATGGGCAGGACTGAAGCAGCGCTTTCTAATTCTTACCATCATATGGTTGGTTCATCAAGAAAAATGAACCATATAATACTGCAAAGTAACAACAGCATAAAAGTAAGAAAACACCATGAAACCTGTGATATTAAATTGTATTTTAAATGCTGATTTTGAGATGGAAAGCTAGGTATTGATAGGAACCTAGCTCACACAATGAGAAGTATGTACAATGGGGAATGTAAAATGGTAACTGAAAATTGCTCCCTGCGATACAGCCTCGTTTGACAGATTTTCCCCAGCGCACACACAGGACTGCCAGAGAAAGCACTGCCAAGCACCGGTGCTATCACATCTGTCCTACCTCAGCTCTTCAGTTTAGCCAGCTTTTTCATTGAACCAGAATCACTATCCCAAAAAAGAGAGACAAAAGATTAACGCTGTTCTTGATCTTATCTCTTGTGCTCTGCCCTCTGCTTTTGGACTTGTGTCAAAAGTAATTAACTGTGAGATTCTGCAAGATACCACATCACAGTCTCTGGTAACAGCACTGTGTCCGCTAGGAGACAGAATCCGCCCTGGTGCTGGCGGTGGGTAGTACCTGCCCTCCTCACTCTCGCATCCTTCCGCAGGACTGCAATACTCAGTCCAACCAGGGCAGTACGACCAAGCTGTAATTGATATATTGGGAATTGCTGTTTCCTGGGAAGATAATTATTATTTTTTCCCCCTCTCTCAGGTCAGCTGCAATTGTTTTACCAATAAAAACTGTAGATGAACATTTTCTGGAAGCCCCAAAGACTCTGCAGATTTGATCACCAAGTTCAGCAGAATGTGGATTTACCCCAGCTCATGCTCCCTCGTAAACAGTTCACTCATAGTGAGAGTCTGCACATAAAACTGATGTGCCCCAAAATCTCACGTGTAATTAATGCACTCATGCCAAATTCATCATATGCCTAAGCCTCAGTAATGGAAAATCTGCAGAGGAGTAAAAAACGTGGAAGCTAATCAGAGGAGAAGACACTAAAGAACTTGCAGAATTAACTGACCAGTAAAATGTTTGAGATTGATTCCCAATAGCAGTGGTTCCTGCAGAAGCAACAAATTGGATGAGGATTTATACAAAAACATTTGGTATATTTATTGAATTTTAAGTTTAATGCATTTTGAGAATTGCTATTGTCTCCTAAGCACTACTTCATTGGCCAAAACTACACATTAATATTAAAAGGGAAAAAAAAATAATCCTCTCCCCACAAAAGCATGCCTTTCTGCACTTGGCACATGAGGCTCAAATAACTCAATAAAGATTAGATGTACTTTAAACTGAAACACACTAGTGCCCAAGCAGCTGTCTTCTTTCCAGCCAAGCTGTACATGATTTGGGGTGGGAATAAAAATATGTTCTATTAGCCAATGATCAAGCCAGATGTACGGGGTTTGTTTTTTTAAATCCAAATTAATTTTTCAAGGGACACTAAAGCAGGTTTGGTGCAACTCTTACAGCAGTTCCTGAGTATTATTATTAAAGGCCTTATTTTTTGCCAAATTTCATATAATGGACAGCTTTATTCACGTTGTTCTACATTTTCTGGTTTCTTATCTGTCCCTTGTGACAAATGCATATGTTTATTTTTGTTGGCTAAACTGCTCTGACTTTGAGCTGGATTCTGTAGTTGTGTTTCTATTGATCAATTATCAACAGAATTAAATTCTTCTGATTAGATGCTGAAGAGTTTTCTACTGGCTTTCTCCCAGCAAACATCCTTTTGTAACTGTCTCCTTCCTGCCCAGGCTGCTGCCTGGAGAAGATGAGCCGACCCTACTCTTGGGGAAGAATTCAGTGAGTTGCTTTTAAGCAGCAATAGCAGCTGCATCAACAATAATTTTTTTATGAAGGTCTGAACCTAATTTTATATTAGAAACATAAAGCTCCAACTTTCATAGATGAGTTAAGAAGTCTAACAGAAAACAGGAGCTAAAAATCAGAACCAAAGGAGTCTAGCAAGGATTTGCAGAACTTCTGCCAGATTAAGTTAAAGCTCCACAGCTGAATCATAATCAGAGCTGAATACTAACTATGAATGGAAAGATTTGGGGATACAGGGTTAAAGATCAAGAAAAAAGTACCTATCATGCTGGTTTTAATGGTAGTTATGGTCAGGCCTTGACCCCAAGAATATATCCCGTTAAATTCCTGTGCAATTCTTTCTACAGCCAATACAACTCTATCAGCAGCAGAACAGATAAGCTTTCAAAAGCCTTGATGATTTTTTCTGGGATAGTTTTTTTTCCCCCCTTCTCTTTTCAGAAGACCATTTGAGAGAGCAAGGGGAGGCCTGGGCAGCTTTTGTTTCTGAAGATCTATAACCTGATGATGGCCAGTGGGGAGAGAGGGGGGCACTGTTGGAAATAATTTTCAAGACTTCCTCAAGAGGGAATAGGATGGCTGGTGTAAGCTGCTTCAAGAGACGGACTTAGAGACCTCTCACTATTGTTGTTGAAAAACTCCCAAATTTATTGTCTTGTCTGAAATTCGTAAAATACTTCACTTTCTTGATTATGAGATTCTAGGGTTTTGCCTTCACAAGGCTGATTTTTGGTAAATCAAATTAAACTGTTAAATGAATAAAGTTTTACCGATGGAAAAATTCTAACGATTTGTGGGATTTCTTAGTGTTATACTAAACTAGCAGCCTCTTGCACACAACCGGCTTTTGGTGACCTTCTTTCTCCCCGACTTAGTTGTGCTCATTCAGCAAGAAAAATCTGGTCAGATCCTCTGAAAGTGAGGGCATAACGATGCCAAGAAGCGCACACCAACTGCTGTAGCCCACTGGCGTTCAGGGCACCGAGATGGTGGTACACATTTTTTACTTCTGTCTATCACTAAGAAAATGGCAGTGACTTTGTAAGTTCTTCCAAGCCAGCCTAAGGGGTTGAGTTAACAGAGTCTGAATCTCAACGATCTGCTTTAGCTCCACTAATGAGATTTATTTTATTTCTATGTAGGTGGTCTCTTTATTTCTTAAATGCAATTAGCATACAGTTGGTGCCTGATGGTTTTATTTATTTTTGAAAGTGCCGACTACTGGACTTGCTTTCATAGTTCTAGAGTTTCCAGAATTTACTTTTGTGCTCCACAAGCCTATTTCAGGAAATATTTTGTAAGAGGGATGATATTTTGAACTCTACTTTTATGGCTGCAAAGGCTTCTCCCCTATTACTTCCTTTGTCTGTTCATTAGTGGCCATCTTTAATTCCTAGATGTGTTTTGGGGAGAGAAGTTAGTCCCCTTTGAAATACATACCATTAAAACAAAACATTAAAATACTTCCAGTCTTTACACAAAGTTATGTGGGGTTTTTTTGAGATTCTATGGGGTGTAGTGTTCTGAGTGGTACACTGAAATTTTACATATTTGTCCACTTTTAGGTTTTCTCTAGGACACTGCCTGACACGTTCATTAGCTGCCTTTTGCTCACAACAAATGTGTGAAAACCCATCTGTCTTGCTCTGTTTTAGCTGCAAAGTGAACAGAAGGTTTTAGGCTTTTAATCAAACTATGAACAATTTCGACATGCTGGTTTTTTCAGGACGACATAGATGAGTGCTATGTAGTGTTTCCAACTTGTTTTATTACAGTTTGCTTTCTGTGATTCATCAATTTATAATTCATACTCTCAAAAAAGAAAATGGAACATTTTTGAAAATCAACATCATGCATATTGCAAATTACAATAAACATGTCAGCAAAAGTGGATATACTAACATTTTATGGTGGCTAATTTGCTAATTTATTCTTTTTATATAAATAGACAAATTACAACGACCCATTGTGGTCACATTAAAGGGAGAATGGTGTGGAAATTTCTGTTCTCAATAAACCCATAAAGAAGTGGACACAACTTATTTTTAGACAGAATTCTGCTCATAATGTGAACAGTCACCTAAAATCTGCTGAGAAAAACATAATCAGTTTCACAAGAAGTCTAAAATTTTCTTTTTATCCCATTAGTCAGCCTAATAACAAGCCTTACAATTTTTTCCTTGTAAAGTTCATAAAAACAATATGACAAATATAAAAATACCACACTGAAAGTTGAAAAAAAAAAAGGGAGGGGGGGATGGGGGGAAGTTTTCCACTCTTCTATATAATGTTGCAAAATCTGCTGAAGCCGGTGAAATTGAATTAGTGTAACACAGAATCTGACACCTAAATACACTTATAAGAATTGCCCCGTTGTGACAAAAGCTGCTGAGATTTGACAGCATTCTTTATAAGCAAGCTGTCTTCCCCGTGACGAATACTGTACACTGAAAAGCAGTGGCAAACTTTTTTCTGGTGTTGTGTGCAAACACTTCAAAATACAAAAGATCAAAATTCTAAGAATTCCCAACAGAAAATGTTTCCGGGGAAGTCAAGCAAGTCTTCATTAAATCCTCCAAACCCGGTCTAGTTAGAACAATTTCACGTATGTCAGAAAGAATTAATTAGGAAATCTTTGCTTCTGAAACCCCGTTAAGATATAAACACAAAAGGCTCTGAAGAACTGCACTACAGAACAGATAAATCCTTCCTACATTCATAAAGATACATGCCAGACAGAAATATGTCCAAATTCAGAAAATACTCTAAACTTCCTTGAGATTTATAGGTGTTGGGATCCAAAGAGTATAGTTCAGGGCCATAATAGAACCAAGTCAATATATAAAGCTAAAATCCAGATACGATAGGAGTTTCATTACATTTTGTGAGGTTAGATTTATGTTTCTCATTCAGCCTTACGCCCCCAAAATCTAACAGAAATAAAGTAACAAAGCTGAAACGCAGTCTTACTTAAGACACTTTAAATCATAAGTTAGGTTAAAGGATAACAAGATGAAGGACCAATCAAATCTTTTTTCTTTATTTCTAAGTTTCTCTCTTTTAGGCAAACCACTTGCTGAGATTGTCTGCATTACTGTGGTCTGTCTCAGTCTAGAAAAGAGAAAACTGTCCCAGCTATTGTGGATCATAGCAGAAAAAGGAAATAAAATAAATGAGTGAGACTTCAGTACTGCATTCTTCTCCTCCCTGTCCCAGCTGGTTTAAACCATCTTGGGCAAAAGTTTTGAAGAAAGGTTTTCAAACACAATACAGGTTGGGAGTCTAAAAGGGTATAGTTGTTTCTAAACTTCAGGATAATTAGTCCTGCAAGTCAAAGAATATGACACAGCATTATCTGTTTCATGTGTCTTGAAGATAGTAGGAGACCAAAGGACTTGGTCCACCAAGGTCCAAAAAGCATATGCTTGTATTCTGCATCTGAACTGATAATATCCTTTATTGACATTTGTCAATTTGACATCTATTTGACATTTATTGACAAATGTCAATAAAGGATATTATCAAACAAACTGTCTGAAAATAATAACAGAACAGACTAGGAACTTCTACATACATATTAAAAAAAATATTTATGGAGAGAATCTTTTTTTAAACTAAGACTTTTTTCACCAAAACAAAGTACTGTACTACATAATGGTGATATCAATATAAGGAGGGATCAGAATTTCTGACAAAGACTGATGGCAATGACCTAATGTTTTGGGAGACCATTCTCCACTTCAAGCAGGAAAACTGCAGACTACAGTAGGGATAAGACCAAGTCCTTGGCATGGAATATAAATACCTGCAAGCAAGCTCGAGTAATTTTAAAATCAATGTAGTGTTTTATGCACAGTCATTTTAAAAATAATCAAGGTGTGTGATGAAGTTTTATCAAGAAAGAACCTAGTGAATCCCATTTTAAACTGTAGTTTACTACAATCACATTCTTACCTTAATCTGATTAATTCTTATATAAGGCTAAAGCATTTTCCTTTTGTGAACATTGAAAGTGGTAAAATACGGTAGGAAGGAGAGTTAAAAAAAAAATAAATCATATAAATCTTGTAAAACCAACCCCGCACAAATACAGGTTATAAAAGGAAAAGTCCAGCTTAAATGCAGCACTACTCAAATCCACTGTCAATATAATCTACACAAAGTTAAAGATTACATGTATGTCTGAATTTGTGTACTTTTGTAAAAAAAGAACCCAAACACCACCTAAAATCCCTCAAACTGCAGATCAGTAGAGAAAAATCCCCTTGTTTTACAGCTTATTTTCTCCAGTTACATGTATTGTTGTTTTCTCTTCATAATCTTCTATATTCTGGTACTGCCACTATGTTGGTAACTTTGCTCTGTAGAGCATTTTAGTAGCACAGTTCATAAATATGAACTGAAACATGGCTTTTGTTAGCGAGCTACCTATAGTATGCTCCTTTTAATGTCAGAAGTATGTAAAGCAAACCTCAAGATTTTGAATTCCTTTAGCGTATCACTTCTACATTCACAATCTTCACTTATTTCTTCACCTGCCATATATTTCCTATCTTCAAGCAGATCTCTGCAAATTGTATCCTCTGCTAACAAAAATGTAAAGATCATACAAGTTTCACTTTCTGGCAATACAAAAAAATTGCTGTCTTCCTGTTTTTCTGACATCCCTTCTCATCATGTAGCATCTTCTTGATACTGTAGGATACACATCACACTTTCAGTGAAATGTTAATAAACCAGATCTCCCCTTACTACATTTTCCACATTTTTTTCCCAGACAAATTGCTACGCAAAGAGATTTCACTACAGATGAATCAGTTCATGAAAAATGGTGCCAAGAAGGTTATTTAATCCACTTTCTGTGCCTTAAAAGATTAAAGTACATTATTGGGAATGTAAAGATTTGTTGATTCATTGGAAACTAGACAACATCTTACTAACACTAGCAATAAACCACAAGTCCTTAGCTCTGCTTGTCTTGGATGTTTTAAGACTACTATTACTAATCCTATATTCCTAGAGTGGTAGGAAGTAGAGAGTAAATACCCGGTTCCACAAGACTGACGTCTTTCTGCCCACCTGTCCCCACCCTGCCTGCCTACTGAAGCGAACAAAATAAAGCCCTAAAACGCGGGTATGTGCCTATTCAACTTTTTGCCATTTGAATGGGGCACATGCTGATGGGATTTCGCCTGTGCACCACACAGAAACGTTACACTTTATGCAGCACACACATGTTGTCCAAGTGCAAGCCTTACGTTCAACAAAGCTCCCCCTGTAATTTTTTGTTACAGTAGCAGATGAGTAAAACCATTAGTGGACAAATGGAGCACATAAGCATGACATGCTGAATTTTTTAGAGACATCTCTGGTACCCTGATGTCCATTCAGAAAAGCTAGTATAGAAAGCTGCTCACTTCTCGAAGGTCTTGGAACAAACAAGCAAAAGTTCTAACTTGCAGTTTTACAGTAAGTTGTCAGGCATCCATGAAGACAAAGCCAGATCTTAACTGGGCAAGTACATCTTAGCCACAGGTTGTAAAGTAGACACAGATGTACAAAACTATCAAGACAGGAAAACAAAAGTTTGGAAGAACAGTGAGAAGAGCTTTACATTTTTGCATAACAGGAAATCCACTGAACAAAAAGGAATTACAAATAACCACTAACATGCCTCATTTGCCTTAAAGAAATACAAAAGCTCCTAAAATGAGAAATAACATCATCGAATAAGAACCACAAAGTGAAGAATTTTATTTCAATAAAAGTCTTTGAACACTGCAGCTCAGCGCACAGAGAAGATGATGGAGTTGAAGACAAAGAACTGCTAAAATAGAACTGAAATGAAAGCCAAGATGAAATAACCTACTCAAGTTCTGATGCTGGCAGACAAACACCATTCAGAAAAAGTTTTCCGGCAACAACAATTAACCCATAGGGCTTCAAAACACTTCATATATTCACAAGAAGAATACGTGTGAGAATAACGTTCCAGACTGCTGAAAATTAGCAAAAGGGGGAAAGAGGTATCAAGCACTTCCAGGTCAGTCAATCTGAATTCTTAGAAAGATGTTAGAATACATGTGGGAAGAAAGGTTGCTTAACACTGAGATATGCTGGTTTGGGGGCAAACATCTCCAGGAGCCTGCATCTCATGAGCTTTCTTTTTGCACACAGATTGTGTAGTCATCCACCTTTTTCCAAGCCCTGCTATATGCACAGCCATAGGAATCTCAGCTTTTCACGGTTTCAGAAGCATTTAGGAGAGACTGGTAGAAAAAGAAAGATCCGTGACAGTGACATATATAAAATCCACAGTTACTGGAAAGTAACTCTTCCCTTTTCTCACTTGTCCTTTTTACACTGTAACTGAGGAGACAGTACTCCCCTCCAGAAGCTCAATAATAATTTCAAAGTCTGTCCAAGAGTTCTCTTAGCAAAGCAGTGATTCAAGGAATGAGAATGAGGCATTGTATTTGAGCACAGAGCTTCAGGAAAGCATAATGCAGCTCCACATAGCTGTACTGCAGAGATGTGAAGTGGAGAAATTCTTCGGCCACATCCTTGTTGCAGTAAACTCTTCCTGGAGCAGGTCTAATCACCAACGAAGAAAATAATTTTGATTGCCTCACAGCAATTCTTCCCTTGGCCCGCCATTTAAGTGGTCACTGCCTCTGCAGAGATGTGTGTGGTCACATCTATTGAAAAGACTTGTTTTACAGACATAGCTCAGGACATGCTGACACCAATGAACATAGAAACACTTTAGTCCCAAGATGTGAACTTAAGAAAGAAAATGGATAAAGTAACGTCCTGACTCAAACTGAATTATAATCTAACCTTCCTCACAATGTGGTGTTCAGACACATGCTATCTGGGAATAACTTATGTGTGCTGTACGACAGTCTACCACTGTATGCAGAAGTGACAGGCATGAAAAAATACTGCTATGGAAAGGTGCAGCAGCAGGCAGGTGGACAAGGGCCTGGAAAGGCTGATAAACAGAAATAACAAATTTAGATGTCACTGGTGCAGGGTACGTCTGAGGAGGAAACACCCTCACACCAGGAACAGAGAAGATGGAGAGCTCCCCTGATGGGTTACTGAGGGCAGAAGTTGTGCTGCTTATTAAAACCAGAAGTGATCTCAAATCCCTGCAGTGCCGTCCTGCTGTGCAGTAGGGTTCTCCCTGGAAAAAAGAAACTGGGCAGAGTGGAAGAGGATTGGTAACCAACAAGACGAGGCTAAAGAAAAGCTACTGTCGTCAAAAATGGTGCCAGATGATCAGAAAGGAGGAAAGGATGCCAAAGACCACGAACACTTTCTTCTTCTACCTTGATCCTCAAAGGATCCCAATGTCCCAGGCTCAGTGAGACAGGGAGAGGCAGTATCCAGCCAGTTTGCCAGCCTAGAGAGAACAGCCGTGGAAAAGTCACACCTCGGAACACAGCTGAGCCCTGCAGCCTGACAAGCCTACTTAAAGAGGGCTTTGTTGACAAGACGAGAGTAGAATGTGAATCACTGCACATCTGTCAGAACAGAAAGGAGCACAGGATTACTATCGATACCCCTTCTTCCTTCACTGTGACCACCAAGCTCAGTGACACTGCCATAAACGTGCCATCAGAGGCCACACCTAAACACATCTCAACATCTCCTGAATTGCTGTCTCTGTCAATATTATGATTACAATTGGATCTAAAGTAGGGCCCGCCTGTCTGAAAGCCGACATTTTCCAAATTACATCATTTGGTTTAATTAAAATCCTGCTTCTTCCCACAAGCTTTTCTCATTTGTGTTACACATGAACACTAGGTGCTCAAACTCTTGAGAAACAAACTTAACAAGATGGTCAGCATGTCAACAGGACTTTTTTTTATAACTCATATGACCTCACCCATCAATCCTTATAAGCAACACAAAAATAATAGCTCTGAGGTTAATTCCTCTTCCTTTTACATTTCTCTGTAGGTAAGTCCAGAAACCATTTAAACAGACATAAGTGATTAAAAAGAATTAATAAAACTTAAAGAAGACTTAATCAAGAATAACCAAGACTAGACAAATCCTGATTTTGACAAGCTTCTCATCAAGAGAATTAACATTCATTTACAATCCACTGATGGACAGTTTAACTAAAGGCACAGTATACCCTGAAGAACCTTTTTATTGCTGACCGTAATACTTGGATTAAAATTAGCACAGCATGATTTTTAAATCCCAAATTGAGTCTGCAGGGAAGGCAGTTAAAAAAAGGGGTTGGTTTTTTTTTTTTTACTTGCAAACTGAGCAAACTTGATCTGGAAGTCATTAACAGATAATAAACATAACCTTCCCCCACTCACTCCCAAGATGCCATCTCTACAGTCACTTTTCAGAATACAGTTGTGTTTTTACAACATGTCATCCTACAGAGAAGAGCTGCGCAGGCTTTCGTTTTATCTGATTTCTCCCTTAGCGCTGAAGAATTAGTGCCTTCTCTTCAACAGGCCTCGGTTCTAACAAGGAGAAAGAAGCGGAGTGAACAGAGAAGGAAAAAGTTGGTTTGCATAGTGAAATATGTTACTAAATGCTCTTTAGGATGACAAAAGCCTTTCTGAACAGAAAGTAAAAAATTACAGCTGGTCAATTTTAAAGCATGCTGCCTTAAACAGATACTTAATACACCTAGCCAGTTATCTCGTAGACAACAGTAAGTAAAGAGACTAGCCACTACTCACAAGGCCGTTTCTTAAAGAAAACTTCAAAAGTAGCTTTGGATATTTTAAACTATTCTTGTCACATGAAGTATCTGCATCCTCTTGGTGTTCAAAAGCAACTGGTTCGTTTTGCATAACAGCCTTGTAAACTAAATTGTAATCTCTTTTGCTGCATCATTACTGGCCATAGTCTACTATCATCAGGCTGGGTGTGGAGGTGCACCATGTTTTACTTCTTGCTTTCCAAGTATAAATAATTTGAAAACAGTAGCATTGATGGGCTAAGTAAACGTATTAAATAAATACAACTAAAATTAAAAAATAGATCATTAAAAATAATGATTCTGTTAACTGCTGCAATAAATCTAATTTAGTATCTCAAATTTGCTAAGCTCTTTACAGTCAACATGGAAAAAACTAGACCAACCTTTCTCGTTAAAATGGGAAACGCTGCCTCTGATCACCTGAACGGAGAACAACATTGCTGTATGAAGTGCTGCAGCTTCTAACTTTTGAAGCTTTCTTTTGCAGATATACAAGAATCATGACAATACTTTTCAAAATTTTCCAATTTCAAAGAAAGAAACGGGAGATCATTATAGGAGTAGTGCTATCGCCATCCTGGTCCAGAGACATTAGGTAAAGTTTCTGAGGAGGAGAACCTGTTGTATCACATTTTGATCCACGAGCTTTTATTTTGTCATCAAAGAGAGATAAACAGTTTATCCTCTTTCCTCACTGTGTAAATGACTCAAAATTAGACACGGTGCAAATATCATGTCACCTGCTTCTCCAGTTTGAAATTATCTACATTACTGGTTGTCTGAGCATCAGAGAAAAATGAATTTGTTAAAAGAAGAAAGGATTGGTGACCCAAGAGAGATTAAAGGGAAAGACATTCAGTACGGAAAGGGATTAAGTGCAGGGTAAATAAACCACAAAGCAAGATGTCAGACAGAGGCTGAACGTTCAAAATTTTATGTTCAAGAAGAGGTCAACGTAGAAGGATATTTCAAAATGTGACCAACCCATCATTCTGACACCAGTGCAAAAGAACAACTTCAACAACCATCAGATATCCCTTAATTTCTCCGAATCTTCTCAAAATCTTGAAGGGAAAAAATGAGAAAAAGATGGCTTTCTAAGCAAACCTGTGGAGCTAAGGTGTGCAGGCTCTGCCTACAAATGGAATTAGATAATTTAAAAATCAAGAAGATTTCCTATCAGTTCCTTATTTGAACACAGAATCTATAGATTAGGTTTTCTGCTCATCACTGGATGAAAAAAAACTTCAAAAGTTAAAATGAACATATCGAGAGCTTGTATGACTAAAAATCACTAGAGCTCTAAATGCTGCATCTGCTTTACTATACTTGAAAATCTGACTTCTCTCAGTAGAAAAAAAATAAGACATATCTGGATTGTTTCCTGTTATAACAGAAAAATACAAGAATAGCTGTACTCGGTCAGACCAAAGGTACATAGAACGCAGTATCCCACTTCCAGCTCTGACCAACATCAGATGCCTAAGGAAGACTAAGAACATGGCAAGCACATAGTGATATTTCCACAGAAATCTCTCTTGGCCACAAGCATTTTGTGGCTCAGGAACCAGAGGTAGTCACTCTAATAGCTCTGTACGAGTTTCTTCCGAGTAGTTCAGTAATCTTTGAAACTTTTTAAAATTTAGCATCCACAGTATCCTTTCATACCTAACAGTATTGTATGAAGAACAGAATATTTCTATTTTCTTTTAATCTGATAAAATGCTAGTCTCATTTGCTTTAAAATTAGGAAATAATCAGAGAACTTCTCATAACATATAAAACCTTGCAACAGACAGCTGGAGACTTCTGTATATTAAGACATTTTGCAAACAGAAAGCTGTTCTCCCAAAATGTCCTCTGGCAGAAGGAACTAAGGTTCCTTTTCCCGATTCTGCTCATTTAATCTTCCCAAACTACTGGATAAGAATGTCTATTTTCTGGATTCAATATTTTCAAGTTCTTACACTATAACCAAAACTTTTAATAGCAGTTTTGTCAAATATTTTAATGTTAGACTATATTTTTCCGAGGCATGATTTTACAGCGCTATTTAGCCAGATGAAGATCAGCTGTTCTCCCTAACTTTGTATAAATTACTGTAAAAAAATGAACTTCTCTGCAGACCAAGATACCAAGATGCACAACTGTTAAAGTGCACCTCACTTATCTCGGTCTTTAAATAAAGCAATGACACCTCACTGAACTCAGTCCTTAAGCAAAACAAATAGCTTAGAAGTTCAAGTAAACAGCTTTTCTCATTAGCTAATCACTCTAAGACACGCTTAGTATATAGCAATTTAAAGTCTACTCTTCTCAGCAGCACTAGTGGAAGGAAAAGAGACAGAATGAGCAAAAACCCCTGGATCAGAAGGGCAGCTGTGATCCACAAGAAAATTCAGGATTCACCTAGACCTGTTCCTAAGAAAACTATTCCTTCATTGGGACCGTTAGCTTTACACAGATGTTCTTTCAACAAAACATTGGACATCCACAATTATCTAGGAAAACGAGAGACTAAATTATACAGAAATGCATTATGCTGAAAACAAAGGCCACTTAACAGAACGACAAACTAGTCTGTCGCCCAAAGTGTACAGCCATGGTCAAGTGTTACCTGGCATGCAGGTAAGAACAATCAAATAACGTTAAAATGTTGTGGGGCAAGCCAGCTATGACAATGTATCTTCTTGCTGCTAGCCCTGCTGCCCAGACTTCTGCTTCTACAGAACCAACACTGTTGCTATCAGTAGAAGGATTTATTCCCTTTTTCCTTCAATCACCACTGCCCCCCCACCCCACCCCCTAATTACTTTGTTTCTTAGAAGCCAAATTTTATTGTACAAGACATAATGAATTCATAAAACCCACCTGCATTTAAGTGATCACCTTGATCCTTGAAAAAATAATTCTGCCTCTCAAGCGAGTGTGGGTAACCTGTCACGCTAGGTTATTTTAGATAGGCCACATCACAGCGGCACTGCAACTGCACTGCTCCCAAGTGGAGAGTGGTTTCAGGAACAAGGTTCCTGGAAGTCTTCAGAGACCATTGCAAATTATATGCTGCATATAAGCAAATTATATCACATGAACAATATATACTCCTTACCTCATGAACGAGTATCTAAGTAGCCACATACTAGTGCCTGTCAATGCTTTCATCACACCAGAAATATCAGCAATATCTAGAAGTGCATATAACGTCCATAGTTAGCATCTACTACTTTGAATCATCTGCTTCTGGAGAACGAGCAATTGGAAGTTCACGTGCTTTCAGTAGTATTACTGTAATCTCACCTTTAGTGTAATCTCCTGTACACAATTAGGAAACAGTATGGAAACCTACCAAATGGCTATATTATGTCCTAACAAAATACAGCAGTAACAGTAAGAACTTAAAACAAACGTGATGGGATTAGCTCAGATACTGTCTTTCTCAATATCTTGCCGACATCCTATCTCACCAGTATCTTAATATGCGGTGGGAAAGAATGAAATGTTGTGTTGCTGGCTGAATGACCTGAAAGCATCTTGAGTAATATTCAGAATAGATCAGTTAAAGAGAAGACAAACAGGCCACCCAGAAAGTCAAACACCATGTCTTGCCTCCAGAATATTCTTCCTCTTCTGCAGCGTAAGGTAATAATTGGATCGGAGCTTGGCTTTAACATCTGCTGCTGGTTGAGATCTCTGACTGGCTTTTCCAGCTTCAATCTGAGATACATTTTGAATGTTATTAATTCTGATGACCTAGTGTCAAAGTCTGATAGAGAGAGTGATCTGGTTGCATTATCTTCCAGTATTTAATATCAGTTCTGGGTATAAACAGCTGGAAACAATATCACATTTGCTACAATAAATTTTCAGAGGAATTTGTTGAAAATCTCTCATATCTACAAAGAACTGATTTAGAACATAGACTTACAAATTGAAGGTGTGCAGAGGAAAAGCCACATGAGCAAACTGCTCAAGATGAGCACCTAATCAGGTTATACAGAACATATTCAGAAGTGACGTGACACATCATATGGAAGTCTAGGTACAATTTTATCCCAAACCCTGAATCCAAATTTTTTCAATTAAAATGAAGTAGATCCAGATTATCTCATATTTACTTTTTAGTAATCATTAAGGTGTGGATGGGTTCTGCATTACCTCTCCAATGCAGCCAGATGCTTAGCATGCAGAAATTTAGAATGAACTCCGAGCCTGCTTTGGTAGCGTGCACAAATTGTACTATATAAGCTTTTAATTTGCTGGGGTTTTTCCAGCTTAAATGAAAGCGTTTATCCCTTAAAAATGTTTTTTATTATTTTGATTTAAAAATCAGAGTATCTACGCTGTCATTGTAGTAGCATGCCATGAAACACCCACAGATCAAAGTAAGAAATGAAGGATTATTAACAGCTGAAAGTGAGGCTTTATTTATAATTACCTTGTAAAAAAAGTATGACCCAATTGTGACGGGTCCCATCCCCCCTGCCCCTTTTATGAGATGAGGCAAATGGCAGTTGCACGCATATCTAGGTAATTCCACTAGTAGTGTGAGCACTGACAGAGAGATTACATGGTGGATGAATGTTTCCAGAACCTTTCTCAGCAGTATTTCCATGCTGA
Organism: Falco rusticolus; assembly: GCF_015220075.1. Taxonomy (NCBI): domain Eukaryota; kingdom Metazoa; phylum Chordata; class Aves; order Falconiformes; family Falconidae; genus Falco; species Falco rusticolus. The sequence goes on along the minus strand of NC_051193.1, from coordinate 14,862,566 downwards.
AAGAAAAAAACCCTCTGTTTTCAGCTGGGGAGATACTAGCAAAATATTTCAACAATCTAGAGCAGCAGATTTTAGGGCATAGAAGTGGACTCAGTCCACCATGAAAATAAATTTGCTGTCTTTTTTTTATTGGTCACCAAACAATCCATATAAAGTGCTTTGCATATTTTTGCATGACAGAATAGTAACAGGAGTAGAAATATGTATATTCTTTCTGTCTGATTAAATACTGCATGTAACCCCATGACTAACAACAGAAGCAGTACTGGCAAGAAAAAGCTGATGTATTTTTAATATGGTGGGAAACTTTTTACACATGAGTCTCAAAAAAATGGTTAGTGATACCTTGGTCATTCAAATTCGCATGCATGCAAAAAACCCCACCCCAAAACACAGGTACAGAAATTCTGTCCCCCATTACTGCCATTCAGATTTCAAGACACTTTTGATAGAAAAGAGCAACTTCCAAGAGGCTTTAGGAATTCAGCTTACTTCCATTTTTTCAATAAATGATGAAACAATCTAAGGCCTTTCTATTCTCTGAGGCTATTTGAGGATTAGAAAGATGAAGGAGCTAAGATTCTGGTTCTAATTATTACGGTATTTTTGAATGAACAACTATCAGGTGATGAGGACCTGGTAACACTTTTAATACATTCCCTGATTTTTGAAGATGGAAGCAGAAAAGTACCAGTGCTGTAGGCAGAACTCAGATCTTTCTGAGGTGTATCTTTCTTAGTCAGTGTAAATACCTAAAACTACCTAGAACTGTTTCTTTCCTCAAAGTGTTTATGTAACGTCCGGAAAATTTGGTCTTCTAGATCATTTTCTCTTTCACAGTAATGGAAAGCCCACTTTTCATTTTTTTTGTTCCTGTCTGCTTGAATACCAGAACATGGCTGGTAAATCTTAATCCTTCGTTAATTAATTATTGCCACTTATACAGCAAACAGTGCTTTTAGATCACCATCAGAGGAAGAGTTTATTAAAAATATGCGTTCTTAGGATACATTCGACTTGAACACTACAAATTTATTCATATTATTTTGAGGGTCTGGCACTTAAGTTTATATGTAATTAATTTTTGAATACAGAAATCAACATTGAGCAAAGATAACGTGTACTTTTATATCTATTTCGGTCTCATGCTTGAAAATAGCATTAGGTGTTAAATAAAATATTGATTGTACCTGTCTTCAGTGTCACAGTAAAGGAAAAGCATTATGATAAAGCTAATCAGCAAAGATTTACATTCCTGCAAATGATAGTATCTCTGGCTGTAACAATTAGCAGCTTCATTAATGCAGTTATTGCTGCTTCTAAATTGAAAGTTAGAACTGCAATTCTTCCAAAGATGGACAATAAACGACAGATCACCTTCTTTTTGCCCCATGTAAAACTGCATCTTGCTTTTTATCACCTAAACCACAGAAAGCCAGTTTTGGTTAATAAAAATGAATGTCTAAAATGAGGGTTATGAATAAGAAATCATTTGAGCTTTGCTCCTTATCTCTAGTACTGCTCACTAAACTATACCAATTTATAACAGAACATCTGAATTCCCAAAATTTTTTGGTCTAAAACTGCAGTAACAGCAGCAAAGAAGAATAATTGACTTTTTATTATTTTGTTAAATTTAATCAGGACTGGGAAAGTGCCATGCTCTCAGAGTCCTTGAATACACTGGTTACTGCTGCCCAGAGGGCACTAGAAATGCATCTCCATTTAAAAAGCAGACGAGTTGCCACACACACAAATGTCTTCTCAAAATAGCAAAAAGCTTCAACAGGTGCAGTCGGGCAGGGAATTGCACGCACACACAGGCATGTGGCAGAGGATCTAGCAGGAGTCCAGCTCTATGACATCAGGCACCCTCCTACAATTTGAAACTTTATCTCCAAATATTTAATTTACACATTTATCTGTTTGCAATTAAAAACAAAAAAAAAAAAAAAGACTAGGTCAAACTCCAAACTGACTCATCTCTTCAAGAAGGTGCCAGAATGATTTATCCTGGCAAGCAATACAACTTACTGAATTCATACCAGCCCTAAATCATTTGTCATTCCTGTGAACAGATTAAAACAACTAGAAAAAATTAAACAGAAAAGCTGCATAACAGTCTTTAAACTGCGAGAGAAGACAAAAGCAACATTTTAAACTTAGGTTACGAAAGATTTCCCGTATTATGAAATACGGGATAAATTATACAATGAATTCAGAATTAACTTTAATTTCCTTAGACTAAGCATGAAAACAATACATTGATTTTAGAAACTCATTCTGTGATAGTGTTTAATTTTAAAACAAATCTGGCCTACTCCAAGAGTAGTTAATCGAGAGGGATTGATTTCTGACAGCTGTTACTCTTTGAAAAGCTAATATCTAGGAATTTTGTATTGGCTTGAAAAGGCATCTGTTTCTAGAATGTGTAAAGCTTTCATAAAGCAGAGATAATTTATCTGCTTTCATTTTGTACAATAAAGCTGCTCTTAATATTCTTATCTTATAATATTGGATGTTAAATAGAGTGACTTTATCGTACCATCAGTTTTTAAGCACAATCATTGAAGTCAGGTGGGTGTTCTGTTCCAGAACTGAGGAATTATATGGTCCGGTATCATCTTACCTTTTAGTGAGAAAGTGAGAGAAAACTAAAGGTGTCTAACTGTATAAAATGAAACTCTAAAGGCTGCATTATGCCACTGATTCATAAGTAGTTTGCCCACTGAAAAAAAAATTAGGAATTTTATTTTATAAACTACACTTAAATCTCATTCTATTGTAGATTTATTAAAACTTATTACCTTGCTTGACTAACTACCTGAAGAAAGTGAGTTCATGCCAAACATTTCTTTCAGCCTCTCTCGTACCCACCCTGCAACTTTACTCATTTATTCAGTAAAATTCCACATTGGCACTATGCACACAGAAAGGACAATTTTAGCAAAACAGCTGTTTCTTGAGCCAAAGGAAAATTTGAACTGTTTTGCATAAACAGTACAGTAGCATCTTCCAAAACAGGTAGAGCTAATGATTTTTAGTGGGAAAGGGAGGGGAAGTGTTCTGATAAAATCTGGCAAAAAGAGCATCTGTTCTGATACTGAGGTCAAGGGGAGAGGTGTGAAGAAATACATGCTTGAGCCGCAGCTGGCTGAGCAATATATTGGGGGGTGGGCTGGGCAGAAAGGTAGTTCTCAAAAGTCACGGAAGTTCCATGACCTACCATTTACTGAGCCTTTATCCATTCTGGGAATCTGTTTTATTTGACAACACACATACTATTCCTAAATACATGTACATAGAAAACTGAACATATATGATCTTTCATACTAGTACAAAAAAGGGAAAATTATGATGACGAGGGGAAAATAAGAAAGTGAAACACACATTCCAAGGTACAGCTTAAGTGGTTGCTCTCATTCTGAAAACTCCTGCAGTAAGGAAACTCCTGAACTTAACTCCAAGATCTATGGCTACCTCATTTCATACCCTCGGAAAACGTACATCTCTCCTTTATACCTCAGTTTCCCCAGCTATGAGCCCACATTACAAGGACTTTCTCTGTTATTTCTTCAGAATGACTGCGCCTTGCATATATGACTCTTGGTATGGAGTTCATAAACGTTTTTCTGAAGAAAAGCGGCAAGTTTCAGAAATCATACATTTACATATTGGGAAGCTTTTTTTCTTTTTTGTTATTTACACAGTTATCCCCAAGTATCCTGAAAGCATTTATACAACTCAGCTAGAAGCTAAATTTTGATACGTATGAGAAAAATACCAGAGGAAGGTACTTGAAGACCGTAAGGATACAGAAATTAAACAAACATCTGGAAAGACAAATTTGGTTTGTATTCAGGATATAATTTCAACACCAGAAACATTAGCCAAGTACACACCATCTATGACCTGAAAAGCATCCCAGGCTGGAAATTGTTTCAGCACCCACAGCTTGAAACTGGCTACTAGGGAAATCTAAAAGTACCAGACAGACACCACTTCCTCGGTAGAAACAAAAGTATTTTTTGACTCATGAGAGTCCTTTCAAAATGGAACATTCTAAAGATCAGACTGGTTTATAAAAACTACAGCTGAAATTCTGAAATTATATAGTGTCAAAATAGGAGTAGAAGTGAAACAAATAATAAAATCCAGTTCACCAAAGTAACATTTAAGAGAATCTTCCATCTTTCCATTCTTTTCAATTCTATAATTTTCCCCTAAGCAAAGTTATTTCTTTAGTTTTTTATAACATTTGGCAGAGAAATATAATAGCTCCACAACATGATGAAGGTTCCAAAGTACTTTTGCATGTAGCAGGTAGTAATATTTCCATTTATCTACCACTGAAATGCATCCACGTCTACCAGGAATAAAGCATCAGTTCAAATGAGAGCAGTGAATAGCACTTGACAATCTTACAGAGGTTCTCTCTTGTAAATAGGTTGTTGAAAATACAAATGTCACCAGTTTAACTAACTCCATGTTTCAAGATGATGGAACAAAGCTATTCAAGACATTTCTTCTGCTGACATAGGGCTGCAATACTATATATACCCTGCACTTGTTCCTGGCTTATTTAAAAATGCAAACCAAAAGCTTTAGTGATGAGAGATATTGTGGATCCCCTGCTTTAATGTGTAGTCATTGGATATCCCTGACCTGATATTCTGACCCCAAGCACAGATTATTTACAGAAGTTCAGACACAGCATTTCAAAAGCTTAGCTCCTCTAAAATTCACATTGCTTTGCTCTGATGTTTTATATAATTTACTTCTTTAGAGCTGCAACAAAAATAGCTTATTTTCCTCCAAAGAATGAAATCAACGAAGTGCCAAGATATTAATCCATTTATCAGTTGTCTCAAGATAGGAAAGCAAACTAAAGAAAGAGCAGTACTTATAGAACTAGAGAACCCCACTGCCGACTTTAATTTCTGTACCTCCTTCATGCTCTGCTACCAAGATCACAGACCTTGAGGAGAACTCTGCTAACAGCAACTGCAGTTACAGTCCTCAAAGACATAACCAATCCTGTCTAAAAAGTGGTTTTTTAATTTTAATTTTTCATTTTATTTCAGGCTTTAACTTTTCCTAAAACCAGGTTAGAGCAGAAAAAAGTAGAGGTCATGAACTCAAACTTTCACTTGGAAGTTTAGTCTCTAAAATAATTAATGTATAACACTGTCATCCTGCCAAGAATGTCACTCCCAATTTGATCAAACTGGTATTAAATTTGACCTTCCAATTTAGAATATGCTACATCCTGCTTCAGTGAGAAACTTTGCTGAACCAGAGTCAAGGGAGAAGCAGGTATATATTAAAGTGACAGTTCCAGAAGTAATTTGAAGGGTGAATGAAAGGTTTAGATTGAGTACTCTGTTATCAGAGCTTTCTCAATAACTAAGAGTGTGTTCTTCCCACCTCTCACAGTTATTTCTAAAGGAGAGCTTCTTCAGGTTGTTCCGCAATGTTCTGGAAGTCTAATCTGGAGTTGGTACCAGAATGGATAGACTTTAAAGTAAGTGGCAAAGCAAATACGAATGTAATCGAGATAGGTCCACACTTCAACCAGGCCTCGCCTTGTCACGTAAGGTATCGGAGCCTGCTGTTTCACTGGGCTGTTGCAAACTCATGTGAAAACTGCAGAGATCTCATGTTTCAGTTTTATGTAATTGCTAAGGTACGTATGGATGCATTAGTCAGAGAAATGCTAGCAGCCTCTCCTCTTTGTTGCTGGCTCAAACAGAGATAAGAAATACAGAAAACAAGTCCTACCGCTTGAAGGTTGTTTGGCAACCTATTTGAAATGGCAGGGCTCGGTTTAGCTGCTAGCACACAGTTTTGTAATAAAATAACCACTGTTGCTTTCTGGCAGGCTTATCATATATGCCAAATAGTGAATCAAGTAACAAAGTAAAGAAAAACAAGGCAAAGACCTCCAACCCTACCACCTCTAGAGACAGAACTGCATTAAATAAGAGGCAGAACAAGTCTACATGTAAACTAGCACTGGGGCTGCTTTACTCAATCTTTGTCAACTGATTACTCTAGTTGCCACAACAGTCAGTTATTGCACTTTGCATAAGTACTAAAATGCTCAAACACTTCAGAAAAAAAAAACAGGAATTCCTGACAGTTCGAAGGGTTCGCCTATGCGGATGTCAGATATATTCCTCTGTTATTAGGACCCAGGGTGAGTTTAATCTACAAAGAGATCAGTTGGCCTACATCATTAACACACTTCTACAAACAGTGGATAAAACAGTTTTAAATTACCAGAAGTTGCATCATTATGGATTATTATTTTAGCATTGTTAGCCTTCTATAATATGATGTTGCTCCCACTGGAATACTGATTAAAATAGGAACCAGATGTGCTTTTCATGACCAGATTGAAAAAGATAAACAACCAGAAAATCAATTCAAATAAAAAGGGTGCCCTGGGGGTATTTCTCAAAACTGAAGAGGGAGAGCATACGTATCTTTCAGAAGGGTGGGGTAGGAACTGAAGAACACTCAAAACCAGAACTCTCCTTTTTCACAAAAAAATCCCTAAGAAACATGAAACAACCTAGTTCTTCAGATACCTATTTTGATAATGCTCCAATGCACCATTATCTTACAATTGGGTGCACCAGCCAATGCTAACACAAAGAAAATTCAGTATTTTCAGTTTTGCTCAGTAATCCACAAGAAATAAACTGGGGGGGGGGGGGGGGGGGGGGGGCACGCAGGGAGAAAGAAAAAAAGGACTGATTTACATTTAGACCTCAGCATTTTACAGGAATACCACTTTGGTTTACTGGCCTGGAAGCATGATAAGAAGTTTAAAAAAAAAAAAAAAAAAATTCGCTATCTTCAACTCCAGAAAGCCACTAAATGGAAGACTTATTTTCACACCAATCCTGACGTGAGCTCTTTTTGTGCTAAATGCAGGCCAATGTAACTTAACGGTACTTTTTCACAGAGCAGACTAGCTCCTTCTTTATGTGCATTAGAAAAGAGCAACATTTCCATTCACAAAGCAAAAGGGATCACAAATCACAAAGGAAATTGCAGGACCAATCCTCCATGCCACAGCTTCTGCTACAATCAGTGTGGCCCTACCTAAGCTGTATTTTTTTTCCCCTGCACATTTACATCCAGGCCAGGAACCAGAGACCACTGATGAGGGTGGCAGTCTCCTTCGACAAGCACAGAGAAGAATGGATTTCTTCACTTCGGTAGGAAAAATAAAGATTATAACACTAACTAAAAAAAAGAAGGATGTCTTTCTCACTTATCTACCAACCTCCCAGGTTGGCCCTGCTCAGCACCAACTGTAATGACTGCTGTCCCAGTCACACCAGATCATTTTGCTTCAGCTGAGAGTAACTTCCAGCAGGAAAAGCATAGGTCACACAATCAGGCCTGCAAAACTTGGCTTGAAATAGCACACCATACATAGAGACAGAAGAAATATCTTATTTCTACTATTCATGAACACTTTTGGGTATCAGTATCTTATTCTTTGTGTGAACAAAGCTTTGTCACCACATGGTATAGTAATCACTCCATCCCTTCACTGCAGATTACCAAAGCCAAAATATATTGCATATTCATTATATTCACCAAAAACTTAGAAATGAAAGATTCCATGCAGTACAGCCTAACACACATTTGATTTGCCATGTAACGTTATTTCTTTTAGATACAGTTTGAAAAAGCATCAGACAGAAGAAGAGAGCACCTTCTTAAAATTACACCAGGATACTAGACCTTGTCTCTGGGGGTCCCCTATTTCTGTTCCTCCCCAGGTCACACATCTCTCTCCCTCTTTCTGGGAGTGCCACAGATTTTTTCCATTATTTCTTCTCTTCCACTGCTTTTAAAGCTCCTAATTTCCCTCTTCACATAGCTGGTTCTCCATTCTCTTCCACATGCCAGCACCTGCTTGTACATTAACAGGCCCCTTGGGATACTTGAGGACACCCATTACTAGTTTCATGCAAAAAGTTTACCAAGTCTGCATACTCCGACAATAACCCACATCAGAGGCAGTCTTTGTGGATGTTGAAAGACTGGTGGTGGATCAAAGTTCTATTCTTTGAGACATCCTCTCCTATGTTTTGAGATACTGGTGCCTGTAATATTCTTCTAATCATCTCTGTAATAGTTAAGTAAAATTCTTTACATTGAAGAAAAAGGCAGAAGTACCTTGACTTGGCATTGCAAACACCCCTCTCTGGAGGCCTAAGAAACAATATTTCCACAGAGCAAAATATGTGTAATGGAATAAATGATATCTTTAGGGTTTCTGTAAAAGTTTTGTGATCTTACGCTTTCTCCTCCTCACACTACAAACTGTGCCTATCAGTTATAACTATCAACTCCAATATCAGAAGAAAACCAAGACTGCGAAGTCAAGCACTCTGAACTTGTGAAATACCAGAATTAACATTGCTCATGTAACCTTACCTCAACTTTTGTGTGTACAGAAGTGATCTCTCTTTACATTTTTTTTCCTTTTTTTTTTTTTTTTTTTCTGACAGCTGTACAACCAGAGACTCCTGTAACAGGGATCTTATCGCTGATTAAGTAATGGCTATCAAAATCATGTTGATATTGGGGATTACTGATAAAACCTCAAAATCCTCATAGAAGAGTCTAAGAACTGGAACAAGCCCCTAGATTTTAGGATACATTGAAAGAGCTGTCTTTTCTTTCACAGGCTTCTCAATCAGAAGATATAAAAAGTTTTAGTCACCAACAGGAAAAATCAGGAAGGGCACAGCCCATTTACTTGACCAGAAAAAATAATCTGTAACTCAAGATTAAAGAATACATGTTAAATCTGATAAACTATTCATCAGAGACTTTTTAGAGACCAAGAATTCATACCAGATACTGCCAACGCATTGTTCACATCTAACAATGCTATGAAACAAACAAGTAAACAACAGCATGATCTTCAGGGTGGAATTTTATTGAAATGTGGTTAACTAGCAAAAAACTGCTTGTCAAAATTCTTTAAAAAAGCTTTTCAGTAACTTTTCTTAAGTATTTATATCATCTTATTCTGTGGTTTACAGTCAACTAGATAAAAACAAAACAAAAACAAAAAAACCCACAAAAAAACCCCAAACCTTGTTCGGTTGACTGCCGTGTTCTGTACCTTAGCACGGTAACTTCAGCACTGAAGCTGATCCACCTACTCACTGTGCAAAAAGTTGTTACTAAAACTTTTGTTTCTGGGGGAAAAAAGGAGTTTGAGGTAGGGTTTTTGCTTGTTTTTTGGGGGGGGGGGGGTTTATTGTTTTATTTTTCATTTAGAAAGTATCAGGAAAAATCAACCTGGTGTACTTATGGAATAGACATGAAAATCTTCTAGATATGAATAGATATGATAACCTTCTTCCCTGTGAGGGTGGCGAGGCGCTGGCCCAGGCTGCCCAGAGCAGCTGTGGATGCCCCATCCCTGGCAGTGCCCAAGGCCAGGCTGGACGGGGCTGGGAGCAACCTGGGCTGGTGGGAGGGGTCCCTGCCCCTGGCAGGGGGTTGGAACTAGATGGTATTTAAGGTCCCTTCTCAACCCAAACCATTCTCTGAAAAGCAATTTTCAGGGTATTAGTTATTCATGAATTGTTTGATGGACTTACTATATGACTTACTGTGGCCAATAGTCTCCAAAATCACATTCTTTCTACTGCCTAAGTAAATAACTAGCATTCTTAGAATCAGCTATTCCTCAAAATTCTTTTCACACACATACCACAGTTTTCCACCCATGATGTACAAGGCAAGGTAATTTGTACTGTTTACGTCCTTGAAGCAAAAGGGTTGTATTCATATATTCTGCTAACAAAGTTAGCTCAAAAAAAGTTTTCTACTACAGAAAAGGTCTCTTGCAGTAACATGCTGTCAAGTATGGCAGAGCCAACAGAGATGCAAGAGATACAAACTAGACAGATACTGCAGATGCACTCAACCCAATTTCATAAAAAGCTGATAACAAGAAATTACTGCTACCCTAGACAAATCCCTATCAGGGAATCAAGTTTCCTCTCCTCTGTTATAGGATTAAAAAAAAATACACAGATCCCATCGTCCTAGCTTTTCTCCCCCCCTCTTTCTCTCCATCACATCCCAAATGTTCTGCATTCCAGCCTCACATAACAGTAATATTTAGGTTTGGGTGGAGAATACTTTAGTTGCAATGGGCAGCCTTTGTCAAAAGTAAGTGGAAAAAACTAGCAAATGGAATTAAAAGTAAGTGGAAAAAACTAGCAAATGGAATTAATGTTAAAAGGGTAGAAATTATTTTCATGGTAATTATGATAAGCAAGGTAAGACAGGAGTGAAGAGGCAGATCAGAATAACACCAATTCTGATTAAGATCTGTTTCAAAGCCTGACCTTCATCAGTTGCTGACAAAATTCAAACCTTGCTGATGCCACAAGCCAGGCAAACAACCATCTAACACAGCAACAGCTGCAGTGGGAGACATTTAAACTCTTGGAAGTACAGCTGTTCACTGGTAGAAAGGATCATTCCTTCAATCTACAGAACTACATGTACAAAGGAGCAGGATGGTGCTATTCACTTGCAATACAAGCTATCTGGTAATCCTCAGTCTAGGCATATTTAAATTACAGTCAGTTTGAAATCAATAGCGTCCAGTCTTGCCTAACTCTCTTGCAGGAGTTCTTAAAGAAATTGCAGTTTTGACAGTCTGAGTTTTTCCTGCTACTTCGAGGGCAAAGATATTTTGACAGTTTCTTTTCTTCTTTTTATAATTAGAAAAACTGTCTCACCGGTCCATGCCTGCCCACACTAGATGCCTCAGGAATGATGCTGACATGCTTGTTCTCACCCTCCAGTTGATACGGTGAATTGCACTCAGATCCCTAGCACTTTGCATCCCCCCTTCACACCCTTACTAGATTATCAAATGACTATTCTGGCCTGAATTTACACAGATTTAAAGTAGGATATCATGGACTTCATTATCAGTAAGTGAGGGAATGGAAAAAGTGAGGAAATGTGGTGGAGCTCACTCTGTAAACCGATTACTAACACAGATTCTCTAGTAAAGACAGGCTTTCATTAGATTCTCTCAGTTCAGCAAATGCTTATCTACCATTCAAATGGTAAACAGCTGGAAAGCCTTACATTTTTGTGACTAAGTGGTGTCCCTGTCTCTGACAAATGAGTAATAAATAACGCAATCATTACAGAGAATTGCTCTTGTTCTGAATCTACTGGTGAGTTTTTAACTCTCTGCAAACAGCACAGCTTTGCAGGGGAACAGGATGCTTTTCCCCCACATTATTTTGCTTTTAGAACACATGTAGTAATAGGCCATATAATTAGCCGAAGTTTAGGAAAGGTCTTACTCCAGCTGTTTCCTAAAATCAAGTATTAAATATACAGTAGTAATCCAGTAGCATTTCTGCCATAGACAGTCTCATGTTTTGTTATTTTGCATTTGTACTGACTGTACCAAAGTGCTTTATTGTCTACATTGCATAGGAAAGAGCAAGTCACTGAAAAAAATGTCTAGTTAAGTCTCAAGACTCAGGACACTTGCAAATAACATAGAATCGTAAAGAAGAAATCTACATTAAATATCAGGTGAAATCCTGGACTTGCTGAAGTATATAAAGAGATGCCAAGAGCTTACTTTGGTCACATTGATTTGGTGGTGTCTATGAGTATGTACTATGATACAGACTATTTTTTTTATCATAATTTTTTTCTTCACAAGTTCCCTCCCTGATTTCATGCACAAGATGGATAACTAGCATTTTGTACCTTTTGAATATTTTACTTTACAGCACTAATGATGTTTCAATGTAGAGTGTGTATATGTGTGAGTCTAGGTTTTTAAAATTCCATTACAGGAACACCTTTACACCTACAGCATGCAATAGGGGCAGTACGTATTGGATCTATCACGCCTATTTAATTGGAGAAACTCACAGCTGTAGAGGGTAGCTGTAAGCACACAGAGGCACCTAATATTTTGGCCACATCAAAAGATTTGCAATGTAGGCCCATGGGCAGCTGAAGAAATTGCTTCTCTAAAGCTCCATTTCACTTGAGGATTTTGGAAATGCTCCCGATTTATTTTCCTTGTCTACTGACTCAGAACCTCCACACTTCGGTCCCTGTCCCTTCCTCGCATTTCCCCAGTTCCTGTCTGAACTTAGCCTCTTCAGTGCTGGCCTCTCTTTTCCTCTGCACATTCCTGGGAGTGCCCAACCCAAATCTCGTAATTACTACCCAAAGCATTTCCCCCAGATTCTGACCAGTCGTTCTCTCTTCTTGCACAGCCAGCTCACTCTCAGATGAGTTACAGACTGCCTTAACACATAGGCATGTAAGGTTACCTACTGCTAAGTGATACCGCAAGTCCTTTCATTACGTACAGGTATAGATCTCTGTAAGATGTTAAGTCATGTGCCACTATACTTGCTGTACATGCTTTCTGATCCTTTTAACAGTCTTTTCTTCCTGCCTTTAACTGGTAGCATCTTTACATCACAAAATGCAGTGCTTAGTGCACTGTCATTTAACTAGATGTGTAGTTACTGGAAGTCTCTAACAATTTCAGCTTTATTGTGGTTTAATCAAGGAGTGTAACTTGTGGTGCAAATCAAAGAGGACCATATCATTTGCACAGTGTAGTTCTTTTCCATTAACTACAGATATAAAAAAAATATTTGAATATGAGGATAATTTTCCATTCTCATGAGGTATACAGGTAGTATTAGCAGGTCAATGAAGTCACAGTTTTAAAACTATTAAAAAAAAAAAAAAAGGCTGAAAACTGTCCTCCAATCTGCCTTTTGGTGGACTCCAATTAGGAGGAACTAAAATTGTTTTCAAAGATTAAGAGTAGCAGATAGACAGTGTAATAATGAGTACATACTATCAAGGCAACAAAGCTTTATTCTTCCTGTAGATATTACTGATAAATTATTTTTATATGGTCCATAAAACGTTTAATGATCAAATATATTATAGTAATAGTTACACTATATATGGACCTATGTGGTGTTAAAAATGGCTAGCCTGTTTGACCACTTAAGAAAAAAACCACAGAAGTAACCTGCATAATCCAGTCTTGATCTATATGCAATATTCATATCTATGTAAAGCTACAATCCGAGTTAAAAGCTAAACATGAATAGCTTGTTTTAGTATTTATTGTTACTAAGGTAAAATTTAAGTATTACATGTGAAGTCATAAGAACAATAGTTTTATGCGAGTTTTTAGGAAGATACTTCTGCAATGTTCCACAACTCTAGGTCTTAAGGTTTATTCTTATCCAACCATCTGTGTACATGAAGAGACATACACTTTTTTTTTAATTTTAAAAAAGAATATATTTAAGATCAGGCAGAAGAAAGAACTACATGGTAAGTACTTTGGTAAAATCTTAATACAAACATATGGATTCACTTCTGAGAAAGAAACCTCTGAACTTCATACCTGGCAAGATAAACTTCAGTATTTTTTCATATCAGTTCTGTATTTTTCATATCTCCACTGAAAATGTACTGTTACAATTCAATTCTGTGACAACATCTTAGGTTATGATAAGCACAATCTGAGTGTCCAGATGTCATCACAAGTAGGACTCCCTGAAGCTGAGGGTTATCACGCTATGAATAACAAGGAGACCTATCATAACCATATACTGTGCCAACTCCATCCAGAAAGGAAGGACACATCAGACTACTATCACATTTTGTTGTTCCATCTCCTTCAAAACTCAGTGTCATGATAGTCCATTGTCCTAGTGAAAAGAGCCTGGATGGCTTTACCTTGTACTACTGACTGAGCTAAGGTAATCCCAGCCTTTGATTTCCCTAAAATGAGCTACATAAAAAATACATTTCCTGTAGCTAATTAACAAACAAAAAAGGAAGATGTTGTATAGTTGTCAACTATTTGATAGTTTGGGTTGGGTTTTTTGTTAATTTGTTTTGGTTTTAGTATCTATTGCATCCCATTCTAATTTTCCTGTAGATTTAAATCAGCTCAATATGATGTGGATGAATACAAGGAAACAAAGAAATGAATAATGTTTAAGGGATCGGTTTTGAAAATTGCTAGAAAAAATTTATTGTCATCTTTTCAACATGATTTTTATAACACATACCAGTTATGAAAACCAAAAAGACATTCTTATAGCCAGACAAAGGATTCATAATTATCCTTTGTAATCTTAAAATTACACTTAAGTTTAAAACCTGAAAAGATAAATCCAAACTGAAATGTCATATTCTCAATCTCTCTTGATTTTACTGCTTTGTTAAACAAGTTTATTTTGTATGCATGTTGCAGTGTTTTTCAGATATCAGTGTTGACGAAACATTTGCACAAACAGCAGGACTTTTCTTGTATCTTTTGCATGTAGCAAAAGTTAACCTTGATCTAATCTGGATTTTTGAGACCAGGGAACTAAGGATAAGGATTTAAGCATAAGAACTTTTAGCACTTCATATCTGCAGAATTTTTTTCCATAGGACTTTCCAATCCCATTTTAACTATTGCTGCAGGGCATTAAAACCCAACATCTTAGTTTTACAGTCTGATACAGAGATTTTTATCTTCTACGGTCTTAAATTCTGAAAGTTCTGGAAGGTGTTCTAAAGCACGTTTTAAATGGATGGGGGAACAAGGAGCACCAGAATGACAGTTTCTTAGTAAGTATGTGTTGCCCTGAGGGTAAAGCTGGAAGTTTTTTTAAAAAATGTTGCATTCATGACCCAATGCCAAACCTAGGCTGTACATATTACAACCAGCCAGCCTGGAGATGAGGAAAGCATGGATCCCTACAGTTATGTTTTAATCTAAAAAGACAAAAAGTAATTTCCTATATGAGGGAAAAGGGAATAGACTTTATTAAGCTGTTTCCATTTGAAATGGAGGCCCATGTACAACCTTCATAATCGGAAGCAAAGTGCTTGCAATTCATTTCCACTTTTTTCTTTATAGCGTGCGCACTGCGGACTGCTGCCAGCTAGGAAGCAGGAACCAATGCACAGGTTAACGTAAAGGGGGCAGGCTTAAATGTTAAAAAGGATGGTTTACAGCACGTGCATTTTGCATGTTTTCATGTTTTGTGTGGGCTTGATACCTTAACACATTCCTTTAAATACAACCTCGCTAAAGAAATGCAAGAATCGCTAGGCATTTTAGGTGGACAATTTCTATATAACCTTAAGGACTTGCTTGTGACTGGATTTCCAAAGCCCTGGGCATGCACATTTGTAAGAAGATAGAGGAAGAAGTGCCAGTCGAGCTAAATTTCCCATAAAACTAAACCAGTTCAGTTTGAGAGAGATACTAGTTATGTTTGGTTTAAACTCAAGTAGGTTGGACCATTCAAGGGATCAGGGATTTATGCAGTGAATCCGGACTTGTACATGCAGATCACGATGGCATCCTTTCACGAAAAAGTATGCAATTGAACTTCTATATCAAGACATAAAACCGTGATCAAATAAAACTGCAGTTAAAGCATTGTGGAAAGAAGTTTTTCTTTAATTAGAAAACGTGAGGATATGAATGTTATCAGCAGTAATTAAAGATTAACTGCATTGTTCAGTGACTAAACTTAGAGCTAGTGCCTTCTTTAAACTGCTTTTCATCTGTTCTAAATAAAAAACTTCATGAAGATCTGAACTAAGTACCACTTACAAACCACACTTACAGCAAGTGATTTATTTTTTCAGAGCCAAGAGAAATACATGCCTCTGCCTGGACCACAAGTAGCTCCAGCTTTCTGGAAACAAAACCTCAGGTATGTATTTTTCCTCCTGTTACCAACTGTCAGAAACCATAAGTTAGTAAGGAAAAAGAAAAATTAAAACCAGTGTGGATCCGAAAGTGAAAGTTGGTATTGCACATAAAAGATGCAGGATATTTACAAAAACATTTTCACTTGCATCCTGCTTTGCCGAGTAAAAGACAGATTACCTTTTATCCTCGATTGCTTTCTTTATAATACGCAACAGATAAGCCTTTTGAATGCCACAAATTTTTTTCATTGCTATCATTCTGAATTCAGACTGTGGAATGGATCAGAGAACATACTGATAAATCCAGCAAATGTACTGGCAGAAACCGCAACTGGGATAAATCACTTCAGTCCCCGCTTCTTGTCAGCGTGGTGGTCATGGGCTGACAAGATACAAGTCAAACTGGAAATAGCTGTAATCACAGTTTACAAGGGTTAACTCGATGACAGCCACTTCTTTGTGTACCTACTTCAGGCATCCAGCCTGTGAAAGCCCTAAGCACCATACTTTTCTTGTGGTAAAGGTGCATATATTAAGCCTTTTCTGAACTAAGAAAATTAGGCTGAGCCACAGAATCTGCAGAACAGCCTAATATGCTGAAATGGAGATAATGACATGAAAAGTTGATTGACTTCGGACTTCGAGTGAAAACTGTTTAAAAAAAAGAAAAAAAAATAGAATGCAAAGCAAGTGACAAATGGGATTAATTCCAGTGAGCACCGAGAAGGGAGTGGAGGATGTGAAGGAAGGAAATGCCTCATTCTGTTTTTGCGTATAGGAAAGCCTGAGTAATACAAGGTTGCCTGGTGCCATACACCTTCATGCTCATTTCGGATCACTCCAGCGAAAACCCGCAATTTGCTGAGGCCCCCCCCACCACAAGGTGGCACATCTGTACGCCCCATGATTTTTAGCTGCCTCTACAGTTCCAGCTTAACTGCCTCCACAGTTTACTTCATTTTTAAGAAGTAACTGTTTCCCATTTCTACAGAGAGGAAGGAGTGGGGGTGGGATAATAGCAAGGAACGATAAACTGCATTATACTATCAAGTGCAGACAGCTAAAGGTAAGTAAACTATTCTTAGTATGTGGATTAATTCCAAACTTTCCTTGTTACCATTATTTACTAAAGGGTCTGAGGTGTACTCACATCAACAACGTGGAAATCAAACAGGAGAAGGCACAACAGAAAACTTAAGCTTCAGTATTTTTTACAAATACATTGACCAGAATCTCAACAGAATTTAAGTGTGAAATGGCACACGGACTTTGGATAGCAGACTGGTGCCGAAGATGGAAATAAGCATACAGAAGGAGAACACTAGGCATATCTACACATTATTTTGATGGTATTTGAAGCCTGCTGGTCACCCGTTGGTTGGTATGCAGTATAAAGGGGGTTTCTTGCATTGCTGCCACTTTTCCTTGTGTTGTGAGTTTCAAGAAGTAATAACAATGTAGGCTAAGGAAGGCTGTGCTCTAGCAGTAATTTTTCCTACATGCTGATAAAGGTTTGAAATTTCCAAAATACATTCTCATTTTCACCTAGTGGCTGATGAAATAAAAATCTCAGCGCAGTTAATTCTTCTTTTCAAGTCCATGATCTAAAAATATACTGCGTGATCTATAATGGCCACAGCGCACCCTTCTCCACAGTACATAATGGACCCACATGTTTCACATATCCATCAGAAAGGCACTGAGCAGACCACGAATCCACCAAACTGCAGAAGAGATTTGAAAGCAAACTGAGATAAGGGTGTGAGTACAAAAGAGAGAAGAATTTTTTAAGGACAGAAAAATACTGACCTAAATCAAAGCACAGAAACACTAGCTAGCATGCAAAGCAATTCTACCCCCACACTGCAGAATATATGTTTTTAGAAAGTGGATTCTTGGAGATTTAAAGTATAAACTATGTACATAGCTCCCTCTGATGACCATTGGACACGATACAATGCAAGGCTCCTTTTATTTTTGTTCGTGCATTCAACTGACAGCTGACTGGTTAAATTCTAATTGCTTCCAAGTGAGGTCAGCAAAGGTATTTATCGAAAAGGACTGAACAACAGGCTCAACACACACACATGCACGCGCACGCATAAGCACATACACACCATCTCTCCAGCGCGTTGATTTATGGAAACAATTATAATTCTAGTGGAGCCTTTCTGAGCTGAGAAAGTTTGTAGCTACAGTAGAGTGTCTCATGTTGCAAAAAGCAGACAACAGAAATGGAGTACTTGAATATCCAGCTCTTATCAACAGGAACAAGTAAGTTATCTGTCCTTTACAAGAGCATTCAACAGTTTCTAATAGCTAGTAACTTTTATCTTCGTTTGTATATACTAGACTTTTAAAAAGCATTAAGAGAGCGATTTCTGTTAATAAACTGAAAGGGGTAGGAATAGAAATACAAGACTAAGACTGTGAGGTCTGTTTTGAAATCTGATAGATTGTCCTAATAGTGAATACATAGTTATGAAGTAATCAGCAGAATTTTACCATGCATGATGAAGTAGTTCAACTGAATCAATAGGGGTTTTTTTGGAGGACTTAAAACTGAGGACAAAACTATGTTTACAGTCAGTTTAAAAGTCTGTTTATGTAAAAAGTTGTGTGAGAGATCTATTGCATATACATTTGTGTATTTTTAAAAAATGAGCTTAGCATGTCATACATTTATGTGTAGTACTTTTCAGTAGCATAATGTATCCTTGCACGTTTGTAAGAACTGAGCACTTACACATGCACCTTTTCTCACAGATCTTTTACTTTCAGTGCAAGCAGCAAATTCAAGTAGTACAGAAGGTCACGACAACAAAGGTTTTTATAACTTGTGTCTTTAAAGGATATTCTGACTGAAGAGATATTTAAGAAGCTCTTCTATTTCGCCATTAACTATTAAGGAATAACGATCAGAATTCTAGAAGAGGGAACAATCTCATTTAAATGAATCTGTAACTCGTAAAGACAGAAGGCAGGTCAGTGACCTAAGAGCAACAGTCTACTTGAGATTTAATTTTCATTATGTTGTTCATGAACACCCAGAACACTGCACTATAATGCACAAATGGATACTGACATGGATCCTGCCAATTTTGCTCTACAGATCATACTTTTACATTATCTTTCTAATGGGCACTATATCTTTAGCTTGCAATGACATGACTCCAGAGCAAATGGCTACAAATGTGAACTGTTCCAGCCCTGAGCGACATACCAGAAGCTATGATTATATGGAAGGGGGGGATGTAAGAGTGAGAAGACTTTTCTGTCGAACTCAGTGGTATATGAGGATTGATAAGCGAGGCAAAGTAAAAGGGACAAGAGAAGCAAACAACAACTACAGTAAGTAATATTTTTGGTTTTTCTGTTCCTAAGTTTTTTGAAATTTATACATCATTGTTTCCTGTTCCTTGATTTATTGTAATTTCAAAAGAATTTTGTAGAATATACTGAGCATTGTATAAGAAAAGTTTTCCAATTAATCCTACAGCAGGACATTTGTTACTGATTTTGAAATGCGTCATTTTAAATACTACATTGTAGATCTGCTAATGTATTAGCTACAGCTGGTAACTATTAGCAAACAGAGAGCCTATTTTAACAAGTGAATTAAGGTTGTAAGTATGGAAATGTATAACCACAAACTCTGCTCATAAAATACTTATGAAACTTTAAACGACATTTATATAGTCCACAAACTACCTAAAAGTCTGGTGTGTTTGAATTAACAATTAAAACATATGCAATATTAGAAAGTTCAATGGAAAGAATTATGTAAACTCTCTTGCAAAATCTTTTAGATAGTTTGCCAAGCCAGGAACAAAATCTATTATAGTTTCTGCAGTTCATTATTACAATGATCATGATGCTGAAAAAATACTCTCTCCCCTTTCTTCCAAAAATATGACTCATCTAGAGAGAATGGACATACAATATTTTGCAAAGCTGTACCTAATACAATTTTTGAACTGGCAAAAGAATTGTGTACTGATTTGTATTTTCCACACAAATACCTATATATCTTCCATTTACACTTGGAGGAGTCTATTTTACAGTCACTATTTTTGCCACTTCAACTTTCACGTTATTACTAATATATTGTTTATTTAGAGAAACATGACATTTACTTGAAAAGACATTGTTAAAGACACAACAGGAAAATACATAGGATTATAATGCATATTTCAGAACAAAATCATAAGGAAAAGGGGCCAGACACATGCTGGTCTAGTGTTTATAGTCAACTGAAAGGACAAATATATTTCCAAGGATGCCATTAAATACACTTTTAATGTAGGTTGTATGTATTATTGTGCTTTTATTAGCAGCAGCAGCAAAAGAAATCAATAAATCAAACTTCAAAAACTGTTAGTGTGATTCAGCTTTCAACAAAAGCTGACATTATTTTCTATAAGAACAGCACTTTTGCACACTAAGCGCCTGGTTAGTGGGCTTCATAATTTATTTCTGTACTTCGTTACTACACTAAGTGCTTGGCAACTTGCGTGGCTAAAATTTCATTGACTGATGTTACTGTTTCTTTTAAAATTTGGTTCCATATGTCTCCTTTCTTCCTACACTATTACGTAGTGAATAACCATATTCCTCTGAAAGACAACACATGGCCAGCAGCCAAATAAATTATTTGGTCCATATTCAAGGAGACTCCCATTGAGTTTCAGGAGGACATTGCTACAATACAGATTCATAGGGCTAGTTTTGAAGTGAAATGTTGCTCCCATAAAAAAAACACTGCACAAAATTGTTACTGACTGTTGAAGTATTTTCTTTAAATTTTTGCAGATAAGTGAATATCAACAGTATCCAGTTTTTTTCTGTTATTACTTACAAACACTTTAAAGAAATTATGACAGCATACAGAGCTGAAAAATTATATACATTTGCCTTTCTTAGTTCTAATGATGCTTAAGAAAAAAAATCTTTGCTAGTAATTTACCACTATTTCAAATTCAAGTAAAGGTTCTCAATTTTCTGCAGGATCCCATGCTGCTGAAGCACATTAATGACACCCTGAAACATTCTGGAGTGAAACCATTAAAGAATATCAGATCATTTTGTGCTAAAGGCAATCCATTTTCTTGCTGTTTTCTGAAAACTTTATGAATAGTTAGTGATGGCAACTAACTATTACAAATAACAGAAAGGCGACCTTAAGTCATTAAACCCTTAAATTTATATTGCAGTGAAAAACATTTTAAAATTCTTTTGCTGGTAAAATGCAGTGAGTATCAGGAGAAAAAAACAATCAATACTTGAATGGTTTATCTGGTAACTGATGTGTACTATGATGAACTGTCTCCACTAAAATTAACTCAAGTATGTGGGAAGTCTCCCACCATCTTAACTCTCTTCCTGTAATTTATCTATTGTATACTAGGAAATAATATCCAAATGCTTTTGTTGGACAAGTTGAATAGGGAAATATAAACAAAGAGAACTGGAAAAACGTGAATACTGATAACTTCAGGATTTTCTGAGAAACTAAAAAAAAATCAGTATTGTCAAAAAACCTTTTTTGTCATACTCTCTATTCAACAGAATATGTAAGAAGCCTTTTTGAAAAATGTTTGTAGCGCTTTACTAAAATACCCATGAAGAAAATAATAGGATATGATGGGAAAAATACTAGAACAAAAAAACTCCACAACACTACCCACCTGGACTAATAAAAATTTTCCTAAGCAAAATTTTTAACATTAGAAATTAAACAGACTATTTTTATCCAGGATCTCTGAAAAGCATAACTTTAAAATCATACCCATTACAAAGTTTTATTGATCTGGGTGTTCAAATATTCTGGTTTCATGGTTTCCAGTTCTAAGTTAATAAATCAGACCTGTCTCTCAGGATGGAATCCCAGTACAGTTGCAGCCAAATTAATCAATGGGTACAAAAAGTGTTGCTCTGAGAAGTATCTTCTTATTTTATCCTAATTTTCCACTTAATAAATAAAAGGAATCCTTCTCCCTTTTGAATCACTAACATGTGCTACTAAAATGAAAACAAGAAATAATTCATTATTTTACTATCATAACTTAGCTTCATAAAGCAAGCTGCACTGACAGTCTTGCAGAGTCAACTACTTGTTTTCAGCCCATAAATTGTGAAGCATGAATAACGTGAAGAGCAATCTTTACATTGAGAAATGTCTGTAGAATAACTTCATCATAACTTTGGCAAGTGCCAGAATTCCCAATGCTTTTCTTATCAGTCAAGATTATAAATGTAAGAATGCAAAGATGGTGAGGAATTAGGGTCTTTATTTCAAACTTCTCTAGTAAGTTACAGAGCAAAATATATAAACATATCCTATGAAAGTAACAGCAAAAATAATTAAAGTGTGTAAATTTCCTAAGACACTAATTCTAAAGCCACTGTGTGAAATATATGTGGACTGAAATTCCATGACAAAATTAAATACTGAACCAAATTCTCAACCACCAATTGTAATTAATCTGTATTAGTCATTCACTTGTTTCAAAATGCATTATAAGTTAACTGCTTAGTCCAAGAAATATGCGTGTACTGTTTCAGTGAAAGCAAATGGTTGAATCCTGTTTACAACAGTGATGACCTTTTTAGGTACCCGAAAAATATTATTTGGTGCACATTTCAGAAAGCAGTAGAGCCTTCTGGTGGACATAAAGGTGATAACTCAAGAGTAAAGTGAGCAAATCAGGACAGTGATCTCCACTAAGCAGAGGAAATCGCTTTGCACCTGACCTGCTTTACTTTCATTCTGAAAATTAAAAGGCAGAGGGAGAACTGAGAGTCACATACTGAAAAACAAAAGCAAGAATTAGGAAGCAACCAAGAGATGAGGTCACCCAGAAAAATCTGTCATTATCACGAAAATTCTTCTCTTTGACAATCACTTCTTATATCTTGTCCAAGCCTAAACTACATGCTTTTTACTAAAAAACCAGATTTTCTTTCTTGTTCATGTAAAATAATCTAAGTGGGCACACAAAACAGACTTTTTGAATTCATAACTGTTAACAGTAAAAGTGACTGAACAAATCTTGGAAATAATATGGCAATTTGTTAACACTTTATCTTTGATAGAAAACAAATCTCTTCTTATTACTGCTTGCTCCTCCTTTCATTTCAGTTTGTGTTTTATGAATTTTGCCTGATTTTATTTGATTTCGTTCAGAAAAAAAGGCAGCAAAAATCAGTTTATTTTGACTCTATCCAAGAGGATTTACAACTACAACTGGGTGATGCTTTAGGACTTTCCACGCTCTGTTGCCTTTGGAATCTCATTTTAAAGACTTCAAAGGGTCTGTTAGTTACTAGAAAAGCCTTCCAGGAACCTGAATCCTAAGATGTCTGATCCTATCATATTCCATGTGTGCTCTAAATTCAGAAAATGCCTATTTCCTCTTCTTTTCAGTGGATAAAGCAAAAAAAAAAATAAAAATGTACGGAGAGCTTGGCACAAAATCACTAAAATCTTAAAATTTTTGTTAGAGAACTACTTCTATTTTGATCAAAATCCAACAAGTCAATACTTTTCAGCAATAGTAAATGCACTCTTCACTCAGTTTTGTTCAAAGGTAAACCCTACCTGATGACAAAATACACTTTATGTACATCTTAGTGGTTATACTCAAACTTGCTTAGAAATCAGAATTACTTCCAATAGCATTTCATATATGCTTCTTAGGGTAAAACAAATGTTGGACTATGTATACTGTGCCACTATATAAATTTTATTTCTGCTGCTTAAATACAGATTATATAGAGGAGCAAGAAGATTCAGTATCTGAAAATCAGATCTTTCAAGTCAGGTATTGATGTACCAGATTCAGTTAATGGTTGTGTGTTTTTCAACCAAACAGAAAGTCTGTCTTTGCAACTGTATTCTTGATTTTTCAAGAGGTTGTTGGTTCAACTAATACATTGGCATCAAGAGAAGACTAACCTTCACTAATGTGAAAGTGCTTTTGCTTCACATCAGCACTCTGCTAATCTTTTCAACTGTAACAGAAAGATCTAATTCAAACGGCAATACATGTGTATCCTCTCAAAACAGCCTACAGAGCCAAGGATGACTTTCTCTCCTACAGTGATTAATCAGATCTAAATAGAACAGATTTCCCTGCTCCCTTTCCAGCTGTTTGTCTAGCACTGCTGGTAGATACCACCCCTCAAATTTCAGCCAGCGTAAGAGACTCTATGCCTGTACCTTATCACAAATCCCAGGTTTTCACCATCAACTGCAAAGGTGCAGATAACAGAAGCAGCTGAGTTACGCCCATCTTACAGCTTCTACTGACTTTTTCACTAAGAGCACCCTTTGGGGAAAGTGAGGGCAAGGGAGGAGGGAGTAAAGTCTTGAACCATTGTAGCCAGGTTCTTTAGATCTCACATATCAACATCCAAATCAATGCTCAACTGACACAGTATGGCAGGGGTGCCACATCCCTTAGAATTTACCTCCTGAATCTTCAACACCTTGTCTATACCGTGGTATTTCCCAGCTGAAATGTGTGTAAAGTCAGATTGGTAACAATTTATACTCACTTTCTTCTTACTCTGAACACAAAATGATTGCATAAGCTCTGCAAAGCGAGAATCAAACCTCTGGGCTCAGGCACAGGCAGCAGCTTCCCAAGCTAACATATACCAACAGGGCTATGTCTGCCTGCGTGCGCCTCAAAACTGGGGTGTGAGCAGTGAAAAACATCTAAGCTGAAACTATACACATGTGCTTAAACCAATTCATTTGACCCTGATACACCTTCATAATTCAGCTGTGACTTGGCAATTTTTCTGCATCTCCCAATAGTAGAGATTTATCAGAAATGTTACATTTTTATGGAACCATCAATCAAGTTTAGCAGCCAACTGCAGAAGCAGTTACAGGATACGTTTAACAAGATAAATTGCAGCCCCTTTCTCCCCCCCAGCTTTTTTCTCCCATTGTTTACAATTTCTGAATGCACAAAAAATTTTCAGTATCGTATCATTAAGTGTTATTGCTCCATCCTGAAGAAAATGTGCTGAAGTGGCCCTGACCTGAGACTCAAGAGACTTGAGGCTAATCCAAACTTTTAAGCAATTTTCTTACAGACTTTAAGAAAATTCTTCAAACTCTCTGTGCCTCTGTGAAAAGGAATTATTTGCCTATGTGTAAGAGCTTTAAAAATTATTAGTGAAAAAACTTCCAAACCTACAAAAGAATTGTGTGTTAGTTATAGATATTAAATACTTTTATTATAGAATACTGACTAATAGAATACTAACTAAAGTCACTGAAGTCGGTAGTTAGAAAAACACAGAGTTCAGATGAATATTAAGGAGGCAATTTTCCATACAGGCAAACAGAATTTCTTAGAAAATTCCTTATACAGTCCGTCTTGCAAAACAAAAACAAAATCCAGATATCTCCATTTGCAGCTTCCAGTTTTCTGTATTGTTTGAGTATCTGAAAATGATTTTTTTTAGCTTTTTAGGATCCCCGAGTTGGTTTTCCCCTCTGTCTTCCTTAAAGCTCAGGAAGACCAAGACGTCCTAAACCATATCATTATACTGTTCCACACTACAAGATATCTCAAATGGTAGTATATTTTGGAACACTTTCCTCATCAAAACAGAGTAAGTTTAGGCAAATGAAGGCTGTTACTCTTCTTGGGTGGCACATTGCTTTCATTGCATAATTGACTGTCTATGACTATATTTGGCAACTGTATTTCAATTGTCTTTTTTGACCTTTGACTTTATTTTTAATTTTTAATTCTGGGTATGAGCTGACGGAAAGGTCAAGTTAGCCTTCTGGTGTATGTAATTTAGAAACATTATTAAGAAAAATTTAACAGTGAAAATTCCTATGGCAATAACATAATAGAGGTTAACAATCATAGCACTGAATTGTCACACTTTAAAACTTTCATAACACATGACATCACTTATATAAATGGAAAAAATTCTTTGTAACAATTGGTGCTGAAAAGTTGGAAGTGGATATTCACAGATGTGGCCCACAACTTCATGAAAACACACCAAAAAAGCAATAAAAATACCAATGCAATCAATATGCTCTCTTGACCATTATTTAGCTCCTGAAACAAAGAACAAAATAAGGATTAAACTGTAATGGATTTTTTACAGTGTTTACACACTGCTTATGACATGAATCTAGTACCTGCACAGTTTATCAACAGAAGACTACTATATTCTAAACAGGCTGAATCAGACAATCAGACAGGTAAAGCCCAGTAACATCAGCAAAGCTCTGTCAATTTATTCCAACTGAGCATTTTCTCTTTTAAAGTTATAGGGAGAACCTGACAATTCAAAACCAGAAATAAATAATTAAAAAGTCTAGATATTCCATTAAAAACACTAAAATTTTCCTTCAGTATGCTATCTTTCAAAATTAAGCACAGTCAGAACATTGATCATCAATGCAAAACTATAAACGAAAACACAGAAAACATGACCATTTCATAGCACTTAACACCATAGTAACTTCAACAGGGTGTAACAAACACCACTCATCTCCATCACTTCAATCAAAGCACCTTCTGAATACCCCCATTACCTGTGCGTTTTTTTGAAGGAGTTTCCTAGCGTTAGTACTAGCATACATGCCTTCCCTTACTTCCACTTTTGGTAGCTGGCTTGCTTCTTTTGAAATGTGTTAATAGACACTGGGAGGTGCTATAGACTATAAAAAGAAGCTGATCAGACATGTCCTTGGCCATTTTGATGTCTTGGAATTTTGCTGTTTGTCAAAGTAGAAGGTAATGTATTTCAAGACAGAAAAAAACCCCTACCTGCTAACATTTTCATTAATAACCTGTGCTAATTTGATACAATTTTTATCATGACCTTTAAATGTCAAGTGGGATTTGATATTTCAATCAGAAGTAACTGTTTACAGAAAAAAAACCACCAAACACAAAACCCCCAGAAACTAGAGAACTTTATGATTGTCAAAGAAATTATTGTAGATGAACATACATGTTATCTAGAGCTGAAGATATTAGGGGGAAAAAGCCAGAATCACAATCAACATCAAACTTCGACAAGGTTGCATGTGATTCTGTGCTGAAGTCCCAGAGCTGCGCAGGTGACGCAGTGCCAGGGTTCTGTAGGCTGTCTGCATGCACAGCTGTAAGCAGGGTAGTGGCAAATGGGAATTTTTACATGCTCGTCAGGTGTGTGGAAATCCTCACTGCAAGAGCTTTCTGGCTTCCTGCCTAACACATGCACAACATTGCACTGCGAGGAGAGATATGCATGCCCTTTGAGTAGTCTACGTGAACTCTAAGGGTGGCAATGGTCAGGCTCTCGAGCTAGCCACTGCGGAGATGGATTTGGGAGAAAACGTGGATCTAGCTAAGTCAAGGGAAGAAGGTGGCACAGACCGGGGAATGGACTGATTTTATCCAGTGCTTGTGTAGCTTCTGCAGCAGTGACCTTGTGAAAACAAGAGTTGTACTCCTTGATAGAAACTCTGAAGTACAATAGAAAGGATAGCTGAATCCTAGAGAGTGCAGCCAGTACTAGGTACAATTGGGAAGTGCAACTTTCACCAGCAAAAGCAATCTCAACTCCACCATGCTAATTTATTCCCTTTGGAACAGTCTATATAGCTTAGGGACTGCACATAATGTTCAAGATGACACAAGAAATCCAAGCAGTTCTTGAGTGCTTATTGATGAGATTTTACAAGGGTTTAGGGAACTAGCTATGTAAATGCAGCACATAATAATTCAGTTAATGAGAGTTGCTTGTTAGGGCCACCTTGCTACAAGAGACAGATTTATGCTGTGGGGAAGGCCTGTACGAGACCTCTCTCAGCAACAGTCCTTTATGTTTGCTTATGTGGGGAAACTGCACCTGAGAAGCCTTGAAGTCATCACAGCCATATCACTTTCCAATGCTACAGCAAGAAGCTGTAATACCACCTTTACATAAGGACAGGAACAAATAACTATGCCCGAAGTGAGATTCATCCCAGTTGAATTCCCACCCAGCACCATTGCTTGTATTAGTTTAGCACCATCTTACCAATACCTTGTGTAACATAGTACAAAAAGAAGTTTCTGCCATGCACTAAGCACATCTCAGACAACATATGGACTGCAAGCATGACAAATGCTTTAACAGGACTCTGCCTACAAATGCTGTTACTAATTAAAAACTAAATGGGATACAACTTCAAGAGGCTATTTTCAAGCTAATTGGTGACAAAAAGCCATTATTCCAATTAAAGTAAACACCATTCTAACTGAACCTTTTACATTTTCTACTGAGTGTAGAAATTCTGGTCAGTATTTCCAGCAAAGGCTAAAACCCAAAACCAAATACAAAAGGTACATAATTTCCACGGCAAGTTCTTCTTTAGAACGCTCTAAAATACTTTAAACAAGTCAGAAAAAAGAAACTTTCTAATACATTTTGAACAAATTATGATTCCAAAAAGACCATTCATCCACTCAGGAAACAAATATACCACCTACCTCATCAAGAGACAACATAAGAAACACAGAGAACCTCTTCCCTGTAAAGAACCCTCTTTCTCACTGATGGCTGCCTACAAGGCACTGGCTGTGCCCTCCTTCCTCCCCCTTACTAATGTAATTAACTACACAGGTGTTTTGAGCCTCTTACTCTTCTCTACATCCTGCCACCCCTACAGTACCAGTACTATGTTTTAGGGCACTGAGCATTCTGTCTGAGCATCTGTTTCAGCAGTCAGGAAAGAATTTTTCATATTGAGGCTGTAAAAGACAGTCTGACGTGTTTTCCTACCTTACTAAGAGTGTAACAACCATATATCTGGGTGAACTACTATTGGAGTTTGTAGTTAATTAGTTCAAAGGAAACCAAATATTATGTGCATTTTGAGAGTAGCCTTAGGAGAGTCAGCTCAAATTATAAAGTAAACGGCAAGAGTCCTAGGCCACTTACTTGTCCCTTTAAATGCTTCTTGAGTTGAGCAATGAAAATAATACAGCTACTAATAAAAAAATATTATTTTAAATTATTATCACCAATTTAAATCAGAATGTTCAAATTAGCAAACTGGTCCTCAGGCTACTTGATTCTAAATACCAAACTAAAATTACTTAATATGCCTTCATTTCTGACTGCATCTTTGTGTGACTTGGGAAATTCAGTCTATATTACTGAACATAACCGTCACGCAACAAAATTAAAGAAAAAAAATATTACCACATCTTTCTAGGAAACTGTTACCACATCCTTCAAGGAAATCATGCTCTGTTAATTTTTCTTTTTTTTAGCTAAGTATTCCAGTGTTTTGAATTTTAATTTATTTATTTTGATCATATTGTTCTAGAACATGCTTTGAATGATTTAATGAGAATTTCTGAAATGGCACTTTCATCCAAAAAGAACACTGTAAGCAAAACTGGTCCATACCAAAACCATAAAACTAGCATTAGACCAAACTAGACCAAAAGCAGAATTTTTCATGCAATTTGTAACATATGATGCATAAATCTCCTAATTTACTAAGGTGGTGAACAGCCTAGTTCTGATACAACCAGATTATTTAAGTGAATATGATGAGTTCACATGGCTATATCATTTAAGTAGGAAATTATCTAGTGATAGAAGACATTTTATCATAATTACTGTGAGAAATTATTGGAGAAATTAATCAGAACTGTTTAACATTTGGCATGTAATAAATACCTATCTTTGCCAAAATAAGACTAAATACTAATCTCACTTTTTCTTCCTATATAACAAAATATTTCATCAACACAAGTAGGTATTCTGCACATTGTCTTTTTCAGATAGGATCTGTAGACATCCCAGAGACATCTTTCTAAAAGTGCTGACAAGTACTTAAGGGACATTTCAAGTTACATTTCAAAAAGCAATACTCAAGCCTTAACCCCATAGCACATATATATGGTACTTACATTTCTAAACCACTTCAGATGGTATTTTCAAAAATGGGCAAGTAGCTACTGTTATGCAACTGTGTGAGACAAAATAAACAATAGAACCCACATTTCCTGACTTTCTCTTAATCACTTGCAAGTGATCATCTTGTATCCATAAGATACAATTTTCTTTTTCCCACTAGAGCTAAATTAAACTGTATGACTGCCATTACAAAAATATTTTTTCCTTTTCTCCCTCTTTACATTAGCTGTTGGCTTTTTCCTGTTTGTGATACCATTTTGTTTGGGATACCCTTATTCATATATGATAAAATTTAACAAACATTACAAACAAGACGTGTACAAACAACATGTGCATAAATTGCACATTAATCAGGCTTATTTCCCCAAACAACTAATTACAAGAAATTCTGAAACTAGAATGTAGGTGATCACCCCTTCATAGGTGATGCAGGAAAATGCAGTACATTTCTGCCTGTAAACAGCACTGTTAGTTGAAGATTTTGGATGACATTATATTGTCTTCTCATTCATACTTCAACAATGTAGTTATGGGTACTTTCAGTTGAACATGGCTTAGTAAAGTAGAATTGTTAGTTATAGCTCCTGTTTCATAAGTTCACTCTTTTCCAGCTCCAGACCCATCACAGTGCGATGGTTTGTTCTTTGTTTTCCTCCTAACAGCTATCTGGCAGCTGCATCCCAAACCAGCCTCTGTTAGTGGATCCCTAAAAAGTTCTAACTACATCATCTATTGTAATCACATGTGCTGCAGTTTACCTCACAGGTGGTATTGTACGAAGAAGTCTGATTTCAGCCTGTCAGAATGTGCCATATTTATTTCATTAACAAAGATTTCTACATGAAAAAATTATTTCCTTCTCTGTGTGCATGGTATTTGATTGAAACACATTCTCAGCAACACAGAGATGTAATCAACATGAGAATGTAATTGCTGAGAAGTACATTAGCTCTCTTTTCAACATACAGTCAAAATGTGGCTGTTCTATTAATATTGACTTACTGATGAACTATAGAGAATGATCATTAACAGTCTAAATACTTGCTGTTGAAAGTAAAAACTATTGCACAGCTGTGGAGGAGTTAAGTTACTGACTAGTGGAAAAGCTATCTAACCCTGTGATTCATTAGGAAAAGTTTGCTCAAGAGCTGAAAGGCCCATATTAGGAAAGAGACAAATATATGCCATTTGTAAAAGCCTGGCCCTACTGAAATCATTAAGAGTTTCGTTACTGATGCCTATCAATGGCTTGAGCAGTGAATTTTAAAAGATGCCAAAAAATAACTATTGTGTCTGCAAATCCATGTGCTTTTACTTTAAGATACGGTTTCATAGCAATGGTAATACAGACTGGGCATAAAGAAAAATTAAATTCCTGTTCCACCATTAATCTCTTCCTGACTTTCAAGTCAGGATGACTTATCTGTTATCTTACCAACATCTATCTAGGACTAAGGTTGCTACCTCTATTTATTCTACTCAAGATACAGGCTTAAGAGTGCAATACACCAGAATACACCCAATCTAAGATATTCAGTTTGAAAAATACTTAGCTATTACTTTTCAATTATATATGCAAATTTATATTTCTGTATGACAGCTATAAATGGAATTTCTGAGGGTTTTTTGAGCTATATTAAAACCATGGATCCACATTTCTATACTGACTAGAAACTGACTGCATTACTTATATTGAATATATATTTAATAGAAGTAATACAATCTATTTTTGTAATTTTTTTCTACCATATAACATTTGCATTCACATATGAATCAAGAATACATTGATAGTCATGGGGGAATTAAGGTGGCACAAAAAGACCAAGCCGAGAACAGAAGCAGCACTTTGTGTCATTTTATGTGGTAAAACCTATCATGTTCTCAGTCAGCTTTGGTACTTTTTCTCCAGCTCCTTGTCACCATACAGATGAAGTCACAAATATTTTATGCAAAGAAAGAAAGAATGAAAGAAAAGGAGGTTTTGTCAGTTTAAGTTCTTGGAATAGCCGTAATTATTTCAGTCAGAGCAAAAAGCATAACAAATTCTTTACCAAGACCAGGTTTTTTGTATATATTTTAGAACATACCACAATGGCTACAGCCAAGCTCTGTGCTGTTGTAACTTCATGGTCTTCAAGGCAGTTCTAAAATTTCCTGCTGAGTTCAATGTTACACAGTAACTTTTCTTTTACTTTTTTATTACATACACTAGGAGAGAACAGTACCATAAGGGGTAGAAATGATCATAAATAAAATGCAGAATCAAAAAAGGCCTGCAAACTGAATCTACCAATCACAAAATTATACAAGCTTAATGCAAATCCTTCACAAAATAAGACAGTAAAGAGCTGCAAACCCTTTATCTGCACATATAGCTTCTGCTACCCAGCCCATAGTCTAATACTAAAACCCCACTAACCTTATCTGAGTTCTCTAGCATTATGAACCCATGGAAGAAATCTCTACCATGTTACTCTGCTTCCTTACAGAGAACATTTCATTCTTCCCTTCTTGAAAGAGGTCCTTGTTTAAACCCACTAGCTGAAATACATGTTTTCAAACATCTACAACTCACAGGCCAGCTGTTTTCCTGATTTTAAAGGGATCCATATATTCTGCTACAGCTTGCTTATGTGTTACTTCTATGGAGCTCATCAAAACTTCATGACACCAATACATAGAAAAGCAACAGAAGAATTATGTGAATTGTAGAGAGAAATTGGAAAGTGAAGCATTCCCAAAGGCCCCTGTCTGAAAGTGTTATCAAATGCTTGAGTGGTATGAAATCTTCCATTTGTCTCAAGATCAAGAGAAAAGTATCTCTTTACACTTATGCCAGTACACTGCACTGTAGCCTATCAAGCAGGTTGTTCGATTATTGTCAGAGATGGAAATTTGGAATTCTGCCATTATAATAATATGGCTGCCAGGATGGATCTGAATTTAAGATATTAAATCCTTTAACAGACTGGTCACAGATAACTTTATTATAAACAGTCACCATATAGTGATATAGTAGTAATTGTGCGCTCTGAGAGCCAAGAAAACTATCTACTGCGGTTTACAGGCACAGGAGGGCTTGTGTCCTCCCTTATGCAGTCCAGGACCACAAGAAACTTTCCTTAGTTGGTAAAGCCAGTGAAGTAGTTTCTGTCACATTTTAAATACTTTCTTCTGGTTAATTGAGAGACAACTGTTAAGGCATTCTGATTTTACTAATGTCTTTAAACTTAATTATAATTGATTTAGGGCAATTTCTGTCAAAATGTTTAGGGTCTTTTTAAGAGACTTGATCTAAATCACCCAGAGCTAGGTTTTTAAGAATGTTTCAGCAACTGAAGGTGGAGTTGAGCAAGATGAGATAACGTATGAAAATCCTCCTTGTAAACTAGCCTGTAGGTGGGGTTATCGGTGGAACAAATGGAACACAAAGGAACAGTGAGTGGGTAACAACCCAAGGCAGCTTTCTAACGTCGCGGTTCCCCGTTTCTCTATCCCCTTTATATATCTTTAGCTGATATAAACAATGATAATTTAATTGAAATAAACATAACTGCACTGATTCACACATGGGCTTTAGAACGAAAGCAATGGGAAACAGTTGTGTACAAACCAATAACACATTATAAAAATGTGTTAAAGTTAATAAAACAGTTTTAAGCAACTTTTTATATAATTTGGCTAATCCTATGTTCTGTTAACTGTTCAATACTGTTATCTTTACTCCATGACTTTTTAGATTTTAGCTATGGTCGATAACTTCTCCCCAGAAGATAACATCACACTATTCTATTACAATACACTGGAATTACAAATTACAAAACACTTGAGAAAAGCAAAGCACAGAAAGGCTGTGGACTCTAGAAAATATTTACATGACACTAGTTGTAATAGTTTTCTCACTGACTTCCTGATATTATGCACATGGGCAAAACCAAGTGTATGCATGAATATTTATATCATCACATTCAAAATTGTTAACATCTGATTTCCTCTACATCCTGGCATTTGAAGTCAAAACTGAATCTACTCCCCTCCCCCCCTCCCTCCCCTTCCCTCCCCGGATAATTCAGCTGAACTTAAAATGACAGATTAAAAATCACGCAAATAAATACAAAACTAAAAGAGAAATTTGGCTACAGCTCCCATAGTATATTTGCTCTGGGAACAGCAATTGATTCTGAATCAGAGGAACAGTTGTCTCTGCTGCTGCTGCTGTTTTTCTCAGTTTTGATATGAAATTGTAAAGCTAGAAGACAACTAAAGATTAACTGGATGACATCAACACATTTATAAATATCTGATTAAGTAAACAGAGAGGTTTCAAAGTGCTGCCTGTGTGTCATAGCCAATATTCTATCGATTTCCCTAAAGTCAGGCTTTCATCTCAGACAAAATTTTTAGACTGGTAAAAATCAGTGTGTAAGTAGAAGTAAATTAATGACATTAGGCAAAATTAAGACACAGAATTATTAAGGTATTTGAAAAAAACCCCATCCAATAAACAGGGGTTGGGTAACTGACATACATTTGGATCCATATACTGAGCAAGACAGGAGAAACATCTGATATAAAAATCCAAATGTATTTATCAGAATTGGATTAAATTATTACATTGCTTTTTATTTTGAGGGTTTTTTAACTTTCTCCTTCTATTAGTTTATATTTCAGTATTTGGTCTAATATACATTTTGAAAGTTCAACTAAACCTAAATTATTTGTCGGCAGCAAACCAGAAGAATTTGAGAGACCCTATCACATAAATATATGTCCAGTAGTGTTTTGAAGGCAGAAAGAGTGAACCAGATGGTTTCTGTCAATTCCCACTCTGTGGTGCAGCAAGGGGTTAGTATGATTTTCTCAGCAGCTTCTTGCATTTTGTACCTTGAAAGGAATTATGTACTGCTCACTTGTGTTCTTGTAGACACTGTAATTGATATATTCCGATGTCTGGCTTTACCTGTTCCTGCACCAAGTAGCAGATCTGATTTGGAAATCTAACTACAACATATTCAGTCGGGTAGCGCTTGCCCTACATTTTACGTAACTACTTAGAGTGGGATGTCTTTCTCTTGCAATAGGAATTGCAGTGTTTATGACTGAAATGCTCCCTTAACTTTGTGAAACAAAATTTTACTGTCCAAAATTTCAAACAATTTGAAACTATTTGCTTCTGTGCCAGAGAATCCTACGTATACATTCAAGCTCTGGAATACTGCAGCCACCTCCTTTTTTACGCATCTGCTTTTCTGAATTTTACTTAGAGAATTCAGTTATTAGCTACATCTGGGAATGTTTTCACTATTAACAACGCATTTTGCTTTATATTTAAACTGATAATACAGTTTTCAGCACCAAGCATGTCATTATGATCATTCTATGACCATTTAATAGCTTTTACTAATGTCTGTCAACAATGTGTAATTCTAAATTATCCTGAAAGAACAGGAAGGCAGTTCTTAGATTCAGTTTGTCCCCAGAATACAGCTCTGCTATTCCTTCTGTCAAGCCTGTTTCAGGGACCAGAAAAGCTGCCCCAGGAATGGCTGGAGACAGTATAATACACAGAACAAAACAACCAGACCTTGAAGGTGAGGGAATACTTCACATAAAAAGGAGCAGGTTCTGTCTTCAACGTGGTTTTGCCCTCTTTAACTGAGCAAGAGCAGCACACAGTGCCATGTTGTATTTGTACCATCTTTGCAACCGCCTGCAGCCAGCTTATACAGGTGATAATCCCTAATACCATATGAAATTGAAGTTCTTCAGAACACAATTCAGGTAATAAAAAGGTATGTGAGTATGCACTCCTGTTTTCCTCAGAAAAACTGAAGAAAAAGTCTTAGATAATCAAAATAGCTGTAGGCACTGAAACTCTAAATTTGGGCAGTTCTACACCACTAAACGGATGTATCTCATTTTGCTGTGAAAAGGTTAATTAGCAGCATTTTACATTTACTTTTGCTATTTTGAAGCTAGATTCTAAAAGTCTACAAAGCTTGAAAAGATCATTTATTCTGGTGAAATTGGCACGAAAGATTTAAATACTAGAAATATCCTTCATCTGAGCTGTAGCGAAAGTATTTGTTGTACAAGTTTAGCTCTAAACTATTAAATCATTTATTTTCTTACTTCTTGGAAACAATTATATTTTGTAAGCAATCATTCCACTCATTTCCCCCATTTTTAATATCAGTAAATTATTAATGCTGTAATAAGAAAGTACTTCTTCAGACTGAGGATTAAGACTTGGATTTTACATGACACTATTAATTCTAAAAAATAATACCATTCTTCATTATAACCATATGTTTAGCTCCAAGGCAATTTTTATTGGAGGGAAATGTAGTTTCCTACAAAAATGATAAATGACTACGTGTAGTATAAAAGGCTGATCAAGAAAATATTTATATGAAATGCACAGTGGAGATCAGCAAAGTGAAGGGTTCAAGTAAGTTTGACGAGAAATTCACAAGTGAATGAGTGCCTGGGGCCTCATGTTATTCAGTCATTACTATTTACTGCTATTCACAAGTCAGACCTTCGAAAGGGAGAAGTTCCATAGTTTTATAATCTACTTCAGTGAAAAATGTCACACCCTTTTGGGTTTGAAGATGAAATCAAGAGAAATATTGGAAAGACAGTGGTCCAAAGTGCTAATGATCCAAAGAGACATACACAGAGGAGAGAAGGCAATTTAGATTCAGAATATCCTAGACCAATTCTTATGGCACTACCATTTTCAATGAAGAACGGATAGAACTGAGGCCAAACAAGTTGTACAATAAGGAAAAATACTCAGAAGTTCTAACCTATTTCTCTTCAGCAGTAGTCCATTGCAATATGGTCATTGAAATCCTCACTATGGTAATTAGTGGAGGTAAGCTTTACTGAGTGTTGTAAACTGCCTGGCACTGCTTTACATTTATTCACGTTGAAAAATAACTAGAAAAGGTATTATGGTTTTTAGTATTTCCCACTGCAGATCAAATGTCGCAAGTTTGTAAGTAAAAAGGAAGGTTCCTTAACATCAATCTGGAAGTTCAAACCAGACCCTTCTTTTCGTGCTGTGGTACCAGTAATACATATCCACAAGGCCAGAATATACATTTGATGATGCATGCAAATCCATGCAAACACTTTGAAAAACGCACGCTAAAAAGAGTGGAACTCAGCTTACTCCCTCCTTCTCTGTCATAAAGGTAAACACCCACAAGTCCAAGTACACATGCAAAGAACAGATCTTGTAAGGAAAATAAAAGCATTTGTAAGCAGTCCTTTTCCCCCCCTGTTGTATCATCTCTCTTCTGTTTGGTTCTCATCTTGCGTTTTTTATACTATCTTCACAGAGTTACCAAGTTAGCTTCTATCAAGTTGGTTTCTTTCAGAAACCTTGACATGGCTCAAATTTCAATTGTTTATTGCAAATTTGTTCTATCTAGCAATGCATGTATTAATCAGTTTGTAAGATTGGCAAAAAGTCTAGAAACTTATGGATAATTTAATGTCAAGTAAGGAATCTTTCAAATGATCAATAAAGGAAAATCTACTGAAGTACAAAAAATACTTTGATAGACTTCCATTTCGCAATTATTTGATTTTTTTTAATACAGCAGTTTTTGTGCCCAATGAATTGCAGAAAAGTAATAAACATTGGCTACTTATACTTGATCAAACATGTTCTGCACACAGACGCTACTTGAGGATGCTTGAATGATATGCTATATTAAGCCCTCAAGGAATATTTCTCTATCATTATTCATGTTTCCTCAGACAGCTACAGTTTTTCCTGCTTGGAAATTACACATGGGACAAAACCAGGAGTTTTGAGTGCTTTGAATATTTGTCCATGACATCCAGATGTCTGGCACCTCACTGAAGCAGTAGCTTCAACTGTTCTACTGAAAATCCTTGACAGATCCATTGTTTATGTGCAGATCACTTTTACAGTCATATTCTATCTACAGTGCTTCAGATAGTCTACACATGCACAGCAAATGCACGCATGAATACAGCACAAAGCATCTAAATAAAAGCTTTTTTAGCTTTTCATATTGGCCCACGCTGTAAAGAACAACGTATTTTATACACGATTATGCCGTAAATCCAAATTCTGGGTATCGCAAAGAAAAGCAAATATATGACAGTTAAAAAAAGAAAGTGATAGCGAATGTAGGTACCAGTTTGTTTTCTGTTACTGTAACTGATTATTTATTAAAATCATATACATAGACAGAAAATTCCTGGGGTGGAGACAATCTCATTTTTACTTTGAAAACGATTGTAACATAGACTTGTATATGTATTTCTGCTTACAAAGCTTATGAACATAAGTTCTATGATGTACCATCTGGGAAACACTTTCACTCTGGCTAAGGACAGTACAAAATACAAATGCAAATTCTACTTTCTGTCTACTGTAATTTAATAACAAGGAAGGGTAAAAAAAGAATTAAATCATATTACAGTATCTCTTAAATTAATACCTTTATTGGCAGTAGATTTTTTACCATTAGATTTTATATTTGAGAGAGAAGGACCACACAAATTGCTCTGCCTAAAAATGAATTTTAAGATGCATCCATTAAAAAAATATTATTAAGAATCAAAATAACAAGCACAAACAAATAGTTCACCATATACACGCTATTTTTTAAAAGAGAGAGAAATGGGTAATGTTTCCTGAAACCAATGACTTACAAAACTATCCAATGAAAGTATTCATTTCCTTTCACAAAGCAAATACTGATAGACTCCTCTGGATAAGCATTTCCAGTGTAATAAGACAGCTCATGAATGTATTTGCTGTGCTGGCTCACCAAATGCACACATGCACTGATAACACCATGAGTTCTCCAATATTACCGTAGGATTGACCTTTGTGATTTATATTTTCTTGCTTTAAGACGCACAAACATTAACTTGTTAAATCCCAGAACAAAACCCCAATTATATGGAATACCATTAAACTACTGTCTTATAAACAACAACAAGGACATTTTTCTTGGCCACAGATCACCTGAATTCATAAATATGTGCTCCAAATTTAATCAATTAGAAACACAAGTTAGTGAAATTTAGAAGTTTCATTTTGTTTTG
Organism: Falco rusticolus; assembly: GCF_015220075.1. Taxonomy (NCBI): domain Eukaryota; kingdom Metazoa; phylum Chordata; class Aves; order Falconiformes; family Falconidae; genus Falco; species Falco rusticolus. The sequence goes on along the minus strand of NC_051193.1, from coordinate 14,823,719 downwards.
ACTTACTCTCCATCCAAATTTTTTCTGCCCTCTCTTTCCCTATTTGAGATTCCACATACTTTACCTTAAGACAATCCTGCCTAAGAAAGGGTGTTTCACAAATCTACTCCTTACAAGTGCTTAACTGTCAGTGCCAGCCTCCCTACCCCTAAAAATCAGCAACAGGCTCTTTTTTTTCAATTTCAGTGCACAGAGAGACCTCAGGAATTAAAGTGCTGTAAATATCATACAACATTTGGTATTTTATTTAATTAGCATATTTTACATAATAAACATAATAAACATTAGCATATTTTAAAAATCAGTACCAGTTATATTGTCTGTTAGCTATTATTTTTAAAGGAAATAAGAATGTAAAATAACAGCTAGCTTCTGGACATTTGCTTTTGTTCTTCTTTCCTTAAAACCCACACTTTTGCTTTTCTTCTTTTTCCCTTCTCTCCAGCATTTAGAAGACTACAGAAGTCTTCTTAGCAATTTCTATGTTACCCTTAGACATTTTCTCATAACATACCTGAAAGAACCGAAAAATACTGGGATGAAATTGCTGCTGGCCTTGCTGAAAAATGTAATGGATGCCAAAATGTGCCTTTGAATTGATGTCTACAGAAACTCTGATACTAACAAATCAAGGAGCAGTGACCAGAAACATTATGTGACCAGAAACATTACGTGACAGATATTGGGGGGACATGGGCAACATGTGAAATGTTTGGAGAAAGAGCCAGCTGATGAGGGACTGAACACAACGTGTACTTGAAAATCTCTTACGAAGTCTTCCTTAGCAGCCCTATCACCTGACATATTAGGGCAGTTCCCTAGCATGTGAAAATACCTAACTCAGGGGTTTAGCTCTCTCTTCTCTTCCAAAGACATACTGGACAGGTTGTTACCACCTGCTGGATCTTCAGTAATGAGCTGCACTTACTGCTTTCCTCTCAGGAGCAAGGATTACAATTGCTCTTTCAGCCTCTTGGCTGCAAAATGATTAAAGACAAAATGCCCTGATTTTGCTGAATCACAAGACTCTCACTACCTTGCTATAGACAGGATATTGTTATGTGAAGATATTATAGGCAAACAGAAAAAACCCTCTGCCTTTTCAGCTATGGCTGTGCAGAATTAGAAATTAGTTTGAATTATATTAAACTAATATTAAAAATTTATTATAAAGTAATAATAATATATTAAAATAGATTATACTGTAAACAGATTGTGTAGCAATAAAAGCAAAGATATTTTAAAACAAAATGACGGTATTATTGTGTTGTAGAAGCAAGAGAAAAGTTTAACAGATAATACTAATGTGAAAATATTAATTAAATCAGAAAAAGGATACTTAACATCAGTGATTAAAAACAAAATTATCAAATACCACTTGTGAGGAAAGAATTATCTCACAAAAGACTATTCAAGTTGGCTAAATGACAATTTTTTCTATGTAAATTTCCAGCTGAGGTACTGTCCTGTTTTCCAGGTCATAGTCATGGAGTAAGTCCAGACATAAAAGTGTCTACTTGTAAAGTACTGAGCGATCGTCATTCAGACCAGAATGCTAGGAAACTTACCTCTTTTATAATGTAAATTGTCTCCAAAATCTGAAATATATTACATCCACTAGAACTGTTGTGTCAAGTTAAAGGGTTGTTTTGCTTCTTTGTATTTTTTCTACTGGACTTTATATCAACTGTCTGTTATTTGCACCAAGTGGTTAAAAAGACATAGTTGTCATCTTCTAAAGAGAAACTATAGCCCCTCTCAGTTGTCTTTTACGTACACCAGACAGAATTTCAGCTCTGTAGGAAACTTCATTCACTACAGGAATTTTAAGCTACATTTGATACACTGACCATGCAACCATATAAAATTGTTTCGAATTTCATGTTGATTTTATAGAAATTACAGTTGTTTTCAATTTTGTATGCCCATTTTCAGGGTTTTTTTTTTTCTCTTTCTGGCTTTAATCTGATTTTGTTCCCAGTTACTTTGTGGTATATTCAAGTCCCTCTTCTGAAATTTTATGTGGATGCATTAGATAAAGTAACTGAAAAACAGAGTTTACATTTTCATTTTTAAACAAAGGATGTTTAAGACCTCGTTGAAGTTTGGCTGCCTGAACTTCTCATTGGCAGCATCTTATCAGTTTAAGCATGTCTTTAAAGTTATTTTGGTTATTAAAGTATTGAAAGAGTATTTAAATGAAAAAATCTACATATAACAATCTTCTCTATCCCATCCTAGCTGGGTAACTTTTGCCTTTTCATTAATAGAGATTGAAAGGATTAGAACGTTTTACTTCAAAAGGAAGCACATAAGAATGGACCTGCTAATATTACACAAGGACTTTCTGACTGTAGATTTTAGTTCTTTATAATTTCTCTGAAGTATCTGGTGCTACTTAAAGTAACACTTAGAAACTGGCACAGACAAATCTCACACCTGTGCCTGTTCAGCATTTGTCTGTATTTCTGTGTGTGTTTTTTTCTGGAAAGGTATTAGCTTACTACGCCTCTCCTGCCTCACTGAAGGAACTACCTTAGGGATAAAACCTTGGCTTTACTGAGTTAGCTGAAATCTTACTATTCACTTTAATGAGGACAGAATTTTTGCTTTTATGTATAAAATGACCTAAAACCACAATTCAACATAGTAGGTTTACTTCTATTACCATTTTTCTATGGATATAGAGATTTACCTCTTTCCAGTGAACCAGCTAACAAAACTTAGCAGGAACACTGAAACTCAGCCACACTTAGGTTCACAGTAGAGAAGCAATGAAACTAGCACATTTTAATTCAGTTCATGTCTTAAGGGCAGTCAAAAATGGTATACCCGAAAAGACACTCTTCCAGTTTTCATGAGTTTTGCTTAAGTCATCTTATCATCCTTATAAAGCTAATCTTTAGACTACATTACTGTTTTGTTGTTGGTTTTCATATCATCAATTACTCAGACACAAAGCCCTTCCTTCATTTGTAGAAAAATGAGATTATTGGATTACTTTCCAGTACACCAAATGTTGCTCCTGGCTAGTATTATTAAAGACATTGCAATGATGCAGAATTCCAAAATGAAAGAAAAGAGAAAAAAGAAGAGTTGTTTTTTTAAAAAAAACCAACAAACTAAAAAGATCACATTCACAGACTTGGCCGAATGGAACAGTCACAACTGTATACCATACCAGATACACTAAGAGCATAAGGAAAACCGTATCAGCTCAGATCCAAATGTAATTTAGCCCAGCATCCTGTTGGCAAGAATTGCCAGTAGCAGATCGTTACAGAAAGCACAAAAGAAACAGGAAATACCTGCAGTTGGCCAAAATTCTGGTTGAACAGTTTTATTACCTCTTGACACCTACTGATGTATTACGTTCCCAACTGCAACACCACATCCTACTGTCTATTTACCATTATGAAATTGCTTTTACAGAGATCGAGTACCAGGAACACATACAAAATACAGACAGACCAATATGAATAGCATGGCATATAGTGCAATATAGTGTGATATCTTGACTTAATAGAGATACTGAAAGGAAATGAAACGAAGAGGGAAAAATACAACTTACTTTCTGTATTTTATGGATTTATTATTTTATTATTTGGTATATCCTTTTGGAATTTCTTGCTTTTGTGCTATAATTGTGATGCAATATAAAAGTTAATTTTTCTATTTAAATATAAGATATAAAATGATGACTAGAAGAGACAGTGATTTCCATAATCTACATGTGTCTTTAGCCTCAGAGTTTGTGCTGAGTGCTTATATATCAAGTGGAGTATTAAAAACCAGTAAAGTACTTAAAATGTTTTCACAGTGACATTATAAGTGTTAAAGATTCCATTAACTAGTTTGTCCAAGAACTTGTGCTTTGAGAATTATGCAGCACCTAATAGATGTGCAGGAAAAAGCTATTCAACTCAGAAATCTTCTATGTTCAGAAGCACCTTGTAAAACAGATAAAGGACTGAAATCTGTCTGTATTGAGTATTACTCAAAAATCGTTCTTCCTGCTCTGTGAGAGACTTCTGATATTGGATAGTGAATTTAAGCATGTGATACAACTGCAATGCTGACACTGATAAACTAATAAACTTCCAATGTACAACTTCTGAACCTTAACAGTCTCTTTCCATAGTTTCTGTACATAAAGAAAGAAATTTCAAATTCATGTATGTACACGGCATTGTGTAATTAAGAAGTGAGTTGCATACAAAAGACTATATATGGAAAGATCATAAATCAAATTCTCTGCTAAAATCAGCTACCGCGGTTAACTACACAGTGGAGTCTTTTCCCAGTTTGCTAAAATTGTGTTTCCATTTCCTATATAATTTACTTAATTTAAAGAAAAAATTGATGAATTGCAGCAATACTACATTTCTGAAATGAACAGAAGTATTAATGAGGCACAGCCTGCAGAAGAAACAGAAGCTTACAGTATGTTGTCTTCTTAAGAAACTTGTGTCGTACACCTTAAAACAGAGAGAGGAACTCACTGATGAATCACTTGCACACCAAATAAAAAAGTGCATGTGAGATGCCGCCTCAGAGACCTAAATCACATAAATGCTTTGCTGAAAAGGGGAAAATTCATGTTTTGTTTCTGCTTTGGGAATACATTAAGACACATCAGAACAGATGAGGCATGATCTAGAACTGGTAACAGAGAAAAAAGCACATGCAGTTTATGACAGGCCATTTAATTCTGAGATAGACATGTTCTGAGCAAAGAATCAAGAATACACAAGCACTCTTTCCACCAAACTTTCTGTTGGTCTTTTTTCTTTCTCTTTGACACTGCTATTACTACAACATTTTTCATAGCTGTTGGGGAGGGAGTTCATGTGGTTTTCCCTCTAAACTTTAAGGAGAAAGGCACAGACAGAGCATCTTTAGAAAAGTGTTATTCAAAGACCTACAATATTCTTTTAATTTCACATCACCTCGAGTCAGGGTGTCAAATATTATTTATGTGAGAGCTAGCCCTAATTTTGGGAGTACATAACTGCTTAAAATTGTAAAAAGCACATTATAATATACAAACAGAACTGAATATGCATAACAAGTTATTAATCTCAAATTGTCTGTCTTTAATTAAAATGAATTGCTTTTTATACACAATGGCATTTTAACAAAGATGAAAAACCATGTAAAGACCTGAATACAATAAATCTATTACATGTAGTGCCCTTGTAAATTGTAAGTAGAATATAACTTTGATAACATTTAATTTTGTCATTCAGATTTGTTATACAGGAGGCTTATAAAATATATTTGCATCCCCCATTTCTGTCCTATAACAAATTCTATATGGATAGTGAAAAGTTTCCACATAATTAAGTTAGTATGAATGTCACCATCTACCTCAGAAAAAAAACAGGCTAAAAAATAATTCAAAATTTCTAATAGTACTATTGCCTTGGACAAAACCTTTTGGCATTTCCTTTTTAAAAGTAGTAGTATTTCTTACTACTGTAACTTCAGCCAACATCAGCTTACTCAAGGAAATCTTAATTCCTATTGTTTTAAAAAGTAATTTTGAACCTTTCCTTTTTTTAATTCTGTATAAATAGAAAGCTCAAACACAGATTTACAAAAAACCTTCTGCTTAAGTTAATGGCCAGCACAGGCAAAAGAACAAATGGATATAAGCTGTCGCTGAAAAAATGCAGATTGCAAATTATTACAGACTCTCTAGCCATTAAAATAAATCAAACTCTGGAACAGCCTTCGGCGGAAACACTGGGGGCAAAGAAATAACAACTCCAATTTAGTATTGGCAAAGTTTATAAAAAGAGAATTATCTGATGCAATTCCCAGGCTAGCAGAGCACTGGACTTGATGACCCAGAGATCCCTTCCACTGCTATGTTCTTTGTTTGGCTAGATGCAGATGTTCATCTGTTTTTCAGCCTCACTGTGGTTTTTCTAAAGTGAAATTTAAATGAAAGTTAATACAATTTTTCTAAGTTTCGGTTAGAAATTACCCTTTGCAAGAAGAGTTGCTAGGCCTGTAGCAGCATGAAACTTGTCAAAGAATTCTAAAAGCTTTACTTAAAACTGGCTTAGCATTACAGAGAAGTACGAAGTATATGTTCAGAGATTAATGCCCAGCAGGACACACACCATGAGAAGAGGTAACAGATTCACTGGTAAATCTAGCCAGTAACATCAAGGAGGAAAGAAAAACAGAACAGTAGAGAAAGTAAAGGACATCAGGATATGAAAAAAGTATAGGGAAGAAAAAATATCATAGATGTGTAATGCCTTTTTCAAATAAACCTAATTAGTGAAAAAATATTATGATGTGTGGTGGCTGTGAAGAGTCAATACGAACTTGAAAGAGGAAAACAGGAACTGTTTTGTTCATCAAGAGGAAGGTCATCTTCCAGGTGACAATCTAACACAAGCCTCTGTCCCCCACCTTCACTTGTCTCCCCTCTGCCTAGCTATTGACATTTGCCTAGAGTTGGCTGCCTTTGAAAGACCCCGTTTAGGAGAACGAGTCACAATACAGATGCTGCCGTACACAGTTATGTAGGTGACTCAATACGGAAGAAAACAGCTCAAACTCAGAAATATAACTGTAACCTATTGCTTAAAACAACAATACTACTACTTCAGCTTGAAACCAACCTGGTGTTCCTTAATAACTTGCATCATCCTCTTGCCTTTGTTCAGTATGTTGGTTTTTTTAACATAAGAATATTTTTTATGTTGCAGGTAACTTAACTGTATCATAGTGTATTAAAAGCTATTGCAGATACAATTCAGCAAGAAGAAAATAATTTTATAGAAAACAATGCTACAAGTTTTCTGTTTTTGAATAGATAAGTTCTCAGTGCAGCTTTTAATGATTTTCGAGTACACACATCTTTGCAGCTCCGATCAGTCATAAAAGCACACCAGGGTCAAGCAAATACTTTATCTTATTTAAGACACTGTGGTCTGTTTTCTATCACTCACAAGTTCTAAGGTTTACACTCTTTCAAGGAGATGATACTGCTACACAAGTCTTCAAAATAAAGGCTTTACACAAATTCTGTGAATCTTGATGGCTATGTACATAATTCTTCCAAATGAAACCCTGAGCCTGGTAAATTCTAAGATATGCTGATTCTTTGAAATAGAAAAAATACTTATATTAACATCACAGCTTCAGTATATACTTAAAAATTACCACCATACAATTTTTAAGTGGCGGTGTGCAGACATTGATCACATAGAGATGACTGTTGAAGTCTAGCCCTTTCTTCACATGAATACATATTTTTTCTGTTTTCTAAGAACGATTGCTGCAGATTTTCCATAAACTCAGAAGTATTACAGAATATTTATTCAACTAAACCTTTTAAGTTGACTGGAGAAAACCCAACCATTTTACAACCCTTACTCTGTGCCTTTGCAGGTATTTTAGAAATCCGAACAGTGGCAGTTGGAATAGTGGCAATCAAAGGAGTGGAAAGTGAATATTTTCTGGCAATGAACAAGTCAGGAAGGCTCTATGGAAAGGTATGGATGCAAACTTCTCTTGTGTGTATCATGTACAATCTTAAAGATATGTGTTTTTAGATGGAGCATCTGTATAGTTTTTATAAAATAGATTCCTAACAAACTAAAATGTATCCTGTACTTATTCCATACATGCCATACTAGACTTTCGTGTCCATTTAATAAATTCAGTGATTAGAACTTATGTACTTTCTAAAAATGTGGAATACTAAGGGGGAATAGACAAAGCTCAAATATTCAATACTCACATTTCAGAAGTCTGGTTTATTTATTTCAGAGATTAATAATATGGGGGGTTTATAATGCATATTCTTCTCTCATCTTCCCTCATCTAAGTATTTGAAAAAACACTTGTACTTAATTTAGTCTATTTTATTATTTACTCTCAACAGAAAGTATGCAATGAGGACTGCAACTTCATAGAACTGATTGAAGAAAACCATTATAATACATATGCTTCTGCAAAATGGACACACAAAGGAAAGGAGATGTTTGTTACATTAAACCACAAAGGGGTCCCCATGAAAGGTAAAAAAACAAAGAAAGAACATAGAGCATCCCACTTTCTTCCTCTGGCAATATCCTAATCATGAATGATCTATAAAGAACTAGTTCCAGCAGGAAGATTATTTTTAAGACGACTGTTTGACAAGATATCAAGAGAGGCTGGAATACTACTGAGAAACTGAACAAGCTGGACTTGCGCATTTATGTTTATTTTTAAGAGACTACATGAAAAAATTTGAAAATATACACAAAACCAGATTTACTAACTAAAAGTTGTAAAAAATTCTAAAGAGTTGTACAATCATTATCTTAGTCATTGTAACTGGGTAGTTTCTTAAATTAATTTACCCTGAAGAATAAGTCATTACTTGATTATCTGATAATATTTTATTTAAAAAATCCTATCTGCTTCTTAAATATGGCTGCTATAATAATAATAAGCAGATGATAATGTTGTGTAAAATATGTCAGACTTTAAGGCTGCTGGAATGAGTTGTCAGATTATCAAGTCATTAGTAAATGTGGAGGCTGAGCAGTATTTTAAATACTTCCCCCAAGAAACTGATATCCTATACGTAAACTATATGATCAGAAAAAAAGTATAATCTTGTAAATGTTTATTGTTGTATTCAGATAAAAGAGTTAGTTTGGAAAAATTAAGTTTACTCTAACACAAAATGTTCCTATCTATTAATGAAACAAATACCAAATGCTGCTCTAAAAGATGTTTCAAATAGTGTATGTAAAATAAGAATAGGAATAAATAATGTACTTCATCTCACTTTTCACAAATTAACATTTTATATAACGATGAAGCAAAATCCAGACATACTAAGGGTTTTTATGTAACATATCCTATCTTTTGTATAATTCCTGTTAGGGCATACAGCTTTCAATATTGTTTCTCCATCCTTATACATGCTTTTTCTGTTCTTACAGCATTAAACTTTATTTTAAGTTGTATTTGAACTTTATTGTTCTAAGTTATTTAAATGTTATTTATAAAAAAAAATACTTATTAAGCTGCATCTGTTTCATATGCTTTTAATTCTAAAGGAATAACAAAATGGTCTGGCTGAGATGCATGAATTTTTTTCTGTGACCAGACACAAAGACTAGTACACAACCCTTTTGCCAACATACATTGGATGGCAGACAAAAATGACAGCCTGCAGCAAATCCCACAATGGACATCTCAAAAGAAACAATGCAAAAATGTAAAAAATCTTTGCCACATACTCTTGCTAATTACATTACCAGCATGCACAGAGTTACACCAGGTAAAAGAAGGTAACGGTTCTAGCAGGTACTGGAACTAATCCTTAGATGGTAGAACCTATACTCACAGATACAGAAATATGTAAAAGCCTATATGACTAGTTTGAAACTTCAGCTAAAATCAATGTGACCTGATGAAGAAAAGACATATTAATTTTCTATCTATCAAAGTGTTCAACTAAGCCCTGCACGACTAATGCATGATATCATTTCATTCTGTTCAGTTTGCCTACAAGTTTTCTCAGTACTGGGATAATTGTGCTTAAACAAAGAGCCCCCGAGAATTAGCTACCACAGCTGCTAGATGGCTGAGATGGAGATAAGTTAATTACTAATGGTCTTAAATGCTCTACTTTTCATTACAAATGTCTAGAGTCAACCATTTCCTCCTACATGACACCTTCTTTTTAACAGTACTCACAGAAAATGGCCACAAGTCTCTTTAATAAGTATTCCTTTTTTAAAAAAATACGTGTTTAACAAATACAATTTGGAAATCCTTTATTTTGACTTGCTATTATCAAACATCAAAGTGTAGATATAAATGGGTCTATGCAGAAAAAATTGTAAATACAGGTATACCAGTAACCCTTCACTGAGCTTTTGCTACCTTATCTATTACTCCTTCACTGAACACAATAGACTGTACTATCAAAGAAACGTTTTTGCTGATAACTGTCTGCATGACTTTCTGTGAATATACAGACACTGAAACAAAGTTCACACTCATGATCAACATTAACATACTCGCAAAGGTTTCTAGGTCTAAACTAGGTTAGTCGAAGATTTGAAATAAAAATTAAAAGAACAAAATCCCATTAAGACTGTTTGGGCTTAAAACCTTTACTGAAGTTTGAATTAAATTGTGAATATGCACATTAATATATGAATATATATGCAAAAAAAGCTTAAAATTAAATCCAGATACAGACAACCTCTTCTAAAGATCTTTTGATTATGTAATTTAAGAATATAGGAATACAATCAAACAATTCCTGAACCCAAATGGCAATTAGCCCTTACTGCTATGTGCTTTTATCTAACTGATCACTATATTACCACCATTATCAGGTAAGCCACAGCTACTTTATGTTTTACAGCTGTCATATCTGAAATGCATCCTGTGATGAGTGAATGGTTCACAAAAAGACACCTGAGTGCAAATGATAGAATCCTTCAGTGGCACAGCCACATGTTGCAATACCTTCCTTATGTTGACTTAGTGGAGGAGCTGTATTTGAGATAAATCAGTATTTTGCCTTTCTTTTATGCTTTCTCTGTCATTTCTTCTGGAATTTTAATAGTCAGACTTAAAGGTCTATTCCAGTACATAATGGGAAAGGTGAACAGAAAAGCAAGATCAGATCAACCCAGCTGAGCAATTTTCAACTTAGAAAATCTCTTCTGAAATAAAATGTATTTCTTTTCAGGTGTCTCTAAAAAAATCAGTTTAGTGCTAAAATGGAGAATAATAATAAAAAAATTTACAGTGATGAACTACAGTAGCAAACTATTAACCGATAAGGATATAAAAAAAGAATCTATTAGATTTCAACAGGTATTACTCAAATAGATGTCAGAAATCCTCACAAAAGCCTTTGACATCAATTACACCACAATCTGATCTTAATAACAATCATGCAATATATCATGTGGGAGGAAAATATGTTCATATGAAAAGAAAGAGATATACCTCTCTGGATATGGCTCATTACTAACCTTTATAATGCTGAAGGCTGAAGAAAACCCAAAGTGGGCTATAAAAGCCACTCTCAATTGTAATTTCTTTGGTTTTCCTTCAGATGCATTGGCTTCCATCTAGCTTTTTTCTTTGTTTACCACAGATACTACAAAGTGTAAATAGACTGTGGTTTAGAACTGAAATATAAGTTCCTGGGTTTAAATAGCCATTCTGTTTAGCCACCTTCAATAACCATGCACATTTCCCAGAAACTGCTCCATTACGCAGGCTCTTTAAATTTAATTAACAAGGTTCTACTTACTTACTTACTTTTCCTTTGTATTAGTGCTGATAAATACTCTGTGACACAGAAATGAGTTATCTCATCTGGGGAATCTTATAAAAGACTGCAGAATCTCCGTTCTCAGCCGTTTTCAAGACCTGACTGGACAAAGCCCTATGCAAATTAGTCTAAAATCTGTGTAGGCCCTACTTTGAGCAGAGGATTGGACAAGAGACCTGCAGCACTCTTCCAACCCAAATGAGTCTACAATTCCATACAAAAGTTATTTTTCTCCAAACAGCCATTTAGAGTGCAGTTCAACCTCTTGAAACAATTACACAAAACACATTCTCCAGGTTAGGGGGATAATTACACATTTGCCTCACAGTTTATCTATAACTTGTATGTCACTAAAGGTATGCAAAATGGTGTAAATACATGCCATAACACAATAAAAACTGACAACTGGACAATTTCCATGACCTTTAAAAGACATTATATGGTACAGTATGGTCTCACTTTTAGTTCTGTTTCAAGTACTTTGAAACACTACTGTGTATAGCATCTGTAATAATCAGATTACTAAATGATTAATCAAGTAATTATTAAAATACACTTGTCTGTGTTTTAAATTACTTTTTGAGGAAAAGATGTAAATTCTTTTTGAATGAGCTGAAGCAAAATGTAAGTTAATGTTAAATCAATAAAGTAATAAGAGAACAACAGTATTTCACTGTACTCAACGATCAGTATCCGAGTAGTCTAAATATTTCATAAGCCTGTGCAATCTAACTCAATACTAACTTTTAAAAAACCATAATAATTTCATCATATTTAACCCATATATAAAATGCAAGTGACAGGTTAGATGATTTTCCCCACATTAGGGAACCAGCTGTCATCAGTGTTGAGATCCATACATAGAACTAATACACTTTTTTTAGACTAACATTTAATAACAACAAAAAGTAACTTCAACTGTTTACATCACTGGATGATTTTTAAAGGTAACAGTTACTTAAATCACATGTTTGCTTAAAATGGGAGAAGTTAAATTTATTGGCAGGAAAAAAAGCTAACTACTCTGTGCTGTTAGTAGAATAATTTTGAAGACTAGGACTGTCCTTAAAGCAGAAACTGATGGGAACATATTCAAGGTTTTCAACGTGACATTTATATTAACTTTAATGATATTAATACAGCAAAATTTCTAAAAAAGTTTTCTAACACCATACATTTAAAGTCAGTCTTACACAAATACAATTGCAAAATTTTATAAAAATTTGCAAAAAAAAATTCATATACTATTAAAATTACCAAGTGCTAAAACTTGAGCTCTGCAGATACTGTCACAATACCTGGCTGAGGAAAGCTAGCTTGTAAATCTTGAGCATTCCAGACACTGTAATTCCATAACTGCTTGCATTCCAGACGTAAAAAAAAATTTTCTTCAATTCTGTTTGGAAAGCTGGTCCTAGCTTACTAGGATTGGTTGTTTCATTAAGAAAGCTCTTTTATTTAGAGGCCTGACACTTGAAAAGGTTGACTCTTAACACAGAGGGGGAAAAAAAGAACTCAAATCAGAGGAAATTACTTCCTCATGAGAATAAATTCTATTTCTTCAGTGCTAACCAGAAGGGCAGAGGAATTAGAATGAAGATGGATAAACTTGCCACACAAATGTTACAGTGTTTTCAGACTGAAGTCCAATACCAAACAGGAAACCTTACTTTTAAGATCATACATAAAATAGTGTTTTAGCAAAGACAGTTGATGACCTGAACACTGACAATTCTTCAATGAAGTACAGATCTTAAAGGATACCAGGTACCTAAAAGGTGGATATTGGTACCTAGTGAGAACTTGAAGGTGTCAGGTTAAGTAGGCTGCCAAAGTTCAAGAGATTTTAATAGGAAGCAGATGTCTAGTGTGCTTCCTACATGAGGAAAGTAGGTATCTGCCTTACTTAGTACCCAGACGGCTTTGAGAAACTCATTAACAAGTTCACTTTACATATATCAACAGCTTCCCCATGTTTGAGGAGTTACGCTGGTCAGTTTTAAGCTCAGTCCTCTGCAGACTAAGCTCTTTCTGGAGCTAATACAGTCTGTGAAATTAGGAAACATTTGTGTCATCTGGATGTTCAGAATTTATTAAGACTAAAATACAAACCAGTCTTTTTCTAGCTTTGCAAGGCAGACACTGAAAACGGCTCATTCTACAGACCAGTCTTCATTGGTTTGCACCTGTTTTCTGACCATGTGCCAACAACAGATTGACATACCTATGGTGTGACGTTAACTGAACAACTCATGCAAATCCTTATGTAATGTCTTATTTATATATTTCTGGGTTTATACAGCAGCAAAGGCACTACTTCTAGCCTATATCCCCCTCCCTGAAGGGAAGAACCCCAGCCAAAGATGTTACATTGTCCCACCTTAATTTAAAAGAAACTGTATCTCACTTTATTCACAGCATCACAGAACGGTTGAGGTTGGAAGGGATCTATGGAGGTCATCTGGTCCAAGCCTCCCGCTCAAGCAGGGCTGTCTGGAGCCAGTTGCCCAAGACCATGTCCAAACTTAATATCTCTGAGGAGAGAGACTCCACAACCTCTCTGCACAACCTGTGCCAGTGCTCAGTAACCCTCACAGTAAAAAAGTGTTTCCTGATGTTCAGATGGAACCTGTCTTTCAGCTGGTGCCCATTGCCTCTTGTCCAGTCACTGGGCACCACTGGAAAGAGCCTGGCTCAGTCTTCTTTGCACCCTCCCTTCAGGTATTTATATACATCAGTCAATTCCTCTCTGACTCTTCTCTTCTCCTGGCTAAACAGCCCCAGCTCCCTCAGGCTTTCCTCATGGGAAAGATGGACCAATCCCTTAATTATCATCGTGGCCCTTCAATATACTGTCTCCGGTATGTCCATATCTCTCTTGAACTATGGAGCCCAGAACTGAACCCAGTACTCCAGCTGTGGCATCACCAGTGCTGAGTAGAGGGGAAGAATCACCCCCCTATTCTTCCAACTACTTTAGCAATATCTTTATTACCACTATAGATGTTCTTATAATAATGATGTTAGGTAGTATAATTTTAATCAGAATTCAGGACTGATCCCCTTTACAATTACAACTGGCTGTCTAAGCATAAACACAATTTACTGTTACCTTGGACAGCACCAGTTTTGATGGACAAGAATCAAGACATCAGCTACTGCCAGTTGAGTTTTTATGGCTCACCTACTGGCCTTTGAAACCTGGTTCTGCTACAGATTTCTTACATAACTTCAAGCAAGCCACTTTCAATGTCCTATTCGATAAGTAAGAGAAAGAAGTTTGAGTCTGATACATGCTGTAAAATATTAAACATATACTCACACTAGCTCTAAATTACCAGACTAATCACAACAGGGCACAGGTCAGCAGAGGAGACATAGCATTTCTACCCACACTCATGGTGACTTCCATTGCTACCCAGGACACCACATTGTCCTAGTTAGATTGTTATCTCTGTTCAAGCTACCTAACAAGTTTAGTCTGTTTATGTCTATATGAGTTACTATGATACTATTGCACAATACAGGAGCACTGGAAGAGATGTTTAGAGGAAAGAGAACATTTGGAAACCATGTACACTCAATTCTTGTGTAAGACAGGACATGTCAATATGACAGCTAACTTGCCTATACATCCTATTCCTATTGATTTCACTGAAAACTACGCACCAAGGTATATCTGGACAAACAACTAACTTCTCAGTGGTCATGAAAGAGAACAAGTGATTACTGAACAGAAGTGTGAGCATCCTGCAAGCCTAAAGCAATGAGGTAGATCATAGAATAAGGTACTAACAGGAAGAACTAAAATAGCAAGGCTTCTCCTTTTTATTCTATTGTCATAGGAAAAAACAATTCATTATCTCTTGGAAAGAAACATCAAGATAACAATAGCTTCAGTGACTGCAGAAACCACTCATTAAAACAGACTCCCTTAGGTCAGAAGTGTTGTTATAATCAACAGCTGACATGATTTACTGAACCTGCTTCACAAATAATCACTTTCTACTCGGTTTCATGCTCTTGTTTTCATATACTAGTAATGTACTACAATGACCAAGATCCAAAAGGAAATATGATTATACCAGAACAAAACCATTGGAATTTATAAAAATTATGCAAAGTTTCCACTGGTTTTAGGTTTTGTAAAAGCATATTATTTTTTAAACCCAAATGTTCCTCCGTTCAAAAACATACATTTCCGTTTCTAAAAACTGTACTGCAAACTGAGCAACACGCAAAAAATGGACTCTGTAAACAAGAATTTCCTTTCAAGACTGTAACTTGATGAGAGTAACACTGACTTTCAACTTTAAAGAAACCACATTTCATTTTTGTAATTCTACTTGAAATACTGAAGTAAGACAGGATAATTATTCAGGAAAGCTAACAGGCAATACCTAAGGACAGTAAGACAGTTCACTTTATATAAGCCACAGATGTGCATAGCCAACCCATACAAATATTATGCAAAGCTGTATTCATTTGCAGAGACCAAATCTTTCAGCTAGGCCTCAACAGCAACTCGCCTCTTTGCTTAGATAGCCTGTTCCACTGGGAAAAACCCACGCAGTTCTCTCACATCTACATTACAAGAGAAAGCTTTGTGGGAATCATGGCACATGCCAGAACACTTCCCTTCCTCTGACATGTCTGCAATACTTCACTAATTCAGGATTTCCTGAGTACAGCATGTTCCAAACCTTCCTCCTTAACGTTAACAGATACAAGGGACAACCTTTTCCTAAGCATTTAACGTAACTGTAGAGAAAACATGTCAGTGATATCACTGAAAATAGTAGGGGCTGGGGAGCGTGAAGACTGTTATTAACAGAGAGGGGTGAGCACCCTTGAAAATTTGCAGAGATATCTTTTCCCATTCAGGTAGATTCCATTACTAACAAACTTCTAAAATCATTCTTCAGCCTACTTTAAGACTGGCAACAAATATCCCTATTTTACATACACTAGAAAATGGAAAATCAAAGAATCACAGACTTCACTGCCTTATATGCCACCCATGATGCACATTTCTGAGTTTTCTCCCAGATATCTTCCTCTCAATTATTTTGCAACAAAAATAAGGTTTTCCTACCTTGGTGACTGGGGAATGATCTCAATTCAGAAAAAGCATATGAGCCCATGGTAAAAAGGATGGGGGAAAAAAGGCAAACATGGGAAAAGTTGTTGGTTATGGCTGGGGCAGAAGGAAGATAAAAAGCAGTAAGAGAAGATTGGTACCTACAGCTGTAGTTAGAATGAGAAGAATTGACAAATCAATCCCACCAGATTCTACTAGATGGAGTATCAGCAGCCTCTTTAAATACCTTGTAATATGATTTAATCAAATGGAAGTATCAGTATATTGAGAGGATATACATTTAGCATTGATAAAAATCCACAATTCATTTTGAATGGCTATAACATTTTGACTTTTTGATTTTGTGCAAAACAAACGGAAAATATTAATAATAATTTATTGACAATTAGATTTTGCAATGTACTATAAGTTTCATTCCAAAATGCATAAAGTAATGTGCATTATGTGTTTAAAAATATTTACAAGACTTACTTGCTGCTGTAGAACTGGCAGATGCACTAGTTTGTTTGTCAGCAGTAGCATCTTTACTATACTGCGACAGCCTTAAAATTTTCAAAAGTCCATTCCTTCCATGCACTTTTCCTTGAGTTTAGACCTGAAAATAATAATAAAAAAAATTTACAAAAATGTTTATGTTAATTTTGAAGATCATCCTATGAATATTCTCAGATAAGATTAAAATTAGTTTATTTCCGGTCTCCAATGTGCAAATTTTTATGCCTTGGTCAACTTTAGGCTTGGGATCCAGGCCTGCTAGCTGAAATAATTACATTCATATACTTAAAGACAACCAAGACAGTTTTTGCTATCTCCCTTCTGCTTCTGCTTGGTTTTGCACATGGGTGAATATCCTTACTTTGTGGTTGTTCCAATTCTGGTAATTTAATACATTTGCATATGTTTTGTTGAGGTTGTGAATTATTCTGGCAGCAATACATAATTTACTTTATTCAGTGGTTTTCAATATTCATTCCAGTAGAATTTTGCACAGCTCCCACACCGTAAGTTTCATGCCGATACAGAATTTATGCCGTAGCAGTGGTCTCCTAGTTTCCTGGGATTTTTTTTTTCTGGTTTGACTAAATTTCAGTTAATTCTATCCATGATCTATTTATAGTGGTTACACAGTACAGAGTATACTGTGGGTTTACTGAGCTTTTCCAAGTTAAAGGCCCGTTTGGAGTTTGGTGCATATGTAACTTTGAAATATGTAAACCTTCTCTAAATTAAATTTTTCAGAGTGATCTTTTTCTACGTACAATTTTCTCTGTCTGTAACTAGAAAGAAAATGCTGCCTAACAGTGACCAACATAGAGAAAGGTTTTGAGAAAATATTTCCGTATTTTACATCTCCTTCAAAAAAATATTTCTATTGCATTTGTCAATTGGCTTCAACATACAAGATAATGAAATCCACATTGTCATGAAATCTTAAATGAGCACTGAGGATAGAAATCCACTCTAAATCTAAGTATTGGAATGGATATTAAATGACATATACAATCTAAAAATCATAAACTTTTACTGTTAAAACATGCAGATATTTAATGGTAATATAATAGTTCTTCCAGTAGAAAATTCTAGGACAGGTAGTCTGAATCCTGTAAGAATATTTGTACAAAATGACCATTTTTTATAGAGAGATACCTTCAAGGCCACCTACAAATAGGTACTGGGGAACACCTCCTAGTCTGTTTTAAACAAAAAAAAGTCCTCACTATGTTCAGCAGCTTTTCCAGGAATTAGTAGTTTTGCCTAGGGCTTGAATTTTAAGGCTTCCTTCCTGATTGCATTTCTGTGCTTACCATAGATTCTTCCAGAATACTTCTCCTCCACAGTAGCACAAAGAAAGTGAAATGAAATCTGCATTCATTAGTTCAATTATAAGTTATGTCTCTGGGTATGACTATATCCTTTCTGGCTAATTCTGCAACAGTTAAGTACTTTTACAGCTAAAAAAGCTACTATAGAACAGCGTCACTGCAATAAGGCAATGACTGGACTGGATTAGAACCTATACAGAACTTTAAAAATACAATACTTTCTTTTCAGCATCATCCTGATACCAGCTTTAAAGACATTACCAGTTCCCATCCACTCAAACTCTGAGGTCTATAAGCTTTTAAACACCAAGTGACATTAGAACTCTAATTTAATGGGGAAAAATATTTTTAAAAATTCAACTGAAAAATGTCAATCTAGCTTCATCCTCAGTCATCTTGCACAGGAAGAGTTCCAAACCTGGACCTAGCATGTATCATGACAGAAAGATAGAAACACAAGCAGGTTGTCAGAAATGTCTCATATTTGCAGTAAGACTTTATCATTATTGAATATTGGGAGGTCCAGTCCAGCTAATCTTGCTACACATATAAATAATTAGAAAGCAGTATGCTTCCACTGTATCAGCTATGGGATACAAAACAGGTTTGTCAGGACAGATTTATAATGCATAGTTTAACAATTAAAGCAGGTTACATACTTCAGCTTTTGCCAAAACCACTCTGAGATGTCTGATTCAGTTTTATTTTTCCTTAAAGAGATACAATTCCATGGACAGTCAGCTCAGATTCTTTGTCTCCTTTCCAGGCTAGTGTTTTAAACAATTTATCCATATTTATATGCCAACAATCAGAATTAAGGTATCATTATTATTATTACTGAGCAGAGAAAGCCAGCTTTGACAATAGTATTCCTATTTTCTATGTATGTATATAATTCCTAGGATAAAAAGCAATGGATTCTCACTGAAATGCAGACCTGGTAGTCTGGACAAAATATGCCTCAGGAAGAAGGAAAAAAACTACCAGTACCTGATAACCACTGAAAAATTCCACTACCAATCCATTCTTAAAATCATCATCATCACAACGTTTAATACATTCAGAAAATGCTTCATAGAAAGCAACATAAATTACTTGTGACAAACAATCAGGATCTAAGTGCCAAAATAAGAATAACACTGTATCTAAAAAGGCTACAAAGAGAGATTTCATATTACAATTTTTTTAGTTAATGTAAAAATATTCAAGTTAACTGTAGCAATTACAAAGCCATTCTGCTAAAAAAAAATAATATAGTACAACCTTTTATTATTTGTGTGAAACTCCGGCAACTGTATCAACAATAGGGAATTCACTTCTAAAAATTTGCTTGATCAATGTTTAAGTCAAAGTTCCCAGATAAGCCTGAACTGAAGGATACTGATTTCAACAAATTACATACTTTGAACAAGTCACTTAGCATTAGAATTAGGATGCAGAACAGTGTTATTGGTTAATAATCATTGTATTTAATGAAAACCAAGACATTAATAAACCTCACATCTGTTAATATTATCATTAAATTTCAATACTCACACATTATATGACCCAAGAAAATTGACTTCTGACCGCCCATGACAATTTCTAGCTTTTCCTCACCATTTCTGATTGTTCTGTCTGTGGCACTTAGATGCATGTACTTCCAGCTCTCTTTTGGAGCCAAATGCTGCCAATCTGGATACGTGTAAATTGGTTTCTATGACATGTTAGTACTTTTATGAGCTGAAATACAGTATCTACCCATATATCACTGAAAATACTAATTGTACTGTTACCTGGAAAAGAAGCATTTGTAGCATCCCTGGAAACAAGAAGAAAAAGTCCCACGAAATCTGCAATTCTGTCAAACAAGCGGTCTTGACCTTCTTGGTTAGGATTCAAAGGGGAAAAAAAGTCAGGAAAAAGTTATCAGCATAAATTCAGATATAGTTGTGTGCTAATATGCTGATGCATGACATCACTAATGCTCATGTTTATCTGTCCTATGATGTGAGGCATTGACAAGACAAAGGAATACCACTGAAACACGTATTCTTAAATTAGTTCCAACTCTTACTCCAATATGTTGTTCTTCTAAATGTATTAACAGATTATTTTTTTTAGTATATTGCAGTAGTTCCTGATTCAGAAGAGCACTTAAGAACACACATTATTTAAAGCATATGTTAAGTCTATCAGCCAACAATTAAGATGAAATCTAAGTGCTGTACTGAATCAAAGCCAGTGTACATAATCAGTCTCCTGCCACATGAATATTTTCCTTCTCTTCTTAATAAAGAACATAGTGATCACCTGCGGTAACAAAATCCATACACTTTTGATTTATGTTCTTAACCTAAATATTCCAGAGTCATACCTTTTATAAATCCTAGCACCATTACACAAAGTAAGCAAAGTAAAATAAACAGTCAACTTAATCCAAAGGTATAAACCTGCTAACTAAATTAGTTCTTCATATGTTCAACTACTGCTCTTTAAGTTACGTGAAAAGTTAGTCTTGGGCCCACACTTGAAGAATTTGAGCTTAATCAGTAAAACACTTGCATTTTTGTACTTGCAGAATGTGCAGCTTATTTGTTTAAAATTATACATTAGATGTTGGGAGAAACCACCATAAAAAAGAATCCTGAAACACTGCAATAGATGATTTAGAGAGAAACAAACTTCTCCAAACTTTGAGAACGTTTTTCTGTCAAAACAACAATAAAATATTAATTAGACTGAATGCAGGGATTTAAAACTAGACAACGGCAAATAGGACAAGGATTTTAATTTGGAACACAATCCACAGGCAAATAGGAAATCCCTTCAGTTTGTGGAAATACTGAAGGGAAAAAAACTTGCAGGGGAAATGCTTAGTTTTACTGAGAAAAAAGCAGCTTCTTTGGGTACATAAATATTATGTTGTCAAAATACAGGGCCTGATCTGTATTAGCTGGATACTTGCAACTCTCATCTTTTTACTGTTTTTCTAAATTTTCAGTAAACCTAAGGCAAAACGTCTAAATATCTAAAGTTTAAAACACAAAAATTAAGGTATACAAAATCAGTAAGACAGCAAGTCACTTGTTGCATTAAATTTATTACATAACTAAAAATATGTACGAGCAGAAATACTGTAACCACTACAACAAAGCAGATGAAGACTCTGGGTTAACTTATTTCCTTTTAAATTAGGAGGCAAGCATGGATTCTGAACTGTGCCAGAACTGCCTGCAGAAGTACCAATAGGATTTCCATATTCCTTGCGTCTTGCTTATCTGGGTACAGTTGCACATATTTAAGCACAAATAAACAAAATCTTAAAAGCAGTCCTCCAAGCCTGTTTGTTTTAAACAGAGACGTGGCATTTCAGAAAGCTACATCAGGTTCTGGCGACGTATTACAAACACCTCTAATGGGAATAGCTGTACATTGTAAGATCACCTAAGACTTTTAATCTAGTGCAAGCAGTAAGGTCTACAGGCAGTCTTTGAGTGCCAAGCCATTAGGTTTTATGCAGAAAAAGTTGTGACATTTTATGTTTTGTAGGAATAGTGATTACTTCTGTATAACAATGTTTCACTGTCAACTTCAACAAGCATGCTTCTGTTGCTATTTAAACACTTTTTCTCAAAAATGTTGCATTTGTGCACAGGTGTGTTTTGCAGCAAGTACTATCAACAGGTCACTGTTTAGACACAGAGTTTATCAAGGCTGCTCAACAATCTGAATTTTAAATCTATCCTTCACTACACACAACTTGTTTTTATCAGCTTGACAGTATTTGGACTTGGACAAATGACAGGATTTGAATGAAATGAAAGGAAAAGGTTTCCTTCATTTATAAATCTGAAGCAGTCAAAATTTATTATGTCACATACTGCATGTTTCAGAACATTTACAAACATTCTTCAGTCTTATCAGTTAGTAAATATTTTAACATAGACTGTGAAATTCTGTCTGCATAATACTATTTAATATGTTAATTTGAAAAAGGCATAATTTTTTAATTTTTTTAATTTTTATTTTATTAATAACAACAACTTAATATGCAAAATGGATCAAAAGTCAGGATTTCAGAGTGTCTGACACCAACAACAAATTAATTATTGTTTTATGTTGGTGATAACTATGATCACATGACTATTAGGAATTTGTTCCCCTGGTTTGTATATATTTCTGTACCAATGCAATCCTACTGATCCTACAGCATAAAGGAAGTAATTTTGGATAGTTACTTACCAACTTTTTAAAACTTTTCTATAGTGAGAATTCAAATTTGTTTGTAAAATAAACTACTTTTTTCATTATGGTCTAATTTATACTCTAATTATGTATACTTATATAATCTGTATCTGACTACATTAAGCATTTAGATTTTAAAGATAAATATTGATGAAAGCTTACACATACACTTCAAGTGGAAGTTATAAAAAAAAATCAAATGTACTGTATCTTGGCCCTTCACAGTGCCATGAATTCTGACTCTGCCCCAAATGGACTTTCCCAAGGAGAAAGCTACCCTGACCTACCAGTCAACTAACTGGCCACCAGACAGGGATCACCACCTGCAGCAAATCACAAACACAGGAGAGACATAGCTCTAAATCAGCCCTGGTTTTTTCACCTGTTTAAAATACTGAATTCACAAATGTCTGCTAGTGAAGTAATGAAAGTATTTCAAACCATCTAATTAAAAAAGCTATTTAAAGCCATAGCTAACTTCCACTGAAGTGAATAAGAAATCAAACCAGAAATGTTAGTGTTGAAAATTTTCACTTACAACTTTTGTGACTAATTCAGTCGAGGGGCAGGTGCAAAAGCTTTATCTTTGCTTATAATTATTACCCCACATCACTCACGTAGAAGATGGGGGCATGCACACTGTGGGAATTAGCATATCATCAAATAAATCTTGCCTTGGCTGACAAAAAAAAGCTGTTAACAAGCATTAATTAATGGTGCACACAGAAGCAGCTGGACACTGTAAGGGCTCCATTTCCCTGCTTTTACTCAAATGAAAGAAATAAAGAATGTTTTCAATTTTTATGCCCTCAAGTGAGAGGCATGAGTATGTACTTGTGCATGTACATACTGCTGCTGACACTGCTGCTACAAGATCAGTTTCACAACCTTGAGGTTCATGCTTACCAGCTGTGGGGAAAAATGAATGATCACCCCCAGAAGAAATTAATTTGAAATTCATTTCCATAATAGCATTCAAGTGTATTACATACTTGCTGCAACCTCCTACTTTATCAAGCCCACAATTCCTGCAGCAAATCTGATGTAGGTGTTACAGACAATCATCTCACTGCATAATCTTAAATCACTCCCTCAGCACTGTCAGATCCGTATACTCAATGATCCATTTAAAAAAAAGTACCATGTAATTGAAGATGATGTGTAACATACATGCCAAAGGGGACTGCAATAAAATTGCATATTCTACATTCTAATTCTGGGTTTACCTTACTTTTGAAATTTTTTTCATGCTTAATATTAGTTTAAGATTATTGATTTCAGAACTTTAATTAGTGATCAACACTGGGACATAAGGGCAGGGCAGCAAGAAGAGTCCTTCAACAATAATGGCTCTTAATAATAAATGACTACTGCATTTCTCAATTTTGTACCTTCAATAAATGCTAATGGTGATACTAAAAGGAGTATGAAAATGGAAAGCAAAGACAAATGAGTCTAAATATTTTCAATAGTCTTTATCAGCAGGTTCTGTTTAGGATACTGGAAGAAAAAATAAGTACTTGGAAATGCTGTACTCTTGTAAGTCTCAAAGTTGTGGAGCTTCCAAATGTCTTCATAATTCTGAAAGCTGTTTACCTTGAATGAGGGTAGTTACAGACCTAAAAAGAAAAGAAAAACATTTAGCAACTAAAGTTAATTATTATGTTCCCCTTGTGTTAAACAGCTGCTCCAACAAGAAAATACTAATCTAATCACACAACCAATTTTTTTTTAAAGTAAAATTTAAAAAATATTCTACAATAGAGTTGTTCACTTGCTGGTACCCCCATTTTATAAAAATACTTCCTTAGCAGTTGCTTTCTTTTATTGCCCTTAAGAGTCTGTCAAAGTACATTACATGACTTCAATAATAAAGTTTATTATTTTATATATAAAAATATAAGGTTTGTTTCTTGTGAGTTTCTTCTTTTTCAAAAATTTATTTTCTATCAGAAGATGACTAAACCCATGCCAAATTTCCAAGATGTCTCAGAAAAATCTAACAAAGGATTTGTTATTTTTACATATCTCAGTATTTCCTTCAATAGAAACTTTAATTGACCTTTAATAAGCTAAATTACAAATACAACATGACCTTATTTAAAAATTTTGAATCACTTCACATATTAACTCAATGGGTTGTTAATAATTTAGGGTCCAGTTTTGTCAGTATTCACATTAATATTTCAATTACAGAACCTGCTCATCCCTGCTTATGTCTGAAGTCTAACCAACATCCAAGAAATACCAGGACTGAGACATTCCAAACTACCAGAGGCACATTTGTTCTCCTTCAAGTCTTTCATCTAGCACATTGGAAAGTCCCAGACACTAAGCTTCAAGGATTTGATCATAATATGCAAGATTAATAAAACCAATCATATTTACACTGTATTTGGAATTTTTCATTACCCAATATATATAAATTTGTGTAGTCTTAGAAAAACTGACTGACTCCTGAATGAGTGATTCTCAAAACTTTTCTTTCTCTTGGTTTGGTATCAGGGGCATTTCTTTGGCTTCCAATTCAAAGTATATTCATAAGACAGAATGCTGTGTACTTTTTTACATGTAGCATAAACTACTTCATCTCTACATTTCTACCCTTTGACTCCTCAGTAAAGTATTTGGCAATCTGAAAAATGTTTAAATACTTAATTCATAATCAATGCTTTTTCATACAATGATATAAACAATGCTTTCAGCTAAGACAATTCATACTATGAACTGTGAATATAATTCAGATAAGGAGCAACGGTCTAAAATTCAGACTTTAGGTGACTACAAAATATCTTTGGAGATATAAAGGAAAAAAAGGACTTTTTCAAGTTTGGGGTGTCATTCCACCCCCCACCCCCAATAAACATACAGAGGTAGGTGCAATCCAATAGGTATAATTCTGGCTCCAAGGAAATAACTTGAAAATTTGGTCTTTGTTGCCTAATCCATAAAAAGAATTAAAAGTATGTAATATACCTTTGCTTTCCCCATCTTACTTGCCAGAGTCAGAACTTCCTTTGCACCTGTTTGCTCAGAAGCAATGTCTTAAAAAGGAACAGCAAGGTTTAGCTAGAAATAGAGGCCATATTGATGATTTTATTGATTAAAAAACTTTTCATATATCTAGTTCTACATCTAAATGTGTATGTGCACAAGCCTTAAGACACTATCTAGTCCTACTGCATTGCTGGAATAATCAGAAGACTTAAAAATCACCATTTTGGTCTTTCTATGTCTCATCGTTCCTTCATAACATCAAGATCTCTGGAGAACAACATGTTTTCATAGACTTTTGCCTTCACTTTGTTTGGGCCTGAAACAAGATATTCCTAAAGCCCAGGCAGAACCCCTGGGATTTGAGCCTATTAGAATTTTTTTAATTATAAACGTGACACTTCACACTTGCAAACTGAGGAAAAGCTGTAAATACTTATCTGGGACAATGTGGGTTACTCTGTTGGAGGGCAGTAAGATGTTCCTCTAGATATGCTGGTCCACGTTGTAATGAAAATACTTTTTCAGCATGTTTCCCTAGTTCAGTGATACATGTGTTTCTTCTCTTCTCCAAATCAGAGAGTGGACTGATGTTCAATGGAACATGTTCACACAGATATCTACATAAAGCACTGAAGGAATAATCTTTTTGCAACTTAACCACCAAAGAATAAGGCTCATTGAGAGAGATACAACTTGACCATTCCTTCTGTAATCACTACACAGTAAAAATAGTTATTTCTGAAAATTATATAAATGCAAAGATTAAATTAGCTAATCTGTGAACTTCATTTGTAATTGTAATACCAGTATAAACGCATTTTACATATACCTTCTAAGAATCTAATTTTGGCAACACTGCTAACATAGACTGTGATTTCCTCCTCTCCCATCCATGCACTGCATTCAGAGATGATTACATCATCTGAAAAAGTCAGAAAAACAGAAATAGTCCAGGGAGGCCCATCGTAGCGTACACAGAGTAATTAAAAAGACTATAACTTTTTAGTTAGAGAAGGAGATAGCTCCAGAAAAAAAGGGTTATTATGCTTCTAAAGAGACAAATAAAATCATGTGCAATTTAAGTTCTTGGAAAGGACAGTAACGCCTTCCATCTGTTGAGAACAGCCTTGGAAGCACAGGAAGAAATTCTGTTCCTTGCTCTAGCAAAGAATTTAAACTAGACGCTTAATTATTTAAGCAAATTGTTGAAACCAACAGTAGTCATTTGAAGTTAATCATCAAATTGGTTACTTTCCTGAAATAACTTAGTAAGTGTTAATACAGAGTAATCAGTGGTTTCAAATGCTCTAGTACAGCTGAAAAACCATGGCATGTTCTATCTCAATAGCAGGGCAGAAAGACAAATTATTTCTTTAAAAAAAAAAAAATTAAATACAAATGATTAATACACATATGTTCATTTCAAGGTAAAAATGGAAAATGTGAGTAAAACCAGTTAGAAAATTAAAATATATTAATATTTTATTTTGACATTATCCCAAATTAAAATGTTTCCTTTTCTTATGTCAGATTGCTTCTCTTACAAATATACGTTTTATTTTATAATTAAATGGGCTGCCCATCAAAACACTTTTAAACACTTTTTGTTTCTTTGTTCCTGTGAGAGAAAAAGTTCTGGTTCAAAGCAAAAGAGCAATTTTTCTCATAGCTCTGTATTTAAAAGGTTTAAGTGAATCAATACTTGCAAATAACATAGGCAGCTCAAAAGGAATGCTCTGTTTCCTCCAGAAAGAATGTAATCTTCACGAATCACTGGTGACCACATTATATTAAATTCTTTAACAAAATACAAAGGCATATTCAAAGATTTTCCTAGCAGTCTTATCAGTACAAGAAAAAAAGGAAGCTCATTAAAAAGCAAAACTAGCTATTCCCCTTTTTGTATTCATCAGAACTTTTTGCCTCAGGATTCAAGACTTTGTTATATTAGATATGCTGTGGACTGATCAAATATTTTTAACAACTCTTGGTTCAGTGTCATCACTCGAGCATGCTTCCAACAATAGAAAATTGCCGCACAGCAGACAAAAATTTTCCTCCATGGTTTAGCTTTAAGAAAAAAGGAAGTTAACAACTGAGAGGCTGCTCTGTTAAAGGTTTGCCATTTCTACAAACCTCTTAGTTTCCAGTGCCTGAGGGTCTTGGAAATACAATCTATGCTCAAACTCAATTCTCAATATTTACATTCACATGGCTTTGCTCAGGACCTGACTCTTGCATGTTCACTTCACCATACACATGGGTAGTTAAAATAATAAGCAGTTAGACTCACCAAATCTTGAGACCGTAAGAATTCTTCCGAGGTAGAAGGAGGCTTTTGCATTTTCTGATGACATACAGTAAGAATTGTTCTCACCAGAAGGCCTTAAAAACCCCCAAGATAACATATATTAGCAAATATTTGAAGTTTAGATAACTAAAACTGACAAAGTTATCACTACAGCACTTATAGAGCATGTTCATTGTAATTTCTTCCAATAAACAGAACATTACACATTCTTAGATGTCAAGAAACACACTAAAAATGTGTGAGATGCAAGGACATTTAAACATAAAGGCAGAACTTCCATTTTCTTCTCAGTACCTCCATATAAAATATTTATACTATTTATGTACTCCTAAGATACATACTGAAGAAAAAGTGGCTGTCTGGTCACCTGGCAAATTTGTTCTTTTCTTACATATTCAGTTTTTGTTTAGAAGCTGGAAGAAATGTGAGGGTTGCGGATTAGCAAAAGTTCTATTGAAATCAATCAACCAGTATCTTCTGAGTTCCATATAATAGTATAATTAAAACCTCAAAATTTACACTGTTACATCTGAGCAGAAACCAAGTGAGAGAAATACCGTTTGAAAACAACATCTTTTTAGTAAATTGTGAAATTAAGAACCCCAAATAAAAATTATACAGCAACCATTCCTAAAAATCACTAATAACACATCTTTTGTGCAAATAACTGTATAGAACAAAAGTATACAAAGGAGTAATTCAGATTTCAGAGTGTGCTTTTAAATAATGAGCAGGCTCCGTTTGCTCCCAAACAAGTTCTGGATAAAGCACCCAGAGAAATCATTCAAACAAAGTAAGAGATGGTACACTTAGTAAAGCCTACTATAATTAAGTTTGGCAAGAAAGAACTTTTGAAACTATTATGAAGGTGGTTGTGTCCAATAAGCATTTTGTTATTTTGACATAATTAGCTACTGCAGATCAAGACGTACTGTCACAGAGTAAGGAGGCAAAAAAATATGGATGGTGAAATGGAGCTATTTTTTCCTACTACTGCAATGTATTACATACACTGCTAGCATGAAAAATGGATCAAGTCAAAACAAAACAAAATAACAGCAGAACGCTGGTAGAACTCCTCTGCCACTGAATGTAATACCACTGAAGTTAGTGATGGTTTTGGGGTGTAACTGAGATCAAAGTTTGGCATAAGATCTGCCTACAGTGTCAACTTTTCCCCCTAAGGCTATTACAACTAATATACCACAGACTTTATTTCGCTGAGTTGAGAGAAATATTCTCTATACCAAAATTACTGTTTTAGTTTAGTCACTTCAAACTAAAAATGCAGTTAGTGAACACTGAATATTGGGTAAATGCTACCGTAGGGCACCATCCTCAACCAGGCCAAGGAATTCCACAGAAAAGATCCCATGTCCTATTTCGAGAGAGATGCAAAAACAAGAAAGGAATACAGCAACACTTCTTCCAGACCTTGGTGTCAACTGTAAATATGCAAATATGCTACTAGGTGAGGAAAAAAATAATACAGGTAATAAAAATCTAAGTGATATAGCTTGCCTGGAGCTAACAAGGGAGTGAAACAAAGCCTTCAGCCTTCTACCAGAGTGGTTTCCAGGTGCTTCCACCAAGAAGACAGACCCTGCAGAGCAGTACCACCGCCCATGGTGGAAAGGCGTCAAGGAGAGTAAAGTGCGGGGCGTGTTTCACACGGGCTGGGAAAACCTGGGGCCGGGGCAGAAACCTGCTGGAAAGGGTATGGGGTTTCTGCTCAGGCTTATGCGACACAAAACATGGAAAAGCTGGTTTGGGGTGGGAGGTCCTCAGATAAACACCAAATCCAACGGCAGAGACAAACCCTCAGGAACCACCCTGCCTCCAGCTGCTCCGAGCCCTCGAGCCCTCGTCCTCTGGCAAAGTGGGGGCCACTGTGCCGGCCAAGGGCCCTCAGGCCGCACTGTCAGTGTCCATCAGTCAGTCGGTGTCAGTCAGTCAGTCGGTATCAGTGAGTCAGTCAGTGTCGGTCAGTCAGTCAGTCAGTTGGTATCAGTGAGTCAGTCAGGGTCAGTCAGTCAGTGAGTGTCGGTCAGTCAGTCGGTGTCAGTCAGTCGGTGTCAAGTCAGTCAGTTGGGGTCAGTCAGTGGGTCAGTCGGTGTCAGTCAGTCGGTGTCAGTCGGTGTCAGCCAGTCAGTGTCAGTCGGTGTCAGTCAGTCAGTCAGTCGGTGTTAAGAGTCAGTCAGTCAGTGTCAGTCTGTCAGTATCAGTCAGTCAGTCAGTGTTGGTCAGTCGGTGTCAGTCAGTGTCAGTCAGTCGGTGTCAGTTGGTGTCAGTCAGTCAGTCGAGGTCAGAGTCAGTCAGTCAATGTCAGTCGGTCAGTCAGTCAGAGTCAGTCAGTCAGTTGGTGTCAGTCAATGTCAGTCGGTGTCAGTCAGTCGGTGTCAGTCCCTCTGTCAGTCACCCGCGCGGGGCTGCAGGCAGCAACCGCCACCCGCCCGCCCGGCCGGCCGCCCGCGCGCGCCGCCCCTCAGGGCCGCCCGGAGCGCTCCCGCCGCAGGGCACCGTGCCGCGCGCGCTCTTCCGGCCCCCGCCTTCCCGCGCCGGCCGAGCCCGACACTTTCGTTCCGGGGCCTGTGGGGGCCGCAGAAGAGGCGGGCGGCCCTGTTCGGCGAGTGGCGGCCCGCCGAGGGGCTGGAGCCGAGGGAGCGGGTGAGGAACGGCGCGGTGCGGAGCTGCCCGCCCGCCGCCAGGGCACGGAGGCCGCAGCGTTTGGGGGAGGGAGCGGCGGGGGCCGCGCGCGGCCGGCAGCCCCCGGCCCGTGGGGTGCTGGCGGGGGCGGCGGGGCCTGGGGGCGGTGCGACAGCTCTCCCCGTGGCGGGTGGGCCCCGGCCGCCGGCAGGGCCGCCCGCGGGAGGGGGCCGCGCTCCGCCCTCGGAGGCCTCGGTGTCCTGCGGTGATAGGGGCCGGGGCCGGTCACGCCTCGGCAGCTCCCGCGGAGCATCCCAGGCGCAAAGGCCTGTGCCCCGGCAGCTCCCCGCACCCTGCCGGGCCGCGCTCGCCGTGCGGGGCGGCCGCTGCGCCCCGGGGCCGGTACCCCGCAGGCCGAGGCCGCGCCGCCTGGGTGACAGGCTGCCTGGCGGGCCGGGGGGCAGGGTGGGCGCACGGCAGCGCCGGGGGTGAGCGTGCCTTGGGCACCGCACGAACCGTGCACAAACCCCCAGTCCTGAGAGAGGCGGAGGCTGTCCTGGAACCGCAGCCGGAGCGTAGGGGCAGCCTCCGGCAGCAGCGGTTATCAGGGTCGTGTGGATGGAGTTGTTACAGTCTCAAAATCGTATGACTGAATCAAGATTCAGCTCTTACAAGTTGTGTAAACTATTGCTGTCTTTCTAAAAAATCATACGGTACGTATAGTGCTGTAACTTGGCAAACGGCAATTATTTTGAGACCACAAAGGTTTTCCTGTGCCCTTAGAGCAGCGTGTCTCTTGGCAGTGTCAATAATGAACGTGCTTGGGGGTGTCACAGCTGAACCCCGCAGTGCCGTAAGGCATCACACTGAAAAGAACCAGTTTGCAGGCTGGGAATGCATGTCAAATTACAGGGCCTCTCGCCCTCTTCGCTTCATGAGGAAACTTGATAATGGTATGGGTTAGTCTGTATATTTGCTTCATGGCTGAGATATTTAAAAGCCAATTGCACTATGAAATTTGTATGCATATTAGATTTTGTGTTCATTTGAATGGACATCCCTGACCTTTCAAAAGTTGGAGCTTGTTGGCGGGGGAGGGTATCACAGCATGCATGAGTATTTAATTTTACCAGAAAATAACAACTCGTTTTTCTGGGATTAATTTTAAATTTTTGTTGGAAAGTTAGCCAAGTGTTTTGTTTTCGTTATTTTTCAATTAAATTACACTTGGCTTTATTTAAACACTTAATTTTGGATCACATCTCAGGAATTCTTGTTTGTTTGTTTTTGTTAAGCATGACTGTTTTGTTACATCATTTCACAAGTGTGATCCCTGACATGAAAAGTAAACCTAAATTAGCTGAAATTAAATACTGAGAACTACTTTTTTAGTTTTAAGTCATGCAGCACAGAGTGCAAAGGGCAGTTTATAACTACTGCAGGCTCCTGGCTGTGGGCTCCTTTGAAGACTAGAGAGGACCCCGAGTGATCTAGTCTGAAGGGTTTCACTAAAACTGTGACTATGAATCTCTGCACACAGCAATATTAATTCTGTCTGGATCGGGTGTGGGCGTACAGTCAGTTTTTTGATACATTACTCAGACTACACAGTGAAAATTTTATGCTAGAGGGTGAGACATCTGTCCTGAAGAAAGCCTGAAAAAAATCCATCAATGTTACTGAATAAATACAAACTTGCAGAATGAGTCCAGGCTGGGTCAGCACTTGCTCTCTGGTATATGGAACACCAATGCTGTGCTTTAGCTCTTGAGACTTAATTTTTCAGCCTCAGGCCTTGCTCCGGAAGATTCTTCTGTTTCACAAAGTTCTGTCAACAGAGGTTGCATTCAGGTAGGCTGGTTTGCCCCCACACAAATACATTTCAGGATAGAGATCTAAATTTGTACAATTAACTTTTCTCTTACTGATTTCTGTCCTGTAGACATTTAATTCATTGTCAATGGTCATTCAAAAGACTAATGGGACTGCTCATCCAGGTAAACAGTGTCTACCAGTGTTTTCACAATCTTTTAGACACTGATCCTACCAATAAATACAATTCTGCATGAGTTAAGTGAGTGGGATAACTTAGTAAAATGATGAATAGCTATATATGTGCATTAAGGATACAGATCTCCATTCTTTCTAGCCATTTATCTCATGCTCTCCTGAAATCCTTTTGGAGTTCTTGGTGCAATAACAACTGAATCAGATGATTTTATTATTCTTTCTCTTATAGGAATTGCCTTCCTTGATGAGTATTTTTTGCTAAACAGGATCATACAGAATCGTTTCCAGTGAATTAATTCATAGTATATTGGATTTTTTATTTAACAGTTACAACATATTGTCTGTTTCAGCTAACCATGTCTTTAAATTCATCTGCGCTTTTAAATGAAGAAAACTGTCAGGGACAAAGAAGAAATACTGAATGTTTGGAAAGTCTAGAACTGCAGACTCCATCATCGCTTCAAGATAACCCACTTCAACAATTACAGTTAGCATCGCAAGAAGTACTGGAAAAGGCAAAAAAGAGTGGGAGATCAAAATGCCCCCGATGCAGCAGTTCAAGGATGTTTTATTGTTACACATGCTTTGTTCCTGTTGAAACTGTCCCTACCAAAGAAATTCCAACTGTGAAGGTTAATATTTCTTATAGATTTTTAAATAATATTCTTGTACCTTTTAGTTTCTGGAGACAGATAGTCTGTCTGTGACCATTTCTTTTCTTATTCATTCTTTATGGGTGCTTATCTTTAACGCAGGTATAAGTGTGAATAAACTACACTTAAATAAAATTATTGTTCTTATTTGAGGGATTACATTTACAAACATTGACAGTGTTCCAGTCCTCCCATAAACATTTATGTATCTACCAGATGAGAACATAAGCTGAAGTCAGCCAGCTTGTCGTGCACTTAGTTCTTAAATGTTTCTTTACAGAAAAAAAGGTGTTACCTTTATTCTTCAGTTTCTAAGAACTCTGGCCAGAACAGAGTATATTGCAAACAAAAAATATGATTTTCCCATAACCAAGAGTGATTTTTACATAAAACGTGAGCTAAAAGACATTCCTAAATGTCATGCTTGTATAATTCAGATGAGCACCCTCAAAATACAAATACGAAAAAGTATAATGCCTTTCAGCTAAAATACTTGGAGAAACCATCAAAGAGGACTGATACATTTTGCAAAATCACCTACCTGAGAACTAAGATGCATTTGGAGACACTCTGTAGTTTGAAAGCATCGTGAAAATACTCTAGAAGTACTTTGGAAATTAGACCTAGGAGATTTAGGTGTATTTTCATTGAAATGGCCATTTTTGCAATAAGGTGAACATAAGTATTCATATTTAGGACCATTATATTGCTTAAATTAATATCACATCTTATTTACCTTATTGATGCTATTTCTAGAGGTTTTACCACGCTGCTGCTGCAGCATTCCAAATTGCATTCATTGCATACTTGGGTATTTACATGAACTGAGAGAATGTAACAGGTGCTTCTTGTCACTTGTCTCTAGTTTAGTTCTAAACCTATTAAAATAAAAACATTTTTAAAAATTGTCAAATATCTCTTAATTACATGGTATAGGGATTCCTCCCAGATTTTGCGTAAATTTTTGTACCTGGAAATAAGATTATAAGTATTGCTTATTTCTTTTTTTTTCTTTCTGTCTTACTGTAGTTACCTTTGAAGATTGACATTATTAAACACCCAAATGAAACAGATGGCAAAAGCACTGCTGTGCATGCTAAGCTTCTGGCACCTGATGATGTTACAATTTATAAATACCCTTGCATTCCAGAATATGAAGAAAAAAGACATGAAGTAAGAAATTCTGTATAGCTAGATGGGCTGTGTGCTGGGGAGATGGGGAGATGCAGATGTATCTTCTGCACTTCCTCCTGCAGTCATAACGAACTCTGCTGGGAGGAAGCAGGAGGGAAGCGCTGTTCTATTAATCCACTTTACTCCATCTTGCACTCGCATAAAGCTTGGGCCTACAAATACACACACAGTGGTTCTGGACTGTCCTCCAGAGCTTAGAAAAACTGTAGCACTATCTAACCACATGAATTTCCTATGTTCACCCCCTTAGAGAATGGATAATTTGATTTATTGTGTACTATAAGAAATATTTTACCAAAATACATGATACAGCAAGTTAAACAGCAGTTAGGTGTTGTGCTCCTCATAGTCAGTAGCTGCAGTATTTAAAATTCCTTAACATTTTTAACATTCGCTATTATAGAGGAAACCTACTAAAATGGAGCTATTGTCTGTCAATAGCTAGTCAGCACACAGCCTGAAAAAACTGAGCTCTAAACATTTAAATGGTGTGATTAATCTGAAATCTAATATTTACACATTTGATGTAATAGTTAACACTTGGATCACATGAAGTAGAGGGTAATACAAATATGTCATAGAGACGTTATTCAGGGAATGAGCCATGAAGGAAAGCATAGGTGGCAAAGAGGCAGGAAGCTGAAAAAAAGCAGAAAGAGCCGCAGGGAAGGTGGGCAAAAGCAAGAAGAGGTCGCAGTGACTTTGTATGGTCCAGGCTTTCCGAGTCACAGATTGGGAATGCTGCACTAAGCTACTGAAAAAATTCTGAGTAGGGCCATCACTGGTCTTTTTCACGTAAGATATTTGTGAGACATGTAATAGATGCAGAAGAGATTATTTATTCTGATACAATATTTGTGAATGAAATTAGAAACTATTCTTTATGGCCTTCCTGTCCCACATACTGCAATGACAAGTGAAATTTGAACTTTCTCAGGCACTGACGCTGTTGTCTTGACTGAAAAAACTTCTTCACAGAAGCATTAGAGTTGGTAGTAGAGGCATGGAGGCAACATTTAATTAATAAGATCTCTAATAAGTATCTTCATTCGTTATTTTAAGAGATACTTTTTCATCTTGTCCTGACTTAAATGTTTATGGGTGGGGATAGAAAATACCTTTAATGAAGAGATTCCTGGTGTTTTATTAGACTTTGTTTACACTCACAGTTCTTTCTTTTCTTCATTTAGATAGCACTTATATTTCCTGGCCCCAATTCAGTTTCAGTGAAAGACATTGCTTTCCATCTCCAAAAGTACACTAAGAAAGGTGTTTGTGATAATGACGATGACTGTTCCAGAGAGCCATTTCTTAAACAAGCAAAAATAGAACCTACAGAAGAAAAAAATCTAAATGAATGCATTTCAAGCAACAAGACTGAAGGCACTAAACTGAAGAAAATAATATTTATTGACAGTACCTGGAATCAAACTAATAAAATAATAACTGACGAACGACTTCAAGGTAAAAAGAAAAAAGTTGATGTTATTGCTACAGGAATTATTAGGGGAAATATATATGTTTTTATAACAGACCTGAGCATAATATATGTTTATTCTTAACCCTATATCTGAGAATAAATGAAAGATTCAACAGTAGCATTGTCAGCTACTTCAGTGCTGTAGAAAACTTGAACCAAAGACTCCATTACTTTTCATGTCATATAATTTGTTCTTCAATATAATAAGAATACTTAATAATATTCTAAATTAATACTAAAGAAAGCATTTACATTTATTTCTCCCACTTGTTTTTTGGAAAAAATTTCCTCAGTCTCACAGAATGGAAGCTGTCATGTGAAGACAATGGAAGGGTAGTTTGAATGACCTCGGAGAGAAGCCAGAAAGATTTCCTTTGCAGTTTTTCAGGAGACCCAGGGGAGCATTTTTGTACACGCTGGTGGTAGACAGGCCACTAGAAGGTGAATGAGGGATCTAGCAGATAACAGCACAAGTATGTCATGGCTTGGTTTCTTTTTCCAGTAAAGCTCTTTTTTTTTCACGGTCATTTTGATGACCTACTTTCCAGAGAAAGGGGATTGTGTGCTTCCCTTCTACACCCTCCCACCTCTGAAAGCAAAACCTTGTAATTCTGCAAAGGTTTGTTGTCTTAGGTTCGTTATAAGAAGTTTACATTTAAGTATTCTAAATAAACCCACGAAAGATAAAACAATTTAGCAATCGCATTCCATTTGTTTTGAGATAAATAAGAGTTTGAAAATACTTTCCTTAGTGAAAAAGGTGCACTTAGCTGGGGGGCAGGCTATCAGATTTATACATTATATATATAACTACTACTGACTGCTTTGCACTGGACCCTACAAGGAATTTCACAGACTTCTTACAGGCAAGATAAATGTTGCCCTGCTGTCTAGTCAGTTTATTAAAGAATCCCATATGTTCGTATAATACATTGGCTAATTAAAATCCCATTGCTAAGTATTTAGATTAACACAAAACATACTCTATCAAATAAATTAAAGTATTACTGTAAAGATTATAGTAATAGCACATTGCAAGTTAACTCTAAAGTATTTGGAACTTATTTTAAAAGGATGAATTTCAGGAACGTAACAGGCAGCCACAGGAACTGAAGATTTCCGTGGAAGCTTATGCAGTACATCAGTCAAAAATTCATGATTGGTGTTACTTCGGAGCTCTTAAAGAATGGTTTCCAGTTACCCCATGT
Source organism: Falco rusticolus (assembly GCF_015220075.1). Lineage (NCBI taxonomy): Eukaryota > Metazoa > Chordata > Aves > Falconiformes > Falconidae > Falco > Falco rusticolus. The sequence goes on along the minus strand of NC_051193.1, from coordinate 14,786,743 downwards.
GAATGCTGGTCTGGTGGACTCTTCCCTCCTTTCCAGAAGTTCGGCTCTGTTCCAGCTGAGTATTCTGAGTATTCCAGTCCTCCGTCTTCCTTGAGCACCTTTCAGGATTGCTGTAAGGTGTGACTAGCGTCACACAAGTCAGCCTCTCTTACCCACACCCAGGGGAGAATTTTACCCTTCATGCAGCAGGAATAAACGTGCACAACCTGTGCATGCATTGCTTTCCTTAGAGCCTGTCATAAAAGATGAAAGTTGCATTAATAGTCCTTTTACAGATTGCAGTTTTGACTTCCCAAATGAATGGGACAGACTTCCCTTAGGCATAAACTGATGAAATTTTTATGTTGTACACACATGAGAAGTAGAGAACTATTGTCATTTTTTCAGTTCAACTGCAAATGAAGTCATCATCCAACAAACTATTGCTCATATATTAAAGTTCAAAACTGAGTGTTCATAATTCCAAATAAACAGTAACTGCCATACTCAGAAAGATTTAAGTTACAATAAATAGTGGATGGAAACGTTAACGAAGCCAAGAAAATGTAAAGAAAAGTGTTGTATTTTATAAGCCTGCATTTGTATCAAGTAAATCTAGCTAATTGTTCTACAAGAGAAAGTGAATGTGTACATCAATCTTAAAAAAAAAAAAAAAAGCCTGGCAAACTTGGACAAAAAGTACTTCTATATCTTGGAAAAGTGGTGTAATACATCTTCAGAAAGCAAAACTAAATCAGTTGTATTAAAAGACAGGAAATACTTGAAAGTTGGTAATGTTAAGGATTAATTACTTCATTAAAAGTCATCACTAGATCAGAAGGGAAACAGTTGCATCTAATGTTAATGATTACTCTGTCATATGAGTGATGAAGCTTATTGGCAACATCAACATGGTTGCTAAAGAAACATTGCTTTGGTATTTTTTGCTGTTTGATCCACTATCCGCTTTGTATTAGCCAATGTCTTATTTTATTAGCTTATACATTCTCTCCTACAAGGCTGAATCATACATCTGCCTTAGTTGGATTTTTTTGTGTTGCTTTTGGTTTTTTAAAGTTTCTCTGCTTACTTTCATTTCTGCAAGAATTTCCCACAAGAAAATGGTAGCCTTTGCCTATGCTCAGCTAGGATATTTGAGAGCAGTAAGTTGACATTCTCTGAGGCAAATTCCCCCCATCCTCATTTTTCTGACAAATCTCTTGTCATCCTCTCATATTTTCATCATCATGTCTCAAAATCACACTCGAGGGTGTGATGCAAAGGCCATAGCAGAGGTAAGATGAATCCAAAGTAAATGCCTTCTTCCTCAGCCTAAATCCTTAAGTTACTTATAAACCTTGAGAATCTAAAAGATTAGGAAAGGAGCAGAATTCCTGCCCGAAATAGAATTTTCAAGCTGCTGCCTCTTTAGGAAATTAACATTATAATTGAAATAACAATAGGCACTTTAGTAAGAGCTTAGACTCTTACTAGCTACCATAAGTGCAAACCATAATTACTCATTGCTTAAAATTTTCCGCACTAGTATTTCTTGAAGTAGTGGATCTTCCAGTTCACTATACAAACTGTAGGGATGAAGAGGTGGTAGAAAGCTCAGAGTAAATGACAGGCATCTGCATGTGTGTAAACTTTACCACTTACATACATCATGTTGGTAAAAACTTCGAACCTCTCTTAGATGTAAGATCAGTGACCAGCTATGATTAATATAGGATCCTACAGGCCTGAGCATTCGATTGTTATAGCGGAGGGAGCACAGAGACTGCTGTGATAATAGGATGTAGCATATCAGGAAAAAATGGAGGCTTAAGGAAGGGTGGGAGAACTCTCTGAAAGGTGGTGTCTGCTCTAAGACACATATACGGGAGAATAACTTCTGTAAGGGAAACTTGGTTACATTACCTAAGGAGATGTAAAGATAGCTGTATTTCCCTTTCACTTGATTTCAGATTCACAGAAACATTTATTTCTAGTGAGCTTAAAGTATGTGGATGCTTTTTAGCCACAAACATGTTGATTTCCTTGGTATTGTAAGCTTTCATATGAACAATCAGTACTTGTAGTAAAACATTGCCTTTGGCTGTATAGATACAGATACAGTACAGGTGACAGAAACATGCTCAGTAAACTGTAACCCTTAACAGCCTCTAATTTTTTTATTTAAAAAAACCCTCCTAAAATTCTATGTTTGAAATTAACTGATCCAGCATTTGAGGTAAGCTCAGTAGTATCAGGGGTCTTGCCTTCACTGAACTTTTGTTTGTATTCAAACCACAAATAGGTGGGAGTTTACATTGGAGGAATCATCCCCTAAATTTAGTTCACTGCTGTTAAGGTGGAAGCATCACTGAATTTAATGAAAGTTTTCACTTTGGTTAGGGCTGAAAATTCAAGAGTTGAAACATCTTGAGGGAAAAATCATAATGCAGTTTCCTATTACTATTTTGAATGTACGTGTATATGATTAACAGAGGTAATAATTAGACTACGTTATTTGAATTTTTGGTTCTGAAATACCAACAACATTTGAACTCAGTGATGGAATCATTCAGGTTTTTTAAAAAACGCATTAAGAGATTTCTTTTACTATGCAAGGTATCATGCATTACTAACTGCAAAACAAATCTTGCAATTACACTAGAAAGAATTAAACATACTTTCAACGTAAGAAGTATAGAATCACAACTGCTAGGCTATAGGCCAGTTTGCACTCCTGAATTTGGACCTTACTGAAACGTCTTTGTTAATAACTTCCAAGCAACTCTTAAACCATGTTGTTATTTATACTATTACTTGTACTAAACCATCCCATGACACACAATATTCAATTTTAACATTTAGAAAAGGTAATTTTACAACCTGATCCTGGTATTATTGACAGGTGTGTACGCATTTCTTTATAATCCAGCTGTCCACCCTGTTTACGAACTGATTACACATTAAGGTGGTTTTAATTTTGAATAGTTTGTGCATCTTAAGGAACATAAAAATGTTCCTTAACAAGATATGTGTTTAAAATTCATCTGAATGATAAAAGTAACAGACTACAGTAGATAAAAGATTTTCATGTGCCATACAGATACCAAATGTATTTCTTTCATCTCAAGTGGGAATGCTTTTCGTTTCTAATAAAATTAATGACCAGATTCTGTCATAGTTACTCCTGAGTAATCCCAGTGAGATTTCAGTTACCCAACAAGCATAAATGAAAAGTGTCTGGCTCTTAGCAAATACTCCTCAGTTCAGCAAAACTAACAGCGTGAGGGATTCTGTGTTACACTTGAAAGGTATTGGGTCTGCCATGCTTTTTCACTCTTCCCATCTGAAGAGACCCTGCAGTTTACTGAGGGCTGTGAGGCTGTAGGAATGAAAGGATAAACTGTAAATTTTAATTGCAGACATGAGGATTGTAACCTAGAACTTACAGCACAACTTTCAAAGTGGTCCACAAAGGAGGATAAAGTCATTGCCTCCATTTTATGGATGAAAATTGGAGGGACAGGAAGAGAAATTACTTGCATGCAGGCATCTAGCAGGCTAGCAGCACAGTCGGAAAACATAACTAAAGACTTGTTTGGCATCCCATCCACCAATCCGCATTGTATAATCTGTGTCATCTTTTTTTCTTGACAGGGTTGCTACAAATCGAGTTGAAGACAAGGAAAACTTGCTTTTGGCGTCATCAGAAGGGAAAGCCAGATACATACCTTTCCACGATAGAAGCAATTTATTATTTCCTTGTGGACTATCATCAGGAGATTTTGAAAGAGAACTACAAAGGACAATATGATAATCTGCTTTTTTTCTTTTCATTTATGTACACATTGATTAAAAATGCCAAGTGTTGTGCAGGAAAAGAGTAAGATGTCTGTCTATAGGTAGGTAACACTAGATTTAATTTTGTTTCTTTTTTAATGATAAACTGCACAAACGTAACCTTTTATCTAACTGAAATCTGGAAATAGATTGTACTCTTAATAATAGCTACAGTGTTTGTCCAAAAGTAAGCTGTAGACCTTATGTCCTGCACATGTGAGGTTGCAGAACTACTGATGAGCAGGCTAATTAGAATTACTTATTTGAAAACAATTACTCTCTGCTAAATCTTGCTGTGTTTGAACCTACAGACCTGATAGGCTCACCACAGCGAGAATACTGCCATAGGTGAGGACAGGAGGACTTAGCCCCTCTTACCATAAGGAGTGATCACTCTAACTGTAGAAAGAAATTGTGATGCTAGCTTTTTAGTACTATTATTGCTTTGTTTCAGGTGTTTTCTTTGTGTTTTACCCAGTAATACTGATTTCACTTTCATGACATCAAAAGCTTATGGAAATTATTGGGATGGTATTTAATTTAGAGGGGTGAAGGGCAATACAAATGCAAATACAAATTGGATGCGGCCAATACAAAATGAAAGACCACATTAATTGAATAGAATACGAGTTACGTGCTTTCAAGATTAATTCTGGAAAATTGTCCTAGTAATAGAAAAGAGCAGTCTCTAAACATCATTATAGAGTGCATGATTTCCACAGTACTGCTCACATACTGTTATATTAAGATTATGTACAATTTCTTGGATAATTTTAGACTTCTTCAAACAAATGAATTTAATTAAGTGTTTATTATTCTGTAATATCATTATTCTTCTGGGGAACACTAACTTAGTAAGTGTCACTATGGCATATCACAGACAGTAAAATTTTGTAGATGCCACATACTTGTATTCTAAGAAGCAGAAAAGGCTCATGACACTGCAGCAGTTGTCTGACAATGTAGATCTTTTTACAGGACCTTAGCAAAGTAATTTGCAGAGACAAGAAGTAGGGAAGATGGCAGTTCCAACCACACATTTCTGGTAAGACTTCCTTAAATTAGGCAGATTATGAGTCTGCTGTGTTTTTTCTTTTGCAGTAATAGTGCAAATTTGAACAGCATAAATAAGACTTTGTCTATGCTGATGAAATTTTTGTTGGTATGTGTAGCACATGTGAATGTAATTAGACAAGTATGACTTTGCCAAGCTATACCAGTACAGCTAATGCTGGCAGAGGCAGTAGACCTAAGCTATATCTTTACAAGTAGAGTTATACAAATATATTTTTATCATACTAGGATGTTCTGCCAGAAAAATCCATGTTGGTAAAGAATATAGTCTTAAGGTAGAAAAAAATGTTTCATTAGAGGTGTGATCTAAGTTGGATAAATATTTCTGAATATTCTCAGAGGTGCGTTACTTAAGAAAAAAATTAATCTTGTCAGTGGCAGATTGAAAAATTACCATAGATAAATTTTTAAACAAAAATGACGAAGTTTTTGTTGTAATTTTCCTCAGAAAATCTGCCAAAGTTGTCCCCTGTAGCATACTCTCCAGGAGGGCATTCTCATACCCTGGTGAACGTAGGAACAGTGCCTTGAAAATTACTTCAAGAAAATCTTTTAATGCTTACAGAGCAATCAAGGCAGATGCAAACAACTGATTTGTACTGCTTTTTAATGCTTCAAGATACTGAAACCAAAGTTAACATTGCTTAAAACAAAAGGCACAAATACACTGTCTGCAAGTCATACTTACCTTCAGATTTGTATGCTTATCTGCACAAGTGAATGCATATAAAAACGTATTTCAGTGGACAACCAAAACACATCTCCTCTATTTGCAAAATGAAATGCTAGAATGCTAGTTAAGTTACATGAGTGCACATGCAGTGTGTGAACTGTAAAAGCAACCACAAGAAACAGGCTGGAAGTCAGAATGAGAAAGGTAATTTTTAAATGTACGTACACATCGAGTTCATGTGCCAGGCAATGAGAAAAATCAGCAGTCATGTCTCAGTGCTATCGAAACAACATATTCTTATTCATTCATGAGAGATTATTTTGGCTTTTTACAGTGATTAATGCTATTTCCTTTGGTATGATTTTGATACTCTTTTGACATTTCCATCTGTTCTTGTATTTCTTAAACAAAGACTGTTGTAATGCTTTTTAAAAATCACACAAGTATAATAGCTTGAGAAGGAAACTTTCACCCACTTTAAACAAACAAAAATAAAATGAACCCACTGACCTAATGTTTTACAAGAACCAGAGAGAAAAATGGGGCGGGGGGGGAGGGGGAGTTACTTCCAAGACACATTTCCCTGAAAACATGTTTTTTTTATTTAAGAAGCAGAGGTCAGATAAAAGTTTATATAAGCTGTTCTTTGTTACTTTTGGAAAACAGTTTCATAAGGTTCAAAATGGTTTCCAAATTTAAGTTTTCTGTACCTCACTTTATTTGAACAATGGGAATTAAGAACCTATTCCAAAAGTAAATTAATTTTAATTCTCAGGTGAAATCAATGTACAGAAAAGATTTTAAGTCTGGAACACTGTGTCCAGAAATTGGGTTCAGATTCTTTTTCTTCCAGTGCAACTTCAGTGTAATGCAAGAGTCATTCTTACACCAGCTGACAGAGGCATATCTAATATCTGTAATTAATTATGGTCTGTTGATATTCCTGTGATAACCTTTTATAGGGCAGGAAGGAGGTTATTGTCACTTCTGCTGCAAATCTGCTCTGTCTGAGCAGCAGATGTAGTTCCCCCTTCTCCCCCATCTCCTGCTCTCCCCTCAAAAAATACTTAAATCCTCTGTTAAATTTCTGTGTCGGTATAAGAAGCTAAACCAAGCCATCCACCTCACACTGAAAATGTCTCAATACCACTGATCTATTTGTTTCCAGCTTTGAGACTGAAGAATAGTTTTGTTCCACCAAATGAAAGCAATCAAGTGTTTAATCCTTTCAAGTGCAATTAGAAGCACTGACCTCCTTGTTCTTTAAAATGAGGGTCAGGGGGAGGTAAAGGCCAGTTCTGAGCCTTTTCTTTCATATCAGAATACCCCTTCGCTAACTATCTCTTCTGTTTCCAAAAACATCAGACAGCAAGGGAAAAAACAGGCTTCTACCTCCATTAGCAGTTAACTTAAACAGCCATAAGTTAAAGGGGGAGGAAAAGGAAGAGCATCTCTATCTATCTCCTTTCACAACAGAAGACATCTGGCCTCCTGTGGGGAGGCCCCAGATAACAAAGAACCTGTCATTGCAAACCTCCGAGATGCGTTCAGAGAGCCGTTTTACCTGCAGTCTGGCTCATTCATTTCCTGCCACTGAAGCCATCTGCTTTTGCTTATTGTGGGTATTTTTGTTCTTTGTTTGGCCAGGAGCATGAAGTGGCTTCACTTCAGCATGCCTGTATGCTTGGTCAGAGGGAGGATTTAATCCTTTTCTCAAGATGAATAAGAGAGGGAGCTGCAAAAAACAATTCCTTTCCTGGAAGGTAGCACAAATGTCATCCAAGCCTAGGTTGAATGAAGGGTCATGTCAGTGCATGGGGTAAAGAAACGCTGAGATTGAAAATAGATGGCAACTTGGAATCTACAGCAGAACCTTCCAAAGCATTTGTAATCTCACCTGATTTAAATCCTTTGCTACTGCTTCTTGCAATTTTTTTTCAGTTTGAGTCTCTCCGGTTTTCCACACAGGCTTCTTCCGGCCCGATTGCAGAGTAATGTAGCAATCTGCTCTTGCCTTTCTCTTGCACTGAGTTTCAGTATTTTGCTCAAATGCTTCAAAAATCAGTCTGTCTTCATAAGTGATAATCATAGCATGCTTATTTAAAATATAATGTGATGTGAAAATCCATTCCACCAATCCCTATCTTTGAAAATGCCAAAACAAGGAAGGGGGAAAATTACCAGTCAGTTTCCCATCATTTACTATAATGCAGTTAGTGCACTCCCAGGTACCATTAACTTGTATCACAAAGTATTCCAAAAAGCCACGCATCAGCTGAATTCATGAAACTTGTTTTGTGACACAAATCTTGATGGTCACACTGCAGCAGTGTTAAACTAGGTGAGCTTTCCTGCTCTGATGAAAAGATTGTGTGGCAGTAAGATGCTGGCCTACAGACAGCAGGATATGAGGTCACCCATTAAGGTAGGGAACGACCCAACACAATTACTGAAATATTATCCCTTGTCTTGAGAGACATTATTTTAGTAAAATTCCAATACTGTTATTAGTACGAATATTGATTTTGACTAGCGATACTTGGCGATACCAACATTCAAATTAAACATTTATATGAAAATTTTACTACACTGTTTGTGTTCACTTGTGGGAAAGATAACACGTTGCCGCCATTTTATGGATTCTGAAGAGAAATCGGATGCTGTAGAATTTTGAAAGTAGCATATCACACTAAACTTTAAAAACACTCATAGTGGTATGGTTATTTCACCACTACCTGCCAGAAAAAAAAATAATTAAATAGTTCTTGAGTCCCACAGCAAGAGGTGGGAACTACTTCTTTAATGCAGAACAGACTTTGTGTTTTCACCTCACTGAAAATGGAAATTTTTGTCTAACTTTAGCAGTACTGGTGCTGTTATCACATTTCAAATCAACTATGATTTTACTGCTGGCTTCAGACCACTGGTGTTGCAACAGGATGTTTAGAAACAGACCACAGAAGAGAATGCTCCGCACCAGAATACCCGAGATGGGGTCCTACCCTACCGGTGATGCTGTGCACGTCGCTTCCCTTGCCCATGAAGTTAATTTCTGCCTCTGAATAACATGTCTCTACATATGAAGCTGGGCCCGTAAGTCACTTGGACTCAGCAGGAAATCTAAAGGCTGAGTATCGTTACAGAGGTTCTGATGTAACATTTTCCAACAGGGGTAGAAGAACTATACAGAAGAATGTGTACGTGTGTAAATATCAATACATATGTACCTCCCTCCTAGTGATAAATGCATTAGAACACAAGCCAAAGGTTTTGTCCCATGCTGTTTCTGTCTTAGGGAACATAAAGACAAAGTAAATCAAAGTGTGGTATCTAGAGTTTACAAAATTAAAGAATAAACTGTTATATGTACAGAGCAAATGTGTATTTCAGTTAGATACTGACATACAGCTGTTAGCGTACACAGATGACTAGGAATCCATTTGTTAAGTTTGGATGCACTATCCAGCACAAGTGCTGTATTATCCCTTCAAACCATACGCTGGAAAAAAAAAAATAATATTCTATACCTTTTCACCATTCTGAATATTTCTGTTAACGAGCCTAGTGTAGTTCCTTACTTGTTCTGTAAAGCATCACGTTTTCCTTGCATCTTCAGGCAGCACTGAAGTATTAGATTTTTTTAAAAAAATAGATATAAATTAAGGACATCCATCCAGGCTTAACAGGGCATGCCCAAAGAGGCCAAAGGGGTAAACAACAGAGTAAAATTGCAAAGAATAAATTTAGAGAAATTTATTTCTCTACACAGAAATTCTGACTCACCTGCACAGAGATGGAGCCATGGATCATGCTCTGCCATGTTTAGAAGAGGAGAAAGGAGCAAGAGCGTGCCCGCCCTGCTACCAAGGAAAATGCATTTGCCTCAAGTAACCATGTGCATGAACACGTAACAGTGAGCATGCATATATAGTACCCTTCATGGAAAACTCATCTATAATGCAACTGGATGTTTTATTTGCTTTCTTTTGATTACTTACTGGAGAAGAAGATAATCAAACCAGAGTTAGTGCTTCTCGGTTGTTTTGGGGTTTTATTAATAATATGCAATTAATTTATAAATTCCTCAGTCAATGCCAGCATTTACTCTTATTTCAATGTAATTTTATTACAAACAACAGTATGTAAACCTATTAATGTACCTAAACTTTATAATACACCTTCAGTCCTACCCAAGTGAGATAAGACCTGGCCTTTACTCTGTGAGAATACATTTTTGTGCACATGGCCTGGAAGAACATTTAACTTCGATAACACAAAGTGTCTGTGTGGCACATAACATTTATTATTTTGCAGCATTTTATGTCTCACTATTGTCTTCAACAGATACGCTATCAACAATGATTGGGTATAATCTCTAGTCATTTGGTATCAGTATTAATGTCTGTGTCTGTTAATGTCTACAAGTCCTGGTTTTAAACAGACTTTAGGACTCTTGAGGCTTTTGTCTAATGAGTTAGGCTGGTTTCCATATGGAAAGCCTTGCTTCTACTCGATTAAAAATTGAATTATAAAAAATACATTCCTAGGATGCATGCCATTTTGAAGAATGTCGTATCATCATTGAGTCTTTTTTTAAACCATACTTGAATGCCACCCTCAAAGCCTAAAATTTCTGAAACTGTTTGCTTTGGAGACAGATGCTAATGAATTGAACAGAATCAGGCTCTTTGTAAATGTGGAAAAAAAAGTATCCTTAGTGTCTTTTCTGCAGAGGAACAATACTTTGAGTTACAGCAAAAAAGTTTGCTCAAGCTGCAAATACAAACTTAATTTCAAACGTTGCTGCTAATGCTAAATAAAAATTATGTATTTCAAGAACATCATAAATGTTATTCCTTTCAAAAAATATTTTTGGGGCTTCAGTTTCAATAAATTGTTTGCCAAATGCAGCATTAATTCCAGCTGACCTGAACCTCCTGTGTTTTCTAGTTATTAGTCTATGCAACTGAAACATTCTATCTAGCTTTCTCTGTTTACAGGCTTTCTTTGGGCCGAATCAATGCTGCAGAGTCTATTTCTTTCATATTTACAGCAGACAAGAAAGCAACTTGATACAGCTTCAATTTTCAGAAACATCGTGTAAAGCACCTCAGTCTACTTGAAGCGGTCGGATCGCACTCTTTTAACCTCGCACATCTAAGTGTGTTTAGAATATTGGCTTTGATCTGCATACCTATGTCAGTTAAGAGTACAAAAATGCTTGCATTCTTTTCTGTCATGACTGCCTTGGCAAAAAGTACAATATAGAAAACGTTTACATTGCCAAAAGCTTCCTTTTTGAATATGGCTCACTTTAGCTGGGGAACTAGTTTAAAAATCAATGCCTGAAGCAGCTGCCCAGGAATTTACCAACAGAACCATAGTGCCAAACTCTTAAATGCAGAATAATCTCTAACATAGGCATAGCCTAACTGATTTTGCTCATTTTGAAATGAGAATCCGTTGAAAAAACGTAATGGGCTAAGACACAAAAGGTATTGAATCTTTTGAGTCCATGAAGACGAACACAGTAGATTCAAGCAAGGTAACGTGCAGTACTGTAGCTGTTACAACATACATATGGTCCTATGGAAATGGCCAGGATTTTTTTTTCTAGGCCCCTGCGAAGTTCTGCCCTGTCTATAGGCAATGGCCATTGTCAGTTAAACATGTACCTATGTATATTCATCTTGTGAGGCATTAATTTAGAAAAGACGTTTCTTATTTATATATCCATACCTTAGCACTTTTCTTGTGAGAAATATGCATATCATAGCTAACACTATGGAACTCTGTCATTGATTTTTAGTACCTTTTTTTGCTTTCCAGAGTTCCAGTATTGTCATGCTAGTGATAGTAGGATTGGGATCTTCCTGTGTTGCTGAGTTTACTGCGTCACTTGCACCAGTGACCAGGGCCAAGTCTGTATCTGAGACAAAAGGAAAATATATTACAAAATGTTTTGTTATAAAAGGAAAAGCCATGGCTTTAAGTTATCAAAACAACACCAAAGCACATTAATCAAGCATACAGTAAACAATGACAGTTTGTTGGTTTTATCTGAATGAAAAAAAATTGGCCTATCTGTTGGTGTTCAAACCTAGAATCAAATCTTGGCAGTTACATGTGCTAATGAAAACCATTAAAATTTTATGCATTCTGTGCAAGATATGAAAATACATACTCGTAAGATTTAAGAGGTAGTTTTGCACAAGGCCCTTGTGAGGTTGGTAAATAGAACACATATATGGGGTCTGAGGATGACATCAATTATGTTATACCATATAGTTAATTTCAACACTACTCACAGTCCAAATTACCATCTCTGTTCTGTTCAGTTCCATGGCTCTGCATGCAAGAAACACTCCATTTACACACAATCCATTTTAAGTCCAGGAATTAACATTTTTGTAGTCCAGGAGATTCCACAGCTTGGGTTAAGATGGTAGAACACAGCTCTAAAAATTGCTAGCAATTCCTAAAACTTCTAGCCACAGTGCTCATGAGGGGTGTATTTCCAGAGTAACTCTACCGATAAATAAATGGGGCTTAGTTTAGAACCATAACAGCAGCAGTATCAACTAGATCACCCTTATCCTCATGATCACTGAATCCTTCAAGGAACTCCGTGGGTCTGTGAAATGTGACATCTGCAAAAGCAGTGGTGATTCCTCTGCCAAACATACATGTACCTACCAATTTATTTTTTTATGTTGTTCACAGTTTGCCCAGTAAAGTCAAGCTTAACTGTCTGTACATCTGCTCAGTCTCCTAGAGTCCCTATTAAAATCAGCATCACGTTCCAGCTTCCATTCCTCTTCACCTTTTAACCACAGGGCTGGCTGTGCCTCCCAGGAGCCTGGCAACCAGAAAAGGCAAGGATGTTCTGGCTGTATCATTTTTATATCTTCTGCAACAGCCCTCCAAGGGAATGAGATGCGTGAGCCAAAGGAATTTAGTGTGCTGTTACACAGAGAACTGCCTCCAGGTGTAAGGCAACCATAGGTCTACTATGAGTGAAGAAGGGAATAAAAGCAGTCTGATATAGCAACGTCTGTTTTCCCTGCTGTTTCTAAGTTCCTAAAATGCATACAGATATAATGTTGACAGACTTATAACATCAGGTACAATGCAAGCAGATTAGCTTCATTTACAGCCATGAAGCTACACCTATTTCAGATGCATTATCTTGCTTTCCAGGCTGAGTTTATAGGATGGACAGTGAGTCAGAAACATATTAAGATTGTCAGACGAAAAGATTTGACATGGAGTCTTCTCAGGGGAAGTAAATGCAAGATCCCATGGTACTAAATTTATCTTGTAAACCTTCCTTTATGAGCTATCACCTACAGATTTACTTGGAACAAAATCATCTAGTTTGACTCTCACCCATTAAGCTGGGTCCAGTGATCCAAAGCAGCTCTAAAACAGATAAAGCAGTGAAGAATTCTTATGTGAAGGAAATATGGCCAGTGCAAGGTGTTACAAAGATCTGAAAAGGTGCTGTTGAAATTACCAGATCCCCACCTGTCAGTAGTCTATGTAGTCTCTGGTTTAATAGCTGGCAGCCCCAGAAGGAGGGGCAAGGCTTAGAGGCAGTGTAGAGCCATTTTTTGCCTTTCTTCCTGATGCTACAGGTCATATGCATCTCCAGAAAAATGATCACAGCTGTTAGGGTCTTCTTTGGGCAGTGTGGAAAATATTAGGGAAGTTCTGCCATCCTCACAGACTTAGGACTTATACAGGGGAAAAAAATGGCCAAAAGAGACAATTAAGTGAGTGAAAATTAAACCCACAAACAGTTATCACCCTGAACATTGATTTTTTTTTTTTTTTTTTTTTTTTTTTGTGCACAGCATTCTATTTGGAATTCACTACTTTATTGCAAATAAAGCCTCTGACCCTTTTAAAAATAATTTCTTTAATCTTCAGGGGAAGAATATATAAACATCTTGACTAATAACAAATTTCTAGGACTGTGAGTGTTTTCTGTTGGATTTTTTAATGTGACTATACAAAAACAACAGCACTTAACATTACTCTCTACAGCAGCCTGCTTTGCTGGGGGAGGCACTTTGGCAGTTCTCTTCCTTTTTTTCCATATCCCTCTCCTTTCAGAGGCCCCTCATCATGATGACCCATCCATTTGGCTAAGGGCTGCATGCAGCTGCATCTGAAAGAAGCCAACTGTATTCTTGGGTCAGCTGGAGGAATCTGCTTGATTACAACTGTAGGTATATACAGTACTTCTAACGCCCATAACTTAGGGGAGAGAAGACCTAGGCCTCACCTCAGGTTTCAGCAGAAGTGCAAAACAGATCAACTGGCTACATAGCAAATATTCAATAGCTTGAAGCAATCCAATGCAAAAGAGCTATTTTATTTAAGGATTTTCTCCTACATACCTGGAACCATAGTCTTTTGTTCACATGCGTTCATAGAACACTTAACTTCTTGCAATTTGTTGTAATGAAAGAATTATTATGAAAGAAAAATGATTAGCTGGCACATTTCAACTCAGTGGCTATGCTGTCCTGTAGATGGGATGTGTGAAAACTGAATGTTTCCTGATCTCCGTTAATATTTTCCATGTTTAGTTGTTCTACAGAAATTAAACTCTCCTAAAATATCATGGCAATTTTTTTTGTTATTGTTGCAAATTGAAAATGAATGTTGGCCAAAGCTTGCCATTCTTAGAGAAATCTCAGACTGAATAGCTGATTACCCTGCATAAATCTTGGCAGTGCAAGGTTACCCATTTTTAGGAAAAGCAAGAGTTTTTTTATTTTATGAGAATTAACACAAAGAGGGAGGCCCTCTGAAGTAACTTCAGCGACTTCATCTCGTATTTCTTTGCTATAAACCAGTACCATTCAAAAGGTTAAAAAAAAAGGTATCAGTTTAAGGCTTGTGCCCAAATTCCTTGTATTTCCACTATCACCAGCTCTGCGCTACAGGCTTTCATTATTTTTTAACGTGAGAAAAACACCCAGCAGAGTTCACTCACAGCAAAGTGAGGCATTGTTCATTAATGTCTAATCATAAAATGCAGGTCTGACTTACATAGTAGCTGGAATACACATCAATAGCAAAACCTAAAAATTCATATGACAAATGGCATTAGTGTAGTCTTAGGTCTAGGGCCCTGACGGACCCTTTTGTCCTGTGCTGTATCATCACAGAAGGATGAGGACTCTAGTACTGCCGTGATGTACACTGAATTATCAAGTGTGATACTGCTAGTTACCCAGCGTTTTTCATTAGAACTATAACATTATTTATGCTTGTAATTCACTACATCAGGAGACCTTCAGCTTTCACTAATGTGACATACATTCAGGACACTGTATTGAATGGGTTTACTGGTGACAAGCAGGCACTGAGTCCCAAAAATGTTGTACTTTTTGAATACATCTGAATAAAAAATTTCATTGCAAACACAGGAAAGAAATACAGCCTTGTATTCTGTGACTAAACATACGTTATAATCCTCTTAGCTGCTATTGTATTTTTAATGCCTATAATGCCAATTTTGAAGTCTCTTGCACATTAGTACAGCACTAAAATAACAATGCTTAGCACGAGTGTGCAACAGACAATAAAGTAGAATCTGTGCCTTGAAACACATAAAATCAAGGATAAAAAATAGCATCAAAGAAGAGCAGACTTGTCAAGGTGAAGCTGGGGAATGCTTTAATAGTGTGCTCCCAGGTAGTCTCTAAGTAAATGAAGTGGCAAGCTTAAGTTTTCAGAACAGATTTCAAGGAAAAGAAAAAGGCACGCTGTTGGAAAGCTCAGGACACTACAGCTTCTGAGGAAGCATAGCATATACATAGGGACGTGGATGATTAGGCATGAAGTTGACTAATGATTGCAGAGGTCTATTTATGGACAAAGAGGCAGGAATGACTGCTAACGTCAGATGAGACAGGTGGCATATAAGGAAAGGAGTTATTTAACAATTTTAGTATTTGGATAACAAGCATGAATTGGATAGATTCAGAGGAAGTGGAAACAAAAGTTTGAGATGATTAAAGTGACAGTGAAATATGCAGAATGTTATGCAAGACCTGAAGTAGCTTGAAAAGCCTACTATTGAGCAACTGGACAACAAATATCTGGACTCTCACCCGGGGTAATGACAGAATTGGACTCCTGTATCACTTCAATAGCTTGGTCTAATCCAGCTTCAAGTGTAGCTTTCAACAATTTCCATAGGTTTCCTTCTTGCTGTAGATGCTGTGCCATGTCGACCCAAAAATTACATTTGGCAAAGATCTGATCACGGCCTAAATGCGAATGTATTAAATGAGCATATTGGTCAAAACAACAGTTCCAAGTCCATTAAAAGAATCCCAAAATAAATAGTTCATTTGCTGTAAGTTCCCACGTCATTTGTTTGGGAAGGCAGACTGCATTATTCTTCAGCTCATTAAAGTTTACTTTAACAAGCTGTGAAGCTGATACAGCAATGGTTCAACAGTTCAGTATTGCATTGCTTGCTTTTTTTGGTTTTAATTTTGAAAGCTTCAGCATCCCACTTGGCATAAAAATCACACATTTCAAACAGATTTTCAGACATGCTTTTGAGAAAACCTTGGATTTTCAGCCATTTTTAAACAATTGTGTTTCTCCTCCCTGAACTACCTTAACATTTTTCCCTAGCAAAACAAAGATGTTCTTTGTTTAAATAACATCTCCCATCTTGCTTGTTATGAAACAGCACATTTCCCATTTCCTCAAAGTCAGTTCCTGGGTGAGATACTCCAATGAAGACCATTCAGCACTGCATAAAATACTAGCTTACACTGTTGGTTTTACGAGTAAATCACATTGCTGTTATTGTTTTTCCTAGTTGTTTTTTAAAGTTCAGTTGCCAGATTTAGTGTACTAGGAACCATTTACATACAGAATGGCTAGAACCTGAGCAAAGCTATGCAAGTTCTCTTGTACCTTAAGACCACCACTGATCTGAAGGAATCTGCTCTCTCAAGGCCAGTAGTTTAAGCTCCATGCTGACGTGTGACTGCCAGTCAATGCCCAGTTCACCATGCCTGTGACCAACTGGAATTGAATCGTTAGCATGTTTACGCTGTTCAGTGAAGTGCCGCGTGGAAGTGCTTGGGCTGCATGTAAAAGAGCTACTAAAAAGCAGGGTAAAAATGAGGAAGGGCTCCCCTAGCACGTACGTACTGCTTGCAGTCCTTGAGTTGGCATCATTCAACTCAGACATATTCTGATTTCTTTGCTGTCCTTGACATTTAAGGAGCTCGTTTGCCAAATCCTAATTCTAGAAAACCCACCAGACATCTAACCAGTTGTAATGTTTTGTTATTTACTACCACTATGAGCCAATTTCTGTCAGGGAGCCAGTCCAGTTATACAATCTTCTGCAACATCTAATTTCTAAAAGTTTCCGAAGGAGATGCCCTAGTCTTATTTCACACAGAAAAAGGGGACAAACCAGTGGTATTTTCTTACCACACACACAACACATGACAGGGTAGCTCCATCCAGAAGAATCAAGGCACCCGCAATCATCAAGACTGTTGTCAAGACGAAATCCTTCTGCATGCAAGGCTCAGTCAGAGTAACTGATAGTTTGGTATTTTAGTAGCAGGCGTATCTGCTCCACCTACAGCTGTCAGTGTCAGTCCCTGCAGTTATTAAAACCACATTAGGGAAAAAAAAATTAAAATTCATATATCAAGAAATTATATAATTCCTAAAATAAGTGAAACAAAAGCAAATAAAAGTTCATTCTAGCACCCAGTTAAAAGACTGTTGCCTATGATTGTTATTGGGTTTGGTCACATAAGCAGATATGCCTTTAGAATTTTTGCTGAAAGATTCTACAGGCATAATAGGAGCTGAAATAATTTGTTATTTTGCAGGACAAGAGCCTTACTTTCTAACTTCTTTCCAAACCTAGTCCACCGTTACAGCAATGGCTAGGATTATATATACATCTGACTAGATAAACACACACAGCTTATTTTACAACACTGCTGCTGGCTAAAAAGTTTTGGAACTCTGCCGTCTGGTTTATGGGATCCTGCAGGGTCCTGCAGACCTGTTACAGAATTACTATAGGACTAGATAAACATTCTGCAGAGTACTTTGTTGATTCCTCATAATTTATGCCAAATTTTTCAGCTAACATGCAAGACTGTATTATGGCTAGCATTCAGCAACTGCTGGATGTACGTGCAAAAACCTTACATTTATTTGTGACGAAGAGGTTCAAGAATTGCTCTCTTGATACTATTACCATAATTGAGGAGAGTCCTATAACACCAAGACTGCACACTAACCCAGGGGTGTAGCTTGGATCACACTAGCCATGGATGCTGTCAGCAAGCCAGCGTTCAACTAGTGTTGCTCAAGCAGAAATGGTGCCACGTTCAGCAAACCTGGAAGCAAGCGTGGCTGGTCTAATGCTGCATTGACTTTAGCACCAAAATATCTTTAATGCTAAAGCACTAGAAATTAAGACAGGCTACATGTACAGAAAAAAAAATACCAAAGACATTGGTCTCCTTGGGAATTAGTTCAGCTGGAAAAAAAAATCCACCTATTGCAGATACAAGATAAAAACTCAGGAATATATTTGGAAGGAATTCTCAGAAACTGAAGTGCTCCAGCTCCTGTCATACTCTGTGCCTCCTTCTATTTCAGCTTTGTTAATTGGGGGGGACGAAGCAGTTTGATATGTGATTGCTTTGTAGTAGTGAATAGGACACAGTAATTATATCACCTCCTCCAAGCTCAGCAGTGATGCATCCACACAAAGATGAAGTTGGGCAAAAAAGCCAAGAGGCCTGCAAGGATGAACAAGAAGCTCCTGGACAAACTCAAACACAAAAAGAAGCCTACAGAGGGTGGAAGTAATGACAGGTAGCCTGGGAGGAATACAGAGAAATTGTCCGAGCAGCTAGGGATCAAGTTAGGAAAGCTAAAGCCCTGACGGAATTAAATCTGGCCAGGGGCGTCAAGGGCAACAAGAAAAGCTTCCATAGGTATGTAGGTGATGAAGGAAAGACTAGGGAAAGTGTAGGCCCTCTCCAGAAGGAAACAGGAGACCTGGTTACCCAGGACATGGAGAAGGCTGAGATACTCGGTGACTTTCTTGCCTCGGTCTTCACTGGCAGGTGCTCCAGCCCCACTGCCCAAGTTGCAGAAGGCAAAGGCAGGGGCTGGGAGAATGGAGAACCACCCGCTGTAGGAGATCATCAGGTTCAAGACCACCTAAGGAACCTGAAGGTGCACAGTCCATGGGACCTGATGAGATGCATCCATGGGAACAGAGGGAACTGGCAGGTGAAGTTGCTAAGCAAGTACCCATCACGTTTGAGAAGCTGTGGCAGTCCAGTGAAGCTGGAAAAGGAGAAACATAACCCCCATTTTTAAAAAGAAAAATAAGGAAGACCCAGGGAACTACAGGCCAGTCAGTCTCACCCCTGTGCCTGGCAAGATCATGGAACAGATCCTCCTGGAAACTATGCTAAGGTACCTGGAAAATCAGGAGGTGATTGGTGACAACCAGCATGGCTTCAGAGAGAAAATCATGCCTGATAAACCTGGTGGCCTTCAATGACGGGGTTACAGCACTGACAGATCAGGGAAGAGCAACTACCTGAACTTGCACAAAGCATTTGACGCTGCCCTGCATAACATCCTTGTCTCTAAAATGGAGAGCCATGGATCTGACAGATGGACCACTCAGTGGATAAGGAATTACCTGGGTGGTCGCAGTCAGAGTTGCGGTCAACAGCTCAACGTCCAAGCAGAGACCACTGACAAGCGGTGCTCCTCAGGGGTCAGCACTGGGACCAGCACTGCTCAACATCTTTGTCGGTGACATGGGCAGTGGGATCAAGTGCACCCTCGGCAAGTTTGCCAGTGACACCAAGCTGTGTGGTGCAGTCGACACGCTGGAGGGCAGGGATGCCGTCCAGAGAGACCCTGGCAGGCTGGAGAGGTGGGCCTGTGCCAACCTCATGAAGTTCAGCAAGGCCAAGCGCGAGGTCCTGCATGTGGGTCAGGGCAATCCCAAGCACGAATACAGGCTGGGCAGAGGATGGATTGAGAGCAGCCCTGAGGAGAAGGACTTGGGGGCTCTGGTTGACAACAAGCTCAACATGAGCTGATAATGTGCATTTGCAGCCCAGAAAGCTGACTGTATCCTGGGCTGCATCACAACCGTGACCAGCAGGTTGAGGGAGGGGATTCTCCCCCTCTACTCCACTCTCATGAGACCCCACCGGCAGTACTGTGTTCAGGTCTGGAGCCCCCAACACCAGAAGGACATGGACCTGTTGGAGTGAGTCCAGAGAAGGCCATGAAGAACATCAGAGGGCTGCAGCACCTCTCCTGTGCAGACAGGCTGAGAGAGTTGGGGTTGTTCAGCCTGGAGAAGAGAAGGCTCCACAGAGACCTTACAGCTGCCTGCCAGCACCTGGAGGGGCTGCAAGAAAGCTGGAGAGGGACTTTATACACGGGCCTTCAGTGACAGAACAAGGCAAAATGGCTTTACACTGAAAGAGGAAAGATTTAGCTTAGATACTAGGAAGAAATTCCAGTGAGACACTGGCCCAGGCTGCCCAGAGCAGCTGTGGATGCCCCATCCCTGGCAGTGCCCAAGGCCAGGCTGGATGGGGCTGGGAGCAACTGGGCTGGTGGGAGGGGTCCCTGCCCATGGTGGAGGGTTGGAACTAGATGGTCTTTAAGGTCCCTTCTGACCCAAACCATTCTATCATTCAGAACAGAAAGCTTCAACAGGTGCATATCATTGGAGTAGGAAATAATTGATGCATAGGGACCTAAAAGATGTCTCATTACAATTCCTCTAGCCCCTAGTTGTTTACATCAGAATCTTAGGAGTAGTGCTGTACGGAATCTAAGTCAGACTCTTTGTTAAGCAAACACTCTCTAGCAAAAGAAATCCTGAAGACCAACATCAACATCTCTTCTAATGAATACAAAAGCTGAAGTCACTAGCCTCCTGCTCCTTCTGTTCCAGTCCTACCAAATTTGTTAAGCTAAGTTCTATAAGGCTTCTTCCCTCCCCTCACACTGAACCTGAGAATTAGCCCCCAACCCCTCCTAGGATTCAACTGTATTTTCAGGAAACAAAAAAGGGCCTTTAGTGAGCTTCATCCTAAATGTCATATGACAGGCTAAAGTAAAGAGTACCCAGCATTTTTGCATAAGTCACTGAAGAAGCACTGGAAGCTACACCCCAATATAGTGCCCAGATATGCCACAATTTTTAAAACCTTGGCAGGAGGGTGAACACCAAGGTGTGACTATTCTATTATGTCCTCAGCAATACACGTAAGAGTTGCTGCTGCCAACCAACTAGTCTGTGAAATGCAGCTACAAGCTGAGGAAGGTCAGAGATTTCAATTAATTTTGCAATGGTAAGACCTGCAAAATTAAATTATTTAGACCCAAAATAAAATATTACATTGTGTTCATACTCAAAGCATAAACAAACATTGAGCAAGAAAGGCCCGTTTAATTTTTAATGTTGTTTTCCTTTTTGTACAATGAAATAGAAATATAATAGTTATAGGAAATTTTAACCTAATTTAATTCTTTTCCAAAAATACATTGCTAGAACATTTTGGGATGACAGCTTGTAAGAAACAGAGCCAGAACGGCTCCTTTGAAGCCACTGTTTCTTATGTATGGGACAGAGTTGTGTGGATGCACCCGCCAGAGTTTCCAGACACATCTTGCCTACAGAGAATTAAGGCAGGCAAAATGGCCCTGGACTCATTAGAAGACTGCCATAATCTAAGTGACAAACTGGCAAAGTAGCAGTACTCTCCCTTCTTCTCCCTTACCAAGTTCCAGCCTCAAACTGGCCTCCATAGTGTCAGATACAAAATCCTCCTTAGAGAAACAGCATTAAAACTAAATTATTTTTTTTTCAAATACATATTTCCCTGCAAATTAATAAATTCTAATTTAGATCAACTGAGGCAGTTGGTAGAGTCATAACAAGAAAATTGTTTCAGTTGAGAAAATATATGGGAAGCTCCACAAATATCTAATGATATCAGTGCTTTTTTGAAACATCAATTTTTCATTTAAAAAAAAAATTCAGCTCTGACAAAATTTAAACTTTTATTCAGCAATTAAGACCTTTTAACCCACCTTATACTCCCCCCTTAGTTAAGAGTGCCACCTTCAGGGATTCATGTATTTTCATAATATATTTTCCTATACTCTCAAAGAATAGTAAATTAATTAATAAGACTTAACAAAGATGCTGTGAATTGAGCACATACAGCGTATAAGAAGTGTACATATCCATTGTGCCACCAAGAGCCATCACTATAGGCATCTGTGCAAGCGCTTCTGGTGAGGATTTTGGTGCTCCTACTGCTGCCTGCTCCTAAGCCTCTGACACCCCAACCATACCAAGTGCATTCCCAAATCCAGAAGTGGTCTGACTGCACAACCCTGCCAGCACTCCTGCACAACACACAACTGAACTGAAATACATCATCTGAAAAACAAAGAAAAGAAAATGAACATGTCGTATTGCTGTATTTCAAGCTTTATTCTTTGTAAAGGAATATAAAAGCATTGAAAGGCTTTTAAAATCTCCATGAGGACTAAGAACCAGTAGTTTATCTTTAAAGAAGAGAAAGATTTTTTTTTCTTTGTTTATTAATGCAAGTGAATACCCTTTTCTGATTATAAGTCTTCTGCACATTCCTCCCTTCACATTTTTTTGGTTTCTGTATTTCTTTGACACCAATCCACCAAGCAACCATGAAACTAATTAGCATCCCAGCAACTCAGTTCCAGGATCCATTGACATATATTTGAGTACATGTTTTCAATTACCATCAACACTGACGTATTGTTTTCTAATATTAGTCTACAATGCCTCAACTACTGCCTTATTCTTTATTATTTTCAGGCTTATTTCTTAATACTCTGTCTCTGTCCCAAGAGAAAAATACTTATTGCATTACTTCAAGCTGAAAGATATTACACCTTTGCTAGATTTGCCCTGCGCTGAACAAATTTAAAACTGGTTTATGCATTAGATTCTTTATAAGTAGAAGTAGTGTATTTTATCAAGCTAAATATAAATTTATCATTCTGTCATATTTTGGTTTTAGATTCTTTGATATAAAAATGCTCTGAAATTCCTACATGACCTCATTTAGTACACATGTGGTCTTCCTTCTAATATTTAAAGAGTACATGGTGACTTAATTTTAAATAATAAATTTTCTTTTAACCTGGATCACTGAATGAGTTGAAAGTATGATCCAAAATGATACAGTCAGAAAAATCCTGATGCTGAAATTATAACTAACAAACACAGCCATTCAACAACTTTCTTAGAACACCCAGAAAGGCCAAAGACCATGTCTTGGCTGGTATCTTCAAGAAATACTTATGGGCTTTTTGGAAGTATAAGTCCAAAGACTTAAGTCTGACAGAAGGGAAACTGTCATATAAGATTATTAATAATGCTGAGGGTGGAGCAAGTTTATAGATACTGTATCCTAAGGAGATTTGGGGTTAAACACAGTAGCTGTATGACTGTATTGATATGGTTTGTACTATGGCCTGTGGAAAATATACAACATAACAAACTTCATGAAACACATCAAGTAGTCATTCGTAAGACAACTGGAAAAAAATACTGGCTTCAGTGATTTTACACCTTATCTTTAAGAAACAACAATGCAGCATATAATTTTCATCCAGTGTTTACCTAAATAACCTGGTCCTCACAATGAATCAGGTCAAAAACCTAAATGTAAGAATTAAAGTCTCCTTTATTTGTATGCAAAATATAAACTGAAAGTATCTGCTACTTCTTCCGGTTCAGCCCGAGAGCTCTCAGTGTTTGAAAGATGTATTACTTTTAAGATTTTATTGATCCATTCCTTCCATGTATTATAGTGCAGAGGAGAAGGTTTTACTTTACGCTTTTAATACACATAGGAGCTATTATAGTATGGTAATGCAATATCAGAGAGTGGGGTTTCAAGGTAAAATGAACTGTGAAACCACCATTTGGAAAATAAGTTTTGTTACTATATATATTGACTGCCATGTAACCTGCTGATAAGTTCCAGGACATCCATCAGATTTCTCTCCAGTGATGGCATTGTTTGAAAAACTTTAAAGAATTAATGAAAACTGACACCTCATTTCTTCCAGATTTAGTGCTGAACACTTTTTCTAGTATGTAGGAAGCCTTAAGGGCAGGTAAGAGAACCAGTTCAGGTCTGATTACTATCAGATTGTTTTCTTCCCATAATACTTCCTTTATCTGCCTTTAGTAAAGATAACTGTCAATTAGATTCTACCTCTAATAAGAAATAGCCCAGTTTTAGTAAGTTTTGCACAACACATGCATCTGGAGGTGGATTAAAAAATAGCAAATAAAATTAAATATGGCCTCTCTCCTGATGTCCTTACACTCTAAACTAGATACAGATCGGTACTTCTGCAAATGAATGAAGTTCTTTGATGAACGTGTTGCTGCTTTGTAACTGAGCGAACATCATGGAACTGGAAATGCAAAGCTGTTTTCTCTTGAATGAAACAAAGCACACTCAAAGGAATATGCTCAAATAAGGACAGTAGAAAACAAAAAGGCTATTAAATTGCTTCCCTGGCCCTAGGGATAACAGATTCCATGATCTAATGAAGAGGGATGGCAAATATTTGCCCATATAAGTGAATGGTTTTCCTGGAGGGCCGGATTCTGCACGTACCCCTTGTTCCTCACTGCTTGTAGCATTAATATTTCAGGCAGTCAGCATTAATATTTCAGTCTCTTTGCTTGCTCGTATGACTAGTTTTGCTGGCCAAGACCACCCTCCTAGTTTTGGATTACTGAACTATTGAACAGAAGAAAACTTAACGTTGAGTAACCTGTTCAGCGTTATGTCCAATGGCATAGAGAGGCACCACATCCTCCTATAAACACTGCTGTGGGGAGAAGGCAGAGACAGTCATATTCTGGAGTAGGTCATTTGAACATATCCAGCATTTCGTCTAATGAAGAAGCTACCTGTTCAGAAATACAGGTTTCATCTGTAAAAATTAGCAAGTAAAAACTCCCATAAGTACGCTTTCTTTCTCTGCACATCCCCTTATGTTAAAACTGGTGTAATTGTCATTTTGCAATTCTGCAACTTATTCCAGTTGCAAATTCAGTTTCCATATGGTATCGGACTTTACCTTGCTGTCCTTTTATTTCAATTATATTAATTATTTGCAGTCTTTTAAAATGGATTCCTTATTCTCCTAGTCAGGCCTTCCTTATGCATCTTTTTTTCTAAGCTTCTAGCATGGCTATGGCACTATGTATGGTACGTTTTCTTAGTTTTCAGATTTTCTACTTAGAAGAGACTTTGTGTTGACAGTTTATGCCGTTTTTTAAAATTAGTTTTAACAAATTCTCACTTTGTTTTACCTTGAGACTTAAAGAACTTAATCCTAGATTGTTATCTGATTTATCTGCTTTTCCCAGTCTTGCATTTTAAAAACAACCCTGTAATTTTTTAATAGGTGCCAATAGCCTTTCATCTTCCATTAGACAGAACCCACCCTTCTGTCATAAGCTCTATCTATTCCATAGGTTTTCCAGTTCCTAAAGAAATCTAAACACATTTATCTTTCCTATTGATGCAGACTTTGTCTCTATACATGGTTTGGGGGAGTATTTTAGAGAAACGATAGCATGAAGGTTCTTGTCTTCACTCACTGAAAAACCGAACTGTGATTCTAGTGTCTCTTTTCTGCCTTTATCGCATCTGGTTGACCGCGTATTACAACTCAGCCGCAACACTGGTTGACCACATATTACTACTCAGAAACTGGCTAGATAGCTTATGACATCTGCTACATCTGCACCCACAAACAAATTACTATGAGATTCTAATCAGCATAGAATCATAGAATCGTTTAGGTTGGAAAAGACCTTTGAGATCATCGAGTCCTGCTGTTAACTCAGGACTACCAAGCCCACCACTAAACCATGTCCCTGAGCACCGCATCTACATGATTTTTAAACACTTCCAGGCACGGTGATTCCACCACCTCATCCCTGGGCAGCCCGTTCCAATGCTTGACCACCCCTTCAGCGAAGACATTTTTCCTAATATCCAATCTAAACCTCCTCTGGTGCAACCTGAGGCCATTTCTTCTTCTCCTGTCACTCGTAATCTGGGAGAAGAGACCGACCCCTGCCTTGCTACAGCCACCTTTCAGGGAGCTGTAGAGAGCAATAAGATCCCTCCTCTCTGGACTAGTCGTTCCTCATAAGACTTATGCTCCAGACCCTTCACCAGCTTTGTTGCCCTTCTCTGGATGGGCTCCAGCACCTCTACGTCCCCCTTGAAGGGCTCAAAAAAAAGCGCTAAGGACCTTAGCCTTTTCCTCATCTTTTATGGCAATGTTCCCTGATGCATCCAATAAAGAATGAAGATTATCCTTGGCCCTCCTTTTGTTTCTAATGTATTTGTAAAAACATTTTTTGTTATCTTTTACAGCAGTGGCCAGCCCGAGTTCCAGCTGGGCTTTTGTCTCTCTAATCTTTGCCCTGCAAAAACTCGTGACATCCTTGTAGTCGTCCAGAGCTGCCTGCCCCTTCTTCCAAAGGTCATAAACTCTTCTTTTTTCCCCGAGTTCCATCCAAAGCTCTCTGGTCAGCCAGGCCAGTCTTCTCCGCTGCTGCCTCATCTTTCAGCACATGGGGACGGCCTGCTCCTGTGCCTTTTTAAGACTTCCTTCTTGAAGGATGTCCAGCCTTCCTGGACCCCTTGGCCCTTCAGAACTATCTCCCAAGGGACTCTGTCAACCAGGCTCCTAAACAGGCCAGAGTCAGACCTCAGGAGGTCCAAGGCAGGAGTTCTGCTGACCACCCTTCTTACTTTTCTGAGAGTCAAAAACTATCATCTCATGATCACTATGCCCAAACACAGGTAATGACAAACCCACTGACTGAAACAAAATAGCATGACCAAGCCACTGATTGAAACAACTGATCAAACAAATGTCCCAGCACAAGGACCTGCACCAGGGGTTAGGGCAATCCCTAGTAATCAGCACCGGGTTGGGGATGAAGGGATTGAGAGCAGCACTGCGGAGAAGGACAGACTTGGGGTAGCGGTGGATGAAAAACTGGACATGAACCAGCAATGTGTGTTCACAGCCCAGAAGGCCAACCATATCCTGGGCTACATCAAAAGCAGCATGACCAGCAGGTCAAGGGAGGGGATTCTCCCCCTCTACTCCACTCTTGTGAGACCTCACCTGAAGTACTGTGTTCAAGTCTGGAGTCATGAGCACAAGACAGACATGGATCTGTTGGATTGGGTCCAGAGAAGGGCCACAAAAGTGATCAGAGGGATGGAGCACCTCTTCTGTGAGGAAATACTGAGTTGGAGTTGTTTAGCCTGGAGAAGGGAAGGCTCCAGGGAAACCTTATCACTGCCTTCCAGTACCTAAATGGGCCTGCATGAAAGCTGGAGGTGGACTTTTTAGTAGGATCTGTTGTGATAGGACAAGGGGTAGTGGTTTTAAACTAAGAAAAGTGTAAAATCAAACTTGATGTAATGAAGAAATTCTTTTACAATGAAGGTGGTGAAACACCGGAACAGGTTGCCCAGAAAGATGATAGATGCCCCATCCCTGGAAACATGCAATGTCAGGTTGGATAGGGATCTGAGAAACCTGCTCTAGTTGAAGATGTCCCTGCTCATTGCAGGGGGGTTGTACTGGATGACTTTTAAAGGTCCCTTCCTACCTGCATCATTCTATGATTTAAGAGAGGTTTCCAGAGGGAAACCATGTCAATGGGTGGGGTGGGGGGGTAGTCTCAGTACAAGTGCAATGGAATTAAAATATGAAAGTATGTTTTGATTGTAGCTATTTACAATGAGCCCTTGGAATCAATTTAACATAAAAGTCTATCCCTCTCCACTGTGTGCACCTGTGCAAGCATTTTTTGTCACAGGTTTTCTTCCGGACATTAATTTGCTGACACAGATACTTTTTTGATTGAAGTTTTCCACACCTGAGTACTCAGTCTCATGGACCAAAAGTCCATAATTATTTTTCATCTTTTCCACAGAACTGGTCAGCACAAAGAGATTGCAGGGGCTGCCCTTGCAGTTTAATACTTAAAAAAAAAAAAAAATCAGGTTACTGATTTTTACACCCAATTAGTAACACAGAAACCTAACATTAGACATACTGAACATCAGAAATAGGTATATGCTATGTGGAAAAAAATTAGTCAGTTATCCTAGAAAATGCTTTTCCAGAGTAAAGCTCTTGAATAGTGGCAACGGACTTCCACTACCAAAACAATTAGGCTACTCACACAAAACTGTACATAAGCTGTTGTATTAAAAGAGCAGTTTCTTCTGTCTGAAGTTCTATAAAAAATTAAGTTGGAATTGAAATGCTTCTAAAGCAAACTGGGGTCCACTTGCATTCAGCTTTGCTTAGAACAGAATCCAATTTTTAAATACTTTTCCCATCATAAATGGAAATTTAAAGCTGAAAACATCAGGAAAAGGCTGCACTGCAAAATGCTCTACTCCAAGAAATTGACAGTTCACTCAGTAAGGATGCTGCTTGGATTTGTAAATTCCCACATGCAACTTTATACTTCTGTATCGTGACAAAAGCACATGGTATCTCAATTAGGCAAAGTAACCTAGCTACCTGTGTATCAATGATCTTTGGAACATTTAACCTAGTAGTTTCATCAACTGAAGAAACATTTTCCTTTTTGGACACATCTTGCTATTTGGACAAGACCAAGCAGAAAGAAGCTGGTCCTATGCAGATGAAAAAGCAAAAGGTATAGACACACATAGCTAAGGTGACATCAAAATTTTCTTGTCATGTCTTCTTATTATTCCCATTAGTTCTGTTACACATTTTCTTCTTTGGTCATCTTACTATTCACAGAAATGTGTATATTTACTGTAGAGGCAATGGATATAAACATAAAGCTGATACTTATGTTGGCATTCCTATATTTACAAACAACGATCCTTTTACAATCCTTTGGTTGCCAGTAAAATTTCTGTGCATGAATACGAATCGTGGATCTAAGTAAAGATGAAAGTGGCACTGCTTAGTGTCTGGAGTAAAAGTTTTGAGGCAGGAAATCATAAATTCTAATCCCATTTTTAATTCACTTTGGGTAAGTCATTAACCTTGTTTTGACTTCCTGTAGGTCCCTCCTAATGAAATTGAACTCAAATCTGCCATTACAAAGCACACAAGAGAAGAAAGCAGCAGACAGTGTGCTTAGCAATAATAAATACAATTTCTGGTACGAGAGGCAAATGGAGGCCAGGTGTGACTCTGTGGGTAGTGTGATAACCACTATTCCAAGCAAAAACAAATCTGGTCACTATTTGAGTAAAAGGATTAGGAGAAACAAGCATCAGTCCTAAAATATCTGCCAACCCTATAAAGAAAAAGGTATACATTAAGAAGAATAAAAAAGCACTTTTCTTTATTAATCATAAAATAAAACCAAGCCCTGCTTCTACTGAAGTTGTGTAACTGACACCCATGGCAGCAGAAAGCATTTCCTGCACATGCTTTTACATTCATAACTTGTATACATTGTTTTTGCCAGAAAACTATTTTTGGAATAATAGAATCTTTGTCAACCTGGGCATGAAGTGGGGACCCCCAGATCCAGCAGATGCATAGGGACTGCCAAACTAAATTTCTTAAATAAAAAAATGCTTTACTTGGGCAAATATGGAGAAATAGTTCATCAAAAAAACCCCAAATTAAATATGTCATAAATTCCCCAGTGACTTCTCACAACCTTTACTGCTTTAGTACGAATACAGACCACAGTGTAGCATCTGAACATTGTTAAAAGATGCAGACCACACAAAGAGTTCAACAATACTTCCTTGGGAGAAAATATTATTGCTCCCAGTACTAGTCTTTCTGACCATATGTGTTGGTAGTTTGAGGAAATGTTTCTCCCTCTTTAGGAAAAGACTAGATCATTTCATTAGTCCAAGATAATATGATATTTTACTTGGAGACATATTTTGTCATCACTTGCACAATGTTTTGTTAAATATACAAAAGTAAGCGATGAGTAAATCAATGTACAGTATGAATTTCTCTGATTCAAGACAAAGCCCAATGCAGAAAGATATCACAATCTTGCTCTTGGAGATCACAGGAGTTTATTTTTTAGTTGGATTATAATTTTAGGAAGTTTTTAATTAAAACTTTAAAACTTGCATACAAGTTGCCCAACATTAATAAAAACATAGATTTTCAAACAGGGATAATACTTTGGACAAAACCTTTTAAGTCAGTGTCCCTTGAAGGAGGTGGTAAGAAAGGTTTTTCAGATGCTGTACAAACCTTGCTTATGGAATGGTTCACTAAGTGAAACAGGCTTCCTGCTCTTTTTTTTCTTCCTTTAAAATCAACTTTCTGTACCACCAATACCTGCTTTTCTTGAACTAATAGATATTTCTACTGTTATTCATTTACCTTGAACATAAGCTCTGAAGATAGTGAACCCTTGAAAAGTTATGCTTATGTATCCTTTTCTGTTATCATTTGCATTATTCTTTTTTAATTCTATCGTTATTTTAAAGGCACTTAATGCAAAGACCATAACATTCTTGTTTATGAGGAAATTATTATTCAACATAATCAAAACCTTGCTATGTGATTCATTTTCCATTTCATACATATATTTCAACACAGATAATAACATCTGGAGTTATGCAGTATATACAGGCCTTGATCCAAAAGCTTTTGTGAACAGTCTGTGTTAATTTCAATTGGCCCTGGATTGGGTCCCTAACCTATACCATATTGGCTCTTTATTTCATACATAATTAATATCAGAAGAAGTTCCTTAGTAACAAAAGGTATACAGTGATTCACCAAGGATCCTGAAAAGTTGAATTTTTAGCCTTTCATTCAATTGGAAAGCAATGTGATATGTTAGCAACCCTGACTTACCACTGCCTGCTGTTTTTCAATGTTAATCCACACTAACTTCCAGGAGCTCATTTTATTTTTCTCTAATTATTCCTAGTGTGGCTTATCATTTAAAGGCCAAACTGGCAACAAGAAATATAAATAAATTATTTCTCTTTTACCTTTTATATAAGTTGCAGCTGTGATAATCGTTTTCCTAGATTGTAAGAGTATGGCTTTTCCTGTTGTTCTGTCCTTTTTTTTTTTTAATAGAAAGCGTGTTGGTCTTGAAAAAGGTTATTGAAATAACACTTCACACCTTTCTGTTGAAGAACGAAACAATCATTATGATGGATTCCTATTGTATCTTGCCTTTCATTATATTACAGACTGACCCTTCAGGCAAAGTTCTGTCAGGGTTACTGATTTGTCCTGAAATTAGTGGGATTACTTACATGAGTAAATGGGGTAGGATTTGGCCTTTACCTTATACTGATCACAATAACCTTGGTCTGTAAACTAGCACCAACCATTGAATTCAGGCAGTTGTAAGAACTGTCCTTGTGTTCTTACTGCACCAGATTTGGCCTGATACATTTCAGATGTAATACGCTTGACACTGGAGGGGAAAAAAACTCAAAAAAACCCCACCACACACACAAAAAAATCCCAGAAAATAAACATTAAATGAGAAAGTCTACCTAAATCCTAGACTACATTCCTTAAAAGCTGAACATGAATATGCTTCTCTTTACAAACACTTTCTTAGCCAAACAGCAATTCCAGTCTGCCAATGTTTAAATGTTTAGCATGACTGTACTTTTGTTTAATGCTACCTCCAGGCAAATATGAATTCCCGTCAATCTTCAGCTCACCATGACTACAGAAATTAAGCCTTCCTCTTCACTACATCCAAAATAAGCTTAACTGAAAAAGAATCAGGTTATCTCAAGAAACATCTTTCATACAGAAAACTACAGCCAACATAGAAGTAATATCAGTTTTCACCGATCTTAAGGCTGCCTCCTGATTCAACAGTATATCTAGTTCCTTTTCGCCTCCCAGAATAAGGGGCCAAATGTTGGAAGGTATCAGGGCTACTGCTGTTACAACAGAGACTATGCAGGATATAGCCCAATGATGTCATCTCAGGGTTGAAATACATTTCATATTCTGAGGCTAAACCCCTGCTTGTTTCAATAGAAAGCCACTGTATCTATAAGCGATGCTCTACCTCTACTGTACCTTGGCACAAAGACGTAGTAAGTGTCATCAAAACATTTGGCCTTTGAAGTACTTGCACTACTTGAAGTCTTTTAGGGTATCACGAACAGCTCACCTATTCCTACTTGTCAGCACCTTTGTTCAATGCGTACGGATTTGAGTCCATAAACTGTCTAGCACTTGAAGTCATATTGCTTAAGGCACAGCTGAGTAGCTCACGAGATGGGCTGATTCTCAGTAACACATTCTTTAAAGACACAAGTTTAAAGTACAACAATAATTTTACAGTATCAAAATTTTTATGAATCTCTTTCTGCCCCATATTTTAGCGCTTGAAACATGCAAGAAATTCCCTTCACCACATTATCATGTAGACATTGAATGATAGTGTTTCCTTGGAATGACTAAACTCACTAGCAAAATCACTGCTTTCATACAACACATTTTATATGTTTTTATCAAAAATGTTTAAGTGGTGTTGAAACTCACCTTCATTATCAAAATTCCTCTAATGACATGATCAATAGCCCCATAATCTAAATCGTCCTTTTGTTGAAACTGAAATATTCTTTCTCAGGAGAAACAGCTTTAATAACTTCAAGATGTTATCGGAAAAAAGGCTACTGGCTGGAGTAGCCATTCTACTTGGCAAGTCCTTGTAACCAGTGTTCACCACACCCTGATGAGAAAGGAAAATAAATAGTTGTCAAAGCTTTCATGTATTGGAAACTTTTCACATGTTCTCCACAGATCTCATACCGTTTTATACATGCTAGTAAATCAAATTTGCATATTACTGCAGACATGAGTTACTACAGTTTTCTTTACAAGTTAGGGATTCTGTTTAAAACTAATAGTTTACTCTGATGCACAACCAAAAGAGAGTCAGCAATTCTGTCAGAAAGCCAGAGACTAAATGAGCTGGGAGGCCAGTCAGGGAACTGGTTACAAAACCATATGGTGCTTATTTTTGAGAGTAAGAAATCAACTACTTCTTCAAATTCGAAAACACCTCATGATTGTCTGATAAGAATCACATTGCACAATGTGTTTCACAGATTAATTGCACTCCAGTCAGTCCCAAGGAGGAAGACAGAGATACCTTCAAAACTTAAATTCTTCTCAAGTACATCTGGATTAAGATCATGTTTCTTTAACGTCCCCTCATATTATTATGAAGACAGAACATCAAAAAGCCACAAAAGAATTCTAATGCCATGCTCTCAAAACAACTTATATGGAGTTCTGATCTTGAACGCTGTACCCTAAATTATTGTTCCTTTCTTTCATTGCATCATTCCAGGATAGCCATCTGGACATTGCAGTTGCCAGTTCATCCCATATGCAGCCACACATGTTGGATTTAATACACGTTCTGGAGTAAGTCATGACAGGATAGTCAAGTATGGCAGCCACAGAAGAAGTCAGTACAAGGTAAAATTGAAATATTTTTAGCTGGACTGTTCTTTTCACGTAGCTTTCCGGAACAGGCCAATGTATGTGCCTACTACCTGGAAAACAGTGAAGGCTGCAAGTATTCTGCTATTGCTTTAATAGCCCACTTTCCAAGTTGGTTCCTGACGACAGATTTTTCCTCCTCAGGTAAACTCCCACATGCTGAAATGATATTTTAGTTACTTCAAATTTTTAGTTACTTCAAATAATGGGTTTTTACAAAGGAAAGAAATGACACAGTACTAGAAAAAGTGGGGAGGGGGGAAACACAGCATTATAGTTGTTACTGAAGAGACTAAGGTAGAGAATAGCAGGTGCATAGAGGATTTCTCTTGCACAACAGTATTTGAAGTGTTTTCATACTACAGGACCCTCACAACTTGGATAGGTTTTTCACTGTGTAAGCTGGGCATTTAAATTGATAAATTAAACAAACCTTTGAGCCCCACAGCATACATGCAGGTCTGTGTGCCTAAAGCCCGCTGCTATACCAACACAAACACAGTGCAAGCAACACGGGACCTGCAGTCTAGGTAGCACATCTAGGAAGGAGAGGCAACCAATATCCAAACTGCTGATTATATGTGACAACGGTTCAACTCAGGCACATAAAACCTGACCCAGAACAAAATACTCAGAAATGGGACAATAAGGCGAGTACTTATATTTTCAAAAGCTACATAAAACGTAAGCATTTCAATTCAAATTTTCAACAGAAAATCAGCAGAAATATATGTTCCCCCCAGAGTAAAAGGCATAACTGGACTTCTCCCATTAAGGGAAAATGATGATAGCAAATTTCTTCGAGTTGAGAATTATGCAAACTTGACTATCTTTAATCAGGCTCCAATGTTACAAATTTAAAATAGTTTGAACAACCTATTTAGTACATAGCTGGAGAGACAAAAAACCAAGAGACAGTTAGGTCCTCCTAGAACTCCACCAGTGGAGGCCAGCAAGTCTATGGACACTTGATAACATCCGTTTTATGATGTCTGTCATTGATTTTTAACTGCTAGAACCAGATCATTACACAAAAATAGTCTTCCCTTCAAAAAGGAAAATATCCTTGTAACTAAAGAAATAAGCTGGAAATGTGACCCCTGAAGTGATAATGAAAGAAAAAGTTCAAGACTGATTACATCTTCACACATTTTGAAGATGGTCTCCCATCTTAGGTATGTCACTGCTTAGCATGGCACTGTTCTGAAAAAAGCCCAAACAACCAAAACCATACAACTGGTAAAACTTGAACTGTTTAGACAATAACATATGCTTTGGTTGCAGACAAGTGATTGCACCTTTATATCATCTTATCATTACACACCACATGACTTTTCGAGATCACACCTGAACTTAGTCTTCACCTAAAAATGGTAATCTTTTTCATGATAATCTGTTAAAATCTACCATTCATATTGTGAAACAGTGACACCGAACACTTTTGAATATTAAAATTAAACAAATCTCTAAACTGATTTTTCTCTTTTTCTATATTTGGAATAGGACACTGAAAATTCTGTTAATAAAGCTCTAGGGATGAATTTAAGAGCATTTATGGATATAATTGTTAAAAATGATGTTACCATGTTTATAAAAGTCACAATGCATAAAACATGATGGAATGCTGTCTGAATAATATTCCAATTTGTGGTTTCATTCCTTATGAAAGACTTTGCTTTATTGCCCCACAATACGTTGGTAAGAATTCCATGACAGACTTGCAGTGGCTTCAAGGAAAGACAGTCTATTACTATAGCATCTATTACTTTTTCATTTGTTAGAGCAACACTGACATTATTTGTATTTTCTCTGCACATCAGCTATTTCTACATGCTGATGTATAATCTACGTGCCTAACAAAGTTCTGCAGGATAAGTACTTTCTGCTTTACCTCCAAGCCTCAGCTCCACAATTACTGATCATTCTTTCATTGACTCCATCATACCATTAGTGTTTGGAATTGGAGCTTTCTTCCCTGATTTCATGTTTAAGAAAGCAAACCAAACAAGTTTAATAGTTCTTACTAGAATTAAAGAGGATAAATGGGGAGATACGTAAAACACATGGGAGCTTTCAGAAATAAATATAAAACATTATCCACATTGAGTCTGAATTGAAAATTACTAGGAAATCATTAGCAAAGAGAAGAAAATACTCTAAACCATGCAATAAAAATGAAGTAAAATCTCATCGTGAAGCCTTTACTCATTAATAGGCTTTAGTACATATCTAGATACATGTGTATTTCACTAAGTATGTTATGCTTTATAGGGCCATATGTTTAGGCTTTCCCATAGTTATAAAAGCAGTATCTTACCTGGAATAAGAGCTGTACTCATATCAGTAACACTTCTTTACACTTTTCAGCAAATAATACCAGGTTTGCTTCAATATGGTTTTGGGACATTTATTTCGCATAGCTTCCAACACCCTTTCCTATTTCAGCAGTTATCTCCTTCTAGAGGTTCTGCTCCAAAGCATTTAAGCTCTTCCAGCACTGGAAGCCCAGGCACAAATAATGAAGATGACAGATATAGGATTATATTTTTTCTATGTTTATAAAAACAATCATTGCCATATTAACAGAGGCAAGACAACAGTAGTTAACAGACTCTGTCATTGTAACTAGATCTGTTTAAAAAGGAGCAAGAGTCAGTTTTTCATAAGCACTAGGCAAATCAGGCTGTGCCAACCTATTTATCAGCTTTACTTCAGCAGGTTCTAAACTTTTTTTTCAAACAAAAATGTCAAAAAAATCACTGATCACTAAAATCAGTTTCATACATTTGAAAATACTTACCTGGGTGCCTATTTTACTAGAGAAAAATCCAAGTTAGTTTGTCCAAACTAAAAAAAGGCTGGTTTTGCTAAGTAGTCATTGCTCAGAGTCTATCTATAACACATGTCTAAGCATACGATTTAATAACTTCATTGGAAAAACCTACCAGTCTTCTCAAGTAGTAAGAGTTACTGTTCCCTTAAATAAAACATTTATGGTATGTTATGCAGTAATTAAATGGCACGTTTTCTCTGTTGTGGGTTAAAGTATATTATAATATATATGGATTACTAAAGAGTTTTTATAGTGCATTGTTTGGTTTGGTTTTTTTTTTGCTATAGATACTGTGGTAGTTAGTCCATAATTCTATTAATTAAATATTAATTCAATAACAACATATGTTTAGGATTGCAGTACTATTCATCACTGCTAAAATACCAAGGTCCCAGCTCAATCTCATACATGCAGGAGAACAGCTGTTCTTGTGCAGCTTCCCATTGTATTTTGATGGGGGCCAGGTGAACAGCCCCCAGACTTTCATATGGAATCAGAGCCTAATCACACCTACATAACTGAGTGAAATAGAGGGGAAAAAAAAAAAAAAGGAAAAAAAAGTCATTTCCTGACTACAAGTACATAGATTCCCAAAGGATGCAAGAGGAACCACAGAAGTTCAGTTGCTTAGGACAAAATCTTGATGAGATAAATAAAAAGGGGCTGTAGTTAATGGCTTACACTGACAGAGAAATGGACTAAATGGTATAACAAGGTTCTCTATCCAAAATTATGATGATTTGTTTTCCAGTTTTTGACAGTTTGAATATGAAGCAATTTGACTGACAAGAATACAGGGTCTATAGCAGAATGTCAGCTAGAAATCTGCGTACTGTTATCTCCTTACCTGCAACTGGGGAGGAATAACACCATGTACCAGTACAAACAATACCGATGACCGGAAAAGCAGCTTTGCAGAAACAGACCCAGGGCCCTCATGCATGCCACATTGACCATGAACCAGCAACGTGCCCTTGTGGCAAAGGTGGCCACCACATCCTGGACAAATCGCAGTGTTAACACACGAGCACACAATTAACTTCCCTATGAACACCCAATTAGTACAAACATGAGTGCCTAATCAGTTCACGTGTGAGTGCTGTAGCAGGCATAATTTGCAAGGGTTGGTGGCAGGAGCTGCAGAGGTGACCCGAGCAGAAGGCAGCCATGAAGTGCCCTGTGCTATCCAGTTCCAGCTGGCTTCACAACCCATGTAAACATCCTCTCACATGCCAAAAGCTGCCAGAGCAGCGCATGGCACCCCTGCTCACACACATGAGCAGTAGCTGCTAGGGTAGGAAATGTGAAGAGATAGAGACATGAAGTGCTGAGGAGACAGACACCTAGTAAGACACACTTGGAAGCAGGCATTCCATACCAAAGGGAATTCCCCATCCAAGGGACAGCGGCCCAGGGGTGACCCACGCTGGGATAGGGGAAGCCATGAGAGGTGGGTTGGAAACAGTTGCACACAACCCCACGCTCAAAGGAACTGGGATAGACTGAGTGTAATGTACATGGAAAAAAAGGAAAGTTGAGACTAGGAAGGGGGCGAGGGGGAAGGATAATGTTTGGCTTAAGTTGGACCTGGGAAGCTGGGAAGCAGCATACTTGTTCGGTGGGGTTTTTTAAATTATTTTCTTTTTTCCTGAATACTCAACTCAGCAATTTGAAGTTTGTCTTAATCAGCAATCAATTAAGTAAAAAATCTGCAAGTTAAGAATTTTTCCTGTGACACATAAACCTGGTAGATTGTTTTTGAAGGACATCCTTCAGTGCAAAGCAGAGGAGAATTCTGACTAGAATATTTTATAAAGTAAGCAGTGTTCTAGATTCTAAGCCATATTTTCTTACTCTACCTAGTATCAAATCCCCTGACAGCAACTCCCATTGCTTTGGCAGCTTCTGCTGCAGCCAGCCCAGCAATGCCACCACCAATTACCAGCATCTAGAGAGATCAAACAGATAGTGAGTTGCATTCTATGTTCATTTATTCCATCACATGCTGTGTCTGCAATATGCCGTATCTTCAAAAGCACTTGAACTTTAAAGAGCATCAGAGGCTAAAAGCTGTAAGTACTTCAGGGAACTGAAAAAAAAAACCCCTTATTTCAACAATGCAATGTTGTTAAACAGCTGGTTTAGGCTCTAAGAGCAGGTGGTCATTTGTACAAAAGGTGCCATATGTAGAAAATAAGATAGAAATGTTAGGGGAAAAAATTAAGATAAACAGAACATGACTAGAGCCACGTTTTCTGTTCCACAGGGCATAGACCTTAACTCAGACTTGGATAACAAAAGATACTGACCCTTTTTGTCCAGCTATGCAATTGTCTTCCTTCACTATAGCTCTTCTCAGATATCAATTCTGACAGGTATGCTGAAATGGGTATCAGAAGACAGTTCAGTCTCAGAATCTAAAAATAAACTGTTGCAAGATCCTTTAAAAAAATTGTGAGTGTCCTGAGATATGATGTAATTTATTTTTTATACTATTACAATTGCAATCAATCATGTTTGCCAAAAATGAAGTAAAAACTCGAAGCAGAACTAAGACATTCATAATACCTTCACCTACAAACTTCAGTTGCTCTTGGCTGCACTGCATTAAGGCAGGTGAGAACAGACAGGAGTCCTTGATGTTGGTGTCCTGCCAAGCAGAAGCAGATGCAGCACAACATCCTTTTTGGGACCATCCTGTGACAATCCAATCCTGATCCCTTGGGGAAGTCTTAAAGGTTCTGATAAAAAAAATTCTGCATTCAGAAATGCTCAAATGCAGTTAAATCAACTTTTACAGGATGACTAAAATGTCTACAGCCGGTACAGTCCAGCAAACTAAATTAAATCACAGGGAATCAGACACTAGTAGTAACTTCTTAGAAAGGTCATGTGGGAGAGCTGAGTTGCCTTGTTAGCAAAGCCCAGCTTTCCAGTACAAATTCTACTCTGCAAATATCAGTTGTAGCAACTGTACCTTCACAGGAGAAACTTGTCCTGCTGCCGTTATCCGACCAGTAAAATTGCTGCCAAAATCATTAGATGCCAGCAATACCGATTTGTTCTATAACATGTAAACAGACAATATTGTAGATATGCAGGGACACCTTCAGATGAGAAAACATTCAAGTGTATATGCCAAAAACATGCCACAAAATATCACACTCTTTCGAATTCAAACGTCAGTATACAAGTTACAAAAGCAGAACCAAAACCTCTTGAGACAAATACAAAACCCAAATCAACTAGATAATTAATAGAAGCCTCATAACAACAATAGCATAACTGACATCTTAAAGCAATAAGTTTCAAAACAATACATTTAAATATTATTCCAGCTTATACCAGTGGCTTGAAAATTAAACATCTGATGGAGGAGAAACGCTGGGAAAAGAATGCATACCTAAGGTAGTGACTCATAGCATAAAGTGCTTCTTGCAACTGCAATATTTGAATTATTTATTTTTAATTCTCTGGACCAGATGACATGCCTATACTTGATTGTCATCCCACTTACACAGAATGTGGACAGGGCTCATAGCTATCCCAGGAATTTACAGCACAGATTCCCTTAGTAAAGAAAAGAGCTGACGATTATATAAACTTCATATGAACTGGAAAAATAGGGTAAACCTTTCCGTTACCTTCAAAAGGAAGGATGTTTGAAACATATAAGCTGCATTCAGTTACATGCTGCTTAAGCATTCCTGTACAACTTTCCCTCCCAATAAGCTATTGCTCAAAATCTTTTCAATTTAGTGTTCTTTGTTCAGAGAACAGGAGGTGGCCCAAACAATATTCACTAAAATGCTGTCTTGCGCCAACATTTTGTAGCTATATGGACCACACTAGAATATGGGTTTTACAGCAGGCTTTATTGTTTAGCTACATTTAATGCTTGCGAGGATTTTAGTGGGTGGGGGGTTTGTTTGTTCCTTTTTGGGTTATTGTTTTTTACTTCTTGGGGAATTAAGGAAAGATTTACCGATTTACTTCCAAAAGTTCTGCAAGTATGCACTAATTTGAAGGGGAGTTGCTGTTGCGTTGGGCTTGTTTTGTTAAAGATTTTCAGGCCAGTTAACTGTGGGCTTCTCAGTGCTTGATAGTACTTGGCCAAAAGACCAAACGCCTTCAAGATTTTACTTAACAAAATTGAACAACTGGAAAACTTTTCCCATCTTTGTCATTTTCTTACTTAAAACCTTGTTCTCCTTCTTTCAAAAGCTTAAAATAAAACTAACTTGCACACAGAAGTAAAAATCTTCTTTATCCTAAAATGGTAACAGATATAAAACCATTTTAACATCAGTGATCTAAATGCTGAAGCAAGGTGCATCCAGTGCAACTTTCCTAATTCCTTAGATACAGATTGCAGAGAAGTTGGTCCATTGTCAATACTGCACGGTAAGATAGGCAGTCATTCCAGGAACTCCTACACAACTCTACAAAATTAATATTTTGCAGCTAACGGTGAGTAATAATTTTTCCCAACTAATGTTAATGACAAAATTTCTACTGACTTCACTGAAGTGAAATTTCATCCAGTGGAAGGAAGTGAAAGACTGGCAATAATGAGAATTGCTAATACCCAAGCTAAGCCAGGGCAAGACTGTCACTGTACACACATGCTTTCTGTATTAGTCAAAAAACTGTTCTTTTTCCTGTGGGTACCATCTGTTTCAGTGTCACAGCCATACAGTCCTGAGGTAATAATTTTGGTATACGGGCAAATAAAAGAATAAATGTTAAAAACAAACATTTTAAGAGAAGTTGGCATTTAAAAAAAAATTAAAATCAACATTGTTTAGGGCCCTGTGTTAGAACATTGGAGGAAAATCAGAGAGTTTGACACTAGGTTAATTAGATTTAAATAGCTTCAGAGAGAGAGAGAGAATGTGCAACAGGAAAATACCATTCATCTTTGTAGCCAGATTGCTTAAATTTACCAGAGCTGTCATCGAGACCTTTTAGGGACTAGTTTCATGATTTTGTTTATGGTTCTGTAAAGAGAAACAATATTGACTGCTGACATTATCATGGCTTGTAATTTTCCCCCCCTTAACCTCACTGTGGCTGACTACATGAAAAGTGATTTGTTTAGCTTCATCTCCTTCTGCAACAAAAAGGACACCCTTTTTAATAAGGTAAGAAAATGCAACTCAAGGGCCCAATCTAGGTCATGAGGTCCAGTCTCCTTCAAGGGCCCAATCTAGGTCATGAGGTCCAGTCTCCTTCAATTGTAAACACCACACAATCCCCACCATAATCATAATTTAGCTTTGGAAAATTTAAGTAGGAAATGTTTCCTATCAAAGGCAATTCAAAGTGTGAGATCATAGTCATCATTTCCTTACAGGGATACAAATGAAGGCAAACTGTTATGCTGTGGATGAAGGCCTTTCTTCATATCTGGTCCAACTCAAACCTTACTGAAATCAGATTAAAAACTGGACCAAGTTTGAAAGAGAAGCAGATCATTTACTTTTCCTCACAGGTACAGGACAAGGTCTTGTTCTATATCCCTAGAGATTTGGAAAGGTTATATATAGTCATCACAAGAAAACTTATCATTTAAATTATTGTTTGCATAAAGCATGTGTCAGACATGTACTAGTTCTCAAAAAGTTTTACTTTATTCCTTAGCCCAGATGTGAAACAGTTAAAGGAGTTTTCTAGCTCTCCAACACTGTTGCTCCTGATGGCACTGAACTAACATCACTTTCCTAAGGGGGGTGGTGGTGGCAGGGAATAATTGTTAATCCCCACTTGCTGTCAGCTAACACCCAGCTTATCTTCATCAACACACCTTACTGCTCACCAATTTACCTCACCTTACTTTTTTTCATTCTCAAATAAGGACAGAAAGTGAAAGGATAATTTCTGGCTTGTATAACATGCTTCAGTTTAGTCTGACTACAGAAGTCTAGTTTGAAAACACCATGGAATGAAAATGCCACATCAAAGCTCTCCAAATACCAGCATATATGAGTTTTTAGTTCTCTTTTCCTTCTTTAGTAATCGTTGCTAAATCCTATTCTGTGGATTCTTTGCTATTGAGGGAGTAACAGGGCCATAAGCTTACTCTTTTCCTATGGTATAATGTTTGTTAGTGGATAGTTTAGTCATCTCTAAGTATCTCAGTTTAGCTGGCCAGACACTAACTCAGATCATACTGAAATTAACTGCTTGCTTCTGCACAGTTTTGTTCATTAGCTGCTTTGTGTTTTCTCACAAAGACATAAAAGACCCTGATAATTTATATTTTGCAAGAATAACAAAAAGTTTTAGTCCAAGAGATCTGGAAGGACTAAAGCAGTAGCA
The DNA here is from genome assembly GCF_015220075.1 of Falco rusticolus. NCBI lineage: Eukaryota > Metazoa > Chordata > Aves > Falconiformes > Falconidae > Falco > Falco rusticolus. Next base: position 14,744,360 of record NC_051193.1, on the reverse strand, counting down.
GAAACGTCCTTTTTAAAAAATAATTAACAAGGTTTTCTCATTTATTTAGCTTGCACTTACTCCCACCATACTAACCAGTTACCTCATCCTAGACACGCTCACTGCCAGAAGGGAAGACATGGAGGAATTTGAACACTGGTATTTTATAAAATATTTAATAGATGTATGAAAAAGTCCATATAGATTCAAAAGGTACAGAAACGAGAAATACTAAGAGATGACCTCTCTGCTGGGTCAATCTTATTCCAAGAGGGAAAAAAACCAGTGGTAGATGATTTCCTGAAAGTGTGGAGGGCCAAACCAGGTAGGATACCTAATAAAGAAGCCTCTTTCCATCCACCTACAAGTAGACAGGGGTCACAGAAAACAACTGTGTTGTATCATTGTGCTGAGCCTGCCAACCGGAGTCAGAGTTGGTACTCGCACAAAGGTGTCACTGTTTGGATAAAGCTGGTTCCATCAGAACAAGAGTGAGGTTTCTCATTAGAATCATGTGAGAAATACTTACATCAGAAAATCTAAACCACAAGATACGAATCCTGTCTCTTCTTAGCTAACACATTCTTAGAACAGCATCCCAATATAATTCCAGCTCTCTCAGTGTAGGATGTGAGGCTGAGGATCGAGAGAAATGCTGGCAATTGAACTTCATTGGAAACCAGGGGTGACAGCACTGCGACAGTAAAGTGGGAAATAGGAGAATATGGTGGAAAGGATTTAATTTCTCTTACTTCCTTTCTCCTTGGCAAATCTAAGCTTGCATATGCATGGCACAGCATAAACATGCACATGGTGACACAGTTATAATGGAATTGAGGCAGGGTTTGGGTGAAAGCTGATGTAACCTCAAGTATTTACAGGGCACTCCAAGGAGTAACAGCATGAGAATACAGGTATCAGAGAGTGAACCGGTTCTCTCCCTTCAATAGCATTTTAGTGTTCACCTCCGGTGGGGAAAAAGGGGGGACAAAGAGCTGACATGCAGACCACAGTAAGTGCCAAGTCTTTTTGCTAAAAGGGTCTCTTATAAAACAACATGAGATCTTAGTTTGAATTGTTGTTCAGTTTCAAAGAAAGCAAACTACTTATGGTTTGATCCACCTTAACTCCCTACATGTCCCATCGCTATTTTATTAGACATACTATGATAAAGGCGTTCGCTTCCAAGTACATCAGGCCAGCTTATTCTTAAAGTTAGTCAAGATTTAGCCTCTTGCATAAAAATATAGATTTTGTACAATTTAACACTAAAAGTTAAGCTTAAAATTTACTGATTCTCAAGACACTTAGATATCCGAGTCCTGGGCAGCTTTTGAAGTAGTAAAAACCCCAGGAAAAGGCTGTTTCTCTTTTGCATCTAGGACATCAACAGCTAAGCAGGAATGGCCCAGGGACAGGCCCAAACATCCTTCTTGCTATGAAAGAGCACTTAACTGTTTTGGATATACAGAGAGCGGAAAAGAAATGCATAAAATTACTTTGCTACAGCATATTGTGCACAATGTGGAAAACAGGACTACATTCACTCTGTACCTCCACAGTGCAATGCTATGATATCATAAGCAGTGATACGAAAAACTGTTTTCAGATGATTTCTGCATAAAACATCAGTGGCCAGGCAGCAAGTGGCAGGGAAAATGCCTTGTTCAATGAAGCACTTACATGTGTTTGATATCTTTACCAAATTGATTGTGCTTGAGATGAACTGGCTCAAATTTTAAACGATTTCAGTATGTAGCCTATGTACATAAATAATTGGTTCAGTATTTAAACTAGTTGTTTGTGGTTTGTTTTTGTTTTTTTTTTAATGAATTCCTTACAGAAATCTAAATGGCTTTGAAATCAGTTCCAAACCTGAATTGTTTCAAAATGTGTCTTATAATGAAGGACGACTGGTCTTGACTGTTTGGCCACTACTGCAATGTGATACTACATGGGGAGCCGGATTTCAAAAGTAGCAGGGAGAATTTTGCACCTTTAGTTGTCACAGGCTGCAAGTTTAGGAAGGGTAACGTTCTTTTACCCATTTCATACTGTCCCCAGGGCCAGGTATTTAGAATGAACACAGCAGCTTCAAAGACAGTATTACAGGTTCCACTTCAAGCTGAAGACAATCCTGTTTGCATGTTCTGATCAGTTCACACTTTCCTTTGCAAACAGTCTTATATTACACTCCTGCTTATGCGAGAGTTTATCATGGAAAAATAATAAAAAGAGGTATGTTAAAGCTATGCCAAATATAAGACACATTTATCATGCTGTCAATGGAATTTCTTACCATATGTCTCAATGGATTTAGTAAAATCAGGGGGGGTTATGCCTATAATAGCTATCATTCTTAGAAAGGGCACATACAGTGTATTTTGCAAAAGGAAGAGTGATGCTTAAGCAGCAGGAGAAAAACCACAACATGATACATGAACCCTTTTTGGTAAAGCAGTCAAAAGCCATTTCTTTAGGACTGCTTGTGTAAAGCAGAAGCCAGAAAACGGGGAGATATTCCTTAAGCTCAAATTGTTCTTTCTAAATTGATGATCACATTCAGCTGACACAGATTAGGTTCATTCAGTTATTTTTTCACTCCCTGCTTTGGTTTGTGCTGCATCCCCTAGCTGGTGTGGGCAACCATTCTCTGCTACCTCTGTTTTTGCTTCAGGTAGACAGTATTTCAGCTGGCCTTTCCTCTCCCAGTGCCCATCTGGAAAGCTGGTTCTAGAAACTGCCAGCATTACTCTAGTCTCCCTTCTGAGATAATTCTACCTATGGGGTAAATCCCACAGCAGAATAAACAATAATCCAGTATGATCTGGCATGCAAGAATAGCAGTAGTGCACTACTAGTAGTACTCTGCAGATGTTGACCTTCACACCAAGGGCATCGTATCCTCGAGTAACTTAGTCCATTGCTAGAACTGTAGCTTTGCATTCAGTAAGTTTCTCAGGACGACTGGGTTCTGAGCAGGACAGATAAGGTTGACAAGCATTGCATTTTTCTCGAGCAAAGTTGCTTCATGCACTCGTAGATCCTCATTTAAACTTGGACACAAAACATACCATGCTTGTTTAATCAAACACACTAATAGTAATAATTTAAGCTAGTATTAATTTTAATTTAAGATTCAGCTTTAAATAATCATATGCGATTTTTTCCTTTGTGCTGCCCTCTACTATGCTTTCAGTATGTTCCCTATACTAAGTACAGATTTAACAGGTCCTAACGCAGGATTGAAGCTCTAGGACCAGCAACAGTAGACAGAAGTTGGCTAAATCCATTTGCATTAAGTGATCAGAATTTCACCAGTCAGGCAGGTGACTTACCTGGCTAAAGGTTACACAAGCTAAGAGATCAATAATAGAATGGTCAAGGACATATGTAAAACAAGATCTGTAACGTGAAAGAAATTTGGTAGAAGTCTACAGCACTGGCATACAAAACATGCACTCCTTTACTGCAAATATATAAAGCTACATCTACTTGCTGAATGATTTCATACTATAGGTAATTCAAGTAATTTGGTATAAATATGAAAAGAAAATTTGGGTATTCAGAATAAATGTAGTTACATTATTCACATCAAATGACAAACTTACCTTTAAAACAGTATCTGAATCAAATACAGTTTTCACAATATTAATTACTGCTCCAGCTTGTTTGTAAGTCTGGACACCAAAGTCTGGACACTAGTAGGAGAGTCTGCGATGCACTTCTCACCTTTACATTTTTCTGGTAACTCCCACAACCAGGTCCTTATAGTGAACACCTATAAAATAAAAGATACAACTAAATACATAGACTTGCCCCCCACCCCCAGTTCATATCAACTTAGTTTTTATTTAATTCAAAAGGCACAGATTGCATTTCAACATCCAACAGATGTCAATGGACACAGTTTTATCTAATTCCCTTAGGAAGTTTGGAAATTCCATTCATGTATCAAATCCAGTAAAGTTTTATGTGCATAAGTCTTCCTTAAAGAAATATAATCACTGGCTGACCTTAGTGGGATGGTTAGCGTGAGAGAAGGTGGCAGGATTGGGCCCCAAGTTTTCATAAATAACACAGAACATCTCCAGATGAACATTCCACTGTTAGTTTTTATAGTGTGTCTTCCACAGCCAGCCCACATGGTCTCACACACACATTCATAGATGCCAAAACAATAACAAATTAAAGTTTGGTTTATAAAAGGCCTTGGCTCAGATGCTGCTTATACAAGTTTGCATGCTGTTTACCCTGAAAAAGGTGTGGAACTGACCACAATGAGGTGACAACCTCAATTCCACTCACACATGAGGTGGGAAAACCAATAACAAAACTGCAGGATTAGGAAAGGACACATTGTTTTTCCTGGCTTGTATGTGAATAAACCGTATTTTGTTAATCAAGAAATGAAGTCATTTTGTGAAGCAGACTAAGAAACATGTCTCTTCCCCCTTAGCATGTATATGTATGTAAACATTTTATATATATGAGAACTATAAAAAAATATAAACACTTGATTGCACATATTACCCCCATACTAAATATGATGATCCACAGAAGGATGAAATCCTAGATTATTATTCTCCTAGCTTGCTATCCCTTGCAGGCAGTGGAAGATTTTCATTGATTTCAGGGAAACTGGATTTCTAAGTGTTACATCCCCCTGTGCTGAGCACTGGTTCAAGGACTACATTATCACCTATATCCTGCCTGTGCTTTCAAAACAGAGTTTTAAGTGATAGAAGGGCTACATACTGCTTCCCCAAACTATTTTGATTTAAATTTATGTCTTGATCATCCAGAATACTGTCAAAACCCAGTGCTGTCTATTAACATAGTATGCACAGAGAAGCAGGGAGATACTTTGAAAGATTGATCAGTTTAATCCAGTTACTGTTCCTGTCCAATTCAACAGGAATGTTCTCATAAACATTGGGTAGACCTGATATTTAGCCCCAAACAGACCAATTAAAAAAGAAAAATCAAGTGTTTCACCACACCCATACCCACATGGTTTCACAAAAGCTGTTCCGCAAGTTAACAGTTTTCTTCAGTGTTATGCACAATCAAATGCCTGATTGCATGCGTCTCATTAAAACTTGGTGATTCCCATAATTAACTGGGGATATACCTAAATCTATACATCAATTACTAGCAGAGATTCAAAAACTAAAGCATGTTTGCTTAAACATACACTGTCAGTTCAATGCCAAAAACGTTCTACAAGAGATTATACAGACCAAGCAGATACATGTGGCAGGGACATTTCTATTAGAAACACTCTAAACAAAGCCATTTAGTACAGAGCACATTTTGCTTAAAAAATATGCACATGGCGTTAAAGCAAAGCTAGGAACAACTGAAAGAACTTTAGTTGACACTAAGGAAATAACTGCCAGCATTTATAATTCTACGAAGAAAACTGTCATAATGAATTCACTGGAAACATCTCCGTTCTGTATGTGTGTGCATATTTTCAGGCCATTAAGATAACTAAAACTAAAGAAAATACTTTCTTTTTTATTTAAAAGGAAAACTTTTCTATGTAAAGTGCTACAGAACATAGAAGCTTTCTGTTACAATCCTGGGAAGATACAAAACCAAGTCTGCTAAAGAAAGAAAGTACATTTCAGATACAGTCCTCAAATTAATAGCTCTTCCCTGTCCTTCAGGAGGAGGACATTAATTCATTGCTATCTGCAATTACTATACACAATGCGCTTGTATCTCAGCTGCTTGGTTAGCAAGTAGCAGGTAAAGCAAAGGTAAATCTCCCTCTAAGCCCTCCCCATTTACTCTAGGAAGGAAGGAAATAAGCACAGAATACCTCTGATGCAAAATCCAAATAAGAAGCAAAAAAGGGTTCTGGAAATGCTTAACCTATATGCTGTTCTACCCCATATCGCTAACGGAATTACACAAATATAAGGAACAAAGGACTCAGCCCATGTAATTTTTGTATCCTAGATTCTTTTAAGGTGAAACAGAAAAACACTGTGCTCTCTCTTTCTCTTTTTGTTTTATATATCCATAAGAACATTCTAACACTTTGCGAACTGATTGCACAGCATAGGAAGAATTAGTTTTCAGCGCAAGCCTTCAGTCTGTAGCCAATTCTATAAGTCACCTATATCAACTTCCATTCTTTGATGTTATGACCGCACTACAGACTTAGCATCTGGTCTTTGAGATTTAGACTCAAGTTTCATGTTGGAAATGGTATTTTCATTTATATACCAAATTTGAAAAGGCTGAATCCTCAAATCTCTTGCATGACCTATCACTGCTTTAGTGTCATGCAAGCAACTGAGTATTACTTTAAAGTGAAGTATTACTCTAAAATTTTATGCAGTATAGATCTCATTGATAAAAAGCATTCTAAACTTGCTATTACTGTTACTACAATTCTTCCCATAGACATTTCTAGGGGAAAAGAAAAAGTCATCTTTTTATTATCTCTCTATATGCAAAAGCAGTAAAAGTTCTGGCAGCCCTAGAATCAACAGGATCCAAAACTCAAAAAGATTTTTCTGAAAATTGGCAAAAGTTAGCTTGAGGGCAAGCCTGTAAAGCAGATTCAGACTTATATTTCTCCCCTCTGGTAAACTGGTCATTGGAACAACCATATTCTCAGCTTAAACTTTTATACATTTCAAAGCTCGCTACTGTAACTGTCCCCCAAATGGAAAAAAAATTCTTCAGCGCCACAAACCAACAACAAAAAACCAAACAGCATAGTTCTAATCTAAAGACAGGCTGTCATCAAGCTAGAATGGGATCTGGAGCTGAATGTTCTTCCTTTCTCTTACACACCTCTTCATTTCATTTGCCAAGCTAGTGATTCATTTCCAATTTGTGCTAATGAAATGCAGCGCTGTCATAAATCTGGAGCTGCATGAGCTCCCATGAATAATGTTTTCAGTTGCAAACCATACCTACTTCAGGCTTGACTCTCCTTGGAGCACATTTTACCAAATGGTCCAAGGTACATTGTGTGTTACTATGTACAGTACAATAGACAGTAAATCAATGAATGAACTTAGAGAAAATACTACACTTGAATTTAGAATGCTTGCCTAAGATAACTAACCCTAGTATAGGGTAAATTTAAGTCCTTCATTTGTACAGCAGAAAGAATAATTACAGGAAACTTTACCACTACGTTTGAAGAATTCAGATAATTTCCCTTTTTTTTTTGTGGTTTTAACTAGGACGCATATCAAGTAGGTTAATTAGTTACATTTTTTAGGTGCCATGACCAAAACTACAGGAATATTTCTAAATTTCATGCTCCTCGGACCTTCTAGTAATGTAAATATTTTTTAATAATCATGCACCATGCCCAAAGCAAATTTACAACCTCATTAAGACTATAAGCCAATGTCCATGTACAAGTTTAGTTACAATCATGCTCCTTTCTGCAGGGCAGTAAATTCATTAGTTACATATCTTAGCTGTACACATGTGTTATGTCCTTCCTTTACATTACTGAAAATCATTTGTACAACCCTTTTGTTTTAAAATTTCCTTTAGCTGTCTCTTACATATAGTAGGTCTCCCATATAATTCAACATACTGTCAAACTTGGACATTTGTTTTTAGTAGATTTTGCTTTCTACATTTACAATCATTCTCCTAGTAATAACATCACTACTTTTATTTCATTCCACAGAGATCATAGATCATGCATTCATTCTAATCATTTATAGTTCTTCCTTTCTGACATAATTCATCTGTCAGACACTTGAAGGTTTAAAATCCCTTTGCAACAAGCATTTGGTGCATCCAAGTCAAACCTCCTCCAGAAAATTAAAATTTTCCACAGCTCTTCTCAGTCTGGATATAGTTGGCAGTAACCTAAACCACATACTTATGTCTTCTTACATTCTAAAGGAACTCCAACAGCTTGGTTTAGGACAAAAACAAAAAAAAAAAGACATAACACAACACACACACACCCCACTCCAAGCTCAAGCTCATTGGGTAAAGAAATTTTTTATTATTTTTTTTAATGTCTTAAGATCTATTAAAAAAGTAGTGGCTATTCAGTGTTAGCCACTTATTGTGTTATTCGTTCATAGCTCATCACAGAGTATACTAACAGTTTTCCAGGGATTCAGGAAAAGATAGCCCTTCATTGAGAAGTTCATAGTCAAAAAAACAGGAAAGTCAATTGAATATTTGTGAAGGGGGGGGGGGGGAAATAGGCATTTTTAAAGTATATTTTAATTCTAGCTGAACAATGACATCCAACAACTTCTCAAGATAGTCTTTGGGGTTTTGCCATTGCTTCAGGGGGAAGAGAAATCTACCTGAGGTATATGTATAGTGAAGCAATGAACATTTATAACTCAGAGTATCCAGCAAGAGAAAGCACCATCTTTTCAACCATGACTTAATCTATGACGTCTATTATTAATACAGAAGCATTAATAGTATGAAATGCTTTTTGCACCCTGCTTTAGAAAAGGGTTAGCATATCTCTTGCTGTTGAGGTATTTTTATTTGGTTTGGGGAGGCTGTCATTATGTGTACGGTGAAAGATTTAAAGGCCTCATTTAGAAACAGAAAGTAATGTGATAGACATTATGAAAAATGTTTAGGAACCCAATTTCAACTACTCACACAATTATCTTTAAAGTGGTTAGTAGCATGTATCTATCTGTGGCAATAAGCCTTATTGCAGGTATACTGTTTGTATATTTACCCTTAATTTCAAAAGTCTATCACTAATTATAGTAAAAAAAATTCTGCTGTTACATTGGTGGCAGTACATTTGCTAGGTTAATCTAGTTTAACTAGTCTACAGTAGACTGAATAAAAAAGTTGCACACAAAAGCACACACCCTTAATACCACAATTTGGTAAAGTTCTAGCTCATTTATTTTAAGAACAGGAACTGCACTTGAGCAATATTCCTCACATAATTCATAACACTTTTGCTTTAAAGGCTTCCTGCCATAGGAAATCATTCAGTCTTTACATTTTATTTAATTCTTTAACATTCTCTAAGCATTTTGAATAAAATACACTGTTCAAATACTCCTTTATGGCAACATGATTTCCATATTCTATTGATTTCTCTTCATATTTTCTCAACTTTTTCATTTAAATGTTCAAAGACTGTCCCTAAGGAAGCAATGGCATATTAATTATTGTTTGGTTTATTCTTACAAGAACAGTAATTTAGATTATTTTATTATGTTCCAGACAATGATTGCCTAACCAGATAATGTAAGCAAAGTAAAGTAAACTGGAAACAGAGTTTAATTACAAAAATCATTGCTTGGAACGTTGTAGAGATGCATTTGTAGTTGAGAAATACCCAATAGTGCAGTTCACAGTGGAGGGAAGATTATCACAATATCATAGTGATAACCAATATGCAGAAAATGTAATGCAGTAATGCAGAAAAAAGCTTTAGCTAAGGAGTAAATAACAGAATTGAAGAAAGAATGTAAAAAGGTAATGTAATATTACTGTAGAGGACTCCTAATCTTGGTCTTATTAGGCACAAGATTGTGCCCCAGATAACTATTAGAGTGGCCAAATGGCTGTTAACTTGTACCAGATACATTATACCTCAGGAATTAGTGTAACGTTTGGAAAACAGACAGACATGCATGCCCTTATCCTCTCTTTATTGGCATCACAGCAATAAAACTGTGTCAGAACCATTATTTCAGCCCAACATAACCTTAAGATGACCTTCTGGAACCACATACACATGTCTTAAAGGCAGCCTGCATCGCTATTCGTGTAAAAACTAGGCTCTAGTCACTTCAGAATTCAGACCCTTATGTTCATAGAATTAGATAGAGACAAATTAATATCAAACCACTGGGGAAAATGCAGCCCAGTAGCTATAAATTGTTCAGCATCACATAAAGTAAACCCTTGATATCACAGGTAGATTTCGGGGAGAGATCATGGAGGTTTTGTTTACTTGAAAAATTTCAAGACAGTACACCTTTTCAGCGTTGTTATTTATAAATACTGAAAGACTCCACGTGAAACCAAAAGGAAGGCAAGAAGATGAGACCGATGAAGACAGGCTAAGAAGAGATACTGTCCAAAATTTTTGTTCTATATACAGCTGCCTGAATAACCATACATCTCAATTCATTCAACTGGCAGTTTCGTTACATAAACATAATCAGACCTGATGAGATGCACCGCAGGAATTGGCTGATGTAGTTGCCAAACCATTCTCCACCATATTTGAAAAGTCATGGCAGTCAGGCAAAGTCCCGAGTGACTGGAAAAACAGGAATATCACACCCATTTTTAAAGAGAATAATAAGGACGACCCTGGGAACCACCGAGCAGTCAGCCTTCACCTCAGTACCCAGCACGATCATGGAACAGATCCTCCTGGAAGTTATGTCAAAGCATATGGAACACAGAGAGGTGATTAAGAGACAGGCAGTGTGGCTTCACCAAAGGCAGTTCATGTCTGACTAATCTGGAGTGACTGCATCAGTGGACAAAAGCAACTGATGGCATCTACCTGAACTGTGACAGCCCCCCACAATGTTCTTGCCTCTAAGTTGGAGATATGGACTTGATAGATGGACTGTTAGATTAGAAGTTGGCTCTGTGCCCACATCCAAACAGTTAGGTGCAACAGGTTAATGTCCAAATGGAAACCAGTAATGAGTGATGTCCCTCAAGTGTCCATACTGGGATCAATGCTATCCAGTATCTTCATCAATCACAGACAATGGGATTGAGTTCACCCTCAGCAAGTTTGTACATGACATCAAGTTGAATGGTGTAGTTGATAAGATTGAGAGAAGTGATGCCATCCAGAGGGACCTTGACAGGCTTGAGGAGTGGGCCCATGTCAACCTCATGAAGTTCAACAAGGTCCTGCACTGGGTTGGTGCCACCCCCAATATCAATACAGGCTGAGAGATTAACCGATTGAGAGCACCTCTGTGGAAAAGGTCTTGGGGATACTGTTGGATGAAAAATTGGATATGAGCTGGCAATGTATGGTGGCACCCTGGAAAGCCAATGGTACCCTGGGCTGCATAAAAAGAAGTGTGGCAAGCAGGTCAAGGGAGGTAAATTCTATCCCCGGTACTCTGCTCTTGTGAGACCCTACCTGCAGTATTGTACTAAGCTCTAGGGTTTCCAGCACAAGACAGACATTGAGCTTTTGGAACGGGTCCAGTGGAAGGCCACAAAAATGGTCAGAGCTAGAACACCCTCTCCTGTGAGGGCAGACAGAGAGTTAAGGTTTAGCCTGGAGAAGAGAAGGCTCTGGGAAAGACTTTTCCATATTTAAAGGGGTCTTACAGAAACATGGAGAGAGACCAAGGCCTGTAGTGACAGGACAAGGGGAAACAGTTTTAAACTAAAAGGGGGTAGATTTAGATTGGATATAAAGGAAGATTTTTTTTACAATGAGGGTGGTGAGATAGTGGAACAGGTTGCCCAGAGAAGCTGTGGATTCCTCATCACTGGAAGTGTTCAGGATCAAGTTGGGTGGTGCTTTGAGCAACCTGACCTAGTGAAAGATGTCCCTGCCCATGGCAGAGGGCTGGACAAAATGATCTTTAAAGATTCATTCCAATCCAAACCATTCTATGATTCATTAATAGATAAAAGGCTCTGTAGATCAGCGGTGTTCCTCAAAGCATATGTATATACTCATGTTTATCAGGGAGATTCATGAACTCATCTTGTCCTCATTAGAGGCTGAAAAACAATAAAAATCCAGTCCAGCTGGGCTTTAAGTAAACAAACAAGTTCTTTTAAAAGCTTACAGAGTAGCACACTTAGTATATTCATCTTATGTTTGTCACAAAATACTGACTCCACCGTGAGACCAAGTTCCTAGAGCTCTGCCTGCTGTCTACATTTCCCCAGCACTTTAGCAGAATTTATATTCTCTGAAATTTCATCTTTCTGCTCCTTCAGGTAACCTCCTTAACTACCACCAGTATATTTACTGATAGTGGAAGAAGTTGAGCACAGATTTCCTATACTTTTATTATTTTTTCCCATTGGTATCAGTTTTTTCAATTTATTTTATGTGTTCCATTGCACACCATACCATCTGAAAGAGCTTCAGGGTTGACAACCTACAGAAATCACAAAAGCGTCCTCTGTAAAAATACAGCTAATTCTTTTATTTTCTTTTCCTTTGGATTGAGCTCCCTAATACTAAAAGCCTTTAACTCATTCTCTAAATGCACAGTTCTACTCTACTTTAAAATAAGCTGATATAACCTTTTTTTTTTCCTGAAAACTGATCATATATTATCAGCCAAGTCCTCTCCTAACTGGCCTAGTGAACCAGGCAGAAGCTTGCATCTATGCTTTGCCCATATTTTCCTTCTGAAGAGATGCATAAATAGCCTCAGTTCTTTCAGCACACGTGTGAATTCGCTTTGTATCACCGTCAAACACTACCACATTTTTCTATAGGCAGCACCCTTCAAATAAAATTAAAGAGGAAAGGCCTTTACAGGCTGATTACAAAACCTGTAGGACTGATTTCCTCCTTCAATGTAAAGCATTCAGGTTTTAGTTAACAGAAAAGACAACTTAAGCAAACAAACTTCAGCCAGTATCATTGTACTACTTACCCCAAGACTTGGTTGGGTCCTCATACCAGAAGAATTATTTTTATACTATTATTGTAAGTTAGATTGATGTTATAAAGTTATGCAAAGAAAGTAAACTCTGAATTGCTGGTACCATTTCCTTTCTAATATTGGTACTAACCTTGCCCTTACACACACACTTTGCGCATCCTATTGCTGGGTAAGAGTGCCCTGTTAAATTGTCTTACCATCACATTACTACTACTGCTGTGGCTCTGGGGCTTGTTTGTAAGCCTGCATCATTAGTAAGGAGGCAAATTATATCCCCATTTTACTAATATTAAATCATGTATTTATATTAAAGACAGAAAATTATCACCTTCTCACAGTATACAAGTTTCTCATTTTCTAGGTGCCCAGCCTGAGGCACTCATGAGTGGGATTCATTTTAACTAATTTCTAGACATCTAACTTTTAGATGTATAGCCTGAAATAGTTCAATTACTTCCTTCAGAGTCAGAAAGAAACATTCGTTTCCACAAGGTGTTTTAGCTGCCCTGTCCCAGCCTTTTTTTAAGGAGATCAATTATCAACTGGGAGGGACAAAATGAGGATAATGCCTGCAAAAATGGGAACCACACTCTGAACAATAATAGGGAAAAAACCAGCATTCTATAAGCATTGCTCATTTGAAAGAAAAAGTAATATGCAAATACAAGACTGTTATAATACAAGTGTCCAGACACTAAAGCTGTCATACAGCTTTGTGAAATGTTAACATGGCATCTTTAAAGCACCCATTTTTCAAAAAAAAACCAAACCCCCCAAAAATATAACATCAATAGTACTGTGAAAGCAATTTCTTTAAAGAACAATATATCTTAATAAGGACTACCCAAACCACATGAATAAATAATTCTGAGGGGAAATTCTTAAGCATTCATCTTTACAGAACATTACTCAGGCACTTAAAAATGAAATCTACTGAAATCAGTCTGCTTTGTGGCAAAAAATAAGACTCTTGACGTATGAAGTAAAAGACAGAGTTGTGTTTTGGGTTTGAGATTTTTGGTTTGGGTTTTTTAAAAAAAAAATTATTACATTGGGTAAGACTTGTTCTCATACTTTCCCAAGACAAATGAATAATACCTTATTACAACATCACCACATCCTGTATGTTATTTAAAATCTAACTTCTGAGTTGTCATTGATGTATTTCATGAAAAATAACTGTAGAAAGTTATTTTTTTTGTTTAATCCACAAGTAATTTAACCTTTCAAAATATTCCAAGTATACACATTACGTGTACAAATTAAGTATACAGATTTCATAGCAAATGGTAAAGTTACGTCACCTTTCCTGTTGGTATTGAAATAATACAGCTATGCCAAAACCAAAAATATTAACTTGCTTTCTTAACCATTACAACTCCAATGAAGAATTTTAATAAAAATCAAAATGACAAAAATATTGCATGGAATTAATTACCTTTGAATACATTATTTGATCCAGCGTGCAAATGACACAGATTACATAGTTATTTTTAAAGTAATTTACCCTGATTTATAAACAGCTTTTGGCTAAAGATATTATCTTGATACCCAGAAGCAGTTTAGATATAGCAAGATTACAGGATTATGAATGATAACACATCAAGAAGCTCTATTTCCTTTCCATGTTTCTATAAGTAACATTGATTTTTTTTGCTCATTCTCAGTTTATTTGCACTACTTCCACCTTTTGATGTAAATATTTTACTTTCTGGAAGTAGTGAACAACATAACAGTTCATTTTTATTTTATTTCATTTTAGCAGGCATCCCAGATCTTATCCAGGTGTATACTGATACATCATACAGCTATGTATGTATGTATACCACTCCAATTTAAATGTACTTCCACTGACCTGGTGAGCTAAACTGCTTATAAATCACCATCACTACAGGTGTTTCTTGCCCCAAGACATGTAAGAATCAAACATTTCCATATGAAACAGCTTTTCTGACAGAGTCACACTCAAGATTGAAACCAAATGTTAACCAATATAATCAATAGGAAAATAAATAAAAGTGTTTCATGGAATCTTAGGACTCAAGACATCAACCAGACCACCTCTGTCCCGAAATAGTGTGAAGTCTACCTAGGAGATTGCTAGAAGTGTCAAGAATGATAGATATTCCACCACCTCAGGAAATGGGCTCTGTTCCTCTCTATCTTAATTTACCAAGTGTCTAATTTAAGTTAGCTTCATTTATACATCTTATACACAAGAGACATAAACTAATTTTGCTTTTGAAACAGCCTTACATATCAAAGGACCGATATCAAAATTTGCCGTTCTAAGTGAAGAAAGCCACTTGTCTTTCCTTGCAGTTCATGTTTCCTAAACACTTAATTAGTCTTATTCTTCACCTTGTTGAAGAATTCTTTTCAGCTGGTCCACATCTTCCCTTAAATCAGACAACCAAAACTGATCATACTGAAGTTGAGGCCATACCAATCCTAAACACACCAAAGTGATTACTTCACGTGTCATGCAGTGTCATCCTCATCAGGCACCCTGTAAGACCATTCCCTTTCTTAGAACTTTGTAGCACTGTCAAATCACATCGAATCTTAGCACGCTGTATCACCAAGATCTTTTTCTATAGAACTGTGACTTACCCAGTTGTTGCCATCATGGTATTTAGGCAGATCTCTCCTAATTTCTAAGTGTGGGAGCTTGCTTTCATCTTTGTTACTTGTATTCTACCTTTATTGTTCCTCTTTTCCTCTCAGAGTGACTCCCAGCTTGCAAAGATAATATTCAATTTACATGCTGTCCTAGAATAAAACCTCAGTAACCTCAGTGACTCCAGCTTCATCTGAAATGTAAATTCAATGAGTAAGCCTTCTATTCCATCATTGAGATCATTAATGAAAATATTAAGTAACATCTGACCCAAGACTGATTCCTGACAAACCCTACTTGATATTTAACTTCAAGTGGTGAGGCCACACCTCAAAATCTCTGTTCAGTTTTGGGCCCCTCACTACAAGACGGATATTGAAATGCTGGAGCACATCCAGAGATGGGCAATGGAGCTGATGAAGCATGTGGAGCACAAGTCTTATGAGGAATGACTGAGAGGACTGGGGTGGTTTAGTCCAGAGAGGAGACTCAGGGGAGATCTTATTATCTCTGCAGCTCCCTGAAAGGTGGCTGTAGCAAGGCCGGGGTCGGTCTCTTCTCCCAGATTACAAGTGACAGGAGAAGAAGAAATGGCCTCAGGTTGCACCAGAGGAGGTTTAGATTGGATATTAGGAAAAATTTCTTCACTGAAAGGGTGGTCAAGCACTGGAACAGGCTGCGCAGGGAGGTGGTGGAATCACCGTGCCTGGAAGTGTTTAAAAAATGTGTAGATGCAGTGCTCAGGGACATGGTTTAGTGGTGGGCTTGGCAGTCCTGCGTTAATGGCAGGACTCGATGATCATAAAGGTCTTTTCCAGCCTAAATGATTCTACGATTCTGTTCTTTACAGACATTGCAGTCAGGCTTGTTTTGAAAAATGAGCAGAGCAGAGCAAAGAATATTGCAGTGCACTATGCCTATATGCAAGTCATACAAGGAGGTTTTAGATTTACTGTACAAATTATTCCTACTCTACTTAGTATTAAAGGATAATTTTTACTTATTACATAGGAGAATGTATACTATATACAACTAAAAGAGGAATTAATCACATTTGAAATGAGATCAGGCAAAAACAGCATAAGAACATTCTGTCAGTGAATGCCAGATAAATTACACTAGTGCACTATTAGCCTCAGTTACCCCACCAAAGTATTTAGTATCACACAACGACACAAGGGAACAGCTTTCAGATGCACATATCACCAGAAGTTTACATTTCAGAAAATTTCATCTGCTGTATATACAGCCCACCTACCAAGGAATTTCGGTTGGGACAGAGCAAAGCACATAATCAGGGACCAACAATCAAAGTCTACTGTGCCAATAACATGAAGGAGTACAAAGTAGAATTTACCTGAGCATGATACATACCTGCCAGCCTCCTGAATATAAAAGCTTGAGTGCCAGATCTCTTTTTAACAAGACTGAAAGATTTTTAGTATGTTGGCAGTGAATTTGATTTTATGCTAAACCTATTCTTTAATTCTATTCTAAAGATTTCCATTTTCTGAATAAGCACGTAGGAAAACACCCATAGTACATCTTCTAAAGTCTACATCTATATCTTTATCCTAAAATCAAAGCCCTTTCATTTTCAACTAACATTTGTTTTCATTTCAACAAACATGGTTTTTCATACCACACTAAGCACAGTTCATTGATAAGAATACAAAAGATGAATAAAAAAGGTAGGTAGTCAAAACAAGTCTGAAAATCTCCTCAAATTTGCATCACCAAAACTCTGGAAAAAAGCCTTAGCAACAATAGATAAAAAAATTTAAGTGTGGTGCTGGGGTTTTTTTAACCCTTCTAAGAAAAAACAAACAAAAGACCCCAAACAATAAACACTTGTGTACTGTATCTATTAAGGTGAGCCAAAACAGCAAAAATATTCAATGTGAAACACCTTGGTTGTCCTAGTGTTCAACAAAACCTTTGCAATACTGTGTAATACTAGGAATTAGAACCAAATATGTAATTGCTGCAATTGTTGAAAAACATCCCCTTCTACAGACACAGAAAGGTTATTTCCTGAGTCTCAAAACACTAACATATTTTCACAATTATTCATGCTTTCACACAATCCATGATTCTCTCTTTTCTGGAACGTGCCAGTATCACTAGGAGTGGTTTCCTCCTCCATATTTACCTCTGTACAACTTCTGGAACATGTGATGCAGCAGCAGTTCAGGACTTTTCCTCTATCTGCTTTCAGGAGTTACACAAGGACAGAAAAAAACCCCAAACTATGTTTCAAGGTATTGAAGAAAGACCTATTTCTTTATTCACGCTTTCTTCCTGCTAGATCAACCCACCTTAGAACCAAAGCTACCTACTCATTTCCTAATTATTTTTCAGCATCTCACAAGAGTATATTCCAATCACCATTTGATTTAATCAGACACTAAGTAGACTAGGACTTTTCAGCACGAAAAGAAGTGAAAGAGTATAGACGAAAAAAGGCTATAAAATCATGATGAATTCAGTGGCAAGGAGGAAGGGGCATTAAATGAAAGCAGCAGACAGCAGCTACAATGGAGAAAGGAATCTTAAGCTGCAGAACTTCCAGCTACATGTAGGAAATGTTTGAAGACAAAAACTTCAACACTTACTAAACAAAGCGCCACCTTTGATTCAGAAAGTCCTTTGCTGCAGATTTTCAGAAGCTAGGAAAGTAAAACAATAAAGTATCATTACATTACGTATTTACCCCAGGTTTATACTCTTTAGTTATTTGCTTTTGGACACTTGGAAAGAGGCTTCTGACAAGCCAAAGTCATTGTTCTGACTAGTACGGTGTCCTGGGTTTGGCTGGGAGAGAGTTAATTTTTTCCTAGTAGCTGGCACAGTGCTGTGTTTTGGATTTAGTATAAGAAGTTTTTGCTAACTAGGGCTTACTTCAAATCAAGGACTTTTCAAGTCCTCTGCTCTGCCAGTGACCAGTTGCACGAGAGTCTCCCGGGCTCTGCCAGTTACCAGTTGCACGAGAAGCTGGGAGGGAGCAGAGCCCGGACAGCCAAAGGGATATTCCATGCCATGGAACGTCGTGCCCAGTGTATGAACTGGGGGCAGCTGGCCGGGAGCTGCCGATCACTGCTCGGGGACTGGCTGGGCACCGCTCAGCAGGTGGTGAGCAGTGGTACTGTGCATCACTTGGGTTTGGGGTTTTCTTCTTTTGTTTTGGTGGGCTTGTTTTGGTTTTTCCATATTTTTTTTTAATTTTATTCCTCTCCATCTCTTCTTCGCTACAATTATTGTTGTTGTTGTAATTTTTATTACTTTATTTCAATTATTAAACTGTTCTTACCTCAACCCATGTGTTTTACCTTTTTCCAGTTCTCCTCCCCCCATCCCACCAGGGCAGGGGGAGTTGCTGGTTGGGATTAAACCACAACATAGGGCCAATTTATAAGGTCTAGTAAAAGCTCCTAAACAGAGGTGGAAGATTCTGAACAGCAAAGAATTTACAAGAGACAGATCAAAACCTTTCTTTGCTTAGAGTCTATGGAATCTACCATACAAATTTAAAAAGCAGGGGTTTTCTTAATCTATTAAATATTGATTTAAAAAATGATTTTTATTCTTTTGGATATATAATGTCACTAACTGAAGAAAATTGGAAACGGGGAGGTTAAGTCTTCATTCTCATAAAACACGTTTGAAATGCTCAAGAGACAAAATTTAGGACTCTGATTAAACATCTCCAAATACAGTCTCCCATAAAACTCTCAGCCCAATACATTAATAATTTTTAAAACATTATGTCTAGCTTGCAAGGACTCAACTCTTGATCTCCTTCAGTATTTCTTAAATCACCAACATAAAGTTTCCTAAAGAGAAATACTCACAGAGCAAGCATTATGGAAATAAAAAAAGGAAAAAAAAAAAAAAGATAGGAAATCAGGTCGCATCCTCAAAAGCATGAAATTCCAAGACGGCTCTTTACCTTAGCATAATTGCTTACTGGACATCTTTTGTAGTCGATGTAGTTAGGGGAAGTCATTTTGTCATGGCTTATCTACACACTTCTTACAATCACTCAGACAAGTCCTGGGATTTACCATTAAAGCAGAACATATGGTTCTCTTTTCCTTCTAAGGCAGAAGTGTATAACATATGAAAATGGTATGTCTTAACAAACTTGGAAAATGAAAGGGCTCATTTAATGTAATAACTACAGCCAAATACATTTATATTTTCAAAACAGAAAAAGAAGGAATAATTATTTTATTTAAATTCCAAAAAAATTGTACTCAAATATTTAGATTGCCTAACTCATTCTTCTGATCTCCAGTACTTCTAAGTATCTGAAAAGTACGTGTCATCATTTTGTTCATCTATAAATGAACAGAGAAACAAACCTGAGTAGAGAAGACACAGAGGACAAATAAGAAATGTAGCACTGTGAAAACAAAGTTTGTGCAAGTTCTCATGTTATTTCTTCTTGAAATTCTCAAAGAACGTCCGCCATGAATGTTCAAGAACTTCTGAAAGTATTCGAACTGGGCAGTCACAGGCCAAGACTGCTTCCATTCCTTCCTGGCCACTGATACCAACTCCTATATGTGCACCTGCAAGCAAAGAGAGGAAACTTATAAACAGCTGAAAAAACAGATGTCAGCTTATTAAGCTACCACATAGACGGTTTCAGACAATACCTGTAATTGCTGTAAATGGAAAACATTATCCTAGACTACAGGAAATTTGAAACAAGCGCCAAAAGTGTTTATCGAAGAAGGAATGGTCTCATATCAACGCTTGCTTTCGTGACTCACTCAGTCCCTCCCATCCCAGGAGCTTAAGTAGCAACCTGTGCAAACTAACTTTGTTATGATTATTTTTTATCTAATCCACAGTTTCTCTTCATTCTCCTTTCACATCCTCTTTAATTCTTCCCCTTTCCATTGTTTCTTCTGGAAGATCATTTCCCAATTCTTCATACCACAACAGATGAACAATTGAACTTAGTATACTAACTATAACCTTTTCCAGGTTTAGATGGCAACAGCAAAATTTAAAATACAACTATTACAAAACAATCCATTTTGTGAATATTTTGAGAGTCCTATTCTGCTATTTTTCCTGCCTTAACAATATGACATTGGAATTCGAGGTTCTGACAGATTTACAGGGCAAGGCTAGTAGGAGCAAGAAGAAACAACATAAGCAAGCAGCTCAGACCATTACTCATCATGAAGTCATCTTATATCATTTTAAGTCTACCCATGAATTAATAAGAAAGTTATACATTTACTATATAGTCTCACATAGCTATTGTACTGTAAAAAAGGAACTTCCAAGTATCTGATAGTAAAATAAGCACGGCAGTTACTAATATTAGCATACATATAAAACATTTTTTATACTTAATAGCATCTGCTGTTCTGATCCTCCCATACTGCATTCTTAACAGGAACATCAGTCAGTTCTACAGGCTATCAAAACAATGTTTAATACAATAGTTTTGTACTTTATTGAAACATTAATACCGGCTGAGATGCCTGCATGCAATTAAATAACACCCAAATACAGATATCCCCTACTGCATTTTGAGCGTGACAGAGGAGTTCTATCGGGTCCAGCATTCAGTAATTCAGCTAACTACATTTCTGTGCAACAGACTTGGGTTATTTTTATTCCAAAGACACAGCTATGAGCAAAATAAAGCAATTAAAGAAATATTTCAGGTAACAGCAAAAGATGCATCATTTGTCATTCAAATATTCTCCTTACAGCAGGAGAAAATGTGCACTTTCAGGATGGCAGTTAAGAGGATTCGATGTGATATTTAGTAATGCCTTGAATGAAAATGATGTCTGTGATGGCAGGCAAAGGGTAAGAATTCTACTCAAACTCTCAGTTGCTGCATGGGCTGTATTCTACACCTAACCAGTGGGTCACACACAAAAAAATCCGGCAGTACTAACAGCTCCCTGCCTCCCTGTTTGAGAAATACAGCCAACTTATCAAAATTCTTCAGTCATATTCCATTACTCATGCTTAATGTAAACAGTTGTAACTAACAGTAACCCTGATTTTAGGAAACTAATAACCATTTGGAGGGTACTGTGGAACCTATCATTTCCCACATATTTAAAATGCAACCAAAGTCATAGGACAAAAAACAGTCAAGAACTACAAAAATACCCCACAACAACCATCTTTGAGACAGAGTGGAGAAATCTGCACAAGGAGTTTGAATGGTTGTGCTGTTCTTTTGCTCTTTCCTAGACGTCTGTTCTTGGTCACAGATAAAGATAGGACCCTGGATTAGGCAGATGTTTGGTCTGACTCAGTTTAAGTTCACCCTACGCAAACTAATTTATTTCTTTATCATAGATCCTTTTGAGTGCCAAATAATGGTATAAAGGTTGATCTGAGTTGGTTTTATGTTCTCCATTAAAAGAAAAGCAGTTCTTCAAAAAAAATGGTCTAAAGGGGCCTGCTATATGTACAAATTCGTTAATAAACCATCATTTTTATTGACATTTTAAATTCTAAATTTCCCCTTACTTTGATCATACTGATGTCATTAGCTCCATCTCCTACTGCCAATGTGACTGCCTTCCTGTGTTTCCTAATCGGCTCTGAAACTCACGCTTTTTGTAGAGGAGTGACTCAACAGCAAGTCAGTTTTATACATACGGTCAAGTTCCAAGAATTTTCTCTAAATCAGCCTCAACAGCAAGAGCTGGAAGACTTCTGGTAAGTCAGCTGGTTTCGTAACAATTATAAGACAACATGACGCTAGTCATTCCTTGCATTTAATGAGTAGGATATCTTCTTTTGCAGCAAAGTCAAAGGAATTTTAAGCAACAGAAGCATTTAGCAGAAAACCTCATTATTATTCAACATCATAAATCATCCTCTTATCTGTGTATAAACACATATATAGCACATACAATCTCAACACACACAATAAGATTATGAAACGCATTTTCTTGCAAAATTATTTGCTTTCACTTTTACCTACTAAATGCTAAAAAGAAAACAACTCCCTAAAATTGGCTACTTGAGAAAAACATGCAGCTTTCCAGCTGACACTGTGAGGATTAAAGAGTAAACAAAAAGACTTACTGAACTGAACTATCAACTCAATAGGCATTTAGCACAGGAACATGAGTTTCTCAAATTCAGGACTTGAAAGAACCCCCCGTTGTTAACTTTTGCAATTATAATTACATAAGGTTCAGCTATACCCTCAGACTGCTCTGTTTTGGATTTATATTTACTATTGCACCTAACCACACAGGGAACGTTGTCAGGAACACAAATCCCGTTGCATATGAATATTTATCATAGGATTTCATTTATTGTGAAAATTGTTACATTAAGATATAACGTAAGAAGAAATCTTTCTGAAGGTAAAAAATAGGAATCTCAGAATTTTTGGAGTCCTGTAACCACAAGATATGGCAGTGAAATATGAGGAAAAATGCACAGAAACAAGGAAAGCATGCATTGCAGATCAGAAGAACTGGAAGAACAGGTGGAGACTAGAACTGCTAACTTCTGTCTTCTAATGCAGCTACATTCTCATGAATGAAGCCCAAAGCTCTATTAAACCAATAAACTTTTAAAACTTCAATTTTTGTCCAAGAGTTCAAATGCCAAGTGTATGAAAGGAACACGAGCTTGTTACGACAGGAATCAGATTTTCTAATCATAGTAAATTGTTTGGGCATTCACATAAAATGCTGATATTTAAAAGATCCACTAGAGTTAACAATGACATTAAATTGATGTAGTAACTAATTTAAGCTCAAGTTGTGCTCTTCAGCAAAATAAGGAAAGAATAGTTGTACTAAACCTGCCTACTTGCATTTCAGTTTATTGTCCTGTGCTGCTACTTACACACAAGCACTTAATAGCAGCAATGGTATATTTTAATTAGGAATTGATAAGATTGTGTGAAATACTTTTGACTACAAGAACATCTTTACTAACATTTATTTTTAAAAGCTGTACAAAATACTAATTTTGTTTCTTTTCCAAACAACCAAAAATATTTACTTTTTTTAAAGATTGGAGCAGTTCTGGAGGAAAAAAGACCCTGGCTTTCCTGCAACAGAACACATATATAAATGGGGTAGTAATGAAAGGACAAAACATAATAAACCTATTTACCAGGCCATAACCATTAGCTACTAAGGGGTTAACTAACTACCAATGACAGACTTGTCCCAAAATGAGCCCTGGTTTGACTTGTGCACTTTTTCCACAGAGTAGCTAAGAATCATGAAGTTCTTCAGTTTGTCAAAACAGGTATTCTTTTGCTTCCTTTAAAGACAGAAGAATGAAAAAAAGGGGGGGGGGGAGGAGGAAAAAGAAAAAAAAAAGGTGAGAAACAAGAAAGGAACATGGCCACCTGATAATGACTTGAAGGTGTCACCACCAGAAAGTGTCTAGAGATCTGGGTTGCCTTAAAAGTTATTTTTTTTATTTTAGTATTAGAATTATTTTTGGCCTGGAATCTCTTTATTGTTTTTGCCTTCTAAGTATTTTGTGTAAGTTTAAATTTGTGGCCGAGATAAATTTCTACTGAACAGCATTATTAGAAACGAATGTTAATCTCACTGCCAGAACGTTTGTTGTACGAATATATCACAATGCTCTATAAGTGGAAAAAGGAATATGAAAGGAGAAAAATGTAGGTTGAAATAAGGACAACAGAACAAGCCACTGGGTTACATGAGCTTACTTGACACTTCTGAGCCTACTGGATTGCTTTTTCTGACACAAAGGAAATTTTATTTCTCTCAGCACCAAGGAAACACTTATTGGTATGTTGTTCTACAAAAATCATGCTGACACAGTTGCAAATTGAAGTGTTAATTAGAAGCTCTACTTGGATGGGCCAGTATTACAGATGGAACATGAATAGGGAGATTTTTAGTAAGTATCTTATAAATGTCGTATTCCTATGGCATAACACTTATTTAAGAATGTTTTGTCACAATATGTGCTAGCTGACCTACTATATAGACTATTAGTTGGTGGAAAATTATAGCAGCAGGGCACATCTGAGAGTGCTGATATATCTCATGAAAGGACATCTTTATTAAATTAAATTGATAGCTGTTATTTTCTCTTTTTTGTGCTTTTAGTAACTGTTAGTATTGGAATAATTAACAGTCTTACAGGTGTCTGTATTTAAATTTAGTCATTTTATTTCAGAAATACTCAGCACTTTCTAAAATTTTAGTAACAGATATAACGAGCCTCAGCACATCCAAATTCTAAAAACGGCCACAACAACGTAGATTCAGTCTTCACAGACTGTGTCTTGATGCTTTATTCCAAAACTTTATGTGCATTTCTCAGAAGGCTGCTCAGTTACCAACTCAAAGAATGAGCTCGTACAAAAGTCAGCAGCATTAACAGCAACAGCAGCAGGCACAGGAGTAACGACAGCAAGCCACAGGCGAGAAACCCTACAAAAATACACACTGGTGAGCAGAGGCGAGCTTTTGCTTTTCCCACCGTATTTTTTTTTGCAGGAAACTTTGAAGCTCGTTGCTGCAAAGCGGTACTTGGCGTGCACTTGCGAGGCAGGGCGCCGCCGCGGGGCGCCCCGGCGGGAGGGGCGGGGGGCAGCGGCTGCGGCCAGCTGTGGCTCCCGCTCCTGGGACGCCCCCTGGCGGTTCAGCTTGGGCTCAACGACAACAGGGGGCACCGCTCCAAGGGCACCCCCGGGTAGGGGCAGCAAACCCCCACCTCCCGGCAAGGCGGCGAGCAGCTCGGCGTGCCTCCCGACACAACCGCGGCACCAAAGCTGTGAGCTAACGAGGAGGAAAGTGCTTTTTTAAAAGTTTCAGGTGATTCCACAGTCCTGATTAAGGGGAGAACATTGGAGTAAAAGTTACTTAATTTGTTACGTACTTTCACACCCAAGGAAGATGTACATTCACTAATAAGTTTGAGATGGAACTTTCTTTCTGCCAGTCTTTATGGCAGCCTCAACAGTGGAAATTACTACATGATTACAAAGACATTATTAAAAGCTTCACAGCAAGTGAGGTAGGGAAGGGAATTTCTAAGACCCAAGACAGAAGTCATTTGTCCACTCATTCACCGGGAAGTGTCTCCATCCTCAATGATTCTAAACTTTTATTTTAAGTTCCAGTAATAGAAAAATGGCCTAAATTATTCCTTGTAAGTAAGTAGGACAAATGCTGTGTTTCTTTCTTATTTCAGCTCTTAAGTGTCATGCAGATGAATCCTTCTTACTTTTTTTCCCCCTTTTCATTTCTCTTTGAAAGCTGCTCATTCCAAAGAGGAGTGAAATCAAATCAGGCTCACCTGTATGTTTACAGATGACTTCAGATAAATGGTGGAATTCAAGTGGACTAAAATGCCCAATGGTAGCATTGACCACTAATAATTTTAACTTCCCCTGTGTATCATTTGTTAAACTGCAACATGTTACTTTGTAAAAATAATATACATCACTAGCATTTAGGTCTCTATTATATAGAGAAAAACTGTGATAATACATATTGTACCCCCATTAATTTATCATACACTAACATATTTCCAAAAGAAAAAGAATCTTTATACTTATTTTATCCTGGTTTTATCTCATTCCAACAATACATTCTCTCAAGTCCTAACCCTCCAAGATTTGTCTTCATGCTGGATTTTCCTCCTGTATTTTGCACCTGCTCATCCAACTACTCAAATAAATTACAAAACAATAAAATTGATTTAGCCAAATTGATTTTTACGGTCTGGAATATGCATTATGATATAACATATAATGTTCTCAATACTACATGTACATTACAAGCAGAAATTAAAAAGAAACTCTTGCAAGTATATGTTTTCCATTCTTAGATTTATAGAATATGAACTATAAAACTAAGACTGAAATGCCTAGAATACTTGGTTCAGTTAAAAACCCTCCCAAAATCACATGCTGGTAAGAGACTGGTTATGGTCTGAGAGTTATAAGATCTGAAATCTACTCTCTGAGTATACCTGAGCCTTATAGCTCCACAACAGGCTTTCAAAGGCACTTGTTTCATTGATAATAGATTTCAAAAGAGTACTCGGCTTTGGAAGTACAAAGGCTCTTCGTGCATGCATAGGTGGGCTGTTAAGAAGCTGCTGGAATGTTAGGCCTGGCAAGGCTGAGTATCAGTGTCTAGACATCTTTGTTTGTGGCACTTGTCACTTTTCAGATGACATCGTCTGCACTGACAAGAACACTCACACACCATGTCCAAAGAACAAATGAGCACACTGTCATTTTGAAATAGTTAGGAAGTGGCCTCAGCTGCCCACTGCAAGTGCAGGCTATGTTTGACATGCAGGCAGCACCTGCTGTACATGTGCTGCACGACTGATCTGTACAAGCAAACCAAGTCTGCCTCCCTGAGCATACCACTAGACGAGCCAGGAGTACCCAGGGTCCACAGCATGACCAGACAGCAGCTGCAGCAACCACACAGGCTGACTTCTTGAGCTGTTAAGTCAATGAAGAGCTACACTTTTCCTGAAATAGTCTTTTCCTTAGAGCTAGGGTGGACCCAAGCAGACTGGAAAAGGATAATCTTGCTTATACTGCCTGTCAGCAACCCATACCCTTTCTGATGGTCAAGAGAAAGCCAACTGACTGAAATGGAAAAATAAGAACCTCATCTAAATCACTGTAGGATGGCAAATGGCAATAGATGCAGACACTGAAGCAACTAATATGCAAGTACAATCACTGACCAAGTTATTCTGAAAACAGAATGCTCTATTTCCTTTATCTAGAGCTTTCTGTCATTTATTACTACAGTATCACAGCACCATTTATATTAAGCTATACTCATGTTAACCCTCAAAAAAGGATTAATCACTCCTTACATTTCTTTCTTCTTTTGCAATGTGAGATGCTTACCTGGAGATAAACGCTTACTATACAAAAAAGCCACAATTCACTTGTGGAATTGTCCCATCCTTCAAAATCAATACAAATCAAACATCTTACAAACAACAGTTGTAGACAAGTAATTGAAAGATTGTATTCAGAAAGAGGTAGAACTCAACCATTGTTTAGGCAATGACAAAGGCTGACAATTCTTGAAGCTGTCCTGTCTTAGCATCATTAATATAATGCTTTTAACATAGTTTCTGTGTTTACTCATAAGGAGACTGGCAAAAAACCAAACACTGAGACTATATGGGCTTCAAGACACTTTAATACACATACAAATTTTTTTTTCATATATTTAAAACAGAGGAAGAGAATTTTTTCTTTACAAAGCAAAATAAGACAAAACAAGTCTGCATACTTTAGTTAACTGACAAAACTAACAGACTCTTACGGAAAGGAATTTTTTCCTTCTAAAAGAAAATAATTCGTTTGGGATCTTTGGTCTGGAAGGACAGAAAGTGTTGCTGTCACATTTACTAGAGTTCTTCATGTACTTTATCATTATATGACCAGTCATTATGAAAGTCTCCTTCATCACACCTGTCAGCATATGATGGGAGTAACTGATATTCATGGCAGTTTGAGAGATATTAATGCCAGTTTCATGTGATTACAGTTACAATGACTTCATTTCACTGGTAGTTTATCCTGACAATATTCCATTATCATAACATTATAAATTGTCTAATATAGTCACACCATTTTCGATACTTACTTTAGGACTTACGATACCCTTTCACCTGAAATACACAATTATTATTTGTAGTACAGCACTCAAAGTACACTATTGAAATTAGGCTCCTATTATGGTACCAACTGGACAAATTATTTGCAAAAGCAAATTTTCAGTCTAAATACAAAAAACAGCAAAGTATAGAAGCAACAAGAAAGGTATTGAGAGGAAAATGAAAATGAAAGGAATAACTGAGACTAAAACCCAAGTATCCTTATAGTTCTGTATGGGCACATCACAAGCTCCATTCTTTATCACAGAACGCACAGCCACTCAGAATTCACAAAACAAAATTCTGTGGAATCAGTCTTACAATAAATGGCATACTTCTCTAAGTTTAGAGATTTGTTATTAAGGATTAATATTCAATTTAGAATGAGTGCCTAAGAACTTTCATCATAAACCAGCATCAATATAATATCCAGAGAATATAAAATTCAAAATTTGTAGCAATATTCAAATTTACTAAATAAATGTACTGCCTCATTAAATCTCACCTTATATCTTAACATATTCTCTACAGATATATTTCCATCATACTCAAAGAACTCAACCTCCCAAAGCACAGATGAGTAGCCTCTGCAAGAATTATACACGCCCATCACCAGAACCATTTACACGGTTACCTTTCTCCACAGATACCTACATAAAGCACAGCAAGGCCAGTGTTCTGTACCAGATCCTTCAGAGTTATGCTTTAATCGAACTATGCTACAATAACAGCAGTTACAATAATGATGAAAATATTCAGGGAAACATCATTTCTATCAACTTGATATGCACCATAACTGTTATATACGAGGAATATTAACTCTGAAAATTGGGAATTTGGTACTAGAATATAAGCAAAAAGAGGAACTTGCACCTAGATACCATCATTAAGCCATCAAAGTAAGCCTGATGCCCAAATTCATAAGGATTAGAACTGCAAGAAGTTATATTAAACCTTTGGAAAAGACAGAAAAATCTGTAATTAAACACTTCCACATTACCTTTCCATAGGTAAGTGATATATATTTTCCTTGCAGTAAGCCTCGAGATTATTTTGAGCCTTAGTTAACACCTAGGAAAATAAGGATTTAATTAGGTAAATATTGGCCAGTACACATATATATATACACTTTACTGCCAAATTTCAAGACTTCCAAATATATTAAGAAACAGATGTGATTATGATTTTCATCCTTCATGTTGATATTCTAAAGATCCATGCCCATTATAACTGCACTGGGGAAGTCCTAAGACCAACCACTGGACTCAAACCCACAGGTAACTTATTTCTTGAATATCAATATTACTACACAGGTGATGGGATTCTAAACACGTACTTTTACTGTACTCTTCTGCACATGAGGCATTTTTATTAAGCAAAATATACTGCATTATTTATAACTTAAAATTTCAGTGGGTAGTCTTTGAAGTGCAAAGATCATGAGCAATTTCATTGTTAAAAGGTAAGAGTGTCAGGAAATACTTTTCACCTAAAACACATGTCAACAAAACAAGCTGTTGTATGCTTTACCACTAACAACAACGTATCTTGATCCTTCCCTATATTCTGGTACAAGATATTACAATGAAAAAACAAAGAGGAACATTAAACATAAAAAACTGATGACTACAAAGAAAGAAAGTTTTGTAATGGAATAAACGAGATATTAAGGGAAAACTGTACTTGTTGGGGGGGGGAATGCTGGAATGTGGGAGACAGAGTGGAAGGGAGGGAGTAGAAGGAGGCAGAGAAAGGGAAAGGAGAGAGACTAACTATAAAGACACAGGTGCAAGCCAACAGAAAGAGGTGAAAGGAAGAGGTTTTGCCAGCCATCATCATCTAATTCCATGTGTGCACGCTGTACTGTGCACTGTGGTTTCAGCCATACCGCTGTGTTGTTCCCTTATCCAAATGGCAGCTGTACACTGGCCACACACACAAACATACAGCCCTCTCTTAATCTTACAGAATAAAGTATGGAAGCTCAAGGTTTTAGCATCTAAGGAACTGTAAAAAATATCAGATGCTTATAATTCCAGCTATGCTTTCATATAAAACATGTTGGCCTTCTGGAAAAGATTAAAAGAAAGCCAAGAGGAAAACAATAGT
Organism: Falco rusticolus; assembly: GCF_015220075.1. Taxonomy (NCBI): domain Eukaryota; kingdom Metazoa; phylum Chordata; class Aves; order Falconiformes; family Falconidae; genus Falco; species Falco rusticolus. The sequence continues at coordinate 14,714,390 of NC_051193.1, read as the reverse complement.
TATGTTTGCAACCCATATTAAGTATAAGTTATGATGGTTTAGTAATGTCACAGACACATTTTAAAAATCATGGAATGGTTTGTATTAAGCATGAACACCTACAGAGAACATTAATTCTTGAAAAAAATGAGAATTTTATCCAGTTTTCCTTTAAATTCACATTGGGGGAGACCCCTGAAAACAAGCAGAAAGCATAATTTGTAAAATAACATAAACTGCATCATTTGCATTCAACTTCATAGACCTGCACTGATTTCAAGCTAGGAATTCTGATATATGGATTACTTGCACAGTGTAAATATTGTAAGTGTTTTAAATATTAGCATAAAACCTCCTAACCCATATTATTTAAGTAGAGTTATTTCTGTAATCAGCTTTGGGAACACAAAATACTTAGAACATTTGGCTAACTTCACAGCAAGAAAACGTTCTAGTCCTGGTTCAGGAAATCCTCTTGCATTTACATATATGTTTACCGTAAGAAGAACATTCAAGCCATGTAATTTTAAGCTTCTAATTTAAGTTGAATATGATTACTAATTAAGGGGGTTTCTGAATTAATAACTGAAATAGAAACACTTACACCAAGACAGCTGGATGCCAAAGACAAGACATTAATACTCCATCGGACGGCTGGAGCTGTTCAAATACAATTGTATCTGCCCCTTTCCAATAAAGCTTCATCTGATCATCTGGATTTCTAACTGAAAAAGATAACAAGAATTTAAAACGAAAAATGTAATCATTTTTTGTTGGGGGTTTTGTGTGTGTTTTTTAAAGGGTTGATTGATTTCCCAGGTCTAACTACAGTTTTATTGTAAATACCAGTAAAAAAATAGCCACTACGCAGAAATCATCCAACCATATTTTTAAAAGGAACAGAAGATATACTTATGAAAAACAACATTATTTCAGTATGAGAAAGGATGTTTAACAGGGAGTGAAACTTCCAGTCCAGTTTCACTTACAAATCCAGTTTTCTTAGTCCATCAAAGGTTTCAAAGGTTCATAAAAAGTATATATTCTCACGAAGTTATCAGTATTTTGGCTTATAGCTTCACAAGTTGCAACTCCTAGGTAATTTTTGCATGACCCTGGGCCTTTTTAAGTCTCAAGTCCAAGAACTTAACTTCAGCTTGAGTATAGTTCACTTTCAAATCAAAGAACAAGGCTCAGACCATCTTAGTTTTTCTATAAACCTTGTTTTATAAGTCTTGTTTATTTCAGTTCTTGGGTACTTCCCCCCTACTTTTCCTATATTACTCTTTCTGTTCTCTCCTTTCCTGTTAACAGAAATCAGTTTTTCTTGAATCACAGTCATTTGTTTTCATAGAATAGTCTTTTGCTCTGAAACTCAAAATCAGAGGAAAAACACAAGAGAGCAAAAGCTCTAGAAAGACAGACTGCAGCGTCAAGTGAATAAAAATCTTTATATGTTAATTAAGTGTATTAAACAGATACTGTTCTTACGCTTATTTCTCTGTAACAGATGAACACAATGGAAAGGATTTTTTTTAAAAAACAAACACCACGTGTTTATTTACAGAAATTTTCAGTAAGAAGCTGAAACTTTACCTACACAATTTACCTATACCTTTAATTATTGGTGTAACCTTTACTTAATCCTAGTTAAAAGGTATAGCAGCAGCAGTAAAACTGCTCCCTCCACAGAAGTTGTTATTATACAGATTTTATTTTTAACTAAAACAAGTTAGATGAATAAAGGAACTAAAACCTCCCACCTGAATTTTTTTAGTATATATGGCAGCTTATAAAAGACTACCTACAGGTGACTTAGATGATACAAAACCACAGCAGAATAGCTGATCTTCTTGGAGTAGAAACAAAGTAATCTGAGCACTTCAAAGAGGAGCATCACCGTAGTATATGGCATATATTATATCTGTAGGTTTTTTCTTGATAATCATGGATTCCACATTTTTTTAATAATGGAGTAAAACAATGAGTACATAAATTATCTGAAATAGTAATGCTCATACTGTGTGCTGTGATATTACCATGCAACATCACAGGCAAAAGCAAAAAGAGAGTAGAGCCATAAGAGATGCAAAGATTTATATTGAATTAGAATTTACTGAAGTAGCTCACTGAGAAAACTAATACTTAATTTACTATTCTAGAGCAATTAACCTTACCGAAAGCTATCTTGAGAGCTCAGAAAAAAGTTATAAAATAAACTATTAGTCAATTTTTAATATTAAATGCTTATTAAATAAGAACTATCCTTTAATACAATTTTGTCATTTCTCAACATCATTCCATACCTCATTAATTTCTATTTTCCAGGCCAGGCTATCAGGTATTTCAGCTACAAAACAGACGTTATCAAAAATAGAAAAACGGAACTCGATTTTATAATACATTCCTTGGGTAATTTTTCAGATTTAAATGGACAAAGAGGGAGCAAGTACTAAAACGAAATGAAAAGAACACAAGTAAAATTCAACATCACAATTATAAAGACAATCCTATTTCTGGAACAGCTGGTAGGTCAGCAACACTGATTAGCTTTCCAGGTATTTTGACATTAATAAAACACCTGTTGTGGCGTCACATTTTTACTTAAGAGATCTTGTTTTTTTCTGAAAAAAATAGATCCAACTGTGCCCCAATTCTTCATTAAGTGTCATAGCTATAACTTCAGCAGGTATGCCTTTTCTCTAGTAATACATTAGATGTTCCAAATTCATGAAGCAGCTCTGATCAAGACAAATAATTTCCACACTGGGAATAAGAAGCACTCTTCAAAAAACCTTAAAAACATTTTAAAAAATAATCAAGCTTGTAACAGCAACTGGATTTGTGCTTAGAGTTTAGAACAAAAAGGTGCAAACGTAACAAGAATGTCAATTGCAATCTGTAGGAGTAGCATTTCTTCATTCTAAGTTCAATAAACTTTTTTCAATTTCTTTCAAGCAAATTGAGATGATAAAATATTAAAAAATGCAGATTTTGTAATGCCAGTTATTTCAGTACTGTGGTAGGAGGGGCAACATAACCTTCTGGAGTTTATTGTCTCTTTGTCTAGTCACAGGATTCTACCCACTGATTTAACTCTCTCTGTAGAAATGATTTATCAGAAGGTCTACCTTCAAAAACCCATTCGTACCTACTAAGCTAAGTACTTGGCACTGCTAATACCACTTTTCCTCTGCTCAAAGAACTTGAAATATTGATTTAAAAAATCAAAGTCAGTTGGGGAGGGGGGAGTGTTCCCCAACAAGTAAAAACCACCCCAAAACAGCAGTGTTTCTCAATAATGGAAATATGCTACTTCAAGGTTGTGCATTTAGAGTACTTACTAACTTCCCAAGGGAGAACTCCCATGAATTTACGTAACTTATTTTTAGGCGTTTCACTAGCAACTTCCCCTGCAAAATAAAAACAAGAAGGAGAGAGAATCCTTAGGACTAACATCCAACAAGGTCTGGGTGTAAGGGGGATTTTTTGTTGTTTTGTCTCTTCATGCTGTATCACTCCAGAATAACACTCCTCCCTCTAAACAGAAGACAAGCAAACCTTTCCATATCATAAGAATTAAGTTTGGCTAAAACTTATGAAGTGGTATTCTGTAGATACAAATATAATTATTAGATTTATTTTTATAGTGGTGGTGATGACAGGCACATTTTCTAAAGACATGGTGAAAAATTTAGCAGTTCAAATATACAAGGGAGAGACAAAGCAAGTAAACAGAAGGTAAAAGCTGTTGCTGATGTCACAGAAATGCTGCCAAGATAAGTTACCTCAAAATTTTAGATTGCCTGTCATGAATGAAGGAAGTAATACCAACATTAATCTTACAATATGAAGTAGTTATCTTACTGTCCTGTGGATCAGGACTGATGTGGCAATCATTTCATCATTTCAGTTGTTGGGGGCTTGTAAACATGTAAGTTGACTGTCTATGAATGAGAGTATAACAAAAGAAATATCCATAACAACTTTAAGAACCTGAATTTGTCAGGCAGGTTCTCCAAGCTCCATTTATAGCCATTAAAGAGAAGTCAGCAGACATGCAAGACTTCTGACTCACTTACTAAAGTACCTTAAAATTTATCTCCACTGACTTCACGAGGAAACAGAGACTTCCTAGCTTATAGCTGATTACATCAGGTGCCTAATTTAACTCATGTGAATACCTCCTAGGCTCCTTGCATTGGCTGGCTCAGAATTAAAACAGCCTTGTGCACTACAAATAAAGAACTCTAATTAAATCCACAGATAATAAAAAAGACTAATAAACAGAAAACTGCCCAATGAGATCTATAACTTTGCTTTTAAACACAGATTACACATAGCAAAGAATATGTTTCATTACTCTTTAGAGCTCAGGTTCTAGATTCACCTGATAATTGTTTTCCCCTAAAAAGAAACATCACTGTTAAGCCACCACAATAAAACAAACCTGCTCTTGGGATCAAGTAGACAGCAGTAAGAGTGAAATGATGCTACTTGTCCTTTGAAGAATCACCTATCAATCATCTCCCTAAACTTTTTCCCTGTGAAATAGTCACAATCTCAAGACAATAAGAGGAGAAAAATGAAAAATTCACATTTCTAGTATTCTCCTTGTGATTAAGCTCCTAATTCTGTGTGCTATAAAACCAGGCTGCGTTTTCAGTGGCATTATGCTAGAACACTATTTCTCTAAATGTTTTGGCAAAAGTAGAAATGATCCTCTGGCTAAATGCTGTATACCGCAGACATAAAACTGAGGCTCAAGACAAGTACAGTGCATGTTTAACCATGGAACACAGCTTGTGTTTATTTAAAGAGTGTATTGGAATGCCAGTGATTCTTTTCAGCTGTCCCATTACTTTTTCCCCCTCAACTTTTGTTTAATTTTTTCCATGGTCCTAATTAGACAATGCTCAAATTTGGAAAAACCAGCAAACATACAGTACTGTGCAGCAGATGGCAAGATATTCTAAAGATATTCCATTAGCAGCATCTTGGACATCATGTGATGTAAGACAAAAGCAAACACTTGTAGCAGCCAACTGGAATCAATTCTTCTACAGTGACAACAGAGATGGCAACCTACATCTTGCAGGAACAGAAAGCTGAGAGTGAAATCGCAGGCCACCCACATATACAGAGGTCATATAAATACAGTACCCCAAGTTTGGTCACTGGTTCCAAATTAACAAAGCATTTGTCCTTAGTTCACATACCCTGAAGGTTAAGAGTGAAGTACAATACGTAATGTCCAAACTGAACTACACTGTTTAACATAAGAGTGGTGAACTGTGTAGCTCAATACTATGTGCAATAATTGACTGTTAAGCAATTTAAAGCTCATTTGGTTTCACCCCAAAAAAAGTATGTATTTAGTTGTGATATAATTCTTTCGTACTAAAATTGTTACTAGAGATGTCATCTAAGATCTCCCATCAGTCTGCAATATATCACACAAACATTTCTTTTCCTGGCAGATTTTTTTTCACTTAGATAAAACCCCTCTGTCATGAGCTGTATGTTTTGTGTTACCACTAGTTACTTGTTTTATTCATTACTATTTTCAATATTTTAAAGCTCATCATAAAATTTTCCTCTAGGCTGATACTTAGATTAATATATACATAATTCACATTAAATAACTGTTTAATAAGTAAATATTTCAGAAAAATTAGTGAGAACTTTTAGCAGGATGATCTGACTGATTTATTTTTAAGTTTAGTCTCTTTGATTGATACAGTCTATATAGCCCACACTTATCACCGTCAAATCTGAATATAAAGCACAAGCTTTACAACTTTAGTTTTAGGCTCTATGCCACACCATACAGTTTTAGACATCTGCACTGGCTGGATAAATTGGCCTGTAACATCCCTATCTTTTAGATCTCCGTCTCTTCACAATCAACAAAATTCCTCTGGAGAACTACATTCAGAGATGCCACTTAACCTGTGTGCACTGAATAGCCCTTTGGAAGAATCTCTTGATTTTTGCACCATGAAAGTAATCATGGAGACAAACTGGAGCTAAGATGAACATAGTACTTTGATCTACTTGCTTTGACTATCATTTACCTGTTTGCCTGTGCTAGTCAACCTGTTCACGTATTACTGTATTTATCTCATGTGTTTCCATTTACAGTGGCTAATTACAGTAAAAAGAAAACCAGAAGTCTTTAAACATGGAAGTGTTGCTGGATAAGACTGAGCCGCTGACTCCTCAGCAACACCAATTTTGGTAGTTACTTTGTCACAGTAAAAAAAAAAAAAAACCTTAAGAATTACTAACTTACTTTCTACACCAGTGTTAACGTGAAAACAAATAATTTAAGATCTCAACACTAGAAGATACTATAACGAGTAGAATAAATGTAATGGGGTCTGTTCACAGCTACCTCAGGCTGACTGCAAGCTAGAACTCCTGAATTTTAGCCCTGTTCCTCTTAATCTCACTTTTTCTTTACTCTAGATTATTCACATGTAAAATGGGTTTCCTGGTTAATAGCCCCAAAGACATTGCACATAAGAAGCTAAGTCTTTTATCACAGGAAAGCAAAGAACAATGAGCTCTTCCAGGTTAGAGAATGAGATGTTAACACAGATTATAGTTTGCCCAGTCTCACCCATGTCACTTAAAATACCACAGTGACGGATGATAATAGGGCAGGGACAACACCAGGGTAGTAAGATTTACAAATAATTCCTTGCTAAATCCACACCTGAGTTTGGCCACCCTATGGTTTAATTTTTAAAAATAAGGATTTGTGTTTGAAGTCTGTGATTTCAGTTCTTCATTTTGGGAACTGTTTTAAATTAAGATAAGCATAAATACACTTCCAGTCTTGTATGCTATCAGGAGAATTGAGTGCTAAAACATGACTATTTTGTTAAACATAGACACTTTTCTCCTTTTCCATTTCATGATAAGTTGTCAAAATGACCACATGAATGTTTCCTTGTAAAGGACTCCTAAACCTTTTGCTAGCATGGAATTTAGTATTAACAGTCATGAAAATATGTAAACTTGCCATAAGTTACATAAAACAGATCACAACAGCAGTCAAAAATCAGACTTCCAGGCAAGACTGTATTAAATGTTAAGTAGCATATACTGTACTTGCATCCAGAAATAAGACCCAAGTATGTGCAGCTTCTGATATTTTTATATTACCCTTACTTGGAAAATTTGTAATGCCTATAAAATTCTATTAAGAAACTAAAGAAATGAACCCCAGTTCAGTTTAAATATTTGTTCCAGTGTTAAAAGTATTTTTAAGAGTTTAACAATCCTATAAATTATTTAGGCAAAACCATCCTTTTTTTTGTTTAGTAGGCCAAAGAACCAGATTTATTCAAGATATCAATCTCACATTTTCATTGTTACTAAAAGCTTGCAAATGCACCATTACAAAAAGACCCTTTGTACTGTGCAGCATAGACTCTGTGCTTAGTAAGTCCTGAAAACAAAGCTTAAAGTTTTGGGGACTAATAATTTCATATTCTTCCCACAAAGCTTGTTTGTGAAGTCATGCATGAGTTTAGAAGTAAGTGCCATGTAATGTATAAACAGAGCCTTAAGAAACCCTCCTCTATATTCCAAGAAAGGACATAACGTTCCATGAAATTCATCCCAGTTAACATGAAACAACTTCGACTAAAACATTGTTTTCCTGTGTTTCATTTAAGCTACAAGCATCCCCAACACAATGAAAGAGTAAGTGGAATGTCCATATTTGCTACCATGTATTCATAATGTAGAAGAATTGTTTTAATCTCAGATTAGTCAAAATCAAGCCCTTATATTTATAATAAACATGTTATGAATACCATAATCCTTCAAATTACGTTTAAAACTCACCTATGCACACTGTTCTCCTGCTACATCCTCCTTGACTGCTTATTAAACAACTGTAACAATCTCCCCATTTATCAAAATACACAAGTGAATGAAAACACAGATTAAGCAGAGTGCTACGATTTTATTACGTGTAAATGTAACTAGCTTCTAAAAATATGCCATAACTCCAAGTAGACTGTTTTAAGCCTAAACAGGTCCAGTTCATTTGAACACGCTTTATAGAAACTCTTCTCTTCTAAAAGGAACAAGGGTACCAAATACATTTGTGAAGACTTCCAGTATCTTCTCCCCTTGGCACAGCTTCTGTTAGAGAAAGCCTTAACACTGCTTCAGTTCTAGAAATATCACATAGCATTTTCACCCGCATTGGGCATTAAGTTGCTTATACTAAAAGCAAAACCCTCCCACTCATATGCAATGGGAAAGAAAAAAAACCAAAATGCAAGTCCCAGTTTAGTCACTGGAGGAAAATCTCCTGGCCCTCCCTCCCACAACAGGTGATTACTTAGTCTCTTAAAAAAATCCAGAATCTATACCCTACAAGTAACTGGGAGGAGGGAGAATCTTATTAAAAGGAGCAGGACGCCTACGGATTTGGACAGAACTTTACGACACAAAGCCAACAAGATGCTAACAAGTTCCTATTTCCAAGGAGTCTACAAGGAAATCAACCTCTATCGCATTCCCTAATGGGTACCTTGACATTCCCCACTCCTTCAGAGCAGGAACCTTGGCATTCTAGCCAAGACCTCCATGCTAGGAAGTAAATTTCTGTTACCCTCAGCACCCTACACATCCACTACATTAATCTGTCCATCCAAAATACATGGTCACAATGATCTTTCTACCACAAGGACTAATTAAGCGCCAATCCAAAAGTCAAACTCATTCCATTGGCATGCACATCTATCCAGCCAAACACCACACTTCCTGCCCTTTTCCTTAGCAACTTCCAGAACAACTTTTCATTTGTCGGCAACTAATAAGAAGCAGTATTTAAGAGGGTGTCAGACTTTCCAAAAAAATCAGGTTTACAAGTGCATCTTATAATAAACTGTTGTACTACGACCAGAATCAGAATCAGTCAAAAATCAGTTAAGAAAAAAATCATAGAATTATATTTATGATATTCAGGAAATAACCAGGTTTTAGTTATCATGAATCAGTTTCAATTTTCATATTAATTTAAAAATTTATTTCATATGTTAATGAATTTTCCATGTAGCCCAAGTACAAATAAACAAACAGGAAACTTTAAAGGAATCCTAGAAGGAGACTCAAAGGAAACTACTAACCAATAAAAATTACCATTTAAGTCTACCTTTTGCATTTCACAGTTAAAAGCAGACGTGTTTTAGAGAGTGATTTTAGGAGGGCCTAGCAAATACTTTCCATGGTCAAACTAGTGGTGCAAAAGCTATAAATGGAACTAGGAACATTGTAAAGTTAGAATTGAACAATAGGAGTTATATCATGTCCTTTTCTGGTCTCAGAGAAAGAAATTTCAAACTCTTCAAAAAAATTATAAAACATCAATATCCCAGAGCAACACACTGCTGAATTTTCTAAGACTCTGAATATTAAAACAGCTATTTTCTACTCAAGTAATACAACCTTGTTTTTCATTACAGCTAAGTACATGAGGTAAAGTGCTGTACAACGCAGCTAGACTGGTTTTACTATGTTAAGGGCTATCTGAGGTACGTGTTCATGGCATATATGTATGTACAATGTATTAATTCATGGCATCATGAGTTTGTGTAACAGACCAGGATGAGAACTTTATGGTTCTTTCAATCAAAATATAATCTCCTAACCAAGAATTTTGATCCTACCTGAAAAAAATACAAAATTTTTACAAATAAGAAACATAAAATATTTATTGTGGACAAGAAGTGATATACTACAGAGGGCTGTAGTGTAAGTGTACTCCAGTATAATGTATTCCATGTATATAAAATTAATAATTTAAAATTAGTACTGTATTATCTGGAAAATATTGGAAGTGTCATATCTTCTCTAGAAAACAAAATGACAAAGTATCCGTTGGCTCAGTGATAAAACTGATGGCTACTACCCTGACCTCAGCAATTGATTCTCTTTAAAGTTAAAAGCATTCCAAATCTGAGTAATAAATATTCCTAGTGTTAAATATTGTTACAGTGAAAGGTCACCAAACATTCCAGAAAGCAGTTTCAAGACTATATAACAAATATAAGAGTATAACCTAGACTCCTGAGACATTCCAAAACTTTAACTAAAAATTAAAATTCTTTGTTTGCACTGTTTCTCTACAAAATACTAGAGATAATATAACTGAAAGAAGAGGACAAAATATTAACAAAAATATTGCTTAAATGTTTGAAGTTAAAGAATAATAAAAACCTCTGTGTTGACAGAGCAATAGAGATTATATTTCAAAATACACTTATAATGCTAAAAGACTCTTCAGAACAGTGAAAGCTGATGGGTTTCTTTATTTCTTCTCAGGTCCACACAGTTATAACTCCAGAGTGCTTCAAGGAGCTGCACTTGAGTCAAGGGAAGGTTGCTTCCATTTATTAATGGAAAGCAAATGGGTGGAATTAAAGCTGAGGACGATGGGAAGGAACAGAAAGTGTGAAAATTCCTCAATTTTGTTGTCCTCCAGGATTGATGGGGGGTGGGGGGGGGGGGTAAATCCCTTCATCAGGTCAGCCTAATTGATTTTTAACTGGTCTGTAGGCTACAGTACTGTTGTTTACAAAAACTTAATAGGTTTTTAAAACATGGTTTGATAGTTTAACATAATATGAAATACTGACAAAATAATAAAACCAAATACAATACCCTAGGATGTAAGAGTATTAGTTCTTTAGCAGTGTTTTCAAGCAATAATTCTTAAGCTTCGCAATAAAAAAAAGTAGTTTTTAATATTTAGAATCATTCATCCCTTCACTCCAAGTCATAAAATGAAAACAAACCAGACAGAAAACAAGGAGGGAAGAAAAATAAGGTGAAAATTCTGACAATGAACAAATACTTGCAAGTGTAACTGTGTGGCCAAAAACTAGCATCAGTATTACCAATTTACCACCCTGATTTTGTCATGTGCATAATAGAGGTGTCATATTAACAAATGATTGCTTTAACATAGAGGCACATTTGATCAGATCTTCAGTCTTTTAGACTTGTTTAAGGTAGATCCATACAAATTAGCAAGTTTCTACACATCCATGTAGCACTCTAAACTGTAGGACCTTAAATTTTATCCAGATCATATTGGTGTTTGATCACACTATCTTCCTTTGCCACAAGTACTACAATATAAAAATTTAGTAATGTCGCTAACTCTTACATTCATCCATTTTTCATTCCATAATTATGTAAAAGAAAACACTGACAATCAACAATGTTTTAAGTTACAGATAATTATTTAAACTTAAAGCGGTATAAAAAAATATCTATTGTTAAAATACAAAATGGATGCTTAAGATCATCCACTGAGGTTGGCAGTGTGCTCATTTATTAACCAGCCTTCTTTAAAGGAAGATATGAAATTTTGTTTTTTCTTATTGATAACATAAGCATTTACCTTTTCCCACAAGATTCCTCAGTGATTCATATAGGCTAAAACAGTCTTTGACAAACCACTGCATGCATGAGTACAGAGCAAAAACAGCGATTGACAGAGAAAAAAATGAAAACAAGCAAAGCATTGTGAAAGATGTAGATAAAGGAAATGAAAGCAGAAATGAGACAATGGGCTCTTTTTCACTTCCTTGAAAAATATTTCCTGTTGCCAGCATTTGCAATGATCTATGTTGGCATTCACCGTCATGGAGAAAAAAAAAAGACCTGTTCATTGATAAATACTACTTTAACTTGAAGAACTGAAATAAAGTGGAAGCCTATTGACACTTTCACCCAAAGGCACAGTGGGTATAACAATGCAGCTTTGAGGGGTTCTTTAATGTCAAGTAGAGGAGCATGTCACCTATCTTGTTTCCTGAAATGAATAAGAGTTAGAGTACTTCTTTGTAACAGAAATGTAGCAGTACTGAGCTACTGGAGTCAGTTTCAGAACAAAAATACTTAAGGCAGACAAGTTTGCTTTGCTTTTAGCTTAAATTCTTATTTACTTGTTTTATGGACTGAAAAAACAGTTTAGGTATTTGTATAACTGTGAAATATGTTCTGCACTATCAATGTACTAGGTCATTTGGCTTAGACATGCACAATACTTCCCTTTAATACTGATCCAAGTACATGTTGTTCTGGAAAGAGTTCAATAGCAGCATTTTCATCTAGAGCCAGAATGCACTTGTTTTCCATTTCTATTGTCTTCTGTACTTTATCTTAAGTGGGGAAATGTGTATTAGTTGCAGCATATTTAACTTAATTTTATTTAGTTTTACAGGTGCACTAATGCATTTGGATAATCTTTAAAGAAAACAGTTGTAGGAAATGTAATTATCTTCAGTATTATTTCTCCAGATAATCTGTAGAACAAAGCTTAGGTCAAGATAGAAGTTGATCAAGATGGCAGGTTTAATCTTTACTAGCAATCTAAATGGAATCTTAGATCCACACTCTTCAGTTTTATATCCCAAACAAATGCTATATATCATAGTTCACTCATGTCTAAATGACACTGCCTGCAAAATCTACTGTTTATCTACTAAGTATGAAATCAACAATTAAAGAGTACTGATTGAAACAAAAGCTTGGCTACCAAGTTGTGTTCAACAGAAAAATTAGGCACAATCTTGTTCCACTTAATCAGTATGAAGACATACCGAATTGTGGACTGCCTTCCTTGGAAGTAATAAGTTACCACAAAACTTGACAGGCAAAATTCAAAAGGAACCAAAAAGCGTTATTAAAAACCACAGCTACTTGCTAGCAACCGGTATCTGACATCCTGTGAAACAGTCAGATAAGTCAAAGTTGTGGTCCCATATTTAGTATTGAAATTATTTTCTTATGGATGGGAGAGGGGAGGGGAGACAGCTCTTAAGTAAAGAAACAGTGTCTGCTTCACACTACAGTAACACATTTTGATTTACAAAACCTTGCTTTTCATTTCTAAATAATCTAGCTTGAGGAAGATTATTTTTTTTAATTATGTTACTAGTAAACCAGTCTGACCCTTCTGTAAAATAAACACAATGCTAGAACTTTTTAATGTGACTTTCCACTTATAAAAAAGAGCTTTCTCTTTCAAGGGCTTTTAAACAGTGGAAAGAATCAATATAAAACCTTTCCATGCACAAATTCAGTGTTACAGCTATAAGAGGCAAAACACGATCACGCAAGTAATCTCTTCATGATGTGGCAATGATGCCCTTTGAATACAGAAGTTTCAAAGTGTGAAACTCACTTCCATAAAACAAACATGGTTTTATATGTGCAAGTATTTCACATGGCAATACCACATGCCTTAAGTTCACAGTTAAAAGCATGTGCTCCTGTACATATGTTTGGGTGCTCATATATTCATCTTCTAGCTACAGTGACTTTTTACAGGAAGTATCATATAACTTGTGCATCAATTTAAAAATTGATTTACATATCAAAACATATCTAAACCCAACATTGAGTTGTGACAGCTTGCTTCTATATAGTATTCTGTAGGACTTCCGATATTTCAGTCTCTCTAGCTGACAAAACTAAGTGTCGTGCATTATTGGAAGTCTCTTCATTTTTTTGAAACTGTAAATATTCATTTGGAGATGAGCAAGCCTGGACTTGAGCACATTTCGTATGAACGGTTGCATGGACCACTACTTTTGTGCTTTTTCCCATTTACACACACTTTTGTCAGAAGTCACCTAACTAATATTTTCAGCAAGTTTGGCAGGGATGAGGAGAAAATTACAAGGTAGGCACCAAGCAAGTATTTGTACATTAAGCTTTTGTTAACAAGGAAACTGTTTGTAAATATGTGGCTTCAACACAAAGAAGTCCAAGTCTAAAGTTCATTGTGAAACCCATTTCATAACATCTTATTTTCCCTTTATAACATAAAATTCCACAGAAGAGTCTGCCTGGAAAGTACTGCATCACTAAAGCATCCACATTGTCTGAGAATAGAGTCAGACACAGCAGCTTAAATAAACAGAAAAATCAGTATTCTTACATGTGAAATACCAAATACTTTGAGTTTTTCCACACAGGAAATTAATAGGCTCTTGAATAAGACACTCATAGCTCAACACAAACCATCCATTACTTTTGGTAAGGGACAGCACAATACAGTGCCAAGTAGAGATATCTTAACTGCTAATGTGCTGACCCATATTTAGAAGCAGCAAAGTTAAATTAGTCAAATGACCTGCACAGGCTGGTTAGCCTATCTGCACCGTGCTGTGTACAGATACCCTTCATCACAGCCTCTGAAGTTTCATTTCTCTCATCTGGTCTGATTTTCAGAAGCTTCTTTATACTTCCTGCCACTGAAAACTCTAAGCAAATTGGTTTTCAGTAAGCACTATTTTACACCATGTCCTTTTAAATCATTAAGAAATATATATGTACTAGACATCCACAGGCCTTTAGAAAGGCATATATATATAGAAAGACATATATAGACATAAACATATATATAGAAAGGCATATATAGACATAAATAGGCCTTTAGAAATCTACTTAAACACTGTGACCCCTGAATAGTAAAGACTTTTGTTCATAATAAAAATAGTATTTTTCCTTGATTAGTTTGGCAAACTTACTGAATAACCTTTGGCACCATATAACTCTGACTGCTTTGTAGTTATAACTCTGGGGCACTAACTATTTCCAAAAGATTCTCAGTTGTCATTCTGCTCCATTCCTAAATGTAACAGAACAACAACTGACTATAAGCACTTCCTTTTCCACAGGGGTTATACAATATGTTCAAATAAATTAAACTGGAAAGTTCTGTAACAAACATCTGATGCATTCCAATAGTTTTATTGCTTTTAACTAGCTGCATATATGTTAAATATATGCAGCAGACCAATTTTTTAATCTTTCATCTGTTTATAGCCTAAATAACACTACTATTTATTCCAGCCAAGATTCTATTCAAGCCAAGATTCTACTAAAAAGTAGCAGTAAGCAAGGTACAACTTCATGAATGTCTATAAAATTCTAATGTTCCAGTATCTAAACAGAAAATTAAAAGGGTGCAGAATGATCTTTTATTCCTTTTCTGGTAAAAAAATAAAAAGCCTTCAAGCAATTTATATGGGCCTATTTTCATTCACATTATGAATACAATTCCTCCTATTGCATTGAACAAACCTACTCTAATAGAGCAAAAGCAGGATCCAAATTTACAAAAGAAAGCATCAGTTTTCATAAGACAGAACAGTTTTCTCCTAAGTTTCCAAGACAGGCTGTATTTTCTGTGTTTTATTATTAATTCCCCTAAGATATCTGGGGCACATCAACCTCCTACAAATCATTAAAATAGGTCCTCCATTCCAAAAGAAACAGGAAAAGCAGTAGGAGACAGTACCAGTGATATTCTGTCCATGAGAAAGCTGTTCTTTTCATTCCTCCTATAGCATGACCAGACAGTCTAAAGCTGTCATGGAGTTGGAGTGAAAACATAACAGTTGATGTGAAAATGAAAAATAAGTGTTGATGTCTCACGAACTAAGAATTTGGATCAAAGAGTACCCAAAAGTATTAGCAAAGTTGTCTGTATATCATCAAGATTCCTATGAGCAGATCCTCAGCTGGAGACCTGCCCCCTACACTTCATCCTGTGTACCGAGCAGATTTGTGCAATGATTCTGTCTACCCAAACCACTATCTTCCCTACAGTCATACTGAAAAAAATGCATAGCAGTAAACGCTAACCTATGCCAAAGAAATTATGGCAAATCAAATGCCTTACTACATAAATGCCAATCAAAACAGGCCTGGTGTTACCAGGCATCCAGGTCCTACACAAGAGCAAGGAACTTAATGTTTTTTGCAGAACAGGAATACTTAAAGGCAGCTGAACAACTTGGACCTTTCAGTTTGAAACAGGACAAGTCAGGAAAGTATTGGCATCTGGTATTAGTACAAGAGCACCTATTCTGTATGCAATAAGTGCCAAAGAATGCAACACTCAAAAGGTCTGCAAATGGTCATTTTTGAGACTGAAAAAAAGTCTAGAAGAATTATAAAATAGCAGTAGAATAAAATATTTCAAAACACAATTTAAGTTTTGCCAGTTAAGTAATCAATTCCAGACTGAATCCTCTCACCTTTCCTCATTTCTTTCTAATGCCAGATGCCCTTTAACAGGCAGTCTACAATGTTTCTGGCTTTGAGATCATCAACAAGACATTACTTCAGCTTTCCTTTTTTGTGCATACTTTTATAGTCAGAAAAGTGTGAGCTACATATTTTGAATATTTATGTTTTAAGACAAAATAAATATAAAATAAAATTACTCATAGCATATCAGAAGATATATGGGAGATGCTTACAGAATTATATTCAAAACTGTCAATAATACTTACTTCTTGAAGAAAAGCTTTTAATCCAAAGTGATAAAGGGAGACAAATTTCAATTATGCTATAGTTGTAAAAAAAAAAAAATCTAACAAGAACAAAAAAACCCAAATTCAATGCTAGTAAATGTATGCACAAACTGCAACATAATCAAACTCTTATATTTTAGGGTTCTTAAATGATTGAGAGAAAGCCATGAAAAAAGTCTTAAAGGTATTTAAATGATTTGTTTTTCAAAAACATTTTTTTAGTAACAGAAGCATTCAGTTAAACTGATATGAATCACCCTTTATTCAACATAATGCCCTCAGTATGACCATCGTTAGGCAAACCCAAAGGAAAGTACCATGAACACTGAGAAGAACACCACCCCTGTAATCTGAATTTGTTTGTTGGGTATGTTGTAAAGCTGGGGAAACATGTTTGTAAGGAAAAGAACCACAGGTATTATTAAGCTACTGTATATTCCATTGTGAGCAGAATACTGGGGAAAATAAATCAGCAGTAAGTCAGCTGTGCAGTACAAAGATCATCCTCTTATCCCTGAAGTATGACAGTGATGCCAGACATCGCCAATATGCACCACAAATTACATCCAATATTGCAAAACTGCTCAGTCAAAACAAGCATTTGCTAATATATGGGTGTATCTGAACGAAATCAACCCTCCATGTGTAGCCTACAGCACAAAATTTGGAATGCAAAAATCGTAGCAAATTTTTCCATTGTCTTTCCTAGATATACTTTTGGCATGGTCCCTTTTTTGTAGAATCTAGCTCTGCCCTTTATATACAGCATTTATTGTGAAAAATCATGCAAAATATACGACTGTTCTGACAACTGAGTTAATATACTTCTCTCACTTATTTTTCTAGCCTGTTATGAAGTCCACCAAAAAACACGCAAACATCACTTTCATACTAAATTATGTGCTTCTTTTGTAAATGTTTCCCAGAAGTTTTACATGCGTATTAAAAGGAAACACAAATTGTGAACCAAAAATACCAAAAAAACCCCCTACAACTTCCTCTATCAACTGAAAAACTTTGGTCATGAAAAGAGAAACACTTACCCCAGTCAGGGGTTCTCAGAGACATGCTATGCCCCATTACTCGGGTGAATTCTTTCCCATGTTGAGCATATTAGGGTGAAGTGAACCAGGTGTTACACCTCAGGTCTGTCTCCAAAGCAAAAGTTGAAAACAAGGAGATCCGAAGAAGATTCTGAAAGGCTCTGAAGGACAATGCAAGTAGAGCACACATGTACAACCGTCTTAAAGGATTCCTGTAACTAGTAAGTTTCATTTTTATCTTTAAGCGGTTGTACACATGGCCTGTGACCGACATCAAAGAAATAACCCCCACATTGTCAAAATTATTTCAAGTGGGTTTGAGTCCTCCATGTTAACAGAAACTGCGGAACTACTTTTCCAAAGACAAAACTATTTCTGTGCATCTCTGTCATTACGATGCCTTATAAAATGTGCACGACCTCCAGCAGGCTTTTCTTCAGATGTAAAAAATGCACACTATTTTCTTTGGTATTATTAGTGACGTAGCTTTATTTACTTAATTGTATTCTGATCACAGCAGATCTCACGGTCTTACAACAGATTTTGATTCAGTCATTGAATGAAATGAAGACTGAGACCACCAGTGTTCAGGGTACCTGATAATGGGAACACAGTCCTGCAGCAGCAAGACTCACTCATACCAATTCTAGATGTTTCACATGAAATCTAATGCCCAAATGAACTTAACTCAGTAACCTCACAAAGTATCTTGGTTCTTCAAGAAGAGCACTTTGTTCTGGTAACATTTCCAGGCCATTGTAAAATTAAAATTTCTCTTAAGTTATCTTGATTTGAAACCAAAGATGACCAGAAACAGGAATCCTGAAAATCAGGAATTATGAAGCCATTCCCTTTCTGCGAAGCCAAAAATCATCATTATTTTTAACTTTAATTGTGCAAACCGAGACACTATTGCTGTTAGTCTGTGATTAGTCTCCTTCTTGGCATTACATTGAGATGTCTGCTGCAAGAGTAGAGAATTGGCAATATAAACCATCACCAATTCTGCTTTGGTTCTACCTTTCTGAATCTATACAGAGACACCCTCACCAGTAAGGCACCAAAAATACACTGCCAAGTATAAACTGGTTCAAACCCTGTGAAAGTGTACGGAGGGACAGGATAACATAAAAAGAGCTCCTGTAAGAATCTCTGGTCATTTTAACAGCCAAGCACCAGTTCACCTTTCAAACATACAGGCACAGTAACTCACTTCATTCCTCACAAGAGGAGAAAGACAGATTAGAAAGGGAGCCTCACTCTCAGATGCTCACTTATCTACCATAACCCTGGGACAGATACAAAACGGATTATGAGAATCAAAATTAATCCATGCATGATAAATTCATATCCACATCAAATAGATGCCCATTGCTAATAACATTGTATATGGATAGAATAAAACTTGCTCACACTGAAAGTGGAGGAGTTGTACACCTCCACATAGCACCCTTCCATCAGCAACAACCGGGTGCCACTCAGAAGGCGAAATCCAAAGAAACTGATGATTATGTTCTCTCACTGAGAACACCCTTACCATAAGGAAGTTGTTCAAATGAATGAGTACAGAGCCATCTCAAACTACCAAGCATCAAATCCACAATGCTCGCTCTTAAAGGAGGCCTTTGTGTCCTGATGAGTAAAAGAAGAGTGAGGAGCCAATCTAAACTGAACCTTTTGTCAGAAACTAAAATGTAATCACTTCATCTGCAGTAGTTCACTTCAGCTGTTAACGAATAAGGTTATAATAGAAGCTAAGGTCTTACCTTTTCAATAGTAACAGCTAGTTGGTCTGTGCAATGATTCTATTGCTGATTTCCAGAAAGTTTCAGGGACCTACATTATATCATCTTTGCTGAGTATGAAGCCCACTAGTAGCATTCCTCTGTTACGTGGTCATTTTCCATGATAAAACACACTCACCTGTCCCACAGTTTTCCAACAGTTAAATTTTATAAGTAGTACTATCATTTTTGTTATTGTTCTACAAGACATGAAATAAATAAAATCATGAAGTTCTAGTTTTGTCTAAATAGCACTCTACATAGGAAAGAAGTCTGTCTTGAATGTCTGGGCAGATGCACTTACAGCATAAATGCATACGGACAGATACTCAAATATATTCACTTATAGAACTGCTTTTGAAGATTGAGAACTACCCACATCATTTACTATATAAGGATAGTGGATCTAAGTTCTGTATTATTCAGTTTTCAAACTATTTAATAACAGAATCTGTTGCTAATGAAAAAGCGAATATGTTGCCATTTTTGTCAAATCTGTCAGATGTTTGAGGAACACTCAAAAAGAAAAGTACAAGAATAGAATCGGTCTGTAATATTCTTCCCAGTAAGGATCCTATTTATTCAAATTTCACTTGTATGATGCAAAGGATATAATTGTAATTATGACTGCATACAAAATTAAAAAGTGACTGGACTGCTTTTCATTACTGCTATGCATGCCTTACATGTGTCAATAATAACGGCAGCATGATTTCAACGTGGTGTGCCATGCAAAGACATTTTAAAAGAAGATTTGAACTAGAACTGCTAGCATCTGTTTATAAGCAAAACTTTTGCAAATAGAGTAGAGTTGAAGTCAGGAATTTTGATCTCACTTATCTGGTTATGACTAACTGCATTGATGGATGCTCTGTCTGGTGCATGTGGTATACAAGTGATGAAAGATTAAGGGCAAGACATCAGAGAGGACAGGGGGAAAAATGCTGAGCATCAAGCAGTCCATCTGCTTTGGCCATACAACAGATACTATCAAGTAACTAAGAGGCCAAATTTTAGTCTGCTTCAGCAATTGGGTCATCTAAAGAGCAGTTTCAAATTCTACACATGTATATTTAGGGCTTCTGTGAATTCTCTTTGGGTACATTGTTTCACTTAAAACACAGCAAGACAAAAACAGGAGTTTTGGTTTATGTTTAAGCCCAGGCTTCTTAAATATCACTTAAGGGTGTTGTTTTATATCTGACTTAAGGAATACAAATAAATACTTTGTTGACTATGACTTTAATCCTGTGTAATTAGGGATCTAATCCTGTGAGTTTTATCTTCCTCAGTTTAAAAATGTATATATAAATGTACAAATATAACAGCTAATATCAATGTTTTTATTTACTTTATCTTTCAGAGACCAGTAACACTCATGACACACCAAAGTCACTAAGAATCCAGGACAGCTGAAAAAGGACTGGTGACATGATCTCTTTCAAAAAGCTTGCTATGCAGTTCTAAGGAGTTCCTGCTTTGGAGCACATTGAAATACCTGAATTTAAGTACCTCTACTGCAGGGATTTCTACATACGACAAGATATGTACACAATCAAGAAGATTAGCAACAGCCCATAAATGAAAAAGAATAGTATTTGGGATAGTATTTGCCTTTCTCTATATCACAGTATGTGAGAAAAGATATAAACTCTTGAGGTTAGCAGCAGTCATCTTGTTATTCTTAAGTGGAACACAGTTTTATCCTATAGAAGTTGCACATTTCTAGAAGAATTTTCACGCATTTTTACCTAGCTTGGTTAAAAAAAACAAAACAGGAAATTAACCAGATAATTGAGTTTTAACAAAAAAATGTGTTCTGTATGGATTCCAGAAATTTCAGACCTTTAATTTTGGTTTAGTGTAAGGATTTTCAATACAGTAATTAGAAACAAAGTAAATTCATTATCTGCAATTCACAATTCCAGTTATCTTTGTGTAAAACTCCACGTAGTCTTTTATTCCGAACAACCTGTGTTATTTTGATATAATATCAGTCAACATGTACTTCTCAGTTTGCTCAAATATTATGAAAAACCTGTAGCAGAACAGGAAACTGAACGCAACCTTACAACTTCCAGGTTCCAGTACTAATCACTGGACAGTTTGCCACCCTTTCTATAAAACTTCCACACAGATACACATTTAAAAAATTTTTTTGTTAGATGAGAACCACCACATAAGCAACAAGGTAAGAATTCACACCTCCTCAAATTCAATCTCATTTCTTTGGTTTTACCACTACATTACACTTGCTAAGGTGGGTATTATATCACATCTGTGTTTGTGATGCTCATTTTGGTAGGAATTCATTAATTGCTTAATAAAATTATATTAAAGGAGCATTTAGCTTAGAAAGCCAAGCACTAACAGCTACATTGCTGTGTATACAGAACAAAATCAGGATGGTTTTAGCTTCTAGAAGGGAATAAGGTAAGGCAATACAAAGAGCACAGGAAAATACAGTAGCTCCATGGGACCACATCCGTACACAATGACATTGAGTGTTGCCTTAATCATTCTGTTCAAGTCTAGTACTGTCATACAGAATGACTAAACTACAAGATCTTGAATTCTAATCATATCAAGCTAGTTCTTAGCACAATTTTTTTCTAAACTTGTTGAAAAGTAAAACTGAGAAAATACCACTTGACATTTCAAGTATATAACTCAGCAGTATAAAATGCAAATAAACAGTTATTAGACTTTGGTAAAATAATCTTATAGTTAAAAATTATATCTTCAGCTGCAATATTGCTTTCTTTTCACCCTTGAATATTTCAGATTGTAGTCATTCACCTGGTTATCACTTTTATGGCAAAACTACAACATTAAACATTAAAATAAGTGAGCATCAGCATCCGCAAAACATTTAAGGAATATATAGCATTTTCATTAAAGAAACTGTCTTGCCACAACATCCCATCTTCTGAGATTAAAAGAGTTCATTCTGAAGGTAAACCGAATGGCATTAAGTATTCTATGAAATTATTTAGCATTTTTCAGATCATTAAAAAGCATATCTAATTTGAATTAACATACAAACAACTGCAAACTATTGTTCAAAGTACGTAAGTCTGGAACCAGTCTCAAATGCTGCTGCAGCTTCCACAATTCAATGTACATTCAGTTAGGATTAATAAATTGTTTGTAGTCCTTCATCTAGTTTCCAACAAAAAAAAAAGTTAATTACCTGTCTATACTTACTTTAATGTTTATAAATATTCTAAGTGGTGATCCAAATTTACAAGGTATTTGGAACACACCTCAAACTTCCTATAAAAAATACACTTACTCCACATATTTTCCAAAGTACAGTTTACCTCTACTACCTAAAAACCTCTTGGCATTCCTCAGAAGCGGTTTTCCGCTGATCAAGCAGCCCAGTTGCAGGTTAAAAGGCTAAATCCTGTAATTATTCAGGCTATAAGCCTATTTTCTGAACAAATATACTGTTACATTTAAGTTTGAAGAAGCTTGTCCAGCATTCCTGGGTTTGAACTCTTTGGCTATGGTAAGCTCTTTCCATTTCTAACACACTTCCTGTCAATACTTATTATATTTTTTTAAAAAAATAATCTTATCCCAACATCCAATAACCACTGCATTTTTATTACTTTCTTTGAAGCCAGCACAGGTAAAATTATTTATTTTTGAGATAACGTTTGCTAAAACAGGTTGGTTTTTTCCCCATGCCCAAAGTGATCTATTACTGTCAATCTTTCCACATGCTATTACATATCAATGAAATGGAAAGCAATCCAGCTTTTCAAATCAAATGTCTTCCTTTAAATAAACCATACAAAGACAATGGCTTCCTTTAGTTCATTGCTTTTCTATTTAACTGTGTCTCTTCAAAATCAATGGCTCAAACTCCCCATGAATACTTTGTATGTGATGTGTCAGAAAACTTGTCTTTGACATAATTTTAAAAATAGTGCTTGCTTACACTTTTTTGGATAACATTTTACTAGTGACTTTAAGTAAAGCCTTAAACTAGAAACTTTGGCAACAGCAGTGAGATCAGCAATCCTGCTGCAGTATTTCTTTTAGAACCCAGCCTTATGGCTGTCAGCTCAGAAGAATGCTCTGTGAAGTGGTTTGTCATTTGTAGTCATTTAACAACACTTACACAGCATCTCCATAGATAATAGAGACATAACCAACTTCAGTATTTCGATGTGTATATTTTCCCTGCCTCCTGCATATAAAACAATGTTCCTGCTTCCACTTACCCATGCACTCCTCTGTGTGCATTGAAAGGTCCTAAGGGAAGTCTACATTATAGATTTAGTTCAGTATTTAGTTTTCACACTGAAATAATCATGTTAGACACATTAAGCTCTATGATAATGAGCTACAAGCGAGATAAATACATCGGTGACTACGCAGCACTGATACCACAGCAGCTGCAGTTGCAAAAGAGAGGGAGCTTACTTCAGTTTCCTGTCAAGTACATCACATTAGCATGTTCTAAGCCAACATAACGTTTACGTAGTTGGCACTGAAAGTTGAGTTCTGTTTAGGTAACTATGGTAGCTGAATTTCTATACTGAACAGTAAACTTTTTAAAATAAACTGTGACTTTGGAGACAAGACTTTTTCATGAAATTCATGCGCATCTACATTGTCTGTAAGGATACAAGCACAGCAGACAACTGCTTCTGGGTTTAATTTTAGGCATTCTGAGCTCTACATTGCCACAGCCAATCTCCTACTTTCACATATTTTGTTTAGATTTGTTTACACTACACCTTTGAGACCGCAACTCCTAACTACTTGTATTGCTGTCAAGAGTAATTATTTTATCTCTCATTGTGGGCACAACAGACTTGCCTGCACTGCAGAGAAAGCACAATTTCTCCATTAACATGGGAGAATGGACACAAGATTTTTTTCTTCCCCCTGATCTTATATGTTTGATTTTTTTTACTGTTTTTCAGAGGTATTCAAGGGCAAACAAGGGAAAAACAAGCTCAGTTGCTAGAAATTTTTCCATCGTTTTTAAAAATTGGAGCAAATTAGAGTTATCTGTTTATATGAAGTCCAGAAAGCTCCATTATGATCATGTAGTGCAAACATGGCCAGTTTGCGCTTCTTGAGCCACATGCAACCTTCAAACAGTTCAAGTGAAGCTCTAATAACGGGGCTAAATCACACAACTACCATGTGGCTGCCATGAGTTACTGAATAATCCAACCTACAGTTCTTAGCTATCATCCAGAAAATAAATATACTATACATCTCTCCCATCAGCTGATGGAAAAAATAACAAAAGAGAAAAGCTCTTTGATATCCTTGAATAAAAGTATGCATGAAGTATTTTCATGTCACTTCATAACATTATTGAAAATATTTACTTTATCATCTTCTGTAATACTTTTTTAAAGTATTCTCTTTTTTAAAATACTTATAATACCACTTTCATTTCATTGGGTTACCTGAGGACAGGGACCACTCAACTTCTTGCCCTGTGTCCATCTCCACACACTGCCCGACTACCAAACATGGCATTTTTCAGTTCTGAAATTTTTTTTTATTTTTTTTTTTTTTTAGGACAAAGTACTTTCGCCTGTGCATCACTTTGATTTTCCCTGCTTCTCAAATCTTCTCAGAGTTAACTTGGCACAAGTACAACCACATACCAGAAAGATTCACTATATATTCAGTCATCTATAAATTACTTTTGAATGCCTATATATCCTGAACATAGAAATATTTCTCTTCATTTAAGCTACTGAATTGACTGACATGGATATAAAATGCAGATCAAGATTTCTTCAGAAAGAAAAATATCATCAAAATCAATTTTAGAAAAAAATGAGTTGTATATCACCTGGAAAACTGGAAGAAAAAAAAAGCATTTCTTTGGCATGTACATCAGTTATGTCAGTTTAAATATTTAAAGTCATGAGTTTAGCATTATGACTATTTTGTAATTATTTCTTAATATGTCAACATAAGTGTGTCTGTAGCTAAGAAAAAAAACCAGCTGCAATTCTAAGTGATTTGAGTTTCATTTAAAAAAATAGTATCGGAATGCTGCATATTACCTACATCTTATTGTCAGCACGAGATTTTTTGAGTGGTGAAATATATACATGCTTGGAAAAAAGATACTTACACTCCTTATTTGAGCTTAACTCTTTCATTCCAAACCATTGTAATTACAATGAAGGCTTCCTGCTTTTCCCAGCAGATGTCACTGCAAGGCAGGTAGAGAGAAGGTACATATGTTGAAAGAGCTGGGAAGTGCAGCACAAGCCGCACAGGCTCACTTGCCCATACAAAAAGGCACTTTGTGGTTCATTTAAATTCCGTATAACAGGATAAAGCTATCAATTCTAGTTCGTAAGAAAGTATGAGATACTTGAAAAATAAAACTTCTTTCCATTTCCTTTTAGATGTACATTTATCTTACTAAGCTAGTACACATTATCCTCACCACTATAATTTTAAGGCTTTTTTTTTTCCTCTCAAAAGAAGTCCTTTCAAGTCCAAGCCATAAAAATAAAAAAACTCGTTAAGTTACTCACAAATCCTTTTAAAGTACCTGTTAGAAACAAATAAACAGAAAGGTTGATCTCTTCCAATTCTTGCAAAAGTGTCTGTTACAAAATTCAAAAGCATCATCTAAGCTATCACTAAGAAAAGTAAATGAGACACAGAAGCCCTGAACAAATTGTTACATTCCCCTGGTGGGGCACCAGCACATGTCTCCAAGGGTAACACTCTGTATTCTTGGTTTAGAAACTTTGTAATACATCTGGATCTGAGCTGCCAAATCGTGTTTTGTCACGCATTTTACATGTATGACTGTCCTTGTTTTGGCTGGGAGAGAGTTTACTTCTTAGTAGCTGGCACAGTGCTGTGTTTTGGATTTAGCAAGACAATAATGTTGATAACACACTGGTGGTTTAGTTGTTGCTAAGTAGGGCTTACTCTAAATAAGGACTTTTCAAGTCTCCCGTGCTCTGCCAGAGAGCAGGTGCACAAGAAGCTGGGAGGGAGCAGAGCCAGGACAGCTGACCCGAGCCAGCCAAAGGGATATTCCATGCCATAGAACATGCTCAGTGTATAAACTGGGGGGAGTTTGTCACGAGCTGCCGATCTCTGCTTGGGGACTGGCTGGGCATCTGTCAGCAAGTGGTAAGCTATTGTATTGTACATCACTTGGGTTTTTTTCTTCCCTTCTCCCCTCCCGCCCCCGATTTAATTCCTCTTTCTTTCTCTCTCTCCTTTTCATTGCAATTGTTGTTGTTATTCTATTAATTATATTTCACTTTATTTCCATTATTAAACTGTTCTGTCTCAACCCATGATTTTTACCTTTTTCCAGTTCTCCTCCCCATTCCACCAGGGCAGGGCGGAAGGGAGCAAGCAGCTGCATGGCACTTAGTTGCTGCCTGGTGTTAAACCACAAGGACTTTCCTTTGTCAAACTCCATAGGCTTTAAAACATTTTTCTATTCCATGTCGCTTCCATAAAGGATGTTGAGATAAGTTCACATGCATAAAGTTTTGTTGGCACAGTCCCTGAACTGACACCATACATTGGCCATAAAGTTACAGGACAAGAAGAGGGGATGGCATGACAGCACAACAAAGCAGTCTGCCCTCAGGCCAGCTGGCAAGAGAAGCAACGGGAGTTTTCAAACAAGCGTCCTCCCTCTGGTACATTCTCCAGTGCAGCAGGAGACAGTCACTGTCACAATTACAGTTTTGACCACACCTTTCCCTAATACTATAGGCTTTTCCTCAGGACCCACTTGATCTCCCTACCTGATGTTCTTGTTGATTACACTGTTAGCACAGACTGAAGCATACATCATTCAAGCTGGAGGTTTGCATGTTGCCTGGTTGCTAAGCTTCATCTGTGTATGTTATTAAACAATACTTAGTGGAAATTTAAATTGCTTATCTGCAGCATTATACCCACTGACCATTCAGGCTAAAAGAAACAGTAAAGGTGCAAACATGCAGCAGTTGTGGCTTCACAAAAAAAACTGGAGAAAACATACGATGAGAGGAGAAAAAAAACTTCCTTACATGGATAAAGACAATTTATCTGATGGTAAAGCAACTTACCCAAAGAGCTGCTGAAAATCAGAATATGCATGAAATATGTGACTTTTAAAACCTCAGAGCACTCCTATTTTGGAAACCATTTCTAAAAGTCAACTATAGTTGGCATTTTTTAATAGTGCTTTCTACTCTCCATTTTAAGTATTTTATATAAAATTACACTAATAAATACCTGTTTTAAATTACCCTCAGATAATGCAATGCATAATACAAAGAAGCAACAAAGAAGTTTCTAAATTACTCCAAAACATATTTAATATTTTTTTATCAGAGGTGTATTTTTTTAGACAAGCATTAAGAGATATAAGGGAATCTGAAGCTGGGAGACTAAGTATCCACTCGCTCTATAACAAACCCAAAACATAGGCATATACTCCGGGTAGGCGCTCTTGCAATAGCTTTGTATCAGCTATTTACTCCCCTCCTCCTCTATTCCATGTCATTCTAATAGATAGAAGTCACGTGATTGATGGAGCAGGTCTTAAGCTCCTCTTTAAAAGCAAGTATATGAAAATATTTTAATTACTTAAATCTCCCTGTTTTCACATTTTTCAAGATTATTTCCTTCTTTTGTAAACACAGAGGCAATATTCCAGATTGAAAATTTAAATCAACAAATGGAGGATAACATATTTATAGGAATTCAAAAGAAAAATCATGACTACTAGTGACTTTACAAGCTGAAAGTATTCTAGCTTTCAAATCTCAAAGTCTAGAACAGAGTCTTTAGCATTGCAAATAGTTTAAAAAGCATTCTTAAAGTGAAAAATAATTTGATCAGCAGACATTAATTTGAGGAACAAATGCATACAGCAATTCTTTCACATGTGCTTCTACAGCAGGACTCCACAAGCTTCACACAAATACACTTTGAACAGTTACATTCTGTGCAAAGTAGGCATTTTTCCTAGATTGGCTGCCAGGGCTCTGTCCATCTCCCACTAAAGCTGGTAGGATTTTTCAAATTAATTCTCAGGGAGGTAACTGATCCCCTACTGAGAAGCTGGTTCTATTAGAAAAAAAAAGTTTATAAGCAACACAGCGACTAGAATTCTACAGATTTGGACCTTAACTCTCAACCTTTTCCTGGGTGTGGTAAAGGTAATATAGCCAACGGCTGGTTTGGATATACATGCAAGCTATTCCTCAGCCTCTCATTTTAATTAAACTTGTAGTAAGCAACTATGGCTTATCCAGCTTTGGAGTTCAATGAAGTGAATTTAGAACTTGGAAGGGGTATGGCAGAATCTGATCCCTAGTTCTCTTAAGTGAAAGTGAAGATCACTGCAAGAAAAGCACAGCCTCTAACAGCTTTGAGAGAGGCTGAGAAAATAAAATCAAAAAAGTGAAGAAAGAGTGTTAAGTGGGTAAAACACATACACTGCATGTCTTAAGGAAAAATGTTTCTACTGAGATCTCTCATTTCATAGAAAATTGAAAAAATAAGAACAGAATATTTAATTTTAGAAAGCATTTGTTCAAGAGCCAGATCAACTTAGAATATTCTGAGTAAAAGAATTAATCTTCAGAAAGAATCATCTTCAAATCTATTTAATCAATAGTCACTTTCAGTCTTTTCAATGTATGAGAGAGAATCACCACTTAAGTCTCATGAGGGTAACTCCCCAGTCACGATTTACATGAACTAACACACTTTAAGGGTTCTTTCTGGACATCATCACTAAAATTACTAACAGTATAGTCACACATGGCTGACTACACCAGCTTGCTTCAGCAGATTACCACTCTGGACTTTAAACTGTGGTTTATGCGAAAGCTAAGTTTAATTTATATGTTATCTCCAGAGTTCTGATTTTGTATAACTTTTTTCCTTCAGGGGATTAATGTCCTTTGAAATCAATTTAGATGTTGTATGGTTTCTTTCTTTGAAAGGCAGAGACTGACAAGAATTTCCTAACTAAAGAACCCATCTTACTCAAGAGAACAGAGATGTATAGCAGAGATAGGACTTTATTAATGCATTGATAATTTTAATAGTTCTACTTTTAATGCTACACCTTTATGAAATAAAGAACTAAAAATTTTAACCAATTGCATTCTAGAAAAGAATATATTCATACTCTGCCAACCATCAAATACAAGGACACTTGAAGTCATAATCAAATGTGCTGTGACTGGACGCAGCTCCACCAACCTCAATAGGTTAATTATTTCACTGATGTTGCTTCAGAGACCATAATTCACCACAATAACAAACAGCTGTTTACTATTATCAAGATTCTATTTGACAAGTGGCTTTATTACTTTTTAATTGTGCACTTTAATCTTTCACAAACTTTAATCATTTTCAATTACAACTGAAACTATATTTGACAGGAACCTCCTTTGGGAGAGACTCTGGAAATACATTTCCTTCAGGCTACTGATGTTCATGATGCTTTTCAAGTTGCAACAGAAATTTGTGTGATGTAATAAGCTATGCCTAATCTCATGTTGTTAGCTTGATAGGTTCAAACACAAAAATCAGACCTCCTTTTCTTCTCCGCTATTTTTGTTCTCTTTGGAGTGCTAACCAAAGCACAAGTAGTACGTACTGTTTTCACTGCCAAGGACTGCTATAGTATGTATCCATAATACTTCTAGCCTTTCCTGTTTTCAGCTCTGCTAACTCTATTCCTACTTGAATACATAGTGATGTTGAAATTTCAAAACAAGGCAGGTATCTGAATCAAATCATCTTCTGTACAGGTTTAGTTAGCCAAGTCCTTGAAGCACCGTTGAAGCACAAGGTAAGGTCTCAAAACAGATAGTATCAGTAGAATGTTGCTTAGTTACTTCAATGAAAAACCTAGTAAGATCAAAATCTAATGACAACTGCATAATAGCACTAAGTTGATCTCATTATAAACAGGATGAATTTGTAGTTCTTCCATCAGAAAAAGTTATCAAAGAAAAAGAACAGTCCTTAATCAGGAAAAAGAGAACCTGGCAACATTTTTAAATAAAAAAATAGACACAGCTACAGTACTTACAAAAGAACAAGGGTGGCCTTGGTAACACCTGAAAGCTGATGTAAATTCAAAGCAATTGCATACTTGGTCCCTTACAGTCATCAACATCTTTAAAGTATTAATAACTGACAGTAGCTCCTCTATTCTTGGAAATGTCTCTCTCCAAGTTCAGATTTGCTCTCTCAAAGGCCAGAGAAATATACACACAAATTTCAGGTTATTCCCACTGCCTTAAAATACCCAGTGATGATATAAACCTAAACATCCAAGTATTTGGTAGGTAAGAAATTCAATTCAGCTTCCACAAGACTAATTAAAGGAACAGAGAACTAATTAAGCAACATACCCAAGTACTGATGACCTGGCAGACTTGATACCCTTTAGAAGAGTATCAGCTAAACTATGCACTTAGCTATGTGATTGCATCTACTACTGATGCAATAGCTAGAAAAGCAGTAACAACTAAAATCGTAACTAGTTATATTGAAAAATAGTTGTTATGTATAATGCCACTATTTTAAGTTTGAAAAGTCTCTTTTAGGCTATAGATGCAGTTTGAATGATCACCTTAAGGCAAAATAATGTGAATAAATGAGATACTTTCTTTTAATACATGCTGTACACTATACTGTATGCCTGCAGCTGACAGAAACAGAGCACTATGGATGCAGAGAAGAAAATACCATTTCAAAAGAAAAATAAATCATTTTATTCACATTACCATGGTGACATTAACTTGCTATTAAAGGTAATGAAAGATTATGCTGAATCTCAACTACACTGGACTAGGTTTGACTGAGGCCCATCTACCGCTACTTCTCAATTAAGGTGACAATAAAAGGCACTTAAGTACCTATCCCTACCCTAAAATCAAGGCACGAGTAGGCTGCTCATGAAAATAAATTATAACTATTAGACACTGTTTGCCACATTTCTTAAGGGACATTACTAAGTAACCAGAATCCCTTGTGTGGCCTCAAGAAAATCCAAAACTTCTGTGCCTTATATACTACTAATTGCAGGTGGTATGAACACTTTCTCTAAATGTTAGACTCCTTGCATTCAGAAAAATAACTATGCGTTCTTTGTAAGTAGAGTGCATCTAAGCAACACTCAGTTCTAACCAGAAGTAATGTACAAGTCTAGAATAGCATCTGGACTTCTTATTCATAATAGTGTTTAAGCTGTCTTTGACAGCATCAACAAGCATCTGCCTAGCCCTCTCAGTTTTCACAGGGAAATTTTACCACAGAAAATTGCTGTAGACTTTGGAATTCTATGTCTCTTGGTACTGCCAGTTCACCCTTTAAATACAGTTCTAGTTTTTTTCAAAACCAATACTGATACCAGGCTGCTTCTAAGCAATCAAGATCATATATACCAATTAACTTTTGCTAGATGTACTGATGTCTGAAAAAATTCTGTTTTCACATCCCCAAAGATTATAAAGGAGGAAACAGAGTAGAGCAAGCAACAGATGCTTTCATCAAAACAGAATAACGTTCAAGACAATCTAGGACACAGCCTGAGAAACCAAACATGACCAATTTTCATTAGAAGACTACAAATTAACTGATTTTTTAAAGTGTGGTATACAGACATTGCTTGTCTTACCTGGTTCATCATTTTTCTGCAGTGCTCTGTTTGAACAACACAAAACAATAACATAACAGTTCATAAAACAGTGTTTTCTGAAATGTCAACTAAAGATATTATATAACTGTTTGAACATGCTGCATCATTTCCTCAGAGTGGTACCTTAAGCAGTAGGAAAGTCATAAACTGTGATTTTTAATTTCAGTTTAATTTGTTTTGTAGATAAAACCCTGGCCAGACATTCAGTCCCTTGAGGCCTGTACAAAGGATTTTTAAAACAGAAAAAAAACATACAAAGTTATAGCTATTGAGAATGTTCACTTATTTTTCAAGAGGAGGAATTCTATTAGATGAGACAAGTATGTTGTGACTTCATAACTGTATTCAAATCCTAGCTGTGGACATCAAGATCTGACATTGAATTTTTCAAATGATGTCTTTTTTTGGATTAAATCAAAACTACAGAGGGAATATCCTGAGGTTTAGGTTATTAATTAGTTTGGTATCTTAGACTTGAACCATTTCAGTACTTTGACAGTAATGGATCTATGCATCTCAGACAGTGAATACCTGGGAATCATTACTAATGAAACACCTCATATAGCTCACAATAGATTAATTAACTCAGATTAAAGCATGAATATCGGCAGATGCTGAAATAATCAAAGTTTTTAAAGTATATTCTGTCATGGAAGAGCAGTAATGCCCATGTAAAATGCTAAGGAAACATAGCCAGCACATATTACACCAACCTCAAGTAAGAAAAGCAAATGGCAGAGATTCAAATTATCGCTTGTACCTGACTTCAAAGTGAAAGAGCAAATACTTCTCAGCAAGGAAAATTTCAGTATATATACATCCACCTACACACAGCTGGATGCAAGTGCTAAAAGCACATATGGAAACAAAGACATTAACGATGGAACAGGATGAGCATTAATTTAATCACTTCCCATTCAGGCCCAGTCTACTGAACTTCACATCACACCTAGAAAACTGGAAATATGACTTAGTCATTGTTTCTGTGTGGGTCTCCAGCCTCCTGTCAAAAAAAAAAAAATAATCTAAATGTATCTCCCAGCTTCCATAGTCAGGCCTAACAGAAGCTAAGGAAGTCGGCCACTGAAAATTCTTGCTATGGTCTTCTTTCATGACTGTTCATTGCAGTACTTGGATGACATAATTGCCAGCATTTGAGAGTCAGTATGTTTTAAAAGAGCATTTCATTCTCTGAAATATTTTGCATTGTAATATTTTGAGGTATGGAACTCTTCTGCCAGTGTTGAACTCATTCTCACTTCCTCTGTAAGCCATAAGTCTCACACTAGTAAGCTCATTAATCAGGGGATCAGGGCTGGGGGGGTGTAGAAAAGGTGACTCATTCCAGAAGAATTAAAAATTTTAGAACTGCGAGAAAATAACACAGCTTGAAAACAGAAAGTCAAAAGCAGAGACACAGGAGTGAAAATTCATACAAGCCTAGAAGGATTAATCTAATTTTAAGGGATGATGACAAGGGAAAAAATGTTAATATTTGGGCATGACCATGTTCCAAGATCTTTGTTTTAGGAAAGAGGAACGCTGAAGGCATAAAACTCCTCCCAAAGGCAGAGGGTAAAACTAGTATACTACTCAAAGACTGCTCCTGCCAGCAGTTGGATTGACTGTCTCTCCATAAGAGTTTCAAAAATGTGTCTTCAACTGAAGCACAAGAGATGTGCATAAATGTGGATAAAACATACACAATTATTCTGATATATTATATAGCAACCCAATAATGTCTGTAGAATCATTCACACTCCCATAATACATGCAACACTAAGGACAGAGAGATTGCAGGGTTTTGGTCAAAGAACTCCTGCTTTTCCTTTCATACTGTCTTCCCTACTTTATACTACCCTCATGGAACGTGTTCCAAGATTCCTGACCCTTTCTTTGCCATCTTAGTCCCTTTCTACTTTGACTCTTACTTGTTCCTCTTAAGGAACACAGATGACTTCTATTAATACTGTTGTGTATTTGATGCCTGAAAGACAATTGGTATAGCAGAAAAAACAAATGCATTGTAGTCAGTTCAGAACACAATAGTTTAACTAACAGAGTTCGAGATTTACCACTGCATGTGGTATATCTGTATCAAATTACTGGTACTAACTTGAAGTCAGATTTTCCAACACAATCTGCATTTCTTAGGTAACATCAAGACCTCAGTTGCCTCTGGAAGTTGAAGGTGCTCATATAACTCCACAATTAGGTTGCTTGGGGGTTTTTTTGTTTTGTATTTCTTTCTAAACAGCATGCTTAATTCCATTCCTGCAGTAAGCAACTGTGGCCTCATTTCCCTAAGCATGGCAACAATGCCCGCTTAATAAATTCTCATTTTCAACTCTTCCGATAATAGGCTACTGTGAGCTGTGAATTAATGTAACTATCTTTAACCAATACTGAATAGACAAATAAACATTTATAAAACTAAACCATAGTATTACCTCTCTTAGAAATCTTTCCCTTCTTTTACAAGAAAAAAAAGTTGAAGGCATATGAAAAAAAGTTTTGCTTAATCAGTTTAGAACCGTTCTAACAGATGTTTTAATTTGTTCCTGTATGAACCACCAAAAGAATAATGAGGGAAGTAATTCATAACTGAACTTCCAGGCAATGTTTTTCCAATATTTTTCCAGCAGTACATTTCTGTGATACAATGATCCTAAAACTGAACAGAATCTACATTACTGTTTTCAGCAAGCATATTGTTTTATAAAAGAAACCAGCTTAACCATTTCTAATGCAAATGGATATCAGCAATAAACTTAACTGCTTACCATCCAGTAATCAATACTGGAAACACAGTATTTGTTCACCCTATACAGAAAGCAATCATGGAAAAGAACTTACCCAAAAAAATTCTTCTCTACAAGGCATTATTGCATTCAGCTAGTTTTCAAAGAAGCAGACCCTGACAACCTGCATAAACGAAAAATAAAGCCCTTAGTAAATTTTCTAAGTGATGGAATATAGCACCATTCATCTGCTTCAGAATTTCAGACAGTGAAATACATTCTTAGAAACACTTCAGACATTAGGAACTACAAATTAAACTGACCTATGGCATTTGGACATGTAATCATCATTTTAATACTATAAAATTGATGTTTTACCATTGCTAAAATTTATTCAGAAATAATTATTTGGCAACAGATAACTTTAGAGTAGTGGAAACACTTTCGTAGAACTTCACGTGCAGTCCAATTCAAAAACTATAACACAGTTACACACACAAGCACAAAACTCGGACGAGTTCCAGAACTTGTAGAGGCCAAAAGTATAATAAAGCCGTTCAAAGGGAGTATTGACTAATTTGTAAAAAATAGTTCCACCCAGGATTTAATCAAAACAATTATATAGATGCAACTTCTGACTATGCCCCTTACACAATAACGCTCCCTTCCCAGAGAATTATTATATTATTGTTTTGTTTCTTGTAATTTTCCTAAACGTTTGTATAAAAGCCTAAATAAAAACCTATAAGATTGCTATGACAGTGTTAACATGCTTTGTAAGGACATTGTACATTAGGGAAATAACACAAGTTTCAGTACATCTCCAAAAATAGCAATAATAACCTTTAATCACAAGTAGTGTTTAGAGTGCATTTGTTTCCTTACTTTAAAAATGAAATAAAAGATTCTGCACTCCATTCAATGAGATAATTAAACCATTACTTTCAAGCAGAAACTACCATCCCCTTGCTGTCCAAAGCTGTTTCTCTGACAAACACTACAAAAATAATATATAAGTACTAATGGAGAGGCTACCTTTCCCAAATACAGAATGAAAATGTTGCAACATGACTCACTATATTACACGTTAAATAAATAAATTCATAGAATCACAGAATGGTTTGGGTTGGAAGGGACCTTAAAGACCATCTAGTTCCACCCCCCCGCCACGGGCAGGGACCCCTCCCACCAGCCCAGGGTGCTCCCAGCCCCATCCAGCCTGGCCTTGGGCACTGCCAGGGATGGGGCATCCACAGCTGCTCTGGGCAGCCTGGGCCAGCGCCTCGCCACCCTCACAGGGAAGAATTCCTTCCTTGTACCTAATCTAAATCTTCCCACTTTCAGTTTAAAGCCATTCCCCACTGTCCTGTCATTACATACCCTTGTAAAAAGTCCCTCCAGCTTTCTTGCAGCCCCTTCAGGTGCTGGCAGGCTGCTATAAGGTCTCCCCAAAGCCTTCTCTTCAGATTCTCAGCCAGTTTTAAGGGAAAGCTGCTCATAGTTATTACTCCAGAGGATCAACCGCAGATAAAGAACTTTATTTATACTTCTACTTTTGAAGCTATTGAAATATGATAAAAAGTACAAGACAGATTAAAAGAATCAGCTTTAAACTTAGAAAAACTTTTTTACATTAAATAAGAGACAAAACAGCAGTCACAAGGTCAGCAGCAGCAAACATGAAACTAGTGAGTGAGAACCCAGTGTTGCAACATACAATTATTAAACATCTACAATACATCCCAAAACAACACAAAACATCCCAAAGGCTCAAGTATACTATTTCCATGGTCCTAATTTAGAAGTAGAACATGTAATTCTTAATCTCAAATTGTTTAATTAAGACTTAGCCAGCACCACAGACACAATTTTACACCAAGCAAATCAGCATTCACAAAAAAATCACTGAGTAATACCTTGCATAATTTAGCCACCTACAGACAGAAGAAAAATCACTTACGATCTGGTTTTCATGGTACATACAGATACAAGAAATTCTTAAAAGCTTAAATAAAGGTATACAAACAGGATACTGTAATAGTAAGTAACAAGACATTATAGTATGGAGTAACTACTCAGGAACTCTAATACAGACACCCATACCAACTGACCACTGGTTATTGAGAACTTAGATAGCAACCAAGTAAAATATAAAACCTTACAGATAACCAAGAGACAGTTCCCAAACAAGAAAGCCCATCCTCATTAAGAATACTTCTTATGTGCACATTGCTACATACTATTGATATGTCAGCAATGCTGTGAAAAAGGTCCTGCCAGAAAAACACCAAGAACCAGCACCTCTGTAAGGGATAAGAAAACAGTAGTCAAACCTGACAACAAGGCAAGGCACAGCTTCCCAAGCCTAAACCAAAGCCCACAACACATGAGCAACATAGGCCCAGGAAAAATAGCCAGGAGTCCAGATAACCAGAGAAACCCATGGCAACAAGACAGGTCCACAAGCAAGCCAGGGAGTCAGTCCCAAACAAAACCCATGACACCACCACAGCTAGCTCTAAGGCCAGGCACGCCTGCAACATAGCTCAGACCACCACAGAATGAAGGCCCAGGCCAGGCTCATGGGGCAGAATGTCGGGTGGAGGCCCCGCCCGAGACTGGTCAGGGTAATTAAGGCCTGTCCAGACATCTGAGCCCTGAGAGGGTTTAGGAACAAAAAGGAAACAAAAGGAAATGAAAACAAACCCACAAAAGTCTTTTTAAGATAATTAACCACTGAGCTTCCCTTTCTAAAAGCAGACTTTTTCCCATGCTAACACAATTGGATTCATTGTTAATGCGTTTATCTAACTCTACTGTCACCAAAGAAAATAGATTGTAAATTTCATAAAAATAGTTCAAATGAGGACAAAAGATTGTTTTCCTCACAACACTGAACCAAAATATAAAAACTGAGTATCAGAAGCCAAATGTATACGGACTAGTGGACAAAGCACAAACAAGTACCTGAAAAAATGGCCAACTTAAATGCAGGTGACTCTAGCTGGGGTAATACAGGTGTTTCACATACAACTCATTCTTAATCACTTTAATTACCTTCTGATTCAATACTTAGTCTTTCTGCTATCACTATATTACAAATATTTGTTTGCAGATCAATGTCTTTCACTGATCTCCTATCAATAAAAATTGTAAATTATGCGATCTTAGCCAAAATTTTCAAGTTAAAACTTGAAGATATATACAGTCCTGCTCTAAAAATCAGTCTAAATGAAAGTCTGAAATGAATACTCTGTAAATGCGTAAAGAAGTGATATAGTTGTTCTGAAGAAAGCAATCATAAAACCTGAAAAAGGAAAAAAAAAGAAAATCTATCTATCTTAACCAGGAGAAAGAAGAGAGGGAAAGAAGAGAGAGAAAAAAGTACAATATATAGCTGTGGCATAAAGGAAGGGAAGTCTGAAAAAGAAGTGTTAAATGTTTTTCAAGCTAAATACTGGGTGGGAAACAGATCTACTGAACAACTAGCTTCATACCCAAGTACTTTAAGTTTTGCTCTTCAAAGCAGATATGGCAAGGACTCCTAGATGGCTTGGGGAGAATCCCTAGATGGTTCTGGGTAGATTCCTGGAATGTAAGAATGTTCTTCGTAGGAATGTGGTTTGTAAAGCACAGAGAAAATTCCTAGAAATTAATCTAGAAAGACTTTCTTGAAAGCACAGAGAGGATTCCTGGATGCACCTGGAAAATTCCTAGAAAGCATGGGGAACATGCTGTATCACTAGGCAAATTCCTAGGATACATTCAGGAAATCCTTAGAAAGCAGAAGATAAAATAGAATATTTCTAGAAAGCATTGGCAGAAATCCCTACAAAGCAAGGAAGCAAAACTTCCACAAAGCACCAGGAAAATTCCTATCAACCCTAAGGAGAATCTTGAAAATTCTTTACAAGCACAAGGAAAATGCCTAAAAAACACAGTGGGAATTCCTTGCAAGTATTTGGGGAAATTCCGAGAAAGTACTGTAAAAATCTCTAGAAAGGTGCAAGACAATTCTATATAAACTATAGACTAATCTGTATAACTGCTATGTGGGATTTTCTGAAAGGGAAAATGTAAATACAAAGCACGTACCTAACATTTTGTATGCCTGACTTCAATTATTTTTACAGAATTATTTGCATAATTTAAGTAACAAGCATGTGATGCTTTAAGAACGTGCCTTTAAAAAAAGAAAACTGAACAGTGGTCAAAAATATACAGTCAGAATAAGCATGCATGACACCTCCTCTCTTATACACATCCAGTTTCCAATGATTTCAGCTTGCAGAAGTTTCTGACACCAACAGGAGTGTGGCTCTTCAGCAGTCCCTTATGAGCTCTCTTCTCAAGCAGACACCCTCAATCCTGAAAACTTTCATGAACAGCAGCATCCTTTTCTAGATACTTGTCCAGTCTCCCCTTGCACCTACATACAATTCTGCATCCACAGCATCCTGCAGTGAAGCTCTACAGCCCTACTACCCACCGTGTGATGGAGTACCTTTCTTTGTTTTGAACAGAGGCCTGCGTAGCATCAGTTGTTCTGGCATTGAAAGAGACCCTTAAAACAAGCAGTTCCTATCCAAATTACAATTTTGCAAATCTTCCATAGCCACCTCAAAGTTTTCTTTCTGTGTTGAGGACACACAGCCTACTTTTAGTCATTCCTTGCACTGAAGCCATCCCATACCTTTCATCACTCTTGCTGCCTTCTCTGAACCTTTCCTGGTTCTAATACAGATTTTTGGAAAGAGGAGGTCAGAAGTACACACAAGATCTAAAGTACAGGTGAACCACGAATTTACACAGTGGGATTGGATGGTTTTTGTTCTGTTCTCTGTTCCTTTTTTAGTGCTAACATTTGATTTGCTTTTTTCACATCAAGCAGTTCGCTGACATTTTCATGGAATCATCTATCCTGATGCTATGAAACCAACCCTTCCCTTTGATCACTCTTCCCTTTGTGCATCAGTTCACATTTATGTATACTGAATTTCATCTGCCATTTTACTGCCAAGTCCCTCAGTCATGTATGGTCCTTCTGTAATTCTCCACAGTCTGCTCACATTCCTATATTGAACACCACACAAGGATCTCACTATTCCATATCCAAAACAAGATCCAGTGAAACACTGGATTGTATATTATGCTGAAACATATAACCAAGCTTATCTAAGCAGTAATCAAAAAGTGCTAAAGACAAATATAGACAAATGGATAAATGTGACTTGTTAAACCATCTGCTGCTGTCCATTTTTCCCCTCTTGGAAAGGCTACCACCCCAAAGAAGTGTACAGAGAACGCAATGTGCAGCTGGGCCTCACATCACCCTCAAGAAAATGTAGTTTCCTAGCATAAAACCATTTCCTTGGCAACATAAGCTAAGACAACTGAGTTTTCATTGGAAGATTTCAGGTGCAGGCACACATTTTTTTCTGATGCATCTGCAGTGACAGCTGCAGAGATGCAGCATGAATGTTATCTAAGGTGCAGTAACTTCACCATAGCTTTCTGGCAGCAGGCAGAGATTTTCTTCACTCCTCTTTGAGAAATGCAGGGTCTAACCCCACATGCCTTCCACATCCAAAATTCCTACCAACTGCAGTGGGAACTTTCTCCGTATAAAGAAACAAGACTGGATGTTCACTAGAAAATTAAGTAAACACATCGAGGGTGGCCCTCCCATAGACATGCAGACATACAAAAGCTCTTTCCACTCCTTTTCTAAGCATGTCTTTACAATTTATCTACGAAGTTTAGTTGTAACAGAGCC
The DNA here is from genome assembly GCF_015220075.1 of Falco rusticolus. Lineage (NCBI taxonomy): Eukaryota > Metazoa > Chordata > Aves > Falconiformes > Falconidae > Falco > Falco rusticolus. The sequence continues at coordinate 14,674,009 of NC_051193.1, read as the reverse complement.
TGGTCTTTCAAATATGCAGTATCTAGCATAAGTATAATACAGCATTTATACTTAGCCACAGAACCTCCACAAATACTAAAATCCTGCCCTAAAGTATACATACGCTATCTACTCACTTTCAGCAACCTGTATTTGATTAATAGACAATCACAGCACATTTTCAAACCCATTTACCATTAAAAAGACCATGTTAAAGACACTGTTAATTTGACAGTTTAAAATAAAAAAATCAGTTCTGATACTAGATATAAACTTACTAAAAATATAATCAGTTTAATATCCTCTTTACTTTGTATACAGGGAATTATTGTAACAAGACAGTTATTTTTATTTTGTGAGTTACAATAATCAGGAATTTTGAACCTTATTTTACTCTACCAATACCCAATACCTGTAAACAAAAGAAAAACAGAAATATTATTCTGTCTTTTTAGAATATTATTGGAGTATGTTCTCCTTAAAAAGTTAATCTGGCCCACTAAATCTGAAAGCAAAGAATAAAGGAATATTCTTTCCCAGCAACAAACCCAACATGAAAAAGCTGAAAGAGTAATGAAGCTGAAAATTATCTGAACACTCACTGTGCTGGTTTTTCAGTTTCATATTAGAAACAGAGTGAAGACAATGCTGGACAATATTTGATTTCTCCAAGAACTGATCACTACGCCCTTCAAATTATCAGATCTGAAAGGAGAAATAGAGCCATTCTTGAAGATCAGCTGCCATCTAGTGAATCATAAGAAAATGTAAAACATTATTCTTTTTTTTTTACAGTTTAAACTAGATTGTGGGTGGAATGCCGTTTTGCCACTTTGTTACTGTTAATTTTGGGGTCTGTAAATTATTTAGGAGCATGGCTATTAAAAGGTATGCATTCCAAAGCAGAGCAATGTCACTCAGTGATGTTTTCTATTAAAATATATAAAAAAGGTCTTGATCCCACAGTTTCTTCCAAAGAAGCCAATCCTGTGCACTTTCAAAAAGTCACAGTAGTGATTTTGGGGCTCCACTTCATTACACTAAAAAGAACTGAACTATCAGTGTCTTAAAGCAAAATATTCAGTATTAGAACAATATGCTAGTTAAAAATCAAGTAAGTTTAAGATAAAACTCACCAGCTGAGATGCACTTATCAAGCAACAATATCATAGTTTTTATGTTGGACAGCAAACGTGTTATTGTTATATGTTTTACACCTAGTAACTAATCTATATAGCAGTGTGCATCAACACTGTCAAATTAACTACTTTTATCTAAGACTGCTGTTTCGTGAATTATTACTTCATTCCCATTTCCCATTTTTGTGAAATGTATTCCATTCATATTTCATAAATTATTACTGGAAGAAACCTGCCAACCAGGCTGGTGGCTTTGTCTTTGCTCTTTCCATAAACCAATGCCATCATTTCCCCAATCAATGTGATGACACAAGCTGGAACTGCCACCAAAAGAAGTTTCAGCTATCCCTTTTCTTCCAGCTGCCCATTTCAAGCCATTTTTTGCAATGACACAAGCATTTGCACACCAGTGCCAGTTAACTAACTCGCCAAGAAAAAACATACTACATGAAACAAGCTCATCACCTTTGCCATACAGATGCTTTTCTTATTAAAAGAAAGGACAGGAATTATATAATTAAGGTGATAAAGGGTGGCATCCCCTTTTTTACTGTCTAAACTGATCATGGAACTATAATCAGAAAGCAGGAAGGAAAAGAGACTGTTGATTGCTACTTATGCAATTCTATTTATGCAAATCTGTATCAAAGTATTTTTAAAACTGGAAAAATAGATGGATTACTGCAAAGCATCTCTTCCATGCATTTGTCATTAAAAAAAATCAGCAAGAAACCTAGACTTGTCTTCATAAAGCCAACAGAAGCTCAAATCAGTAATTCTAACAACTATTATTCGGAATTCTTTGTCACTCAAGATTAGATTTGCAGGTGTTTTCCTTCTCCTAAGAAATCAGGTTTTCCAGATGTTACAATAAGTCTGTTACAAAGAACAACTATATATGAATATAAACCACAGACTTTGTTTCAAATATGCGATTTTCCATACTTTTATTTCCTAAACACAACTTTTTAAAACCAAGCAGAGGGTCTACCATTTACCATTTGGAACTCTGAATCACAAATCTGCCATTTTAAACAGAGTATATTTTTTGTTTAATCAAGTACATACTCAAGGGCACTCATGTTTACGAGAACCTTTGACAGAAAGAAATAAAACAAGAGAATGTGTTTATAAGACATTGGCTTGAAAATACATTCTCCTTCTTGGAATGAAAGCTCCTTATAATCTTTTGTCTGTATATTCTCTAGACAGGCATTAGTCTGTTGCACACTAAATACCTAAACAAGTCTGCATATTCCATATAAGCATTTGCATACATGTGCAGTACAAAAAAGTGCTATGAAAAGAAACATTAAGTAGATATCCAGGAGAAAAGGAACAGAAAATAAACACTGAAAGGAGAAAATTTGGTCATTAATTGAAAGGAAATAGAACATAGGCCCTCTCGCACAAGAAAAGGCATGGTGGTTTGCATACTCCTCAGCCCTATGCCTTTCTTCTGAATTCCTACTCAGCATTTAAAATCAGCTAAACCGGCTCTGCTAACACTGCCTGCTGTTGTTCACATACATTACTAAAATATTTTGCTTACAGCCCTTCATTCAATAAGGAATATGATTAAGCAGGACACTCAAATCAATAAGATTTCCTTATGCTTCCCCTCCAGAGGCCTTCAAAATACCTGCTGGACACTTCATATTCATGGTGTAAATCACCTTTCTGGGTTTTCTGTGGCCATAACTACACCTGACTGGTAACGTATATCTGAGATCCCAATTCTACATACTTAGTCTCAAATGAAGTCTGTATGTATTCAGGACATGCACAACTTTAGTTACAATGAAGCTACTTACAAAAATAAAATTATGCACATACTAAATTTTACAGCTCACCATTTATCTTGTATCCCACAATGCTTCTTCTGACAGGTTTTTATAAAAGTACTGCACAATTTAAGAAGGCAGCAGACCAAAATTGTTATACAATTGATATTTCTTAAATGCTGATGGAGCATTTGTCAGAGCAACATCCTACTACAGTTTTAACAATTGTTGAATAGCTATCTGTGTCCTAATGACTTTTAACAGCTGCTCCTCATGTCAGTTGGGTGGCTCCCTACTCGTTTTTCTTAACTGGCACCTACAGTTGACTCAATCCCAACTGCCAGTGAAAAAGGTGCTGAGTCCAGGGAAGCACTGACAGGAGACACGAGAAAGGGGAAGCCCAACTTTTGGGAACATGTTTAAGAAGCGCAAACCCGATAAGCGGGAGGCGCTGAGAGAAGAGGCGAAGTGAGGGAGGCAGCGAGCTCCGCCAAGCCCAGCTCTATGGAGAACAGCCCGAGTGGTAACGAAGAAAGGGGTGAATCCATTCCGTCTGTTGAAGAGGGCAGAAGAAGTCGAGAGAGCGAGCTTACAGCTGGGTAGCGGCGAGCTCGCCGCACGGACCGCCGCCTGACAGCCGCTCGGACAGGGACGCCCTCACCGGCGCTGAGGCGGGAGCGTGAGGGAAGGGAAGGCCCCGCCCCGCCCCGTCCCGCCCCGCCGAGCGCGCGTGCTCCACTGTGGCGCACGCGCGGGGGGCGCCAGGGCCGCCTGTCAGCGCGGCGCAGCGCGGGAGCGGCCCGGCCCGACCCGGCCCGGCGAGGGGGCCGGGGCTGGCGGAGCGCGGGGGGCGCGGCGCGGTGAGTAAGGGGCTGCCCGGGGCCGCGCACAGCGGAGCGGGGTGGAGCCGCCGCACTCTCCGGCGGAGGGAGCGCCGCGCAGGTCCGCGATGGAGGCGGCAGTCTTAAAGCTGCTGCCGCTGGACCCGGGCGATGAAGGCACCCAGAGGTGCAGGATGGGCCCTGCCGCCCTCTCCTCCCTGGGTGCCGGGCTGGGCGCCCCGCTGCGGGTGGCGCTGCCCACCGGCTGCTGCCTGTGCACGGCCTGGCCCAGGCACGATTTGGCGGACGGGTACCTGCAGGTGGACCTGGCCTGCAGCACGGCGGGGGTGGCCGCCGGGGACCTCAGGGGCCTGAGTCTGAGCCTGGGCCAGCTGAGGCCGCTGGTCTGTCGCCGGCTGGAAAAGGCGGCTGTGAAAGTGGTCCTCAGGAGCTCCGTGCTGAAGAAGTCGATTCCCAGAGCAGTGTTGCAGGAGACGATCAGAGAACTGCTAAGAAATGTTTATGTTTCACCTCTTTATGTTGTTACTGTTGCCCCAAATCTCGAAAATCCCGTGGTGTATATTGAAATCCTGTCTGCAGAGCCTTTGATGGATGAAGCTGGCCTGGTAACCTCCCAAACAAGCATAAAAATCAAGGAGGTGGTCACTCTTGAGTGGTACAGACATTTATCAGAAGACACTGCTAAAGTTTCCATTGCAGGGCTGGATGACGTGGGGAAGTCTTTGAAAGAAATGATAGAGCTGCCTTTCCGCTTTCCAAAGACTTTTAAGAAGCTAGGGCTTTCTGTCCCCAACGGAGTGCTGCTAATAGGGCCCCCAGGCGTAGGGAAAACCCTCATGGTAAAGGCAGTGGCAAAAGAACTGGGAGTGTATCTGGTTTGCATCAATGGCCCGGCCCTCTACGGCTCCAGGCCAGGAGAAGGTGAAGAGAATTTGCGAAGAGTCTTTGAAAAGGGCAGAGAGATGTCACACGAAGGCCCAACTGTTCTCTTCATCGACGAAGTTGACTCCATCTGCCCGAGGCGAGGAAGCTCGAGCAATGCTCCCGAGGATCGCGTGGTCGCTCAGTTGCTGACGCTGCTGGATGGTGTAGGCAGTGAAGGTAAGATGGTCGTCATCGCAGCAACAAACAGGCCTGATGCCTTAGACCCGGCGCTGAGAAGACCTGGCAGATTTGACAGAGAGGTGAGAAACCTTGTTGCTGATATGCTCTCTTTTTTTCTTTCGTTGTTGAGGTGGAGCAGGGGGCAGTTAATAAAGTAATTCTTTTTTTTTTATGTCTACTACTCATGTTTCATAGTGGGGCTCTACAGGCTTGACACATGTCTTGTTTCTTTAGTTTGCTGCAGCTTGGGTAAGGTAGGGAACACGTTTTCCTGTGGAAAACAAGAGCTTCAAATACTTGAAAATGGATAAGAGTCTTTGTGCTTCTTTATCATAAAGATATGGACCTGTTCTTGAGGGGGTTTTTTTGCTTACAGATATTTAGTATTACAGACTTACAATAATTTCATATAACTTATTGATAATCTTTCTGTAAAAGTTTATTGTGACAGAGAAAATAGTAACCTGTTGTCTCAAAACTTCAGATTTCAGTAACAGAGGCTAGGTCTATTCTGGAAAACTTCTGTTAGCCAAATGGTCAGAAGGAGGAACACATCTAGTTATGCAATGCAAAAATGCTTTTTACTTGTATTGTTTATTTTCCTGGCTAAATGCACTCCAGAGTCATCCATTTTAGTCTTTAATTCCTTTAATGCTTTCACAATTACAATTTGCTTTATTTTCTACGATTTATAGATTGTTGAGATACATTTTCTGGCAGTATTTTACCAGGTTTTTAATAATGTATGAATGTTTATCTGATTAATTTTTTCTGTTGGATGAATCTAATTCAGTCCTTGAGATGCAAGTGTTATGTTAAGTTTGCCTTAAAACAGGACTTGCTGGACACTAGCCGACAGTGTGTTATGAACAACTGTTTATACAAACACTGCTCACTTGGACAGTTGAGTGTAAATGAAGGGTATTTAAAATATTTGTCATTTGTGTATTGCTGGTAATACTTTCTTGTAAAAGTCGTTAGGTGCAGTGTAAGTATGTATGAATCTTCAGTAAGCAGTATAAAGCAGAGACAAAGTTGCTTGCATAGGCTTATAAAATAAGAGGAATATAGCAAAATATCCGCTTTAAATTTTTGTTTATTATATTTGGTGTAGGTTGTTATTGGGACCCCAACACTTACGCAAAGAAGATCCATCCTGCAGTTGCTTACATCTAGTATGCCGGTGTCTACAGACGTTGATTTGGTTAAACTGGCAGAAATGACAACTGGGTATGTTGGAGCTGACCTGACAGCACTCTGCAGAGAAGCTGCTATGCAGGCTGTGTTCCACAGCTCTTCGGTATGGCTGCAAATTAGTCAAGATAAATGTCATTAATATATGTACTACCCTTTCTTCATTAATACATGGCTTTACTTGAAGAGCTCAACATACTGAAGAAGTCACAATAAAATACTGAAAAACACCAGGTGTGTTACAATTGTAAATATGCCATTTTGTTAGGCCTTTCAGTTCTCCACCTGCAAAGACTGTTTTCTCCTTTCTGGGTGAAAAACTTTGCTGCGAGTTTTTATCCTTGTCCTTATCTTTTTAGGATTGTGCAAAACGGAGATTCTCATCTTTTTTGGCAAACTAAACTCTAGTGTCCACAAAAGCTTTCGTCTGAAGCTATCAACAATTTAAAATTTTACTTTTTTAATAATAACTTCAAATTAAAGTTTAGGTTGACAGGTAAATAGATAACTGCTAGTGATAATAACTATTATCATTTGGGTTGTATGGCTGGATATAACCTTGTTTTAGACACAAGGTATACAACTGCCCAGTGTGCAGAAGTTAAACTTCTTGGCAATTCTCTAATTCCATGGCTAGAATAGCTATTTCTTAATATTCTGACTTAATATTCTGACTTTTACAAGAATTGTGAGATATGTTTGCTGTGGTTTTTCATCTGGAACGGCCGAGCAGAAATTTGAAGCCGTATTTGCAAAATTTCCAGAGTCAGAGCATCTCCAAGAATAATAGAACCCTCTGTATTCACTCAGGGATAGAAAAAGAGAGCGTGATGTTTCTAGAACTTCCATCTCCTCCAGATACCTTACAAATATTGAATATGATAAACAAAATAATTTAAGCCTGGTATCCCAGAAAGAAATAGATGGACAAATGAAAATAATAAGTAGGCAGCCTATTTCCCTTGAGAACGGGAAGTGCCTTTGTAAAATACACCTTAGTTCTGTTACTGCATCTGTAGTTTAATTGTATTTTATAGCCTATTTGAGAAAGCCTTACTTTCTCCAGTATGTAGTGAAAATGGATGTTAGAATATTTTTATTTGTATTCAAGAGATTTTAGGATTCGGTGTGTGTGGTAACCCTGAAACTAGCAACCATTTCATTTAGCAGATCACTGTCTAATGGAACCATAATTTAGGGGGAAAAACAGCAGTTTTCTCTAAAATATTAATCTCTGTTTGTGTTACATCTTTGCATTGACAGTGTTTAAGCTTGTTAGGGCAGGAATTTGCTTCTTTATTAGTTGCATTTCGCCTTTTGTGAAGTATTTTGCACACTAATGCAGCGTTCTAAGTTAGTACATAAAAATATTGTTAATAAGCTTTATCTGGGTTTCTTCAGGATTTGACTGAAACTGTGGTTAATATGGCAAATTTCCAAGAAGCTTTTAAAAAAATTCAACCGTCCTCTTTTCGAAGTGCAGTTGGACTAACAGAGTGTAAACCTGTCACGTGGGAGCAGATTGGCGGTCTCGAAGATGTGAAATTAAAGTTAAAACAGGTAACATATAAAACAAATTTAGATAAACAGCTGGTTTCAAATAACCATGTCCTCAGAGGTATTCTGTATGTTACAATATGGAAATGAATTTTCTTGCAAATTACCTGATTATAAATTGCATCTTAAACATCTTTCCTTATAGTGTAATAACTTATTACAATGTGTATGAGTGAGAATTCTTCCAGTCACAAGGTATCACCACCAAGTGTAATATCATGGGAAATAAGCATGCTTTTTAGTAGTTGAAAAACACTTAACTTGCAGCCAGATAATTTGTCCATTCCTGAATTTGCAGCCGGAGGTGGCTCATGCGTGTCATCTTTCAAGTACTGCCTTTTTTTCCATTTGAGATGGAAAGGAAACTTTAGGAAGCGGGGAGCATTATATGAAGAACCAAATTAGGATTCTCTGATTTGAAATGAGTGTTTATACCAAGGAGAGGAAATTATGTGCTCAGCAATTTTATTGACTGCCTATGAACTCTAGTTTTATTACTAACGAAGAGTTTCATCCCTTTTTTATGTATTGACAGAGTATTGAGTGGCCTATGAAATTTCCTCAGGCGTTTGCTAGGATGGGCCTGTCTCATCCAAAGGGTATTCTTCTCTATGGGCCATCAGGGTGTGCCAAAACCACGCTGGTGAAGGCTGTGGCCACAAGCTGTCACTGTTCCTTTCTCTCTGTAAGTGGTGCTGACCTTTTCTCACCTTATGTTGGAGATTCAGAGAAGATACTGGCTCAGGTACAGTTCTTAATTTGTGTAAGGTCTATAGTGTATTTTTGCTTGATATTTGTAAAATGTTAGCTAGGCCTACATTTTCTTTTTGAAAAAATGATAGTTAAAGCTGTCATCTGATTATTAAATAGAAATGGTTTACAGGTTTGCATTTATATAAACTGAGAATCTAGCCCTAAAATTATTCCAATTTTAAACTTTGAAAGTAGTTCTACCCTTTTGTTTTCAGTTAAGAATTTAAATAAGAAGTAGAATTAGCCTATAGTAAACATAAGCCAGAACAGGTCTTTTGAATCTGTATTAATGTATCTTTAAAGTTAAGTGAGTAAAATACAGAGCATATGTAGATAGGTATCTTCACCTTACTTGATAGAATATATGCATTAACATTTTTACATTATTAATATTTTTTTTTTATAAAAAAGGTTTTTCGCCAAGCAAGAGCAAATACTCCAGCAATAGTATTCCTAGATGAGATTGATTCTATCGTGGGATCTCGGTCACACTGCAGAACTGGCCATGGTGTCTCAGAGCGGGTTCTTTCTGTTCTTCTCAATGAGTTGGATGGTATTGGACTGAAAGTCACAGAAAGAAGAGGAAGCAAACTACAGCTTGAGGGTCAATGTCAAGAACAAAGCGATGAGGAAAGAAAGGTATTTATGTCCCCTCTTCCATATAGGAAGAACGATAAATTCTATCCAATTGTTCCAGAAATTTTAGTTGTTGCATTCACACTTTTTATTCTTATCTCAAGCTTAAAAATATGCAAGATCTTCTACTCTGTCATGATTTCTGTTTTCTAGAAAATACTGTATATAGGCTGCTAATGTTCTTATATACACTGTTCCTCAATGAGACTTTTTTGAATGCAATACCCACGCAGGCTAATGAGCATTACTAGCTGGTGTTCATCTTCTGTCACAAGAATCCTCTTGCTTGACACAAAGGTAATTTTTTAGATGAATTGTGCTAATTTTTACTATTATACAGGTTCCTTCCTGAACTTACTTTTTAAAGTGCTTTATTTGCAGTGTTTTCTCGTACGTACTTTATACAAAAACAGTACAGTTATGATCAGTTACTTTTTTTAAACAAAAAAGTTGCAGCTGGGCTTTTCAGTGTTCATGACATTTAATATCTAGCTTTTCTATATTTAAATTTCTGTCTTTGTAACATGATAATCTTTGGGGGAAAATAGAAAGGAAATGGTTTCAGAATTGTAGGATACTGAATTTTTGCATATAAAAGGTCTTACAGTCTGGCCAAAGAGAAGTCTGTGTTTATCATCAAGGCAGATACTAACTCTACTTCTTCCTTGTCCTCTAATCTGGCCTGCACCAGATTTTTTTACCTCAATAAAAAATATTAATATTGAAAGGAAAATAACGGCATGAAAAGATACATCACCTTTTTGCTCTTCCCCTTTTCTCATGGGTAGTTAGATGTTATCTAAAGATGATTAATATCTTAACCATGTTGCACTAATTTGTTTATATCATCTCTTACTCAGCTAGAGTTTCAGGAAACTTTGAACAAAGATTTCATGGTAGTTGCTGCAACAAATAGACCAGATATGTTGGATGATGCCTTACTGCGTCCTGGAAGGCTAGACAAAGTGATCTATATTCCACCTCCAGATCTGAAGGTGATGTATTACAAAATCATATGTGACTTTAAATGGAGAGATATTAATTGCCAGCATACTTTAAGAGCAAAGGTGGCATATTCCTAATAATGTATTTAACAGTTGATGGATGATTCACTGAAGATCAGTCACTAAACTCAAGGTATAAAGGAGAAGTTTAAAAGGGAATAATTACATCTGTAATTTAAACACCAGTAACATTTTAACTGGTGTGTGTAGTTACACTGTTGCAAATAGAAAACAGCCAAAATCTGGAATAATTCTGTACAACATCAAGCTGCAGTTTAGGAAGTATTGTAACAAGGTGTCTATTCTTGCTTCAAATCATTCTTGTGCCCTGTTCCCAAGAGTAGCGTAGCCACTTGCTCTGAGCTTCCTAAAAAAAAAGGAGTTGACCCAAAGCAGGCCAAATATGAACTCTTCAGTCTAAAATATTATGTTTTCATGAAGTAATGAGTAACTGCAAATAACAGACTTGAATAGAACCATATAAGTATCATGTCCATTAATAGCATTGTATTCACTCTTTCACCAAAAACATGTCAGTTTGGTTTTGGTACTTTTGGGGATTTTCCTTAGTTCTAATTTAAAATGTGGTACTGCTTTGGAGAGGAATTAATTATTGGTTTGTTTGGCTTCTTTTTCTTGTATAATATGCACCAACTCACAGGGAAGGCTTTCCATTTTGAAAATCTGCACAGAAAAAATGCCATTAGATAATGATGTGTCATTACAAGATGTGGCAGCCATGACAGACCTGTTCTCTGGAGCAGATATTGAAAATTTGTGCAAGGAGGTAAGAAATATTCACAGTTAATCTGTGAAATAAACTGTAAATGAAACCCTTCAATGAAAAAAAGAGAGCTAACTCATAGATGTTACCAAGCCATCTGTAATATGGTTTCTTTCACAGTTTCTAATGAAAAATAAAGATAATTGAGTAAAACAGAAGAACTGAACAAGGGTTAACTCTTTAAATAAAGAGGCCAGATAAGAATAAATACTTTCTGTGATCATTGACTTGAACTTAAGGAACTGTACTACCCTTTGTTTCATGTGGCCCTTTCTAACTCAGGCTCACATCCAGATAAATGGTATTCTGTGCTTTGCAAGCAACTGCAGCATCTTTAGCTGAAATTGGCATGTGCTCTCAAGCCTAGAGAGAAAAAAACTGAGAGGAGAAATCTTAAGTATTTGAGATAAATTATGTAAAAGAGAGAAGACTAAGAGAGAAGAAAATCCAAATATATGTGATCAAGGATATATTGTTTAACCCATACAAAAAAGCAAATGAAAAAGTTACACTCATCTTACTCAATTATCTATTGTTAAATAACTGTAAATTATACAATGCTGTATTCATGTGCTTTACCTAAAATTTTGTTTCATGTAAAGTACTTTAGAATACTTATAATAACTTCTTTGCAGCTTAAAACATGATAAGCACTTCAAGTTGTTTTTGTTCTGGTTTTGGTGTGTTGTTTTTTTTCTTTTAAAGGCTGCTTTATTGGCATTGCAAGAGAATGGACTTGAAGCAACTGCTGTAAAACATGAGCATTTCGTAAAATCACGGAAGACTGTAAAACCATCCTTAAACATAAAAGACTTGGAATTTTATGAAAAATTTTATAATCAAGAATTAGCCTCTGGAATCAAAAAGGAGTGATGTAGCATAGGTATTTTTAAATACATTACAAAGATTTTGCAACAGTTTACATGTTTCCTGCTTTTTAATACTGTACTTACTATAGTTTGCAGTGTATATGAAATACAGTAAAACTTCACTTGTGAAAAATCTGTGATTTCAATAATGGAGAATAAATTCAAATCTTGTTTGTTTTGGCTAGGTTTGCATCTGATGAAACAAGTAACTGAGATACTTGGATAAAGCACTGTGGAACAGCTTAGCTTTACTGTAGATTCCCTACTTTTCGGTACAAACACTGGCATGATAAGAATATTTAATTTAAAATGTATTGTGAAATCTCCAAAAGACAGTGAATATTTTAAAAAAAGAGAAGCTTTTAGAATGTTAAATAGAAGGAAGTAAGTCTCATAGTATATAAAACGTAAGGTTTTACATGTATGTCTACAGGCTTTCTTAGAAGCAGCTTCTAAAATACAGAGGCAGTGAAAAGGTGGTCAGTGCTTAATACCTTGTAAGTTTGGGAGTCTGATTTTTTTTGGAGTAATTTTAGATGTTAATGCTTACTGTACAAGCATTTGGACTAAATAAGAAAATACTAAGGAAGTCTAATTTCTTCTTTAGAGAAGGGAGTTTGCTTTATAACAGTTTCTGCAGAATTCTTTTCCCCACCCCACAGTTCTTTGTCAATATATTTCTGAAGGTCATCTTCTAAAATACACAGATACGTCAAAGGAAATTGTTACTACATGTAAGTGTGCATTTTAACTTACCAAGGTAGGAAGTTTTTAGTTATTCTTTTTCCCCATGAAGATGCTTGTGAACTGAGTAACTCTACTGTCAAAGATAGTTTCTAATTTCAGCTGAGGTTCTTCAGTTATAAACCCATTAATGACTATTTCTTTCTCATAACAGGGGTGCTAAGGCCTGTGCTGCAGTGTGGTTTACAGGGAGGTGGATCACAAAAGGAAGTTACAAGGCAGTTAGCAACTGCGCAGGGTAAAGGGGAGTAGTAGAAGCCGTTGTAACTTAGGACACACATAAATGACTGTCCTACAGCTTGGTGGCTTTGATCACCATTTCCTAAGGAAGGACTGTCCTGCTGCTTTATTGCTGGCAACGGGTAGGCCAGTGCCAGTGAACTTGCCCAAAGGTTTCTCAGCAGAGAAAAGCTGGAGATAAACTACGAAAAACCTCACGGTAACTCCCTGTTTTGCTTTCCAGTGTTTGAGAGTGTTGCTTGAAAATTACCAGACCTGAAAGGTGTTGGGACAGCAAAATACTGTCAGTTCGTTGTTTCAGAGATAATGCTGCTCCCCTTCTGTACTCACCCCCTAGGACCACCCGAGCTAACGGTGCCCTGGTGTGTGTGTCTGTCCCTTGCTACAGGGAGGCAACCGAGTCAGGGGAACCTTCTCCTTCCTCTCCCTGCTGCCGTGGGGGGCGAGAGGGAAAGGGAGAAACAGACAGGCAGGGATTGCAAAGGCAGAGGTAACTGTTAGAGGAACGGCAAAGAGGAGAACGGGGCAGAACCCAGCTGTGATGCTCCAGGGTCCCCCATTGCGTAGTTGGGCATCGTTGTTGATGGCCAACATGCAGCCTGCTGGCACCACGTACCTCCAGCCTGCCCCAGGTAGGAGTTTTTCTGACGGGGCTATCGGGAAGCGATAGGAGCTGTGTAACACCGTAGGGCGGAGGGAACCCGAGTGCCATCGGGCGACCTGTTTGGGCCACTAGACGCCCCTTGCTGAGCTCTGAAAGAGGTGGGCCAGGGCTCGCCTGTGCCGCGGTATACCTGGAGAAGGGGACAAGCAAGGGGACGAAGGAGGAGCTGAGGAGCGAGGTCCGCGTCCCGCAGTAACGGAGAGCGGAGGAGCTGCGGGCAGCGCGCACCAGCCGCCGAGCCCGGCCGCTCGCCGGGCACTCCCCGGCGCTTGCCCGGCGCTGGCCGCAAGGGGGCGCTGCTGGCCCGCGGGCGGCTCCCCGAGGCGGCCGCTGGGGGGCGCCCTGCCGGGCGGGCGCGGGCCGGGGGCAGGGGCGGGCGCGCCGCCTACGCCAGCAGGGGAGCAGGCAGCGCCTACGGCCGCCGCGGGGCGCATATAAGGTGGGGAGGGCAGTGGCCGGTGGCCGTCCGCAGCGCTGCCCGTCCTGCCCCGCCAGGGAACGCCGCCCGCCCGGTCCCGGTCCTGGGCTAGAACCGTTTGTTCCAGGTCCGCAGCCTCCGCAGGATGCACGCGAGCTTCTTCCAGATCCTGAAAGCCAAGAAAGAAGTGAGTTGGCCAGAGGCGCTGGTGTTGGGGTCGCCCCCTTGGGCGAGGGGGTCGCCACTTCCTAGCGGGCTCGTTGGGGAGGGAGTGGTGGCAGTGGGAAGGGGACATCCGCGCAGGGACCCGCGGTGGCGTGAGCCGCGGCAGAGGTGATGCCGCCGCAGGTGCCCGCGCCTCGGTGCCCTGTCACCCCCGCGGCCCCGGGGGGGCTCTGCAGCCGGGTACCAGCTCAGCTCCTGTTCTGTGTCTTTCAGCTCATCCCCCTGGTTGGAGTGGTGTCCTTCGCGGCAGTCGGGGCGCTCTCTTTCTCTGTCTACTCGCTATTCAGCAAATCCGATGTGATGTAAGCAAAAGACACGCTGCTCGGCGTTTACCCAAAGCTTTTTTTGCTCATGGAGGTATTTGACCATTGTGTTTGCACCCCAGAAAAAAACAACCACCTCCATGTGGATGTTCCAGAGTACTACTAATGCCTAAGATACCTGCAGTTTGTAAATACTGGAGAAATTAATTGGTTTGGAGCATAGTCCAAATTATTTCCAAACTTTTGACTTGCTAACTGTATTTTTTCTTTGCTTTAGATATAATAGATTTTTACATGTTCTTAGGAAGAATTTCGAATATTCAGATAGGTAAATGACATGCAGATGTGTTGCAGACAGGCTGTTGCCTTGTATATAAAGAACAGCATTTGAAAATATGAACTTAGAATAGCTTAGTATTTTAATGGCTTGGCTAATAATTGGAGCTAAGTCCTACGCTGTTTAAGCTTTGGGGATTATTTTTTTTTATTTAAAGTTATTGGAATGGGTATTTTAGCTGTCAGGGTAAGAATCCCCTTACTTTTTCTGTGGCTTTATTCAGTTCTGATGTTACAGCTTACTTCCCGTACGGTAACACGTTATGTATACTTGAACAATGCTGGCTTGTTTGGTGCTTTGGAAGCCTCAAATAAAGCAAGGCATCATTGATTCCTACGCAGAATTTTAAAAGGAAATGCCCAAATCTGTCAACCTGTATTTGAGGGAACTGCTTACATGAATAGTTTTACCAACAATAGACTGCTCATATAAGAAAAACATGTGCAAGGTCGCACCCCAAAACACAATGCCTGCTTTGCTTTGTCTTCTCTTAAAGCATTAACAAGAGTGGCAATCCAGAACCATGGGAAACGGTCAATCCTACCAAGCCTCAGAAGGTAATTTGTACAAATAATATAGTCGGTATAAATAGCATATATCTCCAACACAATTAATAACTTTATTTAAAGGCGTAACAGCTACCAAAATATTAATGAGGAAAGAAATGTAAAGCTGACGTATTTAAAAGTGGAACTAACCGCTTAATTTGTGACATATGTATCTTCCCTGTGTTACGTAATGATGGGGATTCAGCTGTTACATTCTAGGTCTGAACCTGAATTTATGGTGTATTTCTGGTTGATATGCTGCCCCCAACATCCATTTACTCAATTCCATTGGTAACAGTGGAAATGCTGTTTACCCTTGCCTTGTTCCTGAATGATAAAATGGACTAAGAATGGTTTTGAGTACTGCAGCCTGAAAAAAAATAATCCTAGTTTACTAAAGCATCTAGGATAAGGAAAAATAAAATTATTTGGCATTATTATTTATTTAATATCTAAGTGATTTTGTTCAACAAATGATTAACTATGTTATCAGTTGTTATTTTTGCTTACTTCTGAAATGAAAATTTAAAGCTACTAGAAATCCTTCTTCAACCATAAGTTGATACGGGATGGGATGGGGAGAGTGGATCAAATGCTCAGTTTTTGCTAATTTCTTTTGTATTTTCTGTTTAATTTCTTCCAGCTATTAACAATCCATCAGAAATGGGAACCGATAGAAGAGCTGGAACATGTCAGAAAGCTTATGAAGTGACAAGTTTCTGTTGCCTCAAAAAGGTACCCTACGAATCTAGTGGAATCACTTCTGCACAAACTTGACTACTGAAATCAGTGTGCGGAAATGCTTCTGCTACATTTTTAGGGTCTCCCTACATTTTTTGGACTCTGGATGAGGAGTTTCATGTTGCTCTAGAAGTTGGCATACAACATCCACATAGTCCAAAAATTTGTCTCAAATAATCAGTTTTCAGTAGGCATTTGATGTCAAATGTTGAATATTCAGATGGTAATTATAGATGGAAAAAGCCCTCACATTTTCACACTTTTTGTCGCGTTTTGTTTTCTCAAAAAACATTAATTTTGTAACTTTATATATTTTTAATAAAATATATTTAAAATTTTCACAACACTCCATGTAAATTCCATAAATGGAGATTACCTAAATGCCCTTCTAAATTGGGATTGCTGGTCTGCTTCTGCTCTGTATTGTATTTCAATGCTGTATGCAGACCAAAAAGTCATCATAGTCAGAGGATGTCTGTATGACAACATAAGTGAGCATAAAAGTATACTTCCATTAGTTTTCTATGTTGGATATGATGACAGTTTAAGTAAAAATTAATTTTCTACTGCTAAAACTAAAGTTTACACATGCACTTGCCTGAACGCACTGAGGAGTCCAGTGGGTTACTTAAGGGTGTATTTGAGACTGCAGGATTAGAACACAAGAATGAAGCATGGCTAAAAGGGAATTGGAAATGAGATAATTTCTGTTGTATTTAAATATTGTTCGTGTTTTAAACTTAGAATGTCATAGGAAACTTGCATTATCCAAAACTAATTACATAATGTTAATTTCTTCTTTTCATGCAAGGTAGCCCATGTGCAAGCTCAAATGTATGGCACAATTAATATTTTTAAACATTTCTAGATACGTGCTATTAAGGACATCTGCCTTAACAAAGAGAAAGTAACGTTAAAATTAGGAAAGATTCTATGAAGAGACAGTTCCTCTTTAAGCATCTGTCTGTTATGGGTTGGCCGGGGAAGGAGTGTGATGGGCAGACCCCCAGTAAATTAATGAGACAATATATGCATCCAGTGGTAGAACAGTTCTTCTGTGGATATTTTCTGTATGTGTTCCCTTCCAAGCAGTTTTGCAGTATGTTACACAGTTTCTTTTACAGGGGATGTTCAGAATATATATATTACTTTCTGTGAGAAAGAAAGCAAAAGCGAAACAACTGCTACTTGGAAAAAAGTCCCCATGAGTGAGTAATAGGGAAGTGCTTTAGGTCACTCTGCTGCAAGAAAGACAAAACTGAAGTTAGTAAAGCTGTCTTCTGAATTTTAAGGTAGTTTGGCTTCATAACTTTAGGTTTTCTTCAGACTTATTTCTGCTGAGAAAAAGTAAAGGCTGAAGTGTTGTCACATACTTGTGTGCAGGTGCAGCATAAATATATGTTTATCAAGTAAGCATGACTCAGCAGCATTTATGTTTTAGATCAAGAGAAACTACAGGGCTTCAGAATATTTTCTTAGCTTTCATTTTAAGGAATGACATTACAAGATGATTGGACAGCATATAACCACAAAAATCTAGTCCTCTGAGGAATACAAGTTTAAAAATCTAGTCCTCTGAGGAATACAAGTTTGAAGTATTTTAATAGAGATTATTTCAAAATATTTTCTGTAATTTCTGTTAAAAAGTATATATTCTGTATGTCTGTATTTTTACGGGACTGTATCAAATAGAACAAAGTGCTGTGCTCTGAGCTGATGCATGAATTAAATGAGTTTGTTCTTCACTAAATCCCTTATATGGTCTGTAAATACTATGACTTAAGTATCTGTCAATGTTGGGGAAATAAGTGTAAGTCATTTTCATGTGGTTTTTGTACTTAACTACTTTTCAGTGGTGTCTTCCAGTAGTGCATTAAGCAGTGTGACTGCCATCAGTCATGGGTTGTTGCTTCTTTCATCTTGTCCTGAAGCATAATAGCAAAGGTAATAGAATGTTTTGCTTTGTTAGCTGCTCTTCCTTCTTTTTTTCTTTTTATTTTTAATAGAGATCTGTGGGGAGAGTTTTCACATAATGTGAGAAATCAAAAATTTTTTCTGCACTTCAGAAAGATGGAGATTATTGTGAAAGTTCTTGGGACAAGTTTGTGTGTTCTCAGGCTGTCCCTAAAAAATATTGTCTCCTGCATAGATAAGGAGTTTTTTTCTTGTAAGTAGAGCACACCAAGAGCGATTACTGTATCTCCCCACCTCCAACTACTTGACATAAATCTATAAAGTAATACACAAATTTAACTCCTTGTACTACAAACATCAGAGTTAAGACATTAAAAATGTAATGGGCTGAATTTTATGAGCTAACTTTTATGAGAACGGTAAGATTTCCATGTCCCGTCTTATGCAAACCTGTGACTTTTTATTCCATGGATCATTTAGCGGCCATTGAAATAATTTAACAACTTTCTTCCTTCTCTCCATTCTGTTGTCTCCATTTTGTCTCCTACTGCATTCTGTTCTTGGGGGTTTTGTTGTTTTGTTGGGGGTTTTTTAAACAATCGCTATCATTGCTCACCCTGTGTAGTACTTTTCCATGGAACTGTATCACTTCCAACAATTTCCTATTAATTACAGGGTTTAATTAAAATGCTTACTGGTTTGTTAGATTTTCAAATACAGATTAGAAACCATTGGAAATGTTTTTTAATGGTTCTAATCACAATTAGAAATAAATCATCATCATGCTTTTCTCACTGCAGGTGGCTGTTAAGTAATTTGTAAATAGCTTTCTGGCAGAACAGTAGAAGATTACTTCTTTAATTACTAATTTTTGTTATTACGATAGTATTTAAAGGCCTGAACTGTAGATGTGGTGTCGTCATGGTTTATCCAAGAGCTCTGCTGATTTTTTCATTTGGTTTTCTTTGCATGATAGCCCTGGTGTCAGCATTTCTCTGTCTGATGTCCCCTACCTCTGCATTTCTCTGCCACAAGATGCTATAGTATAGTTACTAAGTGTTAGTCTAGTTACTTCACCGGCACCTGTGGTTTCTGTAGAAAATAGTAACTTGCAGGGATGCTTGATGCAGTCAGTAAAGGAAATTGTTCATCGTGCAGTTGTCATCTGTCTCGGTGCAGAGGGTTGTTGTCCCTGGGACTAGCTGTGGAAAACAAACACGAGTAATGGGAACGATTCACTGGATCTGGCTGATACTTGGTGCTGGATGCTTCCCAAAAAAGCTTTCGGATTAAACAAACATGACCATGCTGTTCAGCACGGTTCTGATTCACTGGCCAAAGTCTTTGAGGTGCAGCACATCGCAGCCGTACGGGGAGCGCACAAGCTAAGGAGATCACCTAAAGGTGTAACTGAAATGGAAATACAAAAAGTGTTGGCAAGGAAGTAGGTGCAGGGCACTGCAGCTGGGCTGAGTAACTATTGACCTGCAGGCGCTGATGTGAACAGAGAGCGGGCACGTTGTTTGCTGAAAGCTATCTCCCATCATAAAACTTAATTGCAGCCCTCAGAGGAGGTCCAAAGAGTGCACGGCCACCTGGTGCAGAGCCCTTCCCGGGCACCCGCCCTGGGCAAGGATCACTGCCGCCGGGGCACGCTCCAGGGGGCTCTGCCAGCCCTGCTGTGCTGTGTCTTGGCCTGATGGCCAAAGGCTTTTGATTTAATCAGCTTTTAGACAACCTTGTTCATAGAATGGGTTGGGTTGGAAGGGACCTTAAAGACCATCTAGTTCCAACCCCCTTCCACGGGCAGGGACCCCTCCCACCAGCCCAGGGTGCTCCCAGCCCCGTCCACCCTAGCCTTGGGCACGGCCAGGGATGGGGCATCCACAGCTGATCTGGGCAGCCTGGGCCAGCGCCTCATTGCCCCTGCGGTGCGGAATTTCTCCCCCAGATCTGATCGAAACCTGCCCTCCTTCAGCTTCTTACATTCACCCTCGGGGCAGAGCTGCCCGCGGGGCCGCAGTGCCCGCCCGCAGGGGCACACGCTGTGCCCCCAGGGCCCCTCGCACGACCAGACGGCCCGGGGCCTGTCACAGCCAGGCCAGCGAAGGGCTGTGCCGGCCCGGAGACCGCGCCCGCCCAGGGCCGGGGGCTTCCCCGGCGCCTCCATCTTCCCCCGGGGCGCCGCTGCGCGGAGACGGAGGCCTCTCGCCCCGGGAGCCGGGCAGGGCGAGCCCCGCTGGGCACCGCAGGCTTCGTGGGACGGCCCGGTGACCCGGTGGGTGCCGCGGGCGGCGGGGCCGGCTCTGGCCGGGCGCCAGGGACAGGCAGAGCGACCCCCCCGCCCTGCCCCGGTGCCGTGCCCGGGCGCCCGGTGCGTGCTTGGGGGAGCAGAGCCCCGTGAGGCCGCATACTGCCGAGGTGCGAGGCGCCGTGCGAGGCGCAGGGCTTGTCTCTGCCACAAACAACAGAGCTGTAAGAAAACCGTAAGTGGGGCGGCAGGGGGTGGCAGAGCTTTAACTGGCGCGGGGCTGTGTTGGTGACAGTCCTGGGAATCGTTTGTCCCGACTTCAGGATACAGGCCGTGTGCTGGCTGATGCAGCCAGTCTAGAAAAGTAATTAAAAAAAAACAACAACCCAAAACAAAACAAAACGTTAGCAGTGGGAGCGTGCACAAAAAAAGTTCGGCATGGTTTGATGTGGGTTTAGTTTTTCTCTTCATTTAAGCTTTCCAAGGTTCAGCCCAATGCGTGAGGCAGGTGCTGGGGCCGCGGCCCTCCCGCTGCGGTGGTGCTGGGCACCCCCTGCTCAGAGCAGGACCCTGCCCCTCGGCCTGCCTGCGCTCCCTGGGGTGCTGGTGGCATCCCGGCTGGTGTCCCAGCTGCGGCGGGCAGGGTTTGTGGTGCCCGGTGAAGCGGCAGGGCACAGCGGCGGTGACAGCAAGGGCCAGAGTCCGGCCCCTGTGGTGCTGGGCCTCCCGCCACAGTTCAGCCTTGAGGCTGGGCTTGGAGGTGTGCGCCCGTCCTGGGTGACCGTACCGTTGCTGCTGTGCTTGGCCAAGATTTGACCACGTGTAATTTTCCCTAAAAAGTGTTCGGTATAAATAATTCAGGCTTCACGGTGCAACATATTTTAAGAAAAAGCTAATTGTCTTTGTGACCTTGTTTCTATAAGGTTTAAAACATGCTTGCGCTTGTCTGTTAAAATTCAGGTAAATGTGCTTCCGGTTTTACCAGCTGTCAAGCAGTAGAAAAATCAGTCTCTCCAACATGAAACCCTGGATCCGGGTTATGCTAGGCTGGTATTACTCGCTGCCGGCCCTCCACACCCTCCTCCCTATTTTCTACTGCGACTCCTTCTGTCATTCCCTTGCTGACACATCTTTCCTTCTTGCCAAATCTCTGCCTTTCTGTCTCACCCACCAAAACAAACACATCATAAAAACTTAACATTTTCTTGGCCTACTTTATTTCTACCGTTACTACTCTTTATTAGTACATCTGCAGTGTGTTCTAGGAAGTTACACATGTAAAATGAGTACATCAGACTATAATTAGGCTGGTGGTTTAAACTTGGAAATTAAGCAAAAAGGGCCCTGCTTGTAAGTTCCTTCTCCCTCTCCCTGGTTCTGTTCTGCTTTATTTATGCTGATGATACTGTAATAAAAGCACCATAGGGATATTTGAAACAAAAACAGTAAGAGGAGCATTACTAATGACAGTAAGATGCATGGTCTGTAAGCTCTTCAAGCAGAAGTCTGTAGATTTTCAGTAATGCATAAATAGTAGCAAATACTTAAGAATTGTCTTTCCATTTTGAAAAAAATTAAATAGAAATTCAGGTCATACATATAAGCATGCATGCATTGTCTTTCAATATACGTGCATAAAAACGTTTGCAGTTTTTCTTCACATTTGTTAACTTATTAATGTTGTGTTGATAGGTAGGGTCCACTCCACTGAAAGCTGTCCCTTAATCATGCTACTGCAGAAAAATAAAGGCCATGTCTGCTCATAATACTATGGGAGACTTACTGTTCCTTACCCATTTCTATCAAAGTACCTCTTGCTTTGAGTAAGCGCAGTTCTGTTACTGAATTCTGATTCATCTGGCTGTTTCCTTACAAGAAAATGGCAGAATAACTTGTTCATGTTCTAGAAATCCAAACTTGAAGTGGTATGGCAGTTTCTAATCCTAAACACTATGAATCACCAGGATTCCGGTAGCCTTGCAGACCGTGATAGTGGCAGCCCAGGCAACAGCTGTGAAGCAGCCTTTTAATTTGTGTACTTTCTTTTTCATTTTGTGTAAATTGGAAAACATAAATTCTTTACGTTCAAACTCACTTAGCCCTCACTCAGCCAGACTTCTGACTTCACTGACCCCAAGTCAGTACTGAAGCTGAAGCAGGAAACAGGAGATCGTAGCTCTTAAACTTATGACTTTATCACAGCAATTGATTTTTAAGGTAGAATTCCCCACTGAAGTGAGCAGGAATTCTGCTCAGACACTGTTTGTTACAGATGGTGGCAAACTGAGGATCTACAGACTCAGGAGGAAAAGTTAATAAGCTACAGCACCAAAAATAAACCTTGGGGACCAGAGCTCTGCAGCAATCCAGCCAGCATTGCCTGGAGGAACATGATTGAGACAAGGCAGAGCTGCCAGCCATCCTACTTTATGGTTACAGCTGTTCTTAGAACTCTTTGGTTTTCAAGCAACTTTCTATCGTTTTACTTTTTTGTATGGTATTTAGTATGAGACAAATCCATTCTGGTAGATCTGGTGGACTGGTAGTGACTGTGGGCTTGAGTGCTTCATTGGCCTTTTGCACAGAACTGTATTTCATCTTTGGAAAGAACTGATGGCATGTTGTGAGGTGCAAGCAAGGAACACCCACCTTATCTCCTGCTGGGTTGTTACACGGATTGCTAACAGCGCAGCGTTTGTGAAAAGCTGGGTTCTTTGTCTTCCTGTTTCAGTATTGTAGAATATGTGGATTTTTAATTGCAAAATTCATGTAGGGTCAACATGCTGTATTAACAGACACAGTTTATTTCAACACTATTACATTGTGTTAAGAGTATAGAGGGCAAATGGGACTAGCTGTGGATGCAAACAGATTAGCTGAGAGGTCAGAAAGCCACACAAGTTTGAAAAACTTCTGAAGTGGGAATATATGTGTTTAAGCTTTCAGCTTTAGCAAAACTTTCTCACTCTTGAGATTTCCTGTTGTGTGTCATTTCTTTAATTGAAGTAAATGTGTTTGCAGTAGGCAGGTAACTAATAAACACCACTTTTTATGAGACTTGATGATGTTGCTGCATGAACAAGGAAGTAAATACAGAAAATACAGATTAGTTGTAATCCCTGGTAGTAACAGGAAAATCTTATCAGTTTGCCAAAGAAAAGCAAAGTCATTTACTTGTAATAAATCACTGATTCACTACATCAAAACAAAGGGAAAGCTGTTTTTCTATTAAAGCTGTTAAGAAAGTTTAATTGAATGATGCATCTCCTGCTGTATGACTTGTATTGTAATTTAGTAAAGCCTGAATATTTTTTTAAATTACTATTGTTAGCAGTATTAAATGATATGTTAGCATTATGCTGCCTTTACTGTGTTAATTTTTCCTCTTGTGAAGTGCTTTGAATGAAACATGCTATGATCAGGAAACAGAATTTGGCTCAAAGACTGCAGTATCCACCTTACTCCCAAAAGCACCAAAACACGGCAGACTCCTAGTCACAATGACTTGCAGTTCTGTTCATTTCCTCATTGCCAAACTCATAGCCACAATTTTAATGTTACAAGACCATGTGGTACAAAGTAAATGTAAAAAAAAAATAAAATTGGAAGTTTGAAGTTATGGGAATGTTTTCATACTGATTTCAGGGAGGCATGGAATTAATATAACAAAACTTGTAGTGGTTGTGTATATGTACAGTACATGTTTTTTGAAAATTTTCTCACCTCTTAAGAGAAATAAACACATCTAAGAATCAGGCATGTCTTTGCTCAAGTTCCTGTATGTGTATTAGTTCAAAGAGGAAGCTTTTGTAGTATGCAAAACAGGTTGATGCATGGAAATTTCTTTTTGTGGTATGTGTTCAGTGTATCACTTCTTGGTAGATGTAAAGGACAAAGATACAGACCCTCTGCGGGCGAGTGCTTTAAATAAACAAAATTGCCACTGAAGTCATAGATGAATTCACTCAATAAAGAACCAAAGTGTCTGACCTTCTGTATTTTTAGAAATCCTCACAGTTGTTTGTTTGGCTGTGCCACAGATGTGTCATGCATTCCTCAATAAGAAACACTAAAGCACAAAGCTATTACTGTAGCTGGAGGTGAGCATTTGTTGAAGTAATGTGTAATCAGAGTTACAAAAATCAGAAGCTAAGAGAACATTTTTGCTTATTGGACTTTTCTTCACTAAACAGATAAAAGACAATATAACAACCCAGCAAAGAAGGGAGATGGAGGCAACACTCCAATAATTTTCTTTTTTCCTTTAGCATCAGTAATGAATGCGTGCGCTGTGGGCTAGAAAGGTAAAACGTACCTTAAGAGCAAGATTGTGAAACCAGTTATCAGACATCCTGGTTGAACTGCACAACAGATGAACTAATGCTGCAATCCATATTGACTTTGTTTGTGACCACCACAATTTGGTCCAGAAATATTACTGTGCTCCATAGTTAGCTGCATGGTAATGCAATGGATTCTAATATTTTGCAGTTGCTATCTGCAGTACCCACATGATCTGGCTTTATCTGTTTTTCTTCCCTCCTGCCTCTTTTGTACACAAACACACCTGGTATCATCCACAAAGTATGAACTCTTAAAAAAAAAAAAAAAAAAAAAAGGCAAAGGAAAAACCAAAACAAAACCTGCAGTATTAATACCCTTACTTAGCCATAGCAGTTGGTGGGCCTGTTAGTAGGATTTAATTTTGTTACTGCTTCTGCTCTGTGAGCTGCTTCTCTTTAGCTCTGACAGCTAAAATTAAGGACTACCTCAATCCTTCCTCCAGAGCAACCTCAAATATAGTTAGTCTGAGTGTGGAAGAATAATATTCTGCTTTTATTGCTGCTTTACAAAGACAGTTAATAGATCTAACATAATGTGCTATCTTGCATAGTTATCTACAAGTGAGCGTATCAGAAACATACCTTCATTTACAGCTTACTGCACATGGCCCTTTAACTTCTGATACGCAGGGAGTTGCTCACTTCAAAATTTTCTGTGATATGCCTTGGCCTTTGCTCTGTGGCAAGTCCAAGCAGCTAGGCTGCCTGAAAAACCATCATAATTTGTTCAATCTAGGTTATATTTAAAGCAATTACCTAAGCAGAAAGCAACCAGTGTGTGTCACTGGTTGGGCAATGTTCGTTTCCAGTTCAAGGTGTGTGTCCTTTGCAGCAGCTTAGAAAATACAGAATTGCTTAAGAGCTTGAAGAAATGAAAGAAGGCTTTACTGGAAGGAAGTTGTGGTTCTGAGTTCTTCAGCTTCTTGTCATCTGTATTTTTCTCTCTGTGAAGCCTCTTTAACTAGATCAAAATACATTATACTAGCAGTTGCAGCAGGGTAAATACAATGATATTCTACATTTATAATTGTATTATCTGCCGATTTTGAAACAAAATTGCTTCCCTCAGCATATGTTTTTGATTGAAAGTGTCATCAGATCTTTATAAAAAAGCAGACAGTCAGGGATGTTTCTGATGGAAGCATATGTCATCCTGGAAACATTAATTCAGCACCCCAAAGAACCAATACTTACTTTCATAGAAATAAAGCGCCTGCATGACAACTTACATTGTTTAGATTAATGGATAGTATTTGTTCTAATTACATTTCAGATACCTGTCACCACACCTGATTTCCACTCACATAATGTTTTATTATATACTTGGAACTGGAGGGAGGCATTTGAGTGTGTATTCCGTGATATGTACCTGTACCTGCCTTTAAAACGCATCTTAAGTCCTTCCCGGTAGTTGATTAGCAAACCTGTGCTAATTTGTGCATTTCTTTATTGCATCCATGATAAAGTTTAATCCCCTGTGTTATCCTTAGAAAAAATTAAGACGTGTCTTTTTTTAACTTACTAATAAGATACTTTAAAAATTTGCGAGAAAAATCTATTTCTTTGACATACCGAAGTCCCGACGGTTGTACTCAGCACACAGCTCCTTTTATTAAAGCTGGGAGTAGTGCGCCATCTGCTGGTACCCTCGGGAAAGACCTTGAAGGTTGACCGGTCAGAGGAGTTTGTGCCATTTTTTTGTCAGACTTATTCTTAAGGTAGGCTTGGAAAAAGCAGCACGTGAAACCTATAAAAAATGAAGAGCAATTGTATGCTAGGTTCAAATATGAATCATCATCTTAACTATGAAAATGGGGGTTTATGGTGTTTCTCGCAAAAATTCTATTTGAATTTAAAAGGCCAGTTACTAGACTTAAATATTTTTATACATCTACATCTCATCAATGTATTTAGGGATTTATTAGATAAATTTTTGGGGTGGGTGTGTTTTGAGAAAAAGAAATAGGCAGAGTGCAGGGACTTGGGTGTTCTTGATGCACCCGAGACAAAAGCAGACTTTTTTTGTCTGCTTGCCATCTGGCTGCTTTTATTTATTCATCAGCTGAATCGAAAATCCCTGTGTATATCAATACTGAGTTTAATGTGAAACACACCCTGGACAGACGGCATTAACCTCATGTACTGACCGTCACAGTCCTGGAAAAACAACTTAGCCTTTCACCAGGTATTATAATAAGGAAATCATAAAGCAGGCATCACATGGATAAAATTATGCTTGTGTTTATGAAATGGCGCGCTTTTTTTTCTACAGAAATTGATGCCATAAAAGGTGTAAATGCTTCATAGCTGTAATAAAAGCAATTAAGTTCTTTTCCTGTACATTTAGCACTGATCGTTTTCAAACTGTGTGATACTCAGAGAAAAAAGCAGAATACAATGGAGAAAAGGAAAATAAGAGATGAAAAAGTAAAAATACTGATTTGGGTATTGTTATTTTACTGCTGTAAACATAGAAGACGGGCACGCATGCATTGTAAGAGCAGATTGCTGTGGCTGCTGCACAGCAATAAATGGGAAGGATCAGTATTTGTTCTAGCAGCTTCCAAAGTTGTGTCAGGTATTTCACAGAACGAAAGAGCCTGTATGGTCCTTCCTAGAGCATTCAGCCATGGAAAATGGGATGAGAAAAGTAGAACAGAAAGGGATTTGCCAGCTCCAGAGCACAGAGAGTGTCTGTAAGCGCCCAGCATGGTTTGTTACAGAGGGGGAGGATGCGGTGAGGCTGGAAAGGGGGTTAAGGGTGGGGAAGGTGTTTTGTTTTTTTAAGGTAGAAAGAGAATCTAGAGGTTTTCAGATTAGATCTTCCTTGTGAGTTAGTAACTTGGTGGCTAGAAGATTTTTCTCATCTAGAGATCAAAGAGGAAAAGGACTTTGGTCAAGCATGTATGTGAATATAACAGGCCTTGCAGGTTGTTTGGGGTATTTCACACCCAGTGCTGTGTGAGAAGCTCCTCGTAACCATGTAGGCAGCAGGTACACAGGGTGCAAGCTGGACATTATTAGTGAAACTGTAGAGAGGGTAAAGCATTGCAAGGAAAAAAAGTGAGAGAAGCAGAGAGCAGTGGTGCAATGCAAAGTGCTGATGAAACATGAGATTTGAGCTAAATGTGCTGACTCCTGAACAACTGAATGTGCTTGGAGCAACCAGCAAGAAGAAAAGAGCTAGGCATTTTTGAATGGATAGAGGGAAATGCTGGGGATTTGCAGCAGGTTGTCCCCTCCCCTTGAGAACTCGGGAACTTCTCTGGCAACGGACTAGCTAATTGGAGTCTAGGAAGCTGCTGCAGCATGTATCATGTCTAATTACCCAACAACCTATCTTCATTTATGATACTCTTGTATCTGCAGAGAGAAATAATACTTAATGGCCCTGTACAATGCAGCATCAGTGCAGCATCCTCATGAGATTCTGCCAAAATACCTGAACAAAAGACCTAGTGCTCATTAGTTCGTGGGTGTCATTTGGATTTTTTGATTTGATGTCAGAAAACTACTTTTAAATGCCATCCTACTGCTTTTCTCAGTCATTCTGCCAACTGGGAGTGATTCTGCAAGAAATAGCAGATATGTACAGTAGTAAAATAATCAAAGACCAGATTCAGTGTGATGTTTTAAGTGGTGATTCCACTGCTGTAGAAGGAAATGCTGCCAGTATTTAAAAGACTAAATGTCAACACAATTTACAAAAAATAAAACAAAAAAAATCAAGCAACCAAAAAAAAAATCAAAACTAACAAACCAAAACCCCACAGAATTAAGCAGGGACATATTCAGAAATACAATAGGTTTCTGTTAATTTTCTTCTTGAGATGAGAACATTTCAGAATAGAAGAGTGAGATCTGAGGGTCTGCAGTCTACTTGGTATAAAAATGCTTTATTTACTCATATGAGTAGGTTGTCATCAAAGCTGTGTACCTGCTTCAGGAAAGGATGGGTGACAATCCACAGATTAAGAAAGGAAAAATGTCTGC
Source organism: Falco rusticolus (assembly GCF_015220075.1). NCBI lineage: Eukaryota > Metazoa > Chordata > Aves > Falconiformes > Falconidae > Falco > Falco rusticolus. Next base: position 14,645,683 of record NC_051193.1, on the reverse strand, counting down.
CCAGTGTAGACTGTTAGAGGTGGCGGAATTTTCACAGGATTTCAGCTGTTCAGTCAGCAATGGCAATGCAGCACAACTCTGGAAAACAGGGATACTAGTTGTGGAAACCTGCTTGAACCTTATGAGTCTCTTGGTTAGAGTGAAATGCCATTTAGGTAAATGCATTTTCATTTCAAGCAGAGGGTTTTGTAGAAAGAAAACAGTGTAAGTAATGTAAATGAGCTCAGGCACATGAAATAATCTGGATGTGCTGGAGAACTGCTTGGGAAGACATTAGGCTTTATTTATACTAAGGCCCCTTTCCTCTAAGCTGATAGTGAAAATGACCTTGCAATGTCTGTAAAAATAGCTTTTCTTTTATAGGCACTTACACTTCCAGAGTATTGTTATTGTGTATTAGCTCATAAATTCCTGGGTTTTCTCAGTATTTCTCTATCCTTATAAGTAAGTGTACTAATTATTTCTACTGGGCTATTTTTATAGTTCTGTTGTGCTCATTTATTCCATCACTTGGAGTATTGTAAGTGATAATACGTGTACTCCTTTTGATGTTAATAGCAGATTCAGAAGATTGCTGGATTCTTACATTAAACATAGCAGTGCTAGACAACCTGTGCCCTGAATAATTCATAAAGACTAAGAAAAGGATTAGTGGTGGGCCACACAGATACAAATGTCCATGTGAGTTTAGTTACGTTAAAACAAGGAATGTATGCTTCAAAGTCTCCCTGAGCATTGATTCTTTTATTCTTCATTCTCATTTCTTCTTCTGTTGCTTTTTCTCTGAACTCCTTCCAGTCTACAGACCTTGATAACAAGGGCCCCTCAAGGGTGAATGTAGCATTTCAAGAATGTTTTGCCAGTTGCTTTATGGCTGATCCTTCACCATACTTTGTGAGCCTGTATTTTATAAAGTGCAAGTACCGCACGGGAAATAACAAGACTTAAATTGTTCAGACTAAAGAGGGAGACATAGGTCATTCTATATATAGCATCTCCAAACTGAGTTAAGCTTGAGTGATCAGACATTTCAAAAAAACAGCTGCTGTAAGAATCAAAGATGATGACAAGAGACAGAAGTACAAATAAATGTTTTATAAGACAACAACAATGGGAACTTTAATAATTGATTTAATAAAACCCACAATAAAGCAACACACTTCTGCTTTTTTCTTCAATTAAACAAATGTGTAGTAAATTATTAAAAAACTCCAAATACAATACATCTACTGTACTCCAACTTCTAATTACATTGACTGTAAACCCCAATTTAATTAAAGCCTATTTGAGTATTAGTATGTGCAAAATACCTGTTACTTGTTTGTGGTATTTTTTTTTCAGGAAGTTTGTAAGTATGGGATGCACATTTTTCATGAACTGTGATATGGCTTAATTAACGACAGTGTTTGTACTGAAGCATTAACTTCTCAAGTACAGTGCTATTTCGCCTCTGGGCTGTATGTGCTCCGATGCTTCCCATTTCTTGCCAGAACAAATATAATCCAGTGTTACGTGCGCTTTGTTCAAATGAATACTGTGCTGTCAGTTTTCACCAGTAAAAATTCATTATGTGACCCCTACCTCAAAAAAGGGGAGAAAAGAAGCAAAGATTGTTATCAGCAACTGCAGGTACAAATCAGCCTGATGAATATGTGAAACCCTAGCAAGTTTCAAAACAGACAATAGCTTAAGTATTCACAGCTGAGTATCACAATATCCATTACTGGGCAAAAAATTTCTTTTCCGATCCACACAGAGAACTACTTTTGATGTCAGTGGAAGTTCTGCATAAAGATCAAAGTACAGAATAAGCAAAAAATATCTGAAGCCAAGTTCTTCCCATCTTCTGAACTTTGCACGTCATATTCTTGTTGCCCTTAGCTTCTCCGATGCAATGACTTCAGAAGCAGGCGTAAATCTGAGCTTGGAGGTGCACAATAGCTTAGTGTCAGGTTTTATTATCCTGTGTACATTCGAAGTACAGGGGTTCCACCATGAAGCTAAGCAATTCAGTTTGTGGACTTTGAGATGTCTGGATGAATAATAGTCTTTTTCAAATCACCTCATCCTTGGTAAATACGAAAGGACTTTCTTCTACACTCCGTAGGTTGTTACGCTAATGTGTCCACACCATTAGGTTACTGAGCTTGCTTGGATTTTGCTTTATTCATAAAGCTAAGTAGTGGGGACTGCTCATCTATGTCAGTGACATTCCTGTCAGGATACGCCATACTGTGCTTAAAGCAAAGATGAGAGGTCAGAGATCTGTGACTGAGAGAATATAGATACTTGAAACTCCTGCTCCTCACTTTCCTGTTAGATTCACGTATTTTGCATGTCTCTAGATTGTATTTGAGACTATCTCCACGTCAAGCATAGTTTCTATCATTTAACTTTTAGAACAAAACAATCATGGATAAATGATCAATTACAGAACATTTACTAATTATAACTAGAATGCATGCTAATCAACTGGCCTTTTAATGTGAAGCAAATGTTGGTTTAGACATTCAAGATTATTAATAATAAATTCATCTTACAAGTCAAAACTTTGTAAAATAAATAACCTGTTTCTAATGTATAAACCCTATTCTAAAATACATTAAAGATAACTGATCACTTAAAACACTTTGGGTCCAGTGTTGGGTCTCCAGTTAAATACCAGAAGTCCAGGCAAGGATCTTCCTGGCTGGATCTCTGAATGCCCAGATTAAAGCTAACTTTCTGGTCTGGGTACAGTAAATTCTGTATTTTGCAGTGTCTCCGAAGAGACAGTTTCCAAAAGAATTCCACTAGCACTGTATGCATGATAGTTTAATAAACTGTATGAAAATTACTATTGCAAAAATACTGTATAATGAACTCAGGGATCATGACATATTATGGAACCCTGGCATGATCAGCATTAGAGACTTTTAACTGAAATACTTAATACTTGATGCTCCATTTGGAGTGCAGGTACTTTGTGGTACATAGTTATTAAAGGACAATATTGGACTGTAATTTGTGAGGTATCTGCAGAGCCACGTTGCAGTTTGTAAACAATGATCTGAAAACAGCTTTGTCTCAAAATAATAATAAATTGGATAAACCAGTACAAGGGAGAGAGTGAAATACATGTTCTGTAGGGCAACCACTGCACTTTTTGCAGCACCAGTTCTCCCTGCTGCACGTTACATAGCACAAATCCACATATTAATGGTTTCTACTTGATCATTTTCATTTTGCATTTATTGCTCTCAGTCTTTGACTACAAGAAAAAAAATAAGGCAGCAGTTCCCAAAACATACGAAATTAGGCACTGGAACTCTGACAACTCAAACAGGTTTTGTTCATTTCCTGTTTGTAACTCTGAAGCTGGACAGAGCACTTGTACATTCCAAACGTGCTCAGCAGCAGTTGTCGGGCCTTGGACTGAACTTCTTCCCATTTAGACGAACTACCAGGAACTGGAAGATCAAGAAAACAATTAATAGAATTCACTCCTCAAGAAACCTGGGCAGTCCTGCTGTTCTCAAATTTATAACAGTTTTACCAACTAGAATAATCTCTGGTCATGCTCATTTATTAATTTAATACTGTTCCGTGGTCACTATGTACTCTATATATTATTTTACACCTTTAAGCCTGTATCTTATAACTAGAATCACATCTTGATAAAACTGTGTATTTCAGACACCGCTCGCTACCCCTAAAAAAAACCAACTTGAGCTTTCTTACTAAGAATTAATATTCATGGAACTGTTAGATGTCTAAATTAGCACACCTTTTGGCAAAACATACTTATTTTTCATATGTCAGATTGTTCCGCATTAGAACTTCACTCTGTCTTTCCCTGGACAAATTCCCTAAGGGAATTTCTGAGGAGAATTTTTTTTTTCTTCCCTCTTACCCAAAAAATCTGTATTGGGTGTTTCAGTGTGAATATATTTTCTTTGCACAATTTTAATTTATACTATGTCTTTCTAGGCCAGTGGGTTCTATATCTTGCTGTACAAAACCATAGTTAGTAGAGATTTTTGTCTTCCCAGAATGGTATTTCCTGGTTCAACTTAAATAATAATATGAAGAGAAAGTATTGGGGTTTTTTCTACACTTAGATTTAATTTAGAATTATGCTATACAGCAGCTTACCTAGTTGCAAGTGGACTATGGCAGTTGTTTTTCCTGCAGTGAGAGACCAAACATTTAAATCTTCTATAGAATAAACATCCTCAATTTTCATCAAGTCTTCCTTAATGCGATCCACATTCAAATGCCTTGGAACTCCTGTGATACCAAACATGAGATAAAATTAATTCTGTCTTCTGCAAACTCTCAGTGGTCTTTAAAACATCGTGACAGATCTTGATGACTTGATAATTTGTGCTGTTGGAAGTGATCAGTAACTTCCAAGTTAACAATAGAGAGCAATATGCAAATTGACATATTAAGTCCATTAATATGGACTTAATATTTAAGTCTACATAAGATACAGAAGTTGTACAGGAATTGCAGTGTTGTCTCAAATGCAATTTTTCCTGTCCTGAATCAGCTCTCTGGCAACAGCTAGCGTTAGATCTTTGGAACAATGTATTTCTGTAGACAAATGTACTGCAGCTTCTAACTCCCTGTAACTGCTTAGACCAGACTCTAAGGTCAGAATCTAAAAAAAAAATAAAGCTAGGGCCTGTCTCCTGCTGTCTCCTGACACTTCTCTCTTCAGGTAACTGCTGTCACTTTCCAATGCTCATACTAATCCATCTGCAGTGGTTAACACATAAGACTTTTGTCTTACAGTGTGGCATCTTTGCAAATCAATGATTGCACTAACCAAGTCCTTCTAGACATAGTGTTTTCAGCACCTACAGCACCTCCACAGCATCCCTACTCCACCCTTTAGCTGTACAAAGGGCAGAATCAAAAGTTTAGATGATCAACATGGGTCAAAAACTAGTACGAAAATACTGAATAAACTGTGTTTCTGAATAGTTTTGTTACTATCATAGCTTCTTACTGCTTATGTTCCAGCTGTATGGAGTTTGATTATATATACTATGAGGACTTCAGCCACTTGCCTCTCAAATGGCTTCAGAATGTTTGGATAACTCCTCTCTGAACCTGATGCCTTACTGTCTTTTAAATTATGCTAGTTCCAGTACTCCTCTCTTGAAAGGTCAATGTCTAGGATTGTCTCACATTAAGCAAAATCTTCCCTCTAGTGAAGACCATCGAAAATTATTTAGCTGATAAACAGCTAACTGCCTCGTATTATTTGCACAGCTTTCTTTTTCCCAGGAAACTGGGACTTCAGTTTTGATGTCTACATCATGCTATTGATAAGACTTTTGTGCTGCCTTATAAATCTGTATTAAAAGCTTGAATCTCATTGCTTGAATTAGATAATCATTTAAATTTTAACTTAGCATTCCTAGTATAATGATGAAAATTCAGTTAAAATTAATACTGAAAGCTGATACAACTCCAAGGACCTTGATGTTGTAGCAATAATCTCCAATATCAATGCAAGTCCATTCTCTGGAGGTCCTGAATTTGAGTTGTAAAAATTCCCTAGCATACATAAAGCCTACCTATCATCGCTTTTAATAACATGATTCATTTGGATATTTTTATGACAACTGGGATACCTACGTAAACAGCTACAACTCAAAACATATGGAATCTAATAAACCATTAGTTTGTCTTAGCTGTTTTCTTCAGCTAAATCTTAGCTATTGCCTTGGGAGCTAAATGAGTTTTCTTACACAGTTTTCACCATTTTTGCCTTCTTGGTGAACTTCCATTTTGTTGGAGATTTTTTTTCAAATGACAGCAAAAGCAGTTGACATTGAAGATGTTGAGGTCTTTGATTTAACTTCCTAACATAATAGAAGTCGAGTCAATCATAGTTCAAGAGACAGCTAAGAAGGTACAGCTAAAACCTAGGATTTTTCTCCCGTCCCTAGCATCTTCACTTTCGTAAGGTGTAAGCGCTAGATCAAGCACCAATAGTTGGCATGTTAGCTATAATAACGCAAACAACATTGCCGGCATCTTTCCTTCTTAAGTCACCACATGAGATAAGATTCTTCAGCTTACGTTCTGCTATTTTGTTCCCTTTTTTTTTTTTTTCTTCTTCCTTTTACACCACTCTACTGGTAGCTTCCCCTATGGCAACAGTAATATGTTCCCTATTGGCACACAAGTAATAGAACAGCGCTTGCGGAAAAGGGGAAGATGGGACAGGCGTGAACCACCCACCCAGCCATGTGGCCTAAGCCTGCTTGCTCATTTTACATGCATTCACTTTCACTTTAACTTTACAAGTAATTAAAGTGAAAGTATACAACTGAGTCTAAGCAAATGTTTGCTTAGTTTAGCTGGTAGCCACTGCAGACACACAAGACAGTTCTGTACATTTCACTTTACCCTCCCTTGTTGGTAAAGTATGAGCAGAGCTAGGACTTGTGTCATTGTGGCAGGGATCAGTCACTGAAAGACTGCTGCAACATAGATAAGCCATCAAGAACCAACAAACTAAAGCAACAGGAGGATAAACAGGTCTCCAGACAAACCGATTTGTCAAGATTTGATCATGATGTCAAAAAGGTGCCAATGCTCATTGGTATTTGACATGTAAAGTACTGCTGACTGCGCACAGATCTTACCTTCTAGAATAATAACTCCTGTGTCACACAGAATTCGAACTGTTGTCAAAACCACCAGTATGGAGAATACATATGTACATATAGGATCAGCAATCTTGTATTCTGGCTGGAAGGGAAGTTCCGAAGTGTTAAAGCATGTATGAAAATAAGCTCACTTATAAAAACATGACTCAGAAAATGCAGCTACTCTAGCTCCAACTGTCATGAGTATTTCTTGTTTGCATAGTTACAAAATAGATAATGGAAATAGTCTTTGCTTATTTTGTGTGAATATATGAAGCTTAGAATATCAAAATCTACTTTTTTTATTCACTTAGAAAAACAAGTCCCTTTTTAATTTCATCACTGGAGTTGAAATTAAAAAAATTCCACCCTGCCTCAAAGACTAGCCATGCCTTACCTTAAAGCGTATGATGTATGCAGCTACGAGCACACCAATACTTTGTACCAGGTCCCCCAGGGCATGTACAAATGCTGCTCTCACGGCAAGGCTGCTGTGGCCGTGGCTGCTGCTGTGGGCTCTGTTAGGAGAGGTCGACTGAGGTACGTGAGAGTGAGGGTGGGAATGGGAGTGGGAGTGCAGGTGGCCAGATTGATTCAGCAAAAAACCCATTCTGAAAGTGAAAGAAGAAAAACACTCCAAGAAACAGGCTTTAGGGGTTGGGGGGGTGTATGTTTGTGGCTTTTTTTCTTTTTGTTTCCTTTTAAACCAAAGAATTGAAAAAGTAATACTCAGCATCATTTCTTGTCTTATATATGAAAATGAAGAAGTCCAGCAAAATTACACCCCATGATAAAGTTACAGGCCATGAATGAATTAGCAGCTTATTCAGAAACACAATTATGAGTGTTAATGGAGAGAAAGTGAGGTCTTACATTAAGTTAACTGCAACACCAACGGCTGCTGTAATCAGCATGATATCGCCATTTATTTCATAGTCCATATGGATAGTTCTTTGAACAGCTTCATACAAGAGGAATGCCATAAGGATATAGACCAGCAATACACTAAGGATGGCTGACAGTACTTCTGCAAACAGAAAGGAAACAACATTACGAAAGTGAGTCTCAGATCTATTTCTATTTCCAAATTAGAACATGGACAGACCCTTAATTATTTTAACTATTTTATGCGTATTATAACCCCAGTGCACAACTAACAAGTTGTGCAGTAAGTAAAACTTGTAAAATAGGATTAACAAATGGAGCTTGTTCTAATCAACTCCTTCACACTTCTGTCAGTATATCCCTCCAATTGCATATTCTCTGAAAGGTTCTGCACAGACGATGACTGTGACTTCTCCAGACAGCCCAGAACTTTTGTCTGAGATGTTGCCAACAAAGGCCCTGTCCAGGGAGAGGAGGGTAGGTGATCTCAAACGTCACTAGCCCACCTACAAATAAGAGAAAGCTTGATTTCAAGCCTCCACAGTATTAAGCTGGTGGGGTTAGAAATTAGTTTTATATATCCTTTTATATCTAGGATGGAGAAAAATTATAAAAAGATTAAGAAACTGAACAGTACAAACTTGTCAGACCTATTACTCCCAATGTTCTTAACACATGTGTAAACAGTATCTACTGCAGACTTCTGCTATGAAGGATTGCTTAATGTACGTTTCTGTATTGCTGTAATACTCTGTTTTAACATTCTCTAATATTTACCAAATACTCGTATTTCACAAAAGTAAGAGTGTTATGACAAGCATTTTGGTACAGAAATTTTATCTGATTAGCAGGGACATTCTAAAGGGCACATACATCTAAATAAAGAGAAAATTAGAAACTTAATAAAAACTCCTAGTATTTCACTATCCTGCACCTTCTGCTGCCATTTACATCTGTGGAAAGTGGTTACAGCTCTCTACAAGGTTCCTGCTGTTCTGATGTGAGGTAAATAGGCCTGAATATTTTATGGGTCGGGACCTTAGTGCTATCTGCCTCAGTACCCAAGTCATGAAATTGGGCTGGTAACAGCATACATAAACCTGAAGAGCATGAGTCCACACTAGTTTTAAGGCCCTACTATAAAGAATATGGGTCACTAGGTTCATTTTAACATAAATATACTTCTACCCTGTAGCTTCATATTCTCAAAGTGATTGCCCTGTTGCAGCTGAAACTTAAAAGGCAAAGATACCTAGCAGAGAAAACACTGGCCCAGTTAAAAGACTGCCTCAGTTGTATGAAGTTAATACAGGGCTTTACAGAAAGCACTGGGAAAACCTTAATGCTCGCTCCATTGTATTGCTTGGAAATCTGCAGCCATGCCCAAGTGATCTGTCATCATTCTGTGTAACGCTCATTACTGTCACTTCCCAGATGCATCACTGGATTTTAGCCTTCCTGTGGGAACTCAAAGATCAGAGTTGGAATTCATTTACGTGGAATTGTAATGGCGGTTCTTCCCCCTTGTTTCACACGTTGCCCTGATTTATTCCCCAGTAAGAGCAAAATTCTGCTCTTAGCTACACCATAGCCAAGATCTTATCTGAGAACTGCCTCGCTTCCCCCTCTGCTCTGAATCTGTCAGTGTACAGTACAACCTTGGTAACTGCAGAAGGTGTCATTTCTAACACAGAACTGCCTTAATTGTATTTATTGAATATTACAGTAAAAACCATGCAGCTCTACAAGCATTTTAATATCACCAAAATCACTTGATCCATACACTGAATTTGTAACATAATTATGGGAGAAGAAACTCACACCAACGCCTTCAGCTGTTCAGTAGTGTGTCAGTGCCTGGGCGAGTACCAGCATTACCAGGCAGTAACAAGGCTCTGAAAGGCAACTGCCACAGTCTCAGGGCAACATGAAAATCCTGGAAATACCCATGCAAGTGGTTGTGTTCTTTACAAAGTAGGCAGATTATTCAGGGCAACCGCCTTTAAAAAATCCAGTACATTGCTTAGAAGGTTTTGCAGAATGCTTTTTAAAAAATTTGTGGAGCCATAGCACATTAGCATGTAGCAGAGAAATAATATAGTGTGGTTTTACAATCTAAACTCATGTTTTCGGCATCGGAAACCAGTGTTTTCCTTGCAGTTTCTTTCACAGTCATTGTCATGTCAGCATTGTAGATTTGTGCTGAGATCTTTCACTTCTTGTGAAATGAACTATGCACTGTCTCAGCGGACTGACTGATTCTGTCACTACTAACATTGTCTCTGCAGCAATGGAAAAATGCCAGGTTCCATATCTGTGCTTAAATCTGCTCAGTGTCTTGCTGAGAAGGAGGTATCTCTACTTGGTGGTGAAACAGAACTATTTTTGGCTTCAAGAATATAATCCTTTTTAGACATGACTGCAATTTCCATTATTTTGTCTTCACTTTTCTAACCCATTCCTAAATCTGTCAGCTTCCTTTTCACCACTGAAAACTGAATAAAACTGAATGTGGAGCATACACATTATGTATTCAGAGAGAATTCAGGTAAGTGAAAACTAGTGCTAATTTTCTTCTGGAATTTGACTAGGCAACTAATAGGTCTGTTGTCTTAACAATGCAATGTTTATGGGAACAAGTTTGAAAATTCATCGTTCTGCAAACAAAAGTGATAATAAGCACCAGAAATATTGTTCATTAGAATGTTTTCATGCTTACTGTATGTACAGATTATCTTCAAACTTAATGCAAAGCAGGTCAGCAATGAGATAGTTCTTGCACATATTCCCAGCTTTAAACAAACACTCCACATTTTTTCTGTGACAGATGCTTAATCTGTACCCTGTTTTTAATGTTCTGTCATGTTTTAACATCTCTCTCGTGAAATTCAAGCTATTGTTGAGCTCATATTTGCTGACAAGCTTCTGGCATATAGGTTATTTGGAAATATGTGTTACAGAGAGGATATACCCTAGAAGCAGCTTTGTTCCATTGCCAGCATTCACTGATGTGTGAAACTGGGCCCGCAGGCCACGGCATTAGCACTGGGTGCCTAAAATCAGGCAAATAAACTTCACAAATGTGACTTAAAAAAAACCCCTGTGTATGGTAATCTTGAACCGTCCCATCTTCTGTACTTGGAGAGCCTAGGCCAGCGTTTGGGGGGGTCCCTTGCAAGGCCTTTACACACTTCCCCTTCCTCATTGCAGCCACAGAAACTCTCTTCCACCCGCCCCCATGCTCTACTCCTCCTCCAGAGAAAACTGCACTGCCGCTATTCACACAGAATGGCTGAGGTAGAAAGGAACCCTTGGAAACTGTTGTCCTGCTCAAAGCAGGGCCAACTACAACAGGTTGCTCAGGGCGGCATCCAGTTGGTTTTGAGTATTTCTACTGTGAGACTCTGCAACCTGTTGTAGTGTTTGACCTCCTACTGTCACTGGGGCGGAAAAGGGCGAGTAACTGTTGCAGAACTGAGAAGCTGCTCCCTGTAGCTTCTCCCAGGGAGAAGATGGTGGGCGATATAAACTAATTCTATGGGCCAGATCTAGCCCATGGGCCACCATTGGATCAGTCTAGACAATATTTTTCTTGGCACTAAAACAGGAAAACAAAAAGGTACAGAAAGTGAGGTGGCAGGAATCCTCAAGGATTTATGTCTGCAAGTGCTATGGAGCCCTCAAATTAATTGAAAAGTTGGCGAAAATTTACATAACTAGGTAAGATTTTAATGGTTAAGTAAGTTGTATTTTTCTTAAGATTAACTTAGGTTTTAAGCTAGGCCATGGTATGTTCAATGTATGTACTATTTGGTTTTAGAAAATTTACAAAGACACACAACTACTCAAATAATTTTTTAAATAGCATTAAAATATGTATAAATGCAAACATCCTTCTGGAGAGTATGAGCAAATGCCAGGGGCATACCTGCAAGGTCAGGTTTCAGTATTAGGGGAGCTTCTATCACAAAATTAAAACTTCTTGAAAGAAAAGTTTGTAATGGGAAATGCTGGCACTGTTAATGTTTTCTTGCTAAAGCCCCAAAGATCTCTGCTAGTATACAGAGTTATGCATTCATGCATTAGTGACTAACTGATGACAAGTGCCTAGGAGTGATGGAGTTGTTGAATTCTGCTGCTGTTCTAGCAGCCAAAATAAGAATTACAAATAATGACTACAAAAGACATTGGAATTTCTTGAAAAATATACACTATAGAACGTACACATCAGAGGCAGAAAACTGTGACACTAGAAATTATCTATTTCATGAAAAATAAAGGTTGAAGCTTTTGGTAAAATGCCTACAAGACCTGCAACTGTATATTAAGAATTGTTATATCCAGTCAGCAACCACATGAAAACACCCTTTTATCATCATTACATTTCCAAACATGAAGTAATGAATCCTGAAAATACCTTTCCAAGGTTTAGTACATAATTGTTTATACTTCTTTTTACAGACACCTAAAATAGACAGAGGTTAAGTGACTTACTGTATTGCAAACTATGGGACATTTTGACCTCTGCTTTGTGTGGTTTGAGGAGTGCAAGTGGGATACTGATCTATGCGGCTTCTGGCAGGGCAGAACGCTGTGATAATATGCTCTACAGAACTTTTTAATTCTGGATTAAGATGTAGTTTTTCACAGTGACACTAGAAAAAGGTCCTATCCATAATTCTACTGAAGTCAATGGAACGATGTCCATCCTGGGCACTGGCAATAATGTTGTGAACAACAACTGACTGACGTGCAGCTCCAAGAAGCTCCTCGGTGTGTCACACAAGCAGTTAACAGCGGTACAGCAGTGAGTGGCCAAAGAATGTGTCCCTCTTGCTTAAAAGCCTCAACTCCAAAGCACAAAGGTGCACAGGGGCCTGACCTAATGCAACAGCCCACCATCTGTGGATAGGCTGTGAAACACAGCTGCACGTCCACTCTTGTTCTTGCTGGGGACACCTTCCTCCTCTGAACCCTTTTTAAACTTTCTAGGCCATGGTTCATTTGTAGGAAGTCATACTTACAATGTCATCGTCTATCCAATTCCCCAGCCTTCCTCTTCAAGACAGTACATGAATCAAGCATTTAGAATTTAACTCGGAATCTGCTAAGTCCCAGTTCCACAGAGATGGAGAGAGACATCCTGCTCATAGTGAGTGCAACTCTGCCATCAAACTTCACTTTTGGCTGAGGTTTAAAATGTAAAAAAATTTTTATTATCTATTCCCTTGTGGAAATACAATCTGTGTAGTGGATCCACAATGGCCGGTGAAAGGACATTACAGTCAGAGTGTTAAAGCAAATTTTAGGCTTGTTGCTACTTTCTTTCTAGTTACCTATTCTTCTAGAATTAGGTGATCTTTACAGTTGTTGCTTAAAATACTCTTGTTAATAGCAAAAGCTGATATCTACATACCTAAGCGATGAAATCCAAAAGTGAACCTCTTTGTGGGAGATTTTGCAGACAGCCAGAGAGCAAGCAGGGTCAAAATAATACCACTAAGGTCAGTTAACATATGAAGTGCATCTGTCATAATTGCTAGACTGTTAGCAACGTATCCACCTGAAAACAAAGTTGGAAAAGTCAGGATGTATGCCACTAATGATTCTAGATAATATCCTTTTAGCACAGCTTACAGTTATGTATTTTCAGAACAGTGTATTGAGAGCCCTTCTTATAATCCCTAAACAGGGGCGTTTTGCCATTACAATCAAAATGCCATGCTATAATTTAAGGCTACCATAGTTACAAGTGCAGTGAAGTGTGCTTTCTATTAAGAGTAACACAGAAATGATTCAGTCCTGTTATGCTCACAGAGATTACTTGCATTATAATGTTTGCAAGATCAGGCCAAAAATAGTTTTGTATCTTTTCTATATATATTATTGCATGTGTGTTTAATCAGCTGATCCTTTTATTAAATTACATCTGTTAAATATTTTGACATTGTGGAACAGGGACAGAAATCCAGTGACTCAATGGCAAGGAAATTTACCCTGCCCCCTTTATATTTTTATTACATTATCTTTTAACCCTCATTATTTCGCTGTTATGGCAGGGGTTTGTAAGTTCTGCCAATACATACTGCAGACGATGACTTTCACTTGCCTAGTGTTTTTCTTTTGTTATTTATTACTATATTTTTTCCTCATAATTGTGAGCTGCACTGAGACAAATAACCTCAGATCAAAGGTTAGTATCTTTGTTCCAATTCAATTGCTAGTGCTACTGTTGGATAGGTGAGATGTAAAGAATGCACCTCTCTCTTAAGCATCCCTTATCCAAAGGGGAATCAAGGACAAGCTGTGTTGTCTTCCATATGCATGAAAGTAAGCCCACTTTCTCAGAAAAGAGCACATCTTTAGTGTCAGCTCAGCTATGATTTAGTTTCTCTTTTTACCTTGAGATTGTCATTCAGCCTCTAAATTCTACAGAGCAAAGCATGCAGCTGGCACGCCATTTGGCAAGCTTGAGGCTCCAACTAACATTTCGGGTAAAGGTATCTTCATATACAATTAAAACTGTCTTAGGGAAGAGGCTGAACATGAGTAAACAGCAAAGGGAAATTCACAACTGGCTGACTGCTTTCAAGACTGCTCATAAAACACGTGTGTATGTATGGCTGCGGGTGTTTGTATGTACACACCTGCAGACAGAGCTACATGCTCCTCCCCAGCCAAACAAAGCACTTTGGCTGATACTGTAGTAGTGCTTGTACTGAGGGTAACTACCAAACACACCACATTTTCAACCAGTTCCTTTCCTCCATCCCCGCTTCTTCAGTTGTTTGTAAGTGTCCAAGTCAAATTCCTCTGAGGCTGAAATTTTCCAAAGGCTATCACAGCTCAAAACTAACGAGTTTTTAAGATTTAGCAATTCATCAGCTTTTTGAGTAACATGAGTTCCACCTTTCCTTTCTGAATTAATTTGTGTTCTCACATAATTTAAAAAAATATGACTTAGAAATGTGTAAGTCAGCCTTTTGTATAGTCAGCACAGAAGAAACGTTGTATTTAAGGACATTGAATTGAGTAGTTTATATGTATGGACATTCAATCCAGTAGTTTACATGTATGACCATTCAAAGTACGTATGTTAATTCACATGTATTAATTTTGAGAATCACTTCAGTCCAAGATGAGTCAATTCTATTTCAGCTAGCCTCCCAATTTTAAAAACTATAAAAATAAAATTATAAAGAAGGAATTCAGGTACAGAAGCTAATCATAATGCAGCATGTGGATTAAGAAAACATAACTGGGATTTACAAAATTCTGATATCAAAGGTTCTCTGTTTCCAAATGTATCGGTTCGTTGCTTGGTTAAAAGTACTGCTTAAGAGCTGTTCAAACAGGATTGGCAACTTGGAAAAAAAAAAAGGACATCTATAACCTCTACAAATAGACAGCTTGATGGCTCACCACTGCTTTCAGTGACCTGTGAAGGACAGCTGTCCTTCTCACAGACGATCAATTGGAAATCTCTCAACATAGCTGAAAACATCGAAACCTTGTCAGAAAAGCTAACTAAAATTTGCAATATGTTTTTAATTTCTTGATGCAAAATGGTTCCACAAAGTGTAAGTTGTTATCTGACTTTTACAATGACTGTTCATCAAATTAAACAACAAAAACTGAGGTGGGCTGGGGTAATGAGCTTGGCTATACTTTGGGAAAAAATATGCCAATCAAAATTTCACAAAAAAGCTGCTGAAACAAGACTTCCTTTATCTTGACATCAGTAACAGACAGCAGGAGGACTTTTGCTGAAGAAATTAATTGTCTGATAGGGTCTTCTGCCTTTTTCTCAAACTCAAATCTGTCAAAGATCACAGAAGTCAGTCAGTTAAAATGTTCTATGTAATCAAACACAGTTTCCCAAATACCTGAGCTACAGATCAATTCAGGAAGTTCCAAAATTTGAAGCCAACCAGACAGAACACAAGAAAGGAGTGGAGTGAAATAAATTAAACAGGAACAGCACTGACCCAGGACTTGAGGGCTCCATCTGTAATTACTCATTCTACTGCTGATTACTTGCCCTGTGACAAGTCATTCAGGTCAAGATCCACAAAAGTACAGAGATACCCAAGTCCTCTATTTATTTGCTGTGCGAGCTGGATGCCTGAATATTTTATGGGCCTGGCCCCTTAGTGCTATCTGCCTCCGTGCCAAAATAATGAAGTAGGGCTGGTGATAGCCTACAGAAACCTGAGGAGGATGAGCCCACACTACAGTACCAACACTTTGTACAGATAAATCCGCCACCCTGAGCTGAGCCTGCAGAAGTCCTGGCTGTGAGGGAGAAACAGATGATGTGACAATGATGAGAAATTATTTTTTACTCTCAACACGTATTATTTCTAGAGCTCTCCCTGCTCTAGCTATGGAGAGGTCTAGAACAGCATGAATCGGATCTGAAGCCCCTAACAGATACATTCTCAGTGACTTCAGCATAAGCTGCCTACAGCTCAGACATACTGTTCAGTGAGGGGCCCTTCAGATGAACTAAATTCAGCGTATATGAGAACTCTGGTATGAATACAATCAAATAAAATCACTCTCATGTTAAAGGGTGCCTGCATCTGAGATGCAATGCTGTGTTGCTTATCAAATTTACCTGAGGTCATGCTGAGAAAAAAATGGAGCCAGGGGGCAAATGGAGGCATTCAGGCAGATCCTCACAAGTCTGATGCAAAGCGCCTTATCCATGATAAGCTGATGTATTGTGGCAGTGTTATCAATGACTAACCACACACAGAGAGATGTTAAAAGACAAAACTACTTTCTTCCATTAACCCATGTTCCTGAAATAAGGCCCCAAATAAAACTGGTGCAAATACAGTTGGTAATCTGGTCTCTCTCTGAAAAACAGACCATTTCTCCTAGAGATTTTTTTCTACATATGTAGGACAAACTGTATTATTTATACTCAGGCAATGATTTTGCTCCCTATCCATCTTGTAGAAGTTCCTGTCTTTAAGATGCAATTCACAACTGTCCTAGGCCAAGTGATCCAAGAGCATTAGCTCACCACATCAGCAAAGGTCAGATCTTCAGCCGTTACTGACCAAATCTGCATAGGTGAGGAGGAGGATGTAGGTCCCACGTTGCTATATCTGAGGTATCTCTGTCCTTTACTTCCAGAAAGTTTTTGTGACTTTTTTTTTTCCCCACCTGGTGAATTATGGCCAACAATTCATCTCATTAGCTGTGATGATTAGCTTGTATGTTAAAATGAAAGCAGTTTAAAAGCAATTAATTGTTATAGTTGCTAGAGAGCCCTGGACCAACCCATCAATGTGCTGGCACTGTGTAATGCTCCCCACCCCTTCAAATCGGGGGAAAGCAGATGGGAGACTTCAAGCATCCTTCAGGAGGCTGAGCAGCACCGAGCAGACACTTGCACTGAATGGCATGGACGTGTCCAAAAAAACAGATGGTAACAGGACACTGATTAATAAGTGAACAGAGATTAGAAGATAAATGTTATCCTTTGTAAAAATGATTAGGTAATGGCAAAGGCGTAACACATAATAGCTCATCTATGCATCCAAGGGACCTTCAATTCTTAAATTTTATTTCAAACCTATGCTGCTATAGCCTATTAAATAAAGTGCAGTCATTTTGTATACAGACTGCTGTATAATGCATAGGTTTCTCTTCAACCTGAACAGCAGATGACAGCCTGCCTTTATGCGGGAGCAATGAAAGCTGAACTTGAGCACAAGATTCATTCTTCTGACCAACAACAATCAGATGCTTATATAGGAACAGCTTTCCAGGTAAAAGCCCACCGTACTTCTGCCAAGTATTAACAAACAGAAAACATGTAATTTAACCAAACTACTTGGTATTCTTAAGTGTTGTAATGGGAACTGTTAAAATACCTATTATTTTGATGGACTTTGCTTGTACGATTTATGTTTGGATGGAGCATATGCTAGCCCTGAGCTCAGTAGGGCGTTGGGAAGTTGTCAAGAGAGTGTCTCCTTCCCTGGATTGTCACTGACAGCTCGGGATTTGGCTTTTCAGTTGTAAGTAACAGTGTATTGCTTGACCTGATGCATAAGGACAAATACTCCCCAGTATCAGTTTTGTTGTTACGGTAAATCCCACAGGCGGAAACCCTGTTTCCCTCTTCCTCTCCTGTTGCAAGTACAGTGGGGTTGTATGGCAGTAATTAAAACATACTGTGATGAAATTGTTCATCTTAAGTATGTAATAAAATGACGCTTCTCCCTCGCTAAAGACACCTTACACACCTGTAAGACACACAGGGAGAAACAAAAAGCCATTGGACAAAGCAAAAAACCCAGCTTAGCTGATGCCATTTGGGGGGAACTGGGGAGGTTCAGGTAAGGGAAGTTGCAGATTCCTCGGGTTTTTTTTTCCTTGCGTGGAAAATACAGGCGGCCTTTGCTCATTCTCCGCACTTGCAGCCATTCGCTAAACGCCCGCGGGCGCCGCTCAGCGCAGGGGCACAGCCGGGCCGGAGGGACGGCCAGCAGCCCCGACTCACCTATGAGCTCCCCGGTCATGAAGAGCAGGTAGAGGAGGGCAGCGAGCGCCAGCCGCCGCTTCACCGTCCTCTGCTTGCAGCGCTCTCGCCGGCTGCTGCAGCCGCTGCAGGGGCCCGCCCGGCCGGCGCGGCCGCTGCGCAGGGCCCCGTCCCGCTCCAGCAGCGACTCGTCGTCCGAGGGCAGGGCCAGGGGCGCCCCGTTCGCCGGCGTCTCCGGGGCAGCCTCCGAGGCGTCGTCCGACACCACCACTCGCAGCTTGTTGAACCGGGGGAAGTCCTCGTCCCCCACCTCGTCCGAGAAGTCAAAGGCACTCGAGTCGTTCAGGAACAGCGGGGCCTCGCTCCTCCGCAGCAGGGACTTGATGCTCGTCCAGAGGCCGGGCCCGGCCATAGCGCCGGCGGCCAGGGGGGCCCGCCGGGCCCGGCCGATCCGCCGCTGGCGGCTCCGCTGGCGCAGCTGCCCCCTCGCAGGCGGCGCCCGTCCGCTCGCCGTCCCGTCAGGGCATGTCCCCTACATCGCCCCGCCGGGCCCGGCCGCAACGCAACGCAGGGCTCCCCCGCGGGGCGCCCCGGCACCAAAGGGCCGCGCCGCCGCCGCCTCCCGGCACTCGCGGCCCCCCCCGCGCCGGGCACCGAGCTGCGAGGCGGCCGCGGGCGCTGTCACCTGCCCCGGCTGCCCCGCGGAGCCCGCCTCCCCGCCGGCGCGGCCCCGGGCACGGTCACGGCGCGGCCGGGCAGGCGGCGCCGGGCACAGGGCCGCCTCCCCGCCGGCGCAGGGGGAGCGCCGCCGCCGCCGCGCGCGTCACATCCATCAGCGGCCGCGCCTCCGCCGAAGCCCCTGCGCGCTCCCGGCACTGCCCCCGGGCCGGCCCCGCGGAGGGCGGCAGCAGCGGGCGCGGAGGGGCCGGGCCGCCAGGCGGCCGCCGGCAATCCCTGCGCGCCCGCGGGGATCCACCGGTTCGAGCCCCGCTGCCGGCGCTGGCCGCGGAGGCGCTGGGGCCGCGCTGCGCTGCGCCGCGCCGGGCGTGCGCCCGCGCTGGGCGGGTGAGTGCCGTGCGGGGGCTTTAACACCCGGGTGGGGTCGGTCGGCGGGAGCGGCTGTGTTCGTGCGCGCCGGCAGCCTGGACCGCGTAGTTCGGTGCTTCGGTTCCAGTCTGAGAAGCCGCCCGTTTGCACTGTGTGGCTTTTACTGTTTCCAGTAACTCCCGTCAGGGCAGCCTCGTGTTGTGGGAAGTTCCATGTGCCTTTCTGAACATTCCCTCAAGGCTGCAGGGAGAAACGAGCCTCAGAGGCCCAGCTGTCCTGTAATTCCTTCCATAACCACGCTCTCACTCAAGAGTAATTAGCTTGAGAAGTTATCCCCCACCTCACTGGTCTGGGTACTAGAAATTTTCTTCTAATTCCTAGCCTGCACTGGTTTGGGGCCACTTTGTACCCGTTACCAAATTCTGTTACTGCGTCAGTCAGTTCCCCAAGTCACAAACGTTTCTGGGAAAAACATGCCCACCACGGCGCCAGTACATATCCTGGGTTTTGACCGGGCTGAAGGCCCTTACCAAGTTAAGACCAGAGAGCTGTGAAGGACTGCAGGGCTCTGCAGGAGGGCACTGCCTTCCTGGTAGCCCATCCTCGGCGGCGCTGCAGGACATGGAGCCAACAAGCCAGCAAGGATGTTCCTCGTTGGAACGGGCCCTGCAGGATGGCAGGCGTAGTGGGTAAACTGGATTTGGGCGGAGATTACTTACTGTTTTTTTCCATAATGATTTCCACAAATAAACAGCACTAGGCTTTCTCTGAGCTCCCTTGCCACTTTACACTGTGGCCGTCTTCCTGAGCGTGTAATCTCAGGTTGTTCTCCCTCAGATGGTGACAGAGGTGCCATCCCCTGCCCTTTCACCTCCTTCGTCATTCCCACAGCAGGGTTACTGGCACAGTTGTTTTGGGGCCAGACAGTGAACTGGGTTCCTGCAATGGGCCGGAATTTTACAATACATATTGGAGGGTGTTGGGACACATTTGTGTGTGTAACTGAGACTGCTTCCGTGATCACAGCTTGTGTAGACACCCATATGACAACTGAGGGGGCAGCAAACAGCGTGGGAGGCGGAATGAACAGTCGAGGCTGTGAACCTGTTAGGCCAGCCTTGCTGCCTGGGGAACTGCTCCCAGATGGGTTCCAGTTCAGCCATTCTTAAATGTTTTTGTTCTCAGCTCTGGGTGATTTGACTCACTGTGTTTCACCAGTTTCACCACTTGTACCAAGCACTAGTGCGTGAGGACACATGGGCATGAACGACTAGCCAGGAAGGAGCTGCCAAAACATCTGTCTTAAAATGTTGGGCTTTGCATTGAGAGATTGAGGAATAGGTGCATGCTCCGTTCTACAGGAACAGAAACTTCTGGCACTGAGGAAGGGTAGTGAGCTGGGGGGACAACACCTACAACCAGTGCACCAAGGCTGGCCAGCTTGCCTTATACTGAATAACTAAGACCAGATTTTTCTGAAGTGTTGTCAAGAATCAAGTAATACGTGTCAAAATAAACCTCTGTTGAACAAAACCTTTTGTAACAGCCTGTTACACTCCCATTTCTTTATTATGGCAGCCAAGGCTGTACCCTCTCTGTAGTCTGGTTTACTTAATAACTAAGTGAGAGAGTCTTAAAGAGGTTAGCCATTTAATGTGAAATATTTCCTTTTCATACTGTCATCCCGTAAGTCATACAGCACTTTCAGAGTTGGGGGTTTAAAACATATTGTTTGCTATACAATTCAAGCTAACTTCATTTTTACTCAGATTTCTAGGGTGGTGGTGGGGGTGTTACTATATATGTAACTGTTTAAATGAGTTACAACGATAAAATAATGTGTAGGTGACAGTGCTGCGTTAAAAGTTTCTGAAGAGTTTCCACAACATAAAATTAAAATGAAATGTGATTATTTGCTGTTACAGTGTCACATACATAGGCATTTGTCTTGCCAGTAGTTCAAAATTTAACAGCTTTCCAGCACATGAGTCTGCAGTCTTGCTGGGAGCAGAAGACCTCCATGAGCAAGCTAGAAAGTTGTGTACGAACTTTGGACAAGCATCTGGAGATAGAAGGTGTTGAATTGCTGTAGGATTAGAAGTAGCAAATAAGTGCAGGAGTACAACAGAAGACCGTAGCAGAACAGGAGAGAAAGCAAGGAAGCATACAAGGATGTTAAACACAGATTCACAAACATTGCTGCCATGGGTAGAAGAGCCATCAGCTGAAGAGTCCAGGTTCTTCACAGTCATCTTTAGGTAGCTCTGTTGCTGTGCAGGGACTATAAATGCAATTCAGCTAATTATACAGAGGTGTCCTCAGCATGATTTTCTTTCTCATTAATTAAAGCTCATACATTTCATTGTATGGCTCCATGGGTTATGGAGTTTGTTGTTGTATGGTATCTTATTTTTAGGTAACAATAGTAATGTTAGCAATGATTTTGCACAACTCCTTGAAATTAAATATTTAGACCAGCAGGTAACTGTGCTTTTTGCTAGTTTAACCAAATGCTTACATTCCTTATTAGAGGGTTCACTTAACTTCTTTTTCAAACATCATTTTCTCTTAGAATAAAACTTTACCTAATCCTTCACAGGATAATGAACTTGGGAATACACTTGGGAAATAATCACTGTGAAACAGAGAACATTTTGTAGAAGAAAAGGAACAAAAGAGGCTTTCTAACAGTCTCTTTTTTTGAATGTCTAGATTGATAAATAGTTAAATGTCAACTTGTCTAGAAAAACAGATACCAATTTTATATTCCAATCCTCAGCCTATTTCTGCAAGACGTGGGAGGGCCTGGAACAGTCAAAGCAGAAGCACAAATCTGAAACACCCACATCTCAAGTGAGATTATTTCAGAGTGATTATCTCACTTGTTCTTACTAGAAATTCCATCTGGAAGCAGAGAAGTTTTTCCCAATGAAACTTTCAAAAAAATTTTTTTTTCCCGCTGAAAGAAACTTTTAAGTAAAATTGCTAACCAGTTGTAACTGAGAATTTGATTTGAGTCTGTTTAAGTTAATTGACAAGTTCCTGTTGTTGCAGTCTGGCTCCAGACCAGGCCTTTGATGCTTCTTTTTCAAAGCAAAAGCAGAAAAGGAAAGAAAAACGGATTAAGTTTTTAGTCTGACAGAATAGTGACATAATTGTGATCAACAGTTAATTAGAATACATGTATGAAGAAAAATGTAAATGAATTTGCAGCAATCTTAATTAAAAATGTTAATTTCAAGGATGTCATCTCAAAAAGTCCATTTTTTGCCTCAGTCTGTTTTTGAAAAGCATTAGTTGGACTACCTGAATTTAACTTCGTCTTGAAGGTTTGGGGTTTTATGGAAATATTGCATTCAAATGTTTTCTGAGCGGTTCCTTCATTGGTTTCTTCTCATAGTTGTGCCAGCCTTTCCTGACAAGCCTTTTCTTGAGAAGTTGTAAGAGAAAAGAGAAAAAGAAAATCCTAACATACTATATGAAAGTGGTTTTTCATTCGGGGGTGGGGGGGAAGCCTGCAAGTTATTACTCTTACAGACTGTTGGCGGAGATGCCGAGACGGATACATACACAAAAACTGTCAGAATTTTATTTCCTAAGGAACAGAAGCTAAAAGTAGCGAATAATCTGCACGGTTTCTGGAGAATAAAATACAGGTTTATGTCCCTAAGAAAGGCCACCCTGCAGGGACTGGCAAGGGCACCCGCAGGACCCTGCCGCGCACACCCTGCCTGCCAGCAGCTACTCGCCACAAAGCAGAACACGCTGGCCACCGCCGGCCAATTCACTCATTGCCACTTCCACCGCTGCCGGGCCCGCCGCAGCAGAGCCGCCAGAGGGCCGGCCTGCAGGGCGCCGCCACCCCCCGCCGCCCCCGGCCCGCCCGCAGGCCCGGCGCGAAGGCCCCTGCGGCCCCGCACGGGTACGCCCGCCCGCGGGGGCCCTCAGGACCGCAGACAGCTTTGCCGCCGCCGGTGAGCTCCGCGCCGTTCCCCGCTCCCCCTACGCCGCCCGTTCGGCTCCCGCCGCAGCCGAACGCGCCCGCCCGCGCTGCCGGGCCGCCCGACGGGCGGGGAGCGGCACCCCAGGCCGCGGCACGCGCCGCCCCGTTTCCGCATCCGGGGCGGGCGCCCTTCTAGCCGGCTGCGCGCCGACGGGACTCTATGGTGAGGCGGCGGGCTGCGGGGCAGGCGGCGCCGTGCCGCCCCGCTTGGTGAGCGCAGCCGGACCCCTGCCGCCCGGCCGGGCCCTGCGCCCCTGCCGCGGTCTCGGCCTCAGCCTGGGCGGTCTCCTGCCCTGCGGCGCGGTGAGCGGCGGCCATGAGCGGCGCGGAACGGCCCGAGGAGAAGGAGGCGGCGGCGGCGGCCAGCCCCGGGCGCTCGCTGGGTACGTGCGGGACGGCGGGGCTGGGCGCAAGGCAGGTGCAGGGAGGCCCGGGAAGAGGCTGGGACGGCGGGAGCGGGGCACGGCGCCCTGAGAGCGGCTCGGGCCGCCGCCGCCCCCGGGGGCCGGTGACAGGGCTGGGGGCCCCGCGGGGGCCGAGGGCAGCGGCCGGGGCGGGCTCCCACGCGGCGTGGCCTGTAGGTTAAAGTCCCATCTCTTCTAACAGCCCCGCACGCAGTAAATAATCATAGCTTGCCCCTGCAGAATTCACATGTTAACTCTGACTGTTGCAAACTTCTGGAGTTCTGTGTGTGGTGTTTCAGTGAGGCCTTCGTATGTGTTGAGTGACTGGCTCGGACCTTTATTTGCTAGGCGCCGGTTTATCCTCCTTGAAAGCAAAGAGTGTGTGGGGGGGTGTTAATGTACGGGCATTCTTGCTGCATAGCCAGAACAACTGATACGGCCCTTTTTTTTTTTTTCCCCTCTGTAGACTGGCATATTTTAAAATGTTTTTTGTGGCTTTGGAATACTCTTTGGTTTTCCTTTTCTGTTCTGCTGGCGTTTGGGTAAAACTTTTCACCAGGGAGCTCGTGATACGGAACTGGGAATAAGGGAGGGATAAAGAAGGGGAGGAAAAAGAAAACACAGTTCAGTTGATAAAGTGCAAGGGGTTATACCTTCAGTGTTGAAATGCTTTTAATTTTTAAAGAGGAAAATATAACTGCTATAGGCAAAACTTGAAGTGCATGCTGACGTGTCACATTCAGTCTTGCTATTCTTCGGTGTAGGTCCTGGTGATGCATCTCCAGATGAAGGAGTAGTAGAAGATTTGCCTTTAATAGATGAGAAAGCTGTGGAGCAGCTAACTGAAGGATTGATTTCTCATTATCTGCCTGATCTTCAGCGATCAAAATCAGCACTACAGGAACTTACGTAAGCAAATTTTTAAACCCAGCTTCTTCTATGTGCAGTACTCTGTTTGCTGCTTTTTTCGCTATAATGTTCTAGCTACCCATAACTGGAATACAATTCATTGCAGCATTTCTGTGTTTTAACTGCAGCATCCTGAATAGCTGAGTGATTTGTGGGAGTACTGGGGTGTGTATAAGCTGCAGTGTAGCCTATCTGAACTTTGACTGAAGGATGTATAATCTGGAACAGTAAACCTCTAGGCCAGATATAGCGAAAGACATGTAGATTTCTTAAATACTTCTTCATTTCTGCAGTGGAAAATCTGCTGGAAGTTGGATTTATTTTGCTTGCAGAGATGCAGTTCATAGTCGGGGCAGCTCGTAGTGGGGTATATTGTTTGTTGTCCAGTCTCTAAACCGTGTTGCAAAAGCTACATTTGGAAAATAAAATGAAGGAGCTAAACAGGTAAGAAGTCTTTGTACATTGGCATCTCACTGGTAACTGAGAATAGCTTATTTCAAATGTAGGCTGGATTTGCCATGGATGCAGAGATACTGGAAAGGGCTTTACACAGATCCATCTCAGCTTTTGTAGGGTACGTTGGTTTGGGTTTCATATGCATGAGGTGGTTATGCTGCTGCCAAGGATAACCTGCGTCTGCAGAGACTTTAGCTGATTCCTGTGGGATTTAGGATCTTTAATAAGCACCAAGAAACCACACAAGCTCTATACAGAAATAACTCAGTCCTGCAGCATGATACAGAAGCACTTGAGTGGAAAGTCAAGAGCTAATTGGTTTTCCCTTCGTGCAACCTGGGGTGTTTACTCACTGCAACCTGCAGAGTGCCTATTGAGGGTTTTGGGATATTCATCCCAGACATTCATGCTTTATGATGCCAGCTAGATTTGTGTGTACTCAGCTGGGATTTTCCTAAAAGCATGTACTCATGTCTTTTCTGAAATGGCCTGGCAATGCGTAAGAGGAATCTGATATTGGGAAGTATGTATTTATATTGTTACGATCAAAAGTAGTATTTATTTAAAGGTCTGGTTGAAAAGCATATGTGCTTCTTTACTTCAGTTTTATGCTTTTTTTTTTTTTTTTTTAGACAGAACCAAGTGGTATTACTAGAAACGTTAGAACAAGAAATTTCAAAATTCAAGGAGTGTAACTCCATTCTTGATATCAATGCTTTGGTGAGTACTTTCAATGCTTTGTTAAATCTCTATTAGTGTAGATTTTCTTGCCAAAGGATTAGTAGCCACTTGTGTATTTTCCTTGTTCTTAATGACCTATAGGAAGAGAAGCAACCAGTTCCGATACTTGGGACAGATTGTTGCTGGAGAGGTTGCAGAACCAGCGTATTTCCCTTAAACAGGGAGGGCACTGGGAAGAAAGAGCAGGCTCAGTCAGCTAGTGGTAGTTAAGTCTAGCTGTTCAAAACCAGTAACCAAAGCAGATATATGCCATTTTTCAGTAGGACTGAGGCTCCAAGGTGAGCTCTGTGCACCTCTCCAGACTAGCAGGAAGGGTGCATGAAGCACTGATACACAGTGCATAAAATGGTAATATTTTTATTGTTTAATTAATCTTAATTCAGTAGATTACTGGATGTACCTATTGAGATATGACAGTTTTCTATATTAATACATGTAATGTGTGAATTTATATATAAATTATATATATATAAACTTGGACAATCCATTATCAAACTGGTCATGACTGTTTTTGATTGCTGTTTTGCTGTGTAGCTCTGTAAAACAACTATTCCAGCTTGACAGTCACTGCTTTAATGGTTATGTTTTTCAAGTTTTCAGAAGCTAAACGCTATCACAACAAGTTAGTGAATATTAGAAATGAAATGATGATGCTCCATGAGAAGACATCAAAGCTAAAAGTGAGTGGGATAAATATTTTTACTTTCCAACATAGATATTTACTTACGTATTCTTGACTTCCAGCTTTTTGGATGCATGCTGAAAGTTATGATTAAAATAGAATCTTCAGTCCTTATCTTAAATGGATGTTTTCAGTAGCACCGAGCCATGTATTTTTTTAAAATTTCACGTTCTCCTGCCTGTGCTCAAGCAACTTACTTATCCAAACTATTGGTAAATCTCCGTGTCATAGTCATATTTAGTTGGTACAAGAATCATGCTTTGTTCTATTGCTTAATCCACTCCGTTCCAGCTAGTTCTCTTTGTTGTTTCAGTTTCCATGTCTTTTTAATGAAAACTAGGTTGTCATAAATGTTAGAATTTCTCCTTCTGTTTGATGTAATATCAACAGTGCCATAAGTTCACTGACTTCATGCTATGTAGGCAGTCTCCAGTTACATTCTGGCAAGATTAGTCCGTCAGTGTGCTCAACAGAAGGATTTTCACTTGGGAGACAATAAATTGCACAATATGCGCCTTGTCTGGTATACATGAAGGATGAATTTTAGTGAGGCTGAAGGGAGTGCGGTTTGTATTTTCCCTCTGTAGATCACAGACTTGTCATTTCTAAAGTGAGAGGGAGAAGGAAAAAAAAATGAACAGTTTCTGCAGCATTCAGTCATAGGTGGGGTGGATTGGAGAAGATAGTGTTAAGACAATGGGAAGGATTTTGGTCGTAGCTCCGATTCAAATAAAGCTATAAAACTTACAATGATTTTCTTGTATTTTCTACTTAGAAAAGAGCACTTAAGCTGCAACAAAAGAGGCAGAAGGAAGAACTGGAACGAGAACAACAACGTGAGAAGGAACTTGAAAGAGAGAAGCAGTTAACAGCAAAACCTGCTAGGAGGACATGAAAGCAGAGCATGCAACAACTTGTCCAAGCTAGTAATTTCTGCGTTCTCTGGAATTAAGGCAGACTTTGCTTAAACTGGGCTATAGCTGTTAGTAGCAACAGTGTATTATATTATAAATTCCAGAATGGTAATACTAGGGTTGGTAACGCTCAAATTTTTTCATTTCAGCCATTAAAGTTGCCTTCTTTTGTAATGCTATGCAGTTTGATATTATTATAATGTAAGTTAATTTTTATATATATTTATGTATGTATATAGGAGAACTTCGGCGTCACATTTTTAAATACCTGTCCTTTTTTTTTTTTGCCTGTTCTTTTGGTATCTAGAATTCTGGGAGATATTTGTGACTGGCACACGTGGGTTTTAGACAAAATACAGAATACTGGTTGAAGTTCAGATCTTGTCACCGGACTTCAGTGGCCACGTATTTCACTGAAACTGCTTTTATTCAGGCAGTTGGAATCTTTTTTTGATGCCCTGGTTCATAAATACTGACTTTTTGTGCAGCCTTAGTTTAGCCTGTCTCTAATGAACTGAAGAAACTTCCAGTGTATTTGCCTGAAAGCTCACTTTATTGCAGCAGTCTTATTTTTTTGTTATCAAGTAACTTAAGAACAGCTTTAAAGTAAGTTCTGAATAAGTTCTCAGCTGAATTGGCAGGGCGGGAGGTGTGTGGGTGTGGTGGTGGTGTAGGGAGCAGAACACTAAAGATTCTCAAAATTGAGTGTGTGCAATGCAAAGATTAATGGGTTTGTGCTTTCACAAACGTTAGAGCCAAACCAGGGAAATGTTGCCTCTTTAGTGGTTCAACAGGAAGACTGTGTGGTCTAAGCAGACTTCTGTGGGATTAGAAGTTGTCGTTTCTTCATTTTGTGTGACAAAATAAAACACAACCAAGCCTAAACTTCCACTTCATGTGAAGTTCAGTTACCTGTAGGAAAAATTACTGCGTTTAATTTTTTTCCTTGAGAAATTCTTTATTTGTACTTCAGGGCTATATAAGAGAATTTTTATTATGCTGTCCTTACCCAAATCGATGATGATTAGTGTATACTGATGATAAATGCGGAATGGAGGTTGATACCTATTTCTCTGAACATAATTGCTTTCTTGCAGGACTTGGTGTGGACTTGCATTCAAATGAATGTACATGTTGTCTGGACTGGTGAAAGAGCTTTAAACTATTTGTTCCTTCAATCTAACAACTAGTTATTTTAAATCTGTTATTTTTTGTAGTAATGTAACTGTGTTTTGAAGTAAGATGAAGGGTAAGCTAGGTAAAGTTTTCCATAAAATATATATGGTAAGGTACCATAGGGGCACAGTCAACTTGACTTTTTCTTCCATTTTAGATGATTCATACGGTGTACGCCTGCCTGGACTCTACTGTATTACAATTTTCTGAACTCCTAATTTCCCATTCTTAATGTTTATGATCTTTTTTCTATGAAAAACATACTTTTAATGACTAATCATCCAACATGCAAGGTAAACTGGGATGACGTTTTGGGGCAAGGAGAACAAACTACTTGAAGTAGTCTGAAGGGACACTGAAATGCTGTTACTGAAGCAGGAATAGATTAAAACTATCCACAGGTGTTTTTCCTTTAAGCTGACTTGTGCCTGGTAATTGCCAGTGGATTGTTGACCTGTGCTGTTGTTTTTATGTATTTCTAGGACAAATGTAAAGAATTTCCAGAGTCCGTATTTTTGGAGCAGAATGTACATAACTAAATGTTGTTTAAATACTGTACTTTGTAATGCAATTTCAAAATTAAATTCTGGGACTTCTAACAGTTCTTGTGAAAGTATAACGTGAAACTAGATGCCTCAGTATCCAAATAGGGATTAAATTCTTGTGGTATTTCTTGATTTGTCTTCCCCCCCCCCATCTAGAATCCTGTTTAGTATTTCTAGTTGTGGTCTTTCTGTGAAGAACTAGCGGGTTTTTTGTTTTGTTTCAAAAATCATGGCTACTTTTACTGAAAATACAGAATTCTAAGCATAGAAATAGATGCTTTTGCAATTGCATAATTCATTGTTTCTTTGGAATAATTTCTGATCAAAGGAATAAAAGCTTGTGGTGCCTGCCTGAGGAATCACATACATGTACGTAAAAATGTAATTGATAATTTTTCCCATAAAATTGTAATAAAATCTGGGTTTTTGTATGAATAAGGAACTAATTTTACTAAATGACTTTTCTGTAATATAAATTCTTTTCCCTGCCTTTTAAAAAATTACTGATCAAGTAGATAAATGTCGTAGTGTTAGACATTTTCTTACTTTATTCCATCCACATGAGGAGGCACAGCTACCTGCATCTCTTTTTTAAGAACATAAAATGACAGCTTTAAAACTGTCGTCTTTTTAGTAGTGTTTCATACTGTGTGTACTCGTTTTTAAACTGTCAAGTCATAGCAGCAGAAGACACGTAACTGTGCAAGTAACTCCTTAAATTTTTATTTTGCAATGTTCTACAAATGTAGGAATTACTGTTACTAACTGGGAAATCTTGGTTTCCCGTGCTTTTATGTTTGCTGTTGTTAACCTGGATGCTTAATTTCGTTTCCCCCACCTATAGTCGTACAGCTTTACATAAACCAATTTTTAATACAATGAAATCTGATTTCTTCACAATAGTGGTGGTAGCTTTGCCGTGTTTATAAGACAAATACTTGTTGTCTTTTGGAAAAATGGCTACGGAATATTTTATCTGGTTTTATTCTATGTGCTATGACCCAAGTGATAATAGCGTAAATAATAATGTAAATGTTTCTGGAGCTGTTCCTTGGGATTCTAGCAGGCGAGAGAGCTCTCTGGCTGCCTTCCAAGTCTTACTCCGGTAGGGGCTTTCTGCCACCTACTGCTCGCTTGGCGACGCTGCTGGCTGCTCCGCGTTGTAGTTCCCAGCTTGGCGCTTTAATGCCTCACCTGGCAGGGGTCAGCGGGTTTCAAACTTCGTGAAATCTAATTGATTATTTGATCTTTGTTGGATTAGTTGTGTGAATATAGCTAAATTACTGCTAAAAGCTTTGCAGGCCTTGGAGCTAGCGATGGAAATCTGTAAGAATACAAATTATAGCAGCATATATGGCTATTTATGCTAGGCACAACAGTATGTACCAAGTTTCTTAGTAAAATGGTATGTGAACGTAGAAAAGGTGATTTATAAATAAATTAATTAATAGATAAGTAAATCAAAGTGTAAGCTTAAGTTGAAGTAAACACTTGGTTTTGGCACAAATATCACTACTTTCCAGTAATTTGAAGTACATTTACTTACTTTACTTTTCTCAGTCCTTGGCAAAATGATTTGTAGAAAAACAGCAGGAGGACAGGACAGTTCCATCCGCACCACCACCACTGCTGTATCTCTTCAGACCACTCCTTTGTGATACCAGCACAGCCAAGAACTCTTACGATGTGAGAAATTTATTTTTCTTAAATATTCTCCATGTAGGTGACTGAACTAAAACCGGTGGGAAGAACAGCTCTGTTACGGGTCCCTGGCAGCGTCACAACAGTGCTGGTGTGCAGAATTGTAAGTTTTCCTCTATGCGGTAACTTGGCATCCTCGGATTTGGGAGGTTATGACTAACTCAAGTCTATAACCTACATGTTGTTCATGAAGTATTGTGTAGCTTTAAAGCACAGATGTTGGCCATACCTGGTAACTCCGTATTTCCTTCTTGGTTTTGCTCATATCTGGCCATTGATCTCCACGATGTCCAGCCATGAGGTTTAAGAAAGGAAATGGAACAACCTGCTTGGCAATCGGAGAAGGTGCAACAAATGTTTTCAGCATTTACAGACTTGCAACTTAATGAAGCAAATAATTTAAAGCTTGAAAAAGAACAATTTCGAAATCTGTACATGTGCAAAGGCAGTAGTCTCTAAAGCAGTAACTTACAGAAGCCATTCATACTGAGAACCTAAGACAAAAGACAAGCATCTGTTTTGTTTTGTGTTTTGCAATGAAAATAGATCCAGCATTGCTGTGAAAGCAAGGGGATCTGTGCATGTACTGGTCAGTGAAGTACTGTACCTGTAAATTAGCAATATAATTGTTGCCTTGATGAGCAAGCTTTTTCTTTTGTTATCGGGGTCTCACATAAAGAGTAATATCCTGTGTAAATAGAGCCTGCCAGAGTTAACAGTAGGACAGTTAATGTAAACTCTTTGCCACCCCACTGCCTGAAACCAGGGTTTCACCCTTTCAGTGCTCAGCTGCAGGTGCTAGTTTTCCAGTCTTTAAAACTGGGTAGAAGTCACATTGGTATGCAGATGTATTTTGTTCTCTTTTGGTTCTGCGTCTACTTTTGGGGGGTTTACTAGTGCTTTCTTTTGTTAGCCTTACAGATGCTATGATTTAGAGGTATGCCAGAAGAAGAATATCTCTAAGAAAAAAATATCCAAGATGATGTGAAGAAATTACTGCTTTTCTTCTACATCACCCAGTGTTATTAGAATTCATGTGAGATGGTGCTCGCTATTGGGTAGGCACTTTCTATGGAAAAATAATTCCCATCCTGGAGAACACCCAAGTCTAAGCCTAGACAGACCTGAAGATGTCCTGTGGAATTAACAGGCCAGGAGGTGCATGCTCCAGGCTTCCCGGGAAAGCCCAGCTGCCTGGTGAGCCCATGGCTCCCGCAGCCGGGGGTGCCGGTGGCCCTGAGGAGGTGTACAGCCAGGAGTGTGCCCAGCCCTCCCACAGCAGCTTCCACCCTCTCATCCCGTCTGGACTTGGCTGCTGTGGGAGCGTTAGGCTCTGGGCTGCCAGAGAGCAGTTTCTTCATGTTGGGTTTGTGTGGTCTGTTTCAAAGTGAAGTTGTTCATTTAAGTAATTTCATTATTAAAATTGCAGACCACCTCTATAAGTCTGGGGGGAATATGCATGGGAGTATAAAGAAGATGTCTTAATATTTAAAGACAATCCTAAAAATACGTTTAAAAGAACAACTTTATTTTCTCATGGACAAGGACAAGGATCAACCTCTTAGAACAAAAAATGTGGAAAAAAAAAAAGACTGTACCAGGGTAGCTGGGAATAGGAAGTCAATAAGCTCTTAGAAATTATAAAGATAGGTAGTTTGGGTGTTTCAAAAGATGTGACTGTAAACTGTAATTTTTTTTCTCTTTAGAGAAGTCACTTGTGTTAACAAAGATGTCTAATCTCCACGTCATGTTTTTAAAGATACTGATTGTGTTTTCTCCCATGTGAGAAACATTCTCCCAATGTGTACATTTTCTGTCCAGTGAAATCCAGGAAAGTGTGGGTGTTCAGCAGCTTTGAAAAACGAGCCTTTGCCTCTGCATGGGAATGCACTGTCACCAGAAGTGATTTATTAATAATTATTGATCTAATAAGTGTGTTGGGTTTTTTTTAAATTCAAATTTAACTACTTTGCTATTTTTCTATCTATAGAAGAAGACCACTAGATTAAGGTTTAGGGTTGCTGCTTACAGGTGACCTGATGATTTCAGATGTCAAGGTGCCAGTGGTCACTAGGTTACAGCTACTGTAGGGGTTGTGGTTTTGGTATAGGTCATCCTGAAGTGAGTGACCGATGCTAAATGGATCTGGGTGGGACTTCCTGGCTGGCGCCAGCCAAATGTGCAGCTGAGTTTAGATCAGGGTTTGGCAGGGGTCCGGATCTAGAAACTTTCAAAACTTACAAAAGCACTTGTATTAGCGTTTTGTTTTCAGATGCACTCAGAAAGTGCGAAAAGGGAAGGCATTAGATGAAGATTGGGAGGGAGGCCTTGTTTATGTGACAGTGGTTTTGTGTAGAATAAATGTTGTGCAGATCTTCTGTGGGATGAGTATTAGATGGGCCAAGTCTTGTGCAAGCAACAGGAAAAAAATGCTTTGTTTTGGAGACCTTTTGACTTTGGGCGTTCTTACTTTTATTATGTTTACACATTTTAGCCTGGTGTAGCTGGTTCTGCATAGCTGTGGAAAGCATTACAAAAGCCTCACAGACATGTATGGAAGTACTAAATACTGAGAAGTTCCTCTGAAAAGGTAACTTGTATTCTGTCGAAATTCATGATACCTTTTGCTAAACTGCTTCTTGGACTGACTTTCTGTATTTCTGTGAGAACAGCCACTGATGGGAAATAATAGCGTGGGTGTTTACAAGCAGGAAAAATGAGTCGTTCTAATTCAGATGTTGAGTGATGTGGCCACGTTTCCGACAACCTCTGTACCTGGCAGGGAACGTCTGTGAGAACAGAGGTAAATTGTCAGGCTTGACTTTATGATTATTTTCCTTCAGCTGTAAGTTCAGAGGAGCAACTGAAGCTTCTTTTCTACAAATGGAAACTCAAAGGAACACAAAGCATAAGACAAGTGCACAGGCAAGCGACGCGTATTAGCCAGTTTGCCACTGGCCGGCTGTGAGGGGTGGCAGTGCACTTGTGCTGAACGAATGGCAACTGTGGAGCTGGAACAGAGAAACTGTTCTTGTTGGGAAG
The DNA here is from genome assembly GCF_015220075.1 of Falco rusticolus. Lineage (NCBI taxonomy): Eukaryota > Metazoa > Chordata > Aves > Falconiformes > Falconidae > Falco > Falco rusticolus. Next base: position 14,612,027 of record NC_051193.1, on the reverse strand, counting down.
CGCAGGGCACGACTGCAGCGTGTGTGCCTGCATGCTCTAGGGGACTGACGCGTGCTGCTTTTTGGATGGGCACCCCGCAGAACATCATTCCCTTCTGCTTCTGTGGCATGCAGACAGCGGAACAGCCTCGTGGTATCTTCCCACAGAACTCCTCAGCACCTTCCCCCCTTTCTTTATAACTTTCCGTAGCTGGCTGTGTATCGGCTGAGCAGTTTTACCTCCACAGAAACTTTGTGCCAAGAGGGGAGAGGTGAACCCGAGAAGGAAGGCCTGACGCGTGGTTTGGATCTGTTGGTTGCTTGATGCATGTGAGTTGGCACAAGGAATTTTGTCAGTGTATGTTACTTTCAGCACTGATCTTCATGTGACTTTTTTTTTTTTGGCTTGACAAACATAACTTAGTGGATTAACAGCTGTTATTACTTTGTGCTGTCACCATGCCATAAATCAGAGGCCCTATAAAGTTTCTGGGAAAAACATTTGAAAGCTTGGCTCAGCAGTGGGCTAAGTGAGCTGAGCAGGAATGAGGGACGGCCACCCTGCGCTCTGCCTGCCCGGCTGGCAGGGCCCCCTTTCTCCGTGCGCCCAGGGGAGGCACAGCCTGATTGCAGCTTAGGGCTCTGTTTGACTTCGGTTTGTTCCTTCATATTTATTTTTATTTTAACGTGGTGGGACTCCAGGCTTGATTTTTGAGGTGGCAAGGAGGAAGAGCAATTGGTTTGAAGATGGAAGGACAGTTGGGGAGGGGTGGGGGAGGGAATAAAAATTAGCCCAAACCCTCAGGAGGAGCAGCCGCGACGCTGCGTTCAGCCTGCTGCTGGGTGCCGCCGCCGGCGTTCGCCGTTAGACGCCACCGGCCCGCTACGCGAGGGCGGGCGGCACTGGGGGGGTCCCGCGGCGCCCGGCGGGCGGTACCACAGGGGCGGGCCGGCCCGCAGCTCCCCCCCCCAGCCCGGGCCGGCCCGCAGCTCCCCCCCCCCCGGGCCGGCCCGCGGCCTTTGCCCGCCGCCGGGCAGCACCTGGCGCCGCCGCGCTCCGCTCCGCCCCGCCGCGCCCGCTGGCAGCGCCCGGCGCTTATCGCACACGGGGCGGCGGCGGGCCCTTCCCCCCGCCCTTCTCCGCGGCGCAGCAGGCAGGCGAGTGCGGGGCGCTGGCGGGAGCGGGGGGCGCCCTGCCGGGAGGGAGCGGGGGTCCCGGTTCGCCCCGGGGGACGGGCCGCGGCGGGGGCGGCTCTGGGCCGGGGCAGCCTGCGGGCCGAGCGCGGCCGGGGCAGCGCCGCCGCTGTGGGGCTGCCCGCCGGAGCGGGCACCTGCGGCCGGGGGCGGCGGGGCGGGGGTCGCCGGCGGGAAGCGCTGCCCGGCCCCTGTGTGCCGCCCCGGGCGGGGGCTGCTGGCCCTGTCCCTGCGCGGGGATGTTGATCTGTTAATCTGCGGCCGGCTGTTCAGCGGGCGGTCGCGGTGATCTTTACTCCTGCTAGTAAGGTTTTTCTAACTTGACTTGTTCTAACTCCCTGCAATAGATTGTAAAGTGGCGCAATGAAGTCGTCAGTCTAGGGGTTTTGCACTATATAAGGCTAATACCGACCGTCATGTTTTGAGTAGTTTACAGGGCCATGGGTAAGTGTGCTGTGTGTTAAAATGGTCGTGTAAAAGCGTAAAGTTTCAGCTCGGTTCAGCAATCAAACCGTGAATTTTCCCCTTTGCCTTCATTTCTGTTCTGTAATTCCCCTGCTCCTTTATCTCCGGTGCCCAGAGCAGAGGGCTGGTGTGCTGTTGGCAGACTCAGTCATGCAGCTGCTGTCAAACTTGAGAGTTTAATATCACTGACCTGGCTGATGGACAGTGCACCCTCAGCAGGTTTGGGTTGACACAAAACGGGGAGGAGCGGCTGATGCACCAGAGGCTGCGCTGCCCTTCAGCGAGACCTGGGCAGGCTGGAGGGTTGGTGGAGAGGAACCCCATGAAGTTCAGCAAAGGCCGGTGTAGGGTCCTGCACCGGGGGAGGAACAGCCCCACGCACCAGGACAGGCGCAGGGCTGACCTGCTGGAGGGCAGCTCTGTGGAGAAGGACATGGGGGTGCTGGTGGGCAGCAAGTTGCCCATGAGCCAGCAGCATGCCCTGGTGGCCAAGGAGGCCAACGGGATCCTGGGGTGCGTTAGGAGGAGCGTGGCTGACAGGTTGTCTGCTCTGGTGCGGCCGCAGCTGGAGCGCTGTGTCCAGTCCTGGGCTCCCCTGTTCAAGAGAGACGGGGGACTCCTGGAGAGGGTCCAGTGAAGGGCTACGAAGGTGATGAGGGGACCGGAGCATCTCCTTTATGAGGAAAGGCTGAGGGAGCTGGGCCTGTTCAGCCTGGAGAAGACTGAGAAGGGATCATAGCAATGTCTACAAATATCCTAAGGGTGAGTGTCAGGAGGATGGGACTGGGTTCTTTCCAGTGGTGACCAGTGACATGACAAGGGGCAATGAGCAAAAACTGAAACACAAGAAGTTCCTTCTGAATACGAGCAAAAACTTTTTTTTGAGGGCGACAGAGCACTGGAACAGGCTGTCCTGAACAGGTTGTGGAGTCTCCTTCTCTGGAGCCACTCAAAACCTACCGGGATGCCATTCTGTGCAACCTGTTCTAGGTGAAGCTGCTTTATCAGGGGATTGGACTAGATGGTTTCCAGAGGTTCCTTCCAGCCCCGACCATCCTGTGATTCTGGGACATGAAGGATTTTGCTGTTCTTTTTAAAACAACTGTCCACAAATGACACTTGTTTGTTTCTGTATACTCTGAAACAACTTAAAAGCAATGTAATACGGCATTCTCATCAATTAGGCTGCTGTTAGTTAAGGTACATTTTGTGTGTGCTTATAAGCATGCTTACTTCAAAATCTGTACGGTCAGAGAAGGTAATTATTCCTTAGTTAGCATTACAAAAATGAGGTCTTGTTCTCCTGGTCCGGCTGTGCTGTGTGGTGTTAACCAGCAGGCCACTGTGCCTGTTCTGTGTGTTTAATAAAACCCAAAGCAAAATCCTGTGCTCGCAAGCTTCCGGAAACAGGACGTCCCTCTTCAAACTGTCCTGTGCACGGAAGTTGCAAAACTTACCCTTCACAACGAATGTCTGTCTGACTTGGAGAAAGCAGGACACATCTCCATCAGGTAACTTCTGTTTCTGGGGATAGAATAACTTCCTTCCCTTGCTTGAGCAGTCTGTGCATGTCTTTAAATAACTCCCTGCACTAGAGAGTTAATAAACAGCCTTCTAAAGTGAAACTAACTGGTTCTAGAGTTGGTGGTTTTGTTTTGCATGGGGAGGAGGATGGGAAGAGTATGTCTGAACCTTTGAAACTTTCTGCAAAACAAAATGATTACAATTGTTTTTACAGTGGACACCTCTGAGATTTTCCCTCTGTAACTCCTGTCTCTAAGTACCATAAATGAGTTCTACCCTTTCTGAGTGCAAAAGCTGGAGTTCTTGCCTGATGACTCAAGGAATTAAACAAAGGGAGCAGATATAGAACACAGGAAGGTCTTGTCCTAAATTGCCTTTCAGGTTGTAATGCTTACTCATTCTTTATTGGCAATGTGGCAATAAGGAACTGAATTAAAATAAGTTTATACTTGTTTTATCGTTGAAAAGCTAAAAACTGATATTCAGCATGTGCAAACAATGGATTTAGAACAGGGAAAGTTCTTGTTCACTGTAGCAGGAGGGAAACTTCGGTTAACCTTGACTGCTTCTAGATAATGCAATTCTGTGTACAGTGCTACAATTGTCAAGATATATCATGCTTTAGGGTTCTGGCTGTCACTAGTTGGGTGACAGGGTCAGCTGTAGTGAGGATAAGCATGGGTTTCTGACCTTTGTTTCCAGCTGCTTTGCTGATGTAAAAGCTAAGAGGCGACTATGGACAGAGAACCAAGTATTGTGGTTATGCTCAAAGATCCCAGATCTAGGAATATGTAGACTCTTGTTTCATTGAACCTTGTTTTCCTGTCAGGCTTAGGGCTCACTACTTCCACAAGAACAGACTAACACATGTGCTTTTGCTCAAAGCACCGTACAACTCGGCATGCTTACCCCAGCGGCTTGCATCCCTGAGAGGCACTAAGAAAACAGGTATGTCTGATGGGTGCACGTGCTGGTACATCCTAACATTAAAATACAAACGTTAGGATGTATTTGGCTGACTAGTATTACAGTCAGCAGAATGGCACCCGGTTTGTTCACACAGCTATCTTGTTCAGTATTTCAGTGATCTACAACACCTAGCAAATGTTTGTCCCTTTTTGCAGTCCTAATCTCTTCAGGACTGCAGTATTACAGCTGGAGTTGCAGTGTACGCATTGCATGGGGTCAGATACAGTTTCCTGCCACAATAACCAGAAGATGTTTTTATGCTTTGTTAGAATTCATTTGCTTGTATGAAATTTCAATTTCCTGGCAGAGGCCGTGATTGACTTTTTTTTTTTTTCTTAAATTGATTACAGTCCATTTCCAAATTAGTGGTTTAGCTGCAACAAAGGTTTAGTATTATAATTCTTGCCTTGAGGACTCATCCAGGCATATAAATTCTACCTTCCATAATTGTTACTGGTGCCTTTCTTTATCTTGCAGCTTCCCACTTACTGGGATATGTCAGCAATTGGAGTAGTGTCTTGTTCCTGTCTCCATCCTGGTGCGTGGCTGCTGAAACCAAGAATGCAGAAGATGAGCTCCTTAGGCTTACATACAGCAGCCAGGTGTGCTGCCAAGGATTATTATGAAGTACTTGTGCTGGGTGGAGGCACTGGTGGAATCACCATGAGTGCTCGGATGAAGAGGAAAGTGGGGGCAGGAAATGTGGCTGTTGTTGAGCCAAGTCAGGTAAGTCTTCCTTTGCTATAAAGCATTGAAAAGCATAAGTGTTTTACACAGGTGACCAGATTGGTCTGATTCTCATCCCTCTCCAACCCTACATATTTTTAACTGTGGAGAGGAAGCCAACTAGCCATCTTTTAGAAGGCTTTGCGTGAAATTTGTTGCTCCACAGTAGAGATGCGTGCACCCCTCCAGCTTTGTCACGCAAAACTCTTTTGTTAAGAATAACGTAATGTTAAGAACACATCACTTCCTATTTGGTGTGATGTGCCTTCATCTTTAAGTTGCTTAGTTCTTAAATGTCCATTTGAACACCTGTTTCAGACTCATTACTATCAGCCATTGTGGACCCTGGTTGGTGGTGGTGCCAAGCAGCTGGCAACCTCTGCACGTCCAACAGGCAGCGTGATGCCTAAAGGTGTTGAGTGGATCAAATCTCGAGTTACAGCATTGGATCCGGATAAGAACTGTGTCTGGCTGGAGAATGATATCAAGGTAATAATGTAAAAAGTTATTCTTGGTTTCTTATCCCATATCATGAGTTGTCTGTCCACCTCCTACAGATCCTCTTGGAACTGCCTATCGAGCAAGACCTTCCTCCAACATCTAGGAGGCCAGGAAATTCCACCTAGTCTTATGAGAAGTACTTATCCTAAAATCTGTTTTTACTAAAAATTGTTATAGATAACTAGGTTAGAATAACATCAGCTTAAAATATCATTACAATCTTTTCCCTGTTTATAATGAACTGAACACAAAAGACAGAATACTTTGTTCCAGATGCTTAGTTTTGTGTCTAACAAAGGCTGTGTGTGTAACTCCTAATGCAGTTGGTAACTATAAATTATTCTTAGAGCTTAACACTTGCATTAATAATGCTCCCTGTATCTCCTTCCCTTGTGACTCTTGCTGTCAGGTAACTTCAGTTTGCTTTGAGGTAATGTTTTGGGTATTGTCTAAAATGCCTTTTTTTCCCCCCCTTACACAACAGGTATCTTACAAGTATCTGATAATTGCCCTTGGGATTAGTCTGCATTATGAAAAGGTATTTGTTTTACAGTAATCATGTTTTTACTAGTTTTAATGGCATCACATACCCTTATGATTGACTAAAGTAAATGGCTTTTCAGTACACTTCTTTTTTTTTTTTTTTTTTTTTTTTACTGCAAGATATTGAACGCTAATACAAATTAAAGAGCCAGAAGACAGCCTAATGACTTTACTGCTTCCACAGATCTCTATGTAATAACCCAAATTACCCTTGGGAAGGTCTTTTAAGACTGCTTTGTTGCACCTCCATGGCAGTATGAGCAGGTAGGGCAGCAAGTCAAATCTAGAACTTAGAGGCAGCCTGTAATAATGAGATAATAAGGTATGCTGACTGTAGACCGAAGCCTCTCTAATGTAAACAAAAGCGAGGAACATACAGCAGTCAGTAAAATCTGTCCTGCAGAATTAATTTGACCCACCCTCAGCTTTCTTAAAGGATGCTCTTCAGAAGGAACCAGCTGAGTTACCACGTTTGTGTTTAAATAGGCCCTGGGGCCCTTCCCGTCTGTTAGGTTTGCTGTACACTTCATACAGTGGCACTCAGAGGAAAACGTTAATACCACTGTGCGGCACAAGAATGACAAAGCAATATATAGCAGGAGGAAAACACAAAGGCAAGATGTTTGAGTGATTTGACTCCCATGGTTTTAACCTGACCTGAATATGATGTAGTACCAGAAAATATATTTGAGTATCTCTTTGAAAAGCTCCCAAGGTATACATAAAGCAAGAGCTAGTCTTAGTTAACTATAGTCACACCAGATAAATTCTGGTGATTTGGCCAGTGGAATGAGGAGTTGCATTGTGTCCACTGACCCTCTCAGTCTTCATATAGAACTCTTCAGTACAACCTGATAAAACTAAATCCAGCGTTTAGTAGAAGGCATGTGATACAGTTAATCACTATTACTCTACAGTGAATAAAATTCATCGTAACAGATTTGTATGGCTCTGAAATGAAAGTGACCAGTTTAAAAAGAGGGATGGTTACTCATATTTTTCTTCACCGACAGAATACTTCCTGGTGTAGACTGTAATGTTCCAACCACATTTTAGTGCATGTAACATGACCCCGTTTTCTCACAGAATTTCCGCAAGCCATTAGTTTGAAATGGGTTTTACTGCCTTTCTCACAAGCAGATGGTCAGGCATAGTAGGAGTAGTATGGAAATCATTATTGGAGACAGCTGAGTTTAAACAAAACAACTGTAGGAAATACAGGTATCTGCAACTGACTATTGAAAAGTTTAACTCGCCTTATACAGTTTCGTAATGCCTTTTTTTTTCCTTTTAACATGATTTTTACTTACAGTGATGTGGCAGTGACTTTATATATTCTTATTCGGAGTTTCATGCACTAGTCTACAAAAACTTGGCTCTGGGTCTGTACTGAACACTTATGCTACAGATGTTGCAGACTAGAGTAATTTCAATAAATGTACATCTACTAAATTCTAATGGAAATACCTGTTTGATTGGTAGGCATATTTTCAAAAATGCCAATTAGCAAGTGAGTATGGGCTTTCTTTTTGCTAGAGGCTTCCTAAATAGCTGTTTGTGGAGTCTGCATTTAATATTTGGCGTTGATGACAAAATTTTTGCCATCTGTACTTTAAACCTTAATTTCGTTTTCTTAGATCAAAGGCTTGCCTGAGGGTTTTCATCACCCTAAAATAGGTTCCAATTATTCGGTTCATACGGTAGAGAAAACATGGAAAGCTTTACAAGATTTCAAGGAAGGAAATGCTATCTTCACTTTCCCAAATACTCCAGTGAAGTGTGCAGGGGCTCCTCAGAAGATCATGTATTTATCAGAGGCCTACTGGAGAAAAGTAAGTATTTTACTCTCTCTGCCACTTGTTTCCCAGTTGGAAGGAAGGCTTAGCCTAAGGGGTTCATATTATCTTTACAACACATGAAAACCACACAAGGGGAATGTGACTCAGAATTATTGAAGGGACTGCATTGCTTTTTTTTATTATTGATGTATACCAAGTGAAGTTAACTGAATCATACATGAATAGCCTATATTTAATACTGGAGAAACTTGCAGAATTCGGAATCCGTAAGGAAAGAACTGCTTACTGTGCTTCTGGTGAGCTACAGATACAACTGTTCTCAGCCTAATTTATAACTTCAGGTGGTGGACTAAAATAACACAGGCTGGAATTAAATAGTTCTTGTTACTTTACGTACTGAATACCTGTTGCCATTTGTCCTTCTGCTGGTCTGAAAAGCGGCTGTGCTTGCTTGTTGTGGCACGCTGTCTCAGCATTAGGAGTCTTAGCAGGGCTGTTAAAGTAAGCTTAGTAGAAACAAAAGACAACTTCAAGTGGAAGTGTCAGGGTTCATATGTGTTTGTTTCATGAGCGATCTACTGGGCAAGCACCTGAATAATGCACAGAAGTGAAGGTTTCAGAAAGCTGTATAATGCTAAGCTGCTACAAGTGTCTAACCTGCACGCAGCAGTTCATCAGTGAATTGCAGCCACCCCTTCTCACTAGCAGTTTGTGTGGGGTGTCCTCAGGGCCTTGCTCAGAAAGGGCAAAGATGATCCTGTCTAGCTTCTAACAGGGTGTGGAACAGCTGCATCTGAGATGCATTAATTCTAATGTTAATACCTCATTAATAATTGAACTGCATTAATAGCTCTATCAGCTCTTCAGTAGTGCAGCGTAGTTCTTTTGTCTGCTAGCTTGTTGCCATTTCTTAATAGAAAAGGCTAATTTGATCTCTTTGTGCAGACAGGAATACGTTCCAAAGCAAACATAATGTTCAACACTTCACTTGGTGTCATTTTTGGTGTTAAGAAGTGATGCTGATGCATTGCTTGAAATAATAAAGGAGAGGAATATTGCTGTTAACTATAAGCACAACCTTATAGAAGTTCGAGCAGACAAGCAGGAAGCTGTGTTTGAAAACCTGGACAAGCCCGGAGTGACTGAAGTTCATCAGGTCAGGAGCTTTTGGGCCTCTAGTTTGGTCCTATTTCTTTTCTTTGTATACTGTAACATAACTGCCATGCTGTAACAACATCTGCTTCATTGTATGCCATGCTATAATAATTCTGCTGTTTCCTCCTGAGAGTACCATCTCTATTTAGCAGAAGATTAAAAGCTTGAAACAAAGGTGGAGGGAAGAAAAAAAAATACTTAATAAACCATGCTTGGAGTCCTGTATGCCTTATCGTATAACTTGGGAATGTCTCGGGTGTATATGGAAGAAGGCAAATTGGTGTTATGCCGTCTAATGGACTTGCCTGAATAAGGTTCATGTTAATAAAAGGATGCCCTTCAAATCTGAGAGCAGATTTTCATTCTATATACTTGTGTTGTTAAAAAAAAACCCAGACTAGAAAATCCCTCTCCCCACTGCGCTTATTGCCTTCTATCAACCCAGGTAGGATCTGGTCCTGTAAACTAGCTATTGAGTGCCTTTTTCTCCTGTCTAGTATGAAATGCTTCATGTCACGCCCCCAATGGGGCCACCTGATGTACTCCTCAACAGTCCTGTCGCAGATGCAGTTGGCTGGGTGGACGTAGATAAAGAAACTCTACAACATAAGAAGTATCCTAATGTATTTGGTATTGGAGACTGCACCAACCTTCCAACATCAAAAACTGCTGCAGCTGTAGGTAAGGTTGTGCACGCGTGTGTGTGTCTAATGAAAAGTGTGGGAGTGACAGTAAGCTTTTTGTTTAGTTTGTTACTCCTGAGGTCTTGACTTCAATTATTTGCAGCTTTCAAAAAGACCCAAGTCTCCTGGGCCAACTAATTAGCTACAGACTGTGCTGGTGCCACTAACCCACAGTCCTCTTGTTCCAAATGCCTCACAGATGAACTAATTCTATTTTCTGTGTTCACAGAATGGCATGAAATGAGTATACTGCCCTTGCATTCTGTCATCATTCAGTAACAAAACTTTCTGCTCTATCTTAGCAGCTCATGCATATGTGTCAGCTGATAAGTCACTATTGGAAGTCACATGTTCTGTACTTGTAGCCATAGAGTCCAATATAAAAGCACTTCAGACATATTGTCTCACAACTGAAAAAAAAAAAAAAGGCAAATAAGGGCATGGAAAAAAAGAAAGGCTATATGGTATCTGATTGGTGTAACGTGAAGAATGTTAAGTCAACTATTCCAGGAAGTGGGTCTCGAATACTTCCCTTACAGCACTGAAAATGAAACAAAACTTCAGTGCCAGAAGCATAGCGTTTGGGAAGACTGAGCAAGTGTAATAAAACATACAGCTCCAGTTTCATTCAGCTTTAGCATGTTACAACAGCAAGGCCAAAGCATTATTCCAAAATTATTTTTTTAAAAAAAAATTGGGACTGTAAACTTTCCAAACTGATTTGACATTGAAGTTCAATTACAGCTGAATCATCCAACCAAATGCCTGGGTAGTAGTGTTTGCCTTAGTAACTACAATAATTGTTACCTGAAACAAAGCCTTAATTCTTTTTTTTTTCCTTTCTTATATAGCTGCCCAGTCTGGAGTGCTTGATAAAACTATTTCCCTGGTTATGAAGAACCAGTTGCCAACTAAAAAGGTACCTACAGATCTTGTTTTATCATGAATGTTTTCTCCATTCACGCAGGAAGTCTTGCCAGCAGCTAAACCATGTGAACCAGAAGGCAGGAAGGGCTTTGCAGCAGCAGCTGGGGTACTAAATGGCTAAATGCTGTATGTCATAATAGTAATCGAGTTGTACAATTCATATTTTTGATACTGCTATTAAAAAATAGTACCTATTTAATTCCTTAACTTCTGAGTTGATACAAGTTGAAAGGCTTAGTCCGAGTTCTTAATCAGTGTGGGTGACTTATTTAGAATAAAACTGTTGACTAGTATAATCCCTGCTCCAGGAAAACTCTTCCAAACCTAACACATCTGCACAATGTTGAATTTTAAGGAGTTAAACTGAGGTTTTGTACTATAAAAAAAATGTTAAGCCTGTAACTATGTTCAAATTTCTTCTCGAGACTTGGCTTTCATTTTCTGAATTAATATTCCTTGGGGCACTAACCTGAGTGTCATCATCCATACTCCTGCGATCCTCTGGAAATTCTGGCAACTTAGTTCAAGGTTCTTTTTAAATACTGACTGTTAAAAGCCAGCACCACCTCTCATCCTGATCTTACTGGTCACCTATTCTGCTGGTTACAGTAATAACCAGCAATTAATGACACAAAGCCCTATTGTTCTAGATTAGTTCTAATTTAAGCAATATTGTTAAGCAAATCTGCGTTGGAAAGAAAATGGCTTGGTATTATGGTTATTAAACCGTAATTGGCTTAGCAGCCTTCCAAACTCAATGGTATTAATGCTATAACTGCAGAAACGTCTTCGTAACTCATTTCGAAATACGTTAAACACATGGCTTGTAATACTTTGGCACTTACTCTGCTTGAATTAATGGAAAGGGGATATTCTTCATTGCAGTATGATGGATATACTTCCTGCCCGCTAGTAACAGGCTACAACAAGGTGATTCTAGCAGAATTTGACTACAACGCTCAGCCCTTGGAGACCTTTCCCATTGACCAGAGTAAGGAGAGAGTAACCATGTACTACATGAAAGCCGATATGATGCCTTTTCTCTACTGGAATGCGCTGCTTAAGTAAGTATTTCAGTTCTGAGGAGGCAGAGCTGCTGTGATCTCTCAGGAAGAAGCCAGGTTACAGATAACTGTTCTGGCTTAGTTCCTTGCTAGAATAGAAGCAAACAGAAGTGCATTCTTAGTCAAGACTAAGACCTTTACTTTTTGGGCACTTTGTTCTGCTTGAACCCGTTACTAGCTGAGTTGAATTGCACAGAAGGGAATCCCTTACCCAACTGACAACCGCACTGAAACAAAGATTCTCCAAAACAGACCCCTCTTAGCAAGTATGGCATCTTCCAGCAGGAAAACAAAAACACCACCACCTCGCCACCCCCCCAAACCCTACTTTAATAGTATAGCCATAAAACTTGACAAAACAACTTTCTCCATGTCTAGGGGATACTGGGGAGGACCAGCTCCTGTCAGGAAGCTGATGCATCTGGGCTTGAAGTAACTGCTGTTTTTGTGTGGAACAAACCCTTTTGAAGAACAATGACTGATCTTACAATGGATCTATAGGTATCTTCCCTCTTGGACCACCTCGTCCACTGATTTTTTTTTTTTTTTTAAATCAAGCTTTTGTCCTATATTCACTTTTCCCCCTTGTAAGGATGAATCCTTCATGTGCTCTTCTACTGCTTTTCTATGTAAGCCAACAGCTTTGACTACTCCTGTGTATGCACAGGACTTGCCTTAAGCTATGGAACACTACTGAAATCTACAGAAATCAGTGATTTTAAAGCTGTATATTTATAAAATAAAATTTTCTCCCTCACTTTAAACTGGATTGTCTGCATCTGAAATCTGTGTGTGCACGGGATTTAACAGAATAATTAAATCCTGTTATCATCAAGAGGCATAGTTGCTGCCTGACTCGAGGGATTACAGAAATTCATACAAGTTACTGAAAACTCAAAGCAGTGTTATGTGTATAGATACATACACACTCTCTCCTACCTCTAAGAGTTGTGCCATTTAACATCAGTTCCACTATAATGTTTTACTCTCACAGGTTAAAAGCACAGTGAAAAGAATTCCCAGGAGACTGGGAGAAAACAGATCATCTGAGGCCATATACTAGCCTGAAACACAAATGAAGTTAACAGACAAGGGGGAAGTGCTTTTTAATTATGACCATATATAAGTCAAGTTTCAAGGGAAGACTGAAGAATTTAAGAGTTGAGAGTCTTCACAGAAGCTGGAACTTTAGTGGCAGTCAGGTAGACAGCGCAGAGCAAACAGGAATCATCTTCACTCACAAGAATCGGCAGCAACAGCTTACTTCTAAACAGGAAGATACACAGGAACGTATTTGAAGTTACAGCTTCATGCTTTTTCAACAGAGCCTTTTTTAAAAGGGTTATCTTTGTGTTGTAGTTATAAGCATGAATACGTACCTGCATGTTAAGTAATTCTTCAATCTTATTCTGGATCTGTCCATACACATCATTAAACAGCTCCTCCTTTGATTTTGTTCCATTCAAGTGCACTTAAAAGAAATTAAAGTAAGAGAGTTGTAATTCAATGTTTCTGTAATACTGCCAGATCCTAATTTAAAGAGCATGCACTTGACAGGTATCAGAGAAACATACGGCATCCCCTTGCTCCAGCTCCTCTCATGCATCTAACCAGCACAACTATCCCAGGTTTGAAAACCACTCCCACAAAGCGATCTTTCAAAAGTGCTTTTGTCATTAAAGACTTACCCACATCAACTCCAAGATCTTCCATTATCTTCCTGTGCTTTACATACATTGGCCAAACATGGCCATCAAACAATCCAGGTGGATCCGGTACAGTGTAATTCCTTGAGCTGTAAGTTAAGGCATTGTTATTCAAGAATAGTCTATTTACAGTTCAGGGAAATGACAGCTCATTCAGTTTTTCTACGCAGCAGCCTAAGCCTGTTGCCTGCAGTGTAGTTTCTAAGCTTATCAGAAGTCAGTAGTCAGCATAAACTGCAAACATGAAGATACCCCATAAAAGTTGGAATTTGACATGCAGGTCCTAAGTGTTCAAGATACAAAAAGGATTCCCAAGACAGATTGATCTTAACATTGATGAACCACCTCTTTCTTAAAGCGTCAGCAAAGCTTTTTTAGTAAAATAGCTGTCTGCTTATTCCTCTGAAATGTAACTTCAAGTTTTAACACATTTCATTTGCATTAAGAAGAGTTAATGTGTACAACAATACGGCCAAATAGAAAACCCCATGATAGTTAAGAGACCTGGCAGCACTATCACTGGAAAACTGGAAAAGGAGAAAGCATATTGAAAAATCTGTGCAGAAACTGAGCATTACTCTCACAATCACAACAGCTTGGTAGGAAGCTTTTGGGTTTGGGTGAGGGAAGCTACAGGCTTGTAACAGAGCAGCTGCATTAGTGTTTATCCTTTCTTATCTAAAAGCTTTAGAAAAACGAGTCTTGAACGGAGCAGGTTGTTACTGGCCTAGCAAGGGAACTCAAAGACCTACCTCCTTCTCCTTTTACACTCTTCATATGGAATGGAAAGAAAGTACCGATGGTGGAATACATCAATCAGCGGCCTGAAAGAGATACATGTTTGGTTACAGCTAGACTGATTAGTAGCAAGAAACAGAAAGGTGGAATTACACCTGTTTCCTGTACCTAGGGCTATCTTTGGACCTGTGACACCTGAACTCAGCCGTGATCAATACCAGCTACTAAGTCTTGGTTCAGAACTCTTAACTGTTAACTCTTTTTATTCTGTTGGATGCTTGCCCGTCATGTAAAAATCAAAATGTAGGAAGGCACGTTTGATTACCTGTAGGTGTAAAGCAGGAAGCCTTCAACTATAAGAATGTGGACTGTTTCATCTCCTCCGTCCTTATCTTGCAAGATCTGGGCATCCAGTGTGTTGTTGATCCCATGAGAACGTTCAAACTTGACTGGGTTTTTTATCCAAGCATTTATGGTACTCATCATAGCTTCCATATCTAATGCACTAATCACTAAGACAAAACAGACAACCATCGTTAAGCAGCAGTTAAGTATCATCTAGCGGTAGTCAGTAGAAACAGTGCACGTCAAGGATCAAAATACTCTAAAGTTTTTGAGTTACACTTTGATAACTGTAGCAAAGCCTTACCATCGTACTGTTTGAACCCATCTTCAACTTCTATTTCATCTTGGGGCTGAAACAGCGACAAGAAAAAAAAAAAAACCGGCTTGGTCAGGACAGCTACTGGGAAGCTCGATACCGATTTCAAAACAAGATTCAAGACCCGACCCCTGCAGCTAGGAAGGGGAATCTTAACCCTCCACCGGGTCGCTCTGCATGCCGATAAAAAGCAGCAGTAACGAGGCGCAGATAAAGCAGCCCGCTCCTCTATCTTCCCACCGACACGAGCTCGTCGCACAGCGCTCCAGGGAAACGGGGAGCCCTCGGGACAGGCTACATGGCGCAGGCTCAGCCCCCCCGGCCGCACGGCCGGCCCCGGCCCGGCCCAGCATGGCGGGGGCGCCGGGGGGGTGGGGGCGCCCGGGGGCCGGAAGCACGCGGGGGCCCCCCCGGCCTGCAGGGGGCGGCCGGGCGGGCGCCTCACCTTGAAGAAGTCATCCTGGTGCACCACGCTGCAGTTGGGCAGGGCCTGCATCAGCTTGCGGGTGAGGGTGGTCTTGCCCCCGTTGGTGACCCTGCGGGGAGAGCGCCCGGCCGTCGGCAAGGGCGGCGGGGCCACGTGCGCGCGCCGGGCCGCCTCCCCCCGCCCCCACCCCCGCTTCGCGCCCGCGCCATTGCGGCAGCGGCACCGGGAGGGGATGCGGGCCCGGGCCGGGCCCAGTCCCCTGGCGGGCTGCCCCCCTCCCCCGGCCCGCCCCGCGGCTCTCACCCGCCGATGCCGATGATGATGTTCATGGCGCGCCCGGCAGCCGCCCGGCCCGACTCCTACCGCCTGTTCCTGAGGGGCGGGGGGGACCCCGGTGCCTCCGGTACCGGCCGCCTACGTGCCTGAGCCGGGACCCGGGGCAGGGGGGAAGAAAGGGGCTGGAAAAAGAGGAGAAGGTAGAAAGGGGAGAAGCCAAACGTCAACTGCTGGGCAACGCCATGGTGGGAGGAGGAGGGAGCAGCAGCAGAGCTGGTCCGCGCCGCACCAGAGCGCTCCGCAAAGGGAGGCTGGCACCCGCTGCATGGCGCTTCCCCTCACGCTCCTGCGCGCCCATTGGGCCGCCGCCGCCGCACCGCGGGCGCCTCGCGGCTATTGGGCAGGGCGCGCTCACTCAGGCCCTGGCGGGGCTGCGGCGCGGCTGCTCGGCGGCGCTCATTGGCCGCCGCGCTGGGGGACGGCAGCTGCGCCAATGGCAGGCGCGTCGCACCGGGGGGGGCGGGGCGGCGGTGGCCGCGCGGGGTGGCTGTGCCGCGCCGGCTGCGCCGCGCCGGGGCCGCGCGTTCCCCTCAGGCGCCGCAGCGGGTTGGCGGGGGCCGCGCCCGGGGAGGGTGAGGCCGGGCTCCGCGCTGCGAGGCGGCCCGAGCGGGGCCCGCTGCCGCTGCCCCCCGAGCTGCGCCGCCCGCCGCCATCATGGGGGCCCCGGCGGTCGGAGCCGCTCGGGCGGGGTGCGGCGCCTGAGGGCGGGCGGGAGGCCCCGCCGGGCCGGGCCGGGCCCAGCCTGGTGACAGCGGGCCTCGCCCAGCCGTCAGCGCCCCCAGCCGGAGGGCCTCGGGGGCTCCCGGCGCCCCGCCCCGGGCTCCGGCCCGGCCTTCAGCGGCCGCGCTGCCGGAGCGCCGGGCCCGAGCGGGCAGGGCGGCGGGGCGGGCTGAGCGGCATCGCATCCCCAGCGGCGCCAGCCGGTGAGGCCGGGCCGCTGGGGCGGGGAGCGCTGCCGCGGGGCAGGGCCGCTCCCCCCTGCCCGCCGCGAGTGCGAGGCGGCGGCGGCCCTGCGAGCACCTGTCGCGGCCGGGCCGGCCCCTGCCCCAGCCCGTGCGGCCGGGAGGCTCCAGGGCCCGGGCTGAGCCCCGGCTGGGAGCTGCTGCGCCGCGGGTTCCGCCGCCCCTGGCCCGGGCTGCGCGCCATCTGTGAGGGAACAGAACTTGGGCTCGCAGCCTTTTCTTGCTTTCTATTTATTTCATCTGATTTTATTCTTAGTAACACTAAATTCCATAATTTACAAGCTAGGAGCTCGGTACGTGTTTACAGCACCAGTAGTTGGTGCATTGCCAGCCATTCGTCTTCTCATCTTTTGTGGTTTTTTTACTAATTTTGTTCTGGCAGGACTACAGGCAGATCCCTCCGTTGATTTCTCTTGCAGTTACATTTAACTTTCAAACAGAACACACAGCTTGGTCTCTTGGCTCGTCTTAGAACAGACAGTTAAAACTGCCCCCCTCCCCCCGTTATTTGACTGAGCTCATTTCCACTTTGAAATAGAGGAGCTGCCTTGGTGGTTTTTTGTTTTATTTAAATGTGTGTGTACTTAGCTTTTAAAAGGGGAAGCTTCAAATCTCTGTGCACAGAGACTACACCCAAATTCCTTAGATTAACACCACCAACACACCTACATTGTTGGAGGTCTCTGTTAAACCGTTATTCTCAGCTTTCTGTGTGAGGCTTCGGGGTGGCAGAAGGCCAATATATAATCATACTACATAATAGTTTGTTACATAGTTTGAGGATTACATCTCAAACCAAATTTGTCATCTGTATGTATGCTAGTAAAATCAGGGTGCTACTTCCAAGCAGTTAAGCTCACTCGGCAGCAGGATTTCACCTGCTTGGCTCCAAGGTTCTTCCAAAATCTTGGTAATTTATTGGGTTTTACTCCTCACCTTTCACCAAACAAGACACACTCTTCAAGGTTCTCACTCAAAACTAATTTTAGATCTAGAAATAGAAGTTCCGCTGTTTTTTACCATACCTTGCCATTCAAATAGAATAGAATGGTTCAGGATTTTAATGTGATGCAAATATCAAATGGGCAAAGTAAGGACAATGAATAAATTAGCATGGTGTTTTTTTAGAAAGGCAGTTTGACTAAACATGTTTCTCGCATTGGTTCAGTACTGACAGAGCTGGAGTGAAAATGACAACTGGACTCAGAAGTTGTCACAATTTAACAGCTCAGTCAGGGCAGGGTGATGACAGCCTGCATCTGAGGTGTGATAATATATACCAGCTTTATTATACTCGCTGTCTTTCACTAACAGCTCGGAGTCAAGGGTTTGTCACGATCAGACCCTGAGTCTAAAGGCTGATTGTGAAGAATGGATATGTTTAGCGATGTTATTTATCAAGTTCACCGTGCATCTTCCATGTCTATGGAAAGGGAGAATTCTTCTGTCCTGATTCAGGCAAACATTTCCCACTTTGAACAGAACTGATATTTTGTAAGTAAAATATGAGACTACTTTGAATACTTTTTAATATGCAGCAATGGTAGAACAAACTGAACGTTATGCTCAGGAAAGTACATTTAAACATTCATAAAGCTGTCAGGCGCTCTAAGATTGCGGACTCCAGAATGGCTGTGCATCCTGCCCATCTCATTCAACATCTGTGTCTGCGCGTGCTAGCCATTTCCCTGACCCTTTGTCTCTCTCTCCTCGATGATACTGCTGCTATGGTGAAAAATAGAGAGAAAGAACAACAGGATATTGTCCAGTTCTAGTCTGTGTGCCAACAGTGACAAAACGTTGTTTTCTCCTAGGTTTGGGGATTCTTGTTGGCTTTTATTAGTTCTGGGCAAGCCTGACCACGTTAAGATGTTTTTCAAATTCTTCCAGTTAGTGTGGAAACCTTGAGTCTCTGGGAGGAAGGTGGTGTCCCATGCCCTGGCACGGGCATTCCTGTCCTGGAGGATGATACTCTGACTCATGCAGAGGAAAAGAAAAGTTCTCCTGTAAAACACAACAGGAAGCTGTCCAGTCCTGCTGTGTGCCAGGAGGACACCTGCAGAGCTGCCGCAGGGGTGGAAGCGAGCCACAGGCTGTATGGATAATGCTGAGAAAACTGCACGGCTGCACAAATCTGACGCCAATCTAGGGCGCTATTTTTGGTTTCCGCTCTGCTTTTCTGACACCTGTAGGTAAGCGCGAAGCGCACATCAGACTTCTGCAGCACCTTACAGAGCAAAGGAACCCTCGCAGGGCGTGGGATCACGGTGAAGCGTTTCTTGCTTTGCCATCGGGATTAATTATAACCCAGGGATAGGAACTGTAAATGCACTGGAGTTGCCAAGACGGGAGCTGGCTGTGTGCCAGTGCACCATCCCATCAGGACTCCCGGAGAGCAGCAGGTAACACCCAGGTACGCACAGGGCCCCGTGGAGGTGGAGTGCCAAATGCTGGGGGGTACGGTGAGGGGAGAGTTGGTGTTCAACAGTTATTTTGGGATGGGGGTGCTTATCGAACTTGATGCTCATCTCAGTCTGCTTTCAAAATAGGTTATTAGTGGATAGTGACACAGATTATGATTTTTAAGAAAACCTTAGCTTTGATGCAGTTCTCCTTAATGTGAAATAAACCCAAACAATCTGCAACCAGCGTGACACAGAGCCAAAAGCTTTGGCTTCTGCATGTTCTTATGTTGTGTGGACCACGGCCCCTTCTTTGCTGCACCCAAACAAGGCATCAGTGGTGATTAAGACCATTGTGAGAGGATGAAGTGAGCTGAAAAATGATAATTGAGCCAGATAATGAGTTGTATTAAAACCACCCAGGATAACATGGAGTAATATATGACACATTCTGCAATGACGTATCATATAGGACACCTAAAGCTAAGGCAGATGTAACGCATGCTTTGAAAGATAAATGGCAGAAATTTGAAAAAATCTGCTTGAAGTGTGAGAAGTGATGAAGTGTAAGAAAACCACAAAGGTGAAAGGAATAGATGTGCTAATTACATAATTGTGGGACTACATAAGAAATGCCTGTGAAGGGGGAAGCTTGTGTTGTTTGGTTGTGAAGCTTTTGGTGGGGTTTCGGGAAGATTGAATTCATGAAGCTGTAACTTCTGTTAAGCTGTAAGTTTAAAAAAAACACACCAACTTTTATAAAATTAACATGTTACAGTATTGTTTTAATGATCTAAGGTATGAAAAAGTTTATATGAAAGGGCCCTCTCTAGGCTGGGTTTGATTTGAAGGAAGATACTAAAAATCCCCAATCAGCAACCTCTAAAAGCTTGGTTTTTTATCATAGCCTCAGGGCACTTACAGTCGGTGAGTTGCCTGGTTATGTCTCCAGTTCAGGAGTGCTGTGTTAATAGTTTTCTGCATTCTGGGAAGCTCTAAGCTTTCATGAATGGTTTCTGTTGCTGGGTATACAAAGCTCTTTCTTTTTCTTTTTTTTTTTTCTTCTCTTTTAAGGGCTTTTTGCAGTTGTAGAATACTTTTTACTTTGTGCTTTTGTACATCTAAGAAAAGCAGGTATATCAGGTGTAATAAAGTAACTTTCTTTTGCACTCATTTGTGAATGTTAAGCATTCAATCTGTTGTACTTCAAAGCTCTTTTCTTTCAAGATACTAAATAATTTGTAAGTATTGGCTAGCTCTGCTTATAAGCAGATAGCAGAGTGTTAAACAAGATGTGATTTCATTCTAGCGTTGCTCTTGCTATGCTTTTGTAAAGAAACCAGAATTTATATATCTGTCTGGGCAGTCGATGTGTGGGGTTCTTAACCCTGATTTCTGACATGAACACTGATTTGAAGTTGATGCTGCTCTTCTGTCCAGGTATGTTTAAGAATTTTGCAGTCTTGTTTTAGTCTTCTGAAGCATCTATTGCTCAATAAATGTTACAAGACTTTGGTACGTTTTATTATAAATTTAAATAATTTCTTTTCAGGTATACTCATCAGATGCTTTCTGTGATCTTTACCAGTGAATCTGCACGAGTGATTTTTTTCTAAGCTTACTTAAGGAACTGCATCTTGGTCCTTGTGCTGCTTTAACTCCCTGAGAAATAATTACGCTTAGCAAGACCTTATTACCTACTGAAGAACATAATGACTGAATTCCTGGTTTGTTTTAATTGGTGCAATGGTGAACAGCCCCAGCCGGTAGGTAGATGCACAACTGCCATCCTTTATCAGACTTGAAATTTTGTCTTTCAGTTATTTGGAAAATGCTTTCATTGTCATGTTGTTTTGATTAGTTTGTGCTAAGTAATGCCAAACCTAAACCCAGATCTGTTAAACTGTGTTTGAACTATGTGTGTTTTGCCAGAAACTTTGGCCATATGACTGTTTGCAGTTCTCAGGCTCTGGCTTTCCAACATTAAAGAAAGTTTTTGCAACAATTCAGTTAGCAGTAATAAAAGTGACTTTGACCCTCTCTTATTGCAAACAATCTGAAACAGTTGCTATGAGGCACCACCTGTTTTTTGGTTTTGTTTTTTTTTTTTATTTGAGATGCTTGTTTCTGCCTGAAAGCTGCTCGTGTTTTTTGAATAGGTATCTTTTTTCTTACAGAAGAGACGTCGGAGACTGGACCGGAATATGATAGGAGAACCAATGAACTTTGTACACACTGCGCATGTGGGGGCGGGAGACATGAATAGTGACTACTCATCCGTAAGTGTGCACCTCTTGGATAAGCAGAACTCTCTGCTCATTAGCCTGTAAAGCAGGTAGCTAATAAAATGCTAGCTAATTGTAAGAGAGAGAAAAATCTGACTTTTTAAAAGTCAATAGAACAGCATCAGAACAGAACTGACCTTTAGTTTGTAAACACAAGATACTGTGGAACATATATTCAGCAAGAAGTGCTAATTTCCCCAGTACCTTTTGTATGATGAGAACCTTTTGGCTAAGGATTTTGTGGAAGCACTTGATACTAGGTCCAGATAACACATCATCTTGAAGTCAAAGCTGTGCCAGGGTGAGGGATGTAGGAATAAATGGATTTTGGATAGCAGGACCTATCTGAATGCACTGACTTAAAATAGTATTTAACAATCCTGAGTTTAGTTGTTATTTCTCCCTACTACCTTTGGGACCCAGCACTGTAAACTTATGTCTCACCTGCCTCTTCAAATCGATGGTTTTAATAATTGCTCTGGCAACCAGACTTCATAAAATGCAAGTTCTAATGAACTTTTTTTCTAGGCTGTATCAATTCAGGACCACATGAAGTCTAAAGGTGGCTACACAAACAGCACTCCTGCAACTGTTGAGATATAGCAAAGTGAGAGAAGGCTGAAATTTGCTCTGTCTTATGAGGACCCCTTGGACTGTGCTTTTGTATTCTCTAAAACCTCTTTATCATGGAGTAGGGAGAGTACTTGAATTATAAACAGGTGAGTGCAGGCTTTGGTGTTCTTTGCACAATAGCTTCCAAAGGAGTTATTTTAAGTTAACCTTAAAATGGTCTGTCATGATAGCACTGTAGTAGCAACTGTAGTTTGTCATTGTGGATGACTTCCTAGCTGTGTCCCAAAAACCTCACAAAGTTGTCTTGCAGGATAGGATGGGAAGTCAGTATGAATTGTTTGGGGGTTTGGTTTCTGTCTTTTTCTCCCATCAAGAAATGCAGAGATTGATTTACTTGGAAGATAACATGTTTGCACTTTAGGCTAAACTGAATTGTTAAGTAGGATCCTGTAGCTTGTAGTAAGATTCTGGACTTGGTTTTTTAGACCCTTTACAGCCTAATCTAAAAAAAAAAAAAAAAACAAAAAACAAACAAACAACCAACAGAAGTACAGCTCAGTAGGTTTATAATTTTTGACGGTGAACAAACTAACATAATGTAGTTAGCAGAGTTTGCAAAACCCAGTGAAACATCTGCCTTGCTGTGATAATGCTTTTGTAGCTTAAAAATAGAGGGTTTGCAAACGTACCCGCTCTTGGATGAGGCTTAGAAAGACTGCGGTTTCTCTCAGTTACTGGGCTGCCTCCCTTCTGTCCATGCACTAGTGTGACTGACGGGTATCGCAACAACAGTGCTAATAACATGTACCAGTTAACTTCAAGTGGTGCTACAGTATGCTCACAACTGTGTGTTAATTTTGCATGACTGCTAATGAATTTTAATTAAACTAAAAGTATCTAAGATTGCTCTCTCTGCCTGTCTGTAACAGTAACTACACAGGACTTTGAGGGATATCTCTGTTGTCTTTCTGGCTCCTTAATTTCAAGACTTTTTTAGATGAGAAATAAAAAATATGGTTTAAGTGATACAGCCATGTGAAGGACAGAAATTTAAAGAATATCATGAAAACCTGTGGGAGAATATTAAATAGAAACAGTGTCTTGCAGAGCTCCAGCACTTCAGAAATATTTAAATAAATAGCCATAAATGTTTAGTCATACCCAGACTACAATTTATTACTTCTTATACATCTTTCTATTAAGTGGTATGACAAAACTGCTGAAGTAGAGCTAGGTTTTTTTTTTACCCAATCCTGGCAACTGTTCCCCAGACAAAATTCTGAATGACTGCCGGTGCAGAAATTTAGGAACTCTGCTTGCTGTCATGGGGTTCACTAAATAAAAGTGCTTAGATTGCTGCCGTGTCAGCACCAGTTATGCTGGAAGTCAGTGGAACTCTTTCTGTGCTCTGGGTGTACGATCAGTTGTGAGCTTTATTCCATAAAAAAAAAAAAATCTACTGGCAAATCTTTCAGCTTGTATGATTCTGTTTGTGGCTTGTGATACTTATTAAATCTAGAATGCTGGCTTTGCTGAATTGTTAGGCTGTCTTTTCTGAATATACTAGGGAACTTGAAAGACAGACATGAAACACAGAGCTACCTTTCTTATGCATTCATCACACCCCCCCACCCCCCCATTTCATCTTTAAGGGCCAAGGGGAAAGAGAGAGTATTACTTTTTGCAACAGTCAACAGCTGATCATAATATTCTGCAACCACATAAGAGAAATCTAATATCCATGTCTTGCTAGATCCTTACTCTTGAATTAGAATGTATGCCAAATTTTAATATATTTTAAAATTAGCATGAGTTGGGTGTACATTTAGCTTTTTAAGTCTTTTGTTTTTCTGGCTTCTAACTTCAGATTTATTCCAACAGCCTAGTTAAGATACCGAGTTTAAAGAAGCTAAATCCTGTACACCATTGCGGGAGCATGAAGTGGCCAAATTGTTTTAAAGAATAGATTCTAACTCATCTGCTATTAGATTGAGTTAATGCGTTCATTGGTCCATACCTGCCTAGAAAAAAATAGCGGTAGGGCAGCTGCTGCAAAGAGAATGGGTTGTATTTTGTTAATGCTATAAGAAAACAAATTGAGCAGGAGTTAGTGTTTTAGTGTTTCCTGAAGACCCATTCAGTATGTTTAAGCTTAGTGGTGTATGCATAACTAGAAATAAAGAAGTTGGTGATCATGTCAGCTCTTCTCTCCAAAAATAAATCAACAGAGAATTATGTTATTAAACCCTTATTTATAGAAAAATTCTAGCTTTCATTAGGTAAACAAAGTAACACTATCTGGTGTAAAATTAACCTATTTTCATCAAGATCTATAGTATTATATAGGACCATATTAAAGTGTCACATCATTACAAGGAAATGTTTTGCTATTTCATTAAGAGTGCCATTACTTTAAAAATCTAAATAAACATAGAAACATGTTTTAAGACTGACATTATTTTGTTGTATATTTAGAAACATTTATATAGCTGTAATCCGTCATGTAACTCAGTATAAACCTATCCTGGTTATAATAAATACGTTGAACTAGGCACTTGTACTCTTCTCTTATTGTGGAAAATCTTGATATTTTTCTCTGCACTGTAAACCTGTTGGTTGGTTAAGCAGATGGATCGCCATGGCTTGAGCTTTTATTACACAAAATCAAGATTCTCCACTAGAGAGCACAATTTTACATCAAGTCTTTTCCATCTGCTCTATGAAAGCTATTCATTGTGGGAGGTTTGGTGGGTTTTGAGCTTGACTGGAATAAAATACAGTAAATAAGACCAAAGGATCAAACTTCTTAATTGCATTGTAGTATGTGAAGACCTTATATCAAGACAATGTGGCAATGAAACATTAGTGCTCTGACTTGATGGCATTTTATGGGTTTTTTTTGTATTTGGAAGTAAACCAACTTGCAAGTGGAGTAGGATCAAATCTTTTATGTGTAGTCTGGCAGATTCTTAGCACTGTATTTGTTTGCTTCTTTTAAAAAAAAAAAGTGTGTGTGTTAACTTATTTTAAATACTGTATGTCTTAGAAAAGCCTAGCAGGGACATCAAGGGCTGACTATCCCATAATGCTGCATAAACCTTCAGTCAGTACATAGAAAAGGTATTTGGCTTTTTCACAACCTAATACATCTTTTCACCTCCTGTAGAGTGACTTTGTAACAATTACCTGGTGTCGTGCCGTGTTCCAGGTTAGCCCGTAATACGGTAACTTGCAGCCCAGGCAAGCAGCGCTGTTCCTTTTTATGGTCTTGCTGTTTTGGACTATCGAGTGCTTCTGTAGCTTCCAGTCTGTATAGACAAAAAATATGAGATTAATAAATGCCTGTAATCTTACTGTGCCAGCAAGAATTAGCACAATTTGACAATGCTGAATTCCACGGAGGTACGTTTATGAAATGTGTTGTATGTTACTAAATATGTTAACACTGGGGGGAAAAGAACCCGAATCTGAGAGTGAAAGATGATTACATGGCTGCTCTTGATTGTGTTTGGATTTACTTTGCTATCAGCACTGTGACACCGCCATAAAAATCCAACAGCTGAAGATAAGAATAATACTGGCTGCCTTTCATAATCCCTGTGGAGACAGATGAGATGGACCACAGGAAGCAAACAGTGCCGCGTTACAGCGGTGTCAGAAAGATGCCCTCTGGTGAGTGGGTTCCTGTATGGCTTCCAGGTACTTTGTGTTCTGCAAACTTGATTAGTCAGGAATCTCAGGTATTTGTTGTAATGATACTGTACTATGAAATCATTCAGGTAAAGTTAGGCAGTCGGGGAGTATGAGGTAGAAGCTACATCTTCCTTCCTAGCGTTTGTATCTTCTTTTCTCAGAACGAACTCTTCATGAGTAATCACAGTACTCTGGTTTACTAGGTCATGCTTCTAGTTTATGGCTCCTGGAGGTAGACTTTGAATACTAAAATCTGTGAGACAGGTGAATCACATACTAAGGTTTAATGTCAAACGTGTGGAGTCCTGAAAAATTCTCATTCATTAGATTGCACATAGGCCTCAGGGCAAAAAAAAAAAAAGCTAACCATAATGGAATGTTTCCCTAAAAACAAGGCTGCTTATTTATTTATTTTTAAAAAGTGGAGACCTGCATTTTTAACTTCTTGCTTTGTAGTATCACTCTTACTATTTACCTTTCTGTCTTAATACAGAGGCTGGATCAACCGAGTTTAGACCCAAAGCAGCGGTTAATGCTTGAAATTCAAGTTTTTAAATGCTTTCCTCTACAGCTGAAGTCCCAGTGTGCCTAGGGAGATGCTCTAAGTGGTTGGTTGGTGCTTGGGCTTCTGCAGAGAAACTGCCCTTTCTTCACACGCAGTCATTTGTCTAGCACACAAGGCCCAAGTTACTGACATAGGTAGTTTTCCTGCTGCTATTCATGTGTATGTAAAACAGTGTATATGTAAAAGGTCTCTTAGTTGTGTGCAGAACAGGTGCTCTCCAGGAACCGGCCCGTTGGACAGCTGTTTCCTCAGCAAAGCCTTAAGCTGTGGAGTTACTTAAACTTAGCACCACGTGCAGCTCTGAGTTAGTTTTGTACTTTGCTATGAGAAAGTGTGAAGTCTCCTTGTTGTTGCTTAATTCTTGGTACGCCAGGGAAGGTGGTCAGGCAAATTGGGAACTACAGAACAACAGGTTGATTGGAACTACAGAAAAAGGAGCTGTGCGGGTGAGGCAGGCTTAGAAGCTCTGGAGAGGCAATGCGGTGTATGTTTATGAGGAATGAGCAGGGAGCAGAACATGTGTGTGTTAACGTTTGTTATCTGCAATGCACAGGGCAGCTTTGTTGGGAAATACTCGTTATACGTACATCATTGGCATATGGAGGAAATGGGGCACTTAAATGCGTGACTGAGTTGGGACTTTACGAATAGTAGCATCCTCTTCCCGTGGTGGCTTACAAAGCTGTTTACAGAAAGCATGGAGCCACCCAGAAAGCTAGCTTGGATTTCAGCAGTGGCAGACTGATGCCATGTATGTGTTTGGAAGACAAGATGGCTTTTTTTTTACTTCTGATGAATGTGGGGTTGCAGATGTTGTAAATATGGAGGCCTGCTGCACTTGATGCTACCACTGTAGAACACAAAACAAACAAAACTTAGAGTTAATACAAAACAGTAGTAAAAGGGTAATTGGCTTTGGTCCACCATGCTGCTGAAATGTCAGGGAAGTTAACTAGAACCGCCTGATGTTCAGCTTCCAGGAGCTGGGAGAGTATGGATGGGTTGGGTGGAACTGAAGGGTCATGAAGACTGCCTTGGGGCTGAGGGATGTTCCTCTGGACTCTCTGCAGGCTGAGGTGCCAGGAGGTCACCACGGCTACACCACATTTCCATTAAGACCTTTTCTCCCAATGCTATGTAGAGAAAGGAAAAGTGAAAGGAAACTATGAAAGCATTTTAAGTAGGCGGGGATCTTACTCGTGTTTATTCTTGTGCCAAAACCACTCCCAGCTTGAGGTGCTTGATGCTGAACTAGGACTGCAGTCTTCCCCTGGAAACTTACAGATAAGCAAACTCATGGTACCATAAAAAACTGTGCCCCTGCAGGGAGAGCGGGGTGCACGAGAGCACCCATGCTGTGGTATGCTGTGACCTCTGTAGCACCCGAACCCACCCCTAAGTGGCTTATCGGGCGCTGCAGTACAGCTACTGAACTCCTCGTGGCTGTCGCTTGTTCCATACATCCTGCTTCTGTGCATCCCATTAGCATGTCCCAAATCCTAAAATGTTACCCACAACCATAATTCAAATGGGAGGAAGTTCTCTTAACCTAGCTTAATCCCATTTAGAAGAGAGCAGTAACAGATGGACAAAAACAACTTTGAGGTGGCTGTTGAGACCGCTACAGTAAAAAGACCTCTGAATTGAAACTACTTTACTTAGTGAACCTTATTAATTTTTTTGTTAAAACAATGTAAATGGGAAGAAAATTATCTTTGTAACAAGTGTTAAGTTTCTTCTGATATTTGCTTGTAAATCCAAACTGAACAAAATTGAGGTGGTTATTATTAAGGGCCCACCCTAGTTCAGGGGTGGAAAAAGAAGTCAAATTATGTCTTTTACTGGTTTAATATATATGTTTTAATATATATTTAGAACTTCCTCCTAAGTAGAAGGAAATAATCAGTTTTTAAACTGAAATTAGTATGATTGCTCCAGCTTACTGGAAGTTTTGTGTTTGGTTGTGTGGTTGGTTGTTTTTTGTTTTTTTTTAAAGATTTAAAATTTGAATTTAAACTACTGAGAGAGAATTTAGTATGCTTTTATAGCTGACGTTGATGAAGAAACTGAAATTATTTAGGCATCCACTTGTACAGGTCAAAGAGAAAAAGTGTTTGGTCACAGGATTGTGGTGGTGGGGTTATTTTGTTTTGTTTGTTTGTTTTTATGTAATAGTGTATTTACATGCATCTGATGTTGCTGGTGCTTAAGACGTATATTTTGCATAACTTACCTGAGCTGAGTCTAAAGGTGAATGAACACTATACTGATAACCAGCAATTAATTTCATCACAGTGAGCTGTCCAAAACTCAGGATTTGTAGATCAGGCAAAACAATGGCACTTATTATAGACAGAAATTTTTTTAAAAATTGATCTCATATATGTAAGTCTGAAAGTCCAGTCTCAACATGAGCTGAAGCTGCATATTAATGGTGAAAGTAATAATGCTTTTAAATGCAGCTACCCACGTTTACCCTTGTCGACTCTGCCACCAGGAAACATTAAAACCTGACGCAGTACCTTGAGGTTGTGATACAAGCTTGAAAATATAATTCCAAAGTAAGGTTTATAGTCCTTAATACATGCTAATGTAACCGTGTTGCATAATGGCATATGAGAAAGGCTTTTACTAGGTTTTTTTCAACTACTTTTAAACATCACCTTTGACAATGCACTTGAATTGGTTATTCTTGTTATTCTCTCCACTGCATAATATCCAGTGAAGTAGGGTATTGCTTGCATAAAGTGATATTTACTGGTGTTCAGATAAGGCTGCTAGTATGTGAGGAAAACTTGCTAGATGTGTGTCTGTATTAATAAATGATTCTTAAATACCAGTCTTTCCATGTTTTGGATCGTTTTCTTGCCAGGAGATGAAGGTCTGTCTGTCCCATCAGGCTGTTGCACGTGTCCTCATCTTTGCCGTGTGTGTGTCACAGAGACGGCAGGTTTCAGTAACGATGTTTCCCGTGTCACTTCAATCACGAGGTTTCACAGTGTAACCTTGCTGTCTTGTTCCAGGCTCCAGCCAAAAGGCTGTGAAAATACAAATAACTGAAAGAGACAGTTTATAGGGCAGGCTCAAATGTTCTTTGGTTAAGCCACTTTGTTTTCCTTGTCACCTGCTTTATTCTACCCTGTTACTCTACCACCCACTAAATTGCTTAGAAATATGTTTACATTCAGTATTTGGGTCAGTGTTCTTAGTTATTCGAATACAACATATTAAAAATTCCTTTATCACTTTGAAGCTTGTGTGATGATTAATGAACCCAAAATACCCTCTTTACTGACTTTTTTTTTTTTTGCATGACATAACTGTTTAGTGAGTGGAATCTAGTCTGTTTTACAATCTTAGTCCTTTAAAAATCATGCAATATATTTTCTTTTAAATACTTAATGCTGATAGCCACCCTTCCAGATCTGCCTACCTAACAAGACAACTGTTTTCTGCTTACAGTAATTTTATGCAAAATCAGCAGAATTAGATAGTAACTCCAAGTTAAGGTAATGGAAGAGCAAATTCAATTGCATGAGGAGGTATAGGGAAAGGAACAGAAAAAGGCTGATCGGTTGGGATAAGTTCACTCAAAAGCTGAGAGGCCGTTAAACATAAGAAAAACCATAAAGGAGCACTTAATGCAATGGGAGAGTTGGGGGGATGGCCTTGCAATGGAAGGTGGTTTAGATGTCTCTTGGATGTCTGTCCTTGTGTTTAGAAGTGTGCATACGTGGTAGAAAACAGGTAGAGGGAAGGAAAGGATAATTTCATTATCCCTTTGAAAAGGATTTCAATATATATATAGTATTATTCAAGCAGTTTATTTTCTGTGCTAATGGTTATTTAGCTTCAGTTTCCACTTTCTAACTAATGCGCTCAAAGCCTACAATTAAGCATCTGTGTTCCTTAATGCTTTAGGAATGCCTGAATAGAGTTACAGATTTCATTTCATGTTGTTGTTTTGGCTGGGGAAAGTGATTTTTCCGAGTGGTGTTGCTTTTCTTTTATCTGATGGAAATAATTCTGGTGGTATAGAAAAGATGCGATTCTCGGTGTAGATTATTAGTATCTCACACTGATTATGGGTAGAAGCTATATTGTTCATGCCAAATACAGAATGTCAGGTCTAAAACTGGAAAGAAAAAAAAAAAGAGGATTGTGGCATATTGATGTACAGACTCCGAGAGCGGATCAAAAACTCGAAGACACCTTGAAGACACTTATTAAAATCGAGCAAGCCTTTTATACCTTTACAGCGGGCTGACATATCAGCCTGTAACTGTGCTCAGCAATTTGCCACTCTAGCACCTTTTTGTATTGCAGACACAGCAATTTAGCAACTCCCTTTATCTATGAGGCCACAAGCTCTGCAGACAACTCTGTATCTTAAAGTTTCTCTTCTGGCTCCCATGGCTTCTTTCCAACAAGCATAACTGTGTCTCTCTCCCAGGGTTGGTTTTTACTCATTGTTGCTGTTGAGGTAGCTTGAAAAATACTCACAGAGGATCCTTTAGGCTCTGAAGTCATTCCTCAGACTCTGGAGGCCTTTATAAACTTCTTCTGCCTGGGACTGGAAATAACATATATGAATAAAATGTAGTTTTTGTCATAGTACTGAAATTTGAGACTAGATCATCTGGGTTTAGTTTAGGTTACACGTTAAAGCCAATGGTAAAAATCGGGAACTGCTTTTGCTGACAAAGATTACCTAAAAAGTTTTTATCGGTGTCCTGAATGTGAACTGCCCATGTTCGCAGCCAACGTTGGGGCTCTTCAGTGCAGGCATTTCTAACCTGCACAGTCCTGCTGGACTGCAGCGAGTGTGTTTGCTGTAAGAGATGCTTCCACAGTATCTTTAAGCATGCAGCAAAGCAGGGGAGATCAAACCAAACATATGCTTTTTTGGGAAAGTGGTTTCCTTCTGTTTAAAGGAAATTGTACTCCCTAGTATTTTGCCTTGGTCCATTTTATTTTTTTTCCCCCAGCTGTGGACAGAATAAACTTGTGCGTTCCTAGGGAATGCAAGGAGAGGGTAGGGCAGGACAATCTGATGTGGAACCTGATCCTGTGAGCAGCTACGCACTGGCAATTCAAATTAAACACACTTTCTGTGCCCGAAACAAGTCATGTACATGCCCTTAGCTCTTTACAGATCACAGATTTGATAGATTTATCGAGGTAATCTATATTAATCTTTCATCCAGATCTTGTTAGATGCAGAAGAGATGGTAGCTGGCATAAAGCTGCATGGTCACTCTGACAACAGCAGCAATATAGAAGCACACAGATGGGCAAGTAAGAGCTGTTTTTTAAATACCAGTTCTGCACAGAATATGAATTATTAGCTGTGTCACGGGGTGCTGCTATCTTTTGTTGTTTAAGCACATGAAATTGTTAGATGTGCTTTGGCAGCCCGGTGGACCTACGGGATGCACAAGCCTGTTGCTGATACAGAGCTGAACTGCAGATGGTCGCGGGGGCGGGGGGTGATCCCAAATTTGCCTGTTACCATCAAAACACCCGTACTGATCCAAGGACTGCTTGCTTATAGGTATGTAAATGTTACTCTGATTCTTACAGCAAGAGAACAGCTGGCCGAAAACTTGCCATAACGCAGCATGGACGTTCCCCCGTGGATGTTCTGCATGGCTCTCTCCTGAAATTCACGCAGGGGACAAACCACGCGGGCGAGCACCGCCGCTGACGGTGCCCAAAGATCGCGGCGGCCCAGGCACGCGTGTTACCTGCCGGGAGTCCGGCTGGCAGCGCCGGGCTGCCGCTGGCCACGGGCCCCGCCTGCCGCTCGCCCCCTCGCCGCCCCCCTCCCGCCCGGTCGCGCCCTGGCGCAGGGGCGAGGGGCCGTAACGGGCCCGAGAGCCCCCCGCGAAGGGCCCCGCGCAGCCCCTGGGCTCTGCACGGCGGGGCTGCGCGCTCTCCCCTCCGCGCCGGCGCTGCGGGCCGTCGCCGTCCTCCTGAGGCTGCCGCAGCCTGTACGGCGCCCTCGGGCGCTGCGGCCTAAGCGCCCCCAGCGCGGCTCCCGCGGCCCCTTGTGCCGGGGCGGGTCCCGCTGCCCTTGCTCTGCCCGCTGCCCCGGCGGGGCGGGCGCTGCCGTAGCTTTGTCTCGGGAGCCGTGGGGCAACCCCACCGCCCCTCGCGTTTCCCGTGCCTGGGGGGTGTCGGGTACCGTTCAGCCCCCAGACCTGCGCGTCTGGGCGCGGTCGAGCCGCAAACCCGGCGGGCCGGCAGCCGCCCACCACCCTCAGCCCGGCGGGGACGGCTCCTACCCGGGCGGGCGGGGCGAGGCCCGGCCCCAGCTCTCCCGGGCACTCGCCCGCCGGCGCCGCCCCGCGGCGGACGGGGGGGGGGGCGGGGACGCTCCGGGGGCCGCGCCGGCAGCAGCCGTCCCCGTCGCCGCGGCGGGCGGAAGAGGAAGTGGCGCCGCGCCGGCAGCCGGCGGCAGAGAAAGGCTGCGCGGCGGGTGCGAGGAGCCCCGGCCCGGCCCAGGCCCTTCCCCGAGCGGGCGGCGGTGGCTGAGGACGATGAGGGCCGCCGGGCTGCTCTGGGCCGCGCTGTGGGCGCTGCTGCTGCCGCCGGTAAGGGGCCGCAGGCGGCGCTGGGGCCCGGCCGTCGGGCGGGCCTGGGCCGCGGGTCGGCGGGTGGCGGTGGGGCCGGCCGGGCCGCCCGTCGCTGCCCCGCCTCTGCGGGCCGAGGGGCTTCCTCTCGCCGCCTGGCTGCTGGAGCCGTCCCCTGGAGGGCCCCGGCCGCCGCGGGCACAGTCCACGGAGCTCCCGCCTCCTGCGCCCCCGCCTCAGGCGCCTCCGGGGTGGCCGGGCCCCCCGCCAGGCCCCTGGGCTCCCCGGGCTGGGGGCGCGGGCCGGGCTGCGGGCGAGCGGTGGGTTTGGGTGACGAGCCCCGGTGCCGTGTGTGGAGCCGTTCGGGTTGGAGCGCCGAGGGGCAGGGGGGCTGGGGCGTGTGCGCGGCCGGGCCTCGGCCCGAGCCGTTCGGGCTGCGCTGCGGGAGCCCTTCCCGGGCTCGGCCCGCACACGGTGTTCGTCGCCATGGGAACGGGGGAGATTGCTCTCCGCCTCATGGAACAGCCAAATGGGGAAGCTGGAAACCTCTGTAATCTGTTTAGGCAGTATGAAGGACGCATCTGCATGAAATGCCGATCTACTAAGCTGCATTCTTGTTGGCTGGTAGCTTGTTTTTAATGTAACTTTTACCTTGTGTTGGTAAGGCAGGATACAGAGCACTTCGCTGCGGAGGGAGCCACCGCTGGATTAGCTCAGCAGCAGGTGCACAGCGCGGTTTGTTAGTGCCTTGAGAATGCCTTCGGGTGAAGTAGCTCGTGTCTCTCTGCGAAGGGCTCCCTCCATGCCTGCGAATCCCACGTACCTGTCCTTGGAGTTGCCTTGGGCTTTCCTGAGGAGTGGCTTTGCTCCTTAGCCCCGTGGTTTATTGCTGCTGACAAGGGGCTTCTCCTGCCCTCCTGGAAGACTCCATGCCCTGTGTCCTGCCTCCTCCTTTGCTCTACAAATGCAGTTGTAGCGGTGGTGACCAGGTCATTCAGCCTCGAGAACAGCATCCTGAGACTAACGACATGGGGACTCAGCACTTGGGAAGGCAGTAGGTGTTCAGCTGGGGACCGGTGCTGGTCTCTGAGCATGGGCACCGGTTCCCTGGGGTTGCAGTGCCCAGAGGGAGTGAGGGAGGGGTGGTTTGTGTGTGATGGGGCTACTGGCTGAACTATGAAATTATGCTTGTTCTGTTTATGGCTAGTTTTTTCCTACCTTTTTTACATTTCTGTGAAATTTATGTAGTTACTTGCTACGTACAAAATACCTTCTCCTTGTGCTTTTAAGTTTCTTGTATGTCTTACCTAGGTGCGAACTGTGATGGATATTGTAAACGTAGGCTTGGTTTGGTCTCTGTGTCCACTGGTTCATATAACTTGGAGTATTCTGCGTGGTGGAGTTACCTGTGCACTCCAAAGCTCAACAGCCAGCCTAAGCTCATATCCTGGCAGTGACAGGGACCTGTTGGGAAGAAGGAGGGTTAAGAGAGAGCGTGAGATATCTTCCTCTCTCTCAAAGTTAAGAAATTATACAATAAAAGTTTAAAGGTGGTAGAGGAAGGAACCACCTGTCAGAAATAGGAAGAAACTTGTTTAAAGGTGGGGGGCCACTGGGAATTGTCTGAACCTGAAGTGAAAGGTGATTGTGCTCCTTTAGCTAAGGACAGCTGTCACGCCTCTACCCCATGTGGGAACAATTTTATGCTGGAGCAAGTGAGCCTATGGAAGCAAGATAATCTTCTCGGGAGCAGTTTTGTGGACACACTCTTACTCTTATACTTAAGTACCAAGACTGAATATGTGCTCAGTGAGAAATTTTTAATTTGCACATATACTGAGAGTAGGATTTGGTTTGTGCTGTTCGGTGGCACAGCTGACTGCAAGGCCATGTACCCACACTAGTAGCCCTTTTCTGTTGTGAGAGAAGGATAGTGAAGCAATTAGGAAAATAAAAGTTCAGCAGCATGCAACAGGATTTCAGTGGGGGTGTTCCAAACAAGGTGTAGCATGTAGCGCTTCGTTTTTGACTTCTAAATGCTGTTTTTAGAGCTCAGCAATGAATATGTGAGTGTAAGTGTTGTCCTCTGGTCTTCCCTCCCCTGACCTTGTGAGCAAGAATTGTGTTCCCTGATGCATCCCCAGAGAAGGGAAGCTTGCCAAAAAAACCTTGAGTATCAAATAAGCAAGCAATTACTTCTAGGTAGACTTATGGTTGTGTAACATTAACACTTGATTTCCTGGAACCCAGAAAACACTTATTCTACTTTGTGAAGCAGAAAGAGCTTTTAATGGATGGAAACATCTGGGGTTTGCACCTGCTGGAAGTCTTTATTGCTTTTAATTTGCCATTAGTTTGTGCTTTTAGGTGAGTGCGCTTAAGAGGGAAGCTTGATCATTTTTGTGCTGATCATAAATCATGGATCAACTTACATTAGCTGACAGCTAAAGAACTGTTATATGTTAAACAGTTAATGTGCTCAGGCCCTTTGACACAGTTCTCCTAGCAGATGTTCGTGTGCTATGGCCAATATAATGGATTCCTCTGAAGAAGGTTTTTTGCTATTCAAACCAGGCAAACATAAACCTCTGGAACAATATCATTGCATGTTTTTCTTTTCTCTCTAGTTCTCGCTGCAGAATACTGATAATGCTAGCCTGAGGAGAAATGCCTCTGTAGCACTGTTAATGATTGGCACTGTGTATCTGACAAATATTTGGGCTTCCCTCCACCTTACCCATGCCTACTTCTAGCTTAGTATCTCAGTGTTCTTTCAGACAAGCCTGGAATTTTACAACAGGATTTAATTATTTTTTTTTAAATCTGTTGATACTTCTTGATACCGAGGTCAATTTCTCTCTCAAGAAAAATAATTTAAATGAGATCATGTCCCAGTTTTCTTAAGATGACACTTCTTTGAGGTACAAATTATGCTTGTTTTCATTACTTTGGAGCTGTAGCTGCATCTAATCCTTTTATGATTTATCCACTTAGATACCTTAATGCTTGGGGAGAAGTATATATCCATAAAATTACTGGAAGTTTTAAAATTCATGTGTATTAGTAAATAACAGAAGTCATATTACATGAGGGACTCTGAGAGTAATCTTAATAGACCAAAGTATTTCCTCAACTACGCAAGTTCTTTAAGTGGCACACTAGTTGATCTTATTGTGTTTACAGTTATTTGATAAAAAAAAAATATTCTAGGAATTGCCACATAATACCATAATTAGTAGGAGAAGTCCTAGAATCTGTGAGGAGGGAAGGACTTTAATCTACTTTTCCATGTACTGTTTTAGTTGCTTTTTAATTTTAGACTTTTTGGAAAGTACAGGACACAGAATATGCAATCATTTGCTTGGGTTTCTTGATCGTATTTTACTTGGTGACATGAACTGTACATGTAACAAATACATTATATTTGAAGTGAGGATAAGCAGCATTATACAGTGGCTAGGTTCTTGCTAGTTTTCCATCTTGCTCTCAAGTTACCCATCTCTCATGGTATCGGTCATTATATAAAATAATTATTTGAATATTCTTTTTCTCTGAACAGCTCTTTCTCTTTCTAAAAACTTTTTAGAGGAATGTCTATATACTGATGTTCTGAATTAAAGTTCAGAATACCCTGGTTTATTGCAGGTAACTGCAGATGAGGGGATCCTGCACGCTTCTGGAAGTGGCATACCTCCCGTAACAAAGGATTATTGCATAATTTACAATTCTAGTTGGGTATCTCTTCCAAAGAGCCTGGACAATGCTGTAAGTAGTTTATAACCGTACTTTCTAGATGAGAATGCAATTATGAATTTGGGTCAACTATAACTGGTCCTCAAACTTTTGAGTTAAATAGGTGCTATGTTGAATATTTACCTTTTTGGGTCATGTTGTTCTCCATCTCCCCCAAAAAAACTACAGTGAAATTTTCTGTGTTTTAAAAATCCAGCTTCTAAAGCTTACAAAGGTGATACTCGCTGTGTGCTTAGAACCCATTTTAAATACGTTTACATATTCATCTGATGTAATTTTTTTTTTCTTCCGGTGTCATCAGTATGTCTAGGTTTCAGATTTATGAGTAAAGCTTCTGTTCATTTGTTTACAAAAATATTGTAAATTTTTGAAACAGTTTTCTTATATTGGTTCATCAGTTTGATCTTCTGTGTAATTGTCTTGAAAACATGTGGTGAAATAGGAGATTACCTGGCATGTAGCATCATGCTGTATGTTCTGAGTGTGTTTCATTGAGCCAAACTGGGGTGTGAGGCAGAAACATTTTTTTAGGTGCTCTTCCTATAAACAGGAAATACTTCGTGTTTTGAAGAGATCAAGCCACTCTTCTCTCCCTTTTCTACTGTGGTTCATTAACATGTTAACTCAGTGTTAGAACAGTAAAAATCACTTGTCTGCCCCAAACAACTTTGCTGTGCTACTTTGGCCACTGGGATGCCTTGACTGGCTAAGGAAAGCTGACAGTAATTTTAAAATGACTGTCAATATGAAATTGAACTTTGAAGTAAGGATAGAAATAGTTTTTTCTAATTCTCGTGTAGTAAGTAATATGTTACCAGGCTTCAGAACTCTGGTTATGGTGTATCTGTCAGTGCTTTTTTTGGTTTGTGAAGCCTGGGAATATCACAGAGAGTACACTGGATTCCCCAGAACTACAAGCAGTGATTTTCCTATATAACAAGTTTCCTATGTTTAAATTACAGCAACAACTGCTGTGAAATTGCATTTAGAAGCAGCCATATATTTCAGCTATATGCTGCTCTAAATGTCCCTCAGTATTGCAGGCTGCAGAAACTGCTGCTCTGATTTTATGTTCCTGAATTACTGATTCCTTTCTGTTATACCTCTTTCATGGCAAATTTCAAGTTGGGAGGCATAGTTCTGTAGCCTTCTACATTAGTTTGCAATATCAAATTTCCTACTTCCATCACGTATCTTTTCTCCCTCTTCTCTCTGCAGACTTTCAGAACTCTGGAAAACCTGACTTCTACGGTACTCTGCAGTTCTTCTGAAGTTCCTTCTGGCTTAATGAAGGACAAAGCAGTTGTAGTGATGAGAGGAAACTGCACTTTCTTGGAGAAAGCAAGAATTGCACAAAGATTGGGTGCTAAAATGCTGTTGATTGCCAGTAAGCCTAGGCTGGTAAGTCACAACCTGAAGTTTTCTTCTGTAGTGAAATAGCGTCTTATCTGTTTGGTCCAATGCAGTGTTGTGCAGGGTTAGCTGAGAGAAACCCCAAAAGCAGAGGATGCTGGTGATGGGTGGGATTCCAGCACGAGTGATTAACCTTCCCCACAGAGCACGGTGCTGGCACGACTGCTGTTCCTGAGACTGAGAGGGTCATTCTGAGTTAGCTGTGTGCAGTGCTGTGCTATGGCATCTAGAAGTATCTACAGCTGAATTATATTTTTAGTCATGTTTTTGTCTTTATCATTCCCTAAAAGTAGTGTACTCTGAACTCCCTGTAACCCTAGGTGACCTTGTTGTAGGCATGTGTGACAAAAATAAGATAGGAAAATGTAATCTAAAACTGGAAATAAAAGAAAAAAGGCTTTTTGAGAGATCCTTGCATATACTTCTGTTGCTTTTTGGTTCTCAATTGCAGCTGTAACATGTATGTAAAAATGTTTGCAGTTTGTGAATTTGTGTGATTATCCAGGAAAGTTACTCTTGTTTTAAAAATGTAGAGAATAAAACCAGAGTTTTGAGTATCCTTTGTAGCACTATAAAAACATGAGAATTTTATGAATCCAGATGTGTTGGTAGTATTGTCTGTTTTGATGTAATTACATCTGTCTTAACCTTTTGCAAAAGGTGATGATTGAGCTCCCCCCCCCCCCCAGTACATTGAAATCTAAAGGACAATCCCCTTTTAGGGATCTAACCTGCATTACAAATAGGCTTAACATACTTAGCACTGACACTTTCCCTTTTAGTCTCCTCTTTCAGATAACAAGACTGATTTTGAAGATGTGACTCTTCCGGTTGCTCTTATAAGATACAGTGACATAGTAGATATGCAGCTGGTAAGTAATATAACTTCAGCGTGTTATGGTTTGTATAAACTTAGGTTTTTGAACAAATAAAATCATTTCAGGTCAGCTATGGATGTCTGCCTGATTTGAATGTACTTAGATACTGCTTCCAGTTTCACAGAAGAGGATAGATATTAAGTCATGGAAGTACTAGTCTTCCTAGTTTAGGTTAATTTGAGAGAATGATTAATTAAACTCTAAGAATGGGAAACACAATACCTGACTGGAGGGGTGGTAATCTTGGGAGTCTTCTTGCTAAACAAGATAAGCAGCCTTCCAGTAGACTTGTATACGACTGAAGGTGCCTGACACACATCAAGAGCTATAGCCCGAGAGGGCTGTTCCTTTAGCACAGTAGCTAGGATAGCTGAGCTTGTGCCTACTGGCATGATATCTTTCAGGCAAGCTGTACCTTGTCAGGTTGGATCTTGAGGAAGATGTGAGGGTGGTTGTAATTTTTGCCAGATGATGAGCTCGCTCCTTATATAGCATGACGACATCTGTTACAGAGCAGTTAGGCAGTATAGTTTGAGTTGCAGCTGCCGAGTTCATGGTGAGATGCCAAGTGTGTGTCATTAAAATGCTGTGATTGTGGTATCTCCTGTGCTTGATAAGCAGGGGGTTTTGTGTTTGGGGTATTTGGAGTTCGTTTTCTTTGACCTGTAATATCAGGATACAGACTCTTGCAGAGGGTTTTAAGGAAAACAGTATCTTTTCTTCCGTGTGGCTTTTTCTGTTGTTTTTTTGTTCAGTTTTGTTTTTTATCTGGTGTTAAATAGCTTTGCTAGGCAGGAGTTGCGCTGCACACTTTTCTGTGAATAGCAGAGGCTAGCGCTAACCTGCGTAGTTTTAGCTTCTTGGATTGAATTTACAAGCTCACTTCACCATTTCTGCTCTTAATCTTCAGAGCTGCCATGGGAGGTTGTCTTAGGTAAGTATGCAAACTGAAACCATGCCTAGATATATAGGACTTTGGTTGTTTACTGTTCTCGTTAAAGACTGGTTTTTGCCAAGCATTGACATGACTGAAGGTTTATGATGACAGTTCTCAGTTTCCATAGTTTTGATGAATACTGTGTTTTGGGTTGGGTTGTCCTCTGTCTTCAGATTTGTTCCTTCAAGACAGACAAGTGTTTTTCGCGTAGTTGAGTGGTTTTAAGATATACCCCACTAATACGGAAGGGAACTAGGGCAAGGTTAGACCTCTGATTTGTTCTGAATCTTCTCTGTACCACTTCATTGCCTAGTGCTGCTTGGGGTGGTGTTGTGTAGCACCACTTCTGTATAGCTGTAGTAATTCACCAAAGTAACTTTGCTAGTAGATTAGCATGCTGGATGATGTCTCATAACGCTGTTGAGCCAAAGAATTAGTTTTTATCTTATAATGAGGCTGCCCTCATAAAAGTAGTGAGGAACACAGCCTAGAGTACAAGTGGTCCTTTCCTAGGTCTGATGTAATTTTTGCCAAAGCTTCTGTCATGTCACTGGCAGCTGTTGTTTTGATTGGTGCGTGCTGCTTATAAGCTGGCAGCCATTTTACTCTTCCTACTACAGTTGTGTTTCTGTTTTAACTCTTCAAGGCTTCTAAACTACCCCTCCTGTTTAGGAGAGAGGGACAGCACCAGTCTGGGGGTAGCTAGTTTGTATGGACATTCCTTCTTCTTAGACGACTTCATCTCTACTAGCCTTCACCATTCGTGTCAGGTGTGTTATAAGTCTTGATAGCAATACCAAGAGTATTATGAATCTTCTAGTAGGCGGACAGCTCTCCTGGGGAGTTATCTGATGCAGTGTGTTTGATTCTAGTGCTCCCTGTGGTGGAAGTTGAGACTTTGCAAGTTTTTAGTGAAGTGCAGAACGACAGGAACAAAAGGAAACAATCACTCTAGATTCTGATGTGAATTATACTTTATAAGATTTATGAAACTTAAAGGAAAAACTGGATTAAGTTATGTTGGAATTGAAGACTAAAAAAATGTATAAGCCTTTAGATTTCTTGGGGTTTTGGTGCTTTTTTTTTGGTGTCTGGGCTTTTGTTTGTTTGGGGTTTTGTGGTTTGGTGTTTTTGGGGTTTTTTTACATAAATGATGCTGTAATTTGAGTAGAGGTTTTTTTGCCTTTATCTCATGTTATGTTCCACTTTGTACAACTGCAATGTTTCACTAGAATTTAATTTTCTGGTTTTCTGAACTTCTGTAACTTCAGGCAGAAGAATGATTTTTAGTTCTTCAGGCTGCAGTAGGGTTAATATCTGTAATTAGGTAATTCAGATGCTAAAATGAATCAGCTTTCTTCACATAT
The DNA here is from genome assembly GCF_015220075.1 of Falco rusticolus. NCBI lineage: Eukaryota > Metazoa > Chordata > Aves > Falconiformes > Falconidae > Falco > Falco rusticolus. The sequence continues at coordinate 14,571,228 of NC_051193.1, read as the reverse complement.
GGCCAGTGTATTCCACTACACTACTTGGCTTTCCCTTCAGTCTTTCCGCTGCCAGTTTGAGCTTCCTGTAGCCAGACCTGCCTGGCATGTTCGTCTCCTCTCCTGCTTTTATTGTATGTGCAGGCTGTTAACAAATCTGTTGTTCTGCTGCATCTCTGAAGTGTATATCTGCTCAGTACCGATCAGTAATCACTGCAGGATTGCTTCACGTGCTTTGACTGACTTGGATTACAACAGCAAACCTTTCTTCCCTGCCACCTTCCATTTCCTGTCAAATCATATTCCTTGTTTCTTAAATCCCACCTTTCAGTCAGATGGCAGCATTTTTTTTTTTTTGCTTTCAAGATTTTTGTCCGATTTGGTATCAGTTATGTCACCATGTTCCCTCCCATCTTCTTCAGTGTCCTTCAGCGGATTTTTTTTACCATGGTCTTGAATTTTTTCAGTGGAGTGAAATTGCTTTTTTTTCCCCCTTTGAATCCATCTCCAATCATGTTCATGTAAAGCTGTGAGTAAATAACTTTTTGACAGTTTTCACTGTGTCCTGTCTGAAGCATCGTGCCTGTATCCGAGCTGCATGTTTTGTGGTTTCACAAGCTAGAGGTAGACCTCTGCTGGTGTCACAGTGGACCTGTGAGTTTGTGTTGCAAATTGATTGACTCGGATATGCTTTCCTGCAGAGCAGACATCTCTGATAGAACTTGATATATTTGGGGGATGAGAAGCATTTGGGCTAGAGGCACAGCTGCTCAGAAGTGTTGAAAGAATGCAAAGTAGTACCATTTTGCCTTGTGGAAACCAACGGATACTACAGCAGTAGTGATAGGGTTGTTTTCAAACCTGACCATCTTGAAAGATAGTATGGAAGGCATTGCTTTATTACAATGACCAAGGCAAATACATGGGTTGTCTTGTACAGTAGGTTGAAAACTTGCTGTCAGCATTGTGTAGGTTAAGAGCAGGAAATTGTGATATATCGCTTATTTTCCAATAAGATGCATAATTTCTTTGTTGTCCTTTATGAACCACCTTGCATGTTATATTTCAGACACTGGGAAATGAAGTTAATGTGACTCTGTATTCACCACCTTTGCCAGAGTTTGATTGCAGTATGGTTGTCATCTTCCTGATTGCTGTGTTTACAGTGGCACTAGGAGGCTACTGGAGCGGAGTAGCAGAACTGTAAGTTTTTTTTAAACAGAACTGCTTAAAATATGTAGACTATAAACTTTGTGAAAACTGTTGATATGATTGGTGACAAATTATATTCTTTTAGGTTGGTAGTTAAAAAATTAGAAGACCTAGGTGCAATTAGCTGCTTTGCCATGAAATGCTTGAGCACTGCAGCCTGTGAAAAATCACTGTAGGTCTTTGAGGAACCTTGAGTAGTTGATTGTAAAAAGTCCCTGAGCGCTAATGCTGCTCTTGGGAGGAGGAATGAGTTAACATGTTGACAGATTACCAAATACCCTATAACTAGCACCATAATACTCCAATATCCATGATGAAAGTAGGTATTTTAATGACACCTTTAAAATCCAGTGATCCAAGAGGTACGTTTGTAGTTGAATGTAGTGTCTGCATTGACAGGGATGTGTGCAACTGCTTCATCCCAGCTGGCTGTGCAGCACCCTCTGGGATGTCTCTGCACCGCACTTCTGTCACTAGGGGTACTGGGGAAGGCTGTTGCATTGTGTCTGGGTGGCTCCAGATAGTTAAAGTCCAACCAGGCTTATCTGCTTCAGCTTTCTGTGTTACCTGGTGGAGCAACAGAGCGGGGGCAATAGCAGCTCTAGGACTAGGAGAGGTCAAGGAGGCAGCAGCAGTCCCTGGGCAGGGAAGGGGAGGGAGTAGAAGTGTAGAATGTGGCAAATGCAGGAAAAAGAGTAGTAGGGCTTTCTGCTCCATGCTTGAGGGATGTGCAGCTTTTAGTGAGGTGAGGCACGCTCGATGCACGGACCTGGTTTTAGTCTGGGGTTAAACTGGGTATAGCTGGCCTTTGAGAGCATGGTGTTACTCTGCAGTGTTTCTTGGATGTCTGCGGATGCTAAATGGACCACTGTGCATAGCTACCTAGGGCTTCCTGTTCTCAGCAGTGTTCTGGTGCTTTTCTCCCCAGAACAACAGGTAGTGGATTGTATGTGGTAACAACAGCTTCATCTTTCCCACTAGTTATGCAAATCTAGTGATTTTTAAAGAGATTAAGCAGGGGGGAGGGGAGTGGCAGCCTGTGTGTCCTTTTTGTCTTTTTTGTTTTTTTTAAGTTTGCTTTGATTATGCTTCTTTTTCACCCTGCAGTGCTATAGGGTGTGACTGCACTAAATGCTAAAATAAAATGTGGTGCTGTCTCCCATATTGAAAAATACCTAGATTTAATTATATTAAACTTGTTAAAGTGCACTTTCATAAATCGAGAATGAGCTGCTTTTTTTTTTTGAAGCTGCTTATTCAAAGCATGTCCTCTGAGAAGGTGATTCATCCAACAAAGTGCCTTATTCCTGTGGGTTTTTCCCTTTTGAAGGTAGCTGTTTCAGTGCTGAATTCAGCATTTTGTAGGTAGGTTCTGGGATTTGTCAGGAACATGCTATCTGATGGGCAAGTTGCACTAGCGTCTGTAACTAAAGAGTAGAAGGTCTATGGGCTCAAAGAACAGACAACAATTTAAGTCTCCTTATTTTGCATAGTGAGGTATAAATATGGAGTATGTATGCACAGAAATCTTACTCCCAGCAAAAATCCCCAGTTACACCCTCCCTCTTTCATTTACTCTGTAATTATGAGGTGTAAGGGTAAAAGAACTAGTACTTAGCTAGCTTCATTCTACTAACATGAATGGGGTTTGCAGACATGTAGTGTTGGTAGTTGAGGTTTTAAAACTGTGTAATACCTGTGATTTTGATTTATCACAGGTATATTTATCGGTTGACTATCTTTAGTCCAAGGAATCCTATAGTCAGAGATGATGTGCTAATAGAGTCAACTATTAGATGTGCAACCTGAAAAGGGGTTTAAGAGTTCTGATATCGGACTAGTTTTCCTCACATGGAGCAGTGTTTTGGTTGAGGTCACTCCTTAAAGTTGGCAGTCACCACACGATTGGAAAGGAAGGCAGTTAAGAATCTTTTCCTTGTGAGCTATGCTAGGTTAGAAGTGCGTATCTCCATTAAAAAATGGAGAGAAACTCAAACAATAAGCATACAATCTTTCTGTACTTGAAAGTCTTTTTAATGGTATGAAGGATTAGACTAAAATGCTGTCAGTCTAAATGCTTTATGACCAGCAATTTGGGTCAGTAAAATGTTTTTGTAATCTGTCGTCTGAGTTTAATGTGTGTGTTGTTTTCTTAAAACAGTGAGAATTTGAAAGCAATAGCAAGTCCTGGGGAGAGAGAAACAAGACGGAAGAAGGAAGAAAATGTTACTTTCACCCCTGTAACAGTTATCTTGTTTGTTGTCATCTGTTGTGTCATGCTGGTCTTACTTTATTTCTTCTACAAATGGTTAGGTAAGAAACAATGGATGATCTCATTTCACTTTTCCTGCATGATCTTATTGGGTGTCTAAGTCTGAAAAGCTAGACTTCTAAATGAAAACCAATGTAATATTTTAAATTGTTCCCTCTGTGTATGAGTTGAGAGCTGAAAAGATTTAGTTGCTATTTAAAAAAAGAGAAGCTTTCTTCTGCTCTCTTACAAAGGCTGCCTTGACAGTCCTTATTCTGAATGAAGTGATGTCAAGGAGAGATGACTAGCAACTAATAAAAAAAAAAAGTAACGCTGTATGTTGATGTCCTTGGGAGGGTGGCGCTGATAACTTAGTGTTTTAGAGTGAAAGCTTTTGTTCAGTATTGTGATGTTGACATTGAGTTAGTGGTTGCAGCACCCTAATTAAAGCACCAGGCAAGTTGGCATTACCATAATGGAATAAACTCAAGCATTCTAGCAATAAGCAAAGTTCTTGAATTATACAATTCCGCTAGAATATAATTTCCGAACTGTTTGTTAATTTTTACTTCCCCCTGCCCTTCAATTCATGCAACCAGAAAAGGTACACTGTTTTAAATTATGCTTTTTAGTACAATTTAACTTTCATTCTGAAGCTTCCTAAATTCACTCTTTCCTAGAGATTTGTTACCAGTTAAGCTCTTTTTTTCTGCAAAAGAGGCCTCTACCATCCTGACTTCTGATTTTTGTTTAGCTTTTGTTATCTTGCTATGGGTAATGCTACCTTTACTACACTTGCCCCACTATAAGACTGATGAAGCTTTTAATGCAATCTAAAGGTTCAGGTTAAAAATGTTTCCTGTTTGCTCTGAGATGTTTCAGGTGAGATTTAGGAAGAAGTAAAGAAAGAGGCCTCTATTGAGAAACGGAGAGGAGTAACAAATTGGGGGGAGGAAGAAATGTGAATAGTTTAAAGGAAATATGTAATAGCCTTGTGCTGAGAACCCTTAGTTCTGTGCACTTTGGAGCAGACATGTATGAAATTTAGAGGTAAAGAAGCTGTTACCGTGGTATGACATGCTGTCGCAGGAGAAAGAATCTGTACTGAATTAAACCCAAGCAACCAAAACCCACCCACTTCAGTATGTCACTACTGTGTGTGTGAATGCAAGTCCTAGTACTGATACTTGGGAGTTAAGATTGATGCTGTAACTGAAGTACTAGGGAGGGAATGTTTCCAGCATAAAGCCAGTTGAAAAGCTGTGGTCTGTGATGGAGTTCTCTGTACCTCTTTTTGCAATTATTCAGACATTGTTAATACTCCATTGTTGCCTCAAAAATTGAGATTACTGAAAAAGCTGATTTCTTGCTGACTTCAGAAGAATCTGTGGTGCAAAACTGCTTGTTTTGCCTGTTGGGGGCTTAACAGCTCATAATGGTACACGATCCTGGTTACAACTATAAAATCCACCTTCATTGCCTGTTTTTTTCAGTAGTCTCCTTATAGACTTTCACAATTGCTTATATATATTGCTTATTCCTTATAGACTTTCCACAATTGCTCTCTAGCCAGACCTTCACTACCAAAACCAAAAGGAACCCCAAGTAGCAAACAACGGGTCTTGTTGTTTGTCCACATCTCAGGGTGCTTACCATAAGTTAGAATACACAATATGTAAGTTAGAAAATGGAATACAGAGTTTTTTCTTAACCAGGTGGTTCCTAGCTATATAGACATTCTTAGAAGGCATGGGATCTTTAGTATCTCAAAATGCCACCTAAAGCATTAATTAGGTCTTGGGGACGGTGAAACTTTTATGCATAAGCAGACAAAGTGATTCAAGTTAGAATTTGAAGTGAGGGATATTAACAGAAATTGAGGAAGCTGGTAGTTGTAAAATAGCACTTTGGTTTTAGCCATAACCAAGTAACAGTATGTGAAAGCTGTAACAGATGACCTATTTCTTCTTAAAGAAACGTGAGGAAAAATAATAAAAAAAAATTTTAAATTCAAAAATTTCAAAGCTCAAGTCTTTGCTTGATGAGAACTTGTCATGGCAGAGATGCTCAGAATTCAGCACTTTGTGTAATCAGCTGACTAGGGTCTCCCATGACTGGTATCAAGTCGTGCTATAACTGTTAACAGTTTGTATCCAATGTACATTGTTGTGTTTGATTCCTGTTCACTATTTTGTTGCATTTTGTCACTGATTCCCATCTTTCATTCTTTTTATTTAGTGTATGTTATAATATCAGTCTTCTGCTTGGCATCTGCAATGAGTCTATACAACTGTCTTGCAGCGTTAATAGCAGAAATACCATTTGGGCAGTGCAGGTATTGTACACCTTTCAATTAGTATAAATGTAAAGTTTCTTCTGGGTATCTTCTGGTTGCTTGCTACTCAAGGTAGTGTGAAAATATGACAGTTTGACAAATTGTTTCCTGTATAGTTTAGTGCGTGGGATTGTTAAAAGAGAAAATTACAAGCTCCTTTAATTATATATTAAAGGTGTATGTAGCATAATCAACAGTTAAAATAGCATTGTGGGAGATTTGTTGTATTACCTTTATTTGAAAGCATTGCTATAATCAAGCTTGAAAGGCTCTGCTTGGCTGTCTGAGCTTGGTTTTATGAAAACTCTGATTGATTGTAGGGTGTGCTCGCTTTGTTCACCAAGGAGTTCTGGAAGGGTGCATCCTGCACATTTGGTTCTGTTTTGAGCTAGTACCATGCTATAGGCAATAGAGGTTCTTTTTCCTCATGTTAATCTGTACTGTACCTGTGACAGACCAAGTTTTAACTTTTTCTTGCGAAGGCAACGTATTGCTTGTGCCCTCTGAAGTTAGTGGTTACAGTCCTAACTCAGGTAGTGTGTTATCAGTGTACAGATAGCTGCTTCTTACTACTCCAAATTAAATATCCTGCAGGTATTGGTGAGTATGGGAATGTCCCTGTTTTCCTCCCCTGTGTTTTCCCTTTAAAAAACCCAAATTATTAATGCCACAGATGGTTCTTTTCCCCCAAACAGCAATGCTTGTAAGCCTACGATTGTGTTTGCATGTTACTTAGTACAGGACGTTAGTGCCAGGTGATCCAGTAGCCCATCAGGTAGAAAAGACAGCAGGTTTTGCAGAAGGTGCAGGACAGCATTACTTCTGTCAGATAACATCAGTTCAAGAATTGTCCCAGAAAATTGAGTAGGCAGTGGAAACAGATTGGCTCACAATTTTGCAATACATAGTTACTCCATTTTTACTCTTGTATTATGTGTCCTAAAATTGATTATTTTTTTCCCCAACTCTCCCCCTTTTCTGGAATTAAGATGCAGCTGTCCCTCAGTGATGTAGTTCTGTTGGCACATTTGTTATATGACAGAAATGGATTAAATAAATTCATTTGCTTGCTGCCTTCCCTGGATGTGTTGGCTAAAATGAGGACTGTCCATCAAAGCCCAGCTTGGCTTACTCTCTGTAGGCATGTTTCTAAGGCAGCCCGCAGAAGGACTGGTACTGCAGCTGCAAGAATAATGCCACCTGGGTATGCATGGAACAAACAGGCAAAGAAGGTCTCAGGATGAGAACATCTTGTCAGCTTAAGGACAGTACAGGCATGTGTTTTGACCGTCACAGGTTCTCTTTTTTTTTTTTTTTTTTTTTTTTAAATTTTAATTCCTTTCTTTTAGGATTGCATGTTGCAACAAAAACATTGAAGTGAGGCTTATTTTTCTTGCTGTATTCTGCATAGCAGCAGCTGTCGTCTGGGCAGTGTTTCGAAATGAAGATAGGTAAGTGATGCATTCTGACTTAAAAGAGTAATATAAATAATTGTTGTTAATGAACTTCCCATTGTATAACTAATTCAGGAGCATAGCATCCTTCTAAACGCCAGTGCCAATTTAAAAAAAAGTCGTGAAAGTATTTATGAAGCTTAACAAACATGGGATAATAGAGAACAAAGCTATACAAATGAACTGTGTAGTAATTTGAAGGTACAAAAAAATACGAAGATGTGGAAGACCTAGATTGATCGCTAATGATTGTTATAAAAAAAAAAATACTGCAAAAATAGCATAGGGATTATAGGACCTGTGCTTCCTCTGGTCCAGTGGAAGCACAGGACCACAAATATAGTGCAATCCTAAGTAGCATCTTGAGCCAGATATTAAGTAGGGCTTCCAATCAAGTGAGCAGTCATACAAGTGAGCACCAAGGCCCTGTTATGGCCTCTGTTCAACTCATTTTCTCTATGGTACACTGATGAGTAACGGTGCTGTGGTTTAACCCCAGCCAGCGAATGAGCACCACACAGCCGCTCGCTCACTCCCCCCTGCTCAGCTGGGGGGAGAAGTGAAAAGGTGAACCTGAGAAAACTCACGGCTTGAGGTAAAGGCAGAGTAATAGGTAAAGCAGAAGCTGCACACACAAGCAAAGCGAAACAAGGAATTCGTTCACCTCTTCCCGCGGGCGGGCGGGTGTTCAGCCATCCACGGGAAAGCCCGGCTCCATCACATGCAACAGTGATTTGAGAAGATAAAACGCCGTCACTCCAAACGTCCCCTGCTTCCTTCTCCTTCCCTCGGCTTTATGTGCTGAGCATGACGTCATGCAGGCTGGCATGTCCCTTGGCTCAGCTGGGGTCAGCTGTCCCGGCTGTGTCCCCTCCCAGCTTCTTGTGCCCCCCAGGCTGCTCGCTGGGGCGGGTGTGAGAGGCGGAGGAGGCTTTGACTCTGTGCAAGCACTGCTCAGCAGGAGCTAAACCGTCTCTGCACTATCGACGCTGTTTCCAGCACAAATCCAAAACATCGCCCCATGCTAGCAACTATGGAGACAGCTAGCTCTATCCCAGCCAAAACCAGCACAGTTACCTATTTATGATCAGACTAGTGTAAACTGACTGTCCTGATACTAGTATTTTTGTGGGTTTGGTTGCAGTACTGCCTAAAAACTAATTTTTTGCTTTCCAGTCTGTTTTGCCATCTTGCTATTTCCAGCAAAATCTAAAATCATTACACTTAGATCCCAGCAGTAATTTGAACAATGTGTAAAAATGTATTCTTATTTTTAGGTGGGCTTGGATTTTGCAAGATATTTTGGGAGTTGCTTTCTGCTTAAACTTTATTAAAACACTGAAAATGCCCAACTTTAAGGTACTGTAAGTTACTTACCTTAAGAAAGTATTCTAATGCCATGAATCTGTAAGTTCAGTGTCAGGAAGTAGGTTTTCAACACTCAAGATTATATATATTAAATAAGAAATCTTTACAGTTTTTAATAAGTTTTAAAATAAATGAATCTTGTTCTAAATGTTATGCTAGAATAAAAACATGGTGGCGGGTGGGGGTGGGGTGAGGATGAGTTTCTTGTTTTTTTTATTTTTTTTTATACCAGAATCTCGCTATACAATCCTTGAAAACCTATGGTAATACTTTCTTCTTTTTTTGCCAGTCCTGTGTGATACTTCTAGGCCTTCTCCTTCTATATGATGTGTTTTTTGTTTTCATAACACCATTTATTACAAAGGTATGTCTGTGAATTTTAAAATAAAACAAAGAATATTGTCTGGTCATTGTGGGGGAGTATTTTTGTCTAAGGGATCAGTGTTTTCAGTATTTTCAATGCAGAAATGCTGGCTGACCTTTTCCCCGTTTAAGACAGCCGTGGCCTAAATTTTCATCGTGTATGGGTTGTAGAGCATAATGCTTGTGTAGGTGCCATAAGTTTTCTTAACTAAGTTTTCAGTAATCACGTGGCCAAAAGTAAGCAGTACCCAACTGTGTGACAGGATGATGATGAGAAATTACTGTCCTCCAGTTTTCTTCCTTCCTTTGCTTTTAACATACGTATATTGGAACGTGCTCTACTACTTTCTGCAGTGCTCATTTGCAATATAGTATGAACTGTATGCAAGTGTACCTTCTTTTAATTAGAAGCACAAAGCTAATGGCAGAAAAAGCTGATGCTGTTCTGTCTAAATGTCCAGCTACATCTAGTGGATTTGTTGCTTTTTTTGGTTTATTTTTTTTAAACAGTTATTCTAGGCTGGACTACGTGCATTTAATGCAAAACAGTGTTGTATAATAATGTACAATACTAGTGCGTTCACTTCAACATTCGGGTATTTTCCAATCCTGAATTGTACAGTGAGGTTCAAGCAGTTTTTGTGAATGTCGTATGAATGTTTTAGTATATTAACCCACTAACTTTTGAAAAATAACCTTAATTTCAGAATGGGGCAAGTATAATGGTTGAAGTTGCAGCTGGTCCTTTTGGAAACAGTGAAAAGGTATGAACAGTTGTTATAATATGTGCAACATAAAAATACACTGTGTAGCTAATTCATAGCGTGCTTTTTGGCATAACTTTCTCACAAAATATAGCCAGCTTCTGCTATTTTCTTTTAAGTATTAAATACCTTTTGACTTGGGTTTGATCCTAGAATGATGGAAACTTGGTGGAAGTCCCTGCTGAACGCTCAGCTCCCCATGAGAAAGTAAGGATTGTATTTCAGATACTGGATTTTTAAATGATTCCCTCTGAAAAGACTATTCTTTTGGGGAAATCCTAACTGTCCAAATTTCTCTTCAGGGCCTGGATATCATTGATCAATACTCTATAGTTAGGTTAATAATCCAGACTTTTTATTCCCATTATATGGTTAAATGTTGTTTTAACTTTTTGTTTTGGTGTGTGCATATTTATAAATCTGAAATTCCATCTTACCTTAAGCTTTATCTACTTGCTATGTTGGCTTCTGGTTTTTACTTTAGGTTCTACCTATTTTGAAGTTCTTCATAACAATAAACAAATTACATTTAAACTGTTTATTAATTTAAGCAAATGAACAAAAAAAAAAAACAAAACCAAAACACCAGGATGATTTAGATTAGATTTATGTGGGCTTTTGAAATACTGTTTTACAGTTACCTGTGGTTATTAGAGTGCCTAGACTTGAATACTCTGCATCGACACTGTGTGACATGCCATTTTCATTGTTGGGTTTTGGAGACATTATTGTCCCAGGTGAGCAAATGTTTTTGGCAATTGTAACTTACAATTAAATATTTTGGGCTTGATTCATGACTGACTTATATTAGAGTTTATTCTACAAAGTAATTACTAAATAAAATGCAGCAGTTTGCCTTGATGTATCAATGCAGGGTACAACAAAAGCCACAATGTAAGAAGGTTTAGTATGTTACAGAACACTTAAATAGTGAAGGGTTTTTGTTTTTCTGTTGCACTGTATTGTGTAAATGCAAATCCCAGAGAGAAATCCAGTTGTCAGTATTAATTAAATCTCACTGAAATCTCACAGAAAGCAAGGATCCTGTGACTTCATGGTATTTTTGTATCCTAGACTACCTAATTAGAGGTGAGGTAACGGAAAATATATTATCAAATTTTTCCATCTTTCCCAGAAGAGCTGAATTTTGCCGTAGTTGGAGTCTTGAGCAAATTACTTAAGTCAGGCACAAAGCACCATCTTGTGAACAGCGTGCAGGCAAAATTGCTGATTAAGCGCTAACATAAAAATCCTATTGAAGAAAAGTATTAAAACTAGGTTATTGCTCTTCTGTATCAGAAAATTCAAAATAGCATGATGTAATTAACTTGCTTTAAAAACCAAAACCTTTTAATACCAAGCTCACTTGGCTTATATTTCCCTTAGGGTTTTCATTTTTAAGACTTACTGTAGGATTTCTTAAACTGCTTCTTGGCTTTCCAGAGATAAATGGGAAGGAGATAACATACAGTAATGGGAATTCTTATTATAAATTCTTTTTATTCTGCTTTGATTTGGAGGATTGCAGAGGGAAAAAAATCATGGGTAAACATTTCATTAGTCCTTTTTTAATTAATTTTTTTTTCCTTACAGGGCTTCTGGTTGCCTATTGTCGAAGATTTGATGTTCAAACAAGTTCATCTTCTGTATACTTCATTTCCTGCACAATAGGTAAATCACAGTACTTCAGCATCTTCATGGTAGCTGTTTTTCAATGGCAGGGCTAGATGGTTTTCTTCAGGTAGAGGTTTGGTGTTGTCAAGAATCTCTTTATCATCTTTTTAATGTGCCTGCCCTTACTTAAGGCGAGTATTCTTTATGGTAGTCAGTTGCTTTGAGAAAGCTTGCAAATACAGAGCAACGTATTGTCCTTCTCTTCTTCAATTATATTAACAAGATACTAATTTAAAAAAATAGTAATTCTGGCTTACTGAATGAGTGATGCTAATTTAAAAATTCACCCATTCCTGATTGATGTATAAATATCTTTTTATAGCTTACGCCATCGGTATGGTGCTGACTTTCATTGTTCTGGCATTAATGAAGATGGGACAACCTGCCCTTCTCTATCTTGTACCATGTACACTCATAACTAGCTCGCTTGTTGCTTGGCGGCGCAAAGAGATGAAGAAATTTTGGAAGGGAAGCAGTTACCAGGTAGGCTGGATGCCTTGAGTATTTTGTTGTTAATTCCTTTGAGTATATGCTTCTCTAAGTACTTGGTAATATATCACCCACAATCCAATTTTTACTAGTCTTTATGTTATCTTCTGGAACTAATAAAAGGAAAAATAGTTTTTACTCTTAAAAAAACCAACAACCCTTGGTAGTTAACAAAGCTTAAGGTTCAGTACTCATGGGGAAAACTTTTATTTAAAACTTGTTCTATTTTCTTTGAAATGTTTTTTTATGTTTTAACACTTCTCAACTATCATCCTGATGTGGTATGATATGAGTCACTGAACTAAGCGTGCAGATTCCAGTCTGCCCTAGACCAGCATTAAGAAACAGTTCAAAAAAAGTTGGTGATCAGTTAGAATTTCAGAAACGTTCCATGCATCACTGCTGCTCTGCATCGTCAGGATTACATGGAGCACTCGGCAGCGAAGCGGCTGGGTGGTTATATACTGTTTTCTGTCACAGCGCACACTGTGTGCGTTGCCTTGGGTATTCTGCATTTCCCCTTTGGTTATCCCTAGCACTACCCAGGCATCGCAGTCTTTAAAATCTAACCAGTGGTCTGCCTCTGACATGGGCACATTCTCCCTGATCTGACTTGCTGTAGTAACCGAGTGTGCCCTTGTGAGCTGGTGTTTATCAGCAGGCAGACCAGTCTCACTAATACCCTGAATTTTTTTTTTTTTTTGAGACCTAAAGTCCAATATTGTTTGAATTCAGAAACTATCACCTGCATCTAGGCTGCACTGAGCTCAGCTCAGAGGATGGATAGTCTGTTGCCGGGGGGAGATGGGTGATGTGAGGTGGTTGGTGGAAAGAAGCAGCTCCTGCTGCTTCAGCTTCTGGGTTGCAAGGTTTAGGTGCATCAATGGAAGTGGTAATTCTTGTAAATGTAAAACTGCAGCCATGCAGCTAATACTATGGTATTATCAGCTAAACACTACCTTTTGTTGCTCTAACTAACATCCTACACCTGCTTCAGCTGGAGCTTGGCTATGTATGAAATTACTGAGGGAATCTTCAGCTTTAGCTAGACACCCTGTCTTTTTGTCTACAAAACAACTTCTCCTGTGATAGGTCCAGTGACTACAAATCTTTCTTTGTAGATCAGAATGAATTTGGCTTACCAGGCATTTCTTTATAAATTGGTGATTGTTTGCTATTCTAATTAATTAATTCTAACATAAACAGTGTGACAAATATGAAGACCAGTAACTCTGGGTCGGTTGCGGAGGGGGAAAAAAAGCTTTGCAATTTATTTTCCTCACTTGAGTTCTGAGTAAGATTGGCCTAAGTAAATCTGGCAACTCTCGTTAGTGACAACCATTTCTTGCACTTTTCATAGCAAAACTCATACTTGGAAGAATTATGTTGCCATAGTAGTTATTTCATGTCCTTTCAACTGCTTTCTTGAAGGATTAAAACTGCTCTGAACTTCAGCTTGTTTTGAGGTCAGATGACTTAATTTCTGGCACAATTTAAGATCTTGATTTCCACCACCCTGAGTTAGAGTTGTCTATGATTGAACACCTCTGTGTAACTTTACTAACTCCTGTTTTTCTACAACTTTCTGAAGAACATTTTCTATATTTTTTTTCCAGAGGGTGTTACTCAAGTTGCACTCTCAGAACGCTGCAGTGTTGATCTTTCTCATGTGTTGTCCTCCTCATATAAAGCTGTATTGTGAACTGGCCTTACTAAACTTACAAACACGCAACTCCCCCACCCAGACAACCCACACAACCCCAGAGCTGAAATCTCCAGCTTTCAGTGCTCATTCTGAGAAGGAAATATATAGAAAGGTGACAGAAAGCTATTTTTTGCTACAGCAGTGGTAACTTGGTATGGAGCAGAGCTGCCCCATTGACAAGGGTGACCAGACTTCTGTAGAGGTTAGCTTTGTTTTCATGGGAAACTTTGCAGACTTGTTAGAGCAAAGCCCCCTAAGAACAGGGGTACAAGAGCATGTGCAGTGTGTGTATCATGTAACTAAACTTCATGAATGCTGCTGTTTGTTTATAGTCCATTAGTTAGCTTTTTTGAGTTTTGGGGTTTTCTGATTTTTGTTGTATATGCTTTTAATAATGGAATGAATTTTATTTAGGTATCGGACTCCCCCAGGACGCCTTTGCTACAAGGTGTGATTATGGCCTTCTTTTAATGCAACTTTATTAATCATCTTATGGTTTCTTTTTTTTCCCTGTGCTTCCTCTTTTCATTCTTTTTTGCATCTATGTTCTTTAATTTTCCGAGTAATCTGATAGAAGATGGTAGAAGTGAAGACAAGCTATAAATCTGGTTTTATGTTTAGGTGTTGGGTGTTTTTCTTCCTTTAAAGGAATGCAGGAAAATTTATATAAAGTACCAAAGGAGCCATGATTCCTAAGCCTGAAGGCAGGCTTTGTATGCCTCTCTACTCTGTAATTTCCCCAGTCCCTAGGAGTGTCTTCAAATATTTAGAATTGGTGTTAGTTCAGCTACTGTTTCCTATATGGAACTTAATTTTTCTGTGTCTCTGCATTGACATGAAAACCTGCTTAGTGCTAGACAGTGATTTTGTTGTCCTCTGTTACAATGTTCAGCATTATAATTTGCCTTTACTAATCATGTCTACAGTCCCTCTATCATCTTGTTAGTCGGCAGTATACTTTATCCTGTACTGTCTGCAGTGCTTGCAGTGGGATAGGGAGCAAAGATCCAGACCAGCTTTTGTGGTCTTGCTGCTACACAACTTCTAGACTGCAGCAAGAAGGTTTAACCTTGCTAGGCTATAGTTCATGGCTGCGAACACTGACAGTATTTATTTTAACTGTCTGCTGTCTCAAGCACAGTATGGAGGAAGCAATGCAAGCTTTAAAATTTCAGCTTTGTACAAAATTTAAGCATTTAAATCTTGAATTATATAATCTTGAATTATATTTAGTCAGCAGTCTGGAGTGACACATCTGTTTATAAAGCATAGCTTGTCTGCCCTGTACACTGAAGACAATTTGAGATGGTGAACTCTGACAGTGAACTGAAAAGTACTTTTCTCATTAGCCTCTTTCTTCTAATAAAGAGTACTTTTAACAATGTAAGTCTCATTAGAAAGCCTTAATAATAAAGAAATTAGATACAAAGCCAAGAAGAGGTTAGGAAGTGGGAGGGGTTGAGTGCAAATTAAAATCAGATGGCCAGACTGTATTTTTATAACTTAAAATTCTTCTGTCCTGCTGTGTGCACTCAAGTTCTTGGATAGGATTGTAAAGTCAGTTTTTCAATTTCTACTTTATACATACAGAAAATACTTGACTCCCTAAGATAGCTCTGAGGTCGCATGATTCTTAACTGAGAGTATTGATGTTTCTGCATAATGATGCAGTCTTAAATTCTAGTTATACTGTGTGTAGCTTTTTTGTGGAGTAGTCTTGAGGTGTAGTAAGTTGCTGCACAGAAAAACATTGTAACTATTCACTGAAGCGCAGAGATTTATTGAGGGAGCAACACACCTACTTTCCTACCACGAAATGGGCAGTATTGCTGCTGTGAAGTGTGTAATAAAGGTTTTTTCTAAGTCTTCTGGATTGCTTATAGTCCTCGTGTGTCTGCATGATAAACTAATTTTGATACTTTTTTCCCAGTTATTGATTTAATGAAAAAATATTATTTAGTTTTTATAGCAGGAAAATCTATGAAATCATCAGTAATATAATGAAAAATCTAGTGGACTAATGCAACTTTGAAGTTTCCCAGGTGGCATAGTCTTGCAACTTTTCAGACTGTCAGTTTTGAAGGGTTTAGCAAGCTTTCTTAATCTCTCTTTGAAATAATAATCAACAGATTTATCATCAGCATATTACACAGCATGCATGTGCTGTTTAGTACTGTAATTTTAAATCACACTTGTAGTTACTTGCAAATTAATTATCGCTAGAAATTGTTAAGAATTATGCGAATGCGACATCAGAGTGAATCTTGCAGGCAAGTGTTGTGCGTAGGTACTATGTACTCTTTTACAGGTAGGAGTATGATATTGCAGCTTCTGGTTTGGCTTGGTGTTTGGTTTATGGAGGGGGTTGGTTGCGTTTTTTGGTTTTTGATAGTTCACAGTGTTAGGAGATGGCTTTAATTAAAATACATTTATGTTTAACCTCTCTTGACACCGCCCACCCCACCCGTTAAAACCTGTCAGGAATTCAGATATGGAAGAAAATCTTCTGAATCTCTTCCACTTTATAAATGTTTGTTAGCTCTCCACAATGTATGATCTAATTGCTTTGGCTTTTTTGAGGCTTGAAATGACACCTTTGTCTGGGATTTTAGCATGGTGCCTTCATCTCACTGCTGTTGTCATCAAGATTCATGCAGTTTCTGCTGAGTCTTTGAGGATGAAGTTGTCCTGAGAGAACCTACAACAGAAATACTTTTGGAAAAAGCTGCTTAATGCAATCTTACATTTTTAGAAAGGCATCTGTTGTCCCTGACTTCAAGTTGTGGGCTACTCTTCTTCTATATGGTGGAGACATTAAAATGGGGGTGGGGTGACTTGCTTTTTTTTTTTTGCCTTTTTGATGTACATTTATGTGCATCAAAAAAACCCAAACACCCTTTTGGTTTTAAAGTGAACTTAAAAGTTTGATATATTAAGCAGAGGCTTTAAATACAGGGGGCATCTCCAACATAAATACATTTTGTTCTACTTACCTTGCTGTAGGATTAAGAGAAGAATCTTTGACTCTGTGCTACAATTCAGCATATCCCATAGTGTTAACTCCTTCCTTCTGGAAGCATCTTGTTGATTTAGGAGGGAAACACTTTACAAAAATGCTTCCCCACACTACCTTCTCTGTTAGCTGTTAGATGATCCTCTCTAGGATGGAGGAAGATAATGGCATTATTTGATGTAATGTGGTACTGCGGGGGTGGGGGTGTTTTTTTGCCAGAAACAAAACTTCAATCCTCATTCAAAATGACAGTTTAACTTCTGTAATTGTAGGGAGTGTTTTGCTTTTGGTGACTTTTGATGTGGGTTTTTGGTCACAGTGCAGGGAAAGTTCTAGATATTCTGAAGTGAATGCAACACTGTCATTAGCAGAGGAGCCTGGTATCTGCTACTGGATTGAGCGTGTGCTATTGCTGTAACTCAGTTCTTGGGTGTATTGGCAATGCCTTAATTCTTACTGTCTTAATTCTGACACATGAAGGATGTGAAGGATTGTCCCTAGTTTTAGTCAGATCTATATATTGTGGCCATTGGGCTCTTCTAAGCCTTACCCAAGTCCCAGTGACTTGTTTCTGCCTTCTGAACTGTCATCTCACCTTCCTGCACAGCATGTTGTTGTGTCTGGACTGGGAAACAGCTTGTTTAAGCAAACCTGCTTTTAATAGGACATGTTTGTATACCTGCAATGAAACAATTCTGTTGGCATAAGAGAAGGTATGGCACAGAGGTGGGTCACAGCTAGAAAAGAAGAGAGAAGTTAATGGAACTGCTCTCTTTGCCCTATAAAGAGAATTATACCACGCTAAAGTGCATATGACAGAACAGTGCCAGAGCCTAGCTTTGTCTTGACAAGGATCCTCCAGCGGGTGCTAGTTAGACAAGAATGCAATCATGTCCTCTGTCATGTGGAAAGCTGTTGTACACCAAGACAGGGAGCTCTCTTACTGTTAGGCAGGATGTGCTGGTATGGAGGAACAGATGTAAGGTTTTCTACCTTTTGACACTGAAAGCATTGTGCCCTTGTCCTAATAATCCTGCCACGCTAGGCATATGAGCTCCTTGACACATTGTCTTTCAGCATTAGTTTTACTGCTTCTGTACCTTCTGTCTGTGGTTGTCAGCTATGGAAACAGTCCAATCCTTGGGCTCTTGTTAATCACGCTTGAAGTCTGAAGCCTTCAAACTGGTGGGTCTTACTTTGCCATGCTAACAAATGTGCATGTTACCTCTGTAATTTTAGTGCCTTGTCCTGTGGAGGAGACAGGAGCCTTTGTTGCCCTGGTTGCCCTCTAGCAGTACAGCGGTGGGTAGGGAAACAGGCTGCTTTTTAGTCAGGAAAAGTGCAACGTTGTCTTGTGTTATTCAGGTGACCTAATCAGTTACATTAATCGGAAAGTATAATCAGTCTATATAGTAATTTGGTTTAGATTTTCTTCCGTTGCAGACTTTACAATTCAATTTCCTTTATCGTTTTTACAATAAAATGAAAATTTACAAAGAGATGTTGGCAATACAGTTAGTAAAAACTAACTGTACTATAGCTAGCCTTTACAGTCGTGAAAAGAGAAAGCTACTCGAGAAGAGAATTCAAGCTATTGTTTGCTACCTGTAAATGTTAGGTAGGATCCTAGGGCCTGTTTCTGGTTCTACAAACCATGTTTTTGAAAAATTTGCTTAACCCCAGTCAGGTGGTTTGGGTTTTTTTCCTGTATTTAATAATTGAGACACTTTTGACTTACAAGTTTAATTTCTTGTAGAGGACTTGAATCCTTGGTTGGAGGATGCTTTTGTAGTGGGAAGCATTAGCTAAGAGAGCTTTGATTAAGTTGGCTTGAATACTTTTCTGATCTATAGAGGATTTCTTACCTGTATGCTGCTAAAATGCACTCTAACACATGTTTAATTATATTCCTCTTAGCTAACAAATACTTTGGAGCAGTGGGGGAAAAGCAGTATTTCTTTGTAAGAAGCTATTGCTCTTTTTTTTTTTTTTTTCTTCCCTCCATTTAGATGATGGAGCACCTGGATTACACAGGAAATGAAGAAAGCACAGCATCAGCCAGTGAACAGCCTGGAGGACAATAACACGTAGGATCCTGATTTAAAATAGTATTCAATTTTTCTACAAATAAATTACAGTAAATTTGGTGAAACTTTACAATATTTCTCACTCGGTAAAAGGATTTTTTACTCCAGCTCCTATATTTTTATGGAAAATATTGTTAAAACCAGAAAAGTTATCAAAAGAGACTTGCATTTTTACAGCCAAACCATAGCTAGTAAAACTGTGCCTTATTTCGATATAAATAAAAGATATTTTCTATGCAGTTTTCCAAATGTGTTTCTATACAGTATATTTTTATAAAAAACACTTGCCCATATCAATTTGATGCATTAAATGTTTTCTTGATTTTGATTATTCATTTTTTTAAGAAGTACAGTACCCTTTGTAGGATTTCTTTCCAGATTTTGAATGTAAAGATGGATAATAATGTAACTGTACCAACTAAAGAATGAAACTGTAGTTCCATTACTAAAAGTAACTGAATAAACTGTGTGTATGTTAGTCTACCTACATTGTAAGCCATAAAATAGAGAAGAGGGCAAATGTAGCTTGGGGTTCTGAGCTTTTCCCCCTACTGCCCCTTGCCTCCCCCCCCAGTCACTGGCTTAAATCTTATGGAGACTGTTAAACTTTGATGCAAGTCTTTGGATTATATACATCACCAACCATTAAAAAAAAAAAAAGTTGGGGAGGTACTTACACAGTGGTCCTGGAAACTTAGGTGCAGCTCCTGGAATAGTTGACAAACAAGATGGTGCAAAAGGCAAAAGAGTTGTTGCTCAAGAAGTGCTGTTTGGGGGGGTGGGGTGAGATGTTAAATCTGGCCTGGTTCTTCTCCTACTCATTGAGACTAGGTCTGTATTTGTGGCCTTTGTCTGGCTGTGGAGCAGTTCAAAGGGAGGACGACAGGAAAGATTTACAGATTTTTTATTTTTTTTTAGCTTTTGCATCTACACAATACTTTTTTAAAACTATTTTTGAAAATTCTTTGCAATTGATAGACAAAACAACAGGTTTGAATAGTGCTAGTAGTGCCTGTGTTAGTTAAGGCCAATGCATGTGTTTTAACTTGTTTAATCTTAATTTGTTTTAGCTTTTAAAGACTTGGAAAAGAAGGAATAGTTTAAATCATTAGTTTGCATTTAGAAGAGTTTGAGTTCATTTGATACTTCTTTTTTCAGGAAACTGCAAATTGAGGGGGATTAGGCATAGAAAATTTGTGTACCTGTAATGCTAACACTTTACACCAAAGAAAATTGGAAAAGGCAACAACAGCAGACCACTGAGTTCACTTAGTGCTAATGTCAGGTAGTTATTAAAACATTTTTCCTATTCTTTAAATAAATGTCATTCCTGTATTCCGTACAAGTTCAAGAACCCGGAAAAAACCCCCGAATTAATGCAAGCTTTCCAGCAGTGCCTCATGGAATTGCCTCAGTATTTATCTGAAGGTCACCTCTAGACATTTATAGTTAGTTTGGGGCATGCTGGCTCAGGAAAATTTACCCAGGTTAAATCTAGTTTAGCTAGATTTACTTTGGAAGTATGCTAATTAAGACAACTGTAAATCTGTATTGCCAGTTAACAAAGACTTAACTGCAAATTCACTGCTTAACTTGGTAAAAGTTATGTATAAACCTTTGTTCGCAAGAGTCGGGAGCAGACAAACTTACAGCCTGTGTATCACTTGTTGCTGTTCACACAGATTAACTGTGGTGCCAGTTGATACGGGTAAGATAACCACCTTGCTTACAACTTTCCTAAGAAAACATAAATTACAAATGGGTTTCATAGTTGCCCCTCTTGACTTTCTTGACCTAAGCTTGAACTGACAGCCTCAGAATACAATGATCTTGTGCACCATCTTCAGTTTTTGACTTGCACTTAATAATAAATTACAGCATACCTCAGTTTTCCAATAGCAGGCTGAAAACGTCTTCTGATGTGTTGTCATGCTCTTTGACAAGCCCAGTATCTGCCAAAGTTAAATGGTTCCGAAGAAGTTTCTGAAAATTCCTGAAAGAGATAAAGAAGTCATACCTCATTCAAAGTCATGCACTACTCAAAGCCCTTGGAAGCTTCACAGATCTATGTAATTATGACTCCTCTTTCTCTTTGGAATCTTCTGCCTGGAGGATTTATTGAATTTTCAGCTATAAATGATAATGGAGTTAGTATAAATAGAGAAGACCTTTGGCAATGTAAGTGTCTTTAGCAGCTGGCTGTGGAAACTCTGTCTTGTTCTGTGCCTAATTATGCTCCATGCCTGATCATGCCTGAGGTTTCACGCATATGTGCTGCAGTTTAATGGGATGTAAACTAACTTTTTTCTTTCAAATGCGTAGGTGCTTTGTTTACAAAAATTAAGAATGGAGTTTAAAATTTTATATAAATAATAGGTTAGTATTGACTACTGAAATGAGGTTTTCCTAAGTTCAATAGAACTGATGGCAACACTTTTAGCAATTTTGAATGTTTTTAATGCTAAATTTGGTTGGGCTAAACACTGTTAAAAGCCTTTTTAGTCATACTTTAATATAAAAATCTTACTACCTTTTCATTGTATGTTTACTGACAACAGCCCCCTTCCTTAGGACTTTTAAGTTATCACTTTACAAATGTTATTAATAAATGTTACTTGGGAAAAAAATAATCGAGTAATTGCTTTGTTCTCACTCATCTTTTTCTTACTGTGAATGTTCAGGGCTAAACAGTTAATGCTTCATAATACCAAGTAAGTTAAAAATTCATGATACGCCCCCATACATACGTAGCTGTGGTTTTTATCCATCCTGCCTGATGTATCAAAGTTATGATTCTGTTTGTAAATACCGATGTGGTGGTTTTGATGGACTGTGCTTTTTTGCCCCCCTCCCTCCTGCCCCTTTTCCTTTATTCAGGGGTAGGGGGTGAACTGAGGTGTGTGAATTGAGCTGCATCAATTTTACTGGTTTAACTCAGCAAATGCTTGTTGCTCAGCTGTTAGTCATGGGGCTCTGTGAAAGTGTACCTGACAAACAGCCGGTTAGGAATTTAACACATGCAAGCTTCTTGATGGGAAGAAGTTTACTTGCATTCAGCCTCGGAAATAGTGCTGTAGAAGCACTGTTCAACTGGATGTACTTAGCTTTAGATGTGAAGGGCAAGAAAAAGGCAAGCTTCAGTCTTGAAACCCAGGCTGGGTTGGAAATGTTGGCAGAGGAAAAAGAAATAGCACTGAACCTGAATACACTTGCTAATGTGATCCTTGAGACCCCCCCTAGAACCATGTGATAGTATGTTTGTATTTAACATGTTTTTTTTAAATATTTGAAGCCTCTGCTGCTCAAACACTGGAGGTTTCAGTAGCACTGAGTCACAGTAATTGAGTAAATGCTCTTTGAATTTACTTATTTTAAAAAACAGGAAGACCGGGCACAGCTGCAATCAGCAAACTTGTTTTTCACTGTCTGTTCCCCATGCATTCCGTTGTTAAGGCTGGGATGTTCAACGCGGAGCAAAACTGCAAATCTCAAGAGGCTTTAAAACTGCAAGGAGGGGGGCATTTTCTTCTAAGGAAGATAGTTACCATTACTAGTTACCAAGTGCTTGCCTGGTTAGATTGGCCCAATCTTTACAATACCATTCCATTTAGACGCAAGAAAATGCTTTTCACTGTGAGTGTGGTCAAACACTGGAGGAGGTTGCCCGGAGAGGTGGCGGGGTCTCCGTCCTTGGAGGTACTCAAGTGGACACAGGCCTGGCAGCCTGCTCTGAGCAGGGGGGTTGGACTACTATGCAGTCCATAGAGGAGCATTCCAACTCTACTGCTCTGATTATTAAAGCATTTTTCTGCTTGTTTTCCAGCTTGAATAATTGCCATTTTTTTCTCTATAGAAAAATCCAAATTTTATTACCACAATGTGGGTTTGATTTTTCACT
Source organism: Falco rusticolus (assembly GCF_015220075.1). Lineage (NCBI taxonomy): Eukaryota > Metazoa > Chordata > Aves > Falconiformes > Falconidae > Falco > Falco rusticolus. Next base: position 14,548,636 of record NC_051193.1, on the reverse strand, counting down.
TGGAATAACTTACTTCTACTAAAACTGTTAGATTTAAGCATATATAAAAGTTGTCTTTGGCTTTGTAATGCTTTCAGAAGCTAAAGTACTGTTTTAATTTTGAGTAGCCTATATAGCACATTTTATCAGATGAATGATTTATCCTTCTAATTTTTCAGGGAAGAAGGAGGACAGCGACTCAGATTGTTATCCCTTTTGTCAGAAGTGAGTGATCAAAGTTCAAGGTTTTGTATTCTTGAGAGAGGCTGATGATGGAGGCTCAGGTATCTCTGGAATCCCCCTTCTTTATAAAGAATGTGCAAGATCCTGTTTCCCTGAACACAGAGGGCATCAAATGGCTGAGAATAGTTTTGGGGTTTTTTTGCATGCAGCTCAAAGACCTTTTAACTAAGAAAGTGTTAGATCAAAGAGCTCACTTTCAGCTTTTTCTTAGGAGTGTGTTCACAGGTATTCTGCTGTCTGGTTTCCTGTTCCCTTTCCTTGCCGGGTGCACATACTCGCCTTCTTTCTTTCCTTCTCTTTGCAGCAATACCAGCATGTTTTGAAGCATCTTTGCACGTTACTTTATCTTGGACAATAATATGTTCTTCTGTTCCTGTATGGAGACAACAGCTTATCTTCTGAAAATCCTTCTTCAGTGTTAAGGTCTCACTGAATTTCTGGGGTTGCATGATTGTTGGTGCAACAGCCTGGCTTAGATTTGAAAACCAAAAAAAAGTAAAGTAAGTTTTTTACAGTTTTATCAGAGGCTGAAATGCTCTCATGCTGGCTTTCCCTGTGCTTTGCAGAAAGGCTACCAGTGTATATCAACTAATGTATTGTACATGCCTTGGGAATACAAGAAAATACAACAGGGATCAGTACGTTTAAAAGTTGAACAATAACTTGGTTCAGTTTCAAGCTCCGTTGTGATGTGTCCCTATCAAAGCTACAAGAAAAGTGGGGTCCTTTTAATTAATGTTTCTTTCAAAAGTTAAGGGAGACTATGCTGGGAAATCGATCCATCCTCGTGGATTTAAGGCAACTAACTGCAGAAAATTAGCTAACAGGTATTGCTGGTAGGTGAGTATTCATCTGGTAGCTGATTTCAGAAATAAATTCTAAAAGTAAATTTACATTATAGTCATAATGGAAAAAAGAGCAAATGCATGCCCATCTGTACCTTTACCTCTAGGAAGTGGAACAGCAAACCTCTGCAGGACAAAGTGACGCTTGTCAGAGTCGCTGTCAAATAAGAATTCAAAGTTGGATAATTAACACCAGGTTTGTATAGGCTTGCCTAACATTTTACCTTTTGATTATGAGGAACTTATCCCTGCATTTAGAAAAAACAAAAAAACAAAAAACAAAAAAAACCAACCAAGAAACGGGGCTCCTGTGAACTTGTCTCTGATTTCTAAAATTCAGGAAGAAGTTGGTTTGACCTGCTGCTCTGTTCTTGTAAAGCAGTTTGTTCAAGACTGTCGCACTGGGCTGGCGTTGCCTGCTGCTGCTGCCTGGCCACACAGAGAAGTGGCACCTCTGGCTGCTGCTGTTTCCCCCGCTGGTTTGGGCAGTGCAGTCATGGAAGGAGGTGCTGCGTGTCTGTTTGGAGATGTCTCTAGACAGACGTGGAGCATCTCCTCTGCACAGAGGCCACCTTGCTGCCTGTCCACCATGTGCCAGCTGGGCTGCTAACAAGCAGAAACTTAAACCAAGGATTTGTGAGGCCAAAGAACAATTTTGACAGGGAAGCTTTAAAAAAATCTCGTAGAAGTTATGGGGGGAGAAAGTTCAGAAGGAACAAAACTGACATAAAGTAGGCGTTTTTTTGGTTTGTTTTTTTTTTTTTTTTTTAAAGGCAGACACTAATAAAATCTTGCAAAGGGCCACCATTGTGGTGTAAATGCCCTTGTGGTGTAAATGTCCTCGTGCAGTTCAGGCAGCTATTGATTTTACATATGTAAATAGGAGTAGAGAGTGGAGGCACACCCTTGGCAGTTCTGTGCAAGACTTGGGCCTGTGTTGGTTAAGCTCTCAAACAATTTTCTGAGCAGTAAGTAATGTATCATATTCCTAAGTACAGGATAGGCTTACATTATACTTTAGATGATGGGTTGGGTAATGTATCTTTTTTTGTGCATTTACGGAGCATGTTGAAGGCAAAATCGTGCATTCAGAACTACTGTGTGCACTCCATTAGTTCCTTAACTTCGATATCCCTTCCTATTAACGTGGGCTATCTTTAATGCACGTTTTAAAACGAAAGATACCATGCTCTCATTTGCCTAATTTGGATGTGACAAGCCGTACCGCAGTCTTGAGTTACTGGTTTTGCATTCTGAGCTTGGTTTATTACTCACCTGGTCCTTTGCACTGCCATCAGAAAGCTACTCTACAGCCCTTTCCTAGTGCTGGAGGTAATTTGCCAGTCCCAGAAGAAGGGGGAAGGACTGAAAAGATATGCCTCGCATAGCTTTCCCTGCATTTGCATTGCAGGGTAAATAGCTGACTTTGTAGGATGCTCTAGCCTGAATTTAACGCCTAAATGGAGTGAAAACACTGCTGCTGTGGTGGGCCTCATGGTTAGAGGGGAGCTGGGCAGAACTGCACTGGTGGCCTTTGGGTGACACCAAATCAGCTTTCCTTTCTCTAAAGGCAAGCTATCTCTTGTGTTCGCTTTTCAGAATTACTTTGTATAGTAAGATGTCAATGCTATTTTGCCAATTTTAATACGTGAGCAGTTCTGTTACTTCAATCTAAATACATACATTGCTTGTGAGATTGGAGCCTAAATCCATTACAGGGGATAATCTGATTTGGCTGTTAAATATGTGAAATTGACTTTTTTGTTTTTCTTGATATACCTAGAATTTACCCTACATGTTATGACTTATTTCTTGAATGTACAGCTAAGGCACTTCCTTCCTTTGAAGGAATACATCTCAGCTGTTAAAGCTAACGTGTTGCTCAGACTAACTACTTCTTGGTTTTGAAGAACCTTGCTATAATGCAAAAAGATTACTAAACCTTTGGGACTTCTTCAGAAGATGATGTGTAACTCTGCAGTGTAATACATACCAACAAAGTAACCAGAATTTCCAAACAGTTTAGAAACTCTGAAGTTACGTGTTTCTTGAGTTTTATTTTCCCTGGCTTCAATGGAGACACTCCTCCTTTTAGGTTATATTTCCCAAGCGTTGTGATTAACAGCAATAAGCTCTTTCTACTTCATCCCATTTTGAAACAGCGTATTTTGAATTGCTGAAAAGTTGCATGTTTGTAAGGTTATTTGGTGTATTATCTGAGAGGTAGTGGGCAAAATATTTTCACAAAGCCTTGGCAATTCTAGCACTGGGAAAACCCTTCACAAATTATGAGGGGACCTGCAGATCCCATTAACCTGTGTCATTTTACGCTTTTTTTGCCTCACTTGACAAGCTTTAAAACTTAGTGTTTGTTGAAAAATAAGTATCTTCAGTGTCAGGAGTAACAGAATGTAAACTGGTGAGTTGCCACTTTAGCTAGACAGCAGATTTACCTAGATATACAATAAATGGACAAACCTGTGGCTGAAAAAAATAAAAGTATTTGGGAGAGTTCACCCTTGTTAGAAGAATAAGAAAAGTGAATCAGTAATACCTCTTTTCTGCCACAAGTGACTTTTGTAAGGGACAAAAATGGTTTCTACACAGAATCTGTTTGACCTTGAGTAGGATATTAACTAGATCTCCTTATCAGTTGGCATTTGCATCTGATTTAACTACATGAACTCCAGCATGTATTTTGAACAACTTTAAAAGAACAGTGGCAGAATAACAGTGTATCTCTGGTGTACAGAGTCCAACAAAGTCAAAACCAGATGACTTCTGTTTAACGGTAGCTCATCTCATCTCTCAGAAAGAGGAATACTGTATTTTAATTTTTTCTTTCTCTGCACGAGTCAGTATTTCATCTATGTGAGGGTGAGCAAGCCGTCAGCCAGCTTCATCCTGGCTACTGGCTATTGCAGTATCAAGATAAGGGCTGCTTTGGAGAGGTTTCTTGCAATTCTTTAGCACTTAATGCAGTGAGATCAAGTTACGGCTGGTTTAATGCGATGTAAAACCTATTAAGGTTGCCATCGCAAATTTTAAACGATGATTTCATAACAAGCTTAACATAAAGTGCCAGTGACAGACTGATTGTTTAGTTGAAGATACAAAAATGAGATATGGGAACCACATAGCAAAAGGAGTTTTGTTTAAACCAGTTATATTCCATTTTAGATAACAGAAGCTTGCCTCAGGTTAAAGGTCCTTAAATGCAATAAGGTATAAAATAATGCTTCATTATTTCTTCCTAATTCACAGCTGACAGTTGTTGATTTGGAAGGAGATATCAGAGGAATTCTGGGTTGACAATTGCTGTGGTTGGGAGATAACGCTTGGGGTGACAAGTAGCAAATATTTATCCTACAGCTTCATCCTCTAAGGCTGAGGTACAGTAATCAAAACATAAGATTTAACATCTGAATGTAGAATAACTCAATCTTTTTGGATGACTGACACCGCTAGCTTAGGGTCAAATCACATCATGTTCTGTATGGCTGATAACGTAATCGAAGGATATAAGGTGACTTCCCCGTGCCTTGCGCCGTCACTGTTCCCCGTCGTGCTATGTCCTGCCCCTCCTTCACAACACTGAAGGCTGACGCTCCCCCAGACAGTGAGGCAGAGAGGATGTTGATGACTCATTTTTCCTTCATTTTCTTCACAAGCTGTTCCAGTGAAATAATGTGCTGTCTCTCCATCTATGCTTATCACAAACAGCTGAACTTTTCATACAATTTGATGTCAATCGCTTTACAGTTTTGCAGGATCAACAGGAAAAAAGGCATGGAAAATTCCTCACCTCAAGCATGCTTTCCTAAAACAATGGCTTGTACCAGGGAAGTCTCATGCCCAGGCTGGCCTCCAGCTACTTTTTCCGAATTCTTTGCTGCTTCTAGCTCTTGCATTTACAAACATTAAACTTAGAGGGTACGGGAAGCAAGTCAGTATAGCCCAAATACTGCTGTGAGATGAGGTGAAGGAGCTAATCATAGAAGAACTTGCTCTCATTAACTTCATGTGTGACGTGAGGAGGTTTAGATTAATCATTTAGAATGGGGGGAAAAAAGAGGAAGGGAGGAAGCAGGAATGTGGTAGTTTGTCAGAAATGCTTTATCGTGTTAGCCAAAGAACTCAGAAATCCCCCACTTTCTCTGCTTTCCTTGGGAAAGTTCTTGAACAATCTCCAGAAAAATATACTGGGCTTCCACTGCTCCTTCTGTTCCTGCTCTGTAAGCCAAGAGCTAGCACTAGCACTTGGGAATCCAGGCGGGAACAAGTAGCTGCAGGGCAGCAGGCTTGGGATTTCTCCTGCAGTAAGAGTGAATCCAGTGTGTTATTTGCGAGATCTTGCACTCAGAACTAATTTAAGTTTTCCCTGGAAACACCTAATTTTCCTGTTCAGTGGAAATTAAAGAGTCCTAGGGGCCTAATTTCCATACCTATGTAAGAGAGCACAAATTCTGAAGCTGACTAAAAAGAAACACCAGGAGCTCCTCTGCAGCTGAGCTCCCTGCAGCAACACCCTAACGTGGAAGCTGAATGCCCAGTTGCCTGGATTTTTCCAAATTTGTGCCTTTTGTTTGTAGCCAATTTACTGCTGGACTTGCCCTGCTAAATGGCTGTTAACGCGAGGACCTTTTGCTTCCTGTTACCTACGGTTCAGTCTAAACTAGGGGCTGCCAATTCTGCTTTTTTTTGAATGCTTGACTTGATTTTTGATCACCCCTTTCTAATCATTGCAGTGGGTCTAGTAAATTTGGTAGCGTGCTGAGCCTCAGACTCCTCAGAGGCAGTTTCTGTCATGCTGAGGCTCACCAGTTTTCGGCTGGGTGCACAGAGCTGTTACCCTGCGATGCACAAACCATGGTTCAGGTGTGAGTGCACACTCGTGTGTCTGCCAGCTTCGCCCAATGCTACGTGCAGTTAATGCTGACCTTTTGCAGCAGGGGAAGATGGGTAATACCTGGTACAGCACAAAGGATAAGGCCCAATAATGAAACCCAAAGTTTTTAAATTAATTTGGATGTTCTGATTGAGTTTATACAAAAGTACCGCTCTTCTATGGCTATGGTATTGTAGAAATGGTACCAGGACCTTTAAGTCAGATTTAACTCGCTTTTGATCCATGTTTTCAGTGCAAAAGCAACACTGAGCTGACTGCATATGTCTTAAAAATTAACGTCATAGTGTTAGACATACTTCCTAGAAAAGTCATCCAAAAATGTATTTTTTTATATATGTTTAGGGAAGGCAAATAATTAAGCCAAAGTTAATTAGTCTATTTGTCTTCCTTTACAAATGCTGTTTATTCAGGCACACAGTTTGTTGAAAAGCTATATAATGAAACACACACTGGGAGTTATTGTGGGAGGCTTTTTGTTGGTGATACTGATTCCCACAGTTTGCTGATGGCATACGGACAGCAGACCGGGCTCCTGCCCAGGGCAGCGCCTGATCTCAGCTGGGAGCGGGGCCGCTGCAGTGGGCGAGGCGCATCCTCCTCTCTCCCTCCAGATTGAATTTTCCTCCGGTTTAGCCCCGGCCGAGCTGACACGGTGCTCATGGCGGCACTTCACCGCGGAGAAGCGCCAACAGCTCCTCACTCACGCTGCTCCCTGCTACGTGGTGTAAGCAGTGAGTAGTGCGGGGGCGGGGGGGCGGCCGGCGGGGCGGTGCGGGGCCTCCCTCTCCCCGCGCGTTTCCCCTCAGCCGCGCTCCTGCCCCGCACGGCCGCCCCCCCGCCGCCGGCACTCGCTCCCGCCTTCCCGGGGTGTCGTGGCGCTCTCCCCCCGCCCCGCCGTGCGGAGCGGCTGCCCCCGCCGGCCGGCCCGCCCCCGCCCCGGGGGGCCGCGGCGTCCCCCTCCTCCCGGGGGCGGTGCGCGCTGACGCGGCAGCGCCGCGGCTCCGCCGGCCGAGTCGCACAATTATGAGAAAGAGCCGCCGGGCCGAGGCCGCCGTCAGCGCCGGGTCCTGGTGCGGAGTCGAACCAGCGCCGTCCGCCTCGCCCCGCTCTCCCCTGCGGCCCCGGAGCGCCGTCCCCGCCCGGCCCGTCCCCAGCCCGCCCGCCGCCGCCGAGCCCAGCCCCGATAGATGGAGACAGGCCCCGCCACCGCCGACGCCGAACCACGAGCGGGAGCTGCCCGGCGCGAGGCGAGCCAGAGTCGGCGCCGAGACCCAGCCCGGCCCTGAGGAGAATGGTGAGGGCGGCGGGGGGGGGAGGGGGGCGCCGGCGCCGCTCGGACGGGTCCCGGCCGGCCGCTCCGGGTGCCGGCGGCTGCGGATCCGCTTCGACCCTTCTGGCCCCCGGGCCCGCCTCCGCCGCGGCGGCTGCCGCCCTGCCCGCCCCGTCCGGGGTGCCGCGGCGGCGGGAAGGAGGGACCCGCCGGGCTGACACCTCCGCGCCGGAAGGGGAGGCGCGGGCTTGGCCGCCTGGGGCCCGGCCCGGCCCGGCGTCACCCCCGGCCCGCAGCTGCCCGGGCTGCCCCGAGCCGCCGGGGCGAGGCAGCCGCCCGGCATCTGCGGAGCCGTCCGGTTGGTGCCGGCGGCCCGGCCGCGCCGCCCTGCTGCCCTCCGCCCCCCGGCGGGGGTCCCGCTGCCCGGGGCGCCGCCTTCCTGCGGGGCTCCTCGGCGCGGTGTCGCCCGGTACCGGAGTGGTGCGGCCGACGGCGCCGTTCCCGGGGATGCGGCTGTGCCTCCCGGCTCGTCTGTCTCCCCGTGTCGTTTGTACCATTTCGACGCGTTGCCATGTCCAGGGGAGCGTGTGAGCCCTTGCAGAGAGCTGGGCGGGTTCCTACGGGAAAACACGGCTTTAACCCCAGCTCTGTCTTTGGCTGCGAGTCGGTTCTTCATCCTTGCGAATTTATTCCTTAGGTGATGCTCACAGAATTCGGAGCGAACCACCAAGCGCTTTCAGATAATTTTGAGAGTGCGGAGCGTGGATCTGTGGATTTCCATGCTCTGCTTGAACTTCCAGCCAGCTGCTTTGTTTCATGTCAGATAAAGGTGTTCCATGTCACAGTATATCCTTCAAAACCACAGGGGTTCATACCTGTGAGCCTTCTGTTTCTGACGATACCTGTGAGCTGTGTAGAAACGCGGGCCATCTTTTTCCAGAACCTGCAAATCCAGCACCCTTCCAGCAGGAGCCTTCCCTTTGGCTTTTCCCACTGGAAAGCGCGCTTGGCATCTCCCACCTGTGTGGTGGTACTTGCACTTCTCTCCTGAGGTGGTTTTTATTTTTTCTGGGGTGTGGTTGGTATTTAGCTGGTTTGGGTTTTAGCTCCAGTGTTCAGTCGGTGCTGACATAGCCTAGAAATGCACAGATTGCTTTTAACCATGATAGATTTGTAAACTGATTGCGGCTCAGGAGTTTTGCTGGCGATGTAGCGTGTTTGCAATGTTTTATACTTACCCCGTGTTTATCGGATATTTTGAAGCCACTGTTTAAACAGGTGTTTTGCCTAAGTTGAATGTGGGATGTTTAACGCAGGTTCGTTTTGCTAAAAATTTCCCTGCTGCTGCATGACTGTTTAGCAGTTCTGAATAATTGCTGGGCAGTGTCCAACTTTAAATCAGGAATTATCCTCAAGAGTGAGTATTTCAGTGTGGTAATTCTGGGATTCTGGGAGTTAAGTCTTTTTGTCTTTTTTTTTTTTTTTTTTTAATGTGTCTGTGTGGGTGAGATAAGTGTTTGCTAGATCATCCTTCATACCTTCTGGTATGAGGCCATTCTTGACTTAGCTATTTAAAGTAGGTGAAAAAACCTTTGTGCATGTGGAACTGTTTAGGCTGGTGTTGGACTGTTTGTACCTTAGTTTCCTGATGTTTCACTTTGATATTTTTTTTCTGCTTGTTTGAACTCAGGAGTGGAAGGGTGATTTTCACTTGTCGAACAAAGGCACCTTGAAACATCACTTTGCATTTAACAGCTATCTCACTTGTATTTAAAGATACTCTATCAGATCGTCTACCTCCCCACGTGGATTATCTCAGAGAGAGGCACTCCATTGTGTTTTAAACTTTCGTTTCTTTTCTTGTCCCTTGAGGCTCTGCCTAACTCTAGTCTCGCTGACTTACCTTTTTGTCTTATCGCATCAGCCCTGCTTTCTCTGTTCTGCTGGCGATAGACTGCAGCATCCAGACTCCTCTCTTTTTTCCCATCATTATCTTTACCACTTGCTGTGCTTCTCTTTCCTGGAAGCTTTTCACCGACACCCAAACTTTTCCTTCTTCTCTTTCTCGTCCCTTCGTGATGTGCTTTCTGTTAACTGTTCGCTCCTTGTGGACGGTCATGACAGATGAGTGTTTTCTAAACTAATCGATGTTGTCTTGAACTTAAGTAATTGATGCTGACACAATAGAGTTTGGCCGTATCAGTTTGTCGACTTTACACCAGTAATGCTGCAAATCAGTCTCTAAGAGGACTTGTCAAAAAGTGTGTGTGAAGGGAGGGAGATACATTTATAGTCAACAGTTTGTGTACTTGACAGGTTTTTGCATAGCAGGTTTAATTTTCTTTCCCAGAAAGACCCTGATTACCCTAAGTAGGAGTTTAATACGTAGCTATACTAGCAGTGACACTCTTACTAAACTGATGCTGTCAGCGTGTTGTCAGAAACAAGCCCAAATTTGAAGTTCTAGTCTTTAAAGACTTGAGGTTGGATTTTGAAATTGTGACTTATGCCTTCAAAAATCAAGACAACGAAATGATACTTCTCATGCCAATATACTTAACCTGAAAAATGTATCTTTGTCTTGTTCCTTTTTTTTTTTTTTTTTTAGATATTTATTTCTTTTGGAATCCTTCGTTTCCTTTAATCGTGTCTACTTTGGCCGCAATATTTGCGTGCCACCTTAATTTGCTGAAACAAGTAACATCAGTTCTGGTTTCTTTGTCTCACTTTTTTAAAGGCAAACTGACAGTAAAATCAATGTGTGTGTTTTCCAGAATTGAAGTTTTGTCTTTGAGGTCATGTTTCTTGTTTCTGATGTGAATAATTCCATCTTGGTGTATTTTAGCTTCGCTGGTTGAAATTCTGGCAGTTGACTTTTCAGCAGATAAATTACCGAATAATCTCAGTCTGTGTGTATATTTGGATAAGGTACTTAGCATGATTATTGAAGATAATGTCACTTCTTACCTCTGATACTGCCTGTATCTACTACTGTAGGTAGTGGCCTCTGACAAATTAGTCTATATGCTTCATTATTTCTACAAAAGTAGTCCATGATACTGACTTGACCTGTGGTAAAACTTGGGAGTTTGTTGCATTGTTTCTTTATGTTCCCTGGCCTGAAACTTTCATTCTCCTCTATTGTATTCTCTGCACTCTTGTTATTGCCCTTTATTTGATTTAATTCCATCTCTTTTGCTCAAATCATGAAAATGTACAGGTAATAGTGTCATGTTAATATATATTGCGATTCAACCTCTACCAAAAATGATCTACCTCATTCTTGGTTTCTGTTATTTTTATTACTTTAAGCTTAGCTTTTCTTTCACTTGAATTGTAGATATTTTTGTATTTCAAGTAATAGAAAGCTAACCTAACAAAAGAACCAAAAAAATAAACCCCCAAAACCTTTGTATTGGCAAGCTTAGCTTCCTGACCTGGCTTGGTGCAGGATTAGTGGGGCATCGGTGCTGCTGCACAGGGGAGGAGGCAGGGTGTGCGGGAGGTGACTGCTCTGTTTGGTAGCAGCCGCTCGCTAACCCGGTGCTGTTTGGCACACTGAACCATGGCGTCCGGCTGGATGGGACCACGGGCCTCAGCAGCAGTGTTTCAGACCGGTCTCCATCACAGCTGTTGCACTGACGGAGAGAATGCTGTTTTTTTGAGGAGTGGTGAGGCTTTTTCAGCCCCCTTTACGCCCATATTTTGCTTAGTATGTAAAGTGGATATGAGACGTTTTAAAGCAGGGGTGTGAGCCACTTTCTTTAACTACCAGGTTTGCTGGAACCACAGAACAGCTCAAATTTGTTTTTCTCCCCAGCCACTAGAATTCTTGAAGGGAAGCAGGGACAACACGTGTTGTCTGATGGCTGTTAGGTGGGCAGAGGAAATTTCTTACCACAGAAGGAAAGGCCAGTGAACTTCTGATGGGATAATGAAATAAAAAAACCAAGAGAGAAACTGGGATAACTAATGTTGTTATCCTTAACTGTATTGGTTTGGTTTTTTCCTTCTCAAGAATTGGGCAAAAAATATTCTAACTGTATGGGAGATACAGGGAGAAAAATAGCTGTTGCTGATTGTGGTGCTGATAATTCCCAAAAGCTGCCTTATGAAAGGACTAGAATATTTAACTGTGGAAAGTGGTTTGACAACATAATGGTATGAGGATGTTGCAGGAATAGCCTGTAAAATAAATGTAGTGGTTGATTGCCAAGAAGATTTTAAAGTATGGTAACAAACTTGACAGCACATTAGAACAGATTAAACTTGGTATATAAGTTCTGCATTTTCTTCCCCTTAACCAAAGTTCAGATGTTACTGAGGTGGTAGGCTTGGATTAAACCTTAATTCTGGGAGTGTCTGTGTTTTGTTTTTTTTTAAATAAATTCTAAAAGTCGCATCAAAGTTGCAAATTATTTAATACTTATGTTGTTAAAAGCAACATATTTTTTTTTGCCTAGACTCTTACAAACTCATTCGAAATCGAGCTGTTTCATGCATTTCTTATTATCGGATTTTCTGAGATGTTTGATCTCTCTGTGTGTATGGCAGATGTGCAGTTGCGGGGTTAGTGTATCCCAACCCATTTTTATTTGATTTCATTTCAGCTGAAGGAGGATGGCGTTTGATATGTGTGCTAGCGTAGCTGTTGACTTTCTACAGCTGCAAAATTGGAATGTTACAGGCTGATTCCAGAATCAAGTTGGTACTCTGTTGTGTGTACTTTGACAGCTAACGTTTTCAGAAGATCATCCAACTTCAGAAAGCTTGGTTGATACTTCATCTTCAACCTGTCTGTGGAGATCACTAGTTAGCACTCAGATACAGTCCAACATGAAGTGCTTATTTTGTTTACGTGCACATCATGTGCTTTGCAAAGAGTGTGCAACTGGCTAACTTTCAAAGAGTATAGGTAGATGTGTGCCTGTAGCTTGTCTACGCCTGGAAGTTATGCACATGTGAATCTTATCAATGTCTAGACTTAGTGCTAGTAATTGTAATAACAAAAGGTTGGGGAGGCCTTTTTCTGAGTTGGAGAGCTTTGGAACTCTCTTAAGGTCTGTGACAGCCTGGTTAGGCTTTTTGCTTCCTAGTTGGGGATCCCAAAGTCGGATATGGATGACTCCCAGTGCTATTGGATTCTGTCTTTAATTGTTTACTACTAATCAAGTGAGATTTTAAAAAAAGAAGCTGCAGGTTCTGAGAATTGGCATATTTCTATTAATTTCTGATTTGCTGATTTTTATTTTTTGTTTTTATTTTTTACTGATAACCTTTTGGGTTATTAATGCAGTATATTTTTGCTGTCATACACTAATCCATTCCTGCTGTTAAAGCTCTAAATTAATTTAATCTAGGTGTTCAGTCTTTCACCATAATATAACTATGTAATCTTCAAAGCCTGGGAAAAGTGTCAGTTACAGCTCTGTCAGTTTTAACACAATGATTATTGCAACTGAATACCAGCCTTTGTTTTGTGCAGCATTCCCACTTACCTCTACCCAAAGAGGTAGTTGTTTTCTTAATCTTATCTACTTGTCTACTTGATTCTTGTCATCTTTGCTAAGAGACAACAGAAACAGAAAGATGCCTTCACTTTGTAGCCTCCTACCTTGTGCTTGGTGGTATTTTGCAAGATGACTCTGGTTGACAGTTCTTATCCTAATATCTGGGAAGTTTTTCTTTGCCTAATACTGCAAAGTGGTAATCAATTTTTGTGAATGAGGACTTGACAAACATGACTTCAAATTTATGTTTATGCCTTCTGCAAATGATTTTCTGGTTGCTCTGTTAGGAATACTGTATTTCACAAGCACTCCTTGCCTAAAAAATTCTAGATTCAAGGCACTTCTAGAACTAGTACTACTCAGCAGTCCAGGTCTTCCCACTATTACTCACTTCATTGATAATATAGTTCCCAAGACGGACCTGCAGTGCCTGAGGTGTGGATGTGTGTGTTGCAGGGTAATAATCTCAGATGCAGGGCAGGGTCGATGTTCAGGTCCATAGCATCTTTACTAGCCGCTCCCAAATCTGCCAAAACTTCTTAAAGGTGTGGCTGTAATCCAGTCTAAACTCACCTAAGCCCTGGCTGTCACCCTTCCACCTGTCTCTTTTGCTTCCTTCTGTACTTGGTGACTGTTTTGGGATCTGAATTGAACAAACATGTATTCTAATCACTTCCTTTTTTTTTTTTTTTTTTTTTGAGGATTAATTATTTTGTCGGTCATTTCCCTGGATTGGCTCTCCATGTGACTGCATAAGTGCCAGTGCTGGTATGAGATAGGGTGGGATCATGTGCAGAGGCTTAGGAAATTGGACTGTGGCACACCTAAACTTGATGTGAGCTGTGAAGCTGGTTTGGAGGCTTGCTTTGAGGTGCTTGAGAGTTGACTTGTGCCATCCTATTAGTAAGTGTTCAGTTACTCTGCGTGCCACCCTCTCTGTATGAGTGTTTTCTCTGTCTTACAGCCTTGTGCACAGGCATGGATGGAGCTGCACCATCACAAGTCAAGTTCTGTAGCCTCTTTGAAGTATAAACCAAATCGCATTGCAGACCTGGTCTAATTGTACTGCAGGCATGTAGTAGCGACGTTGGAATACTTCTGTATCTAAATTTCTGTTTAGATAGGATGCTTTTCTTGACATTCTGAGTGTGTGCTACTAGATGTAAGATGACTTTTTTACCAGGTATGCTGTGCTGTAGTCTGTGCGCTGAGCTGCGTCAAGATGAGTTTGACCCTTCCCATCAAGTTATTTCTGTTGGCAAATGATCCACTGCTGGTAACTTGTCTCACATAACATGATAATGCTAGTTTTTTTCTCTCCATCTTCTTAACATGCTGCTTATTTGCTTTCTAGTGCTATTCCTGTTCCTGTTTAACTTTCTCAAGAAGCTGAACCTATTTCTTTGGGGTAGGAGAGTGCGAAGCTGCATGCCACTGATGTATCTGACAGAGCTCAGCACAGCAACCATGTGGCCAGGTTCAAAGAGGGTCACACCGATGTGCAACGTTGTTAAAATTGCATGTGTATTGGTCTTGTGTAGTAAGCTTAATACAGTATACTGGTTTGTGGCTAGAGCCAGTCTGAAAAAGCTCTGCTTCCTTTCAAAGCCTGTCCCTGTGGCTGCTGCGGTCATGCAAGTATTTAGTCAGGCATCACTTCAGTCACCTGAATAGGTTAAATTATGCATGTGCTTAAGTGACAGATGATTTGAGCCTAAAAAAACCGGTTGTGTAATTACAGAACTGTTAATCAACTTTCTCTTCAATTACAAAAATCAGTTAATCTACAGGAGTAGGTGCAGTTAATGATGTTTGAAATGTCAAAGTCTTACCAGTTTCTCCTGTGTTCCCTGGCTGCAGTATTGTCTAAACTGTAGTTTGCAGCATTCTGTTAAACAGCAAATTTAATAGAGCTTCAGCTGAAGGCATTAGAAGAGTGCATGGCTGAGGGTGATCTGGCCAGAAAGTCTGAGAGTGATTGATCTTGAACGAATTCCTGCTCAAGGTAGTAATCTCACACTAGGGAAAGAGTAATGAATCACTGATATCATAGCTGACAAATATCCTAGACAACTTTCTAGGAACTTAGCATCGTCTGGTGTTGCAACGCCTCTGGATGCAGAACTAGTTGGAAGAAGCTCACTCCTGATTTCACAAGCTGTAGTTTACTGACTCCTTGATAGTGCTGCTGCAAATGTTTGCAGGGTTATGCTGCAGACTAGCCTGTGGGGCAGCCCTGCCAGCACTTACCTTGGCCTGCTTGAGGGGCACTAAACAAAGATGTGAGGTTGGGATGGACATTAACCTCTTAAACCGGCAGGAACTGGCTTGGCAGCCAGAGGCATTGAAAAGCAGAAATATCCCCCTAACTAACCTTTGTCCTTTTAATTTGTGCCAGCTTCACAAATGCTCTTGATGAGGACTGAAGCCTTTGCGTTGTTAAGCAATTGGTCTGTCTTATTCTTGGTTTCTTTTGTAAAAGTTTTATGTGGCAAAATCCCCTTTCAGTTTTCAGCTGTAGAAAGAACAGTTTGTATGCGTGCAGTTTTCCGTGTAAAACCTACCTCAGTATGTAGCAGTCATGGATTCTTCACTGTTAATTTCTCTGTAATTGTTTCAAATACAGTAGTGAAACAATGCGGTCTTTTTATGTTGCTTATGTAGGGAAAGAGGGCAGAAAGCACTCATCATCCTTGTCCTGGTTTGGGCTGCCAGCTAGCATTACAGGTGAACGTTCTGCGGTGATGAAGGCTGCTAACAAACGAGTCATTGTTTGAATGCATCATCTGGTTGTGCTCGGTGTTTTGTAGCCCACAAGAGAAATATTTGGTACTAGTATAATCATAGTACTTTGCTGGACAACACGATACAGTATACTTTAGGCTGCACTTTCTTTGTGCTGTAGAAAATGTGCAAGACTGAATCTTTTCTGCTTTCAGAAAAATCCTGTTTTCAGGTTGTAGAAAGATGTTTTCTGGTCACATGGATGTAGATGATCTGCAGAATACAGGTAGACTTTGCAGAGAGGGGGAGGATTATTCGCAAAAGCTAATTAGGCAGTGAGTCCCTAGGCTTGCACAGTGGGGACTGAGGGGGATTCAGAGCAGCTCTTTTCTCTCCTCTCTGCAGAGAGAACGTAGGAAAAATTAGCACTGCTAAGATAAGGTTGGTCTTTTTTGACTATCCTCTTGGGTGTCATTACTGGTTTTTTCTGATAAATATAAAGATCTTGCATGCAGGACAAGAAAAATCTCTTCTAATTAATGTATTAGGAGTTAGTTGGGGTTTAATTATACCATGAATTAGAAAAAAAATCTTTAGTGCCAGATGAGAATGGATGCTATTCTTAAACCCAGGGTATCTTCTCACCTAAAATGTGACCTTAGGCAGTATGTTCTTGCTTCATTGGCAGCTCTCTGAGAAATAAAGAAATACAGTTAGCTTCCTTTCCTTCCTGAACATCAGGATACAGGTGCTTAAAAAGAATGCCTTTTTAAAGTGTGACAGATCTGTAGTCTTTTCCTGGATGCCTAGAGTAAGTAGGCTTTGGGGGATTATTTTGATGTACCTTGACAGTATGCTTAGATCAGCTCAGCTGTTTTGCTAACCCAGTATCTTACTGCTACCAGAGGGGATGTTTTGCTTCCCACCCTCATCGTGGCCCTGTGGTCCTTTCCTGTGCCTTAGTTTGCTGCCCAGTTTGCATCTGAATCAGTGCATTCTGACATCAGAGCTACCTCCTTCTTTTTTCCTGGAAATAATGTGGTGCTGCTTAGGGAGTTCAATCAACTTTGCCTTCTCTGACTGCACCCTGGCTGTATAATTTGAAGAATTGCATCTGTTAAAGCAAATATTTCCCGTATGTATCTTGGCTTTGCCGTTACCAGGACCTCCACCTCCTTACTGTTGTCTTTTCTTTCTCTAGAATGATAGTCTGTCTGCAATCCTTTCCCCCCGTAGGCCGGAGGGGAGCTTGAGGTGTAAGTCCAGTACAGCTTAGGCGGGTCTTTGTGCCACGTACCACTCGGCACTGGTGAGCTTTACTGGAAGTGAGTGCGCTGGAAGTATAATAAACAGAAAACATTTACAAAGTGCAAGTGGTGCTGTGATCTCTCAATATAATTTAATTAGTTGTTCCCCCCACTCCACAAAAAAAAGCTATTTCTGAAAATCATTTATTTAATTTTGGCGTGATTATTTAGGCTTGTGGTGTTTAACATGAAGGTGTTGCAGCTAGTTCGGTTCTGTGGGTAGCCTGCAATTCTGCATCGGCGTTTGGTGCGAGAGCTGAAAAACTGTACTTTCTTTGACCTGCTTGAGTAGGTAATACCTCTACCACTATGCAATAAGCAAAAATTAGGAGATAAGATGGAGACAGTAAATTGTATATCCTACCTGCATTGCTTCATTATACCTTCAGTTAGTGAACAGTCATCTGGAATGGATATCCTGTTTTACATTTCAGATATTTTTTTTCTTGAGTTGATTTTCATTTTATCAAATATATTTAGTTTTCCTTGCTAGAGCAAAAAGGGAGTTTTTGTCCTCACAGATTATTCTGCTTTTTAGTTGGTATTATCCAACTTGATGAATCAGAGTATTTCAAGTCCATACAAGTGTTTGATAAGAGTTTTGTGCTTTTGATTTGATATCTGAATACCCAGCTGGGGAACTCAAGCTTACTAGGGTAGGAGAAACACCATCTTCTCTTCCCCTCTGCATTAGAGCTAGCCAGACCTAGGTTTAAGTCAGTAGTTAGGCATTAGGATATCTGTGCTTGTATCTTAATTAGCAATGCTGTGAAGTATGTGTAAGATAGGAAGCTTGGTAGTGCTTTTGGTAAATGGTGCAGTCAAATGGTACGTTTTAGCAGCCTGAGTATTGACTTGGAGGTAAAATGAATGACTTTAAGCTCTCTCACAGTACGTTGCATTGTGTAGGTTTTACAGGTCTGGCTATAATATTTAAAAGAAAGATTAATGAAGAGGGATGCAAGAGTGTAGCTGAGACTCTCAAAACCTACTAATAATAAAATGGTTGGATGCTAATGGGAAAATCAGTGTAAAAGAATATTTCAAGCAGTCATCATGAGGTTGTGATGGTGAGCTCAATTTTTATGTTTGACTAGCCTCATTATATCAACAAAATAAGACACAGTAGCTCAAACAGCCGTTCCCCTCAAAAACAGAGGGTGGAAAATTTTAAAAATGCCTAAATAAGCATTATATATTATTTCAGATGGTAATTAGCTGCTTTCACATTTGCCTAAATAAACCCAGTTAAGTTTCTTCTTTGCACTTTTCTAGAGTAAACAGAAACTACTGAAATGGTTTTAATGGGGAGCTTTATCTTCTGATAAGAGTCTAGGTACACGGATGTCTCTAGAATGCTGTCATGCTACTTGTGCCCTGAGATGAGGGCTGCGGGCGGCGTGCACTCTTGAGCAACTGCAGACCTAGCTCGCCCTGGGAGGAGAGCTGGTTCTCTCTCCTGGGGGCAATGGAAGTGTAACTGAATCCAGTAGCTCTTTGTCAGTGAGCTGAATTTAAAAACGCTTAAGTCTTTGTAATTCGACAGTAGGTGAAATATACTAAGCAAATTCTTGTTTTGGCTTTTCTCCCAGCTCACCCTACTTTCTCCATCCTGTTCTAATCTCCCAAGAACTCTGCTCGCTGTAGAGAGCTGACCGAAATGTTCGCTTCCCCTGCTGTAGCTAGCAAATACTGGGACATTGGTGTGCAGGCGTGTACCCCATCACACCTCCATGATCCTGTCCGTGAGTAATGCACGTGCATTCCTCTTGCGAAGGAAGTGAGAACAGTTCAAGGGTTGTATGACTGACTTCTGTCTTCCTCAGGCAGTCGGCTCCAGTGCTGATATTTTAATTCTAGCCTGGGACCAGCCTAATCTTAATTTTCTGCTCTGAGGTGATTTCTGTAACTTACACAAAGTGACTTTTGGTGTGGTTCTTTTTTTTTTTTTAAATTGTACTTGCTGTTAAAGTGAACAGAATTCCAAATCTGTTTCAGGTGCTTCTTTGTTTGTTTGCTCGCGGGCCTCTTTCCTAATGTTGGTAGTCTTGGTCATAAAAAGAAATCGGGTTTCCTTGATACTGTGTCGAAAGATAAGTTATGTGAAATGTCATCATCCTTAGCAGTAGTTTGGTGCTGTCACCTATTTCACGTCCCACTAGCACTTTCTCTTGCCTTTTCCTCTCACCCATGCTACAGAGAAATATTATTGATTTGTAATAATTTAAATGTGGGCATAATGTTTTGGTTATGTTTTTTTGGTGGTGTTTTGGATATTCAGAGGATTGTCTGAGGCTAGCTATGTCAAAAATCCCATAGTGATAACAAGTTTCCATCGCTCTAGCGAGTTAATAATAGCCTACTTAAGTCAGCAGGCACCAAAATCTTTGCTGTGATGATGGAGAAGTACCTTTATTTGTACATTAAAAATAAGTCAGATCTGTAAATGGGAAAAGCCTGAGTAAGTGGTAGAGCAAGATGAACAACATCCACCCTTCCAGCTTGCTTTTGTAGTTTTAATGTGCTTCAGCACATAATGCATTAATCAGATGTTCATGCACTTCATGAGCTAGAAAGGGAGGACCTTCTTTAAATCTGCAGCTCAAATAAAGCTGAAATACATCCTTTGCACAAGGTGAGGTGAACTTGCAAGCCTGTATGCTATCTATGAATAGTGGCTGCCAGTTGAGCTTTTTTCATCTGGGAACAAATCGGAAGCAAATCAAGGGTAGGGTTTATTTATTTGGCTGCTCACAAGAACCCTTTCCTACTGCTTTATTACCAGAGGTGGTCACAAACTCATTTCTTGCATCTGTGATTTGTATTCCCTACGTGATGGGGAAGGGACTGGAAGTTGCTTGGGGAGGACAGGCAACGGATCCAGGCTATGTGAATTGTTTTACCTCTGAAAGCGTGCCCCAAGTCTCATTCCTTCCAGAAATAAACCCAGAGTTTATGGATTGTCTGTTCATACACCCTATGTGGCACGTGCAAGGTAAGCCCAGCAGCTGCCAGAAATGTGAGGTATGAACCAAACTAATTCTTTCCTGTGGAGTAAATCTGGTGAGCCAGGAGGTGCAGAGGCTTCCACAGCCATTCAGTGTGTCCTGTCGGTCCCTGCGGAAAGGACCAGGGAGGGTGGCCATCCTTGATACCCACAGAAATTATCTGACCCACCTGAAAAGGCATGGCAGGGTTTCTGTTGCGTGTTGGTGAGTAGTTACGCTGACTCTACCTTCCTGCTGGTCTCATTTAAGGGAGCATGTAGGCTTGCAGTCTGCATCAGCGGTAAGGTTAGAACGATTGCAGGCTGCAGCTAAGTCGGTGCTGCTGAGAGAGGTAAAGGGGATGCAGACTATACGGTTCTATCTCTGTAGATAAGGAAGGCAAAGCAGTCTGTTTAAAAATGTCAGAGATTTGGAACTGGTTTAGATGGGTGTCCCGGCAGAATGAAAAATGGGTTTTGAAGGAGGGACCCCATCAGAAAGAAGCAGGCGCTGTATGACAAGTTTGCAGACATTCCTGTGTACTTCTGCCATGTATTTTTTTGGAACCTCTCATTTGAACAAAGTGGGTATTAGAGTTAAAAATGCTGGCTGAAAAGCTGTGGCTGTATTTTCCTTGCAGTTACTACCACATGCTCCCTTTTTATCCTTTTCTTTCATCCATGGTTGTTAAGTTTTAGGGAGTGAAGAATTATTTTCATCTTCTTTCAAAACGCAGTGGTTTGTTGCTTCTAGATCATAGCTTTGGTGTATGTTTTGAAATGCTTTATGGAATGCATCGAAATGTGATTGGTCTAGGAGATCATAGAAAGTAATTTATAGATTCTTTAGAAGGGCTGAAATTTTTTTAGCTTGGGATTTCATTAGTTGGGAGGGTTGGAAATGCGAACTATTTTGAAATCAGTTTACTTACCCCAGTTTACAGCAGTGAAACTGGTTTACCTTCTGCTGTGTTTTCTTTTTCTACTAAAATTCCAAAATCTGTTGGGATCTGAAAGCTGGGAAATAAAAATGCATTGCTCCCCTTGCCCCCCTCCCCCTCGCCGCCCCAGCATGCCATCTGCTATGCTGACACAGTCTTACAGAGTCTCTGGTTTTGGCAGGTTTATTTAATTACTGTATCTGTTATAATTGGACATTTAACTCCAAAGGTGTTTATTGTTCTCTTGGCTGAGAGAAAGATGTTCTGGAATTACACCAGTGTGTGCGTCTCTTCTGAAATCAACTGATATTCCATTGTGACCTGAGATATCTCATGCTGTAGAATCAATTGTGAAATATTTTCCAAGTATATCTTAATTTATATTTTTGTATTTTAATAGATAAAATATATTTTATGGATTATTATTAGTTAACCTCTTTTTAATGCCTTGTATGGATGGTGTATGCATTTTAAGATTAAATGCTTTCTAGAAAGGAGGAGTAATTTTATGACTGGTCTAACTACAGAACAGCATGCATGTTCCTTTGGGTGTTAAACCAGCAATTTAAAAAAAATTATTTAAAACATGCTGGATTTGCCCCAAATTTTCCACTGAAAGACCCGTACTGAAGTTAGAACATAACTTTCCCAGTAATGTGGGTAAAGTGGATTGAGTTTGGATGTAATAGAAGTGTCCCAACAATGTTAGGTCTGTTGTGGGTTTTATTCTGGTGCATCAGGATTAAGAATAACAACTCTGGAATGTTAAATTCTGTATAAGAATTTATGGTCTTCTGAATTAAATGAATCTACAAAAAAATTCCCCAGACAATTTTATGCTTTGTGATTGTATGGTGAAAAAATTCTCACAGAAGCAGCCAGTTCTCCAAATAGCACATAGGAATAATTTTTTTCAAGTTCAAGAGAGCTGTAAAAATCCCTTTTGACAAATCCCAAGTGTTCTTTGCATCCAGACCTGCATGTGGATGTGGTGAGTTCTGTGGCGACTGCGTTACGTCAGAGAAGAACTTGATGAAACAATAGCTACTCTGTTAGAGACCTGGATTTCTGTGAAATCTGTTCAGAGCAAATCTCCTGAACTGTTTAATGAAGAATGGGATTGTTGAAGGTTTGTTTTCGGCACTAAGGGAGCCATTGATTTGAAGATTCCTATCTTTGCTCACTGGCTCATTGGAGGTCTGCTGCTGAACACAGCGTGCAGAAAGCTTTCTCTGATGCCCTTTTCCCTTCCCTTCCCTACTTCCTCAACAGTTTTTATTTAAAATAAAACCGGTATTTTTTTGCTGTTGAGCAATGTATTTTCAGGACCGTAGCAGTATTTTCACTGGAGAAGTCTTTCAACCCAGAAAACGAGAGCTGTTTGGTGTCTTATGAGTCAGGTGAAGCCGGGTGAACTGTTCTGCTCGGAACAGGATCGTCAACATAGCAGAGACACCTTTGGTGCGTGATGGGTCTGTCTGCCTGATCCGGTCGAGTTCTGTGACAAGAAGTGTGCCCAAATGGGTTTGGGAAAAAAATAAATGAAACAACATTTTTGCTTGTAGATGAGGCTGGTAGTTGTTTCAGAATAATAATGAAATAATCCTGATGTGGACAGCAGGTAAAATATCCTTGCAAATATTTTTGTTTGTAGTGGATTAAACAACAGTTTAATGCACAAGTTCTCTTTGAGTTATATCCTTCACAGGGCTACGTTAAAGCCCTCTGTGTAAGTATCATTTGGCATTGTGAAAATATTTGGGCCTTTTTGTCTATCTAGTATTGCACATATCCATTATTTTCTATAGCAGTTACTTTAAAAAAAGCGATAAGGTTGACTGATACTCTAGTTATTGATTCAAGAACAAATTTTGTAGGTTTTTTTCTGTGTGTTTTGTATCCTCTGGACAGACAGCACTGTTACTTTTTAGCAGAGAGTCTTTTAAATATAGTTTGTAATACTAGCTGGCTAAATGCTTTGTTTTCTTCCCACCTCCTTTAAAAAAACAAAACAAAAAACCCCAAACAGTAATTATAGAGGTATGTAATTTTAAATTGCAAGGAAAGCAAGTAAATTAAATGTCTGGGGTTTGCTGGAGCCAAGAGTTTGAAACAAGCATTAGCAAATAAGTGGCATCAAACTGCCTACCTTTTTCTTTTTTCCTCCCATCTGCTTATTTACTTAATGTTAGCTGAAGTTCTGAAGACTTTCCTCAAATGATAAATGTTTCCGTGAGGAACTGAGTTGTGGTCTGCTAGCATTTTTAATACAAAACTTTAGGTGTTTCGGGAGGGGAAATATAGGTATAACTGTCTTTAAGATAACTCTTCACCCCATACACAGTGGCTTTGTTCCTTAGCTCATCCTGGGATGCACGTTTTTAGTATCGTTCAGTTAATTTGTGCCATGAACAAGCCCAGGTACTTTGCCTGGAGAGCAGATCTTACCACCTTAAGGGTTTGAAGCCCCTGCTGGAAATCTCTGCAGAGAGCTAGCGTGTGTTTTATTTATGGCACCTCTTCCCACAGTAAGTTTTATGAATTCTAAACGACTCGATATGTGTTGATTTAATTGGGTATCATTTTCGTCCTGGTGGTTTGGCTTTATTTGGTTTTATTTGACGTATTGAGTATGCGAGCGATAAGATAAAGGTTTGTCTGGAATTTCTGCCTCTCAGCTGTAGCTGCGGGAGGCCGGTGCTCAGCTAGGGGTGAGTTGGCCGGGCAGGGATCACAGTTCAGTCCCACGGCACAGCACGTGTTTGGCTGATGGAGTTGGGTCAATTAGATAAGAGATCCTCTGGTAAATCAGGACAAGAGTGCGTGCAGTACGTATAGTTATATAAGAAGCAGTAACTCGGTGGTGGATGTTTCCTTGAACAGGCAAGCTAAAGGATGTGCTTAGTACAGGGTGTCACTTAGAAATGTTTTGAAATTTACCTTGTTGGTTGCAAGTGTCCTACAGACAGGACTGCTCTATGGCAGGGCACACATGGCTATTCCTGCTGCAGTTTCCACTGTATCTTGTTTTCAGGCTCACTGAAACTTTCCATGTATTTTCTTTTGCCCAAATGGAAACTTAAGCTTTTTGGAAAATTGGAGGTGGTAGGGAAAGAATACAGAGTCTATTTTTAAATAAAGGACAAATGAAATTGGAAGATCTCTTCCTTTAAAAACTATTGCCTATATTGAACTGCCATATGGTGTAAGTGAAGATTTGAAAGATGAAATACGACGTGCCATAGAAAGTGATGTGACTTCTAAATTTGAAATGGAGGTTCAAATCAGTACACAGTCAGTAATTGTAATATCAATTATCAGCTTTCCACAAAAGTCACAGTTTGGAATACAGTTTTTAAAATCCAGGTCAGTTTCCCGATTTAGCAGGTCAGCTCTATAGAAAAACTGTCAGTAGAATGGCTGGGTTGGCATGCAGCGTTGCAGGTTTGAGAGCAATATATCTGAGATAAGTTAAATTTTAGTTTTGTAGCATATTCTATAATTTATGAACCTCCAACAGTATATAGCATCACAAATGAGCAGAAGGAATAAACTGGGATCCTTTTGTCAGTTATACAGTGTATTTATACCTGCCATATTTGTGTTCATTGAAAGCCATGGAAGTTATTCTGAGATCTTGCAAAACAGGAAGGCTTACTTTCTATACAGAAAATAATTCAGCCCAAACTTGTTGGATAAACTTGGAGAATTTCACAATAGTTTTATAAGGCTTTGCCATACTCTGTGCATAAATTACTGCCCTGCTAGAACTTAGTTGTCTTACTATTTTAATATATTGAATGAGAGGCTCATAAACTCTTACGTGAGTTGAAGCTGGGAGAGTGGTAGGTGGTTGGGGTTTTTTTCTGAGACCTGATCTCATACTGTACTTTGGTGACTGCTTCTTTTTGTATGTAACCTCCTATCTATATAACCTTAATTTATAGTTAGCTTTGTGTTCAAAGTTTCATTCTACAAGGACACTTGCTAAAAATATCCATAGTGAATTTCAGTGAAGATAACGTAAGGAATTCCTTGCATCTTGAGCAGGTACACTTAAATAATTTCCATTACTGGTGCTTTGGAGTGCTACTGCTATTGCTGAATCAAAAATAGCTAATACTAAACCAGCTATGGTAAAACTTCCACCTGTTCTAACAGGCTGTGGGATTATTTTGGCATTTAGATACTTCCAGAAGTGGGAAATACTGAGGTCGGGCACGCATCCTCTTGAGTTTGTAGTTCAGAAAATACGTGGGTACGTTTTGTTTCGAATAGCAATTACAATTATTTCAGCACTCAAGAAACTTTATGAAAGGAGTTTTTTATTGGAAATAGTTTAAAGTATTTCCTTTAATCATGATCCTGGGGCGAGTATATCTCTTCTAGCTCATTGAATAAAATCTATGTGCTTTTTGTTTAAGTTCTTTCAGAAGTACCAAAAGACACAGTGAACTTTGTTGTTTGCTCAGAAATCTGTACAACCAGAGTGGGGTATCTTGCATAACCCTCTACAGCTTAAAGACTGAGCAAAAAAGTTCATAGTTCCTTTTTTCACCCCTTTTTCTTTCCTTTTTCTTGACTAGCTGCACTACAAGGCTCATTCTTTGTATCAAGAGCTCCTGAGCCATGTTGCCTGTAACCATTACGTGAGGTACACCTTCTAGGAGGTACACCTTCTATAAGGTACACCTTCTTAACATGCTAGCAAAGCAGGTCACTCCAATCAGCAGTAGTTGCCCCATTACTGGAAGCAGAGTTTAAGAGGTGTAGTTCTGTGATTAAAAGCTTTAATAAGAGCAGGCAGTTTTTCTAAGTCTTGATAACTTGCATACTGATTTTTGAGTACTTGTCTGGATTTCCTATTGTAACTTAACCTTTAGCTGACAAGGAACTATTTCTATAGAGGTAATTGCTGCAACTAATTTATCTTAACAGTGTCCTTATGTCATCTTCCTTTTTCTGGTTGTCACAGAAACATTATGTAATAATAGGTCTTATTTACAGGGAAGGCAATAATGTGTATCGGTTCTTCCTACATTTTTAATATGATCTTTAGCCATTTATGGGAAATGTCTCTTAGTTAGTGTTCTCTTCTTGGTTTGCATTTTTAATTTTTTCTTTTCCCCTCGACTGAAAACAAGACTCTAATTAGCGAGATCTGTATAAAATATCTTGCAATAAAGATCAATCAGCATAGAGGAGTTCAGAGTTAATTTTAGCAAATGAAAAGTTCCAATTATGTTTTAATAATGTAATAGAGCCTTCTCTGTGTAAACAGCATAGATTTACTCATGCCTTAATGAAAATACTTTCACTGCTGAAGAATAGAGAGAAATCCTCGATGAGTGGTTAGAACTATACATTCTTTAAGATAAAAATTAATCAATGATTGGTTTGTGGGTTTTTTGTTTGTTTAAATTTTCAGAACCGTTTATTATGAAAAGTGGTGTTGCACATGGTGAGCCAGTGTTCCTTCTCCCCAGCTTTGATTACCACTTAATAATAAAACACTATTGCATGGAGCAATTGACGCAATTACTTGTGGTTTATATACTTCAGCTTTCAATATCTAGCATGTTATGCCTGTGATAGCTTGCTTCAAGGTGTGGTTTTAGCCAGCTGGCTAAAACATTTAAGTATTAAATTACTCTTCTTTATCTTTTTGTATTCTGGAGGATCTGCAGAGTTCATATGTAAGCTTGAACAACTGCCATGTTAAGGTAATGGTCTATACAAGATCTCAGTTTTAAGAAATGAAATACAAAAATACGTACCCATATAAACAGTGGGGACACTCAGCTAAGAAAGCAGCTTCTGGAACTGGTATTCATATCACGAAGGCTGAGGCCTGATAGTGTTAAAAAAATACTATGAGAGGAAGAAGCTGAGAATTTGGACTACCTACTGTATGTGTATTTTTACGTAGAGTACAATAAATATACATAAAGGTACATATACACTTATATCAAATTTATTTTTATAACATTGCTAATCTTCTGATAAAGATAGAGAAGAGATAAAGGTGTTTTGAGCCCAGCTCATGTAAGGCGCAGATGTCCTATAGGAAATACCCAGCTTCTTCGTGGAAAGTGATGTGCTTCTCTTTTCTTACCCAAGGACAAAGGAGAGCTACTGAAAGATTAGAAGGACTTTGAGGACAGCGGAGGAAGAGATCTTCTCTTTCACAATCCTGTTAAGATTCAGTCACTTCGATCTTCTGCTCCAAAAGAAAAGGAAAAAACCAAAAAGGAGGGAAAAGCACCATAAATGTGATAGAATCCTTCATAACTCCATGTTTGCTTATAATGTCTAATATCCTGCTTTTCCCTTGCTTGATTTCTTCTTTTGCAACAGCATCCTTTCCAATGTATAGGGAAAGGAGGTAGGACGGTGGCAACTAATGGCTTTGGCTATTTATTCCAGGTGTTTAAAATATGAATTTAAATCTCAAATATATGGTGTATGTGCTCGTTCTGTTGTTCACAGCTCTTCTTCCCCGCCATGGTTGTTCCCTGTGGATTCTGCATCCCTTTCTCCTACCCTTCTTTCTCTCTTGGGAGCACTTGTACCCTGCACCTTCCCATCCTCCTTGGAAGAGACCGGTGACCGTCTTAACGTTAGGACAGAAACTGGAGCAGGAGTTGTTTGCCATCTTGACAGATTCATAGTCAGAGTTCACTAAAACAAAATATTGGAAGGTAGATCGTGATGAACAATGTGGGAAAGATCTGCTGAGTCTGAGAAATATTTTGAAAGAGGGTGGGGAATTCAGGAGCAGTTTTCCAGGGACCTATATTAAAACTAGCTGGTACATTCTTACCTGTAATAATTTCTTGGTATTATCTTAAACTGATCTTGAAATTGTGATGAGTGAAAAACTACCCATCTTTACTGAATCTTCTGTTATAATAGATCTGGAAAAAAATATCTTAGTTTCTTCGTAGCTTCCACAGACCTCTATTGTAGATACCTGTGAAGAATATACAGCAGTTGGGTTTTTTCCCCTCATTGTAAAATAGAACAGGTATGAAACTTCTCACGTTTTTCTAAAGGTAAAGTGTAACTGTAGAACAGGACATGCTGTCAGCAAGGAAGAAATTTTAACGCAATGTTAAAAAGAATTTAAAGTAATCTTGCATAATGTGCAAATCGGCATCCCAAGACTGATTTCTTGTTTTTAATTACTAAAAATCATGTCTGAGTTCCTTTCCTAATGTATTGCTGAAATGTGACGTAGACATTGTACATGATGATATCATTTAGCATGTAATCCTGAGATTATCATGTAAGATAACATATGTTAATGGTTGCTTAAAGTAACTGAAATAAAATTATGTCCAGCTATTGGAACAGGTAAGCATTTGAAGAAGTAAACCTCCTTAATTTCATGTTTCAGAATATGTTTCAAGTTTAAGCTTAAAATTAGGGTTGCTAATTAAATTTGTTTATTGAAATGAAAAGTTTCTTGATGAAGAACAAAGGTTCTGACCTATTTATTGCTACTAGAAAAGATTGCCAGTGTTGCTACCTGCAATTTCAAGATGAAAATTTTACTTTAGTGAAGAGGTAAATAGATGAGATTATTTGTTTCTCACTGCAGTGTGGTTAAGTTTTAAAAATTGTAACTTTTTTTTCTTAGGAAGGTAAACAGTATATTTTTAAGTTGTTTGGGGTTTTTTTGGGTGCATCTTTATTTGCATATTGCAAATTCTTGCTATTTAAATGTTAGCTTTGAAAACATTACTTTGGATTTTAAGGGAATTGTGTATAATTACATAATGATTCTGGTTATCTCAACTTTTAGGCCGTGTGAGATGCTTTTATAGGGACATACATGGTTTTGATAGTTTTTGAGAGACAGCAAAACAATTAATGCTAATTTAACCTCTTTGTTAGCCTCTAGTTGCCTTCATCTTTAAATATAATACCCCTCATACTCTATTTCCTGTTTCCTTAAAAGGCATTTTTCATTGCAAAGTTATATGATTTCTATTTTATAATACTGTTTCGCTTTTTTATTTTTCAGTCCCAGAAATCCTGGATAGAAAATACTTTCACAAAGAGGGAGTGTGTGTATATTATACCAAGTTCAAAAGACCCCCACAGGTAAATGACACATGACGCAAGAACTCATTGCTGCTCTTTAAAAAAATATCAGTACTTTAAAGATTATAAAGAGAGTGTAAAATAGATTTTTGGCTTAACTACTTATCTGTATAAAATACTGTCTTTAGTAGTTCACTTTTGTTGCTGGACATTGTCACTCTGTGTGTGGCTTGGGTTTTTTTTCTTTCTTCTTCTGAAAGTACTTTGGCATTGCAAAAATCTCTAATAAATGTTCCTCTGTTCTCTTTGCTGCTTCCTACCAGTCCTCCTAGTGATGTCTATGGTGTGTCTCCTGTGTGGGTTTCATAATTTATTTATTTATTACTTTTTTTTGCTGGCATAGTTCTGAAGTCAGAAAGTCACATAGAGATAGCCTCTATTGGCATTTAAAGAACAGCAGTGTGAATGCTGGCTGAAGTGTAAAAATAAACCTGATAGTGCAGGAAAAAGGGGTGAAGAATTCATAGAAGAATAAAGAGAATTGTGATGGAAGAAAAAAAAAATTACAAAACAAAGAAATATTTGCTTCCAGGGAAGATAGATTAAATAAAAACAATATGGATATCAAAAGATTTCATGTGGTATCTAGTAATTTTTTATCCTTAAGTTCTGTAAGGAAAAAGTGAGGCTGAAGGATGGGGAAAGAAGTTTCTGGAGGGGAGGCTGAGACTAATGAAGAATGTTTTGCATATCTCACCTATTGCTTTTCCCTTACACTATATTAGAGATATGAAATCAAGCAAGTTAGCGATACCTCTAACATATCTAATTAGTAGAGTTTACCTTCACCAAGTATTATAGGTATAATTCAAGAGTTCCTACAGTGATTGAATTTGATGTGCATAGTCATGACAGATTAAATAAATTAAAATTGAAAATCGATTCAAAATTGATTTTGTAAAGCAGTTTTGTCTCCCCAAAATGTTTACTATTGTCATTATGGATTTCAGATCAGACTTTTTTTTTTTTTAGCTTCACGTATTTGAGAGAAGCTGAGAAACTTTTTCTTCTGAATTTCAGAAAACTTGGATTTTAGTCTTTTCCATAAAACAACCCCTTATGCTCTGCCCCAACAGAACAAAAGAGATTTATTACTCAAGACCTTTGTTTTTAGGCAGAAAAAGGACAAAGTAAACGCTGTAGAATTTTTAAGCTATTGTAAGTAATTCACCACATTCCTTGAAACCATGTGACATGAGAAGCTTTTAGAATTTATAGCCATGATTGTAGCACATGGAAAATTTGCAAATGCAAACAAAGTAATTAGGAAGCTGTTAAAATTTCCAGAGCATTTCACAAGGAACAAAATGATCTTCAATGCTTGCCCTTTTAGTTTAACCCATTTGTAGCATACAAGGGACTTCACAACTTTCCTATCATATTCTGTCCTTCAGTTTCTGAGAATTGCTTATTGTGTTCGTGAATTATGCATAAATGAATCTAATTTAGACAGGAGTATCTGATATGTTTTGTTGATCTGTACCTTTGAGTAGAGATAATTATAATTTAAAAACTGTTAGAGAAGATGTAAAGCTGTAGTTTACTGTTAAAACTTAGATGATTAATATCAGTGTAACTTCTGTAGAGGATGAAATTTAAAAATTGTTTATGCTCAGAGTCTGAAAACAATTGAAGACTACTGTGTAACATCTGGTTTTGTATGCTTTTGCATGCTCTTAACCATAATTGGTTAACAGCTGCTTATGAAAATTGTGGAAAACAGTGGTATAAATTTATCTGCCGTGCTAATTTTAAATGATAAGAAAGCTGTTAGCAGGAAAGCATGGAAACTGTTTGAGATGGAAGAGGGTAGAAATTATTTAATAGCCTTTATGTAAAGACACTACTGTATAAGGCCTGTTCAAATATATCTTTTTCTGTACATGCAGCTCGGAAATGATCAAAATAACCTTCCCGCACAGGTAGTACAACTTGGATGTGTATTAGAAGGATGAATTTGTAGAACAGATGCAACAATGTCGTTAGAATGAGTTCCAGAAAATGCTGGTCTGTTACTAACTTCTCAGCATCTAGATAAAAAGTTTCAGTACTGCAGATAATCCAGTCGGAAATATTCCTGGGCTTCAGATGTTGATGGTTCAAAGCTGGAAAACCTGTCTGAAGTCTCAGGACTGAAACTTTTGCATGTTTATACATTTTTACACGCCAAGTATGTTACAGTCATGTAAAAGAAAGACAGACAAGTTACCGTGTTAAAAATGGGCAAACTTGGGCAGCATGTTTTCCATTCATTAGAGATCTCTTGTTCAGTAATCTTCTGTAAGCACAGGAATCTGACTTTCCCTTCCCACCCACCTCCACCCCCCTTCAAAGTGAAGCTGGAGTTTACTCATATCTTTAAATATTTCTTGTAGATGCCTTCCAGGATGTCAGATTTGTCAGCAACTTGTCAGGTAAGAGTTCTTCTGTAATTACAATATTCCTGAATATTTTTTTCCATTAAATAAGCACTTTCATAACAGGGTTTGAAAAAGTTTTGATCAATATTGCAAATGACAAGTCAGTGAAAGGTTAGATATAAAACATACAACTAACGGATAAAGAACTGTCTGCAATGTGTAGATCACAGATTTATAAATGTTAAGTAAATTATTTGGCTTCAAAGAATCAGTTTCTTCTGGCCTCCAACTTGCAATATGTGAGCTTCCATATTTTGCATAATTATTATGTATTGTAATTAATACTTGCTATAAGCATGTGTGGTGACAAGGCTTGCTCTGGAAAAGTGGTTTCTATACTATTTAGAATCTTTGCTTTCTAAATCTGACATATCTCTGTAGATAGAAGACGAGAGAAGAAATCTTTTAATATTAGTCTTTACTGAAGTATTCTAAATGATATGGTTGGGTGCAGGTGCTGTTGTGGCCGCTTGGTCAGACAACATGCTTGTTTTACTGCAAGTCTTGCTATGAAATACTCCGATGTGAAGCTGGGTGAAAACTATAATCAGGAAATAGAAGAATGGTCGGTGGAAAAACATACGGAACAGACGTCTACTGATGCTTACGGTGTCATCAACTTTCAAGGTGGCTCTCATTCTTACAGGGCTAAGGCATGTATGATGTTTTCTTTTTTTCTTACTCTAAACATGTTGATAGAGATGGTGGATACTTCATTTAATTCTTGAAATTGAAGGCTGAAACAATGTCACACATACTATGACAAATCAGTGCCCTCTACTAATCTTGTATTTTTTTATTGTGATCTGAATTCTTTCTGATTTTCCATTTTTAAAATTTATTTTTTGTACAGAAGTTGCTCAGCTCTATCAGAATTAGTCATATTCATGTACTGGCTTACCTTTAAATTGCAAACAGTGATAGGAATTCATAAATCACTTCAGCAAAACATTACATTAAGAATTTAATATCGCTGTTTCAGACTTCATGAAAATACAGCTTATTCATCTATGCTGCTTGCTTGCTCACTACTGTTGAATTTTTGTAGGACCTTTTAAGTAACATCTGCTATTGTAACCCTCTATTCATAATTTTTAAACTCTGAAAAATCATTTAAAATTAAGGACAGATGTGGAATATGCTACTTCAGTGGATTTGTTCAAAATTATTGAAGCATAATTGTACCGATCAGAGTAATGGGAGTTTTTTGGGAGAGGGCATTAAGAACAAGCATACCAATAAACTGGAAGTTTGGAAACTAACTCTTAATTCACAAGTGCACATGTATTGGAGAGATTAGAAAACTGGGAATTCTGACATATTCTCCACAACCATTTTGTAAAGGATTTCTAGTTGTGGCAGAAATGATTTAATGCCCCTGTAGTTTCAGGCTGCAGGAGGTGCTGAGGCAGTGTGGCTCCTCTGGCCAAACTGGAGTGCTTGCAGGAGGGAGCTGTGTTCGTTGTGCAGCTGGCAGAGCCCCCAGGGAGGGTTCAGGGCTCAGAAGTCAGATCATCTCTGTGGAGAGAAGGGCTCTTAGCAGAATTCTTTGGTGTTCATAATAGCAGTGTATGCATTCCTTTGCACGCTTAGCTTAAAATTGCTGCAAATCCTTTTCGAGCACAGAAATAGCAAGCTGCCTACATGCATTTCTGTGCTCGCTTCTGCAGAGTGCTTGTGGGGTTGCTAAAACTAGTTTCTTGGCATAGTGATGGTTTTTTAGTTAGAACTTGGTTCAAGTAGGGCTTGATTTCTGCGTAACGTCCCTTTCTCTACAGAATAGCTCATATTAAAGATGTAAGAGTATTTTTAACTGATCAACCATCTACTTAGTTTTATGCTGTTAAGCAGAGAGAGTTAAAAAGCTGCAAGTTTTGAAGTTTTCTATTAAAAGAATGTAGCTTTCCTTCCCACCAGGAACAGGGAAGGAAAAGCAAGCAACTAACTGTCTGTAATTCAAAGGGGATATGCAAGCCTTTCCCCAGTAGATGGCAGAACTTTTATAAATATTTCTGAATTTCATCTAATTTAGAGATCATTCAGTGCTTTCATGAAGATTCGTTTTTCTAGGTCACTGTGCCAGTAGGATGAAATAACAGTCATTCCCTTTCCAAAACTTGCTTTCAAAACTATTAACTGACTTCTCCTTAATCCTGGAACACATAAAGGAAACTTGTTCATTTATTGCATCCGCCGTGTTTTGAGGAAGTGAATTACTTTTTTGATGGCCAGGAGTAGGATAATATATTCTGAAACACATTCTGGTTCTTCCTTTGATCTATTGATTCTGTGATGATTTAAGAACCTTTGAACTCTCTTCCTGTGCCTGCAGTACGTGCGATTGTCATATGACACTAAGCCTGAAGCTATTCTGCAACTTATGCTTAAAGAATGGCAGATGGAGTTGCCGAAGCTTGTCATATCTGTCCATGGGGGCATGCAGAAATTTGAACTTCACCCACGCATCAAACAGTTGCTTGGCAAAGGTCTTATTAAAGCTGCAGTAACAACGGGAGCCTGGATTATAACTGGAGGAGTGAACACAGGTAAAGTACCACCAATGAAGGGGCACGGTTAGCTGGGTTACGGTTTGTAAGAGTCGAAAGATTTAATGGATGCATAGCTTCATCTTAAGGCAAAGCGAATTTGAGTGAGTTTGGTCAAGTGAAATTAAAATAATGCATTTTGAACGTGTAGATTGAAGTGGGCTGCTGTTTTGTCTTGCAAAGAGAAACAATATAAAGGTGGGGGCTTTGGGGGCTTTTTTTTTGTTTGGTTTGGGGATTTTTTTGCTTGTTTGCTTTTTGAAACCAAAAGAGGAAAAACTTACTGTGATTAAAACAAGTACAGTAATGTACTGGGAACTCTTTAGTTCTTACTAGGCTAATATATATTTTATTGAATTACTGATACATGGTACTTTGTGTCCTTCTAGTAGATGTAGTATAGTGCTTTTTCTTTGGGGTTGTGTCATGTAAGTTCCCAGATCCTTAAAGGCCCAGTTAACTAATACCACAGTTGTATTTCTCAATAAGCTGTGACATTCAGTACACTGAAATCTCTTTGTGCTCCACCAGGTGTTGCAAAACATGTTGGTGATGCTCTACGAGAACATGCTTCCAGATCATCTCGAAAGATTTGCACTATTGGGATTGCTCCATGGGGAGTGATTGAAAACAGAAATGACCTTGTTGGAAGAGATGTAAGGATAAATTACCTAACTGAAATAATGATTTACCTGCCTTATTTTTTGACAAATCTGCTCAAGCGTGTTTTTTTACTTGCTTTGCATCACTAGAATACTTGCTTTCCTATGAGGATACGTTGACATTTGTGACTTATGCAAGATCATGAGTGTAAACAAGTTGCAAAATGCAAATGCGCTAGAGGAGTGGCTTGTTCTCAAGTATTTAATCCTCCCACCCACCCCACCCCCCAATATTACTGAATCAAATAAACAAAAATGCTGAAGTATTACAGAGAATTCACGTTTTCAGAGGGCAGTAAGTTGAAAAATTTTGATGTGGAGTCTTCAGTGCTACTATTTGCCACAGCAGTCGCAGGTTTTCCCCAAAGACACTTTTTTCCAAGTATATTTTCTCTGTTATCCTGCAGAACAGAATCCTTCTGTGATATAGTTTTCTGCTTTCCTGCACAAAGTTAAGAGCTACGGCTGTTGGTGTATCCTGACGCCAGGCATGCTTATATGTGTCAGTGCTTCTTGTTGAGCCACCAGTTCTCATGTCCAGACAAAAAGTTAAGTTTCAGAGAAACAAATGTGAATCTTTACAAGTAAAAGACATTGTTGTGTGCTTATACATAGGTGGTTGCTCCATATCAAACGTTGTTAAACCCATTAAGTAAACTAAACGTCCTAAATAACCTCCATTCCCATTTCATTCTGGTGGATGATGGAACAGTTGGAAAGTACGGAGCAGAAGTTAAATTGCGGAGAGAACTGGAAAAAACTATTAATTTGCAACGGATTCATGCAAGTAAGTAATTCTGATGCCTGATGGCTGAACGTTACTATTCTTTAATGAGAAAGGTACTTGCACCAAACACCTGAATGAGAAAATAGAAAAATTAATCTTTTGTTTATGTTTCAAGTCTGAATGATTGTTTTGCAAATTTCAGCGGCTGCTTTGGACCCTAGGTATTGCTGGTAGATTTCAGATTTCTCTGGGGCCAGAGAGGAGGGTTTTTTTGAGTGTTCGTTTTGTTTGAGAAAGCAAATGTATGTCACTTGAGTTGTTAGTATGTTGTCAGGTCTTACTGATCTGATTGATGCATGGTTTTGACAGTGATCACTTGCAGTTTCACAATAGGGCAATTCAGTTTGTAAAACATCATCTGTGTTTGTGCAAAGAAGCCATGACTACTTTTGGTGTTTTCCCAATTATGGAGCAACGCATCTGTGGTTTTTTTTTCTCTTCTAGGAATGCTTTGGCAATACTCCCTGTTTGTAGAGGGTTTCTGTGTAACGATGTTCAAATTGTATACATGTTGTCATCTTTAGAAACTGGGGGGAAAGTAGAAGGGGAGTTCCCTAAAGAAAAAATGTTCGCTCTTCTGCGTTGGTTCAGGAATATTTCTGTGAAGAATCTCTTCTGTTTTGTAGACTGGATTCCACTGTAATTATCAACTTCTTTTCGGTGCTTTCCCTGCCTTGCAAAGTATAGAGAGTGCTTGAAACTGTGCTAAAATGTCTGTCAGGCAGGATTTAAAATGTTATTCAACAGAAGGGACATACGGGGCATAATTGATTTATTAAATATGTGAAATCTATCTAGGCATTCCTTATACACTTACAATGTTGTTGCAACTCTGTAGGAATTGGCCAAGGTGTGCCAGTGGTGGCGCTTGTATTCGAAGGTGGCCCCAATGTCATACTCACCGTTTTGGACTTCCTTCAAGAAAGTCCTCCTGTGCCGGTGGTCGTGTGTGAGGGAACCGGGAGAGCTGCAGACATACTGGCATATGTTCACAAGCAAACAGAGGAGGGAGGGTAAGTCCTAGCACTGCCAGCCAAACTACCAGTCATATGTAGATGGATTTTGGGCTATTCCTTAATGAATTAGTGCAAGAGTTTTTTCTGCATAAAGACAAAGGCTTTTAAGCGGAGAGTGTAATCTTACACGTGATGCAGCTTTCCAGGCTGGCTGCTGTAATAGCTCTGTATAAAGACAAAGACTTGTTTTCTAGTTCTATGTTCCTTGTACATATTTTTCACTAGTTGCATGAAATTCTGTAGGGTATGCTTGCTTTAGCAATGCTTAAAAAAAGGAAAGGAAACGTGTATACGCCTGTATCCTAAATTAGGGGGAACACCTGGTATGTAACTTGAGTTACATGCAGTAATTCTATTACACCATTGTAACGAGAGGGCCCAACTCTGTTTAAACGCTCCCTGTGCTTGGACTTCAAATTTTAAGTAAGCTGCCATAGTAACCTGAGTGATAAATGTGGCTAGTAAGTGTGTTCAACAGGAGGCAGAGCTGTCCAGACCTTCCAGGGACGGAGAATAACGAAGACAATAATGTGTTTCCAAACTGCTTGGAAATATCACTTGACTACGTTGAATGGAAATATTTTCATGCAGTTAGCTGTTATAGTAGTAACTTTTCTGAAAAGGGATCGGTTGTGGTTTAACCCCAGCCAGCGACTGAGCACCACAGCCGCTCGCTCACTCCCCCCTGCTCAGCTGGGGGGAGAAGTGGAAAGGTGAACCTGAGAAAACTCACGGCTTGAGGTAAAGGCAGAGTAATAGGTAAAGCAGAAGCTGCACACACAAGCAAAGCGAAACAAGGAATTCGTTCACCTCTTCCCGCGGGCGGGCGGGTGTTCAGCCATCCACGGGAAAGCCCGGCTCCATCACATGCAACAGTGATTTGAGAAGATAAAACGCCGTCACTCCAAACGTCCCCTGCTTCCTTCTCCTTCCCTCGGCTTTATGTGCTGAGCATGACGTCATGCAGGCTGGCATGTCCCTTGGCTCAGCTGGGGTCAGCTGTCCCGGCTGTGTCCCCTCCCAGCTTCTTGTGCCCCCCAGGCTGCTCGCTGGAGCGGGTGTGAGAGGCGGAGGAGGCTTTGACTCTGTGCAAGCACTGCTCAGCAGGAGCTAAACCGTCTCTGCACTATCGACGCTGCTTCCAGCACAAATCCAAAACATCGCCCCATGCTAGCAACTATGGAGACAGCTAGCTCTATCCCAGCCAAAACCAGCACAGGATCAGAAAGTTTCTATATTATTTCTTCCGAGTAGTCTTAAAACTGAACTTTTTTTACATGCTTCTGTTGTCTGTTTAAAGTGTAGTTTCACATAATAAAAGGGATGTGCTTGGGCCACACAATGTCTAGTGATTTCTAGTTAGTTGTCAGACTTGCTTAAATCCTTTAAACATACTGGGTCCTTGCTGGGACTGCCTCAGAACCAGGGGGCAGGGACTAATGTGGCAGTAAACCAGCTTTGTCCATAGTATGATCAGAAGCAGGTCTTACTCACAGGAGTGAATGCTTAGTATTTTGTGTCAACATCTTTTAGTTGAGAGTATCTTGAATCTGAGTATGGGAAGGAAAGGGAGAGAAGCTGAGTCACTTTATGAGGCAGTAGTAGAAAGTTGTAGATTAAGCAATGTATACGTCTTTCTGAAGATTACCCAAGGTTTTGCCACTGAAACAGTAATAAGGTTATAGATAGCAGGACTCTGAATGGACGTGTTCAAACTAATTAAATGCGTTGTTTTTCTTACTGTTCATGTGTAACAATATGTTTTCCTGTTTTG
This sequence comes from Falco rusticolus, assembly GCF_015220075.1. Taxonomy (NCBI): domain Eukaryota; kingdom Metazoa; phylum Chordata; class Aves; order Falconiformes; family Falconidae; genus Falco; species Falco rusticolus. The sequence continues at coordinate 14,510,608 of NC_051193.1, read as the reverse complement.
TCTGTTCGTTTCAATCTCAGGAATGTTCCTGAGGGTGCTGAGCCTGAAATCATTTCAACCATCAAAAAGACATTTAACTTCGGTCAAAGTGAAGCAGTTCATTTGTTTCAGACACTGCTGGAATGCATGAAAAAAAAAGAACTTGTAAGTAGATCTTGCCATAAAATTTTTTTATGGAAGGTGCATGCATTTGTGGATATAATATTAAATTGTATCTCTGTGCTGTATATGATTAAGAGTTATTAAAAAATCTTTTCTGGACATAGTGGATCTTCCAGTGTTTTCATGTATACTTTACCTCATGGCCAAGAGAGACTTAATTTTTTGTGATAATTTCTGGTAGTCTTGAGTTTTTTGTTGTTCCCAAGCCTATTTGTTTTCATATGGCAGGATTCTGATCTGTTTATAGTGTGTATGTATTTTGTATTTGCATTGCTGTCCTTTTTTCTTGCTTTGATTTTTTAAAACCTTGGGCCTTTTTTTTTTTTGCTTTGATTTTTGAAAACCTTGGGCATTTTTTTTCTTTTTTTTTTAATATCTTTTAATTGCAACTACTAACAGACGTCTACTATCACTGCATGCTTAAAGCAAAAGCACTTATAGAGCTTTATATAGCCTGGGATCGAGTACTGGTGTCTCATTTGGACATCACATTGTGCTGTTCTGAGATTAAAATGGTCATATTTGGCTAAACATGTTTGCTGGTAACATGGTTAATCTCATAATTTAGAATGAACTGGAGGAGTAAACAGAATACTGTGTGGTGTTTATAGACAATAGGAATTGTAATCAGAGTGGGAAAAGAAGTTCAAATTGATTGAGGAGCGTAAAGGGTCATAAAAGGTCATAAAGGATTGTTTTGTGTGGCACCCAGTTAGGAAAACAAAACACAGGTGCACGCTAAAGATAAGTTTAAATTGAGCATAGACTTAAATTATATTGAAGATAAGGTGACTTTCTAAAGTATTTCAGAGTTATCACCTTTGCCTGAAAATAATTTTAAAATATGTTTTCCCCATTTTAACCTTTTGGACAGATTACAGTTTTTCATATTGGGTCAGATGAACATCAGGACATTGATGTTGCAATACTTACAGCGTTGTTAAAAGGTGAGACTTCATTTTAAGAGTGTTTGGAATCCCCAGCTATTGTTGTTTGGTGTTTATATGATGGATTACTTATACTATAATCTAGGAATATTTAGTGTTTAAGGAAATAATTATCTACTATGTTTTCTCATTGTATAATATCATCACGCGTCATGAATTATGAAATATACTGTATAGCTTTGTGGTAGATTGCTTTTTAGGAAGCAATAATGTTTATTATCTTATACTTTAATTACTTTTAATTTTTTTTCATTGTTTTTGCTTCTTAAGGCACGAATGCATCTGCATTTGACCAGCTTGTTCTTACACTCGCGTGGGATAGAGTTGACATCGCCAAAAATCATGTTTTTGTCTATGGGCAACAGTGGCTGGTATGTAATGGTCTGAATTAAGCAGAATGTTTCCTAAAAGAGAGAAAATCAGCTTACTGTAAAGAATGAATCTTTTGACTTTTGTGGAGAAAGACTGTAGAATACAGACACATTTATTATGAGGGCAGTAATTTTTTGCATACTGCAGTCTTACAGCTGTTTTGTTATTGTGTAGTTGAAAATGGTCCAAAAATTTTAGAAATGTGCCAAGTGTTCTGAATATCTAGGGAAGAAAAGACATTACAAAAGTTGGAAGCTGAATTTCTGTTAGTCTGATGCTTTTTGTTCCTTATAGTTGCACGGTCATAGGAAGTTCTTAAGAAGCATCTAGTAAAATGCACTGTTGGCAGCACTGCAGAGTTTTTTGAGGGGAAGGGCAAAATGTCTGTTTCTTGCAGTCTGCAAATTAGTTTGGAAACTACATTGTGGATCTCGCCTTTTTCCCATATTACTGTAAAAATAAAACACAGTCTTACATGAGTGTGCAGTCAGAAGTACATACTGCAGGGCTTGTTGATAGCAATGATGGTTCTGACCATTTGTCCTTGGAGAAAATTATGCTTTAAATGTTCTATGTCTTTGTGTTTTATCCAATATCAATCTATGAAAACAGCTTAGTGATGTTAAACACAATGTCTACTTAGTCCCATGTACTTTGTCAGTTGGAGATACCTGTGGAAGAGCGTAAGACTTGCTGGTTAAGTCTTCAGAATGTTTTGAAGGGTGACATCTCTGTATTCGTAGACATAGGTGGTTTCCCCAGCCCTGTAAATGAATGAGGCTGCTGCGTAATCTAAGTATATTTACTTCTGTGGGTTTTCTGGTTCTCCCCAGGCTCTACCTTGTTACTTGTTTGTTGTAGGTTGGCTCCCTGGAACAGGCTATGTTGGATGCCCTTGTGATGGATAGAGTTGCATTTGTGAAACTTCTGATTGAAAATGGAGTAAGCATGCACAAATTTCTTACAATTCCCAGGCTGGAAGAACTTTATAACACAGTAAGTGAATGATTGCTTCTTAAGCTACTTTTAGAGCAGCTTTTTAGTTGATTGGCTTGTGGTGTACTGGGTCACACGCACCACTGAAGGCCATGGGGCGATTGGGAAGGCTCCCTGGCATGAGGTTGGAGTTGGGAAGCACGTGCTGTTTGGCTGCTTTGTAGTGCCACAGCTGCTTTCTGGCTTTCCAGAAATAATACCAGAAACTGTCTGTCAGCAGGGTGTTCGTCTGTGTCTGATGCTGGGGAGAGATACTAAAGGGAAAATTGCAGCCTTGTTGTGGAACATGGGAAGTGTGTAACCCGCAGTGGGGAAGAGAACAAAAGTCAGACGGGTGAAACTTGAGCAGCAATATGAGGTCTATAGATAGTGTTGTTAGGGCTTTGCAAGATGAGTTATGTCTATAACGGTTAATATTATCAAAATAGTTATAAAAAGTTTATTTTGTGAACCTGCTTAGTTACAAATATTACTTAGAATTTATTTTTTTTTTTTGCTGTAGGTGTTGATTTAAGAATTTTAAGGTAGTTTTATATAATGCTAAGTATCTAACAGGACAAAACAAAACCCAAAAAATCTTCCACCAAAAAGTAGCTAAAGAGAGTAGTTCACAAATATGACTTAGGCTTATGTTAACAGTCTCATTGTCTGCTGTTGATCAAAAAAAAAAAGAAAAAGGAATTCTTTAGCTGATAAAGCTTTATAAAGGAGCCAACCTGATCAGGTGTTGTTACTTTTTTTAAAAAAAATGTTTTATGGTGTTGCTTTTGCACGTGATGTGCTTTTGATTGAGTTTTGTATGGGAGCTAAGGTAACCATATGTCTAAAAGTGTAACAGTTCATGCACGCACAGGAAATCAGAGAAGGAATAAAAATTCTCTGTAGTAAAAAGAGGAAATGTTCGGACTAAAAATTAAAAAAAATTAGAAGTAAGGGAGCTTTACTATGGGTCCTGCAATACTGTAAATGTGACTATCAGTCTGTGTGTGTGTTCCTGTAAATTAAAATGTTTATTTGTTAAAACTTGTCTCTGTAATATTATGTTTTCATAATATAAAAACCTCATATTGCCGCTGTTTGCATTCTGGTGTGGGTTTTTTTCCTTCTTTTCTGGACAAACTATGGGTGTATTATGTCCCAAATTAAAGAGAAGTCAAACACAACAAAAAAGGCAACAGCTTATAGCTAATACAGTAGTTTGAAATATTTGCATGTATTTGATTTGCTAATGTTTGTTGAAAAACTAGGATTTGGTGGGTTTTTTGAGCCGACATGTAAAAATATGTGGTTTCTACTGTCATCTTCTCATGTTGTCATTGCACTCTGATTTCTCATTCCAATTTTTTTCCCCCTTCTTTTTTATAAAGAAACAAGGCCCAACTAACCCAACACTCTTTCATCTTGTTCGGGATGTCAAACAGGTATGCTGTAAATGTAAAAATCTGTCAAACTAGCAATGTTAGTCTTTTGATGATTTCTTAGGTTTAACTGTCAATTTAATCTTAGGTTTCTTAATTAGGTTTTATTGTAAATAATAAGCCATCTTTGCAGACATTCTGTTTCTAGTACTTGCTGTTGTATGCTTAATGCCCTCCTGCCAGGAGGAGGTTAAAACCAATGAGTGTCATCCTCTTCATTTTATTTGGGATTGTTTTCCTTTTTGGGGGTGGGGGTTGAAAGCTACTACTTTCAGCTACTAGGGGTAAATTTGACTGTTAAAACGGTAGACAAAAAAACCAGTGCCTCCCCCCACCCCACAACAGAATGAACATTACCCTTCTAGGGGAGATGATACAGAAAAGAAGCTATAACCTTCTCTTTCTTCAAAGTAGGTTTAAGATTATAATTTGAGAAACTAAAAATACCTTTTGTATTCCTAGGGAAATCTTCCTCCAGGATATAAAATCAACCTGATTGATGTGGGGCTGGTTATTGAATATCTGATGGGAGGAACCTATAGATGCACCTATACAAGAAAACGCTTCAGAGCTATATACAATAGTCTCAGCGGGAACAATCGTGTATGTAGCAGTTGGGTAACAGGACATGCTGATTTATATGTTCTCAATTTAAAAAAACACACATGTATTTTGGAGAAAAATTAAATCCATATAGGTTTTTTGTTCTTTTCAATGGACTGGTTCTTTCAAAGGCAATAGTGAGGCATGTCAGGGCAGTTGGCAGCTGTTTTGGGATTGAGGACAAACAAAAGGTTTTGTTCTCCTGCTCCTTATTCTAGCACATCTAAATTCCTTCTGTTTTATTCTTACTTTTCCTACTGGTAAGGGAAGAATGGGCACTAGCCATGCCAATTCATCAGGGCTTGGGATCCAAGTACCTTAGCTTCTTGTAAAACAACTTAACGGCCTACTTTCAGACTTTTTACAGAAAAAACAAAGAAAAAACTTGTTAAATATCCAGTGAAAATTCTGGTTGTTGCTGTTACATATGTTCATCACTGTTACAGTAGCAAAGTAACTGCTTAATCGCTCAACTAAGTATCTAACTATAAACAGATGATTTTATAATAATGCCTAGTTGGTAACAGTAAAGAAACCAAACCAAATCTCTTCCCCTTATTCCTGTTACAGCGATCTGGGCGAAATCCTTCAAATACTACTCCTCAGATGTGTAAAAGCCATGAGTCTTTTGGTAACAGAGCAGACAAGAAAGAAAAAATGCGCCATAATCACTTCATCAAAACAGCGCAGCCGTACAAACCAAAGGTACGGATGTGTGAGGGGAACGTGGTGGGGGTGACTTTAAGTAGTTAAGAGTGGAAAACCTGGTTGAAATCCAAGTGTGAGTAGCAGCAGGTTTTACTGGCTTTGGTAGAGCTGGAATTTTAGCCTAGCATGCTTACAGGGTTCTCTAGGGTGTTTATCTTTCTGTATAGTGGTCTTCTGGATAAGATTTGACATGTTAGGGAGCAAAAAGCTTATAATTGGCACAGTTCTAGCGGGGGGTGGGCGGGGGAGCTCGCTTGGCTCTGTAGACTGAGCAAGATATGGCCATGTGTTCCTGTAAGCATTCTCTGTGACTTTCCTTGTTTGTGTGGAGGTATATTAGTTACTGCTTTGCTTTTGATCTAGAAATCAAAATAATTCAGTCTCCCAGTTACTAAAATGAATTGGACAATGAATTGGACTCAAGTGAAGCTTTTGAATTGAAGTTCCAGCTGCTTTTCAAGCCCTCAAAAGTTCTTTTTTCTTTTTATAATTACATATCATTTGATATTGGATCACTCTAGCATTTTATTTCAAGTTACGAAATGACCAAGTTCAGAGGTTTAAAATGTAACTTTCTGTTTTTATTTTAAAGATTGACACTGGTGCAGAAGAGGGAAAAAAGAAAAGAACCAAAGATGAAATAGTAGACATAGATGATCCGGAAACCAGACGTTTCGCTTACCCTCTCAACGAGCTGTTACTTTGGGCAGTGTTAATGAAGCGGCAGAAGATGGCCCTCTTTTTCTGGCAGCATGGGGAGGAGTCCATGGCAAAAGCCTTGGTTGCTTGCAAAGTGTACCGTTCGATGGCATATGAAGCAAAACAAAGTGACCTTGTTGATGATACTTCAGAAGAACTGAAACAGTATTCCAAGTAAATTATATTTATAAAGATCTCTTCTTGAAATTTACAATAAAAGTAGTGGGCTATACATGAACAAAACCCAAACTCTTCTATTGAAGAAAACTATTGACTTGAAGACAATTCCTGTTTCCAAAAAGGATGAAGTGGCACTCTAGTAGGAGTTTTATGTTAGACATTGCTCTCTTGAGTACTGTTACAAGTCATGATTTATAGTTAAAATGACACTGAACGTGCCATTTACTTCCATGTAATTTCCTTGCATATTTTAACAGCTGTTTATAGCCTGCGTATGCTTTTAATAGAAGTCACAGTTTCACGTGTTGCTTGGAGTTACAAATTACTGTACGCTATATCTGTACAGAAGGGACAGGTAATAGTCCCTTCGAGTTGTGCTACTGGGAATTTGTACAAGAAAATTCAACTTAAACTCAAGGTCATTTCTACAGATAACGTATTTAGTTTTGTTGTTTGTTTTTTTCTTCATTCTAGTGAGTTTGGTCAGCTGGCAGTTGAACTGTTAGAACAGTCCTTCCGACAAGATGAAACTATGGCAATGAAATTACTAACCTATGAGCTTAAAAACTGGAGCAACTCCACTTGCCTGAAGCTGGCAGTGTCATCCAGGCTTCGTCCGTTTGTAGCACATACTTGTACGCAGATGTTGTTATCAGATATGTGGATGGGAAGGCTGAACATGAGGAAGAATTCATGGTACAAAGTAAGCGTTGTTGCGGTTTATTGGTGTTAAAAGGATCAACACAATTTATTTTTAAATAGAGGGAAAGCACATGTGTAAATGCTATTAGTATAAAACTTTCATAACTATCGCTTATGTTAATAAATCCTGTAAAACAGTGTCCTATAATATAATCAAAACTGGAAGTATTTATTGTTAACTCTCCTTTTGACACTCTATTATCTTTTCAAATAAGGTACACAAATATAGAAGGCAAAAACCAGGCAAGTAGCCTTTAATCAGAGGCTTAAAGAGATCATGTGAATACTAACCCACTACTAAAAACTTAGTGGTAAAAAACCTTAACAGACAGAAACCCCCCTGTAAGAATATAGTTTCAGGCATTTTGGCTCTTTACAAGCAGCACATAAGACTTGATATAGAAAAGCTTTGTGTGTCCTATTTTGGAGGAAGAAACTGAGCGAAAGCAGGGCATGGAATGAAACAGGAGTAGGCAAATCGGGGATAGGTTTCCCAGTGGTGCCCTTTGTGGCATAGATCAATTGAACCAGACTGGGAGTTGCATATTTCTTTGGGATGGTGTGCCAAAACCTAATTGTTGCTAGGAATATAATGAAGTAAAAACTTTCCTACAAAATATCTACAAGCATCGTTTAACTTGTGACCTACTAAAATCCTCTTTGATAACCGATTAACCATTTTCTTGCGTGCTTTTTAACAAGCTAATGGCAATAAATAGCTTTCACTTATTCTCTTCATCCATACCTTAGCCCATTTTTCTACCTTAAGTTGAATACCCTCCTTCCTCCCCAAAACAAACAACAAACCACCCACCCCAGTCAAAACCATGACCTCCACTTGTATGTGCTTTTTAAATACACCTTGACATCACACAGTTCCAGAGGTTCTGCAAGTGGATTAAAGAATAGAGTGTAAACAGAACATCTCTGGATCTTCAGACTTGGAGTACATTCTTCCTAGTGGCTTTTAGGTTTGGCATTAGTTGATTCTTCCCCTTTCTTATATCTTCCCATCAAGGAACACTCTGTATATGTGAGCTTAGCCTCTTAAGCATGTATGTAAGTAATAACAACTAATTATTTTCTACTTTTTTTTCCTCCTCAATAACAAGCAAGTGAAATTTGGATAAAACATTTTCAGAGGCTATTCTGTGTGTTGGTGTGTTCTGATACTTTAATGTAGCTGTAAACTATTTGCACTTAGTCGTCATCTTTTCCAGGTGATACTGAGTATTTTACTTCCTCCTGCTATACTGCTGTTGGAATATAAGACCAAGGCTGAAATGTCACATATTCCTCAATCTCAAGATGCGCATCAAATGGCAATGGATGACAGTGAAAACAACTTCCAGAATGCAGCAGATGAAATACCTATGGTAATGTGGGGCAGGGGGAGATATTAAAAACAATATTTGTAACTTAAAATAAATAATTACATTTTTAAATCAAAGCAGGAGTTAAAATGAGTGTCCAAAAGCATGTATTTCTGTATGTGAAGTTAACAGTCCTTTCATTTTAGGAGGTGTTTAAAGAAGTAAGGATTTTGGACAGTACTTTAGAAAAGCATGATATGGAGACTCCAGCAAAACCTAAAAGACTTCCCATTACACAGAAATTTTATGCATTTTATCATGCACCGATTGTGAAGTTTTGGTTTAATACGGTGAGTTTTCTTCTGTGTAATGTGTCTTTTATTTGGAAATCTAATGTAGATCTTTGGGTTCTTTTCCCAACACATAGCTCTGTGACCTGAATCAAAGTTTTAAGTGCTTTTAAAAAAACAAATAAAAACCCCTTACCTTGCTAAGCTGCAAATGAGAAGTACTTGCTTCTGAAAACCTGCATATCCACATGGCAGTTCTCTGTGGTTTGAGGATTTTTTTAAAGTTCATGATGCTGGTTTTGAGAAATTCTTTTTTTTTTTTTTTTTTTTTTTTTTAAGCTGAGTGATTAACATTAACGTTTTTATTCTGGCCTGAGTAATTAATTTCATCAGTTGCTACCAGGAATTTTGCAATCATTTATTAGGCTAAAGTGTTCATGCACAGCTTTGTTTAAAGTACTGTCATAGTAACTCTAAAATTTTTATTAAAGGAAAAATAGCTGTAATAAGAACAAAGCTTTGCTAACAATAAATAGCTTATTACAGCTATTTTTCCTCTTCTAAGAAGAAAATGTATCCCCTTATAAAAAGCAACTTGTCTGCTTAAAGGGCTAAATATAGTCCTGTCATCCTATGTGAAGCTTTTATTGTATACCACATCAAAAGATTCCATGCACATCTATAAAGAACCCGTTAGTGATTACATGTATAATTTTCATTCCTTTTTTTAGTTGGCATACTTAGGATTCCTCATGCTCTACACGTTTGTGGTTCTTGTAAAAATGGAAGAATTGCCATCCGTTCAAGAGTGGATCGTTATTGCTTACATTTTCACATCAGCAATTGAGAAAATTCGTGAGGTATGCCTCTAACAATCTGGGGGTTTAGTTTTCTTTGTCCATTAAAACAGTATGCTTTAAACTGTGTTTATAAACAAGAGAACCCAAGAAACTTCAAGCATCAGAGTACCTGATGGAATGCCTTTATCTTAAATTTTGGTACAGGCTGCTAGTTTCAATACCAGTGCTTCTAGACCTACCAGTCTGGTTTTTTTTGTTGTTGTTGAGGTTCCCCCACCAGGAGCTGATTTTTGTAAAAAAATGTTTTTAATCTGTTACGTTACAAGTTGTAATGAAATAAACCACCTTACATTCCTGAGGGCTGAAATGTGTATTCGTTTATTAGTGTCAGTCAATTTTTACCACTATGCTATGACCAAGATGACAAAACAAAAAAGCTTTAGGGACACAGGATAGCTGTCACAACTGCAACATTGCTGGTCAGCAGGAGGCTTTTCAGAAGTTCTGTAAAAATTTTTCACTGAGAGAAAGTTCATTAACCTGGTACCTCAGGCCCAGCTGAAGGGGCAGAAAGTAAGATTCATTTTTGTAGCAATAGCTGCCTCAAAAGAAAAAAACAACACAAAAAAAACCCCAAACCAAAATTCCTTCATAAATTATTCAGCCAGAAGGAAACGTACATCTTCCTTGTCCTTGTTGTGAAGCTGACACAATTAAACACTGGGTTTGATTGCTCGGTGTAAAAGTTACACATTTGAATGGATATTTCATTTTTGCAAGCATAAAAATGTGAGTGCTTCATATATTTCAGTGTTGGTCCATGTGCAATGAATGTGAGCAGACCTGACACTTATTTTTATTGCAGATTTTTATGTCAGAAGCCGGGAAGATTAATCAGAAAATTAAAGTGTGGTTCAGTGATTACTTCAATGTCAGTGACACAGTTGCCATTGTCACCTTCTTCATCGGGTTTGCATTAAGATTTGGAGCAAAGGGGAATTTTGGCGAAAACACTTACAGAGAAAATTATGTCTTTGTTGCTGGAAGAATAACATACTGTCTCAATATAATTTTTTGGTATGTGCGATTACTGGATTTTCTAGCTGTAAATCAACAGGCTGGCCCTTATGTTATGATGATTGGGAAAATGGTAAGTACTACTTTCCTTAATGTTTGGGTTTTTTTCTCCCCAGCTGAAATAAGTTTTGCTTGCTGCATCCATTTACAACTTTTCTCAAAGTTTTATTTAGAAAAAGGTTGTTTATCCTGGTGTAATGTGTCAACACATTAGTGTGCAGAATTAGCTAGACGGAATATAACTTAATGGGTTTCAAAACAAGCACTGATTCGAAGGCTCCCTTTTTTATGGAGCTTTCTCTGTCACTTATCTGTAGAAAGCTGCTAAATGAATGTGGTGATGCCTTTTTCTCGATTCGTCTAGCATTGCGTCCCGTTTGGATCTGAGACTTATTTATAGTTTGGGTTTTCTTGCCCTTGTGCTCTTTAGTGCAAGACTTTAACTTGTTTTGTGTCCCAAAGCACTTTCATATTTTGTGCCGCGGAAAACTGGAAATAGATTGTGGCTCCGTTCTTGTCTTCTTCCATATAAAAAATTATTCAAATTGTTTGAATTAAAAATAAATAGCTTTACTGTCAGTGAGCTATTCTAAATGTGAAAAAAATCTTAAGGATTAAGACCTGTGTATACAAAGGTGGAAGTGGTGGTTTTTTCCTACAAAGTTGAACCCTCTCATTCCTTAAAAATGAGGGCGTTGAGTTGGTTGCTTCTCACTTTGATTTCTTGAACCTGTGCAGGAGGTATAGGCTCTGTGTTTCAGTCCTTGGAAAACTACCTCTGCATTTTGTGCAGATGTTGAGTGCATTTAGGAAGGAATGTCTCTCTGTCAGCTGCCACTCATCCACGTAATAGGAATTTGAGTTACAAAGGAAATACTATCACTTGCCTTTGGCCAAGGTTACGAAACAAACTATAAGAAAGGACAGGAATAAAAGAAATTTTCTTATCGGGTTACTTAACAAAATGTTGTGACTGAAGTGGAGCTGTCCTAGACTCTGTTCCTTATATAATATATAGAATTAATCAAGTTTACACTGTCATTGTAAACGTGTGTGTGAAATCATGATGATGACCTTGTAGGTGAACTGACTCTCTTTGTGTCTATAGGTGGCCAACATGTTTTACATCGTGGTGATTATGGCGCTTGTGCTACTCAGTTTTGGTGTTCCTAGGAAGGCCATACTGTATCCTGACGAGGCACCATCTTGGACTCTTGCTAGAGATATTGTGTTTCATCCATACTGGATGATTTTTGGTGAAGTGTATGCCTATGAAATTGATGGTAAGACACTGCAATTTTGCAGCAAGTAAGGAGAAAACTCACTCAGATAAGACCATCTCAAGGTCTTAGGAAATTCTGTTTTTATGAAATGAAATCCCAGTATTGTTGACAGTGATTCCGTTCATTGGGTTCCTTCCCCCTCTTTGCGGGTTGCAGCTGAATAACTTATTGCCTTGTCTTTTTCGTAATCCTTTATAAAACTTGAATGTCTTTAGAATGAAAACTGCACCTAATCACCATTTCTCACAAGGCTTGTTCCTGGCTAGATTTTGGAATTTCTCCCCACAGCTGTCATGCCAAAATTCTGGCTGTGGTGCTGTATTAGGCTTTTTTAACCAGAAACTTTGTCTCCTGTGGTTTTCTACCATATTTCTAAATGCATGGAGACATTTTGAATTGCAGAACCAGTGCATGACCGATGGTTGTTGCAATCTTTCTAAATGATTTCCTACCCCACCCCCATACCTGCTTGGGAGTTCTAAAAGTTCTGTGTATTTTCTCTTTATCTTTTTTTTCCTACAGTATGTGCAAATAATTCTGATGAAAAAGTTGCTCATCTCTGTGGCCCAGGAACATGGTTGACCCCGTTTCTTCAAGCTGTCTACCTCTTTGTACAGTACATAATTATGGTTAATCTCCTTATTGCATTTTTCAAGTAAGTATTTGGGTAATTGTTAATTTTTGCTAATCCTTTGATGAGTTTCTATTTCACTGCGACAAGATGACAAGCAATCCCATTTGCTGGAAGTATTTTCAGGTTTTAAAGCTGGTCGTCTTCTCCTCCTCACTGCAAGCCTGTGACTAAGCAGGGAAGCGTGTGGTGTGACTGGTGTGTGTCACATCTAAGAGGCTAGGGGAGTCGGAAGTTTAAGAGAATTTGAAAGCATTTTGTAACTTCCTTCTGTCAGAAAACAAACAGTCGTTCCTTCATCTGTATGTTGACTGTCGGTCCTAAATTAATTTAATGTTCTGTAGTTGGTTGAGTTGAGTTGTAGTAGGGTAAATTGTCTTTTACAGTTCTCTGCAAGTGCTTGATTTATGGGGATAAGCAGCTCACTAACACTGAGGAATGGCAGACTGCAGAATTAATGTGGTTTGATGTAAAAATCTTAGGTTTAGTTAGAAATAATTTTGTTGTTTGGCAAACTTGAAATTTTATCTCAATGTAGTTTATTTCTGAGGCTGTTGCCAGATGAGATAATTTTTTTAACCCTCTCCTTGCTTTGGATCATGGTGTTTCCTTGAATATTTCCAACTTCCACTAAAATAATTTTGCAGTAAAAAACAAGTATGTGCTGTTGTCTCTTACTTATCTAGCTTTAGAATTCAAGGTTGTTATCAAAGTGTTTAAAAAAAACCAAACATCACAAACAAACCCCGAACACCAAGCTCCCCCATGTCCGCCCACCACCCCAAAAGCCACTGTGATGTGTTAATACTTTTCTGTTTCCTTTCAGCAACGTGTATTTACAAGTCAAGGCAATTTCAAACATTGTGTGGAAGTATCAACGCTATCATTTCATTATGGCCTACCATGAAAAACCTGTTCTGCCTCCACCACTTATTGTTCTTAGCCACATGGCTTCCCTCTTCTGTTGTATATGTAAAAGAAGAAAGACAGACAAGACTTCAGATGGGCCAAGTATGGATAGTTATTATCCAAAAAAATCTCAGTAACTTTTTTGTTACGATTAAAGCAAACTGTCAGAGAAGTGCTACGTTTTTGGTTATCATGTACGTTCTCAAGAAAGTCGTAGCAGGTCTTAATTTCCCATGGTTTTGATATTGATTAAGACTCATTCTGTTCAAATTCCCAGTGTTTTGATGGAAGTGTGTAATAGAATGTAGAATTATAGAACGGGTTGGGTTGGAAGGGACCTTAAAGAGCGTCTAGTTCCAACCCCCCTGCTGTGGGCAGGGAATACACAGCCCCTACAAATCTCCAGGCAAACGAATTTATGACATAAGCAAACAAACAAACCCCCAAGATTAGATTGATTAGATTTCCTGTTAATGTGGGAAGATATTTTTTTTTTCTTTCTGGAAAACTTCTTATTTCTTATTGGAAACCTTTTGAAAATTTAAAAAGAGGGGGGAAAAAATTCCACAGATAATAAAATCCAGCTAAGGAATCTAGCTGCTTCTGCCTCACAGAAAAAGGGGTTGGAGTGATAATATTATGCACAGATCCTCTCAGAACTACTATTTTGATTTTTATTTTAGCAGAAATCTTTGCCCTTGAAGTTTTTTCTAGCAAGGAGAGAGGAAGGGTCTTAGGTGGCACTGTTGTTTTTTTTTCTTGGTTTTGTTTTGCTTTTAAATTTTAATACCCTTTGCCAAGGTGTTGGCATTAGTTTCCAGCACCTGTGCTGCTTCACTACACGTGCATTGGCTTAACTGTTTAATCTCTCTTTAGAACTCTTCCTGACAGAAGAAGATCAAAAGAAACTTCATGATTTTGAAGAGCTATGTGTTGAGATGTATTTCAACGAAAAAGATGATAAATTTCATTCTGGAAGCGAGGAGAGGATTCGAGTCACATTTGAACGGTAGAATACTTAAAAGGCGGTGCTTAGCGATATGGTTTAGTGATGGACTTGGCAGTCTTGGGTTAACGGTTGGATTTGATGATCTCAAAGGTCTTTTCCAACCTAAAAGATTCTATTCTATTCTAAAATTTCGGAATAGGGAAGCTTAGAACTTTTGCAGTTGTTTTTTTTTTTTTAAATGTGCTTTAAGGGAGGGTGGGGTGTGGGGTGGGTGTAAAATGCAGCTCCAGAAGGTATTTATGCAAACTTGAGGTGATGTCTTTCCATTGCTACGCAGAGGCTAATAATGTGACTGATGTGTCCTTATCTGTAGCAGCACTCAGTAAGCTGAGGTAATCATGTTATTTAGTTTCTCATGGTGTTATAATAAACTGATAAATTTGAAAAAGTGCTGTAGGCCCTGTATTGATGTGTATGTCAATTCCGTGATTCAAAATCATGTACAAATGTTGTATTACAGAACAGTCCAATATAATAGTGCATGCCATCTTGAAATTTCAGAGATTTTTTCCTTATTAAATGGGCAGAAAGGGTTGCAAAGATGTTTCTTTTGCATATCAAGAAAAATACCTTTCTTAGCTACTTCATAATTTGATTTTTTTCTTAGGGTGGAACAAATGTGCATTCAGATAAAGGAGGTTGGCGATCGTGTCAACTACATAAAACGGTCGTTACAGTCTTTAGATTCACAGATTGGCCACCTGCAGGATCTCTCGGCTCTAACTGTGGATACCCTGAAAACGCTGACTGCACAGAAAGCATCGGAAGCTAGCAAGGTTCACAACGAAATCACACGGGAATTGAGCATTTCAAAACATTTGGCACAAAACCTCATTGAGGATGGCTCGCTGAGATCTTCTGTGTGGAAAAAGCACAGCATTGGAAACGTCTTTGGTTCTTTTCCGCAAGGAGGCCTTGAGAGTAATAATGCTTTACTCTGTAACATTTCTATACGTGATGAAAAAGAAGTCCCACATAAGACAATCGGTCAGGAGTTAGCTCCAGTTCCCCGAAGAGAAGAAATAAACTTTCAAGAGGCAGGTTCCTCGGGCAGTGCCTTATTTTCAAATGCTGTTTCTCCTCCAGAACTTCGTCAACGAATACAGGCTGCAGAGATCTCAAAATCCATTAGTAAAAGTAAGAAATTAGGCAATTCATCCAACAGCATGCCACATGTAACATCCCCAACAACCAAATTTTTTGTTAGCACTCCATCTCGGCCCAGTTGCAAAAGTCAGCTGGATTCTTCAGCAAAGCATGAAGAGACTGTTTTCTCTAAGGCTACAGAAGGAGATAATAATGTAGAATTTGGTGCATTTGTGGGTAAGTATAACCAAGTAGATTCTGAATGTCCTGAAGTCGTTATTAGCTGCTCTTATCCTCTTGCTTCTGGCTCTGCTTGCCTTGCTTTCACCCAACCTTCTGTTGAAAATGGAGGATACATTAATTGTGGTTTTATTCATGATGAGAGTGACACTAATGATAACTACAGCTGCAGAGTTGACAAATGTGATCACCAGTCCTCTGTCAACTTATCGAAGAACAACCCCCAGACGAAGTTCTCTTTGTCAACTGGCGACTTGACATCAACAGTCAACTGTGGCAGCTCACACGGAAAATTGAATGTTAAAGATGAACTTTCCAAAAGTCAGCATGTCCATGCAATGGAACTACAAACCCAAGATTTATGTTCTAACATCCTTATGGGACTACTTCATAAACTGTGGACCAAATCTAAGCCACAAGGTTTGACTTACCAAGAATTGTATAGTATTTTGGGTGTATTCCGGTTGCAGGTGACTTTATTCTACCATTTTGCTCTGCTTTTTTTTGCTTTTAACATCTCTAATTTCCCTATGTTGCTTGAATATTTTTTTTAACTTAAATTATCATTTCTTTATAATTCTGTCACATAGACAATATTTTTTTGAAAAACATTAGCCAGTTGTTGAGTGTAACAGTTTGTGCAATTAGCAGCTCCACAACTTGGTATGGGCGTTGTAGACAAACTTTTTGTGACTCATTATGAAGCTCCTACCTTCTCATTGCATAAGCCAAAAATATTGTCTATTTCTTGACGTAATTACAGAAGACTTCTTAGGCTGATGGAATCCTGGACAAATATCTCTATGGTATCTGTGTCAAGCTGAGGGATCCTCCTATACTATGTTTCTAAACACTGTTGTAACTGGGATCTTCCACTGTTGCCTAGGCTAACATATCTTTTGGCAGTCATTTTGGAAGCTTCCAAAGTCCTTTTATTAAATATAGCATTATGCCTTCCCTCAAGTTTTGCTGAACAGTAAAAAGGTACACGTTTCTGGTTAGAGTTACATAAATATTTGAAATGGTAAAACAGTGGCAGATTCATTGCAAAACACAGGTGTGGGTTTACTAACTGATTTCTGTTAAGTACACCATGCTTTGAGTGTGCTTCGTGTAGGGCAGAAGAGCACAGTCTGGAATTGTCAGGTTGCGTACAGAGGTGTTGTCTTGCCCCAGGTGTTCAGGGATGTCTCAGTGTTTCCAAAAGGTTTGTTGAGGATGTAAAAAATTTAAATCTTTAGGCAAGAGTTTATTCTACTGCTGTGAAACTTCGAGTCCTAAGAAGTTACCTACATGCACTAGCATTTTTAGATTTGTGTATGCATAGGAAGAGTATCTACACATTTGCAGATCAATCCGTATTGATACAAATCATTTGTACAGTCAGTAGCTATTTATAATTTCCTCATGGTTTAAAATTTTATTTTTTTTAAATTCAGAAAGCAAGACTAAACAGAAATAACGGACAGTGATTGTATACCTCTTATCTAATCTCTAAATGTATTTCACCACTAATAGCTCTGAATACTAACGATACTTATTTTACTGGAGCCAAGTTTTAAGTGTCCAGTCCTCTGACATTTCTAGCATTTAGAACATACTCTTCATTCTTACTGTCCATGTTTGATAAAACTCGTGATACAGCACAGCTTTCCCTTGTGAAGTCAACTAGATTTTCATTCATTATAAAGCCACATGATTAGTAAAATTCTGAAAAGTGCTTCTTGCAACAGGGAGGATGAAGGGTATATTGTAAAAGCTACCTCAGGACAACTGTCTACTTGTCCTTCCTTTGTCATACGTCCCTGACAATACTGTAATTCAGACTGCCCAGTGCCTTTCACATGAGGAGCATGCACTCGAGTAAAATTTTAAAATGTTAGTTTTACTTTTTGGATTGTAGTGATCCACACACCGATGTGGGAAAACCCGTAGTTTCACGTTAACACTTTATGACACTGATATTTAGCGTGTTTGCAAAGTCGTCTCTAGTGCGAACAGGCACCCAGAACTTAGATGGTTTGTAACCCTTTGCTGTGGTGATGCGAACTGTTGGCATGGTCAGAGCACTGGAGGTTGCCTTTGATTTTGAATACTCTTTTTGAATTCACTGTGTCAAAGGTCACAGAGACAGCATGGACTTACAGCGGTTTAAAGAGGCAGCAAGCAAAATTAAAGAAAGGAGTGCTGATATTGAGGTAAGCATGGAAGACTTTCTCTCAAGCATGTTAATGGGGATAATTATTTTTTTTTTTTTTTTAATCTGTAACATCACAATATGTTTTGAAAAAGTCTAAGAGCAAATATAGTTAAAGAACTTGCAAAATGCAGCCTGGAAGGAATGTGTATCTGGTTTCTGTTGTTTAAAAAAAAAAATCTCATGAAAACTCGTGCAACCTTAACTGCACATCAAGTACTGTTGCTTCATAATATGATACTAATGAAATATTAAACAAGGTCTGAGGTCATGAAAGGTGAGATGACTGCAACTGTGAATTAAGATAAAGTTACGTATCCTATAATTAGTGTTTAATGAAATGTTTGACACTTACAAATTTCAAGATCAGCGTTTAGGAAGATTTCAGTGATTTACATGGTATTTTATTGAGCAAGATTATAGTGTATAAAAGTGACAAAAAGTGTTCATTATGCTTCCAAGAAGAAAAAAGCCTTTGCAATAAACTTGTCACAAACTAAAATGAAGTGTAATTTCCGTTTTCTTAAAGAGTAATAAAAATAACTAAATGGAAAGTGGTTAATCATTACAAACCTGTCCTCCAAATGCTATAGTATATTTAAAAAAGCTGGTTTTCTTTGTAGCTGTGAAGATAAGTTAGTAAATACCAGTTACCATTTGCAGTTACCCCTCATTCAGGGGAGAATCTGGCTTGAGAACTGTGTTAGGACCATTTGCAATGTGTTCTGCTGAGGTGTCCTTCAGGACCTTCTGATTAAGTACAATGTGTGACCGCAGAGCTTTTTGTTTGCGTGTATTTTTGATGTGGGTTTTTTTTCGTAGTCATGTTTACAGTTTGCTTTGGGTTTTTTTAACAGGAGCGACAGGAAGACTTCAAAAAGGCTATATTGGAGGGCATAGAGACAAGTAGGCTTCAAGTAAGTAAAGAAGGTTTCCATTTTATTAGAGGCATTACTTTCACCAAGTACCGAATGTATTCTTTACAGCGAAGACAGGGATATCTGTTTTCTTAAATCATTATCTGTAAGTAAACCCTGGCCATGATTTAAAAAAAAGGGAGGGGGGTGAAAAAAAAAAAAAGTTGTACAGTTGAACCTTTGTACAAATACAGCTGGATGTCTCCTTGACGTAGGTGTACATAGTTCCAGTGTTTGTTACTATTGGGTTGCAAACTCTGGTAGCGTTTCCAGACAGTACTGCTGTTCTTAGACGCATAGTAATAGAGTTGTCCCAGGTTAACTGGTGGGGCTGGTTTGATTCTTATCTTTCACGTAGGTACTACAGTCATTGATTGTAAGATGCTGAAGATGTATGCTGAACACTGAAATGCATATAGACCTAAAAATGGGTCTTCAGAAGACACTTTCAGCAGGTGCATTCTCTGTGTTGCATTCCAATGAAGTATTTATGTTTAGGGATAGAAAGAAATAGTCTTTCTCGTATTTATATACACACCTCTGTAGACACACACGCATATTTTGGACACATGTACACACAGGTGCGTGTGTATGTGTTTAGGTGTGTGGGAGTGTATTCCTTAAGAGGGAAGGGTGAAAAAGGGTGGTTGCAATTGCCTGACTGTTATAAATCTTGGAACCAAAAATGGCATAGCGTTCCAAGTTCTAGGTTTTTATTCTTTTAGTCTGTTAATTTTATTCAGGTAACCATTGGAATTAATAGGCTGGTTGTGAGGCGTGTTCCAGCCCTATGCCAGTTTTCATGTAGTTCTAGTTTGTGATGAAACTGCCTTTCTCCTTTTTCACAAAAGAAATATTTTGTTGTCAAAAGCTGACCAGCTCAGTAGATAATCAGAAAGTATGTAATTATTATTAAGGAATACATCCGTGAGGAAATTCCATTCAAACTGTAGGTGTCTGTGTGGTAAGACTTCTCTAGATTTTGTTCCTATTTTCAGTGGGTTCGACCTGAACTTTAGTTTCCGCTAGAGCCACATTCTTAAATGGGGATTGGTAGTTAACAAGAGCTCGTGACAGGATAGCTGAACTTGGTGCTGGTAGAGATGCAGTGCAATGTACACTTCTGTAGTTGTATCCTGTTGTAACATTTTCTTTTAAAGAACTTTTTCAGTATGGGTCAGTAGTCTTAATGTGCACCTGAACATGTTAGAGCTGATGGTTACTATGAAGAGCATTTTAAATGAATTAGGCACTCGATTTGCACGTTTTTGTGCAGCAAGGTATTACAGGTACATCCAGAAGTTTTAAAAAGAATCCTAGGTAGTCCTTGAAAAGAAAACTGGGCAGATTGTGTGCCAAAAGAGTAGCAGTTTAGAACAATGATAATGAAGACTAATGATATGCGGTGGGTTGTGTGTGTTTGTTTGTTTTGTGTAGGGTGTTCAAACTGACTGTGGTCTAAGACAATCCAGTTCTTGCGGTGGGTTTACTGACCCTCTGGCAGCCCATTCAGAACAATGTAAGTGTGTCGTCTTTTCAGGTAACCTCATTTTATTTCTAAATTCTCATGATAATGCATATTCTAAGAAGATACAAAGGAAACACAAAAGGTTAAAGCATCTTGAAATATTTTCCTGGCTGGTGCTACTTGATTCTGCTCCTGTGTCTCGCGGTGGTTCTAGTCACGCCAGCTTAATTCTGTTGTATTTGCCACAGGTAGCTAGAGTCATAACAAGCAAAGTGATCTAGTCAGGGCTGTGCTGGAAGTGTGTAAAGATCAGATAGTGGTGGATCAGGCTTTTTTTATGAGAGCCACACCAAGGAGCCTAGTTGCTGACTCTTAGGAAATAGGTGAGTACCAACAGCGTGTGCCGTCCTTTGTCCTGTGACGAATCTCTTTCATTCGTAGTATACAGCAAGAGCAGAAGAGCATCGAGTGAAGACACTCAGCAAGTAGACTCTAAAGCAGCCTTACTAACGGTGTGTATCTGCCTTTTTTGTTGTTAGCCAGAACTAGAAACTGAGCAAATGAAGGAGGAGCAGCAGATTGTGTAAAGAACAATACTGATTTGTGGAATCATTTGTTCAAGGGCACGACAGAAGGGGACCTGTTTTGCCTGAGGGGAAGAAGTTGTGCACGTTCTCTACTACACCTTGTGCATAACCTCACCATGAAAACTTACGCTGCTTCCTGTTTATGGGGAAAAGCCCACGACTTTTGTT
Organism: Falco rusticolus; assembly: GCF_015220075.1. Taxonomy (NCBI): domain Eukaryota; kingdom Metazoa; phylum Chordata; class Aves; order Falconiformes; family Falconidae; genus Falco; species Falco rusticolus. The sequence continues at coordinate 14,489,846 of NC_051193.1, read as the reverse complement.
TAAGAAATTAATTATTTATATAATCCATAAAACAATGGTGAATATATAGCCCTATCTATTCTTTAAATTGTAATTACCATTCCTCGGTTGTATTTGAGTCTTTCCATTCAACTGCGGTTCAGTACAGCCTGGTGAAGTATTTCTGATAAACCGGCTGTACTGCAAGATCTTAAAACTTGTTACCACCCCACCTCCAATGAATGTACTATGTTTTCCTTACAAAACCAAAACCTTATTTGTTTTTTCCTCTCCTTTGTTTTAAAGGATTGGTTACAAGGTAGACCTTCAAACAGCAGTCAAATGTAAGTAAGCTTTTTTTATTGCTCTGTATTTGGATTTGTTTTTCTTTTGGGTCGTTGTCTTGGGCTATAGTGGTATTCAGTTGCACTTAATGAAAAAAACCAAGGTTTAAGGGTTTTTTCTAATAAATAACTGAATGTGTTCACTGGAATGCTTTGACAGGTTCTATTTAGATTAATGGGGTCACATGTCAGAAGGCAAAACATGCCCTGAAATGAAAATGCCTGTGTTGACACTTATTAAGGAACTAGCTTCCTGGTAAAGGTCTTTACCCAACCTTTCAAACTGTAAACCTTCTCTGAGATTCTGCAGACATAGCTCTTGTTAACAGTTATCCCCCGAGTTAACTGTTAAAGCCATTACTTTATTAATCTGATAACAGAAAGGTAAGCTGTTGTGAACAAGTTTTAATTAAAGCACCTCTGTGGGAATGAGCTCTTGTGATGCAGACTTTGCATAATGTTGTGCGTGACTTGGTGGTATTTGAAGCGTAGCTCTAAAAACATGAGATTACTTAACAACCCTCCATTACTGTTTTGTAATTAAGAAGCCTGTGCTGCCCTTGAAAAAGAGGATAAAAGCAGGACTGTGAGGTTAACAAGGTGACCTAGGGTGACGTGTCAAATCAGTGAATACAAAGTACATTTTTAAGAGGCAATGACTGTTGGTTTTGTGGCATTTCACAGGCCATCTGAAGAAGATGCATTGAATGGTAAGTTTGTTTCTACTATAAACAAGCTGAGAGCTTTTTATATAAGCAACTGTTTGGATTTTGTATGAGAATGTATTTAACTACTGATAATTTGGAACTGAATGGACACATAATAGTGTGATATTTTTTTCCCTGTCAGTAAATAGCCTACTATTGAACACTACAGTTCTTAATTATTTTTTTTCTCCCCCTCCCCCGAGGTACTGAAGAGCTAAACAGGAAGCTATATGATGTACTTTCTGCACAGCAAATCTTTTTCAAACTCTAGTTACTTGGCAACTGTTCTTTGCATGTGGCAATTTCAATACACAATACAGGTAGCAAGAAGATGCTCTCTTTTTAATTTTTTTTCAGGCATTGCTTCTCCTTTCAAGCCTATCATGGATATCAATTACTATTACTCAGGTCAGTCCCTCATGAGGTAATGTTCATATTTTTAATGATGCTTATTAGATCCTTAAACTTTAACAAATGCTGTAATTTCCCTCTAGCTGTAGAAAGAAATAACTTGATGAGATTATCACAGAGCATTCCATTCACTCCTGTGCCTCCAAGAGGTAAGAACTGTACTTCTTGTTGCTGGTTCACTCTGGTCTTTTGGGGAAGAAAAGAAAAGTAAACCCCGTACAGGTTCCTTCTAATAAAGAATGACTGAGCCAAATTTCACACTAAATTTCAAACTAAAGTCTTAGTGAACTAAATGAATTCTAGTGCCTGTCTTGCAACACTCAGAAACGTAAATGGGTATGACACCTGTTCTAGGGCAGCTCACGTGATTATGAAATGTAGATTTAATTGTAGTTGTCCTCAGAAATGGTGATACAGTGGTGCTGGTATTGTACTAAAAGTTTTTATAACAAGCTGTTCTGGAAGGATTCCCTTAAATTGTCTTGACTGATATAAAGTGTAAAAAAAACATTTATTCAGTGTTCTTAATGCTGGTTGAGCAGTGTCATTAATAGTTCCAATTAGGAGGACAAAGCCACTGTACTACTTTGCTGCTCTATGAAAGAAGTTGGAGAGGGGTCTTCCCACTGGGTAGTTTAAGTTCTTTTGTTAATTCAGGATGTTAATGACAACTTAATATTGCAGCACGTTGAAATCTAAGAAACTGTAGGTTTTCAGCGCTTTTTAATTTTAAACTTGGAAAATTAAATGCAGTATTTACTTTTTGCATTGTAACGTAGGTGAGCCAGTCACCGTGTATCGCCTTGAAGAAAGTTCTCCCAGCATCTTGAACAACAGCATGTCTTCCTGGTCGCAACTTGGACTCTGTGCTAAAATTGAATTTTTAAGTAAAGAGGAGATGGGAGGAGGTTTACGTCGAGCTCTTAAAGTAGTATGCACGTGGTCAGAATATGATATCCTGAAATCGGGACATCTTTATATCATCAAGTCTTTTCTTCCTGAAGTTGTGAATACTTGGTCAAGCATTTATAAGGAGGACACTGTGTTACACTTGTGCTTGAGAGTAAGTTTTATCCTTTTCAGTTATTAAACGTAGACAGGCATGGTACATTAAACAGAAGTTCCTCTCCACCCTTCCTGAAAAATAGCGTATACTTACTAGAAAAAGAGGAAAAATAAAAAAAGAAGGTTAGCCTGGGGTTCTGTATGAGCAAAAGGGTTAAAAACTCTGCTCCAGTATGGTTTACTTAATCAAAGAGCTCAGACTCTGAAGATGTAGATGTAATTTAAAAACCAAGGAATTAATTACGCTGCCTTGGGGGGGGAATAGATGCTTACTGTTTATGCTGCTGTTTTGTCTCCTTGATGTTGGATCATACCATGTGGCTAACAAAATACGGGCTTTGAATCGTAGGAAATCCAGCAGCAGAGAGCAGCACAGAAGCTCACCTTTGCTTTCAATCAAATGAAGCCCAAATCCATTCCATACTCTCCAAGGTGAGTGTATTTAAACTTCCATTATGCTGCATGTTTTTGACAGAGAAGAATGCCTACAGGGCTGTTAACAGATGGATCAAATATATTTAGGTACTGATCTGTGCATGTAGGTCTCAGAACATAACTATGAATGTGTGAAGCAGAGTTCTCCTTGGCAGTGTTTTTGGTTGTTACTTTTTGCACTGATTCTAGCCTAGTGCGATAATATAAATTACTTTGTATAACAGTTTCAAATGACTTAAATGATTAGTAAATCAACAATCTGGTAGTAATGATATATTTGCCATTTATTTGGAAATATATTCATTAAGTATGGTTTTTACTAGGTTCCTGGAAGTTTTCCTGTTATATTGCCACTCTGCTGGCCAGTGGTTTGCAGTTGAAGAGTGCATGACTGGAGAGTTTAGAAAATATAACAATAATAACGGTGATGAAATAATTCCAACCAACATGCTAGAGGAAGTTATGCTAGCTTTCAGCCATTGGACATATGAGTATACAAGAGGAGAGTTGTTGGTACTAGATCTGCAAGGTAATGTCCTTATTTTGAAATTGGGATTGGGGCCAAGGCAGATGTATGTGGGTTTTTCTCTTGTGATACCATTTTATTAAGGATTCATATGTCTGTAATAAATAACAAGCATTAGTCAGTGCATCTAGGTCTAATTAATCTGAATCTGTGGTTCTCTTATTTAATCTTAGAATCATTTAGGTTCAAAAGGACCGTTAAGATCATCAGGTCCAACCATTAACATGGCACTGTCAAGGCCACCACTAAACCGTGTCCCTATATGCCACTTCTACATGTCTTCTAAATACCTGCAGGGACGGTGACTCCACCTCACCCCTGGGCAGCCTGTGCCAGTGCCTGACCACCCTTCCAGCGAAGACATTTTTCCTAATCTCCAATCTAAGCCTCCCCTGGTGCAACTTGAGGCCGGTTCCTCTTGTCCTGTCACTTGTGACCTGGGGGAAGAGACCGACCCCCCCTCGCTGCAGCCCCTTGCAGCAGCTGTGGGGAGCGATAAGGTCCCCCCTGAGCCCCCTCCTCTCCAGGCTGAACCCCCCCAGCCCCCCCAGCCGCTCCCCGTGGGACTCGTGCCCCAGCCCCTTCCCCAGCTCTGTTGCTCTAATGGCGTTAAATCTTAGAGCAGCACAGGGAATATAAATATAGACATCTTTCTCTAACAATATGCACCATTCTAAGTTCTGTATTTTGCACATTTCTGTAGTGCCAATATGGTAAGCTTTATTTATCCTGAATTGTATGTCAGGTACTCTGGCTGAGAGCTATATAGGAAACTTCTTTCTTACAGGTGAAAACTCCAGTTAGAAATCACAGGCAGATGTAAAAATAGGTGGAAGAAATCTGAGAAGTACAAAGTGCTTATTTATGAGCGATTTTTGTGAGGGTAGAGTAGCACATATCATTTGGGTGTTTTTTTGGGGTTTTTTTCTGCTTTTATTCTTGGGGAAGTTAGAAGTCATAGCTAAGGATGCGAAGACTTTTCAAATTAATGCATTTATGTAATGTATCAGATTTAACCTTTCTTCTTGTGCTGTCTGAAGGTGTTGGTGAAAATTTGACGGATCCCTCTGTGATAAAAGCTGGAGAAAAAAGGTAAGGTTAAAAGAAGGATTTAAAGAAAAGTATTATAAAATTTTTACCAGAGCACACATGCGACCCATGTTTGTGTACACTTTATTTCTAAGGTCATACGATATGGTGTTTGGTCCGGCCAACCTGGGAGAGGATGCAATAAAAAACTTCAGAGCGAAGCATCACTGTAATTCCTGCTGCAGGAAACTGAAACTTCCTGGTAAGATCTGTTGTATTTCTTCTTCAGAGACACTCATGTCATGGATCTTGCATGACACATAATGTAATAGTTATGCCGTGCTGGGTAAGTGGAATAAGTAATAAACAGCACTTTTGTGATTTAACTTTTAAAATGATGTGCCATTTTAAGATAAAATCCAAGATGAAGTAATTAAGAACATCTGTGTGTTCTATATCCGTATTGCACAGGATTTGAGGAAAGTAGATTAGGTTGATCGAGACAGTAAAAAAAACGATAAAGGTTCCTAGAAAAAGTAGGAAAAGGAGGTCAAGATGATTGCTGGTCTTCAGGCTTTTTGAACAGAATGTTGCTTGTGTTTTGGCAGTTTTTGTTGGTGGGTTTTTCGTGTGTGTGTCTGTCTGTTTTTCTTTTTTCTCTTTTGTATTATTTGTTTTTTGTTGTTTGGTTTTTGTTTGCTTGTTTTTTTTTTTTTAATAAAAACATGTCTGGGTCTGCAAAAATTCATTCTGCTAAAAACTTTCAATTCCAGATATTTTTGCTGCATGGACTACACTACACTCATCTCAAACCTTGACATTGTTTCTCTGTATCACGCTTTTAGACTCCAGCAGAGCAACATAAGGAACTTGCGTGATTCCTGCCTGTTTCACACTTCTTTTCCAGGTTGTTTCTCATATGAAGAAAGGTCATTTATTCTAAATTTGCGTTGTAAATCCTGGTACCATCAAAACAGATCATGGAAGGATCTGATTTCCATGGAAAGTTGACTCAATACTTGCTATAATAGCTATAGATGAAATATTCAGGGTTTTCCATCACTTTTCAAAGAAGAGCTTTAGGCTTCTGATTGCATGTATGATAAACACATCCTTTTTTGACATAGTACATATTGAGGAATTCTTCTTTATAAGAACATACGCATACCCCATTCTTTGAAAGACTTCTATGCCCCATTGATTCTGTTAGCTGAAGAAACAGTCATCATTAATTATGACTTCATTTTGTTTGCACAGATCTGAAGAGGAATGATTACACACCTGACAAGATCCTATTTCCTCAGGACGATTCCCCTGAACTGACAATTCAGCCTGGAAGCTGCACCAAAGAATCCGATTCAGCTAATTCTATTCGTCTGATGCTCTAATGATGTGACCAAATCAGTGGCTTCATCCAAACTTCATGGAACATCACAAAGTTGTCACTTACCTTTCCTTCACTATAATTAAAAGAAAGATATGTCAAACTAAGGACTGCTGTCTTATACGTGGAATTTTGGCTGGTCCATAATCTAAGGACCTAACAACTTGTGATAACCATCTACAGAGAACAGCCTGGCGGCTGCTCGCTCTAAAGGTGGAATAATGACAGAATTTAAGATATGTTTTTAAAGGGGCTTTTTAGCAGAAGGTTTATTTTTTATTTTGTTTTGGTTTAGTGGAGGATTTTCTCTCTGTAGTGACCTGCAGTGTGCGGTCTGCCTTCCATGGAAAGCAGTTTGGCAATCGATGTTTTAAGGTAACGCGTTTGTTTGGCCGCTGTCTTACTGTCGATCGGCACAAGACGGGAGAAAGCACCTACCTCTGTAACGCCAGAGTATTATTGGAGTGGGTTTTGGGAAGCGTTCCACTAATGTTTTCTCACCAGATGTCTTTCAATCTGGCCTTTTGAAGAGGACAAAGCCAAATGAGGTGTATATATGATGCCAGTAGGCTGGGGTCGAAGGTAGAAACTTGGTCTGTTCCAGTGGAGAGAGTCTCCTGAATCAGGATTCAGCTTCGTGGCTGTAAAGCTGGGTTGGGTTTGGTTTGTTTTAGGGGGTGGGGTTTTTTTTTTGTTTGTTTGGTTGGTTTTTTGTTTGTTTGTTTTTAGGGGGGGGTTGTGTGTGTGTGTGGAATAGAGCCCTAATGGTGCATAATGAAATTTCTTGTTTTACACATTTCAGTTTCACCAAGTCACTGTCGAATAGTAACAAAGCCATGATAGACTGGTATAATCGTATTTAATAGAAGAAATAGTATGTGCTGGTCCAAATAAGTTGCCTTGTAAGAACACAAGTTGGAAGTGCTTTTCCTCGTACGTAGTGACTGCTTCAGAAGTTACGCCTTCCAAAGATCTTGTGAAACCAGTATATCGAAACCGAATGTACACATAACTTGTAAATGTATTTAAAATTATGTAGAAAAACATCTTTAATTTTATGTTATTTGTGGTACTTATTTAAGAAGAGGCTAGGGTTGGATTAGCATTGTGTAAAGTACGGGAGATTGCAATGCACCTTCATGCCAATAAAATGTAATTTAACTGTCCCAAATATTGTTGAGCATTCAGCAAGAGAAAACTGTTGTCCAACTGAAGTTTCATGCTGCGATTTTTTTTGTTACATAGGTACTAATTTGTAATTTTTAATTAAAAGGGCAGTATATAGCTCTATAAATTTTTTATTCAGTAGTGTATCTTATAGATACAGACCTAAGGCACGAACACAGTAGCTGTTTAAATGGTGTTTTATGTTTGATGGGGAAAGGTAAAATGTTATAAGGATATAATACTGTATACATTTTGTATATCATTAAATCTTTAAAGAATCTAAAATAAATTTATTCTTGTTTACAGACTTCTGCTGTCCGTCTTAGTCTAAAAGGTTATTTGGGTGAATTTAAGTAGCTCTTTATGTGCAGAAATAGAATTTGCCATGCTGGATTAAAGCAGTTGTCTGCCTTTGAGGTAGCTCGGCTTTGGCTAGTACCAGAAACCGGCTGGGGGGGAGTGAAAACAAATGTATTATATAATAGTGGGTGTATATATATTTTATATATATATATATATATTTATATATACTAGAATACTAGATAAATGTATGTGGTGGAGTTAATGAGTAAATGAGGCAAAATATCTTAAAGCTCTTTACAAGGTTTGTTTTGAATTAGCTCTTTCTTGGGTGCCTGGCTGCCACCCCTTCTGTTGCTGTGAGGTGATGGGCAGTTATTCAAGACATATTCTATAAAGTAATTCACCTTTTCAGGGCTACGTTGGTAGCCAAGTGACAGTACCGGCGCAGCTCTAACGGAGGCTGGCTCCTCAAACTGAGAAGGATTTCTAGAGGAGCCTCAGGTGTTGTGAAAGCATGACAGAATTCATTTGAGAATTTTAAGTAAAAGTTAGGAAACTTTGTTTCCTGACAAATACTTAACACCACGCTCTTAATCTTGACAGCCATGGTACCTGTCTTCAGTGGTTTTGCCTGTGTCTCGTTCCTCAGCAGGACAGGCAGCTGTGACCTGTGTGGCCGGGGTTGCAGCAACTGGCGCCTGAAGCCTCTCCAGGACCAGAATGGACGAACAGGGTTGGGGAATGTATGTAAGACCTGGAGTGGTTTAACACTATCCATGCTTCTGTGCGTCTCCTGGCACGAGTACTCGCTTACTCTGTGAAACTTGCAGCTGGCATTATATGAGAAGCGTATGGCTAAACTGAGGGTGCAGGGTGGGGATTACAACTGTCACAAATTACCTTCTCCTTCAGCCTAGCAGAAAAGAAAACTCTAAATGCAAGTATCCCTCAGGGGAGGCATTGGAAAAGGGTGGTGGCAAAGGAAAAGCGCCAAGTTGGTTGGAAGAGGCAGCCTGACAGCGTTAGGATTATACCGTGTCCTACTGATGTCAGGCTGTAGGAACGTGAAGATCATCCAGCGTAGTTTTATTTGGTCGAGAACATCACGTGTCACTCCTCTGCTAAACCTTGTCATTCCTGAAGTGCTCCATGAGCTTTGATCCTGTAGCTGTTAAAATTCCCTGTATTTTACTGAAGTGTAGGAAAGTAGGAGCATCACTGGAACTTCTGTTAAGTATTTAAAACCAAAGTATCAACGTATCTTGTTAGAACATAGTTTTTAATTACAGGAATATAGTTCAAACTTTCTCTAATTATTTTTAGTGAAAATCTGAAGTGCTTCAGTGACTTTTCTACTTAAGAGGGTATTTAGAGAATATCTTGTATATAGGAAAATAGGTAAGGTACATAACTTTCCTTCATAGATAGTTTTGATTCCCTACCACCATCCTCAGGATTATTTTCATGAGAAGAAAACCCGTAAAGTAACAGATTAAATGGAAACTTACGTACTTGCAGACTAGTGTCGGTTGCATACGTAACTTCTGGTTTAAAATGCACTTCGATTTCCTCCAGCATCAGTATTTCTTCATGCAAAACCCTCAAATATATGAGTGTGTTATTTTAATCTTCTAATTAATCCAGCAACTTCAGCATTGCTGACTGCTTTCTTGCAGTATTTAGATGCTGAAACATTTCAGGGAAAACTGTATTTGGGATCATTGTGGCAAAATAAGCAAAGGCGAGTCTCCTGGGGAGCTGGCTTCCTAGCTGCTGCTCAGCAGCCATGTGACTTGGGAAAGGAGGGATTTGGGTTTTAAACATCCAGCAGTCACTTCCTACTTTAATTCTCTGTGGTTGCATCTCACTTAATGGCACACCACTTAACACTGCAGGAATTGTGAGGGAGAAGACGCCAGCTAAAAACTTGTCAGTAGCAGTTCAATTTGCATGTTCCTAAAAGATCAACTGGATAAAAAAATTTTTTTTTTTTCAAAAATACAACGTTTCTGAAAAGACTTCTGATGATTTAATCTTTTTACAATTAACGCTTTTCCTTGCAAGCAATCCGTTTTGTGGTGACAGTGAGTTAACTCTCAGGCCCTGAGCCTGCAGGCGGCAGCACTGATGTGGATTTGTGTATCGTGTTCTATTAAAATAGTAGATCAAGGTCTTGATTCAGATTCCACAAGAAGTAGGAAGAAGCACATGCTTCTCCCTTCCTGAATGACCAATGTTAGCGTGGCTCATTTTAGTACTAAAATTCAGCTATATGGATTTATAGTCTTTTTTTTTAAATACAGACAACGTATTTAATGCTTTTAGCGATTTGTAGTTTTCAATACAAATGTTGTTCTACCTGCGTGACAGCTATTATAGATTGAATTTAACTTATTGTTTCCAGATAATGGTTTCAAGAAGTGCTTTTTAATGCTGCCATTCAACCCCTGTATGACCCAGTACTTGCTTTTCAATATGTTTCTTCAAGTTATCTTCCTTCTCAATGTCTTCCCCTCTGTAGTTAGGACTCTTTTGGTAAGAAAGTTTTTAAGAATTGGAAGTTGACACAGCCCTTGTTAATGCTGCCACCCCTAAACAGTTTGCAGTGTCACTGTTCCCTGTCCTGTGTAAGAAAAAATAATTACTTGGTTCCTTCCGTCTGTTCTCAGTGCATTTTACAACATGCCTTATTTGCTGCTCTTGCTTTAAGTAAATAGTTGGCTGTGCTCATGCTTGTCATTAATGGAGTGAAATGAAGATAAAATTCCTTCACATCAGCTACAGATGTGGGCCAGAACTTAAGTGTATCAAATCAGAAAATACTATGGCTGCATCCACTAGCCCACCACTGTGAACATAAAGCTTGCGAACAACGTGTAGCTACTAAGCCTTTAGCACTTGTAATTTATTTTTGTGCATTTGCATTTTTAGAACAGATGATGAGAGTATTTAGTCCAGTAACAGCAGCTTGCCAAGAAAATCAAGGAGCAAGTTCTGATGTGGAGATCCCAGACGAAATGGGCAGGAAAGGTAAGATATGCTGGCGGTACAAGGCTAATTACTGTTTCCTTAGTAATAATGTAATATATCTCAGTATTATTTAACCATGTAGAAGGGTGAAGGCATGTCAGCATGTGGTGGTGTACTACACCAGAAACTAACCAAAAAAAATATTCCAGGCAGTGGTTTTCCATGTTTGTGTCATGCTGCTACATTGTGGGGTCTGCGCTAAGTATGAGATACGCATCACCAGGTGTAAGTAGCAGCAGATGGGGAAACTAAGCCCCAACAATTGCCCAAGGGCTGCTGCAGAGCAGGAAGAGGAGGATTAGGAGAAACTGCTTTCTTGCAGGGTGCTTTGAAGTCAAGAAAGATGATGAGCTGATTATTTTGAGACCAAAACTTCACGCTTTCCCTTTTCAGATGGGAGTCATGACCACTGCAACCAGTGGCAGCCTTCTCTCACCTTGTTTCCACAAAAATTCAACTGACTACAAATAAAAGCTGCCCGTGGCAGGTGATGCCAGCCCTGTTTGCAGCTTGTAAGCTGCTGGAAAACAATCAGTCCTGGTCTTAACTCCATCAGCAAGACGCAAGCAAGCAGAAAGGTAAAAGCTCAGAAAGATCGTGTAGTACCAACCTGATCAGCCAGGAAAAACTAACCCAAATCCAGAGCAAGGCACTGTATGAGATGCAACTAAAATATTTTTTAAACTTATCTGTTCTATGCAAAATAGTATTTTTTTCCATTTGAAGAAGCTTTAACCCTGTATGAATATGATTCAGACTGTCATTACACAGAGCCCTGACCATTACACAACTAGCTGAGAATGAAAACACCAAACCCATACATACATTTAACAGGATATATTTTTAAATCATTTCTTCATTAAGGTTTTCGATGCATGTGTACATGAAAATTTATATTAAAAAATTAAAAAGGAAAATCTTGTTTGTTTAGAATAACTCTGAAGTGCACAAATATTGACAAAAGCTAACAGAAAAAAAATACAGCTCTGCTTTTTTATTAAGTAGTGTTGCAATTACTTAGAGCTGGCAAATAAACGCAATCCTCTGAGTTTTAGAGATTCTCACAAAAAGGACAACATTTTATTATATACATAGTTCTGATGTGCAAGTATGCAATCAATATGTACACTTACATTCCTAACTGTTTACATCATTCTAGAGTATTCACAGTAGAATCAAGCTTAAGGTTAGAAATGTGAAAAGGCCATAACAGTGAAAGAAAAAAAATAAAAACCAAGATATGCCTTGGGGACTTTAAGACATTTTAAACTACTTGTTAATAGATTTCAGATGACTAAGCTAGAATTTAATTTTGGAGCAGACTAAAAATATAGTTGCTTTTTAAATAAATGGTAATGCAAGTATACTTTTTAAATGGTTTCACAGATGGCAGTATTACCACAAGCATTATTAATCAGTCTTTTGATTTTTAAGCACTAGTACTGACCAGAAAGAGCCTGCTTGCAGAAAAGCTGCTGTAACCATCCCCATATGTGAGACTATGGTTGTCATCATTTTGCATATTTATATGCATTCCCATACCTACACTTTGCTCTTATAAAAAGAAAACCAGTTTTCTTAACCCTCACTACTTTATGTGGCCATATCCACTGCTCGCTGTTCATAGGAAGTGTAAAAGAGAATATATGCAGCTGAGGATTTCACAGACGATGCCGAGATCTCAGACACTTCATGGTCATCAAACTTAAACCAGCGTTGTTTTGAAGCATTTTTGCAATAGGCTGTATAGTGCCCACCATCCAACCCGCCGTAATGATTCTGTAAACACAATAAGAAAAAAGCAATCATGGCCTTGAAAGCTGCCATTTTTCCCCTGGTTAGGGAAATAAACTAGAATGGGAGACTTTTTACTAAATACCAATCATTCTTTTTAGAATACAACTTAATCTGCAACCAGGCAGGCAGCCTGGAAACCCAGATGAATCGCACAGGCTAACCCGAGCCTTGGCATAAAGAGCAGCTGAAAAGGGACACTGTTACTTACTGATACTGAAAATAGATTGTATCTCTTCAAGTTATTCTTTGGACCAATAACATACTGTGAGAGGTCGAGGGTTTCCAATGGGAAATCTACAGAGGTTTGAAGCTTTTGCTTCCATCTTCCATCATAGGAAAATCTAGAGAGTTGAAAAGCATCATTAAGTTACAGGTTGCTCAGAAGCTATTTAAGAATATCAGGCAATATTCTTAACTCCAATACTAAGACTATTTGTTTTCCCTGTTTTTAACCAGGACATGATCTCAATTTGGCCCCCGTTTTGTTAATGTTTGCACATGTATTTCTTAGCGCAAATGAAAAGAGATTACTTGTCGAAGTGCTTTATGAACTACAGCCTAATAAAAGAGGCATCAGATGAAAATAAAATTCTTGCAACATTGGAACTGGAAATACACCCAGAACTTTCTCTAATTAAAAAAATGGTTAGCTATTGCACTGGAACAATCAAGCTCCATGAAAGCCTGGTCACTTCATACCCATTTTCACTAATCACCATTTCTCTTACCTTTTCAAGTGCACAAGAAGAACAGGTGGTAATTTCCAAATTTCTATTTTTTTCAAAGAATCTCTTCGAGTTTTGCAATGGCTACAGTAAAACCTATTGTTATCAGTGAGCTTTTCCTCTTTGGAGAACAGTCTAAGGCATTCCTAAAACAAAATACAAACACAGATTGGGAAGAGGTGTTTACCAAAGCACAGCAAAAATATTTCCCATTTTCTTTTTAACCCACACCAATTATCTGCATGCTATGTTTCACAAAAATGAGGACAAGTGAGTTAAATCCATGTGTGGAAGTACATTTTACTGCATATATTAATTAGTTGCAAGTCCTTCAAAATACATCTACAGTATTTTGTTTAAAACCACGAAGTATATATACTATGACCAACAAAAGCAAATACTATGCATGTCTTCTCTGCTACTGCAGCTTCATTACTTCCATCCTGCTTGTATTTTAAAAACCTTTAAGGAACTACTTATATTCTTTCAAACTTCAAAAAAGAATTTCAGAAAAAATAATGAATACTCAGATCTGTTCACGTTTCAGGTTAGTGTAAATTAAGCTGGAATATTGCTCGACCCCTTCAACGAGAGGCTGAGCAGAACCAACAGCATAATGAAGTCATGGAGAAACGTTTTTATTGCAAGAACTGTTTCTCTCTAGTTCCACCATACCTGCAGCGTACATTTACTAGTGGATGCAAGTGGTAACGACAAATACATGAAAGCCTCAAAGGTTCGGGACTTCTTGTGACATGTAAGACACTGCACTGTAGATTTGAACTGGCCTTGAAAGAGTGCCACAATAATGGATTCATTCAGCTGTTTGTGTTTGTGCCAGGCTAGTTCTGCTGCTTTGAAGTCATCCAGATGATCATTGTTTTCTTCCTTGTATCTTTTCCTGTTGTCAGCCTGGGTAACAGAAATTTAAATATCATAGGCATATATTAACAGATATAAAAACAGGAAGTCTCATCTATAGGCAAGCATACTATTGAGTTTCTGCAAAAATACTTAAATGCATCACTGTAGCCATCCATTTCTTACCTAGTTAGGCTTCTTCCATTACTCCTTTCAGTACCTTATACTGTCTGCAACTAAATTCCTACTTTAATTCTGAGTATTTGTATTTCCTTCTATACAAGGTTCCAGTAACAATCTTCTGATGAAATAAGAGGGTCTTTTAAAAACCTACTTCTCTTTATCATCTGACAGATGTATCATTTGTTACAAATGTGTATTGCTTACTTTATTTAGGTCTTCATGCAAGCCATCCATTAGAAAGAGAAGTAATTCTTGGGAGTCCTGTTGGCTATATCCTGCAAATTGGTCATTAATCTTCCCAATTGTAATTTTAAAGTCTTTTGGACTGATATATTTATACTGTCCTGTCCATAAAGCTTTCATTATTACACCAAACTCTTCAGCCACTTCACCTTTATGCCCCAGGAAATTTGACCTATACAATTAAACAGACAAAAAAAAAAAAAAAAAAAAAGTAGTGAGCCTTTCAAATAACTTTTAAAAAAAAATATTATTGTTATTAATTCAAGACATTATCCCAATTTCAAAGTAATTTCTTTAGACCAAGAAAAAAGTTTTGTCTACTCTGGCACTGTAATTTGGTTCCCTATTCAAGACTGGGCTGATAGAAGGTACAGCCCTTCCCAGCTTTTTTGTAAACTGCTATTTAAATACTCTGGTTTGCTTTTAGGAGACATATTGATGAATGTGGGAAGCACAATTTCATTAACACTGTCCAGTAAAACCTATTTTGTCACATATTAATTTTGAAAACGTCAAGACACTTACAAGTTAGCATTTGTCCCCTACTTAACCACCACCCCCTTAACCCCGCTAAGTGATAATTTTTTTTATTTAACAATTGTAAAGGCAGGGGGGTTTCCCCTTCAATTACAAATTGAAGGATGAGAATAAGAGATTGTTACCTGTTAATATCATCTTGATACAAGTTTCTGTTGAAATAATCCGCCAGGTGAGGTGCATTGCACAGACACTGTAATATGGAATTCATATAGCAAGTGTTCCCTAGATTACGAAGTCCTGTAAGAGCTGGTCCCGATCCCCCAAACACAGGATTAAGATTCCGAATTTGTGATGCAGAGAGTCTTGAAATTTCTGCTTTAGTGTAACAGATTGGCCTGTAAGCAAGAAATTATTTATTAGGAGTCTCACACCTGACAAGGCCGTGCACATAAGCCAACAGAACCACCCTCCTTCACAGGGAGTGAAATATCCCCACACAAGATGTCACAAAAATGCCATCATTTAAGGTATTCAAAACTAATAATGCAACAGCGAGAAATCCATATACGCTGGCCTATAATGAGGCTGTTAATAGGCTCCATCAGTTGTTTTTGTTAGCTTTTTTTTTTTGGCAGGAGGTGGGTGGGTAGGGTATTTTTTTTTAATTCACAGGTAAAGAATTAGCTGTTGATTTAACCCAGTTTAAAAACTGAAAACTCTGCCTTTCACAAGCTGCCAGAAGACTGGCATTTAATATGTGAACACAAATACCACAACTTAAAAAGCAACTATTGTCCAATTACACCATGACTTCTGAAATTCGTGTTAGTACATAACAATTACATGAATTCTCAAAAGATAATTGCCCTATACATTGAACTTTTAGCAAAGAAATTTAAGTCTATCACCCTTGCATCTTTTCAAACCTACTTAGAAAGCATTAATGAATTCTAGTTGGTTAAACACAAGGAAAGTTCTATACGCTATCATATTGCATGAGTTGCGGTATAACCTATTGGACGTACTTATTGTCACGATTGATTGTAGGAGTTACAGAAATTCTTTTCTTCTCTTCCTCCTGAATGGCTTGGGTTATATCTGGGGAAGAGTAGGAGCGCTTCAGTTTGGAGTGTTCTCTTTCTCGTTCAACAGTCACCTGTGGCTTGGGTTTATGGGTTGGAGGGGTTGATGGAGGAGTGGATGAAGGAGCCATTTCTGGTGGATACATATGAACAGTATTTGTTGGCGAGTGATAGTAACGAAAGGTTCCAGTGATTGGATCCAGAAACTTGGGGAAAAGAAACAAATTGTTTCAAAAGACAAGTAAAAATCCATCATTAACTTAACTATTTTTAAACTACTGTAAGAACAATGCATGAATTTCTCAAACATTAAGATGTTGTGACTGGCCTCAGTACTCAATGGATTAAATTTACTGGAAGACACCACTTTACCAAAATGAGTATTAAACAGCAACTGCTTAGAGTACTGTAAACGGCAGATGAGCTCTCCCAGTTAATTAAAAATAACATTAAAATTCAGGAAACAGCCATGTGGAATTTGAAGGGGAAAAACTAATAATTAGAAAAGATATTTAGGGGAAAAAAAAAAAAAAATATCAAACAAGGTCTAACTTAGAAATAAACCACAACTGAAATGTGTTATGGAACTGCACAAGGCAACTTGACTGTAACATCAGAACAGAAATTTACCTTTGCCCAACCTGCAGGCAGTCCTGGTATTATCCTTCCCATTTCTTCACTTCGTGCTCTTATTAACGGCTCCCGCTAAGAGTAATAAACAAACAGAAACGTAAGGTATGTACAATTGGGCAGAGCAGCAAGCTGCCTGTCACTTCCCTATATAGTTACATGATTCAATGCAGAACAGTTCAATAAGAACTCATCGATTACTGCTGGAAATACAATTTATTGTAATGGTAATACAGTACTACTGTTGTCTATCGCACAATCTTAACAAAACCTGTTTGTTGACATGCTCCAGATAAAAAGGACAATTAAATCTCACAGAAGTCTGAATACTCATTTTCTTCCCTAAAGAAGCTACTTTATTAGGAATACAGCCTTCTGTCGAACACATAAGGGTGATCCTTTCTCCCTTTCAAAGCAGTACATGGAGGAGTACGCATGAGATGATGAACAAGTGTGGAATGCTTGTTAATGCCATCAGAAACATATGAGGACTTCTAATGAAAGCTTCAAATACTTTTTTCAGATGAATACGACAAATGAAAAAAAGCAAACAAACAGCTGTAAACATGGCATAGTCTTTTCTTAAGATCATGCCTTCAAAAATTGAAATGAGATGGAATTTAGCATAATATAATAATCATATAGCATCTGCACTTGATTGGTTTTCGCTACATACAACACATTGTATTTACTTTAAGTCTTTCAGTATCCTGTTCAGAATCCTCTCTAAGGGGTCCTGGCTTTTGAGCTCCACTGTCTGGTTGTCCTTTAACCCCAGTTTGCTGTAAAAGATTTTGAGAGAAGGCTTTCAATTTTCACCTGGAATGTTAGTAAAGAATGCTGATAAAGCAAAATAGGGAAAAAGCAGTTATATTTTCTTTTTTAGTTGTTAAATGCACGTGCCACAGAAGTGGTTACAATCATTTTTATTCTTCCTAGGCTATTTACTGGAATAGCCTTTGTAGCTGAATGTTTTGTTACGTAAGACAGTCTGTTATGTAGTTTCAAGAGCTAAGAAATAAAGTGCAGAAGTTCCACCTACACTACTTTCCCCCGCTAAAAGCTGTGGGCCTCACAATTTGTTTTTAAATGAAAGACTTGTTCCCCTTTTATTCTTCACTGTGACAAAGCCTCTCCACAAAAAAGGCAAACTGCGAAGCCAATATTATGAATTTATTTTATCATAGGCAGTAATTTTAGGATTATGTGAAGCTGCTCTGTCAGTCAAAAGCTCACAAATGACTGTGCTAAGGTTGCCCAGGAAGATTTGTTTTGGCTTCCTAGTGCATTTGCATTACACAACTATCAAAGTCTGGTCAAACAACAACTGCAATTGCAAAGGAAAAGAAAAATATCATAATGCAACTTTTTGAGAAATGGTTTTAAAGCCATCTGTTCCATTATTAACTCAGCTTCACAAATGGCTCCTGTTTCATGATCAGATTATTTTCACACTCTCAGAAACTTTGGAATTTTTTTCGGGAACCTCATGACAGAAGGAACTGTGACCTCAAAAAAAAGTTAGGACTGGACTGTTCTCAGAAAAATACTAGATTAGGGTACTGCTTTGCTTCCTAAGCCAGTCAACAAAATCCTGTTACATCAACATTTATGCAGCTGGGGGCACTAACAACTTCATTACAATAATACAATTCTGTCCCTGGCATGTGTTACAACAGTATAATATACAGTACTGGGTTGGTACACTGGGCTGGTACGAGAGATTAAATGCTGCCATGCTTCTGGTTTTGAAACAGGATTGCAGCCTATGAACCATCTCTGCTAGCTCCATGTCAGTGGCAAGTTTTATTATCCTGTGGGGATTCCATGCTGCCCACCTACAAGCAAGAACTGAGGTTGTCTTACAAAATAAAACCCTAAAAACAATAAACCAAACCACAAAACTGTTTGTGTCCTGGTTTAAACTTTCCCCTTGTATTTATGTGAAAATGGCCTAAATAAAAATCCAACGACGCATTTAAAATTTCTAGATTGATACTAGAGTACACACTCACGAATCATCCTTAGTAATTTTAGCAATGATTTTCTCATTTTCACTAACCTTGCCTGAAACAGTCACAAAGGGCTGAGATGTATCACCCAGTACCCGTCTCTGCATTTCTGGCGTTCGAGTTCCCTTTTCTCTTTCTTCAAGAGATATTTTGTCAATCTCAATCCTTTTTGCACCCACATTTTCTAGTTCATTTTTATTTTGCTTTTTTGTTTCTATTGCTTCTTTGCGTGCTCTTTCTTGTTCCTTTTCCTCCTGTTCTCTTTTTATTTGTTCATCCCTCTCCTCCTGTTCTCTGTCCTCTTTGGATTGCTGTAGCTTTTCTTTGCGTTCTTTTTCTTTCTGTTCTTCTTTTGCTTTTTGTTCTTGTTCTTCTTTATCTCGCTTGAGTTTCTCTCTCTGTTCTTCCTGTTGCTTATCGCGAAGTTGTTTTTCCCGTCTGTTTTTCTCTAACAGAGCAGCAGTTTCTGCATGTACACGACTTTTTTCTTCTTCTGTCAGAATGCTTTTTGCATCACGTAATGGCTTTGTGGATCGGTCTGGAACTATTTGTCCATTTTCAAAAGGCTGGCTGTCACTGACTGTACCTTGAGATTTTGGTCTGTTGTCATCAGGGATTTTTAGTGAAGGCTTTTTAGTACGATCAACCTGTAACACAAAGTGTAGAACAACAACTCACTACAGCTATTACTGCTCTGTTAGCTACACTTTTTTCAAGTGATATTTATAAGATAACTGATATAAAGTTGACATCTGCCAGAGACAGTTAATCTTCAGTTTCATTACATCTAGTAATTCAAATTGCCTGTTAGTAAAATTAAGTCTTCACTTAACTTCAAGATGTGAGATAAGAATCAACAAGCCCTACAAACCATAAAGACAGCATTAAGCACTGATTACTACAACTATTTTATCTTCCAAGTTTTCAAAGGTGAACATTTTGGGGCAATCAGGCAGCCTAATTTGGGTTTGGCTCTCTCAGTCATGTGACAGAGCATGTGATAAAGGCAGATGTGCTTGATGCGAAGAGGTATTTAAGAATGGCTTATGCTCAGACCTAGGAGAGCAAGCTGGTTTTGATACTGAAGTGGAAGTTCTGAAGAAATAAAAGCTTGTCTGGTTCAGGGAAGAAGAGAAGTAAGGCCTTTAGGTTTTGGGGTCCCTTGGCTGAAATCCGGATTAAAGGCAGTATCTAGAAAGGTGAGAGCCAAGAGCTGGACTTTAGCTTTGTCTCCTAAGAAAAATGTTATTTTAGTGCAAGGGCTTTACAAGTGTCTTATGTAGACATAAACTTTAAATGGCACAAGTTTTATCCCCATGAAAAGAAGAAACAGATCCCTATACCTTCACTACTGGGCCAAGAGTGACAAGCCACCTACATGTGGTTATTTAAAGAAGATACAGTCACTGGAAAGCAGACCTTTGGAAAAGCCAAGGTAAGCCATGGCCTAACTGCCTTCCCTGTATTTCATCACATAAGTTTTGAGTAGAAAAGTTTGCTTATAGACTTTCTGAATTAATTTCTGAATTGCCGATCTTCAGTTTCTCAGGTGGTCACATCAAAACATTCATTAAAAGCTCTGCAATTATGCAGAGTATATTCAGTTTCATAAAGTTCTGTAGATTAGTTACTACGGCTTCACAAACCACCAATAGTCTCTGCGTCAATCTACTTGTGTACAAGGCTTAAACAAATATTGAGCATGTTTCCTTATGGCTGCTGCATGTGGTGGGTCTCTAATAGATTAACCATATACTAACTCTGAAAAAAATACAGCTTACCTCAGGGATACTTCTTGTAACTGATACTGGATTAACTACAGGTGAACTGTCAGATTTTGCAACAGCAGCATCCTGTGCGTTCAGTCTGCTAAGTGATTTTAGTCTCTCTTCCAAATTATCTCCCATTCCTTCATTTTCAGTTACTTCTGTTGGAGGTGACTTTATAGCAACAACAGGTGGAACAGGAGCTGGCTCCTCCAGTGATGGATACGTAAAATCCACTTTAGGAGCAGGGAAAGGAGGGAAGCATGAGAGAGCTCTTAAAGACACAAAAGTAAAATAACCCACATTCCACCCCAAAATTTAGATTTAGCTAGGCTATCACAAACATATTTGAATGAATTAAAGATACATCCAGTAATTATAAACGGTTGTGGGGAGGGTATGTGTGTCATTCTTTATACTTACAAGAAACAGTCACTGCTTCACGCCTGCTATGCTGGGGTGGAGTTACTTTAGCATTTGTTGTGTATTGGGGAAAACAAAGGAGCCAGTTTTCATAACCTCCTTCTAGAATTAAAGGTTCATTCTGCAATATAGTTTTGCTTTCCCACTATAAAAAAAAAAAGTTTGAAATTAAGTAATTTAAAAATAGAAAAGAAACTTTTACATCTTAAGTGTTGTTGAAATTTCTTTGTCTAGTCATTACAATGAGACAGGTTATTTTTGAAATTTTTAAGTAAGAATTAAACAGGCTGCAAAACCCCTTTGGGGAACAGGGATCCTCTTTGTATTTAGAATGCCCAACACAGGTTCCTGGCTCTACCTACAACAGGGTCTGATTTATTTCCAGTACAGAAAGAACCACGTTCTACTACTTCCAAGTAACAATCCTCCATGTGGAAAAATATTTTTATTACAATACTTGCTTCAGTTTCTTATCTGATAACTTTGCTCAGTGATTATGGGCATTTGCTTTAGAATGCACAATGTTAACTTTCTGAAAAACCCATGAGTTTTCAGGCTCCAGACTGCACTCCTCCTGAGGTCCTCACTATTTGATTATGAACAAGGCACAGAGGCTCAGAGAATATTCTGTAAAGCAATAAACGGGGAGATCTGCCTGAATTATCTCTGAACCTCAGTCTTGAATGTTTAGGTAACAGAAAGATGTGTAGTCTTTCACAAGAGCCACTTACATAAAAAGCAGGGACAACACAACCATAGCACGAGTTCTGACTTGAAAATGTTGAGTATCTGCTTAACACTGAGTCTACAAGCTCCCTGCACTGATGAAGCTCAAATTTAAATCTACGTTTCTCTAAAGTTACATTCAATAATGCAGAAAAGTTAACCGCACTCAAAATACTTCTGCCATCTCCTTCGCTGAAACGCCTCCATTCTGGGAAGTGCTTGACTGACAGGACTGCAAAGAAGTTGGTTCCCTTCGGCCTGTACATGGCAAGTGGCCAGCCAGTTCCCTTGAATAAGGAATTACAGTTGCTAATACAGGAAAGAGGGTGACAATGTTTCTGGCAAACAGTACTAAGTACGTTCCCCAATAACTCTGTCAGCCAAGAACTCTTAAGTTTATGAGCTAGCTGTTGAGGAGGGGAGTCATTCTGCTGTTCACCTATTTTATAAATTATACTGTTCTCTAGTACAGCACAAGCGTGGGAACGTGAATGCTATCAAGATAATCAGTCTCTGAAAACTGAACCAAGCTGTTTGCCTGAAGTGTTATTAGGCCTTCCACATACTTTGTAGTTACAGGTTAAGACAAAATATGAAACTTGCCAACCTTAAAAAGCGCATCTTTCAGGCTCTGAAGAGTTGTTCCTAGCTTTAAGTCTTCAGCAGAACTAAACCAGTCTAGCAGTATAACATAATCAAAGTGTCCTCTCCTCTTCCATGGATCTCTAGAATCCTCTGGGAGTCTAGCTTCAATCCAATTAGCAGTAACTCTGAAACGTATTAACATGCATTTAAAGACAAATGTACAAGTCATGCTTTGTCCAACAGTATATAATCCATATATTTATGTGTTTGGATAAAATAAATGTGCTCTGGCTTGAGGTCAGTACCTGCAAGAACAGAGCTCTCCAGATACATCTCACCTACTGGTACATATCGAGGACTCCAAAACGATGTGTACAAGCTTTAAAAGCGTGTACATTTTTCCAGTCACTTTACAAAATTATAAAATATTTCACTATTATTTAATATATTTAGTATTTATATTTAGTATTTCATACCCAGGACTGATAGCTTCCTCTGGGACACTGATAGATCTTGGAATACAGGATTCCTGGTAATCCTTCAATCTTCGAGCATCCATTATAATCAATTCAATATTTTTGTCCGACATCATTGCAAACAGTTTCTCAGCTGTGACTGCTCCTTGAAATAGAGAAGCTATTAAATGTAAAAAACTACATTATGAATGGAGATGTAACTATGATCACATCTGACTGGTGCAATAAGGACTGCAAACAGATGAAACAGAACAGAAAAGTCCCACAAAATCTGTAGAGGTGAGACACTACAAAATAAATATACTGGACTTTTGCTCCCACTACTGTAGTGATTAGCACCTGATCTGCTGAATTAAACAATATTGAATTTATCACTTCAGTGATAGACTAGTTTGACTTTCTGTGGTCTCATATAAATCAAGCTATATAGGCAAACATTTGTAAACTACACTCTGCAGATGTTCTTCAGTTAAGAACTCTAGAGAACATTTTCACATATTTATTACAGGAACAAAAACCAGAAGGTTGGGAGGGGGAAAATTTCTAACTTAACTGAGAAAGCCAACACATTTCAGCCTTGCCTAGATTTTTTCTTATCAGCTGAGGAGACCTTTTTCTTTCCAATTTGATCACTTTAGAGCTAGTTCAGCTTTAGTTGTTAAACTGCTGAAAACAGTTTTCTAAGTTCAAGAGAAGTGATGAAGGCTGCAATGCACAGCTTAACTACTAAGCTGCTGTTACTGAAATGCAGGATACTAGAATTTCATCAAAATACTCTGATGGTGAAATAACTCCTTAAAAGAATTGCAGTTGCTTAGGTGATAGGTACATAGTCATAAAGACCTTCTTCACATCTGTGTGAACGTTTCATCTCTTACCACTAAGACTGTTGGACCGATCCTTTCTTTCCAGTGAATGCTTCCTCTCACCATTAATCTGTGTTGTAAGGAGGAAAAAAATTAAGTTTAATATCTAATACTCAGAACCAAGGTGGCCTACAGACATTGACTCTCACAGAGCTCGAAGGAAACTGGTCAAGCTGTAAGCCACAGGAAGAAATCTAGAAAAAGGAAGCTTCTTCTAAAGATGTGCTGACAAAAGGTACTAAAAAGAGATACCAAGGTTGATGTCCTACCTAGACAAAAAACAGTTAAAAAGGCAATATAACCCTGGGCAGCACCATCTGCTAGATGAAATTCATAAAAGTATTTGCAGAGAAATGAGTTTGTTTCTACACTATTGCTGTAAAGTCAGCTCTCTCCTAAAGAGGAGACATGTTATCCATAACATCAGTTTATTAGCGTTACCTCGGGTTTCTTAAACTAGCAGTTCTATCATAAAATAGAATTTGACTTTACAAAAAACCCTAGCCTATGTTATGCAAGACTTGGAGGTTGGCAGGACTCAACAAATGTCAAAAAAGGCTTATGGGAGCTAGTTTAAAAAAATCTCCATGATTCTGAACTGGAAATAACTACCAGCAGAGATTGAATGCTAGATTAAAACTATAAATTTAGACTGAATGAGAGAGTTCGTAAACATCTTCAGTTACCCTTTGGCTTTTTCCTTTGGAATCCACAGCACTTTCTGAGTTTTTAGCTGAACTCCTTCCATCATCTTTTGGTTCTTGCTTCTTCTGCAGCTCTTGTCTGTCCCTCTCTTCAAGTTTTTTCCGAACTTCAGCTTCCTCATATCTATTGTGGAGGGGAAAAAAAGAAGGCACGCTTTTTTTCCCCCCAATACTGTGTTATTAGCTAGCCTTGGATAATTAACATCAGAATCATCAAGTCTTCAGGAGGGGGAAAAAAAAAAAGTATTTAAAGTTAAAAAAAAAAAATTAAAGTACTGTCTATTTCTGTATTTCCAAACAACCCCATTTTCCTCCCTGACAGCATGATATTATTTCTCCCACTCTTGGCTTGGTCTTCTCATTCTTAAATCCTGTTTTGGGTCCTATTTCATAGCTCGTAAGGTTATGCTTAAGCCACTCTAAGCCACTGCTCTTAAGGCTAACTAATATATTTTGTTTTCCTCTAAACGTGGGGTCACTAAATGTAATAGGTTTTTCACTTCATAAAGCGTAAGTATTAGTGACTGACAGGTAAACTTCAATATATTATAACAATCATCTCAGGTATTTTATTTGGGTTTGCAACAGAGCTAACAATAAATTTGGAGTAAGTTGGCCCCATTATCTAAATTTCCTTTTTCTGAGAAGTTGGATCAGAACTACTTACATGGTAGCAATCACCTTCAGAATGTAAGTTGACTTTATAATGCTGCTACCTCACCTGTGTCTCTGCTGTTTGTTTCAAACACTGGGGCTACAGTGAAGACAATGCAAGAACCACGTATACTCTATTGGTGGACCTAGGTCTTACATACAGTTGTCCTTTTCATAAAGCCTTAAGACTTTAACCTCCCAGCCTTTTGCCATTGTAAGGACAATCATTATATTGTAAACCAGTGACCTCTAAAGTACAGCTTTTAGATCACCAACTGCAGGTTTGTACTGTCACATCACTGTTAAACAGCATTCGCTTATATTTAATTTAACTGAGAAGCTTAAGGGTTACTAGTGATCCATAAAACAAAAAAGAGTAATATTTTGAACTAACAATTCTGATGACTGAACGACACAGTGAAACATGAACTGAACACGAAACACTGAACTGTATTAGTAATTGCTCATTTTAATCAGATGTTGCCTAATCAGGATTAAAATTACAATGACAATACAGCTGTATTTCGTATCACAAGTACTGTGTTAATAAATGAGATCATTAAATCAAATTATGCTTCCATATCTACTCCACTAATTGGCCACTAATAGGAAGGAAACAGTCTTCTGGATTTGGCAAAGGCATCGTAAGTTAGAACAGAGCATTTTTTTCTTATTTGGAATTAATGGTACTAAAGCATATTTCCGATTTTAGTTTCATTCAATCAGTATGGAATATTTACCCATCAATTTCCCATTTATGCCTTTGAAGCACAGAGTAGGTCATTGATGTAGGTATTCCTGCTCCTAACGAAATGATGTTTCAGCTCCACTTCTAGTTAACAATTAACATTCAAACTATTTGCCGGCCTACTGCCTGGAGAAGAAATTGTGCAAATAATTTCCCTGAAACCACTTCTGTAGTTACACAGGAGTCATATTTCATTTGTATTCCCATTAAATATATATACATTTGCCCAGAGTAGTTGAAAGTTACTAATTGTGTCAACTTTCAAAACACTATTCCTTTCATAAAACCCCACAAGTTACTAAACAGTAAGTCTCTAAATAAATTTGGTTTTCTGTAATTCTATCAGTGTTTACTCCTACAGTGAATTCGTAGCTCTGTTGAATTTTCGGACTCCTAAAGACTGTTTCCTGCACAGTATCATGAGACCTCTTTGGAAAGGCTCTTTTCATATACATGTAACTACACTCTTACTTCCATGTTCACCTAAACTGACTTTATGGATTAAGCACTTCCAAGGGTATAGAATATACTTTCACAACAATTGGGGATGGGTGGGAAGGGAAACGTCCCTAGCTGAAGGGAAAGAGTTGCAAGGCTGAGAAAGGAGTGAGACAGTTGCTAAAAATGGGAAATAGATAGGGCTGGACAGAAGACATACTGCACTAAGTATCACCTAAAGATAGAGTCTACCTTACAACTTCTTAACGACACAATTTTGTGGGTTATGGCACAAAGACACATAACTTGACAGTTGTAAATGAGCTACCTAAAAGCCTGTGAGCATCAGCTCAGTTACATGCTGGCAAAACTGTACATTTCTAGATATGTATCTGCAAACGGCAGAGGTAGTTAAAAGGTGTAGCAGCTAGACAAAGAATCAAAAAATGTGTTTTGTTAGTGTAAACTAAACCCACACTAGGACTTCTTAACATACGTAAATATTAGGGATGTTCATTAGTATATTTGGTTTCAGATGATCTTATGATGAAAAGGGCAAGGAGGAAACGTCTCTTGATCATCTCTAGCATATATACAGTTTATATCTTGTGGTTTCTTTTTATTAGTCATAAAACAAAAATAGGCCACAACATCAACAAATCACAGTTACCAAGAATTAGGAGACAATGTACACAGTGGGGCAAGTTATTGGCATATGTGATGATGAAAATTATCTCTAATAATAGACTTTTGTGGATAAACAATTTAAACTGTCAAGAGTTTCAGGTATCTATGGTCTACTCAAGTGTTATCCCTTACTACTAACTAGCACAAAAACCTGCAATTGCACATGTACAGGCTTCAGGTATAGCAAACAATATCTATTAACTGTAACCACATACCTGAGTTTAAGGCTGTCTGACAGTCTTTCAGCTTCTTCAATAGCTTTCTTTAGATTTGTAGGTCCAAGAATTGAATGAAAATAATCCTAAAATTACAAGCATCACCCCACATATTAATAGTACAGCTTCATAATGCCTACTTTTGTGCAGATCAAGAGCTGCTAACTTAGAAAGAATTGGTATTATAACGATATTAATGCCAACAAAAGGAACTGTTTTGAATCAAATATTTTCCTCTCAAACATGAGTTTGTAAGTAAAATTGTTCTATAGCACTAGTAAATTAAGGCTAGGCAAGGTACAAAAAGTCTGAATGGGAAAGATGACAGGAATACTTTTCCATGAAAAGACATTCACAGATCTGACAATGTATATACCTTATGTGTATTAAAAATAAACTGTAAAAGCAATTAACAATAGAATTATCAAAAACAGGAAGGAAAAAATATCACCACAAGTGAGACAGTTTAGTTAACACCAGTGTAATCCTTTCCATGTGCATTAGTGTAATTCTCTGTACTTCTAATACTTCTAACAACACAGAAAAGGTCAGTCAGAAAGCTTTTATACCTGTTGCTGCTTAAAATCAGGTCTCTTTTTAATAAAGTTATAAACAGTCACATATTTCATATATAGGATGTAAGCTTTTTCTTCATCTCGGTCCAATCTGCTTTCCTCTGCTGCCTTGAAAATCTTAAGGGCACTCTGCACATAACTGAAATCAAAGAAGAGGAGTAAAGCACACGATTGTTGACTTGTCCCCAAACACCTTTTCACTACACGATGCCTTTTTACGTGTTCACAGCCTCTGCTCCCATAAATTAAGCACTGGATTTTACCATCTTGATGTAAGGCTTCCATTAAATATGAATTACAATCATGCTCCTCCAAATAAAGTTTATCTCTGTTAGTTTGTTTACTAGCCTTATTTAAAGTCTTCCGTAATTAAATAGCATAGTAAGATATGGAAAAAAGTACTTTTCCCTTCTTAAAATAACTTTTTGTTTTTGAGGAAAAACTAATTCATAGAGAGACAAAATGAAATCATTGATTGTCTTAAAAATTATAGAGGCAAAATATGTTCTATTCACACATTTGCTAAACTTCTTTAACAATTAGCATTTATGTAGCCTTTTCTTAAAGTATGCAAATTTTCACGGGCATCATGCTCTGTCCGTCATGTTTTGGCAGTATATCTGGCTACCTTCTGTAGGCAGTGAGCACATTCCATGTGACAGCTGAGAGACAAGACTACCAAAGATTTTAAATTTAACAGAAATAATTAAGGAAATTTAGATCCACAACACAGTTGTTCTGGAACCTGCTCAGGAGAGTAGCACTAATGCTTCTAAAATTAATCCAAAAATCAATTAAAATATATACCTCTTTGTACTTGTCTTTTCAGGTTTTATTTCTGTCTTCTTGTTGAGATCTTTCAATGAAGTACAGAGATATAGCTCCTTAGGTACAGATGCCACAGCAGGCATGTTAATGTTGTTACTTATGTCCCTTCTAGGATGGTCCAGCTTCTTCGAGGTCTCTATCAACACTTTTCTGGGGGAGGAAGGGAAAAAATAAATTGAGAGAGCCCGATTAGATTCCAATGACTTTTAGTACAGTTACCTGTATGGGGTTATTGCCTAATCTATCTCACCTTTTGTGAGCTAGCA
Organism: Falco rusticolus; assembly: GCF_015220075.1. Taxonomy (NCBI): domain Eukaryota; kingdom Metazoa; phylum Chordata; class Aves; order Falconiformes; family Falconidae; genus Falco; species Falco rusticolus. The sequence goes on along the minus strand of NC_051193.1, from coordinate 14,461,517 downwards.
CTAGGTGCAAACAGAGTGGCTGAAGAGTTAAATTAATCCTCCCAAAGTGACAGAATTATTTGAAACCATTCTAGGTAATTTATCGAGAATGTTGGCAATATGTTGCTAACAGAAGAAAATTATAAGAAAAGAAATGCTGACTTAATGTTCAAAATCATCATATCCAGCAAATTTATTAAACTGTATTAAACCAGTAAGCATGTTTTAAAAAATTAGCTGACTTCTGTGTACTCTAAAATTATGGATGTATAATTATTTTATCACTAGCTTAGCACAAACCTCTGCAAATACATACTACAGCCTTGGAAAGATGACTTCTAATGTCTTGGTAAGAGAGAAGCTGCGAAAAGGAAAGTTGCTACTGTTAAAGTTGACTTGAAACTTCTTGGACATGCTGTAAGGTCTTAAAACTCCTAGGTACCATTGTCTTTCTGCTTTCCTTCAGAAGTGCTCTCCAGGTAGCCATGAAATAGTTAAGCAGAGCTGGGCCAGAGGGGACTATTACATCATCTCATCTGACATTCTGCATAGAGCAGTCCATTAAGTCTCATAGAGATAGGCTAATTGGAAATCTTTGAATTTAATACACAGTAAGCTATTTTAGCCCTTGGAGGTGGCAGGGGAGGAACTAAGCTCCCTCTGAAGGAGTGAGACATTAAGGTGCTAGCAATACTGAAGAAATGAAGGGTAACTAATTAAAAGACAGACACTCAAACCATCCAAACAAATTATATTCTAGTAGTGAAAATACACGTGGCCTTTGCAAGATGAAGGCAGGGCACTTTCCACCCTTAAGATGATGATCAGCATGACAAGTGTGACCAAGAAACCATCAGCCAGTGACCTCAGAGTGCAGTTTCAGCAAACTGAATTGATCTGTAGCTGACTGCCACCAAATGAGGTGGTCCTGATTTCCCTCCCTCTTTCTCATGCTGGTCTAGTACTTCTCCAACCTCTTACTGAGCCAATTCAGCTTGCTGAAGAGGCAGAGAGGCTATGCAGCTTGTGCAAGGAGAGCAGTCTGCGTGTGCAGCCAAGATGGGAACGTGATCCCTTCCCATGACACGTAGCTGTTGTATTCTTTGAAGTATCATTGCATATACTATTGCCAGGTTGACTCTTCTCGGTCTAGGAACTGGTTATCAAATAAAGATACAAAGTTAACCCAAACCTATGATAAGTCCATGTTGGCAATAAACGCAAAAATAAGATGACATATGTCTAATGATGATTCTTTGGTTTAAGGTCTGGCATGCCAAGGTCAGACGAAGCAGTATCTAGCTAGGTAACTTACTGCTTGAATGCAGATGTTGTACTTGCCAGTCTCCAATTACATAGCAACTATTCAAAGTTGATAAACTTGGAAAAATCCTTCCTTAGGAGGCCAATTTCCAGATAATTCTACAAAGTAAATAATATTAAGTCCTCAAATACTGATTTTAATACATAACATTAAAAATCTATCCCATGCCCCACTCCACTTTGTCTTCCCTATATAAAGTGCCTTGTGTTCTACTTCAATTTTCAGGGAGATATTAAAGTGCTGAAAACAGGGCAGAAAATTCAACAGAAGAACTGCATTCAGTAGAAACAAAACACAAATACACACTTTGCCCCAAAGTAGAGGGCCTTTCAAATCTAAAAGCCTTTTTGCCTAAAACAAAGACATACTTTTTACAAGCTCAGAGAATTACAAATAAAGACTTCACTTATTAAGGTTTTAGTGTTACTTGTCTAATCCTATTTTCACAGCATGTCTTTACCTGGCTCCCCCTCCCCCCACCCCAGCCCCTGGTGCTGTAAATAGACTTTTTCTTTGAAGCTTTAAGTCCTTTCCAAATATATCTTCAATGTTTGCTCTGTTATGTAACCACTATTTTCTTAATCTTAAGTGGCAGCATTTGGTTGTGTTCTGACAGAATATTTTAACTAAATATATAGTCCAAAAAAGATATAACGTTACTGTGTCTCTATGTGCATGAAGAAAACCCACAAGATTATGTGACAGATGACCCAGTTAATGGAAAGCAAAAGGTGCTAGTAAATTCTGAAGTGCTGCTGACACACCTTGATAGGGGCAGCTCTTCTGAAACCTCATCTACGCAAATGTAGAATTAGTGGATAAATGCCAAATCTCAGTTTTGGCTCAGACTAAAAATTGGCTTTCCATGTTTTCCTGCTATAGTTGCTAAGTTATAACTGCAGGTCTTTAAATTGCCAGGTAACTTCAACATTGAACTTACTTTTATTTCCTGATCTGAAAAAATATCTGTACCTTTTTTCAAAACATGAGAGCTACTTACCACAATATCTGATAAATGAGCTATTGCTCTTTAACCTCCCACGGCACCATAATTCATACAATATGCTGCAGTAAAATGAGTAAGAATGGATTAGGAATAACATTTTCTAAATTTTTTTAAAATCCAATTCTCAACAGCCTACTTAATGTCATAAGTTGATAGGAGATTTCAGATGCCGTTTCTAATTCATTCCTTTATACAGAATCTTAACTATGGAACTATAACTAGCATTTTCAGTTTTATGTATCAAAAATCCCCTAATTAGATTTTAGTCAGTAGCAGCGTACAGACTGGCCACTGGTTGCCAGCTGACTGCTCAGTCTTAGCTCATAAGGACCCTTAACATTCCTTAAGTCTCTACTAAATTTAAGATGTGCTTGTACTTTGATTTTCCCTTATACTTGAATGAACGAGTTGGGTTTTTTCCCTCTTTGAGCAGGCTTTGGGAAGACTATGATTTCAGAATCCAAATCAGCCACTTCATACATAAATACAACCAGCTGACTTTGAACACAAGTTTTTGTAGATAGCCGATTCCTAACTGGCCTGGCCTCAACAAAGGTATCTAGCAAAATAAGTTGCACAAATAAAGCCATTCAGGCATGGAAACAGATCAGCTGCTGCAAGTTCTGTACAAGGTCTATATTTCTTTCCACTAGAGGAACTGCAATGAACTGTACTTTTTTATCAGAATCACGTCCATTTTATCAGGATGAATTCTTGCTGCTCCAGGCTGTATTGACTAGATTACACTCACTTTTGCCAAGCATTCCATTTCCCTCCATGCTTACAATCACCGTATCAATACAGTGGCAACACCGAGGCACCTATGAACCCTTCCAATTACATATGTGGACCTTTCACACATCTCTAAGGAAGAGGTATCTTCTTTCCCAGCAAGAAAACGAGAACTGGATCATAAAACCATGAATACAAGGAACTGGAGAAGCCACAATAGCCAACTCTGCTATCAGTCAACCCTGTGAGGAAGGGGAAACAACCTATTTCAATTTTGTCAACATTTTCTCAAAAATTAAGATCAAACTCAAAACTGTGGATCTTTTCTTCCCCCAACTGAAATATTATCTCAGGCTCCTTTTCCATACTTAAGAATGCTGAAAACGAGGCCAATATCCCAAAAATATAAAGGAAGTCATGCTTAGATGTTTATAGGTATTTAAAATACATAGAATGGATAGTTTTACACTGACAGGGAAACACACCTGTCGGTAACAGGTTCTTCAACATCTAATTACTGTGCCTCTTTTACTACGGATATGAGTAAGCTGTAAGTGGTATGACCATAGCAAGAACACCACACAGAAGCAGTTATATTGCAAGCAGCACACAGTCTGAAATAAATTGACATGCTAAATACTGTGCATCACCGATTCAGATACGTAATAAAGCATTGTTCACCCATTTTTGTCTCTAAAACTTCAGCAAATGAGGAACATGCTCTCTCACGAGCATTAAGTTCCTCAGTTCTCTTGGAATTAAGTTTTACTGTCTGTACTCTGTACCCAAGAGTTGGTTTTGTTAGGATTATCAGTATTAATCTAGAGATACAGTATTTCAATATGATTGAACTATACAGCCTATTTGTCTCTGTGAGCCCTGTAGTTTTCTTTCAGGCTCTGGTACTGCAAACACTACAGGCCTTGGTCCTGTAACTTAACGTGCACAGGCTGATTGTAACCATTGGGGCTTCTTTTAGCACGGCCATCAAGCTCACAGAGTACCAAACTTTCATCATTTTGCTGGGTACCACCGGTCATCACGGCAGTAACACATTGTGGGGCTGTGTCTGGCCATGTACCACGCTGGAACTACCTGCACCACCTTTGCACTGTGCGAGAATCCTTTCTGACAGTCGTTTTTCCAACAGCTTAACTGATACTGATGGGGAGCGAAGGCACTACCAAAGTCAAGCAGCTTAAAAAAAATAAAAGTTGGATTTTAGGCAGGAAGTTTGGAAGTTGTTCGATCTATGTAAGAATACACATAGCTTCGCTTCTTACGTAGATAAACGAGAACCTGCAAAGTGTATACAAACAGCGTAGGTGGCAAGAAGCCGGGGAGGTGACCGAGTCCGAGAACTCCTCCAAGTTTACACCCGGGAGGCTGACAGCCCTGCGGCGCCCGGGTGCGGGCCCGGGACCCCGCCGCCCCGCGGGAGGCCCCATGACACCGCAGCGGGCCGCCCCGCCCGCCCGGGCCGGAGGGGTGCGCTCTGCCAGGGGCCGCTCCGCGCCGCCTGCCCCGGCCGCCGCCGGGCTCCGCGGCGCCTTCCCCCGACCCCGCTCCCGCCTCGCCCCGGCCGGGCTGCGGCTGGGGGGCACTGCGGGCTGCCCAAGGTCACACCGCCGGCACCGGGCCGGAGGGTACCGGCTCCCGGCCGGGCCTGGCCCGATTGTCCCCCGCGTAGCACGGCCCAGCCCCCCCCGCCCTCCGCAGCCGCCTGAGGGCCGCCTGAGGGCCGCCTTCCCCCCCCCTCCCCCCGCCCCAGCGCGCACGGCGGGGCCGGGCCGGGGCTCCCCTCCAAGGGCGCCCGCCCCCTCCCGCCGCGGCCGGAGGAGGGCGTGAGGCGAGCCCGCCCGCCTGCAGGCCTCGCTCCCCCGGCGCCGCCTGCGGCCAGCAGGCGGGCCCGGCCCCTACTCACCGCCGCGGGGACTCGCTGCCCTCAGCCCGCCGGCCCGGGGCAGGCCCATGTCCGACTGCGGCTGCCGAGGAGACGCTACGCGGCGGCCATGGCTGCTGAGGCGGAACTCGGCGGCGTTCCTCCCTCCCTCCCGGGCCTCCGCTCCCCTCAGGGGCGGGGACTCTCGGCGGCCCTATCGGGGCCGCGGGGCCGGGCTCGGGCGGTGGGGGGACGCGGCGGGAGCCTGGCGTCCAGCCGCTGGGCTGCGGGGCGCGCCTGGGCCGGGCGGGGGTCCGGTCCCCCGCGGTACCGCCTCGGAGCCAGGGCTGAGAACGGAGAGGCAGCCCGGCTCCGATCAACGGCACCGCGCGGGCTGCTCGGGCCAGGCCCTGGGGAGCGCTCACGGGGAGCGCGGGGCCACCCTGCGCCCGGGAGCTCCGCAGGCCGCGCCCGCCGAGCGCCGCCCGCCCCTGGGGCTGGCACGCCGCCTGCCCGGGCGCCTCGCTGCGGTGCCGGGCACTTCGTTAGGAGGCCGGGCCGGCAGCAGCGGGCTTTCCGGTATGTCACGCTCGGGCCATCCAGCATTTGTATGCGGGGTTAAACTGGCCCTTCTGCCCTCCTTAGCCCCTTGTCCCTAAGGGGGAGACACCTCCCCCTTAAGACAGTATCCTTGTTGGGTTTGTTTTCCTAGAGAAAGCTGCATTGACTGTGGGGACATTGGAAGTTCAGATCTCGTTTTTTGTTGATGGCTGTGTTTGCTGTGCAGCCTGTGGTGTTACTATAAGCATCACACCTCAGGGATGACAGGTACATGCTGACGTGCTGGTATAACGCTGGGATTTAAAACACTGGGAGAAGGGAGGGGGAAAGTGGTCTGAGCCTGTTTCCAGCCAGTCAGTGAGGTAGGTCATGCCATCGAGATCTCACACAAATGGAAAGATGCTCTGGCCTGCCACAGTCCCAGTGTGTCCCCTAACTGTGCCAAGGTGGGGGATTCGATTATACTTCAACCTACTGCTCCATTTTGCTAATGGAAACGGCTCGTGAACTGGAGCAGTTTCCCTCAGCCACTTTGGGAAGCAGGGAGGTCGTGAAGCCAAAATGAGACAGACATCTGTCTTCATGTAGCCTTCCAAAACGGGACTGTTTCATTGCCCAGAAGGCTTAGTTGTATCACCATGCTTAGTGGTACAGTAACATTGGTTGGTACTGGGTATTTGAAAGGCTCAACAGTACCTTCCATCTCTAATTTGCAGTGCATATAAGTGATCAGACATGTAAAAGGTTCCAGGAGAAATGAGTACAGCTCTATGCCTCCTCTATTGCGCGATCGGGTAAGTTAATACCAAAGTCAATACACTGCAACAACATTCAAACCGAACTGAGTAATATCAGTAACGCAATGCTCTTGTGCCTTTTCCAGAACTACACCATTTGTTTTAGCCAACATAGGTCATGCTAGAAAGTTACAGGGTGAAAGGAGTAAGTCCACTGATGTCAAAGCCTGGGATCCAAGTGTGCAAACTAATGTTGAGCATCATACTTGCTGCTCTCCAAACTGGATTTGGAGTGTCCCTTTTATTGTTTCTCATATATGAAGAAATTGTGTTTCAAAATATTTTGGTCTTAGTTGTATGGGCAAACCTCAACCATATATAGAAAAGTGTTGGGGAGGACCTGCCCATATAGTTAGCTTTAGCATATTCAAGAACTTGTTAAAACATGCCAATATGTTGATTGCATTATAGGTGGTGTTGCCTTAGGTTAAAATACATTTTCCTATCAGCACGTAAGTTACTGTGTAGCAGTATTGAATAAATAGTTTTAAACAGTAGAAGTCAGTGTGCTTTTTAATAGAATGTATTAATTATTCGGTTAAGAAAAACTATAAATTACTATCATAAAGCAGGGTAAAATAAAGAGAAAGAGACTAGGTACTTTACAGAGATGAAATGTGTTTAGACTTGCCTACATCAGACATCAAATGCCTCTCTTTTAAATGTACTTTTGGTGAATGTGTCAAACCCTCCCAGCATTAGACATGATTATTTTAAAGATGGAAGTCATGATCATAACAATGAAAACTCATATACAGTGCTAATGGACTAAATGCTGACTGCATTCTTCACCTCTGTAAAAGATTTTCAGTAGCGCAGAACGTTTTGGTTTTCCATAGAGCTGTGGCTAACGCCATGAGGCATTCCTGCCTGTTGGTGCATACCTGCCAGGACATTGTAACGTTTTCTGTATCCCCTGCTACCGGGTAAATGAAAACCCTTAATATGGCAAGCTGAATGCTTGTTGAGAAACGCAGACAGTTACCAAAAACTGAAAAGGGACGTGATGAAGGCTGGATTTGAGGTTTCTATACTCTGGTGACAAGCGACAACCCCGCGAGGGGGCGTCTGCACTTGCTCTCTAGTGCCGCCTTCTGGCTGATCACTCCTAGAAATACCACTGAGTCAGCCAGGTGGCAACATGGAAAGAATTATCTGGCTTTCCAAAAAGCGTATGTAGAATTCCTCCCTAAAGCCTGACTCAGACCAAAAATACTGCAGGAACTGGAGAGAGCGCTGTCGGCCAGGGCGGTGTCAGCCCTGCCATCAGGCTCAGCCGAGGGCAGTTCTGCCGCTGCGTGTGGGAAGTGCGGTTTCCTCGCCTGAACTTCACGGGTCTATTTCGGCAGTGACTCTTGGATTCAGTTCTGGTATTTGTGATGTTTGCACTTTGGAATACAGTTTATTGTCCAAAGCTGTGTTAGCTAAGTCAAAGGCAAAAAAATCAAAGATCTGTAAACAACTTTACAAGTATTCCTCCGATTAAGAGTATCTAGTGGGTAGTACGATCTCCAAAGTAACCAAGTGGAATTTTGTGATTGATATCCTTTTTCTGAAGGATGAAGATTATGGAATCTATGCTTTATGATGGTATCAAGATCTGTGACTTGGAATAGCTTTGGGGAGAACATGAGCACGACTCATTTCACATCATTGAAACAAAAGCTGGACCATTTCAAGGGCTGGGATGTCAGGTCCACAGCCAGTTTGGGACTGAAGGCTCTCTCACAGCGCAGCAAGGGCTTAGGATCACCTTGGATTCATCATCCATGTCCTATCCCCATGATAGAAGGCTTAGAAATAACTAGATTAATAGGATAGGGAAAACTTAGAATAATTAAAACTCTCATTGTATGTACAAAGACGAGCTTCACAGTATAACTTTGCAAATTAGGCCCGATCCTGGGGCCCTTTGTATTGGTAAGATGGACCTGGGATGCTCATGTGCAGATAAGAAGACACTGCGGGTATGCAATCTGTCCTGTTTTTTGGTTTTGAAGAAACTCGAGACAACGGCCCCCACAACCACCATCAGGAGACAGTGCACAAGCGCAAATGGGAGGAAACTTATGTTAATGACTTCTTGATAAGACTAATTATCCTAACCCAACATATTCTCGGGCATCTATTGAATATGTATGAATGTATACTTTAAATCACACGTGCACAATGAAGTCAGGGCAGCAGGTGCTTTTGGAATTATCCACCCTGATGCCCACCGGTGAATTAAACATACCTTCTTTATAACCTATCCTGAGTTATAAAGTTTAATTCCGCACGTCACCCATGATCCCAAAGCATAGCTAAAGCCCTGCCCAGGGGAGGCAAGCCAGCAAGTCCCTCGCTCGGGCAGGGCACCCTCGCCTGGGAGCTCCAGCAGCCATGAGGCGGGAAGCGCAACCCCCACTGCCCCGCGGCAGAGCGGAGCCTCAGCGAGGCCAGCGCGCGGCACGGCGGCCCCCTTCCGTATTTCTGAAGCTGTTTCTAGGGAGGCTCCCCCCGGCGGGCCCACAGCTCGCCTGCACCCGCCGGGGCCGGCCCAGGGCTGCGGGCAGGCGGCGCCCTGCCCCCCGCCGGGCGGGAAGCGGGACGGAACATGGCGGGCCCCTCCAGTCTCCGCTTCCCCGCCTTTCCCCGCGCCGCCGCGCATGCGCGGCAGGCGGCACCGAGGCCGTATCCCTCCGCCGAGCCCCTTTTGTCGGGGATATTTGTGTAATAAGATAATACCCGCACCCCATGGTAAGTGCCGGGCGCCCCTCGAAGCGCTGCCCGCGGGCGGCCCGCGCCGCCTCACGCCCGGGTGCGCGCTGGCGGCGGGGCTCCGCGGCGCGGCACGGCGCCCCTCCCCTCCCCTCGCCGTGTCCCTCCGCCAGGCGCAGCGGGGACTTTTGTGTGGGGCTTTTGGGCGCCGATGAGCGGCGGCCTCCGACGCCCCTGGTTGTTGTCGCGGCGGCGGCGGCCCGGCCGGCAGCACGGTAAGGCCCCATCCCCGCGCCCCGTCTCTCCCTCACCCCCCCGGGCCGGCCAAGCTTTTCCAGGTCAGTCTGCGCCTTTGTATAGGGCCCTGTTACCGGATGTGGAAGTTGATCTCTTCGCTGGTAAAAAATAATTCCACTTCCCCCGGAACCCGGCGCCGCGGCTCCCTCCGCAGCGCCCAGCCCAGCCAGGATTTCCTGTTGGGGAGAGCGGGCGCGCTGGCCGGCCTTCCGGGGACCCCGCCGCGCGGGGGGCGCGGGCAGAGCCGGCGGCGGTCTGGGCCGCGGCGGCGGCCTGGGCGGCCCGCGGGGCGCCGGGCGCGGCCTGTGGGGCAGGGGCTGCGCGGGGGTGGGGGGCCGCCGCGCGGCCGGCGGGTCGGGGGGTCGGGGCGTCGCGGGGACCGAGCGCCCGTCGCCACCGGTGGCCCCTCTCGCGCTGCCGCGGCCGCCGCGCAGGCCCTGGCGAGCGCGACGCGCTGGGCGAGGGGCCCAGGCGCTGAGGAGCTGCGCGGATCCTGCTGGGCCCGCGTCTTTCCCTGCCGGGCAGCCCGGTCTGGGCCGCGGGGGCCGGTCTGGGGCCTCACGGGGGGCCGGGGGGCCGGTTCCGTCACGGCCCGGCGCCCCGCGGGCGGCAGAGCCGCGTGCCGGAGATTGGCGCCAAAGGTGCCCTGAGGAGAGGCAGCTCCGCGGGGAGGGGAGCTCTGCCCTCCTCCGCAGCGGCCCTCGCCCCGCATCTGTAACTCCTGCTTTGCACTCAATAAAGCATGTGGTGGGAGTATAAACGTGGCACAAAACGCGTTCGTTCGGACTGTGGTTTTCTCTCCTAGATTAGTTTCTGTCGGCGAGACGCTGTCCCTTAGCGCGTCAGTGAAATCTCCTGTAGGAAGTCTTCTGTGCTTAAAGAGTTTTTAACCCAAAGCAGTTGTATGTTGTCATTTAACCTTCTTGCTCAGGTAGCTTTCATTTGATGGCAAATGCTGCATATTACTGTGAAATGTGCTAAAAGTTACGAATGCACACCTTGGAGTACTGTAGCTTAATGTTTGGGTGTGGTTTTTTTAAATCGTGACTTCTGAAGTAGTACTAAGACTAAGCAATTTGGTTGAAGTGCTTGTGCACACAGAAATACTCAAAGGGTACGTAAATCTGCATGAGGTTAAGATTATACATGGCAGATCAGCATGCCCTAGGTGTAGAGTCTTGTTCGTGACCCACTTTACTGAAAACAGTTTGTTTTCTAGGGGTGTTTTTAGGCCTGTGTGTCAGACAGAAACTGTTGAGGAAGATTCCTCACAATAAAACAGATGCTTCTTTATAATAAAACAGACAGGCTGGTGGTTTTTGTTTGAGGATATTTTTAAGTTTCAGTTAATCTGAGACAGAGTCTGAAGGCTGTAGTACAGTTCAAAGGCTACATCACAAGCCCTTAGATGCTTCATGTCAATCATAGCTGCTGTAATGTAACCTTTTTGTATCTAGTGCCAAAATGATCTGTGAAAGCTTGCTGGCAGTGCCAACCCAAATCTTGGTTGGTGCCAGTGGTTCACTCTTGTTGAATAATATTTTTTCAGATGTTGCATTTTGTTGCAGATGATAATGGCCAAATCTGTGCTCTCCTTTAAGGACAAGACTTTTCTACCATCTGTGTTATTTAATGGAGTTGATGATTGGTGCCGATTTAAATTAATGTATGAACCTAATTGGAGGACAGACTTGCGTAAATACAGGCTTGACTGTCTTAACCACTAAGCTATTCAACAATGTTTGCTTTTCTGATCTCTTTTCTCAGATCAAACATTTTTCATCTGCTGCATACATTGTCCAACATGAAGGTCATGTTGCTGTTTAAACAAACTAGAGAGAATTTAGTTACAAACACAACACAGTCATAGAGGAAAGCTGGAATCACTGGAATTAAAGCCAACTGCTATTAGCATATTAGTGTGATTTTCATTATTGTAATAGAAGTGTGGATACTCTAAGCCTAAGATACGAAGTACTACATGAAATCGTTGTCAAAATACATTTGTAAGGGTATAATTCCCTTAGGAAACACTATAGGAATTTTTGAGTTTATCCCATTTAACTTGTAATCACTATTAAATTACATACATGGTTAAATCATACCAAAGTGCTTAGGAGATGCTAGTACATGGGAAAACACTTAGGTGTAATGCAGACCTTCCGGTTCCTTTAAAAGTTACAAAACTAATTGAAATAAACTATTTGAAGAGCTGTTATGAGTTCAGGTATTGTGCTGTTATGTCAGGATGTTAAAAAAAAAAAAGTGGATCGTATTATTTCAATTATAATAATGATCAAAACTGAGTGCTTGATTAAAGACTTTAGCTTATAAATAGGAATAACTGCTTTACTTCAAAATATTTCTGACCTTGGTATAGATAGACATACAAAATTAGAAATGGCTGTTTCTGAATTTCTAGCGATACTGTGCAGTGTTGAAACTGGGGGGAGGATAGCACTTCTGAAGGTCAGGTTTGGGGAAGCAGGTTGGGTTTTTTTGAAGTGGAAAGAAAAAGACATTCTGCAAGAGCATTCTTTTTCCAGATGTAGTGGGTGTGAGAGATGATAGATCTCAAGCTATCTTCCAAGTACAGTTCTGTTGTGTGTCAAGTCAGTAGGGAAACCTGTTCAATTAGCATTCTATGGAACTTTGTCCTGGATTTTTTAGGAATGATTGCAAATCCTTATCACAGATATGGTGTATATTGATGTAGTTTACTTTCTTGTAAATTGCACTGCTGCAGTTCATGCTTTTCTAGTGTAAAAAATGTCTCTCGGGAGTGTTCCTTGGTAGAAGTACACTGGTGGCTGCAAGATCTGTGTGTTAGCAGGTGTTCTGCAACAACTGTTTTGTGCCTGCTGATTCTGACCAGCTGATGTTCACCACTGCAGTGGCAGAAGGGGGAATAAGGCTGTGTCCAGGATCCTTGGGACAGGACACCGGTCTGAAAGGTGCTGCAGTATTTTAAGCCAAACGGTCGTCTTCCTTTGGACTGCAGAATCTGCTGCTCTATTGTCTGTAGGCTATGGTGTGGTAGCCCACGCTTCCCAAGCTGCATGCTTTTCAGCTCCTGTCCCTCCCCGCAGAGCCCATTTCACACACAGTTCCACCTAAACTCCGTTCAAGTGCTGTTATATACCCTTCTGATCACAGCGTGATGTTCAGAGTTTTATAAAATGTATAAAAACTTAAATCTAACGTGGATACAAAAAAGCAGTAGGATTTCCTGTTGAACAGAAGTAAAATAGCAATAATAATTTGATCTCTGTTTTCATTGCCAGTTAATTGTGGCATCTGGCAAATGATACCATACAGAATGCATTGCAGTAATGAAATGTGGAAGTTCAGGAGGTGATTAATGCAAAGAAGTCCAAACCCGGCAGAAGCTCTTCCCTATTTACTCAATTGTAGACAAAACCTCCTGTTCTCACACTTGCATGGGAGCTCTTAGAAGTCTGGAAACATACTCAAGATTGCCGTAAGAATAACTGTAACAGTCTCAAGACTGTATTTCAGAGGCAGTGATGTTTTTATTGTCTAAAAGAATCCTCTTATAAAACATTACCCAGCTGTTGTGCTAGCCCAGCTTGGTGGAAATGACACAGTTACTGAGGAGTTACCTTCTGACACGCTAACTCAGTAGAGTTGATTTGTAACACTGTATGGCATAGTAGCAGTAGTTAACCAAGAGTACTGCTTTGAAATGGAAATCTCATTTAAATTTTAAATATATATTATTGTACTATATATAACTTTGCTTGTGATAGTATCACTGTGCTATTGTAGCGTTACTAAATGATCTCAAGAAAGCAGCTGAAGTATTTTTCTGGAAAGGGAAGAAAGGGAAATTCTGACACTGCAGAGCCTTTTTGTTATGTCGCAGTACTAGCAGTGGAAGAGTGTGGGGGAGGTGTGGGGCATGTTATTACTCAAGGGTTTCCTGACCTTACAATATTGGTACTTGGAATCGTCTACAAAGTAGAAATCAACTTTTGGTTGACTACTCTTGATAAATTTTGTCAATGTTAGTATTTGTTGGTTAAAAGTGACTAAATAGGTATGAGTTTTGTTGCAAAGGCTCCTTCAGTTGCTGTTGTTCATGGATTAGTGACATAACAATGTCATTTTATTTTTGAGTTCAACAGTGTAATTTTGCTACTTTTTTAACTTTCTTCCACTAGATGGCCCAAGCGTTCTTTCAAGTATGAGAACTGGAACTTAATTTCTAAACTAAATTTGTGATGTTTTAACTGAAGTTAAAATTCTGCATCAAGAAACATATGTAAATTTCTGTGATGCTTTGTGCTTGTTTAAAATACAACTACTTTATATCAACCAAGAGAGTGTTGGTTAATGTAAGTAATATGTGGTAATGAAGGTTAAATCATGTATGATTTTCCATGTCCCTCTTTTCCCTTGTTTAGAACATTTCTTACTGCATGTAGTACAAAGCTGTTTAGCTTTTTGCGTTGAGATGAGAGCTGATGTACTGTCACTTGGACAGTGTGTTCAGCAGTAGTGGTTCAGAGAGACTCTGAAAAGGTGTTGATCTCAGGCTGAAGTTTGTCCCTAACATCTCCTGGGACTGAGACTCTTATTTTTCAGACTACTGTAACTGATTTTTTTTTTCTGGTCTGTTTTGCTGCATGGGGTGTTGATAACAGCTTTGCGGTTTTTCACCAGTATAGATGTGGTCCATGGGTTCTGAATAGGTGTAGTTGTTAAATGTGCGGACAGTAATTTAATTCACCTATTTTTATTGTCTAATGGACATAAAGTATAAGCTTGTCATCAAGGCTGTCTTTTTGGTTAGGGGAGAAAGACAGTTACACACAGAAGGCAGCTCTTACTGTGAGGGTGGTTAGACACTGGAATGAGGCCGAAGAAGTGGTGGGATTTTCACCCACAGAGACATGCAAAACTCAGCAGGACTGAGCCTGGCCATGCTGGGCCACCTCTGACTGGAAGATTGAACTAGGTGACCTCGAGAAGTCCCCCTCAGCCTCAATTATTCTGTAATTCCAAAAGAAGACTTTCTTAGTTCCTTTTCTCTACTGGTATGTAAACCAAAAATCAACACAAGAAAAATTAATTATTGTCTTTCTGAGTTAATTCCTCACTTCAGTATTTTGCATTGAGTTCCAGCTTTCCTTTTGCTTCTGAGGACCTTGATGTGGTGGTATTAGACCACCAGAACAAGTGTGTGTGTCTGTGTGTGCTCTTTTCCTTCTTAAATTGCACCCCCTGGAAAAAAAAAATAAAAGGGCGTGCGTGCTATAGTCCTCCTTTCACTGCTGCACTTGCCAAATGCCCTCTCTGTCCTATTGTTTTATATCGTTACTCCTGGGGACTCCCTTTAACAGGGACAGTAGATTTTCTCTTATTCCTGTTTCTCTTTTTCTCTTTATGGAAGAGAGTCAGCTGTTGTCCCTTCCTCTGCATCTGACTGCTCCTTCTTTCCTTCCTTTTCCCATTGTCAGTATTTGTCCTGTCCTGCCACCTCCCTGTTCCTCTTCCCTTTTCTGGCCGGAGACAAATGAATATGTCCATGTGTACTAGAAGGATGGACATAAATGGAGAAGTATTTGGAAGTCAGTTCTGTAGACAAAAAGTCCTGTTCCAGTTCACCGCTCTACTGATACGTGGTGGAGTTCTGCATTTGCAGTATTTGTCTTGCTTTCTAATTTCTTCCAAAGTCAGTAGTTTTCACCTTGTTGAGCAATATGCCACACAGATTTTTACCAGTTGAGCCAATGGAGAACTTTCTAAATATGTTGGGTTTCTGATAGAAGTATATTTTTAATGGCATTTCTTTCTGAACTGATACACTCTTAACTTTGTGTAGGAAATTGGCTGCATGGCCTTGCAACTGCTGTTACTACGAATGCAGGCTTAACTTTGTGGCTGGAAACTGGACTGGTGAAAGTAATTCCATTCTTAGCATCCTGGTAGTGGAAAACATAGATACAGGTCTAAAACGTTAATGATACGTTTTGGTTGGTAGTGTTTAGTTCTTAACTTTCTTTTTACTGAACAAATTTAATAGCAAGTACGAAATAGTGTGGTTTTAAAAAGATGTTATACTCGGAAATCTTTGATGCAACAGAGACATATATAGGTGTCACTTGTCTACATGTAGTTTTGCATGCTCCATTGTATGGAACTTTCAGTGCTGTAAAAGGGGGATTATCTAAAGATGATGTGAAAGTTTTTTGGTTTTGGTCATGTCTCAATCAAAAGTTTGCACTTAACATGTTTTTTTTGTAGCTGTAGACAGTTGAAGCAGGTAGTAATGTTTGGTTTCAGGTGGACATTTTAGTTCGCGTATCTGATGCATGTAGTACAATAGTATGTTTATTGTGTTGTTTTGTAGCTAGAAATAAAGACATTATATTTTAGGGTGAACAAAATGAAGTGATAGTGATGGACAAGACTTCAGAAAGGTGTTGTTTCATACCTGAATGCGTTTACGTAGTGGCACCTCTTAAATATGTGTAGGCTTTTTGGATAAGTGAATGTAGTGCCTTTGGGTGTGTGACATCGCCATGATGTAGTACCATTTGGAAGCTGGACAAAGCTGGAGAAGAGTGTGGTATCAGGTGAGAGCTTCTGAACCACTTTCTGCTGTAAGAAATGTGCATCCAGTTCAGTTTAAATTTAGTTTGATACAACTTTACAGCTGCTGTGGTTGCAGCATTGTAATACTGAAATCTTCACCCCCGTGTCAGTTCTGTTTGGTTGACAAAAGTAATTCTAAAATCAGGCTGCTTATTGCAGTCAATAAAGCTTGTTTTCATGACTAAAATACCCCAGTTTTTGAGCTTTTCAGAGTAGTTCAGAAATAGTAATTTTAAAAAAATGACAGTGGCATTTGTATACTTACAATGATACTAATTTTGTTTTTTTTTTTCTTTATATTCCTTTATGTCCTTCACTAGATGTCACTAGTAGATTTGGGAAAGAAACTTTTAGAAGCTGCACGAGCAGGTCAAGATGATGAAGTTCGCATTTTGATGGCAAATGGAGCACCTTTTACCACAGATTGGGTAATGAAAACTTTTGCAGTGTTTGGTACCTGAAGAAGAAAATAGGATTATTACAGTTAAGCATTTGTAGTGCAAGCCTTGGGAGTTTCTTCTTGGAATTCTGCAGTCACATCATCTAATGTCTAATTAAGAATTAAAATTGTCTGTTTCTTCATATGACCTCCTACTGATTTTAGTAACAGACTGAATGAGCTCATTCTGATGGCTTTTAAGATGAGCTTTGGAGTGGTTCATGGGAGAAAGCAGCAATCATCCTCCTAGTTATTGTGTTTGTGCATTTAGTATAATAAGAGATCTGATTTAAGAAAGCAGTCACAACTGCCTAATATGTACAGCTGAGTGTTCCCTGATATAGAGGCTCAGAGTTGTCTTTTGGAGGTGTCTGTTTTTGAACAAGTTGTAACAGGGAGGTCAGGTACCTAAAATTCTAGGGTATTTAGAAGCCCTTAAGAGCCTTAATCTACTTAGTGACCTAACTTTTAAGCTGACTCTGTTTTGAGCAGGAGATTGGATTTAAGTGACTTCCAGTGGTCCCTTCCAACGTTGGTGTGGCATGTTGGCCAATACTAAGAATGGGGTTAGACCCCTTGAAACGTCACACCTCAAAGACTAAAAAAAACAAAGTACAGACCTCAAAAAGTTGCTTCCAGTGAGCTAGTTTTAGTGTGTTGTGATTATTTTGGGGAAAAAATTGTAAACTTTTCTTATTCTTCTCTTCACATTCTGTAAAAGCCCCAATGGCTTCTTTCCTTGAGACTGCAAGGGAAAATGATTTTGAAGTGGTGGCCTGACACCTGAGTTTTCTAGCCCCAGAATAAGAAGAAATACTTAATACTGACATCTGTTGAAACTCCACTTTTTCCATTACATTTGCAGTTGGGAACATCTCCACTTCATCTAGCAGCACAGTATGGACACTACTCAACAACAGAAGTGTTGCTGCGAGCAGGTGTAAGTCGGGATGCCAGAACCAAAGTGGACAGAACTCCATTACATATGGCAGCATCAGAAGGCCATGCCAGCATAGTAGAAGTCTTACTTAAGGTAAAGACTGCTGAAACAAGGTCGGAGGATGGGATATAACTATGGTTTATGATCAGACATTTGAAAATTTCTTTTAGTCATGAAACCAACATTGAAATATTTATACTGTGTGCACTGGGTGCTTTGTTTTCCTATTAAACTGTAATTTATTTTAGCATTAAAATCATCATGATTTCCAGTGATTACTTACTGCTGTTTCAAAATAAGACTACTTCCTCATTTGACATTGTGCGAGTAACAGCTTTAAGAACCAAGACATGTTATGTCTTGGGGACTCTTTAATCTTTTGAGGTAAATAATTTATTTGGTAGTTAGATTGAAGTACTTCTAATAAATCTGTAAATGTAAGGTAACAAGACATTACTGATGGAGAAAGACTATCCGGGACTTCATTCTGTGACCAGCATTATTTAATTCAGATACTTTTACTAACATAGTTCATGCAATGATCTTGTTTGTAGCATGGCGCTGATGTAAATGCGAAGGACATGCTCAAAATGACTGCGCTTCACTGGGCCACTGAACATAACCATCAAGAAGTTGTAGAACTCTTAATAAAATATGGAGTGGATGTTCATGCTCAAAGTAAATTTTGCAAAACGGCTTTAGATATTGCAGTAGACAATGGAAATGAAGACCTTGCAGAAATATTACAGGTAACTTTTGATTTATGATGTTAAGGGAATTTACAGAAAGGTACTTGTTTACACACGTGATACAGCTGCTGTATTAAAAGCTTAGTGTGAGAGATATGAGACCATATATTGCCTGATAATGCTAAGCTCAGTCTACTTCATGACATGGAAATGAGATTAATGTTAATAAACATTAGTTCGTCAAAGAACATTTTCACAGTCTACAAAGTCAAGGATAAGTATCCTTTATTTTCTTAAATTTGAGTGTTGTAGTACACACAACTAGGTGGAGTCATCACAGGCAAGGTATAAAACTTAACTCCCTACTCTGCCAATACATTTTGATACCCTAGTGTTGGGTTAGCTCCATGTATGGATATTCATGTCCCTGGAGATCAGGAGAGGAGAGAAGAGATGGCAATTTTTCCTGAATTAGAAAAACTAGAATTGACTTGTTGAAGTGATTGGGACCAGGCTTATTATAGATACTTACATGGAACTGTGTACTTGTTGTTCAGTAGTGTTCTTAAAGCCAAATTAAGTGCTAAGCGTTATTGAGAAAAAAATAGAAAGCAAACGAAAAATCATGCCACTGTATAAATCTGTTGTTCCCCTGCATCTTGAACTGTATGAACTTCTGGTCTGTTCCTTTAGCCTTTTCACTGCAGAAAGCATATAGTAAATAAAAGTCAATAATTGCAAGAAAGACAAAAGGAAGACTGTAATCTACAATTCATGGCCATTACTAAGCTGTTGGAGCTGATTTTCATGGCATGTAGCTGCCACAGCAGCCTTGGTTCTTCAGGCCTCCATTTTAGATACGTGAGCTTGCATATCTACAAAAGGGCCTTGTCTTTATATGGTCCTCTTTTGTTCACAGTAAATGGAAAGGAGAAGTAGTGGTGTGTCATTCTCTTTCACTTGAATAGATCTTTTGTCCTTAGATTGCAGACAAAAAAAAAAAGTTTCTCATGTACTTGCACAGAGCACAGGATGTGACATGATGTGTATATGTTGCATGAGTATAATGAGGCAGATCCTCCCTGTTTGGGTGGAATGTGCAGTAATTCTAGTTCTTACAGAGTAAATAACTTCCTTATAACTACAGCTGGAATGATGATACTACGTTTGTCTCTTAGATTGCAATGCAGAACCAAATCAATACAAATCCAGAGAGCCCGGACACTGTGACGATACATGCAGCAACACCACAGTTTATCATTGGACCTGGAGGGGTGGTGAACCTAACAGGTCTGGTATCTTCTGCAAATACATCAAATGGGACTAGTATTTAGATGCCTATAGGATAGCTACTAGGATTTTATACTTCAATTGATTTTCACCATTTGGTGGAAAGGTTTGAGGAAAAACAGGGGTAAGAATAGAGTAGTTACTGTGTTCCTCTTCAGTGTTTTTTGTGTTGTAAGTATTTAGGTACTGAAAACACCAGTCTTCAGAGATAAATTGTAAGAAACTGTATTCGCTTAACAAACTTGCCTTCAGAATAGCACTTTAGTTCAGCAGAGTGTTGCTGAGAACAGAGTGAGTGTTACAAGCTTCAGTGCAATAA
Organism: Falco rusticolus; assembly: GCF_015220075.1. Lineage (NCBI taxonomy): Eukaryota > Metazoa > Chordata > Aves > Falconiformes > Falconidae > Falco > Falco rusticolus. The sequence continues at coordinate 14,441,941 of NC_051193.1, read as the reverse complement.
TAATGAAAAAAGGGACTTCACTGTTTTTAAATTTATCAGCTAACTTTTTTTCCCTGTCCTACTAGATGAAACAGGAGTGTCTGCTGTACAGTTTGGAAATTCATCGACATCAGTATTAGCCACATTGGCAGCTTTGGCAGAAGCATCAGCTCCACTGTCTAATTCTTCAGAAACACCAGGTTAGAAAACTAAGGCATTTAACCTCATTTAATAAACTAAAAGTACATAACTGGTACTTCTGGAGATACAGTTCATACAGAAATGAGATTACAATCTTCCTTGTTTCAGCATGAACAAATTTTTTCCTTTACTTTCACTTGGAAGGTTGCCAGATTCATATGTACTATTATTTCTTAATAAGATTTCTGGACCTAATGTGAGTAGCATTCATCTTGCTGAAAGCAAGCATAGATCAGGAGGTTGAATTTACATCTTTGTCTATATATGGTTTAGTTGCTTCTGTTAAATGTTGGGAGACGGTCCCCAATTTGCCTGCATACACTTTGTCAGGAGTTATTTCAAATCTTTCACACAAAAGTCACAAGAACATTTGGCAATCTTAATGTGCGGTTTGCCCATTAGAATGTCTGTGGGTCATCTTTTCAACACTGAGTCATTCTACTTGCATTTGGACTATTTAGTGGTTAGTGTCCCACTTCAGGCTGGTAGGCTGTCATGACATTGCAGGTAAATGTAAGCCTAGCACAGGGGTCCTCAAACTTTTCAAACAGGGGGCCGGCGCGCGGGTTAAGTGGCAGGAGGTCATCTGCGGCTGCTTGGTTTCGCCCCCCAACCCCCGGCGGGGGGGGGGGGGGCAGGGGGGTTCTGTAAATACCGGGGGCCAGATTGAGGACCCTGCGGGGCCGTATCTGGCCCACGGGCCATAGTTTGAGGACCCCTGGCCTAGCAATACATTGTCGTTCTCCTAGGAAGAAACAGCCTGTCTCTCTCACTGCAGCCATATGCACCCTCTCTTATTCCATAAGGCCATAAGAAGCCAGAAAGGCACAAGGAATTCCATTGCCTCAGTTCCCAAGTTTTGCATTCCTGTTTCTTAACACAAAACCCCTTCGCCCCGCCCCATGGATCTTTGCCAGTTATTGCTTTGTGTGAAAAAAACACAACTTTTGTCACGGTTTCATACTCCATACTCTGCAAGTTGCCCTGGATATATTTGTCCATTGTTTGAGTAATGTGTTGCTTGTTTTTCTGTACCTTTTCACTTTTGTTCATTTCAACATGCAAAGTGAATAAAGAGATAGCAGCCAGGTATCTTACAGCATCAGAGTGGATAATAAAGACTAGTAATTACCATTAACAGGTTTGAGAAGGACCTCATCAGGTCCCATGGACTATGCACCTTCAGGTTCCTTAGGTGGTATTGAACCTGATGATCTCCTACAGCGGGTGGTTCTCCATTCTCCCAGCCCCTGCCTTTGCCTTCTGCAACTTGGGCAGTGGGGCTGGAGCACCTGCCAGTGAAGACCGAGGCAAGAAAGTCACAGAGTACCTCAGCCTTCTCCATGTCCTGGGTAACCAGGTCTCCTGTTTCCTTCTGGAGAGGGCCTACACTTTCCCTAGTCTTTCTTTTATTACCTACAGAAGCTTTTCTTGTTGCCCTTGATGCCCCTGGCCAGATTTAATTCCATCAGGGCTTTAGCTTTCCTAACCTGATCCCTGGCTGCTCAGACAATTTCTCTGTATTCCTCCCAGGCTACCTGTCATTACTTCCACCCTCTGTAGGATTCTTTTTTTCTGTGTTCGAATCTTCAGAAGACAATGGCTGCAGTCGTTATGTGAACCACAGAGTGATTTTTGTGTGTTGTGTGATATTGTAATTAACTTAAAAGATGAAAGCTTCAGGCTTTTATGTACCTTCTCTCATCTCGAGCGTCACAACACAGTCTATAGGGTTTTAATTTTATCTCTAGATAGGAAGTACTCTAATATCTGTTATTTAAATCAAAGGCTTTGCTTGTACCTTGACAATTTGAAAATAAAATACAGAGTGTGTTTGAAATTCTGTGATTGTGCTACTAGTGATCTTGCTCTTTGTCTCAGTATTTTGTTGCTTTAAAAATAAGGCTGGTAGTGCGAGACCCCAGTTACAATGTATAGTGCAAGCTGAGCTGTGTGTTGTAGTTCTGAATGCAGTCTGCCTTATGTTACCTTGATTTATAGGTACAATATAGAACTGTGAGGGTTCACTGCTGTATATTTATTATCAAATCATGAATTTGAAATGTTTAGTTCAGCTAGGAGTTTGTATTTTTAACTATAAAATTATATACATACAATGTTTATTTTACTTTTTAAGCTTTATCGTTCTTGTTTAAAGGTGTAAAAATTTCAGCTCTGTAGCACTTTTCCTTTAGTCCTATTTCATACTTTGTATAATTAAGTTGTGGATGTGTTTGAAGCACCCATGTAGTACAGACTAAACTTTTAAGGTTGTCTAGAGGTCCTTCAGTCTGTTACTGTCTTGAAGACCATTATGGTAACCAGAGAAATCACAACTGGGTCCTGAGGTACACCTGGCAAAGTGCTGGCTGAGGAGTAATTTCAAGCTTAATTACTATTTTTTTTTTAATTCTGCTGTCAGTGTAATTTAGTCCAGCTTGTGTACAATGCAGAAGTTAGTTGTGTTCTTAAAAACAACTCTTGTTCTTGTAGCCATGTTAACACTGAACCCCAAGTGTCAGTTTTGAGTGGGGTATATCTATTAGGAAACATGCTAAATAAAAAAAATAAATTACTATATCGAGCAAGGCAAACCAGGACAGAGTTGCATGTATAGTTCAATATGTTAGTTCTCTGTGTTGGCCTAGTGAAATATTTCTATTAACAATATAATATGTAGTAAGGCATTGGAGGGGGAGGGGTGTGACATCAAATTTTAAGACAATGGAAGTGATTTTTTTTCTTAGCTGTACCAAAATGCCTTTGAAATCTTAAAGCTTAATTTATAAATTGACTTAATTCATTTACTAATCTGTTGATAGTTGTGGCCACAGAAGAAGTTGTGACTGCAGAATCTGTGGATGGTGCTATTCAACAAGTTGTCAGTTCTGGGGGTCAACAAGTAATTACTATAGTTACAGACGGCATTCAGCTTGGTAACCTGCACTCAATTCCAACCAGTGGAATAGGGCAACCAATCATTGTGACCATGCCTGATGGACAGCAAGGTGAGTGGAAACTTGTATGGTTTGAGCTTGAGGAGCTATTGTAGTTACAGTAATAATAATAAATTATTAGGTGCAAATAGCTTGGACAACTTTGTGTAATTAGCAGTTTAAATACATCTTTGAATTCTTAAACTGCAAAAGGCTCATAGACGCATGAGCTGCTGCTGTTCAGTGAATTACCATGTCAGCTGAGTCTCTGCATTAGGAAAAAAAATGGAAGAATTACTAAACTGTATGGAGGAGAAATGAGTCATTTAAGGGAAAAGTGATAACTATTTGCTTTACCTTCACTAAGTTTGATTGTTGGAAACTTGTTATGAAAACTAAAAGATGGAGTAAAACAAAAGCTGCCCTCCAATACTTAGGTGGTTGTCTTGCTGGAAAGATGAGGAGGTGAGGCTTGGGTTTAGAAACCTGATATATCAAGCAAGATATGCAAGTCCAGTGGAACGTGTTCTTAACAGGACAAAACTCAAGTCTTACATGCTTGAAGTTTTAGAGGAGCAGTGGCATAACCAGTGAAGCCAGGGCAATGCAGATTGTACTGTTGGGCCATATGTACCTTGTTTGTGGAAGCTGTTGGTGTAATAAGTGCTATTTTGTGACATGCATATGTGTTGGGTGGTTTCTTTTAAAGATGCTCTGCCACTTACTATTTAGACAAAAATGGTTCCTTCTCTGGTTTCTTCATGAGGTCTCCCAGTGTGGAGCTTGAAGAGTTGTACACTGGAGACAAATTATTTGGTTCACAGTCTGAGCAAGTACAGCTAGTTATCGGAAAGCATGAATGTGTGTGGGTAGTAACTGAAGTGACAGTTACGACATTTAATTGCCAGATGGTTGCATGAGTAACTTGGAGTATGAATTTCTTTGGAGCCCTTATTGTTTGTCCTTCAAGGTTAGTAACTGCTGGATTTTCAGATTGCCTAAGGTGTTCTAATTAATCAAAATAACAGTTTCGTATTTAGTATTTGCTTCAGAAACATTATGAAGATGGTCTGCTACATGAGTTACAGGCTGGTAACTCTGCTGCAGTTCACTTCCATGTTGGTTTACTCTCTGAAAAATGGCAATGATACTCCAGAGTGACAACTAATTCTTGTAGACATCAGTAACAAAGAATTTTAAAAATAGTAGCATGCAAGCAGCTAAAGTGTTTAGTAAATTTTCACCATACAGACTTTATACTGAACTTTATTTGTTTTCATAAGTGAATGTCTCTGCATTTTATTGCTGTTAATAAATTACTTAATTGTATGATTTTTATGTAGTGCAAATACTGTTTGAAGTAAATATATTTATATGTACAAATATGTCTTCAGTACTAACAGTTCCAGCCACAGACATTGCTGAAGAAACTGTGATAAGTGAAGAACCACCAGTGAAGAGACAGTGTATTGAGATTGTTGAAAATCGCGTGGAGTCTGCAGAAATAGAAGTAAGGAATATATTAAGTGATATGTGTTAATCAGAGTGTTCAGCACTGAGTATCTGGTTGTGGTTTTTTTTGTTCTAGAGTTTGATTTCTGTGTTACCACAGAATGAAGTGTGTGAAACAATAACTTGCTCAGCCTCCCCTGTTACTGAAATTTTGTCTTCTATGAAGTTGTAAAAAGAACATAGGAGATCTGTTTGCTTCATCCTCTGTACACATAAAAGTGACCTTTGTTTTCAGTATATGATAACTTTATTTTTTTGTTTTTCCTTGAAGATCACTAACTAGTTTTTAAAACTAGGTACCATTGTATTATTGAGTAACTTGACCCTTTCCACTAGCAGTGAACAAGAGTACTGTACCCCTCATCTGTCTGTTATCACCACATGCTTGTCCTGATAGTGAGATCATATTTCGAGCAATGTTTCCTTTCCATTCATGATATCTAGATAACTGTTAATGGAAATGTGAAACAGTAGATGCTGTGTTTGCCAATTTTTATCTGTACACCCCCCCCACCCCACCCCCCCCCTTTTTTTTTTTTTTAGTTCTGGAGCCGTTTACTGTGAAGTATATTTACACCATCCTGTTTTTTTTAAAAATGGTAATGTGGAAGACCTAACATCCTTTGACCTCACCTAAGAGCTTTTCTTTTTAAATAAGACAAATACATGTAGCTGTTCAATTTGAAATTGTAGCTTTTTTATATTAGCCATGATAGGTCAACCATCTTATTCCTCCTTCTGTTTCTTATAACTGTGCTGACCAGTTTTGGTCAAAAATTTATGAAAATTGCTGTCTGCCTTGGCTAGGCTCTAAGTTCTTGTTTTCTTAACTCCATGATACTTCATTTATCAAAGGCTGTATTCTCCAACTTCTGTTCATATTACAAATTCTGTCTAATTGAATATGTTTTATTGTACAGTGTGTGCTATATGTTATCCATGTTTAATAACAGTAATTACCACCTTTCATCATTTGCTTTCCCTGTCCCTAAGTTGTCACATCAAATACTTTCGGCTTTTGCAGCTTTGTGGTCATTACAGATTATCATGACAGTTGAAATTTTCTTGCTGCAGTTTTTTAAAATGTATGACTGTTACAATAAAAGCATTTCTTTTGTTCACACTTTTAAACATCTGCCTGAATTATTCGTAAAGGAAATTACGTTTCCTTGAGTATTTTGAGAATTCTGTTAAGTGAATGAAAAAAAATGTAGATCCATTAAGGAATAAATCAACCTGTTCCTAATTACAGATAGTTAGTATAACTGTACAAATAGTTCTTTTAGGAGGATGACCAGTTTCAATTCTATATTTTAAACACATTTCTCAAGTATCAAAAGAAGTTAGTTTAAACGAGTTACTTTTATCTGTTACTTTTTAAGTACAAGTTTTGATGACTGACGTTGTCCCTGCCTGTACAGCTGGAAATGCACATGCAGACGTCTGCCTCTGTGTGGCAGCCAGTTGACTTCAGGAGCCTTACTGTGGTTCACAGGGCTGTGGTGCTACCTCACCTTGGTAACGGGGACATTAAAGAAGTGCACGTAAAGTTGGTTCACTTCAAGCTTCATCATCATAGAAGGTGGTAGATACTTGAATTTGGAGGGAGTGGGCCCCCTCCCCTCATTAAAATATTTTTTAATGTAGAAAACCTTTAGTATTTGGTTTCTTTGCCTCACTGGTGATTCGTCCCTTTATTTCATTATAAAGAATTGATTCAAGGCAGAGAGTGCTTCCTTCAGCTCTTTTAAATTCACAGTGTATGAAAAAATAACTGTAGTTTGAAAGTCTTTAGGTTGAACATCCTCCCATTCATGTGAGGTGAGAAACTTTCCCATGAAATTATTGTGAATGCCTAAAGCTGAAGTGATGCCTTTTTGATTTTTCCTCTTCTGGGTCTGTTAAGTTCAAGCATTTCAGCTAATTTTTAAGTGTGATAGCAGTTTTCCTAAACAATTTGATATTTTAAAAATAGGATGGCAGCAAAAAACCCTGTCACACAGATACTGTTTTTCATTTTCATGCATAATTCATTAACATACCGTAATTTTTATTTTCATTCTTGATTTTGACTGTTTTTCCTGTGTTGCATGTTTGAAAGGTGACACACATTAGAAACCAGGATGATCATTTCATTAGACTGAAAAAAAAAATCATAACTGTAGATCAATTATATTAGTGAATTCATTGCCCTGTTTTTTTCTGTTGTCAAAAAGAATGCTTAGTTTGGTTATTTTAGTTATGGGTGTCCCTGTTGTCAATGCATATAGACTGTTAAAAGTTACATGTAATGAAGAGAATTCCCTGATAAAATGGAAGATTTCTTAAGAGCACTCGGGATCCTCTAACTTGATTTTTACCTTGGTAGGTTTTTATACCAATACAAAAAGACTTTGGATAATCAGAAGGCTTTCAGTTGTGTTCTACAGAATGCCCCAAGAACACTTTCTGGATCTATTAAGTTAACAGACCAGATACAGTCCGCCCTGTTCTAGATGTCAGAGTTAAGGGACCGATTGTCACTGTTCAGTCCACTGTAGGTCTGCATTGCTCCTCCAGAAGCATTAGTTTCTTTCCACAGCCTAGTTAGTATACTTGGCCTCAGCCTAACTCATTCTGTTTACATTAGGACTATGATTGACTAGAAAATTACACCTGTTGCTGGACTAATCTACATGCTTTTAATTGCTAATCTGTCTGGTAGATACTGGTTTTATCTTCTTGTATCTGCCACTGGGACTTGGGTTTTTTTCCCTTTTTTTCTATCCCTTCCTTAATGTGCTATACTCACCATGGGTACACAGCTCTATTTATTTCTTCTGTGGGAAATACTCTTTAAGATGTGGTTTAAGAACCTCGCTACCCCCAAGTGTTTGCAGTCTGCACACACCATAGTAGTGGTAGTCCCTTGCTTTTTGTAATGCAGCACAGAACCACTGGCCAGTGAGCTACCAGTGGTTCTTACTCTTCTGCAGCCCAGTAGGTAGAGCAGCTTTACTTCTTGCCAATGTTAGATTTCTGACATTTTTTATGTGACAAATTCATGAGAGAAATAATGCCCAGCTCAGTATATCCCAGGGCTCTGTGCGCTCAAGAGGGAAAGGTTGCTTTCCACGCATAGCAGGATCAGCTGTTTTGACTGCTTCCCTGAGAATTGTCTTGTAAGTCTGTTTACTGACTTGCTACTTGGGCTGTTTTACATCAGCTGTTGGCTCCCCTTGTGCTACATAGATAACTTACAGAAATAGGAGTGTGTTTTGGTTGGGCTGGTGCTGGAGTATCGTTCATGTAGGCTCTACCATTCATTTGGCATTTGTCAGTCTAGTTGCTACATGGGGTTGGGCATTCATAAAGTGGCTTAAAAAGCAGGATCCAATTTTTCAGAGGTGGAAGTTGAACTTCCTTTTGAAATAAGTAAGCTAGATCAAATGAGCTCTCATTTTATTAGCATATGCTCCAAATGAAGCGAACCCTAGCTAGCTTCCTTCAGCTCTCAAACCCCGATGTAAAATGAAGTTGCACATAATGGAGTTTGTTCTGTGTTATAGCTAGTCTGTATAATGTGTTAATAACATCTCTCCTTCACCTGTTGTTTTTGCTATGCAGATGCTGCTGTTAGCAATGATCTGATCACCTATGTCATTATATTCCAGCACATTCAGCACAGCATGTGACTGCTAAATGTGACTGTGACAAGTACTGAGAACAGTAGGAAGTAGAAGGGAGGCAGAGTATTCTGTATTTTCAGGCTCTGACCATGAAAATATGTGAGTGCAATTAAAGAGGTGAAGAGTAGGGATGCTGTTTCGGGGTGGGTGTGGGGAGAAACCTCGAACAATTGTTACAGGTATTAATTGGACTGTGATACAGAACTGCTGGGATGGGAATAAGGTGGAAAGGCAACTTATTTTCAAGGGGCCTCGGTTTTTGATAAGAGCTTTGTTTTTCTGGGAGATAGCTCATTTCTCTGACAACCTCCCTGTGCCTACTTAAAAACTACAGTGGAAAGAATGATTTGAAATCAAATGCTACCTTACTCATAAAAACATGATGCACTTTAATGAAATGGTATTTTGTTGAAGATCAAAACAAAACTATTTTCGAAGCAAATTGCTTTTTCAATTGGACCAGTGCAGCATCAAACAAAACAACGGTACCTACATCACTGGAGATGGGAATACATTCTCCTTAGTTCCTAAGGCATCTTCATAGGAAGTGGCATTTCCCATATTGTTTTGCTTGGAAACCATTTTGTAGCCATCCTCAACAAACTTGTACGCAGGATGGAGCCTTAAGTTATACTTTGGAATTGAAAAAGCTTATCTAGCTAAATGCCTGTTAATTCATAAAAACGTGCCCTTGGGGATGTAATTATATCTCTGGATTGCGTCGTATCAGTCACTTCAGATCACTGTGTTTACAAACCAGTTATGTGTATATTTTGGTTAGTGAGCAACTGTCATTTTCTAGTGCAAACTAGGTAACAGTTTTTCATTATAGTGTTTGATTAGAATTACAACAGAAAGGGACAATCCTATTAGATTGGATTCCAATTTTAAAAAGAAACAAAGGGAATTGTTAACATTCCTCCAATGATTCATAGTATGTTAGTATTAGGTCACCACGCTTCCACTTTATTTTACTCTTCTTCCATGAAGACTTGCTTGATACCTTTGCAGCTAAAGAAACTTGGGTTTACTGTATTTAAACTTCCAAGCCTTATTGTGGGGGGTTGTCTGGTGTGGTAGTCCGTGGCTAATTTACACAGCAGCATTCGTGTAGGTTTGCCCGAATAAGAACTGAACGATTTCTACATGATACCCTAACACTTGTGCTGCATGTAAAGGAAAAGTATTTGCCATTTTAACTTTCATTTGATACATATTTGACAAAATATTGCTGGTTCTGTTTCTAATAGGAAAGAGAAACTCTTCAGAAACAGCTGGATGAGGCAAACAGAGAAGCACAAAAATATCGTCAGCAGCTTCTAAAGAAAGAACAAGAAGCAGAGGCTTATCGGCAGAAGTTAGAGGCAATGAACCGCCTGCAGACTAATAAAGAAGCTGTTTAATAAAAAAATGAACATACTGCAAAGCCTGTTACTTTCAAAAACCTGCAGTACAATCTTGAACTGTACGCTATATAGGTACAGACACAGGATTACATGATAGAGAAGATGCTACAAGTTGATAACCGGACTTAAGCCGTGAGCTCTGATGAATTTCTTGTAACATAAAAACTCTGAATTTAGAAATTGTGCAAAGTATTTAAAATGAAATACTGTAAATAGTTGGTTTTTTTACAGTTTCAAAATGAGTTGATAAATCTTTTTGAAGGGAACCAGAAACATGAGAAGCCAATGTTTTTGTGAAATTTTGATTTTAGTATGAATCTTAACTTCTGAAAAACAGAACAGTTTTAAGGGTGATGATGTTGATTTAAGCTGACAGCTTGAAAATGAATTATGTGGCAAAATGAATTAACAGTTATTTCTCCATGGTAACAACTTAAACTTCTCTGAATAAGACATTTCCAGGTGGAAATCTTTGTACAGCTTTAAGTAGTTGTCTCAGATTCTCTGAAAACCATTTTTGGTTTGTTTTTTTTTTATTTTAGGTGGTGAAATTTTTATATTTAATTTCAGATATATCCAAGTAGATTTACATGTATATGAAGCTAATATTTTTTAAACTTTTCAGTTTGTACATATGCTGCATGTTTTTATAATTTCTACACATACATCTTGCATAGGTATTTTTCAGCAAAGATGAGAAAAATGAGAAAAATGTTTAGCCTATAGGTCATTTGAAATAAACTAGCAGCCGGTTTTATTGTGGATGGTATATTTCTTGGAAGAATGTAATTTGTAATTAAAAAGAACAAAAAAAAAATCTTAATTTACATATTGGAGGCAATTTAAAATTGTGAGTGGAGGCATTGAAACTTCACTTTGTTTTACAAACTTAAAAGTTTCACTGTGTCTTACAGTTTTCCTGTACAAACATTTTAAAGTTCAGTAACGAATAGAAAAGAATGTCTCCACTGGAACACAACTAGTAGTTCTTTTAGAATATTCCTATTGATCTCTTTTTCCCCAATAGCCTTGAAATTATTTCAGTGATATGTTTTTTTTTTTCCAAACAGACTTTTGCATTTTAATCATGCAATTGGACAAGTAATTTTTTTATGTTGTAGTGATGCTTTTCTTACCTAGCATCATTGTTCCTCACTGTGATACTCTGTGTGTGTGTGTCTGTGCAGTGATCTATTATGCTTAGGATTTATATAGCACGTTACATCTTCAGAGCATTGTAAAATCTTTTAAAGAACCCTTACTGTACTGCCTGAGGCAGGTAAGTGGGTGTTATTGTCTCAATTTTATAACTGGTATAAGTGCAACACAGGGAGTGTTAAATGACTGGCCCAAGACCACATGAATCTGTGGTAGACCTGGGAATAGATCTCAGGAGTTCCTGACTTCTAGTCCTGTGCTTAGACTGAGCTGCCTTAAGATTGTTCAGTGCTGTGTTACATTAAATTTTGAACTACTGTGCAGATTCCTTTTTTGTAAGATACAATTCTTTGTGCTTTGCTTTGTTGTTCCATGTTTCACTGCTTTTATGGAATTGTTTATATAAACTTAAGCAAAAAGTCTAGTTTACCTATACTGTACACAGAAGAATTACCCTTAAAACTGTACTCTGGCCTACTTTTTCTATTTTACAATTAAATATCTTTTCCACATATATATAGTGTAGAATCAATTCCATTTCAGTTGTTTTGTGTGCGCATTAGAAGGTCAAGGCTTTGCTGTGTTAGTTATTCAGAAAAATATGAAAAACCTATTTCGGGCTTAGAGCGGCCTTCAAAGGTAGGAGGGAGGAATGGGGAAAGAATTACGTTATACAATATGAAGTAAAAATCTTCCTTCTTCAAACCTTGGAGTTTGTAGAATTGACAGTTAGGAGAAAATCCTAAGTATCCTGGTATTGGTATAAATTTGGCAAATTCAATCCCCATTGGCAAATTTTACTCCAAAATAATCAAAAGATAATAAAAAATGGAAAATCTGTGGTGTTGGTTTTTAGAAGAATTGTCTTCAAGGATATATTCATGCTCAGCTGGTACAAGGACTTGAAGCAAGCCTTGTGCAGTGACTAACTGGAAATTACTATATTTTAGGGTTGATTTCTTTGGGTTCTTTCTTCCCCCGCCCCCTTCCCCCCCCAAACTATCTGTTAAGTTACTAGCAAATGCAGGAACAAATTAGTCAAGTTAAATGTGCTCGTTAGGTGTTGCTGCGATTGGATTACTCTGTGATCAAAATAATGTTTGCGTCCCCACGTCCCACAAACTTAACTACAGTTTAATCTGTGTTCTTAATAATGATAAGAATTTCAGCATTCGTCAGAGTAGTGATAGTGGTAGTGTTCATGTCCAAATGGAGCATTTCCCACGGTTTTGATGGCAGAGACCTTTGTAGCAAACAATGAAAAGAACGTTTTCTATTCATTCTGCTTCCTGTGAGCAAATATTCTATTCCTCATTGTCTGTAACAAAATCCTTCCAAGTGCAGGGTAGCTATAACAAAGATTTATTTATCACCAGCAATATTTACCCTACCTGTAATTCATTATCACCTATTTTATTCTAGTTCCGAACAGGACCTGCTGTTTGTTCTCTTCTGCACAGAACGAGAAACCAACCTGATGAAACTATCACCTTTGAGCAAAGGTGTAGGGTATGTGTCACATGGAAAAGTTATTGTGTAGTCGAGCTCTGAAAACATTGTTAGAAGTATTGCTCCTTATTTGCTGTTCCAAATTGAAATCATAAATGTAATTAGCTACCAATTTTCTTTGAACAGATGTCCGTATGTTAAAATAATGTATGAGTTAGTTGTAATGAACTAGAATCACAGGTTTTAAGAATTTTCACCTCTTTTTGAGTTGGTCCTGTGCTTGATGCCAGTCCCTTCTTGCTGCCTTTGTTCCCCTTTATGGTAGCATTTGCAGCAAAGCCAAGAGAGGTTCATAAATAGATATTAACTGTGAGGACAGCTTGTTGGATTTTCTCCTTCTGTTTCCAGAAAACTCTGAGATAAAGCAGATGAATATGCATACAGTACGGGGGTTTTTTGCACTTCTTGTGCTTGTTCTTTCGGTGCCTTTATCAATATTTTTTATTATTTCAGTATATTAATCTGATGTGCGTGTATCAGAGCATCTTTGTCATATCTGTGAAATGGTTCTTTCTCAAATATCTAATCGCAGCAGAAACTAGGAAAGGTTTTCACACTGTTCTGTGGAAAGTATGTGGTGGAGAAAGATGTAACAACTTCCTAGAATAATGAATGCATTTAGGCAGCGTTATAGTACCTGTGGCAGAAAATCAAAGCTGCTCTGACAGCCAGTTCTCTTCTGTATGATGAGAATAAAGAAACTGCTGTCACGTATCAGAGGAAGGGTGTCAGCCTAGACGGGTATCCTGCCTCCAACAGGGCTGGCCCTAAGCAGGAGCCTAGGGTATAGCAAAAATAGGGCAAGCGTATACTTTACAATGTAATAATTTCTTTTTCTGGTTCTTAGTCCGTAAGTCCCACCTCTCTTTTCCCAGGACTGCCTGGTATCAGTGTAGAGCCAGGTGCGTTCCTTCTGGTGAAAGTAAGTGCTCAACATTGGATACAGTGTCAAACAAAGGTGATGCTGCCAAGGAGGTCAGGATGTATTCTCAGGTACTACAGCTGGAACAAGGGGGAATCTATATGGCTGCACTTCCAAACTGAGGATCATCCAGGTGCAGGAGCTGGAGGAATTCAGGAGATCTAAGGCCAAATCCCAGTGCGTATGCATATCATGCGTGAGGAAAGGAAGAGCAGTGAGGGGGGAAGATATGTTTTCCCAGCTCAGCAATCTAGGGTGGTATCAGTGGAGGAACATCACCCTGCAGTGTAACCTCATCTTATCTGGAAGGGCAAGATGTCCACACAGGATCATTGCAGCTTTGTACAGCAGTTCTGGAACTGGCAGTAATTGTAGTGCCTTTCTTTCTAGCAGCAAGGGACTGACAGCGTAGGCACTGAAGCCTTGGGGGATGTAGGTATGCGCTGGGGAAAACACGGTCCTACAATTTTTTTTTTTTTTTCTTTAAATGAAAAGTCCTTGCCTGCAGTGTCAAATTTGTTCTTGCCGCTGGCATGTTTTAATGACTACTGTTCAGTGTGCTAGAGTGACATGTCTGCCTTTATTTGGTTTTGGAAACTCTTGAGCTTTTACTTTCCCACAAGTCTGATGTTAATGCGTCATATATTTATGACGTGGATTACTGTGGGACTTCTGAAAGATCATTTGAAAGTAGGAAAGGGTTAGCCCAGAGGCAGCCCCTCTTAGAGATGGACTCTTAAACATCAAAAGAGCGCAGATGAGAACATACGAGAGACTAAAAGCCCTCAGTTGGGAGGAGTTTAAGATAAACGCTCACCAATAACCTGCCTGCGTTAAACCTTTTCCAGAATGCGTGAGTCTGAGAGAGCAAGGGAGCTATAAAGGGTGAAGCAGCTAGCAGGGCACCAGACCAAACTGCCCACCTCTCCTGAAGGGTTGTGGCCCAGGTGTGAAGAGGTGCTTTTAGAAGGAATCAGCATGGAGCCTGAGGAGTACAGACGGAGAGGTAAGTGATCCTTTACTCTTGGAAACAGGTAGCATTTGCTTGTGGAGATCAGCTGTTGTAGAGCTGGGAATGGTACCCAGAATTAGGATGGGCTATACATACTCTTCATTTGCAGACATGTCCTTGAGAATTAGATCTGCTGAGGCCGAGACAAAAATGTGTTCCAGGGTTGAGTTTAATGGATTTGGAGTCAGTGGATGACTGAGGCTTTTTTTGGTCTTAAATTTAAAATACTGTGGGAAAGCTGCAGAACTGTGATTCTGAATAAACTTGTGCCAAGAGGTTATGCACAGTGGTTCTTCCCTGGATGACACCATGAAACTTCAGTGATACTGGCACAGTTCTGGAGATGGGAAGCAAACTTCGGTGCCAGGGCTGGAGGAGGTTGCCTAAAAAGTGGAGAAAAGGTGTGGACCTGTGCAGTTTTTTTAAGAAGATGCAAAAGGGGGTATGCCGTAACGACAGGGAAGCATGGGGAATTAGGCAAATTTGATGTCTGAAATGCAGTTTCAGTTAATTTGTAGGCAAAAAAATCTGTCTATCAGTAATTAAACTGTACTTGTACCATGATTGTATTTTAAAGGTACATTTGAACTATTCAGTGGCAACGCTGAAATAACCCTGTGGATCTGTTCTGTGCCCGTGGAGCCTGTTCTAGAAGCCGTGTCCCTACATTATTAGATGGGACAAGTAGGGTGTAGGAGGAAGG
Organism: Falco rusticolus; assembly: GCF_015220075.1. NCBI lineage: Eukaryota > Metazoa > Chordata > Aves > Falconiformes > Falconidae > Falco > Falco rusticolus. The sequence continues at coordinate 14,426,935 of NC_051193.1, read as the reverse complement.
TTAGTTCCTGTGGCTGTCCTCGGAGCAGTATTCCAAGCCCTGTCCGATGCTAATGACAAATTGCATGAAGTACTAGCACTGTTAGTTTTCCTGCAATTGAAACTCAAAGCACTGGTTTGCTTCTTGCAGGGAAGGAGATGGTGGACTACATCTGCCAGTACCTGAGCAATGTGAGAGAGAGACGAGTGACTCCTGATGTACAGCCAGGTTACATGAGAGCCCAGTTGCCAGATTCTGCCCCAATGGACCCAGACAGCTGGGACAACATCATTGGAGATATAGAGAAGATTATTATGCCTGGGGTAAGAAATAAAGTATAATCACAAGAAAAAGCCATTACTACCTCGGGTGAACACCAAATCCTGGAATGCACAGGTTCTACAGAACATGTATCTAAAGTGCCCAAAATATAGAATAAGGTTTGCAGAAGGATTCTGGAGATTACTGTTGTGTTCCTAAGTACAATTTTAGGGGACAGACCGAATGTATTTTTGAAGTATTTTATACATTAAGAATAACTCATGTTTGCTTAGAGGGGAATAGTGATTTTCTGACACTGGTGAATTTAGCTTCACAAGACCCCTCTGCCTGCTGACCTGCATCATCTCAGAGGTGAAAACCCAGGCACAGCAAGGTGAAATGTCTCTTGTCCAGGGTCACCTACCTGTAAGATTTGTCTCCTTGCATGTAAAGGTCTCCTTCCTCTTGTGTATAAGTATTGCAGATTCTGCTAAATGAGTTCATATTACCCAATTAAGTGTTTTAGGTAAGAAGCTGTTTCAAAGTGTATTTTAAAATTTTCTTTACAGATGTTTGCAGAAACTTGGTGTGATGTAGGAGACGTATTCACATTAAACATACTTATGCTGGTGTCCCACATACAGGCTCCTTCAGTGTAAGGAGGGAGGCTATATGATTTGTAAATTGGTGTGTGTGACTGAAGGCAAGATATTGTTTGACGAAATAAGTAAGAGCAATTTTGTTGCGAGGGTTCCCTGTATGAAGATAAATGTTTTGATAAATATTTCTGACTGTTGTGTCATGTTCAAAAGACCATTATTTCCTGTTCTGAGTCTTTGACTGCCTGTTTAATTCAGATAAATGCTTTTGCTGTAATTTGGAATTTATCTAATAACGACCCAGTATTATCATTCGCTAGTGCTGCACTCCTGTTACTATCTCTGTAGCTTTCTGCTAGCAGATCTGTAATTGCACATATTAGGTTGCTATGATCCTTTTCCATCACTTTAAACAGATACTAATCACTACATCATGTGCAGAAATTTGTGATGTTTTCAGACCTAACTTCTAGATAATTCTGTTCTAGGTAGTCCATTGGCAAAGTCCACACATGCATGCCTACTTTCCAGCTCTTACTTCCTGGCCTTCACTCCTTGGAGATATGTTGGCTGATGCAATTAACTGCTTGGGATTCACATGGGTAATTTTCTTTTTGTTATTTTAGATATTTATCTCCTGTGTGTATTATGCAGGGAGCAGGTCATAGCCATTCTCTCTTCTTCTGTGAGTCAGTATAATTATTTACTTTAACCAATTGTATGTCATTTGCATAAATGACAAAGATCACTTAGAAAAATAAATAAATAGAATATATAAGAGTAAACATTACCTAGTAGTGAGAATGAATTAAAGAAATATACCACTAGAAATGTCTGTTTTCTAATCCTTTGCATATCCCACTGTGAGCATTGTTCCCTGTCATCTAGTCTCAGTGCCAAGACGGTTACACAAGCACTGCAGGCAATAGAAGAGACACCATCCATGACTGCAGGCTACGTTGGGCTCTGTTCCAGTTCTCCGGCTCCTTTGAGAGAACACATTTCCCATTTTTCCTCTTCGGAAAATAATTGTTTAGTGGCCTGTCCCAGTCTGAATATTTTGTATCCTCCTGCAGCAGGTACACAGTGCTACTTGGTTATGACTCTACATACCTCAGTAGCGTTCTGAAGCCAGTGTTTTCCCCAGTGGTGAAGTTGCCTGGATTTGTAGACTTATGTCTCCATGTAAGAAAGCAGTAGAAGCTCATAAACCTTCAAAGAAATTGGTGGTTATAGTCTTCATGTAGTTGTATAAGATTAGCTCATTGCATACACAGAAGCACCCATTTCTGTGCCCTCAATCTAGCTGTGATAGATTTCTGTTAAGTTTGCAATGTGAACAGAGTCTTTCTTAAGTGGAAAGCTGGATACTGCAGAACGGCTTTCATCTTTCTTTTGCCACTGCAAAAAGCCTCCCTTAACTCAGCTGGAAGATAGATGAGCGCTCTGTCTCTTCAGGGACCAAGAGCCTGTACTTGTGTGGTGAATTGCAGTTTCAGGGCTTTGTCTCAAATAGCTCATTGTGAATTTTTTTTTTATATGAATGACTCTCAAATTATTGATAGTTTAGAAGCTCAGCACTGAGAGTGATGCAGGTCATCTGGAGAGAGCATTTGAAGGAGGTTAGTGGGAGTCTGTATTTGGTTTTAAGAGAGCAGCTGTGAATGAACAAGGTACCTGGCACTCACCCTCATCTGTGACCTTAACCTAGCAGTCTGTAGTACAGAACTCAGCAAACAACATAATTTTTATTGCAGTAGCGTTGTATTCAACTAGGTATGGGCTATAGCTTTACCCCATGAGCTACTTACATCTCCAGTGTCACAGAGCTGGTCATCTGCCTTTGTTGCATCTGGGTGAGACTTCTCCCAAGGCAATTAAAACCCGTTAATAGCTATTAATTAGAATGTGATACGTGGTTTACTCTAAGGGTTATACTCCTACTGTGTTTGCAGGATGAATTACAGGCTGATTCTCTTTTTTAAAAATTATTTTTCTAGGCCTCCAGTCCAGCCTGTACAGAGCTGGAAATGAATGTGATGGATTGGTTGGCTAAAATGCTGGGCCTTCCAGATAAATTCCTGCACCACCATCCCGACAGTGTGGGTGGAGGAGTATTACAGGTAGGGGAGATCAGAGGTGGCCTCATCAACATTTTGTTTTCACTCAGGTGATTTTCCTTCTGGGTGATAGTTTTTCCTGCAGGCAAAACCAACAAGATTTGCTCTATGGGTCTGAATAGAGATGAAACCCAATTTGACGTTACTTTCACAAATTTTAGTATTAAATATAGAAGATTATAGAACAGGAATTAGTATTGCTTTTAGTCCTGTTGTGTTATGGATGAGGAGCAGGTATTCTTGTGGCCTTATATAAGGACAGAGGAGAGTTAGGTTTGGTTTCTTCGGTCTGTTTCACATAAGCAAATTATTCACTAAAGTGATTCCTGCATAATTAGAGAAGGAATCCTTGTTGTTCCTTCTGCCAGCAGTACGTAGCCACGCAAGAAATTATTTTTCTTTTTTCTCATGTCTACTTTGAGAGTTGCAAGGTCAAGGCCTGAACCTTTACCTCCTTTCACAAGGCCTAAATGAGTATCCCCTGGAATTGGTGCAGAGACGCTGTGGTGTTGTAAGGAGCTTTGCTCAGGTTTGTCATTTTTATGGGAGATACTGCATTTTAGCTGTAGAAGAACAAAAGGAAAATGTGATTTATTTACTCCCCCTAACTTTCAGTCCTGCATGTTAAAAGTATACAGCAGCTAAAAGGCTTTATTTTGTGTCGCTGGCCCAGGGACCTGCTCATCAGCTAGCAAGTTTTCACTGCATCCCAGAAAAGCGGTGGTAGAAAAGAGGGGATGGGCAGCTGAGCACCTCAATGACATCCGTAAATCCCTGACAAAATAGCAATAAAGGAGTAATATGTTGCAGTAAATGAGCAATGTCTTTGCAGAGCACTGTGAGTGAATCAACCTTGGTTGCACTGCTAGCAGCAAGGAAAAACAAAATTCTGGAGATGAAGCTTTCAGAGCCAGACACTGATGAGTCCTCACTCAATTCTCGCCTCATCGCTTACGCATCTGATCAAGTAGGTTCTTTTGGTTACAAAGAAAATAAATTTGCTTCTGCTGTCTTGTCCAGACCACACAATGCGAACGTGACTTTCTGTACCAAGACAAAACCGCAAACATGAATGGTCACAGGCATAAACGAGCCCCTCCAATGTTGCTTTCTGCAAATGGGGAAACGAAATCTGTGTGAGATGAGGTTTTGTAGGGTCCTGGCAGTCTTCAAGAGACTGTTTCACGTGACTTACTTCGGCACGTCCTTCCTGTTGTGTCACAAAGCCTTACTGCAGTAAGTAGGTGCTGATCTCGTGCTGCTGCAGCTCTTGTTTCTTCACAGCCTCCTTCCACTCGGACAGGCATGCTGAGGGCATTACTCCAGTGCTGCTTGGGGTTGTGGTCTCCACTCCGGGCCTCTGTGCTTGTTCTTGGAGGAGACATTGACACAGTACTGCAGCTCTGCCTGCAAACCTGTTCCATCCTTGGACTCCTGAACTGAACAGTTGTATTCCCCTGTGAAAACTGCAACAGGAGACACACTCGTTCTGGCTCTCTTAGTATAACTAAAAGGGCTTTTTCTCATCAGGGGGTTTGGTCTACCCCAGCCCAGAAGTAAGCAACTTCAGGGGGCGGTTACCTTCTTATGGCAGGGAGGAGGGAATAAACTGAGGTTGATCCATTTCTAGAGGCTCCTTTAAGAGCTGAGTTCTGATAAATGGCCCTCCAAACACAAGGTGAGGATGCCTGTTACTACAGTTTAGAGACCAGAACCCAAATAAATGGAACATAAGCATTCACTGGAGTAACAGTTTCTTGTAGTTACTCACAAAGAAACTTTCAGACTTGTATTAATATGGATTATAATAAGGACCTTATCTCTGCTTTTCCTGCTGTCTTTATAAGGCCATAACTTACCACAGCTGTTCAGCTTCAGAGCTTGCTTTCTTACTGTTTTTCTTTTTTTTAAAGGCACATTCTTCTGTAGAAAAGGCTGGCTTGATTTCTCTTGTGAAGATGAAATTTCTGCCTGTGGATGAGAACTTTTCCCTCAGAGGTGAAACTTTGAAGAAAGCCATTGCAGAAGACAGAAGGAAAGGCCTAGTGCCAGTCTTTGTATGTTCAGCTTTCTGGTTGGGAGTATCGGCATCGTTTTGTGTGCTTGATGTCAACGTAAAATTTAATCTGAAACATTCCTTATTAATTAAATATGTTAGCTGGAAGTTAAAATGCATAAAATAATTTCTATTTTATTGGAAAAAAATTAGTATCATTTCAACTGTCTGTGATGGCCTACCCACTTTTAAAGTGCTGCGTCCATTTGTTTAAAAAATGCCATCTTAACAGGTTTGTTTCCTTCTAGGTTTGTGCAACTTTGGGTACAACTGGTGTCTGTGCTTTTGACAATCTCTCAGAACTGGGTCCAATTTGTAAGTGTCTTTTAAGTGTCTTCCCTCCCCTCCCCCTCCCCTCCCCCGAGTTGCAAACTATGATAGCACAGAAAAGATAGAATGAGAAATTCTCGTGCCAAAACAAAGGAGAGCAGAAACACTAATGATCTGAGTTTTTCAGATGTGTCTCAAAGATCAGTGGACTCAGCACAAGACTTCGTAGTGATTTTTATAAGATTTAGGTTAGGATGCTAAAGTACATTCTACTCAAGATGGATGAAATTTGCCAACTGATAAATCTTTAATGTGGTTATTCAGGGAATACAGACTGTACAGTACAGAGTGCAGTACTGCTGTAGGATGGATACATAAATATTTAACCTAGCAAAGGCATTTTGAAGGTGGTGTTTGCTAGGACATCTTTTGTAGCCACCGGTTCAAAAGGTAGATTTTACATGATTGCAGACCTTATTCTGGCTTAAATTCTGACAAATAGCTGCTGTGGCACTTTCTCTTGTTGGGTCAGCGTCAATTCTCTCTCTGGGTCTTTTTTGCTTGCCACTGTGTCTTTATTCTGGCATTGTACTGGGGAATTTCACTTAGTAGAAAGGCAGGTGAGACAAATCAGATGTTGAAAAGCCTCATATGAAATATGGAATAGTGAATTTTCTTATAGACACCATCTGATTTCAGCATTATCCTATGTTTTGGGGTTCTGGATCCACAGCTTTAGAATAAAACTAGATTGTCAATTGTCTTGCTTGCTATTTTGTTGTCAGCCTGTCTGCCTTCTGCAAAAACATGCACCTAGTTTTCAGAGAGGAGAGATTAAACATGTACTTTGATTCCTTCTGTCCCTTACGTAAAACTATTTCAATTCCAACAGGTGATGCTGAGGGACTCTGGCTTCATATTGACGCTGCGTATGCAGGAACAGCATTTGTATGCCCTGAATTTCGATTATTCTTGGATGGAATTGAATATGCAGATTCCTTTACCTTTAACCCTTCCAAATGGATGATGGTTCATTTTGACTGCACTGGATTTTGGTGAGTAAAGGCAAAACACAAACACCACCAAAAGGATAACATGCAAATTGCAGAGTTTTTCTCTGCATAATTTTTGCTAAATACAGTTCATTCTACATTTGATAGGGTTAAGGATAAATACAAACTACATCAAACCTTCAGTGTTAACCCTGTTTACCTCAGACATCCCAATTCAGGAGCTGCTGTTGATTTCATGGTAAGTTGTTATTTGAGTTAAATTGTATATAAAATGTTCAAACAGACTACAAAATTCCTCACACTCTGGAGCGTGCTTATCTTATAGCTGGTCATACTATATAAAAGCATAAAAGCAATTATACTGAGATCCTAATGCAGAGTAAGTAATAAAACTGAAGTGAGCCCTGGTTATGAAAATTAATTATAAAATTATATGTAAAATATAGAGATTGAAATACTTAAGATTTTTACACAGATGGGGATCCAGCCTTGCCTTTTTAGTTAGAAGGGTCATTTCTGTGCATTGTGTTGCTGAAGTAATTCCTAGTGGTGGCATTTTGACTGGTTTTCTTGTACCTCTGGTACATACTAAAAGAGAGAAAAGAGTAAGTGATGGAAGTGCCACGCTGTAAAACAGCAGTAGAATGAATTACATTTTTCTTCGCATTAAGATATTCATAAGAGAGCTAAGGAGGCATTTCACTTTAGATCAGTCTTACAGCAGATTTCAGCACAGGAAAACAAAAGAATATTCACTGCCAATTGTTTCTGCTATGATCTCACCCTGGTCCTGAAAAGATAATTGTTTCCTTGAAATCAATAGTGCTTTTCACTAGAGTGAGTGTGGAGAGGAGTGGAAAAAATTTATCAAGGAGTCCCTCTTGCGGTTAAATAGGACTCTGCATATAATTGCGTAGCTCCCTAGAAGTATTTGCATTATATGTTCTGTCACTCTTCTGCATGCGTTAGGTGTTGCTTCCTCTGGAAGGGTCTTGCCCTACATCAGCGGTTGCTGTTTATAATTGTTTTGGGAAAAAATTCAGGATGGTACTTAAATATGCAAATTACAGGAACTGATTTGAGCACTCGGATCTAAAGTGTAAATGGACACATCTGAAATTGATAATGCTCTTTAAATGCAAAAAGATGTTGTTAGCTGGTAATTAACAAAAAATTCTAAGCATATCCAGGCCATAGATTAAGAGGAATTGCCAAAATCTTACTTTTGCAATTAATTGAAAAATGTGTAGATAGAGCATTTCTTTGATGGCTATTTCCTAGGTTTAGCAGATTTTCAGTAATTTGAAATGATTTGTGTCAACAGAGATTTCTGACCTAAGTCTGAAGCGACAGAGGCAGCAGTGTAAGGGGACGCTCCTTTCTGTTGTTTCTGCACTCGCTGGTCAACTGTTGTCTTTTCACAGCACTGGCAAATTCCACTCAGTCGTCGATTTCGTTCTTTGAAGTTGTGGTTTGTGATTCGTTCATTTGGGGTGAAAAAGCTTCAGGCTCATGTCCGACATGTATGTAAATTAACAATCCGAGCATAAATGTATGATGTTCACTTACTGGTAGCTAGGGCATAACAAGTCCTCTTGCACAAAAAGCTTGCGTGTGAACACTCGGTGGGTGCTGATTTTACTGGTTAAGTAATTTGGAAAGATTGACTGTGTAGACAAAAGATTTCCTGTACCCTTCCTGCAATCAATAGGTGATGGAGAGCGACTTGGTCAGTCAGTGCCTTCTGCACATGACCGAGTACTGATCTTAGAAGCTTTCTTTGAGGCAAAGCTGCAGCTGTTAGGGAGGCAGGCTGTGATGAATGGCTGAACCCATTGCGATGAAAATTTATGGTCTTAAGTCTTTGGAGCATAAATAAAGGGATCATATTTTGGATCAATGGTTGGTTGCAAAAGGACTAATCTGAGAAGGCATGTTGTGTTTTCAAATCTTCTTCTAGAAAATTCCTATATCTAGTCCAGTTACTCTTATTCATTGTCAAGGGTTTGGGCAAATAGAGACAGACTTTTAAATTCTTAGCTTGGTCGTCATTCTTCTGTTTGCTGCCATTCATGCATTGGAATGATGTGTTTTAGTAAGGAAAGGAATTCTTAACTACTTAGTTTAGTGTCTTACAGTGGGTTTGTGACAAACCAATACATAACTACTGGGTTTTTTCCTTAATTATAGGGTACTGAAACAGCCAAATTCTTTGAATCCTTGGTTAAAAGTGATCCACTCTTTGAAATTCCTGCCACAAGACATCTTGGACTGGTTGTATTCCGTCTAAAGGTAAAGACTGAGCCTTTTGCATGTCTCTTTGGAATCAATTGACCACAGCTGATCTCTCCCCAGACATTAAGAACTTTGTGTAAGAATTTGTAATGCTGGAGTTCTTATGATGTTTGGATGTTGTTGGAAATTCTAACTATAGTGTCTTTATTTTTTTTTTTCTTCTTATTCATATTTAAAACAGGGTCCCAACTGGCTGACAGAAAAACTCCTGAAAGAACTAAGCAGTTCTGGCAGGCTCTTCCTTGTTCCAGCAACTGTTCGTGACAAATTCATCATTCGCTTTACTGTAACATCTCAGTTCACAACCAGGGAAGATATTCTGCAAGACTGGAACATCATTCAACATACTGCAGCCCAAATTGTTAGCCAGAATTATGGGTTGCACTGCATCAATTCTGGTGATGGGTCAAGAATAATCCCTAATATGATAGTTGAGCCTAGCTCTGATGCCACTAGTAATGATTCTCAGCTTTATCTAGATAGAGGAAAACACAAAATGCCTTCCAGAAAAATAGTAGTTCAGCCTAAGAAGTCAGCAGCAAGTCCCAGTACATGTGTGGTTAGTCAACAAGTGAGAGGTCAAGGGGATCCTCTAGATGACTGTTTTCCGGAAGATGTCCAGGATGTTACCAAACATAAGTTAACTTCTTTTTTATTCAGTTATTTATCTGTTCAAGGCAAGAAAAAGACAGCACGTTCCCTTAGCTGCAACAGTGTGCCAATGACTGGTAGTCTCGAGCAATGTAACCCCAAGGCAGCAGCCACTGAGAAGGAGTCTCATGCAAATGCCAGAATTCTTTCCAGGCTGCCTGAAGAGGTGATGATCAAAAAAAGTGCCTTCAAAAAACTAATTAAGTTCTACAGTGTCCCGAACTTTCCAGAGTGTAGCATTCAGTGTGGCCTTCAGCTGCCTTGTTGTCCTCTGCAAGCCATTGTTTAACAAGTAAAAGAGCTCGGTCCGTAAGACTTCTCCAGGTAGAGAACCAAAGTTTGTTTATTCACATGCAATACTACGTGTTACTTTGTCCAATATGTAAGTAGTGGCAATGACCACACAGAAAATTCCTGTGCTTTTACTGGTGGAAACCTCGTGTACTTATAGATTAAAATACCAAATAAATCTTGCAGCCGTATGACACAAAACTCTGGTTTGTAGACTATGGTGAAGAATGCCAATTTCTGCCTTAGAAGTCCTGGTAATGGACAGTTTGTAGCTGGTACTCCAGAGCCATTTTGACAAAATACGCTGGTAGGGGATAAACCGTTTGACTATTTATTTGCACCATGGACGCTTTTGGTTTTTTAAGACTTTCACTTAAACTGTCTACACTAGTGTAAGGATCTGCGTGTGCAGACAATGCCAACATCACTTCTGAACTGTGCAGAAAGAAGGGTGTAACCCAAGAGATTTTGCTGTATTAGGGCAATTTAAAAACTCCCTGAGTTTAAAAACACAGCAGCCCTGCCATTCCCTCTGTGGAATGTATTACAGTACACAGGAGGCGTTACACGGCCGTGCTGCAAGAGCGGTTGCCCTTGCTCTGAGCGCCTGTGGCCTTCCTCAGCATGGCCTAAGGTCTGTGAATCACAAGTGCGTGAGGGAAGAGAGCGGGAATGCTATTTCACCCTTTCTCAGAAGAACGAAGGGTCATTACAAAAGAAAGCATCTCTGTGCAGCAAACAAACTTATTGCTACAAGAGGCCAGTGATTTACATATTTTTCAATAACAATTTAAAAACCTGGGGGGAGAACAATCTGTTGAAGGCAACTCTAAATTCAGAGATACTACTATTGAGTCAGGAAGTGTGATGATTGCTAGGAGATTATTCTGGGAAAGCACTGCTAGATGCTTGCTGCCTTCTCCATAGTTGTCTCCTGGCACCTATAATCACCCCCTCTTGAAGGCAGTGCATCTGCCAGATGGATCTTCAGTCCGACCCAGTACAACTGTTCTCAAGTTATATAAACAATGAGCCTGGTTAATCAGAAAAATTTCCCTACTTCATACAACATCAGCTAAACTTGGTGGGATATACTGAAGCATGTGTTACAAGAGGCAGTAGAATTTGGCCTGTTAACCCTTTCCAGTAAGAAAAGATCTATTTTATTCCATTCTGTAATATTATTTGCCTTTTTTTTTTTTTTTAAATCCTAGAGAAGCCTAAGGCCCACTTTATTGTGAAGTACCTGGCTTGCCATTCCACCATTCGCACCTGAAGGAAAATATATCTTAGTTCTTACAAATTGTTCTCGTTCTGTGTGTGAATTTGGTGCATGAAAGATAAGAGGGTAAAATTGATAATGGGTGAAAGTTAATGTAAGCATCTAATACGGTCCTTTTTTGATTAGTTACTTTGAAACAACGAAGTTTCATTAATGGTCTTTTTTAATGAGTTTTCTGTTTTGACATAGGGATGTAATTTTTACTAATGCAGTGGTTCATCCTTTAATATGAATATAAATGTACCCACTTTCGCATGCTTAGGTGCACAGTATTAACATTTGCAGCATTAACAATACATCTGCGCACAGTAGGAAGGTAGGTAGGAATCAAAGTGTGAAGGAGAGGAGAGGCCAGGCTAAATACAAGTAGAGTTGAAGTTCTGCTTTGTTAAAACAATCTCACATTCACACTTTATTTCAGATACTGATATTTGCTAATATTAACGAACAGGATTTCCTGGCAAGGTTAGAATAACATGCTTTAAAAACTGAATATTATAAAACACAGGTTTTTGGGGTTTTTTTTACATGCTTACAATTTGACATCATGTTTTTTTACAGAGTTATAAATGTCCTGGGTCATTTGTACATACAGGTTTTCTCTATCATCCAGGAAATACAGGCGATCTTTAATGACTGCTGGATTGAAACTCTCTTCCACTAGTTGTAATTTACGGTACTTAAAAAGTTGTAAGTTCAATGGCACTCTGCAAAACAAAATTACATCTCTACTTATCAATGTCAGCATATAATTGTGGGAATTAGATTCAATTTCCTAGATTTAAAGGGAATCATATTTAACAAAAATCCATACAGCACAGAAGTCAAAGGCTCACTAGCAGAGGTCTAGACTATCTGCATTCATCAGATAATAACTGGAATATGGGGACCAATAATCACTCTGAATGTAAGAAGTCCTGGGGCCACAGAAACATTATTGAAAGGCTTACTTTACTTTTCTATTTAAATGAGGCGGGAACACTAGTTTCCAGCTTGTAGTCAGAGAGAATCAAGGGTTTAATCCAGAAAATGTTTTTTGATCCAAGAACATAAATTAACACAATTTTTCTCAGAAAAGAAGAGCAAAAAAACCATGGCAATTGCAGACTAAGCAGGACTCACTGTACTTTACGTGGGATGGCAAGACAAACCACTGCTTTGGCTGGTTGACCGTTTTGTTTGTATAAACCAAAAGCTTAAAGATTGATGAAATGATTAGGTATGCTAGTATCTGTGTTAGTCCTTTTAAATCACTTCAGTGAATACACAACCTTTCTCAAAGGAGCAATGTTTATTTTAAATAAATAACATGAGAAGTACAGCGAGAGAGACATTATTGCAACATTTTCCTAATTCAAGTTAAACTTTAGGATTTGGCTATTTATTCGCTGGTAGGATCAAAATCTAAGGCCTCTCTTGCAAATTTGTGCATGTGTAGATCTTCATTTTGCACAGCACAGCCTGTAGATGGAGTTACACTAAACTGAGAACACAGCTGCGTTACTGTGCTGAAGGAATCCAAAAGGAAATTATTTCCACTAAGATTTTCCTGACTTTCTGTATTAAAATGTGCCAAGTATCCTGTAACTACTCATGCAACTTAGTTTTTTTCAGGCTGAACTGAAACATCTGGGAGCAGTTCTGCTTTCGTATTGGTAAATGACAAGAGCAAGTGAGAGACAAAAGAAGCTTTTTTGAGAATTGTTAGTATAACTAGGAAGACCATAGTCCTCATAGAAAAGACAGAGAACACAATGCAGATGAGCACACAAAAGCTACTTGGAAACACTCGTTTACCTTAATCCTTATAAAACGAGGTCTTGCATAGCTTGGAAGGTGAGCCTTAACATGCCTGTAAGTACTTTCTCCATTAAATTCCCAATTTTCCTTGAGTCGAATACATACCATTCCTGTTTTGCTTTCATAACCTGAAGGAATAATGACAACAAATAACTAGTTCGTATGTAAATTTGAACTTCAGGCTAACCATTTCCCCCCCCCCTTTTTTTTTTTTAAATTTTCTCCTATAAGTGAACCCATCCTTCTAAGCCAGTTAGAAAACATTCTGACATATTTTCCTGTAGACATCTAAGTGATTAGATTTTCTTAAGCCTTCAGCATGCTAGATGCCAAACTCTTCTGAAAGCCTAGCATCAGAATTATAGATGGCAGACATCCTGAATATCATCCTCCTTTCAAAAGTCCTTGGAAAGACTTTGGAAAATCAGGCCTCAGTACTCTGAGGCAGAAGTCTGCCTGCAGCATTTAACTGTGTGGGTTCATTTACTTTACAATAAATCATGGTAAATATGCTTGTACTTGTGCTGACAAGCTCATGCATGCAGAAAGAGGACAGAAAGGAATAAGACCCAGTTTAACATTGATTATTACCATATGAACAATTAATTAAGCACTGCAAAAATCAAAGGACTTCAGATTTTTTTACTTGTTTATAAACAATACATACAGAGAGCTTCTTCCCTTTTGGTGGCTGAGGGATGGGACAACGTTTGTACACAAACCTTTCGGTGTTTCTTCCATTTTATGGGATTACAGGTAATGCAAGAAGAAATATGTAATATTCCTATATGAAACTTTTACATTAGAACCATACTAAAGCTTTCACAGAATTGTGTTCAGGAGGAAGTGAAAACAAAGTAGCATCTAATGCTTAAAGAAAAGTAGAGCACAAGCATATGCTAATTTAAGATTAATTGTTCTTCAGTATCTTTTGAGTCTTTTTTCTGTTTGCCTTTAACACCATGTATTGATCATACCTGGCATTCCAATTTGTTTATTCAAAATCTAGAGTGTTGAATTAATGAGTTTTCAGGTGATGTATACTACCACTCCCTGCTATGTTACTAAAGTACAAATATTTCTGTGCCATGTAAAACAGAAAAAAAACCCAAGCAGAATCCACCCAGTTCTTACACAAATGTGAGAGCCAGTTTGAACAATATTTTTTGTTCCATAAAGTTCTTCCATAATTAGGTATCAATACCTACTCTGTGTGGTTTTACAAGAGCATTAAGAATAACAGCATATCTTCCTGATCTCCTAGAGTGTAATCTGTACATAAAGAACTCTAGACCATTTATGTTGTTACCTTTCTTTTGAAATATCTTCTAGGGCAGCTATGTGTTTATCCCTACCACAGAGCAGCTGAAAACAAGGGCTATTTAAAGAGAGAGACTTGAATTTTAGATCAATGGGTGTAGCAGAGACATACATGATTAATAAAAAGTGTATTTATTTGAATTAAATTCACTATTCTAATAGATCATCTTGGTTTATAAACAGCCCTGTTATTCTAGCCTCAGAAACACTGGGCATTTCTATTCTCATGTCCTCTACTTTTAGTAGAGGAAATAGCGAGTGGATCATAACGTTAACAGAACCTCTCACATGTTGAATAAATGGTGTAAGGAGATGGTGGATGTAGGAAGACTGGCATCTCTAACACACCTTTCAATTCCAAAATACTAAACTGTCATTGATATGATCCATGTTGTGATACACCATAGTCTGGAAGCCTTTCTGGAAAAGTGTGATACCCGTTAATTAATACTGATAGTGATAATAATTAATCTGTTATACCTGTTAATATCTGCTAACTTAGTTAATAGGGGCTTCAAAGTTCCTCCTCTCCCTTAGACCACTCTAAGGGCATACAGCTTGTTATGCCACCTAGTCCAAACCATTTGTGCAATGCAGCACTCGGGATTTCTAACTTACTAACCTTGTTTGTTTGATTTCAGATTGCTATGTTACACTGTAAGAATGGGTTCCCTTTTAACTGTCCATCACAACCCAAATGCAGTGAGGAGCTAGATGGGAGTCCTGTAGGTCTTGGGTAAGTGAGACATATGGATAGGAAGTTATGTTCAAAATACAGGAGACGAGACAGCAGGGTAAAGCTATATGTCCCCTCTTCTGTTTTCCAATACCTCTGGGAATCTGCCTTTAGCAGCAGTGCCTCTCAAATAAATAAAAAAAAAGCTGCCATAAGCACTTGGTTTATGAAAGTTCAAAGATACCACAGATTTTTTGAGGAGTAGAAAAAAGGCAGCTAAACGTGTCCGAACTTCTTGCATTCCTTCAGATTGTTAAAGAAAGGTGAAAAAGGGAGGAATCAATTTCTTAAATGACATTATTGTTCTTCTAGAAATTCAAGTCTGTTTTGTTTGTCCCACTCTACAATAATTGCAGACCTATATTCCTGTAGCAGATACAATGTATATATCCAATATACTTAATCTCAAATGTTCTTCCATTCTCCTGTTACTATTCTTGTCATACTGTGTTAATATAAGATTTGGCTTTGGGTTTTTAGCTAATTAATATTGCATACATTTAAATGATGGAATGTATTGAATGTAGCTTACGAAAAATGAGCTGAAGTAGGGCTAGCTATACTCGCAGTTCAGTATATTGACATTTTGTTAACATACTAAAAAATTCTTCTGTTGAAATACTTCCAAGTATTTCACTCATACCTGGAACAGATACTCCATATACAATAACTTCTTGAACGCGGTCAAGCAGTCCTAAAACATCTGCAGCTTCTGTTGTAGAAACGTTTTCCCCTTTCCACCTGGAAAATAAGCAGTCAGTAGTAATGATTTCTGCGTGTGTTACATACAGTGATCTCCAGTTTTAATGTCTGACTTCACGATGCGCTGAGCACTGTTTGGGATCAGAAAACACTTTTGCACTAGAGCAAGGAACTTGTTATCCAGAGTAGAGAAAAGCATGCCTCAAAATGCAGCAACGCATTCCAGATTATTCAAATCTAAGAAGAATTTAACACACTTAATCATGTTTAAAATGGCTCTAAACTCGTAAACAAAATGCCAAAATGTTACTTCTCTTAGATTCCATCATAGGCTCTATGCTTTCTGAGTTTTAAAAGTATAGTGAGTATGAAACGACAATGTTTTTATTCTGTGAATGTGACTGGTTTCTCACTGTTGAAAATACCATTCATTCATCACATTAAGCTGAACCCTTGTAGGCTCTGTATGCAACTATAAATACAAGTGATAAAATGGTGGAGGTGACTTGAAGTCCTCTCTTTTTCTCGCTGAGGTTAGAGGAATTCCTCTAAGAATTCCATCTAAGATGACAAGAAATCAGTCAGTAAATACTGGATATGAATTCACACTTGAGAATGAGTCAGAATTTTCTCTTGTGACAAGCATATTTAAATAAACAAACTAACCGGAATGTATCTCCTGTTCCATCATGGAAATAAATGAAGTTATCATTGTCAATCACTAAAAGGTCACCACTGTTAAAATATGAATCCCCTTTCCGGAAGACATCTCTTAATTGCTTCTTCTCTGTTTGATGTTTTGCTCCTGTGTAGCCATTAAATGGGGCATATTGGGTGATTTTGCAGATCAGTAGTCCAGGTTTACCTATAAAGAGGAAGAACACTTGTCTAAAAAGCACTGTGTAAATTGCCAAAAAATAACTAATTTTCATTACATCAGTGAAGTTTGCAGATGTTACAGAGTTATTTGAGAATTAAAAAATATTTTCATGCATACTTTTTCTATTGCCAATGGCAAAAAGTTTCAGCTGCTGCTGCAAAACAGAACTGCTTTCTATTTTGCAAATGTTTCTTTAGTGGCATGTTAAGTGCAAAGTCTGAGAAGAATTAAAGAACTCCTGCTGAAAGTCAAGATCTGTACTCAAAAGATGTTAGCATGTCCATTATTAAAACTAGGTAAGTTATTAAAATCTAAGTACACAGATGCTGCATTCCCCACTGTACTTTACCTTTCTGTTAAGCTGTATTACAATAGTATGAGATTTGTTATATATTTTCTAAGCTGTATTTAAAATCCTGGCTTACTCCATGGCAATTCTTAGCATCTCTCCAGATAAAATTGATGCAAAGAGATGTAATTTTAAAAAGTAAATCCCTTTCTGAAGTTCTTAAAGGAGTTTTTACCTTAGGGAACTCTTATGCAGTATCGGTTCTCATTTCGGACTGGTTCATCTTCTCTACGTTGTATTTAATCAATTCATAGTGTAAGATTTTCTAGTGGAAATTTGCAAAATGTATACACATGAATATTCAATCTTTGAAAAATATTTTCAGAATTATACTACATAGTCAGCTTTCTATTTAATAGGAGGCAAATTCATCACATTTCAACTGGATGTACTGAGTCTCAATATTCTTTTGCCTGAACTAGCAAGAAATACCTGTGATATCTAGCATGGGCAGCTATAGACTGTACTTGGGGGGAGAATCTTCTCCCTAAACAAATCCATAACTGAGCCTTGGGTTCTTCCCAACTTGTCATACAAGTGGCCTGGTATATGCCCTTGGCAATATACTAAACTTCACCAAGGACAAAATGCCAGAATTTGTTGTTATTCTTACCTTCTGCAGGCAGTTTACTCTTCCCACTGCACCAACTTTTCCAGTGTAATTAACAAAAGAAATGTTTCCTTCAGTTGATGCATAAAATCCAGAATATTAATATTTCCAAATCTTCAGATAAATTCCCTCCAAACATCAGCCCTTACTCCATTTCCTATGGCAAGTCTGACTTTGTGGTCCTGATCAGTGTTTCTCTAGAAACAAGAAACAGTCATGAATTCACATTTCTGCTGAGTGAAAGCAGAATTTCTACTTCTGGAAAACTCTGAAGGAAACTTTAGTCTAAAAGTATTGACCATATTCTGAAGCAAAATGCATGCAAACATCATTAAAGTTAAGCTTATGGTTTTGATGTGGAAAAAGAAAATAAATTTCTGAGAAGTTAGGCTATATGTCTAAATGTAGTTAGAAGTTAACTTGATTTGGATGAAGACAGGAACAAATAATTCTATGCAGAAACTCAGGCACCATGTAAAACTATTTTGTTTGTAAGCCTTGTGAATATCTGCAGAAGCGTGTAATTTACCCTGAATTCAGCAAAATATTTGCAGGATTTTAAATGGTGTTTGGGTAGAAAGGTAATCCCTTATGCCATTGTAAGAGCAGGATTGAGCCTGCTAAAAATTCTATTACTTCATATCACTTTTAATAGTGCTATTAGATCTTTCTGTTTACACAATAAAGTGATAAACACATAGCAAGGATGGCTGTCCATTTATGCCTTCTCTTAGATGCCTATGTTTGTCCTCAACAAGAGGAAGTACTGTGCTGGGTCAGACACTTGTAATTCATAAACTTACCTAACATGCTAATGAGTAACAATGGCCTCAGAGAATTTTCCATCAAGTATGGAAAGGCTTTTTTGTCCCACTATCTGCCTTTTTCTCCAACTGTATATTTTATTTTATAATTTAATAGTACTTTAAGGCATGAAGAGTCTCCTAAAATATATATTGGCTTCTTAACTTGGAATACGTTGCTGGTAGACTAGTCCTGCTCTTTCAGCAACAGACTGGAATGTGTATTTGTGCAGAATAAGTATGTTGGCTCTGTGTCTTTCAGGTAATACAGTGCAGAGGACAATGCAGTAGATGGTAGAAGATGAGCATGGAACACTGGAATTGCAAAATGCTCTTTCAAGGAGCAGTCAAAGAGAGAAATGTGGCCATTAAGACAAATATGAATTGATCTTACAGTGTCACATTCCTGGAAAAAACCAAAAATTGCCACACTAAAATGGCTAAAAGTTTTAAATACTGTAAAACTAATTTTATTTTGGAGTTTAGTCATCTCACTTCTGGATTATTACTGCTTTTCTGCAAAGTAGTCTAGAAATGGATGTCTACATTTAATCTAAAGAAGAAATACATTAATATATAGTCCTGTCTGTGATATTGAGAGGTCTGCCATTGACATGTTAGCATGTCTGCTGAAATTCGGCATAGTGTCTAAACAACTTGCTGTTTGCTTCTTATAAAATCTTTGTTGTAGATGATGCTCTGCAACACCATACACAATACTGTAGTGTCTCATGAGAGAGACTCCAGTTCACTGGGCATTTATACATCTGAGCTTAAAAATCTTATTTTGAAATCATTCACTGAGGACAGAATGCTGCTTGGGTCCACATTGTCCCTCATCTTCTGTTGTTCTCAAGTCTGTATTTTCAATCTTTCTTCCTCATTTGCTTAGCCAGATAAAGATTTTTTTTTTTTTTTAGCCATTAATTAGTCACAGTTAATGAAAGGAGGAAGGAGGGACTTAGCAATTCACCCTTAAGGTGGTTTCTGTAATACTTGGACTGTTCATTTGTTTTGAAATTACTACGTAAGTTAGCTGGTAATAGAATCAGAAAGAAAACTATGACGTGTACCGAGTTCTTTTCTTCTGTGTATTTGTAAAGGAAAGAAATGATAGCATAGATAAAAGTTACCAGCACAATAAGGAAGTTCAATAATCAAATGGCATTAGTTAAGACAGGTGACACCCTACATCAGTGTGGATCTTGCTTATACCGTGAGTTCCTCATGGAAAAGACTGTCTCTTACATCTGCGATAACAGGCTAAGCCCACTTGGCACCATGGCAGTTTAAGTAGTAATTTCCATTCCGTCAAGTTCTTGCATTCTTAAGATGTTAATCCCATCTTTCCGGGAGACTTCTGCACTCATAGTAGCATGCACGTGGGTACATGGGATCAGGTATTATAAACCTTGCTTATGTAAAGGTGTTTTCTCCACTGGTGTTGAATTCTATGTACGGAGTAAAGAAGAATCCTTATATATAAATAATGAAAGCTAGGCTATCTGTGCCTGTCTTAAAATCTGACCTTTGTAGATAAACAGCCACCAATAATGAGTAATCTTTAGAACAGCCTGAAATACTACTCAACTGTATCATTCAGTGGGCTTCAGATTCAGCTATTCGTGTTATTTTTAATTAATGGGTCTCTTTAAGCTAAGTGCTCTGTGTGGCTAACACTACCAAACTCACCCCGTTTGGGAACTAATTTATCCTTGGCTGGCAACTGTACATATCTTTGAGATACCAGTTGAATTCAGGAATTTAGAGAGTGCCTTGTGACTCAGTTATATTTATGCATGTATACATGCTATGAAGAAACACAACTCTCTCAAAAGTAATTAGCTCATTCTTTAAGATTACTTTCCTAAAAAAACATTCTGCATGAAAGAAGAAAAGTTTTTCTTTTTCCCCTGTTTTATTTATACCAGTTGAGTACTGGCTAATTATGAGTACTTGGCCAACTGGAATTTTCCATTAACTGCAGGACTGAGGCGTAACTTATCACCGTCCTTAACTGTATGTTTAAAATGCCCAGTTTCCTTAACTCAGTTTTAATCTCCTCCACTTACACTTTTTGATTAAATCTAATGGCCCAATCCACAGGCCAAGTCTTCTGATTATTATAAAACCTTATTAGCAGTGTATTTTGGGCTAACAACTCTTGAAGAAATACTACAAAGCATTGCAGAATCTTGCTTAGATACCTCATTCCTGAGGAATCCCACTGATTTCCAGTGAAGATATTTCCAATCTCTGTAACTGACATCAGAATGAAACCTCTGTATATTTCATATTTTGCACACTGACATAAGTTACAAAGAAACTGTGGACCTGATTCTCTGCTCTAGCTTATGGTTATCAAATGGTACTGGGGAGAGTGATTGATACCACCTTTGCTCTTACTAAATTCTCACTGCAGTTCACTAGGTCTACTGCCGTGAAAGCCATTTTAAGCAGACACGTTTTTGAAATTAAGGATTAACTAATACGATTTCATGGAACTCAGATGGAAAGTGCCTGTGAATAGGTACCCTATGAAGACAGTACATTAAGTGCATCTTCAGACAGGGCACTCTTTAAATAATCACATTAACACTTTCACCTGGGGATCACCTGACTGTCTTGGTGGGGACATCTTAGCTACAAAACTCTCAAAACTCACATTGCCCAAAACACAGGTCCACTGGTTCCTACAGAACTCCTCGTTTTTGGTTTGCAGATGAAGTGCTCGTATAAGGTAAGCATTTTCTCTATCCATTTTAACAGAATGTTAAATTAATATAGTGCAATTCTTCCACTATTCAAAAGAATGATTAATTCAAGCAGTTTTTCTCCTTGAAAAAACTTACTGTTAGAATGCAATGAGATTACAGACTTCTTTAGGGAAGGTTTTTTGTTGGGCTTCCCCCCCTCCTTATGGCTGGATTTTAAGCATAATGTAGCAAATATTCCCGGTAATGTCATTAGCTAAAAAAACCCAAGAGGCAGTTAATGTTACCTGTGACACACTGCATAGATACCGAAGCACTTCCCCAATATACTGTATCACAGTTACGTTGTATTTTCTGCAGTCATCCCAGAACTGGCTTGCTGAAAACCTGGCACGCAAAACTATAGTTGCACCTGTGTAGAAAGAAGTAAAACAAATTACAGAAGGAACAATGCTTATTGTATTGTAAGACCTTACAGAATTTCTTAGCACAGCATTGTAGAAAGCTTCTAGAATTAGGGCTACATAGTCTTTGGAAGTACCCATATATTGAAATACAATCCATTCTGAATAATCGGTTTAACCTCTATTCATCAGAAGTTAAAGGCTATTATTATGGATGGAACTCTGTACTAATTTATCCTAAAGCTGTCATGTAAGATAGGATATATCCTGTTTGTCCAGGTGATGAAATAAAATTTGTACAGGGTGAGGATCTGTGCACATCATATGATGACAGAGAAACAAGAACGTCTCTTGACTTAGTGGAGCTTCTGGTAACAGGGACATGTATAACCAAGTATTTCATCTCAGAGTTTGGTAGCTAGGGAAAGGCTTACTGTGTCTGTGCATGAATTCTGCACAGTGACACATTCATTCAGACTAGTCAGGTGCACAGTACCTTTCATGATACATCCGTGGAACCCAACGAGGAGGGCAGAGCTGTGATAGAGTGGTAGAGCAGTATACACAATATCTTCTGAGGTAACATTGCCAGCATCGAACAAACCACATGCCAGCGTTATGCGTTCATGGTTAATCACTGCAGCTTTAGGAAGAAGACCTGTTTGCAATCAAAAAAGTGTGTGACTTCACTTGAACAATAAACAGAGTAAGTCCAGGAGGTTTCACAAGGGCTTAAGCAAAGATTTTCTCTCATTCACTGATGCAAGTGGTAGTTCCAGAGTTCAGGGAGGTATGCAGCTCGTGTCTACGCAACACACTGGCGATTAGCCTCAGTGAGGCTATGTCTTCCTACATGTAAATTTTAGGTGATTACCCCCCATTAAGTGCCTGAATTCTCAATACTATGGTACCTAGGAATCACAAGTACCTAGAGAATGAGGAAGTGGGATTTGGAGAATCTAGCGTGCTGAGCGAAGGGAATGGAAATGCTAAAACGGAGGTTAATCTCAGATCTTGCATCTCCCCTGGAACTGGGTATCTCCTTGCAGCTCCGAATGGTCCTAGATGAAACCGGAATTCATACTACAAAATCTCTTCCTGGTTTCCCATCAGACGCAGTTGAACTGGTTACTTGCTGAAACAGATACTAGAAGACAAAATTATGATAGTGCTTGCCAACTCTGTAAGAACAGAGATGTTAGAGCCCTTAAGGATGAAGGACACCTGAGGTATTTGCCTTCTGCAGCCCAAACAAGATTCAAATTTGTACTTCCACCTTTCCAGGGGAGTTCCTGCCCTAAGAGGCTTGAAGACTGAGCTAGTGTGGAGGCATACCCTGCTGCTCCTGGTGAAGCTATAGGTTTGAGTGCCTTCAGGTGTTGTCTTCATCTTCATCCTTGCAGCCCAGTTTCTGCTGTGGCGAAGTGCTCTTAAAGCTAGATGCTTTTATGTGGAGCAGGTTGCAGCTGCTGTACCAGCTGCAGTTTTGCACAGTGGCCATGACTAGCTGTATTTTGTGCTGCACTCACTATTTTTGGTACTCTGACACCCAAAAAATTAATGGCCAGTGTTTAGAGTTCATGATGCGAAGATACCGAGTATAAGGTGGGTGCCAAGAGCCACACCTAGGCCAGCAGTGTCTCCAGAGGTGAGAGAGAGCATGTGTCTAGTGACTTTACTGGCATAAAACTTGTATGTTTAATTGGCTTTTACTTCAGTCTCTGTCCCCAGATTTAGTGCTTAAAGTCAACCTATATTCTACATGCTTTTGGGGTTTAAATACAGACATCAAATTTTCAGTTTCCTGAGCGGGAATGAATGGGAGTAGGAATTAATGTGAAGGAACAGATTCTTTTTCGTTACTAAAAAGTCACAACATCAGGAGGAATGCGTCACCTGATTTTGTGAATTTACATTACCTGTAGTACCAGAAGTATAAATGTACATGGCAGGAGTTTTAAAGGTTATATCTGATCTCCAAGACAATGGAGTAGGCTCATCTGAAGCAGCATCTACTTTATCAAGAAAGCTCTCAACACCTTCAGTAGCAGATGTCTTGCTTAAATAATAAACTTTAACTTTTTCTTTCTTCAAGAATGGCAGTATTTCTTCAACAGATTCCTTCAGCTCTTAAAGAGAAGAAAGTAGTATAAGAAAATTATGTACTATTCTATCTATATACTATCAGTGCATCAACTCTGGCTCAGCAGCTTTCATGTTTAGCTGCTGTTGGAGAAATTAATGGTCAAGTGACTTCAGAATCCAGCAAAAAGGACTGAAGAGGAACAGTGTCTCCCCACACAACATTATATGATTTGATCTGATTTTTTGCAGCAGGAACAGAATTGCAGAGGAAGATTCCGAGCAAACTTCCCCCTGCCTGCAGACTCTGTGGGACTCTGAGGAAGTGTACACCTGGCATCACCAGCTCTGTTGTTACCTTCCCTCCCCACCATGGGGAAACGTCTCACCTGACAAGTGCCCACACAAAGTTAGGTGCTGCTTAAATCACCGCTATGTTTTATGCATAAAGATAACATAATCTGTCTCAAGTCTCGACAGAAATGGAAGAAAAACTGAATATCAGGCTGAAGAGTGACTTGGTAAGCCGTGGTGCTACTGAAGCGTGGAGTCCTAGATAGTTAACGTTCTGTCTCTCCCTGTGCCTGTCTCTTACACATGTCTTGATTAATCCCAGTTCTCCTCATACTCCCTGTGGTATCTCCAACCAACAAGAGCGCGTGATTAATGTGCAACGAGTAGGCTCACTCCCTGCATGATCAAATCCTGTCTGCCTTTCTCTTAGTGAAGCAGTAATGCAGGTCTCTCTCCGCTAGCCACTGCCAGTTTCAACCAAACTGGAAAGAATGTAGCTGTCCGAGACTTACTCCCTTAGGAAACTGGATAATGGAATGAACTGAAGAGGACCAGACAGCTGGTCCAATTGTATATACCTTGTTTCTACAGGAATCCAGACTAAAAGCCTTCCAAGTCACAGGCACTTTTACTTGAATAGACAAACCACAAGATTTAAAATTAATCCTCATTTCCAATTTCACTGAAACATCATAATACAAAATTGTCCATAACATGTAATTTATTTTTCACCACCTGTCATTTATTTCAAAGCAAAGAATAAATTAACTATTATTAAATCAACAACTCTGTGAGGCAATTTGATACTGAAAACTGAATTTGTTACTGGAAATCCTATCTCCACACTAATTGACTAGATAAAGCCAAGATCCACATCAAAAGTTTGTCTCGACTGCACAAAAGTAGTAACTTTAATAAAAGCATTACCTTTTTCAAGTCTGGCAGACTCTGGAATTCCTCTTCAAACAATTCTGTATTTCTGCTGTAACTTTAGTCCAAAAAACATCCTGGGATTACCATGGGTGCCCTTTAGCCACCAAGCTACTCATGAAAAGCCAGTGAAGGCTTCTCCTAGTTAACAGGTAAGGAAACCTCAAAACAATAGCACAGCCTAGCCTCCGTTCCACCTATGCTTTCCAGCACTGCACAGCTGCTGGGCTACACAAAGAGTAAAGCTCGGTGGGAGAATGTCATGACCCAATAAGAATGGGAACAGTGTTGGTTAGATTTCAGAGGGGAAGGTAAAGTCCGTGATCAACAATTTATGTCAGGCTTGTGAACTCCACCTTACTCCTCTTACTTTTACCCATTTTCTTTGTCTTACAGTTGTGAGTAAATAACTGTAGGTCTCGAAGTTGTTCATCCAAGTAAAAATTTTAGTTGTAGAGTCAGATTAACAGAATTTACAAGCACTGCTAGAATACAACGAACTATGGTTAGAACAATGATCCTAATGGCTTTATGTGAATACAATAATAACATAGCATCCATTCTGTTTCATATTTTAGCCCTTGCAGTGAAAGTGTCCTTGGCTGTGCAGGATTCACTGCGCTAATGAATTGCTTCACCTGCCCCTGACCAGGACACAGCTTTATGAAGACAGGGTTACCTATATGCAGCCAACTGTGCATTCAAAATCAGCGTTTTGCTACTTGGTTGCTTCAGTGTAATCTGCAACCTGGCAGCCTGGATGCAGACTGCTAGTAGTAACCCTGTCTCACAGGGTTCGTTTGCAACAGAGGGCAGTTCTGCTCCTTAGACACCATCAGGCATGAAGGAGATAAAATAAGGCCTTTTATGCAAGTATCTAATGAGCTGGCACCTTAGGGATAAATAACCCCCAATAAACTGTCACTGAGATAAATAACCCTCCAATAAACTTTGACATCTGTATTTTATTGTAAGTATAAGTAACGTCAATGATATATATAAACTATATTAATGAATTCAGCATATTTATTTCCAGAAACTTATCTGTGCAAGCACACAGAATCTTATGTGATGGTCAGTTCTGATGAGACAATGTTTATCTTCTGCATGGAGTAGCAAGATACTAAAGGATGAAACTTAAAAAGGACAGAGAGAATCAAGGTCCAGCAGAAAAGACCTAGCTAGACTTCTTTCTTCCTGATGTCTAGTAATCACTAGTGGAGTCAAGCATGTAGTAAATTTTTATGAATAAGGCTCAAATTTATTTTTTTTTCTTCGCAGCTGAGGGCTTTTTTAGAAAATGTGAGGCAACTATGTTATAGAAGGAGGAAAAAACACATTTCCTATCCTACATAATAGCTTTTCCCACATGACGCTAATTCAAATACTGATGAATTTTGAAAGTTCAGGGATTGCACAGAATTTATTCTCAGCGAGGCTAATATTTATCACAAAAGGAGAAATTTTCATTTGGACTCCTGAAATTTTGAGGCACATAAAATACTCCAGTTACATACAATAGATTAATGCGTTCAGCTATCAAAGCTGAAACGGGAGTAGATATTCATGTGGAAGTTGTTAGCTCTAGGCAGATGAAGAGCATTCCTGACTTCCCATATAGTCAGTCATTTATACTGTCTGTATGCAAATAACTATATAAAAGACCAGGCATCAAATAGGGTCTCTGCCCTGTAAGGAACAGAATGCAGCTCTCCATTGAAAACATACCAGTACGTCCAAGTGTCTTCCACAAAAATAACCATGGGTTGTCTGCATGAGTCCGTGCCTTTTTCTTTACACTGAAACCCGACAACGGCTTGTCTATGGGAGGCAACCACCTTCCCGTGTCCCAGCTGCTGTCCAGCTGCAGCAAGAGGATTCTTCTGCGCTACCTGGTTTGTTTCCGATGTGGCCATCTGTGTGAACACAACTGGGAATCGACCCCCTTGTGCACGGCTGAGGGCTGGTTCATTTCTGGGGCTTCGGTACCCTTATCAAACGCCTAACGAGGTATCCGAGCTCAGCGTCCACCTCTTGTAGGTCAGCCGAAAATAAAAACGCGATGCAAAGTACCCGGAAACCTTGTCCTCTCACCAGGTCTGCAGCAGCTCCGCAGGCCCCAGCCCCAGCCGGCGCTGGGCAGCCCCCTCCGCGGCAGCCCGCCCGGGGGGCCCGACGTGCCGCCCCCGCCCGCCGCCCAGCAGCTCCTCCCGGCGGGGGGCGGCCGAGGGGGACCCCGCCGCTCCGCTCCGCTGCGCGCCCCGCGGCCGGGGCTCCCCTCACCTGGGGCCGCCAGCAGCACGGTGGCCGCGCTGCTCTGGAAGCAGCGCAGCAGGGCGCCGGCCCTGACGCCGCGGTTGAGGCAAGCCACGGCGCAGCCCTGCCACAGCCCATGAGCAGCGCCGGGCAGCCGCCCGCCCGCAGCCCCGCGGCCCGGCGCAGCGCCCGCGCCGCCTGGCTGCTCCGCCGCTCCACCTGCGCGTAGGTGCACGCCTCGTCGCCGAAGAGCAGCAGCGGCTTGTGCGGCGCCCGCCGCGCCAGCACGTCCAGGAGGGTGCGCGACCGGCTCTGCGCGCCCTGCCCGCCACCCGCGCCATCGCGAGGGCGAAGCGAAGGTCCTGGAAGAAGGAGGGGCAGGCGCGGCGCAGCAGCAGCGGCAGGAGCAGCAGCCCCGCCAGCGCGGGGCACAGCGCGGGGCACAGCGCGGGGCACAGCGCGGGGCACAGCGCGGGGCACAGCGCGGGGCAGCATCCCGCCGCCGGCCCGCCCCGGCCCTTCCCGCGCCCGCCGCGCGCTCGGGCACCGCCGCTGGGCGGGACGGCGCTGAGGGCCGCGCGCGCCCGCCTCCTCACGGCCCCGCGGCGGCCGTGGCGCCCGCCCCGTCAGCGCTCCCCGAGCGGTGTCCGACCCCGCCTGAGGAGCGGGGCTGCTGGGTGGGCGCCGTCGGGAGTGGAGGCGCTGCGGGTGGCGCACCGAGGTGGCGGAGCCGCAGCGTGAAGGGTGCTGCGGGCTCGCTCCCTGCCTGCGTCCGGTGCGGGAAGCTGGGCCCGCGTGCGGCGGGGGGGACGCGCAGGTTCGGGGCGGAAGGTTGGTGGCATCTTCCCTTGCGATGAGGGCCGGCCTCTCTGAGGCTGAACGCATCCTGCGTGGGATACAGGCCGTCTTAGCGTCCCGTTTGGAAGCTGCAGTGGCAAAGGCAGCCGAGCCTGGTCAAGGTTCACACCGAGAAAAATGGAGGATGAGGCTTCCTGGCAGAAGTAGTGAGCTGCCCCGGGGAGCATGTTCCTACCCTGTTGTACCACCCCGGTGCTATTCCTCACTAGGTGGTAAGCAGTGGAACAGATAAATAGTAGCTGAGCCAACTGAAATTTTGGAGTGTGACTTAATTTTTTAAAATTAAACCCTTCCCCCCCCCCCCCCCCCCCCCCCCCCATTTATTAGTATTCTAGATGCACAAAAGGAATTTACAGTCTTGGTCTGTCTGTCTTGCTCCTGTCCAAGGCTGAGACGCATTAGTTTCTCAGACAACCTTGAAGCAAACTCCAGAAATTTCACCCTTCTGACTGGGCCCAGTGACCAGAACTCGGTGCTTTTCTTGGTGAAGTTTAAGCAGCTGTTACTGTGAACACAGGCTGGTTTTTCTGTCTTCTAAAAAAATTATTTTTATTTTATGTTTTGCTAAGTGCCACCAAGGGGACAGTTTCCTGCCCTTTTGTTCACAGTTTTCTGCTCCCCTTTGATGTTAAATCTGATACTTCTCACCCCAAGGTGAGTTGATTCAGGTCATTGATCTGCCGGGAAAGTTTTTTCTTCACTGCAGACTTTGTTTCCCTGCCAGATAAATTCACTTTGCTACTAGGTGAGCTGAGGCCTAGCCCTAGCGCAGCACAAGCGTTGGATGTTGGAGCGGGCTGGGAGGGAGCAGAGCTGTGCAGTTAGCTTAGCTGTGGTCAGACCTCCCAGGCAGCTGCTGCAGTTGAAACTGGACCTGGTGGATTGCAAGTGGCCCACAGCCAGTGTCGCCTTGCCTTCCTGCTCGCATACTTCTCCACAGGAGCCAGCCTTAGAACTCACGGGACTGAGCAGAGCTGCTTCAGGGAGCTAGCGAAGGTGAAAATTAACTGGTTTGTGTCTGGGGTAAATGTTGACTATCATTAGGCTTTAGCATTTGGATAAATGAGAAGTGTTTACAGTTCTTCTGTAACAGAGCTACTGTTTCAAACTGATGCCTGAAGTATTTTTTTGAGTCACTTCAGAGCTGTAAAAGCTACAGAGTATTTTTGAAAGCTTCTTTATCTAATGGCAACTGCCTGGGAGAAGTGGGAGAAAATAGTACACCCTGTTGGCTGTGTTCACAGCCAGGCTTTCCAAAGCGTTGCTGAACTACTATAACTTAATTCCACCTCCTGCGCAGAAAAAGTGCGTAGCAATATTGTGCTGTGGTCCTGCAATGGGCTTTCTGAAGAAGAGGTTTCCTATGTAACCTTTTATTTTTCAGTTACATCTCTGACTTTCTTGCATGGACAGTGGCATTAATTCTGTAACTTTAGCATGGAATCATAATCAGCAGCCGGGAGAGCTAAAAGCCTCAGGTTAGTTGATCACAAATGTACCCCAGTGGCATTTAGCAGGAGCTGTGGATGCCTTATTATTCAGGACTAATATTTTTTAAAATTTGTACATTTTCACACAACAAATACTGGTTTGGTGGCCAGCTTTTTCACAATATGTTGTTCATCTAAGCTATTCTTTGAGATAAACCTTTTCGACCGTCCTCCAGTTACAGGCTCCTTGTAAAGGTTTTCAGGCCTACAAATATTTCAGTCGTGAGCTAGTTAGCTTGCTGAGCCAGTTAAATTTCAGAGGCCATATTTACCAATGCTTAACCTAGCAATGGCAACTAGAATTCAACAGTTTAAACAGTAATGATGTCCACATTACTAGCCATTTGGATAGCCTCCAAATTTAAAACAAACTACACTTTCGCAGTTTTTGTTATTTTCTCTGATATCTGCCCTGCCCTAGCTCCCTTTGTCTACAGTGTTCCTTCTGATACTTTTGATTTAGCACTAACATTTGTTTTGTTCTCTAAAATAAATGCAAAGCAAACCCCTGTTAGGAATTAGTCTGTGCTGCACACTGGGACAATCTGTTTTTCTTCAGTAATCCCAAGGGGTGAAGGTGTGTTAGTCCACTGCTAGATATAGTTTTGTTTGTTCAAGTATTTCTCATTACTATAGCAGTTTTAATAGGTAATTAACTGCTAATTATTATGTTTGAGGTTAATATATCATTAAATGCATCACATATGATGTCATGTGACTGAAATGGCTGGTGCTTTTCTGTTTTTTAAGTTATTTTTGTGCACGAATTACTAATCTAAGCAGGTTATTTTGTGCTTGACTAATGTTATGGACTGCCATAGTATGTGTTGATATTTTTGCTCAAACAGCTGTCACTTTGGCTATAAATTGCAGTCTGTAAGCTTCAGTATTTTTGCTGAACAAAGTATAGATTTAAATATTAGCCTAGGGAGAAGGAGTGCTTTTTTATTGACTTAGTTGTTTGCTAGGTTTTATAGTTCAGTAAACCCTATTTAATACCTTATTTTCCTTTTTATTTTCAAATAGCTACTCTAAATCCAGATTTTTTTGAGAGAGCTTATGGAGCATCCTATCACAGGTTGACACGTGTTTAGTGTTCCTAGAGGCATGTGTGCTTGAGCTGGTGCTGGAAACCTGTCAAGGGCTGTTGGCAGTGCTGTCCTGTGCTGGGTGTTGCCCATGGGACCTGGCCCTGCAGGTGGCCTCTTGCCAATGTTCAGCAATGCGCAACCACCCCTCCAGAGCCTGCACAGGCTGTGTGGCAAAAAAATTGCTGCTTGCGCTCAGCTGCTCACTGTGGTTTCAGTGGGTGCTCAGCTAATGAGTTTATGACTTCACATCTATGCTCCACTTCCATTGTCTCTTCATTTCCAGCTTTCAGTCTCCTAATGCTTTGTGGAAGCACTTGAAAAATAGATGCCTTTCTAGTATAGCTCTGTGATAGCTGGCATTCATGGAACTCTTTCTTTTATTTGCATCAGTATCATCTGTGGGGGATGGGTTGAATTTCAAGGTGCCTGCAGAGGTCACAAGGGACTGTATTTCTTGTTACATGGAAGTGATTTTTTCCTACATTATGAGGTTATAATTCAACTTACAGTAAACTTACATAAATTTAACTTATATAATGAATACATAAGTATTTTGAAATGGAGACTCCAAAATTAACCATCCAAAAAGAATTAATATTTTTGGCAAAATACTACCAACTTTTCTATTTCTTACTGTCACAACTTGAATCTGAGTTGAGTCTTTAGTTCCAGCCCCTGTGAATGATGCACGGGCATACTGAGAGGGTGCGTTGCTTGATACTTGCAGGGTACAATAAGCTACAGTTATGTGGTGCTGATTATTTGCTTGCTCCAGCTACTGTGGCAAGCAGTTCATAGGTTCCCTTGGCTTCAACTATGAAATCCTAATTGCTCAATACTTGCTTATACTCAGCTTTAGGCACTAGAATCTGTTTTATTAATAGAAAATATAGTTCATGAAATGTATTCACTACTTTATTCTCAGCTTCTGTGCTCTACTCTGTCATTTGCTTTTTTCTTGCTTACTTCTATTTTTCAGTTCTTTGTAGGGACCTTGCTGCTACAGTGCTCATTTGCACTATCCACGGAGCAGGAAAGGAAGGAAAAAATAAAGGACAGTTAAACGTTGTTGGATGCTATAATGCTCCTTAGACTTGGGAAAGGGACTTCCACTCCGCAGGTTCAGACCCACGAGGGTTTGCCACCAGGCAGTGATCCACAAGATGTCACCAGAGGGTAACAAGTAACTGGAAGTTTGTATTAAATTGGGATTCAAGCTCCCTGTCCTGTTAGTTAAACGGAAGGTACATGGACAGGGAGCATGGGAAAGCCCAGCACTCCTTATGCTGGCTGACCTTGGGATGCTCCAGGCTGCAGCATTTTCTGTGCAGACATTTTCTGGTTTTTGGTGGGTTTTGTTTTTTTTTTTAATGGTTTGATGGGAGACTGTAGAAGAATTATAGAGGAATGAAGCTGGGTTAATTAACATTGATAATATACAGCTGTGGGCTTGCTTCAGGGGCAGTGGGTTGGCTGACGTGGATAATGCAGAGCTGTGGCTGGTTCCTGCCAAGTAGTTAAATAGCGCTAAGGGGTATGGAAGAGGAGCACTGGGTGAAGAGAGACCCAGAAGAAGCAGAGGGAGGAGAGAAAGCACCCTGGATGTAGGAGAGACAAGGAGAGGCCCTGGGAGAAGCAGAGAAAAGGGGGCCTGGATGAGGAGAGGCTGGCTGGAAGAGGAGCCTGGAGAAGAAAGACTTGGGACACAGCAGAGGCAAGAAGCAGGG
Source organism: Falco rusticolus (assembly GCF_015220075.1). Taxonomy (NCBI): domain Eukaryota; kingdom Metazoa; phylum Chordata; class Aves; order Falconiformes; family Falconidae; genus Falco; species Falco rusticolus. The sequence continues at coordinate 14,395,072 of NC_051193.1, read as the reverse complement.
TGGACTAGCCTGAGGAGGATGAAGAAACATGCACGGACAGTAGAATCTGATCGACGGCAAAAGCCTTGTTGCAGCCATCTAGTTTTACTAGTGCTGCAACAGGACACCTCACTGTAATGGTACAAGGCAGCATGCTCCATTCTAGCTAGCTCAAGTGACAATAATTATACCACAAAACAACACTTACCTATTTACTGATGAATGGTAGTGAGATGGGATTCAGAGCGGATCACCTGCGACTTCAGTGAACCTGTGTAACAGGTCAGCTGGGTTTTTTCTTTTCTTACCTGTTTCACCTGATCCCTCCCACTGAAAGCCACAGCTGGGTATTTTTCAGGATGGCCAAACCAAAGTCTTCCATCTCAAGTTTCCAGTTTCAAATGCCTTTCTGTCCCATTTTCAAATTCACAGCTAGTACCATTGCTGTTAAAGCTTTATTTGCAGTGTTACCACAGTATTTCTGTAAAGTTGTAATTAGATGAGACAGGTTGACCTGATCTAATTCATTGGTGCTGCCAAAAGGGGTGATTCTGCTTCTTCCTTATGCGCTAGCTCTACTGCCTCCCTTGCCCCAGCTCTGGTATCTTCTGACACTTCAGTGATGCATTCAGCTCACTAAGCTAGCAGAAGACTGCATTTTGCTGGGTGAGTGCTCTGCAGACTCACTGAGTAGAACTGGCTCATCAAGGAATCATCTTAGTACCAATATTAGGACTAATGCAAAGGAAAGAACGAGGAGATAATACGCAACAGCTTGATCTCCTTTCCCTACATGTTATATCTCAAATTCTCCTGCTGTTCCCTTCCTTTCTCCCTTGTGAAGGGGTACAAGGTGTGTATTAACCAAGCAAAATAATTTTTGTAGATGTAAGAACCAAGTTCATAGTCTATGGTGTGATAAATCACTGAACCTACTTGCGGAAGAGTTCAAACCATTCTGTTTTTGTCCTCGCTGTCTGGCAGAGGATCAGGAGATGAAGATCCCTGAAATGCATGCTCTGGCACCACTTAAACTACGCTAACAACAGCAGTTTATTGGTATTTTCCCAGATCTTTCCCTGCTTCTGAGGGATGATGCTTACAGATTTGTAAGGCATCAGGATTTCTAGTAGGTCAGCTAGAAGAGCTGACTTGCTGGTCCAATCTGCAGCTGATTTGACACCTGTTCACTGAAATACTTTGCAATCACCAACCTCCAAACAAGTCTCCTTCAAAGTGAGTGAATCACTCCTGTGACCCTGGAATTTCCAAGAAAGTTTTCTCTAATGGGTTATCCAGATGCCTCCAAAAAGCAAGGAATCTAGATGTTAAGGAGTGCCTTTACTTCGCTGCATTCAGTCACAAGCTTTTTAGCATTCCTTTATGTTAATGGCATTGTACTTAAAAGATAAGGTGCAACCTGCTTGTAAATAAACATGCCATGATGTAGAGGAATGAAGCTGGGTTAATTAGCATTGATAAAATACAACTGTGGGCTGGCTTCAGGGGTGGCGGGTTGGCTGATGTAGATAAAGTGCAGGTGTGGCTGCTTCTGTTGAGTGGTTGGGCAGCCAATGAAGAGAGGGCAGCCAAGGAAGAGAGAGGAGGAAGAAGCAGAGAGAAGAGAGAACTAGAGCCCTGGGTGAGGAGAGACTGGGAGAAGGCAGCAGAGGGACTGGTGTGAAGAGTATATTGGTATGAGATGGTAAAAAACCTTGTTGCAGCTTGATAGTTTTGCTAGTGCTGTGACACCATGACTTGTTAGACAAAACCATATAGATAGCCCATATAGCGATGTCCAATAATGCAGACGTACAGGAGATCTGCTACAGTCCACAGAACACGAAAGGTGTGTTAGTAGGGTGCCATGAAATTACAGTACTATTACTATGTATGCAATTAATAATGATGGATCTTAGCTATTTCATCCCGCACATCAGGACTTAGTAGCTTAGCCCAATGGTTAGAAATGTAGATGGTATCTTAAGAGAGGGCCTGGTGTTCAAAGGCCTCTAGTAGCTCTAGTTGGAGATCTAACCATTTTGCTGCAAAGCCAGAAGGTTTGTAGCGTACACGTAGCACTCAACAGCAGACTGTGAGTGCCTGTCTTCCAAGCAGCTAGAGTGGAATACTGAAGCAGAAAGTGGAAGAAGGAAAGGGAGCCATTCCTCTGTTCTGCCTAAATCTATTGGATCTAAAACTTAATGAAACCTTTCAGTTTCAAGAAATTGGCATTTTGCAACTAAGAGCTAGTTTTGCTAGAAAACTGTTTTCCTAGCAAATCTACCTTGCCTACCAAATCTCCTTACAATACCGTGTGTGTTTCTAGGATATTTGAGTTAAAAATCTTAAACTACTTTGTATTGGGTGGTGAGCTTAAACCTAGCTCTCTGCTCATTTATGGCTGGCTAAAGAAATTCTAGATTAAGCTGTCTGAAATATAGTGAAACTCATCTTTCTGTTGCAAAGGTGTTAGTAGCAACTGGTATGATATTCAAGGAACAAAATTGTAACATTCCGCAGTGACATGTGAGAAATTCCTTATGCTGGATAGATTCTTGACACTGAGCCCATCCTCGTCTTCTTTGGATGGACATGGTTGCGATTCATCAGAACAGATGTGCTCTTCAGGATCAGGGAAGGGACCTGTCAAAGCTCAGGGGTTATCCCATCTCCTAATACAGAAACTCCAAAGGGAGTCTTGCTCAATTCTCTTTCATGGCGTTGAGAAAATGTTTCCATCCCATAAAAAGATTTTGAATTATGTTAGTTCATTACAGATGCACAGTCAAACTCATTCCAGAGCTATGTCAGCAGAAGCTAGTTCAGAGTTTTGATAGGTTACTCCAGGTATCCCAGTCATTGCAAGCAAGCTACTTGCTCCCTCCTCTCTCCTGAGGGCTTGTTATCTTTCAAGAACTGAGGTGGCCAAGGTGAGATGAAAGGATAAGGATTAAGCAGAAAGCTTAGCTGAGCCTTGACCTTAGGAGAATTTAAAATTACTCTTTTCCACCAAATTTTGACTTTGCCATGTATTTTCATTTGTGATCGCAGAGTGGATGATATCCATGTGTCCAAATCCTGTGTTGTTTTTTAACCACTATAGGCTTGAATCTGATTCAGCATAAAACTCACAATGAATTTATGAAGTCCTCTGAAGGAGACACTCAAATCAAACCCTACTTGTATAATTTGCTACTATCCTACAATCAAAGCAAGCTTATACTCAGCCAACCTTTCAGGGGCATTACAGTATGAGCAACATGCATAGGTGCTGCCAACAAAAGCATCAAGTGATGGAATATGCTTATCAAAGAACCTGTTTTCTAAGAAAAAGGGAGGGGGGAAAAGAGGCTTTATTCTCACAGCCTTATATACTGAGCAGTAGCAGACTGAACAGACAAGATCTGCCATCTAGTTTAGTCTGAGGGTACTCCAACCTTTTTCATGTGAATAAGCTGCATGCATATGCTAGAAAATAGTAACTGAGTAATTGCTTGTCTGTCAAAGGGAATACTCAAAAGCTTAAGAATCTGCACAGAGTGACTGAGGCTCTGTGGCTATTCCTCTTGTCTGGGAGTCTCTTCAAGGCGTTCTGTGGCTCAGTGTAGAAAAGAGAAGCAGAGGAGCTCTGGGTTTCGTTGCATTCTCCCTAAAGTAAATAGAGATCCAATAACTTTGGTGCATTGGGCTGTCCTCTCCCGGAAGCCTGGGATGGAGAAGAGGTTATTGGAGAGCCAAGGCTTCCTGTCTCTTCCAGGAAAGAAAACATGTGGAACAAACACTAAGTATTGCCACAAAAACCATGCAAAAACTCTTTACATTGGGAGGCCTTAGCTTACTTGCAGTTGCCACCCACACAGTGGTTAAAGGAATCAGAATTTTTGAAATTGTTGTTTGGATGTATAATGTGATATGGCTGCAGTTTTAACTCCAGTGGGAGTGAGAAGAAAATGGATGCAGCTGTGATTTCAGGAGCACAGCAAAGTTTTATTAATAATTTCTACAAATATTCTACAAGAAAGGTGTGAAGCAGTTTTTGAATTTTAAAAGTTGATGTACAACAGGCTGTGTCACAAGACCTTATATTTGAGATTCAAGAGATTTCAAATGTCCTAGAGCCATGAAGTTCACTTGGCAGCCCTGAGGGAAAGTACCATCACAGTACTGACCCTGGAAAATGTTGGCAGATCATGTTACTGTATGCATGGAAATACTGGTCTGAATGAAATCTATGCCACCAAATGATGTGCCTTTTGCTGCACGAACCTCGGGTGGTTTTCAGAAGTCAGGGCTGCACTGCCTTTGGAAATGACAGTGTTAAATATCATGGGTTATGATCACCAAATGCCTTGCCTTCATAGAATTTTCTTCAGCTTTGTCACCTTTCTATAATAGAAACATGACATCTAAAATTAAACCAGATATTTATATGTATGTTGGTACTCACGTTTATGTGCACATACAGCGTAGCTAGTCAGAAGGTGGATTTCTGCAAGCTCTGTTAGGAAAAGAAATTAATTATTAAATCAAACATTGCTATGATGTAATGTGATTTGTGAGTAACCAGAAGGACAGTGGAAAGTCCCGTCTTCTTGAAATCAGGTGAATTCAGTCAACAAGGACTATTTTATTTGCTCAAAGTTCAAGAATATTTTTTTTGACTACTTTTAAGCCAAAAGTTTTGTCTAATCGTTATCTCACCAGACCTCTGTCACTGTGTCTGCTATTTCAATTGCAATTTCTATCTCCTCACTGGCCAGTTTCCTGCCCTTCACGTATATGCACCTCTACTACCTGAACTGCTTCCTTTGCTCCTTACTGAGCCTTGTTTTGGATAGGGATACATAACTGTTTCTCTACGTCCTTCTAGTATTCCAGCTGCCTGGAATTCCCAAAAAAGGAGTTAAAGTATTTACTAAATTATCAGGCATGCTTGAAATTTAGTGCAAGATGTATTAATATTGAGACGTTATTTTGAATCACAGATGTTGAAATGCATTTTGATTGTATATGTGATTGGATTGCACTTCGCAATTAAATTTAAGACATTTTAACAGAAAGATATGAAGAACAATATTTGCATTAAAAAACCAAAATAATACACTAAAAATTGAATCATACCAGTGTGCTAATAATCTCACAAAATTTTGATCTATTGCTACCTAAGTTTCATAGAGAAAACATCTACATAAATCATATGCTTTCAAACATGAGAAATTTTTTAATCTTTTGATTTCTTAAAGATGAGGAAGGTTTCGGTCTTGCCTCCTAAGAGCATAAGGTTATATGACTGTGGGTTGTGTATGTGCGTACATGTCTGTGTTCTCTCCTTCCCCTCCCTGTAACTTGAACCTGTTGGCTGCTTTCAGACAAATTTGAGAAAAGGTCATAGGTCTCAATGGTATTAAGTTCCTACAAGTTTTGTGATAATAACTAGCTGAACAGGAATAAAAAGACCTCTTAAGTGCCTCAACTAGCAGAAAGGTTGCAGAGCTATTACACACCAGTGTATCCACCACGTGATGGAAGTTCCTTGTAAATTCTGATCTCTGAATATGGTAAATACCATCCAGTTTATAATTATGATTTGCTGTTTACTGTATGAATTGCACAAAAAGAGAGGAAATCAGTTTTGCTTAGTTCTTCTACTAAGTGTTTCATTCTGTAGTCAAAACTCCATTGTAGCAGGTTGCATTCAGTCTGACAAAGAATTTGGCACTTCGGCATGTCCCACAGTGAAGATGTCCTGACGTAGAAGGACAGAAAATCTTCCAAAAAGTACTCAGAATTGGCATTTAGGGGAAAACTACAGGATTTGTCCTTCAATAACTACAAAAGATAAAATAGAAGTCACGTAGAGTTTGTCAGCCAGTTTAAAGATTAAATCGGTTTCAGCGAAGCTGGGATTAGAGAGGAAGAATTTCCTGCTATTTTACATACATAGCGTCTGTTGGATGAGGGATTAAATCTAATTCTTTCTTTTAAGTGTGAAGAATGATAAAGCAAGATTTATATTATTTTATTAAAATTGCAATATCTTTCAAAGGACTTTGAAAATAGTACATTGATTTTTCAGCTCTTAATAGGTCACAAGTTAAAGTGAAATATTTTAAATGAAAGAAATTCTTTTAATTATGTGTAACAAAATATTTTGACTTTTTAGAGTTCAGAGTTGACTACAAAATTATGAACTAAAGGGAGGAAAAAAAAGTAATTTTAATATTTTGTGGTGCATTTATTCTTCCCATCTGGAACAGCCAGACTTCTGAACTTCAGGGAGTTTGAAACTTGCTTTCTAAGAAGCATACTGGATTCTTCTATGTTGTTCCTGATAGCTAGCAGATAAGATTTGCTGTGCCGAATTCTCTTCTTATGGGTGTAGTCTGCTAGAATTTAGCAAGCAGTATGCTTGACAAGGCACTAGAAGGAACTGAAGTCTCTCACATTTGTATGGTTGAACAGAGTAAATTTCTGTAAGTTAAGTAAAAGTAAGGATGAGTAAAACTGTTGAGTATATGTAAATGCTAAGACCAGCTTACACCAGATATCTTATACCAAATTGCTTTAATCAGTAATATAGCAGAAATACTGGTAAGAAAGGGTAAGCTATTCCTTAACCTTAGACATCATGTCCCTCAAGTGCTTCAGATGTGTTGCTTTACCCCATTACAAATCTAAACAACAACAATGTATGCTCTGAAAGGCAGGACCTCAATTCCTAGACAGATGGAAATTCACATTTGAACAGTAGTATAATCCCTTGAGACTTCTGTTTGTGTTAGATATGTGTTAAGAAAAATATATGTGAGAGTATATGTGAGAGTTGAGGCCAGCTACTGTCCTAAAACATAGCTAAGTTTATACTTTGATCTTCACTAACACACGGATCTTGTTGCCAAGGATAACCTTTCTACTGCATGTCTCATGTTTTTTCTTTTTGTATGTCTTTTTCTAATTCTGTGGGTTTAAACTAGAATTTTACTACTTAATATCTTATTCTCTAATGCTGCGGGCCAGAATGTTGTGCTTTGTTAACTAGAATTACATTGCTTTAAACAGTTTACCTAGTTATCAGAATGAGATGGTTTTATATAAGCCTGAATGACACCTTAAGTAATTAAAAATGATGGAGAGAGTATTTTAAAAAATGCATTGAGCCCCATAAAAAAACAAACAAACCCCAAACCAAAAAAAACCCCAACTTGCTAGGTAATCTTTATAGGCCAGATCTCAGCTATAGTGATTTGAAGCTCTTATTCCTGTTTCAAGGTAGAATTCCATACTGAGGTGAGGTTTGCAATGGAACAAAATATCTTTACTAGATCAGCGTATAATTCTGAAAATAGTTGGCAAGCTTCTGGGTAGTGAGCTAAGCTTTCAAGGTGTTACACTGATTCTACCAATTGTGTGTAATGTCGTTAATGATGTGATCTTTGTAACAACATTTTTGATCCAAAGAGCTTAGCACCTGCTTAGTTAACCACATGTTTAAGTAACATTCTTGTATCTGAATGAATGAACTTGGCTTTATTTACATTTGAATAATCGTTACTGCTGTTGTGCTCCATGATTTGTCACTGTTAAAATGCAGATTGGTAGGTCAAGCTTTTCTTGTAGAAGAGGGAGATGATGACATACAAAAAGCAGGAGGGCTTTCGTTTTGATGGCAAAGAGGGAACTGTGAGGAATGACACTTCCATACACCATAAATGTGAACTGCATGATGTATGTATTGGGTGTTAAGGAATAAAAAGATGTAAACAGAGAAATATAAGTGACTGCTTTAAGGACACAAATGAGATATTTTTTCAAGTGATCCAGAAGATGGTCAAATGATGAAAGAAGCATAGGGATACCACTGTGTGTTTTAGATGGTTAGTGCCTTGGTAATGTTGCAGGTATCAAGGCCCATATGAGGGCATTCTGGAGGTCAAATGACTGGTACTCAGTGAAGGCTGGAAAATAAATGCTCTTTACTATGAGTAAAGGGGATCTGAGATTTTGGGGACCCTTAAAGCATCAAACATATGTAGTAAGTAGGAAAAGAAGTATTGTGCAGAGTCAGAAAAAACTATGTAAACTGAGATGATAAAGAATGATCCAAAGGTCCAAAACTAGCTGATAAGTTGAAAAGGGCAGAAAAAGAGGTAAGACCTTTGGATTTAGCCACAAGCCAATCATTAATTTTTCTAGAAGGTCAATGTGAGTGGGGTGATCTTCGTAAAATCAACTGAATCAAATAACAAGCATTTGAGCAGAACTAGCATAAACTTATGGGTTTTTTTAAAATTAAATAGATGACAAAAATTGACAACTAAGAATTAAGTAACATCAAGAAAATTTCTTTTTGAAACAAAAAAAATAATCCTTGTATCCTTTTTGATACAGGAATAGTGTTTGAGGCAATTATGTCACAAATAAATCCTAACTAAAATGAGTTATGGAAAAGTTCTGCAGTCATATTAAACAGGGTGAAGCATGCTTGATATCATGCCAACTAAAATGATTAACTTTTCTCTGAGAACTGTGTAAATTCATGAAGAGAGAACTTGCACTGGCCTGTTTCTCCTGGGAAGGTGTAGCATCTACCTGTGCCAAAAAGGCAAACTGCTGAATCATTAACTACCCAGTAGAATAAAACTTGCTTACTCATATATCTGAGGCGTGTTAAAATTATAGCGGATTTGCTGTGTTCTAAGACCATAGCTTACATTTTAATATATGTTCTACTAGTATGTTTACCTTTTCCTGCTATGGATATATCTGCTGAGTTCACTAGCACTACCCTGTGATCTTATATATAGAAGTAATGTTAAACACCGTGTCTGTGCACAGCCATGCCCCATTGTGCTCACTTCAGATAACAAAGCATATAGGCTGCAGGAGTATTGATCAAGGCTGCAGAAATGCTAGGCACTGCATAGGTGATAAAGGCAGGACCAAAATTGGTATAATTGAGAGAAAGATGCAGATTTTTACAACTTTAAATGGAATAACTCAGGCAGGCAAAACTAATTTTTTGCTATGTCTGCTTTTTACTTTTGCAAAATCAGATGATTTAAAAGTGAACTTGTCTGCAAAGTTGAGAAAATGCAGAATAATTTATCAGGCTAAGGGAGATATGCTAAATACATGTAGAGCTGGTAGCAAACATATTTCTTGAGGACTGCAGTGCTGTTGAGATAGAAGTATTTTTGAAGATAATTTGTTAATTTTATCATGGAGAAATTTTGCAGGGGAAAATAAGTATAGGTCTACCGTTTTGCGTTTCATTTTAAGGTCACTTTTCATCATACCACTGCATTTTGAGAAGCCAGGGTTTGAAATTGTTTGGGATATTCTTGAAACACTCCCTCAGTAATTAAATAATGAAAAATTTTTAGGTGAATCACAACATCTTTAGGTTGTAGTCTGAAAATATGAATTCTTAACATATAAATTGTTGGAAATTTTGGTAACTTTTTTTTTTGTCTACTATAGGTTTAATGAAGAATACACATATCTGATGACTGAAAATAACAGAATGATTCGCTTAAATACACTTTGTAGAGAGGGGTTTTAAACCCGACTGGAAATCTTCGAAGTGGAGTTGCTGCTGCAGAGCCATCTGTGGCAATGCAGTCCAGGTATGTTGAAAGAAGCCGTCCGTCGGCTGGGGCGATTGCCTCATCCAGGCGGGCTGCGCCTCCCTGGGGCTGGGGCTCGGCGGCTCCAGCTGCTCTTTCATCCTCCGGGGCCCCCCGCCACCCAGCAGCAGCCGCCGCCCGCGGCCGGGTCGCCGCCCCGACGGGGCCGGTGGGCGGCCCGGGGCGTGGCGGGCTGTTACAAAGGCGGCGGTGCGGGCGCGGAGCGGTGCGGAGCGGTGCTGTCCTGCCAGCAGGGATGCTGCGAGTGCGGTGCTTGCGCGGGGGGAGCCGCGGAGCCGAGGCGGCGCATTTCATCGGCTCGCGGGTTGGTACCGCGCAGATCCGGCGCTGAGTGCGGGGTGCTGGGCTTGAGGATGCTCCGTGGGAGGGGGTCCTGTGCGGCCCCTGCCTGCTGGCGAGTGCGGAGTGCTCCGAACGGTGGGGAGCGGGCACGGGACAGCTGCAGGCTTCCTGGGCTCGGGCTCACCCATGCATCCTCCCAGCTCAGCAGCAGAGTTCAGCGTGAGTGCTGTGCTCCTATGCCATTACCCTTCTAAACCACATGTATTTTAAAAAGCAGTTTGTCCTTTAAGCATCTAGTTGACTGTGAATAAATTAGAATGGCTGTAACAAACACTGTGTTTCGGTTAATGCTCCAAATAAGGTACATTGCTTTGGGATTACATGTAAGGTACTGGTGGACTGAATCGTTGCGTTTTTCCTTTTGTAAGGGAAACATAAATTTCATTCTTATTTTTATTTTAAGCTTGGAAGAGTCTTTACAGGATGGGTGCAGCGATCTTTCCAGAGCACCCAGGCAGCTACAGCCTCCCAGAACGCCTGTGCTGCTGCTGACAACAAGGCTACTAGCCCTGTGCCTAAGGACTGTCCTGTCTGCTCATACAATGAATGGGACCCACTGGAAGAGGTCATTGTGGGAAGAGCTGAAAATGCTTGTGTCCCACCTTTTTCTGTGGAGGTTAAGGTAAACAATAAAAAAAGCAACCTTAATAGGAAATAATGCGGGTTTTATATATGCGGTTTACTTAAGCTTTGCAGCACACAAGGTGTGGTGTTTACTCTTGAGGATTCTTCTTTCAAAGTAGCTCCTCTGTGAAACTTTATGGCATAGTCATGTTGGTGGCAGATGTGCTTTTTCTTTCTGGTTTCAACTGAATTAGCTGTTCTGACAGAATTCAGTAGTGGAGAGAATCTCTAATGTGCAATCTCCTCTAGTTATATAGCCCTGATGCTATCAAAGTACACACTCAAGCTTTTGAGATAGTTGATAGGACTGATGTAAGTTTAGTTGGGCTCAAATCCGAGTAGGTTACCACTTGAGGAAAAAGTGTAGCTTTCTACTTAAGCTGAGAAAGATTGAGTTCTACAGCTGTAGACTAGCAGGACTATTCTGTTTAAATAGCTCCCTGCAGCTTTTACGTGCTGCAGTATGTATTATATGGAAATATATACACCTCTGTTCTTCAGGCTTTTTCTATGCCTGAAACTACAAAAGCAACCTAAATAAATCCACATTTATTTGTTCTTTGAAATGTTGTTTTTTAGAACAGGAACACTCAAACAGTGGGCTTGGTCCAGATTTTTATTGTGTACTTTACCTGGACTTTAAAGTTGCTAAGTATATGTTGTTACCTGCATTTGTGGGGATGATCCTGAATTGTTTTCTTCCAGTGGTACAGCATGTTGCTAGCTCCAAGGCAGTACCTAATCTGTATCTATTGCAGCAAAATGAGCTGGCATACTGCTGCTGAGGAGACCTCAGTAAAATTTTAAAGGGTATGTTGACAAAGTTGACTAGAAGACCTCAGTTAAAAAGAGAAAGGGAATTCTTCTGATGTGACATTGAAGGAATGGCAAACAAAGATACTGAAAATACGTTTAAAGTGCTAGAAATGGTGGTTTAGAGGAAGTTTGGGATGTACTTGTGAAGAAAACTTCTCTTCCCTTAGCCTTCTCATGTTTTTATGTTTTTCTTTAGAATCTGGGCTATGATTCTGGGTGGAAACATAAGTGGTTGGAGGAGTGTGAATGAGTTACTGCAGCTTGGTAGTTCTGATTCTCAGATAGAAAAGTAATCATCTGACTTACACTGGGACATTTGAGCTGGTATCATGACCCAGTGAGCACAATGAAAACTTTACCACTGATTTCATTATGGCTGGCATTTAGTCCTTGAAAGCTGAAGCTCAGTTACCAACCTCTGGAATCCTGTTTCAGACACTCCAAAGGTATTCTAGCAGATTCAGAAAAAGAAGCAAATGAGGACAGGCATTTCTAGCATACAAGTGTATGTATGTGCATTTATGTACTTAAAACTGCCATAGTGAGTATACAGAAAGAATAAGGAAAAAAGCATGTCTAACTTTTTTACATTGTAACATTAGATGAGGCAAAATTCTGTTCTCAAGTAATGGCTAAAGGGTAGCTTTAGTGTCAGAAAAAAATACTCTATCAAATGTCTAACTGGCTGAAATGTGACCAGCTGCCTGACAGAAAAGGACCTGGAGGTGTTGGTCTACAGCCAGCTGAATATGAGCCAGCAGTTGTGCCCAGGTGGCCAAGAAGGCCAACAGCATTCTGACTTGTATCAGGAATAGTGTGGCCAGCAGGACTAGGGAAGTGGTTGTCCCCCTGTACTTGGCACTGGTGAGGCTGCACCTCAAATACTGTGTTCAGTTTTGGGCTCCTCACTGCCAGATGGACATTGAAATGCTGGAGCGTGTCCACAGATGGGCAACAGAGGTGGGGAAGGGGCTGGAGCACATCTTATGAGGAATAGCTGAGGGACCTGGGGCTGTTTAGCCTGGGGAAAAGGAGGCTCAAGAGGGGACCTTATCGCTCCCTACAGCTGCCTGCAAGGGGGTCATAGCAAGGTGGGGGTCAGTCTCTTCTCTCAAGTAACAAGCGACAGGACAAGAGGAAACGGCCTCAAGATGTGCCAGGGAAGGTTTAAATTGGTTATTAGGGAAAATTTCTTCACTGAAAGGTTGGCCAAGCATAGGAGCAAGCTGCCCAGGGATGTATTTGAGTCACTATCCCTGGAGATATTTAAAAGATGTGTAGATGCGGCACTCTAGAGACAAGGTTTAGTTGTGGACTTGGCTGTGCTGGGTTAATGGTTGGACTTAATGATCTTAAATGTCTTTTCCAACCTAAATTATTCTATGATTCTATGCTAGATGGCTAGCCTGGTTCTGCTGCCCATTAAGCCATAACTAACCAAATGAGGTCAGAACAGAATAGTAATAGAGCATGCCAGCTGAGATGTGGTTTCTTCTAGTTTTCTCTGCTTTTGTCTTAAATTTTGTTGTAGAAACTGCAACAGTAATTTTGTCTGGGGGCATTGCTGAGAAACCCAAACAGTAGTCCAAAGCCTACCTTGCCAATACTGAAATTTATTAATAGATTCAGCTGTTCTGCAAAATCTCTGTGGCTGAAAGGTAAGGCATCTATGTGTGTGTTGCTCCAGTGAAATACAATAGCCAGAACTCCCAGTTACTGTCCCTGTAAGTAGCAATACTAGTGTTGATGTGCATCACGTGCCTTCTGCTAAGTATGAATGGAGGTCACTGGTTATATTGGTTATAAAACCTGCAGTTTAAAACTAGCGAATTTTAGTTGTATAAGGAAAAACTGAGGCTCTGGACCTGACAGGCTTTAAAAAAACACATCACAAATTATAACAGTCAGGAGATAACCTTGTGTGTGGAAGGGCAGATTCTCCCTGCATCCCATTGCTGTCACTCATGCTGCCTGAATGAGCAGGACTCTGGTAGAAGGAAGGCCTGACCACTTGTTCACCTGTTTCTCATCCCTTCCGCTGTTGTGGAAGGGCTCCATATGTATTTGTTCCTCTGTCATGTTAGTATTAGCAGAGACCCATCAAAACTGCTGGTTTCCCAGCTTATAAATCTGAATGAAGTACTTCCAAAGATACACTGAACTGAAGCAGCATCATTTGTGTCTGGATTTTCTTAGCCATGACATTATTAACTTAACTAGGACATTCTTTTGAATTAGTTTTTAATTTGAGAAGACATCACAGGATTTCAGGAGCGGAGGATTTAGGTCTGTAAGTGTTGTACTTGCTTTACATCAACATTGACAGTTGAATGTAGTATCTCTGACATTTCCTAGACTGCTGCTGTATCTGAAGTATGGCCTCTTCTAGCCAACAAGGTGTATTACATGTCCTTGGGATGGCTTTACAATTCCTGATGTCACCACTGTGACCAAAGTGAGGTTTTAACAAGGTGACTACGGATGTATGTGTTTTGGGGATGAGCCTAAGGCTGTTTTCATTTAAAAGCATATCTGCCAGCCTTATTAAATAGCAGGCTTTGTAGCGTTTGGTGTGGATTTGTACAGGTCTAGTGTAATAAGGACCAAATCTTTCATAGATGCTTGGCAATACTAGTCACTAAATACCAACTGAAATGTAATGTAGTCTCTTGGGTTTCATCTGTAATTGGATAAATAATGAGACTTTTTGTAGAGCTATGGCTAAAAAGGGGAAGAGACTTCTGGAGATATTTATTACATTTATAATTGTATTTCCATCAGTAGAAACAAGTAATATAAGCTACTGATCCATGTATATCCAAAACTATGAAGAAATGAAATACCCTGAAAATCCCATCCAAAAGTCAAACTAAACTTGCAAGTGGGAATTAAATGTGTGCTTTCTTCTCCCCATTCAGAATGGCTTTCCCTTTTTTCCTGCTGTTCCTCAGAGGACTTTTTTTTTTTTTTTCTTGGGAATCATGCCACATGTACAGTCTATTAGCAGTGCTGAAGCTATCTGCTAGTTCAATGAGCCTGCTTGGCACATACAGCTGAAACTTAACTTCGTTACTGTATGGAAGTGTTTGTGAAGACAGCAGCCATTCACAGTTAGTCTTAACACCTGTGCTTATATAAGTTTAATGACTGAGCACATGCACATCATAAAACATCTGAGTGAAGCGTTGCCAATGGTGTGTATAAATAGAAGTAGTAAAGGCGAAAAATAAAGACAGCAGAGTGCTACCAGGATAGGGATTCTCAAGCAGGAATAATTGAGCATTTATCTGCAGCATTGATGCTTTTCCCTTCCTTTTCCCCCTCCCTTCTTTCCTGCCTCTTTATTTTAGAAGAATCAGCAGGACATCGACAATTTTTAGCAACTATACAAATATTGTAGGAATCAAATATAAAGCACACTATGACATGTTAGGGCCATCACACGTACAAAACAATGGCAAGTCAATGAAAGGAGAACAAGAAACCTTGCATGAGACACAATTTTTAATGTTCATCTATTTCACTCTACCAAAATAACTGATGCTTATTCTTTGTCACCTACCTGTCCTTTTGTTTTAGGCCAACACATATGAAAAGTATTGGGGATTTTACCAGAAATTTGGAGGCCAGAGCTTCCCCAAAGGCCATTTAAAAAAAGCTATTGCTGAAATTGAAGAAATGTGCAATATTTTGAAAAGAGAAGGTGTAATTGTCAAGAGGCCTGATCCAATTGACTGGTCTGTGAAGTATAAAACACCTGACTTTGAGTCTACAGGTAAATGTTCTTCCGTTGTTGAAGGCCTTGCCTGTTTAGCTCTTGTCTGAGACATTTTGGATATCATCTAGTCTGCCTTCTTGCTTGGAGCAGGATTGTTACTAGTGCTAGATGAGGTCAGTGATGGCTCTGTGTAGCTATGACATGGAAAATATCCAGGAATGGAGACTGTGCCACCTGATTTGCTGACCTGTTTCAGTGCTGTGTGGATATCCTAATGAAAGACATTTTCCTAATACCTAACCTGAACTTCCCACAGCAGCACCTGTTGACAGATTCCCTTGCTGTGCTGTCACTGCCACTACCAAGAAGTGTTCATCTGTCATGTCTAATGGCCCTGAAAGTAGCTGTAAGCTGTTACTACTTTGGCGCTTACTTGCCACATGAAATAAGCTGAGGTACCTCCACTTCTCCCAGGTCATGTGCTGTAAGGCCCCCCTGACTATCTTGATAGCCCTTCAACGAAGGATCCATCTTAAACAATGGACACCAAAATGGAAAACAGTTTTCCAGGAGGATCTTCACTAGCGTCAAGGAAAACTGAATGTTTCTCTACCTAATGGCTACATCCCTCTTTGTATAGCGCTACGTGGCTTTGGTTATTTGTAGTGAGAGCACACTGGCTCACGCTGAGCTTTGCGTCAAGCATAGTCTCTGACCTCCTTTCATGTCAAATGTGTTCTTAAGTTGTTCTAGTGGAATTCAAGCTCATTAGGGAACAGATAATGTTAATGAAAAGTCTAGTGGGACTACTTCCTGCACTACTTCTGTGTTCCATCAAATTCCTCTTCTGTGCTGCTACTTTTTAAAAGGATGGCATATAAAGAAATGAGGTCTGCTTGGAAAACTTGCTCTCCACCTTTTATTGTGTAATAATTGAGTAATTCCTAAGCATTTGTCTAATTTCCATCAACCAAATTATGAAGTGGTGGCTTGTAGTTTGTAGATGGCTTTCATCTAGCTGCGAACTTGTTACAAGTGAAGAAGCTTTGTAGCAAAAGTTGCATGTATTTTTAACAAAAAATGTTACTAAAAACTTACTGAAGAATGGAAGTACCTCAAATTGTGTGCTGGTTTCCTGACTTTGCTAAAGATTCTTTTTGCCATTCTTTTGGGTAGAAGTAATGGTAAAAAGGAGGGTGAAAATTGAGTAAGCTAGAGAAAAGAGTATTTTTCTCATAGGTTAATAGCCTTTTTCCTTTCAGGTATGTATGCTGCCATGCCAAGAGACATCCTGTTGGTCGTGGGAAATGAAATTATTGAAGCGCCTATGGCTTGGCGTGCTCGGTTCTTTGAGTACAGAGCATATAGGAAAATAATAAAAGATTATTTCAACTGTGGTGCTAAGTGGACAACTGCCCCCAAACCCACAATGGCAGATGAACTTTATGATCAGGTATTGTTCTCATTTTGCTTCAGAATTTCAGTTCTGGTTATACAGAATTTTTTTGATAGTTTCAAGCTGATATCTAGGTTTCCCAAAATTGGGGCAGGGGGAAAAGACACAAAACAGCTCTGGAAATGTGTGGGTTTTCTAATGTATGCAATTATTCTCTAGCCTTTCCAGCTGAAACTGAGTATGTGTAATTAGGGGATAAGAAACAGGATGTTGTGTCTATTGAATTCAAGTCTGCTTTGAATTTTTTTATTTACTGGCTTTAAGTTAGCATTACTGAAGAGGAAGGAATGCTAGAAAGACATCACAAATATTACTTTAAAGAATTAAAATTCCCTGAGAATATCCATATGTCTGAGGTCCATATGTCCAGAGTGTATCAGGAAAGTGGGAAAGAACATATTATTTTGTCACAGAAAAACCCCTCTTAATTCTTGTTTTGCATGATGATTACATGAAAGTTAAATGTAATCTTCTGAATGTTACATGAAAAATAGTGGAGGATCTAAACTGTGAGTATTTGCCTTCCAAATATTTAAGTGAGTATTTTCTTAATTTTTTTTTCACTTGTAATGTTGACTCTGACAAATCTGGTAGTTTCCTATAGGCCCCCAAATGTGTTAGGACCTTGGTAAGAGCCTCTACGATAAGTGCAGTAAAACTGGTTGTGGAATGATTATAACTTTCTGGGAACAGTGACATCTTATCAACAATGCAAACAAGTCTTTGTTAAACAAAATTACCTTAGAATAATCTGTTGGTATTAGAAAACTTTCAGACCCTGTTTTAAAGCATAGAAACTACTTAACCAGTAGGGTTTTTTGTGGGTTTCATACCTCATTTGTTCTTAATTGCATTGTTTCATTCTAAAATTTATTTAAATTCCTGAAGATCTACCTTCTAGTTTGAAGTACTGTTCCATTCTAAAATGTGGAAAAAGTAGGGAGTCCACCTTTGTTAAAAATAGTTTGCATACCAGTATTTCTGTCACTGTGCAGTGATTGGTTAGACTGATAGTTAAACTCCAGTGATAATGAATACTTTTGATCCAGAAGCTAGAATTATTGTAAAGACGGTGGCTCTGAAGAGCAATTAGCTTCTTGGTATAACCATTGTCTCTTATCTCATCACCTATCCTTGAATGTACTTAAAACCTGTTACTTGGGCTTCCACATTTATACTTTCTTTTTTTATTCTAGTAACAAGTAAACCAAACCACCTCCCAGGAACACCCAGCTATCAATACAAACATTTTTTCTTAGTTTCAAAGTACTCTTCAGTAGCAAATAGTTTGAAAACTTTCCCTTACCATCTCCAACTTAAAGTTGTTATTCCTTTTTCTATAACTAGGATTATCCAATCCACTCTGTTGAAGACAGACATAAACTAGCTGCTCAGGGAAAATTTGTAACTACTGAATTTGAGCCATGCTTTGATGCTGCTGACTTCATTAGAGCGGGAAAAGATATCTTTGTACAAAGGAGCCAGGTAAACAAAGGTTTCATCCAACAGTTTTGGTATCAGTTTTGATACTTGTATTTATGTCTTCTTAAATTCCTGGACAGGATTAACGTAAGAGTGTTGGGAAAAGTTACGATTCGTGAAATGTCTAATGTCTGAGATACAGGATGAGACTGTCTTACAGTTAAGAGGGTTAGCTAAAGGCACAGACTTCTATTATTATGGCTTTAAATATTTAAAGAAAACCTTAGACAAACTAGGCTTGGATGCATTTTATATTCTAGCCTAGTGAAACTTTGTCCTGTTTTCAGGTTACAAATTACATGGGCATTGAATGGATGAGGCGACACCTTGCACCTGACTATAGAGTGCATATAATATCCTTTAAGGATCCTAACCCTATGCACATTGATGCCACTTTTAATATCATTGGACCTGGTCTTGTGCTCTCTAACCCAGACCGTCCCTGCCATCAGGTAAGAGCATAGCAGAGGGGAAAGTGTTTTGTGTTTAAAAATGACTCAACTGGATTAGGTCCCTGCTGTATAATTGCTAATCCACAAGTCTGTTTTGTATACACTTGAATAATATTAAATTATTGGATTTAAATAGCACTCAATTGTTCAGGAACTTATAGATGTATTTGTATCTTGACTCTAGAACTTTCTCAGTAGTTCAATGACTATTGTTCTCCCACAAATTTCTGCTACTGCTCTTAGTGCTGTCTTGTGAGGCTACGCAGATATGTTGTGTGCTTCTTCCGATGTTCATGGTTTAAATATGATAGAAGTAATCTGTTTTGTAACAATATAGTATCAAAGCAAGTACATAGAATATACTACTTCTTTGAACACTTCCACTACTTCAACATATTAATTGTATCCAAGGAGAAGCTGAGGGTTTTCTGCAGCGCAGATGAGTAATCCCTCCTTTTTATTCCTATTTTGGAAGTCTTTCCTTTGGTGTTGTTAAAAGTACCAATGGCAGGAGGCTGATAATTTCTCAGGAATTCAGCTTTGAATAACTGAATGAGAAATACTTTTTGAAAAGTAGGAAAGAGGAGAGGCGTGGTTCAGTTATGTAAAACTTAGTACCACTCTGAGAAAAAACTAATATTGCTAAACTGTAATCCGACCAGAAAGCCTTCCAGAGAGCAGGAGCTCATGTTAGACAAGTTACCTGTCAGTGCTTGAGGATTTTTGTGAGGATCCCCATGATTTCAGCAGCTGTACAACGACATGGGAATAGCTGATCAATAGTGGATTGGCGGGATAGAGCTGCATGCAGCAGAGATTATGGAATCATGTACACAGCATAGCTCTTGGAAGCAGTGTTACTCTCTTCTTGGCAAGTGGCTTAAATGCATATGGTCCCATTGAATTACTGCCTCTTGTAATATCTATTATAAGAATACAATTTTTAAAACAATCATAATCTCTTCCTCCTCTTTTCCCTTCCCCTGTTTTTCATAATCTTAGTTCTAAGAGGTCTCCCTGGGACTTTTTTCATGGAAAACTGCTGTCTGTGTAGATAGAAAAGATAGACGTAGCTTTCTTTTGTAAAAACTAATCTGGCATTTCTTGATGACCGGAAAAAGCTGGGGGGTGGGGAGGTGGGGTGTGTGAGGTGCGAGTGAAAGGCAACTCTTCTTTAAAATCCTGGCAAACCAGGCAGATTAAGTTTTTAAATTTTCAGGATCGGAGCTCCACCTCGTGGCAACACTTGAACAAAGAGCTCTTCGGAGTATTCAGACAATAAAGTTGAAGAGCCAATTCTCTTAGCCAAATTATCCTCCTTATATTTTTAATTTGTGTAATTCTTAAAGACACAAATTATTCCCTAGGATGCTTTTATTTTGTTCCCTTTGTTAAATAAACTACATATTAAGTTTCTTACGAAGCAAGATGCAAATGTAATTTTATGTGGTATTTTTGGTGGGTTTGTTTCTATAAATGGCAGTGTAATGCATATCAATGGCTTTTGCAGTCATATGGTAAGAAATTATAAAAAAGAAATAAAGAATTTAATATTTTTGTGCTGCTACTAACATCTTTACTTCACAGAATCCAAACTGCATGTGCTACCTTTTGCCTTTAACATATCTTAGTATACTTAGCATACATAAAACCGGTAGAAACAAATGCTAGGGGTACGCAAAGCTCAGAAAGGCTTTCAAAAAATGTTTGTATGAAAACTGGGTTTGTAGATGGAACTTGAATGAGGGCATGAGTAGTGAACAGAGAAAAGAGGATGTCATGTATATTGAAACAGCCTGAGATAATATGGCATAGGTTGGAGGACATAATATGATGCTTTAAGAACTCTGTTTAGAATCTAATTATATTGTTCTTTCAGATTGAGCTCTTCAAGAAAGCAGGCTGGACTGTGATTCGCCCCCCAGTGCCACTCATCCCAGATGGTATATTCACTCTTTCTTCTCTAAGGATTTCAATAGTATTCTTAAGAGTGTTGATATGGGCAACATGGGTTCATTCTTATGTGTTTAGATCACCCACTGTGGATGTCTTCTAAATGGCTCTCCATGAATGTCCTAATGCTGGATGAGAAACGTGTGATGGTGGATGCCAATGAGACATCAATTCAGAAGATGTTTGAAAATCTGGGTATGCCCTAACATATTTCAACATACACTTAAAATAAAATGATCATGACACCAGCTACACACATCAGGATGAATGGAGATTTTACTTAAATTATTCAAAGCAGCCAGCACTGGAAAAGGTATTCAAACAATTGGATTAGCAAGTAAGAATCACTCAGTGATTTCTCTTCTGAATATTTCAGACATATGAATATGGGCTTCTTACATCTCGTGTCCCCTACAATTGCGTACTATTGCAGCAAATAAAGGTATGAGTAGCAATTGAATTTACTGCTAGCATGAGTAAAAAGCTTTTGAATGAGCTTTTTCAATGTAAAACTGTCTGCTCAGTTTGGAAGTCAAAATCTGTCTTGGAGAAGTTAAGTGCATGTATTGGTGAGTAATGTAGAGCAGGCTGTACCTCATTGCCAAAACACTTTCAGATTTCTCTAGTTTCAGACTCATTGTACTTTAAACTGTCAAATTAAGACCACTTAACTGAGGTATTTCTGCTCATTTATGGAGAATTTAAGTCCTGTGGGGTGTAACCTCATGTTACGTTGCAATTCCTTTAGGTATGCAGTGGTATGAGAACTGTAATTGAATATAAAATCTGAAAGTCTTCTATGCACAGCTCACTGCAAAGACAAATAATATAGACTTAAATCTGAACTCATGCAGTTAATCTAACTGCTTCCATTATGCTGGGAGTGAAAGATTTATGTAGATCTTCTTGTGGCTCATAGGTGGTTAGTATGCTTGGTGCTACAGCCAGCTGAACTATTGCTGCAGTACAAGTACATGGTGACGCAAAAGTTGACAGGGTAGGAAGAAGGCTGGTGGGTGATAAGGCAAGGGAAGTGAGGGATCGTTGTATTGTAGAGTAAAAGATAATACTCCCCAGTAGCAAAAGACTCCTTTAAAGGGAGAAAAATTATGGGAAGGACAGAATGATCCAAAGGTAGTAGACGGCAACTGTGAACACAGAAGGATTGGTACCATGGTGAAACAAAAAGCAAGCTTCGTAACAGAAAAGTCTTCTGATCCTAGTCCATCTGTCTGGACTTTGTATAAACTGAGAAACAGCTGAAGCTTCAGAGCTGAAAAGAAGTGGGAGGAAGCTTGACCTAGGTGGTAAGTATAACAGCCTCTTTCCCCTTGCAGAGAAGAAGGGACTCTGAGCTCTGTACCTCAAATGCTTCTTTCCGTGAAAGGCAATGGAAAGAGCACATTCAGTGTCTGAACCATAAATGCTCACACAGATTTATGTAAATGTGCCCTGGTCATATACTGTAGCAGAATTTCAGCTAATTCTTTGCATACTCCGAAGACTGAATTTTTCCTTTTTATTACTGGCACATCGTAACACATCAAACGCTGGTAGTGCTCCAGGCACTGTATATTCCTGAGAGTATTGCTGGAATAAACAAGCCAGCTATGTTTCTAGCTTGTTCTCTGCCTAGAATTTGGGAAAATAAATTCTTAACAAATGAGTAGGAAATAACTTCCTGTACTTCCTTTCATCTAGCCGTATGATTAGATAAAGCTTTATCTAATGTTCTGATCAAAGCTTACCACATGATTTTGATATTTTAATTTTAAAGTATGCAATGTATGTTTCTTGTAGGCATTTCTACAATCAAAGTGAATATTCGCCATGCCAATTCACTGGGAGGTGGCTTCCATTGCTGGACGTGTGATATCCGCCGTCGTGGTACCCTACAATCTTATTTTGACTAGTTATGAGCCAGATAGGCAGCAATGGTTCAGCTTCTAAAATAAGCATAGGAAATAAACAAATTAATTTCCCTTTTGTTAAAATGACTGCATGAGCTCTAGTGCTTGATCAGCGGTGTCCTTGCAGTGGTCTGATAAATGATTTATTCTTACATACTCTTTACTTTCAGCAATATAATTGAAAGTACTTCCATCAGCAATACAGGTTTTCTGGCTGGCTTTTTGAAAGATGCCCTTCATCTATGAAGCCTTTTCACATTGGTTTTGAATGTAAAAACCTGGCAAGATAGCTAAAAGGTCTTGCTAGAATAACTTGGCTACTAATAATGGACATCTACCTCTGTCTGGTTACGCTATCAAATAGGCAGCTTGAAATGTTAAACTTGAGAAAACTTTCCTTATTCCTTTTTATCAGTCTATTGTTCTAATATAATTGTGTTTAACAAAGTTAAAATAGATGCAACTGTACAGATTTCTTATGGAACCAAGTAATTTGATAATGTTTTGTGTCAAGCCATGCAGATATTTACAGAGAATTTCCAGTATGATCTAACTTTTAAGACAGGTTCACTTACTTGACATGTCCTTCTACATTTCATTCTGATGCATGTCATGCATCTGAATACTTTTTTATATTGCTTTTTGTATTGCTAAAATTGGTTTTTATTTAACTTTTAAGTGTACAAATGATAGGTAATATTCTGCTTGTATAGGTTTCACTGAATTGTTTACATAACTTAAAAAAAGGCACCAAGAAACCCAACCCTACCACCAACCCTCCTCTAACCCTAAACCTCTGACATCTTACAACCTATTCTTCCTCCAGCTGTAGCAGATACAGAAAGATGTATCAAACATGCCAGATGCTCTGAAGGAATTTGATTACTTAATATGTACTTTTTATGCTAATAAAGTTTTGTTTCATTCTCAGTTTGTTGCCCTTCTGAAAATGGGCGAGGATGAAATGTCTGGATGGGTACATGTTTGTAGGATACATACAGAAATATAAAATACACATGGATTCTTCTTTTTTCTGTAAAACGTGTAACATATTGGGCACTTGTGTAATGCAGAAAGCCCGTGTACTATATTGTTCGTATAGTATGTTTCTGTTTCTATTTTGCACAGAAGTATGACTGGTGGGGGAAAGTAGTACCTAGTAGCTGTTTCTTACCAGAGTGTGGAAGAATCCACACCTTGGCACAACATGCTCACATATAAACCGTATGGCCATATTTTACACAGAATTGGGTAGGACTAAACAGATGATATGGCAGACTGGAAGAGCTAATGAGACAGCTGCCAGAACCTGACCATGCAGAAATGGTTGCTGTTTCCCCCCTCTTTAAAATCAAGGCTCTTTGGACAATGGAAATTCATCCGAGTCTTCCTGTAACCAAGCTCTGCTTTCCAACATCGACAACGGAGCTGCGTAGACGAGCGTGCACGGCAGGTCATCTTTCCCGTTGTTCTGCACGCTGTAGTGCTGAAATGATGTGTGTTTGTGCTTGGCATAAGATATCGTAAGGTACAGCTGAAACTGTTAAAAGCTCTGGCCAAATGTGGATTAGTAGCAGGACACATGCGGCCCTGATACTTCCAGGTTTAAGGAGACTATATTTTCATATCATCTTATACATGACTCCTACTTGAAAGGGCAGTCAAGTGTATGAGCATTACAAATGCTCTGACTTCATCTCTGTGTACTCTTCTGAAGAAATTGTGGTATGAAACCATCACAATTTCTTTTTTGACCCCCTAAATGAGCATGATTGACCCCAGTGATGAAAGTGCTGCATGTGCCATGACCTTGATGTTCCCTTTCTCTGGAAAAGCTGCTGTCTGCTCTGGTGTGATCAGTCATTTCTTTCTCATTTTCCAGAGCAACAGGAGAGGAAGGGTTGGTGGGGAAGTCTGCCTGTTTGCTCTGATAAGGAAGGTATAGTTCCTTCAAAAATGGCATAAGCTAGAGATTTTGACATCACAGGGAAACACTCAAGACACATTTAGCTTCAGCATTAAACTAATGGCTTAAGTTTAGCTCCCAACAAATGCTTCAGCTCCAAAGTATTTCAGTTACCACCATTCATATGCTATTCTAGTTTGTAGTATTCAGTTTAGGCATGGGTATCCAATGGTGAGCATGACTGAAAAATTATAAAGAACCTTGGGTGGTAGTTTACACTCATCTGGGAGAAATGCAAAAAGCAAATGGCAAAAAATCCAACAAGGGCTGTAATTTACCCTTTATGTTAAATTCATTTTTTTAGTTTGAGGGAAAAAATGCTAGAATTCTTTTTTTAGCTTTTCCGTTTTGTATGGATTTTCACCTCTGCAATTGTCAGGCTCTGTTGCTTATGGGCTGTTTCTTTTTAGGCATGTGATGTACTTCTATGCAACCACGTACTCTTTGAATCTACTCAACACTTATGTGTTTTCCTAGGGTTTAAAAAAAATGCAGTAATTATTGCTTTTATGACAAATACATAAGCTCTAATGCGGGCAAAAAGCTGTCTTTACAGCAGGCCCGTCTCACTTGTTTTTTCTTCAGTTCATTTTAGGAAGCTGAAATAACCAGTCCAACCAAACAAAAGTACTGATTAGAAAGTTTAGGTTTCTAGTTTAACAGGAAAGCACCGTTTTTACCATGCTTTTCCTATTTAGACCATGACAGAAAATAGATTTTAAAGTTTCTAATGTCATAGTTTAGCTTTAGCCTTCTTATTTGTAGTACTCATTGGAAGAGCAGCTTCAGTCCTGGGGTGGATGTGCGTATCTGTATTATCAAATGTAAAATTACCGTGTCTCACAATTTCTTCTGTCAGTGTGATTTGGAGATGTGATTGTGTTGCTATAGGAGAGAATTTATGAAATGGAAAATGCAGTGGTAAAAAAAGTTCAAAGGTAAACTTTAAAGCTCTAGTAGGCTTTCTTTGTAGTGGAGGAACTTGAAAAATGCTGATGAGAAGCAACATTTTCCCCAGTAACCCATTCAAGAGGGACTGATACAGAGACAGCAAAACCTTTAGAGGAATGATGAAGGGAACGTGATATATAATATTGTTATGGTGGATGCCACCACATAATACTGATATATATAATCTTCTGAGTTATTTTTATTCTTGCAGAGAGGGAGGTCAGCCCATGTCACAGTTGGTTTTGGTTAGACAACACCCTGGAAATAGGAATCTACAGTGAGAAAGAGAAGGGCTTTTTTTCTGCTTTGATATCTAATTACAAGCGATTTTTTGAGGTCAAATTACACGTGGGCAACAGGATACTATTGGCTGGAGGAAGCAGGCACGATGGTGTTTGATGACCTCAGTTCCAGGCTGCAGTTTATATGTAAATAAAGCAGATTAAATGTGGGCTGGACTTGAATTCTCCATAATCTGTTTTTCACTGACTGTGAAGGCCTTAAATACTTCCTTATTGCTTGGCGGAAGGTCAGCTTCAGCTTTCAAAACAGACAGCAGCATCAAAAGAAGCAGCAGAAACACAGACCTTACTTAGTGGGAGGCCTAGAACGCTGCATCAGTTAGAGACATAAGGAAAGATGGTAAATCAGCCTAATCTGCAGAGAGTTTGGGAGGGTGGGCTCAGCTCAGCGGCAGGGAATTAGCTAACCACTCCCTGGGCAGGGGCCCTGGGCAGCTAGGATTTTCCTTCTGTTTTGCTCCTAAAACAGCTGTACTAAACTCACTGGTTATAAGCATGTGTATTTGCATAAATGCCTGCCATAAAGATTCTCCATGTCTGTTTTTCAGATGAGATACAATTCTTAAAGTACTGGCACCAAGCCAGAGAGGATGTGGAAAGAAGGTAAAGTCTTTGAGGCAGGGATAGCCTCCTGCTGTGTATCTGTAGTTCATAGCTGGGAATGCTAAGTGCCGATGTGACACAAAGTGATGGAAGGAGGGGGGTGTTTTTGCCCTACTTAGCGGGCAGAAGGGAAAGAATGGTTTTCTCCAGTCGGTTGCTTCAGGCAGTGTCTGTGCTAGCAGAAAAATGGTTGTTTCTTGTTCCAGCATTGCCTGAATGTTTCCTCTGTCTAGCTGAAAACACTCTCTTTTGGCTCCATTTTTTGGCATCTGTATGATTAATAACCCAAACTGCAAAGCTTGGTAGACAGTTCTGCAACTGCTACGTTAATGCTTAAGAAGGGTAGGCTGATGTCTACATGTCTCCATATAAAATTAGTCTTGGGTTTTAGATCAAAAATTAGGCCCACTACAGAAAAGATTGTTTTCCTCTGGTTTTATGCAGAGCTGGTGGAAATTATATTGTTGGATCCACATATATTTCTGTTAGTCAAAGATGTTGCTAGAGTTGAGTTCCCTGTTCCAGCCTCCCAGACTGGCCAAGGCTCTTTATTCCTGCTAGAGAGAGGACCCCGGCATGTTTAGCTGTGCTGAAATTGTCAGGATGCCCCTCAGACTCTGGCATTTATCACTTCCTAAGAGGGTCTGCTTCTACTTTCCTTCTGCTAAAGCATCGTCAGAGCTTAATTAAGCAGGTAAGAAATAGCTTTATCATAATGAATGATGTCCCAACTTAGTGGTTCATTCGTTACTTTATAGCAAATTGTCAAGATTTATCAGTTAATGAAGTCAGATGTATGAATGAGAAACAGAACCTTCCAAACAGTTTCTTACTACTGTGTTGTTTTCATAAGCCTGGTAGTGTGATGAATTGAGCAGCCCCACAAAAACAGAGACCAGCGAATCAATGCATGTGTAAACAGTTTACACCATTTCCCTGCTCCTTCTATGTCTTAAATGACAAGAATGAGAGGGAAGCTCTTGGCTGAGACCCAGACAGGATAGCATGAAGGTGATTCCAGCTGGCAGGGATAAGCAGGAGGATGATGTTGCAGAGATTAAAGTAACTCCCTCAGGTACGTTGACCTATCTGTTATCTGTGTGGATGATAGTTTAGGGACCTGATAGACTTAACTATGCTTCTGCAGGTTCCCATGTAGAAAAAAGTGTAGAAATACTATTTTGTGTTTCTGTGTTGAAATCTCATTGGTGCTTTTTCCTGATGTGTAATATAGCTGCCCTGCTGCCTTAGAGCAGAGCTATGGGGAAGTACAAATGATTTATTTTTATTTTTTTGAAGTTCCAGTGCTTGCCTTTTGGGGAGTTTTGGACCTTTGCCTCATCTGGTTGGGGTGTCAGATCCTAAAGTGACAAACCCAGTGTTACTGTAACTGTGGCCTTGCCACATTTGAGGCACTTGTAGAAAGGCAGATTCAGAAAATTTGCATATGAGGCACTCAAAATTATTAGAGCTAAATAATAAAAGGTAGGTCGGTACTTAAAGATAGACAGAAGTATCTTATGGGATTCAAATGCACCCACATCTTAGAACGGTAGAAACGGTGTAATGGACTGATGACCTCTTGCCCTACTCCTGCTATAGCTCTGACCATAAGATCCAGTTGGCTCTGAGCACAGCTGGGCTCAGACACAGACATTTCACCGTGGCCTGGTGCTTCTTGCTGTCTGGTTTAGTAGGATCTCACATCTGTGCTTCCCAGGCACAAAGGAAAACACACAGCAGTGTGAGGGGATGAAGGCCGAGTTGTTAATGACTTTGGATGGGTGTGCGCTTGAGGCAACGTTAATTCCTTCTGGGCCTTCCCTACAGCTCCAGTGACTGAGGTGGAGAAAGGGTGGTCGTTGTGGCTTGGCTGCCCTGTAACTGCTGCATGACTTCAGGAGATCAATAAGTGGTTTGGTTTTTTTCAAAGTCAAACCTAACCTTCCCCTTCTAAAGGATGGTATCTCAGACAACCCGTTTCACATACTCAGTCTTGCCTCCATCTTTTTGTTTGCCACAGTGGAGGATGAATTTTTAGCTAGTTTATGGACCTAGACTTATGCACCTATTTTGTTTTGACTGTGTGCTGGTTTTGCCTGGGCTAGAGTTAATTTGCTATGGGGGTATGTTTTGGATTTGTGCTGGAAACAGTGTTGATAATAAAGGGATGTTTTAGTTATTGCTGAGCAGTGTTTACACAGTCAAAGCCTTTTCTGCCTCTCACACCCCCCACCAGCCAGTAGGCTGGGGTGAGGGGACACAGCCAGAACAGATGACCCCAACTGACCCGAGGGATATTCCAGACCATATGACATTATTCTCAGCATATAAACCCGAGGGAAAAAGAAGGAAGTGGGGAGATGTTCAGAGTGATGGTAATTTGTCTTCCCAAGTAACCATTATGTGTGATGGAGCCCTGCTTTCCTGGAGGTAGCTGAATGCCTGCCTACCGATGGGAAGCAGTGAATTAATTCCTTGTTTTGCTTTGCTTGTGTGTGCGGCTTTTGCTTTACTTATTAAACCTTTACCTCAATCCACCAGTTTTCTCACTTTTAGTCTTCCCATCCTCTCCCCCATCCCACTAGCAGGGAGTGAGCAGCTGTGTGAGGCTTATTTGCCAGCTGGGGTTAAACCACAACAGACCGACAGTAGTTACTTTCGGGGTTGCGTCTCTACATTATTTGAAATCTGTGGGAGTAGTCTCATTTCTTTTCCACTGAACAATCAAAAAATAATCTCTGCCTTTGTACTGCTCTTTATTCCTATCATTTGGGAGATTTGGGAGATACTGTGCTGTGCTGTAGGTGCTGTTAACATAGCACAAGGATCCTAAGTAATTGCAGCCCTTTATTCGGACGTTTGTTAGTACTGATGGATTTGTGTCGGTCATCTGTGTCTCATTTTGTCCACAAGATGGTGTTGATATCCTGCCCTTATTGTGAGCTGTGTCAAGGAAACCTTCATTGAGGCCGGTACCCTAAAGGAGAGCTCACCGTTAGATAACCTTTAGCACTGCCTGTGTGAGACCCTCTAAGACCAGGCAAGCATTTACAGAGTAAACCTCATCCCCATGAATTAAGGGAGGTGTAGGAAAGGGAACGCCTCACTGAAACCCCTTTCCAAAGCCACAGTCCTGCAATGCGCTTGAAAACCTATTTGGCAGTTTGCACAGAGTAATGGGGACCAATAATGGGCCCACGGTGGCTTCCACCCATGCCAGGGTCCGGCCTTCTTTAGCCTGTGGCATGTGATGAGTGCAGGGCTCTCAGCAGTCAGGGCCCCGTATGCCAGATTTTGGCCATCATGGAGAACTCAGGGACCTCTAGGACAAGTGAGGTTGCATTCTGACACCAAATGTTGAATTTCATCTAGGAAGTGCTGGCAAATCCCAGTGTCAGCAGCACTAGAGGGTGCTGCTGTGATGCCAGTAGTTTCCCTGCAGTCTACCCTAAGGCATGGTTTAGAACGATTTTTGTTTATTCATATTAATCCTGTTAATCAAAGTCATTGAAAACACCTCAAAATGTTTTTCACCTGTAGGTATCGTTTGTTTGATCATACATAAAGTACTGTTTCTTAGCATCAAAAAGTACATATCTGTATATGTGAAAGCAATTGCTGTGGAGTGCAAGGACAGTCGGACATGTCCTTAAGGCTGGCTGTATGGTTTAGGATTGCATAGGGTGTCAGAAATTACATTAGGGCCAAATGAGGATTGATCTCTGCCTTTTGAAAGCTAATTCACATGGGCTGAGCACCACAGAAATTGTATTGACATAGCCATCAATTTTAGAACTATGGCCCAAAAGCCATACCTTTATAGTATCATTCCCCATTCTTCCAGACCCCTCCTTGGGGTTCAGTTATGCCTCCCTCTCTACAGGAAATTAAGACCAAATGTTGGTATTTTATTGAGCTGTGATGCAGGTGAGATTTCTGTGGGTGATGTGGTTTATCTTAGCAGTTCCTGTTCCCTCAGATTACTGTTCAGAATATTTCCTTCTGTTAATAAAAATATACTGCTTGCTCTTAAAAAATATAAAATGTATTTGAAGAACCAGGAGTTAAGATGAACTGGAAGCTATTCACATTACCCTTAAGAAATTCCAAGTCATTAGGACAAAACACAATTTAAGTTTCTACAGAAGCAGCAATTGCTTGTGAATTGCACGTTGTTTCTTCTGCAAATTGAAATATCTTCTTGGTAGCGCATCAGTGATGCACTTTTGAACAGCAAATTTAAATTCAAACACGATCTATCCTCTTTACTCTTTCCTCTACATTACTTCTGAGTCAGCAAGGCACTGAAATAACTGTTAGGTGACCTGCTTGATGTTTATAGGGCCGGCGGGTAGAGTTTGGCCCTAGCCAGCTGTAATACTGAACTGTGTTCAAGGGAGCTACAGTTCAGTGACCCAGGCTCTGTTACACAGCTCATGTAAAAATTATGCCAGAACTGTTTGTTTTTTCAGCAGTTGACTTGTGAGCAGTATGATTGCCACTGAGCGTGTGACATCCATATAGAACAGGAATTAATAACACTTTTTTTTCTTTTAATATTGCTAAAAGTACCATTACTTAACACTTTGTGATGTCAGTATTTATCTGGTACTTAATACATACAAGTATTCGGTTTACCGCATATTTTCCTCTCATGGGGAAAAAATGGCCAAAGCATCCTTGTGGTGTGGTAGTGGCAACAGTGACTTTTTCTGGGGGTGTGGGCTTGCTGGTCCCAAAAGCCATGAATTTTGAAGGATGAGGAATTGTATACATCTGCCTTTCCTTTTTGGGCAAGAAAGTCTGAACCAAATTTCTTTGGTCTTGTGGTGGGCTGGACTTTTCTTGGGATGGCTGACATCAGGAGCTGGCATCTAATGTTGCAAGGTGTTTGTGGTGGTGCCACGGGGAGTTCCTGAAAAGAAGAGTGAAACGGGAGGGAATGTCTTGATTTGAAAGAAGGCAAGGACAGAGCTTACTCTTTTGCAAAGCAAAGGCCTGCTAAAAGAGTCTCCTGTAGCACCTTGTTCTATGTACCTGATGTGGCTTTGTTTTGAGGGAATAGGTCTCTCCAACTCCTTCCCCTCAGCCCTATTTACAAAGCCCCATTCCCTGGTAGAACTCAAGGGCTGTCAGAAGGATGGTAAATATAGTCATGAAAGGAGGAAAAAATGAATTTCAAAGGCTGAGTTATTTGGCCATGGTGAAAGAGGAAATCAGACAAGACGTGAAATAAATAATCTATGTCTTCTATGTGTGTGGCTTGTACTTTAACCGCATTGCCATTCTTTTTTCTATATATCCAGTAATGTGTGGTAAATGGGACGCTGGCCAAGAAGAGGCATGGAAGAGGATTGCAGTGGTTGTCCTTATCAATTGTTAGGCAATGATTTCACAATTGTAGCTCATTTTCTTCATCGTGAAGCTAAAAGACAGGCTGTACTACAGCGCTGCTGTCTGCAAACACCAGCATATTCAGATCCTGCCCCCGCTTTTGCTAAAAGATAAGCACAGGATGATGCAAAATGAGATTTCTTCCCTAAACGAGAAGAGATTTATAATGGCCAAACACTCAAGGTATGCCTAGCAAATATCTAAACCTAAACCCTTTGCAATGGTCTTCGAGATGCAGTCGTTTCTATGATAACTTGGCCCCAGAGTTCAGCTCACAAGCCTCTTCTGACTGGAAAAAACAGGTTTATCTCACTATACCACGAGTCCGTGTTTTCTTACAGCAGCCCTATTCCCTGCCTTATCTCAGGAAGGAAAAATATTTAAACCTTTGTTTAGTGTTGACTAATAGCATTAAAGTTACAGCGGGATGTCAATTAACGTGTTCTGACACGTTTGCTTGTGGCAGCAGTTTGTTAGTGACAGCCCAGGGCAACCTTCGTAGCGGGCAGCCTTATCAGGGCTCGGGTCGAAGGCCTGTAGGATCTGAGGTCTGAGCTTTATGCTTTGCGTGCCACGTGTTCGGCTGAACATCCAGCCCGGGGAGGTATGAACAGTGTCGGGGTGTCACTAACAGCCCAGCACTGCCAGGTTTGGGGCAGCTTGGAATAAACCTGCCCCCAGCCTGAAGTGAAATGTACCATCTCTGTAGCACTGGCAGGTTCTCTCTGGTGTGACTTCTCACGTGGGTCATCTTTATAGTGTGAGCTGGGCTGGGAGCCTTTCTCTCTGCACGGTATTTGCAGGACCTCTTCCATCTGCCGGACCACCGATTTTCCTGAACTTGACGTCTCCTCTGTTGAGCTTGCTCGAAGCTGGCCCTATTGCAAAGAACTCGGGCAGCGCCCACAAGTAATCCAGTGCAATTTCCTTAGGAAACAAAATGAGAAACAGTTTTTAGCTTTCCCTGCTGGTCCAGAAGAAATAACAGTCATTTCAGAAATGTTCACCATGCTTTCTGCTTGCCTCTGCATTAGAAATGCGAAGAGTCATTTTGTCTCTGCAGCCCCTTCCCTTTAACAGCTCCGTCTGCTCTCTGCAGAGGTGATGTTCCTGCCTGCTTTCTGAGGGAGAAACTGCACCGTGCTGTGGGCTCTCCTGAAATAAAAAAGGAAACCGATACCTAGCGGCAATTACAGCTCTCACTTCCTGATCTCCGCTCCTGGGCTGTACTTCAAAGCTGTCTTTAGACCCATCTGCACTTTCCCTTTTCTTTTTCCTCTTCTTTCCTTTCCTGGTGAACTTTGACATCAGGACTGCAGATGTATAAACGGGCTGAAAAGTTTAGTTTCTAGCTTGGTGCCGGGGCTGGGTCCTCCAGCCACAAGTCACCTGATGTGGGGAAGAGCCGTCACCCTTGTTTTACAGGGGAAAACCGCTGAGCTGAAGAGACAAATGTGTCTGGCCTGTCATTGCCCAAGAAGTTAGTGACTCATCCATGGGGAGAGTCCTGATTTCCTAAATTAGTCTGGAGTAAACCAAGCTGTGGGCTATCCTTCCTGTGATCTGACACAACTCGGAACAGATGTCTGGTTTACACTAAAGGCTGAAGCTGAAAACCTTGTGAGTTTGCTTCTCCACAGCAAGCATAGGAAGGGTTGTCTTATGCTGCATATGGGGACGGTGTTTTCTTTGATTACTCTGTTTTAAATTAGGAAATGGCCAATTAAAACCCACAAAGCCAGTGAAAATTACTGCCACAGAATGTCATCAAAGCAGAAGACATAGCAAGACACCTGTGTGGATAATGAAATGCAGCACTTCTGCTTGCTATTTAATGCAAGCAAACTTCAGAAGGCTAGTTTTGCCTGCTCTGGGACATGACTAATATGCCACTAAATGGGTGACCTTTAAAAAGAAACCAGAGAAAAAAAACAAAAAGCAAAGAAATTTGATATTTCAGGCAGGCCCTCTCTTAAAATCCAGCAGGCAGTTAGCGATCAGAGATTTTTGCCCCAAAGAGTGACAGGAATGGTGGAAAACAGAGTCCTTCGAACGACTGTAATAAACAGCCCCTGCGAATAACTGGGGCAAAGACTGGTATAGTTCCCCCACCGTGTCCCCTGCCTTACCCCCTGCCTGAGGTTAGCCAGCTCCCAGCCGGGCAGGCAGGGCTGGCCTCGGCAGCCCCGTGGAGCACGCCCGCAGCACCGAGCCAGGACTGGCGCCTGGGGGACCATGGGGTTCTCTGCTCTGAAAGCTCTTCGGCTTTCAGAAAATAACCTGGGCATATGAAATCACAGACACTGAGACTTAAACTTAATGAATATTTGTAGCGGCAGCCTGTGTGTAGCAGAATCTTCCAGCTGGGATGGGAGTAGCTCAGCTGGTTATCCACTGGTTTGAATAGTGAGTTCCTGTGTGCCTCAAATTATTTCAAAACAGGCAAAACTTGCTCAGCTATGCATAGCGGAATGACTGTGTGCCTGGGACCTCAAACACCATAGGCTTGTGTGTTGGCTAGCGGGAAAAGGTTGGGATGGTGTTACACATGTTCCTACACCCTGGAGGGATGTCAGCTTTTCTTTTCCTTGGCTTTGCGAGGACAAATGAGAGAAGGAGTCTACACATCAGCAGACAGAGATGCAAGTTTGATGAAGATAGTGAATACCTTCAGTGCCAGCCAGCTGTTCTTGCGAGGCAGCGGTGCTGAGTATTGCTGGTCTTGCAGCACAGGCAGGGAAAGCGAGGCACAGAGCTTTTGATTTACCTCTCAAAATCACAGAATCAATGGCAAAGACAGCCTAGGTTGCTGGTTTCCAAATCTGCACTCCTATCCTTTGCCTCGCTGTCTCTTCATAAAGAGACATCTACGCCCTTGTGTTTCGTGCCTGTTTGGTTTGTCACATTTGACTTCACTTCTTTGAAATAAATATGTAATCAACAATGCAGACACTGCTCGCAGTTGGATATACACAACTCACAGCATTTGCTGTCCTGTAACTATTCATGTCATAACCTACACAGAACTCACTTCTAGTTACTGGTGGTTTTGTAAAATGTAATCTCAAACTCCTTAAAGACCAATTTTAATTAAACTGCAGAGAAATCCAGTCTGATTAATGAAAAGATGACTATATAATTGAGCATGTGATCTTGAGGAAATCAGTTAGGCACTTTGTGCTGTAGGGGCAGAAAGGGGTCTGAAAATCAGATCCCTGTACTGCTAATTTTTAATGATGCTGCCAATATGAATATTTGATTAAAATACATTTTGACAACATTAACTTTAATCTTTCTGCACAGTTGCCACCAAACAATAAAAAAACCAAACTTGTCTCCTGCCATATAGGTATTTAGGAAGAATTGTTCAGCAATAAAGGTTGCATATTAGAGAGAGGAAAAAGTGGCCTTACTTTTCCAGAGTAACCAGTGACCCTGGACTCCTCTGTGTTGGGGATCCTTAAAGAGACACCTCTCCCAAGTGGGCCAAGTGGCTGCACTGAAAATGAAGCCACGTGCGTCTTAAATAGATGCCAGAGATCACAGTCAGTTTTGAAATTTTAGGGCACCAGCTATCTGCAATGGCACTGCCTGATATGCAGTGTAAAGAGAACAAAGAGGAATGATCTTTTGTTACTTGCTTTTATTTATATTTATTGTAGCCCCTCTCTGTAACACATGCAGTGTGTTTAGAGAGAAACGTCGCTGCCTAAATTGACTTCTTTAGGTACGTGGTTGCTCCACACCCTGAGAAAAATAATCCATTTGCTTGAGAAAGCTGCTGTAGGCAGCCTTATGGTATAGCCTGATTTTTGCCAGCTCTGGCAGGGAACTGAGGGCTATTTTGTAAATTCATCCCCATTTTATGTAGACTTTTGAGACTGGAGCTTTTTTAAGCTTAGCATGTGGCAAGTGGATGTCTGGCTGTCCCCTGGATGGGAGCTCACGGTGTGTGCTGCAGGGGTGACCCACCCAGCCTGCTAGGCCACACAGATCTGCTCAGCCTTGGGGAGATGTGCGTGGGGGTCCCAACAGGGTCTGCTCAGCCTTGGGGAGATGTGCGTGGGGGTCCCAACAGGGTCTGCTCAGCCTTGGGGAGACGTGTGGAGGGGTCCCGAAGGGATTTACAAACAGAACTTTGTGGGTTTGTATGTGGCCCACACGTGTGTGCTAAGAGCTTTGTATGTATCAAAATGAACGTATCTCAGCTCTGCCAGCCCCCTGCCGTCTTCTCCGAGTTTCTTTCATCTAATAACAATATTTATCCACCCAAGCAATAAGTTGAATGTAAGTTGGCTTTATTACTGTAGCGACATGGAACGGTTGGTTGCTGGGTGACCTTGCTTCTGATTTTATGGTCTAGGCCAGCTCCGGCAGCAGAGAGGTGTGGCTACACATTGCACTCTGTTGTCACGCTTCTCCTGATGATCAGAGGTTCAGTGTCCGTGCTCCTACAGTGCCCGGGAAGCTGTAAAGTTTTGCTATTTGTTATGTGAAAACCTGGATCTGCAAGGAAGGTCTGAGAGAGATAAATGACTGACAAGATGAGCTATCAAGGCTTAAAAGAAAGGTCAGGCTCTGTGAAATCCAGCGAGGAAGCGGGATCTGCAACCTTGGATTAGACCAGTGACCATAAAACTGACGCGTGGCTTTCTGCAAGGCTTTCACAAACTGGGATACTAGAGGCTGCATGGTTTGGTTTGGTTTTACCCGGAGGGTGATTTAATGTTTTTCCTTGGAAACCAAAGTTTTGCAACTAACCAGTCATGGAAGAAAATGAAGGAGCAGATATTTTGGAAGCCATCCCTGTCTCTAATGGTCCTTGGTGCAAGGTGAGGACTTCCTCCCCCTGCCCGTGTCGTCCCCATCCCCCGTCTCCCCCCTCCCATTTACAGAAAATGTTACCTCTTTCTGGTGTTTACAAGTGACTTCAGTAACCCATTGCCCTTGGACCAGACTGAACGCAACCTCTGCATCAGCCTTTGTAAACAACTTCAGAAATTCCTCAGAGCAAGGTTGTGCTAAACATTAGAAATAGAAATCAAATGGTAATGTGTGTGGTTAAGCGACTGTCATCCACCTCACTGGCAGTTTCAAATACCTGAGTAACTACAGGTTTCTGTGCTGTGGAAACTACCAAAATAGTTTTCTTAGGCACTTGGAAAATCCAGAAACTTCTTATAATTTTAGCAAAGCTACTGCTTTAAGATTTGCAGGTCAAACGTGTTTAGTACAACCACAGCAAGCATAGGGTAAGATAAGCATTAACTTGGGCAAACAAATTGACAACTTAACTGCATGGAACTCGATGTCCAACAGCAAACTCCTCGTATTCTCCCAGAGCTCACTGGAGAGCATTTAACCTTCCTAATGGGTCAGCTGTGCTTCTTGTCAAATACCGAACAGTGACAGTGACGTTGGCAGATTGTTTTCTGTTTGCTTGTGTCTGTAATTTGATCTCATGTAACAACATTGTCCTCAGTTCACATATAACCACAGGGGCAACTCTGACATCCTGTCTGAAAAAAAAACTTGTTGTTTCCTGTGCTTGAAATTTGAAAGATTTCCAATTTGGACAGGTTAGCATGTTTATATTATTCTCATCCTGTTATATGAAATTAAATTATTAGGGTTTTGGGAGCTGGGCTTTCTACTTCCATTTTGGTTTCTCAAAAAATAGTGGGGCTTTTTTGTCTTCACAAATTTTGGAGTGGACTGGTGGAAGTTTTGCTATTGCCTCTGCTGTGCCAGGATTTCAGTCCAGACATTCATGCTTTGGAGAAAGTCTCTGGGAGATCATGTCAGGAATGTGCCAGTTTAGATTTTAGCTCGGAATTGCCTTTTCTTGATAGGTGTTACTGGAAATTAAGACAGAGAACTTAGGAAACTGGCAATCTGCAAAATAAGTTTCCCACTTGTTAAAAAATACACAGAAATGTGTGTATCTAATGAAAACATGTTTGGTTTCAAGAGCTGGTCAAGCCAAAGAAAAAATCACCTTGTCCTGTTGGAACATCTGCTCAGCATTGATCTCCTGTTGCCATCTCCCACAGTACTGCCCAGCCAGTTGTTCTCACTAGTGCTTAGGGTCCTTCACTTGAGTATCTCCAACAAAAATATGCATCACTCTTGCATTTTCTGTTTGCTATTTTTACTGTTTACAGAGTTGGATAGTCAGTTAAAAGGCAGAAGAAAGCAACACTCAAACAAAACCCCCCAAAAAAAGTAAAAAGGGATGAAACAATGAGAGCAGTTTGTAAACATTGAGGCTGAAAATTATTCACCCCAAATATTTGGCAAGTGGGCAACAATAACAAAATACATTCACAGAACTCTAGACCAGTTGCGATCAAAACGTCTGTGTTTTCATAGTATATATTACTCATCTCGGATCCTGATTTCTGTGGAGGCGGAGAGTTAGAAACTGATTTCTGGAAGTAGTGTGCAGCTGTACCCCTTGCTCAGTCAATTTTTTCTACATCTGCAAGTGTGCCTTGTTTCAAGGATATTGGCACTTATTTAGACACCAAGCATTGAGTTCATGGGAGCCTGGACAGGATGCATGGTTGTGGCAGGAGAGAATATATCGAATAATAATATGCACTCTCTCGTGGCCTAACAGTTCACAGAATTGGTGAAGCTTTACATACCACTGTTTCATGGCTTATAGAATATGGTTTTCCTTCTGTAAACCTGGGATTTTCTAGTTTTTCCTTTTAAAACTGAAAAAAACTTCTCCCCTGGGAAAAACCTAGAAGATTTTTTCAAATTTTAGTTACATTGATTGCAGTCTTAACAATTTTACTTCAATGTGATAGCATATTTTTCTCAAAAAAATATTGAGAAATAATATTGATAATAGCTCATTAACCAGCCGTTCAGCAACTGCCTTCACATTTTTTTCAAGTGCAAATTTGTGTTTGCAAATAATTTTGCATCTTATTGTGGGTACAAATGTTGCTCATTAGAACCCCTTTGTTGGCATCCCAAAATGTGGCAATTGAAGATCCAGCTACAAATGTTTGTGTTTGTGTTCCTTGTCTTAGTGTTTAGTTTAAGGAGGTTCAATCTTGTTTCGAGATGCAAGTGAAAGTGTGTTGATGTCCTTTTTATTTGTGTTTATTATAAAATCACAAAATATCGTCATTTTCTGTAAGGAGACTGGGGAGCGCTCGTGCTGTGACTCAGCACAGAGACGTGCAGGCGGGCTGGCTGGCACCAGCGCCAGCAAGGCCTTGCTTTCATAGAATTTTAAATGCACTTGTAGGTTTTTAAATAAAACGAAGCTAGTTAGTTATTAACTTGCAGAAATATCTGATTTTAGAGAACTGAAGATTACAAAACAAACTGGATTTTCACCAGCTCCTGAAGGGCAAACAGTACACTGCATCGGGCGGGGGAGGCAGGGAGAATTTGCCTCCCTGCCCTGTGTTTGTGTGAAGCTTTTTTGCTCTCATAGTACTTGATGTAAATGTTAATTAGCACTCGGGGGGAAATGTGTTAACAAATGTACCTTTGACACAGGTCCACAGCTACGCTTTGCTCTGTAGCTGCAGGCTGGAAAGGTTAGCTGGCATGGTAGCTTGTGCTGCTTTTGAGGAAACCCTTCAAATGGGAGTTGAGTGGAGACTGCTGAACACTTGGGCTCTGCCTGCTCTGCTGCAGCTCAGGCTGTGCTTGCTGCTCTGCAGATGCGCCACGTAAAATGTAAGCACTTGTAAGAAATAAGAGCAAACTCCTAGAAAAGGGATACTTCTAGCCATGAACAGTCTGCGGTTAAGTCTGCCTGGGCTATGCCTTCCATGTGATGAGTTAAAAACAGTGTCTTGACTTAGCACAGACTTCATGGCAAAAACTGTTCCTTCTCCCTCCAGTGCTGATCTTGATTAGCAATAAATATGGGTGGTAAAGTCATTACTATAAGCTGTTAGAGTAGAAGGGCAACAGTAATGCATTCATAAACACATTTACCTCATCACTGCACTTCTTTCCCTTTCCATAAACAGCAGGTCAGAGATTCAGAAATGGAAATAATTTGCAGGGTGGGATTTTTCAGCAGTGTTCAAACCTGCCTTAACTCAGGTTAACATACGGATATTGTGGTGGTGTCTGGCCAGATTAGTTCCTGAACCTGCCATGACTTCTGTGAAAACATACGCAGAGCTACTTTTCAAGATTTGGCTTGTTTAACTGTTCGTTGCTGTGCAGTATCAAATCCTGATTTCTCCCTGATGAGGAATAGCTCATTTTTAAGATGCTTACAGTGAGAAAAGTCCAAGGTTATGAGCAGCTCTCTGGAAACGACATCGGTAATTGCAGACCAGCCCCTTGCGAGCCTGGTCTGGGATTTGTACGAGCAATGGCAAACCCTGCAGTGTGAGAGTGCCTGTGCCTCTAGGAGCAAAGGGCAGCACTGCTGTTGGCAGTCCTCCCCTTCCCTGGAGTCTGATGTCTTGTGAAGGATGCTGGGGTTACAACACGTCTCTTAATCAGCTGGTCTGACTGGGACACCCCTCTTGCGTCTCCTTGCAATGTGTTCTTGCAAAGTTTAAGGCTACCTTAAACATTTTTCCCTTCATGTAAAATGCTTTCTTTCTGATTTTTATGGTCCTGTGGGGGGTTCCAGGCCTGTGAGCCGACTGTTGCTGGTGTGGGGCCATCAGCCTCTGTTTCAGAGCTGACACTGAGGATTTTCAGAGACTTCAGCAAGGAGGACAAGGGTGGGCAAAACGTGGGCCAGCATGTGCCTGGGTAAGGGGTGGCCCACATGGCATGGTGCGGGCCCCCCAGGCAAGCCTGACCTGTAAGTCAGCCATGGAGAAGCACCGCTGCTTCCTGCTCACACATCTCCAGGTGGTGGGAGCCAGGCTGCACAGATTGTACTTGGGCTGCCTGTCTCAGCCGTGCCTTCAGCTTGGCTTTGCCCGTCGCCCGTGGTCTGGGGCAGCCGTGGGGTGGTTTTCTGGCCGAGGGAGTTCATGTGAGCACTCTTATTTTGAAGTGCAGGTGAAAGAAACACCAATCTTCTCCACAGTGGGAGATCTCCTCGCTTTGAATCGCTGCTAG
Source organism: Falco rusticolus (assembly GCF_015220075.1). Classification (NCBI taxonomy): domain Eukaryota; kingdom Metazoa; phylum Chordata; class Aves; order Falconiformes; family Falconidae; genus Falco; species Falco rusticolus. The sequence goes on along the minus strand of NC_051193.1, from coordinate 14,354,405 downwards.
ATAAATGTGGCCTTGACTCGGTAAAATATGTGCAAAACTACTGGATGGAAGCCCTCTGGCACAGTACTGTACAAGGATACTGCTGCTCAGGAGGAGAGTTTTATTATGTTTCACACTGCTCCTCTCCTTGCCTCTGCAGGGAGCCCCACCTGAGCAAACAGCCCCCCAGCTGCGGTCACACCGAGCTGCCCAAACCTACTGCGCGGCGAGGCACCGAGCGGGGATGGGGGGCTGCGAAGGCACCCACCACCCCACGGCACAGAGGCGCCTGAGCCTGCCCCGGAGCGTGCTGCTGCTCTGTTGATGCCATCAGTCCCTCCGTGCACATGGCTGGATTTTGGCCTCATCCTGTCAGCCCATGCAGTGGTGACAGAGGTCAGACCTGAGCTACGCTGGTTGGTGCTGTGGATGTGTTAACTTGCTTTATTAAGAGTGTTGGGCTGGGTTAGAGTCAGGCCCCGCTCCTCCTGAAAAATTCGGTGTGGGGGATGCTGGGCGCTGGGTTTGGCTGCCTACAAGCACTGGTACCTGGCATGCTGCCTGTGACACAGGTTTTTCCTAAGGCACCAGGGCCTGAGATCCCTGCTCAGGCCTATTTCTGCTTAAAGCCAAGTGCTTTCACCCCGAGAAGGCGTGCGGCAGGGCTGTGCGGCAGGGCTGTGCGGCAGGGCTGTGCAGGGCTGTGCAGGGCTGCGCGGCGGAGCAGCGAAGCCCCAGCAGACAGACACCTCCTTCCCCTGTGGGCCGTGGCACGAGGTGTCTCTGCCTCCCCCCAGCCTGCCCCTGGCCCTGGGAGGAGATAGCATGTGCCACCTCCAAAGTCATGCTGGGGGAGAGGTCACAACCAGACTGCCTGCTTCCGTGTCCCATGGTGGTGGCAAAAGACAGAAGTTAATTTTTATTAAACCAATTCTTCTGTAAGTAGCCCCCCTCCCCCAACTGCAATTAGTCTTCTCAGCTGTTATATTTCTGCCATTGGTTTCTATATTCATAAATTCTTGTCTGCAGAATTTTAGCAAAAATAGATATACCAGTCAGCAACTGTCCAAGATCACATAAAAATTGAAACTTTAAGGACAACAGTTCCACCCACAGGGCTGTCTATCTGACTGGCTTTGGTTTTAGCTCTTTTTCACTCCTCAGCACCCAGCCCTGGGTTAAAATTCAGCTCAAGACACACGCAGACCTGTCTCAGGTTTTGATAACTTGTTTGCTGTCTAACTCAGCAATGATCTGGTTCTCACATTCGAATAAACTGATCACCCAGCAGGAACCAGACTTCTGCCTTTTTGAACAATGAATGTTGCTTTAGTTGCTTAAAAGGAAAACACACAAGAAATGCAGAATTCTTGTTGACCCAACAATTGAAAGAAACATCACAACATTCCCTGAATCAACAGATGGCAATTTTCAAAACAAAATCTGAAAAGCAGCCAGAAGCTTATAAGGCAGGACATGACACTACGGCCAAAAGGAGACCTTGAATCTTCCCTGCCTGAACTGTGGGGACGAGCTGGGAGCTTTGTCTGACGTTAGCTTGTGTCTCAGAAGAGCAGCTTGTGCATGAACCTACCTGCATTGCAGTTAGGAAATTTAATTATTGTTTCCACAGTAGCCCTCGCAGAGTACCCTCTGCATGAAATATGCGTTCATACGTGATATGTCCCATAATTTTTTTATGTTTCCGCATATGGAGTTAAGGTTAATGTTCCATACGCTGTGGACAAATAGTAGTTGCCATGGGTACCATAGCCTTGAATTTCCCATCTCCTGAGTGATTAAATTCCCCACCTTAATTTTACTTTATTGGTTTATTTCTGTAACTCCTTATTTCCTTGGTTTGCTCTCCTTGAGAGAGGAAAGCAGGACATTTCACAGGCTGCTTATATCTTCTCAGGCTTTTGCATTTTGCGCGCCAGTTTCGGGGGAAATTGTGGGTGTTTTTTCACAAGGTATATCGAACAGTGGGAAACACACTGGAGTGACGCCCATCACCCCAGAGGTTATGTGAGCCCTGGGCTCTGCAGTGGATACCCCGACTTCTTAAAGCCTCTGCTGCTGGAGAGCCCGCAGCCTTGCTGGGCAGCCCACTCCAACGCTTTGATAGCTTCGGCACTGAAGCGTTTCTTCCTGCTGTGCTGTCTCCAGGCTGCGTGAGCCTCCTCTTCTCCTCCACAGTAGCCTAATGCCGGTAACAGCCAGAGCAAGCGGCCACCCCGCCTGCTGGGATTCACATCGGGAATCTCAGGAGGAATCTGATGGGGCTTGAGAGTTTTTGTCTCAGGTCCTATGATAACAAAAGGGCTACATTTCTCTGATGGGATCTGGGGGCCTTCGCAACACTGCTAGCTGCTCTCTCAGTGCCTTACAAACTGTCCAGGTGTTTAGGTTTATTCCATAATCCTAGCCCTCCATGAAATGGCATAAAATAATATTGAAATGGGAACCACAAGCTATAAAAACATAGCTCTAGTTGGTAAGTAAAATGAATAAGTAGCTGTTAAATGCAAAATGAAAAGGCATAAAAGGACACTGAGAACTTTTGCTGTTTAATCTGAAGTGTTCTATAAATAAAGCTAGGTTGCTACATATTGACAAAATTGGTCACCCCTAATTTAAGGCATGTCATAGGCAGTGGAAAAAGTGTCCTGTAGACCTGACTAATGTGGGTGGAAATAGAGAGCAATTTGGAAAAGTAATGATATAATGCCAGCATTGTAACTGCAGACCCTGCACGCTGGACGTCAGTGCCGTCAGCCGAATAGCACTTTTCTCCAACAACCATTTATGGTAATTGAGGTCTATTAACTGACACTGTTTACTTTGAGGTCATGATAATTAAAGCTAGAGTGTCATCTGCATTGTAATTAACATGCTCCTCTGCAACTAATTCGTTCTGACAGTATAGATTAATGATGGTAAATGACCAGCAAGGATTTATCATGAGATTATTCTTCATTCTACAGGCTGCCTCAGACAATTACAGGAAGGGATTGTTAAGTTTAGGCTATTGTCCTGGTGTAATCATGCATGTTCATTCTTAGCTTTGTTTTGATGTAAAACCCATCCAAGGCTTCGTAAAGACTCAGTTATGGTCTCTAACAGGCTGAGCCACACTCGAAAATGAGGGAGAGGGAGGCACAGGCTGCTGATACTGCTTGGATTTTTCAGTATCCCAGTGCTTGTAGTCCCTGCTGGTATCAGTAGGAGCTGGGACTGGTCAGTATTTCTGCAAATCAGATGCTTTTGCAAATGTAATTCTGTTGGGAGGTTGGGCAACAGGGTCAGCTGTGCAGTGAGGTGCCTATCTGGGGCTGGGCAGCCTTGTCTGCCAGCAGTGCTCTTCACCCGTGGCAGTGCTGAGGTCTCCTGGCACCTTGGGGAGGAAGGACCTTTTCCTCCGAAGCGTGCTACAGGGCCGTGGTAACTCAGCAGTCCTGTCTGCCAAGAACTGCCGTGCATCTAAGCAATAGCCTCAAGACTGGGCAGTATTTTGAATGACCGAAACACACTATACACAGGAGATGCCCCCACAAAACGAAGGCACTGAGTTCCCTGCAAGCTTAGAGCCTCAGGGGGTTTCACTAGTCCGGCTTGCAAAATCTTGACTTTCAAGCCAAACCGGTCACAGCCTGGGGGACAGCACCATGTCATGCTAAGAAGAAAGTAATGAAAAATGATGTAAATGAAATTAATTTTTCCAAAGCATATAAGGCACTCAATCTCTGGTTACTTCTTGCAAAAAGTAGTTTCCTCGTTGCCTTTTCTTATAATAGCTTCGTTGTGTACACAAGGACTTAACCTGGCTTATTTAAACTGCATCACATATTGCTGCAAGAATACCTGATTAACAAGATGATCAAAGTGTGCTGTTCCACGTGTCAATCAATAGGAATTAATATGCAGGAGCCTAGTCCAAATATGTGAGATTATAATGGAGATTTGGTTTTCTTTGTAGTGAAGTGTTGCTGTGTGAGCAAACAAGTGCTAATATGATGAGCTGAGCTCCACTGCCTCCCCTCCCTAAGGCTGGCATTTTTCTTACTCCTTGCCTGTTCCCCCATTTGTACCAACCCCGACCACCCTCTTAGGTGCAGTGAAGCTCCTTCGTGTTTGCAGCAGAGGTCTGTGATTTTTTCTTATAAAAAGAGGTGAAACGGCGGTGTTGCACAAATGCATGGCAGTGGTATTTTACCAGCAGCCGCCGTCTGAGTGTGATAGGGGTTGGCATTTTCCCCTGATGCATGCACAAGCCCTGTCCTGGGAATTAGGCTGCAAATCAACTCCCATAGCTTGCAGCAGGTACGGATCACAGGCCTAACCATTTATTCCTTAAAACAGATAGGGCGCACAGAGGATTTGAGTTGACCACATAGTCAAGGGAAAGCAGTTGTCCAGATACCTCTTCTCAGCCAGACCCTGGCTTGCTTTTCCTTGCAGACGAGGTGGGCCAGAAGGAAACTAGTGAATGTAGCCTCTGGGTTGAATGGGCTGATTCCTGCATGACTACGATAAGGACCTCTGGCAGAACGCACAGCAAAACAGCTTCTCTCTAGTGGCACAGTAATGTGCTGCAGTACCAGGAACAGCTTGTTTTGGGTACAGAAGGTGACTTTGTGGGCTCTGTTGCACCCTGTGTGCCTTGCTTTTCCTTTTTGCTCCTGACAGGAGCAAAGGGAAGGTGAGGAGAGTGGGATGATGGAGTTAAGAAAAAAGCCTGCAACCAACCAAGCAACTAACAACTGAAAAGAATTGGGGATTTTGAAATGTACTTCTTTTAACTGTCAGGATGAGCATTTTCTTAATAAGAGTAGTAAAAGCCTTAATAATTTTTCTTCAGGAAAAGTTTGCTGGATGGGAACATTTTGACCAGCTCTATCAGAGACTGATATACTAAGAGGAATCAGAGGTTTGTTTAGCAGATAACTCCAAGATTCTTAGTCTTAAAACAGGTAGATTGTCCCCTGGGCCCAGCCTACCTCGGCAAGAGCAGTTTTATAGTTGAGCAGGTCTGCTGTGCACCATGAGGTCACCCCGCCAGGGTCCCAGGCACAGCAGGCTAACGAATGTGCCTGGAACGTAGACGGGCGGGCGGCATGGAGAGAGCACCTGGCCGCCACAAAGCCTGCAGGCGCTCAGACCTCGCTTCCCTCTGCCCCCCGGGATGTTCCTGGGGGTGCCCTTCCAACCTCCTGTCGGTCCCACCAACCTCTGCAGCACCTTTTGCAGCGCTGGCCATGAGCGTGCAGTCGGCCAAAGCTGTCAGCAACCCAAATGGAAATGGACTGGAGTCAGTCAGGTGTAGCTGATCCGTTGGCGTCGTGTGCTCCCACACCAGCCCAAGCACAAGGCTTAACTGCAAGTGGGTTTAGTGTTTATAGGAAAATATTGCTCTGCTTTGCCCGTATGGCCCTGGGGACGCTAGCTTGATCCTGGTGGTGGCTGGTTGTGCAGCGGTGCTCCTTCTGCTACTTCTCTCTGCTCTCTTCTGAACAGTTTCTCTTCTACCAGTAACCACACAGGATGGGTAAATAGATCTGGAGAAACAAGGAAGGTGGCGGAAGAATGAAAAAGCAGAAACACCTCTTCTTTTTTCTTTTTCTTTTTTTTAATATTTTTTTTGTGTGTGCTTCTTCTTTCCCCTTGAAACAAAATCTATTGGGAAATGGGTGTATCTGAACTGTCCCTCCTTCCCCAACCTCAGAGAGATGGTGACGAGGTGGCTTTGGCGGGGAGGAGCATGTGGATGAAAGAGGAGGTCTCTGGGGCATCATGGCCATGGAAACACACAAAGTTGGCATTAGTGTTTGTTATTGTTGGCTGCAGAGACGCCTGCTTTGCACCTTCAGCCCTGCAGAAACTGGGGTACATCTGAAAGGGCTTATCAGCTTTGCAGTTTTCCCCCTGTGAGTAAGAAAATAGGGGCCGGGAGCAGAGCTGGATGAATGGTAAGTTTTTTTGTTTGCTCTCTGATCCCTCCCTCTCAAATATAAAAAATAAGCAGAAGTCTAATGAAACTAAAAGCAGAGGTTCCTTTGGAGAAAATTGACAGGGTTTAGGAGGACAATTCTTAAATTTTGCAAATTGTTTTTATCCAGTCCCAAACAGAATGCCTCATGTTGCTTTATAAGCTGTATATTTTTGTCCCCTTTCATTCTGGAAAAGGAAAAAATCAAACCCAAACCATTTCATTTAGAAAATACCAAAGCAAAACATTTCAGAGAATCATAGAATAGTTGAGGTTGGAAGCGACCTCTGGAGATCATGTAGTCCAACCCCTCTGCTCAAAGCATGTTTGGGTATGCTATACATTTCTGTTTTGAATTTTTGTCTGTATTCACAATAATTTCGCAAATTTGGCTTGAATTTCCAAACAGACCTGGTACCTCACAAATTGTATTTTGGGGGTCAGCTTAATACTTACTGATTTTTTTATTCTCTTAGGCTTCTGTTTGGGATATCTATGTCCTTTCTGCGAGGCTGGCAGTGTCTTCAGACTCCATATACGTAGTGTTTCCCATATGTCATGGATTTCACAGAGCTCCTCTGTTCTTCTTCTACATAGTTTATATAGCCTACAAGTGTCTGACTTCATGTTTGCTTATTACAGCACACTTCTTACTTGTGACTTAAAAAGATGTGGACACTCATGGGAGCAAAACATCAGTACTTGTTATGAAAATTAGTAATATACTGTCTGGTTGGCTTCCTACCTATGCCCATACATAGAATCATAGAACCATTTAGGTTGAAAAAGACCTTTAAGATCATCGAGTCCAACCGTAAACCCAACACTGCCAAGTCCACCACTAAACCATGTTCTTAACATCTCAAAATGCTGATCCATGTCTGCCAATGATTTACTAAAAGGACAAAGTAGTATCTGTCATTTATCCACTAACTTTTTTTGGCCAGGTTTAAAAAAAAAAAGGGGGGGGGGGGGGGAGGGGAGGGCCCAGAAGAAGGACTGATATCACATAAAGAGCAGCTGATGACCCAGAAAAATGAATGGCTAGGATGCTTCAGACCTGGATGTCCCCTGAAGTTTACACAAAGCCTAATAAAAGGTTGTGTTGGGAAAGTAATTTGTTGGTGCCCACGACAGGGTCACCCATGTGCCTGTGGGGTTTGGCACCTGCATTCTTACCAGCTGGGGGTGAATGTGCAGAGCTGCCATTTTGGCAGAGATTTTTAATGATGATTGGTGTGATTTGGACACTGGCTGGAGCAATAAAATTGGGTTTGTTACTTTTGTTGTCATGAGGTGCTGTGGACAGGACTGAGGAGCTGTCTTCCACATCTGTATGCTAAGTGTGTGAATGTAAAGCTCATGTAAAGGAAACCTTTACGCTTGCTTCCAGTACAGCATGAAACTTGTCCACTCTTTGTGAAATGGAAAGACAATAATGGCTCTGTCAGAAAATGCAGCTCAGCCCTCCTTTTTTTTTTTTCTTTCTTCCTTCTATCAAGGATTTTAATTTCCTTTTCTGCCTTTTCTTACTGCACATCATAAAACTGGGCTAAAACTCAGGGGTTTCTTTACAAAACTATTCCCTCATGCTTTCAGCTGGAGCAATTTTCCAGCATTTACATGAGCTCACATAATGTTAGTCTGACTCTAAATAAGATTTTCCAGAGTTGGCTGAAGGTTTTGGCTTAGTTCTAGAATAAACTGTTTCGGAAAACTTTCTGGAGTGGATTCTGGATAACCTGGCACCATTTCAAGGATTAAAAAGTCATGCATAATTCACCTTTCAAAACACTCAAGGCTTTTAAATTTCTCACCCCAGAAAATATCTTACTTCTCATCAAACATCAGCTGTTTCCAATTGCTTCATTCTATTTTGGTCACCTATTCTCTTTTTTCCTTCCCATGCATGACTAAATATCTCCTCTAAATCAACTTGAAGCAATTCGTTTTTCCATTCATCCATTTGGTTCTGCTGGTTTCTTTCGCCGTTGGAATGCTCCATGAATGTCATACATTGAAGGAGCAATATCATCTGTGCAGTCCTGAGTGCGGGAGTACTTGGCACCAGTTCTGCAGCTTAATATGTGAAAGACACAAAGACAGCTGCCAGTTTCTGCGTGTTTTAACTGGTTTAGTTTCTGCAGCTCTGAGCAGAAATGCTGAGGCCGTGGCAGCCACACACAACAGCATGATACCCAGGTCCGTGGTCTCACGGTGAGGATGCCAGCTCCTGAACCAGTGGGACTAATTCTGTCTCAGCCCAGCACTAAGCTCAAGCAAACCAGCCCTTTTGAGAGTCAGGCACACTCTGCCTAGAGGCCAGGCCACGCTGCTCCAGCTGTGCTGCTCGTGAGTTATTCCTGAGCTGTCTCTGTGCAGCGCTTGGCTGATGGTTTGGATGTGCTGGCTTGCTCAAAGCAACGGCACAGGCATCTGTGTTCTCTTGCCTGGTGTGGCTGTGGTATAAGAAATAGGCTACATTACATGTAGGTGACTGGATCTCCTGTTAAAAGTGCAGTGAGGTGCATGCCACATTCTTATGTGTCCGTGCAAGTCCTGCATTGAACTTCAGTGACCAAAGAAGTGTTGCTGCTTCGCAGTCTGGCCAGCTCTGCAGCACCTAAATGCAAACTTGCATTTGCCTTGGTGTGTGTAGCTGGCAAGCACATGTGCTGCTCTTCAGTAACCTTGTTTTGTTGCCTTGTTTTGTTGATACCTCAAATCAGAATGAAATTTCTCCAACCTTTGATCTCTTGTATAATATACAAACATCCACCAGATTTCTGATCAATGCATATGTGACACATGCATTTTGCTTTCAGTTGACAAACACAGAAGCTGAAATTATTCAGAAGAAATAAATATCAAGGCCAAGCATAGGAAAGGGTTTGTTTTATTTTGCGTTTCTTTTTTGGGTGAAGAAAAGAATATGCTGGAGACAGATTTGACAAAGTGAATGATCCAGGTTTTCATGGCAATTGCATCCCGTCTCTAGCTGCTGTAGTCATGGCTGATCTAAGCTACGCTGTGTGCTGTGAGGGAAGGAGTCGGGTTCAGGCCTGCCAGAAGGCCCCAAGCACTAAACCTTTCTGTCCAGAGTGGGATATGTAAAACTACAGTTCCCCAGGATTGCCGCCAAATGACTAATCTTGGACACTTTCAGGCATTCCAGCATGTCTGGTTAGTGGTTGCTCTAGCCATCCTATCGTGTTTTTGGGAACCAAATGTCTTGCACGCTAAAGCAAGGTGCATATTATACAAGGGGTGCCTATAATGGATTCAGATAGAGTTAGTAGCCAGCACACAGTGGCTTTACATCAAAGATAACCATGTGAAGAGGGAGCACTGTGTATGTATCAAAGCCAGAGACACAGGGGAATCAGACCCCTTTCTACATAGTTTACTTAGGAGTCATGCGAAGGGGAGGGATAGGAAGGAGAGATTTTTAAACACTGAGTGAATTAATTAGTTCATCAACTTCTGTTTTCATTTCCATGCAAGTGACAACTACCTGTCATGGCCAGAGGTGAGCTAACGAGACAGTGCTCTGCAGTAAGCCACTGCTCGGACAAGCATTGCATTATTTACAGTAAAAAAAAGCTCATGTTTTCTGCAGAGAGATCCCAAGCTCATACACTACTCTGTTCCATAACCTTGCCTGTCCAATTTACTAACGGACTCCCTAAAACTGGACTAACTGTGGTGAGGTTCACAGAGCTGTCTCAGGGCATACTCCAATGGGCATTCAAACATCATGTTATAGGATTTGCCTTTTTGTTTAAGTTGCAACCTATATTTCAAAAATCACTATATGCAGACACTGATCACCTAATGTACATAGCTTGAATGCCTAAATGTAGCCAGTACATCTGCCAGAGGCTACTCCTAGTTCATGTGAATGCTCCTTGGGGTTTCACTGTACCTCTTACTTCAGTGATAAATTATTGGGGTTTCCAAAGGTTAATCATAAGTGCTCTGCAGAGGAGATGTCCTGTCCAGATAGCATGGTTTCCTTTTAATTGTCTTTTTAAATCTAGCTTTGTTATTATACTGTGGGGTAACGGGCCAAAGGTGGCACTGTGCAGGCTGTGTGGATGAGAGTTAGTTGTGCTACAAGATTTTCCTTTTGATTCTGCTTTTTCATCTAAACACTCCTGACTCCTTTCTCCCCTTATATGGAAGCCCTTTGCCTCGTATCTCCTGTTTGCCATCAGTGCTTGATGGGCTTGATCGGGTCACAGTACTCGCCTGTCTGACTGAGACAGCACGGGTAGCCGAGAGGAATGAGCTGACCTCCGCTGCAGCCGGTTATGTGAGAAGGTGGCCATGCACCGGTGAAATCGGGCTCCCAGCCCCAGCTAATACACAGCATTGCCGTGTCCTTGTAGGTAACACTGAATCTTCTTATAAATGTGTTAAATTTTGTGGTTACATGAATCTATTGTCTTTGCGGAGAATTACAATTCGTAACCTGTTGTACCAGTGCAAGAAGCTGTTGTCATGTTCTAACGTGTTCCCCTAAAATACCAGGTGTTTACACAGAGGAGGCTTAAAAGCTCTTTGTCAGGGTCCATCCACCCTGGCTAGCTAAGCCCAATTTTAAACTCATACAGCTCAATACTCATGAAACACACTTTAAAAGAGGACTGAATCGCTGCTGTAAGTGGGAAGAATTAAGGGGGGTTGATGGCTGTGGATGCCACCCAGCAGTTCCCTGACTGGCTGGCCAGGATGTGGCAGGGTTGGGGATTGTCCCCCTGAACGCTGTGTCCAGGGCAGTGCAGCGAGCCATCCCAAGCGTCGGACAGCCCGCTCGGTCCTCCTGGCTGCACTCTGCACCAGGAAGGGGAGGGAGCGCTCCAGCTGCATCCGGCACGTCTGTCTGGCCACAGGAGGCCCTTGAAGTACAGAACAAAATAAATTCCCTCAACCCTAGCAATTTTCTCCAAAGCGGATCAGCAGGCGGCAGGCCTATGTTCTGTGGCTTGCAGCGGGCATTGGTGAGTGTCCCAAGATGCCTGCGTTTTGATGACTATATCCCAGAGACATGTCTCTGGTGTTTTCCTCTGCCCACAGACAACATTGGAAAGACATCACATAGAGGAAATGTTCTCCAAATTATCTCCAATGGCTTCAGTGGAGTTGCTTCTGATCCCAGAGCTCCTTGTCTGGGTACCAGCATCTGAGCACTCCAGGCGATTTGGCTGCAGTGAGCCATAAGCAGGCTGGGAGAGACCCTGCCAGCACACCTCTGTGCCTGTTGCTCATCTCACCAGAAGTGCTGCTCTTGAAGTCCTTCTTGAATAGGAATCCAATTGTTATGCAGAAAATGCCAACAGTTCAATGCTCAAACAAGAATTAGGAAGCCTTTTAAATCAGCAGAGTTAAGAAAATAGATGGAGGTGAGAACTGGTTCCTTGTACAGCTGCAGGGAGGTTCTCTGTGGGTTTCTGAGCTTCCCTAGAAATGTCATGTTATTCCCCGTATACGAGTCCGATAATGAGTAAGCCCACCGCACGTCTCCCCAGCTCCTTTTCTGCAGGGGTTCCCATTTGTAACACAGCTGGGAGACATTCCTTTCTAGGGGCAAACCTGCTCTGCTGAATGTCGTCTCACTTGACTGTTACTAGCATTTTCAGGATAAATTGACCATCAGAGAATGGTCAGAGAAGACCATCAGCTCTTAAATAACTGTCAGAAAGTTGTTGTGTTTAAAGCCTTCCAGATGATCATTAGACAGTTCAAACCCGTGGCTGGCACCAAGCGGGTTTTTGCTGGTGCTGACCAAGATGTGCTAACTCTGGGAGAGGCAAAGCTTTCCTGCGGAATCATAGGTTATGTTAGAAGTACTTTAAGAATATGGAATTTTACTTGGCTATATTAACTATCTTGAATATATGACTTCCCAGAAACCACTGGAGTTTCAAAAGGTGGATACTGTGGCGAAGGGGCTCAGATTGCAGCCTTACTTCCAGGCAGTGACAAACACTTCCTAGGTGACTTAGGGCAAGTCACTCAATTTATATTTTTGCATCTGTAAGGAATTAGAATCATAAATCAACTAATTGTGATGTGTTTCAGTATGTCTGTGATAGGGCCATATAACTTCAGATAAATCTTATTTTTATTTGCTGCTCAAGAGATAAAAGAAAGCAGTATAGCAACTGTTCTAGAAGAAAGCCAAGGTTTCTGTAATCTCTTAAGTTCTTTTTTCACTGAAGCAGTTAACAAAGCTTGGATGCAGTGTATTCTGATGTGCATAATTTAGCTGAACACTTTGAATTCTTTTAGTTATATGGCTCCGGTCTGTCTGTTTTTGTTTTACCTTTTTTCCACTGCTGAGCTCCGTAATTGCTCCTTTTAGCCACAGTCACCTAAGGTCAGGCTGTACCTTGCTAAGGAGCCGAACTGCAAACAAGGCTAACTAAATCACGTGTCTCCAGCCCATTCCTGTTATTAATCGTCCCAAGTTCTGGGCCTAGCACTTGGCAGAGCAACAAAAGTAAACTTTTTATCAGAAGTTCACAGTCTCCTCCAGTGGAGGATGAGCGGGGTAGTTCCTATCTTTTTTTTAAGAAGGTTTTAATATGGGAGCTACCTCAAATTTATTTCAATAATGAAGAGGGAACAACTGTATTTGAAGACCAGTGTTTGTGCAGTGTGAATTTAGTCTGATAAAATTATGTTTCACTTCCCAAAACATCTTTCAGAGTGCTTGCATTAGTAAATGTACTGTCATTTTAACAAGTATGGTGCTGGCTTTAAGCTGATGAGAAAATGGCCAAAGTACGTGCAGTTTATACTCTGACAGGAAGGTATTCTAGGTACATGAGGGAAAATGCTTACAATATATTTATGTTAAATAGACTAATACTTCTGAGACACAGGGTGAGGAGTTACTCAGCATGCTTTGGAATGGCTTGTTGTGTTCAGGCGTCCCCCAGAGTCGCTGTGACAGCGTGCAAACTGTTTTGTTTGGTACTGGAGTGGTAGAGCCCTGCAGCCCAGCTGAGTCTTCCTGTGATCAACTGTTGAATAAGAAGTAGCGGCATCCACAAAAAGTCCATAAAATATAAAGCAGAAATGATTAGTGTTTGACAGAGAGGAAAGGGAGTTCAAAGAATGCTTCTGCTGAGGGCTGGAGATTGTAATGACATCCACACACCAGAAGAGCAACATCTAACAGCAGCCTGCTTGCTTAGAAATAGCTGAACTGTATTATCACCTGCAATGACATTGAAGTGTAGTTTCCAAGACTGTATCCCTAGTAGATTGCCCTAAACAATTCTGGGGAATTTAGCACATCCATCTCTTCCTCTAATAGGCAAAATCTTTAGGACTAACAGGAAGCTTTTAAAAATGTGGCTAATGCTGTGTTAAGATTAATTTTGCAGCATTGTGCTAATGTACAAGAAACTGAAACTAAAGGCAGTGAACAGAAGTGCAGGTGGCTGATCTAATGGAGTTCTTTGTGCTAATGAAAATGCAAAACTACAATAAACGGCCAAATAAAGAAAAGCAAATCTGATTTAAAATTATCTTAGTTTGCCTAAGTGCCATGTTGTGACCACGAAGGAGACCTTTAAGAGGGATTCTGGGTACTAACCTCACTGCATTGGAGATATGAAATCAGCAGGTGTGAAAGTCTGGGGGTTCTTGGAAAGTAATCTTGCGGTGAGAAAATGCCTCCTGTTTGACCAGCACTAAAAGCCTGTGACTGAGGCTTGAATCAACAAGCTATTAAGGGCTGCATGAGGTGATGCCACCGTGCTGCTCAGGAGGAGCTGTAAGCTCCTCCCAGTGCACCTGCCCAGGATGCTCCAGCAGCCCTGGCTGTATTTTAGGGTCCTTTGTATCCCAGAGAGTCACCTTTTGGGGATGTCTCACTTCTTTCTTCACCACTGTAAGGAACACCCAACGCAGCTAGCCAGCAAAGGGATAAACAACAATGTGTTTTACAAAGCACATGCAATCAAAGGATCTTACCTAATCCTGTGTGTCAGTGATTTCTGAGTCTCTAATGTTGTAGGTAATTCATACAGTGATGAATATCTCTAACGACCATTATAGGTTAGTGCCTTTTTTCCAGTCTTAAATGTGCAACAACTTGCACTGCCAGTCAGGAAAAGTTTGTATTTCTCTGGTTTGTTTGGTAAAACCAGTGTCTGTGTGAAAGAAATTGATGTATTGTACGCCACATGTACACTTACAGCTTCTCTCCAAGCACAGCAGTTCCAAAAAGCCCTTGTATGCTAACTTTCCCCTGTTGTTTAGCTTATAGTATTAATTAAAACTTGAACAGAAATGCTATGAAGGATGGGGTTTACTATATTGCTTTTTTCTTAATTTGTTTTTCTTTTTGATCATCTGTTACATGTGAGGTAAAATACCTCACAGCTGGACACATAGTTTCAGCTGTGAGATGCCTCCAGTTTTTTTGGGGGGGTGAGTTGTTTTGTTTTGGTTTTTTTGTAAATGGGCAATCAGTTTAAAAATCAAATACTGTTTGGCAATGGGGCCTTGCCCTGCATCCTTTCATTGCTGCTGCTCCAAGGCAGGGGGAAAATTGGGACTGGGCTTTGCCTAGACACTGAACTGTCTGTGTAAGAGACCTGTTATGTCTCCCCTCTCTCCATCTCTGTGGGGCATTCGGTAGAGAGCTGAATGTTGCAGTGCTCAGTCAGTGGCAGGTATGAGTTCAGGGTAATCTGCTGCTATTTTGGGGGGAAACCTGCAAAAGGCAGCGAATGTGTCATGGTGTCCCTCTCCCAAAGCTTCTTAGAAATCCCCCCTAGATGGGGAGAGCGACCCAGGGCAGAGGCCCCAGCAAGGCTTGCCCACCCGTGCATGATGTGTGGGCTAGTTGGGGCACCAAGTGAAAAGTGAGCAAGAAAGGTGGCAGCTCTGGGTGCAGCGAGTGGGGAATAACGCCCTGTGCCAGCCCTAAAGGAGTCTCTGGATAACCGGCAGCAGCTGAGTAGCTGAGTACCACACAGCTGCCAGCACTGCAGCACAAGCCTGCGCACACACTCAACCTGCTGTGGGTAAGCTGAATTTAGAGTGTTATCACTTGCAGTATTTTTCTGGAGTATCTCTGTTTCTCCCCAGTGGAAAACTGATGATGCTGGGATCTGCTGTTGCTGATGAAAACAAGCATGTCTGTGTTTGGAAAAAGATTTTGTAGTGGGGTTATTTCAAGTGTTTTAGAAAGTGTCTTATGTAGCAGATGTCCTTCCTTTTTTTCTTCTCACTTTACCCCTCTCTCTCAAAAGGCTACATAGCTTTTCCCATGTGAATCTATGAAATGGACAGTTACTAACATAGTTTCCTTTTAAAAAGATAATCACTTTAGATCAGATTTTGAAGTCCTCAGGACTATGAGCTTTTTTTTTGAAAAAGTGGTTATTTCTTTTGGTACGTAAGACTGTCAAAGGGAAGATGTGATTTTTAGGTGTTTATACCAGCTGAGCAAGAGGGAAGTGGTCCGCCTGGGGGTCTGAAGAGATGTCGTTTGCATGGGATGATCCTGACCTTCTCAAAGACTCTGATGCTTGCCTAATGAACTTCCAAGAGTGCAAGGAGATGAACACATCTTCCATTGTTTTGTCCATATTGGTTTACTTGTTGTGGTAGTGAATTGAAAAGTGGTTGTTCTGACTTGGTTGTTTTAATCCTTTGCAAAGCTAATCTGTGCACTGGTTTCCTCTGAAACTCCCTGAAACCAGAAGTGTAAACCAGATTAGGGCTGTGGAGAAAGGTGGGTTTACCACTTGTGGCATGTGAGATATAAAGGAAGGAGTGGCCACCACCGAAGTGTGAGGGGCCTTTCTGCAAAGGGCTAGGAAGTAAAACTGTGTATCAAGGAGACAAAGAGATGGGATCACAGCTTATTTCAAGTAAGTGGAGGTTAAAAACCCTCTGAACAGAGGATGAGGAGCCCACTCACTTGGGCACAGTTAAGTGCAGACCCAGGAGATGTTGCCAGGGCGGATATAAACCATGAGATCAGCCTCCCCCAGTTCATCAGATCAGCCCCTGCCCCGTACATTTGGAGTCTCTCATGAGTTTAAAGGACATATTTTAAAACTATTTTTCAGCTCCGTTCCCAAACCATTTTGGTGACTTTTTTTTTTTTTTTTAATGCTTGCTATTGTGACTGCTACAGAGCCTGTCAGCCCCTGCAGCACCCAGCTGTGCTGGCTGCAACCATAATTCACAGAAACTGCCAAGTGCTGTTCTGCTTAATATGACAGATCCTTCCGTGATAGCTGTGCTACAGCCAGCCCTGGTGAGCGTGTAGGGAAGGATGGTGCCCATGTGGGTAAGATTTATGTTTGTTAGTGGTGTGGTGAGTGAGCCTGCAAGCGTTGCTTTCCCCTTTTCAAAAACTCAGAAGATTTATCTCCCCCACACATCCTGAGTCTGCCTCTTTTATTTTTTTAATAGCTGTCCCCAGAAAACTGACATGGTTGCGTTCCTCCACCTGCCCTCAGTGTGGTTTCTCCTTATCTCTCCCCAAAATTGTAATCTCCTCTTGCAATTCATGTGGTGTTGCTCTTCCTGCTGCTCAGCTGGACGTGCAGACAGCTGTAAAATGAAGTTTACAAGACTCATGATCTACGAGCACTGTGCCATGGCACTGCAGAGGTCGGATTCTTGTACATTGCTCCTTACAGCTGTCTGCACACAGAGCTGCATGCAGGCAAGTGGCAAGGAACACGACTTCCCTGATGGGAGCTTACAGAAACAAGAATACGGTTGGAGAAATAGGGTGAATCATGAATGAAACATTACTCACAGAGCCTGATTGCAATGTAAGAACTGGATGCGAAGCGTTCCTGGAAATAGGGGTACATTCAGAGAAAGTAATGAATTGCACAATCATTTCTGTGTTATCTGTTTGATGGTAGAGTATGCTTCTCTCTGTTAATTAAGGGTTCAGCTACTTGCAGATGTAAGGATACTGCCTGGCTCCACAGAAGGACCTAACATCAGGGAAGGATTGTACGTAGTTGGATATGACTGAGTGTATTTAATTAAAGGTATCGGTTTGGCCCAAAGAAAGGAAATGTACTTGAGAATACAGCTAACAGCTGTTAAGTATTCAGATGATGTCCTGTTCCCTGTCTTATATTCAGACATGTTTGTAGGATTAATTTCTCAGATGTTTGAGTGATCTAGGAACATAAATCTCACAGCCAATACATGGGATTTTTTGCTATTGTGAATATATAATAAATTACTGCTCAGGACGACCACGGATGATGGATCTGTTCCTTAAATAATAAATTCAGCAACCATGAAAGCCATCTGTTTCGCAGGTGTACAGCATGTCTTAAAGAGTAATTGTGGAGAGTTTTTCAAGTCCTGCTGCTGCCATGCTGCAGGGGTAAGTTTCCAGCTCTGTATTTTGTTGTTCTCTTTGCCACTCTTACTTCGTCCGTCTCTGAGAAAGGTTAAGGATGCAAGTCTGTGGTTTTGAAAGTCTATCTTGAGTGAGTCTTCCCTCATTAGCCTGAACTGATCTGCTGCTGCTGGAGTAGGCTGGCAAAGACTAAAAGCTTGTCCTTCTAGCTTTGATGACCAAAGAAACCTGACCTACCGATGGAGTTGCTTGTTTCTTTTACTGATCTTTCTTTTGCTTTCTCTTACTGGATCCAGGCAGGCCACAATGTGATATAGGGTGTTATGGCATCAGGAACCAGTTTAGGAGTCTGACAGGTCTTGAGGCTGGGGGTCACTCTTGGGCTGGGCCAGAGGCTGGCTAGTTAAGAGATGGGATCCAATACCCTTGGGAAGCAGAGGGACAACAGGCAGCAAGGCCTGTAGGGTGCAAGAACTGGATATAACACTCCACCTAAGTGGGATCAGTTTTCTAGCAGAAGGACCAGTTCTCATCTTTGGTTTAGAAAATCACAAACTGAAAGGATTGCATCTAAATGAATGTAAGTTAGCTTAAAAATACTTGGGAAGAGAGAAGGGAAAATTCTCCAAGAGGGGAACAGCTAATTCTATGGTCACAGCTGGCTGGATGGCACTGTGTATCCAGATAGATAATCCTGCTTGAGAAGCACAGGATAATTACAGGGGAGTGGGTGGGGACGACAGTGCTTTGTTCCTCCCTTCCCCACAAATTTTTTGGCTGACTTGAGGCGAGGCCAGGCGGTGGGAGCTGTTGGAGGCTGCTTTGGCAGCTCACAGAGCGCTCCTCCCTCCGGCTGAGTTCTGGGGGTGGCCCTGCTGGAGCAGCTGGGTGTTTGTGCACCATCCTGTGGGTGCTGATCCCCCAGGCTGTGCAGGGCTCCCCGGCTCAGGGTCTGGAAAGACGAGGCTTAGGTGGTGGTCTTCTCTAGGTAGTGAGGACTTAGCCACTTGGGAAGAGAGGACTGGGAGGGAGAGGAAAACCTGTGAGACTAGGATAGTGGTAAGGGCTCTGTAATGTGCTCTGGCCCCAGATCAGTCCAAGGATCTGTACCCACAGTGTCTAGAGAGATCAGCAATGCTGTGGGTGTCAGTCTCAGCTGCCCCCAGATCCAGTCTGCTCCTTTGGGGCAGAGGAGACTCAGAGAAACCGTGCTCTCACCCCTTTTCCCTGCTTATGCCTTGCCCCACTGAAGTCAGGCTTCCTCTAAGCCTGCTGTAAGCCAGCAGCAGCAGAAGCCCCATGCCCAGCCACTACAGTTGGGTGGCAGAGAGATCGGCTCACCTTCGCTCTGCATCTGCTGTGCAAGCAGATGTTGCTCTTGGTTGACTTGGGGAGAGCCTACAGAAAACAAAGTAGAGAAGGTATAACGCTGGAGGATGCTTGAGAAGTGTTGAACAGATGGACAGTTGTGAAACCAGAAAAAATGGGGGGCTTTTGTGGGAGATTTGAGGGGGCTGACTGAGCTTTTGGGAGATCATAGAGGTGAGAATTGGTTTGGGGCTGGGTGAAGGCTTTGATCTGGTGGAGGGAAATGGCAAGAGAAAGCAGATGACAGAAGGGGTACTTACGAGGAAACAAAAGGATCTGAGGAAAAGGTAGGAAGAAGCAAGGGAGACAAATCTTTAGGATGGAATGGGGCTAGGAAAGACACTTCCACATTGTGGGACAGCAAAGAGGGTAATCAAAGTGGAAAGAAGGTACAGTGGAGATGGGTGTTACATTTTTCTCCCAGAAATAGTGTCTGTCCTGCTGATCACTGAGCAGCAGTGAGTATGATGTGTAAACTACAGCTGCAAAAGCCATTTTGACACCAGTTATGACAATGAAGCTTGTACGTACATGAAGTATCTGAGCTTTAGACTTGAATATCTTTGGTGCTAGAGTTGAAAAAGTTGCTGACTTAAGACTGTCTTGAAGGCCCTGATTTCCAAGCGGTACAGACAGTCGTCTGTGTTCTGCAATTGCAATTACGCAACAGCAGCAAGCAGCCAGCCTGCCAGACCTTCAGAGCAGCACTTCTGTCAATTGCGTTGGGGTTTTTCAGGACATCAGGAAAACGATGCAGAAAACAAACCCACTGTACTTCTCTACATTCCAGGGGCTGGAGATGATCTGCTTCATGGAAAATTTTAGACTTGTCTCATGTCACCTGAAAATGCCCAGTTCCAGGATACCTGTCACTTACACACAGACAAGCAGATGTACTGTACTGTGTCCTGCTCGGGGTGTGTAATGCTGATGCTAACCTGTGGCTAAGGCAGATTGTGGCCCCTCTTTTCTCTTCTAGAATACCTTGGGTCTGGAGAGACGAGCTCTGTCACAGCTTTCATGTGTCAGTAGTTAGCAGTGTCGAGTCCCTTCAGCTGTTTGTGTGCTGGCACATTTTCCACAGTTCCACCTTTCCCTCCCCACCGCCCCCTCCGCTGGCCTAAGGACCAGCAGGATTGCCTAACTTTTCAGAAGGCCAAAAGACACAGTTGGAACATACAGCTGACTTGGGGGGAGAAGCAATTAAAACCGCACAGAGTAATCTCATCTCCAGATTGCTGCCTTGTGCAGGACTGCAGGCACGCTTGCAGTGCCATTGCTGAACAAGCATTTTTTCAAAGCACACTGATATTTGTTGTTCATGCAGGTGTTAGTCCGTCATTTCTTCTGCATTATCCTGCCTGTCAGTGTCTTGGACATCTGAAATATTATCAGAATTCGATTTTGGCAGCAAACTTTTTCTCCCGGCCTTCATATGCATTTTTGTGTAACTGGACAGGAGTGAATTGTCCCAGTGTTCGTGCACAAACTCGTATAATGTGCAATGGGAAATGGTCAAGGGTTGTGTGAAATGGGTGCACACTGCTGATACATCAAGAGGAAGTGCTTTTGCTTATAGAAATCTGGGGGGAGATAGCAGACTTGGGGGGGCTAGTTGCAGAGATCTGGGAGTCAGTGTGTTTGTTCAGTCTTCTGTCAAAAAATGCACGATCTAATGTAATTTGTCCATGAGATGGATGGGGAAGTGACTGAATACTGTAATTTTAAATCCTGTTAAAATGTTAAGCTTATGTATTTGTTCTCTAAATATTTTGATCTTCGACAGCACCCGCTTGCCTAGAGACCAAGCCAAACAATCATTCCAAGCTCTTTCCTAGCCTTCTTTCTTATTCTGTAGTCCTGAATGAAATTCAACCTTATTCTCCATAAATAACCTTTCTCATTCCCCAGCTGTCTCCTACAGCTAGTTCTCCTCTGACCTCTCACTTACTGACTGTGTACTGACCTTGCGCTTCCCCCACAGCTCTAATCTGCCAGTGTCTACACTCCTGTTCTTCCTCTGCTCTATTGCATTATTTCATTTCTTTTTTAATAAGGCCCACCATTTCCTGAGCTGCACTTCAGCAAATAAGCTTGAACAAGCCCCTTTATCCACAGAGCTCATATAGTGTAGTGACAAATAACTACCATTGGCAGTGATTTTGACATTTTCACCACCTCTCTCTGATTCTAGGCTGTAAGTAAATCTATACTTTCAACTGTATTTTTCTATTGGCGATAAAAACCAGCACCACTGTTTTCAAATCTAAGAGAAAGAAGCCAATGCCTTGTTCCTTGTTCAAATAGAAATGTTTCTCTTTAGTTGGATTTTCATCAGTATAGCAACAACTCCAGTGATTTCTCAACGGCTTTTATTAAACTACTAAGGGATTATTCAGGCATTTTATGCACACCTCATCCTCCCATTAAAGGCAGTGTGAGTTCTCATCTGAAAAATTTGCAAATAGAGGGGTTTTTTTGTTTGTTTGAAGTTAAGCTGTAGATTGAAACAATCAGAAACAATCTGCCTAGGGTTAGTTGTGGAAAAACTTTGGGAAAAGCAGCATTCCCCCCTACCTGCATCAGTATTTGTCTGTCAGAACTGAAGAATTGGTTGAATTGGAATTTGCCTCCAAAATGGAAAGCAGAGATGTGTTTAATATTGGTATTTTTTGAAATGACACCATGAAATGCGTGTTTCATCTTTGTGTAGCTGCAAATCAAACCCATTTGCTTTACAAAGTAGAAGGCTTAACTCTAGGTGTCAGCACTGCAAGCTGAATGTGGAGCTCTGAAAAGGAAATTTTGCTGTCTCTGACTCCTCCAGTGTCACCAGAAATAAAGTGCAATAGCAGTTTTGCTGACAGATCCATTAAGGCTGAAGAAAAGGAGAGCCCACACTTGTGGTTAATGGCACATGTAGGAATTCCAGCATTCTTTTCTTATACAGCCTCTTTCTAGCTGCACTTAAGTGTGTTTCTATTAATGGGATCTAGTAAATAATGTTTAACATAAAGGAGAGAATGAGGACAAGATGCCCACTGTTTAAAGCAGGTATGTTAACGCTTTCCCTTCATTTGTTGTTAAGTGCTTATCTTTAGTGGGCATCCAAAGTGATGAGAGCGCACAGGAAGCCAGCATGTTTTTCTGGTTCTAACAGGCTATATAGATCAGCTAAATTAATGAGGTGGATGAAGTTTATGTGACTACTGTTGGTTATACTTGAAATTGCACAGTAGCAGAGACATTGGGGAAGGAAAGACTCGATTTTCCAGCCCTTAATGCTAGCAATTATGCGAAGTAAATAAAAGCATTTTGACGGTGCACATACTGTAGTTATCTTGGAAAGCCACGTTTCTCAAGAGCACTGAATTTTTGGCTTTGCATCTCCTAACCTTGTGCTCTCATCTGCATCAAGTGATGCTGTTACACACATGAATGAAGAGCTTCTTTTTGCCATTCTTGCTGTCAATAGTCATCACTTATGTGCAAATTTTGCTTTTAATTATGCCCTGATCGCATTTGTTATGTAGTTAAGGTACTGCTCAAAGGCTGACTGTTCTGAATGCACAGAAGTGCTCCTGCTGAATTGGCTTCTTCTGAAACACTTTGATTTCTGACAGGGGAGCACAAAAGCATTCATCATACAAATTTGGAGTAATTTATGTAGTTTCCTCCTGTGGAACATCATTTTCCCCTCCTCAGGTGCTGGAGCTTATTGACAAAAGTGAAGTCTCTGCTATTTGGTTTTCACCACGCTCCTAAATGTAAAGTTTGATCAGGCCTTCCATAATCTGCCGTTGCCTCTGAGCTGTTGCTCAGCCAGTGAAAACAGGCTGTACCTCAGAGAGGAACCTTGGAGAGTCAGTGAGAGTAAAGTTTGGCAGAGCTATAAATGACATGGTGAAAAAAAAAAAAAAAAGGCAGGCACACGTGGAACACTGATAGGGCTCTTACAAGCCATCAGGTTGTAAGGTCTGCACTGTGAGTGTGGTCTGTGGTAGAGTAAGGTGCTGTACATCTGTCGTTGGACCCCAGCGGCACTTGAGCAGGTTCTTCTGCAGCACCCTTTGTCTGCAGCAGGAACTGGCCTGGCACTGGGCACAGCATGGCCAAACCACCTTAGATGCTCTGGTTTGTCTCTTAAAGTATGTGCAGACATCTAGTCTCAAACACATCTATACCACAAGGAAATATAGCTACTTCCATATGATACAGAAACGAAAAAAAGTTTATTTTATGTACGTATTCCAGAATAAGCCTGTATGCAGTTCATTTTCCATGCCCTAGGGTCTGGCTCCACCTATGGCACCTTCCCTTTTCAGTCTTTCCACCCAAAAATACTTTCAATGAAATTGGCACGACCGGAGTTGAAAGGGAAGATGAGTGGAAGCAACGGCCAAGCCCGGACTGTGGCTGGCTCCTGGTCCCTGAGGAGCGGAGCCCCGCGCCCTCCCAGGGAAGCGGCTGGCCGGCTTGCCTAGGCCGAGCTCCCGGCCCCGCGCTGCCTCAGGAACGCTACAGGTGGATTTTGTTGAGTTTTGTTGTGGGTTTGTTTAACCACAGAGTAAGCAGCCCGCTGGGCACGGAGCGGCCGGCACCACGCACGGCACCACGCACGGCACCACGCACGGCACCACGCACGGCACCGGCACCGCCGCCACAGCGCCTCGCCTCAGCGCCGCGCCTCGCCTCAGCCCTGGCGCGCGCGGCCCGCCAGCGGCTCGTGCTGGCGCTCCCGCCCCTCCCGCCGCAGCGGCCGGGCGCACGCGGAGCGGCGGTTTAAACTTCGCTCGCTCGGGCGGAGCCGCGGCGCGGCATTGGCCCTCGGCGGCTCATTTGCATTGACGCAGCGCGGGCCGGAGGTCAGCGCCGCCGGGTGCTTTTATTGGCTCCGCCGCTGTCAAGCGCCGGGGCCGCGCGGACGGGGGGCAGCGCGGGCGCGGGGGGGTGGGGGGCGGCGGGGGGCGGCCGCGGCGGGGCGGGGGGCGGTGGCGCGGGGGGGGCGCGCGGGCGGCCGTGGGGCGGGGCGGCCGTTGGGCGGGCAGGCGGGCGGGGCGGCGGAGGGGCCGCCGCCGCTGCTGAGGAACATCAATAATAACAAGGTGAGCGCAGAGCGAGGGAAGGCGGCTGCGAGGAGAGAGGCATTTCCCTTGCTGCAAGGGATGCAGACACCACGGCCCTGGGAATTAGAGCTCTCACCGCTGCAACCCTTTCCGCCGGGATGGGACGCTAGGATCGTTTTCTTTCTACTTCTCGCTCTTTTTAATTTTTCATCCTTTTTTTTTTTCTTAAATTTTAAATTTTTTTCCCCTCGCCGTTTCGCATCATTTCTCTGACCAGAAAATCCCCCCCAACATGGAGGCCCTTTGATGCCTCTGCCAGCGGAGCCGGCTGCTCCCGCGGCTCTGGGAAGCCCTCCGGGCCGTGCCCCGGTTCTCCGAGGGCCGCCCCGGGCGCTGAGAGGGGCTACCCGCCGCCCGGCCCGCTCCTGCCCCGCGGCGCTGCGCCGGGAGCCCGCGCCCCGCCGGGCGGGATGCCGCTGCGGCGGCCGGGGAGCCCCGCTGCCGCCTGACGGGGGGCGCTTCCTTCCGACGGCGGGACCCTGCATGTCACCCCCGCGGCGGCCGCCCGTCCGCGACGGAGGCGGTGCGGGACATGCCCAGCGCGGCGTGAGGGGCGCAGCCGGCTCCTGGGGGCGGCGGGGCGATTTCCCATTATTATTGTTATTTTTTTAATTATTTATTTTGGCCCCAAAGCACACCCCCGGCACAGCGCGGCGCCGAGCGGGACCGCGAGGAGTAAGCGCCGCTTGGCGGGGAGCGCGGAAGACCGAGGTGGGGAGCGGCCCCGCCGGCCCCGGGTTAATCGGTAACGCTGTGCAAACCCAGGTGGAAAATGCGCCCTGCTCCGGACTAGGAGGGAGGAGATGGTGCAGTGCCCCCGGCCGCTCTGAGCGCCGAGCCGAGAAGACGCTGGGGTGTGTGTGCGTGTGGTTTGGGGCTTGGGGTTTTTTGGGGGTTGGGGTTTTTTTATTTTTGCTTTTTTTTTTTTCCCCGGCCCTCCTTTTTCTTTCCTTTTTATTTTTTTTTTTTCTTCCTGCTTTTCCCCAGAAGGAAAGAAAACCCTGTCAAGATTCTCAGATGGCTTAGAAAAATTAATAATAATCTGTGAAAATACGAAGTCGACCGGTTCTTGATTTCCCCCCTTCCCTCCCCTCCAGCTCCCCAGCCCACTGCTGTGATTGAGATAAAAGGACCCGTTTCCTGGAGGACGAGGAGAACAGACACGTTTCTGGTGGTGTAGAAGGGACCGATGGCAATGCTTCAGAGTGTAGCGGAGACGCAGGAAAGAGGTTCAACCTGTTAAAAAAATTAAGCAGGGGGAAAATACCAACGGGAAGGAAAGATACATATATATATATATATACACACACATATATATATATATACACACAATTTAGAAGTATTCCCCAGGTGGCCACAAAGCATGGGCTGTGTTCCAAGCACCAACCTCTCTGACAGCAGAGTGATCTGTCACAGTAGCAATGAGTCTGAGGAGTGCAATTCCCCTCACCAGACCAACACAACCATGTCTCAACAGCAGCAAGGCAACCCCGTCCCAGGATTATTCATTAAATGCTACAACACATCCACTTATGAGGTGAGGACTAATTCCTCTAAGAAAGACAAGAGGGAGAACAGCCAGAGCATGGAGGCAGAGGCCCAGACCAGCAGATCCAGTGTTAAGGTAAAAAGGGTGCTAAACATAAGCACTGTTTCTCTCAGAACACGATTTGGCTGTAGCGGTTTAACCCGAGGAGTTTCCCTGCCGAAGCGATACGTTGTGGGGGAGCTTTTCCTGGCTTGAGCTGTTACTTTCGTTTATAAGCTAATAAGTCTTGTGAAACAACTTTATAGATGTTCCCCAGCCTCTTTCTTCGTTCCACAAAATGAGCTTTCCTAAAAGGAGTTGTGCAGTTGTCCCCTCAGTCCTGAAGAGTCTGGGGTGTGGGTCTTCCCTATGAACGCAGAGGGCCCCTCTGTCCATCCGTGGGGGGACCCTGAGGTGCATGAGAGCTGCACTGCCGCCGACTCCTCTGTTTGACATGTTTGTACTAGGTTGTCCAGTGTTGCTGTTTGTGCTTGTGCTGTGTGGAATCGGAGGCAAATCGCAGTCTGAAGCGATCTGCTAGCTGGGCTGATCAATTTGCATACCTCTTCCATTCACAAAGTTGAGAGGGACGGCTGTTTTTGCTCTGGGTACTGATTTACAACTTTTTGACCTTGTCTGTTGCTGCAAATAAGGTATTTTTTGGAGGTTTTTTGCATGTCTGTTAGTGTGCATACTTTTGTGTAGGGGTGCAACAGAAGGCTGTATGAAGTCGACAGATATACTGAAAAAAATTGTGATTTGTGATTTTTTATTTTTGTAAAGTGGGAGAGTTAGTGATGTGGGGTGCTTGCTTGTCTGTTTACTTTCTATTGATGGCCTGTTTGTTTATGGGTTGTGCTTTAGTTACTAATGCTATAGGTTTTGATTGCTCTATATCTTGCTTTTTCGGAGGAACTGTCTCTATTTTGTAAAAATAAGTAATTGCAAATATATATAAAAACAAATCAAATTGTAGTAGCCCTGGGGATATTATATAACATGGCTGATCTGCTCTGGGTTACCGTGATAAGAGCTGAGATACATATGCCATAAATATAAAATACAAGCTTGCGTTGCAAGCAAGAACTAGCTAAATGTCAAGTGTTTTGCAGAATTGCAGAAACTCTAATGAGTTGTAGCTTTCTTAGGATTTTTACATGCTCATTAAGATGGCTTCTAGAGTATTGACCTGGAATAATTTTCTTCAGTTATGTGGGTGATTTTTTTTAGTTGTTTACCTCCAGATTTAGTAATCTCAGTTCATAGGAGTTTAAAAAGTGTCTAGAAAATGAGAAGACACTTTGCAAGTATTGAGTTGGAGGAGGAATTAACAATACCTAAGAACATGTAGATGAATGGTGTTAGACTAAGCTGAATTTTTGTGTTAATAACACTGTACAGGAAACTGAATGTTACAGCCCTGTTCCATAAGTATGTCTATCGTATGTGTATATTTAACATTGTAACCACAGTAAAGATACTTAAGTTGTCATCAGAATCCTGATAGTTGTTTCTGAATTTTTAATAGTCATTATAATTGCACATCACAAAATCTAAACCAAAAATATTCTTAAAATTTATATTCTTAGAGTTTGTCTTCTGTGTGGTTGCTTATGGGGGGGGGAGGGGAGGGAAACAATTCCTGAAGCATGCATGGGAAGCTGTGTTAATTTTGTTAAGTTTTATTGCCTAAGAACTTTGTAAAAATTCTTGTTACTAGGTTTGGATAATTCAGCCAGATGCTGTGCGGTTGATGTTGGTTCATATGCATACTGTAATCTCATTGGCAGCCATTCTGATTTTTATCACTCAGTCATACTTTCTGCCCTTGTCATCACTCTAAGCACATTGCTGTGAAACGATGGGGTTTGAGAAGTGAGAATGGAATTCTGTTTGTGATCAGCTGAATACAAAATCTGTTGGACATTACCACATCTGCATGATTTTCATGTGCAAAATCCTATAATACTCTTTAGAGCTATAAAGCAGCATGGTGTTTCATTCTCTGCTTTTAACATTAGTGTGTATAGTATGATCAGATTTACAGTTCTTAGTGCGCTAGACAACTGCGTTGTCTCAGAGGTTGTGCTGGAGAGAGGGATATGCTATCCTGTCACTGGAGAGCAAAGATTTTCACAGTACAGTGAAGTTGTTTGGAAAGAAACAAAGTGTGGGAACGTTGAAGATATTGGATAGGACCCTGAAATTCCTGAAGCCAAAAGGAGTATTGGGCAGGATGTTGTGCTGTTCTGGAGTTAAAAGGAATTTTGATTTGAGAAAGAACTGTAAGAATTAAGGTGCTACTAGGAACTACTGCTGTTCTTCAGAGGGTGTAGTACATGCTTTATGGCCCCTGGGATACCCTCACACAAACACAAGATGCTACAAACTTTTTGTCCTTTGGCCAACGGTAGTGTCATCAGAATTTGTGTGAATAGCCAGTAACCTGCCTGAATGGTATTTCGACATGGTTTCAGGGCACTTTTATTGAAATTTACATTTACAGTCTTTTGTTGTATATGCACAGATTAAAGCCAAGAGAGTCCTGCGTTAGGGCTAAGAACAAAACTTGTCCCGGGTGTAAATCTCATATTTTCACTTTGGTTGACATTAGCATTATGTTTATTAAAAATATGCATAATAGGTGGTGCAATAGATTTTATTCAATGTTTGTTAGCTGTAGTGCACATTTTTTCAGTTCAGAAAGTGTCATAAAAATAACCCATGCTAACTGTAAAATGGCATTATATATATATTGCTAATTAGCCCCCAGAATTACTCTGGCTTTATGTTTATGGTTTATTATATCTTTCTTCTGGTCAAATAGCAGAGGATCATTATCTGGATGTGTGGTGTGAACATATTATGTTTTATGATTTGCATCAATTTACAAACTGTAGCTAAAAAAGTTACCTGTTCATTCCTAATATGGAGAGCCCTAAGTTTATTGATAGAAAATCAATTAACAAAGCAGAGCAGTCCTGAAAATGTGTACATGCAGAGATAAATGTCATATATGTGGTATATATGAGTTTTGGTGATAGTATGTGAGAAATGAAGGAGCTCTTTTAATAAATTATATTTGGTCATGGCACCTGTATCTCCATCCTTAATTAGTATTTTCATATGTGGCTTTCATTTGAAGATTTATGAGCATCTTGGAATAAGTGTCATATCTAAAAGTAAATCAGCCATAAAAACTCTTCCCCTAATTTTCAGTATATTGACTCCACAGCTTAAACTCTACTTTTCCCAGTAAAAGGTGAACAAGACTTAAATGCAGTTGTAAAAACAGTGACTGGGGTTTGATTGTCCAGGGCTACATTACAAATATCAAATGACGCTTACCCAGTACTGGTGCAAAGGAGAGTTTTCCTGATTTTTTTTTTTTTTTTTTTTGTAGCTCTAAAAATCTCAAGGAAGTGGACTCAAAATCGTGATAGTCTTTTCCATATATATTAGTCATGATTTTATTTTTCAGACATTTGCGTTGTACAGTAAAGGGGCTTGGCTTCACAGAAACCTGCTTAAACACCTTTAGAATAATACCTCTGTTTAATCTGTAGAATAAGTGGAGTAAATGCTGGAATGGTATAAGGACTGCATGGGTATTTATTTAAAATTGGCTTGGGTATTCATAAGCATGTGCTGTCCCAACATCACATGTCTGTGTGTGTGTGTCACTCTTCTACAGTGCATTAATAAACACTGTAGCACATACATTGCGCGTTTATTTTGCTCTGTCATTCTTTTACATATGTGAGATTTCCTTCCTCTTCTCTTGTATAACTCTCCCTGTCGGGTGTACTTAACACAGAAATATGTGCGTTTGGGTGCAAGAGGATCAGAAAGTAAATCCAAACTTCTTTATTTTAAAATAAAAGTAGTCCTAAGGCAGCAGGGCTAAATGTGAAAGAGCCTTTTGATTTATCAGCTGATACGGCACAGCCAGTTTAAATCCATAGCCCTCCAGCCCCTTAGTTTTCTTCATTCAAACCGTGTGAAACTGCCTGAGAATTTTGCAGTCACTGCAAACCAATGGTTGCATAATTCTGCATATAGGAGGCTGTGTGCTATATTGTACCTGCAGTGCTGAATTGGATCTTGTTTCAGCATTTAACAGCATGTTATTTAGTCCGTTAAACTGTATGCTCTTTTCCTGCCTGTCTGGTAATTCCTTTCCGTTGGAACACACGAGCTCTCCCTCCCTTTGAAACTCCCACATGTACTGTCCACTGAGGCCATCCACCCTCTCTGGATTCCTCCCTGTTGTCACTGAAACTGTCCTCAATCATTTCCCCAACAAACCTCCCATCACCGTTTCCCTCCCACTTCCACTGACGTCAGCTCTCCTGTACAGAGATTCTTGCTCCCACTGAGAGGATCCTTCCCATGCTGAGAGACACAAACTTTTCCCAATCTTTATGGCTCCAGACTTTCAGGCTGCTTTTTATGCTGTTGGTGCAAGGCATGAACCCTTTTCTCCAGGGGATGGGAGTCCAAATTTTAAATGGCATGAAGTGAACTGGTGTAGTGACATTTGAACTGGGTTCATATTCAAGTCTACTACTTATTTTTACCTTTTAATTTCCTGTTTGTAATGTAAACTGGAAGAAAACCGAAGCTGTAAATCGCAGCGTATAGATTGCTGCACTACTAAGATAGCATAAGCTGTGCTTTCAGTTTTTAAAGCATTGTTATTGGTACCTCTCCTCATCAAGCAAACCAACGCATGCAAAATGTGTCATTGTATTTGAGGGCAATTCCTTGTGTGACTGACATGAGCAAGGGTAGACCCTGAAATTTTTGGAGTACTTACTATTGGTAAAAATTTGACCAAAACTTTCAGCTGTGAATTCATCTGACAGACACAAAACACAACTTCTCTCTGCCCTTTGCATTGTTCTTCGCTGCACCTGATCTGAGCTTGTTGTGTGTCTCTTCCCTGGTCATTTTAGGTAGTTAATTTCTATGCTTTTCCTCTTCTGCCACCTGATTGTGTCGATAGAGGAAGTACTAAACCCAAGCCTTTACTTCTGCAGTTACAGGTATTTATTTTACTGTGTTGTGCCCTTTGCATTCTTAATTGTATATGGGTCAGATTAAAGTGTAAGTACATCCACAATGAGAAATTTTCTAGTTTGTAGAATGTACTTAAGCCAGGCAGAATGGGAGGTGGTATACTTATTAGTTCTCCCGCCCTTTCTACCATTCCCAGTATTATATGTGATGTGAAGTTCCAGTGCAAGGTACCGGTGTTGCCTTGCTATTTAAGGTGCCAGCAATTCAGATTTTGCATCCAAAACGCTACATCTAAATATAAATTAAAGATAAGAAATGGTGAAATAGTTACACTCACTTGCAGATACTTCTTGTTCAATGAATTTTAGACTAGGAGATGCTTACAGTCTATGTGAATATGAAGAATGTCTCATTAAGAAAGCTGCTCATAATTCATTTGAAACTTAGAAAAAAATGCTGTTTGGAAACTATTTTACTTTCCATATTACGTACTTTAATTTCTGTTCCTCATGTCCAAGTAAATGTCTGTGTCAAGAAAATGAAAGGTATTTGAATGAGAATTGTTTTTAACAGGCATTGAAATTGTTATATCCAACAGTTGCCACTACCAACAGTGATAAATTGCTGTTTTATTTTAGTTATTACATGAACATTTGTTCGCCCCTCTTGGCTCTCACCTTGAGAAGGGCTTCCAGAATTGGATTTCTAAAGCAATAGTAACAATCCACTGAAAATATTCCTCTTCTTGAGCCTTTGGAATGCCAACTGACTTTCAAATGAGTCCTCAAAGAAGAAATAAATATCTAGAGAGATGGACAGCTAAAGCTCTTACCTAGATCTCATCAAAAAGTGGAAGAAACCTAAAGCAAATATGGTAATGAGCAGACTGGTCCCAGGGTGAAATTGCTTCAGTACAAGCTTTACTTCAGTTGTCATTTTATCAGGGGACCACAGAAGCACCTGCACACTTTGGAGAACAATTTAGCATTGTGTTCTATTTTGGTGATGTGTATGGATATAATATGCCTGCATTGTAAACTGCTTTACCAGCCATGGATGGAATTAAAATACTGTTCGCCATGTTTCCGAAACCGCACAGAGAGCATGATTTCATGTCCACAGCACAGTTTTCCATCTGAATTGCAGTGTTCCATATGTCAGGCCTATTCATTTAGTGGAGGTTCGCTAGGAATTTGCTTGGCCCTGTGACATTCTATGCATTGCTATCCGTCCATTAGGTAAAATAATCAGGTATCTTAATTTAACCATAATTTAAATTGGCACAGGATGACAAGATGCAAATTGAACAGCTTTAATGTGCACAACATACTGAATAGTTTTATTGGCCAGAGTCAGATTTTTAGGTTTTTGAAGGCAATCAGGGAAGTGATGTTCTTAAAGCCCTCTGCTTTTCTAAAAGATTTCGGCATCCAGCCCCTTTTAGATTGTTTCTTGAAATCCCCGTTAAGGCCAAAATGTAATAAATGATGTTGGTACACATGCTGCGAAATGAAATAGTGGAGTCTGTAATTTGTACATTCTTCCAGACCATCCCCTTTCACTATGGGTTGAACTGTTGGCCTCAAATCAAACTCCCAGGCCCTTTTCTCCTCTTCCCAGTGAAGTCTGTAAGTCTGTCACTCTCCATAAAGTTACAAGCTTAGCTTTCTGTAAACCAGCTTCCACATGTATGGCTTTGTTTCAGGAGAAAGGAGGAGAGCGAGAACCTACTTTTTGACATGGAAATTTGTTGGCATGAATTAGGTTATATCTCTTTCCAGTGTGGTTGGCAAGGTAATTTGGGATGGTTTTTGATAGCGTTTTACATGTTTAAAGGTAGTCTGCATACATATGTAGAGAGCTGATGTCCTTGCAAAGCAGAAGAACGTGGGTTAAAAAAGGAATATGCAAAATTTAAAAGCAGTTTTGGGAATAAAAATACTGTTGCTAATGAAAAACACTCTGATTCCTGTATGAGGGATTCAAATTAGGATTCCCACCTTTCCTTGGAGAAGGAGGAAATACAGCTTTTGATTCTGCTACTTTATGATGTTATAGCCAATTCTTGAACACTAGATCCCTAGAAATTAGGATAACATACTTTTATTTGTACAAAGACAATCTCCTTTTTGGCTAGGTAGGTCTTTCATTCCAAAGTGTGAATTAAATAGATACTGTTTCAAGGATTATTTTTTTTAATATCAGGATAGAAATTAATCTGTTTGTTAAATAGTATTTGTAACAGATATAAGTTGTGTCTGTTTCTTTGTTGGAGATGAGAATTCACTCTTTTTGCAAAATGGGAGTTTTATTTTGCATGTTAATTTGAAATTTGCACAGGAAACTTCAAACATTTTATATGCTTGGGAAGATCAAACCTTTTCAAGTAAGAGGTATTTTTCTGTGTAAGTTAAACATTTTACATAGTGACATGAACAGATTTCTGATTGTTAAGGGAAAAATGGTAACCTTGAAATCTTTTAATTGTTTTTCGGATTTCCCAGTTTCCTAAGTAAATCCATACAAAGAA
This sequence comes from Falco rusticolus, assembly GCF_015220075.1. Lineage (NCBI taxonomy): Eukaryota > Metazoa > Chordata > Aves > Falconiformes > Falconidae > Falco > Falco rusticolus. The sequence goes on along the minus strand of NC_051193.1, from coordinate 14,321,495 downwards.
AACACAGAATCACTGGGCAAATATGAAAGAATGACATCCTCTACTTCCCATTGTTTTTAACTTCGAGTTAGCAATGACCTTTAGCTCCCCACTGGGATGTGGTGGAAACTTTGAGGCCCCATCTTGTCACTAAAAGACAACTTAATTTTAAAGTTACACATTTACCATTGCTTTCTGTCTTTCATTTTGAGGTTCTGTTAGCTCTAATAAAATTTAATCAGACAAATAACCTCAGTAAGCAAGCAAATTAAACCATCTTTATAAGGATCTTGTTTGAAAAAACTATGCAGATGTTTAATTAAAGCACAACAAAAGAACCTCTATCTGCATTGAATACAGTCTTCCTGTATTTAGGAGTACCTACTCTCCGTTGTCAGATAGATGACACAAATTCATACTGAATTATCAGGATTGGGTCTCTTCAGACACTGAAGTGTAGAACTATTTTACAACAGTGGTTTTAATTCCAAGTTTTTAAATGGACAAACGTTATCTGTGTGATAGATAGGTAAAGATCAGTGTTCAGCTGAGATGACTGAGTTTGCAGATGTGTATTTCTTTTTTTTGAAATACTGCCTGCTGTTTCTTTCAATTTGTAAGGTTTTAGGGTTTTTTTGTTTTGTTGTGGGGTTTCTTGTATGTGTGGTTTTTGGTGTCTTCCCCCCCCCCCCCCAAAAAAAAAAAAAAAAAAAAAAAGTGAGAAATTCCACAAATGGTTGAGTACAACCACACCAACTAATTTGGTAACTTGAAGCAGAAGTGACTTGCCTTGCACACTACTGTAGTTTTAACTGCCTGGTGAAATTGCACTTGTCCATGAGCTGTAACTCAGCGACAAATATCTCGGCATAGGATATGTTTCAGAAGGCAAGTCTACAAGTACTGGAATCCAGAGCTCTGCCACACACTGAAGTGTGGACAGCACTGGGATTTCTGGCAAGGTATCTCCATTTTATTTTTTAAAACAAAGCAAATCATTATTTTTAAATACTGAAGAGGTTTATCGGTGGGCCAAATTCTGACTAAAATGACAGTCCTTCAATCCCATTAAAATCTGTGGGCTCACGGGGGTGTACCTGAGGCAGAACTTGGACTGCTGCGTTTACCTCTCACTGTGGTAGAAAATAGCTCCCTGTTGGAGAGGTGATTTGAAAATAAAAAATAGTGGCAATAATATTTGTATTAAGGGCTGAGTTATTTTCTGTCGTTCCAGAAAGACACCAGTATAGCTCCAGTGAGCAAGTTTCCAGCTGTACTGAAACTGGTGGCAAAGTTCTTAAAGTTTTCAGAACAGCCAGAATTTGATCTCTGGTCTGTAAGCAAAACTTACCTTATCTGCACTTCAGAGAAGCCAGGTATCAGCCCTTATGGCTGGGTCCCACATTTTATGATTGCTTAATCCATAGCTAATGCAGAAAACTACCAATAATTGATATTATTAATTGTCTAATGGTGGGAGTAATGGGATAGAAAATTGATTTATTTTTCTTTTTCTGAGCGTCATACGGCAGTGAGGGCTGTTCTCAGGCAGTAGCTGCATAGAGAATATAAATGGCTGTGGCTTCAGGTCGTAAATTAAATCTGCCCATCTGTTGCTGTTCTTGAGAGTAGTGACTCTCAAAACTTAAAATTTCTAGGCATTCAAAAGGACTTTTTTTCTACATATTCATACTTGTGTAGTTCTCCACTTTAATCTGAAGTGTGTTGGGATGTGTTCTGTTACCTGGTGCTTTGTGGTTGCAGATGACCATTCTGTAAGTAATGATGCAGAGTGTGGCCAAGGCTAGAGATACTGAACTGAGATCAGAAGAACCAGGCTGCCACTGGTTAGTGTGTGGCTTTTTGTCCAGCTCGCTGTGTGTTTCTACTTGAATGCTTCATCCTGGTTATGTATCATGCAGGATCGGGGCCATTATATTACCTGGAACATAAGACTTGCACTCAGGTCAAACTGTCCACGTAATGCAGCGCTTTGTCTCTTAACAGCACTCGGCAGAGTGTGCTTTGGAGAGAGATGCAAGGAATCTATTTAAAGGTACAAAAATGAGAAGAGTTTTTCATGTTCCTCTTCTGGGTTTAGTCTGGATATACTGATTTACTTCTCATTTTTCAGAATTTTTGCATGAAATATGATAATGATATTTTAGTTTTATCTCCTTAAAACTTGGTTGCTAAGTTGACAAATGCAATAAAAAAACTGTACTCCTGAGTGGAATTTGTGAATGGAGGATTTATTTCCAAACCAGTGTTAGCACATACTTAGTGCTGAAACACCACCAGTGTGGATCATTTATGTTATTTTTTTCCTGCAAATACTGTTGCAGGCACAAAGAACAACTGATGAAAGTGTATAGAAGAAAGGAAGGTGGATGAATTGTAACTAAATATGGGTATGCATTTTGAAGAGGACTTCAAGACTAGAGAAGCTAGTGCTTTTTTTTGTACATAAGGCAGAGTGTCCTGCAGATGAAAAAAAGCTGAGGATAATGTTGGTATTTTAGAGGAACAAAACATTTTAAAGCCACGCAAAGAGGGTTTTGCAAACACAAACAGCTTTTGTTTTGTTAACAACTGCACTGAGGGAAAATGTCCTGTGAACTCAGGCACTGCTTCATGCTTCCATTGATTCTGTTGTAACTTTTAATTTCATATTTGATTTCTTTTTGCCTTTGCCATGGAAGTGATCTGCTTTCTGCAGAATTTCAGTTGAAAGGGCTGTTCTGCTTATACTGTTAGTTATGTTATCGTGTGTCCTCAGTTCTGCCTTGTTCCTTGCTATTTAATGCTATGGAGCTGAGATCTGTCATGAGAACAGTCAGGTCAAATTCAGTGGTAGTGCTGTCAGTCGCAGCCCCTAAGTCTAGTGGTGATACTTTTCCCCTCAGTGAATAAAATTTAACCTTCTAAATTATGGAATATTTTACTTTGGGGCAGCTGCTTACTTTTCAGGAAGGCATCATGTTTTCTGAAATATGTTGCAAGTTACAGCTCTCTAAAACGAGTATGTTGGAGCAGTAGCTAGTTGGGAACCTAGTTTCCTCCAAAAAGCACTTGCACAGCCTTTTCGCAGTGCCCTGCCTCTGGCAGTGGTACAGAGCAGCAAGAACCAGCTTCTCTGGGATAAGCGAGATGTAGCTTTTATGATCCTTGGTAATAATAATAAAAACTCATTAAACTGGTCAGTGAGGAAGCTGATCTATCCCTCTCACCCCTGGCTTTGCCCTTCTCACCAAAGATGACAGTATTTGCCCCTGAAGGACAGGTAGTAGTGTCAGCCTGCTGTCTTGGTAGCAAATATTAAAAAAATAGAATTTTGGTAGATGTTCTTTACTGTTGGTTCCTAAAACTAAATATTGATATATTAGCTTGTGATATTTTACTGAAGAACACATTCTTCTGTCACTGTTGATATGTTATAATGTTTGGAAGGTTGTTTTTCTTTTTTTTTTTCATCAGTGCAAAGCCTCAGAGTGGGAGCGGGGCAGAGGGAGCAAGCCCTGTTAGTGGTTGGCGGGAGGTATGGGAAGTCTAACGGCTTCTCTGATCCTCAGGCTTAGCCCTAGTCACACTGTGACCATGGGAAAGTTGCCAGACACCAAATTTTCAAAGGAGCATGACTGAAGTTCACATTTTCTAAAAAGCTAAGCTCTCTTGTGAATTGCTTACAGTGAGATTCATAGCTGGACTGTCAAAAAAGTGAGCTGAAATTACCATCTCTTATTTTGCCAGTTAAACTAAAAAGAACTTCTTTTTGGAGGTTACATAGTTCTGAAGTTTTCTCCTAACTTTATCTTGGCTGTTCTGATTGCTAAGAGTTCTTACAAGGCTCTCTTGTGCTCTTTGGGCAATATAAACACTCTTCTGCTAATATAAACCTGCTAAGGTTGTGGGACACTGTTCATGGGGTAAGTTTTGCTTTGTGTGGTCACCTTGCTGTGCTGGTATACAAAGTCTTAAGTGAACTAAAGAATTTTAAGGTCTGTGGAAGTAGAATACACCTGATGCAGGTTCAGGGGATGGCAGTCCTTTCCTCTGTTTGTTCTGTGAGCCTTTGAGCTGTGCTAGGAAATGCAGGCTGTGGATGTTAGGACGTAACTGTGATGTTCAGCTCTTTATATTATGGACAGGAGTTCTGTGGGTTAGGAGTTGCCTCCCTGATACTTTGCACTGCTTAGTCATTGCCTCCTAAATTTAATCATGTGGTCAAGAGCAGAGGCTAGTGTAGAACGTAAGTGGGGGATCCAGTGCTTGACTCTGAGGTCACTATGGGGAACGGTTTTGCTTGTAGGCTGCAGGAGTCTGTTACTACGCAGGGATCTTTACTTAGTTATGGAAAGACTGATTTGTCCTAAAAGGTTGAGAAACCTCATCGTCATCAGTTGGAGCGAGGACACTCCCTCCCTCAGTCAGTTATTTCTTGAAGAGTGTGTTTGGCAAGGAGGCTGTGTGGTCTCTTGCCCTTTCTCCACGGATGACCTGCAAAGAAGAACTATCATCCCCCCTCAGGAAACCTCATACTTTTGGTCAGTGGCCCCTTACATTTTTTCCCCAGCTGACTGGCATTCCAGCTGACTGGTCAGAGAAGTACCCAGTTGCATCCACTTGTTAGGATTCGCTGTGCCAGTGCTATTCTGGTTCAGGATAAAGGTACCAAGGGAGCGTGTTCTGCTGAGCGTGTCTGAAAGCAGAGCGGTGCTTCCCTGGCTGCGGCCAATCACTTCGACTACACATTTCCTCTTACCCCTGTAACATTAAATACACATGTGAAATATTAACCTGGGAATCTTCAAATGCTTGACTACTGTTAGTTTTATGCCACTTCGTAAGAAATACAAGGACCTGTAAAGTACATAATTTTGGGGGTTTTTTTCTGGGTATTTTTTCCCCTCCATTTTGCAGAGAGGTGGGTGCAGGTGGAGGGCTTGGCATTTTTTTTCATCATCTTTCCCAACACTGGGAGGCCCCAAGCCAGCAGGTAGGATTTCTAGGAGATCCTCCTAAAGGAGGGGTCTCCACAGCCTGTTCTAAAATAGTTCAATGATTTTTAAGGTAAACCAACAAAACCTTTCATGTAGAGGGAAAAGCGTGACAGAGGATTGCCAGGGTGGAGGGATTATGGCTAACAGCACTCCATCTCTGCTGTTGCCGGGTGCTGCCAGAGGTCTTCATGTCCTTAAGAGTCTTAAGTTAGGTTTGGGAAACCTCAGCTTCTGTACTGAGGAACGAACTGAGGCCAGTGGTAATGGTCTGTTTAAATGCAAGTTCTTAAACCTGGATTCATTGATTGCTATAAATCAGTTTGATTACTACAGATATTTTTGTTGTAGAACGGACATGAGCCGACTGTCCAGAGGAATACGTACATACAGGATGTTTGCCAATTAGCTTGCAGTTAATTTAAATAGAATACAAACACCTCACTTGGTATACCCTAAGGCCTTATTTTTTTAATTTAGCTTGAAGAGGGTCTTTAACATGTGCTAACCTGGTTAAGGTACAGGAAAACGGTTGTACGTGTTGAAGTGCTTTGTTCAAAGACATGAACAACCGGGATGGAAATATATTTAGGGAGTGTAGAGCAGCTTGGTCTTCCTGATGGTCTCTGAAGTTGTCTGACTTCATCTCAGTAGCACAAACCTCTCAGATCATGGATGCCATGTCAATGCACCTTCTGGAGAACTCTGTACTGTGTGCTGAGAGCTTGGACCTTCACATGAAGGTTTCTTCAAGAGGCTCTCCTTCCTCTCTCCAAGTCATACATATGTTTCTAGAGGTCAAGAAATTATCTATCTCAAGAAATTATCACTGACTGTTCTCAAGTGCTTATGCTTCTTAACTCTCTAAAAATAGAAAAAAATATGAAGGTCCCCATTATGCTGGCACTGCCAGGGAGCTTTCTTTAAACACTTTGTAAACTAGCACTCTCTCTTACTACATGAGTTCTTAATTTCTTGATTCAGAAAAGATACAGCACTTTTCTACAGTGCATAGCTGGGCACTTCAGAGCCTGCTTCTTTGCACAAAATTCTTGAAAGATGACTGTTAACTAAACATGGCTTAATTAAGTTGACAATTTCACAGCTACTTTGAACAGCTCATTAACTGCAGAATACAGCTTCTTTGCAGCCAGAGCTCCACAATACATCATACAGTGAACCTGCTGACAAGAGGGTACAACTTCCAACGCATGCTTCAAAAGATCAGATTTATTACTGCAGTCCTGCTTCTTCTAAAACCAGTTAAGGCTTCCTTTAACAGATACTGAAAATACTTTGATTTGTAGTTCAGTCCTACGTAGCGCTGCAGATACAACTTTGCATGTTAAAGCCAATGCTGTTTTACATACACTGCCAAGCTGATAGCGGTGTTGGGGTGAGGACAAGTGGCTGTGGCTGAGTTGCATGGGTTGCAGCTCCTGGTTGCAACTGAAGTTCTACAGTATTTTTTTCACTCGTTTTTAAACAATCATACATATGCAATTCCTTGTCACTCAGCTCACTTAAAAAATAGAGAATAGTTCATTGTTATCTATTTCTTTAGAAATTAAATGATCTGTTTTATTTTTATGCTTTGTCCTTCCCCCCTTTCTCCCCTTATAGTAAAGAAAACTTAGTCTGAGAGCTGTAAAAGTACCCGCTGAAGGCAATGGAGGCTGAGCTTGCTGACAGCAGTATAGCTAGCTGGGTTTCTTCAACTTGGCCTCGGAGAGAGAGCAAATACCCTTTCAAAGATTTTGCAGACTTCCGCTGCCCGTGATCCTGAAAATCCCATCATATGTTACAGAAACAAGTGTCTAGAGTCTTAGGTGATGAGACATCCTCCTCTCATCTCGAATGTTAATATTGCAATGATCTGTTCTTTACATTTGTGATTTCTTACTGACATGGCTGGGGTAAAGCCCTGCTCTAATTGCAGCAATACAGATACTACTGTGCTTGTGGCAGCATAGTTTATGCCATTTGAGAGTACAAATACAATGGTATATCTTCTTCCACAATAGAAAGTTTTCCTGTATTTCTTGACTTGTGAAATTATACTTAGGACACATTCCTAATTTAGGCAAAGACTTAATACAGTCAAGGCCAGGACTGTATGTTACCTAGTCTAGAAATGACAATGAGGGATTTGGATTTTTAATGTTTTATGCTGTAAAAATCTCTATTAAGGATATAGCGATGGGGAGAGGAGGGGGGGAAACATGCTTTTGTTAAACAGCTTGTTACATTTGTGGAACTGGTATAAAGTATTCCAGAAAAACCAGTTTTGCTAATGTTAATGCCATTTGCAATAAGAAAGTTTTCAGGACACGTGTTATACTTGTGCCAGGACCTAAGGACTGTGGAAGTGAAGCGAGAACCTGGTACAGAGTCAGCACGTGGAGACCTTTTCCTCTGTGTTGAACTGTGGGTTCTGGCAGCTGATGGCTATGAGCAACTTGCCTGCTTTCATGATGCCCTTGCAGCAAGAATTTGTAGCAGTGAGAGCTCCCAGGAACTTTGTTAGCATTCTAAATGCTGCCATGACACTATTGGGTTTTTTTATTTTTTCCTCTTTTTGGACAGATAGATTTAACAGGCAATAGTTTGGCTGAGATATGAAATCCTAATGTGGGTATTTGCAAACCTTTGGTAAGAAAAGGCATTTTTTGTCAGCAAGACTTTGTAGGCTAGACCAGGCAGTGGAACAAACAGAGGGGAATAGTCCTTGAATCAGGACAAATAAATGATTGTTAATGGCCTTTGTCCTCTGTTGATGTTTGTGTGCCTTTTTACTGTAGGACACTGCTCTTCAGAATGGGCTGTAAGTATGTGGCTCTGCATTCTGCAGCTTAGCTTATTAAGGAAAAGTTGGACTCTCAGTTAATTAATCACATTGTTTAGAACTGATTTAATGTTAATAATAATCTCATTAAACTATTCTAGATGTATGTTTGAGTACAGGACAACTTATTATCGTACAGAAGCTACTGAATTGCCAGGTGTGATTTGGTAACAATTCGATGGTAATGCAAAAAGGCAATTTGCGATACAAATGTTGTCACAGGACAGCTGCTCCTGCAGCAGAACCAGCATTTTACTGCCTGTTTGCATCCTGGTAGTCTGTAGTTTTCCCTTTAACTTGTTCAGTTATACATAGAGGAGGTTTCTTCCTGCAGCCCCTTTTCTTCCTTTTGGCGTTGTATTCTCCCTTCAACTGTCATTTTCATGTTTCTGATGCTCGTATATGCATGTATCTATACTTTTTTTGGATCACAAATAGTATATGTCCTCTCACTGATGAAACTCACTCAACTTCTCTCACTTAGTACTTTTTTTTTTTTTTTAAATTAGGTGCTTTTGTTGGGTGAAGATCTTTGGGGAAGGTCTAACTCCTTCCCACCCACTGGCATCAACACTTACCCTAGAAATAACGGAATCTTTTTGTTTACAAAGAGGCATAGCTAGTAAACAGTTCTCCTCCTGAAAGTCTTTAGTTAGTACATAAAGTGTACTCTTAATCATTTGTACCAGGTCAATATCCCTTAAAATGCCGTTATTACAAATCAATCTGATATTAGAGGAGTATTTTCATAGATGTGGACACAAACTCAAATAAACAAAAAAAAAAAAAATTTTTAAAAAAATTTTCTCTAATTTCAGCTAAAATGCATTAAACTTATTTCTGATCTGCTGTACTAGAAAAATGTTTTCTTGTCAGCTTTCAAAGTTGCAATGCTGTTCTATGCTTAAAATATTTTCCTCACTGACATTTTAAATTGCAGGTGTGTTCTTGTGTTGCTTAATCAAAAGAAGTAACATTGTGGGGAAAAAATAGTTTTGTTTTTCATAGCACAAAACATAAATAATTAGTTGATCTGTGAGTTACTTTATTATAGTTTGTAGATGTGTCTTTTAGTTATTTAAATATGAATAGGAACTGTCATAAATAGCATTAAGCATCGACTCCTGGTCTTGTACGATTCAGCTGGTGCTGACACAATTTCATAATAAAAACCAGTCATTTTCCATCTATCTTTGTAACCATGTCAGTTCAGATACTTGCTTTAAGAAGGGGATATCTGTATGAATGGTTGTGATTGAACTGAACTTTGATCTGAAATTGAATTTTTTTTTTTCCCCATACTTGGGATCTTGAAATGCCTTCCTAAAGTATTGAATCTCCAAATAGTTTTCTGACAGCTTGCTTTTCGACAAGGACTAAGTGGAAGAAATTATTACTTTTCCTCCAGATACGCTCCCAACAACTGCCATAGTTTCAGGGTTTTTTTAAAGGATCATGTTTGTTGTGTCTCTAATGTCATTCACTGATATTTTACACCTTTCAGTAACCTTCGGAGCTTCCCATTCTCTCTTGCACTTGCAAAGCTGGTGACCATTACAGACAGGACGGAAAAGTGGTCCATGAGTGCCGCCTGGCTTATGGAGCTGCATCCAGTAACTCCCTGCTTTGTCATCTGGTTTTGGGCCACCAACTATTCCTCTTTGGTTTCTTGAGAGTAGTGTGAATAGACAGAGAGGCCTAACTCTCATCTTTAGTGCACTGAGGCTGGGATTTCATTTAAGTGGTATTACGCAAATAAACCAGAGCAGTGTGCTGGACTCTGAGATGAAGCCTTTTGCTTCTGTCTTTGTCCCCACGTTCTGGAGCCAAGCTGATGCTTGAAGCCCACAGAGTTAGTGAAAAGGCTGGTTTTCTCAGAGCTGTTCTGTTATTAACTGGTTTTGGCTACTCTTTTCCTGCCTGATATATCACTACCAAACACTGGAGGATGGTCTATGCTAGCTTTAGCCTACTGAGATCTCTTGGTGCCATGTTAGTGCTCCAGCATGTGTGCATGGTAGAGCACAGTTGAGTGAACCCTGTGGGCTTGGAGAACTCTGTGCCAAACAAAACTTTCTAGCCTAGTTGAAGTCAACTATGTGTCAGTGGCTGGGATGGTAATGGTCATCATTAATATAACAAACAGCCAAGTGCAGAAGTTACAAGAAATATATAATAAAATTAAACAATTTATGTGAATTTATGATGTCATAAAAAAAGTCTGTAAAGTTAAGCACAGCATAAAAATATGCTAGTGTGTATTGGTACAGTATCTTTATGTAGGCTGGAGATAGGTTTGCCTGTTGTGGGGAGGCTCTTTATTGAATCGCAGCAGTCATTTCTTTTATATTTTATGATCTTCCAATTCAGTCCATGGAAAATAAACCTAAAATATAATTATTGTGCATATTCAATTTTTTTTTGTTTTTAATTTTTCTTTGTCTTTTTTTATAGCATCTTTCCACAGTGCCATGCCCTCTATAAACATTAGGCTATTAAATTTTTGAAGCTCATGACAATGTTCTTCCATAGACGGTGCATTTGTTGGCATTTACAGGGTAAATGCCCTCCAAACGGAAACTAAGCAAGCCCAGTCTCTGTGGCATGCACAGTCCTCATGTGCCCTGGGATCAGGAGTCCCCAGCCTGCTTTCATGTCACTCACATGATGATGTTTCACACTTGGAGTAGATCTTTGCGTCAGCACTTCCTGGCTTCGTGAAAATACTTCTCTTTTTAGAGAAAGCAATTGCTTGATTCTGATTGCTTTTAGTAAAATAGCAGCTTCTGAGGGCTAATAGGTAGGTTTTCCTAAACTTTACAACTCCTTTCCAAGTGAAATTGCCCAAAAGAAACTTAGACAGCAACAGCAAATGTAGCAGATAGAAACTAAGAGTTGCCTGGAAGAGGCCTTCAGTATTTTCAGTGATTATTTTACAGCCACCAGATTCCTCTTTCAAAAATCCTTGAGATTGATCACATTTTGCCTTGGAAAAGACTTTTGGGATCTAGAATGATATTTTACGTAGTGCTTCATGGGTTTCATCACTCAAGCAGAAAGATAAGATGGCCAAATGGAAAAATGTTAACTTTGAATGATGTATAATGGTCAGTCAAGGCTATTGTGTAGCTTGTCAGTTTTTGACAGATAAGCAACTGTGGTGCAAGGACTACACATGGTTGTTAGTTTAAAAATTCTGATTTAGCTTTGTCTAAATTATAGAAGCCTTTTTTCTCTGTGCGATTTGGGTCATTTTTTTTATTTTTGGATAAAAATGATACCCAATTTTCCTGAATCAATGTGTTAATCAAGGGCTTAATCAGTGAGATATTTGGAAAAAAATACCAAACCAAAAAACCCCAGTGGAAATATCTATAAAATAATTGTTTCTCATTCCACCAGTTTGAGGATTTCAGATGTCATTGCTAATATTCAGGAATGACAGATTGTACTTGAGAGTTTGGTATATTCTGCTCAGTTGGGCAACTGGAGTTCAAAATACGTTGCTGTGGAGGACAGAGGAGAGGGTCATGCTTCATTGAGGAAAATGGATTTAGGAAGCAAAACAAGTAATGATACGTTTTATTTATGTTAGCAGGCAGTAGTACATGTAGTTTGTACAGGTCTTTGTAGTTGTTCTTGATGATCAGTCCAAAAAAGTGGAAAGTATTGGCACTAACAAGAAATCCTATCTTAAAATGTAAACTCACTAGGACAGGGATCATAATTTCCTGTATTTTTATAGGGCTGCTGTACACTTCAGTGTTTACACAGTACAAATTAAAAATAAAATAAAAACAGTGATGATGTTCAGGAAGTAAACTCTATGTTAATTCACTGTCTGAATGGCATACACTTTTCAAAAAGACATAAACTCATTCTTATTTATGCATAAGGAAAGTGCAAGTGTTGCATGTGCAATTAGAAGTAATTTAGTTCAGTAATAGATGACTTGTTCATCTGCTGCATAATTAATGATAACACTAACATCCAGTGTCCCAGTTATTTACAGTAAAAAAATTAACACTAAAGCTATCAGTCTGAAGTTATCAATTGGAGAGGAAAAAGAATCAATCTTATTATAGGAAAAGAATATATTGCACATTTCTGTATATTTGCATGGCTATTTTTTAATAATTAAACGTATTTGGAATGAATTTTAATCCCTGATGTTTTAAAGTAGAAGTGGTGAAAGCATCAAGACAAACTAAGCTTGCTGTGTTGAGTTGTATTCTGTGTCTGATTTTGCAACTGTAGTCCTCAGTAGGCGCGTTGTTCTGCTTGTGGTTGCCCTTGCTGACGTCTGCGGTGCTGTTGCAGATGGGGAGGACAGAGGTGGAGCCCTCCCCCTGGAAGGACACAAGGCAGATGGGTTTATCTCTTCAGAGAAAGTGATTTTTTTAAACTCTTGCGTTAAGCCTGAGGGAAATGAACAGGTCTATTGGAATAAAATGTATTCTGACAATTTAAACCAAAGAATGTTTTCGGTGATTGCTGAACAGGGTGTCTCTTGGGAATGCGTTAAACCAGAGCTAGATAAAAAAAGACCCACTGGCTAGTATTCCATCAGAAACAAAATGTGGGGACCAGTTAATGACAGCATTCCCAGTGCTCCTGTCTGATGTTGGCTGGAGCAGTGTGCTGTGCTTCCTTCCTCCTTGACTGTGACACTGCCCTTCTCCTTGGGCCAGTGGACGTGGGACAGGAGCCCTGGCACAGCTGCCTGTCATCGTAGCCTCAGTACTTGAGATGGCAGGTCTGGTAGTTAGAAGATAATTAAAGTACTTGGGGTTTGTTTGTTAAGATCGTGGACTGTTCATGAGGTGCTGGAATCACCTGAAATAAATAGGTCTTGATAGTAAAATATCCAAAAGTATGTTGTTGAGCAATATGGTCTAAGTTGGGACTTCAGCTTCTTGTAACAATTTTTTCTTTCCTGCCTGAATGGGCAATGTCAACATATGTTCTGAGAAAGCAGTCCCCAAAGGATGGGTAAGCTCCTTCTGATGCAGAATGCTGACCTTAGAATGACCTAATGCCCTGGGGAAAAAATGTTATTTATTTAGGTTTTAAATTATTAAATTGGGATTAAGTCAGATATGTAAAAGACCATAATGTAATTCATGTTCTTGACTCAGTCTGATGTTGCACAGAGATTAAATAACTTTTCCTGGGATGTAGGAAGAAGTCTTAATAGGGCCGAGTGGCAGTGCTCTCTTGTTTGCAGGGGGGCAGGAGAGTCTTGTGTCTCACGTTCAGGTGTAGAGGATTGTGATCATGGGATTTTCTTTTTCCAGTTTGATCCTTCCTCATCTGAACCAGTAAAGAAAACTTGGTCTGTCTAAAGGGCAGCGATAAAGTAATAATATCTAGAGGAATGTGAATTAATGTTGAATTGAGGCCAGCCCAGATAGCAGCAGTAGGAGAGCTGCGTAAACGTCAGGACTGATGTGTGCAGAGTACTGCGGTGATACAGCTATAGTGTTTCCAGTCCCGGAGCAAACTAAGTCAGAGCTAGATTTAATGCTCACCATCCTGCAGCCTGCTGTGTAGATCCCCTCAAGAAAAGGTGAGATCAAGCCTTTAATGAGATGGGGAAAAGAGCCCAGAGTTGCCCTTTTTGTTCAGCACAGCCTGGCCGAGGGCCTGGCAGTGGCAGAGCATGGGACTCTGGACAAAGAGGGACAGCAGGTCCCCAGCAGTGCAATAGGGACTGCCTGTACAGTTCCTGCTGGGAGCAAACTAAATCCCAAGGGTTGGGGAGTCCGATGTGCAGGAGGTCAGCAAGTCTACATAAGGGGGTTTTCTGTGCTTGCACTTTTTGTGAAGATTTGGGAAACTGGCCCACAGCAGGGCAGAGCTTCAGCAGTCCAGGAAGCTGCATACCTTTTCTTCCACGTCTCTTACCTCTTTGATTTTTCCCATATGATTTTGATATACCTCAGTGATACTTGGAGCTTTGTAGCACTCCTTAGTTTGCTCCTCCAGTTGCATGTGCGAGTGGCGTACACAGGCTGGCAGAAAGGGAAGAGAGCAGAGGATTGTTACCCTACAGCAGAATTGTTTTCAGAAGTGACTGTAAAGACAGCAGGAGGTTCTGCACTTGTTCTCTCTCAATCACTTTCAGATAAAACTTTGCTTAGTTTACAAGTCAAAAGGTGATTTTTCTAACAGCCAATATTTCAAACTCTCACATTTGGGTTTGACAATCAAGCTGTTTTCTGTCTGGATCTTACTTCACTGCCAGTAATAAAAATTCCAACTCGCTCAGCCATGGTTATATTGGTTTTGCAGAGCTAACAGTAGTAAAAGTTTGTTTTTGTCCAGCAAAGACAGCAGATTAGGTCTCAGAGAAATGTCACCTAGGCAACAGATGTATAGGAAAGTGCTCTTTTTTTACTGGTGACTTAGTTGTTTCAGTAGTGTTTGGTCCAAGGTAAGCACTTGTTTTACCTTATCAGCCTTTGTGCATTCGCTTGCCTAGGTAAAGGAGAAGAGATCGTACTTTGAAAGTGTTGATGGGCTTGTGCAACTTGCTATGTATTACTGACTATTCCAACAAAAATATTCCATATTATAGGGCATACTTCCTCTCTTCATAGTTTTAGTACCGATATTTGAATCTCTGAAGTTAACCATATATTATCAACCAGAGCTTCTTTGTCATAATTTTTAAAGCTCTATTTAAATGCTGATCTATGTCCTCTCTTTACTATTCTGTCCTTACTTCAATGACATCATTCAGTTTCTGTTATGATTAATCCTTCATAGAAGTGACAACTTCACTTTGAAAAAGAAAAGGTAATCTTTGGTTTAAAGAAAAATGGAAAATATATCTGCTTAATTTTTATTTATTTCATTTGCAGTCTGTCACCAGGATTATCTGTGTTCCCAGCCTCCTGCTGTTTGTCATTTTCTTGCTGTTACAGAGGCTGTTATAAACATGCAAATGCCCCTTTGAAGTAGGAATGTAATTCCAAAATCTTGGGTGCATCAGTCCTATTAACAAGAATCTGTTGTCTGCTTTTCTTTCACTCCTTTACTTTTAGGTATGAACAAGGCAAGTATTTTATAGTAAAATAAAATTTATGATTTGAGACAGTGTCATTTGAAGGTGCGGAAGAAACATCAGTTGTGGAAAAGGCTGGTCCTGCAGTAAAGTGATGCAGTCCCTCTTTGATAGTTACCTTGATCTTTTATTTGAAAGCAGTTGTGTGTGGTAGGTTTTTTCCAGCTACTGACAGAGATCTCTCCTGGCCGTTTAACTATATAGCACTTGTTCCTGGCAGTGCTGAAAGCAGGGGAATTGATCACACCAACCTATGCAAGAGCAGCAGCTATGCAAGCTATCCTATACTACCACTACTGTTGAAAGTAACAGCTGTTAAAAAACAGATAGGAAAGATTACAATATTCTAAATCAGCAGGTGTGAATCCTGAATGTACAAGTTGGAACTGGGCAAGGAGAATCACTTTCAGAATCTCTGTACACAGACTCAGGCTTGTGCTGAGCCTTGACCTGGAGCAGGGCTGCAGCAGTGTGTGTCCGTGTGGAGTATCCAAACTGTTCAGTCTGTATCCTTGTTAGAGGATAAACACCCATGTCTTGTGTTGGAGTCAGTGTATCTGTTAATTAGAGATTCTGGTAGTAGTCACTTGAGGGTTACACTGTTCCCAAAGGATTATTTCCAGCATTGTTTTTCTTCTGCTCTTTCTAGTCCTCGTCAAGTTTGTTCTACTGAGAACCTGCATCACCTTGTTAGAGGGTTTGTGTTCTGCCTTTTTCTGCTTTATTGCAAAGACTGCTGCGTCCAACTGAAAGCCCAGCTTGCAGCACTGAGATAAACTGAAACACACACTGGTCTGTGTGAGGAGCCTTGTACTGGGTGGACGTTGGGGCCACTTCCCAACTGCCAGATGCTGAATCCAGCTGTCTTCTGATTTGGAGCAGGAAGTGTTATTCTGAGATTATTTTGCTTCTGCAGTTTGTACTGGGGAGGTTGCTGGTCTTTGCTGTTGATTCTAAGCCTTATGCAGATCAATAGGGAACACAGGAACATAAACAAAACCAAATTAGACACTGCCAGTTTGAGGTTTCCCCCTCTGCGGGGCCCTTGTGGTTCCTGGGCTCAAGCTGTGAAAGGAGGTGACTGTGCTGCCACAGCCATCTCTTATCCCATGGCAAAGGGTGAGTTCCTGAGGCTCGGCATGGCCATCGCTGAGAGTCTGGCAGAGGAACGGCATTTGCTGTCATCTTTCTAGCACTGCTCAGTTTTCCTGCGAAGTTACCTACTCAAAAGGCCCAGGTTTCCAAGCTCTGGGGGAGGTTTAGGGGTTTTGTTTCTGTCTCTTCCGTAAAACCAAATGTGTTCATATGCCAGGTGTAAAGTTTTTGGATGGCTGGTGTGCTATTTTTTCTTAAGAAGCCTACACGAAACAGTTTTAGCACTAAACAGTCTTCCTTTTAAGGTCTCTGTTTGTCACACACAGAGGCTCTTTCAGTTTACATTTGCCCCATTCCTCACAGTGAAGATTATTACTTTCTTCTGCCTTCTTTTCCTAATCTGTTTGTTTATTCCCATTTATTTCTGGCATAGTTTAACTAAAGCTGAGAGTTCAGTGAAACTTTCTGGCTCAGGCTGCTTTGTGCTTCTGTGCAAATTATGCCTTCGTGACACTCCATTTGCTGATACCCTTCCCTTGGAAAACGACCGCTATTTGAAAGATTTTTTCAGTAGCTGCAAGGGTGGATACCTCTTTATCCATGTCCTAAATCATTTTAAAATACTCCTGGAGAAGCTCTGCAGGCTTCCGCAACTTGCTGTATTGAAAAATTCTCTTGCTTTTTAATGTGCATGGTGACGCACATCTATTCAAGTTCGCCTAATTTTTTTTTGCTTACTGAATTTAAACAGGAGTACCCAACACTGATTTAGGAGATAACATTTTCTGAATAAAACAGGAGCAAAGTGCTGCTTTTGATGATGCATATCTGTGTACAAATGCTGTGAATTAATACCTTAGCTCGCTCTTTTGTTGCAGCATTAACCTTTCAGCTGACACACTGGTGCTTTCACTATTACTCAAATACAGAGAAGTTAAGGAAATTAACAGATAGATTTTCAAAATTTGGCTGTACAGCCTTTGGTAACTTTAGACATATGCACATCGCTAATGAGATGCGGTTGACTTTCTGCTTTTCTGTCAGAATTAGCGTCAGCTGCAGAAGAGTGGAAGAAGGTAGCTGGTGTCTTAGCTGCCCTGGAGAGCAAACCTCCCTTGATCAAATGGTGGCAGAGCCTAGGTATTAAAAGAAGATGGTTTTGTTAAATGAAAGCTTCCTTGGTGTTTCTAGTCAGGGACATAAACATGGCTCTTGAGCCATCTGGGAAAAAAAATAAAGAAAGAAGGAATAGTTAGTAGTCCTAAAAGTCAACATTCTGGATATGAAAAGCTATTTTCTGGCCCATGCAAATTGGATAAACTTGTGTGGGTTGAGTGCTCTTGTTTGTGTATGTGGCTGATTAGCATGAGCCCTCTACCCAGGATTGTTGGTCTGTGTCAATCACATGTGGATCTAACGAAAAACGGCATTCTGCAGCCAAGTCCAGTTTCTGATGACTCAGTGGGTAGGGTGTACAGCCAAGCTATGTGGCCTTCACTGACATGAAAACCACAGCCAGTTGTGGAAAATAGGGCTCTTTTCCTTTCCATAAAGCAAGTGGAGCAAAAGAGTTTGCAAATATGGCATATTTTCTAGATTGTAAACTTGCTTTTTAAGAGCATGCCATGAAAAAAATCAATTTAAAGAGATGTCACTAAGAGAAGTAAAGCAGTTTGTAAGTGTATCCAATTTGGTCGAGTTCTTACATGCACACAAAAGAGACAAAATGCTAGTGTGTTGTTTAATAAGAAAACAGTTTAAGAAAAAAGGTAACTTGTAGGCAGTAAGATTACATGAGGCTGTGAAATAGGTCCCTTTTCTTGTCTTTAAATTAATTCAAGCCTTGCTCTTCTCATAAACCAAACTCTGTGTTGAAATTAATGTACCCAGCAGAAGAAATGGTAAGCGGATACTTTTTCTAACCAAGAAGAGTAGAAATTTGTTCTATGCTAGGACTGAGATTTACAGCAAAATAGTTTTATAAGGATGTAAGTCTTGTAATATCTTATAAGGGTGCTACTAAGGTTTAAGTGAAACTATTTTTGATAAAATACTGGGTTTATGTCTAAAATAAGAATGATCATAATTTCCTTATATGAGTATACATTTGCTTACTAATGCATCTTACTGAAAAAGGGATTTTAAACAACAGCACGTCAGTCTTCATGCATTTAAGCTGCACTGCAGATAATCTGCAGTTTAAAAATACCGATTATTTGGGAAAAAAAGTCTCTAGGTGATCCCCATGTTCAGATAACCTTTGGAAAACCAGCAGCAGGAGCGGGTCAGGGGAAGGAGGAGGAACAGGCTGTGGGGTAAGGGAGGTGGCCTGGCAGTAATGTGTGGGGAGATGCAGCTGGGCATTCCGCGGGTGAGCTGTGTCCCCCCTGTACCGCTGCCCAAGTCCCACGGTCATTACAGGTGGCTCTGAGTGTGTGCTTCGTGATGCTCAGAGCCTTCCTCCTGCGAGCAATCTCCATACATACCTCGGCATATGGAGGTATGTATATATGGAGTATCAGGAGTGAGCACAGGCTAAGTCCACAGTGGGTTAAAAGCACTCTGGGCCACTAAGGAGGTGGTTGGCAACTAGTAAAGTTAGGCTAGAATTGTAAAAAAGCTACTTCTTAAATTTTTAAGTAAAAGAGAAGCTACTCCTGAGATAGAGTAGCTATCTCTGCTGATAAGCAACAGAGGCTTAAGGGTAATTTTAATCTGTGCAGCAGTGTTTTTATGTAAAGATAAAAAGAGATTAAGTCCTCGGGAGAGTACAAATTATTGCACTTTTTGCAAGTCAGTGGAACCCTGGGCAGCTGAGTTTTCATTTCTTTGTGTTTGAGATAGATCTTTAAACCCAGTGTTGTTTTTCCTTTGGAAAAATGAATTTTTACTTAAGGAGTATGAAATCAGAAACAGAAGCTAATGCTACCTGGCTTGGTAGACCATTTCTGAATTAATTTTCTGGGTGTTTCTGTAATCACCCCCACCTTTTGTTGCATGTTTTCTGTTGTATTATTGTAAATATTTTTACACAAACTCAGGCAGCCTTTTAGCAAAAATTTAATGTCTTGCTTTCTTAAAGCTGGATTCTGGCACAAGCCTTTTCTTACTTGTCTTCTGAACTGTCAGCAGCAAAGATTTAAGAACTTTCAGTGGAGGTTTAAATGGCTTTCTATAAACATTGCAGCTATCCAGTTGTGTATGTATCGTAAGACTTGCTGGTGCTTTGTAACAAAATCCCAGACTATTTATCTCCCCATTTTTAATATTAACAGAGCATTTTTGAGAATGGCAGTGTAACAGCTTAATATACAAAACTCTGAGATTTATAGTAGTTTGTGATATTCTTTAACTACTTCAGAAGTCTTGTGTGGACAACCAAACAACAATTTTCAATAGTAGTGCTACTTACGGCATCTGTTTTTAAATTATTCAATTTTTCCTTCTGATATTGTGAACTATTCTGTTTATTGTAGAGGCTTTAGAGATATTCAGCAACACACCATTAAAATAATAATCCCCATAGCTTGGATATCCGGACGACTTAAAAAAAACCCCCAGCAATCCAGATTTTTAAAATAAGGGATGTTACATAATCTTTCCTGTATGAATGTTGTGGAAAAATAATTTTTAAAATTTTAATTCTTCAAATGCAGACAATAATGAAACAGCAAATTTGCAAAACAGCTGCAATCAAATGAGTATTCTTGGAACAATTTGCAATTAAATTAGCTAATAGTGCCTGCATTGTTGTCCAGAACTTTGCTTTCTAAATCTTAAATAAAAACAGTAATAAAGTAGTTATATAATACGGTGTTAGTAAAAATGGGGGGAAGGGAGATAATTCAGAAAATACTGCCTTTAGGACATGAGCTAGAGAGAGCTTTATTTCTTAAACTGTAATTCCTGAGATATTTTTGCAGTACCAGAAGCTTCTGCTTGGTTAGAGAACTGTGATATGGGTAATGATTTTTGTCCTTTTATGCTTTTTATTCCTTTTATTCTTTTAAAATTAAAGCCATGGAAGGGTGACATCCTTGCTTTTCTTGATATAAACTTTCTATATAGTACGTACTGCTTGGTTTAAGGTTTTCTCTGAACTAAGAGAATTTTGCTCATGCAGTATGCCTGTGGGAAATACGCTGAGACAACGGCAGTGGCGATGGGTCAGCAACCAGTGCTTCCCAGTATTGCTCCTGTGCAGCGCGTCCAAGTCAACCTAGTTTCCAGCCCTGTGTGAAAGCCTGGTAGGGCTTACAAAGCTGAAACCAGTAAGGTTCAACTGACACTGCGTTAAATTAACTGAGGCCAAAGCAGACGTAATTTTGTAGGAATTCATTTTGTGGTGGGGTTTGTAGAGACACTTGCTGTAAATGTTTCCTGACACAGTACACTAGCAAGCTCTGGGGTTTTTTGTTTTACTGTTATTTCATCAGACTTTGCGCCCTGACTTCAATTTGTCATTTAGGGGTCTGCCTCAGGGGTAATCAGTGTTTGTGTTTGGCTGTCTGTGAAACGTACAGCCGAAATACTGCCATTGTTTCCAAGGTTGGTACCATAAAAACCCATGTATTTGTTCTAAATTCTAAACCCCTGGACATGTTCTCTGTTGAAATCTGTAATAGCTTGGGACCAGGAACTTGATAATTACCTGGAGTTTGGTGGATCTGTAGTGTCCCTAAAAATCAAATCTGATTTGAGGCTTTGTGGAAGAAACAAATATTTTGAAGAGCAAATATAACTCTGAAAAACAACTTATTGATGGGTAGCTCTCGTTATTAGTTTTGTTTGTTTTAATTATCTGACTAAATATTTTTGTATCATATAAATGATGTTGATGTTACATGGGAACAAGCAATGTTTATAATGGGAAGAGAAAATAAAAATCAGACTATTTAATTGAGGCAGAAATTACTGCATATTGTACATTTCGGGAAATAAGCTGTTCATGGAAAAGGGAGAAATTGCAAAAGAACTGGAAGAAATCACATTTGTGTCAAGTTCCACTGATGCTTGAGAATGACATGCACAGTGTAATTATAAAAATGTGATGTTAATAGGTAATACATAATTTAATCTTTATTTTGGTTTATGACAATTAGTAAACAAATGACCACGACATTACAATACAAAGCATATTTTAAAAGTGAACTGAAATGTCGGTAGACAAAAAGTTACTTTTAAACTTTAGTGAAGTTCTGTTCTTCCATTGTTTAGAAATACCTAAAGGAAATGGCTGTATATAATGGATTAACAGTTCATACATTTTTCCTGTCCACAGCTTGAAAAAAAAATTAATAACGTATTGGCATGCAGAATCTGAGTGTAAAGGTATACATTTTACAGACTTTCATTTGTGGTGATTGTCTTAACTTTTCCAAGTATTTCTAACGTTTATAACCTGGTTTTCCTTTATGGAATTGTGGATGCTTTTTGCCAAAACATGTTGCTTACTGGTATAAATGGTGACTGGATTTATTAAGCTGAAAATTTATGAAGATAAGTCATTAAAATTCTGAAGTCAGATTCCAGATGTCAAACAGTTAAAATGGGCTTAATATGTTTCTTGAAGCGGTGGGCTATTCCTCAGCCTGGTAGCTACCATTTTTATACTTTCAGTATTTTGAAAACCACATGCCTTTTGGCCCTACTTATTTTTATGCCATCCCTTTCCTCCAGCCTAAAGCCTCCAACAAAAAAGCCCCCAAAGAGACCCTATGGTCAAAGGGCTGGATTGCTCTTTGTCAGGAACACGGGGAATTAGGGTACTAGTCAGTTCTTTAAACAAACTCCGAAGTTTTCCTGAGATCAAGCTTGGAGAGGGAGGAGCTTTAGTAATGCCATCAGACTTCATTTGACTTAAACAATTTGTGCCTACTCGTCATTAGAAGCTGCCCTGGCTGTGGGTGTTGAGAGGCTGCTCTCGCACAGTTTTAGCCCGCATTTTGCTTTTCGCTCGGGTGCTGCAGTGGTGTCTGTGGGCACCCATATGGGAGCCGGTGCTGAGCCACCCTGACAGAGCGAGCCAAGGCGTTTGTGGGAATGGATGATGCTGTAGGATTGAGGCAATGTTAAATTTATATAATGCAGTAATTGTGGAGCAAATACGATTTGTTGCCTTTTCGTTCCCTGTTTTGAATGCCACTCTTCAGAATATTTGAGCATTTTATGGAAGACCTTTTAGTTGGCTGGAAAAGGCAGGGCAACATCTCTTTCTATAAATGGAATAATAATTGCACTGTGCACTGGCCGGCAGAGACCAACATCTGGATCCTGGTTATCAGTTATCTTTTAATCATAAATATGTAAAACGTCTTTCTTCTCAGCTGCCCTTTGCCAGAGCCCAAGGCATAGTCAGGAGGATAGAGTTATTGGCTGTGTATTCCTTGCCTGGGAAGTCAGGAGAGATACAGCGAAACAAAAAGTGGTAGCAGATTAGGATGGCATTTTAACTGCGCAAATACGCTCTTAGGCAAGAGGCAAATTTTTAGTTTCTTAACAGTAGCATTTTTACCCTTCGAGGTTTTGCAATAAGTAGAGGATAGAGGAAACCTGTGAACATATCCTACATGTTAAGAAGAAAACCACACTTCTTGCTAGTAAAAGGTGTGGCATAGATCCTCTTGTTAGGCACAGAGTGGGGAAAGTACAAGTTCGGCTCTGTCCCCTGAGGATGGCTTTGCCACTGTGGCACTCCGAAGGGCTGTCACTGCCAAGATGAGAAAAGGTGCTGTGAGGACTTTCCTCTCTTGAAAAGAGAGTATGGCTGGGTTTTTGAAGGGTGCAGTAGTGGCTGTAGTGCAGCAGATTCTTTGTACTGATTTGAGCAGAAAACGAAATCTTTGTCTAAAGAGTGATGATAAAAGGAGTAGTTCTGTAACCTAGCCCTGAGGCACGCAGGATTTTGAAGTCTTGTAAAAATCAGTCTCTAATTAGTGTAAGAATTTTGGTTGGAATATGATCTGAATGCATTCCCATGCTGGAATTTGCAGTTCTGTGTTTTGGTGTTTCCTTTCTCAGTAGCAGAGTTTTTACCTTCTGTGTATCAATGTAACAGCAGTTCTTCAAATTATTATCAGTAAGGTCCCAGCTCCTTAAAGGAGGATAGGTTGATGTAGTGCAGCCTAATTTTATGGAATAGGATAGAGTATTTTGACACAGAGAGTTGAACTGCTAGCACTTAAAAAATACCAGTTTTAAAGGCCTGTCTTTTTAAAATGTGACCTTTACCTTTCTAATCTCAAGGGATAAATAGGTTGGAAAAGCAGAACTGACTTCTGCAGTTATGATAAACAGACATTTATCAAGTGCAGTCTCCCTACATGCTGGGTTGTGGAAGCCCATGGCATCACATTTCAGGTGAACAGAGCCCTTAGTTAGGGCTGTTTCCCACAGAAAATATTTGCGGTTTTTTGGTCTATACAACCCTAAAAGATGCAGATTTCAGCTTTGCAGGAGGCAAGGGGAAACTGGCCTGCTGTGGAAATGGGAAGCCAGCACTTCAGGCATGGTCTGCTCGTGTCTGGAGAGTGACACTAGGAAGCGTGGTCAGCGGATCAGCCGCCTAGCACTGTTATCTCTTCCTGTTGGAAGATGCTTGGATCTCCCTGGGCTCCTGTGCCACGCTGACCGGGTAAAAACGTGGGTATAAATGGAGAGAAGAGCTTGACAATGTGGGCAGGGACGGTGAAGACAGAACTCTGTGGTTGTGAAAAAGAAACCCAAATAGGCAGAGTATTCTGAAAGATGGGGAGAAATCTGTGGGAAAGGAAAACAAAAACTGGAAAGTGAAGAAAATGGAGAGTAGAAAATGAACAGAAATGCTATGGAAAGTGGATAGGGAGGAGGGAGAAAACTAGCATGTGCAGTACACCCCACATGAAAAATAACGAACCAGGGATTTGGCAGTTGCTGAAAGAAAAAATATGAACATTTCTGCCTCAGCTTTGGTTGAGGGGAGACCTCAAGCTCTGTCTCCTTTGAATACTGCAGCGCACATACTTTTTTGTATATTTGCCATGGGTAACCTTTTTTTTCTAATTTATGGACTAGCATCTATGGAGATTCATTTCAAAACAGATCAAAACTTTAGGAAATGTGGCTGCCTTCTGTTGTTTTAGTTTTAAATCTGCTTGCATGGAAGACCCATGGAATAAACTCTTCAGTGTAGAGATAAAAAGGGTTCTGTCTGACAAGGGATGAAAACAGTTTTTCAGGCTGAAGAGGTGAGTTATCTGGTGAGAAAAGTTTTTTCAAAAAAGTTCAAATAGATGTGCTTAGATAGTAGTCTGTAGGTCTAACAGGTGAGTGGATTGAAGTGAATTTAGTGTGCTCTTGAGTCTGTTAGTAGAAGTGCGATTGCTGAATGATTTAATGCGAACAGAGTCTTAAGAAGAATTACAGCCATCTGACACATCGTTAAGAATGTCACCAAGAATTAGAGGCCTGAGTAAAGCCTACTGTCCTGCTTTTTATCATGCTGATTGGTGCTAATTTATTTGCATTTCAGAAAAGAGAGTAGCCCAAGGACAGCCAGAGAATAGGATTTTGCAGGGACTAGTCTATGAAAGTGCTTTTTGAGGTGGCACTTCTTTTGTGCTTACAAGTGTACATTTGTGTTTATGGGTGACTTAGCAAGGCTTTAATTTTCTCTCATTTTTCTGATCTGCAATCCAGAAGTCCCTTATTTTTGTTGTTACATTGGTAGCACTGTTAGAGTGAGATAAAAGGTGAGTTTATGGTCAAGGAAGATTGTACAGGGGTGTCTCTGGTTGAGTGATTTTACTAACTAACAATCAGATTGTGAACTCCTTGGGCTAAAGACTCTTTCTTATGTGTTTGCACAGCGTCTAGCAGAATGAGCTCTGGCATATGATTGGAGTCCTTGGGCGCTATCACAGTATGAGTAATGAATAATAAGTAAGTAAGCGGCGGTTGTATTGGTTGGCTGCTCTGGGAGATCTTAACTCCTCTTTTATGGACATATATTCTGGAATTTCTTTGGCATTGGCCTCAAAATGAAGTACTTCTGTTTGCCTTAAGGAGTTCTGCTTCAGTTCCTTACAGTATATAAGGCTGAGATCCGCCAGAGGCTACACACAACTGAGTGTTTATTAAGAGCTGGCTTTGGAAGTTAACAACGTTGCGATTACCACTAAGCTGATTAGAAATCTAAGCCCAGATTTTATAAATTAGTGCAAAATGTTTTCTGTACATTATTGTGTTTGCTTTTGATTTTTCTCTGGGATCTTTAGGGTTGTCTGTCATGGGTGGAGTGATGCATTTCACTTGCAAGAGAGAAGCAAGAATGTATTTTATTGACATAAACTAGTGAGTCAGCAAAGTTCAATGGTAAATGTGGCTGGTTAACAAGATTTGATGGCAAGGCACACAATTATTTGCCACACAGAGGACAGGATAAGTCAGATACGTTGGGAAGACCCTGCTGTTGAGTCATGAGGTTCAGAGAGGACCACCTTGGTTTCTTAGTTCCTACTCCAGGAAGTTTTGATGTGGCTGGATTCAATGCTAGTCTCAGACTTTGTCAACAGTTTATGTCTCAAGATTTATATGTACACAATCTAAGATAGAATCTCAGCAAAGCTTCAAAGTTTAGCAAGTGCCTAGTCACTTACTGGGGATCTGTTGCAGCAAGGAATCGCTCAGCCTTGAGGAATAACCTTGAGAGATGTCCCTACTTAAAGGGAGATCCTGGCGTGCAGCCTGCTGCCGTGGAGGAGAGCTCAGTGGGCCCTGGGCTGTCCACTATTTATAGAGTAAGATGATTGACTTCTATTTGCATACCAGCAAGTCATCTGGGTTGCTGCTCCAGACAGCCCTTGGTTACTGTATTGTCATCTTCTCCCCAAAGTCCAATTTAAGCTGGGTGCACCCATCGTGACCCTTACTGGTGGTTATTGCTTAAGCAGAGGATGGTAGTGGTGGGGGAGCACACTGCCACATCTACACTTTGTTACTTTTAATTTCATGCAATTATAAGGATACGTGCTGAAATAAATACCAAAGCTCTTTGCCTTTGCTTTTTAGCATAACTCATAAGATGAAAAATAAGAATTTGGCTCAGCCTTTAAAGTAAAGAAAGGTTATACAACAGGTAGGAATTTGAAATCCCATTTCCACTGATTAAGACACAGCCACGTTGCTTAGCCTAACTCCCCTGCAGGTCAAGTTATATCTTATTTAATGAGAATCTCTCTAACTGCTGATTTTCCTGGTTTTCCATTGCAGGAAATTCAGGAGTTTAGTGCATAGTGCAGCTTTGAGAGGCTACTGAAAGCATCTTGCCCTAGGTGGGAATGGCCATGCTGTATTGTACCTGCAGGGTGCTGCAGCCATCCTCCCACCGCCCGGTGGTGTGTGGGGCAGAGGGAGGGAGAGGAGCTGCTCTGTGGGCTGGTGCCGGCAAACTGCACCTTCCATTAGAGCCAGATTGGTGTTGATGGTGCTGCTGGTAAATGGAATATTGAAAACAAATACTGGCATGAAATGATATGCAACATACTCTTATTTAGAGAATAAAAATTGTGCATTTGATCCTCTTTTTTGGTTCTATCCCTTTTGATCTATGGTGGTACCCCCACTTAGTCCATACTTACTTTCTAGTGCATCTTTTTTGTTTGGGATTGTGTCAGTTTGGAAGCCTAAACTACAGTCTCCAAGGTTTGTTTTGGTTTTGTTTAATACGCTTATTTTCTGACCTGTTCAAAGAACTTGAATAGAGTAGGGACATGGGTCCTTTGCAGAACATCATCTTATTTTTTCTGTCATGTTTTTCCAGACATGATGCTATTTTAGTTTTACCATTTCAACCCCTTTGCTGGGCATAACTGCAGGGCTCGTTGGTCTAAATTTCCTGGATTGCCCACAGATTTTAAAAAAAAAAAAAAAAAAAAGTGTTTACCATAATTATTATACTTTAGTCCCCTGAAATTGTGGCTGTTTTTTGCTGAGAAACCTCTTATTTTTGTTAGCAGTTCTGTCAACTTTTTAGCAGTTTGGTCACTATATAGAATTTTTAGACATAACTGTTCTTTCAGGCAACTTACTTATTTGTATGCAAGTATTTTATTATTTATTTTTGCACCCTTTCTAACACATCAGTTGCTGGGAATATCATCGTCCCTATGAGGAAAGAGGAAGTCAGGATACATTTCTTCCTAGCACTTGGCGGCAGTGAACGAAAAGAAGCTTCTCAGAAACAGCCCAGGTCTGCAGTGGCTGCTGTAAGCCCGTGTGGCACAGGAGAGCCTCCAGTTTCCTTCTCCAGCTCTGTCTGAAGGAGTCTTGTTTGCTTTTCTACCTGTATGCTCATTTGGTCTTTGAAAGCTCCTTTAGCAGTTCCCTCTTAAATATTGCTTGATCCACAGTCCTTCCAGATGAATGAACCCATTCAATCAGCAGAGGAAGAAGTATCGCTCCAGAGGAACCGAGGCTGGGGGTGGCTCTTCGAGCTGTGTGTTTGTTTGCGACAGAAACTATGTACAAAAGTTAGATAAGTTTTATTTTTCTAGAAAAGCAAAATCTACTCCCACATTTTCCAAAATGGGACGCCTGGATAGAACGTAAGAAAAATAATCCCTCAGCAATATGAGGGGAGCTTTCAGTGGGGTTTTAAAGGTACATTTTCATTAGCCACTAGTTTTATTTTGGTATTTGGGAAAGGGAAAAAAGGACAGCTGGATCATGGCCTGAAAATTAACACAGATTGAGAAATTTAAGCAGAGAAAAGTGTTACAGCTTTTGTTTTGATAATTTGTAGAATTAGATGTTGTTGAAGCATGACAGGGAGGGGTATAGAAAGCCTTGGGCCAACACTTTACTATACTGGAAAGACCCCAATAGATTCTCCTTGATAGCACAGGTGTTTCATTGTGGTTTTCACACTACTCTTTTTACGGCACCAGTACAAGCCTTTGGTAATGCCAAATTGTGATGCAGCTTTTCCCTATTTCTAAAGAAGTCTGTGATTGAAATAATGACTCCTGATGTTAGTATTTCTGCTCAGCACCTCTGTACAGGGAGCACAGTCGGACAGACATGGGTGCTTGCTTGCATCAGAACAGGAACTCAGCATTCCTGCGCAGCCTGGGCGGCCCGTCCCAGCCTGGGACCTGAGCAGGCAGAGCACAGAGCCTCGGCGCCATGGCACTGCCCAGATGTTTACAGGGGTGGCTGGCTGTGCAGCGAGGAGCCATCAGAGTTTAACAGTGCTCCCGTCTTTTGATAGGAGTGTTTGGGTCTGATTTCTGAGCTGCATTTTGTGATGAGGGAGGCAAAGTGTTACTTAGTAAACCTTGCACCAGCATAGAGTTCAAGCGGCATTCACACAGCAGAAGAATTTATATATGGTGACTTCATTTGTTCTGGACGTTTGGAAGAGAATCCTAAGGTCAAATCTATTTGGAGTTTGAGAAATCCCTTCTAGTCAAGTGCCTTATTCCACACATGGCTGGATGCTTTCTGGTGGGTGGTGTGTAACCACACCTCCAGCTGCTCTCACAGAGGTGCCCAGCATCCTGTTGCAGTAACTTGCTTTTCTCATTCCTTAAGTTGGTAATTTTTGACTGGTTTTGTCCTGTTTGCTGTCCTTCCAGACAGTAGCACCATGACATCTCTTATTGATGAAAGCTAGAGGAATTGCGCTTCCTGGATATTGCTTTTCTCCTTCTTCTGCTCCTCTTTCTTCTGTTTTGGATGAGCAGTAAAAACATAGAGGTGACCTCTGGTGTTTGAACGTTTTCAGCTGCTGAGAAGGGGCAAACAAGACACAAGCCTTGGACTAGCTTCCCGACAGGCTCAAGGGTGCTTAGTTTATATAAATGAGAAAGGTCCACTTTTGTGCCACAGCAGTGGCGGGCAGGATGCCCTGAAGAGCTGGGGTTTGCTCTTATTTTTTTATTCAGTTATAAATGACAATTTCAGTGCTGTCCCAAGCATTTTCACTACTCTGATATTAAAGTAAAATTAGAGTGGAGGTTGGGGAAGAACAAAAAAGGTGAAAATGCATGTTGTTAGGGAGGGTCCCCTTCCAGCTGCTCATGTAACTTTTGTCCCTTGAACAGCAAGGTGTAAAGAGTGTGCTTTTGTCTTGTGATAAGGCTTCCAGTGATTTCTGTCATTTGCCTTATAAAACTATTCTGGTGTTTACTGAAGGGCAAAATTTAGAAGAAATGTATTTTGAACATGGGTATTGATCTAAAATATTAATGAGTTGCTTTAAAAAAAAAAGTTTGAGTGCAAGACTGCCACGTTTCAGCTGCGAACCACTTGCTTACCTTGTGCACTGTGAGAGGGTTTGAGATGGGAGCCGTGCTTTTGTTTTAAGTCAGTAAGTGTTCTCGGGGCTTTTGTCTTTCTGCATAAGATACCCTGCGTGTCAGAAGTACATGTACTGTGTGCTGAATCAGAGCCATGCAAAGTAAATTGTTTGATCTGGGGCCTATAAAAAACCCCAAAGAACCAATAAAAATATATTATAGCATCTTTTATCCTCCCCTTTAACAAAAGAGCCCACCCAACCACAGAGGTACAGTATTATTAACTTTTCACTAGCATGACATAATAGTAAATTAGGGATCCTTGGTGTGCTGAGGCCACTTCAGCAGCTCCTACTTTCACTTTAAACGTGAGCAAATTGAAGTTGTTCAGGTGCTTCCACCCTTAGATGAATCTGAATTGTGGAGAATTTTCTGTGAACAGGCCCCACAAGATGGCACAGGGATTGCAATTAAAGGAGTAACTTTCTCCTATTAATTCTGTCTGTGCTTTGACCAGGGAAGGGAGGCAAACTTCTCCGTGATTTTATACCAACCAGGAACAATTTCGCTTTTGCTGGCTCAGACTGCTTCATGTGTTTTTGTGCTTTGAAAACCTGAAAGTTTTGACATGATGCATGCTATGAACTGATGCCAAGCTGTGACTAAACAATCTCATTAAAAACGCAAGGTAACTGAAGCAAATATTTCCTTTGAAGAAGCACTATCAGTTAAGTACTCATTTCCTCTTTTAAGTCAGACATTAAAGGGGCAAAGACAGGTGGGCTGATAAGAGCAAGATAAGGCTTGTTGAGTTAGTTTACCAGCTAATTTGGCAAAAAAAGCACTTGTTTCCTGCAGTTTTAAAAGCTTGTATCACTTGCGTTTGTTGTATGGGGGATCAACTGTCTAAATATCTAGTGTAATTGTGAAATGCTTTTGTATGCACATGTAACTTGATATATTTACATATTTTCCGCAAGATGTAATATCACTAAGATAAGATCTCACCTACATAGTACCGGTAATCTCTAATGCTAATTCTGAGCCTCTAAATAGACTTCTCCTTTAAGCACAGCAAACCCCAAACACATGTAGTAATGTTTGCCTTTGTATTGCTAGAACTGTGCTGGACCTGGTCAGTGACAGCCCAGTGTTCCGCTCTTCTGCAGGCTTTACCCTTGGAGATCCCCAAAACCCAGTTCGCGTTCGTCTGCCATGTGTTCCCAAAGCAATTAGATCATGCATTTTCCTAAAATCTATGTACAGAATGAAGTACTATTTCTTAGTGCGAAGTTCTGGCTAGTATCCTGGTTGGTGGATTGCCCCGAGAGGAGGGCATTCCTGGAATACAGAAGCACAAGCAGCCCATATTCTGTGGTGTCTTTGTTTTCTGTAAGGATCTGGTCTTTGAACTGGTTTGTGATACCTGCTGCCAGCCACCTGACAAACGTATAGTCGGGAGACACCTTCTCTGCAGGGTGATGCATAACTTGGCCCTTATATTCCAGAGTGATGCAGGAGCTCTAGACATCGGTGCAGCTGATGGGACTAATGAGCTGTTTTATGGTAAAGTGAGCAAAATCATTTGCCATCTAGATACAGAATATGGTAAATGACCAAATTTAGTCATTAACTGTCATCCTGTCACTCATTGTTTCTTAAATTCTCTGTCAAGTAATTTTAAGGGACAGAAAGCATAAATTTTCTTCGCTTTCTTAACCAAGGCATTGAACACAACCGCACAGAAGTCAGGAAAACAATCTTGAAAGAGTCCTGTAGCAAAACTACTGTGGGTATATTTTATCTATTAGAGCGTCTTGCACCTGTTCTGACCACAGATGTTACAAGAATATAATTGCAGTTAGTGATAATGTATATAGTAGTGTAAAGGCTAAGCCTAGGCCTGGAGGGATTCCCATTAGTTTCAATGGGCTTTGGATAAAGCCCTAAGAAAACACATAAGACACTTTACAGAACAGACTAAAATTGTGCTTAATGTTTTTTGGTACACTGCTAGCTTTCCAGCCTCGACCCTTTCACTTTCCATCCCCTAAAAATGTAGAGGCATTTTGATTCCAAAATATGAAGTTGCTGTGAGGGTAAGTATCCCAGACTGGGCAGCCATACCAAGATATTGGGTGGGTTAGCTCTGTTGACACAAAATACTTTGCATCACTTTACAAAACACAGAAACAGCCCATTCTTGCTATAGAAAGTTCATCAAGTGAATGTATAGATTTTTTTACTGTTCTTGGGGAACTTTCAGCACCCAATTGTGAGTCATAACGTTAAAGTCTGGAAGGAAAGAACATCTTGTAAATTGTTTCAGAATTGTCTTTTACTTCCTATTTTAGCAGGCTCCTGAGCTTTTGTCTGGGTCAAGATGCATTCAACTTTAGAAGATGGGAACACAAGGGATTACAAGACATCCGTGACTTTTTCCATGAGAAAATAATAATAAGCTTTCAGTAATTTAAGGATAAGTTCAAGCTTCCCCCTGGAGACTTGTACATGTATTTTGCAAATGAGATAGTTCTGATGTCTGCTAAGGAAAAAAAAAAAAAAAAAGTATCTCACAACAGGAAAGAATTTGTTTGGAGCGTGCTCTCTCCTCCACCGCTGAGACTTTTAATCATTGTCTGCACTGGAGAAACTTTATACAGTATTCCCAGCCTTGCAAACAGCAGCTCTTCTCCACACCATTAGTTTAGCAGCAAGGGGAGCAGTAAGGTGCATGTGTTTCCTCTTGCTGTTCGCAGGACTGCGACCCTTCACACAAGCAGTCTTTAAGATCCCAGTTCTGGCCCCATTAAAGCCTAATGGGAGCTTTGCCATTTTCTTCAGTAAGGTCAGGATTCCTTGTGAAGCACTGGAGAGCAGACATCAGGACTGTGAAGCCACATAGCAGATCTCATGGCTTTTAAATGACAAGGGTTTTTTAAATGACCCACGGTGAATGCAAGAAGGAGCTTGGTGAGGTGCAAGAGGAGCCTTCACTGGCTTCTTCTGGTAGTGACTTCATGTGAGAAAGTTGCTTAGATAACTGCTAAGGTGATGACTTTATCTTTCTAGCAGCACCTTTTTAAAAACATTCCTGGACTATAAAATGGTGTAAGATCTGCTTTATCCCCTGCCCTCTATTTTGTTTCAATTTCCTGGGCCGCAGCAGGACGGAAGGAGTGTTCCCAGCTCCTGCTGCCTGCCTCTCTGCTTTCGCACCGTGATGGGTCTGTTCTCCCTCTCATCCTCCCATGCACCTGTGTGCTTAACTTTGGGAAAGTGCCTCTCTTGCTGCAAAGAGTCCACGTAGCAGTGGGACCGTGGTGAGGATAGTTCTGGCAGCCTGCACAAACGCCCACCAAAGGCTGGCAGCACGAAGACCTCTGCCTGCTCAGCTGGGAGCAGCAGAGGTAGTGAGGCTTCTCATTTGCGGGCTTAGAAACCAGCACAGCATCTGGTTACCGTTTGTGACTGACTATTGTGTTAGCTGTACGACCCAGAAGGAGATAGTTTGGATCCGAGAGAGACAGAAATACTTTAATTTGTGCAAAAGGTGACAGCGCTTCCCAGGAAAGCTCTGTCCTGTCCCTGGTGGACAGGCAAGGGAGTATTTAAGGCCCTGACATTAGGTTATCCCCTTTAATTCTCTTTTTTTCCCATCACTTTCTGAATGTTCTTTCTGGGCATAAGTGGTCCTTTAATGGAATTGTTTTTTCCTGTATCTCATGATGAGAGCTGCACATTTATCCTTGTGTTTGGAAAAATTTCTAAATATTCACATGAGTTTCGGCGTAATTTATTTTCTTTTGTAGCTTAATAAAATCTTTGGTTTCATTCTGTCTAGCTGTCTTTGGGGATTTACAGAAGGCCAGTGGGGCTGAAACACAGGACTGAACTAAGAGACAAAACCAAACTGCATGAATACCTAGAATTTGCTTGGAATGCAATGATGCAGCTCCAATGCTGCTTTTTAAGAAAGATGGTAAATTATTAATACTTCTAGGAGTAAACGAATGCAGTAGTGGTTCTACAGTGTCTGGCTTGCTCCGAAATGTAGTGGATTTATGCAGGCTTCTTCTCTAGTCATGTCGAGCCAAGGTTGTTATACCAGGTATTTAGTCCTGTGTTACGTGTGTCCCCCTGGAACACACCACTGTGCTGACACACAGGGTGGTAGTTTTCTTGTTTTGCTGGAATGCCATTGGTGTGGGGGACAGATGTTGCAGGAGGAAAAATTTTGTAGTCGACCATCCTTCCTTGCCAGTGGAGGGTCTGTATCTCATGCAGCAAAATCTTACCTGGTAAAGACTTGCAACAAAACAAATGTGTTTGCTCATGTGCCAGCCCGGACATGGCTGAGCGTGGCTGGAGTGTGCGGTCTGCAGCGCTGAAGCCTTGAAGGACTGTGATTTCATGCTGACTGTCACAAGCTTTGGGCTGGTAGCAAAGCTTCCCTTTTCTTTGAGGTCAGCAGCTCCTCTTAATGTGGAGCTTAGGTGTTTATATGGCATAGTGAAAAAATGATGCAGAAGTAAGAGTTTCTTAAAAGTTACTGTCATGCTACCATATTTTGGCTGCCATATCTCATGCCAAAAAAAAAGCTTAACACTTTAGGTTGATTTTCAACATTTCCAAGAATAACAGATGGCTAAAAATATTCTACAAAGCTGTCTTTCCATGTCAGTAGTCCTACAGAATTCACAGTCCCATAGAAATACAATGGCAATGATGATGTCAGACTGCCACTCTTTTGGGTTTTTATTTTTTTCAAATGCATGATGGTTATGTCTTTACCACAATTTCTGTAACTCTTTTGAAAGGTAATCTGGAGAATGAAGCCGGAAAAGGGAATTTGCTATTTTGCTGTTTCTGGTGTGAGTGAATGAAGATGAAAAGAAAATTGACAAATCTACGTTCCTTAAGTTCCTGAAGAATCATATATATTTTCTAATCAATAAGAGTGAATTTGAAAGCAGTGTTGTAAGAGGGGAGATATTTGACCTTCTTAATTTTTTAAGACTTTCTTGCTTATAAAAAGTGAGGCACCATGACTGGAAACATTAATATTCTATTTGCAGGTATCTCAGTATAGTTTTACCCTGGAAGCTTTGTTACTAAATCAGGTATTTTGCGAAATTCAAGCTAAACATTAGTAACAGGTTGTGGGGTTTGGAAAGTTTGCTACTAACGTAAATCTATGCTGTCCCATACAAGCTGCTTGAGCACAGAGGGAGTGCATTTCTGTACACCCCACTTTCTTTGTGCTACAGGAGATTTTCCACTTTATTAGCCCTTAGAATTATTTCAGGTACTTGGGACAAATGTATTTTGTTTAAAATATTCTTTATATACAGCAAAGATGATCAGCCCAAGTTCATTTAGCTTTAGAAATTACCAACCACCTTCTTAGTAAACAAAAGTGATAACTGTGTTCCTCAAAATGGAGACATGCCTGGATTTCTCTTAAAGCAGATGAAATCAGACAACACAAAAGTAGATTCAGTAAAAATATTGGAGTAGTTAATCATGTTTTGCATTTTAAAACAGTCTTTACTGAGACATTTACTATAAACATGGCAAAAGAGATGTATTCACTTTAAAGGCCCTTCTATTGTGTTTATCAAATAGCTGTTACAGTATTTACAATGCTGTATTGAGTTGGAAAAAATCTGAAGCTGTTTTGTGTATTTTCCCTCAAGGTTAAAGCTTTGAATCATGGGGTAATGTGTGATATCTCTAGGGCTTCTTGAAACAGTTCAAGAACACGCACAAAGGACTGTGGTTTGTGCTATATTTGTGCAGAATTTAACATCATGTTCCTTTGGCTTAAGAGCAAAGATGAAGATACAGGGAAAATATCCTTTCCTTTAGCACCACAGTGTATTTTAACAGAAAAACCTTTAACTGTTTTGCGAGGTGCAAAAGTTATCCACACACTGTTTTTCTCTGTTGTGATTTTTCTTTTAAAACTGCCCTATCAGCCTAATAGAGAAGTGGTGAAAGGAAATGCACTTCAAAGAACGAACATTCCCCTTTTCAGTTAGAATTTACTTCTTAAACAAGTTATTTATGGTTTGTTCTATGGCAGGGTACAGTATTTAAACTCAAAATCTCACTCACATTTAGAAAGTAATTGTCAAACAAATATTTTGGTCATCTAGAAGAAAAGCTGTGGAAAGTTAAAACCCTTGGTATGTATTTTTGAAATACATGTCTTGCTTTTTCAGTTGAAATGTCCCAAGAAAAGCTAGTGAGCTCTTGGATGAGAGTTGTATTCTCTCAGATTAATGATGATTTCTTGTTAACTGCTGGGCAGAGGTTATACAAGCCAGCTCGTATTTCCATTAAGCAGCAAGTTAAACTCGTGCTCTGTAGTTTTACAGCAGCATTTGACAGTCTACATAAAGCTGGCTGCATCTGCAGAAGTGGCCATGATTTACACTGCAGTTCTGCAGCTGCTTCCAGTTGTTAACAGGTCAGACGGGACACAACACCCAGGCACACTTCTGCTCATCAGTTTTATGGGCAGCTGTAATCCCTCACAAAAAAAAGAAGTTACATTTATGAGAAAATACCTTCTCTTGAGTTCTAGGACCATGTAATTAGCTGACAGAAATCATTATGATTCTTGTGTCCCGTAATACTTTCCTCTGTTTATGTTTACTTTAACATTTGTTGTCACTATTAATGCATTTATTATTTTGTAACTAGCTGCTTTCTGAGTTACTGTCTCCCAAGTGGTTCCTGTGTGTGTGAGCAGGCCTGTCCTAGAGCTCTTGGGTATTCCTGCATCCAAATACCTCCCAGTCTTTAATGTGTCTGTGCCACCCATGGAGCTATTGCTTAGGTGTGTGTGGAATAAACAACTTGACCAAGATTGCACAAAAGCTCTGTGGTATACCAAGAACTTGAACCCTGGCTTCCTCAGCTCCCTGACTACTCTCTCTTGGTTTTTTCAGCTGTCTTTTCTTACTGTAAAAATCAAACATTCTCCACTTTGTACTTGCTTAGTAGTTGTTGTTAGGGAGGTGTGTTACACAAGGATATGAGGGTATATTCTGTACCCCTGGCATCTGTGAGGACGCGCTTGTGTGGCAGTAAGTGGTTTGGAAGCTGAAGGTGCAGCGGGCTCAGGACCAAGCAGTCTGGCACGGCCTTGGGCTGGGGCTGCCATAGCCTACCTCTGGTGCGTTTGGAGTCCGTGATGCTTAGGAAGCTGTCTATGTTATGGCCTGCATGGGAGACAGGGTGCGTTTCAGCATGGGGTGTCAGATTGTGTCTATGTTTTGCTGTCATTCTGGAATTTGTCAAGAAGCTAGGGACTGACAGTCTGTTGAGTGAGCAGTGGAGGGATGCAGGACCCTCTTTCCAGGCCTCAACATACAGCATTTGTCCTCTGGGCATGTGTAATGCTGTTTCTATCTATTCTCTCCTGTGCAGAAGCAGCATTTTTGGGGATTTTATGGCTAGGAAAAAAAAAGGCAAATTCAGACATCTGTGTTCCTAACATGTACAATTTGATATCTGTTTATCCTTCACTTGAGTAAAAGACAAAGTGCTGGGTTTGATTGTTGTTATCTTTTTAGAAAGTTGTCTGTGAGCGTATTTTCAGAGTCTTTATTGTGCGTGTGTGACAGCTTGGTACTACTAACTGATTCTATGCTTTGTAGTCCTACTCAAATATTGCCTAGAGTTGCTTTCTGGACATTTTCAAAGGCTTTTTGAAAGCTAAATACTGCTGTAGTCTCTGTACATGAATGATTGCATGGAACCAATTATGATTCATTCCTCTAGAGGGGTTTTTGAAGATAGCACGTTACATTGTATTCATGCATTGTAGCTAGTCCTTCAGCATGCCGTGTCATGCTTATTATCTTGCATGTTTTATGTTGCTCTGCATAATCTTTGCTGGTTCTGTTTGGCAGGGGATTGGTCATACAGTTTTAGGCTCGGCTTTGATTGTTTCCCTGTTGGTTCTGCCCCTTCAGCAGTTTGTGTTAGTTTTAAAAGAGGACAGCTCTGTTTGGGTGATTTGCCCAAATCGGCACTTCTTCTGCAATGAAATAAAATGCAAAAAAAGGCCCACATACATCTTTGAAGGCAAAGCCTCAGCCTTGGTGAGCTGTCATCGCTCCATCAACTGTGGCAGAACAAGTGCAGGTTTAGACCAGCTGTGACTGTCCCTAGTGAAGATCAGAGCTTGCCTTTTATTAACCTGTGCAGCTTTGGTTTTCATCTGTGCCTTCAGAAGTAAGTAAGATTTGCAAGTGGAATCATAGTCTCGTTAACAACCAGACTGTTGCTGAAGCCAGGCAATAGAGTGAGCTTCCAGACTAAGTATCTTTCTTAATGACAGTGATGAATCTTGCTCAGGCCATTTTCCATTGCTTTGGCTTTCTGTGCTCACTCCATAAGAAGGAGCATCAAACTGGATAATGTTTGCCAAATGAAACAACGCTTCAGTTTTAGAAACTGAAAATAAGAAACTACTTCTACACTAAAGCTGTTGAAGTATATTCTTTCTTTTCCCAGGAACATGGTCAGTTTGTCAGCTTCAAGGGTGGCAACACTCATTTGTTCAGGAGGTGGAGCTGTCTTGTGGGCCCATCTAGAGAGGTGCCATTTCCACCAGAGCAAAAAACCACAGCACAGTCATGCTAATAAATATGAGATGCTCATCTTTGATACGTTTACAATTAAATAGAATCTTACACACACACTATTTCTTCTTCTGTGTAACTACATTAGTGATCGCTTTTACAGAGTAGGTTCTCTTTTTTTTCTTTTGAGCTGCTTCTAACGTAAAACTTGAACTCCCCTTTGGATTCAATACATTTATCTTCAAGAAACTTCTACAGCATTTGGCTGATTTGTTCCAACCTTTTCTTCCCTGTGAAGAAATGTTGAAATTACGCTCCAGAAGCAAACAGCAAGATAGGGTTCTTGTGTTGAAGAGGTTAGCAGTTAATGTAAGGAGAGGCAAAATCAAGCCATGAAGAAATAGTTTAGGGGAGAATTAGAGTATGGGTGGTTAATGAGTAAAGAGCTAAAAGGAAAAAAAAAAAAGGTCTTGCATAAACTGACCTGCTGATGAGGCACAGGGGCAAAGGTGACTGAAGAGAAGTGAGAAGCTGCTCTGGGTGTCAGGGAAGGGTAGAAACCTGAGAAATTAATAGTGGAGACAATGGTACGGGAGGAGCTGGAGGGGAGTAAAGATGTAGATGGTATGAAAAACATAGAGAGTACTGTAAGTGAGGAAGAAGCTTTCTGAGTTTGCTGTAGTAACAGGAAACCACTGGAGAAATTCAGAGGAGATTTTAGTAGCTTGCTTTAGGATGGAGTGGAGGAGAAGAATCCGGAGGTGACGAAGCTAGACAAAGAAAAGCTGGAACAGTCAAGATTGGTGAACCAGTTACAAAGAGTTTTAGCAGTAAGGAAAGTGCAGTGCTTGGAGCTATTGAAGGGAAAAGAGGGACAGGAACTGAATTTATTGTCAAGTTTCACAAGTTGTTTGTAAAACTGATACAGTAAACACCTCTAAGTTTGGCTTTTATATTCAAGGCAAATAGTTTTTAAGCAGGGTCTTCCTGCCTTAAATAGTCAAAACAAGTATGTGTTTGTTTTAATTAACACTGCTATTTTCAGATGAAATCCAGCAAACGTTCAGAAGGTAATGTTTGTATCAAATCAATATTGTTTGCTTCTTTGTGGTAAGGGTTGTTGTATAGTCAGAAGTATGTAGTATGTACAGTACTACATTTGAGATTCAAATGGTCAGTCTGGAAACGTGGCAGCGTTGTCGGTTGTTTCAGTAAAACCAAGCACAGAAACCACCTCACGTTTCTTATCCTGTTGGCAGAGGAGCTGGGATGTTTCCTGAAGGTGAAACACTTGAGCTTGGAGGGAGGAAAGAGTGCCAGCTGCTAGAGCGAATGTCATGAGCTGGAAGCATAAAGAGCATCTTGAGGGAGGGGGGAAAAAAGTGCATGTTGCAATAACAGTGAATTGCATTCCCCAGAAAATGCTAGACAGATGACTTCAGAATGGAGCTGGGACTGGGAAGATGTCATGGTTCGAATGACAGTACATTTGCTATGTGTTCCCAGAAAAAGGAAATGGGGCTATATTAAACAAATATATCAGATAAATAAATTTTAAAAGGTATCTTGAGTTCAGTAACCTTACATGGCCCAGACATACAGTTTCTTCAGAATCTGGCATTGCTGAGAAAGACAGTCTCCTTGGAGTCCGTAAGCCATGTCAGCAGGACCTACTGCAGCATTTCCATGGTTGGCTGAAATGCAAAGACACAACTTCCCAAGGTTATTTTTGGGAACCCAGCATTTTCTGGGTATGTGACATGCTCTTCTGAAGTACAGAGCACCTCAGAGCCCTCACTGGCTTCAGTCGCTTAGTCAGCAGTTAGGAAGCACAAAGAGCATCCAGATCTTGAAGTACGATAAACAGTAAAAAATGTTTGACCAGTGCTTTTTCCTCCAACTACCACATTGTTTCCCAGAACTCAAGAGAATATTTGTACTTAAGTTAGTTAAATACAGTTTAAGCAAACCTGCTAATTCTCATCCTAACACTGCTTTTTGGACTATGACTGGCTGTAATCTAATATAGGAGAGGAAAAAAAGAGATGTTTTTGTTTGTTATTTGTTTACACCTCCATTTTATTTCTATATATAATCCTGTAAACTGATTTGTTTCCCTTATTATTGTTGTTCCTCTGGTAGAAAGTTACATGAGAGTCTAAAGCTTCTGGGAACGTGCATGGATAAACTCGGGTAATATCTAAATTTGTAGATTTGAGATTGAGGCATGATGCTTAAACCCAAAGGTCTCTGTCTCCATCTGTTGGAATGAGAAGGGCATAGCCCCAATGGCTGCTTGTTTGGACTCACAACGAAATTTTACTGTGTCTTCTTCCACTACTTTCAGTCTAACAACGCTAGCAACAGCAGCAACTTGACCGTCTGCTGTACCGTGGGGCAGAAAGTTTGACTTGACTGGAAAAAAAAACAATTATGGCAAGACCTCTCGAGGTGCTCAAACATAGATTTTGCTTCCTTAAAGACAGGCTGAAGTGCTTAGAAATATGTGTGATATAAGTTACTTAGGATCTTGTCCAAATTCCTTCAAGATCAGAGGGATCACTGTCTGCTCTGGGCCTTAGAAACAGAAGTTTCTATACTGCTTCAACCCATCTACATACTGTACATCCCTGCGAGGGCTCTGAGTGTGAAGGGAGATGTGTAACCCCCCTCAGAAGCTCTGTTCAGGAGCTGGTTGTTCAGAATTTTCCTCCTCAGAGACATTTTCCTCCTGGCCACTAGAGCTCATTCACCAGAGAGCTCCATGCCTCCACCTCTCCTGGTGTGTGTGGAGCCACAGGACACCACCGGAGTGACCAGGAGCTGCGGAACTCCCTGCAATGTCTATGGAGAAGTCCAACCTCTGACCTTACACTGCTGCTTCAGCAGGACAAGGATGACATTGCATGCTGCATTGATATGAAAGGGGGTTTTCGGTCTCAGTCTGTTGGAACCTTATTCGGTGATTTGAATAAAATGTGTTTATAAATGTTAAAAGAATATGTTACGATATTTTTCTGCTCATATGACAAAGGGAGAATATGATTTATAAATGCTGGGACAAGTTATTTTCTTCCAGTGGTACTTAAACAGTTACATCCATATAAAAGGTCAAGAAAGTGAGAGAAGTATAAGCTCATTCAGTTTTCAGATATCCTTATATCACGTCAGGATATTCAAAACAGTCCATTGGTAAAAGGATTTTAGTAAACGCCTGAAAGCAAACATTACTCTTGAGGGATTAAAGGACAGGTTTTGACATGTTCCCAAAATGTATGTGGGTACCAACCAGGATTTGCAGCAATACTCATCTCATGCAGGAGCAATTTGCTTAGATGCTTTGGGAAATTATGAGTCACCTCTCTGTCTTTATGTGC
Source organism: Falco rusticolus (assembly GCF_015220075.1). Taxonomy (NCBI): domain Eukaryota; kingdom Metazoa; phylum Chordata; class Aves; order Falconiformes; family Falconidae; genus Falco; species Falco rusticolus. Next base: position 14,280,256 of record NC_051193.1, on the reverse strand, counting down.
TTAAACACCTATAAAGATTGTCCTTGTATTTGTTCAGTAAGCGAATTTCAGCCTAGTAAAGATTTAATTATGAAGCTACTTTGTAATCAGCTGTGATGGTCATCTAAGGTCCAGGAATCTCAGTTTAGTAGGCTAAACCCACTTTCTTCTCTGTGTTACGAATGTTTTTCTCTTATGTAAAAGAGAGCTTGCTGCTGCATGGCAACAGATACACTGTGGTTCTTGGCTGGTCAAGTGGCCATTCCAGGCGGTAGCTTGCTCGCTGCTGTAGGTCCCAGCTCCTCCAGTGTGCCCTGTAGGTGTGCGGCACACGAGTCCCAAAGGGCTAGCACAGCAGCAGAGACCTTTGCAGACTGCTTGGTCATTTCCTCTTCTTGACTATAAAAGATCTTCATCCCTTTGGATTCATCTTCCTTTTGACTTGTTCTATTTTGTTTTAATGGTAGAAATTAGTCCTGCTAGGGTTGGTGAGGATTTAATATGCTGTTACTTAGAGCTGCAGATTTTCCCCACGTCCCCTGTCATTTTAATCAGCATTCAAAGAGGTTGAGGCTCAAGGAGCAAGGAGTCTGATGGTGCCCAGTGCCTTGTCTTGGACTTGCTAACTGTTTTGGAGGAATCTGTCTTTTGAAATGGCAAAAGCTTTCAGTACTGTCTTAAACAGAGTTATATAGCACTTTTCATTTCTTTGTTGTATACTATAAGCGTCTTATCCTAGCTCAGCCTGAGTTTTAAGAGTTCATCCAGCAGAATTTACTTGGAGACTGATATATTTTGGCTTTTTATGAATTTAAGAGTACATTTGGCTTTGGAAAAGGCAATGTTCAGGTGTTTGGAATTTCCTGGTTTAGTAAGGTTTTAATGTAGTGCTCATTAGGTTAATTAACTCTCTGCCTTTGGTTAAGCCACTCAGTGTGTATTAAGCTCATATCACTTCCAAGGGAGGCTTTATTTCTGTTAGCGAATGAAATCTAGGCTTCAGACTTACTATCAGGTTATTAAAGAACAGCACATAAACCTTAAATATTTTTTTTTTCCAAATAAAACCATCAATAAAACCATCAATAAAGCAACCCTATCGTTATCTGAGACATTGAACAGTCAGTTGCAAGGATGTCAAAAGAAGCTTTGAGACACCAGGTTTAAAACTAAGAGGATGCATTTTAATGCACTACATGCAACTAGACTAGTTGAGGAGAGGATCTTTTTTTCTGCGCTGACTCTGTGCTTGGTGGTATTTTTATTCCTCGTATAGATTACAAAACAAAACAAAGCAGTTGTTGCTTAGCTACCCCTCTGGAGTGATGGTCTCTCACCATTTGGCAACTCTCTAATCTTAATGTTGCATTTTTCACTTGTTGGAGGCTATTATTACTGGCTGGTGTTTTACACAGACACTTCTGGAACTTTTTCATCTGCCAGAGCAGGATGGCTGTGTACTGACTGGCTTAAAACTAAAGGAGCCTGGCTGGGGGGTCTGGGAAAGGTCCCACACCAGGAACCCTGCAGCAGTGCAAAAATGAGTTTACTGTAGGTTCAGGGATAATACTCAGACTGATGAAATCCCTTGCTTGGGGTGAAAGGGTCTATATTTCTTTGCCATTACCACATGGCTCTGTGTTAAGCATAGATTCGTTTGGATGAGGATCAGTGCCAGAAAGCAGAATATCTGACTCCCATCTTCTTCAAGACTCTTTTTACTGAGAAGCTGCAAATTGGCATTTTTAAGTCGTGATACTAATTACTGCAGAGCACAGCAAAATGGAGCTAGCTCAACCGTTTATGCAGTCAGAAATGAATCTGAAAAAAAATCTCCATTTCTGTTGAAGGAAGAAGAGAAGTTTCTTTTGATGAATATCATTGCAGAGAAAAATCTTCATGTGCTTAAAGACTGTGGATTCTGTCTGCACAAAAATGAGGAAAACATTTGGCCAAACAGTGTTATGTTTTGGTTACTCTGACCTGGAGGAAGAGCTCCGCAGGGCTCCTGCAAGCAGGGTCCATCTGAGACTGTGCATGTGTGCTTTGCCCACTGAGCAGTGTATCTCTGCCTCCTGCTTTTTCTTCCATGGTGTCCCAAGCAGCCGTCAGCCATACTTTCAGAACAAGTCTCATCTTCTTAAATACAGCCCATTTCCCTTGCTAGGTACAGCTGACAGATCTTGGCACATTTCTGTCAACCCTGACAATGCTTCATTTACAGCCTTTAGCCACAATGCCACTTTCTGGCATTGTTAGAGAAATCAGAGTCTGTTCCCATAAAGCTTGTTACTTGACAGCATTTATGTTGCATGACTAATATAGCAATGGCAGCAATTTGCAATTAGCTGTGTCTCTCTCCTTGCCTCCCCTGCCGCTTGCCCTGGAGGATACGTGTCTGTCTAAGCCTGACCTGCTTCCCTTTACAATTTTCTTTCTCTAAAATGTACTTTTTTGAGCTCACAGAGGGAATTGTGTGACTTGGATAATTAAACAGTTGAATGAAGGCTGTAGACTTAGATCATCGGTTTAGGTCTGACTGCACTGCAAAGTCCCTGTTATCTCCTGGCTTGTCAGAGCACTATGCAGTAAGCCAATGGACTCAGAGCAGTTCCTAGAAGGCCGGTTGCCCGCCACTGCCCTGCTGGTTTTGTGCTGAGAGCCTCGGCAAAGAGGGCCATGGCTGAATACGCAAACACACGTGGTGAAGAAAAGACCTGCTCATCCATGGAGCTGGCCCCTCTTGGGGGGGGCTGGGGCATTTTGCCAGGGCCGTGCTGGGGACCTGGCGCTGCCAAGTACCGTTTTGTACTTGACAGAAGAAGCCGACCTCTAGTCTGGCAATGCGTGCGAGTGCCCTGCTCCCTGCCAGTGTATGGAAGGTATCTGCCTTGTGGCTGCAGGGTGGCCTTAGCGGTGCCCAGAGGAGTGTGACCTTAGAACCCGTTTGAAGCCTGTGTGATAATAATCTAGATATAATCAGGTTCATTCCCTTCAACTCCGTTTTCACCCATCAAAAAAGACCCGGTGAGGCTAGATGGTCTGGTAACTCTGTCTGGAAAGAAGGATGGTTGAGTGGGATCCAGGAACAAGGGAGCCAGTGCTGCATCTGGAGGGAGAGGGATGGAGGTGGGTGAGCCCGCGCTTCCAATTCCTGCCTGCCCCTTGCAGGAGCAGCATTGACATGTCTCCCTTCCCCCACTAAGGCCAAGACTTCAGTGAATCAAAGCTATAGAGCAGAGTTGAGTCAGAGCCAAGGCAAGGCTCTGGCTCAAATCCATCAGCTGAAAAATGAGCAAAGCTTTTGAGCCTGACTGGAATCTCTCAAAAAACAAACAAACAAACAAAAATCCTTCCCCAAATCCTTGTCTTTTTTCCTCCTTTTGGTAAAATCATCTTTGCATTTTTATCTGGTTTCCAGATTTTTCTCATCTTTTCCCCCTTCCTGATTTTATATCTAAATGTATCCCTGTACATACATATATTTTAGATGTTTTCAGCCAGTCGTGGAAAGTGTTCCTTTTTGTGGTGTTTTCATTGAGACAATCAGGGGCAAAGTTCTTGTGGCAGTGCCAGGTCTAATACCACAGGAAGAGCTGTGTCCGCTGGAAATACCACAGAGAGTACAGAACCCACAGTATTTTCGAAAAACACAAAATGGTTTTGAAAGCAAGTCAAATACTGCAAAGTCAGCTCAGATTATTATTTTGTCTTAAATTGTTTATTTGGCTTTGTTTTGTTTTTTAAAGGGGTATTGAGGAACACGGCATATGTTAAGTCTGGGTTTGCCACTAAGTCCTTACAGTTATACGTGCTGCCATAAAGTAATGGAAATGTCACAATTGCATCATTTCTAGTCCTTTAGAGATACACTGTTCAGTCAACAGCCAGGGAGCTGCTCTACCTTGAGGTTTTGTTGACACTGTGTCTTTTTGTTTTTGCAGTCTTTGTACTCCAGTGACATTCAGGAATATAGCTATGGCCCTGGTTTCTGCAGACTTGTATCTCTGAATGAGTCCTACAAGATAAAGTGTGCTACTCTGTGCACAAGTGCTCGTGGGATCAAGGGTCCCAATCTGTAAAAAAAAAAAAAAAAAAAAAAAAAAGAAGAAGAAAAAACCTTATGGGGAGAGGGGTGGGGAGTAAATCTCTTCCATTAAAATGAAGGCAGTTCTACCCAGTCATTGACACAGAATGGAAATGTTTTTATTTTTGCCGTCCGCTTTGAGAAGTAGTTTGGGAAACACTAGTTTCATCTTTTTATTAATCAAGGCTATTCAGGACCACAAGCAGACTATTGAACAAATATGTATTTTTTTTTCCCCATAAAAGTCTACATTACAAGAAGAAATTTGAAAAGTGAGGAATCTGGAATAGGCAGGGAAGCAAGTGTTGAATGCTGAGGTTTGGAAGTACGTCCTTATGTTTATGGAACAGCTTTCTTCTGCAGGAAGAACAGCCAACTCAATATATTAATAAGTAAATGATTTCCCAGTGACAATGAGTTAATAATGGTTGTTGTGCAGAGGGTAACAGATGGCCGCAGAAGTTAGTATACTCCTGGGTCTTGGCTGACGCTGTAAACCGTAAGAAGACTGCACGAGTGGGTTGTGAATTGTACAAAGCCAGGAGTTTGTGTCTTCTCTTGGGACAGTTCTTGTTACTGCAATATGAGCCCTGCAACAGTACACCTTGACTCTAGCTTAGGGAGTAACTTCAATAAGTAACTTCAGCTACTTATTCTTACATGTTTTTACTGCTTTCACCAGTATTAAATTTCACCATTGCTTAATTATGTTGTATGTTAGCTCTGTTGGTTTTCACCTGTGCTTCAGGTTTTGTTGTGTGCAGGAACATGCTATTGGAGCTGCTTTGCACGCTAAGGAGTCTCCTTTTGTAACATGGAACAATAATTTTTTTAAGGTCTAATACTGTGCTTTAAGGATCTTTTGTCTTCCCTCACTAAAATAATGCAAAAGGAGGACAATTTTACACCCTTTATTGTACCACCACTTCAAAGACGTTGTCCACCTGAGGGGAGAATGTGGTAGCCTTGTGGAAAAAGGCCAAGCCAGTGTGTATATGCCACCGATGTCAGAAGGCTTACAGAGAAATCTGGGTGGAGCTCCCTGGCTGAGTTATTTGTGCAGAGATACAATCCTTTTCCTCTTTGTCTTTAATGTGTTGGTGTGGTCCACTCAGGAATTCACAGTGTCAGTGGCTCTCTGGAGCTTGTGGTGGATCCCTAGCTCTCCCCAAGAGTTATCTCTTACGAATGTGAAGTTACATCTGCTCAATGGGGCAGTGTCCTCTTATGGGAATTGCATCTGAAATCATGCAGGTTTCTGAGGGCTCTTGCCACAGTGGTGGCTGTTCTTGGGGTCTGAGGTGACTGAGGGCCGTCATCTCGCCTGAACTTCAGATGAGCTCAGCCATGCTGTTCGTGTGAAGGTCATTTGCAGCACAGTGGGACAGGGCTGATCTTAACAACCACTTTTATGCTTGCTTGACCTTGAGGGAAGGGTCTGTCTTTCTCTTTAGTATCGTGTTAAAATCATGTTTAGCTGCCATGTATTTTCTCGATCCTTTCTTTCTTGTAATCACTCATTAGCAAGATGTCTGTGTACATGCAGATTCTTCCTTTCTGATTAGCTTATTCCTAATGCCCCATTGATTCATTGTCATAATCCAGTTTTATGTGACCTCACATCCTCTTGTGCCTCCTCTATCCAGACGACACAATGCAGTCAGCTCCAGACAAAAGCACACAGATGATTCTGTTTCTAAAAATGCACCTATTACAGGTTTAAAGTTGACACATGTCAACAATAAGCAAAGCCCTCATCTTTTCCCAGCCCGCAGTAAATGTGACACTCCTCATTCAGGCCAGCTCAGTCCACCCCTCTGAGAGTAGGAAAACAGGCCTTGCAGGGAGCCCTGGAGGTCAGCAAAACGGGCGCTGTTGGACAAGTTAAATATCAGAGCAGAAGCCTGTAGAATCTCTATGGTTTAATAACAAATCATATATAGTAGTCAGCAGGAATCTGAATACGTGGTCAAACGAGGCGTTCTGCGTGCAGTTTTCTTCACATCCCTTAGATATTTGGTTATTTATTGCTTTACAGAATTTTCTAAATAAATCCACACAAATGAGGCAAAGGTAGCTAAAGGAAAATCAAGACAGCACACAGCCATGTATGGGAGTCACAGAGAGCACGCATAGCCCAGCAGGCCAGCTCCCATCTTGGTCTGCATGTTGTTTATATGCTGCATGCCGTTTTCTGCCAAAGTAAAGATTCCTGTCATCCTGGTGGCTTTCTTTGATGTCCAGTGGGGCAGATGCCTTGTACATATGAAGGAAACTGGAAAAGTTTATGTTCTGCCATATCCAAATGTTGTCGTTCCTGGAGGGAGACTTCTTCAGAGTTAAGTCTTTCAGGATTTCAGTGTTGTCTGAGTAATTAAGAAATAGGCTTTTCCACAGAACAAACCTTGGTTTTGATAACGAGCTGTGAAGCATTAATGGAGGAAGATTTCAGTTTTGAGATTAAAGAGGGCACAAATATCGTGGTCTTTTACAGGTTAAAGGCATCACGGTCCATTGTGGCTATTGATGTAGGAACTGTAAGTTTTACCTTGGTCTGTGCAGGCAGCTAAGCTGGCACAGGGGTTCTGCTGAACAGGTAGATCCTTCTGCCTGGGCTCTGCCTGGAGTACCAAAAAATCCCCAGGAAGGAGAGGTGATCCCTGGCTTTAGTGATGAAGCTGAGAAACAAAAGGCATGCAAAATGTTAAAAATAATGAAATGCAACAGGTTCATGATAGAGCGGCCACTTCCCTGCTGCATGGCTGGCTGTGCTGTGTGGCGGGGACTTGGATGGCACCAGGCTGCGGGTGGCCACAGTCCTCTGCCACTGGTTGCTGGTGGTGTTAGTGGTCTGGCTGGGGTCTCCCATCTATCTCTGCTTAGTGGGAACAAGAGAACGAGTGGGTGTTTGAGAAGGGGAATGAATAAATAGGACTGGAAGCACTGGGGCGGGGGTGGGGGGGTAAGACCGTGAGAGTGCAGGAGGAAAAAATGAAAAGAGGTAAAACACTGAAATACGAGGCAATGCGGAGGGAAAAGACAGTGAGGAAAAGGGGCAACAAAACCATGGCAAACAGTGAGCAGGAGTGCTTGCTTCCTCCGCTGCCTTGACCCTGCGAAAGCATCTCCTGGTTACCTCCCGTGAGCTGTCCTGTGCCAGGGCGCAGTGCCCGACTTCTCCCTGCCCTCCAGTGGAGCCTAACCCTCCTGCCCTGCGGCGGGCAAGGTCTGCGGAGCCCGGGCAGGAGCCCTCCACGGCTGTCCCCTCCTGCCTGACTGATCCCTCACAGCATTCATTCCTTCTGTTTCATATTCTTGGGGCTCCTTAGAAAGAGAAAAAAATTCATCTCCTTCAAGGGAAAGTTTGTGGTTTTGTTGTTTCCCGGTGTGAACAATTCAAAACTGAGCTGAGAAAGTACAGGCGGGGGGAGGGGAAGGGAGACATCTGTGCTAACAGATGCACCATTTCACACTGCAGGCATGGGCGCACACCTAGGACGGCAATTCAGTCCTGGTACTGATTGCAGTAGAGCTAGGCAGGGTGTGAACAGGTTCAAATACTCTGCTCCTCAGGATGGTAGACAGGGCTCGCAGCACTGAAGGACTCTGCACATAGTTCCAAGGTCCGTGGATGCTGGAGCTTTGCAGCAGTGTCAGACTCCTCCCAGCGCTCCCATGGGCTGGCAACATGGACTTTGCTTTGGGTATGAACTGGGTTAGAAAGGAACCAGCCACAGCTGCCTCCCCCCCCAGTCTGTGATCTATTACTGCTTTCCTGTTCTTGGCAGATCTCACTTGCTATGGATCGTACTGCCTAGTGTCAGAGCTGGGCCCTGTGCCTTGCGACCGTCTCCTTCCTGTTCTGTTTTGGAAATTTCTGACCATATGCACTGCAGTTGCTAGTGGGAAAGGTGTACAGTGCTGTGTGCATGTATTTGCACTGAGTGCCCTGTGCCAATTAAACATACCAATGTGTTAAGAAAAATGTCTTTCAAAGTAAAATTCAGTAGCAAACTCCCCCTTACTTTCTACTCGTTAAAAATAATCTAACAGCCAGTTAAAAGGTTTGCCAAACAATAACTTAATAATCTTTGTAAAACGGCATCATGGTGTTCAAGCTATATTTTGCCAGAGACCATTAATTGGATGCACGCTCATGGCCAAAAAAGTAAACGCTGTGAAGCTTTCCTTGCACCTATAGAGTATGGTTTGTTCCTTATGCTGCAAGAGAAGGTATTTTTACGGTTTTCTCTGAATTAAAAACCTAGTTTTTTCTCCTGAAGGGACATGCCATTGGGATGGCACGCTGCTTTAGGCTGGGGAGAGTCTCTTGTCAAACAGGACAGGGGGACTGAAGCTAACCAGGCAGACTTACTTTGAGTGAGGTTACTAGAGGGGCTGGGTTGCTTAAAGCTGGAGACAGACAGTGAGGGCAGCACTACATACACTGTGCTGGAAAGCCACTGCTTTCTGCCAGGGGGATGTTGTGACCCAGTTACAGGAGTTCATAGGCGGTCATTCTTCTGAGAACAAAAGAATGAGTCAATGCAAGTAACCAGGGGATGCTGAGGTGGATTGAAGAGCTAAGGGACGGAGTTCCCGTCCTATGTAGTTGGAGCCTGAGCGAGTCCAACACCAGGACTTTCATCTATCTGAAGCAGGAGGGAGAAGAAGGTGCCGAGGCTCTAGTGGAGTGAGGTGTGGGGCTGCTGCACTGCGTAGCTGAAGGTGGCCTGCCGAGACACTGTGGCAGACGCCATGCCCTGTGGAGATGGATGCTGCCTCTAGGCCTCCCAGAAACTTCAGCCTTGAAGCACCTGCAGCCAAAAACTGAAGATGAGAACTAGAAAGATTCCTTTCTTAACTGGCCAAGGTTTAAGCGATGTAATGTCATGGGGATCCCCCTTTAACCTTGCTCAACAAGTGAAGAAGAATGTTTCTGCTGCTCAGTAGTACCGACACCTTTGTTCCATAGTAAAATGAGACATAGGTAGTTTTGTGCTGTGAGCAAGTGTACGCCTTTAATCCGGTAACACTGTTAATAAGGTTAATGTGATCATATCAATGTACTTACAAAAAAGGAATAGCATCAATGGGTGTTCTTGTCAGACAGATTGTATCTTACCTGAACAGCTAATGGAAAAGAACAGAACACTAAAAGCGAGCAGAAACTTTTATAACTACCACCTTTTGAAGACCTTGAAGGGCTGCACCCCTGACTAGACTTTCACCAACAGAAGCCTGCAAAATTTTTCTGACTGGGAGTCCTTGAAAGTCAGTTTCTCTCCTGCTTCACTGCCAAAACCCAGCGTTCGGAACCTCTCTTTCAAAAGCTGATAAAATTGTGTATGCCTGAAATGGGAAGGAGAGATGCAGCTGGTATGTTCACAGTGGGACATTGTAACAAAGAGGTAACAAGCAGATTACTATATACCATCTCAGTTGAAAGTAGTTACTACAATTTTCAAAACTGGGTGCTGATGGAAGAGCTTCTAAACCTCCAGGTAGGCAAGGTGAATGAAATATTAAGAGGGAATAAGATAAGACTTTCATGTGGCATTAACTTCAGGGAGGATGAGACAATTTTGAAGAGGGACTTAAACATTAATGATTTTTTTTTTTTAACCTGGAAATATTTTAAGGTTTATACAGGTGATGAATTATCCCGTTCTGACTGCACCAAAGACTGCATGTCTGGTTTAGCTTTGAAATGTCATTTGGGTGCCTTTACATGAATTCAGAAGCTGACTTTCAACTAGGCTTTACAGAACTTGTAAACAGGAAAAAGTGAAGCTTCTCATATTGAAGGTGGATGTCAAATTCTTCTGTTTCTGTGGATTCTTCTATTAAGATAAATTTTGTCTTTAGTCTTTGCAGTGTAAGAAGAGCTAGCTGAGTTGAGCAGATGTAAAGCAAGGCAGCCTCTTCTACATCGGCATGTAGGAAGGGAATTCAAGATCTCTGAGTTTTGCTTCACTTTGCCAGAGCAGATCTAACAGACACTCACTGTGTGTGTAGTGTCATGTGTGAGGAGAGGCAAAATTGAAAATCACGCTGCCTGGCCGGGTAAGAAAATAAACAGTGAATTTGCAGCCCTTTTGAATCTCAGCCGTAGAAGTGTCACCTGAGGTTCTCAAAATGGGGGCACCCAGAACTGGAGGCAAATTGTAAAGTTTTGTCTCAGTGCTTGACTCAGTCCCGTTCCCCCTTCAGTATATTTGAGAACTCTGTATGGAGTAGGAATGAGGAGCATTTACAGCATGCTATAAAGTAAAAATCAATTCTTGAAGGGAATTCAGCTTTTTTTTTACATTATGTGTGGTGTCGCTGGGATCATTTTTCCTCCCAACTGGCTGAAAAACACCTTCTTTCTTCCCTTTTTCTTTAGAGTTTAAGCAATCTCTTGTAGTTTCCAGGATTAACTAACTGTGTAGGTAATGGTGTCAATGAAGGATTTTAGCCCTGGCTGGAGGGCTACACAAGCCTGTCCTGGCAATCCCCTGGCTGTGCTGGCTGCCCTGTCCTCTTCTCTGGGATGAGCTCTGTGTGCTGCTGAGTGGTTGCTTTTCCTCAAAACCCTGCATTTACATGCTGACTTCTGAGATTACTTTTCATTTGAGGCATGGTTGTAATTATTTTTAATGTATCAAAGTTGTGAAGAGCCAAAGTCAATAATTTTTATGACCTGTTTAATACCAAACATAAAACCAGAAGATTTGATTCCCCAATCACTTTTGCATTTTTCTGCTTTGGAGTTGGGGATGGAAGATTTAAAAAGTTGAATTTCAAATATAACACATTTTGATATCCTGACTTACTCTGTTTTTGCTTAATGCATCTTTCCATACCACTTGTTCACTATTCCACTGGCTACTGTAGCAACAGATTAAGCACAAAACAAGCATATAGGCAGAAGGGCTTTGAACAAACAGGGTTTTGGCCTCTTCTGTGTTCCAGGGATGTACACGGTTTCTGGAGTAGGAGCAATGACCTGAGTCATGTAGGTTGGTCCTCTGCAATTATGGGCAGCCACAGCATGAAATGTCTTTCATAAATGCATCCTGTACTGTCTCAAAGCTAATTACTTCTCAGCCTTTCTCTGTTCCTATTAGAAGGTTATTCCAGATCCTTCCTCTTCTGAGGGTTTCTAATCTTCCTTATTTCAAGCCTAAACTTACTTATAGTGAGTTGATGCCGCCTTCTTGTGTCGAGGTTTTTCTTTAGCTTTAGTTCTTTTCTCTGCGTGTTCTTTTTCTGGGCCGGTGTTTTCATGGAGAGCAGTCATGTCTCCTTTTGGCCTTCATTTTACGAATTGTTTTTTGTACGCAGGCTTACACGGTAAAAGTAAGAAAAGGGCGGAATTAATTTCACATTAGAGATCCAGATCCCTCTGTCACTGGATGTTCTTTGGGCTTATTTACTGTTCTGAAAAGCTTAACAGTGTTGCTGACGGATGCAGTGTCAGAAGCAGTCATGCTAGACCCAGTTAACTATGGCTGTGTCTCTGGTCTGTTGAAAGCACTGCCTTCCACTACGGCAGTGCCGTTTGCTGGGGTTATACCCCATCCGCCTCCATCATTTGCTCCGTGCCTTGTACTTGATCTGTAAGATGTTGCCCATTATTGTGTTTTGTTAATATAGCACAATAGCATCTCAGTCTATGAAAAGGGCTCTTGGATATACTGGTGGTACAAATAAACATGAATGGTGGAGCTGATGGGAGAGCAAAGCTGAAAAGGCACGTGAGGCTTTCCCATTGCAGTAACAGTGGTAAAGACTGTTAGGAGGAGCCAAATCCAGCCAAATGAGGCTTGATTTAGGTCTCCTAAGACTTTGATCCTTAAACCACTTGGTTAGATGATAGTGTGGAGGCACTTGGGGGCTTACTCTGCTGCATAAACATAGATGCTTGGTGCGTGCCCATTGTGGTGCCCTGCAGCATCTCAGATGATCCTCCTGGGCTGCTACACAGTCTATGTAACAGATGACCGACAAACAACCCTCTGGACCAGCAGGGAGGGCCATGTGGGAGATACCAGGGCATCTCAAATGGCACAAAACACCAGTGTTCAGATTAAAACATTTGTGGATCTTAAAAGTTCTCTTTCTGGTCACCTTTGTTAGCATTTCGGCATTCTGATATACTTAATTAAAATACAAAGACCAACAGTAAATATATTTTGAGAATTACAGTAAAGCTTGCTATTCAGGAAAGAGGGAAAACCAGGGAGAGCAGGTCAAAAACTCTTAAAGTGAACAGAACTTGCCTGGATGTCCTTTATACAACCCCCACCCCCCACCATGCTCTCCCTGAAGTGTTTTGCAGATTACTGTTAACAGATATTTTTGGTGAATGTTTTGTGTCTTATGTGAAGTTTTGATTGTACAAGTCTTGCATCTCATGCAGTGAGGTTGTTCATATAAAAAAAGGACACTAGTATAAGGGAGAATTGAGGGCTGTGTCTCATAGACTGCAGAGTCATCGGGGTAGGAGCCAAATTTCTGATGTTTTCACGTAATACTGACAATTACTACCTTACAACAATGATAATGACCATGTTGTTCAAGGCCTCCTCCTTGTATTGCATTCCCTATTAGATTTTATACTAACCAGTTTTCTTTAGATGCAATGTTTGCCAATTATGAGTATACAAGTGATAAAAAAACAGTCCAATATTAATGTGTTGGAGGTTTTGTCCCTCACCTTTTCCCCTCAGTATGAACCGTTGTTTAGTTGAGCAGCTTTCAGGTCTGCAGACTGTTGATTTATTTCATGCAAGCCCTTTTTAGCTGTCTGTGTTGTTACTATGGCGCTAGGAAATGATAAACAGTATAAATGAGTAATGGTGATAAGGAACCGTTAGCTGGCAACAGGACTGATACATTTTGACCCTTTGTGAGATTTCTTTGTTGTCTGAGGACAAACAACAAAAGAAAGGGATGGGTTTTATCTGTCTCAGGAACAATGTTCAGTTGGAGAATATGCTGAATTGGGAAGGGATGCGTTAACCCTAGGGAAACCTTAGACCTTTGGTACTTGCAACAAAGCCCTGGGGCTCAAAAAAAGTCCAGAAAATGTTGAAGACCCAGACTGGTTGCTGTTATGCTGTCCTGGAGCGTGAGCTGTTCTGGCTGTCACAGATGAGTGGGAGTGCATCTCACTCAAAAGAGAGAAGCAGCAGTATGTTTTATTAAGGAAAAATAATAATTTGACAGAGTTTAATAAATTCAATGGTATTTAACAAAGTTTAACAGCGGTTTACCAAGGTTCAATAAGTTTCATGGCAAGGGTCACCTTATCAGTTACTGCATGGAAGAAACATACAAAGGAAAACCAAGTTAGAATTGAGTTAGAAGGATTCACATAGAGACTGGAGATGCAAAGGGTAAGAAGGACCCTCCTGGTGAGTCACGAGGTTCAGAGTGGACCCCCTTGCTTTCTAAATTCCTATGGAGCCTATGTGCAGCTAGGTCTAGTCTTAGTCTCAGACTTGGACAACGGTTTATATCTAATGGAATTACCCGTACAAAGTTTATAATTAATATTGAGTAGCTCCACGAATTAGTAATGTTTCATTAGTATTAATTCAGCACTCTATCAGTCGCTTACCGAGGATCTGTCATGAATAAAGGACCTCTCCACCTGGGGCAAGGAAGGATCCCCTAGTCTCGGGTAAGGAATCCCAAAACTTGAGAGGTGTCCCTGCTCAGGGGGAGAGTCACCTGTCGTGCAGTCCAGCTGCAGTTCAGGGCAAGCTCAGACTGGGCTCATCCTGATGGTGTATTCATAGAGTGTAGTAGTTGGCTGCTAGTCAGTAGTATAGACAAGATAGATGTCTTGGTTTTAGCTTTGATATCTTGTTCTGTACTTTGGTTATCTTGCATTTTAGGGCTTTGAAACCACCTTTCGAAGTATTTTGCCGAGGCAACTTCACTCCTTGTACATGAGCCAGGAGCCTTCCAGCTCAGGTTCACCACAGGGTATGATGCCTCTTGCTCCTTAGTCAGCTTGAACCAAAGTACGGCTAGGGGTCAAGTGTGTCTGTCACACTGGCCCACAACTCTTGTTTGTGTAGGAATTAATTTTCATCTGCAAAACATTGGTTGGACTTCATTCCTCACATTAACTTACCTGAGAGGTTCTAGTTCTCAGCAGCTCCTCCTCGTTCTCCTCTGAGCTGCTGCGTCGCTCCCAGCAGGATGTGCAGTATCACCACTTGACTTGCTGTAATCAGATGTGGGGGGGTTCAGATGCTGCTGGGGGACTCTCAGATCTCACTAGTCCCCAGGGACCCTGCTGAGTGACAGCTTAGCAACAGGGGCTTTGCCATAGGTTTGCACAGTCCTAAGCCTATGGAACTGCAGCCTGCTGGTCTGGGGGCACTTCAGAAAACCTAATTGTTCAGTCATGTGTGGAGTTTAAAAAGAAAAATAACCTAGTTCGCTCATGCACGTACCGAAAGTTTTATACAAAGCGTGGCCCCTTGCGGATATAAATCCATGTAGCTCACTGGAGTCCACTGCAGTGACAGCTGAAGATTCGCTGCCCTGAAGATCTGGCCATCAAATAGGTTTATTAGCTGACTGCTCATTCATATCTGTTAGAAATGCTGGGGGGCATGTAGTGTTATGTGTGAAGGATTTTTATGTAGTTGCACTCAGAATTAATCTTCCCAGATGTGGTTCAAGTTTAGATCAGATTGCCAACATTTTTATTTTGTCCGGACTTTTCAAGGAGTAAGGTGCTGCACAACCGGAGCTCAAGTATCAAAATCTAGTCATCTATGTTAAAGTGAATTTAGATTCTTGGGATTAATAATTGCAAAAGCACTGGAATAATGACCAGTGACTTGATAGACGTCCAGTGTGAACAAATGATGGGATTGCTGCTAAGCCCAGGTGTTGCCATCGTTGCCTTTCTCGTTTTTAAGGACTGTGATTTTAATATCATCTGTTAGGGAGTCTTGAGCTTTTAGTTCTAGAATACATCTAGAAAGCTGTTGGTAATGAAACATCCTTCAATCAGTTGCAGCTGTGAAAAGTGCAATTTCCTAAATAATAGTCAAAAGGGTCAGATCCTCACCTGGGGCATTTTTACTGCACCTGCTACTTATATTCTTTAGTGTAATTTTATAGTGCCCTTTAGTAAGGTCTGTTTGGGTGATGGTAACAGCAATAAACTGTTGGTGCATTAAAGGTACTTTTGCCTCAGAAGACATGGAGTTGAAGTTAAAAGAACAAGAAATGCAAGGTTCAAGACCAAAAGTACTGGAGGTGTTTTTCTTGGCGTGGAATTGTAAAAATCTTGATACATGTTAGCCTGGATTTTATGCCTGGCATATGCAACATAAGGCATAATATCACAATGGAAAAAATGAGCATACCATTTTTTAAAAACTCAAAGCCTATTTATATGATATAGAACATAGTTTCCTCTGGGACAGCTCAGAGACAGGACAGCGAGAAGTGCGCCTGTTTAGGCCAGGACTATGTTTACCTTTTCTGTTTCTGTTGCATCTCTGGGAACACATCCACTGCGACACTCAGGGAAGCTGGGCTGAGGAACAGTGCACGTCTTGCATCTCCCAAGCAGGGCTGAGACCAAAGGCAAAGCTCAGGACAGAAACCTCCTGAAGTGCTTTGACCCGGTTCGTTTGGGATGAGGTGGGCTGAAGCAGCTGTAAAGCGAGCAGGGCGCTCTCCACTTAGATTCCATTTGGTGAAACACAGATGCTGTTCGTTCCCTGCGTGGTGTGCTCCAGTGCTAGTACGTTTCAGAAGCTGAGATATATGCAAATGGGAAGCTTTGGAAGCATATGATAGTGACGATTTCCTGGCAATTTGCAATAGTTGGTTAATGTATGGACAGGTGGAGAACAAAGAGGTGGGATATGGATTTATCAGTATCAGATAGAGGTATCTGCATTTATTTCCTAGTTTCATGAGAATACTTGCTCTGTCCTCCTTGGCTTAGTTGCGAGAAAGTAAATCTATCGCTTTTGTGCTATAAAGTTAAACCCACAACTTCCTAGCAAATAGAAATTACTCTGTTTTCAACATGGATCAAAGCTAACCTGGTACTGTAAAATATGGGCACAGAGCTTTTAAGAACTTCAGTTGATCGTAGGCATAATTTTGCATTTAAGCTGTGTTGTACTCTGACCCATCCCCTTCTAACAAGCCAAGATAAAAGAAGAAACATTTTTCCATTCTAAGCAGTCATTAGGCATTACACAACTATTTCCTTTATACTTTCTGGTTTGCCAGAGCCTCATTCAAATTAAGTAAGATAAGTGTGACCAGTCTGTTGTTTTCTGTTTCCTTTTATAAATCTACGAAAACTTCTTTTATGAGTTTATGTGCTCTGGAGGTGCCAGTAAGCACTAACAGATTTGTATTTCATTCTAAAATCTCTAGGCAAAGTGTAATTATACAGTTACCTCCTGCTAGGATTTCTAGTGTCTTTACTCTAGAGTACACAGTCCATCCCAGCTGTTGTAATAAACAGTGAAATTCTCTGTTTGGGGACTGACAGAATCAGTCCAAATGCAATCCTAAGAGCAAGATGTAATTCGTATAATGTCTTAAGTTGTCTGGTTGAAAGTGAGCGTGCATTTAAAACCTCACTGTGTACAACACCATGCTGTGATTCAGCAAGCACTTAAGCACAGGCTTAACTTAAAATTCTCTTCATTTTTAACAAGGTATGTTTGTATGTTGCCCTTGGCACGGTCCTTTCTCAGTGGAGATGCAGAGCCATGGTTTTCAGCAGAATAGTTTCCATGGAAGTCAGTGACTGTACTCTCTCTAGGCATTTCCTAGAAATTGGGATTCAACTGGTAAGGATTATCCGATACACTTTCTGTGTCCAGCTGCTTCTCTGTGTGTGCCTGCATCCTGCTGCAATCTCTCCCATAAGTTGTGTTCAAACTATTTTGAGCTATAGCTTAGAAGTTGCAGCTTATACAGCTACCATAACAGCGTTTAAAACCTTTTTTGTGTTTGGTTGTTTTTTTTTTTTAAATGTTTTTAAATGCTTTGACTTAAGGGGTAACAGCAAGTTCTTCACTTGTACAGACTAACCAGCCTTCAGATCTGGAAAAGGCTGCTACAGAGTGGGAGGGGAAAATAAATTTTTCATTTCTATGGTGAATAGGGCAAGAAATACTATATTCAGCCTTAATTATAGAGAATATTGAAGTCTGATAAGTTGGAAAAACCTCCACTCGGAGAAGACAGTGAAACAATTCAGTAGGTTGCTGAGAGAGTCACAGCTTTAGAGAAGCTTAGGCAAATGTGTGTTAAGGGTGTTATAAATATATTAATCATGCCTTCGGATAGACAGCAATCTAGATAACTTCTGCAGATGCCTTCTAGCTCTGTGATTTCATGTTCAGCCCTGTGAAAGTATAAGCTTTTCTTGTAGTGTAAATTATTGACTGTAGACTTTGCCCTGTGCAGGATGATCTCTTGTCTCTGGCTACATTTTATTCTGGTTTACCTGTTTCTATGTTTGCTGCTCTACTAGGGCATGCAGTGGAACCAGCTCTTTCCACCTTTGGCCTTTATTTTGTGATACATGGTAGTCCAGGTTACTTGTGTCCATCCGGGACTGTTAGATCTCTGAGAATCCAAATGTTGGTTTTCCTATTGCTATTGCATGTCTCCTTTGAAAAGTGGCAGCCCTGTATTTGGGAACTGGGTGCTGAAGGCAGCTGTCTGAATATTGATCAAGGATCAGACTTTGGGCACAAGACTTAATCAAGCTGATCCTTGCCCTTTCACCCTGTTTTGCTTTGCACTTAATGCCTTTCTTGCTCAGATCAAAGTCCTGCAACCATTGTGACCTGTTTCTGCTGCACTGATGCAGTACGGCCAGCTCCAGGGGATTAAAGAATCACTATTCCAGACAAAAAAAAAAAAAAGAAAGTGCTAAGCTTGAGAATTCAATTTTGTTTTTAAAATCATGGCACATTTTGGTTCTCTCTGCTGACGTTCTAGTGTTTGAACATTTAGGATTCAAGCTTTTTTCTGCAACTGCAAGAGGCAGAAGTAACCTTTTTACTTGGAAAGCCTAGGATTTCATGCAGTCAGTGACTCCAGGAACTGGAACTCTGGCTTTGAGGGAAACATCAACTATTTTGAGATCCCTTAAAGAGATTCTAGACCTGGTAACATTGGTACTTACAAGCGAGGAAAAAAAGAAAACATTCTGGGGAGAACATAAAGCCAAAGTAGTACACGGAAGAAAATTCTATCTGAAATTATTTGGTTTAGAGACCTTGTCAAATCGGTATTTGGATCTCTCCCAGAACAGTATTTCCATGCTCTGAAATTCTTAAAAGAATGATTTCCAATACTTAAAAGAGCAGAGTGTCTATGTCATGGGTATATATTCACACTGAAAAAAATATAAAAATAACATATTTGTGAGAGATTGCTTCTTCTGTAATATCCTGAGGAATCACTGCTATCTTTAACTAGATTTGACGCATAGTTTTTCTTTGGCAGCCCATCTTGAAAGGTCCCAGCTACTGTTTTCTGACACCATTTCATGAGAGCTAACTTTTTGGCTCTTAATGTTTTTTCACTCTAATGTGCCCTGGAACTGGTCTCCTCCTTAAATTTACACTGGGTTTATGTAGTGTTTTATCTAGTTCTAACATTTTCTGTGTAGAAACAATTGCTTTTTACTAGAAGGTAATTTTCTTTTTTTTTTTTTTCAAGGAGAAAAATGGTTAATTCCAAATTATACATGATGACATGAAGGGCTTTTATAAATAAAAGATGTTAAAGAATGTCTTAATGCTCTTTTTTTAAACATCAGCTCCATTTTTCAAGTACACTTATGAATCTCCCTTGGTATGTTAGCGTGGGTATCCTGTTAAAGCTCGAGGGGTGAGTGTTGAATCGTTCAGAGGGGGCACATTCTCCCAAATCCCACTCCACTGCGAGAAGCTCTGATCTGCTGTAAGATAGCCAGTCCTGTGAGCTCTTCTGTCACCTAAGCTCCTCTGTATCTGAAGCACAGGTTCCTGTATTAGTCCGTGAGTTGGAGAGGTGACTAGCATTTCCATTTTTTTAATGCTGGTGTCTTGATTATGTGACTAAAATGAGGCAGGATGGACCTGGGCCTTTATTTCCCTTGCCGTGTGTGATAGTGGTTCATTTTCCTCTCTTGCTCCCATTTGTATACAAAGAGCTGAACTTCTTCATCCCACCTGGAAATAGCCACAGTCCCACCAAGCAGAGCACTCATCACAAAAATGAGATTTTCTGAGAAGTTCATAGCAGGCGGTTACCTTAAAAGATACCAGTCTCCTTAGAAACATAAATTTTTCTGCATCTGCATTTTTTCTTTCTTCTGTTCTTCAGCTGTGTGTGTAAGTGGGGATCCTTGAGGTGTCTGTGCAGGTAGGAATTGGCTGCTGAAGATGTGCTCAGGAAGTTGTTTCTGCTGTGTTCAGGAAGAGAGAAGCTGCTGCTGCAAGTAATTTTAAAACAGTAATAATCTTACCAAGAATTGCATCAGAAACATCTTGAACCTATAAATCAAGTCCTCATGATTTTTGTGTGGTCCTTGGGTTATATCACCACGATCACTTTGTTTGTGACCAATTTTTGCTTATTAAGGAAGGTTAGGTTCACTGTTTGTTAGTGATTTTTCCTGTATTCAACTCTTATATTTCTCTTGCAATCTGGAGTCTTTTCCCCCTAAGCAGACAGGTTTCTTTGTCCCCACCTTTAAATGACATAACGTCATCTCTTTGCAAGTCATTCAGTGTATCAATCCAGCCAGAAACATAGATTTTTTTGTTCAAAACCCAAAACGGCAATGTTGGAGAATTTTAAAGTATACATTCCTAGTATATGACCTCTTTGGCTGTATGGTGATTATTAATATTACAGAAGCAACTAAGAGGAAATGACATCAGTAGATAAGATGAACTGTGCAATAGCAGAAGCTTTATTCACATTGAATACACTATTCATTTGCACAGAAAGATCATTTCTCAATTCAAAGAGGAATATTCTAATTTAAGGTCTAACTTCAGCCATATGTCAAAATCTCTACAGAAACAAAGCTTACCACTGTGCAGTGATCCCGTAAGAAACACATTCCCCTTTGTGGATGGGCAAATGGTAGGTGCATCTAACCCTCGGAGCTCTCATTTTTCCTGACAAGCGCTCTTTTTATATCAAAAAACATTTCAGTTTAGTCCATTTGCTAATTTAATGTAAAGTGACCAAAAATAGGTGTAAAATATAGGAAATACCATAGTTGGTGGCCTCCAGGCTAACTGCCCCATAAACCTAGGGGTTTATTACTTATTTAATCTGATTAGAAGGTGCTGTTACATTGCACTGCAGAAGTCGAATTTCAAAATACACTTCCATGAAATAAAATCATATGTAAAAATTTAATTGAATGTAAGTGATAACGACAGATACTCCAGACAAAGACAGTTAAAAGGAGCTCTCTATTTAGCTGCCCAGGAAAAAGCAGGAAATGGTGGCCTGGCTTGCAAAATCAGTCTCAGTGGTATGGTACTGTAAGGATAGCTGGCAAACGTTACATTTTGTGTCATACCTGCTAGTCTTGGGCCTCAGACCATTGAAAAGGGGGAGTGAAATCATGTAGAAGTTACTATCCTTTTTGCCAGACCTTATCAAGAAGAGATAGTAACCTCTATCAGCAGATTGCTCAGCACAGCCCCCACCCTTCCTATGCTGCCCTCTCCTCACTTCTGTGCTTGCACACAATAGGGTTCCATAGTTGCATTTGTATTTAAAACCACGTGCTGTCTGCCTCTGGTCACCCTGTTCACCTCTATTGATATAAATAAAAACGTAACAATGGAAGGCCCTAAGTAAGTGTGCCATGTAGATGACAGACAGGTATAGTCACGTATCGCCACTCAGGTCGTGTCACATCACCATCATTGCTGTTGCTGAAGGTCAGAGCAAGGTTTCTTTCCCTAGCCATGTACTAGCCAGGAGCCTTAGTGGAATGAAAGTTTGGAAAGGGACTTGTAGTAAAATAATGTTTTAATCCTGGAGCAATGTGAGTTTTGGAGAAAACCTGTCTTCTGATGAGTTTAACATCTTGACATCGTTGGCACACCCAGGTGAATGCCATTCTCTGATAAATACTTTGATACTCCAGTTTTCTATTCTTTGAAGTTTTTGCTAGTCATGTATATATTTTTAATTTTGTCATGTAACCAAAGATAGAGGAGGATTGAGAATGATTAGCTTCAGAGAGGAGTTTGTTTTCTAAGCCCTTACTACTAACATTCAAACTGAGGAGCCTGGGAAGAATGACAAATGGGTGCAAACTCATACTCTGCTGAAATGACAAATTAAGTAAAACCAGGAAAATTCTGATGTAGGTAGAGTGAGGAATGGGAAGCAGTTTTGTGTGTGTTTGGTTTTTTTTAATTGACTGCTTGTTTGGTTTTTTTTTTAATAGACCTGCTGGTTTTTATTGGCATTTTTTGCTCTTTGGGTGTGTGCTTTTATTTATTTGTTTTTGTCTAGCCATTTATTAGCCTAAGGCTAGTTGCCAGTGTTTAGGAAGAACAAAGTCTGGTCAAATCACTAGAGTTACACTACAGATAGATTTGGCCCAGTATGTTTGCCTTGTCATTTGACTGCAGCGTTGACATGGTTATTGGTGTGTCTTCCTCCCCAGAATTACATACTACATTTTTTGTCTCCAAGGAGAGGAGGATTTGGCAAGGAGAGCTGAGAAGCATCTGGCTCTTTCCTGTTGTTCCCCCTCTCTCTGTTACTGAGACTAGGACAGTCTCATGGACGGCTCTAAATTTAGCTGCTCTTTTTCATCTTAGGAGTCTGTTCTGCTTAGATTTTGGCTGGGAGAGATACCTGGGTGAGAGGAAAGGCCTGGGACTGTACTGACTGAATTGCATTCCCTCTGGGGAATATTCCTGTCTATTTTCTGTAAAATCCCCAGTTTGTCCCAGCAAGCTCCTAGTCTGACTGACTGTCAAGAGTTTAACAACTTGTTTAGAATAGGACTTAGTTCTCTACATTCTTTTGAAAGGTATAGCTCAAAAGGTAATATAAAGGACCTGGAAAATTGTATGCCTCAGCGATTTATTTACAAGTAGATGAGTAGGGAAGAGTTTTTCCAGAGGATACCCATTTTCTCAATACAGTTGATTGGGGTGCAATAGGGAAGCTCCGTATTTGTGGTCAGTGGTCAAATATTATTTCTTGCAGTTAAGAAATCTTTAGACGGGGATGGGCAGAATTACATTCAGTTAGAGCATAAATGGCTTCCCCAATGTTTCCTTTCTGCCTTCTATAACCTGGCTTTGAATCATCACATGCCTAGCTGGGAGGCTATTTTTTCAGATCATGTTTGACATTTGCCCATAGCTGGAAAATATGAGAGCAGATTCCACAAAGCAAACACTGAAATCCATAATGGAGGTGCCATACCTGTTGTTTGGTTCCCCCGGCAGAATGCTGAGCTTCCTTCCTATCAAAGTCTTTTAACAAAAATATTATATATTATATTACACATATATATCATGTATGTATATATGTAAGACTGATGGTAGTATGATCGTATTGAAATGGCACTTGCATTTCTGTTCCTGCCTTCCACACCTTCACTGAAGTTTATCCTTTTTATTCAAATCAACTTTTTCTGTGTTTTAAAATGAGAACTTTTACAAAATATTTAGAATATCAACAACATGAATTCTCAAAAATTATGTTTTCAGGATCACAAAAGTAAAGACTTGGAGTCAGATCTTAAACAGACCAAACTGGTGTAGTTCCTAGATTTCCAGGGAGCAACTCCCAATTTGCATCAGCCAAAGGTCTCTATTTCATGGTGACAGTAATTTTCATGCAAAACACCCCAGGCATCGCAGGATTCCAGTAGTTCCGTTCCATTTGTCTGCTGCTGCTAGGAAGTTGTTTACTCTTTTGTATCACTCTCTGCTGACGTCTGCTCACTGAGCAATGTCATCAAATTTCCTGTTTTTGGCATGTGGAAAGTAGCTCCCCCACCTTATGCTAAAGCTTTGCTGCGTGGAGATCTGTGGAGCCGGATGCACCCAGCGGACAGGATGTAAGGTTAAATGCAGCGTAGCTAAATAAATAAAGTAGGTGTTCAGTTGTGAACTAGAGCTGTCTACTTACTAGGAGGATAAAGCTAAGTTTAAATATTGAGCAGTGATAAAACTCCACATTTGTTTCAGGTTGTAGGGTTTTTTGAAATGGCTTTTGGTTGTTTTTTTCCCCCAGAAATGTGCTTTCTTGCAGAATTATGTTAGTACCTTACTGAAATAGCCTGAAATAGTTTATAATGTGGTAGTGTATGATGTATATGCAAAAACACCTACATTCAGGTATGGCAAAACATTCTGCAGGCAGCTGATGGTGAAGCTGCTACTGCTAGTGATTCTGTAGACAGAGGAACTCTCAACAATGCGCTCCTCAATAGTTCCTTTACTAGCTAGCACAGCAGAGTCTGGTTGCTGAGACAAGGAGTACTGAAATTCCGCCAGTGATCTGATCCCCTTACAATTTTGGTTTGCTTGTTTTTTGGCCAGTGCGTAGAGTTATTAACTTCTATTTGGACAAAAACCAGTGATGAGCAGAGCAGGTCTTAGTTCAACAGTTCTTCCAGACAAAGCTTGGGGCAGCTTTAGTCAATAATACTAACACCACCATCATATTAGCCTCCTGTCATCCATAGCAAGAGGGAAGTACCAACCGGAAAAAAGAAACAACCTTTGTAAAAATAGGACACACCATGTGCCTTCTGCTACTTGAGCCTTGTGCTTCCCTGTCTCTTCCGAAGGTCTGTCATGCTCCAAACTGTTCCCCTCAGCTTAGCGTACTCTGTCTCCAAATCCTATTTTTCCTTTCTCCACAGAGCTTGTGTGTTTGGCAAAGAGCAGTTGATCACTTCATGAAAGTTGTTCTTGTAAGGAAGCTTCTAAAGTCCTTTATTTAAAAAAACCCAACAGAACAAAACAAAAAAAGAAAACCAGAAAAAGTTAAAAACCCACAACTTGGAACATTTGGAATTGCTCTGCAGAGCAGTGAAAAAGCCAGGGAACATCTGATGACAGACAGACCAACAGGGTGTGCTGGAGTGGTATATAGGAACTGGCCCCCCACTGCAGGGGGTTGAATTTGTCTTCTTTTTAAAAGTTTTTTGTTACGGTACAGCCAGAAAGTTTTGCCAAGTTCTTTTCTCTACTAAATTCAGTTTTGCTGCACTATCGCAGTGGTGCTTTCGGTAACTGGAAGTAGTCTGTGTGAAGTACTGAGTGTGGAGCACATGGGCTGTCACCTCATTGAAATGCTGAGTTATCTTTGTCTTTTCTGACTGCTTCATGTTTGGGTCTGTGCAGAAAGAAAGATGCTGTTTCCCTCAGAGTATCTTCCTTTATGATCAGAAAGGAGTATAATGGGTTCCCCCCCCATACAGACTTCCTGTTCTTCCAGCATCCTGCATCCCTAGTGGGGCCCATAGTCAGTGTTCAGAGTAGCGAACTGAATGCAATACCCAGCCATGGGCACCTGTGTGCATCTGATTTGCATCTCCAAGTGTTTGGTTGCATTTGCAATGGCATTGTCTCATTAGGATCATAACAACTCCTAAATATGAACATTCTCTGAGACAGGCTGCCAAGTTGGGTGAGATGCAGTCAGCTTGCACTTCAGTCAGTTAAACCTTTGCAGTGAAAACCTTGCACTCTGCACGAGTGAAAATAAAGAAGTTGATGTAGTGCCTGGTGTAGAGCTGCCCATAGCACAGGACCCACATCAGTCACCTTCCGATTTGGAACACGCACTGTCTGTGCTGAGGGAGGCTCAGGAAAGAAGCAGGAAAGGAGACGGCTGCAGACAATGAGTTCAGTGCCTAGGCAAAGGTAACACTTCATCCAAACAATTGGCAGGGGCTTCTCTCTCTTTGTTTCTCCCCTGCCCTTCTTCCTCTCTGTGTATTCCCTGTTCCCTCCTCCACATATTTTCAGAGGTTCATCCGGTACCTTTGTGCCCTCCCATCAGATAACGGTGGTGGTGGTTGATTCTTTTGACCCCTGCCCTCCCCCCCGCCCTACCACTACTCTTTGCGGTGCTGTCCTCTTTTCCATTCCCCTTCGCCTTCTGCTGAAGTTTGAACCACCCATGGCGTTACAGGCAACAAAATTAACCTTCAGGGCTGCATTTCCCCTTGTGGCAAAGCTGGGCGAAACTCCCAGTTGCTGGTGTGGACTGGAAGGCTGGATAGAGCCCCCCATCATCGTGGACCGAGAGGGCATGCTCTGCCGTGCAGCCTGCTCTACGGAGCTGCCTGGACGTGGACACTGAAAGCATGGTGGGCCCCAGGAGGCCTAATACAGCGTATTCCTTATCCTCTGGTGGAAGAGAAGAGCTCCCAACAAATTCTGCCTCCAGGGCATCTCAGTACCGACCTTCTTCTTGGGGCCCTTGACAGGGGTTGAGCCAAAGGGCTCAAAATCAGAGCTTTTTGCATCCTGCTGCCGATTAAATTTATTCATAACTTGCCCTCATGGAGATTTATAAGTACAGGTGCAAGCTAAAACTCCTGAAAAGATGTCATTCATTTTATTTCTAACCAATAAATTCCAGATGTTTGCCTCTGACTCCTGGAGTGCTGATATAATCAGCTTGAGGCTGCAGTTGTTCAGTCGTGTGTTAGATGACAGAACAGAGAGTGAAATGAATGCTCTCGCCATTGCCAGTGGCTTGCAGTCAGAGGGACACGGTTTTTCCAACCAGATGAAACTGGGAGAGTTCCAGATGAAGCTGGGAGAGTTGTGTTGAGAAAACAACTGGTAGGCATTGCAGTGACAGAACAGTAATAACTAGATTAAAAAGAAAATAAAAATTATCTTGTATGACAGAAATACTGGAAATAATGGAATATTTCAGGAAGAAAATATGCTATCATGTACTGCAAAAAATTGGTCTATGTTTATCAGAAGATGTTTCTTGCTCCAGACTGTGAAAAGCTTCTTATATGGGAAACGTTGATTTGCATAGTGCTGCTTGTAAAGGCTGTAACTAAATTGTCAAAGTCAGACGTGGGGGAAGAAGTGTTTTTTCTTGACTGGCAGAGCCAACAGATTCTTCTTACTCTAGCAAATACAGCAATCCAGTCTAATGGTAGTCCTGGTAATTCTGTATGGATGCAGGTTAAAAAAGTATAAAATGAGCTAAAAAAAAAAAAAAAAAAGGAGAATTGTGAAGCAGAATCATCAGTTAAGGTATTAAATTGTCATAAGCACTGTGAAATTCTGTCTTAAAACTTGGTCTGAAGTAGGAATGTGGGATATTTGTCAAGACACCCATAGTTCCGTATTTACAGTGTCAGCAAAATACTATTCCCAGCACAGGCATGTTTCTCTTGTTAAGAAAGAAATCAATCAATCTTAAATGCTTGAAGTAGTATTAGTTTCTTGTTCAAACAAACCATGCTTTACTTCCCAGAGAGTACATGGGTAGCAATGACAAGGTTGTATTCTTTAAAAATAAAGAAGGGGCAGGAGGCTGAAATATCACACACGCTTGGTAGGCAATGTAGTTGTTAAATTTTTCGGACAAAATAATTCACAGGTGATCAGCTATTCAGCATTCAGGACCAGCTGCCCAGAGAAGGAAGGACACAGAGAGCCGTGGTGGGCCTTACGTTTGTACACGTGTCCTTTTTAGCTTTCATTGCTCACTGAACTCAGGAAAAAAAGGTACTCAAGGAGACAGCATCCACACAGCAAATGCACTAGATGGTCTCTTCCAATACCGGGAAATTGTTGATTGTGTCACAAAACCACTGCAAATCTTGCTTGCTTCATCTGGAAAGTATTTCTGGGTACAACCTCATATTATGGCCTGCAAATTTTGTTGCTCTGTTTTGTGGGGAACGTACTGTGAGTAATTTATGTCTAATGGAGTAGTGGTTTGATGCCACCTCTAGTATTTCCCTGCTGTTTCACAGAAGGTTTGTTTTGTGGGAATACATTTGAATGTTCTTGGCAAAATTAGATTACAAAATATAACTGGATTAAATTATGCTCCTCATAGTATATTCTGAAGTCATCCAGAGTATGACATATTGTTTCAAAATAAGCAGTGAAGAGGAAAAGTAGAACTTTGGTGCTCCGTGGTACTGTGCATGTTAGTGGCTTGTACAGCTAGTCAAAATAAATTCCTGTTGCAATGGAGTACTAAAATTGCAAAGTTCAACATCTAGCAGCACGCCATTTGTTTTGTCTTTGGAGGATAAGGACAAAAGGGATGCAGAAAAATCTGCTAACCACACAAATATGAATGTGGTAAGAACATTTGTCCTGACTCAAAGGAATATGCAAACACATAAAAAAAGTCAAATGAAACTTCCCATGATTGATAAAAGCTTTCCCCATCAAGGACACCGTTCTTTCCTGCATCTGTAGTAAGTAATTACAGCCTTATGTTCAAAGTTCATAGAGGAAGAAAAAGAAATCGGGTGATCTACCTCAGTAATAAAACTTTTCAAGAGTCCAATCTACGTCATTCTTCAGTGAGTTTATAGGTTTATTTTTTAATTCTCAAAATGACCTGTAGTTTTACTGTAGCTTTATTGGAACCGTTAATGAAGTGAGTATGGCTTTTCCTTTCGGTCTCTTATGTGAGACATTAGGCGTTACACTAGGAAACTATTTATCCCTGCTATCTAATTTATTTGTAATGTATGTTTCACACAAGCTATCTTTACCATTACACTGGTTTATAGAAATGCAGTAGAATTTTTACAGAAAGCAGTAGTTCTGTTTTATTCTAGCCCGACAAATTTCCAGCTAGGTTTTGTGTGCTAGAAATCAGGCTGAGCTCAGAGTTATGCCATGAAACTACACTAAATTGGATATTTCATTAATAGAATTTTTCTGTTTGCTTTGGATGTTCTTCTAGTATTTCATTGCTTGGGGGGAAAAAGGCAAAAAAAATAAATGAGTACTGTTGTTTTTTTACTCAGCTTTGCTAGAGATACAGGGGAGTTCGGGTTCTGTGTGTTGAAGGCAGGTCTGAGGAGCTCTGAGTCCTCACGATTTGGTTGTGCAGATACAACATCTGTCTTCCCTGAGGGAGGACACCAAGGCTTGCAAATTAACATTTCCTGCTAAAATTTCTGGTAAAAGCTCCCTGCCAGAGCTATCAGCAGTCTGGATCACTGTCTGGGAAGAAACACTTGGTGCAGGGGAGGAAGAAGGAAATGGTGACTATGAACTTATTAATGGTGTCGCCAGACAGGACTTGAATGTCTGTTTTCTCTTGTTTATTCTTTGGCATAAAGCTTTCACGCTTGCAGCAGAAGGCCTAGGCCCGTCACAACTTTTCTTAGAAAAACCAGCAGAGTGAGATTCAGGGTGGAAACATTATTTTGGATAGTTGGAAAACAGAGTAAATGAGCTTCCATCTTGTCAGGGGCCAGAATTTGTATCTCAAGGGAGGTTGATTTTGGATGGATGCCAGTTTTCCTTGCAACTAATCAGGGTTGGTTTTTTTCATAGATTGACACCATTTCATTGTATAATGACTACGTGGACTGTCTTTCTTTCATATAGCTCCTTCTAATTCGTCATTGTTATGCAAGTGAAATGAGGTTGTCACTGCCTAACAAATGATGCAGCATGGAGCTCTGTGGCACACGGCAGAATAGCCCAGGCTTCTCACGTGTGTACAGCTCCGGCACTGATTCCTATCAGAGGACAATTGTGCAACTCTTGGCTACAACATCAGACCTTTTTAGATAAGCCAGATAGATTTAGATGTCAATAAAATGGTGCAGAAGATGCTGGGTACCTGGTGGTACTAATATTTGAGAAGCTGTTTTGCTGCATTAAGTCTCGACGCTGCTGTGCTCACAGTTTGGAGTCCTTGCTGGGGGGAGCAGAGAACCTGCTTATTTCAGAGATCACACACGCTGCTGGTGTTCAGACAGCCACTATGGAAGGGCCCACTGTAGGGTCTGAGGAGCTGTAACTTGGAGAGACTGGTAAAGCTTCTGAAAAAAATGTTCCTGACACCCTGCCCACAGTATAAGGAAGGTAAGCACCAGTTTGAAGTGGCTGCCCAGGTGACACATGAAAAATCCACATCTGCTCAATCAAATGCACCTTTTAACCACTGCTGGCTGTGTGCTCATAAGCGTTCATGATTTTATACAGCAGTTATCTGCCTATGCAGTTTGCAGGTGAATGCACATGATTACATTATAGATTTATTCAGTGGTTTTGCGTCTTCTTACCCCGTGTTCTTACCCCTGCATGTAACAGATCTTTCCTTCAAACTTCGTAGCTGCAGCAAGACTCTCTGTGAAAGTTTCACTGTGTTCATATCACTGATAAAAGTATCTGGTGCAAGTATCTCCAGATGGTGTCTCTCTTTCCTGGAAATCTCAAGGTTAAATAATTTATGTGAGGCTATTAAGCATCTATAGATTATTATCTGCACAGTTGTGGTCCTTGTACTTTGAGAAATACACTCTCTCCAGGTACAATGTTTGTATCTAGACAGTAGTGATGTCAATGAACTTCACTGTGGGCAGGATTTTGTCTTAAGTGGATATTTGATAGCCAGATGAATTTGTTCCCTAGTTAAGAGCCACCGTGGCAGAGTGCTTTATGGGCTTCCCTGATGATGGGTTGTTTATTAAAGAGCTGCCTCGTGGGAGAACGCTCTGCTGAGACTTTGGTTGCCACAGCTTTACTCCTGTGCAACTTTACTAGGAGGTAGTAACATACTGGTTGCTTATGCGTTTCTAGAGAGAAAATCATGCTCTGTAATAATTCATTTTATACCAGCAGTGGTCATCTTTGGCATATGCAACAGTTCTTTGTAAAGGAAATGCTACTAGTAGGCAGAATGTGCAGAGATTGCTTTGTATCAGAGATAATAGTATAGTTAATTTTTTAAACTTTTTTTTCAATTAATTTAAATAAAATGGAATGTACGTACCATAAATCCAGATAGAGTGAAATGTGGCTTACGAGAGAACTAGAACGAGAAGTTGCTTTGCTGCATCAAATTCTACTTAATTGTAATTCTGATTATAATGAAACCCCCACTTTAATAAAGACATACAAAATTTAGGGGGATTGACATAACTGTTAAAAGGTTCTACTGTACTTAGGGGAAAAAAGAGTGATCCCATCTACCGAGCGTGTAATATTAACGAGCCCTGTGGGCTGGCAGAAGCACTGTGTGTTACTGAACCAGACTCAGGCAGAAAACCAGGGTCAGGTTTCAAACTACCCTGTAGGTCCTCAGAAATGAAGAGGCATCTGTGTTAGAGGAAACCAGTCGCTCACCCCCTCAGCCAGTGAAGTTCCTAGCGGTCAAAAGAAAGAAGGGATCCCCAGCACTCTTAAATCCATTTGTCTGTTTTCCTCCTTATGATAGAACCTGGAGTTAACCTGTCAGATTGTCATTGGTGTGAACAAGCAAAATTCATGCTAAACCTTAGAGTGAAAAAAGGATGTACTGCTGTGAATTTCCTCATATTTTTTCAAAAGACGTCTTGAATATGCCTGCAGTCTCAAGTCTTCATTTATTGGAGACAAAAGTTCTCTATTTAGAAAAGGTTTGAGTGCCAAGAACCTCTTTTTCAGTTTTCTCAAGTATCAGCAGACAGTTGCACTCAGCCTGGGAAACCTGTAATCGATAAACAAAAATACTGAAATGTTTATTATCAGTATTGAAAAATTCCCTTCCACTGTACTGGCCTCTGACCCTCTGACTTAGCATTTATTCTACCTGCAAAATTCCATCTCAGAGGCTGTGTCTTTGCTGTCTCTTAGAGCAGTTCCCAGGCAGGGTACCTGATGGAGTACGAGTGAGTTCATGCTTACTTCAGGTGGCCAGAGCGCACCTTTTGGACTGTACCGAAAACCGTGTGCCAGCTGTGTCCAGCAGGTTCACAGACACCTGAGTAAACTATGTGAAAGTGTGCCTGGGAGTTGGCTGGGAGAATGGGGAAGAGGAGGGAGGAGGCAGCTTCCTACCATCACCATCCAGGCTTGGAGGACTAAAATCTGGTGGATCCAGGATGCCCACATATGCCAAGGCTGGAGATGTGCAAGATAAAGTAGGAGTCGTGGGAGCTCATGTGCAGTTCTCAGTGGGTCAGGAGGGGTAATCTAAGCTTGCTGCTGGCCCAGCTGGGGTCTGACAGCAGTTTGCTGCAGGCCATTTGACACTGCTTGGGAAATGTGTGCTTTTGTGATAATGGATGGCAGCAGGCAGAAAAAAATTACTTTGGTCAGTAAAGCCTGAACTGTGTCAGTGCAAACAATGCGTTATTAATGACAATAGAAAAAGCAAGTTTGTTCCTTAACAAATGGAAACTTAGGACAAAATAGAAATCTTCTAGGCAGCCTAGCAGATCCACCAACTGCTTTATGCTATTTTTGTGCTGTACTCTCATGCTTTCCTTGGTCTGTTTGTGGCAGTTGCCGTGTTGGTAGATCAAGCCATGAAAAGTTTGTTTGACATAAAGAAAGCAATTGGAAATCTTCCTGATAGACTGGAACTTCCTTTTAGTCAGCTGACTCTGTTCAAATCCAGATAGTCCAAGAAAAACTGCCACTGAAATTAATGTGCATAAAGAAGAAATTAATACTGATAATGATGGAGATTTATTGTATCCTGATGCATCTGTAATCACCTCTAAAACAGAACTAGCAAGTGGTATCTACTAGAAAGTACTAGCTGATAGATAAGAAACAGATTAGCGCTTATTGCTACGCTCCAGGATCTTGCAAAATCACA
Source organism: Falco rusticolus (assembly GCF_015220075.1). Lineage (NCBI taxonomy): Eukaryota > Metazoa > Chordata > Aves > Falconiformes > Falconidae > Falco > Falco rusticolus. Next base: position 14,248,365 of record NC_051193.1, on the reverse strand, counting down.
AGAGAGCAAGCAGTTTTAATAATATTAAACAATAGAACTACTGTGCCATATTTAAGTCTCCCAGAGTGCCATGCAGCTCAACTGTTAAAGTGCAGGCAGCAAGAATTTCCTTCTGGGCCAGAAGAATGTAGTATTTGTACTAAAGCGACTGCTCAAGTGGGGGGTTGGAAAGTCAGCTACAGCCTGCCTGCAAAATTAATACACCTGAGGCAGCAGTAGGCAAATGAGAAGTTCCTTTTCAGTTAGACAAAGATGTAGTTAAAGCCAAGGCTGGATTAATTTGTTTGGAGTGATGCAAACCCCAGCATATTTAATGCTCTGGTTTGAAATGTGTCTTGGCTGATGACCTGTAAGATGTAAAGACTAATTTCTTCTCTGGTGTCTTGGCTGGCCTTTACATCTGGGTGGAGGTTATTTCTGCCAACAGATGAGAGAGGGTAGCACGCTGAAACTTTTACATCAGCGCCAGCATATGAGGAGTTAGTTGGTCCCCAGAGCTTGGTTATAGCTCTCCTAAGCCAGTGGAGTAACCAGTTTTGGGTCAGGTGAGGGGAAAAGGGGAGAGGAAATAGATCTCTCGCCCTTCTGGGAATTGCTAGACGCACCATTTTTATGTGGCTGCCTTTAAAGCATTTTGTGAGATAAGAGTGTGGCTGGTCCTGATTGCAAAGGGGAAAACAGAGTGGTTTCGGAGTACAAGGGCAGAGCTGCTGAAGCTCAGAGAGGTGTAATATCCACACATACATGCTGATCAGCTGCCAGCAAGGTAATGTCTCACAAGGCAATCACAACCCTTACTTGCAAGTAACCCCAGAATACCAAGGATGCCTGACTTTGGAGGACATTTTCTCTGAAGTGCAGGTATTCTAGCTGAGCCTTGAATTTTGTCAAAAACAAGCGAAATACGGGATTAGGTGCTAGTGCCTTAAAGATGACCTCTTTTTTCATCCGAAGCAATTCAGTTTCTGCATATTACACGTTCTGTTCCTGTTACCCTTAAGCTAGACTCTCCAAAAATGTAAACACTTAAAAACTACATTTAACTTTGAACAGCTGAAAATGTTCATACTAGGGTTTTTTTTTGTATTGATAAAGGCATCCATTTCTGTAACCTATGTATAGAAAGACATTATTACAGGGTTTAAAAAATTCTTCTAAAGTACAAGCCAGATCATCTAAGCTGCTGTTTTTCTCTTAGTGTGGGATATAACTACAAATGCCCTACAGCATGCCCTCACCACACAGAAATATTTGGCAATAGTTTAGTGAGCAGCCCAGGGAATCCAGTGTAGGAAGAGCTCACAGCCTCCAGATGTAGATCTGTGTGTATGTGGCCTGAGAGGAGAACTTCTTGAAAAACTTGAAGTCAGAAAGTGGGGACCTTATTGAAGACCCCAATGAGCCATCTCAAATCAAGACAGTGAAGACCTAGAGCATTTTAAATTCAGTGCTGGTTGATCATAAAAGCATTTGGCAAAATAATGACCATGAGACACAGGCCAGTGTTGAGGGTGTCAGTGTCTCCAGGGTTGCTGTGGAGTGTATGATTCACATTTTTTCTCTTCTAAACAGCTGAAATTGCCAGCCCTGTGTACTTGTGTGTAGCGTACAGGTCTGTAAGGGATCTTTGAATCAGGTAGATGCTGCAGTGAATGCAGCTTGCTAGATTTGAATAGTTTTTGATGTGAGGACTGATTTCCATGCAACTTTCTTCTCTTTGGACAGAACAAGTCAGTGTGGGTTAATGAGTAGACAGCTTTCTTTTTCTGGCTTGTCTGTGATTTATATTCTGCCCCTTTTTGCTGTGTGGTTCATTGAGAATAAGGACTCTCATGGCAGTATGTAGTGTGAGATTTGTGCAGTTGCTTGGCTGGAGTTGTGTCTGCTTACCTTAGAAACCTACAATAACAGTGCCGTTACCAAGTCACAAGGTAAACTGTGTTTGAATTATCAGAAACTATCATTTTCAATTTCATAGATCAGTGGGTGTTTTCCAGATATCAGCTATTATCAAATGGTCCCAATATTACCAGTACCTGCCGCAGTGGGCTGGCCAGGGAGCAGGGAGCCTGACGCCACGCCGAGGGATGCCAGGGCTCCGGTCTCTCTCCCTGATGCTTAGTTCCTCTGAACTTAAAAATGGAAACAGCAACCGTCTCCTCCCTCTGCAAGCTTTGAGATCTGTGTAGTAGTGCTGTAGGCACGCTAAGTGATAATGACATTTATTTTCTCACTTAAATACCCTACCAAGAGCTCAACACCCCCTGCACCCCCCAACTGTTAGCATGTTCTGTGTACAAGTTCTAACCTTTAGCAGTGGCAGGGGCTGCTGCTTGCCTTTTCGTGCTGTCGCTGCACAATGTTACCATAGCGGGACACTCGCCTGGGCCAGAGGCCACCCAGGCTTTACCACATTAGAAATAATAATAAAAGGCACTTTGGGACAGCATCGTTAATTATTCCCAACAAAACGGAATGATTCACTTTTGCTAGTGCCATGCTTGCGGCTCGCCAACCAAAGTTTAGTGTAAGGAGTAAGTGGAGAATTTGTAAGCGGTACAGAATGGGAGTTCTCAGTTGTGTCTAAAGGGTGCTAGAAGGCAACGAGCCCCATTTCACAAGAGTAGTACTCCAGGTTTGTTCCAATTTCTCTTTACTTACTGCAGTGGAATAACACTGAAGAAATGCAGTGGGGAATTAGGCGCGGAATACAAACAAGTATACGTATATAATGATGGCTGGCACAGTGGCAAGCCAGACCTGCAGCCAAAACTCAGCGGGGTCCTCCTCGGGTGCAGGGGGGGCCAGGTGAAGCTAGGATAGCCCATGCACGCCGGCACACCAGCAAAGCAGTCCCAGTCCCAGCTGGGGGTGGGTGGCTTCTGGGTGCCTTCCCTGGGACCTGGGTTAACCTGAAGCTTGCCTCCAGGCTGAGCAGTGGAAGAGGGGCTGGATTTTAGGGGTGGTAAAGGTGATGTCAAAAGGTCGGGAGTAAGTTTTTCGTGGCTGACAGGGCTAGCAGCCTGACTTGAGAGCTCTGGCAACGCATTATGCTCAAAAAAGCTTTCCTTCTCGCAGAAACTGCAAGCTGTCCAAATTCTGTGTTGCTAATGATGTGAATCAGAGGTCAGAGTTTGGCTCTCAGGAGCTCGTTTATGTAAAACTGGTTCACAACTGGTACTAAAGAAATGGATTAAGATGATGGAAGGTATAGAAATGGATTAAGATGATGGAAGGTATGTTACCCCATCACATACACTGTCTGTTGTATCATTACATGGCAGCTTCACGGATAATTCTTCTAGGAATCAATTTAAAACAGAAAATAGATAAAAGGAAAAAGGTGCTGGAATGGAACCTCAGATGATCTTCAGACCTTGTAATATAGATCTAAATCTGTATCATTTTGTTGATGGAGGTGCATCAGTGGGAACCTGATTTAGATTAATGCAAATGCTAGATTTTATCAAAGTAAATTGCACTGAGCCAGGATGCTACATTATGTAAATTACCAAGTCTGTGACATTTTTCTACATCCTTTATGAAACAGAAATAGGAAAAAATACCAAGTGCTGGAATTAACAGGTTTCATCTAGGTTGAACAGCAGTTTTGGTAAAATTTAATTGCCTTTCAGAACTCCTGTCTTTGTATTTCAGCAAAGAATCAACTGACTACATACAGCCTAGGGTCTTTGAGAGCCAGGCTTACCTTTGTCCTTGAATTTGTTGAGCAAAGGCAGAAACCTTGGATGCTTTGTTCCATCTTACTCTTTATTCAAACTGCTGCAGCCTCCAAACAACACAAGAAGTAGCTGCATGGAGCCAGACTCCCACTTCATTTGTACTGAAGTAAATCTCAGCATATTCTCTTTGCATTTGGTGGAATTACTCTGAATTTTCACTGTTGCTAACCAGGTCAGAATTCAGCCTATGAATTATAAAATTCATTTTGTGCTCAGAATAGTTGGGTGTGTTCGGAAGATCTGCTCAGCCAGCATTTTATGTAACTTGTACCAATGTCAAGTATGTAACAAAACGGTGTTATCAAGGTCTGCAAAGAAGATGTGAGCAGTGATGTTAAGTTTTTAGCAGAAATTGCATGGAAAATAGGTAGCTAAATCTTAAATTCTCTACTTCGGTAGATTTCCACTGAGAAAGAAATAGGTAAATGACCATGGATTGGATTAGTATTCATATATTTCAGAAAGTGATAAAGATCATTATAAGTAAAGAAAAATGTGAATAGTGAAAACCTACAGTTGATCCTGAACAGGGAAACTTTCATTGCCCAGAAGTGTTAGCCACACTGTCACACACTCCTCTGTTGAGATAAAGGCACCATACTGGTATGACCTGGGTGGACCAGATCCTGGACCTGGTCATGTCAGTTTATAGCGAGTGGGTTATTTCCTAGCTTTCAGCATCCAGGAGGATGCTGATGATTCTGATAAAGGGCTTTATCATGTAGAATTCAAATATCCTCTGCTAATAGATCCTGAATCAGTTAAAACTTAAGGTATGGTATAAAGCTATGAGTGCATTTGAGCTTTCGTTTTCTGGGATGATAAATCTATGCTTAAAACCAGCAGGTTAAGAAAAAGGATATTTTTTCCTTTGTAAAGTTGATCCCTCTGTTTTTCTTAGAATTATCAAAATTCAGTTTAACAGACCTGTAGCTCCTAGCATATGTTGATGATCAAGAATGTCAAATCTTGCTGTGATGACTTAACTCATACTGATTTATATCATGTCCCTAGTATATGCAGAAAACTTAAGTATGTATTTTAAAATTTGATAAAACACTTTGTTGTGATGTCTCAAAATATTGATCTGAGTAAATTTTGCTGGCTGTAGTCCATTAGGACCAGCAATATCTCTTATGTCTAATCATTGTAGTTAATCTGTGTTATACATTATAATGAGTCAGAGCCTTGAGGGTGAAGTGTATTTGAAGAGGCAGTTACATAGTGTTAAACTACCAACAGAAATTCTCTTCTCGTGGTCTGCTTTCTAAATGCGGACGTTAGCCAAACAGCAGCAGGTTCCCTCTGCAGTCCATTCAGCAAAAGTTTATGTCACTTCTTTGTTCAAGTCATTGCAGGAAAAATAAGGTGTCGAGCAGCAGGAGGAGAAATGCTACCAGCAGCCCTTTAGGGAGGGATACTAGCAAGAGGCCAGGGCTGTGTGTGGTGATCAGATGCCGAGAGGACGAGTCATTCTTGTCATCCACACAGCCCCGTCTGTGGCAGAAAGGAAGCGAGGGCGCAGTTGTGCATTGTGGAGGAGGATTTCAGGTGCATACTTCTGCTCCCCAGGATGCCAGCAGCTCCCCAGCCAGCCCTTCCCCTGAGCGGGTAGTGCTGCAGTGGTCGGCAGCCCCAGCTCCGATGGGAGTTACCTTGAGCTGTGCAGGGCTCTGCTTTAGAATGTCCCGCAAAAGCTTCATAAAAGAAGCGACTTCAGAAAATCAGCCTCCAGAAGGAATGTGTTTGCCCCTCTGTAGCAGTATTGCATGGCAGTTAATATCCAAAGGATTTTTTGGGGGCTGACTCTGCCCTTTTAAGAGGTTTGCTCTCCTCTCCAATTGGTGATGGTAAGAGAGGCATTTTGGAGAAAGCCAAGATATGAGACCTCTAGCAAATAGGAGACCTGTGGGCTGCTTTGAAGTGTCCCACATGCCAACCAGGCAGTTTATCACCATAGGGAGCGTGTGGATCAGGCTGGCTTTATTTCCACTCTTTATTCCTTTCTACATTTATTCATTGAGAAAGTTCATTTCAAGTTTTTCTAGCTGTAGGAAGAAAAATAAAAACAACCCAGCAACCATGAACAGACCATTCCTGTAGATTCAGTTCTGGTAAAAGGCAAAGAGTGACTCATAGCGAGAAATACTTTACCAGGTTATATCAGGTCAACATTGAGTTTGTTGTGCTTTAATCAGACCAGTCACCGTCGTTGGGGTCTGTCTTTTTAAAGCTTATTTCAGTTGTTTTTATTTGCCAAACATTCACTTTTCTATGGACATTGGAAACATGAAGTGTTTCAATCTGCAATTTTGATGTTTGCATTGTAGATGCTACAACATGCAGATCATTTCTAGCTAGTGTCAAGCTGCACAGCGCAGTCAGTAGAAGATAACCCCCCCTGACAGCTATCGTATGGGTGGGTAATGCCCATTGCCTGGGACACATCTCACTTTGTGCCGGGGCTAGGCCTCCTTTGACAGGACAGAAAATACAGTGTTCAAATAAGAAAGGCAAATTTGGGGGAAAGTAAGTACTACCAGCAGTAGTTAGCAGATCAGAGGATATAAAATGGCTTCAACTGCTATGTGTAAGCATTTAAACTAGTCTGGAGTTGATTATCTGCTCTGTCTCTAAGCAGAGGGTGTAAACACTCGCTGCTGCAGTAACCAAGCTGCTGTCTGCAATTAAAGCTAACTAGTAGCTGCTGACCTGCAGCCTGCTATTACAGGCATCTCTCGCTCCCCAAACCTCGAGAAACTAAGCTGCAGCTATTGTGGATGTTGCAGTAGCACAGATGAGCCCAAAAGGTTTGCATTTTCAACAGCCTGAGAATTAGTTACTGTTGTAAACTATTCTGGCGTTTAGATGTCTTTGAGACCATGAGCCCTGCTGCAATGAGAACAGGCTACAGCGTCAGAAATCTGCAGCAGGACCCCTTCCTACCGTCTGTTCGGTTTGATCCCTGGCTCCAAGTTATAGGATGGCCTCTAAGGTTGTTTGGCCAAGGAAGAATTTTCAAAAGACTTACATTCATAGTCATCGTGCTGAAAGCATCCTGGACTCAAGTCTTGCACAGTCACATACGCTGTACTTACTCGTGAAGTTTGCATCAGCAGCTCTTTGGCAAGGGACCCAGCTCTATCACCATCAGTTCCAGGAACCTACAACTAGTTCTACCTCTCTGTCTTCTCATACGCTTTCTTGCAGGTTTGTGCCTGCCTGGAAGGCTCTCATGTGCATAAGTCACATTTGTCAGTCTGAAAATATACTTGGGGTTTTGTTTTTCAAGTAGGAAAGAAACTTCAGGGAAGAAGTAGCAAAAGGTGTGAGTGAATGAAGATGTGTTTGTGCAGTTACTATACATGTGAGCTTTGGCTGGGGTTGGTTTTGTTGTAAGCTTGCGGCGTTAGAGGTATTCTTAAAGCTCACTTAGTTCACCGATAGTTGAGAGTTTCGGCTAATCCTTGCTGACGCCTTGATTTTTGACACAGTACTTAATCGCATGTCACTTCTCAGCGCTACTAGCAGCACACAAAAAGTTGAAATGATTAGTCAAGTTACTTGCACAGATTTCAACAGGATTAAGAATTAACTGGAGTTCACAAAAATTTTCCAGCTGAGATGCAGGCCAGGGTTTTTCTTCTACTCAGGACAGCAAGTTAACGTGTAGCCAGACAGTTTATCTCATTTGGGCAGTGCTTGTAACTTAAGCTTAAATGGTGCATAGACAGGAATTTTCAGTCTAGAAATGGCCACAGGTTGCTGGCAGAAAAGTGATTTCAGGCTCAGTCCTTTAAATGCTTTGATGGCTGTTCATTCACAACCTTTTTAAAGGAAAGAAGCATCAGAAAAGCAGTAACTGGCAATGCTGGGTTGATCTCATTTGTTAAAATTCCCCTTGGACTGGGACTGGTAGTCCAGGGGTACACTGGCCTGATGGATGGGGTTTTACATACCCCCAAACACCAGTGGAGTTCAGCTCTGGATCTGAACCTTGCAGCTCAGGCCCATCTCTTGGTGAAACTGGAAACACTTGCTGCTTTATGCTGGCAGCTGGAGTGTACAAAAACAAATGTTTCAAAATTTAATTTGAAGTGTGGTTATGGTCAGAGAAGTGACTGTAAAAAAGGCATCTTTTACTCAATAGATACACTCCCTCTGTGTCCTTCAGGCATTTCTGCTGATCTTACTGATTTGGGACAAGTAGTTACTACTGTCAGTGCTGCAAAACCAGTAACACTGGTGCAAAGAGCTGGATTCCCTTCTGCTATGTGCATTATCAGCATATGCATTTGCTATTTTCTAGTGCAGATTTTGAATAACTGGATGATGTGCCACAAAGGAGAATAAAGCAGCTTGATTTTTTCAACTGAAGAGATGTTCTTGATCTCAAAATTAGAAAAAAACATACTGAAGCATACTTAAACTAAGCTGATCTGACCAGGATGAGAGTAAATCTGAAACCCCTCCATGTCATTTTGACATGACCTTTTAAAGACCCCCTTAAATAACATATGCAAACACTGGTTCCTGGCTTGTTTTTGCAGACACTACGTTGCCATTTTTCATTGAGTCATGTTTCTTGCTTATTTAATGTTGCAGCAATGGCTTCCAAGTTGATGAATAAATAAAATCACACGTGAGAAAAACTGAGGGCTGAGCAATGGAGCAGCAAGGTCATAGAAAGAATGGAGCATGCAATTCTAAAAGATTTATCTGTGGGATGTGCTGATGAGTCTTTAAAATTACTTATTAGAAGAAGTCTAGGCTGCAAAGCAATAACTCTGATCTTCAAGTGTGGTTTTACTTTGAAAAACAGCAATGTAAAAAAGCCACCTTTGTGCTCAACAGATCGTTTCTTTGTACATATGAATCAAGAGATGTCTTCCGTTTACTGCGTTGCCAAAATTGATTTTCTTTTGCTTTTTTACTCCGGTTACCTTTGAAGAGTCTATGTAAAGTCCAAGGACCATTGGTTGGACTCTGTTTCCTGTTTTGAATCGGGAGCATTGTTATTCCTGCTTTTTAGTTTTCATTTCTGAGACAAGAGGGGAAAAGTATTTAAGCACATGAAAGTGCAGATACTCGCCTCATGGGAATTCCCAAAGAACCTAACCTGCGTAATCCTATTGGAGTCTCCCTCTGTATTTGTGTGTTTAACTACTTTAGAAAGTCCATCCCATACCAATTGAAGAGTCATTCATGTTCAAGCTTGATTAATGATTAATTGTATCAAAAAGAAACAGTTGCGATAAACATCACTTCTGGTCATTGACCTCCATTCCTTGAAGTGACACGTGAGAAGGAAGGATCCCAGCTCAGTTTGTGCATCCTAAGCTACACTGTTTGCCAGTGTTACTTGAACAGAATCTAATGTGGGAAGCGCTGGCATGCAGAAAGCATGACATATGACAGCTTTTTTCCAGGGTTTTTCAAAGCAAAGTTGCATGCTGAATATGTGCTTTGTCAAGTACAAATATCGGTGCTGAAACCTTCCCTGGAGGGGCTGGGTGGGAAGGACGGAATGCACCAAAATGCTCTTGGAGAAATGAAATCAGTGTCTTTGCATAGAACTCCTGGGCACCTCTTACATGGGAAATTCGAAGAGCAGAGTTACATATTTTGGCCTTTCTCCTGGAGGTGTAGTGTTTTTTTGCATTTTAAAAAAAAGCAATTTTTAAACACTTCCGTGTTTTGCAGAACAGCTGAAGTGATACAGAGGATACAGAAAAATAAGTCTGTCTAGCAAACTTTCATGACAATCCATTACTCTATGTTTAAAGTAACAGTAAAAAAATACTTGAAGAATAGCTTGTTGATTTCTAACTGTGTTAATGCAGCTTAGCATATAAATTTACAAAAGCAGAATAAGACCATCATGAAGAAGCCTCATAATGATAGCAATATATCTGTGAGACAGTGGTAAATAAGAAATGTGTTCTCTAACAGTGCTAATTTTTCTTCTTACCTAGGTGTATATGTATTAATAAGATCCTTTCTTATTTCTTCTAGGCACCAGTAACGGATGTGCAGTTTGGCCCTATGAGACTTCATCAAGATCAACTTCAGGTAATACAACAGTTCAAACCGAAGTCTTAATTTCTAAAACATCACAGATGTTAGCTTAAAATTCATGACTGGAATTTTTGGGGGATAGAGATCTTCACAGAGCATTTTTGTCAAGTGTTTACGTGCACCTAACAGACATTTTTATCCCGGCATTCTATGTGTATCCTAAAAATCCTGCCTAACTCTTTGCTCCGGCCATCTCTCAGCTCATAAAAATAGAGGTATCTGTAGTTCTTTGTGCTATCAGTTTGCTTGTAATCAATTTAATGTGTGCCTTGTTTTGTATTCTACTGGTAGTCAATTCTTAATCAAAATCTCATCAAAATGGTACTAAGCCAAATGTCCTGTCGAGGTCTATTCCACCAGCATTATTACTAGCATCAACCAAAGTTGCAATATCATCACACAATATAGGAAGTGAGCTTGGCAATGTATGGTTTTTTGTTATTCATTGTTGACTGGCATTAATTCATCCTCTTTTATGTCTTTATTAATGAAGGTCATTTGTCAATTGTTCCCTTATTTTGTCTGGGATGTGCATGAGGTTTGCAGATACAGGACTCCTTTGGAATTCCTCTGAAAACTCTCTTGTATCCCAAGGCATACAGAACCATTAATAATCCAAGATGTTCCTCAGTCAGTAATTACAAAACTCCTGGGTGGAAGTAATTTGGACTTGATAATTTGGAAATGTCTGTCTTCAAGAACTGCAGTTCAACATCTTCCGGACCTGTTATCAGAACAGACAGTAATATCACCAAACATCAGATCTTAGGACAGCCTCATCCAGCTGTTCCCTAAGTATAAATCAGAAACATTCCTTGACTATTTCTGCCTCTTTTATTGTTCTTAATGTTTGTATTGCTTTTGTCCAGTCACAGGCCACTCTAAAATTATACCAATTTGTCCTGGTAATATAGCTGGCAGGCATGAGGGAAGGAGAAGTTAGACAACACCACATTTGTGCCAGAGTCCATCATACAGCTCTGATCTGCTGCTTTTCTGTGCTATTGCTGAAAACCATTCTTAAGTGTTACAGATTAACTTCACTAAATATAGCCCAAACTATGGCATGTTTTTGCAAAACAGTTTTGCAGGTTGCTATAAAAGGAATCTGAACTAAATGAGTACAAAGTCCTTCATTCTTACAAAAGTATGTACTACACAGAAATGTTAAGATTTACTGGTAGACATTTCACCAACTTGGTCCAAAGTGTAACCAGCACTGGAATTCCTAAAATCACCCAGAAGATAAAGGACACTGGGATGTGGTGCAAGTTACACATGCTCCACATTATTTTCTGACCAAAACATACATCTTAAGTGTGGTTTGAGTAAATTACTGGAAGATTGGTGTCTTGAGACAATAGCCCAAATGCTGGTTTAGTTATCCATCTTTCCAAAAGGCTGCATATACTGAGTCATCCACAAAATCAACATTAACACAGAACTATAGTCTGCCATTCTGTGTGTTCTTTCAAGCAAAAGAAGTTTTCTTCTACAAAACATTATCCTGATGCAAAGCACAATCACATCAGTGAGAGTCTTAGCAGGCTTTGTGTTTATCTTCTGTACCATATTCAATCGTAGAATTTGAAATACATTTTAGAAGGAATTGGGCCTTATCATACCTGTAGTATGTAGGCATTGTATTGATATTAAAAAGGCTCAGAAAGGTTAATATTATTGGCAATTACCTAATGTTAGGACAGAGCTGATAGTGGCTCACAGATCTGACTTCCAGTTCTGGATTTCAGCCACGGTAATCTCCTTCTGTGTTACAAATCCCATGGCAAGCTTTGCTTAGGAGTCGCGTGGGGACATACTTCATATGCAGAGGTACTGCCTGTGATTCCAGTCTCGCATGAGTTCATCTCAAGCAGCCTATCTGTAGTTTGCAGAAACCCTGCAGAGTGGGCTGCATCCAGTGCTGTGGGGAGCTAGAATGAGATGAAAAGGAAGGCACGTTTTTCATCATGCCATTGAAGCACTGGTAAATACCAATTCACACAGGGTGAACCATGACTTTTTTTTTTTTTCTGGAATATCATCTGGCAAGAAAAATAGAATCCAAGAAAATAGTTGTATACGAGGCAATTTCAGTGAAGAAAAGTAGACTCGCTGTTATAGCATGTACACTGCCTGAAATATATGTATCTAGTCGCAACTGATTGCCCAAGCTCTCTTTGTAACTAATGATGAGAGAGCCACTTCCCGGCCTTGTTCATCCCATGTGGATATAAATGGCTCTGGCACACAAGTTTTATCCACTTGAAACACCTCTGTATACAGACAATTTATAAAAAGCAATAGTCTGTAGAAAGCAATTCGGTTAGAAACAATGGATTAAGCCTTGGAAGTGGCTTTACAAAACGTGTTAAGAACAGGCAAAAATCACAGAATCTACTATACATGTAAGATGTTTGTAATGATTCACTGTCTTTAACTCAGGTACTTTTAGTATTTGCCAAAGAAGATGACCAGAGTAACGGGTTCCGTTGGGCATGTGAGAAAGCTGGATTTCGGTGTAATATTACCAGGACACCTGAATCTGCACTAGAATGTTTTCTTGATAAACATCATGACATTATCATTATTGACCATAGACATTCCAGATACTTTGATGCAGAAGCATTATGCAGGTAAGCAACATTTCAGTGTAATCAATGCTTAACTATATAGCTGACACATCATCAAAGGTTTTTTTGCTTTTATATGACCCTTTTATAAAATTGGTCAAATATTGGGGGTTTTTTGGACAGGTGTCCATTGGCAGCATCAAATACTGTTACCTCAGTGCTTTACATCTTACAGCTGCAGCATTTTTGGTTGTGTGCTAGGGTATCTGGAGCTTAAACTGGCTTGGAGCCACAGTGTACATATTTCTTGCCATAGTGAACTGGTTTGGTTTGGTTTACGGTTGTGGGGTTTTTTTTTCCAAATACCTGGTTCGTTGTTTGCACATTAAATTAACTGTGAAGATAGCTTGTGCCACCAAGCAATGTAATGAATACATTCACTTCATTAGCGTTCTGAGCATTAGTGTTCATTTTTTGAAATACCACTTGCTGTTGAGTAACTCCAGATGTGGATAGGAAATATTTCGTGTGCACGTTTCTGTATCTACAACACTTGAAAATCTGTTATGAAGAGCAAAGTTGCAAACTAAGTCCAAAAATACTTCTACAAACTGCGAAGTATGAAAAAAGGGGGAAAGGGCTTGCCTTTTGAGTGTCCCCACAGAGACTTGACAGGCAGTGGTGCCTCGCTTCAGTGACTTTCCAGTGAAATACCCTTTGGGAATGTGTCTAGACTAAATGGCAGTCTGAGGGGTGGGGGTGGTGGGGTCAGGTTATGTACCCTGGGTGAGTGTGGTGGGTTCAGGGCACTGGGACAAAGGCCCTTCTTGCTAAACTACAGTAACTAGATAAGATCTTTGTCAGGCAAAGGCTAGGTATCAGCAGTGTTCCCCGTGTTACATTTTTCCCGTTCTGTCTCAGAATAAAGTAAAACGTTCCTTAAATGAGTGAAGCGAAGTCCTGCAGACAAGTCTGTTCTGTGCTGTTTCAGAGGGGAAATTTTTTTTGCTATTTCCCCCCTGAGAGTATGTGAGATTTAGGTTAATCTACATTCTCTGTGTCTCTTGTTGGTTTTTTTTTCATGGACTCACAGATATTGCTAAACTAATTCTCCTTTCTTAGTCATCCAGCAGGCTCAGGATTTGATTTTTGTTTTGTTGTTAAACCCTTTAAAAGAAAGACTTTAAGAAAAGTACTGTGTGAAGGTTCTGTAAAATCATGTTTTCTGAAATGTGAACTTAAACAAATGTTAAATGATTTGCTTTTCATTTAAAGGTCTATCAGAAGAACAAAACCCTCGGAAAATACAGTCATTATTGGTGTAGTACAAAGGTAAATACTTGTGTCTTTACTTTCACATGTGTTAAAGAAAATGTAATTATTATAATTGTAAAAGTAAATGCTACATTAAAAAACTTAAATTAGAACTTCTTACTGTGCTAGTGGTAATGTGTTATACCAGACAGTTTTTACCATCCTTGACTATAGGATTGGGACAGGATTTTTGATTTCTAGTTTTTACTAAAGAATTTTGACTTTGGGTCTTGTTTTTTCCCATCTCCTCATCGTTGCAGGCTTTGGGAGTATATTTCAAACAACCTCATCAACATGATGTACAGAACTGTGGAACTGCCTTATAGATCTGTATTTTTAACTTTTCTTGATCCATCTTTCAGTCTGATTAATCACAGCACAAACAGGAGATCTGCTGAATTACAAAAAAAGATACAGAACAATTTGATCAGTACAAAGTAGCATCTGATCATAGAAATTTTAAAAGTAAAATAGACTATATTATGACATCTCGGTAAAGCACTGCATGTATTTTTTTCCTACTCTTCTCTCTGAAAACATTACTTCAATATAATAAAATAATTTAACAGTAAAAAAAAAAAAAAGAAAGCAATATATTTAATCTGAAATGAAATAAATGGAAGATAATTTCCTCAGAGTAAAATTTAGGGAGTGTCCACTTCTCAGAAAATATTTATACTGGGAAGTGATTCTGTGTTGAAATTTCCTATTAAAAAACCCATTTGCCACCACCATCTCTAGTGAACAAAAGACCCCAGTTAAACATTTCAAGGGATTCCATTCTGAATATAATTTTCCATGTTTTTATGTCAGGAAGTCTTCTGCCTATGGTAACCATTGCTTCTACAATCAGAATTGTCACTCATCAAACTAACACAAAAGAGGAAAAAAAGGAGCAAAAGAGCAAATAGTGATTCAAGAGCTGTTTCATGTATATCAGAGAGAAAGACACCTGTGGTTCTGTGGGACAGAAGCTTCTTTTGCAACGTAGGAGAGCTTGGAAGCTGGGCTTGCTGACTCACAATTAGGAAGTTGCTCAAAAGGTTTTTTTCCCTGCAGTTCATTTTTGTCTTTTCAAAATGTTCGCATCGTGCATTGGGACACAGTAATAGTCCCTCACAGTGACGGTATCTCAGAAGCCTGAGTTCTCAAACTTTTCAGATGTGTCTAGTGTCCCTGTCTACAGAAAACTTCAGAAACCAGTGTGCCTTCCACTGGGGCTGAGCTGGCTGTGTCAAGCTCCCATGTGCTAAACACAAACGTTCTGGAGTCACCATTTAGAATTTCACAGACAGAGAACTTCCACACTTTTCCTTTCTTGCTGCAAGAAGCATGCTTGTGAAGAAGCCTGACATTTAGCCAGTAACATACGGAGGATAATCTTCATTTTCCTGCCATTCAGTTTATTGTTTTTTCTTTTTGTTGTGTTTTGGGTTATTTTTCCCCTGCAGAATGCCTGTCTGTGCTTCTGGGAGGGAGCATTACCAGATAACTGGTAATGGGGAAATTTTTCTGTCAGCTGTCCTTCTCTCTCTGCTTAATCTTGGGCAAACTGTGTACTTTAGCAGGCATCATTCTCTTCTCATGCATAAGAAACAAGTGGACAGTAAGCAAAGAGGTGCCATGAGATCCAAAATTTCACATATAAATAAAAGCCATTGTGCCATCTGCTAAACCTGACCAGCTTCCATCTGCTCATTTACAGAAACTTAATGTAATGGCCTTTCTTCCAAATTCCAGCCATACGTTCAAATATGCTGAGTATCTTTTAACAGTTAGTATAGCCAAATTTTTAAAAGTTATTCAGATATATAATTTTTAGGAGTACATCCTCCCAAAGTGACCTGCTAGAAGGCACTGGCTAGGCAACACCATAAAATCAATCCTCATTCAGGCATCTTGAGTGGCCCACCTAAGATCTGGTACACCTAGATGACAAGTAATTTCTTAAAACTTCGTCCATGTAGATATCCAAGTGCATCTTTGACTAAGGACAGCATAAACAACAAAGAATCCAGTACCAAAAAAGAAATACTCCAGCAACAGCTAATTTTTATTCTTGAAGCATTATTTTTTTGTGATGTAAGCAGCTCATTACATACAAAAAGGAAAATAAAATTTTGGCTTATCCACGTCAAAGATGAAAGCTTATAAAACCCACAAACACCGTGTTGTATTCATAGATCCTGTAAGGATCTAGCCACATTAGGCTTTAGTGTGACATCTGGGGTACAGGTATGTCAATGGCTTGTGAAACTGGGTCTCAGTTGATTACAGAAATAATCTCTGACTTTGTCATCCTTCTTTAAAAGGCATGCTGATCGTGAAGAGTCATCAATATTGCCCCTGATCTCTGCTGGCTTCACAAGGGTGTGTATCTGTTATACTCCTCTAGGTTGCTCTGACGTTTCAAAATTGTCATGCAAGAAACTATGCAGAAGTTTGGCCGTCAGTGAGCGTTTGTGTCAGTAATCCAATCTGTAAATGTTGTTCATGCTGCTTATTCTTATACATGTATTGAAACTCTGAACTCCCATACACCAGTAGAATTAGAATGATTCTGACTAAGCAGGTGGACATTCTCGGGAATGTTAGAAGTGCTGAGACTTTTCTACTTTATGCATGTATTTCAGAGTAGGTATATGATGCTCTGCTTGTGAAGTTGACACTGACAAAATTGACTAGTGACTGTAGCAGAGCCAGAGAGCAGCTTGCAATGAACCACAGAATGTGCTGTGGGAAATCTCTTCTATCAAATGTCGATTCGCATCTGTAAACAGGCTTCAGACACTGCCAAGTGGTATTATCTATTGTTTGGAGGCACCTGAAAAGTATTACATTGAATCTGTTCCTTGGCAACGATTCCAGTTAAGCAGAAAAGGTGCTTATTAGTGCGTCACTTAAGTGGATTCCTCATTGCATGAAGCTGACAATGTAACAAAAAGGTACATGATTTACAGTGTGATACAAGAGTATTTGGTTGCATGCTCACCAGATTATTTTGCTCTCCCAGCACAATCCATTTGCACCTGTTTGCTTATTTGTTGTAAGGTCCCAGCACAGGAAACGCTAGAGCCTGAAAATAACGGTGCTTAGATATACAGAGCCATTCCACTGGGCAGATAAGTAATCTGACAGCGGTTCTGAATTATTTATGCATCAGAGCCTTGGAGATGGGCTAATGGCAAAGTACAGAAAATTTTGTTCAGCAGCCTTGATGTGGTGGCTTATGTTTAATAATCAGTCTTCCCTCCTGAACTATCAATGTCTGTGGCAGTTTAGTATGAATGAAGATTTAACATTCAGGCTCGCACCTGGTAAATAAGAGATGTTTTAAAAAAAAATAATCAAAGATACTGAGGTCATTGCTGTACAAGCCCCAGGTTGAATAGTTGTATCCAATGGCAGGTATGTATGTCAGGAGGTTTTGCGTCCTTCTGTGCGTGCAATTTTGGGGTATCAGCAATTGGAAACTGATAATAATCTCAAATTTTGATGACTTGAGACACAACGTAATTTTTTCACTGTTTAAATAAGTAGCATGAAAGCATATAACTTCATTAAAGTAGATGTTTTAATATATTGATCCTGCTGACAATCACAGAGAATAAACAGATTGTTTCAACCTCATTGCAACGATGATCTGTCACCTTTACGAAATGCAGTAACCTGAAGAATTTTACTAGTCCCAAAAAATAATCTTCTCATGTTGCTTGTGTTACAACATGTTCATTTTTGGCATATCTACTCCTTTTTAGTTCTTTATCAAGCAAAAGAAAACAGAACTTCATACCCTTGAGTATGGAAATGTGTATTAATGAAATATTTCTAACCTTTTATTTGCAGAGATATGTAGAAAATTCTAATATAATGGCCTGTTACAATGAGTTGATTCAGCTGGAATTTGGACAGGTGCAGGCACAATTCAAACTAAGGTAATGTTACCAAAAACATTATCAACCAAAACAATGCCAATTCAGCCACATCCTTAAAGGAGTATTTATTTTACTGTACCATAGTTAATTATAGAATTTCAGTTAGCTGAAGAAAATATGTTAATCATTAAAGTACAGCTTCATTCACTATGGAGTTGCAATACCTTATTGTCATATACAATTAAGAATTACATGGATTAAATTTAATCAGATGCCTTTTTTTTTTGTCTCCAGGGCATGTAATTCGTTATTTACGGCATTAGAGAAAAGTCAAGAAGCCATTGAGATCACAAGTGAAGACCATGTCATACAGGTTTGTTCCAGTTACTTTTATAAGTACAGAAAATTGTTCTGTGGGCTGACTGTGTTTTATTTTATCCATGATTACATTTACTCTTCCTTACAGTACAAGAATCTAACCTAACTTAATGGTTCTGAAAGGGTTGGAGTAAGGTTAGCTGCAGAGTAGCATTTTCTTGATTTAAAACACCTTGCATAAATCAAGTCCATTTTAAGGGAAATTGTTGCTTCTGAATGAATAAGGATTTACTCTCTTGGGGTTTTCTTCTATAATTATGCTTTTATATCATGAATGGATGTAGCCACTGGCTTATATACATTCTTTTCCAGAAATATTGTACGTTAATTTGATGCTCCTGAAAAGTAAATCTAATTGATGTTCTAGTTAAATAAAGCTTTTTTTGATTGTTTTTTTTTCTTCTGAAATGGATACTGTTTGATGCATTGGAATCGTTTTTGAATGTAATCCTCTCTTAGAAATTTCTTTTAAAAAGGGAAAAGAAATTATACTTAGGTTTTCAGACTTGAAAACATGATCCTTATAAGGACATTAGTTCCGTCCCTAGCTATGAAAGGCAGTGAGTAGTGATTTTATTATCAGTAAAGAGTCTGAGTTTGAGCCTCTGGGAATTATAACATGCATATAAATTGTACCCTCTTGACCCAAATCTTGACAATGGCAGTTTCATTGAAGGAGGATGTGCCTTTTTCATCCCTTTTACAAAAATAACAGAACACATCCTGAAGTTGTTGTAAATATGTATTTCCAGACCATATTTTGTCCCTCTGCTGGCAGCCCTAGAATATGAGAGAATCAACATGTGCAAGAGTCTTGGAGCTCCGGCAGGCAGGGCTTTCTCACTCACATAGGGAAAGCTCTTTGGAAGGAACCTCTAGAAGCAGAGAGCATGCAGTAGCACCCTTTTAATTTCTTTTATACTGAGACATTGTAAGTTGTGAGGCATTCAGATGCTGTTATGACATGTGTCTGTAACTCGGCTAGCGAGAAGGTCATGAAGGGGTGGGCTATGGGTACCAATCTTCCATTTTGTTGGGCAAGGGCCACAAAATTGCAGCGAAATGCAACATTCAGTTCAGAGAGGAAGCTGTTTTATTAGATTCCACTTCTTCTAGTCTGCATGGCTGGGATTTGCCTGGATAGGGGAATAGTGGTGGTTGGCCCTTACGCACAATAAGGTGATGAATTTGTCAATAGATAAGGTTAATAGTCCTGGGGTGTCCCACCATCTAGTTTGTGATTTTTAGGAACCCTGTGGTAGGTTTGAGGTTTATAGATTTGAGAACTGAGTGAGCTCATTTTTCAGGAATTGAATGTCTGTCTAAACTCTGTAGATATGTAATACTCAGCTGTTTCCATAATTTCCCTCTCTTTGCTCACATGCATACACTCTGTGCAACTCTTGTAGCATGGATGTTCCTGTTTTGCTTCACAAAGGAAAAAATGTAGGCATCTTTCTCAGGAGCAGTACATGTGGAGATTTATTTAAGGCTGGGAAAGAGATCCCTTGGTTTAGCAAACTGAAGAAAAAGGGATTCTGTTGTGCTTTAAGTATTCTGTTGAATGGGTTTTTGTTTGTTTTTATTTCACAGTACGTCAATCCTGCTTTTGAAACAATGATGGGCTATCAAATAGGTGAACTAATAGAAAAGGAATTAACAGAAGTGCCTATAAATGAAAAAAAAGCTGATTTCCTAGATACTATTAATTCCTGCATAAAGATAGGAAAGGTGAGTAATGGCATTGTATCACTTATCATTTGCTACCTGTAAAAGCTATTATGGTCCAGGGATGACACATGATGTAACTTGAAGCTTCACCAACACATACCATACGCAGCTTTCTTACTCAAACAAGAAGAGGAACTAAAAAATGCTCATTTTTTAAGGGCTTCTTTCTCTTTTCTTGCTTGGAAGAGGTACATGTCTTACAAAAATAAGTGACTTGCTGTGTTTCTTTATAATATATGCTGTATGTGGCAAAAGGTGTGGGAATTACTGAAAAGAAGTAAGATGCATGCACATGTTATCCAGTGTGATGTAAATGAGAAAAGAACCATGCTGAAGTATTTTGGCATGGAATGTGGAAGCTGATTTGAAAATTCAGAATGTAAAAATGTCAGAAGAGACATTTGCAGTATCACTTGAGAGTGATAGGCAGGGTCAGCTGTCAGCTGCCAATACCTTTTATTCTCTAATGACGTGGGAGCTGTCTAACGGATTTCCATTAGGAATGTTTGTTGTGCCAAGATGTTGCAGGAGGAAGTGCAGCTAGCATCAAGGGAGGTCATTGCGGAGAGACATTACTGTTTGCTTGGTAGGTCCATGATAGTCCTGTGGGACTGTGTGGCTGTAGTGTGATAATTCATCTAGGAGCTTTCATTTTCATTTTGACAGTGAGTTGTAAATGCTTCTGTTGTCATTGAACATGTCATAGTACCTGATAAGAAGAAGGTCATGGAGATTGCACAAAGAGATGTGGGAATTGGTCTGTTTGTAGATGCATCATGGCCTGTGCTCAAACCTGAGTCAGGATAGCAAGGTGGGTCATACTGACTGGCCGTGGGGAAGCAGCATGTTGCTGACACAGAGCAGGTTGATGCTAAAATGAATCATGGTGCTCCGTGTATCTAGGCAGTGATGCAAAAGCACCGATGCAAAACTGTGATGAGTCACACTCTGTAAATCAGGGTACTAACACAAGTATTCATCAACAAAAGCTGCATTCTAGCTGGATGCATGTTGCATGTGCATTTCAACAAGAGCGTGTCTCGCATTTCTACAAGTATTGGCCTTTTGGAAGGCATCCCAGCAGTAGACAATAGCTTGGATTATGGTGCTCCGCACTTCTGTTGCCTGACTGAAATTATTCCAGTAAATGTGTGTAGTACTAAACTGATGTTAGGAGGGAGTATTTGTTAAGTTACGATTCAAATACATTAGACATGTCAGTTCTCAAGACCTGAAGTGATCTAATTCTTAATATTATAGTTTGCTGATAAAAATTTCTTTAATAACGAAAATATATTTTACTGTACGAATGATAGAAATCTAACCCTAATCCATCTCTTTCCTTGCACTTATTTTATTCCTGGCTCTAGGACTTCCAACTGTGAGGGATAATGAAATACTGCTTATTTAAACCTGTCTGGAACAGCTTAAGCTGTTTTAGGTGGATATATTCTGTTTTCATGGTTTTTGTATCTTCCTTTGAAACATTTTATAGTATGTAGTCAATGTAGCCTTACATTTATCTATTAGTAGAAAAGTTAATTGCAAATTCAATTCTTACAGGAAGTTTTTTGAATAGAAGTTAACTGTGTGGAGCAACCTTTGATGTACTGCAGCCTTTTGAAGGTGCTTTAGTTTGGAATCATTTGTGTCAAGATGTTACAGCATTTTCAGGGGTGCCTAACTTGTGTCTGGATCATTCTGACATAGTCTGTATGTTGTTTTCAGGCTTGTGATTTCTTTATATCCTGACTTTAAAAGCCTGCTTCCCATTATACAAGGCTATGTATTGGCTACTGTAGGTTATAGCATACTAAAAAAGCCAACTGTCTACTACTGTGATATTTTTCTGTCAACATATTTGGTTGTTCTGTTTTGAACAAACGTGGAAATGTAACAGAAATAATAGAAAGCAACATCTTCTGATCTTTAGAAAAATGCAAGCTGTATAAAATCTACATCTAGTCTTTAAATGGAATTTAGGAAGATGAAATGTCTTGGAGCATTTGCCCTCTCGTGCTGACAAACAGCCCTGTGAGCAAGTTCAGTATATTCAAACAAAAGTTCATAGGCATTAAACACAAAAATTGCTAATTGCATGGTACATAGGGATTCTTGGGTCAGGATATTGTTTCTCTCAGCAAAAAAAATATATCTCTGGAAGTTCATTTTTGGTTGCTACAGCTGGCTGTAATTTGCAAGAAGCCAGCATTATTGAAAGGCATTTTCATCCATCCATCCTTGATGAGTTAAAAAACAAGTGTATTTTCTTCATTCTTCTGTGTCATGGTTCAGATTACATCCATTAAGATGAAATGTGCAATACTGACTAGAACTCTTGCAGCCTCTGATCACTGCAGTTTGACACAAAGCTCTTTATCTTAGTTTTGATTTTTGGGAAGTGGATAGCTATCGATAAATCAGGCAAGACATGGAGTTCCTTTCACTCCTTGGGAATTACTTGCAAGACGGCTGTCTACAAAGGAGGTGGGAGAGCGATCACAAGTCCATGATAAAGGGCTACGGCTATTCCTTCCTAACTCAGCCTTACTTTCTGTGAGATTGTTTTCATGACATCTTGTGTTTATTTTGGTTTGCTGTCTACAAGTAGCTTGCTGAACTTGGCTGTCTAGTGCAAGAAGCCCCAGTCTGAAAGGAAGGCTGGATTGCTGTGCATGTAGGAGTGCTCAGCGGATAGATGCCTGCCATGGCTGCCCTGATGAAGTTGGAAACCTCGGTGTTGATTCTATTAAAGAGTCAAAACGTGTTTTTTTCCTGTGTATGGTTTTCACTTTGCATTGGATGCCAGCATGCCAGGCCATGCAGAGGTGACCGATCACTGTACTTGTGTGGCTGCAATGTAGCTGTAACGATGCGCTTGACTGACAGCATGTCTTGTGAAGTAGCTCTTCTCTGTTGGATTGCTGACAGAGGCTCTGTGAGAGAGCATATGGTATTCTTAAAATATATTTAAGTAACATCCCTAGGAGAACGTTACCTACCAGCAGGAGTTTGGCTTGGACCTCCTATTTCTCAGAATTCTGCTGACCTTTTTCCTCACACATTTCCAACTACAGTTTCACAGGTTTTAGAAAATCACGAGGTAAAAAAATCAATCTGTTGACTAAGAAGAACTCATTAGTGAATAACCTGTCTTGAAAAGGATGCACTTTCGATGCAGAAATTATCCAATCTGTACCTTATGACTTCACCCTTTTGTGCATATTCTGCGTTTATTACGTGGGTCAGAGATCAGTTACTTATCTGTGCCTCATCCTGGTTGTCAGGAAACTATTGATATGCATACTTCTAATCATGAGAGCATTGGATTTTGTGATGTTTGCTTTATATTCATTTGTATTCCTCACGCAGCTCACAGGAGAAGATATTATGCTCACTTCACAAATTGTTATGCACAGTTCTTTTCTCCCACAGATCTTTGGAAAAGCCTTTCCTATTTTTTTCTGCACAGCCTGTCACCGTGCAGCTCTCTGTGGGCTGGAGTCTTTATTTGCTGGCTCCATCAACATAAATGCAAAACTGTTCTCTCTGTACCTGTGCTTTGGCCTGCTTGACTGCAAGATCTGTCAGTCTAACATAAATAAATATGTATCATGTGCTTCATGAAGGTATTTTCACATATGTTTGTGCAATCCGATCTTCAGTCTGTTGAACTCAACTGAAAGACAGCAGTTGGCATGGGTACTTTGAATTAAGTAAATATGCAATACGGAATCAATTATTTATTAATCACTTGGTATTTATTAGATGCCCAGCTCAAAATACGCATCTGTTAAAAAAAGACTACCACTAGCAATTCTAGGGGTGGAAATGTCTAGGCGAGATTGTAAATCTTGTCGGCTGCCAGGTTACAAAAGAGTGGCTCTGTTGGAAAGTTACTGGCCTCTGTGCTGCTGCCAGAAATGCAAGGGGGAGACTCAGGGTTCCCAGATTTTGCTTTCCCTGAGTTTTCCTAAATAGCCCTGTGAGGGGGGCAACCGTAGTCCAGGCACCACGCGCGAGGGGGGACCCAGGGAGGTCCGTCAGTGTCGTGGTATGTGTCTTTGCTGTGGTAGTTGCAGCGCAATTTGGAAGCAACAGCAGCGTGGTGAGGGGATTGGGAAGGGGCAGCAGGTGAGGAAGGGGCTCGTGCCCCGGTGTGCGCTGGAGCCCCGTGTAGCTGTGTCTGTGTGTGCCAGCGCCGGAGATGTCCTGCACAGCGCGGGGGGGCTCTGCTGCGGGGAGCTGGTTGGTGAGAGTGACGCCTTCTGGATTTAAAATCTCTAAATTACAAAAGCAATTGTTTTAACGGTATTTTATTTAAAAGCATGTCTTAAACAAGGGAGAAGGGACACTTCCCTGAGTCCTGTTGAAAGAGAAAATGAGGCTCTGTGCTAGAAACAGATGTCTCATTTCCAGAGTAAAAAAAAAAAAAAGACTTCTTACTGCAAAATGAAAAATTCCTTACCACCCTGTCTTTTTTCCCCCCATTTAAGAATTTTATCAAAAAATGATGATACTGGCAGTGACAATCTGATGCTTCAGAAATTGTCTACTTATATATGAACCTGAAACCAGGGTGGTTTTAGAGGAGAGGTCAGCAGATGCGAGGCAGAACCCCATAGCTATTTTACTAGGCTTTTTTGCTTAAAAAAAAAAAAAAAAGGATAAATCTCTGCCACTTTTTGAGACTGAACTGATGTGTGGAAAGTAAATGTGCTAGGATACCAAAGCACTTTTAGTCACAGATATATTTAATGTTAACTGGTGATAAGGCTTCCCAAGGCTGCAGGAGGGATGGTGCAGTGCACGGGTGCAGGCGGACAGGTCAGCGTAGTAGTTTCTCCTCAATGTTCCTGCCCAGGGGAGGTCAGTGCAGTCGGGGAGAAGGGCAGGCAGGTCAGTGGGGCAGTCCCAGCCTTGCAGTGCGTGGTCCTGGGGCACGGCAGGGCAGGCTGCCCCTCGGGAACTTCTCTGTGCGTTGGCAGCAACACGGTGACCTGCAGGGTAGTTGTAAGGAGTTTGGGGCTAAGCAGGGTTTAAGCAGTCCTGGCTGGTTTTGCATTGTAAGACGGGTTTCAATGAAAAAAGGTATGAAGCTACAGCTTCTCTTCCTGTTTTATCTGAGCTTCCTTCCACTTGAATTCATCTTTCAGGAATGGCAAGGAATGTACTATGCGAAAAAGAAAAACGGAGATAGCATACAACAAAATGTGAAGATACTACCTGTCATTGGACAGGGAGGGTAAGTATGAAAGCTAAAGCTGTGATTTAGGTCTAAATCAGGGCTCAGTTTGGAGTCCAGCTGATTTCAGCAGGTACTGGATTATTCTGTTACTGAGTACGAAGGAGCAGTTGAGGGACCTGGGGGGGTTCAGCCTGGAGAGGAGGGGGCTCAGGGGGGACCTCATCGCTCCCCACAGCTGCTGCAAGGGGCTGCAGCAAGGGGGGTCAGTCTCTTCCCCCAGGTCACAAGTGACAGGACAAGAGGAACCGGCCTCAAGTTGTGCCAGGGGAGGCTTAGATTGGAGATTAGGAAAAACGTCTTCGCTGGAAGGGTGGTCAGGCACTGGCACAGGCTGCCCAGGGGTGAGGTGGAATCACTGTGCCTGGGGGCGTTTAAAAAACACACAGATGCGGTGCTCAGGGACATGGTTTAGTGGTGGGCTTGGCCGTCCTGGGTTAGTGGTTGGACTTGATGATCTTAAAGGTCTTTTCCAACGTAAGTGGCTCTATGAGTCTATGATTACACAAGAAAGGGAGCCTCAGACCTCTGCATTTAATTCCTTGGGGCATAATCAACTTTACGTGCTCTGTGCAGGGAAAGTGAAGTTCTCCTAATTCTCCCCAAAAAGGACTCAAAAATCTAGATGTGCTTATTTGTGACTCTGACTCTTCGAATACTCTCTGAAGTGCAAGTGCACCCTCCTCTCTTTCTGTGCATTGTGTTGGGACCACCAGGACCTACATCCTGTTCCGCTGTGCACCTGTACTATGTCCTTCCCTGCTCACCTACTCATGGCTGCTGCCGAGTGTCTTTATGTGATGAGGTCACCGTGTGCTTTGATCCTGGTCAAAATTCAAGCATGTCTTGATTTTTGTGCAACTTCTGCCTGGTCCCCAAGTGGAGCATTTGGAGCACACAGCTATATGTTAGTTATTGGTACATTTATGATGAGCCCTTCTATACTATATTGGGAAAGAAAGTGGATGAGGTTGCATGCAGGAGTAGTTTCAAAGGCCTCTAAGGCAACATGAAACATTAATTAAAAGCACAGCACATTATATTCCAGACTTGGCTGAGACGGTTGTTTACGAAGGTGTATCTTCATGAAGGAAAGGCCAAATGCAGCCTCTTCATGCAGTTACTTCCTAAAAAAAACGTGGTTTGGGTTGATTTCATCCCTGGAAGTAATTCTCTACTGTCCATCAATAGAGTGAAAACATATTTTCAGCTTAAGATGCCAAACTTGTAAGACAAGTATGTATTACATACATTGCTACTTACACAACAATGTAAGCCCATTTGAAGCTGGCATAGAAAGCTTTCTGGTAATTAAGGGTGTAGTTTTCAGTTTGATTGCTCTGTCCCTAAATCATGTTGAAGGTTTTGATTGTTGAACTGCACTGTTGCGTGTTTTGCATTTATATCATATCTGAAACATCCAACAGTAACCCAGAAGAAGCTGGGGCGGGGGAAGGAAGCAGAAAGAGACAATCTTTGCAAAAGATGCTTCCATTTTGTATTCCCCATCACATGAAGAACTATAGAATTTTTTCCATTCCTACTTGAGCCTTCCTGCCAGAACAGGATTTGTCCTATATTAATTTGTTGCTCTTAACCATTTTGTGTATCAGCACTGAATTAGAGCTGAGGTTTGGATGGGAATTAACACACTGTTTTTTGCCTACAGAAAGATTAGACACTATGTGTCAATTAGTAGACTGTGCAATGACAACAATAAGGTAAGTGAAAATAATGCTATGCTTGCTTTAGTTTGAGTCCTAAATATTACAAAACAATAGGAAAGTTCTGACTAACTGGGTTTCTCATACTAAATTGTAGGTGGAGAAGACATGTGAATGTATTCAGGCTGAATCTCAGACAGGTATGACACATCTTTTCTGTCCTAGTAAGTGGAGAACATACCTGGAGAAGGAGTAAAACCAGTTGTTAGTCATCTGACTGAAAACCACAGTTGCACAGGACAGTCTGAACAGTACTGTTTAGCTAGTGATAAGCTGGGAATCCAGCTTAAAAGGCGGGAAAAAAAATACAAGCCCTCTCCACCTGCCTCATTTGTTTTACAAGTGATATAAAGCAACCCACCCTGGAAAATGCAGTAATAGGGCCCCAGGTTGGTATTGTGGTATTGCTGGATTCAGCGTCACAGTTCAGTTGTAGGTAGTGGATCCCTATGACAAAATCAGTAATGAGAAGGATGCTGTCTAGTCATCATGTTGCTGTGGGTGGTCTGTAGCTAGTGGCGTGTATGTTTGCTTTTAACTGTATTGTGGGGTATTTGCATGTGGGTGGAAATGAGGATGACCAACACTACCATTCACCCGTATCCCATGTATCAACACCTTAATGAAGACATCCTTGGCATCCATGCTGCAGGTTCTTGTTAACTGTCACCTTGGTAGCACAGGTTGTATCTGTTGGAGTCAGTGAGGGACCTGGGATATATTGCCTACGTTGCTAGCATGTACTCTGCTTTGGTCCCCGGGTTCTTTGTGGCAGTTGTTGCCTGAATGAACTCGGGTGTGTTCCACAAATTGTATTCACAACTCCAGTTGTGTCACTCTGTCAAGAGAGGAACTTTCCCTTCACACTTTTACATCCCTTCTGCAAAAACACTTGGGCACGTTCTACCAGAGACCATGACTGGGTTCATGAAGCAGAATTGGGTGACAGTTTAAAAAGCAGATTTCATTGGCTGTCATCTGCTGAAGCAGTGCGGTAAATGTTACTCAGCTGCTATCAGGCTTTCTCTGAGTTTCAGTTCCTTTAATGTACATCTCGGGCACAAATTAATGTCATTGTACGGTATAATTTTCTCCACAGATACTCAGACTTGCAGACACAAAGACACGAGGAAAGGATCACTAGATGTCAGATCCACAACATCACGAGGGAGTGACGGTATGTTAAACAAGTAGATTTTTCTGACTTTTATATATATTCAGATTTTTATGTGCATACATGCATACATATACAAATAAAGGTAAGTATATATGTGCATATACACACATACACACACATGAATAAAGTTGCAAGTCATCAACTCATGAACAACTTTATGTTTATCATAGCCCCATTTTCTTCTCTTGAACTACTGAGTCTTTTTTTGAACCAGTGGAGAATGGCTGGTTATGGTCCACCATCCTGCATGGAAGACGTCATGAGATTCAGCACAGATACTTTCAAATACAAATGGCAAACTCTAAACCTAACAAATTATTACATTTCTTACCTCTTCTCTGGATAAAAGTACGAAGATAATTTTTTAATGAGTTTTGTTTTCTTTTCACTGTGTTGTATTTTGCTCCACTAGATCACCCCAGACTTGATAGATGAGTCACATATTCAAAACTGTTGCTGATACAAGATTTTGTTGAAGCATACATCATTACAGCCTAGGCAGCATACAGTAGTGAAACATGGAAGTAGGTCTGTGGCAGTAAGAATACAATCATGCTGCAGTGTAGCAAAAATAGCATTCATTTTTCTTCTTAAGAGCTGCTCAGCACAGAGTAACAGGGATGTGTCTGCATTTTATAGGTAGCACAACATAATTATCCAGAAAAATTCCATCTTGGCCTTTTCTTTACAGAACCAAAATTGCTAATTGATAGAAAACATTTGTTGTTCAATTTCCAATGAATAGTAAGCCAGAACCTCTGCTGTTTTAATTTGGCATAGCTATCTTCACTTCAAAGGAGCTTCACTGATTTACCTCAGCTTGGAAGCTGACTCATTATGACTTGTCATGTTGCATCAGGCAGAAAAAGTAGATATATCCTGTAATAACTTCAGTGCAATAGCTACCTGTGCCTGCCAGTTTATTCACGTGTATGGTCTTTTAACTGAGTTTTTAATTGAGCATTTTAATTAGTTAAAATAAAAAAACAAAGCCATGATTTTGCCAGACTGTTACAGCTGCTTATGTCTAATCGGGGATATCGGTGGTTCAGCATGCATCTCTTTGCACTTTTGTGTCCCCAGCATAACAAGCATGTGTCTGCATTCTGCAATAGATTGCCTTTGAAGGGCACAGCAGGGTAAGAAGCTCAGAAAATGAATGAAGATTTCTTGGCTGAATCCTGGTGTCGTGCCTTGTCGCTGAAACCAGGATACAAATTCTGCTTTGTTTTCCACACAGGCAGCTCACAAAGGCGGCGCTCTTCTATGGCCAGGGTACATTCCATGACTATTGAAGCACCCATCACCAAGGTAATGTGCACCGTGACTAGCTGTTGTCGCTCGTGCTGCACTAGAATACTGGGCACAAGGCTCCGGTACAGCATCCACACTGAGGAGGAAGGCACTGCTGGCCTCTGGTGCAACTTTTCACCCCGTTCCACCTGCCTACTGGTAGAGCTCCAAAAACCCAGATGCTCTGAGCAAAGTTCTCCCAAGCCTGCTTAGTAGAGTGCCCTCCATGTGGTTAGCCATTACACGACTCTTTTTAAGGACTTTTGCCAATTTGAAGGAGGGACTGGAGTTCTTCCTTCTTTCTTATGCATTGTAAACTGCCTTCTGAAACCGTTCAAGGATTTGGCAGAAATCAGCTCTTTAATAAACTGAGAGATGCAAATGGGAGAAGGTTGTATTAAATCCATTCAGAGACATTTTGAGGCTGTGCATTGTACAGGAAAGTCATTAATAAGACTGCTGTCCTTAAGGCCACAATCTTGTTCCTAGGCAGTAGCAAACATCAGTGGTTTATCAATATCCTTTTCATTTTGATTCTCCCACATGTGGATTAAAGTTGTAAATCTCATTTATTCACTGTGAGTTTTCCATAGTAATTGATGAGTGTCTCTGTGCTTTCTTAAATCACTTCTAAATTCATAAACGTGTCTAATGCTAACCTAGGTAATAAACATCATCAATGCTGCACAAGAAAGCAGTCCCATGCCAGTTGCAGAAGCTTTAGACCGGGCTTTGGAGATTTTAAGAACCACTGAACTGTACTCTCCACAACTGGGGACAAAAGATGAGGATCCACATACAAGTGACCTCGTGGGAGGGTTAATGACAGTAAGTACATACTGCCACAAACAGCTGTTGGTAGATGTTCCAATGTCTGATTTTCCCAGTTACTCAATCTTTATCATCTGGCATGTGCTTTGCCTCTACAATGCCAAATTTTCAGGAAAAACTGCACACTACTTTGTGTGGATTCCCTCCCCCTACATTAGTAATGTAGCTCTGGAAACGGGAAGAAATTTGACCAGTCCCTTTGAAGCATTTGTTTTGCTATAAATGGAAGGAAAAAAAATACTTTTTTCAATGTGATTCATTTTAGAAAGGTATAGATGGGACGGGAAGAAAGAAGGATAGCTAGAGAGTTGTATTTATTAGTTAGGATTGGAATGGCACATTTTGGGTGCTTTTCAATATATAGAAATAATGTGTTTTCAAAAGAATGAAAAATATGTATTTTTGTTGCTATTTCTTGGATTATATTTGTACACATAGAGAGACATAGAAAGATCAGAGTGCTTTGAGCTAGAAATATCAACATTTGCATATTAAGACACAATCTTGCTCCACAGAACTCATAATTTAAATAAATAAGGCAAGGAAAAGACTGAGGAAGGCATGTATTATGTTGTCTTATGAAAAGAGGAATGGGGGCTTTTAACACCCAAAGGTGAGCAAAGGGTAGGTAGCTAAGCAAGAATTGAACCCAAACCTTCAGAGCCTGGGATCTGACCCTCCTGATAATAACTAGATGAACTTGGATGACTGTTACCTGTGCCTTGAGGATGTATGTTCATATTAGTCTGTAGGTTGCATATAAAAGGTTACAGGCTACCTCAGGAAAAAATCTGATAGCATCTTGGATGCAAAAAGGCTCGCCTTGTGATGTGAGCTTTTCAGAGATGTTTCTCGGCTATTATCTATTATCATTTCATCCTCTAACTATCAAGACATCTTTGCAGTATCTATCAGAATCTTGAAACAGTTTATGTGTATTTTTGCCTTTTAAAATACCACAACAAATACCTAATCAAGAGAAATATGTGAGAGACAGGAGAAGACCTGAATGGTTCATATAGGGTTGAATTTACTAACTCAGTAGACAAAATATATTGTTACCTTAACTATAAAAATATAGGAAGAATATTGATACATATAGTCATTAGAGTCTCAAATTGAATGTTTTCTCCTGCTGAATACATATAGTCCATAAACTCAACTGTTGCTTTTTTTTTTTTTTTCGGTGGATTATTGATTCTTACATACATTTGTATTCTCACTGTATTCATTCTGTGGTCCCAGAACATGCAGGTAACAAAATTGCAAAATACAAAATCCTACTAAAAATAAAACAAAGGCTATTTTATAGAGCAATAGAAAAACTGAGAAAATCCATTTCAGGGCATGAGGGTATATGGTATAATAAGAGTTTTAAAATGATCTGGGAGAAGCATTTTTCCAGCAAAGGGTCTGTTGAAAACAGAATCGTATTATTCCATTTCACATTAAGAAGTTATGACTGAGTAGGGGAACAAGTAGTAGGTTATTGATTTGAACTCTCAAGCAGAATTCATGATGCGAAGGGCATTTGGAGTTCAAAGATGGATTTGCCAGATACCATTACACCTGCTATTTCAACATTAAAAAAACTACTCTTTGATTCTAAATGACAGACAGCATCTAGTGTCCTAAATACTTGTGTCATGGCAGTGCTATTGAAGAGTCACGGAACCAGTTATAGGAACAGTACTCCCTTTCCTTTTAAATCACAACACTCCAGACTTGTTTATTTATAAATGTGAAAATAAAAATTAGGTATAACAATGCTTTTAAGTGCAAATATTGCATTCAGATATAGCATCCACATTTACTTCTGCTATACTTCGGGTGCATAATGTTTTTAGTAGGTGCATTCAGAAAGATTTTTTTAATAACTGGGGTTTTTTTACATTATGGGCTAAAAACTAATGTGCATTAACTAACAGCTGTATACATCAAAAAAGCAAGCAGGATTTGGGCCACAGCATTTAGAATCTCGAGCTGAAAAGTAAATATTAAATATATCATTCTGTTAGTTTTAATCCTTTGTCTCAGTTTGCACATCTAGGCATCATTCCAGAATTAAGCCTAGGAGGCATTAAATTGGAGAATAAACAAGCATACATTCATTGATGCCTCTGAGTAATTTGTTGCTCTGCAATCCCAGCAACAAATCACAAGATTCTTATGCTGCTGAGGTGACCTGACCTGATCTGGCAGTACCAGGGGGAGGAGACCAGAAGGAGGAGCATCTATTCCCTCCCACCATCCACCTTTGCTTGTTGAGGGGAAGTATGTGGACATCCTGTGTCTGGTTTGTGGCACACGTCCAGAACCTCTGTGTGTGTTGTCTAGACAAAGGTGAATGAGGCTGTAACTCCAGACCTCCGTCTGGCACCTGAGAAATTTGAGGTTTTACCTGAGTTCATGTTGTATCCCATATCTTGCAGTTTCTCATCCGTTATAAACTATATGTAAAATGGGCAAATCTTAACAGTACACACAAGTAAGGGAAAGGCAGCTTTGATGACCGTGACAGATTGCAGTCAGGCTTCTCTAAAGTCATTGCGCTACTATTTGGTGTCATCATCTTATAGACCTTATAATACCCTGCATTTAACTCTCAGCTTTTATTTAACAGGATGGTTTACGAAGATTATCAGGGAACGAATACATACTGTCAACAAAGCGTAAGTTTTTAATTTGGCAGTTGCTGAGATATTGAAACATGTTAAGAAATTTAAGGAATGGGAAACATGATTAGATGTTCTTTTTTATAAGCATTGTTTGGGGGTTTTTTTGACAGTTTATTTTTATTTATAAGCATGGTACTGCAGCATTACTGAGCTTTACAGAAACAAGAGTTGCCAGGCATTACTACAGAAAAGAAAACATGTACATTGAGTAGGAGTGTATCCCAGGGTTATTAATAGTGATCTGCAAATACGTTCCTCAACAGAAACTCATCAGGTCGCTGGCAGTTTGAGCTCTCCAATCTCCCTCAATGACATACCCCCACGGATAACACAGGCCATGGAAAATGAAGAACAGTGGGACTTTAATATCTTTGAACTTGAGGCTGCCACCCATAAAAGGTTAGTAAACTCAAAAGCTCGTAAACTGAAGTTGCTGAAAATGGACTTAAATGTCATCCTGTAATCAGCTCTTTAATTTCTCTACCTGTGCTTTATAATGCCTTTCTCTGGGATAAGAGGAAGGGCTTTATTCTAAAATCTTTTTTTTTATTTTGTGTGTGTGTGTATATATATATATACACCCACATTTTATGTATAAGATTAACTGAAGAATATTTACTCATAAAAAGTAGGGCATACGAATTTCCATCAAAGAAGTTTTCAAAAGCAGATCAGCAGTTCTGATAGACTGTACTTCACTAGTAGTAAATGCTTCCACTAAGACTATGTATCAATCTTTCTGTTTAAATCCTTGTTTTTATTTTCTGATGTCTGTCAAAAGTTCTCCTTTGAGTCTAGTTTTATGTATCATGCTTTGTCTTAGCTTAAAGCTTCTATGAGACACTGATTGGGAGGCTAGATCCTGCAATGAATTGACTGTCTTAAACCCTCTTCAAAATTCCATATCCGTAAGAGCTTTGGAAGTTATTCAAAAACAATATCTAAGAAAGATGTCAGGCATTTAGTTAACATATATGCACTTCATTTTTAGACCATGGTTTTATGAGCTAGAAAAACTGGAAAAAAATGAGGTTTTTATTCTTCTTTAGTGATTTTATTGTAAATGAAGAAATTTGCAACCGGTTACTTAAGGTTTTTTTTTTCTTTGCTACATTTCCATTTCTAATGAAGTGCTATAGATACAGTAATTAATAAAAAAAGTCAAAATGTAGTCAGTCTATGTAATTTACAACTTTTAATATGCACATTGCAGTATCTTTAAGAATTAATTATCCCAGCTGACATGCATGAGATCACTAGACAGCCAACATGCATGAGATCATCAGATTGGTTTCTCTGTTTTTACCGATTTGGAGAGACCACAGAGGGAAAAAGGAGGTACTTTGTTGCCTGTCCTCTTATTAAACGTATTATAATTATGATTGCTTCCTGCTTTGTTTAAATAAAAGCAATTCATTTATTAAGAGAATTAAAGTGATCTTCAATGAATCATAAGTACGAATATGTTACTAGTATTGTCTTCAAGTCCAAGCAGACATATGGTAGTAAAGCCAAGATAATTCATTAAATCTAAGCTTTAGTGCATTACAGTTCACTGACACAGAAACCTGGAGAGACCTTTGTCTGCCAGTGCTGGGGGGGGGGGGATTAAGGGGGATTTAACTTTAATATATTGTTATTCTAGCATATGACACAGTATTGTTGAGTGTTTTTGCCAAAAGGTATAGATTCAGCTCTAAATGACCTCAGCGACTCCAAATTACCTCACCTCACCTGTCAGGTGCAGCTAGTGATCAGAGTGCTTGATGCCTCTGGAATCAAGCAGCAAAGAGAGATGCCAAAATAAAGGGGTTAAGATCTATTTTTAAGGATCCACATTTGAAAATATTCACCACTATGCCTGTTCTTCTTAAGGAAAAAATATATTGGACAAGAAACCAGTGTTATTAACTGGGTTTGAAAAAAGACTAGTGGTCTAAAACTCGATTATTTTCATTTGCTCTGTTAAACATATTGCACTTTCACAGCTTTCAGATTAGAAATATTCTGTACAGCTGTTCCGATCTTCATTCACCTGCCAGGCATCTGGGTGTAAATTCTGCAGTTTGGCCTGGGAGAAGCAAGAGAACTGGGATACAGTGATGCTGGCTATTTTTGGAGACAGGTGTCCAGCTGGGTTAGCCTGAAGGTTCATCTGGCCCTTACAGTCTTCTACAAGTGGCATACTCTGGCCTGCTCATTTGCTTCCAGAATACCTCCATCTCACATCCCCTATGGCATGCAAAGTCAGTGAGCAACGGAAGCCTGCAAGGGTGGGCGTGAAAGCAATGGAGCAGTTCTGCAGTGCAGAAAGAAGCGATCGCAGCATTTTAGAGTATAGATTTACTTAATCTAACTATAAACAAGCCAGTTTAGGAATCTGTGGCAGCAACAAGATTACCTCCCTTCTCTCATGCACAGAGTTTAGTACTTGCTAATTTATCTCATTTTGATTGCAGTCTACATTTACCCAATATAGACTCCCCAAGCCCCAGAATATTGCTACATGTAGTACAGCAGCAATATAGAGCCTTGTAATATTCCTGGAAGCTTCAGGAACTGGCACGACTCCGAGAGTGTGCATGTGATGGGCAGGCAGAATATTTCTACAGGTCTGGGCTGTAATTCTCTAACAAGTCCTTATACCTAACCTGGCATGTCATTGGTTAAAAATGCTGTATAGATTCATATTATTTATGCTATGTAATACGCTTTCAACCTCATTTGTTTTAAAACTTGGTGTTTATTTTTCACCACAGGCCTTTGGTGTATCTGGGTCTCAAAATATTTGCTCGCTTTGGAATCTGTGAATTCCTAAACTGTTCAGAATCAACTCTGAGGTCGTGGTTACAAGTTATTGAAGCTAACTACCATTCCTCCAACTCCTACCATAATTCTACTCATTCAGCAGATGTACTACATGCCACTGCTTATTTCTTGTCTAAAGAAAGAGTAAAGGTGAGTCCACGTTTACAAGAAACAGCGTAGGTGGGATGTACAGGTGTGATTAAAGGAAGAACTGTCAAAAAAAGATGCCAAGAGCCAAATGTCTGCCTTGTGCCAACCAGCTTGGTAACTTCGAGGTCAAAGAACTGGGCTCTTTTACGAAGTTGTAGGATCTCTCTTATACTACGTGTGGAAGCACGGATACTAATATTACAGGCACTGAGCTATTCTTGATGAGAGATTAAGAAAACAAACCTACTTCATGTAGTTAAACATTCTCAGATACGTGAGCTAATGACATGATTATTTTTTGACGGTACATGCCAAATACAGATTTAATGTAATAAATCACCATCTCTTATGCCTTGTGATGATCAGTTTGCAGAAGACCCCCAGGACAATATAGGCCATAAAGTAAGTTTAGTGCTTCGGAAGCTGTATCACCTACTGGCCAAGATGCCCTGAGGCTTAAAGAGACTGCACTGGAGGAGAGCACTGGAAAAGATTATTTGTTGGAGTTCCTTGTACCATAACACCCACTGGAGTATTAGAGCCACTGACAACCAGAATAAATTAGAGCAAACTTTGTTCTCACGTGCCCAGAGGGCAGGCTGTAGAAGGGGAATTAGAACAGTGCTTGCGTGTGTGTGCAGCGGAGTGGCAGCACATACTTCTGAGCTGCGTTTTTGGATAGAAATTCCTACCCTGAACCGGCCTGCCTGAGGATAGTGCTAGTGATGGGCACCTGGCTGAGACATTTGTGACTGTAAACAAGCTTCTGACAGCTCATTAAGATGGTGGTAGGTCCCTTGACCTGCAGCTCACCAGTGTGCTCTCCAGAGGCTGGCGTACAAATTCTGTATGCCAAACGGGAATAGAACATCGCTGAATATTTTCAGCCCCTGATTCGCCAGAGGTGTAGCTGGTCTTCCCAAGAATATCCATGAAAAACAGACAAGATCTGGACTCGTTTCAATGCCACAGAAGCATGACTGCCGCCTTCTTTTCCAGAATGTTATTTCCATTCCTCTGTAGGCAGAAGAAGAGAAAATATGTTGCAGCAGCAGAAGGAGCAGTATCAAAGTTCAAAATTCTCTTTATCGTTTCAAAGTTACAGACCAGCTGCTTTTGTGTTGCCGGAGTTCAACTTAACCTAAATATAGAAGGCCAGATTCTGCCACTCAAATTCACACTGAGATTTTTTTTCAGTGAATTGAACGCTTTTCTTGCCTGGGAAAATTTTCTGGCTCCCAAATTGAAACAGTATTCTCAGAATCATTTGCACTTCTGTGCCACAGGAGTTAAGATGACAAAGTTAGAATCCTTGACCTGAAGTTGGGCGTAAAGGTACTGTAAATCCCTGCAAAGTTTTTTATGTCAGACTCAGGAAATAAGTGTCAGATACGCTGCTGTGGTCCTACAGGTCAAATATTCTCCAGTTTCTGGTCACTTCCCACCTGCAAAGGTCTTTCTCAGCCAGACTGGGCACTGGCCAGTGTGTCCCTCTAAGGAGAGGCTGTTCTAAAAACCTCTCTCTCCTAACTTCATACCACAAGAATAGAATCCCATGAGCAGCAGCTGAAAGAAAGAAGGAAGAAGCCAACACATAGCATTGCCTGAAATACTACCTGCCAACGATGAACTAGAGTAGAAAGAATTCTTTGCCTTTTCTTGTTCTCCACAAGACCCTCTTGACAGTCCTCAATGAAAAATTTCCTAGCTCCACCAAAGTCAAGTCACTGCATTAATTTTGGGAGGTGTAAAGTAGGGTAGGGATTGTCTTTTCACCCACCAAGTCTAACCATTCTGAATAGTCCTGTTGAAGCCACTAGAGAATTTGGACCTTAAATTCAAGCTCATTGGAATGGAAATTATCTGCCCTCCTGTCAGATTCAACTGGGAACGTAATCTGCTCTTGTGTGTTAGAATTTGTAACATAATTGTTTTGTGTCTGTGATCCTTCACAAAAAGCCAGTAAACACAGCGTAAAGGCTGGTTCCTAAATGCATACAATATATTTCTGAGATGTTTGGGGTTTCTTTTTCGTTTCCTCCTTTATGGTATCAATACAGTATTAAAACTTCAGTAAAAAAACCTTGAAAGTCAAATAGTTTTGTATTTCATTATAGGGTAGATATAATTAGACATAAAGCAATGACCAGTGTAAGCAGACATAGCACGTGGAGTGCAGCACGCTAACAGAATCAGGATCTGATGCAGGAAGTATAGAACAGCGTGTCATGTAATTTTTCCATGGATGTAAACCACCAAGTATTCTTCATAGAACTCACATTAGCTGTAGCCCCAGGACACTGTTATTATAGAACTGGCTATATGGCAAGCATTCCTTACAAACTGTAAACCTAGCCAGCACGTAAGTGGAATCTGATTAGGACACATTAAGTTTCCAAAAGAAATGAAGGGGTCTGGTGGAAATATAATTTTTAGCAGTATTGGGGGTTTTTTCCAAGCCAAATGCCCTAACTCCTAATGAAGATGGTTTCTGTGTTGTTAGAAAACACGAACTAATTTATTAATTTGCATTGGTTTAATTTGATGTGCTTTGTCAAAGGTGTGGCTAAGGCAAAATTCAAGAGACACAAAATGGCCAAAAAAGTCATGCAGTGTTCAGTGAAGCTTATGATGAATTTTCCATTGCTGTGTCTAGAACATCTGACCCTTACTGATCTGCAGAGTTCTGGCTTTTATTCCTGAGCAACTTGGCTTAATCTTTTGGATAGAGTAGGGTTTCTAATGAGTCTTCCAGGAAAACTAAGCATCCTTCTATTTTCAGCAAACTTTGGATCCAATTGATGAGGTTGCCGCACTCATTGCTGCCACAGTCCACGATGTGGATCACCCAGGAAGAACAAATTCTTTCCTGTGCAACGCTGGCAGTGAGCTGGCAATTCTCTACAATGACACTGCAGTGCTGGAGAGCCATCATGCTGCCTTGGCTTTCCAGCTCACCACCCGGGATGGCAAATGCAATATATTTAAAAACATGGAGAGGTAAGCTTAAAACCCAGGGTCCTTGTCTGCCCCCTAGCATCTCTCATTTTCCTCTGTGTAACATAAGATAATGCAAACAAGCATCCGAGGGGGGGGGGCAGTGCCTTGTGCATAACTGTCCGTAACCCTTATGGAAGTTTGCTTCTGAAACAGTAGGGTGCTTCTGCCTGTCCTGCACAGACTTAGGAGTAATCCCATGGTTTCAGTTCCTCCTGTGGATAAAAAGGCAGACCCTATCTAAGGAACTTAGATAGTAAATCTTAACGTTAGCGAATCAAGAATCGTTTTGTATCATTGGACATAGAGGACAAGCTATGGCTGAGCGATTAGATGTTTGCTGGGTAGAACATGGATAGAAAGAGCCACAGAGCATCAGTCACAAACTAAATGCTTTGTTGCAACAGGAAGGATAGCGAAGGATCTGTTGTTCTTCTTCCAGCCCTAGAAAGGCATTTAAGGTGAGGATGTGACCATTGCCTTGGCTCTCTCAAGATACAGCAGAAAAGTATTGCTGAAAACTTGGCTGGAGCATGAGCCGCTGCTGAGCGTCTGTGCTAAAAGCCCTGGGTACGCACCGCTGTGGTGTGTCCCGGCAGCCCTCCTGAGTAGCTGGGGCCGCTGCCTCTGCCCAGCTCTTGCACTGTTTCTCCTGGAGACCCAGTCATGCCTCTAGCACGTATGTCCGTGCACACCAAAGAGTACTTCATCCAGCGCAGATGCCTTTGTTACTGTTCTTTCTTCCCCAGCACCTCTCTTCAACAGGAATGGTCTGTAGTGTTTTTGTTAGACTTGTTTTAGCAAGCAGCGCTTTGTGAACCAGCCAGCATTCTTAATTGTTTCCTTCTTTAAACAGGAATGAGTATCGAACCCTTCGCCAAGTCATTATTGACATGGTCTTAGCAACAGAAATGACAAAGCACTTTGAGCATGTCAACAAGTTTGTCAACAGCATTAATAAACCCTTGGCAGCGCTAGAAGAAAATGGGGTAAGCCACACTGCAAGTCCTCCTTAAAATGACTAGGTAGGGACTGGGAACCCTTGGCAGTAGGAAATCCCTCATGGTGCTCTGAGAAAGTTCATCAGAAATGTGGAGAAAGCCTAGAAGTGTGTCTTTCACCTCTGGGTTTGAATGCCCTTCTGCTTAACGTGGTCATCACATGTTTTGAGGGTGAGCGGGGCTCACTTAGATCTGTTAACATTGCAGTGCTACGGTGTCATACTTGGGACCAGAACCTTGGGCTGTATGTTTTTCCTGTTAAAAGTGCCACTTTGATGAACCCAGTCACTCCCATGGCGAGAGTACTGCTGGCAAGTCTTGGCATTGTTGTTGGCTGTTTCTGCAAAGGAGCCAAGACTTGCCTCAGAGCAGAAGCTGAATCGCTCCCTCGCTGACAACGGGAACCGCTGGTGGTGCACCATAAGGGCCGGTATATTGGCTGCCATATGGTGCGTTCTCTGGAAGTGAGGGCCCTCAGCCTTCAGCGCTTCCTGGCAGCGTTCACGGCTTTTCTGTCTACTTTCTTTTTTAATCTTTAAAATAGATGATGGTGGCATTATGTATCAGATAGGCATAATCAATAGCCATCTGGAACCCCGTGGACAAATGAAATTGCCTTTTAGGAACTCATTCTGAAAAACCACACCAGTTTCAATAACAGCTTCAACCAGCAGTTTTCTTGCCAGTAAGAGTACTGTATAATTTTGTCGGAATGATTGTTTGCAAAGAGATTTTCAGAAATGGTTATAATAAAGTTTGCATTGGTGGCAACGTCCTGTAGGAGCTGTAATGGTTTTCTGTGTTTTCTCACCGTGTTTTTTAGAAAGCCACATTTATGACCGTTGTGTGTACTGGGGGAGGGCAGTGTTTTTATTTTCTCAGAGTGGGAGAGTAACAGGTCCTGTTGCTCCACCCATCTGAAGCAGACTGGAGCTTAAATGGAGAAGAGTACCTTTGTCTACAGGAGTATAGGCTAGAATGAGCTTTGTTCTTGGCACCCAGTGATGCTAATGAGAACTATGGGAATGTGAAGCCAAAGTCCCAGTAGGATACTGGTTTTGCTGACTACAGGAGAAAGGCTGTTAAGTCCTTAGTCAGGCAGCCTCTGTGGGTGAGCGTGGCAGCATTCAGTGTAGGAGAGGAAGACGCATGGAGGAGAACAAGGGAGCTGCTGCTGCTGGGTGTAGTGCACCGCACCAGCTGGCCTTGTGGAGCGTGTAACTCTAGGACACCTGGTCCTGTTGGAGGGCTCTGTACTGTCCTGGCTCGGTGCGCAGAGCCCCTCTTCCCAGCCCCAAGAATTGGAATGCAGCAATTTTTTGAGCAGCAGCATCCATCCAAAGAGCCAAACTCCTCTTCTTGTCTGTTATGGAGAACTGAACAGCAGTTGGTGCTGAAGAATGGGGCTTGGACCTGTACAGTCAAACAGTAAAAACAAAAACAGTGACATACAGAAATGAAACAAAAGTTTAGTTCTGGCCTTGAGCCCCTGTGGCTGCAGGGAAATAATCTGCCCCACGAGGCATTTGCGATTCACAGCAAATTCTGCCCAAGGATGGGAAGAAAGACAAGGGCTGTATAATTTTTATTGAAAACAAGAAAATGGTTCCCTTCTTTTGGTTAGGAGTTCCTCAGTTCAGCAGGTTCCTATTAAAAGGTCTGTGATGTGTGAGTGGGTAAACCAAGTCATTTACTGTTCAGTCACTGGCAAAACAACACTGGCAGATCCTCTCTCGAGCCTGGTTGTATCTCTGGTTGCAGCGGCAGTGTGTGTTTCCTGGCCTGGTTTCCAGTCATGACGGGTGACTCAGTGTAGTGTTTGCAGGCTGAGCTGCCAACCGTGTGTTCCAAATGGGACAGCTCCACTTATTTTTTTTATATTTATTATTTTTATACATATTTGTTCAAAGAGCCATGCTGAGAAGCTGGTCTGTTTGTTTCCTTTCTTCTTTTGTTTCATAAACTGAAAAAAATCCTTTCCAGCTTCAGCATCCTTTATCCTCCCATTTCCCTTCATGATGTCACCTAAGCCTATGACAGGAAGCCACCATCTGACATGCAGAGACACCTCTGCACTCTGAGCAGGATGCTAGGACTAAGCACAGTTAGCATATGTTATTCCCAAGACATCTGCATCCAGCAAGTAGAACTGTGCCCTTGGTTTGAACAGATCACAGAAGCGAACATCCTCTCTTGGTTCCTGGTGGTTTACCTACTGGGCTATTCTTAGTGTCCTTAACTGAATGATCTCTAATAATTTTGCATGCTTAATTTCCATGCTTGTGTTTCTGGAGCTTCCATCACTTTGTTCTGGCTTTCTTTTACGTAATTTTGCCATGCATTTGGAGATATATGCACCTCAGTTTTCCTCTGTATTTTCCCTGCCACACATCTAAAAATGAGGGAAAAGAAGAATTGGTTTGGGAGTCTCATTTTGGAGAGAATGGCAGAGCTGGTGTTTCTGAGCCAGTATGCTACCAAATTACAATTTTTTTAATTATTGTCAGTTTCTTCCTTTGGGAAGAACTTTCTTCTGAAAACTATGCCCTAATAAAAGGTCAGAATGTTTCTGCTGCTTTGTATCTCTGTCTTCGTACAAAATACTGCAGGAACTGGTGGCACATTATTGTCATTATCATTATGGTGACTGTTAGTTCTCCACTGCTCTGGCTATAGAGCGAAACCTCATTAGGTGCCAGAGAAGTCTAGTTCCAAAGAGCTTATATTCTAAGTAGATGGTGGTGTAAATTTGTGTACCGACCCATCCCTAAAGAGTCAAGCAATGATGCTGTATTTACAGGTAATTCTTTAAGATAGTTTAGTCCTCAATCTCTGTCCTTTGGAAACTTACTTCATCAGAAATCCACAGAAAATAGCTTCTGATCTGGATCATCGGGGCCTTTACTCATATTAGCTGTATGCTGGCTCCAAATATAGAGTACCATTGACGTGCTTGTATGTGCAGCCTGGGAGCCAAATATAAGCTCTGTGTGGGCTGAAAACTTTCCTAGGCTTGCAGAGGAGAGATGAGGCTGTTCGGAAGCATGTTTCTAACATATTGCTTTAATACTGATAAACTCTCAGAAAGCAAAATTCCCAGTCAGGCCAGAGACTGGTGGGCTAACATGGGTCCAGCGGAAAGGAATGAGGAGCATGCCTGGGAGGCAGTGTGGGACCTGACTCTCCTAACAGTAGCAGCGCTGTCAGAAGGATTGATACTCGCACTGATGAGGTTTGCATGTGGAGGATGGCCGTGCATCTCTGGCCAGCCCTTTTATTTAGACAGCTATTCCACTCTAGCGGCTCCGTTAATCCTTGGATTTCAGCAGAGAATTACATTTTTTTGCCTACACAGTGCACATCACTATGTGTGTAGCGATGAATGGATCGTCTCCACACTTTTAAGGAGACAGGCAAGGTACAGAGGGATTAAATGACTTGCCCAAAGATGCCCAAGATATCTGTCACAAAGACAGTGACTGAATCCAGAAATGGGAGTTCGGTGCTAGTTCAGAGCTGTGGGTAACATTCGTAATCCCCCTATAAATGTGGTTGGACATCAAATATGGTAGCCAGTAGCGGGACTGATCCCTCTAGGATCTGCTGAAAGCATTCCCAAGGCACAAAGCCTTTGAGTAAGTGCACAGAGACCTTGCTAATGGATTGTTTTGAATTCTTAAATGTTACAGAATAATGGTGATGGAGAGTCAATCAAAACTGTTCTCGGGTCTCCTGAAAACCGTATCCTTATCAAACGCATGTTGATAAAGTGTGCTGACATTTCCAATCCATGCAGACCCATAGAACAGTGCATAGAGTGGGCTGGACGCATCTCTGAGGAGTACTTTGCGCAGGTAAGGCTGCTGAAATTCCAGGTGAGCATCTCTCTCTTTAACAGGGAAGAGAAGGGTGCAGGTACTGCCAGTGTCCCAGAAGATCTAAGGCTGCATTACATAGTGTGGAAAATAACAGCTTTTCTATTTTTCGGTGATGGGATATTTCTATATTTCGATGATGCCAACACAAGTTCTACAGTGCAGTTTTTGAAAAAGTCAAGCTTTCAAGTTGGTCACCTTGGAGCTGGGCTTTTTGAGTTTTGCCTGCAGATGCATTCCCATCACAAGAGGCAAAGGTGCCTTCTGTGTACCCACGTGCTGGCTGTGCCTCAAGGACAGGGTCATCAGGTCCTGGTGTTAGCGTGGGAAGGGCACTCCGAGGAATGCTGTAAGATGTAAACGCACTGTGCTGAAGAAAGGGTTTAGGAAGGTGGGGAAAAGGAGAGGGCGGAGTCGCTACTAGAGATGATGGACCAAATACTGCAACTGGGACTTGGTACATCCAGGGGCAGAAAAGAGGGTAAAAAAGATGTTTTGCCATCTCTGAGTTGTACAGATTGTCGCTTCCGTCAGAGGCTGAAAATGGCTGAGCACCTTTTAGCTCTGAAGCAGCCATAACTTAATTAGTAACGTGTGAACTTACCTAGGGTCAGCTTTGTGTGTAGATGCCCCAGGTAAATGTATCACTTTGTGGGAAACACTGGAAGGCACTATGAGCCTGCTGTTTCGCTGAAACCTACATAAAATTGCTGCTGCTTCAGATTTATTCAGGTTCCTCTGTTTATTTAGCAGTTGCATGCTCTAGTCAGTGCCAAACAATCTGCTGCTGAAAAAGACCATTAACAGAATGTGTCTTAGACGAATAATCACAAGAGTGTCTTTTGCAGACTGATGAAGAGAGGCGGCAAGGTTTACCTGTTGTGATGCCAGTTTTTGACAGAAATACTTGCAGCATCCCCAAATCCCAATTATCATTCATTGATTACTTCATTATTGATATGTTTCATGCCTGGGATGGTAAGTAAAACTCTGCTGTATTTCCTGAC
Organism: Falco rusticolus; assembly: GCF_015220075.1. Classification (NCBI taxonomy): domain Eukaryota; kingdom Metazoa; phylum Chordata; class Aves; order Falconiformes; family Falconidae; genus Falco; species Falco rusticolus. The sequence continues at coordinate 14,203,887 of NC_051193.1, read as the reverse complement.
AATAACTGTTTTGTGAACATTTGAAACTACTTTGATCTAAAATTGCTTTCTTATGGCTCCTAAAGAACGAGGAGAAGAGGGAAGATTTCTGCAGTTTAAGTAAGCTTAATAACTTCATTATTGCTTAGAAGTATTTTGATACTGCTATAAGCCATTCTCATGGCTTCTCTTTAATATACTAGATTCGGGCAATGTTTAACTTTCTTTGTTTTAAACTTGCTTTTCTATAAATGGAGAACAGAACATATTCTCCTTGACAGCACTTTGGGCACAGTCATTTTGTCCATGTTGCTATCAGTTATGCTTCAGGACAAATTTCTTCCATCTGGAAACTGCTTGGGGGAGCACCTGTTTCCTTCCAAGTGCTGCCTTCGTGATAAAAGTGGTCAGAAATGTGACTCTCCTGAACGCTAGATCGTGGCATGTGACTGAGATTTGATGAAGTAGAATAATTGCATGCATAGTTCGCTATGCCCCTCCTGGAAAACTGGTCCCTTTGCTGGGACTTGCAATGCCGGTATTAAGTAAACTTACAGAACTGTTCTCAGCAGCCCGAGTGATGCCTGGGTGACGAGAGCTGTGCAGCCAAAACCATTTCAAGTACCAGTACGACAGATTTCAGCTTTCCTACTTAACACAGTTGCCCAGACATTTCAAGTGATATTCAAGCAGACAGAATCATGTGACTGTTTCAATTCTATAAACTAAATACATTTTGCCCTTTCTTCCCTAGAATTTGCAGACCTGCCAAATTTGATGGAGCATCTGAATAATAACATTAAATACTGGAAAGGACTAGATGGAAGGAGTCTGCGGGGCCTTCGACCACCACCAGAATAGCAGTTAGACCATGGTGTGTAATTTACTAACCAGATGCGTATTTATTCAAGATCACTTTTATTCATATGATTTCAGATTTGTTTTGGTCTCTTCAGTATTACAGTAAGGCTAGCCCATGCGCTTGGGGAGCTTTTGAATTCATGTGAACGTGAGGTGAGCAGTTGACTTCCACAAACTACCATGTGTGGACTCCAATGAAATAAGCCCAAGTGGAATTACACTGGATTGCTACAGTACTTGTACTGCAGAGGGTTTATTAATCAACATATTCTTGCGATATCTTCATACCAGTATGTGAAGCTGGGAGACCCTGAAGAATCCTCATAAAAAGGACATTCACTAGAAGATTGTCTATCTATTAATAGAGACTCACAGCTTTTCTGAGAAAGCTACATGCTTTTTATAAGCACTTAAGACAGTTACGTAGAACAATCAGACATTTCAAATGCAACTGTCTATGAAAGAATTTTTGATCTATGAGAAATAGATGTACTGTATTTTTTCACATCACAGAAGGTGCAATCATTCACTTCTGAGCACTACTGAAAGTGAGTTCTCTTTAAGAAATTTAGTAGCAAATGTAAAAAATAACACAAGAATTTTTGAGGTTGATCGTTAGCATCTATGATTAAAATGTTATGGTTTATTTATTTTGTTAGATGTTCAATATTTTCTATGAATTTATAAATACTTAAAAGCCAAAGCCAACTTTAGATGCATTATAAATTTACATGATTCATACTCATTAATATACATTTAATTGATGTACAGACCTTTTATTTTCATAATGCAAATACAAAATACTATACAATGATACATTTTTATTGCACTGTAAGGATAGATGTGTATGTTTAAATATTGTCTGATTTATGTTAATTAAAATAAGTTTTATTGAAAAGGTCTCACTTGAGAATAGTAGAATAAACAAGAAATGTATACTGTCTGAGCACCAGAACTGCAGTGGTTCTCCCACAAACCAGTGACGACCACCTGATCTTCCCTTGGCTGCAAAAATAATAATATGTTGGAACTTGTTGTTTTCTCCCATGAAATTTTATGACTGAATTCCATGTCAAAGTCTGCCTTATTTTATATAGTATTTCTACAAAGCATTCCACAGCATATATGAGGAGGTAATACTAAACATCTAATGAATTTCAACATTTTATAGCCTATGTATTTTCCTCTGCCATGAAAGAAACAGAACATAAAACCACCAACAAAAACCTTTAACTCGAGAAGTTTGTAAAGGCTGTGTACCTTCACAATTTGAATGAAACCTTCATAGCAAACACCAGAAAATAATAAAATGTATATTTTAAGAAGCGTCCTAGCCATTTCATTTGAAATGTCTATTTACTTTGTAGTTTGCAGACTTAACAGATACGTGAAAATCTTTTGAAAATAACTAAGATACTTGCTGTCTGATAAAAAGGAAGAGGTGGAAGGGTTGGACTGGCATGAGGGTGATGAGAGGTGGTTATGGCTGGCAACCCCCTGTGCTTGTGGCCTCCCCTTGGCAAGTCCATCAAACCGTTGTGTGCCCTTGGACAAGTCTCTTCACAGCCGAAAGCAGCGCCAGGCTGTATTCCACTGACGGACCGGCAGAGTATCCAGTCAGCCTTCCCGGCAGGCAGAAAGGCACGCCAGAAGCACTGAAAGAATTGCTGACCCTTGTCAGTGCAGAGGCAGTTGACTTCAGAGACGTTTTGAACCGTTCCTGAAGAAGCAGAGACAGGGAGGAGCTGGCTGATGGAGCAGTTCGGGGACTACAGCAGCAGGAGCCTTAAAGCAGGTAAGAAAGGAACAGGCGGCCTCCCCAGGCGCTGCCAGTTTCTGTGTTTCTCCTTCATCTCCAATGAGGCTCATGGGCCACCACCATTTGTGGCCGCCTGCTGTTCATGTTTGTGTCATGCCTTTCTGCCGGTGCTGCCCTTACCCCTGCAGGTGTGCTCTCCGTTCCTAGGCTGAATTTGGGTTATGGGCTGCCGGGGCAGGGAATTCCCTGTTGTAACTTCCTTTAGTTCATCAATGTGTGTATCTTGCCTGAGCTGGTGGGGCTCAGACCCTGCCTCGGAGCAGCCAGACCACGCCACTGTCTCACCGACAGTAGTAGGACAGAGGGCATGGGGTCCTTGTCAGTCTCCCAGGGGTTCTACATCTGATCCTGAAGGCGCAGATCTATTTCCATTGAAGGCTGAAAAAAACAAGTATCCTATTTTTGAAGGGAATATGCAAGGAGAGGCAGGGTTGGCTGCCAGATATGTTGTTTTCCTGGCAATATTGCACTGTGTTTCCCTATACATGCACCTATTGTAATCAGCTGTAATTTGCCGCATGGTGTTAATCTCTTCTATTGCAGGCTCCTGTGCCCAGTTCAAGGAAAAACTACTCTGGCTCCATCAGGGGCAAGCTGCATCACACCATCGATACGTTCTCCACATGTCTGCTGCAGTGAGGACAGGAGAGGAAAATTAACAGCGTGTGGACCCAGAGAATGTCTGCAGGAAGAGGGTAAAAATCATAGAATCGTTCAGGTTGGAAAAGACCATTAAGATCCTTGAGTCCTACTGTTAACCTGGCACAGCCAAGTCCACCACGAAACCATGTCCCTAAGTGCCACATCGACGCAGCTTCTAAATACCTGCAGGGACGGTGACTCCACCTCACCCCTGGGCAGCCTGTGCCAGTGCCTGACCACCCTTCCAGCGAAGACATTTTTCCTAATCTCCAATCTAAGCCTCCCCTGGTGCAACTTGAGGCCGGTTCCTCTTGTCCTGTCACTTGTGACCTGGGAGAAGAGACCGACCCCCCTCGCTGCAGCCCCTTGCAGCAGCTGTGGGGAGCGATGAGATCCCCCCTGAGCCCCCTCCTCTCCAGGCTGACCCCCCCCAGCCCCCCAGCCGCTCCCCATGGTTCTTGTGCCCCAGCCCCTTCCCCAGCCCCTGCCCGGCTCTGGACACGCTGCAGCCCCTCAGTGTCCCCCCTGCAGTGAGGGCCGAGCGCTGACCCCAGGATTCGAGGGGCGGCCGCACCAGTGCCCAGCGCAGGGGGACGGTCACTGCCCCGGCCCCGCTGGCCACGCTGTGTCTGACACGAGCCAGGCGCTGCTGGCCTCCTTGGCCCCCAGCTCGGGGCCATCTGCAGCGCGCTGAGGTTGCATTCTGTCCCCTCATCCACATCGTCGATAAAGATATTAAACAGAACTGGTCAGGAAAAAATATTTCTTCATAAAAGCATAGTTAATATTCTGGGTTATATTACTGAATGGTAAAAGCAGTTAATTTTATCTGCTATAAAAATGCCTGATGCATCATCATTGAAAAGATGTGATCAATATGATTAATTCCCTGAAATTCATGCTGCATCTTTAATGCCATTACTTGGAGTGTAGAGCTGTGCTAATCAATCCTCTGTGTCAGCCAGATTTATGTCCGTATCGGTGTATGATAATTTCACTTAACATAAAACACTGATTTGCAACCACTGACTGCAGCTCCGTTCACTCTGTTGTCCATCTAAATTTCGCTGTTGCCAGGGACAGATTCTAATTAAAGTCTGGAACCAGCATGCCTGATCCTCACCTGAGATCTCTTCCCACTGAGCTTCCCTCTCAAGCTACACTTCTGAAGCCGCCTGTGCAGCGGGAGGCTGTGCAGGTTCAGCGGGGGCGATTCCAGGCTGCTGCGCACGCAGCAGGAAGGGCCTTGCTGTGCAGCAGTAATAGCTCTCATGGGGTACTCATTGCTCCAGGACCCCACTGCAAATTCTTCAGCCATTCCAGAGCCCCTTCCTTTCTTGCCCCTTCCTTTCTTCATCACATTGCCTGTGCTCTGAACCCTTTCCCATTTAGTATCTCTTCCCATGCTTTTTGAGCTGTCATTCAGTGATGGGTCCCTGCTTGGGACAGAAACCATGGCTTTACTGATGGTTTCCCACCATGGAAAGGAGAACACTGGAATAAACTGAAAGAGCATGATTGAAGTTGTTCCCAAATTCAGGCAGGCTGCCAGTCTTATACAGTGTTGCACTTTTCATTTATTCTTGCTTTAATGCTAATACAAGAGCGAATTCCATCGTAGACGTGATGAAGGAGAAGTCCTTTATGCACCTCCAGGGTTTTAATCTTAAAGCTTTGTGTTCTAAAACGGAATAAAGTTCAGCAATTCAGCATTAAATGACCCACTCGGAATGATTGGCTCTATTTTCCATGCTGCGTATTTTCAATCAGGTAATACTGCTGCTAAACATGGGTATCCCTTTAGTTGCTTCCAGGTGAGTCTGAACTATTATGATCTGGTAAAAAAAAAGTGTTGGCTCCTCAGCAAATTGCCCTGGATGAGTATCTTGGTCCCTTCAAGGGATAGGTATAAAATCCTGAGTAATAAATGCTTATTCTTACAAAAGGAGAAGCCAGACAGGTGCTGTGCACAGCTACCTTGTCCCTGGTTGGAAGACAAGTTTCATGCTATGATTTTCCCAATAGCTATCTATAAATTAAAAATCACCTGAAACGGAATGAATGCCTTGGGTTTTGTTGCAGCGCTTTTTGCTGTGGCTGTCTCTGCTTGTCTCAGTAGAGGCATCATTGATATGACACTTAAGAAAATTGTCATGAACACGAAGGAACTGAAGGAATGACAAAGTCATTCCTACATAAAAGAGAAGAAAGGATAATAAATATCTACTAATCCCTTACAGAATGCTCAGAAACAGCACAGGGAAACTGTAGTCAGTTGTGCCCTTCCGTGAGACCAGGAGGGTTTGAGTCATGACTCTGCGTGGAGCACTTTGAGATGAAGTCTCGGAGCTATTCACAAGCTTCAAAACAAATAATCTCTCTGCTGACGTGTGACATCATGCCTCCAAGGTACAGTGGTGCCAGGGGTGCTCGTTAAATGATAGCAGGATGGATTGCATTTCATCCTGACATGATGTTTGGATGCAGAAAATGAGCTTTTAAATTACTGCCATGTCCCTGTGCAGCCTGTACTGCTGGTTCAGAACAAAGGGGATGTCCAGATGCTTCAGCTGTTTTTTGTTCTGCTGAAGCTACAGCTCAAGGCAGGGGAAAGGACTTCTGTGTTGTAACTCCGCTGGATGCTTTCTCTCGGTGCCTGCTTTGAATGTTACTAGGCAAAGCGTCTCATGTTTTCCTTTTTTTTGTCCCCCGTGTTTAACAGTTTAACATCTTTAAGAATCTCTTCCCACACTTCCCATGCAAACCTCAGTGAATTTAGCTTTGCAAACCCTGTGAAGCTATGTGTTGACATCCTCTTCAACAAGTAAGGCAACTGAGTTAGAGAAGGCCAGAGGACCCAGGGCCACTAAGCAAAAATGGGTTTGAGGCTTCAAAACACCTTTGAAGTCCTGGACCTCCAAGCTCTGCCTGTGATTTAACGGTAAGTCTTTCTCAGGTCAGGAAAGAGTCCTCTGATTTTCCACTTTTTCCCTCTCAGCTTCTCTGTCTTCCATTTTTCTTCTGATCCCATTTGCTGAGTCCTTCCCTTGACTTCCACTGGCTGTGGACCCTGCTCAAACACGCAGCCATAATGCTGGTACTAACTCCTGCCTCTCACACTGACTCTTGCTGCTTACAACAGCTTTTACTACAGGTGAAGTGGTTAAAGTGAGCCTGGAAAAACACCTTATATTGGCTGAAAGCCTTACACTGGTATCCACAGGCAGAAGAAGAATACAAACATAGTTAACTAAAACAGCTTGTGAGCACTCCATAGCTACTGCATGCGCTGTGAGTATGTGTGCTGCGTCTTTTGTATTGTACTCCCACGTGCAGACTGCATGTACCTCTGCCTGTGAGGATGTGGTAGCAAATACAAGCAGCTGTGGACACTTGTTGAAATTTGAATCTTTTTTTGGTTTGCTTGCTCCCCCCCTCGAGTGGCAAGAGTCATTGCTAGAGCTAAAGCTAATCTTAGTTCAGCCCGTGGTAATTAACAGCAGTTACTTCATCCTTTAATCGCATAAATTTCTCTTGAGGTAGTGAAATAGCACAGCAACGCACATGATGTTAGAGAGAAAGCGAAAAAGGTGATTGCCTGATTTCGAAATGAAAGGAGGAGTTTAGCCACTATGTAATTATTCAAGTGAGAAGTTGGTCCTGCCTGCCTTTTAATATTCTGAAGTGGCATCTGACGGCAATCCCTCCCCAGAGTTCATTACATTGGCTCTGAGCTCAACCTGAGCCTGCCGAGTGCCAAGTTCAGCATGCAGCGTGTTTTATAACCAAGAATGACGTCGTCCCAGTGATCCTGCAGCTCCCTGGGAGGGGGTATAGGCTCCTTATTTGTTCTCTTTAGCCTAGAGACGAAATGGGGTATGTTTGATGAGATTCCATTGGTATTCGCAGTGTGGAATGTGTAAGGAATATCGCTTTGCCACCTCCAACGAGAACTGTCCTCTTTTCCCTAAAAAAACGAGATGTTACTTTGCGCGTAGTGTTTTTCTTTACAGAATTGAATTTTTTTCCATTACAGATCCCGAAGTGCTTTACAAGAAGACCCGCAGAGCCCTTTTGCAGGTGGGTAAAAACAAGTTGCAGGGAAGCAGAGTGGCTTGTCAGCATCCACCCCACGGCAAGCCCTGGCCTAGTCCTGGGGGCTGCCGGGCTGCTGCTGAGGGCTCTGCGCTGAGCCACGCTGACGTGCAAAAGCAGTGGGAAGAGCAGCTGAGAAAGCAGGCGCTTTCGTAACAGTTTGTCACTGCGGCTTTACAGAGATACTGGTCAGAGCTCCTGAGAAGCCAGAAATCCATCCTCCCTCCCCACTTTGTCCTGACCTCAGCGAGACTCGCGGGAGTGCCGAATGCCACTGGCGTGCGCACGTGGCAGTCCCAGCGCCCGTCCCCAGCAGCGGGCGGTACCGGCTGTTTCAGACGCTCTTTACCGTAAGTAAGACTGCAATGGTATAGCGTGAATGTAAGTGCCAAGAAACAGGCAAGGTGCCCAGCCACCCCGCCGGGGCTGGGCTGGGCCTGCCATGCATAACATCAGGCACAGCCTTTGGGAGTTAGGGAGAAATGCTCCAGCCGCATGAATAGACAGTTTCCAGGACATCAAGAGAGCAGAAATTCTCCTCACCATAAGCAAGCCCTAAAAGTGAGCAGCCTCTCCCAACCCCTGAAAATCGGTGCTGGCAGGCAGCAAATATGCTGTCCCCTGTTAAAACAAATCTCTGACAAGCCAAGGTCAGAAAGCAGAAAATTTTAGCTGCTCTATCGTGCCAGGAACAAAAAAAAGAAAGAAAAGAAAAAGCCTTGTTTTAAAATAAGCTGTTTTAAATAAACAAGTGTTCTTTGAACCACATCAGACTACATACCTAACAGTATTTGTTAAGTAAATATTAGTGACATGTTTAAGTCTGGCTCAGTATGTATTAGCAAAGTGGTATTTGTGTTGCTTTGTTGTAACAAGAGTCAACAGTGTTTCTAGAAGGTGGTCTGAAAAAAGGGACTTTGGGGTCCTTTTTTTCCATTTTAGCATCCCACAGAGAAACATCTGCCCACCAGTAGTCCCACCTCAGGACTTACAAGTCAAAAGCCTTCCCAACGCGTTGATTTTGATGAAGTTATACTTCACTTTCATTGCCCCATGGATGCACCTCTTAGATCATTTTGGCTTTCTGAAGGCAGTCAGCCCCGAGACTGGTTGCAAATACATGGTCACATTATTGTAGTCTGTACCTGAAATGCCAGGTGCTGTGGCTGAGCGAAGTTCAGACCCATTCGCACCTCTTATGATCAGCTGCTCCCTGAACTTTAGATTTTCTCAAGTTTGATACTAGTGCTGTAAGCACAGAGAGCCCCCCCGCACAGGCCTGCCCCTCAGCTTTGCAACTGAGCTGACCCAGTGCCCGCCAAGGGCACTGCCAACGTGCAGAAAGCCACCAAGGGACTGAGAGGGCACCATGCAGCCTAAAAGCCGATGGTTGCTCTTCAATTCCTAATTTAAACAGGTCTTTGAATTTGGTTTTTTGGCTGTCTATCCTTTGACCTTTCGGCTTACTTAACTCTTTTCCAGAGCCTGTATTAACTCTACGGTTAATGCACAGAGGAATGCAAAGCAAGAGAATAGGTTTTAACAGTGCTGCTGCTGAATTTGAAATTCTCCACCAAAACCAAAGGTTTTCTTTTATGTCTGACAGGCTATGAGGAAGTCAGGCTGCTTCTTAAGTGTCCTTTCTGGTGCGTCAATACAAGCGATCCGATCTCTTTAGGCGCACTCAGACATTTTGGCCTTAATAAATCATGACCATAGACCATGTGCTTCCATGTATGGGAAGCGATGTGATTTTTTCTCCCTGCCTTTGTGGAGTGTTGGAGAAGAGGAAAGGTTGTGCTCTGTGGGACCCGAGGGGGAAAGCTGCAGTTCACAGATCACACTGGAGCTGCCCCAGGGCCTGGCCGTTGAAGGCACAGTGAGGCTGTGCAGGCAAACACGACAGCAAGGCTTTTATCTGTATGCCACGGCATCACGGGTCAACACTGTGACTTCTTTCTCTTCTTTCAAGCTTTCATGTCAGAGGAATCAAAGCCCCCTACCTCCCCTTCCCAAATTGTCTGCAGTTAATGATAGCACAAACAGTAGTTAGCCCGGGTTTGAGAAAGGCTTTGATGAGAGACTGCTCTTTGAGAAGCCGTTTCAAGGGCGGGAGGCAAAGTGTTTGCTTTGCTGGGAAGAGAAGTCTGAGTCTTCTGCTGAGGCCAAGCCGAGCTTGTTACCTCCAGAAGACAGAGGCTGAAGAGGTGGTTTATGGCTACTGCTTTTTACCTCTGGATGTTTCTTTGCCTTGTGCAAGAATAAAAAGTTATCACTGAAGCCCAGCTGCCTGTCCCCCTGGCCAGGGAGGCCCCGAGGAGATGGGAGCTCAGCGAAAGGCAGGAGCACCCTGTGGCCCCGAGGGGAGAGCGAGCAGCAGCCTCACGGAGAGCCGAGCCCTCCCAGCCACGCGCCAGCAGAAAGGGGCAAACGTGCATGTAAGGCTTCAGTTGGGCTGGCCGGCGGTGGGCCAACCTGTAAGGTGTGAAACCAGTTAAGTCTGAGGATACCGATGCTCTTCCGAAGCCCAGGTCCATGCTAAATGCACCGGGTGCTTTCCTGGAGGCAGGAAGAGCCACGCTGAAGGAGGGGAGGCAGGCAGGGCGGCTGCTGCGTCTTGTGCTCCAAGAAAGCTCTATGAACTCACACTATAAATGGCAAGGGCTAGTCAATGTTCATTTCGTCGAGTGTTTCACTACACAGGCCGTGCGATACGTCAGACTCTGATGGCACAACGAACAGGTTAGCGCAGCAGCCTGGCCGCAGCGTTCAGGTCCGCGTGGCAGCAGCACAGGGCCGAGGGCGGCGGGGCGGCCCCGGCGTTCCTCACAAGCCAGTTTGTTAGAGACCGAGAGAGAACCGGAGCGTGCCCGACTGGCTGCACACACCTCCGGGGGCGAGGGGCGCTGGGTTCGGCCCGGCCCGGCCCAGCCTGCAGGGGCGGTGGGTGCGGGGCTGAAGCCACCGCGGGGGAACCCCGCTGCGCGCCCGGCGCGGGGGGCTCGCCCGGGGGCCTGTGGGCAGCGCCGCTGCGGCGGAGACGGGGCCGGGCCGGCGCGGCCGCCGTGCCCCGCGGGGCGGGCGGGGGGCGGGACGCCGCTGCCCCGCCCGGGTGAAGCGAGGCTGGGCTCCGCACGCCCGGGGGCCGCGCCCGCCCGCCGTCACGTCTGCCGGAGCGAGGGAGGGCGGCCTCTCCCGGCGGCGGGTGCCCGCCCGGCCCCGGCAGGAGGCGGCGCGGCCCGCAGGAAGCGGCGGCGGCACGAGGTGAGCCCGCGGTGGCGCGGGGGGCGGCGGAAGGGCCTGCCGCGAGCGGCGGGGCTCGCCCTCGTGCGCACAGAGCGGGCCTGGGCCCGGGCTCCCCGCGGCCGGAGCGGGGCCTGTGCCAGCGGCTGCCGCCATGCCGCCCGGGGCCCGCCATGCCGCCCGGGGCCCGCCGCCGCCGTGCGGGGCTCCGAGGGGCCGGGGCTGCCGCAGGCCGCTGCCGGGCCCCGGGGCCCGCGGACAGCGCCCTGTGGGGGGTGCCCGGGTTTTGCTTCCGCGGAGGAGCCCGAGCCGCGCTCCGCGCCGTGCGGCCCCTCTGGCGCGGTGGGCACCGGGGCTCTGCTCGGCTCCGGGTGCGGGGTGAGCGCCCTCCCTCTGGGCAGAGCGCGGCTCCTCGCGGCCATTTTACGGCGCGGTTCGCGGGCTCGGTGTTGCTGGCGCCGGAACAAAGGCGGCTTAAGACACGTGTGCCTGGCTGGGAAAGGCTCGAGTGAGCTGGGGCCGGGACGGCGAGTCCCGGGGTGTGCCGGCAGCCGAGCACGCCCGCACGGGTGCAGCGGGGGGAGCGCAGCCGCCAGCCGGCGTTGTGCTGGGGCGGTGCCGAGCCCCGGGCGGAGGGCCCCGCTTACTGGGAGTCACAGCGGTCACTGCTGGGAGCCGGGAGGGGGCAGCGGGGGGGATCCAGCTCAGTATGAGGGCGGTGACAGGGAACTGCTTTCCCGGCCAGGGGGCTGGCTGGCGGTGAGGCTCTGCGGGCTCCTTTAGGAGGGCACGGTCAGTTCCTGACGCTTCCCAGGCGCTTCTTACAGAGATGGATGTGGAGGACTAAGAAAGTGGTGCCAGTGACGCTATATTGACTCCACTGATACTATCCTCCTAAATTAAATGGTGGAAGAACAAGGCCTGCCTGTGAGAGAAAGTCAGGACCTACTTCATCTGCCTACAAGGTTTTAATGGCAGTTAGAGGGGCGAGGTGTTTGTAGGAGGTGGTGGGTGTGTTTGGCTTGAACTGAACACGCTATAAACAGTACTTCTGGCCTGTTGCTGTATTTGTGGTTTTGACCGTCTCACCTGTGCCTTTTTGCTCGCAGGCCCGTGGGTCTCTTGGTTCCTGGCTCCAGGAGCGGGTGAGGAGGGCCGCTGGGTGTGCTGAAGGATTACGGGAACCAGTTCGGAGGCTGCCGCTGTTCGGCCGTAGGTGGGTGTGTGTCAGCCTGTCCGGTAAGGAGCGCAGCCTTGGGAAAGGGCTTCGTGTGGTGCCCTCCAGTGGCAGCAACGGGTACTGGTGTTTTAAATCGACAGGGAACAGAAGGGACTCTGAAATTCAAAGTGATCTTTTTTGCTTCACCCTAAAGGCGTTTGAAGATAACTCCTTCTAAGGCCGAGGGTCTTTGCGCAGCCCTGGCAAAGTCCCCGGCTAGCTGGTGGGTGAGGTGTGGCTGTAAGTGTCCCATCCTTTGGTAGTTCCTGCTGCTGCAAGTTCTGCAGGGATGCGTGGATCATTGCTGCAATTCAGGGCAGCCTGTGGGGTTCAGGTGGCTGATACCAGAGCTTTAGACATGAGCTCCCATCCTTAGCGGAAGATGGGTTTTGCTGTGCGCCAGTAAATGCGCATAGTGAAAAGGAACAGAATGCCAACAGGTACCAGGAAAAAGGCATCTTGCAGCACGTAACTCGCTGTCAGAGACAAGGACAACTTGTTTTTAACTGACTGTTGTCCTTTCACGTGAGCTAGTTCAGCAGTGAGCCGAAGCTCCTGTAGACAGGCCTGAGATGAGAACTGGGTTTGCTTCATCTGAGACACCTCTCAATGCGAAGAAATGCCTCTGGGATTGACAGCTCAACACAGTTCTCCCAAGTTGAGCTCTATGCCCAGGATTCCAGATAAACCAAATACACCTGGTGGTAAGTGTGCTCTGGGCTACCACGCTGGACCTGTTAATGCCCTTCAGCTTCAGTAGGGGACTCCCCTTTTACTGCCAGACACAGCTTCCAGTTCTGCAGAGGGTCTGGCCCTTACTTGCAGCCTTACAGATGTGCTGCACTTCCCCCTGTCTGGTGGAGCTACACAGAAAGATGAGGTTGATGTGAACTTCCAGCTTGGGCGCTGCACTGGGCTGATCAACAGACCCTGTCATGGATGTGGTGGCATCCCTGTAAAGGATTTATATAAAGGTAATTCACAGTGACAGCTGGTTTTAAAAAATTCAGGTTGTTCGTGCCATTTCCTTTGCTGTATAAATATTTAAGTGACTGGGTTGTGATACCTAAGGGAGGACATGCTTGGGTTATTGCTGACAGGTGAAGCTTTTATTAAACAGAAACATGCAAATCCATTTCCTGTATTGTTTTTAACCTAGCAGCCAATTACTGCTAATTAGTTCTTTTTTCAGGTAGTTCTGTTGCTGCCTTTGCTGTCCAAACCTGGCAATGACCACTGAGTCATACTCTGTTGAGCGGGCTGCTCCATACTCAGCCATGGGGCCTGCATTCTCCAACAGTTCGATCAAGGTAGCAACATAATGATGGAGCTGTTCGGCACGCGTTGAGTCCCATTCCAAGGGTGTTCAAGCAGCTCACGTTTGGCTCAGAAAATCTGTTCTTGCAGCAGTCGTGTCAGGGTTGTGAAGTCCTGGGGGCTCCCGGGGCAGTTGGCAAATATTTCAGATTGGGTTCTTGTGTCGTCTGAGGTGAATGGCTGATCCTGGCACCAGGTACAGCTACGGTTTAAACACTTGAGGTGAACGCTGTTGGTGGGGCGTGGTGGGACTGTTCACAACCGAACATCTGCTTTCATCAGAATCGTCGGGTTTCACCAGCAGTCTCTGCATTAAAGGCTTTGTGGGGTGGTTCAGACATCCTCGTACCTCTGCTCTGACACTTGCATGTTTTTACTCTTTCAGATACCTACTTGAAGACCATGGCTCTTGGTTTTTGGCAGAAAAAGGTAAAACATATTCCAGTGGGTGGAAGTTGGACCCTGAATCAAGGAATACATTTTTAAGCAAAGAATGGTGCTTTCTTACCACTTCATTCCCTGGCAGAGGAGCTGTGCACTTTAGCTGCTCTTCTCTCGTATGGCCTTGCCAGTGTCAGCGGGGCTCACGTGGCCACCCCCCTGCCCACTGCCTTGGCAGTGGTTGCTGGCTGAGTCACTTGTTTCTGGTGGACCCAAGTTGTTGTGCTTACAGCAGGACATAGCCACTGAAAGTCTCTGGCCTGCCTTACAGGAGGTCTGACAAAATGGCCGTTACAACCCTTTTTGCCCTGGAAATCTCTGATATTCCTGGTGGGCTAAGCAATGACCCCGTACTTACATAGCTCTGTGTCACTAAAGCCATCTTCTTTTGAGTCTTGCAAAACAAGTAGATATCCAAGAGAAGATGGTACTAGTCGCTGCTGTAATTACATACTCCGCTCCTGGTTTTATGGTTTCTGCAAAGCTGTTGTGGGGAGGCGCTTTTTAAGCTATTTGGGGAAGAACGGACAAGCTTTTGGCACGCATTGCTATGTCTGGTCTCTTTGATTTGCCAGACTGTTTATATGTAGATACTGTATATTGCAGAGGCCACCACGTGTTCCTGACTGTCCCCTAATGGAAACTCGAACCCATGGTTTTTGTAATGAATGTACAATAAATCTGTGGAAATGCTGATCTGTTAATGACTCTTGAATTCAGGTAGCGTCAACATACACGAATGAGGCTGTTTAGTGCTAGACAAGGCTGCTTGACAGGCAGTGCCCGTCTCATTCCCCGGTGTCTGGAGGTGAAGCCTTAACAAGCACGTTCCAGCCGAGTGCTGGGCCAGAGTATTTCCATCCCCCACAGGACACCCAGAGCTTCAAGAGCACAGCATCAGGGGTGAGGATTCTTAAGTGCTGAGGGGGAGAACGGATCAGTGAGCGTGGCCAAAAAGAACAAGCTAAAAATGATGCTTTAGGTTTCTCTGCTGGGGCCATCAAGCACTGCAAAAGGCCCTGGTTTTGGGGGTTTTCCCAGGATGAATGAAAGAAGCATGGACATTTTGTAAAAATGTCTTGGTATTTGAGACTAGTGCATGCTTGGGTATTTCAAAAAGCCTCACTGTGTATGGTAGGTGCTAACAGTTCACACACAAGGGAGGCGTATTTGATTATCTTGTGTCACAGACTTCATGTAGCAACAAGAATATTGGATTGTGAGATCAGCTTCATGGTTGGAACGTTTTCAGCTCAGTCTAGCAGCTGTACAGATTTTGTTATTTTTTGCTATTTTTGTTTCTCTTTGAATTTTTAGCTCTTCAGCAGACACAGGAGTCGAACTTATGATTGCTCTGGAACAGGGGAGTTCCCTGTACATCAAAGAGGTACTGGGGGAACCGTGATCCAGCTGTCACTGCTGCACGGTGACAGTGTCACCTTTGAGAAGGATGGTATCTGTTTCTAACTGGAGAATTCTGGGATGCTGATGGATCTTGTGACCATGATGCTTTTCTGCTAAAATCCTGCCTAAGAGGACAAAAACTTGTTAAGGACTCAGGCCAGGCGGCTGGTTTGGGTCAGGGTTGCTTTGCTCTCCTGGGAGACCGCTGGTTTATAGGGAGTGTGATGGAGCAGTCAGTGCTGAAAGAGGACGTTGCTCAGCGCAGGTTACACGTGGACGGGGTAGCTGCAGCACACAGGTTATGGGAGGGCAGTCCATGGGGGTACTGCCAGTCCAGTGTGTATCCGTAAGATACCTGGTGTTTCCAAAGCAAAGCAGGGGTGGACATAATGCTGGAAACGTGCATTGAATGCATAAAGGTGCTGGGCAATATCTGCATTGAAAAATGACAGTCTGCAGTTCTCATAGTCCAGCAGGATGCCGAGCCTTCTGGGGGGGATGGTAATTCTGATGTCTGGTGTCATCCCACTGTGCAGGAATTCGTACTTGTGCCTGTAGGCAAGAAACGGACAAAAGACGTGAGGGCACCCTGGCTGTTCTCAAAGGGAAGCCTTGTGCAGATAGGTGTCTTTTGGGTATGTACTTCACAGCCCCGTCCCGCCTGCGTGCCCTGTGGTTACTGCCGCAGTCCCATTACTTTGCTGAGGAGCGGTGTGCTCTGCGCCTCCACACAGCCTCATCCCCTGCTGCCCGGAGCAGGCTGGCTGTCCCGGGTGACAGGCCTCTCCCGGACCCCAGCCTGGCTGAGATCTGGATGAGGTCAGCGCGTAACATGGGACTTCCCTTTTTTTCCATCGCAGAGGGCAGTGTGGGTGTCCTAGAAATTGGAGGGTACACCCTTGCCACTAGGATTAGCCTGAAGTTGTCCCTCCCTGAAGGAGCTGTGCTCTGTTAGGCCACTCAGACTGGCCCCAGGGCAGCACTTGTCACTCCTCAGCCTTGCCCCTAGGTAGCTGTAGGCACTGCGAGGAGAGTCGGCGAGATGACTCAGTCCTGTCCTTGCTGGCCCTGCCGTGCTGTGGCTTTGCTTCCCAAGGGCCTGTGGTACTGAGCCCTCTCCTGCCAGTGTCGCAGGAACTGCCCACCCACCACAGCAGCAGCGAGGGACCGTAATCCTTTGCACAGAGGCTGCCTGACTCAGCGTGGCTGGGCACCTTCCAGACTACTGGACATGGGTTTTCAAACCCCACTCTAAATGAGGTCTCTGGCTGCTTTTCTTATGAGACCTCCCTGCTCAGCCAGGGCGGTGCTGGTGGGGACATTCCAGTCATCATGCTCATTTACTAGAGTGTGATGTCTTTTAATTGTGATTCCTGGACCACAGATTATGGGAGGCTGGGAAGGCACTCTGTACATATCCGCTTTGTCATGAGGGTAGCCCTCTTCTTCCTCGTGCAGTCACTGTTCAAGTAATGCTGAGGTCCTTTAGCAATTTACTCAAACAGCTCTCCCTAGTGTGGCACGCTGCAACCAAAAATACAAGACTTCTATGGGAACATGTGCCTTCCTGAGCAGAAATGAGAAGATTTCTTCAGCTGAAGTTAGTTATCTGGCATTTCTTAAGGACCAGCTTCTTCACTAACCACCTCCTCCACCCACACCACTTAAACCTGAGAAAATTTCCCTGCAGAAATGGGTATGACAGTGACTCAAACGCAGCAATGGCCCAGCTCCCTTTTCTCTCTGAAGACCGTGCTCATTGCTCCAGAAGAGTGAGAATAAACCTCAATGTACCTCTTAGCTCAGCGTAGCAAGGAAATCAAATTAGCCTGCCTGCAGCGTACGGGAAAGTCATTAGCTTGAGCGGGTTTGGTCTCCCTCATTAAGCAGCGTTTCTTGCTGTGTGGGAGGTGAATGCCAGCACTGCTAAGGACTCTGGCTATGCAGCAGGCCAGCTGCTGGGGAGCTGAGAACAGCAGGTGCCTGGGGAGGAGCATGTGCTCCAGCCAACCCAGCTGCATCTAACAGCTCCCTGCGTACCAGCAGGGAGAGGACCGGCAGATGGGGGCGCATGCTAACGTCATCGCTACTGTTTTCTGACTGTGCATGCTGGGGACACTCGGGTGGTGTCCAGCCTTCCTGTTCAAGGGGACCCAGCAGCACCCTGGCAACCCCTGCAGGCTGAGCAGTGAGCCATTCAGACAGGCAGTACTCGGGGATGCCTGGGGGGGTGACTTCTTTTCTTGCTCCTGGATGCTTCACAGGGTGCCCGAATGTGGCATGGGAGTCAAAGGCAGCGATACCAATGTAATGGTGTCTGGGGGAGAGCCACCGGCTCAGCTGAGGCATGAGAGGAGCTGCCATTTCCGCACGCAGGTATGGCTGTTAGGTACTTCCATAGGCAGGAGAGAGCAAAACCAGTTGCATCCAATGGGATTTAGCCAGATAAGTAGTTTCTAGGTTACGTGGATCTATTACTGTCTGTCTTCCCACTGGGGTTTTGGTGACCTAAAACAAGGCCTTTACAGCTAACCTCTGTAATGCAGATTTTATTCAGATTTGTTCCTGGGACTGCCTATTTCAACATGAGAATGTCATTAAGCAGAATGATTTGTTTAAAGGTTCCAGTATCCTTCCAACACCAGTTCACAGTGCCAACGGTGGAATGTCAGGGGCCCCTGGTTAAACACTTGGTCTGGGCTTTGATATAAAATCTCTGGGTGCCCCCTGCAAGGGGGAGCTCTCTGCTACCCTGCCTGCAGGTGTGCACGTAGGATGGGTTCCTCTAGGAGATCTGTCGCTTCCACAGCCCTTACCTTGATGGTGTGATGATATGCCTCATGCACCAGGATGAGTTGTTTGCCCCCAGATAGCCATGTCTCGGAGTATTTTCAAAAGCCACACCGATTCTGTACTCTGTGTCTTCCTCAACTTCCACCTCCCAGTAATGCTTTCCCGGAAATGGGATCAGACTGCCCAGGATCCCAATACACCTGTGGGAGACAGACAGCTTTGGCAGGGATTCTGCGATGTTTAGGTGTGTAATGTACCTGGACATTGCATATCAATAAAGTCACTTTTGCTGTTTCCTTAGCAGCATAGCACAAATTTTTTGACTACAGTAAAGTCCACATGCTGAAGACTTGACACAGAACCTGCAGGTTTCTTTGTGACATCCACCCCATTTTTAATCTGCGGGTAGCTTTGTATAAATGAGTGCCCTGGGCACTTTTAGGAAGAGGGAGAACAGCATCCTATGCTGCCTGGGTTTTCTAGGAAAGTTGTTACTTGCTAGAAAAAAGGAGTGCTCTGGTGAACCCCAGTATAGCAAGGGAACAGATTTTGTATTTTCTTCCCAAACAGCCCAGGACTTTAAATGTCACTCACCATCAGGAATTGAGCACTGTAGTTGCATGAAACCCTGAGGCAGTTGGGGAGAAGGAGACCTACCTGCCTGTGCTGCGTTTGGAGAGATCAATGAGAGCTGAACACAGCAGGAGAGCTTGGAATATACCTACGTACCTGGGCCATGAAAAGTTTCAACGGTAGACTCTGGTTCCTAGCCTTTACGATAGGAACCAGGTAGAAGATAACTCTTTAAAAAGATGTGTAGGAGAGACAGACAATGTACCACAGAGAGAACCTTAAGCATGATTTACAGGCACAGTCTCAAGAGATAAAGGAGCTGGGCCCTTTGAAGATGCAAGTCTGCAAAAACACAGGTTCTGAAGCAAGAAAGCTGGGCAAAGTAACCCATGCCTAGTGCTTCTGAAACACTAACTTGAGAGGGCAACATGAATCCTGTAAGACTACACCCCAGCTTTTTCTCAGGAAAAAATATTAGCTGTCATTGCTGCATCACAGGGGACAGCAGGCTTCAAAACACACTTTCAGTTTTGGATGGGGGGGTCACACACAACCTGTATGTTTCTATGGTAATCTAAAGTTGAAAAGTGCAAAGGCAAAGGATGTTGCTGGCAGACGCTCAGAACTCATCTGCCTCCAGGTAATGCGGAGAAAGAGCCAAATGCAGCATTAGTTAGGAGGGCCTGATGTGTAAGGACAGGCATGCACAGCAAGATAGCTGTTACCTGTGCCACCTCAGCAGCAATCACCTAAAGCAAGTGTACAGTTCATTGTGAGTGCATGTAGATGTCTTGGGAATAGCCTAAAGGCTGCTGAAATCAGGACTCAGAGAGGCTGCGTTGCTACAGCTTGAGAAAGAAAAAGAATGATGCAAAGTGGATGGGTAAACATCTGTGACCAGAATACTACCATAGTAATAAGAGCTGCAAAGCCACCAAGGCAAACCTGAGTCAGACCATCAGACCATAGAAGCTGCTGTGGTTAGGAAACACGTTAGCCTTTCAGAGCGCACACAAACTTCAGAAAGAAGAGTTTGCAATGTAATTTCCTTGAAGTGTAAGTGTTAGTCATTTCAGCTTGGGAGCTTTTTCTTTTCCCTGCCCCGCCCCCCCCCCCCCCCCCCCCCCCCCCCCCCCCTTCTCCCAGTATCTTGGCATGAAAGAGGATTCTGAAATTCACAGTGGCATCAAAACCTCAGCCTCAGAGTTCAGAATGACAAGAGTGTCAGCTCTGGCTGTTTATGTGAAACATAAAAGCATGCTGTGGAAGTGGGATGAAATCCCATTTAGGCTTATCATGGTGACTTTAATGAAGAGAATTTCCTGGCTCTTGTCCACCGAGCCCTCTAGTAACATTGCATTTCCATGGAAGGACTAAGCTGTGGGCTTGTACTATTCTGTGTCTGCAGATGCCTGTCCTGGTTATATGTTACTTCTGTGGTTCTGACTGGAAACATGCCTTTCAGTAAGCTAAACCTTTCATTTCAATGGCAAAGGGCCTAACTGTTTTGAAAGTGACATCTGTAGGCCCAGATTGTATCAGCTAGATCCTTCAACAAGAGGTAAGTATTCAGCTCCCTCTCCTTTCCTTAGCATTTGCACTTAAATACCTGGTCAAATTTAGCTCAATGTACCCAACAAGTGTAAGCAGGTTTGTAAGTAATTGTGGCCGGCTGCATCTGTAATCCTCTTTATGAATTTGCATTAACTTCCAAGTGATGCTTAAGTTCCAAAGAACAGCTAGAGAGAGAGCTTTAAACTCAAAATCAATGAGAGCTGCTTAAAGCCCCATTAGACATTTCCTGGCATCTATTTAAAAAAAAACCAAAGAGACCAGCTGTGCTTTGAACTACACAAGCCTCTTTCAAAGAAGAGGGTCAGGTGCCCAAAGCACCTGTAGGGTTTTTTTCCCATTCTGTAGTATTTGCTGTATTGAAAGTTTTACATAAAATGACTGTTTGGTGGTTTCCACTGTACAGAACTCTATAAAAACAGACCCCAAATCTCCATGTGTGAAAGCAAGACCAAGGAAGGATGGGCAGAGCCCCTGGCATGTTACGTGCAAGGCTCTATCACCTTGGCAGCTTGCAGAGGGAGGGACAGGACAAAGGGAGCAGCAGCCAGCAGAGAGAAGCAGCTCCTCAGGTCTTGGAAATCTGCAAGTGCTGGATCACTATAATTAAAAGAGAATCTACTAATTATGCCACTTTTGGTTTTGTTGGGTTTTGTTTTTTTGTTTTTTTTTTTTTTACATTCTACTAGTGCTGTGTTAAGAGTATGTGGGGTTTGAGTTATCTTTTTTCTTGTGACAGTTTCCTGGGGGTTTTGGCTCTGTAAAGAATTACATGGGAAGAAAGTTTTGGAATTTTAATAGAAGTCAGTGCACAGATCATGCAAAGGGAGATGTTGTAAATAATATGTATTAGTCACCCTAGAAATTCTCAGAAAAGAGCAGCAAGCCACAGGGAATTCAGTAATTGTGCTCCGGAATGATAACCACAGTGAAACTATGGGGCCTAGATAAATGGATATGGAGTTGTATTCTCCAAGGAACTATACAGAAAGCCTGCCATTTCAAACTGAAGAGTTATCTTAGGAACCCAACTTCAAATAGCTTAAAATAAATCTGATTTTCTAAAAGATGAGTAATCCATATATTAAAAGGACCGACAAATATGTTTGTAGTTGCCTAAAACTGAAGATGACCATAGTCACTTGTGCAAAAACCAAGATGGAAAAAAACCCCTATACATTATACACACATATACAGTCTGCAAGTTTTACTTGGTTGCTGTCTGGCTTGAAGGTGAAGTGGGCTGCAATACCAGGAAACCTTTCAGGTGGATTTAAATTCAAGGCAGGGGTGTGTCATGGGTGAAGCAGCCACAAACTACATGCATTAGTTGCAACTGAAATTCTTCTGTATACCTTGTAAAGCTGTTATCATAGACGGGCAGATCACACTCTGGGTTTTCCAGTTCATCACATGCAATTGTAAATCCATCACCTAGAATCGCCAGTAAAGGATGGGCTGTGTCCTCGTTAAGGCAGAAGTAGGTGCCTGCAAGAGAGAATAGAATGTCCAAGGATAACTGCAGCAACTCCTTATGGCATTAGGGTTTGCTGCTGCTGCTGGGGGCTGGGAGGAAGGGGTGTGGTGAAATGTTTGGATCCACAGAAAGATTAGCCAGTGCTCTGGAAGGAATCTGTGGCTGACACTGAAAGGACAAGGTTGTCCATTTGGAGTTTTTCAAATAAATGGATCTCTTGCAGCTTAACACTGTTTAGTTACAGCCTTGTGAAAAGCAGAAGGTGGGCCTTAACCTGGTTTTGAACCCAGCCAGGGCTCAAAGCTGCAGGCACTGAGCAGGAGGTAGCTATTCACAGATGGGGGGTCCTCCCTGCAATAAACTATCTGGTTTCAAGTCATCTTCCCCAGAGCTGAAGTGACCTATTTGTAATCACTGAAAGGAGAAGTGGGGCTTAAAGGCCTCTCCATGGCTTCACACTTCCACATAAACACAGTTTGAAGAGAAGGGATCTCTACAAAGGTGCCACGTGCAGCATTCCTCATACTTCAGCACCTCCTCATCAGATCAGCCTTCAGAGAGGTAAGTCAGCTAAACCAGCCCAGGATAAAAGTACTTCTTCTGGCTTTCCGCCTTCAGAGACTTCACAAAGCAGGTCTGACATGCTGCACTCCGGTGAGCAGCCACATGCATCACAGCTGCTGTTTGTAGTTGGTGTTTCTGTATCCACCCCAGTAAGTAAGAATTGATGGTCATTCCCAGTGCTGGAGGTGAGTGCCTGCAGCTGACAGATCAATTTGCATCAGCTCTCTGCATAATGTAGACTCAGAGAAGATAAATCTCTCCATGTTAATCCCAAATGAAATCATTATAATCAAACTGCAAGTTACTTCAATCCAAATAGAATACAAACAATGACAGGGCAATTACAGGCATGTGCTGCTGAAAACAAACACATGCTGTGCAAGCATAATGGACAATTTCAAATATTGAGTTTGATGTAAGCAGTTGAAATACACAGAAGCAATGGTAACACAATGACAGTCTTCCTCTCCAGGGATTTAAGAATGACTGTTTCTTTTCTGTGGTGTCACTGATGCGTAGCTGACAGGTTTCTTACTGAAACAGCCTTTCACAGATTAACGGGTGTGTGGTCAGCTCGCTGAATGAGCACAATTGGCAAATCTCTCACAGAAGGTAAGGGCAGAAGGTATGGTGTGAGTGCACCTATGAGGGATGTGGGAGGTTTAAGACACCCCAATGAAGTTGCAGTGTCATTATAGCAGTGGTGAAGATGAAAACAGGTGTCTACCTATAAGTCATTAAAATGAGCCTTGGTTAGATGGTTGGGAGGGGAAAGGGCTTCTAACTCCCCTTTGGGGGAGAAGGTTAATCCTTGTCCAGAGTGGCGCTGAGAACAGAGATGATAATGTTATGTCAGTTACCAAAAGCAAAACTGCCAGCTGAACGCTGGACTGCCTTTTTCCTGATGAATAAAGGGAACCAGCCCTCAGAGCCTCCCAGCCAAGCTGGAGATGTTCTAATATATACAGAGGAAGATTTTGCATATCCAAATGACTCTGGAAAGTGCTGACTGACTACCTTAGCCATACTTTCCGGCAGCAGCAGCATTACAAAGTAATCTCTGAAGTAAAATGATGCTACGACTTTCTTCATTAGGCTGTCAATACTTGGCAAGCTGGCAACATCTGCGTGTGTTGGGTTGATACTGTCTTTCAAATGTTTAGAAATCAGTAACTTTCAAGTGTCAAGTGTACTGGACAAATAGTTTTAAATTACAGAGCTAAAGCCATGCACTTATTATTACAAAAAGCGTTTCTTTTTCATTCGTAAAAGGCTACCAGATGTGTAATTAGCTGTACGAGATTAGGACCTGATCCAGAGGCTGTTGAAGCCAGCAGGAATCTTTCTGTTGAGATAATAGATGCTACAATAGGCTGCTGGGGTTGTTCCTACTGTAGAGTACCTGTGGTGTGTATCAGGACAGGGTCACTTCTTTCACTGGAACCACCCAGGTTAAGGGCTCTAACACAGATGCGATAGCTTTGTGCTGGCTGCAGGTGAATTATGACTTCGCAGTTAGGAATCCCAACAATAGATCTACAGAGAATAAATCCATGAAAAATTATAGGGTAGAGAACAAAGGTAGGCCTTTAAGATTATTTTTCTGAACAACAGAGGAAATTACATGGTCAACTTCTCTTGTAACCCATCACCAACACTTTACCTTGTATAGTTGTCAGCAGCAGGAACAAGAGAGAGTCTGTGACAAGACTATGCAGATTTTTACATTTGCTTCTGCCCTTTTCCCATACCCTGTATAGTCATTCTCTATGAACGTTTATACAATTACTTTCACTAAAAGGAATGTTTATAAAGGTGAATTTACCAAAGGGTCATGGGTCCTTTCTTAGGGCTATCTGATGCCACATGATTTGATATGGTTTCATTTCTACAGGTCATGGACTCGAGAGAAGAGCAACTCACTCAGTAATACTGTCGCCATCTTCTTCATCTGTCAGCTTGGACAATTCAACCGTGTAGGAATCAACAGGGTTAACGTCTCTAGATTCCCAGCACACCAGTGCTGCATTTTCACAGCTTCGGATCTTTTTACTTTTTATGGTAGGTGGTGAAGGAGCTAAAAAGTAGGCAAAAGAACAATTCTAAGCTGTTGCTTGAAGATGTTTGCAACAGACGTGCTTTGAAGACTTAAAAAATAGAACAAAGTTGTTTACTAATACTATATAGTTAAAGAAACCTGCTTCCCCAATGGACAATAAACAGCAGGCAGGGCAATTAACGGTACTATTCAAAACCTTAATTTGGACTATAAAGGTCCTAAGAGAATTAATCAGAGAAGTAACACAGACAGAGACTGATTACACAACCATTTTCTTTCTATCATTGGTTTTATCTTTGTCATAAAGGTGCATCTCTTCTCTGCTCAAAGACATCTGGAATGAGTGCTCGAAGGTCTCACTTGACTTGCTCAATTTGATGTCAGGATTTCACAAAACGTGCTTGACTGCACTGCAGTTACAAAGGGCAGCATAGCAGGTGAATCCACAAAATACCTACAGGCCAATAAAAGGAGGGCTGGCATCCACCTGGCAGAACTGGGAGACTTGAGCCTTATTCCCAGCTCTTCTACATGCCTGCATTTAAATAAGTTATTTTGTCCCCATACTTCTGTTTCTTCAACTTTAAAACAGGGACAATTGGCCTAAGAGCCTCCCCAAATAGAAGTAGGAAATTCCCATGCAGTCAGTAGACTTAAATCAGGAGAAACAAAGTGCCCAGAAAGCACTGCTGGCAAAACAATCCGAGGTGACTGAATTTCACTATGAAGGTCACATAGTTGTATGAATAAAATATTTTTACCTGTTACATAAACTGCTCTTTCACTTGGTGGACTGATACCAGCAGCATTTAAAGCACTGACCCAAAATTCATACTGTGTATTCGGCAACAGATTAGTAATGGTGCAGTATGTTTCTTTGACTTTTAAAGTGTGCTCTGAAATGAGAACAACAAAGCATTTACAGTTCCTTTACACAGTTACCCGCTCTTCCCCAAAGCTGTCTCAGATAATGGAGCTGAGGTGCATTGTTTTGTATGCTGAGTTCAAGAGAGCTCCCTGTGCTCCACACCCTTTGATTAGCTGTCAGGCTGGTTCACCATGCCTTCCTCTAAGGAGGTATAAATCAGATAATGCATCAGCTTCTGAAGGAGACACGTCACTCAGGAAAAAATACAAACAACACAAACAAACAGAAAAAAAGGTCACCTACTTGTCACTGAACTTTTTCTAAGAAGACCCTGCACATTCCTACTCCAGGGATGCTGTCTGGTCAGCTCGTCCCAGCAGCAGGACAAGAGCTGAAGCTATTTCACGACTCATTCATTTCTCATTCTTCATCTTATAAAATTTGGATAGGTTCTGCTTTTCTTTGAACTGGCTACTTGGCATTTTACTGGCTTCCACTTTTGCTGGACAAGTGACTGGGTGTTTTCAGTGAAAGGTTCTGCAAGAATATTATTAGCAAAGGCAGTTTTGTCACAAGGCTGGGACATTTTAGGATGGTTCTGTGGTTCTTTTTTTGTGCATGTGGGTGATGGGGAGTTACAGCCTATTATTAGCACTGAGATAAACTGTAAAATGACTGTGGGGGTTTCAGTGGGCGTGCCAATAACATGGTAATGTGCTCTCTAAAAATACTGTGCTTTGCAGTGGACACAGTGCATGTCTGTCTAACACAGGGTCCGTCCTCCAGGAAATGAAATGCTACTGTTGAGACCAGACTTCATCCACTGTCCCCTTCCCACTGCTGCTATCCCAGCTGCTGTCCCATCCCCTCTTTGCTCCTGTGATGGGTCCTGCTGCAACTGGCAGCATGGCAAACCTGGCAGGGGAAAAGTGACAAAGCCAGAAGCAGGAAATGTGGTGGCAGATATGACAGTTTTGGCAGTGGAGATA
This sequence comes from Falco rusticolus, assembly GCF_015220075.1. Lineage (NCBI taxonomy): Eukaryota > Metazoa > Chordata > Aves > Falconiformes > Falconidae > Falco > Falco rusticolus. The sequence goes on along the minus strand of NC_051193.1, from coordinate 14,177,972 downwards.
ATGCACAGAAAGTGCACTGGTTGCCGCAGCAAGTCCAGAGGCACTTTGGAACCAGCTGGTTTTGCCAGTAGAGGGGTTCAGGCCTCCTTACCTGCTTGTTCATCACTGTGCGTCTCGTTGCTGACTGGTTTATAGCACAGTTGGTAGGACTCAACAGTGTCATCTGAGAAAAGGCCCCAGCAAACTCTCAGTGAGGTGCCAGTCGCTGCATTGGGAGCTTGGGGATTGATCACAGGGGCACAAGGAGCTGCAGAGAGGAAAACAGGTCAGGTTTTGAATGTATAAGCATGTTATGTTGTTCACAGGCAAACACCTCCCTTCTCACAAAGGTGTATGACAAAACCTAGGCACTGAATAGGCCATATTCCTCCTGCACAGAGAAAAGTTAAGAGCTGACCCTGTAAATAGTTTCATTTAATAATTAGGTCACTGGTGTATGAACTACTCTTGCTTCAAATGAAAATCAAACCAACAAAATACATAAGCCTCAGCCTAACCCTTCTCTGTAAATTTGACCTCCCCTGCCTCTGAGGGCTGCTGTGAGCTAGCAGGTCCCTGTAGGAGCAAAATCTGACGCACACTGCACTGCTGTGGACCAGCCCAGGGGCTGAGGAGCCTGTGGAGGAACGAGAAGGGAAAAGCTCTACAGCATGGGGTCAGCAGCATAAAAAAGTACCAAATGCCATTTTACTTTAAGAAAACACAGTATATGGGCATGAAAAATGCATATTGTGTTTTCTGACCATTTGTGGTGTGCCAGAAAAGATTAAAAATATGTATTTTTTCAATTATTAGAAATTTTGGGGGGTTTTGCTCACAGTTTCCTGTGGATAACAGGAAAAATGTTTGCTAAATAGCAGAGAAATAAGCCACTGAAAACTGGTTATAAAGAGAAGCTGTGCAGGTTCTTTAAAGCAATTGGGTGTCCCTCTCTGTTACTTGTTCAAGTAACTACAAGGCAAGACAAGTTATCCCAACTAAGCACGCCTGACCCCTCAACAGAAGGTGGTAGTCTTTGTCAGTCTTCTAGGAAATCATCCAGCAAAAGCAGGGAAGGCCTGGTTTGGCAGTTCTGTAATTTTACACTGAAAACAAATGAAAAAAAAAATCCAAAAATAGCTTCCAGTGTCTATATAAAGGCAAACAAAAAACTCTAGAGGAGAAACTAGGGAGAAGCTAATTCTGCCTTTGCAGTTCTCCTTTAACAGAAGTAAGGAATTCTGTTTAACACATATCCTTAATTAAATGTACATAGATCTGAAATAATGATCAGATAGGAAGAGTACCTGGAATAGTATTAATGGAGTTCATTAGCTGTTCAACTTCAGAGAAATCTATGACCCGCTTTTCAAAGTCTGGCAGCATTGAAAGCTCCAAATCCACTTCTTTCTTTAAGAATTCTTCCAGCCTGTAATTGTAGGAGGGAGAGAAAAAAGTCTGATTGGAAGTACCATAGTGTTGGAGATATCATAGGTATCAACCCTTGGTAAACCAGCAAACTCTAAAACAACAACTGTTCCCTTAAAATAATGTTTTCACAGTTGTGCAAAGCACAGCCTCCCCATGCCCTTTGCTTGAAGATATGTGGCCATACATCAGATCAGTGCTCCAAGATGTCAGAGAGCTGCATGCTGATGGGACTGAGGGACCACACATCGGGTGCCCCACTCATGCAGCGAGCTGGCTGCCACATACTGCACTCCCACTACGCAGGTGAGGGAGATTTCCCCAGTACCCCTCTGTGGGAAGCAAGCTATTAGCTCCATGACTGTCATTATTCTGAATCTATGTCACTATTACTGAAGCAGGACCTCCTTTCTCTGTGTTTTCATAAACGATGACAGTCAATGTAAATGTATATTTTTTGCAATAAATCTAGTGTGCTTTAAGACTTTTTCCAGCTTCTCCAAGATCTTTCAGCATCTGTCTTGAGCTCCTACAGCTTGACTTTCTACCCCTCTGTATTAATGCATAAATAAGCCTGTTACTAATCCATTTAGGGAGCTCAGTTTTAGTCAGATTTGTATCCAGAGCATTTCTTTCAAGATCTTTACCAATCCTGTTTCTCAGTCTCTGAAATTAGTTCTTTATGACTGAGCTGAAAACAGTGATTTATTCATGCTCTAACTCTCCTTCAGGGTTTTTTGAAATTGTCTCCAGACTGGTTTTGAGTGTTAAACTTTTCAGAGCAACTTTTCCTGCTGCAGTTTAAACCAGAAATACTAAAGATTTAAATAGCTCCACTAGCTTAGATAACATTTGTGTGCCTGAATGGATTCCAGAACATGCGTCTCCAATAACAGATCCAATTAGCAGGAAGAAATGTGACACAAAATACCAGACTGTGATACTACCTGTCAACCATGGCTACTGCTGCCTGTAGAAAAAAAGAGAGAGAGTGTTAGGGATAGAAAAGATACATTTCTTGCATTAGTCCAGAGTCAGACTACATCATGCTGTTGACCTGTCTTATACAAATTGTCCCAAACGCAGCCCTTAGAGTGAGCTAACTGGCTCTTACCCAGCCAGCTCTGAGAACAAAGCTGTGCCTAACTGTCCATTCAAACAGACAGATCTTGGCTGCATTTACAGTAAGATAACGTGCAATATCAGGCACTGACCAGTGTCTACTCATCTAGACTCTTGACTGTATCATTCCTTAGTTGTGCAAAGTGCCAACAGATCCTTCACAAACAAAACCCAACCACAGCTGGCGAAAAGAACTCAGAAAAGAACTCAGTGAAATTATCTCCATTGGAGGGAGTCTGAGCAGTGCACGTTACTGCAAGATAAACGTATGGTCCCTGGAGAAACCTAAGCAGCTGAGAGCTCATGACCAAAAGCTATTAACTTCCTGGTGAATAATGGTTCCTAGGGGTGATGTAAAACTGTTTATGAGCTAAGGAGAAAATAAGGTTAATTCCAGAGATGCAGAGGAATGGGAAAAGTCAGCTCGCAGGAAGAACTCAGCAGGCCGGAGTGACACAGCAAGCTGATCCATTGATGCAGACTGGAGATGTTAGATTTGTCTACTGTCTGGTTCAGAAGTTACTGTGGCTGTGCTATAGAAATGCTCCCACCCATGTGAGTCACAGGACAGCTCAGATTAGAGCAATCACTCATCAGCAGTGAAAATTCTCTTTTTTCCCCAATTATTTTTCTACCTGCTGAAGAAAAATAACTTCTTGACACCACCTCATCAGTGGGACTCATCCATCACTTTGCAGGAGCTCCTGATGTATTTAGTTTGGAGCCTCCTGTTCAGCTGAACTTTCCAACAAAATGAGCAAGAAAAAGAAACATCTTCTAAAGTGGTTGCAGCAGCCAGCCTGCTGTGAGCTCAAAACAGAGCAAGAGAGCTGAGCCCGCATGAGGCAATGAACACTAAGTGCTTCCAGAGTTTCTTGAGATAAGCTTTTTAGCAAGATACCTTCTTTGAACCCCAGCGAGACTCACAAATCATTGAGCATCCAAGTTACAAACTTCTGCTGCTTCTGCATTTTGGCTCCATTGTGTTGCCTCACTGAGTCAATGCCACCATGCCAAGCACCTGAAGCAGTGACAACACCATGGACTAAGCACCCCAAATGCTCCTAGCATTAAAGCCACTTGGGACTCCCCAGCAGGGGACTACTTGCAAGCAGCAAAGAGCATTTAGAAGGGGCCTTGCCACTGAAAGCTCTTTACCTTCATAAAATTGGCTTTGTCATTTTCCAGGTAAAGCTCCTGGGTTGCATCTGTCAGCTCCTTGCAGGTGTCGAGGTGTTCCCCACAGCTGACCAGCTGCCCATATAAAGCTTCTAACTTCTGCCTCTTCTCTTCCCCCAGTGCTTCCAACTGTTCTTCATACTTCTGAGCAAGCACTTGCACTGCATTGTTGTAATGCACCTCGAAGTTCTGCTCCTGCCTCCCAAAGTTTTCCTGCAAGGCATTTGGGGGTTTATTCCTTGGTGTCAGGTCTGACCCATAGGTCAGCCAGAGAAAAATCTTACTCAGATTTGCCTAAAACTCTCCTTGCCAGAGAGGCAATGCCAGTACACAGAAGCTCTAATTTGACTAATTTGCATTTTTAGGAGTTTATTCTAATCATTCACCCCCACTGAGGCACAACAGAGTGTTGGTTCCAGACATAAGAGCATCAGAGATTATAACAAAAACTATGATGCAAGGCAACTGTCTCCTGCCTAAGCCCAGGGAGCACAACTGGGGATATATCCTAGCCGTAATCTCCCAAGTGTTTTCACCAACAGTCAAGCACATACTTCCATGAGAGAAACCATGGCAACCCAGTGGGATCCATGGATTCCCGCTGGGGGAGCTGAGCCACTAATGCTGGTATCCTCACTCGCTGCTGGAGAAAGCATTAGGAAGAAAGATTTAAGGAGTAGGCAAGGCTTTCTTGCCAGCAGCTGCCCACTGCTCAGGCACTGAAGTCTTCTGTGCTACATGCAGCAGAGAAAAGACAGTAATGCTCTGAGTTACTGCTTCAGTTTGACCTGCTGCCAGCTGGGCCCCTTCCCCCTGGGCCAGGTTGGCGTCAGCCAAGCCAGAGCACAACCCTTGAAGTGCTGTAGCTCGATGCAGCTGGTCCAAGGGTTTGCCTGTACCTGGTATTTCTGTAAATGAAACCGAGTGAGCACAAGGAGTGCACTCTGGATGGACTAGTTAGATCACAGGTCCTTGGCCACTTAAAACTAAGATAACCTCAGTGGGGGGTCACTATTTCTGAATGCAAGTGTCAGTGCATATGCCCACTTAAAAAATTAATTAGTATGGATTTTCCTGAGTACCTCAGTCTAGGCAAACCCCAAGATAACTCTGTGCTCTATTACTGTAATTACTCACCTCATTAACAACTGAAGACTATGACTGTCAAAACTGTTCTAACCCCAGTTAGCCCAAGAAAAAATGCCTTACCTCTACAGTGATGAAGATTTCCTCCAAGTGACAGGCAAAGTTTTCCATCTGAGCAATCTGCTCCTCCAACTTGCACATGTTTTTATGAATCTCCTCCTACCAAAACAGCCAGTGTGATTCTTAGTATTGTCTGAACACTGGTTTAGAGGCACCACAGTACACTTTTACTGCTACAGTATTACTCTTACCTTTTCGCTTTCCATGGCACTGGGGAGCTGAGCCACCTCATGATCCTTGTGCTCACCGAAGAGTTTGTCAAAAGCTCGGATTGGAATCTTGCAGGTAGAACAAAAAACATCTGCCACTTCCTCCTCCTCACTGACAGCCTGACTGTTCCACTCATCTGACATGCCACCGCTGCTAAGCCCCTCTCTGGACTGTATGCAGCTCTCAGCCTCATCCTCTGCTCTGGCTTTACTTGGTTCTTCATCTTGAGAAGCTTCATCAGGAAGTCCCTGTGGCTTTGTACTTTGACTTTGATCTTTCACTGGAGAGATGCTTTTTGATGCATTATATATGGAGCCTTGTGATTTTGCTTTTCCTGTGCGAGGCCATCTGTTCTCTACATGTCCTCCAAGAAGCTCAAGCTCTTTTTCTCTATCTTCATCAAGTCCATACATCTTAGCCAACTCTGCAACCTCCTTTTCCAAATCATATCCAGCTTCCTGTGATCGCTGAAATTTTTGACTACTCAGTGCAGGTTCCCTTCTTGTATCCCCCCAAGATCTGTCTCCTTGACCAGACAGGTCTTCAGGAAAGATATCAAACCTCTCCTTTGATCCATAAAGATCCATGTGATAAAATATCAAGCCTTCAGCCTCAGTCTCACTAGACTCTGGGACTGGTGGGGAAGCTGAACAGCTGGGTGACTGGTCACTAGTTTCATACTCTCCTGCACTGCCAGATCTGGATGACATTGGTATCCTCTGTGAGGCTTTTGAGATGATTAGTCTCAATCCTGTAAAAAATAAGAAAGATCCTTGGCTACATACTTAGATATCAAGCATAAGTTTTTCTTGCTTAAAAATACATAGATGGAATGCCTTGTCTAAGGACTGCTCAGGGCTTGGAGGTAAGGCATGGGAAAGACCAAAGCCAGTAGCTTCACTTCCCAAGTGAAGCTTCTGAAGTGAAGCCACAGAAAGCTTGTTTTTTTCTCACCTCCACACAAAGCACAGCAGACAGCTGTCTCTGGTGTGCATCCTGTGTTTTCCAAGTCGCTCACCTGTGACCCTGATGTCTGATTTCCAGACTGTGGAGTAGTCCTGTTCTCAGCTCAACACTGTGACTGTGCTTCAGGTGCACACAGTGCTGTTCTGTGCCACTGGAGATGGGCCGGTTTGAAGTCTCCTCACCCTTCAGCTGCTGTCAAGTGCTCCTCCTGAACTGGCAGTGAGGCATACTGCAGGATGCCTTCTCTTGTGACCACTGATGCCACATAACACACTAGTAAATGCCCTGAAAAATCCTGTTCTGGATTTTTCAAGTTGCCATTTTTGATGCTGAAACTTGAGGTTTCTTCTAACACTATCCTCAGTCCAGGTCTCAGGTCCTGTCTATAACCCAGGGAAAAATACCACCCTTTGGGTGTTCTCAGGTGCTGTGAAAATATTTTCACATATTTTAACACAAATGAAGCTCAGAAAAAAGATCAGTTATGATCTCCATGATAAAGCATACAGTAACTAAGAAGCAAAGGAGATCATAGACCCCTGGATTGGGAGAAGTCCACTCTGACCTACAGCTTGCATACTTTGTCCATTCTGTGCAATGAGGGAGGTGTGAAAAGAGCGTGTGGATGCAAAATGCAAAGCTGTATAACAAAGCAGATGTGCATGGGACAACATTAAAGGTGCCAAGGCAATTTTAATGCTGACTCCCCAAGCCCACTCTTTCCAACCAGCCTGTATTAACAACAGCACATGAAATAATGCTAGTAGAGAGACGGGGCTCTGTCAGAGATGAAACATCCCCACAGCCCTCCACTGTTCACCAGCATGAACAAAATCACAGCTACAAAACTACTCAGGTCAATTTTATCAGCAGTTTACTACTACAAGGAAAAGAGTTCATGGAAAGATTTCAGCTGAATATTAATGAACCCGCAGTTACATCTAGTCATAGCTAAGCGAAGCATATGAAAGCTTTAAAACCACTTTCTCACAGAAAAAAAAAAAAAAGCCAAAAGGTCAGTCAGACATAAAGGTTATCAGAGCTTCTGCAGAAGCTTTCACATGAGCTTTGCTTTCAAACTACTTTTTATGGTCTTTGTAGTTTCAAGCACTTGCTATCACCTCAAATTTATTTCATCAATATTTTACTAATATTCCTGAGGATTACTTAGCGAACAAAGTCAATACAGTGATTTATTAGAAAGCAACTTCTCAACCTCGTGAAAAATGCTAAGAAACTTCCCACTTTCTTGTTTTGTATCAATGACTGAAAACAGTCCAGCCTACCGGATCTGTAAGAAAACACACACAGAAGTTCTCCGTTTGTCTTCTGACACTGCAGACATGGGTGTGGATTCTACAGCTAGCAATATCTTACTACAGACAAAACCACTCAAGTTAGGCAGAAATAATATTTATGCTAAAGGCAGTAAAACAAATCATGCAAATTCTAACATATTAAACAGAGAAAAGGTCTAGACACATACCAGAAAATGTTGTCTGGCTCCCGCAAAGACTTTTTTCCCCATAATGATAACAATAAGGCTTGCTTTAGAAGCTCTAACTAGAAAAGTGAATTAACAAGTATTTTTCCTACCAGAATGAAGTTAAATTACATAAATTAAAATGAGCATAATTAAGCTTGTCTGGAACCCTGCTGCCTAAATAGGATTTGCAGATGATTGCTCAGTGTTTGCTCAGTTTACAGGCACAGATACAATTACAGTGAAGAATGTTTAAGTCCGTGACCATCAATTATCGAAAATACGTAACAAAGAATGTTACTACCTAAAACTTGCCTTCTGTCTTAAGACGTCATAAATTCTTCTGATAGCTCAGATGGCATCAAACTTCACATTTATTCCCCCTAGCAAAAGTTAATTCACACGAAAGCAATTCCCTGCCACTTTCCTATGGCTGCAGTTGGAAGACTTATTGCCGTAACCCTAGACCACCTCTTCGCTTAGATAGGGACATGCCAGCAATGAGCAATGGAATAAATATAGACATGCCCCAGCTGTCCTTCAGCAGCGTGCTGCTGGAGTGTCACCAGGATGAATGTCACACACTGAGAAAAGGCTCTGAAGGTTGATTCCTGGGTCTGAAAGTACTTGGAACAATTTTAGAGAGCCCTAGCTAAAGGCAGAGGACCCTCTCACTTTTTGAGGTGGTTATTAATTAATAAACTCGGCAGAGTGCAGTTATTGACTCTAGGTGTGATTTCCAAGGCTGTGGTGCTAGGCAGAGTATTGTGTGCAGGATACACAAAACGTGCGTCCTGCGCAAGCTAACTCAAATGGCTGGACGTGTGCTTTTACAGCATTGCTGCACAATTAAATGGAAGTGTCTGTTCTGTTCTTTGCAAATGCTTAATGGTAAAGTCATCTATTAAATGAGCAGAAGCTTTACTACGGGGTTGAGCTGGAATCAAGATCAGATTCTCGAAAAAAATATTAAAACTCAGAAAAAATCATAAATCATAATGTTGCGCACTTATTATACATCTACATACATCCCCACCCTGTACGTGTATGCTCATCCTCTAGAAAGCTAATCATAGTGAAGAAAGCGGCCAATGGCCCAGCTAGGGAGGGTTTTCACGGGAACATATATCCCTTCAGTCTATGCTCAGTAGTGGGTCACCTGATAAATACCAGGCTGTATATTCCCACTGATTACTGCGATTACTGTAGCACCTAAGCTTTATGCATCCACACCTGCGCTTTATGCATCCACTCAAACCCAGGGCTGTCCAGTACAGATAATCTTCTGCTTGTGAACATGCTACTGAGCCAGCCTTGCTGGTAGAGAATTTTAAGCACGTTTGAGGACATTGCATTATATACATCTTGAGCTGAGGGGACTGCGCAAGGGGAAATGTCTATTAGATCTTGACACAGCTCTGCGTTTTCCTCCTTTTCCAATTAACTTGCTGTCATTTCCTCACATTTCTAGCTGCACACTTGCTTGCTGTTTTGGTAAGGCATTACAAGTTAATTACCCATGTAGTCATGATCTCATTATTGCTGACAGTGCCTCTAACATGTGAGATCAGAGCAGAAATGTTTTCACATAAATTATGTAGCTTTTGCTGAAATGTTAACATTTATGCTGTCAGCCAGATTTTACTGATTTTTCAAACAAGAACTTATTTTTGCCCTTATACTGTTAAGCTACACTATCTTGCAGGCCTTAATTGATGAAAAAATTAGTAGTCAGCTTTGCTTGTAGACTAGAATTGTAACATTCTGCTCACCATAAACTGAATGCAGCCTTGTGCCCAAGGCCCGAGAGGTATGTACTGTATAAAACCCCCTTTGCCCTCCGCTCCCCCTCGAGAGGCCCGTGAGGTGGCATTTAAGTGGTATAGTAAGCATAATGCCCTTAGAATGGAGTTTGGTTTGAGGGCAAGCACCATTTTGACTGCACTGCGGCCTGCAGCCACGGCCTCTGGATGTGGGCAGGGCAGGCCCTGGGGCCACCCGCCACCCCCAGGACCCAAACGTGGCGAAGGAACACGGGGTTTGGCTGGCTTCGGGGAAGGGAACAACTTGTGAAACGTGCCCTGACCCATGGCTGGGAGGCAGACGGCTCGCACACGGCAGCTTTCCCTCAGCCAGCGGCCAGGGCTGCCAGCGGCCCCAACCCACGGGCGCAGGAAAATGGCGGCGGCCCCGTCCCTGAGGTAATGCCCCTGCTCCCTCCCGCAGGGCTGTGCCTTGCGCGCCCCGCCCGCCGCTCTGCACGTTGGTAACTGCTTGTCTTACAAAAATCACCACCTGCGGCGCGGCCGGGGACTGTACGCGCCCGTCGCACAGGCCTGCCCTCCCGCCCTCGCCCTTCGTTTACTGTCGTCGCAGCACGGCGACCGCCGCTCGCCGGCCCCGCCTTGGCTCTGCCCGCCCCGCCCTAGCCCCGCCTCCGGGCGACGCCCGCCAATGGGTCGGCGCGCTGCCCGTGACGCGCCGCGCCGGGCCCGCCCCCTCGGTGGGTGCGCGCGGCGCCTTTAAGGCTCGGCGGTTTCTGTTTTGCTCCGCGGGTCTAGGGGCTGCGCGGCCGCCGCCATGGAGCCGCAGCCCGACAGCCTGGAGGGGTGGGTGGCCGTGCGCGACACCGCCTTCGCCGAGCCCCGGCCGCCGCGGCTGCGCTTCCTCGTGGGCTGGAACGGCGTGGAGGCCGCGTTCGCCGTGACCTGCCACGGCCGGGCGGAGGCGGCGGCGCAGGCCCCACAGAGCTGGGCCGGCCTCTTCTCGGCGCCGGCCCTGCGCGGTGTCCACCGGCAGCTGGCGGCCGTCTGCCCGCGGCTGGAGCCCGCCTTCCCCGCGCTGCCGCCCGCCCTGCCCGGCGCCGCTGCCGGCGGCGGGCTGTGGGCCCTGCTGTTCCCCGGCGGCGCGGCGCCGAGCGAGGCCGAGGTGCAGGAGCTGTGCCGGCAGCTGGAGCTCTACCTGGGCTGGGCCCTGGAGCTCTGCGGCGGCCGCGTCGTGCTGGACGCCCTCTTCGCCGCCGACCGCCGCCACGACGACGAGTACTTCGAGAGCCTGCAGGAGCTCCGCGGGAGGGCCCTGCGCGGCCACCTGGCCCGGGCCAAGGAGGCCCTGCGGCGGGTACGGGCCCGGGCGGGGGGCTGAGGGGCCGCGGCTGGGCTGGCCCTGCTGAGGGGCCGGGGGCGCCTCTGGTCTGAGGGGGGCAGCGGCCCGAGGGGCGCCGGTGCTGCACCCCCGCTCTCCCCGCTGGCGGGCCGAGCTCCCCGCGGGGTGGGGGCACCGTCAGCTGGCCGTGCCGCCGCACGGCTCGCCCGTGTGCCCGCCTGGGCCTCGGCGCCTCCTGCCCGCCCGAGGGCTGCGTGCCGGGGCTGGCGGCCTCTGCGAGAGCCTCAGCCCTCGGGCTGGACTCACACCTGGGTAATGCGAGCAAGGGTGGCCGAGTCACTAATGTCACCTTGCTCGTGGTGCTGTGCAGTGTTCGGATTTGTGCTTACACAAAACACTTCTGATTGGGAACTGCCAAGTCAACTCTTGAGTGTCATCGGGTTTTGTGTGTTAAGTGGGGAACACGCTGGTTCCAGGTGGGCGGTCAGCGTAAGGCATTGGGGCACTTGCTTAAGTTCTAAGTGCTCCTACAAAAACACGGCTAAAAATATCCCGTAGTGTTGTGCAGTGGGTGGAATGGTAACCGAAAGGGAGTCATGCGCTGATTTTCTAACCTGTGACGTTCTCAGACTGCTTGTTTGCAGTAATACCTGTAACTGGGAGATTCTCAGTCAGGTTTTTTTATTAAAACCAAACTTAGCCATGGACCTGTGCCAAGTAAGTGTTTTGCAGTCAGTGAAATTGTGGGGTTTTAAGTGTCAAATTCTGGCCTAATTGTATGAACTAATGATGTTAGCTCTTTCTCCCTTTAGTACCAGAAGTTTCTTCTTGCTGTAGACGTGTTCCTGGATTTTTTTTTTCCTCTTGTAGCAAGCATGAATTCAAAGGATGGTATAGAGTAACATGGTTGCAATTAGGATATCAGTATGCTAAAACAAGAATTTCAGATACTTGGAGCTCACCAGTGTGTTGCTGCTGTAATTTTCCTGCAGTATCCATTTGCAGCCTGTTTCCTGGCTCAGTAAGCTGAAAGATATTTTATAAAAATGATCATGCTTTGGAGCATGTTAAGACAGTTGGCCTTAGCCTTTTGTTTCCTAGTTCAGTGTTTAACACCTGTAACGTTACTGTGTCAGAAAGACACTTTTTAAAAAGTCAACTTGAGTTTACATGAACTTCATATACAGCGTTGTATTCAAAAGCTACAGCTTCTGTCACTGGCTATAACAGTTCATGGCCCAGGTAGAAATACATTCTAGCCACCATGTTCTTCTGCAAGCAGCACAAACATGTACAGCTGTGTGGCAGTTCAAGCTTTGGTGGCCAGGTATAACTGGTACCAGATGTGGCTAACCATGCTGTAGAGTGGTGGTGTATTTGCAAGCCCAACAGGGACATAAATTCATTATATTGCAGTCTATACCAAGTTATGCAAGATTCAAGAAATATAACCTACCTCTTCTGGCACTAAACTAGCCTTCAGTATCAGGGCATTCTTCCTCCCTTTTTACATCCATGTTGTTCTCAAATATTTCATCCTCTGGGCCAGGAGATTAATTTGGAAGAATGCAGAAGATACTGGTAAAAGATGGAGGAGGTTGGTATTGCATAAATACTTCTGTGTGTGTGTGTGTTCAAGGGAAAAAAACCTAAGGGCCATACTGTTACAATAGAAGTCAGTTGGGCTAATGATGAACCAGAATTCTATGAAGACTATCAGACTGTGTAAAAGAAAGGATTTTAATTTAAAACAGACAAAATGTTGCCACACTTCCCCTCTCTCCCCTCCCCTCCCAAAAAAAACCCAAAAACAACCAAAACCAAAAAAACCAGCCCCAAACAAACCCAAAATGCCAAACCCTTGTGGTTAATTGTCTCATGAGTTGATTTCAGATTTTCATTAATGCTTCCCCTTTACTCACTATAAATGTCCTTCAGGAGCAGCATGACCCTCACTAGTTTGAGTGTGGGAACCAGAAAGTGAACCATTGTTTCTATTTGGCTTTGTTAGCAAGGGGGAAAAAAATCAGGCAAACTGCTGCAGGTGGGCCCTAGGACTGTGTCTGAGCTACCACGAGCTCCTGGGGAACTCTAGAGGCTGCAGGACTTCTGGGATTATCAGAAATGCTGCAGTTCAGATTGTCTTGTTCCCCTGTCCTGCCTGTGCCAGGTCTGGAGGCAGGATGGGTGGGAAATGCCTGTGATGCAACTTCTGCAGATTTTCCCTGGCGAAATGCCTCCATGGCTGGAAGCTTTGTTCCTGCTGTTTTACCCAGACTCAGCTGGCAAGAGCAAAGGTGATGGTTTGATTTCAGTGCTTTTCAGCTGCAATGCAATCAAGCTTGTTTCTAATGTTTTTTCTCATTCTAGCACCAAACACCCCCTATTCCCTTCCCTCCTTACAGAGCTGTAGAGCAAACCCTGTCCTGCCAGGACGGTCTGTGTTTCTCAGTGGAATTTAGCTGTGTTCTCTCAGCTGGCTCACTCTGTCCTGGCACATAGTGTGCACCATGGTCTCTGCTAGCTGCTGTCAAAGAAAAATCTTGGAAGCTTTGATTGGTGCCAGTAAACAAATGCAGCTGAGGGGAAGTTTCCAACTTTGTATTTTGTCATAGAAGCCAATAAAGACCTTAAATTAAGGAATAATATATAGGAAGGCGGTTGTTTCATGGAAGAATTACAAGTTACAAAGTGTGTAATATTACTAGAATTGAGATTAGAATAAACTATTATAAATTATACTAACGTTAAAGGAGTTTAACTGCAGGGTATATCAGGAGTAGAAATATGTTTCTGAATTATTATTTTTACATGGCAGTCTGATTTTTCTATGCCTGAAGTCAGAAATTCTGGATCCAGAAACTAATTTCATATTAGTAGGCATTTAGTAATCGTGGAAGCAATGTAAGAGCTAGTTTAAGAGTACTTTACTTGTCCTTCTAGTACACAGAGTTCCCCAGTTTCCCATTTGTGTTTATAAAAAGCAGCCACCAAGTCATCAGCACGGAGCTATTAGAATTTCTGTGATGGAAGCCTTAGGCATTGTACTCCTTGCAGTCTCCCAATGCAATACTCAGCAATTAGTGCTTTTAACAATGTGGTGTCGAAGGTATTTGCAGTTAGAGGGCTGCTGAGCGCCTGGTGTACACCTACTGTGTCGTGGGAAGTCTTGCCTGGTCACTGAATGACAGATGTCGGGTCCTTTCCACCAAAGCTCATCGGCAGTTGGCACACATGAGTGCAAAGCACCTAAGTCTGATTTACCTTTTATCCCACTAGGTTCTTCAGCAGCATAAAAATGCTGACACAATGGTGGCTTTGATGAAGGTTTATGAAGAAGAAGACGAAGTTTATCAGGATTTGGTCACCATGGCAACACAATTCTACCAGTATTTGCTGCAACCCTTCAGAGATATGCGAGAGCTGGCAACACTGTACAAACTGGAAATCCTGGTAGGTCTGCCTTTACCAAGTGAAAGACCAAGTTACATAGTAAGGCATCAGCTGCTCTTGGTGCAGTTAAGACTCGAGTCACTTAACATTCCCTACTTCTGCCTGAAGTACATTGTTTTCCCCCTGCCAAGCCGTGAAATGTGACTGACAGATTGAAAATTAGGGCAGAACCGCTTGGAGGATCTTGGAGTCCATGGTATTGGCTTGAATAGCGCTGCAGGTGTCTTCCCACCAATGTCCCACTTCCTTCTGTTTTGAGGAATTAAAAGGAGCGCATTCCCAGGCTCCACCTCTCTGGGATTTACTCTGGTAGGCTGAATTTACAGAAATCTAAGTAGCCTTCACGATGCCACTTTCAGTGGGATTAGTTGTGGCATTGAGAATGCCATGCCCCAGCAACGCTGGTGTACCAGATCAGCTCTGTTGTGATGGTAGAACAGAAGGCAGAGGAGACCTTACCACGCAAAGCAGTTTTCTATTGATGCTACAACCCGCTAGAAGTACACATTAAAACATGTCAGTTGTCAGTGAGTTCATTTAATGTTATGTGCATCTTAAACTGGAAGCATGTATTAAAGGTTACAATGCCCCTGGAAAAGGCAGTCGTCATCTATTTGGATTTCTCCTTAAATACCCTGTTAAAATGAAAGTGAGCTGTTAATGTTCTTGAAAAAATCAGAACAGTTTTAAGTTTAGACTAAGGTTTTTGGATACTGAAGGTCTAAATCTGTGAAGGTAAAATATATAGTACACTGTACTGACAAAGTGAAAATCAGAATGGATGAAACATGTTTCTGTATTAAAAAAAAACAACAAACACCCTTAAGGGATATTTAGGCTTATTTGAAGTCTAACGCTTTAAAAAAATAATTCAGTACTAGTCTTGTACCCATGTATGTTTTGTGGACTTGAACATACTCTCTTATGTTTCTTTTCTGAATCCTTGTTCCTGTGTGTAGGAACTGCCAAACTGGAGAGCCTGACAGTGCAATGTGCTGTCAACACGTGGGGAAAAATAGAAGAGAACATTGCACATAGAAGAGTGGGTTTGAGTTACTTTTAGTAACAGCTAAAGCCACTTGAGCTGGACATGATTTTAAAAATTATAGTCTAAAAATATTTTAAGAAATAAATTAATCCAAAGTTAAGTGTGGAGTCATGATTGGGAAACAAAGGTTCTGAGTTAGCCTGGAGAATGAGGAACAAGGCAATACATAGGCATGAGTAAGTGATTCACTTTGTGACAGGTGAGGGGAAGGTCACGTTTGCACCGTGCTCTGAAATGTCTCTCAGTATAGCATAATGCAGGCTGCACCACTGTGGTAGCCAGGTGGTAACTGAGAATTCTGTCTCCTCACAGAAATCTTTGCAGTATGATAATTTGGGTCCTAAAAGAGTAGCAGCTTTGCAGAAAGATGCTGAAGAATGGACTAAGCGAGCTGAGAATGCCGTGTGCTCCATTCAGGATATCACTATGAACTACTTTAAGGAAACTGCAAAGGCTCTGGCAGGTAATCGGAATGATTTACGCAAAAGGTTGTGTAAATACTTGACTTGGCAGACTGAGAGCTCTTACCACCTTTGCTGGTCTCTCTGCAGACTCTGTAGTTAGGATGAACGTCCAGATTAAGGAAGAACCATTTTATTCACTTAAGATGTGTATCTTTTAACCAGTTTGGTTTACAACTTGCATTTGGCTTACACAAAAACATTATCAGGGCCTGAAACTTATGGCTGCGAACCTCTGAACAAAAACCGTGCATGCTTTTAACGCTTGATATGCAAGCCTCAAGGATTTCAGCATGTTAACTGAGTAGATTGCTGTGTAACTGTTAAGACATGTTTCCATGGTGCAGTGAAGTGTTTTACTTACGTGTATAAATTATAAATTCAACCTTTTAGTCTTGTAATTTCTAAAGAAGCGTCAGAAATAGTTTAACAACATCAGTATTTTTAGTACTGTGGCTATAGTAGAAACACGTTGCATTTCTCATCTCTTATTGCAACGTTTTAATCTGCAGCAATGCACAAACAGATGGAACAAGACCAGGAAAGATTTGGTAAAGCCACCTGGGCATCAGCTTTGCCACGACTAGAAAACCTGAAATGTATGTTAGCTAAAGAAACCCTTCAGCATCTGAGGGCAAGAGAATTGTGCCTGAAACAGAAGAGAGCTGGCATTCAGAAAACCGTAAGACCTTGCAAAGCCTCCTTTTCTGTCACTGTTTTGTGAAGGGCTGATCGAAACCTGTAGAAGTGGTCATGGGAGTAGACTTTCAAAGTCTTTGGCTATGAAACAGCTTCGGTTTTCAGCAAGATTTTAAGTTGTGGAAAGATAGGTTGTCTCCGGTTCTTAAAGTTGCTTTTGCTCATGTGAGGACACCTAGCAAAGGTTGAGATACATGCTTTTAAGTTCAGGTGTCATGTTCACATTTATGATATTAACCTTTGAAATTGTTAGTTTTAGGGAGATAAAGACCAGATACTATTTTCAGAGGACACTGCACAATAAAGATACTTCTTTAATCTTTTGATATTCTTGATTTGATGCCATCTGACTGCTGCTAGGAGTACCTGATATTTATTTTCCAGTAGTGTACTGCACTATATATAATTGTTTTCAGGAGTGGTATTATTTGTGCAAATTATGATGAAGTTTTTCTTCATAGACTTAAGGTAAAATTCCACTTTAAGTTAATAAGGTGCTCTGCTTTTCTGAGTTTCTGCTCCAAAGCATTTCTGATGTTCTGTTGTTTCCATACCAAAGCACCTAAGCAGCTGCTGGTTAGACCAGGCTCTGTACAGGTATTTGTGCATCCGTGCATGTTCCATGTGTGCATATCTTGTTATTAATGCTTTCTATTTTTTTGTTTGGGGCTACACAGATGGAGAACCTCAGTGAACAAGAAGAGAACTTAACTGTAGTGGAGGAGCTGGAAATACAGTATTATGAAACACAGCTGGAATTATATAATGCACAGCTTGAAGTATTGAAACATGAAGAGATGCTGCTTATTGTACAGTTGGCCACTTTAAGGAGACAGATTAAAGGTAAGAATAAACAAATATTGAAAGGCATCTTCAAAACAGAGGAGTGATATAGCCTGCTCTGTTTTCACTTTTAAAAAAAAAATGGGGGGGGGGTGATTATCACTGCTCAGGTCTCAAAAGTAGAAAGTGTCATTGGAAAACATTGATGCCATGGGCCATGGCACCATCTGATATTTTGTCTTCTGACTAATTAGACACTAATTTGATAACACAAGTTTTAAAAGAAAGCCACACTGGTCAGTCATCTTGACTGTAGCTGTGATATGTGCATGCACTGGTTTAGCATATGGAATAACTTACTTTGGCGATACTTACCTGCTCTCATAGTTACAAGATCTATGCATAGAAACTGGGTATCATGACCTGCTGAAATGGGTTCTGAAATTCATCACAAATCTGTTGTAATTTAACATGTAGAAATTAAAAAATACATCCTGTAATGACAAAAAGAGGTGATTATAGCTAGATGGTACTTGAGTACTGCTGTATTCCAGTTTAAGTGTCTCTTCTTAACAAATTTATGACCAAATCAGGCACCAGTCTTGTTTACATTTATTTGTGCTTATGAATTCTCTATTACTGTGTACACCATGAAGTAAACATTACTCATGTTTGTTGCATAATTAAAATCTGGTAAATAGTAAAATGTCACCCAGTGTCGATCAGAACAGTCTTCAATTTTCCAGGAAAACTAGGTGGTGAAGGTAGGAGTTAAAGCACAGAGACACATTTGAAAGAGGAAGCTAAATAACAAATGCTAACAGCCTAAATTTGATCCTGCAAAGCACCCCTGTGAGTAACATGACATGTTTGCATAAGACTTTGAAGGACCAAGCTCAGCTCTGGAGCTTTACACTTTCTAATAACTAACTCACTGCCTTCAATGGCTTTTAAAATGTCATTAGTTCTTTAAATGTTTAAGTAACTGTGGCAATTTTTGGTTTTTTAAAAAAATGCCAAATGCCTTTTTAGAGAAACAGGATGAAGTTGTTTACTATGATACATGTGAAAATCCTGAGGAGCTCAAGGTCATTGAACAGACAATGGGACAACATTACGCTAACTCGTCAGAAATGACGATGCTGAGGCAGAAGACTAAGCAGTTGGAGACAAAGCGTGGGACTGTCTGTGCGAGGAGAGCCTACCTCAGGAACAAAAAAGTAAATGCAGTCCTGGAGATATGCATTTTCTTTAGCTGATGTCTTGACTCACAAGGGGTGGACAGGAAACAGCTAGGGAAGCTTTGGGTGGAACATACAAGAAGATACGTGACTTGGTACCAAGGTCTCCAAAGAGAAAGAGGGGCAATGTGATTTTAAGCCAGCTTTACGCTCCACTGTGTGGTGCAAGTGCCTCTCTAGCTTATTAAGAGCACAAACTTACATGGGTGACCCAGGAGGTATTCCTCTATCAGCTAAACCTTACCAGAGCACTGCTGTGGCCAGCTGGAGCTTTGCCCTGGTAGCGTTTAACACAGCAGCTGTAGTTCAGGAGGAAACCTGGCCTGCAGTGAAGGAAGCTGCAGGAACAGAACAACCCACACAGTGATACTTTACCTTTGAATGGGAGGGAGGGGGAAATGTAACTCCTGCAATTCTTTCTCCAGCCTTTCAGTTCTGTGCAAAGGGCAGCTTTTTCCTGTTTCCCATTTAGAGCAGAACACTAGGAAGACACAGGTGAGATCAGTTGTCTCTCATGAATCTTCCCAGTGAGCTGAGCTTACCTTACACCTGTACAGTCCTGCTGGGGCAGAGAGCAGAGTTTAAGCTGCAGTCTGTCTGGCCTTTTACCCCTTGCTATCCCGGACAAAATGGGAGCGACATTGGAAATGTTTTGTGAGCTGTTGTTGTCTCTTGCTTGCAACTGCTTCCTCGTCAGACACTTCTTTGCTTCTGATTTCATTCACTTAATTGCTGTTTCTGGGTTATGTAACACTAAAGCCAAATGCCAGGTGATTTGCAAATGCTTACCCAGCCATGTGGATAATTCCCTTCTGTACAGTGACAAATAGCGACTCCCAGTGAAAATATTGAAGCCTGCAGCTTCTCTGTCGCGTTTGCTACTAATAGAAGGTAACCCTGTTAGCATTCATTGTGCTTCTCATGCTTTTGCTTCCCTGACTTTTGTACCTGGGAGCCATGGCAGATGAGAGAAGGAGGGGAAATTAGCCTTGTGTTTTTGTAATGCCCTGCTGGCTTCCCTGTTGCCTTCTTCCTCGTGTCTTTGCACCCCTTCCCTTCAACCAGTACCTGGGTGAAAGTTCTTCAGAGCTTGTTTCTGCCTGGGTTTTTTGATTTGTTTTTTTTTTTCTTTCTTTCTTTCTTCTTTGTTTTTTTGACCTAAGTGTAAGATAGAGTGATTGGTTCAGATCTGGGTATATTTCCTCTGCAGCACGAAAAACCCTACCACTTATTAGGAGAACAAAAGATCCCCTTGGTTTCGTCATGAAGGAGTCCTATGGACTTCACCTTCAGGGTCTCACATCTACCACTAGTTGAGACAGACAAGCACTCGGCCTCGGTCGTGGTTTAGTGGCTTGTACACAGGAGTTAATGGCACAGATGATGCACAATAAATGTGAACTTACCAAGGGTTGCATGAATTTTGCTGTTCTACTAGGATCAATGTGAAGCAAGTCATCGGCAGAGACTGCAACAGGCAGAAGAGAGCAAAAAACGCTTCCAGCAGCATCACAGCGTACAGATAGTGAGTACTGAATAACAGCCTTGGAGAATCTGGCAGCTGCTTGTTTTCACACACTAAGGCTCAGTTACTTGTGTTTTAATACAGAAGAGAGACAAGCAAAAAGAAGAGGAGAAAAAGAAAAAAGCTTGGATAAGCCAGGAACGTCAGAAAACATTGGAAAGGCTGAAAACATTCAGGGAGGCAAGTACTGTGAACTACAGTAGTACTAAATGGTGTGAAAGCATGGTGTCAGAAAGTAGCCATAGCTCATGTGTGAGCATGGTCCAAATTGGAGACAACCATTTGGGTAGTCTAAAATGGGATTGTGTGTAATGAGTCAAGAGGATTGAATCTCTGAAGGATATAGTTTCCAGGTACAAGTGAGGAAATGGCTTTGAAAGAAATACCTTGGTATTCATTTAAATCTGTTCAGGGTTGAATTTTCTGCTTGAATGGGTGGGTGGGACTCTGTGGCTTTTTGTCTCTTTGGGGTTGATATTTTGGCCAGTCCAATGGAGGTGTGACCTCCTGCCTTCTGATTTGTTTTTCAGAAGCATCCAGCTCACGTTGTTCTGAAAACGTCTCATCCCCAGCCTCTCAGCCCCAAGTTGCCACGAAGCATCACTCAGCAGGCAGCAGTCCTGCCCCCTCCACCTTTGTCAAGAGCAAGGGCAGCTCCAGAGCAGCCAAAGAGCATACTGCTAGTAGAAGCCAAAGAATCAAAAGCTTCACATCAGAATACCCCAGCAGATATCCCTGTTGAGATTTTTGTTACTGATGGTGACACACAGCAACAAAAGCACAGCGTGGAATCGATGGTCTCTCCATCCTTGCCACCACCACCGCCTCCTCCACCCCCTCCTCCTTTACCCCCTCCTCCCCCACCTCCTCCCTTACCTC
Organism: Falco rusticolus; assembly: GCF_015220075.1. NCBI lineage: Eukaryota > Metazoa > Chordata > Aves > Falconiformes > Falconidae > Falco > Falco rusticolus. Next base: position 14,157,205 of record NC_051193.1, on the reverse strand, counting down.
TCCAGTTAAAGACACCATCAGCAGCAGAGGATAAGCCACTTCCCCTTAGCTGTGATAGCCCCACAGAAAGTCCTGCACTGCACAAACAGGATGACTCATCCAGGTCTATAAATAATTACATAGGTAAGAAGGCTTACATCGACTGGTGTTTTTTTCTTAATTTCCTGTATTTTTCTGTTCTCCCTTCTCCTGGTTCTGGACAGGAATAGTGCAGTGTGCAGTCTTGCTCAAGAGAATGAAGCTTTTGGAAAGCTTATTCTAAGAAACCTCATAAAATAACCCCGGCCATAGCTTGGGATGTTAAATGAGTAACAATGATTTGTGTATCCTGTCTGATATACTTCACGTGGTCCTGATTCTTGGGTTGTATGACTCGGTGGTTTTTGGGAAGTGCTATCAGATGGGACAGGTCAATCTTTTAAGACATCTGAACTTGAATCTCTGCTGGAATTGTACGTTTAGTAAATACAGCCTTACAAGTTAATTTAAACCGTCCTTAGTCACAGCGCTACTAGTTCTGTGGAGGTCTTAATTCAGGACCTGCATTTCTCATGGCAGTGAAGATCCCACTGTTGTAATAGGTAGGAAAATGTCAGAAGAAATTCCAAGGAGAGGGTGTTTATTCATGTTGTTAGGTGAGAAGCAACTTTTACTGCCAGGTTTGTTCTTGGCACAATTTTGTGACTTTTGAACCAAATGTGGTATTTAGATGGAGGAATAATCACCTGTCCAGTCAGAAGACCACCGTGGGTAAATTTGTAGTTGTATTAAGGCTACGCTGCAGTGTTTATGATTGATGTACTACAGAGCCGGCAGTTGGGCTGCTTGCATTTGTAAGGTACGCACAGCCTGTGTCCACTTACAGTTTGCTTGGTTTCTAAATAAAGGTTTCTTAAGAGAATTTGTGCCGAATTCAACCAGGATTTGAAAGGCAGATGGATAGCTTTGGCCTACTAACATTCCTAGGGCAAAAATTCTGCTCTCTTAACAAACCGCTGCTTTGTTAGCAATATCATGCAGGTATAATTCAAGGCTGAATTCAGCAACTGAAACAGTAGTTTGGATGAGAATAGAGCTCAGCAGCCTCCCAAGGCTGCGTTGGTCACATCCTGCTATTTTTATCTCTAAAGCAAGCAGGTTTTTTAACTACGTCAGGGAGACTGACCAAAGTTGGACGGCAGCAGTTTTTTATTGTCATTTTTCATAGTGGAGCTTAGGCTGGAATGAAGTACGTCTTTAAATGTGGTACATTACTATTCACAATAAATCTAAGCAGCCTTTGTATCCTCTCGGTTAAGAGGCAAACCACAAGCAGGAATACCAAGGGAAGTTCAGCATTTTCAGTTTTTCCAAGGTGTGGGGAAGTACAAGCAGCTGAAGGGCTGAGACACAGTCAAGTTACCATGAGAAACTACTATGCATCCAGTGGATCAGCATGCGGACTTCAGTCTGGGAGGTCTGTGGGATAACTCTACCACAGATACTCTTAAGAAGTATCTGTGATTTGCAACAGGAGTTGTCCACAGGGTAGTCTGACTGCTGCTGGTACAGCCTTGCTAGTAGCTAATATCTACTACCATTCACAGCCTAATACTGATGCGCTTTCATTATTTTGGGATAAGAAAAATATTTTGTTTTTATTGGAGAGATCTAGTTGGCTGCTTACACCTATTTCATGAAGAAAACCAGCATGTTAGTTGCTGTAATATTAGTTGATAAAATACTGCCACAGGAACTTGAAACAGCTTCATAAACAGGTTGGTTTTAGTTACAGACAGACTACTCATGTCTTTTTACATGAAAAGCCAGGAGAGGTTCATATTCTGGTGTTGAAAATATTCTCTGTAATGGATTAACGTAGTTTCCAGGAGAACTTGTTTTATAATTTGTTAGTCTGACTAGTCTTTTACCAGGCAGTCCATTTGATTAATAAACTTAAGACTTTCTTGCTTGAAGGCTTTCTAAGATGACTTGGTGGATCTTTGCTTGGTCCTTTCCTGGCATCTCTGTCTCTGAAGGTACCACAGGATTGAGCAGAATGTTACATTTTAAGTGCTTCATGTTAACCAGGTAACATTATGTGCACTGCATGTGGCAAAAATACTTGCAGCTGTGAGGTACAGATGGTCTGGACCTGTGGCTGTAGGAATCAACTGCTGTCCGGGGAAACTGCCTCTCTGTCTCACAGCCTGAAACAAGCAACAAAGAATCCTGCAGAAGGAGTAAAAAGCAAATAACAGTGTGTATCAAGAGAACTAGTGGAACCTCTCTGTGTGGTGTCCTTTATGATCTGAAGTTCAGAAACATATGCCTGAGATTTAAATCATGTTGTAAAATGGGAATTATTTTTTAAGTCCATACAGAAAAGAGCTGCCTGCCTACCTGCTTAGGGCCTGATCTGGCTCCCACTGACTTCAGTGGTGCAGTTTCAAGCCCTTTCTACTCAAATCCTTTCATTTCTCTCTTGGCTGAGCAAAAATGCAATTGACAGTCTCAGCAGGCATCTGAGCAAGCTAGGAGGAATGGTAGATTGTTTCTAATACAGAATACAAGAGATTTTTTGGTTCAGTGAATTTTTTTTGAAAGCCCATAAAGTTGTAATGAAGAAGCAGCATCCTCTGCGTGTAATGTCTTAGAGCACAACCTCGTATAGTGTTGAAGAGGTGTTGGATTCTCAGTTCAAGACACAGAAGTTATAACTGCTTTTTAGAAGCAGTTCCAGAGCCTGGTGTTGCAGAAGCTTGAAAGAGTCTGTGCCAGAACAGACCATCCTTTTTCTTGTTCAGGGTTCTTCCTTTCATCTTTGCTAGACACTTTGCCTAGGGTTTTATACCTCTAAGGGTGGTTGTGGTGTTCTTTCTTCTGGTAACAGTAGATTTATCTGTTGCAGGTTCCATGGATGAGGTTTTGGCTTCTCTAAAACGCAGTGAAGTTCATCTTCGCAAAGTGGAACAGCCAAATCCATATGCCTCTGTAAAAGACAACATCCTCTCTGCCATAAGGCAAGGAGTTAAACTAAGAAAAGTGAATCGAGATACTGAGAAAGATGTCAGTAAAGGATCCACTAATGAGCTGGAGAGAAGCATTAAGGCAGTCATCCAGAGAATTAAGAAAGTGTCTGCTGATTCTGAAGAGGAGGAGAACAATGATCAGAATAACGGAGAATGGGACAGCTAACCAATTCAGAGTAACAGACTTACTGACTCAAACAGACTGTGTGTCTCATTTTGCACGTTGAAGACTGTCCCTTTCAAAATGAAGGAACAGTGTGATTGTGTGTTCACATAGTCCAAAATGTCTTGTGAAGTAAAATCCTGTTGATTTTCTGCAGGAGCTGCAGATTCTTACTGTTGCATAAGAAATCATATTCCAAATTATGCTTTTATTAATAAGGTATTTCTGGCTCAACCATGCAGAGTTTTCACCACATCTGAAGACAGCTAAAATGCTGGATTGAAACGGACATTATAGGTTGTTACTACACAGTAAGTAATGCTATCACAACAAAGTTTAAGGAGTGAAAAACTAACTGAAAATCTGTTTTGTCAGATAAAAGCAGAACCAAATCCATGGTGATAGAGGCAGACCAGAAAATTTTGCATAATCTGGAATGTCTCATTCCTACCTCCATTGTCCAGAAAATTCTTCAATGCTTTGCTTGTCTGATACAGCTTGCTCTTAAATACCTATGTGGGTACCTCCATATATCATTATCTTACGAAGTGTGCACTTATGAATGGGTTTCATAACGTTGATTGGGGAAATTAGGATCAAGTTTGAAGTAAGCACTGCAGTAGTAATTACCAAAAAGTTTACTTTTTAGCTGGAAGCTTAAATATAAAGAATTTTTAGATGCTAAATGTTTTTCATACATTTACTATGAACTTGGTATGAAAGAAAGAGCCAAAATATTTTATGTTTTTTTCTGGGATCTAGCCCTGTAGTACAGAGCTGCTTTTTCCACTGAGAACATCAATACATGGTTTTTAGCTTTTAAGTTACCCGATAGCCTTATAAATGGCAGATATTTGCATTGTGCCTGGAACCTGACTATTTAAAAATTCAGCTATATTCGATTTAGAGACACTTTCTATTTTGGGTAGATAGTGACAAAAATCATTCAAAGTTTCTTTTGGAGTTTATACTGACCCTTAATAAAAATGCATCCTGACAGAAGTGTATTCAGTGTGCTGTCGTTTTAGGGTACTGCTGTGAAGTAAGCATTACACCGTGGTACTATGGGGTTTTTTTATATCTGGTGACAGCCATGCAGCAACTGTGCTCTCTAATGGCATATGTAAATGCCCTTATTTTCTCAAATATTTATGAATTGTAATTTGGTAACAAAATTGCAAATATGGTGCTTTAATTCCCTGTTTTACTATAGCGTAGCAGAACTGTTTAATCAGCACAGTAGATATATATGCAATGGGCTTTATGTGAGAAGCAGAAGCAGCAGCTGGGGGTTCATTTTTTACTGTTTCAGCACCTACTGCTATCTGGAAGTCAGAAAAAACTGTCCTTTTTTTTTTTTTTTTTTTTTGGTTCACTGCCATCAAACCAAGTGGAGACAACAGCAGCAGCACAGGTCAGTTCTTACTCAACACTTCCAACGTGATGCCTGCGGAGGGGAGCTGGTGGGCACGGTGCCACGTGCACCCACACCACCCTGCCCCGAGCCCGGCCTGGGTGCAGGGGCCGTGCTGCACTGGGGGGGCAGGGGCAGGTTTCTCGCACATTCAGCCTTCAGCACCCCAAATGCTGAATGCTGCCCATAGGCTGGAACTGAAGACAAAATCTGGTCCTTCGAGAGTGGTGATCCCTTCCCCAAGGACCTCCTGGGCAGAGGAGGTGCTCGGTGGGCGGTGAGGAGAGCGGAGGGGGCTGGTGCTGGGGTAAGCTGTGCTCTCGCCTGCCGTGCCCTTTAGCAGTGCGGTTATTTAAAGCCGAGCAAAGGGCACGGGGGCTCGGCTGCCTTTCCTGGTGCCTCCTGCCAAATGGCGCTTCGGAGTCCAGGGCAGAGCCCTTTGCTGTTTCATCACTGTGGTTGCGTTCTCAGCTACAGCGCTAGGAAGTTAAATCCAGCAGTTTGAAGTATGCAGAGAATGTGACTTGCAATTTCTCCCACAAATCTTACTGCTTTTGTGTGTTTAACAACAGCAATTTTACTCACGAGAGGCCGAGTAACAGCAACACTGGACAGTGATTTCACCTACCTGGAGTTTTCTTTTGCAGCTGTGCCTGAAGCTCAGCTGGGGTCTCATCTCAGGTGTTAACAGAGCTCCACATCCCAGGCTGAAAAACGTCCTTACCAGCTTGCCCAGACCCCAGCTGAACCCACCTGATTTTGGAAGCCTGCTTCATTGCTACAGCCTACATGCCTGCTCTGTGGAAAATGTGCTGCAGTGATTTTCTGGTTGGTGTGGAATATTTCACCTCTCTGATATCCTCATCACCTGGTTCGCTACCGAAACGGAAAGGCTGCTGCTCAGCAGAGATGTGCCCTCGTGGGAACAGGGCTCCCGGGATGCAGGGCAGCCCCTGCAGTGCCTGGAGCCAGTGGCAGCATCCTGGCTGTGCCCCCGGCTGCAGCGCCTGGCAAGAGGCAGCCGCTGGAGCACCAGCGCTCCTGGACATCGGAAACATGACCAGGGAAAACATCAGAAGCGCTGGCATTAACCTAAAGAAGAGAAAATGAAAGAGCAGGTTTCAAATACACAGGAGGCTGCTGCAAAGAGGAGGGGAGTAATTTGTTCTGCATGTTCACAGGGAGACGAGCGGCTTAAATTATAGCAGGAAGGATTCAGGGTCATGGTAGGAAAACCTTTCTAATGAACAGTGAGAGCAGAGAGGTGCAGGGACAGGTTGCCTGGAAGGTGGCGGAATTGCTGTCACTGGAAATCTTTAAAAGCAGGTGAGACAGCCCCCCAAGGTGCTGCTGGCGTGGCTGGCACGCTGTGCTGCGGCAGGGAGAGGTTTACAGGCGAGCTGCTCACTGTACTGCCTTGGGGCTCGCTTTGCTCTGCAGGGGAAGCCACAGCTCCTTTTCTGAGAGAGGCCCAAATATAAGACGACTAAAAACCCCCTTACTGAATCACCCTCAGATCTTTCTTCTGGCTGTCCATGACCATGACCTGCCCTGTGCTGCTGGCTCTGGGCTGCGGAGGGAACTGGGGTAGGGAATGGCCCTGGTGCCCCCCGGCTGATTTACCCCAGGCTGATGGGGCACCAAGAGATGCCGCCTGCAAGTGTCAGAGGGGAGATGCCTTAATCTGGGTTTGAGCTCAGGTGCCCTCCCGCCTCTGCACGCCCCAGCAGGTTCGGTGCAGCTGCTGGTGCCACGCGCTTGCAGCAGCGTGCAAAGGCTGATGGACAAAACAGGATAAACTGGAGCAGCGGGTTGGTTCTGTGATGACCAGCTCTACTAGACTGGATTAATATTAACCTGCAAAACTGCTGTGACAGCTTTTAGACTATAATACCCTTCTTAAAGTATCTCACCCTAGATTAGTAAATGAATGCCTCGGTGGGAATAGTCTGCCCTGACTGTCCAGCTGCAGAAATTGATTTATTTAAGCTGAAAAAAATGCAGTTGTCTGGCTTTAAAGAGTTAATAATGCATGGATTTGCTGGAAAGCCCAGTTATGAGGTAAAGAGACCAATTTCTATAAATCAGTATCACTGTGGCTTGTGATCTCCAGCTATATTGTGGGCAGTCCAGACAGCAGCTGCCGGTATTTTTAGGGAGGTTTAAAGTTAATGTATTCAAAGACTGCTGGGTCTGACTAAAAGAATTTTGCTTTGAAATCCTGGCGCTTTGATCCCAGCAAGAGAGGAGCCGCGGCAGTGATACTGGTGTGTGGAAGTGCTGTGGCTGCAGCTGGCAATGCCAGTGTAGCTATGGGTCTGCCAGCATTCCTGGTGATGTGCTGCTGGTCGGGACTTGGGAAGCTCCTCCACAACTGACCCCCCAGCTCAGCACACGGGGCTGACTCACGTGCTGGATACCCGCCTTTTTTTTTCCTGCAAAATGGTATTGAATCAAGCAAATCAAGTCTGAGTGTGAGCACCCTGCAGTGATCCTGACTGATCTTACAGGAGCTTGAGGAAGTATGTCGCTTTGCTTGGGCACATTGAGAGCCTCTTTGGATTAATTTAATGCTGTTTGGAAATTGATGCTGATTTATATAACGTGCTTGCACAAAGATATCCTCCCCTCCCCTACAAGCTTCTCAGCAGCAGGCAACAACTCACCCCATCAGCAGGTTGTGGAGTTACTGCTGTTTTGCACAAGGGAAAAGGTTGCCTGGTCCTCACCACCAGTGCATAGGAATTGCAGGGATTTCTAGATAGAGCGAGCTATAAACATACTGTGAAAGTACTTCACCTAATGTCAGATTGTGTTAAAAACTCCAAAGCCTATTGCCATCGAAAACTCTTGCTCATCCTTCTCCCTGGCTGTTTTCTGTGATGCACGTTTGCAAGAGGCTGGTGTGCTGTGTGAGCCACGCTGTGCCTGAATGCTACAGGCATCTGCTTTTCTCTGCCTTCCCGTTTAACCAGAGAAGAAAATTCCACTAAATTTCTAGTTTTAGCAAAAAGGTCTTATAGGACCTTTCCTCCCCTCCCGCTCACAGAGGAGCCAGCCCAGGCTCTCTTGCGCAGGTGAGGTGAAGAGCACCCATGGGAGCAGGCTGAACACCCAGCAGTGCCACGGCCACCGTGCAGCCACCACCAGCCTCCTGCCACCCATCGTGCCCCAGAAGCCACCTGTGTGACTATGGGGACTATTGAACATGGCTGTGCTTGAAGCGGTGCCCGGGAAGGTTTGCAGGGCAGACCCACAATCTGTCCTTCCATCACTTCCATCCCCTTTTAGCTCTTAAGAGATGCACAGATACACCAAGCTACCAGGAGCAAGAGGGACAAAGAGGATCTGTGCCAAGGCATTCGTTAGGACTAACAAAAAGCTGGGAAATGGTTCCTTTTTTCAGTCCTCCTCTACAAAGAAGTTTGTAGATAAGAGTGTGCACCCTTTGAAGAAAATGAGATGTAAGGCTACGCATCCCCTCGTGTGAAAAGCGTGGGTTTAATTCCAGAACTTCCTGTTTGCATCTGAGCACACATCTGCACACTCCATGCCATAATAACGGGATATTGGTAGGAAAGAGGGACATGGTTTCAATTAAATCCGTGGCAATGACGAAAGGTGAATGGCATTGAAGGCATCTTTTAATAAATGCCACAGCAAACCTTGGCAGCAAAAGCAGCTCAGAACAATATGTGAACAAATCCCTGGGGGAAACAGACACTCAAAACTGCCCCAGAACACAGCATTTTTTTCCTGGTGAAAAGGTATGTGATTTTCATTCTCAGCATGTCATGCTAAGCTGGAAGCAAGAAGCAGCACAATTAAATCTGCTCAGGTAGCAGTGACATTAACAGCTCAGCTGCTTGTGAAAATGCTTTGTAAAACAAGCCGTCTTTAGCAAGCCATTGCTGTTGCGGTGAGCTACAGACTGCTCAGAAAACATATTTAGCAAAACTATAGTTGCTTGTTTTCCAGTAGGTCCCCTCTCCTGCCCCAGCTCCCCAGCAAGGCACTGAGGAGCAGGGTGCAAAGCAGCCTCGCTGGGCAGCTGGCTGCAGCTAAGCGGGGCCGTGGGGCTGCGGCTCGGGGGCAGCCCTGGACAAGGGTGTCCCAACAGAAAGGGGGCACAGGCACCCCCTGACCCGCAGCACCAACTGCGCTGCCCTGCTAGAAGCCAAGGGGCCAGCAGCCCAGGGAAATGCAGGACATGGCCCACAGGGAGGCTGGGTTTGCCCCCGCTTCAAAGAATCGGTTAATCGCTCCCAGTGTCATAAAGACATTTAGAGCTGTCTATCCCAAGGCAATAGTCTAAATGCCACCCCATGGGTGCCTTTGCACAACCGAAAGGTATTTTTCTCTGAGATCCAGCAGCAGCCTCTGCTCCACCCCCGGGTTCCATCCTCTTCTCACCAGGAAACGGTTGGAAGACGCCAGCAGCGCGCGATCTACGCATCTCGGCACGGTGGCAGTGGGCACTGCAGACGCTGGGGGTGAGGAAATGAATGTGTCCCACTCCCGGAGACATGCTGAAATCACTATTCACGAGCAAGTGAGTCACTGCCCTTCCCACAGTCTCTTCCAGTGAAGCAGAGTTGACAGTGAAACAGGATCAAGCGCCTACGCTTCCTGCAGCCTACATGGAGAGCCCTGCTCCGTCTCCTCCCTCCCCAGCCGGCAGGCCCGCTGCTTTGGAAGAGAAGTACTGAAAAGTGTGTGCATGAGCATATAGGCACACAGGGTGGTGAAGCAGAAGTGCATCTTGTCCGCTATGCCCAAAGGAGCACTTTGCATGTGGAAATGCTCCGGGAAGCATCTGCTGCTGGGAAAAGAACTGCACGCCAGGGAGATGCAGCCTGCGTGCGCCGCTCCTGTTCCCTCGAGCATTGCCCACCGGTGAGTGGTGCTGCCTGCTCCCTGAGGGCAGGGTCTCCCCATGCCGTAGCCGGTGGCAGAAATGGGGCTGGCTCTGTGGGCCAGCCTCCATCCCTGCGGGATGACTGCCAGCATCCCCATGGTGATGTGAATGGCAGCCTACAGGCATCGTTATAACTGTAATTAGCTTTAAATTAGGCAAGGAGACATCTGGGCCAGAGGTGAAGCAGGCATCTAGAGACAGGCCGCGTTTTCCCTCAACACAGCTCTGCTGAGCCTGCCAGGCTCCGCTGCAGTCACCTGGCATGACCCAAAGGAGGCTTCGGGATGGAGCATGCAGGTACTACTCCATGTTTTCCACAAAATGAGCTGGTCTGCAAGACAAGGGGAGCCTGAATTAACGTGCTGAAACACTGTGCTTCTCGGTCCCCGTTTGCCCATCCCCAGCAGTGCTAGTGTTGGCTTTTAGATGTGTTTATCACGTGCAGAAACAAGGAGTTGTACATCAGTAATCCAGCGATGTCTTTACATTTCTTTTCCAGAGGAGCCAACTATGATCAGCAATGTTGGTTTATCCAGAAAGAATAAAAAACCCCAAATCCATTACAACAACCATATCTGAAGAAAATTGTCCAGAGTTTGTCAAAAACCTCTGCAAGCCAGAGGTTTCACCTCCTATTTCCAGTACTCAGCTAGGAGAGAGAAAAGCAGGGCAGCTGGAGCTGTGGGTTAGCAGGGGATGCTGCACCTTACCTTAGGGAGAGACCAGGACACAGGACCCTGGTCATCTTCTATCTGAACCAACAAGGCACACAACATGTTAAACCCAATGATTTAGAAGAGCTAGGCTGCAGTGTGATGCATGTGTGCCTCTTGGGTTTTTTGTTTTTTTTGTTTGTTTTTTTTTAAGCAGCATTTCTGTGTCTCTCATTCTGGTCCTAAAGCTGTTTCCCTCCCACTGGAATGACTGTGCTGCTGACCATGGGACCTCCACAGCACACCGTAAGTGGAAAGTGAATCACTGCTGTTTCTCAGGTTTCAGAGACAGGAATTATCTTTATAAATGCACCTGACACTGCTGTAGATAAGCAGCACATTGTCTTTATTGAAAGACATAAATACTTCATTTCTTTCCTGGGTTCTTTGTTCCTCAGGGAACGTTGGGATCCTGTTCTGTATCATTCACATCCAGGCTAATGAACAGTACAAACCTGCATCCAGAGAAAAATGAAAGCCATGGCTAATGGTAGTGACAGAATAAATGGCAAAAGCCTAAAAGTAAATAGCTTTGAAAGCAGATACATTTCAGTGTGACATGATAGTGCCAAAAAAAAAAAAAAAAGAAAAAGAAAAAAAAAAAGAAAAAAAAAGCTTGCCTGTGCTGGTATTATTTATAATTCCCTGAACGTTTAAATTCCCTCCAGCCACTATACATTAAGCACAATCCAGGGCATATGCAACAAATCATAGTCAATGATGGAAAGTTGGGAGAAAAGCAAGAGGTCAATCTCTCTTGATCACAGCAGCCACAGATCTCTTTTTCATAGACTGCCAGTACTAATGAATGAAGAGGACATGAAAGGAAAACAAAAATACTCAAATCAACGTGCTTCATGTACCAATAGATGTATCTGCTCATATATTTGACTAATTAAATGCAAACCCTTGCCAGTAACTGTTGTTTGGGGTATTTAAGCCCTCACTCAGACTGCAACATCCAGTCATGTGTGGTCACATGGTCCCAGAAAACTGCATGGGCTTTAACTCCAGGATCCAGGATGCAAACCACTGCCACGTAGCAACCCATGGATACACGTGCTTATGAAGAGATGCAGTTGATGGTGGGGAACAGCAGGTCCCCAAAGCTGTGCGAGTGCAGGATCGATTCAGTAAAATCTGACTGCTGTGCCTGCACACTTGGGGCACCAGCCTTAAAGCCAGAAGCACCCCATATTGGTGCACAAAAATGTATTATTTTGAACCCAAATTAAAGTCTGTAGTTTTCCATCTAGAACTCATTTCATTTCAGACAGTGCTTTTGAGAAGGTCTAACAGTTCTGAAAAGTTACTGAAATATATTGAATTGCCAAGGAAAGTGTTAAGACCCAAAGGGAATTTCATAGTGCAGAGATCCATCTTCTTGAAAAATGCGCAGGCAGAGGTCAGAGTTAAGTACCACTCGGCTGTGATGATCTGTCAAACGCTCCCAGCAATGCATTATTGCAGTAAGATGGGAGATGTTTGCCTTACAAAGGTTAGCCCAGCTTTTAAAATTCACTAGGTCTGAGATCCTCACAGCCTGGGACAGCTCCACGGAGGCACCACACTGACGGGTGTTAAACGGTAAAACGGAAACTCGTGTTGCAGGTCACTGGCGCAGCCCTTGCAGAGCTGCTGTATGAGCCTTTGGATGGCCGGTTTTCGCATTGCTTGCTGAAATCAAACCTGGCAGGGTATTTTATTCCCACTTTCGAAGAATGGTTGGACTTTGGTCCAGTTGGTCCCATGGCTGAAGCATGGCAGCACCACCACTACAGCCACTACAGGGCTGAGCTACATTCGTTGCCCGGCTTTTACTTTTTCTATTTTTATTTTTTTTTCCATTTTACTTTACTGATGCTGCTGTATTTTTGTATCTAACATATACATTTCATTTCACAGGAGAAGGTTAGCCCATTAAATATTAGGCTCACTGATGCTGCTCTTCTGCTTTGGTTGGCAATGCTGATTATGTAAAGGATATTTAAAGTTGTAAATTATTTAAATTATTTACAAGCTTTTGGATACTTTTTACAAGATAAAAAGAAATACAAGATGAAAAGAAATAGAAGAAAATGCATACACGTTTCTGTATGTATCAGTGGATTTGTGCATAAATGCTCAAGTCTTTTAGGAAGTGGGGAGACAGCTGAGTAATGTATAATTAACACATCCTTTTTTCTTCCCTTGTTGGTGCAGACATGCCTTTAGATGAAAAGTGTGGAATATTAAAAGCATGTGGAGTGCGTGGGACAGAAAAATATTGAATTTTATGTAATTTCAGCCCCGTCACCAGTTACATGTGTTACAGAGGGAGCAAGCCTGTTCCTCCTCAGGGATCTCAGCCACTATAATGCTTCCATACAGGTCTCCCCCCATGGTGGCACGGCGGGATTTTTCCTCCAAAAGGAAGGAAATTAGGGCCCAGCTGCTTCTGTGCTGTTGAAGGAATATGAGCTAAGCAAGAGGAGAACTTAGAGAGTCATTCATCCATTTAGGTGTCAAACGTTGAACTTATGAAACCCATCTCACTTTAGCACCTATTTTCATCATACACCCCAAGGTCACACATTGCAGCTCAGTACCACACAGGCAGGTAAAATGCTATTTAGTGGGCAACTGCCAAGGCACAACCCCCCTGAGGAGGCTCCCCGAGCTTTCCGATACACATCCCATTGAACATGAAAACGAAGGGATGTCACAGACAGGCAGCAGCAGATTTCCCTGCTGGCAGCAGTGTGGCTCCGGGACCAGGCTGTTTCTTTGGGAAACGCTGGTCACCTGCCTTACGAACAGCCAGCGAGGCACAGCCCTTCCCACGGAGCAGTGGCTTTCTCCTTGCTAAAAATATTTCCTGGACTGAATAAGGCCATGAGCCTACAGAAGTGTCAAAGTGCTTGTACCGAGCAGGTACCTCCCCACGCTCACTGATAAATGGAAATCCAGACTGCAGGACCGCCAGCTCAGGAGGCTTGGTTCTGGTAACTGTAAGCGATGGGATGTACACACAGGTACTTCTATTATACTATGCTTTGTAATTATACCAATCCAAATAGATAAACGCTTTTTTTTTGCTGAGAATTAGAGGCCGTCACTTCTACTTTACTGAAGTACATACAAGCTGCTTTTATAACTACTGGTTATTTGGGGACTGCCAGAATTTGCTGAACCGCTTGTCAGCCCTATTGCTGGCTCCTGGTAGAAAAGCTCTGACGGAGGGTCAGGGGCAGACGTGTCTCTCACTCACCCCAAACCTGACATTTGCAGCCTCGTAGCCCAGAGTAACCAAGGACAGTGAGCATCAGCCATTTAACAGTCTTCAAACCTTATTTCCATCAGGAAGCCTGGCTTGGTGCAAAGACAGCAAACCCTGCTTCTGCACAACGAGTATGACAGCGCTGAGAGCATCACTACGTACTGTCTGTAGATGGGACTTCAGCGTTATCCTCCACCAGGGATGTGCTGTTGGGAGTGGACAGTGTTGCTGGACCTTGGGAAACAGTCTCATCTGAGAGGGCTCTTATTAACCGCTATACGCTGATGCAGGAGATGATTGGTGTCAAAACATCTCTGATTTCAGCACACAGGGTTAATTCGGAGTCCTAGCTAGTTCCTCCAGAGAAAATACCAGCTCTAGCTGCCACCAGGGACGGCTACATCAGTTACAGGAATCACAAGAGGGTTTTTGGTCCTAAGCATCCCCCAAAACACCTTCTCCTAGCAACAGGCCTTTCTCAGTGTGCAGTAAGCCCAAAATTTCATGCTAAAGTATTTCGAGATACTATTTTTCCAGTTTAGTTATGTACGTACCTGCCACAATCCTGTACCCCTCTGGGTGTGCTAACAGTATAAACTGAAGTAAGACAAACATTTCAAAGTTCCACCTCCTGAAAAAGAGTTTTTAAGATTTTCATCTAAGGCACTATACCACATGTATAGATCAAACCCACATTCTTTTTATCAAAGCACAGCATTAAGTTCAGATTTGCGGCCACAAGGATGTTCATTTTTCAAGGTCAATGAAGACAGTGAGACAAAGATTTTACTTAAACTATATATTTTTACATAAAACAACTTTATGTTACAATAAAATCAGATAAAAATCACAAAGTTATATAATAAGTTCATAAAGAAAAAAATCAAGTTTTCCTTTTATATATATAAAACCCAGCATTTACTGCTACTAGGAGTCTAAATGTTAACGTTGACTGTCTATGGTCAATTTGAGAAAAAAAAAACAAAAACAAACAAAGAAAAGTACTTTTTCACAGCAGACAAAATGACGAGGTCAGAGATGTTTTTACAACGATCCAACTGTAGTAAACACTTCAGTTTTCATTAAACCATATACTAAATATAACAAACCCAAATAAAAATATACATTTAGAGCACTGCAGTGTTTTCCCACAGTTGTATATCAACAAATTATCAGTCATCCACTAAACCTTACTTGAAACAGTAAAAACAGGGTGTATGTTTATCTTTAGTACTAAAATCTCATAATAATCTAAATATTTTGGTATAGCAGACCACACTAAAACACTCTCAGAACTTTCAACTACAAGGGATATATTCATGTTAAAACCGATGTGCTTTGTTTGTCATTCATGATGAGGTTTATAGAATATTATGTTCATGATCACTATTAGGCAATTAAACGAAAACATCTAAATGCTGCAAAATACTCTTTTTATTGAGCACAGCTCCCTCGTCACACACCCAAGTTAATCAATGTACTGCAAACTTAGAAGCTTAGTTCACAAATCTTATGTTATCAGTCTTTTTAGCTAGTATATGGCTAAAATAATTATTGCTGACCAGTGTTAAAAAAAAAAAACCAAACCAAACCCAACTCAAACAAAAACACAACAGCAGACAGATTTTTCTCAAGTGCCTTTCTTGCACTTACCATTATTATGAAGTAACTAAATGACCAGAAAGGAAAAAGAAATCTATTTCAAAATGTGCATATAAAATTTTTGGAGGTATAGGCACCTTCATCTGAAGACTGTGTGTTTAGGCTACCTTTAAAAAAAAGAAAAAGAAAAAGAAAAAGAAAAAAAAGAAGAGCCAAGACAGACCACAGTAGAAAATCAAACAGGTTGGACATCCCAATCCCCCAGGGATGCAAGCAAAGCCCTCCTGGCCAGGACCAGCTCTGCCCACAGCCTGCTGGAGAGCTCTTGTTTGGGAAGCACCTCCATCACGTTTATCCCTCACCTCCCGACTCTCTATTTGACCACAGGTGCCTTATCGTTTACCACAGAGAACGGTATTTAAGACACGCAAACTTCATGTAACTGTCGAATTTACATTCTATGAGCCGAAAGCGCTGCCACGCTCCAGGCGCAGCATCCCAGGGCCAGCTGTGTCTGCCTGCAGGCGTGCCTGCATCGAACGTCCTGCGGCTACGTATCGCTTTGCTCGACACATGGGTGCTTGTGGAACACGAGCCGTGGAAAGAAAAATTACCTTGGGGTAGCTGTGTCTTGCTGTTGCTAAATTGTGCTCACAGCCAGCCTCTGCCAGCACTGCCTGGGTCCCCGCAGCCCCCCGAACGCTGAACCTGCCCTTCTGCGAGGTCTCTGGTACTGCTGAGCCTGCACATGACAGCAACAGCTTGTCCCATTTTTGACTGGAAGTGTCTGACCATCAGCCAGTGCCATGGCTGCAACGCTCTCATGCTGCTCGGCGGTGTGTGTGGGCATGCGCCTGCCATCCCTCAAGTCGCCACGTCTGTGATATGCTGAGGACTTTTTGATATTTACAGGCCTGATGAGCCCCAAACTGCCTGGACAAAGGTGGGCGAGCTGGCAGATCAGCACGGCCACCCCAGACCTTCGGCACAGCTGCAGCTTGTGGGCAGAGCACGCCTTTCACCGAAGCTTCTGCGGAAACGATCGTCAAGACGAGCTGCTGCTGCTGATCTCCCCTTACACCCCTTCCCTTCAGACTCAGCATCAGTCATGCACGAAGCTGAGCGGGCGTTCCACCCTGATAGCGGTTTTATCTTCATTAATCCATAGGCTCAGGAAGACAGCACTATATTCCTTACAAGCCATTGATGCTTTGAAGGGTTTTGCAGAGATTACTATTCGGAGGAGCCTAACGAAGAGCACTCTCATAGCTGAGAAATTCCCACTACTACGAGGGTGGTAGGAACGGGGGATTTTCCTTCTGTCATTTATGAAGCAGCCAAAGGAGGCAAGAAATTAATGAGGGAGAAAACGAATGCTTGGGGGGAAAAGTGAAACAGCGTAGAGAAGAGTGCAGAAGCCTACGGACAGTGTGTGCCCTGCTGGTGGGGGGACATGGGCTCCCCGTGCCTGGCGAGCCACCAAGCAGACATGGGACAAGCAAAGGGCCAGCACTTGCCTTAACACCAGAAACTTTCTGCTGATGCTCTTCAAAAGCGATGGCAGTGGCAGGGACAGCAGGAAGAACAGCAGAAACCCTTCCCGCTCTCCAGCAGCTTTAAAACGGTCACCCTAAATTGCTCCCATAAAAAAATAAAACCAGGCGTTTAGAAAAAAGGCATTGTCTAAATAACATTTGTTTTCCGGGCATGGATGTACCCACTGTAAAACTGTTTTTAAAAAGCGCATCTTTTGAACACTAGGATGCAGAAAGCAAGAGGTGGCACTGAATTTCTTACAGAAAAGACAGTTTTCTTCCAGTGAGCTTACTTAGTAAAGGAGACACCAAGTAGATGTAGAGAGAGGAAAACTGGAAAGTACTCATTTTTAGGCCAAACAAAACTACTTGTGAAGTTGTGAGTCAAAATCAGCAAATAAATATTCAGCCAAATAGGAAAAAAGCAAAAGGTTAACCTACTTTGTTTTGGGGTAAGAAACAGTATTTCAGCTTTTCATTTTGAAGTAATTTATTCCAAAAATGAGGCTAAGGTCATTTTTCAAAATGTGAAATAACATATCTAATGGAACATTCTTTCCCCTTGAAAACAGTTATCTCCATGTATTTTTATGTCACTGAATATTTTTAGGTTTTGTGCTAACACAAAGCAGACCTGTTTCTTTCTCATTTTGGCCACCAAAAAAAAAAACCCCAAGAAGCAACCCACCATTATTCAGCAGCTCTAACACCAGCTCAAAGGAGTAACTCACGGGAAGGCAGCAAGACAGTCTCTAACCCAGCGTCACAAGCGGCCAGCACAGATTTTTCCTCCTAGAGCCACCAGCTGGTGGATGCCACCAGGGCTGGAGGGCTGGACGGGCAGCGTGGCGGGATCCGCGGCGAGGAGCTGGCAGCTATCAAAGTGCCAAGCACAAGACCTTTATTAACAAAAGACCGTGTTACTGAGGTAGGATAGATCCTGCCATCAACCCCCCAGAGGGAGAAACCCATGTCCAGAAAGGGAAGCCACGACTGCCCAAGGTGACACACAACCTCATGTAATGACACCTCCACGATGGGAATGGAGCCATCACCTCCTTCACGGCTGATGGCACAGGGAAACCAGGGTTTGCCTGGCACTGGATTTTAGTAACAAATAAACCCAAGCCCTGCAGACCCTCTCTCGGACAGGGATGAGCATTCCCCAGCCCCGGCAGCATTTGCAGCCGCCCCTAAGCAGGTGGCTGCCAGCTGAGCACAGCCCCTGGCTTGGGGTGCCCGCGGGGACGGGCTGGATCCCCGATGTGCACCAAAGGACAGGGTGGGCGCCTTGGTGGGGGGAGGCTGGGCGCCTTGGTGGGGGGAGGCTGGCTGCCCTGGGGCTCCTGCCGGGAGGGAGGAGGCATTTCCACACCGGATCGAGTCCCTGAGGAGCAGCACGGGTTGGCACGTGGGGGTTATTGCTGGGCCACCACAGCGCGTCAAGAAATGAGCAACGTGTGACACGGCCGGTCCCCACTCAGCAGGGGCACGGGGCTCCAGTCCTGGGGAGGGATGGGGCCAGGCCAGGGAGGGGAGCTGCAGCTGGTGTCCAAACACTCCCGAGAGCATGCACCACATCTTCCTAGCATGCTTTTGAAGAGGAAAAGATACAATGGAAGAGAGGGAAAGGTTAAAAGAGATGGGGTTTGGCAAAGGCTTTTAAGTAATTACACACAGAAATTCTCAACTTACTGCTGTTGGAAAGGAAAAAGAGAGAAAGCTAATTATAGCAAGACCTTGGATGCTGGGAGGATGGAGTTTCCCCCAGGGTATAGCTGTGTACAAGCATCCCTAACAACTGCACATCAGAGCGGTAGCAGATAAGGAAAACATACATTTGGGGCAAGACTAGAAGAGACAGGGCTGGGATTTCTCTAAGGACACCCCCACTGTCCCTCTGATGGGCGCGAAGTACCCAGAAATAACCGCCCATGTCACAGCTATGCACTGGTTTAATGCACCAGCATTAAACTCCATCTGCTAAATTGATGCAATCCCATAGAAACACTCTTCTTACAGTTTCAGGGTGGCTTAATACATTCCTAATGAACTGGATCAAAGATAGACTTGACTAGAGTGGAAAAAAAGATCTGGATTAACCCCAGTAAAATAATTTTTTAACAGCCTTTTGCATCCCTTTACCCAGAATCATGTTAAAAATCGTATTTTATATTAAAACCAAGAAGGAAGCCCCAAGATTGCTCAACGGTAAAAAGGAAACAGAAGATGGAGCAGGGTCCTCGGTGCAAAAGCAATAAAGCACTGTGACGAGGAAGGCCCTGACTATCCGTATCGCTTGCAGCTCTTAGTTGTGTTATCCCATGGTTGCCAGCTGATAGAGGGACTGGCTGAGTTTGGGAACTCTAAAGCAGCATGGGAGGAGAGGAGAAGCAGGACGAGCTGCCTGTTAAATGACGGTGTCTATCTGACTTGCTATCAAATAGAAAGACTAAAAATGGAGATTACTTGTGGACAACCACACACAGTTTCTGACGTCATTTTCGATTTTGGCAAGTCTGATCTAACCCCACATTATGCAACTGTAGAATCTTGCTCGCTGGCTAAGTCTAATTTTCACACGCCTACATGCTATGTACCTGATTTTGATTTTTATTTTGATTTTAAAATATCAACAGCCTGCAGCAATTTTTTGTTAGAGAGACTTCAATGGTCATAACGTTATGAAAAGTCCCAGCTTCACATCCATTGTTTAAAAGGAGTAAAAGCAAAAATACACGAAGTCCAATCTAAAAAACAGGCAATGAAAATAATGTAATAGTAACAGATGAAATGCAAACTCAAGGGACAACTGCAGACAGAACCTATCTCCAGCACAGGGATTATATAGCCATGTGCAAAAGTATTCAATGCATGTTTTGTCTCTAACTTACCTCTCTTTTAAAGGTCACTTTTACAACTGAGATGTGCTGAAAAAAGAAAAAAGCCCCTAAATGTAAGGAAAAAAAAAAAAAAAGCGTGGCCATTTGATAGCAGTCACTGATGGAACGCACTAACATGGTGCTTAACCAAGCTTTTGCCTGAATTAAGCAAATAATAATGTCACATAAATAAAAGTTCTCTCCTGAATTAATTCAGATCCTGTGTAAACAGACTCTCAAACCAGGTTATGGAGAAAGCAGGGAAAGAAGCTGAAGGCAGTCCTAGGAGCAAGAGCAAAACTCGGACTGAATTCTCCTCTCTGGCCCTTTTTACATTCCTGGCTGTGTCAGAGTGAACTTCTTGCTGGAGCCCAGCATATGACCTGGTATTTCTGAAAACATACTTAGAGCTGCTGAATAATCAATTTGAGAATGCAATAGCATTTCTGCCTTTTGGGTTGGGTTTCTTTTTTTTTGGACAGTCTAACTTGGTGACTGATTCCCACCCTACTGTCAAAGATGTACGAGGTGAGAATGCAGAAATCATAGGAAAGGATTTTGATTTCATGTGGTTGTGACCCTGCAAGTCTCCTGGGCAGAACCTGGCTTCTGAGTAACACCTTCAAGTAACCTTATATTGCTGTTCGGATGAACTTCTCTTCCTCCACTACTGCAGAAGTTAATCAACAGAAATCAACCTGCACAGAGGTGCACGCGCCCTGTGTACAAACCAGCAACACACCACTTTTTAAAGTAAGTATCTCGTCCCAAGACTCAGGTGGGCATTTTTCAGGGATGCACATAACGATGGAACTACGTGGGTTCAAAACTGAAGGCCAAAGAGAGATGATCTTGCTAAGCAAGAGAAGCTGTCCTCACCTACTGGGTAAGATGCTTGACTTCAAGAGCTGAAATTCCTTTCTACATCATTGACTTTGTGCTGTGAGGGTCCAGGCAAGCACATACAACCTAAATCAGAGGTTATCTGAAATCCACTGGATTTTTTTTCAGTGACTCAGGCCCGACTGATGTGGTCCCTAAAGATCCTGGTATCTGTGTGATTTACTTGACTGCAGCTCATCATAGGCACATTTTACAAACTGCAGGAGCTCCAGCTAATCTTCTTTCTGCTCCACCAAGGAATAAAACTGGATGTTGCTAGGAGTGCTGATAGTCCGGACAAGAAAGACTTGTTTTCAGTTTCTATGGTTGCAACAGCCCTTAAGAAAGATATAAATTTCCCTGCAACAACTAACTGCATATTCATTTTAAGGTAGATCTAGTTCCAGATTCCTGAGACAGAACCCTCCACCTGTTCCCAACCCCACGAAGCCAGAGCAGCAATATAGGAAGTTTCTAATCTCAACAGAATTCAGCGAGCAGCACAATTGGTTTGGAAAATAATCAAACAAACAAACAAAAAAAAACAAAACAAAAGAAACCCCACAGCAAATTTTCAGCCTCTATGTACAAAACCAATGCAAACAAGTGGAACATTCTAATTATATTTTGTAAAACACACGTTTGGGATCAACAAAACATCAAACATCCAGACCCTAGATTACAAAAAAAATCTATTGCCATCTAATTGTCAATCCCAAGTTTAGACAGTCCTTGTCGGAAATCATGTAATTCATCTATCTTCCCATCTAGTACATCTAAAAAATTCTTTAATTCAGTTTTAAGGTTGGTCTGCCTATGTTTGCTCTCTTCGACTTCTGTCCTTAGTGTTCTGACTTTCTCTTCAAGATCTTTGTTCTTTTTCTCAGCAGCCTTAAAGACAAAAGAGACAATAAGATGAATCACAGAGAAGGATGAACACCATTTAATAGGGTAAAGCTACGAATGACAGCTGGGCTGTAAAAGTTTGCTTTGACTTCTGCAGACTGGTAACACAAGCACCTCTGAGAGCAAGTGACACGTGCTAGTCAGATTAAAAGGGAAGAAAACCCATGCAGGAAAGAACACAGATTAACTGGAAAAGATGCTTTGCATCAGATTTTGTCATTTGGTTGATATCTTAAAATTCAGCTGGATTTAAATCATGCACTGTGCATATATTTCTGTCATTGCTACAGCTCCAGAACTAGACACTGTGCCACCAGTTACATGCAGAATTATCTATGGTGGTTTAACCTTGAAAAACAAGCTTAGAAAATACTGTCTGAGGAGTAATATTGCTTTATTCAGCACTTTTGGATTTATTGGTATTTTTTTAGGAGTTTCACTTTGTGTCAGCACTCAGGCAAGGAACAAGTCAGCCGCCTAACACCTCCCCTGCAGTTCATTCTATTATTTTCCCCTCGCATTAGCTCTTCTGCCTGTTGTTCTCCATTTCATGCACGTAAGCACATGCTTATTCTCACTAAAAGCCATAGATGACACACTTTACCATACCGAATCAAAAAAAATCAGTATTTTAACCATTTTCAGCATCTGCACTCCTCATCAGCCTTCTAAACGATTTTAGATTATTTTGATTATCAGAGCGATGGCTTATTTGATTGACCGGATTTTATTTCATCGGTGAGACTGTTTATATTTGTTCTGCTTTCATGTATCAATTTACTACATTTACACAAGCCCTGACTTTCACAAGTGATGGCCAAAGCCTAGCCGCTGGCTGGGGCAGGGCTCCCACAGCCCTCCCAGCAGAGGAGCCACACGTGCAAACCCAAGCCACCGTGGCGAGCTACACATTGCTGGAAAGGAGTGACGCAGCATGTAAATGCATCCTCAGGTGAACTTTTTTCCCTGGTGGTGAGCAGCTACACTCTCTGTTTCTTTCCAAAAAGCTCTCCCTGGTTCCACTGCAGCAATTAGCCACAGGTCTTGGAGTGCTGCTCGACACACACGGCTGAGGTGTGGCTTCACAGACCCAGAGCAGCAGAAATAAGGGATACAGGATAGGCTGGAATCTGCAGGAGACAGATGCAGCATGATCGCAGGCAAACCAATTTCTGCAAACAGCAAGGCAAAGAAACAGCCATTTCATTACTCCTGTGCTGGGAAGGGCATGGTGCATTTTGCATGTAATTAGCAATTTCTGTTTTTACAAACTGGAGCTCTTTTGCCTTCAAACACTGAATTCTGAACAGAAAAAAGCATATAGTTGTGAGAAAGAAAGTAAATGTATCAACTATTTTAAAATTAATTTCATTGCTAAACTGTACCTGTAGTTGTTGAGATACAGATTCACATTCTGACATTAGCTGTGGTATAATTTCACCCTGCTTTCGAAGCTCTTCCAGTTCCTTTGAAAACATAAAAGAAAAAAAAAAAACACTAGTGCAAGCCTCAATTTAAAACATAATGAAAATTTGAGAATATGAAATGGCTTTGCATATTTTATTGTATTCTGCACAGTATTTGGATGTAAAATAATCAAAATATCATGTCTGCATTCCAAAACACGTTAATTTTCTATTAGAATAATTTTTTCACTACATTTTTTACTTCGTAGCTCTAAAACAGACAATGTAATCTAATCTCTAACACGAATGCCATTTTAATTATATTAACGCAATCTACACCTAAAACACATACCTATGTAAAAGATACATTCAATAACAGAGAAATCTGAAGGGCTGTAATGCTACAAGCCATTTATAGATGGTAGCAAAGAGCAAATTAGACATGAATTTTCAATGATATATGGCAGTAAAAAAAGGCCAGTGGCACTGCGAGCTGCATATAGAGAGGCATCATTACAGAGCACAGCTGCAATGGGCTTTCCTCCACTGTACAGCTCTGAGAACCGCCCCCTGAAATCTGTATTTGATTCTGGCATCACTATCCAAACTGAGAGGACTAGCTGAAAGGAGTTCATGAAAAGAGCAATGCGACTTGACAGAAGTCCACATCTCTGATGGAAATTAAGACACCTTGACTACATGAACACCACAAACAAACACGACTAATGTGGGTAGTAGGGAAAGACTCATAGCCTGTACATTTTGCAGAAGGACTGTCAGAGCAGCTGAAAAGTACATTTGCAGGGCCAAAAAATACTCTGCGACTTGAAGAGAGTGCAAGAATCTCCTCCAGAAACTGCCCACATAGGTTACGGTCTCAAGAGTAAGTAGGGGCATAGCCCTGGACTCGTGTAGAACATCTGACACTGTCCTGCATGACATCCTTGTCTCTAAATTGGAGAGACATGGATTTGATGGATGGGCCACTCGGTGGATAAGAAATTGGCTGGATGGTCACACTCAAAGAACTCAAAGAGTTCCAGTCCAAGCCGAGATCAGTGATGAGTGGTGCTCCTCAGGGGTGGTCAGCATTGGGACCACTGCTGTTCAACATATTTTTTGGTACATAGTGGGATAGAGTGGGATCAAGTGCATCCTCGGCAAGTTTGCCACAACACCAAGCTGTGTGGTATGGTCAACACACAGGAGGGAAGGGATCCGACCAGAGGGACCTTGACAGGCCTGAGAGGTGGGCCCATGCAAACCTCATGAAGTTCAGCAAGGCCAAGCACAAGGTCCTGCTCCTGGGTTGGGGCAACACCCAGATCAATACGGGCCGGGCAGAGAATGGATTGAGAGCAGCTCTGAGGAGGACAACTTGGGGGTGTTGGTTGATGAGAAGCTCAACATGACCCAGCAACGTGTGCTCGCAGCCCAGAAAGCCAGTCGTATCCTGGGCCGCACCAAAAGAAGCATGGCCAGCAGGTCAAGGAAGGCGATTCCCCCACCTCTGCTCCACTCTTGTGAGACCCCACCTGCAGCGCTGCATCCAGCTCCGGGCTCCCCAACATAATGAGGACATGGACCTGTTGGAACAAGTCCAGAGGAGGCCACAAAGATGATCAGAGGGCTGGAGCACCTCTCCGGTGCAGACAGGCTGGGAGAGCTGGGGTTGTTCAGCCTGGAGGAGAGAAGGCTCTGGGGAGACCTTACAGCTGCCTGCCAGCACCTGGAGGGGCCTGCAACAGAGCTGGAGAGGGGCTTTATACAAGGGCATGTAATGACAGGACAGGGGGAATGGCTTTAAACTGAAAGAGGGTAGATTTAGACTAGATATAAGGAAGAAATTCTTCACTGTAAGAGTGCTGAGGCGCTGGCCCAGGCTGCCCAGATCAGCTGTGGATGCCCCATCCCTGGCAGTGCCCAAGGCCAGGCTGGACGGGGCTGGGAGCAACCTGGGCTGGTGGGAGGAGTCCCTGCCCGTGGCGGGGGGGTGGAACTAGATGGTCTTTAAGGTCCCTTCCAACCCAAACCATTCTGTGATTCTGTGATCCTCTCTGAGCTGTACTGACACAGGATAGCAAAACCAGCCCTATTAGAAAGGCAGATTTTTTGGCTATGAAAGGTTGGTTTCTTCCCTAACAGGTGAACTTACAGCGTAATGTGAGTGCAACAGAATCCGTAAATCAAGCTCTTCCACAGAACCAGACAATAACATTTCTCCTCAAGTCCTCCCGATTCCCTTGTTCTAAGTACACCAATGCTCAGCACTTCCAGTATCACCCAAATTTCACAAGAATCCAGTGCATCCTGGAGAGCAAGTCTCTTTCTTCTGAGGTTTGCCAAAAGCACCACTACATCAATAAATTCTTTTTCTTTTTAGAAATTCTGTAATTCCAGGCCAACTCTGACTGCTCTTGTTGTTTCCTCCCATTTTTCAGCATTAGTTTACATTAATATGTGAAGACAAATCACATAATGCTACAGCTTTTTTGTGAACTGCACTGAAGAATTTAACTAATGTAACTATATCCATGCAATGTCCCAGCTGCTGATACAGGGGAAAGAAAGGCTAACTTACCCTTTTGTTTTGAGATATGAGCTCCCATGCATATATATCTGTATATACATAAATAATGCCTAGGAGCTCACATCTCAAAATATAAACATATTATACTATGTACACTTACTGTATATATGACTACTATACTGTATCCTTACTATGTAGAGTATAATACAGTGTATGTGTGTGTATATATATATGGTATGTGGCATATGATATATATATAAAATAAATGAAAATAATAAAAAATATATACTATATATCTCTACATATAAATATATAATTTTATATATATAAATATAAATATTTTTCTAGATAGCTCTGTCCTGATCCTCCTGTCTTTACATTTCTCTCTACTTATTTCCTACACGAAGAGGATACCAGCAGCTCCTCTTACATGGCAATGTCCATGAGCAGGCTTCATGCTGGTTTGAATTGCAGACCATGAAAAGGTCATTTACGGGTGGTTTAGACCTAATCAAGAACCTGCCAACGTAAGTATGCAGTCTGAAAACAAGTTAGTGTATTGTCAGTGCAAACGGAAGATAGGCATGTAATATTCACAAGTCAATCAATTTTCTGGTTCATTTGGTACAATAAAAACATGAATCTTGAGGAAAACACGAGTAGAGAATAAGGGTTATTATACATGCTATTACCACAGAAAGGTTAGGAAGAAAGCATGACATTTTCCTTTGAAATACAGGGCTGAAAACCATATTACATTTGTAACAGTGCATCAAAATCCATCTCCCTAAACTATTTCCTTGTGCCATCTTAAAACCCCTTAACAGCATTGCTTTTAAGAGCACCAGTAGAGATGCTGTAATGGCACATGACAAACTTTACTGCACCTGCTGACAGCTTTTTCTCTTCAGCCAGCACAGAGCATTTGGTCACTGTAATGAAGGAAAAACCCCAAGAATCCCATTATTTCCCCCACTGTTCAGGGGCTCCAAGGCATCAACCTCATTTTCCTTAGAAAAATGAACACCTTACATGTCAAAAGTGACAAACTGGGGTACTCTAAATGAATCTGAATTTCTCGCTTTTGGCATTAGTCCTGAGATCAGAGGGAGACCATAAAATGGCAAAGACTATGAGCCATCTGGAAAAAGAAACAGGACTTGTTACACAAACGCCAAGTTATTTTGTAAATGATCTCTTTCTAATGATGGTCCTGATGTCTAGGGGAATTCAGGGCATGGGGGCTGGCAAATGAAACTGTTCTAGCACACATGTGTCTGGCTTTGGGTAACAAGTTTCACCAGTCCAGCTCTTCTTTTAGAACTAAAGTGTTGTACACATAGAACCGTCATGTTTGTTAACCACTGTCAAATTAAAGTGTGCTGTCACAGCACAGAATGTGTCATGAAACTGAGACTGAGGAATTCTATCAAACTGTTGCTAAGGAGCTGTACATGGAAAATCCAGAAACACACAACACCCTGAGGCATCGGGCTGCTTCTGGCTGTAGGGAAGCCAGTCCATCAACCTAACACCCCAAGGGAGAAGCAGACAGATCTACTCAAACTCCAAAGCATGCCTTTTCTGTTGTTCGGGGCACTCACCAGCTCTTTGTCCTGAAGTTCTGTTTCCAGCTCCTGGAGGCGTCTACTCAGCTGTGCATTTCTTTCCTTCTCTTTATTTATTTCATTGCACTGTTCCTCCAGTTCTTCAATCTTTAAGAAATGTCAGACATTAGATGAAATTTTTTAAATTTCTGAAAATCTGGGGCAGAACACAGCTGATGTAAATAGGCATTGCTCCACTGAGCAGAGGGAAGCACAGACAATTTTACTTTATCATGGGTCTGTTTCGTAAATCATAGCACTAGATTCACTGCAACCAAATTATCGCTTCTTTCCTTAAAAAAAAGCCAATTTACACATCCACTAGGAAGCCCTGGGACTGTGTTTATTCTCTCTCATACAGTATCTCATATAAGTATTCAGGAATACACAAAACACTGATCTAAAAAAAAGTGGAGCTGGGGATAAAATCTGCACTTCACTTCTATGAAACCAACACAACACTATAAGGGATGGGTTTTCTTAAGGCAGCAAGGAGAAGAAACTCTCCAGCACTCCCAGCTTTGCCTCCTTAGGGGCTGCTTATTATTCTAGCTGTAGTATGAGGGACACAACATCAAAACTTTGAGGGGAGAACCAGTTCAGAGCAACGTATTCTGCTTTGTTCTCTCGCCCAGGGATGTGCTTTGCTCTCTCCATACCTCCTCCTGCCAGCTCTGGACTTGGCTCCCAGGGGATGCACTTCCCACAGGCCAACGGGCCAGCTCATTAAAGTATGTACTTTAATTCTCAGCTTCATGTCGCTTTGGGATTATAACTTCCCTCATTCAAAGGTAGAGCAATATGCAAAAAATTCTGACCCAATTAGTAAAGGAGAAGGAACTTCCCAGGGCATTGCAGTGGTGGAGCGTGAGCACCGAGCAAGGAGTGTGCTTGGGAGAAAAGCTCAGAAAACCTCTCCGTACAGAAAAAGACAGCGCATTGTACAGACAGCGTTGCTGCACAGTCTGGCTAGTAGTCACTGGTATGATGACTACGCAGCTGCAGGAAGGCAGTGTTTTGATAATCTCTTCATATCTAGGCTACAGCTACTGAGATGTGGCATGTTTGATCAGTTAATGAGAACAACATTTCTCTGCAACAGTATAGAAAAGTAAAGAACTACACTGTAAATTATGGTATTTTCTTATAACATACTGTTCCAGTCTCTCACTTCTCCCTTATCCAAACCAGAATGGATATAGGGACCTAAATCATGTAACAACTAATACTAATTTGTTAATGTAACATCAGTTACGCTCTGTGAAGGATCTTTGGTCGGATCTCTGAATTATCGCTGTGCACAACTAAAATGCATGTGAATAGATAGAACATCTGTCTTGGGAAAAGGTTGCTCCACATGGACCTTCAATGCTGACAAAACAACCCAGGCCACCTTCAATGCCAAATTACTATTTGCAGCCTACTGACATACCAAAAGATACAAAATTCCTTCCTTCTTTGAAAGCAACACTAAAGCAAAAAAAAATCCTCAACAGACTGATACAATCTGGTCTGTACTTCAAACATCCCAGTGATCCATCTATGTGAGCAGGAAAAGGATCCAGCTTTTCCAAACACACTGAAGATGAATAGAATGAAGTTATCCCTGCAAGCAGCGCTCACAGAAACCAGGCTCCCCCAGCCCAGGTCAGTGCCAGCCCCGTGTGGGGCTGTTACTGATAGCAGTATTGTCTGAGGGTAATACAATATAAGTAATATACAGTATTATTTGAGGGACAGTACCAATGATGCATTGAAACAGGCTTTAAAAATTTAAACTTCTGAATTGTTCTCTGCTGTAGCTACTGCTAACCCTCGGTCTTACACTACTGAGAAATGTGCTCAGAAACAGAGCGAAGGCTTTTGGCAATGCCTGCCTGACAACACAACCCAGCAATGTGCGCTCGCAGCCCAGAAAGCCAGCCGTATCCTGGGCAGCATCACAAGGAGCGTGACCAGCAGGCTGGGGGGGGGGGATTCTGCCCCTCTGCTCTCAGGACACCCCACCTGCAGCGCTGCATCCAGCTCCGGGCTCCCCAATATAAGGAGGACATGGACCTGTTGGAGCAAGTCCAGAGGAGGCCACAAAGATGATCAGGGGGCTGGAGCACCTCTCCTGTGCAGACAGGCTGGGAGAGCTGGGGTTGTTCAGCCTGGAGGAGAGAAGGCTCTGGGGAGACCTTACAGCTGCCTGCCAGCACCTGGAGGGGCCTGCAACAGAGCTGGAGAGGGGCTTTATACAAGGGCATGTAATGACAGGACAGGGGGAATGGCTTTAAACTGAAAGAGGGTAGATTTAGACTAGATATAAGGAAGAAATTCTTCACTGTAAGAGTGCTGAGGCGCTGGCCCAGGCTGCCCAGATCAGCTGTGGATGCCCCATCCCTGGCAGTGCCCAAGGCCAGGCTGGACGGGGCTGGGAGCAACCTGGGCTGGTGGGAGGGGTCCCTGCCCGTGGTGGGGGGTTGGAACTAGGTGGTCTTTAAGGCCTCTTCCAACCCAAACCATTCTGTGATTCTGTAATTCTATGGAAGCCTCTTGGCAGGGTTCTGGATGAGATGTGCCCAGCATTAGTGCTGGAGGACTGGGCTCACAGCACGCAGAGCTGACAGCATAGCTCACATCCTCATTTCCCTGCCTGCCATCAGGCTTTGCTTCCAATAGGGTGGTTCCCAGTTGGTTTCCTGGGGGTAACCCGGCCATAACCATGCCTTCTTGCTCATTCATCACCTGGCAGTATTTGAGTGCACTTTGAAAAGGATATGCAAGGTAATCCCACTTCTAAAACCTTTCTGTTTCGTCATCACCCTGGCCAGCAAGCCCTGCTGACACCAAGCCTCCCAAACCAAGAGGCAGGGAGCTTCTCATGATGTGGCAGCACCAGTCCCCCTGCTGATCCCCAGCCCTTTGAACTTCCCTGCGCGCTGTGCACAGAGGGAAGCAGCTGCCTTACCCGCCGCCTTCCTTTCAAAGACAAAATCCATCTCCTAACACACAACATACACAAAGATAAAGCAGCAGAAATCCAAGAGGAAGAGCAATGGCAGGAGCAGCTAACTGGAAGAGCTGGCTCTCCTCTGGGTATGCTCTGCTACCTTGCTCCTGAGCTGGTCGTTTTCCTCCTTGCAGGCTGAGAACTGCTTCTTCCAGTGCTCGATGCTGGCCGCCGACTCCTGCAGCGCCGTGGTCAGACGGGCATTGCTCTCCCGCAGCGTCTGCAGCTCTGTCTCCCACTTCTTCACATTGCATGAACTGAGAAAAACAGGGTGCCATTAGGTGGCTTCACCTTAGATTCCTGCGTATCATTATTGTTTACCTGACTGCACACTCATCCACCTGTGTGGAAAAATCAGTAATTTGTTGTTATCAGATAAAAGTACTCAGATGCGCGTTAACTGCCTTTAGCCATTGCCTGCCTAAGGAGAACATAAGCCTTAATCTGACTGTTTCTGCCAAAACAAAGGGATCTATCAACTCCAGAAACAGTGACCTGTGTGTGTGGAACAGAAGTCCTGCTGTCGAAGCAGGCTGTGGGGTTAAGCTGACAGCTGGGATCTCCACCATCTGCGAGCAGGGGCTTTACTCGGTGCTGTGCACGGTCTGTGCTCACCTCCAGAGCCACACGGCTGCGCCTCGCTGAGCACCTGCGGCACCGCGCGCCTGGGGACGTGGTACCCCTGCAACAAAGCAACTCTGCACATTTGCAGATGGTACAATAATTCAGAACGGAAGATGTCAGGGGGTTGACGCTATCTATATTTGATTTTTTTTTAATGCTCAGCCTTAAATATAACAGTGTTACATAACGCTGAAGAATTAAACTACTCATTCTCCAAAGCTTCAAGCTGCAGCGTAGAGCACGAGATTAGAGACTGAATGGAAGGAAGGCTTTGAAACTCCCTACATGCCAGTTGCTACTTGCCCGTGGAGGTGTCTTCAGCAGGAGGAACGAGCAAACATTATGATTTGAAATAGGTTATGCTATTGAAACGTCAATAAAGAGAGATGATGTACTTCAAACATAATATATGCAACCTTAGAATTGCTCACTGGGTAATGCTGCTTATGGTGCTGCTGCCTTATTTTTTAAATAGCTTTTTAAGAGCAGCTTGATCCTGCTAGATTTTCCCTTCCATTCACAGATATATTAACATGCAAGAGACAGACAAGGCAAGATCCCAGTAGAGACTTATTCTGTTTTAATGTTGTAACTTTGCATATTCCAACGCCTATATTTTCACTA
Organism: Falco rusticolus; assembly: GCF_015220075.1. Lineage (NCBI taxonomy): Eukaryota > Metazoa > Chordata > Aves > Falconiformes > Falconidae > Falco > Falco rusticolus. Next base: position 14,126,134 of record NC_051193.1, on the reverse strand, counting down.
AGGCTGCAAATTACTCTTCTCAGCATTTTCAAATAATTTATCAAAGCAAATAGCAAAAAATGTTACTTCAATGGGCATTGTCCACAGCCTTAGAAACATCTCCCTAAGGCTTCTAAGCAGCCTGATGAAATCGTATTTCTCACTTCAACATTTTACGGTTGAGTTAGTTCCCTTTTATAATTTTAAATATCCATATCTATTTTCATCAAAGTAAATGTAGCAAACTCAAAGAGGAAGAGAGATTGGCTTCACACATTATCAGTAGCAATTGCTCCCCCATGGCTTTAATGTTACTTCTGTAACTCTAAAAGTTCACAAACAAAGGTGGTTATAAGACTTGGCATGAGCAGAATAAAGGAGATCTTATTTCATCATGAACTGGATCAGGAGAAAACTAAATGGTAAATATCTCTCAACTGGATACTGGGAGGTACTTGCTAAAATCTGCTCATTCATCCATTCTGCTGCACCATTTTAAATTAATGCTATTACATTTGAGTAATTTCTGTTAATATCATTAGCTATCAGCTAATTACTGCATGCTATTCCAATACAATTTCGGTATTAAAGGAACTTCACCTTTGGGCTAGAGCAATTTTTAATTTATCATTCTCAGACTTGAGATGTGCCTCAGCAGGACCACCATGTGATGCCTTCTCATCGTCTGTCCCGTTCACACTAGATGCTCGAGTAGAAGATGGTGTTTCACGTCCAGATTCCTGCAGTGCAACACACAAATGAACACTGGGTACCTCCTGCATCTCCTGCAACACCACAACACCAATTTCTTTGTAATCTTGATCCCAAACCACCCTGCCGAGACCTAGGCTGCATATGCTGTCCTGGCAGAATAGTGGTGACAAACGCGTACCCTTTACATCTTGGCTGCAAAGCTGATCTCTTTAAAAAGAATGAAAAAATGATAATGATGCATGAAATGAAAGTTTAAAGTGTTTAAAAAAAATGTTGAAGTGGTTTCACTGGCAAGGCTTGTGTTTTCTAAAGGCTCTTTGCGGGTTTTTTTGAGATAATGAAACAATACAGTGCACCTGGAAGCACATAAAGTCCAAACCAAAACTAAGAAAAAGAAGCTACTGCTCCTCCAAAGAGATACCATTCATACACTGCTTGGTGCTGATCACCAACAGAGGACAAACAAAGTGAACCATAAAGGCCATGACCAAAGACTTTAAAAACTGAGTATCCCAAGTCAGCCTCTCAGATCGGTGTTTGTGGACCCCACAAAGGGGGGTAGTTACAAGACTAAAAGCATTCCACAGCTTTTTTCTGATCATGCATCTGAATTCCTCTCTGATCAAAATTCATCCAGCTTTCCTCCAAACATCAGCCCAAGCTAAGAACGTCCACTGAACAGGGTTCCTTCTTACCTAATGCAATGCCTACGAAATTACAATCAAACGTCTAAAGAGATTGGGACAACACTCCATTTCTTCAATTTGTAAGAAACCCAGATCTCCCTGGACACGAAGGCACCTGGCAATATCAAGGTGTGCTGTCTATAGAGCGTGTTGTACAAATACGCAACACAAGCTTCTTCCAAGCACTCGCTACAGCACTGCCTCTGTTCCCACCCCCACCCCACAGCGCTCCACCGCTCACCCCGGGCAATGGCACACCACGGCCACACGGACAGTGTCTCCACTAGCAAACCAAACTCCCTCAAAAGTAGATTAGATGACAAAAAGAACTATCTGGATGAATCTCATTTACTTTCTGCTGAAGCACTACACTGGCCTGCTTTCCAGTGACCCAGACTGCGTAACAGTACAAATCAAAGGATGTATAGCTTTCCCTGTTATTAAACAAATTATAACAGCTCGAGAACTGCTGAAAAAAAAAAAGATTTAAATGAAGGCAAAGAGCATGGATGGATGAAAAATATTCCTCTGGCAGTGCTAATGTCCAGCAGCTGACAATTACCTTCAGCAATCTTCATTTTATATACTTCAAGCTTGCTGCCAGAAGCTGGTACAGTCCATTAGAAAATTTAACTTTAAATTATTTATCTTGTATGCATACAGGTATTAAAGCTAAATTACAAACCTGGGAATGATTGCTTGAAGTCTCAATTTTCTCTTGAGATCTGTCTCTTGCTAGTTTGGCAGCTTCTTTTACTTCTTGGAATTTCTCTGCAAACTGGAAAAAGCATGACAGGTATTTATTAGAATGATTTATCAGATTATTGCATTTATATGGTTCATAGATCTCTAAAAGTGAACAACTAATTTTGATAATTTAAAAATTTTGGCAAGAAAAAAACATTTTAATTCTTTGGCAGGGAGTTTCAAAAGGAATGTGGGTGTTGCTAAAAGAGGGACATCTCTGCAGCTCTGGCTGACCACAGTAAAACCTGTGGAGCAAAAGGAACTGTGTCTCCTGGTTTGATTTGGTTTTGTTTATTTCCTCCTTTCCTCTGTTTCACTTGGTGTTAACAGTCCCTTAGAAGTTGAAAGTATAAAAGCCATATGTTTGGATAAAAAAATTATCAATGTCTTCTATTCCTAAGAGCAAGTCAATTAAAGAATGCAAATGAGGTCACCTGCAGAACGCAAGCAAGGGATTATCAAGACACAGAAAAAATGAGAAGGCGGCAGATCTGAATGTACAAGGGAGCCATATGAAAACACAGCTTTTCTGGTCTAATTCTTTTCTTACTGAAAAAACAAAGCTGGAAGACTTCAGGGAAAGGCTTGAATGCTTCCTGCAAGAGCATTGTATCAACCAGGGGGAGGGGGGGAAAGGAAAGATAAAGATGAAAAGTAACGATCCCAATCTACAAGTTGCTATAGCATATCTGCTCCAAAGCCAGCCTGGCATTTTTGAAATACAAGTATTATCCCAGTCAGTCAGGGTTGCAGGGCTTTAAGCACTTCAAACAGTGTTTAAAGTTTTAAAAGGAGGATTGCCAAGATGGAATAAGAGGCATAATATGTAATTTTTTTAATTAAGATGCATCCGGTATAAGAATGGGTAACTTTGCCTTTCTGCTAAAGCAGTTTGGTCTTGCTTGCCTGTGTTTTGAGAAACTTGAAATGTTAGAAAGAAAAGACATATTAGAAATAAAAATATAAATAGATGTATTTTATTGCACAGTTTGCGAATGAAAGGATTGCTATTATATCCTTGGATAATTTGGAACACTTATGACAAAAAACCCATCATATTTTACCGTCAAGGAATGGGACGAATCATTATCCACATACTAATCTTATCTTCTAATCTTTAGATTTACAGCAGGTATTTAGCATGCTCTCACTAAAACACTGGGACTATAAAGACTGATAAAACAAATCTCCAACTGGTCTAAGAGAAATCTGGATTTATATGTGGAGGCACCTGTGTTTTGTATAACACACACAAATGGAAATTTCCAACAGATACACATACACCATTCTTAAATCCCGCAAACGAGCACATTCTCAAAACTGAGTGAAATTTTGGGTGTAGGCTACGATCTGTGACAATGTTTATGAATGAAGATCGAGCGCTCCAATCCAGCTGTTTTCTATACACCAGCTGAAACCGCATATGCAAAGTATGGGCTCTCGGATGGCAGCAGTTGCTATCTGATGGCATGTGCCATCACTACACACACAAATGACTTGATTACCTTTGTAGCACTATAAAGATCATTAGGAACAACTACATTACATTTTTGCCTTAAGTGATTTAACTCCAACTTTACACAAAATTTATCTCCTGCTGTGACAAAACACCTGCAACAAACTGTTTATTTCTAAAATATTGTATCAACAGTAAGTTCTACACTTGGCTTTCCTGAAAATAGTAAAGGGCTGGTTTGAGCCTCTCTTTCACAATAAATCTTTTCATCTTACATATGAAAAATTTATGAGGGTTTTTCATGAACTCTATGAAATATGAAAAGACAAAAAGAATTGGAAGTGATCTATCAAATTTTATTTTTGCAGCTATCTTCATAAAGTACACAGGAGACTGCTGTGAAAAATTATGTGAGCTGAGAAGGAAAGGACATTTTCCGATATTTCCATAATAAAAAATTGTATTTGACTGAACAAAGCTAATCTGTGATATAAAACCAATCATGAACCCATTGCACAATAGATTTCAGTTATGTCTCCAGTTTACCAACACATGTATTTAAGACATTTGCTTTTAGAAACAAGTACAAATACCTGAATTTCTCACCATCTCGGTGACAGATCTTCAGCTTTAAAGAGTCAAAATATTACCCTTCATTCTTACCATCATTACAAACGTATAGACAGCTGTAACAGAAACAGTGCTGAAGGACTGTCTCTGCTTTTTGTTTACTCATACACTTGGAAACAGGCAGTCCATAACGAGTTCTGCTGCCGCTTCTTTTTCATTCTTGGCTAATTAATACCTGCTAGATTTTACTAACAGTCTATTTTTGAAAGCTACAGAGGATCACTTGGCTTGTTATGAAATTAAAGCCTTTCACTTGATTACTCTTCTGAGTGCAACAGCACAGTGGTGACAGCCCAAACTTGTGTAGCATTACCAATGCTAATTGCTACAGGAGCAAACCAGGCATTTCTGAAGCTACCCAGATCCTGAGGCCGTCTCCGAGAGTGACAGCATGGCCACAGTGTCGAATCACTGGTAGAAATCAGAGAGATGCTTTCTCTCCAGTAACTGATTTTTTTCTGTCCCAAACATAAATAATTGACAAATAACTGATACTACAAAATCATGTGCCACCTCCAAGATCCAAGTTGACTTTGAGCTATCAAACCACTGCAGTAACAGGGAGTGCTTTTTAAACATGAAATTCCTAGTTAAAAAATAAAATCATCTATTTAGTAAACGAAAACTTGGTAAATGTGGTCTTGAGGGGTAACGCACATATAAATACCCCAAACCAATAAAAAAATCATCATGTTCCTTCTCCCTTCATCTTCCCTCTCCTTCACCCTTGTCCTCAGGCAGATGAAGTTCCCCATATTATTTTTTTTTAAAAAAGACTGCAGTAAGAGAAACACCAACTAAACACCACTCCAGCAGTCCATCATGGATTATATGACGTGTCTTCTCATGCCCCAAAGAGCTGTGAGACTAAGCTGCAACACGGAAAAGACCTGCTGCTGGAGCCAACGCTCGTGAAGCCTTTCAGTCCAAGGCTGCTGCAGCCCATGCACACTCTTTGATTACAAATCTTGGCCAGTGAAATTTAATGAGGACTCAAGGATGCTACTGTGCACCGCACAAATTATTTAAAGGCTGTTCAAATCTGCAGCCAGCTTGTCACCTGCAGAAATACATATATTTAAATAGACTTTCTTAACATTTTATACATTAAAAAGCATTATTTTGCATGCGTAAATTTTGAGCTCCTGATCTGGCATTATATTTTACATCTCCTACTGACAAACTGTGCCAGTGTCAGATGAAACAGCTGCTCCCACCAAAAGCAGTCTCATAAATATTTCATCACCTTCTTGCTTTGCAGAAGGCTGGGTGATGGCACGTTCCCGTTGGGGAGCACCGTCGTGCTGTGACACACAACACACACGTTGATTTGCTCGTGGTTTTCTCTGGATGAGCTCTCAGTACTGGGCAGATCAGCAGCAAACAAGACCATTTACTCCAGGGACTGGCCAGTAATTTGCTCTAGCACAGCCAGTACGCTGCCAGCACTGATGCTGGTCGGACCGGGGCCGGGGGGCTGTGCTGCATGCTGGGGCCGGGGCAGGATTTGCTCTGAACTTTCCCCCTGCAACACAGCACCTGGCAGACACCACACACGTAATGTGCACACATGCACGGAAAGAAAGTCCAGTGCCTCCCAGATGCTGGATGCAGTTGCTTTATGATGGGCAAAATCTGGGTTTACTTAGTTTCTCACCTGTATAAATCTCGGTCCCCATGCCCTTGACTACCTACAGCTCCTCAGACAGCACGTCTGCACTGAAGCATCCTGAATGATAGCACAAATTTTACTGAACTGCTTCATGTGCAAAATACATCACTACCTGTACAGTACCAGCCCTGCCTCTTCATCACACCCAGGCACACCATTAATTCTCTTTTGATTCCTGTTTCAATTTAGCTGTAGCAATGTTTGAATCATGTCTTGAGGCCTTTTTGAGGCACAGGGTGGGAAGGCAGGGGAAAGGAGGGTCAACGAGTCCTGCAAGAGGGGAAAAGGACCCTGAGCAGGACACCAACCTTAAGCCCTGGGATTCTCCCAATCCATGTGAATTATAATTAGGTCACTAGGTCACTGAGTGTACTTTTCATTAATAGCTCATGTTTAATTTGAACTGCTTTTCCCTATAGGTACGGATTAATGCTTAAGTATCTCAAGAGAAGCAAGGCACTAGAAAGAGGCAATATCTTTTATTAGGCCAAGCAATATATTTAAAAATGCAGACATTTTTAGGCATGCTAACCTCTTCTCCTCTTTGTTATTATTCATTGTGTTCAGCCACTTTTCAGTTTGCTTTATTTATTTATTTTAAGCCAGTCTATTGATCTCTCTGGTTTAGAGGAGTTTTAGTGTGTCCTTCCAATTCCTGACTAAAAGCTTCAATTATTTCCAGGAAAAACGGCAAGCTTTAGTTTATATCTTTTATAAGAGTATAATGATATCAAGACGAAATGAAACTTTATTTTACTATTCCCAGTACACTTATACGTCTGTAATCTCTCCACCATCTCTGATCTTTCTTGTTAACGGTTCAATAATTAAACTGAGGAGCATGGATGACAAGGGATATCTCTGTCCCACTGCTTTGCAGGGTGGTAATAAACCAGGTTTTCTTACATTTTTCCAGCCAGATAAATGTCAGGTGTGGTGGGTTTTTTTTAATAGATCATCTCAAGCCATTTTAACAAGCGCTCCCCTTAAGCTCCCCTTCGATATTCTTACCAGTAAAAAGTCTTTCTGCTGATTTGGAAAGCTTTTTCTGCAAGTAGAAGGCTGTATTATTGGCAGTGAGCTCTTCAGCAGATCGTGCTGTGCAAACAGATGTGCAAACTGATCTGGAGAGAAACACAGCTGGTGCTGAGGCCCCTGTGCCCACACGACATGTTTTTCAGATGGCTTTAGTCTGGCCACACGAACATTAAAGAGCTGCTTTCTGATACCAGCACTACATTTATTCTTAGTACGTGTTTGGATAGTTTTGGAGGATATGAAAAAATCTCTCTGATTAGGGTGCAAGGACCTCCTTGTTACACCTCTGGTCTCCTGAGCCAGCCCCAGCACCACCTGCTCCACACGGTGCGTGGTGCTTGTTCAAGCCCAGCCAGCACTCAGGCACCGTGCAGCCACCTGCCATGCTGCAAGGTGTGACTTCAGTAATCCAGGAGTAAAAATTACTATCCAGTGCTCCTAATTCTTTCATTTGGTGTCCAAAGGTTGCACTGTATCATGCTTATCTGTTACTCTAAACAAACTACTCTCCTAAATCCACCTTAATCCTTCTGTATTGCCACACTACTTACTAGCTACTACAAACACCTCTTTGCCACAGGAGTGGAGAAGATGCATAGGTGAAATGAGCACTCATCTACACTTGAGTAAACAACATAACCATCACCAGCAGCTCATTTTTAAAAAAAACGTTTTGCATGTGATTGATTGGTGGCCTTAGCATCCCAGAAGAACAGATTATTGTCATGGCACTTTTACGGACATCCAAAATCCATACATGAAAAGTAAAACACACTTTACCTTTAAGAAATGCTTGCAAAAAATGCAATACTCTGGAAACTCAAAACTCAGTAAGACAGATTTAGTAAAATAAATTCCTGTAACAATTTGGTTGATGGAAAAGTCCTGCTCCTACTGCAGTGGTCTGCCTTTGCTATTTTAGTCACTACAAGAAACACCTTGTCCTTGTGATTCTTTTCTTATCAAAGCACACGAGGAAAGGACAGCACCACAAGAGACTGTGTGACATGCCTAAGGACACCACGTTGAGTTAACTGACAAAACCCAGTGCCAAGTAGCAACGCTTCAGGTGTCAACTATGTGTTAGATAAGTAGGAGGTTTTTTACTACACGAACTAACATTTCAGCTGCTTGATGAGCACTTGGCAAGACCACTAATCTAATGACAGGATGTATTTTAAAGTGCATGTTATTCTTGACTACACTTTACAAGACGACTAATGTAGCCAGCCCCTGGTCCAGGGAAGTGTTGCATTAATACCAAACCCATGGCCAGGTTTGCCTGCTGAGGAAGGCAGCTCTGCCACCAAACCTGCTGTCAGACCTCCCCCGCTACTCATCCTCCATCACTGCCACAACCTGCTGCCACCTCCTCAGGTCTGTGCTAAAGCAGCTTCAGGTCAGGGCTGCAAATCACACCACCGAGCTGAAATGCTAAAAATGTGGTATTATTTTAACAAAGACCAGTTCGTTGAGCCTCCTGAAAGCATGGCCCCACCAATGGTGGTATCTGCAAAACGAGGGCACCAGCAAACCCTGGGGGCTGGCAGCTCCTTCACCTCAGTTAATTACCAATGGCAGCAAGTCATCGAAGTGCACATCTCTGAGGCTGGGACAGCAACTCTTCCTTCAGCCACATTAGGCAGCCCTAACACCAACAGTCCTGGCATATCAGCGGTTCCCTTCGCTTTTGGTGCCACTTTCAGCTGAAATGAGCGCACAGGCCAAGGAGACGCCAAAAAATACTACAGAGTTCAGATTGCTTCTGTGAACATCTGAAAACACAAATGCTTTCAGCCATGCAGGGGAAGATACTGTCGAGATCACCTGATAGTACTGTCATTAGTGGTCAGATTTAATTTATAGTTTTGACTACAAACTTTGCAATACTGCCTGCTTCTGTACATACAGACATTGGGTAATTACAGGAGATGGGCAGCTTGTATGGATGAAAAGGAACTGCAAAAGCATGCAGCTCTCAAGAGGTCAGATGGGTATATGCAATTCTTCATTAATAAGAAACAAGGCAACCTTTGCAGAAGCGCAGTGAGCCCCATTACCTTCGTCAACTGCTGCTCGGAGGGAAAGCCCAAACCAAACACAGTGTTTGCTCTGCTGTCCGCCCACTGGCCAAACTTCTGCGATGTTTTAGTGAAGGTCATGTTAGGTGTGATTGTGCTGTTTATGATCACCTGTTTAAAAACAGATAAAAAAATAATTAAAAAGTAGAAGCCACATCGGAAATGCATATCCTAGCAACGATATCATCCAAAGCAATTAGCAGTCTAAATTGGGAAATTGCTGTATTCAGAAGATTTTTTCTGAAAACAAAACAGTTTCTATCTTGTCTTACTTTATGCAGGCATCTTGTCTTCTTTTTCCAAAGTCCTATCATAGTCCTGCAGTTAAACATGGCTGCAGGAATGTCACTGAACTCAAAGCAACAGCAGGGACAGGAGCTATAAAATTACCCTGGCAGAAATGCAGATGCAAAATCCTCTTTTTTAAGCATTATGAAGGCACATGGCTACTCCCACCCGATACCCGGGATGGCTGGAGGCCTCCAAGCAGGGTGTGCACCAGCAACACCTGCCCTCAGGCTGGACCAGGAAAGAGATATTTCTGCATTTCTCCATTTGGCCTCAGGCTCCCACAAGCAGGATGCCAGAGACATGTCAGAAATGAATGAAAAAGAAAACCACTAACAACAAAAAACCAGACAAAGAGAAACTGGTAACTTAATAGTGAGTTCAACTTGGGAGGGTGGTGAAGTGCATCGCCCACAATGCACATGCACCATCAAGTGTGGGCCTCAAGACAAAGATTCTGCCGCTTTACACAAGTTAACTAGTATCTGCTTCACCACCAGCAACCTTGAAAGCAACAGTGGTTCTTGTAATTAAAGAAATAGCCAACAAGAGGAAGGCTGTTGGGATGAGGTCTCTAAGGAACTTAGTGGAACAAGCATAAAATGTAATCTTGCAAATGAGATATATGCCAGTTCATTATCAAAAATCTTAACTTTATTTTCAAGATACATCATTATATGAGTCTAGAGACTCCTTCCCCTGGAAATTAATTCATATACAATGTTCTTTCTGCTAACAGAATAGAAGCTTTCTTTAGTAATGCGTACCATCATTTCCAATATGCAAATTATGCAGTAATTAAGCCAAATCTGTGGGACAGTTTAATTAACATGATCAGGAAGTATCCTGGCAACATCATTTACTATGTATTCCAAGCAGGTTTTTTTTCCTAAGCTATCATTTACATTTAGCAAAAAGTGTGAATTAAATTTACCAGAGAAAGATCTTGCCTCTGTCCCCTCCCTAACTTCCAACCTTTGTGCTGATGCTTCTACTTGCTTTCTCAGAAACTGCTCAGCTTCAGTGGTTCCCTCTTTCTGCATCACCACTTTCAAACAAACACTCTTTTCTGCCATTTCCTGCCACTGACCGTTTCACCAAAAGGAAACAAAACATAGGAGGGCCAGGTGGCTGGTACCCCTGAAATTTTTATTTTTTTGTTTGGGAATAAACAGGGCAAGAAAGGGGGAGAGATGACTCTGCAACCAGCTGGCCAACACACCCCATACAGACACCAGCTTTCAGGGTCAAAACATCTTTTTGCATGGTCAGTTGACAGGCAGAGGTATAAGCAAAGCTGCCCAGATGTGCTCGCCTCTGGCTAAGTCACACAACAGAAAAGCCGCAACATAAAATCTCAGTGCGATTTCAGATATTAAAATGAAAATAAAATCAAAGATTTTATGTAGGGGGTTGACGATGCGAAGTAACTATGATGCTACAACGACTGCATGATACAGAGAGGCAGAAGAGCAGGAGGATAAGCTACCAGCAACCCAGAAAAATCAGGATGCTTTCCAAAAACTTTAAGGGAAGTGCTATATTTCTTCTTTAAAAATCTTACATCAGACAGATGAACTACTTACAAGTGTTTAGCTTCTCCAATTACAGAACTTATTTTAGAAGCTATGAAACAGCCAGAAATTTCAAGTGATAAAAAATATTATTTCAGTCCTACTGTGCCTATCAAATTAGACATCTGTGAGCAAAAACTAATAAAATGACCCATTTTATTGAAAGGCAAAAGCTTCACTCACTAGAAGCAGACTCTGAGAAGAATAAAACTCTTCCATACCTCCTACAATAATCATTGAGTAGATACAAATAAACCCCAGAGCAAAGATATCTTTTAGTCCAATATTATCAAAGATGTGATAAAAGGAATAATGAAGCCTGCAAATTGTAAACCAAGGAACACCGTATTGAGTGATGAAATGCACTACCATTAGCTTAGCGCCTTCGAAGTTCATTTTTTCTATAGCCAGCGCAGAATCCGAGAAAAGGTTGCGGTGATCGCACACCTTCAAGAAACTGACAGCTCATCTGTTAAATTTATAATAAGCTGCAATTAGTGAAACTGCCTGGAAGCCAGCTCTATGATTTTTTTTCCCCCTTAAATCCTTCTGTCAGTCAGCCACTTCAGAAACGCTGTGTTCCTACAGAGAAGTGAAAACCTAAGTAGAAGCTTAGGAGATTACATCAGAGCTCATGGAAACAGTTCAGAGGAGACGGATGCTGCAGGTACACTGCACTTACCCACCGGTCTTCCTCCCAATCCTGACCCCACTGCCCCGTCACGCTTGCAGGGAGATGCCATAACATTAAATTTCAGGAGCATCAGCCTGTACATTCACTTCTCCTATAAATCTGGTCATCATTCCAGAGCAGGGACACTACTCGGGCCAGGGAACAATCAAGTTGGTTGTGTTTAGGAAAAAGAAAGGGTGTTATGATTTCAAGGAACAATGAAAAACCAGGCTTGCAATCCCTCCTGCCCAGTAAGCCAGGCTATCCTCCTCCCCCTGGCTCACCCTGGGCTGCAGGGACCCCACTGCTCCTCCACCTCCACCTGATTTAATTTAACACAGTTCCAAAATACATCGGCTAATAAATTCATTAGCTATTTCATGGCTGTCTTTTCCCAGGTGGAGAAGCTCGTGGCCAGGCCGGCTGGTCTTCCACCAGGCGGAAGGTCTCCAGCTGGGGCAGAAGGCAGGGGAAGCATCTGTGGCCACCACTACAGGGAAGTTCAACCGAACCAGTAAAATTTTCTATTTTCATCAAAGGATGAACCAGAACTTTCAAGTTTCAATGGAAGAAGGAGCTGAGAAGGGTGCAGAAGAGAAAGGGCAGTATTTGAAAGCTGCTGTAGGCAGGATGAGCCTGTGGGCTCTTTTCCATCCCTACCTGCAACCCGGTATTACAATTCTACAAAAAAAGGCCACTCATCAATTCAAATGGGCTCTTACGAAAAATCTTTGCAATTGGTCCTCATTTGTATAAAACACACCAAGAGCAATTCCAGCTGCATCAGAAAAAGGAATGTAGACTTTCATCCAGGATAAAGGATTCAAAAGATAAACCACACTCTAATCAAATGTAATCAATCCCTGAAGTAGTTAAAGAGTTCTCCCTAAAGACAAAGGCAAAGAGGAGCGTAATATAATAAGCACCTTACAGAATAATAAACTCATTCATCATACTGAGTTGTCTACATGTGGTTAAAAAAAATAATCTGCCTTTGCTCTCATCTACATGTATCAGATGGCAAACATTCCTGATACATCCAAACAAGCCAAGCAAAATCTCATGCTAATTTCACTTCCTCTGGGAGAAAAAACAATCCTGACATCTAAATTTTTATTTGAAGCTGACACAGAAGAATGCTCACAGTACAAGGTAGCACTACATCAACCAGAAATCACTCCAGACATTTAGAAACACACCAGGTATATGCGTCACGTACAAGTGAACGCAAATAAGCTGGCATAGAGCAGAACATTCATATGCTGTAACACACCCATCCTGCTGGCTTCCCACGGAGAGAAACTGCCAAATAAATCAAGCCGGGTGAGGTCACAAGACGACCCAAGTGTATAGAAGGAAAAAAATACGTATTGGCAGCGCAGCTCACGCTGCTCGTAATATATGCGCAGCGCCCATATCTACAGCTGCCATTTTTTTAAGGAATGCTTTGAGCATTGAAAGGGTTCCTCTCCCACATGCCCTGCATCACAACATACACTAAAGGGGAAAAGCCAACGTGGCTCCTGAAAATACATTTTCCCCGAGTCACCGTTTCACCAACGTAAGACGCAGGGGTGCGTGGGCTGCTGGAGCAGTGCCTGGGGGTTCGCTGGCTTGGCTCACAGCGTACACCCTGGTCGCACCGGCCCAGGTTGGCAAGAGGGAAAAGCAGAATGAAAGCAAGCTCAGCTGGCAGGGGAGGAAAGCGGCGATGGCAGCGGGCAGAGCCACTGACACGGCCCGAGGAGGAGGGCCCGCGTGCGGGCAGCCATCGGCCAGGACACCTTCTCCAAAGAAACACCCACCCAAGGGGACGATGAGCCCCAGCCGGCCTGGCCACAAGCTCCTCTACCTGGGAAAAGACAGCCATGAAATAGCTAATGAATGTATTAGCCAATGTATTTTGGAACTGTGTTAAATTAAATCAGAAAAGGGCCCCTTATTCTGGGACAGGAGTGCCAGATTAGGAATTATTCTGGAATTTCCCCTTTAAATTCACCTCACCTCCAGAAAAGCCCCGAGGTTCCAGGCCATAAGATCTATCTTTAAGAAGGCACTACATTAAAACCTCCCCATTTCATTTTCACACCTCCAAATACATGCTTTCCAGTTTGCAGCCCTTGTGAAATTTAATTTCCCCAACCCACCAGGCTGCTAATCCTCAGTAAAGATGTATCCCAGTCTAAAAACAGAACTGAAGAGGGAAAGGAGCTGCTAATCCTCTGGCCACAGCTATCACAGGCTCAGCAGGTTCTTCCAGCTCATCAAGTCGACATGAATCAGAAGGGCTTGTGACACTGGATGTGAAGATGAGGAGACAGGGCTGGATTGCAGAGAAATTCTCCCTCTATCTCAAATGTTCAGCAGCTCTCTTGTGGAATTAACCCGCCTACGTTTCTGTGACTTGCACTACCCTTTGCACTACCTGCCATCCTTCCTATCTCTGCTGAGAGCTTCTAGACTCAGACGTAACATCTTTCCACCAACACACACACTATTAAAGAGAGAGAAAAAGAGTCCTTGCTGTGGCCACCTGATGGAGTAAAGCAGGAGCAGCACAAAGACAGGCTCACAGCAGCATAAGAACTTGGGGGTGAAAGAAAAAACTGCCTTTGGCCAAAACAGTGAACCTGTAATGCAGGAGCTTTAATTACAGTTGTTTTACAAATCAGGGCCAGCAGATGTGATCAAATCTTTCTCCCCACCCGTTCTGCTGAGTCTTTGTAGAAGGTCCTTAAAAAAACCACAAAGCCTGGGAAAGCTGAAAGTAGCAATGGCACTTGCTCTAGCTTTGCTTTATCTGCTGCACCTGACATACACAGTGCTTCACCCGGACAGGCTGAGGGTACAGTTTAGTTAGACTGGGGGTACTGTAAACATACGTTAGGAGGAAGAACGTTGGGTTCCTCCATTTTGCTGTTTCTCCTGCTCAGCTCCATCATTTGTGCGTGGGGGGTGGGGGCAGGGGGAGAGTGGGCAGAGCACAGGGCAAGCAACAGTTGGCAGGACATCTGCTACCAGACTCTTGTTCTGGATACCCACCGTGCTAGCCCGGCCAGCCACTGCTTTTCAGGAGTTTCTGCTCTACACAGTGAACAAGACAGTGGCCATTTCACCCCTCAATGGACTCCGAAAGCTTCCATAGCTACGTCACGGATTTCTGTGGGAGGTGGGAGCGGAAGGGGAATCACAATAATGCATCCAGGCTCTGCAAAGAGGAAGATGCCAGGGTGCCTTGCAAGCCGCAGAGGACTTGCTGCAGTCCAAAGCATTTACTTCCCAACCTGAGCTCCCTCTGCAGACAGCAGTTTCACCTTCTATGGACCAAGTATCTCACATGCTGCTGCTGCTTGCTTCATGGGGGAAAGGGCCATTTCTACAGTTGCACATAGCTGTGTTTTAATCCTGCATCACCTTGTGTCCCCATGATAATTCAATGAATGATGAGGTTAATTTTTAACCTGAAACCCAACAAATCAAATAAAAAACCAAGTTCTTGTCCTCCTTCATGAAAGGAGATGTAAAAATAGTCCCCCCACTCCAATAAAAAGACTAATAACTGTTTTTCCTGTGGTAAAATATTTCTGTTGTAAAGCCCTTGCTGAGAACCTGTCTAAATGCAACAAAAGTGGGTTTATGATTATGTGAATTCTATTAAGTAAATCTCCTGCTACACCTACTCCATTGCGCTCTTTTTCTTCCCAAGGTAATTAACATCTCTGCAGAGCTGGCTTCCCACCTCCTCCACCCAGTCTAAATCTCTAAAATCTCCTATTTTTGCTTTGACATCTGACTAGATTTTTTTTTTCTTTTAGGCGCAGCACACACATCCACCCACCCACACGATTCAAAAGCACCAGCAGCTGTTTCATGAAGAAAATCTACAGCAAGGATTCTCAAACCCTCTATGCTGGCACAAACTGTTATCCAGGAATTTCATGCAACACTTTACAAAATATATAAACCGAGACGCTTGTGTATTATTTTCACATGAGAAACAAGATTCCTGACTTATCAAGACTAGAAGAAGATATACAGTGGAGACTCTTGATTTTTTCCTGGTGACCAAAATTGGGATGAGGGAGAAGGCTGCGTTATATACAATGAGATACAATTTAAAAAACCCCACAGTTATACCACATTCATGCTTCGGAAGATTTAATAAAAGCATATAGCCTTTGCATAGAGTATAACCACATCCTTATACAAACCATTTTGGCACTAATTGTTTTTTGCATCCTTCAGGCTGTATGACAACAGCATCACTGAAGCCTGAAGGTCCCTTTGCAGAGGTCAGAAATGTCACGACTATGTGGCATTGTCAAGGACTCCTCCTCTGTAACAACCTACACACCCCAGGGAGCGGTCAGCAATAGCGTGGCTTACCGCTTCCTCTCTAAAATCTAGAAAAACTGTCCTTTCGCATAAGGAATGGCCAAGAAGAGCAGACAAGTTGTTTTTAGGAGATGACAGGATCTACTTGGCGTCTTCTAAAACACCTCGAAGCAGTCACTGTTAGACAACAATCAAGGGCAACCAGGTTCAGCAACACTTAGGAGCAATACACTAACAAAACTGAAGCTACAAGGTGTCTATGAGATAATGTAAAACACCAATCCTTCTGCATCCTCAGAAACGCCTCATCCCTTATTTTGCTGCTAGAAAATAAAGCCAGGTGAAGGTTAGCTGGGGCTCATGTGATCATCTGGTTCACTCCTCAGGGAGAATCACCCTTGGACTTCAGCCAGCATTTAATGGTTGAAAGTCATTTCTACTATTCCTCATTTTCCATCTAGCAACCACTGTGCCATTGGATGCGACAACAATCCAGAATCAAGAAAGAAGCGATGTCTGTGATTTTTTTTTTTTTTTGGTAAAGCTAGGAAAATATTGCCTTGAATTATGTTTGATGCTCAAATTTTAAGAATACACAATGCAGTGTAGTTTATTTATAAACTCCATCTGGCATGACTTGATTAGCATGTCTGATACATTAACTCTCTGAATAGGGATTTCCAAGTATTAGATACTTCATGCACTACAGCGGGGGAGGGGGGAGAAGGGAACAAATAATTTATATAGCTATTTCAGTGGACAAGCAATCCTTAGAGTCTCATAAAGCACAGCTTGTAAGAATTATTCTTTATTACTTTCAGTAGCTGAGCTTAAAAAAAAGAGGGAGTAAAATTCCCAGATTATGAAACCAACAGCTAACCAGTGCTGTGTTTATTGCAATTCTTGACAGAAGTCCCTCATTCCCTGGGCAGACGCTGTGGAAAGTTTGAGGGGATGAAGCATGTGCTCAGTTCACCTTTGGGCACAAGGCTCCTCAGTGCCCTTATAACTTATTTTAGAAGAAAAAGGCAGCACAATGCAAAACCCGCAAGCAAGCTGAGCACCGCTCCCCGGAGCCTGGTGAGCAGGTATGGAAGATCTTACCATCTACAAATTTGTCTATTTCAGTCTCATCCCACAGTTTTGCTTTGATCAGCTAATGAAACCAAAAAGATGAAGGAAAGCATCTCTAAACTCTACCATGTTGTGCCTATGTTGATGATGTTACTAAATACTTTGAAATTTTTCTCAGTTTTCACCTAACTACAGGCATGGATTATTTTTGCCAAAAATCTGTTCAAGATTCTTCAAAAGCTTTGCTAAGTTTGAGGACCATGACCTAAACCAGGCATCCTCTGCTTGATTCCAGGTTTCTTTACAATAATGTCACATGGTTTAATTAACCTCTCTGGCATGTTCAGATGCCACATTCATACTTGAGTCTAGTGATCAGAAACAACTCTGTGTGAGGCCGTTACAGGCTGGAACACTTGCACAGATCTTTTCTGAGAAATTTTATGGAGAGATTTTAAAAAGGAAAAATCCACCCAGACCAAAGTTTCCCTACTTGCTGGTGAGCAGTGCAGCAAGAAATCCTCTAGCATGGATTTTTATCTTTTCTTTCTTTTTTTCTTTTTAAAGAATAACAAACTGCATTTCTGAAAAGGTTTCTGCAATCTCCTGGATTCAGTTTTGTGTGGTCTTTCCAGAGCCAGTGACACATGCTGTACATACAAGCATAAAAATGAGCCAGATAGGATCAAACGGTGGCAGATGTGCTTCTGTTCTTCTGTCAAGGATACAGCTGTTGCCAGCACTTTGTTATCTTTTCTCCTAAGCTTACTAACCGGCTTCTGCAGGATTTACTTCCAGAAATAATCCAGACAACGAACAGAGGATTTTTCACATTTCAAAGTTAATAACTTGGAAAGAGATTAATACAGAAACATAAGCGATATGAGTTCTACAGCTCTAGACTTTTTTTTTTTTTTTCCAACAAAAACCAAAACATATCCTCAGCAGATGATCATGATTTCTCATTGATGCAGTCTCAAGGGACCCACCAAATTTCCTGGCATTTACTTTGCTCCATTTCTCAGCTTTTGAAAAGCTCTCTTTCACCTGAAGCCCCAGGTCTTGTCTGAGCAAACATTTTTAATTTTTCCTCCCTTTCCCAGGTCATCTCTACCAGTATCAGAAATTCTGAAATTACCATTGCAGTTAAACCCTAACAGTACTTTTTTATCTGAACACTCAAGGACCTGTCCACACAAGCGCAGCCAATGTCACCAGCTCTACCTATCTGAACCAGTCTTGGCAAGTGTTGAAAATTCTCCTGCAGACACAACTCCAGGCAATGTACTGTCCTCCCAGTTATTAAATCCTGCACCTACCCTCAGCCTGAATTTCTGAATACTTGATACGACCTTAAGCAAATACAGGATGATACAAGTGGGTAGTCTCATCCTTGGCTGACAGCTCTGCTTCTCCTTTATGCTCTATTTCTTCATCAACAAATTCCAAATAAAATGTTCTCAAGTTACTTTGTCTAAAGAGAAACAAAAACTCAACTAACTTTAGTCAAGCCAAGTACATCACAAACAGAGACAATGCAAATATTTTGAGATCATCGGGAACTGTTATTTTCCTTTATTTCATTCACTCTTCATTCAGCCTTCGCCAGAGTAGCAGCCTCTGCCTAGGAGGCACCAGCATCACCCGCTGATGGTAAGTTTTCCTTAAATTAAGAGTTCCCCCTGAATAATTCAGAGTGATGCTAAGTTATCTGAAAGTTACATCACCACAACTCTAAACCTTTAAATGAAATGAGGAAATAGGTATTAAAAATATTATTTACTGTGAGTTCTTTCACTGAGCGAGAGACCGGTTCCAGCTTAAGTTAGGCTGGTGTGCCATGACTGAGGGCAGGACAGATGTTCTGCTCTTAATCTGCCCATCACACAAAATCAACGAGAACTCTATGAAAGAGGCAGCTACCTCTCAAGAGAGCAGCCTGATCCAGCTTGATTATTTACAGCAACAACCCAAAAGGGACTGCAAAAAGAAGCTAGAGACTCCTCAGGCATCTTTTACAAAGTACTTTGTTTAGCACAGTTGGTACTAGAACATGTCTCTGGCAGATGAGCATCATTCTCCAGCACAGGCTGGGAAACCTGAACTGGGAAAAGTCCACGCTGCAGCGGCCTTATGAAGAAAACTCATCCAATGAGAATGATCAAATGGCATCACATTATTTTAAAAGCTCTAGTATGGATACACAGTATATACATGCTGATACCATTATCGTTGTTCTGTCTCAACAGTAAAGTACTTATCTATTACATGATATATCCATAAAGATCATAAAACCAGAACTAATGTTTTTACTTATTAGTCATCTTGCTAGCATAGAATCAATGAGATGTTTATTATAACATACACACAAACTATGCACACTGGAAGACAGGATTATGCATTAAAACTGTATTTTATACCATGTTTTTGTATTTCACAAGATGTTCTTCCTTTTGTGGGGGACAGGGGTGTAATTAGTTCCATTTGTTGGCATTACCCTTTTATGGCTCCATTATAATCTCCAGTGCTAATAATGATGTTGAAATTAGCTCCGATAGTTCATGAAATACTTAATATATTATGATAAAGAGAAGATGAAGGCCATCAAACATGCTTCAATTTCTATATTACAGTAATCAGCCAGACCAGTACTGGAAACATTTTGTTATGGCATATGAAGGTTTCTTGTGTGGACAGGTATGGACAAGAATGCAGGAATACTGACTGGATCAGTCAACTCAGACCTCCAAGGTCAAAACCTGGTCATCTTTCCACCAGTTTCCCCTAATGTAGCATCACCCTTAAAACTGGGGTAAGTCTTTTGGGCTCTTCAAACAGCAACAAGTATCACACGCTGCCTTTTTGATGAATGGTCCTTTTTGTGTTGGTTCTCAGTGTCAGAAGTGTACGTAATATTGAGCTCATGCTTTACCCACACCCGTTTTAGGGCTGGCATTCTTTCTGGCAGTCTGGAAATCTGGAAAAAGATTTCCCACCCAACCTGGAAGAAATGGCCTGAAGGGCAAAAAAATGCACATCAGAAAAAATTCTGAAAAAAATAGAAATACTCATCTCAGTTACCCAGTGGTAAAAAAAGCTTTGAGAAGCTGGAATAAAAAAATATTTTCTGCTAATTTAATCAGATTTTACCAGCAGGGGCTCTCTGGAAATCACAGTCCTTCCAGTGCTGCAGTCAGCAAAATAATCTTCAGGGCAAGGAGCGGAGCCTCTTGGCGTATCAGCAGGCAGGGGCAGCCAGCTCGGACCCCAGCAGCACCATGCTCCTCCGGGATGCACACAGCACTCCTGACAAGCGATGGCCATAAATAAAACTAGGGCAGGCAAAACTGGAAATAAAAGAATCTCCGTCCCTTTGACAAAACACACATATATGCTCACCCACACCTTTCAAAATCACAGCATTTAATTCAGGATTTCTCTATACACGTTAAAAGAAAAGGCATTTTGTAAGGTCACTTTTTGTGTACTTTTACATCCCTTTATCTTTAGCTACCCAAGGCTGTAACACATCTTCTGATCATTTCACTACAAAACCATTAAACCTGAAAAATTAGGTAGTTAAAAAAATTAGGTATTTAAAAAATATAAAACACGGTACATCACTCCATCTAATTCATGGAGCACGGGGTCAGGTGAACACACACTGATGCTCTGAATGCCAAGGGGGAAGGTGACGTTGTGATTGTTTCTGCAAATCAGATCCATGCAGCCTCAGAGGCACACAAATGCTGCCACACCAACGCAGCCCCCTGGCGAGGTACACGTTGCCAGAAGCCGTTTTTCATGTGGGGCCAAAAATTTTGTAATATCTAAATTACTTGGTAGGTTTTTCCTAAGAAATAATTGCTTTTGGTTTAATGGCTGAGTTTACATCAATGACAGAGGAAAAAAAAGAACATAAAGAACTAGCCAGATGAAGGAATTTCATCTGTGCCACCATGCCACCCTGCAATTTTTTCCTGTGAAA
The DNA here is from genome assembly GCF_015220075.1 of Falco rusticolus. NCBI lineage: Eukaryota > Metazoa > Chordata > Aves > Falconiformes > Falconidae > Falco > Falco rusticolus. The sequence continues at coordinate 14,105,199 of NC_051193.1, read as the reverse complement.
GGAAAGCTGCTTCAATCTAAGAGTCACCTTTTGGCAAAATACTCTAGGATATTTTTAACAACTGTGTCTTAAAATAATTCCTTTTCCATGGGCAAAGAAAATTATTTGTTTTGAGCCTCTGAACACAGCACTGGAAGAAGTCTGAATTTCCTCTCTGTGCGCCTAGGACGCCTGCCTCTAGTCGTGAGAACAAAAAAGCGTGGTCAAAAAGAGGTGGGCAGCTATGAAAACAGGTAGCAATCAGGACTGGTACAGGAACTGAGAAAGCCAGAAATACATCAAATATTAGCAGGTTTATATATCACCCCTTCTTACCTCCCTGAATATCTGCTCCCACATGCTGCCGGGACTCTGTCCTTGCCAGCTTCATTCTGCTCTGGAAATCACACTGTCCCTGCTGTGACACTCACCGACAGATCCCATTATAAAGGCGTATATACCACTTAATCAAACAGCTTCATCATATTATATAATGTACAGTATTCACTTTGGGGAACATTCTGTGAATACTGATTGGTGAAATTTGGCCCCTATTATTTTTTTCTTACTAATTGCAATTTACTTCAGAAATAGACCCACTGATTTTGCTTTCCCAGCACAGCAATTCTTCTGGTTCTCTCTTCAGTACTTTCACACACTTACGCCCAACTTAGCTGCTGGTCTTCAATATTCAAGGTAATTGCTAGGTAATGAGCTCTTTTAAATGATCTAGCAACTGGGAATGAGCATCAGCTGACAATACGTTTTTCTCTGAAACACAAAGTCTTTGTTTCTATATCATGTCTTTATCAAAATTACACTTGCAATCTATTAATCTTTTTAATCCTAATTTTAATTTTTTCTAGTCATCTGTTTAAGCATCACACAGAGACAACTTAGGACTGGCATCCGAGATGACTCTTGCTTTGTCACTTTGCTGCTGCCATCTCAGAATGTCTCACTATATACTTTATTGCTGGCTATTAATTTTTAAGATAGCTTTATGTTCCTTATTAATGAATTATTTCTCTAAAGATCAATCACAGGCTCTGTAGAAATGTAACAGCTGGATATTTTTAAATGAGGACAGAAGTTTCTGAGGGATTCTATTTCCTTCTCAAATTCTATACAGAAACAAGTTTCTCATCCTTTCTTCCTTATCTATATTGTTTGGGTAACACGTATTTCCAGTTTATAAAAAATAAACAAATCCACCTGCCAGGGCACTACCATGATTTATTCCAGAGGATGAGGGAGGGTATCATTCTGAGTAATTTTCATGCTTTCAGACTTTCTTTCACCTCTAAAAGGCAGAATAATAGGTCACTTTTAATGAGGAACCATGTGTGTGGCTTTCCCCACACACTACACAGCAAATGGGCACTTACAAGTTCATGTCCTCCCTGCATCACCACCTTATTTTGTCATTTTTCAATAGGGCTGACTTTTGTCCACAATGCTGGGCACTTTCATACGGTGAAGTCTCTTGGCTGCCTCATTACCTCTGAACCAGCCTGGGCCCTTCCGTTTCACTGTACCGCTTCCTCCAGCATTCATTATGCTGCAGTCTAAACAGCCTCTGGCTAGAAACTTCTTAAAACATCATGATGAGTTTACTTTCTCAACAACATACAGGTCAATTATAATGTAATTAAAGGATATACAATCTATTCCCTTGTTTGCTAACGGTATCTTGGTTAAGATCATCCATATGGTACCACTTGCATAGTATCTGTGAAATCTTTTGCTATAAATTGTAAGCTACTGTCCACAGCACCTGTTTTTCTGTGAAAGACACAGGATTTATAATACCTGTTCTCTTCTAGCTTTGCAAACACAAGGATTTAAAGCGGTACATGCTGTTTTGAATCTAGGTCTCCACTTTCCAGTGCTTGACTCCCCAGGCATTTCAGTGGGGTTCTGTGTCGCTGGGCTGGGAGGATCTGGAAGAAACCTGGAAGGCATACGCTCTCGCCTGGCTGCCCTCCACTGTAACTCCTGGTTTTCAGCATGAGCCTCTTGCATATCCCTCTGCAAGGGAAGAGTTAAGCTCCCTTGCCTTCCCTCTGCTCCCCATCTTTACTCCACTCCCTTTCTGTCCCATTTTCCTCTTTGCTGCAACACCCACCTCCACCACCTCCCCACCTACCAGCCAGGCCCTTCTGTCCTTCCCTGCCACTTGGCAAACGGGTAAGGACCTGAAGGCAGCGTCCTGCTGTGCCAGGCAGCAGAGCCAAGCAACTCCCCTGCCCCCCACCAGCTGTGCTCACAAGAGGAGTTCCCAATATTTACGCCTTTAAACGCATGGGCTCAGTGGTTCCCTTAATCCCCCTTCAGCCCAGTCCTAAACCCTTCCGCTCCCCTCTGCCCTGCAGCACCCCTCCTCCTACCCTCCTGCACCCCAGGGGTTTGGGGACAAGGGACAGGACCTGCCAGGAACAAGAAGGGGACTACACCTGCTAGAAGAAGAGAGGATGGGGCTGAAGGACAGGGGACTGCAGAGGGTCCGGACCTTTGGGGACAGCAGCAGCAGCCTGAGGAAGCCACTCCCGTGAGAATCAGCCCACGGGGTTGGTGATGCATCAGGAGGAAATTAAATACTCATCAGGTTGACGTGATGCAGCCTGCCCCATGTTCTGCACAAGAGCAACGCGGATGTCTTTCAGCAGCTCTACGTTACTCTGCATACTCGCAATGCAACACACTGCCCAGAGCGGTATGTTGAACGCTAATGTAAAATAAAGCTTATGCAACCAGGTAACGAACAACGTTTAAGTGAAGTGCCCTGTATTCTTTACCACTTTGAAATATTGTTATTGTTACTATGTAATGCCAACATAAGGTAAAAAAAACCAACCACCCAAGACTAATCTAACAGCTGCATAAAAGTTGGATGAATGTGAGATTTCTTTGTAAGCCAACACGCATGGTATACATTTGTCTAAAATAAACTGTTAGAACAGCCCCTTTGCAGTTCAGACAACAATGGAGAGTTGTTAGAGATACATGTCCTTCGTCACTATCTTCCTTCTAGGGCCAAGACCCTTAATTTACTTGAGCTTCAGCTTTTTTTGTCTTTAAAACAGAGATAACTTCTGCCCGCAGTGATGCCATGATGCTAATCCATCTAGTATTTGCCAACACACAGAAGACTATTAGAATAAGTGAGACGCACAGAAAAGCAGGACAACACCAACTGATGCTGTCTATATCCTTCCTCACAGTCCTACTCAGTTTCATTTTTGGCTAGAAAAGTAGGTCAGAACACTAAACGTTTGAGGGAGAAAAGCAACTTGTAACTACTTTGGGTATAACCACCCTTCTTTTTCCAAATCAGCACTCTCAAAACAGACAGGCGGGGTAACTGGGGACCCTCCAGAAGCAAGTGTGAAGGCAGCATCTCTTCTCAACCTGTTCCTTAATCAGCAAAGGTTCAATACAAGAGGAATAATTCATGTGCCCAGCAATTGATTCTTGCTCAGGAAGCCCCAGGGGAGAATTTTAATCATGGAAAGCTCACCTTCTGTGCCACGCTAAAACAGGGGGGTGGCTCCTTCTGAATGTCTTTTGGGCAGATTAGAAAGCAAAACTTGGATGCCCGTCTTGTTCTCAGCACACACTTTGCCGTTCTGGGCAGGACCTCTGGCTGTGGGCATATGCTGCCCCTGCAGCTTCCCCCTGCCACATACAGTAATTACTTTCTTTTCATTAATTGGTCTTAATGCATGCATGCACATCCACAAATCAAGCGACCCACTGCTGCAAGTACAGCAGTTTTGGCTTGGAAGTCACGCTTGCCTGGGTTTGTAAAGCCAACAGCCCGCTACCCTCAGCACCAGCTTCATCCGAGCACGAGCAGGACAACCTGTGGGGTGTAAGCAAATTTGGGGGGGGCTCAGCTTTCCCCAGCAAGTTGCAAGGGCTGTGCGCACCGACTGCAAACCTAGGCAGCCAGGGTGGTTAGCTGCCGTTTCTGGAAATGAACACACCGGCACAAACAGCATAATGATGGTGATATATTAATGCTGTACCAATGTCAATGAAACATTACCATCAATTTAAGCAGGCAGTATGGCTGATTTATAAGCCAATATATAACCAAATATAGCACAGACGATGTTTGAAAAAACAAGTTTGTGAAACAGGCATGACAAATAGAAAAGCTTTATTAAGGGATGATTTCTGTGATTTCTCTCTCCCAGGACGGTGGTACTTTAACATCCTCATCCAAACAGGAACACAGATAAACAGGCTATAAACCTGTCTCGTTACCCCGTGGTTTGTGATTTGGCAGAAATGACTGATGGTTTCTGCACAGCAATGAAATGTTCCAACTTACGCCTCTGACTGGGGTCTGCTAGGGGAAAGCAGTCACTGCTCAAGTTACTTTGGAGAGACTAATCAGAAGGATAAATGTAATATGCAATAAAACCAGTTGTCTGAGCAACCCATTCAATCACACCGATCAGGATTCTTACAGGAAATCCTTCCACACACTCTCTGGTAATGCAAAACAAAGTAAGAAAAAAAAAAAAAAAAGAAAAAAAAAGTGAGGCAGGGGAAAGCCTTCATGCCTAATTTGTCACCTAGGCTGATGAACTCCTGCGTGAAAGCTGAAGAAAATTAAGCACTAACCTGTAAACAGTTCAACCAGGCAATAGTGAATATGCAGTTGGCATTTACATTAAAAGCTCTAGTCAGCACATATCTGCCTCATCACTCCCTTTAAAAAGACCAATTTTTTTCCACCAAAAAGGCCTCAGCCTTACCTCCCTAATATGGGTGGTGGTTTCAGTTCCTACCATACAGACTCAATACGGACACTTAAAGCTCTTGGCTCATTAAGATCACAAAGTCAAATCAGTCAGAGATAAAGTCAGTTAATTTTGGCAAAACGTTAAGGTGCCCTTTGCTTTCCCAATTACCACTACAAGTGTCCATAATGGATTATATGAAAATAGAGAGTATTTATGAACTTAAGTGCTCAATGTAGCCCATTTATGTCTCTCTTCACACAGGCTGACAGTCATGATCCTCTCCACACAGTAAACACGCCGGGGTACCATCAGCCTCCTACCTTGGCTCCATCCACACTGATAATCCGATAGCTGTTTCTCGTGCTGTCATAGAAGTAGGAAACAGTTACAGCCTGCTTGCTTGCGGGAACCCAGTTCTTCTTCGTGCTGGGGTCAATTTGGAAGACATGGGCTCTGGTGGTGAAGATGGGCTGTTCTCTGGAATAGGGAGGGACAGGAGAAATGGATGCATGAGTCTGCAGAAGATGAAATGTCCCAGAAGCCCAGCCTTGACCAGGCATGTTGAAAGCACAAGACAGAGAGCACCTGGCAATCCCCCAAGTGAAAAGGCAGAGCAGTGATGCTGCCAAGCCACGATCCAGCCTTGGGTACCTCTCCTTGGCATCGCTAAGTGACATTCAACATCCTAAAGTTCCTGCTGTAGTCCAGGCAGCAATCAGCTTTTTTCTCCCCGTAACTTGGTACCCACCTTTTCCTCAAACTAGTTTTTTTCCAGGAAAGGATACTCATACGCATTCTTTCTTTCCCCATCCACGTATTTTGCCAAAAGCAATAACAAGCGCCCCCCCTCCCCGCCCCCAGCTGGATTTCCTCCTGCCACGCATTCCTGTGAACAGCTACCCACAGCCAGGGTTCCTCTGTGGATGCACCAAGGACTCCAGCAACCTACAGGCACAGTATAATTACTGAAATATTAATCTCTATCCTTAGAATCCCCCTGTTCTGTGGATCCGCATGAAAAATTCATCAGATGCAAAACCAGTCAATCATCCCAGGGAGCAAGGGGGAAAAGAAACACAACCAAACCCCTGTGTTGATATATATTGCCTTTCAGTTCAACTCTCAGAGGATGACGTACTGCCCCTGACACTCCGTTCCCAAACGGCCCTCCTTGGCTGCTTTTTCTCATCAAGAAAATTGTGCACACAGTGGAGGGGGGTTTGATTTACCTTCAACATGTGACAATGCAAATCACACAAAAGCAGAGAAAATGCAGGACTCAAACAACTGAACATGGTACACCCAAAGTCACCCAGGCTGAAGATCAGAATTAAGACTTACTTAATGGCCATAAAACTAAATTGACTTCCAACTGTACCTTTAATCCAAGTTTAGAAGTGAACTGCACATCGAGCTCTGCTGTGCTTTTATATACAGTTTTATGCTTCTAGTTCTTAAATATATATATATAACTGTGCATATTAAGTGTACCACAATATATTCTTACCACATACAAAATATTACAACATGAATAGTTACACTTGACAGAATTATGACAGGATTCAAAAACAATTACACTACAATAGAGTTACCACCCAAAAATGTCTACCACGTGGAAACTGAAAAGGCTGCCAGGCTGAATTTTGCACAAAGCAAATGAAAAGACGTAGGTGAAAGGCCAGACAGATCTCTTGCTCCCATAAGCCATTCTTTCCTATTCATATAAATAATTCTCTTCTATTATTCTCGGTCCCATAGTTTTGGAACTATGTTTTATTACGTTTTCTATAATCTTCAGCTCCTTGTATATCCACTAGTGCATTTTTAGAACAGAACAACTTCAGGTACTTTATGCAGGAACACTATCAAACATCACACTTCATCTTGACCATTGCAGTCAAATTAAGATATAGGGGAGTAAACTTACGAATATCAAACAGACAAAAGTGATTTAGGAGTAGAATTAGCTCAGGAAAGACACAGAGAACTTGCAAAGCCCAGCAAGGCCTCAGGAAGGAGAAAATGAAACAACGGTTTTCTGTTTGCAAGACATATGCAAAGTTTTACATTTTTCCAGGGGCTGCCATGCACGATATTCTGGATGGACACCTCTGCTTCATCCTGTAAAATATTCATATGAAATAAACTGAAATTACAATGGGACTGTCATGTTACAGCTGTGAAAGCATAGCATTCGCTTGAGCTCCTCTTTATCAGTACCTCACTGAACCTAACTCTCATTTCACATGCTAAAATCTATGCCGTCCTCAGCTGGGAGGAAAGAAGGGGCAGGTCTCAGTAACATTTTTTAAATATTCCATCATCCATTACACAGGGTTAGCAGCGTAACACCCACGAAGGTCGTGGAATTTGCCATAAGGAATGCAGGGAAGCGAAGCTTCTCCCAAGCAGCTTACTCTTTTACTCTAAAAATACATACTTTCTCCGAGTGAAGAATAATTCTGAATTTACTTTGCCTTTTACTTAGTTCTGTATTTTTAAAGGATTCTATTAATAACTTCTTGCTAATGGTAATATGACCTATATCTTGCAGTTTGAACTTTCAGAAGTTTCCTCCTTGCAAACCTATTCCACAAAAAATGTTAACTCTGTTAACTCATCTTAACAATACCAGAACACACTGTTAAAACTATGCCTGGCCTCTCTGCAGCAGGAGCAGAAAGTATATGAAGTAAAACTGGAGATAATAAAAGCAGAACGAAGGTAAAAATTACCTATCCCCATTTTTTTCAGGAGTCTTGTAGCACCTACTGTTGTCAACAGGACCTGTATACATGCATCCAAGCAGATAAATTAATAGAAGCTCAGGGCTTGAGATAGCCACCTATCCATTCACTGGGGCTTCTACTAAAAAGCAACAGCAAAACCTCACTATGTTTCTAATTCTTATGATTACTAAACCCAAAAAAGTGCATTTTGTCTTCCTGAATACAAACAGCAGCCCTATCACTCACAGTGATAGTGGGCTAGTTGATAAATTATTTTCTTAAAAAAAGGAAACGTGATGTGTAAACTTAAGCATTTTAGTGCATTCAAGGTAAGTGAACTGTTGACCTTCTGTTGAGATTCAGATCTGGAAGGGCCGGTTGGTTGCTCTCCACACACGCCTTTGCCCTTTCTGCTGTCAATGGCTCTATGGGTCAGCAAAGCCACAGAACTTATTTTTGACCCCCTGGACAAAGCGCCTCCAGGACACAGCCTCCTGGAAGGATCTTCCCAGTGTTGGCTCATCGTAGTTAAGCGAAGATGCATTTCTGCAGCCGTGCCTGCCCTGCTGCACTCCCTGCTGCCAACCCCCAGTCTGTGCTCAGCTCTTACTCCAGGGAGCTCAAACCCATCCGCAGGGCGCAGGAGCCAGCATCCCTGGCACTGAGAGTCGGTGCCACCACGCTATCCCTCACACCACGGCAGGTCTGCAAAGCCAACAGCACTGACAAACTCTGGTGGTGCAGCTTTTAACACGGAGGGAACTACCCTCCTTCACTGCAGCCCAAACTCCTTTGACCAGTGTAGCACACACAAGCAACTATAAAGCCACGGCACTCCATTTTTCAGTGAAACGCTGAATGAGACACTTTTAAAACACACACCACAGCCTTACAGAGCTCCAAATTGAGCAGGGTTATGCCGCATTACTCATTTGCAACTTTTGACATTCAAGAAAGCATTTGCTGATACAGGAACGACTTTGTTTTCCAGGGTTTCTTTCATTTTATCAGAGATTCATCCAGTTTTATGTTTAAAACAACAGCAATGCTAAATTGAAATTCCCACAGCACATCCTGCATCATGTGAGCCCCTGTAAGCTGGGCATTACGTGTGACTGCCAGTTTGCCCGGGGAGGCAGGGAGCAGTGGTGCTGCCAGCCAGGCTGTGGACTCATAAATCAGAAGACAAAGAGAATTTATGAATGTTTAAAATCTCATGAATTTTAACCGAAGTTGTTAATGATTGATTAAATACTCTTAAAAAAAAAAAAAACTATTTAAAAATCAATTTGACAGTAACATTCACTGTTTAGAGTAAAGCTGCTTGAAAAGCAGTAAATGGAGACCTAAATTATACCTAATAGTTCTTTGCTTAATAGTGCAGATTAAGACAGGAAATGCACTTTGATAAGTTTTTATTATTAAATATGGCCAGCATGTTTCATAAATATGATTGCAATTTTCAAGTAATGGTTTTACACATTTTAGTTGACTTCTAATTTCATTCCCATCCTTGCACCATATAAGACAAATCTCAAGTAAAAAACCTCCATTAAGGTGGAAGTATGTCTTAAACCTTTTCTGAAGATTTCAAAAAGCAAAACCCAAGACTCTGGAGCTAACTAACTGCACCCACAGCTGTGTGAGATACAGTATCACTTTCTGGTTAATGTACAACCATGCCAAGTTTTACAACTGTGTGACTAGCTGCAAGCCACATATATTACTCTTCCTAATCAACAGGAATGAGTTCTCGCTTAGCAAAAGTTCAAATTATTTAAATCAAAGTTCCTTGTTCATCACTTGTATCATGAGCACCGCCAGTGATTTAAATCATTTCAGCTGTAAAGAGCCTTTGCTGATTGGCAGCCAGCACCGTAAAAGCTGTGGGGCACCAGTGGCTGATGGAGCGTTGGCACAGCGAGCCCCGGCAGGGCGTACGTCTGGCATCCAGGAGAGCTCCGGACCCCAGCCACGTGTGGGGCCACATGGAGCCAGCTCCAGCTCTGAACAAGGCACTGATGACATGAACGCTCCTGTACTGGAGCAATCTTTTTTGGTAGTAAATACGACACAGTGACTCAGGTGGGTGCCTGCAGGATCAGCGCCCAAGTTCTTTTAAATGCACAAAGTGGCCAGTACGCATCAGGTGGGTGCACTGACCAAGCAGTAAATAGAGCAAAGCAGCTCCTTCACCTTTTGTAGGATCTGTATTTGTCTATGTATTTGTGACAGTAGCCCTGGTACTCCACCAGGTGCAAAACCACTATCTGCATATTTTGCTAAAACTTTCATTAGCAGGTCACATAAAATCTCTGGGATAAGGATTCTTAGTTTACAGGACCGGATTATTTGTGCTCTCCGCACGCTAATACTAATACACTAATAGTGCATTAGCTGCCTAATTTACCGATTAGAATAAACCTATTTTTTAAAAGAACATGTCCTCACAAAACTGCCATTTGGTGGAGGATGCATGTGCCTGCAGACAGCACGTCAGCATGGAGCTTTTGGAACGTGGTGCTTCCTGCTACAGGTCAGCATCATGCACATGCTGACATTTATATTACATGACAGTGCCAGCAGATCTGCAGTGATTTGCTGTAACAAGTATTTGATAATGAGAATCTTTCAAGAAAGAAGAAGAGTAGGTACAAACACAAAATCCTACATTGTGACGTACGCCCCGTCACTGGTCATCATACAAGAAATTTTATTTGCCAAATGCACCACGATAAACAGTGTCAACAGTTATCTGGATTGAGCACTGCTACTACTGCCTGACAACGCAATAAAGAGAACTAATCCTTTATGTATATCTTCATATAGAATGTAGTCTGGAGTGCCACTTGTATTCATTTATGATAATTCAAAAATAAGCAATGTTGCTAATAAGAGGCATGCTGTTCCCACAACACCCCTCCGAAGGCTCGGCCAGCCGTGCAGGAACAGCTCACCCACCGGCCACCCACCCTCAGCTCCTCTGCAAAAGCAGGACGGTGATGCTGCCAGCTCCCAAAGCCACCGAGCATCACCTGTGCCTCTGGTTTCTCAAAAATTCATGCACAGCTCCAAAGGCTAAGAGCACATCAGCGAGGCAAACCCGTGCCTTTGGTTCCAATCAAAACTGAGTAAATACATCCTGTTCCTTGAAAGCAGCAAGCTCTCCAGCCGCTCCTCCAATACCCCAGAAGTCACTAAATGTCCCTTTTCTGGGGGACTGGGGCTCCCAATTCCTCAGGGTGCCCAGCTGCCCTGCCAGGCTCCTGCTGCCTTGTCTTTCTAGATTTTACTGTTGCATGATGGCCCCTCAGTTCACAGATGGAGATTTTTCTCCTATTTGAAATGCTCATCTTGGTGGAAGTCCAGATAAGTAATGACGCCTAAAGATGACCTGTGAAAATACTGTTTCTCTCTACCCATTAACACTACTCACTTGTTGATATACGCACATCTCAAACTTTAAGAACCAACCAACCCCTCTCCCTCAAACACCAAAACCCAAGTAAAGGCAGACCTCTGATGCAGGACAGAACTGCCGTGGGGACAAGTCACAGCCCGTGGTGTCACACATGGTAATTAGCACACCTGTTGCAGTTTATACACAAAATTAATCTTTTCTCAAAGCAAAAGAGTCCACTATCCTCCAGCCTGTTATCCCTACATACTGAAGGCTCGTGCCATCTTGAATACAATCTTTTCGGGAAACAGAAAACCACATGAATTAGCTTCTTAGTGATGGCTGAGGACAAAGTTGGAGGACCCCTCCTCACCTTACCACACGTGCTCCAAGTAATACAGGCACATCCTCCCTACACTCACCACAAACACCACACGTTCAGCTGTGTCAGCCCAATTCCCTGAGAGACTGTAACCCAGCGCCCATCACTGCCCATTTCATGGCTGGGGCTGGGAACCAGGGTGGCAGACTGGGCACACTCAGCACAGGCAATGTGCAGAGCTGGGGAGAGATGAACACCAAGCCTGCACGTTTTGCAGATGCGGTAGCAGCAAGCCAGCATCACGAAAGCAGGCAGCTTGCTCTCTTCCCAAACTGGCATTGCTAATTAATCCAGGTCATTCAGATCTCATCGGCTGCGACAGGCAGGTTCTGGTGCGGGCTGCCAGCACACGCAACCAGCAGAAGCGAAGAGCCTGTTTCAACTTGCAAGGGTGCAAAACTCACAGCATGAGGCAAGCAGGTGGGTAATGGTTCCACTTTACACCTGAAGAAACAGCCATGGAGAGGTGAGATGGCATCCCGGGATAACACAGCCAGTAGCAAGCCTGGAAATAAATCACCTCATTCCCTCTCTAGCTTTTCTATCACTATCATTGCAGGGAAGTTTTATACCAGATATACCCAGGGAAGGTTTCGACTATGTGAATTTAAAAGGCTAAACCAACAGCTGAATATTTGCCACTCAACAAAAGAGACTATTGTAAAAATTAACAGTCTTTACAGACCAGAAAGCAGCTGCTGGTGGTTTTAACAACTGCCCCTACACCATGTGGAGGAAGGTGGGACAGGATGCCAGCCCTGCAAACCCCCTGCCTGCACCCAAGCGCTGGTGCCTGAATGCACGTCTGACCAGAGCCACTGGGCTCCACAGACCTGGGCAGCTCCTGTCTGACCTGCAGCACAGAGTCCTCCTCACGCAGGCAAATCCCACAGCAAAAATTACTTGGAAGGACAGAGAAGCAACCCTAGGCAGGAAGGTGAGCGCAGAGAGAAGGGGGAGGTCTTGGCATCTGTTGTACACAAGGGATGGGAGAACCAGCGCAGAGCAACAGGCTGGGCTAGCAGGGGGCAACTGCACTTGGGTTTTGCTCCTCTTTTTTCTCTCTGTAAGAAGAAAGTGCAGGCACCCCTTAAACTGCATTTGTCGGCACTCTGCTAGCCAGGCCCTGCGCTGCCGGGTGGTGTTCCCCACCGCAGGTGGAACCCCGGGTACATAGGAGGGTACAGCGAACAACCAAAAAACTCTGACACGTAGGAGAGAAATTACATCATCCCCAAAAAAGAGAAAACAAGAAAGAGGAACAACTATTTAAAAAAATATAATTGACCTGAGGTCCTTCTTTTTAGTCTTTTAGCTGTTGAAATTCCCATTTTGTAGGCAGACAGGTCTCCTCACAACGAGGTTGAAAAGAAGTGCTGAATCTGGCAGCAGCACTGATAGATGGAAGGGCGTGCAACTCGTGCAAATAACCAGTGTCATGATTCTCTGGTGCCCACTTTATACTAGATTTGGTATCAACTTATCTGCAGAAATATGTGAAATTCATGCAAAAAAAAAAATACCTTTTTAGCTCCCTTCTTTTACAGGCATTATTATTTCAACTGACAGAATGTAATTAGCAAAAGTGCTTCTTGCATTTGTAAGAAACATAATAGTTCCACTTACTTCAAAAAAATTAAGAAAAAAACCTAGCTACCTAAAGAGGAATTTTCCTGTTAAAAGCACAGACGTTAATTAAGCTAATTTTTGATTTGTGGCTGAGTTAAGTCCAAAAGAATAAATCTTGAGTACAAAAGTTCTCCGTATAAAAATCACTGTAACATCTGTGAGGTCTCACAATACCATTACGCCTTTATGAAGTCAATATACAAATTAAAAGGCTTAACTTGGGCAGGGAAAAAGCTCACACTTTATTTTTGGGCTATCTCCAGAGGGCTATTAATCTTTCAAGACACTGTGAACAAACACTCACACACAAGTGACAGCAACTGAGAGGATCCTCAACAAATCCTCCACAGGTAAGGTTATTTATTAGAAAAAAACCCAAGCTGTGAGACACATGTGTGTGAAACTGGTCGTGTTACTCTGATTATCTCAGAGATTTTTTCCTGCGAAGATGCTGAAAGAGGACGCATAAATTTGCACCCCTGGGTAATGTTTACACAGCCTTCCACTGGCATAGGGATAAATTCAACCCCTATTAAACTGAAAAAAATATTTGTACTCTGTTTACCTCCAGCACCTTTCCTACCCATGTTGACAAACGAGGCTGCATCAGCACATAAACAGACCCCCAAAGCCTTCCTGTTTTTCTGGATCAGTTAAAAATTACATCCTCTGGGTTCGCCCCAGCCCCAGTAGAGTTAATACTTTCAGCACAGCCTCTTCTGTGGCACAATGTTTGCATTGTAATATTTCAGCGAGAGATTGCCACTGTAAATTGAAAGCGTAAATCTTGGAGCGGAGAGCCCAAGCCTGTAGGAGCAGGGGAGCAGCCTCCCTCTGTGCCTCGCCTGGTGCCAGCACCGCCACCCGGCCATGAGCCCAGGGAACACCGGGTTCAGGGTCACTGCGGCTCCCTGAGCTTTGGCTCGCATGCGTGCGCCAGAATTTACCCCATGCAGCTAGTGGTAGGAAAGATGAAGCGCTGGCACACGCTACCCTTGCATTTTACACGTTGGGGGCTGCTCTGGAAAGCTCTCGGCAAGACCCTCTGCTGCAGCACAGGGATGCTCGGGCAGGAGGGAGCCCACAGGAGCTCATTACAGCGGGGTGTGCAGGGCTGAGCCAGCCCACGGGTACCCCACGTGGGGGAAACGCTCAGCTCACCCCCACAGAGCACACATTGGCCTCTGCTTCTGTCAGAGCAGCCCAGCCGAGCCCGAACAAAACCTCAGCTCTGCCCCACCATGAATTTTCTCACACACAGGTAACACACCATGGGGGTGGGTTGGTTTGTTTTACAAAGGAGAAATAAGGACCCGGTGTACAGATCTGAACTGTGTCAAGCTCCTTGAGCACCATCCATAAAAATAAAATAAGAGGCAGCACTCCTCAGAGCCCTCACCCACGCCACAAGCGCTGCTCAGGAGCCCCCAGCACTGGCCTTGCTGGGAGACATGAGATGTCAGCAGCCCCAGTTGCTCCTGGTCCTCTTCACCCCACATCAGACAGCATACACATCTACAGTCACCATTGGTGAGAAACGATCAAAGAAGAGAAAGTAACGTAGACACAACTCTGGGGGAAGAGAGCAATTTATTTTGCGTTTGTAAACCAGCAGAAAAATCCTTTAGCATGCTAGTGGAATCTTTATCATTATTATTATTATTAATCCTTTGCATTATGTCTTCTGTGTGGCAGAAGGCTAGGGATACTTGAAGGTTGTGCATGCTATTTGGTGTTTGTTTAAAAAACAAAGAGATTAAATGTCAGAGGATATACGATCAAAATACACTGTACCTACAAACAGAGGCTGAAGTGAAAGACCACTTGCGTGTCTGTGCATGTGAAACCCACTGACACCACCAGGGCAGCATCTTTATGTTTAGGACTTTTTCTCCTCCCATGCTGTAAGAATTTGCATGGCAAATGAGGTTGCCTTCGCACAAAGAAATCTGAAAAGTTGATTTTATTCAGTAGCATAATCAAGGCCTCACTATTGCAAAATAATATGATTAAACACTCCATTATTTCAAACACCACAGAACTAAGCGGATCTTTGGAGGGGAGTACTTTTGTGCAGTAATCCATGCATGTAATTATCGATATGCTTTCCCATGCCCTATTCAAATGTTCTACCCTGAGGCTTTTCTTCCACTTATACTAGGAGGGGGGAAAGCCAATCAGTTCAGTTTAAAGAACAAGTTGTATAACTTTTTGATCTACTGCCTAAAGGATCAAATAAGGAATTCTACCAACCGTAACGTCAGAAGCAAGCGATAGGGCTTTGCCTGTCCCAGTGGCCACCACTACGTGCAGGCAGCACGGGCAGGGCACGGCGTGTGCCCTATGCTGGTACACGCCGTGCCCAGAGATGCTGCCAGAGCACCTGGGCTAACAAAACACTCGGGTCTGAGCGCTTTATTAGACTGCAAGGAAAAAGGGTGCCAACAGATGGTTTAATAACACAAGGATGCATGCCTCTAATGAAATTTAGGCATGTAAAAATTAAAAGCAATTAAAGAACAAGCAATTTACTCCATGAGAGATCAGAAAGATGCAAACCAATGCCCGCACTGGGTTTTTGGTACAGGTATCAACTTGCCTGTGTTAGCAACAGCACTGCCATGTTTAAACAGATTTGTTGCTACCAGCCTCCTCCTAAACAAGCTGTCTAGAAGACAAAAAACACGAAACGTAGTCAAGAACACCAAAGACTGTGTATCAAAAACAGTAAAGAGAGGTTCCAGCAGAAGTGCACCCCCTGTGCTCACAGCCTGGAACCCCCAGATGCAGTTGGGAAATGTCAAGATGCTGGGCACAAAGGAGCATGGCTAAAGCCAGCGTCATTCCCCACTCAATGCAGTTTAAATTAGACTATCTGGAAAAAAAGCAATTTCCATTTTCTGGCAATTTTAATAGACTAATACAATCAACAACCAGAATATTTTGGTTGCTGCTAGCACACAGGCAGCACCTCTCTAAGGAACTGGAGGACACTGTTCTTGAATCTAATGTATTTACTAGCAGCCAGTAAGATCATGCAATGACACATTTCTTCTGCTTCAAGTTAAAAATACAAAGGAAATTTCAAACATTTAGAAGCTAACGTTATCCACTTTAGTCTTTAAAAATGTAACACCATCTGCTGCCATCAGATTTACAGTACAGATCTCAGATATGTACATTTATTTGTTGGTATAAAAAGCTGTCAACAACCCCAGTGCAAAAGTGAAGATCCTCTAGTAATCTCCTGAGCTTCAGAAAGAAAAACTAAATCTGAAAAACTTAACCAACAGGTTATTCATAAGAAACACAGGATCTACAAAGCGAAATCACTACTCCCCTTGCCACAAAAAAACCCCAGTATCAGTAAAGACACAAAACTAAACCTCTGCAACTTGCTAAAACTTCAAACTCTGCATGTTTGCAAGTAATATTAGGAGAAACTTATCCCAGAAATTCCTGAACCTCAGTAGCCACCTATTTCTGATCCCTGCAGTCCTGCTCCCTGGGGAACTTCCAATTTCTGCATGCCAGTGCCTCCGACCTTGTGGGTTATGCAAGGTACAGGTTGTATGAGGTGTGGGCTACGCAAGGATTTAGTTTCAAGTATCAGCATTTTTCATGCAATGCAGGCTCTATAACTATGGGCTATAATGCAAATATGTGGAAAAAATGACATTCTCCTGTCAGCAGAGTCTCAAAATTAGTGTGGGCTGGCTGAAAATTTGTAGAATAAACAAAACATAGCACACATTCTTATTATAAACTTATTATGCAGTATGAGTCTGGGTAATATGTAAAACCAAACAAAAAGTTCAAGTTATTTTCTGGATATGCATTAGCCATTATAAATCTAAGCCAAGTTTTAAGGGGGTAGCAGTCCTGAGCAGCCACGCTAGGACACGCAGGGGCTAGACTTGCCCGGGTGGTCAAAAATCAGACCCCTTATAGTGTCAGTTTATTAGTAATTTTAAAATTAAAAGGCCTTGACCTTTTTTCAAAAAATTATTCATTCTGCTGAAAAGCCATCTTCTTACTTTCCTGAGGTCAAACAAGAGATGTTGGAAAAATAAATTCTTACCTGTATGATGTTAATGATCACATTTCTCATGCTTCTAACATCTAGGGTTTTGTGCCTTGGAATTTAATACAACATGAGAGGATTTAATAATGATTTTTTCCCTTGTGACATACTCTGTCATGCTGATATTTCTTGATTAAAAGACTGCAAGGAAATCTAGCTTCTCCTTATGAAATTAAGGGTCTACTAGACATAAAAAACCAATTAGTGCTACAAAAATTAAGGCATAACGTTTTCTCAGTCTCATTTACACCAATATAGACTTTTTTTTATTTCTGTCAAGGGTGAAGGATGCAGTGAACGACAGGATTTTTTCCATCTCATTTACATATTGATTGTAATAAGGTCAGACAGGTAGGCCTACACAAGTGCTGATTCTGTCAGCAGCCAAAGTTGCCAGGACTGTGAATATTGTCACTTATAGATTGATAAATGGACTACATGGACTAATTGTATTTCAACATCCCTGGACAGATGGCAGATCTTACAGCCATATGGTGATTATTTCCACTGTGCTGAAAGTATATTAACACTTACTAAAATGTTTAAAGTGATGAGATGATCTAAAATAATTTTTCCATGAGCTGGAACAAAAACGATGGGTTCAGATGGGCTGGCACGCTGGGGCTGCGCTCTCTCCCAGGATTCCTGTTCGGTGCAGGCTCAAGGGCCTGCGGGTATCACACAGTTATTGATAAAACTGGCTGTGCACTGGGCCCTCAGCTGGAGTACAGCGCTGTTGTGACAGCCAGGGGATAACATGCCTCATTTTAGCTATTCTGCCTTGCCCTTATTTGGTTGCCACTATTTCCTGCTTGATATGCTGGCTGCCCTGTGAGTTGGCAGCACGGATACATATACTTCCTTTTCCCGGTATTTTTTTCTAAATCCTTCTCTGTTCTCTGGTTGAAAACACGTTGAAGTTACTGTCCTGTTTTTAAAAGGAGCCACACACCCAGCCCTAGCCCATGCAAAACGCAG
Source organism: Falco rusticolus (assembly GCF_015220075.1). Lineage (NCBI taxonomy): Eukaryota > Metazoa > Chordata > Aves > Falconiformes > Falconidae > Falco > Falco rusticolus. Next base: position 14,087,261 of record NC_051193.1, on the reverse strand, counting down.
CGGAGGACTGCCCAAACCACGGACCGTCAGGGTTTCTGGAGCAGGACTCTACATGCACTATACGCAGTTAGCTGTCCCCATGTCTGCTTCCAAAAGAGGAATCAACTGGGAGAAGGCAGAACGCATCCCCTGCAATCCTGTGAAACAAAACAAACTGGCTGGATGGTGACCAGAGGCTCATCCTGCTCACTGCCGACTGGATAAGCCATTGGTAAGTTCTGCAGTGCTACTTCAGCACAGAGCTGGAGCTCATCATATTTACCAAATGCAAACAAAGCACTCAATGGATAATACGTCACGCTGATACGCATCCCAGATGACACAACCTGCTTATGGCTGCATCCTTTACTAATACTTTTGCTGCGGGGCTTTGAACCTTTTGTGAGATTTATGCAGCAGTGAATTCACCCTTCAAAACAACAGGACAGTACATGCAGGGGACCCGACCCTCTTCTGCTCCAAGTTACTGTTTATTTATACCAAACAAACGTGAGCAAAACCAGCTCATAAATTCTAGACAGATTTTCATACTAGACTAATAACCCATATTACGCAATTTAAATGACTTTTGACCTTATTTTCAGAACAAAATTGTGGGTATTTATTTTTAAATAGGATTAAAAATCATGGCTTTTATTCCACAGTAATTTGTTTTGAGTGCACTCTCATGGTAGGAGATTCCTTGCTAGCGGAAGCAGACACCTCCCTTGCTGGGGGAGAAAAAAGTTTATGTACCAGTTTCCCCTATTTGCCGTAAGTACATTACAGCAAGTCAAGAGCTAGAAACTGCACTCTTCATAGTCCCTGTGATCTAAAATTAGTGCCTGGTGTCAGTATGCAGAATGGATCAAGTACTCACTCAGCCACTGAGGATAAGGTGCCAAGTGGTGAGAAATTCTTACTATGCTTTTTGCACGTTCACACTTTAGCACTCTAAGAATTAAATCAATTTGACTTGTAAGGCCTCTATTACAGATCTCTCTAAACACAGTTTTCTTTTAGGAAGCTTTACTACCCCGAAAGGCAGTAAAAGAGCATTTTAGTTGTCCATTTCTCCCTAGACAACCCAGGCTTGCCCTGTGTTTTTCCATGTGCCTCCCCAGCCAATGCTCTGACCCAGGCTTGGAGCTGCTGTCACCCTGGGCACCAGCTGGGCACTCCTCCCTGCAGGGAGCTGCGGCAGCTCCGTCACCACAGGGGAAGGAGGAAAAGAAAAGGAGGAAAAGTAACTTAGATCCAAGGTGCAAATTTTGGACCACGCTGTTTAACTCGTGGAAATCAGCCGTTCTTTTACTGAATAAGAAGCAGCACCGAATCATCCCAAATCATTCCCAGCAGTTGTGTGACTATTTTCTCTTCTGGCCAGTAATTCAGAGGTCATCCCGTAAAGCAGCTGAAGAGCATAAACTCTTTCCAGTACAACCTCACATCACACTAATTTAACAGTTATTGGAAAATGTGTTGCAAATCAGCATAATGATACTTCGATATTTCATGGGAGAAGTCTTACAGTGGTGCACAATATTGCTCTACCTCATAAGGACAAGGATGCCAATTCATAAGGCAGGGAGGAAAGACCAAGCAGGGAATGCAAAGTGGATTAGATATTCTGATTCTGTTCCAAACTCTAAGCTTAAAATATAAAAAACTCTGGCAACTTCTCCCCCATAGAATTTGAAATGCTAATTTCTAACTCAATGGAGAAAAGTTCTTGCAAAGATTTGAACAATGCATATGGAGGATTACTGCTCTGAGACTGAAAAATTCAGAACACACCTTCTCTGTAGAGAGAAAAGCAGGTAACCACAACTGCAGGAGAGACATTTACCCCAGGGGTCATAAGGAGTTCAGTCCTGCTGTAGAAGGAAGCCCTCTGCAAAACCGTAAGCTTTGCTGAGAAGTCTGGGGAGGCAAAGCAGGGCGAGAGAGATGGCTGGGAGCATCCAACTGCATCTAAGTCCTTGAAAGCTGATGCATCTTCCATAATATGCAATTTTGAAGGTCTCAAACACCAGCTGCTTAGAACTTTTTGTCTGGGGAACAGCTTTGAGGATCGCACAGAAACTTTAAAGACATTATTTGTCCTTCAGACCTCTAAAAAGAGAAGGTGGAATTTCGCATTATGCACAAACACCCATTCCCCTGCTCCAAATCACAGAGGAAGGTGGAAGAGGCACAGAGGGGAAAGGGAAGTTTCCCGAGGAAGCACAGACTCATGCAGACTTCTGGATCTGCCTGGGAGGAGGAGAACAGCCTCCCTGCTGACCCCAAATCACTCCCAACCCAACATCTCCCTTTCTGGCACCTAGGACCTGACCCCTGCTCTGCAGCTATTGTGTTTCATTGTAACTGAGATTGGAGACTCAAGCTTTTAATTGAATTTCCTTGAATTTGGGTGGGTGTAGTGAAGTGACAAATCCCTATTCTCAGTCAGGCCAGTTTCTGTTCATCTTGAAAAGGACCATAAACCAAATTAGACTCCTTTTTATTCATTAGCATTTTTAGAAGGTACCTTAAATACAACTTTATAAAGACCACCTCTATAAACAAACAACAGGCAACAGAAAATCAGCTACCTCCTGTAACGGACTACGTAAGTGGCAAACAGCTGTCAAACACAAAATAATCATGAAAAGAGAACACTCATTCACCTGTGTGCTGTAAAGTTTTAGGCAACTAAATCTCCTTTACTGTTTCATAAAAGAATAATTTTCTCCCTACCCCTGCTGTAGAAGAGGGTATTATTATGACAATCATTGGATTATACCTGTACATAAATAGAGTCCAAAGATGCTTTTAGCTCCTCCTTGTATACCCAAGGGCAACAGTTGTGCCCTTGGGTGTATGTTGTGCCCATGAGCCCCTCGGGGTTGTCCTGTCTGGATCAGAAACCTCCTGGCAGGTCAGGGAGGAGTATTTTGGCTTTGGGGCTACCAGGGGTTTGGACTACGTTAAGGTGTAAGAGATGGGGGCATCACCTGGAGGGGCACTGCACAGGTACATCCTGGTTAGAGATGGGGTGATGTCAAGGCAGAGACAGGGGAACAACTACGCTGTTGCCACCTTTGCACCAGTGTCTGAACTACCTACCAGAACAGATCTGTTGATTCATCTTTAGACACCACTATCTCTGAAAGAAACAATAATGTGTCAGACTCTCCCCACGTTTCCCACGCATTCTCCGAGCAGCCTGGAGCCTCAGTGCAGCCCAGAGTGCTGGTTGGGGACATTTTGCACGTCTCAGCAAATTTCTGCCGTTATTTTTCAAATGCTCTCATTGACAGTTTTCAATATCACAAAACAGATCACATGTTCCCACTTAAACAACTGCAGGGAGACATTTTAGATGTCTGCAACAGATTTATAATGGGAATCCGGAATGCAAAAGCCTGATAAAACCAGGGAATGAAACAAAGGCAACAACAAAGTGCTGCCATTACAGGTTACAGAGCAACTCACCAAAAGCTATGAACTTGAGTCAGTCACTGCAATGCAATTAATATAAGCAGAGACAAGTGTGCATCTTGAAGGAAAAGCCTTGCTGAATACTCTCAGCTCTGGCTACACTACCTGCCCTTCTTCTAGGGAAGAAACAATAAGTAATGAATACCAAAAATAAGATGCTCACACCCCCACATAATAAAAATCAACATTTCCCTTCAGAGCTACGCAAGATTTAAATTTTATATTTTTTTCCAAAAAATACAGTGTTCCATATCTGAGGAGAATCTACTGCAAAGTGTTAAGCAGAGGCAAACAACAAGTATTTACACAGTAAGTACCCATACACACCATTTCACAGTCTACAAGGAAGAATCCTCAGTGCAACCAGAAGCAGCTTTAGGAAAAAAAAAAAAAGTACAAGCTGGCTACATATTTTTAAACATATTCCATAGAGGCCTTTGCTGTCTTGCCGCACTGATGTACTAAACCTCGCCTGATAAGAATGCAGTTGCAGGACTTCTATTACTATAATGCAAATGCTAATGGGGAACAGCACCTAGCAGCTCCCAGGGGCTCTCTCAGAATCCCTGATGCACAGGCAGAAAAGTGCAACTTCTACAGAAAATTTCCTTTTGAATTGCAGCAGGGTTCAAGTTTCTAAATCCTGTAGGCTGCAGTGAAACTTCCAGACGGAAAGAAAACAGTTTGTCACTTCAGAAATTCTTACAATCTTGCATTTTGATAAGCCACGTCAAATAAATAAAATCAGACTAGCGTGTGGGGGAGGCAGGAAAGGAAGATGCATTGCCACTGAAGTGAACAAGCTCTGCACAGTAACCAGCAGTCACTTCTGCTCACACCTCCATTGCCAGGCCCTCTTTTCCCCTGTGTCAAATCTGCTCGCTCTTCATGATAAAGCCACAGTTGTTTTGCAGCTAAAGCTCCTAGTCTTGCCAGCCTTCAACATGAAGCCCACAAATCCTAAAACACCTACACAGCAGAGCCTCCTGCTCCCCTATGAGTCATTAAGCAGGCTGTCCCGCTTGGTGATGTCATCCAGCAATATCCTTTTTTTTTAAAAAAAAAAAAAATCAAATCCTAAAACACCTTGAGCATCAATTATTCAAAATATCGTCTTCGTTGTAATCCTGACCCCAGTGGCAAAATTATCATTACGACGCATTTCCAATTGATGCAAGAGGGTCCAATAGCCCCTAATAGTTGCTGCGTCAATGAGGAGTAAGCAGCACAGAGCATCCAAGCCAGCAGCAGCGGGCAGATTTCTCTCTTACAAACAGGCAGAGAGCAGCTAGGATGTGTCATCAAAAATATAATCAAAGATCAACTGCATCATCCAATCTCATCTTGTACATTCTGCATGAGTACATATTACACAACCCCTACTCACGCCGTCTCTAACCTGTGCTGGGTGATGTGTGGCTATGGCACAGCAGAAACCTTCCCTGATACTAATGGTCTATTCCCTGCCTAATTGCTCTTGCCATTAAAGGTGATTCTTTAATGCTCAAGCTCAAACGCTTCCTGTCTTCGTTTGAAGGCAGTGCCCTTGTCACATTCTGAGATTTAATAACAGGATTGTCAGCTATTTACAGTGTACAGCTGAATTATCACAGAAACATAGTTGAAATATGTTTCCCCTAAGCACATATACATCCTAAAGAGCCGTGACCAAATCACAGTATAAACAAGTCACAAGCTGTATTTGCAGTGTACAAAGTGCACAAAGGCGACAGACAACACTGAAGGTGAAAGCAGACAGAGATCTGACTGGGCAGCAACCTTCAGGGCCAAGGATCTTCTCCCTCCGCACACGCCCTATCACAAAGTCAACAGGAAAACCAACAGCTGATTCAAAATGCTTACGTGTTCTTAAGTAATGTCCATGGGCGAGGCTATTTATTGTAGGTACTGCATTAACAGAGCCAAATTAATGAATACAAATACACAGCGCTGCAGAAAATCTAGATGCAAAACCAGGCTGATGCCCTTGCTCTTGAGTTCTCGGCAAACTCATTGCTCCTCTCTGCCTTTTTCAGTCATGCTGGGAATACGCTTGAACAGTTTAAGACACATCGTCAGATCCTGAACCAGTCAAAACTATTTTCAGTTTAAAGGAACTGAACATCAAATAATTCTTTATTTCAAATGATGCCTTTATTATCAGAAGAGCTACCCACCATCCTCTTTTCAAACAGAAAGATAGGCTTGAGGGACATCCCAACTTTGTGGAGTATATTTATATGTTTTTTCTCAAGTGAAAGCAACTTGACTACGATCATTCTCTTAACATTAAGTTTTCTTTCTACAGTATTGTCTATATGCGCAAATTTTGGCGAAATTTGCACCCAGGCACTCAAACTAGTTGTGGTACTGGTAGATTTTTCCTATTGTAATTTGCTGAACTTATCTCTAGCAGACCCTACAATTATTTTCTTAACCCACTGTCTTTTTCATGCGACTAATTTCTTCATCATTTCTTCCCGCTACTCTTATTAGCTTGTTTCATAATTTCTCCCAATCCCATGTTTTCCTTGGAGCTTACTGACATAGGAGATTTTTGCCCAAATTCAGTTATGTGCATCTATCTGCACTATACAAACTCCTCACAGAATTGTGTGAGAGGCGACAAGGTCTCTCACTTGATGGCAGGCTTGGATGCAACACTCCAACATCACAGGTTTGTTCACTCACTTGAACACAACCACACCAAAATCCTAAACATACACAAGTTCATATGATAATCTTAACTATTTGCTCCTTTTTTTTTTTTTTTTTTAATTCCCCACACTCCACCAAGCTCCCTGCCTCTCTAACCTTATATAAATTGTGTTAAATATAAGAAAGGGACTACACTTAACAGGTTTTATACATACTGTTGAGGTCAACTGAGTTTTACCATCCGTTTCAGTGAACCCAACATACTGCTCCAGAACTCAAAAGTTCTCTGGACCTGACTTTTCCACTGGATTTTGTACAGACACTTTTATCCATACACAGATATAACAAGTTCCCCAAGTCAGAACAGCAACCATCTATATCCACACTGCAAAATGGGAATAGCTGCATAAGGAACCACGGCTGTGAGGAATCAAGCAACCCCAGCCAGCTGCTTCAAAAATCATGAGATTAACAGCTTCAGCATCTATCAAATCTCAGTCGCTTTCCTTGAACACCAACACCATCAGCAGCTGGGCGATGTCCGATACCACCTGCCCCCCTGAGCTGTGTTAGGAACTGAAGCCGCTGACAGAACCTCAGAGAAGCCCCTGAGTTCACAGGACTGGCTCAGCTGCGTTTGGGCAGCCACTCACCCCAGCCCCGCTTCGAGGGACACTGGCTTTGCAGTGAAAGCCAGGTGCTGTTACCTGCCCGCCATGCCTAGGGTCCCAGGATGCCCCCTTCCCTCGCAGGCAGATGGCTCCAGTAAACTTTGGAGGGAGCTGGCGCAAGATTCCCGCGGATTTCAGCAGGAGCTGGACGACAGCCAAGGTGAATTTCCTCTGCAACGCGCTACTCCACGCTCCGGAGCTTCTTAGGCAAAGCTTATCACCATGGTATCTGAAGTAGTGCTGGTACCAGGAAAGGCCAGCTTGAACACCGTCCAAAATTAATGCCTTCCTATAACACTAGCTTCTTCGCATCTTCGGCTTGTCTCACCGTCTTCTTTCCTTGTTCTCTCCCATTCATTTGCCTTTCACTCCCCAAAGAAAGCCATATGTTGGCTGATGAACATTACTGTTGCTAACAGCAGAAGAGCGCAAGGTGGGCTTTTCTGATGCTCTGAAACGTCACTGCATGATAAAAACATTACATATGACTGCACTCAGAAACACAGACCCCCAACTGCACCTTTTCATGAAAATATTACAGGAGGAGCAGAGTTTTGTTCATGAGTCTAGTCTCCTTCAAGACGAGGTTACTTCATTGCTTGATCCAGGCTTGGAAACTCACCTTTTCCCACCTCCCTGGAGGAAGGTACAGGCTCAAAGCCCGTCTGGGGGAGGTACAGATGGATCCCAGCTGGACAGGACTAATTTACCATGTCAGCCCCCATGGAAGCAGCGCCGAGAAGCCATCTCATCTCAGCCAAAAGGAATGTGTGCTGCAAGCTAGCTCATCATTAACCTGTATAGCGCACACTTCTACACCGTCGTACAGCTTTCCGCAATAACTTCTAACACTCAGAGGCCTGATTTTCATTTTGATATGATTTATAAAACAGATTTGAAATTCAGTTTTGTTGCTAGAGGTTGTTTAAATTAGTTGAGTTTTAATCCAACAGATAATATAAATAACAGCTTCAGCAGCGAGTGATTTACAGGTCTAATCCAAACTGCATACTTGTCACACGCCTCATAACAAGAAGTATTTTGTAACTGACAGATAAAGAAATACAAAGGTACTAAAGAAATTAAAATAGTAAAATAACGTAAGCACAGATGAAGCAGCTATCCAGTATCTTCTTAAATCATCTAATAACTAAACCTGAAGCATCTTTGTAACTGGAAAGTTAGCTTAGACTGCTTAAATTGAGGCCAAACTGAATCCAACCACAGCTATTAGAAGAGTAGGTACAGCTCACGAAGAGGCACAGACAAGGGAGCCACCTTCTTGGCTGTTAGCCATTGGCTTGCAACACAAAGAGGCAAACGGGGTGGTACTTTCTGACAAAAGATTTCTGCATTACACTGTGATTTTCAAATACCTAAATTCTAAGCTCTGACACTACTGAAGTAACAGCAGTTAGCAGGTAAGATGGGTAGAAGAAAGTGGTAATTTAGGTAAAAATTTGTTCCCTTTAAAGTAAAAATTTGTCCAGTGAGTTCCTTAACAGTGTCTTGACCCAAAGACAATGGTTTTCAGCCAACAGAGACCTTCACATTGACTTTAATGGGCACTGAAGCAGATTTTTTTTTTTTCCCCTCTGTCTGGACCTCTTTTTTACAACATTGTTTTCACATTCCCTGAATTAACAGGCATTATTTTTTGAAAAACATGTAAATTGCTTTTGTAAAACTTGACACTACCTTCCTGCCTAGTAAGTTGAACTAAAACAACAGTTTAAATAGCTCAGCTCACAGCTAATAAGCAATTTAAATAGCTTAGCTGAGCTCGAGTAACTATATCAGGTTTCATAGCACCACCAGTCACTGCCAAATCCATAGGCAGCATTTAAATGAACCATTAGCAATGGTCACCCCCCAGGAAAGAAAAAAAAAAACAAAGAGGGGGGGGGGGGGGGGGGGAAAGGAGAAATATTTTAAGAGCTAAGAGTCAAGTTATTGTCACAATTTCTGTGAGAACATGCCACATACACGACACCAAAACGTGCCCAGGAAGCAAATCCCACTGGAATGCCTGGGACAAAATATATTCTTTCAAGAAAGACTGAGCTTTGTGCTCTGATCACAATATACTTCACAAAGACAGATGAGTAAAGAGGTGCCCATTTCACAGAAGGAAAAGCTGGAGCACACAGAGGTGAAGGATTTGCCAGCAGAGGTGGAACAGGGAGGAACCTAGGGGAGTTGCTCCGGCATCACATGTGCTGAGCCATGGCTGCAGTAACACAGTCACAAAAGCACTTCCACATTCTCTGTATCAGAAAGGTGAATGGCAAGATGATGATGTGAGACACCAGCAAAATGCATATCCCAAATCCACCTTGGCTGCACTCTGTACAGAGTGTACGAGCGTGTACAACCCACGCCGAAACCCTGGGAATGAATGATGCTGGGAGCCTGAGCTCACGTACACCAGTGTAAGACTGAAATAGCTTACTTGAAATGAAACACATTAAAACAGGATACCAAACTAAACTGGTGAACGTGCCTCATACCTGTACAAGTCCGCATGACCCAACGCAGCGTATGCAGCAGCGCAGACACAAGCACAACCAGAGCATTCAAAAGCCTTCAAGTCCTTTGCAGCCTGAACAGCTCTGGAGGCAGAGCAGGACCACACTGAGCCCAGAGCTACGACGGACTTACAGAAGGGGGTGGGGGACCACTGTGACTGTCCACTCAATTCTCTCCAAGCCACAGTTAAGCTTTTCAGCTAACCTGATCTACCAGTATGGAAATGGTTAAAAATGACCACAACAAAAACACCTGCCTTAAGAGACACCCAAGTAAAGCGATGGACACAAGTTTTCCTTGGATGGATCTTTCTGACCATCCTGGACTCGGCGGCACAGCGCTGCTCCAGCCAGGTTTTGATGAGTCCTTCTCCAGCTTCTATTTTATTTTCCTGTGCAACTTTACATAGTTAAGAAGCAGATGAGCCCCTTGTAATCCTGAAGTGAAACACAGGGAGATTCTCACTTAGATCTTATTTCTCCCTCTGTCCTTGTTAATTCCATTCAGTACTCCTGGGTGTCAAATTCTGACACATGCATGGCATTTTAATTCATTATTTATCCATATTGTCTTTAATTATATCACTTTGACAAGAATAAAGAGATCTATAGTAGGAGTTTGCATAGTTGGAAGCGACATGAAGCAGCTCAGGAACTAGAGAGCGCTTCCTTGCCACATGGGGGTGAGGAGAGGCAAGGAAGGGAAAAGGTGTAAGAGAACATAATAGGATAAAAATAAAGCAAATTAAATGTGTGGGTTAGGAATCCCCCAAGACACTCTGGTCGAGAGGATCTCAAACCTATATATAGTTCAAGCCAAAAGCACAACGTTAACCCCTGTTTCCTGATACTTATTTCACACGCTGCTCAGATGCCAGCATATGGGGTTTGCCCCCTCGCTAGAGGATAGGGAAGCCGCAGGGCTGATTTTGGAATTATCACGACGAATTCTCCAAGAGGCCATCACATGTGATCAGCGACTTTTGGCATGTTAAAAACATGAAACAAAGGGGGTGGGGGGGTGGGGGAATATTTGCACACATTAGCGAACAACTGGCACAGTTCAGGCAAGTTTACGGTGCCTCCAGCCGCCGAGAGCTCCCGCTGAACCCCAGCGCGGCACACCGGGCCGTGCCCCCGCTGCCCGGAGCGGCGCGCACCCCCCGCCGCGCCCTGCCCAGGGACCGGACCCCGGCCCGCACCCGCCCCGCGACACCCCCGGCTCCTCCCCGCTTCGCCCGGCGGGGATCCTGCCCCCCGCGACGTGCCGGGGGCGGTCTGCCTGCGCGGCGTGCCCGCTCGCCGCCGGCTCGGGCGGGAGCCTCCCCGCCGCCGCTCCGAGCCGGCGGGAAACGATTAATTACGCTGGAAGCGCCGGGCGCGCTGGCGGGCCGGCCGGGCTCCCCCTGCGCTCCGCGGCGGCCGGCCGGGCGCACCTGCGGCGGGGCCGGGGCGGGAGGCGGCGCCCACGCGTGGGTCGGGGCGCGGGGCCGGGGCGCCGGAGGCGGCGCCCACGCGGGGCCGGGGCCCGGCGGACTCACCCCATGTCTCGGCACCTTTCGGCGGTGGCGGCAGCACTCCCGGGCGGCTCCCCGCGCTCGGCGGCCAGCGGCGGCCGCGTCCCCACTTCGCACATGCGGCCGCCCCGGCACCGGTACCGGCTGGCTGCGGCTGCACGGCGGCGGCGGCGGCGGCGAGGCGTCCTGCTCCTCCTCCTGCCGCCTCCCTCCCCCCTTACATAACCTCCCTCCCGGGCGGCGGCGGCACCGAGCAGCCTCCCGCGGCACCCGCCGCCCTGCCAGGCGGCAGCACGGGGGCGGCGGGGCGGGGCGGGCCGGCGGTGCCTGCCCCCGGGGCCCCTCCGCCCCCCGCCGCGGGCCCGGGCCGGCGGCGAGAGTCGCGCCGCGGGGGTTCGTGTCCCGCCCCGTCGGGAGCCTCCCGCATCTGGCTCCCCCCTCGTCCCGGCGCGGGCACCGTGGGGGCGCGCCCTGCCGCGGGGGGACGGGTCGGCGAGAGAACTTGGGTGAAGTTGTGGGGGCGCCCCCCGAGCGGCCCCGCCCGCTGCCGTGAAGCCCCGGCGGCGGGAGGGGGCTGCCCAGACCGGGAGACCGGCCGTGCCGACACGGCTGCGGCCCCAGAGCGCGTCCCGCGGCTGCCCGTCCTGCCCCGAGGCGATGTCACCGCCGAGGGACCCTGGCGAGGCACAAGCCGGCGACTCCCTCCCACCTTCCAGCCCTCCCCACGTCTTTTCACGCTGGGAATCCCTTTCCCCGGGGAAATGACGGGAGCGCAGGGGCTGCGCGTGCCCGCCCGGCCGTGGCGGGGAGCCTTCGAGCCACTGGGCAACTTCAGCATCGTTTGGGCAACTGGCCCCGGCGGCTCAGCCCCGCAGCCCCCAGCTCGGGGGCTCTGGCTCGCCTTGCGCCCAGCAGCGCAGAGTGCATCGGGAGGGCTGGCTCCCCTCTGGCCCTCCTCTGCCCCCCTGCGCACCCCGCCCGGGCACGGTCCCAAGCTGTCATTTCCCCCCGGGTTCCGTGACAGTAACGCGAGGTGATGCCTTTCCGCGGGAGGAAAAGCTGCGCTAGTGCGGGAGAGCTGTGTTATAACTGCCCAGCCACAGCGGTGACAGTGACCTATGATAAGCGATTGCAGGACACAAGTCCATAGGAAAGCCATGGACCTGTTCCATTGGGTATTTGTAGGACTGTGCTGCACAGACACAGTTATTCTTTTGTGGGAAAAGACACCAAACTCACGCTAAGAGAGGATTTTAACTTCTCCCACACAGAGTTATAATTAATATCCTGCCATCAACAGTGATGTTTCATCTTTTTTTTTTTTTTTTTTTCTACATCTCACATTGATTTATCCTTTCTTTCAAAGAAAGTTTAGAAGGTGTGAGAAAGGCATTATGTCTGCTTGCTTTAACTTTGTGTGTAATAACTGGGGTTGTCCCCAGCATCACCTGGGGACCTCACGGGAACCCTCAAAGGGACTTAACCAGCAACGTGACACCTTCCAGCTATGGTCAATAAAGCTGTCTCCCACTCTGACAGACAACTATTTCCTGATGTCTGGAACACCAAAATGGAATTTCAATCTCTTACACTCAAAGTCTATGCCGTGGGGTAAAAAAAAAAAGCAGGGTGAATTACACAGACATTTTCACAGGCTGTGGGATGACACCAGTCCAACATACCCACGCTCTTTACTTGCGGTTAGGTGGTTACTGTGGATGCTGAAGAAGACTTAGCTCCTTACCTAACCACTGATGTCTAAACACTTCCCATGTCCCATTCTGCCAGCTGAGGGTGAAGTTCCATTTTCTCCCGGGATAATCATGGCAAAAGTGACAATCCTTTTGTGCTCCCCATGGGCTGCAGCCTTGAGTATTGCTTTGATAGGACCTCTCCTCTCTTCCCGGGGAAGTGGCAAGGGGTAGCATTCTCTGAGGGGAAAAAATAGCAGCGCAGCAATCAATGTTGTGGAAAAAACTCCCACCATACATCAGATTATTTTATCTCACTCTTTTTACACCATTTACTTCATTTTGTTAAATTACGTACTCCATTCATCAGAGAGGAGTTGTCTTAGTCCTCTCTGATTAATTAGCTCATTTTGGTGAGTATCCGAAAGCTGTTTTATGAACCAGCGTTGTATGTGACTCACAAATAATCTAATGGAATTGGATCAAAATGGGGTAATGCACTCACTACATGTCTCATGATAAGATGAAAATTCGAAATTGGAACTGCAGTTGCCTTAGCATTTTCTAATGTTTTAATCTTTTCCAATCTTGCATTCAAGAGTGTATTTTCATCCCCAATTATAAAAAAAGCTTAAGTTTATGGAAGCATAATTGGCTGTGAAATTCACACGATACAAAATTTTGTATATTGCTTTTGTTCATAAGGTTTTCCCATTTCATTTATGCCCTTCTCAGAACCGTCTTCTAGAAGAGACAGAGTTGTGGTCCCATTTCTCAAGGACCCTGAGCCATTCAGTCTGGCAGACAGCAAGTTAACCCAGTTTTCTGCTCATATTTGGGTTTCTGTAAGTGCATTCCCTTTGCCTGAAATTCCCTCTATTCTTCCAAATGGAGATGTTCCTCTTTCTGAAGTGTGGCACACTGCTGTTGTCCTCTTATCTCTGCCAAAAGGAGGATGAAGTCCTGTCCTCAATTTAAGTCAACGGTAAAAGTCCCGAGGATTAGAATGAGGCTCAGACCTCATGCAAACCATTTAACATTACCAATATTGAATTAAGTGGTTGCTGTACAGTCAGTTCCATCTTGAACACCTCCACCATCACAAAGAGTCCTAATTCGTGTATAGTTTCCATTGATTTACATTACTTTAGTATAATTTAGTTTTCCATTTGCTTAAAGTACTTTGAGTTCTCTGTAAATGAGAACTATAAATATGGTATCAAAATTAATCAGTTCTTAAACTTTCATATGTGACATGATATTTCACTTCTGATTTGGCTTTGATGCAGGATGTGTGCATGATGGTAATTCAGTCCTCATTAAGTATTCACAAGTGTGCTCTTATTACTGTGGCACGGTTAGGAAGCCTCAAAATACTGAAGGCACAGAGTCCCTCAGTGTGATTCAAGCTGAGCAATAAAAATACCCAGTCTGTAAATGCATGTAACTTCTTTAGATGAGAAATTTGTCCTATTCCCATGGGCCTCCTCAAGATACAATTTTTTGATTCCTAGATACAGGGTGAATATCCTTTTCAGAAAACCGATCTAGCAATCAGGAGTATGTACCCAGTCTGCATTCTGAAAAGCAAAGAGCTCACCAGTCTCTTCCTATCTCTCAGTGTTTCTGTTCTCTCCTTTTGTTTGGCTTCCACTGTTGTTGTCTTTTGACACTCTATTTTATTTAAGATATAATTTTATTTCAGAAAACATGCTGTTTAGTCTTTTTCAACTATTATATTTCAAGACAGTCTTCTCCCTATTTCCCCATGGCAGATAGTATTAAATAAAATATTAAATACTGTGATTTTCTCTTTTTTCCAACTAGACTGATGAAATTTGCAGTTTTTTACTCCAACAGAAGTGTGCCATTTTCCCTTTTTTTTTTTTCTTTGACAAATAACCAACCATTTTCAAGCTTTAAATGTTATCCAGGAGTTTAACCAAAAAAAGCTTTGGGGAATTCTTGATTTTTACATTTGAACAGAGAATTAGTTTCAAAATCCCCTGACAAATGGAGAATTAATGTAATTATAATATCACTGGATATAAAATTTTAAAGATGAACAACTGAGAAAAGAAAGGATTTTAAGTCGGACTGTTGAAAACACTCTGATTTACAATTTTGGTTGTTAAAACCTACTTAATCCAATATCTAATAAACAATTTGGACAATGGATCTATTTGTTTTAAAAAATCAACACTCCTGTCCTTTCAATTAAAATGTCAGAGCTCACAATAAACATCTGAGACCTTGAACAAGTCCTCCAACAAGACATGTGATTTCTGAGGTAAAAGCAGTTTTCCTCTTCACTGTTCCTCCAGAAATGAACCAAAATAATATAAACCAACCATGTAGGACGACTTTCTGTGTCTTTAAAAGTAAAAAAGGAGAAGCCCATTTAAAAGCGTTTTGTCAATCATCTTTAAAAGAGTAGGCTGAACGTTCTCTTATTATTCTTTGCAATTTATTCTTATATATATAATTACTTAATGCCAGGAAGTGCCTGTCTAAGTGGAGTAATAGAAGGTACACAATTGGTTTCTACCTCACTTTTAAAAAGTTGTCCTGAGAAATATGCAAATACCAGTTCAAAGCTGACTTTTATGTAAATGCAAAGAGCCGTCGTCACGCTGTGGTGTACGCTGCCTTCTCAATGAAGACAAATACACAGCTAACAAAAATAATATTAAATAAGATTTTAGAGAGAAAAGATATGGACATATAAAGAAAGCCAGCAAAACCAGAATGCCCTATCAGCCCCACCACACATGTCCCAGCCCTGAATGTGAGTGCCCAGCACAGTGTTGAAGACTACAAAACTGTAAGAGGCTGATGGATTTCTAACAACACTGGTGTAGTACGAGAGCATCTGTCACATGAATAAACAATTTGGGACTGATCCTCTAGGCATACTCTGTACTTTGGTCTACTAGAAGTCCAGCCTGGACACATCCGGGAGTGCACACTGAATCTGAACAATTGTAAAGGTGGTCCCATACTTAAAGCAAAGCTTGTTCCCTTTAACAGACCTATTTCTTTGCACTTACAATGTAAGACAGAGAAAACAGATACTCCCAATTCTTCTCAGTGTTTTCATCAATGATTGAATGATTCCTTTTACTATCTCCACTCCACTGTAGAGTAAATAAGGTTGGTCACTCCTCCAATGACAACTTTTTTTCTGCACCCAGTGGGTCTTGCTGCTTTTCTCTGAAATCATACTAATTTGCACAGGTTTTGCAATGGACAGACTGGGACCCTGCAGAGTAGGTGAGGAGCACTTCACGTAACAGTCTCCTTATAGCTTGTATTTGAGTCTATGCATTTCTTTCATATACATCCTAATACTGGGGTTTTTTTGGGCACACATGTATGATTGGAGACCTTCATAAAGCTACTCAGAGCAATGCACAGCTCTGCCAGCTGATGAGCTGGATCCTGAATTGCTCCTCAAAACTGTACCAAATGTGTTCAGTTTTTCCCTTGCAATATGCAGCACTTTGCATTACATATGTCACTTTAGAAGTTATCAGATTTTTCACTCAGTTTATTTTGGTCATTTGCTTTTTAAATCCCCAAAAGAAGAAAAAAAAACCCCACCATTTCATCTGCAAGTACAGATGATGACTCTGGTTTCCTTCCAGGCTTATATCACAACATTCCATTTATTTATGATTTATAAAATGGAAGTTAAAGCAATCAGGCACTGGTTATGCAGATTGGGTAGATTAGTTTTCTTTTAAACTAATTCAGATCAGAATTTTTGGTCCTGGCAGGCCAAACTGTAGAAGAGATAGGAGAAGGAAAGAACTATATGTCTGTTTGAAACAGGACCCTCATATTGCAACATGGCTGTGACGATGATGATGACAGCCACGGCTACTAGTAGTGAAGCAGACAATACAGAAGGGAAAAGATAGTCATATTTTTAGTGAAAGAAGTTTAATTTTCAAACGTGCAGAATTACACAACAATTCATTTCAGCAAATCATTTTGCTCACATGTAAATTTTCTTGTAGCTCAGGAGTTTTTAGTTCTCAGGCCCTTTCCACCATCTGTAACTCAATCTCTATTTTTTAAAGAAATTGCAGACATCTGTTTAAATACCCATCTCTTCCGTCACATGGAATTTTGGATTCAAAAATCTAAGCTTGAAAATAATACTGAAGTTGGATTACATTTCCAAGCAGCCATGGACTGGCATTTTAAATGCTGCCTTTTTAATTAGCCCGTTCCACTATACTGGCTGTGTTGGGCTCTACGGTGCATGAACGTCTGGTGTGGGTGTGGGACAACAAGCTGGTCAAGGGGGTCGTGCTGCCACAGAAGCTGAGGGGACAGGGAAGAGGGGAGGTGGAAAAGACACACCCCCCCCCCCCCAGGTTCATTGCAGCCAGCTGTCCTGCACCAGAAAGGGGGTCTAGCCTCCAAGGGGGGCTGCAGGGCTGAGGGACCGTGGCTGAGCCTGGGACTCTGCTGTAGTCCTGCAGCGTGTGTGAAACCAATCCTGCCCGTAAGACCAGCTCCAGCTCAAGCAGCATAAGCAAACTTGAATTTTGCTGCCCCACACCTGACTTTCTGCAGTGGTGGGTACAATTTCAGAGTGTAATCAGGAACATGTGGGGACAGGAGACAGGTAATGGAGGGCAGAACAGTGGGAGCCAGGGGAGGGGATGAGAAGGCAATGTGGTATGTTCCTAGGGGCTGTGGTGAGAAACATATTTTCTTTTTGCAGCCTGTCCTCCTCCAAGACACCCTACCTCCTCCTTGCCTTTCTCCCAGGGTCCTGGACATGCTAGCAGGCAGGTCTCCATCCCCCAGTCACCTCTCTGAAAGGTCAGTCCCCACTGCATCCCCACCGTAAAGTCTTCCAAAAAACCCCCATCATTCCCATATAGAATAAGACAGAGGAAGAGAGGCTAGGGTCAGACTTTTCAGAGCATTTTAGTTCTCCAGAACTGCTTGCCTTGGCTGCTTGTAGGAATTCAAACTTCAGACTGGTGCTAAATACTTCATTCTTTGTGTTTCTTTAGAACTTACTCATCAGTGGACTTTGCCCCTTAATCAGCTCCTTGCTTGCCTTACTGGAAAAGGAAGACATTTCCCTGGGTACACCAGAGGTCTGATTCACTTACATGAATGCCCAACGGCTTGATAAAGGCTTATGTGCTTCCTTGTGGGCAGAGGCATCTGGATCCCTTGCCCAGATGAATTTCTCCAAGAACTGGGCAGTACAGACAGAGTGCCAGGTGGCAATGGAGCCACATGGGATTCCAAGCTTATTTACAAAAACTGATGGTTGAGGTATAGTGGCGAGCATCCCGCTCTCACTAGAGCTCATAAGGACGCAAGTGGCACCACAGCCCGAGATTTCTCTCCTGCTATTGTGGGAAATCTCCTGAGCTCAGGGAAGCCAGACCTGTCTCACAGATACGAAGCTGGAAGTGTCCAGCTATGGGTGTCTTTTCACAGACAGGAGTAACTTTCATTTGAGAAGAAAACCATGTGTCACCACAAAAACTACACTGTGCACCATTCTCTGAGAAAAGCGTCGAGGTTTTCATCCTGCAGACTGTCCTATGGAAAGCAATTAAGATGCATTTAAGAAGTACGCTAATATTTTTATGCTTGCAAAATGCATTAGAAAAAAACAAAACCAACAAACCCTACTGGATTTAACTTATACCACTTTCAAATAAAGTTAAAGACCTTGGCTTACATTGGTCCCGCTAAACTACAATAATTAATCAAAAAAAGATGCAAAGCCAGAAGGCCACAAATCATGCAGAATTTGTTCTTGCTTTCCTACACTAATAATTAATATCTGGAAAATAGTTATTTGACAAAAGAACAATGAGAATACAGCTCCCATGAAGAAAGATGCCAGGAATGATGAGGAAACACTTTAAAAGAATCTACTGGGTGGCAAGTTGGGCTGCATGTCTTCTCTAGATAATAGTAGCTCAAGGGGAGCTTCTGCATTCCTAATTCTACCTAATATAACTTTGTTCTACAACAATACTTGGATGACAAAATACACAAACACTACCAATCAGTTAAACAAACACAATCAGATTTTTTTCAGCTCCATATTTTGCTTCTGAGAAAGTATTTACTGTCAACACTCTCAAATGCAATCTTATGTAATTCTAGTTAGCAGAAGTTGTAAAAGTGCTCATATCTCATGGTAAACAGATTCCACTTTTCTGGGGAAATTTCATAGTCCTTGGAGGGTGTATAAAATCCATAGTTTTTGAGAAATCAGAGCAAAATTTTTAGTCACTGGCAAATATTTTAAAAAAACATTTTAGGGACATGTTTGCAGCTCAAACACCTGGAGGAGCACTCTCTAGATCCAGAGTGCTTCCTTGGGTTTTGAAGAAGTACCAAAAGCATGGCAGGCAGCAGCAGCCATGATTTAATATCATATTAAGTCCTTCAGCCATAGCTCACTTAGGGCTTTGGAGCCAGCGGAGGGATCACAGTGCACTACCATGGGAGATGCAGTTGCAGAACTCAGTTTGACTCCATGGGACCTGGTGGAAGGTGGAGCAGAACAACACAACTTTCAGAAAAACTTTGACCATATTTTGTTTGAAATTAATCTTTAGCCAATAGAGAAATATTAATAGACATACATCAAAACCTTTTCTACATACTTGAGAAAATAAAGTGAACACTACAAAGTATGGATGACATATCCTCTATTTTTCATTTACTGTTTAGTTGCAGAAGAGCACATGATTTATGTTGCGAACGTACCAACATTTTTCTAAGTTTAATGTGATAGTTTCCCTGCAGGAACAGGCTAATCTTCCTCCATACCTGCCTTTAATAATATTTATTACTGTTCTTCTGCTCCTCAGTGGCTGACTGAATATTCTCTCTGTGTCCATCTGGTGAGTACGCTTTTCCCAAAATAGTCCATGACCACTCTTTCCTATATTTGCATGAGAGATATACTATTATTATATTTGCATGGAAGAAGTTAGGCAGTCCTGCAAAAATCTTTTTCAGTGATGTCACTTGTCCAACTTGTAAACTGATTTACAGTTTGAAATGTGACATTGTAAGTGGCATGTGACAGAAGACCTAAGCAGGAAATATTCTGCAGTAGTCTCTTAGAAATCTAGCCAGAGTTGCCCTTTTTTAGATCCTCAGTTTGTTTGCCCAGAAGAATTAACATTTGGTCAGAGTACAACCTGCAGCTATTGTTACTCAGTATTCTAATATTTAAAACTGAATTATCAATGGTTTTAAGAACATGGCTTCTGAGGTACAATTCCACACCATTAGCTGCGTCGGGAAAAGAGCAGGAGCCAGCCCTGAAAGTGTAACAAAGCATCTTTTGAATGCATAGGACATGCAAAGCCACAAATGCCAGCCAACCAACACCACATGCTTAAAGCCACATTCAATGAACCGGAATTTCCTCAAGCACAATAACGCCTGTTGTGGCAAGTAACTAGACTCTTGAGGAAACAGCCTTTAAAATGCATTTTCCTCTACAACTAAAGGAATTCTCAAGACACCTTCATCGCGGTAATGCTTTGCATTTTCATTTGTTTTTACATGCAGGTATCTCAAAACAATAATATCTACACAGAAGCCAGCCCTGGCACCCACGATGCCAATGGAAAAAACCTTTCTTTTGACTTCACTGGGATCATGATTTTGTCATAATTGATTAATCCTCATTCCATTCCTGTGAGACAAGAGAGAGATATAGAGAGATCACTTCACACACACAAACACTAGCATGGCTGTTTCTGGAAAATATCAGCTGTTCCAAAACAGAGGGGAGCCGAGCACGCAGTTTGGAACAGGATGCAATGGCCAACACTATCTCCATCTGGAACAATACAGGAAATGCTGATAGCCAGAGTGGCATCACTGAAAATAGATTTTGGCCAGTATACGGGGATTAAGAGCCTTACTTTTCAAAAGGTGCACTGGGACCTTTAATAACCATAAATAGTCAGGACTTCGTATTTGTACCTCACTGGAAAGATGGCAGCACTCACAGGACAGTGCTTCCTCATACCGTGCTGACACATTGCCTCATTACTGGATCATCTGCAGCTTTCAACAGGGTTGACGTGACTTCCGAGTCAAACGGAGAGCCACAGCAAAGTCCTGACCCTGCTGAAGGCAAAATCACAACAGTACTTAGAACCAGTGGAACAAGGATTTCTCTCCCTGGAAATAGTCTGCAAGATCTGGCAGCAACATTTCCCATCAGATAGCAACAGTGAGATCTTTGATATCTTATGTAACTGCCATCCTTAAATAAAATGTATATCTAGTTCATTATTTTCTTCCCTGATTTAATTAGAATCTTGCTTAGTTTTTCAGGTTGGCGAAGTCTTATCTCGCAATATGCTGCAGATGCTACTGCTTGGAGATTAACATTTGCTTTTTAATTAGTTTTTACTCAGGAATTTTGTGATACCCCCACACCAGCATTTAAGACTAAGAAAATAACTGTGTATTATTCCTAAAATGAGCAGCCATATGAAACAATCGTATGCAACATTTCACCAAAAATTTCTGTGTGGTTTTCATTTATGTGTGAGATTTTCTGAACTTGTTTTTAAGGAACTCCATCAGAGGCTACATCAGGACGTTGCATTTTCCAAGACAGCATCTCTCTCATTTTTACAGTTTAGACTGTTGAGTAGTCAGCATGTTCTTCTACACTGCTTCCCAACCCATGTTAGAAAGCAGCATTCAGCTGAGCACTAGCACGGTAAGCAGCTGGTTGCCACCACAGCGTGGCTTCCACAGGCGGTGCAGGGCTGGGAAAGAAACAGCCACAGCTCAAGAAAGCCATGAAGAGAGACCTTAAGTTGGGAGGGTGAGCAGGGCCACAGGAACAGAAGCACTGTGGAAAGGTTCCGGGAAAGGAAACTGCTGCAGGAGTCTGGGGCAAAGGTGGAGAAGGAATTACTGCAGCGCTGGGGCAGGCAAGGACACTGTGCCTTGACATCTGAGGCAGAGGTCTCTGGGAGGGCTGGAGGGGCCGCAGAGGGGTGACAGCCACAGCATAATCTCCTGAAAGATTAGGAACCCTTGTCTGCTGGAAAGAATGATCTCCAGTCCTAATTTAGTAACAGGAGGGAGAGTTATTACTGCTAGGAGTAGTGGTGACCTAGACCTCCAGACAAGGACCAGCCCCAGTATAGCACAAACATAAACTGATTAAAGACAGTCCCTGCCCGAAGAGTTTCCAGATTTTGTGTAGCGCAAGGGAGAATGCAGGGATGCACAGGGGAGTGCATGGCAGTAGTGAGGCAATGTCAGAACAAGGAGCGGAGTGCTCAGTCCAGCTTTTCAAAAACCCTGCAGGCTTCCCTGTAGCTCAGCTAACTCAGTTATACCTGATTTCATTTTAGCACAGTGTGGTCTCAATACAGATTTGTATGTCTGGAAAATACTGAGTTACAATTTTTTAAAAAATTACTTCAGAATAAGAAGACACTCCAACCCTGAAGTTGTACAAAGTTGGCCTATACTTCAGCCCTTGCTTTCTTTAATGACCCTTAAACTTAAGAGGAACTGCAGAGAACATTCAAGAACTCCCCTTATATGCAAAGAGAAGAGAAAGAAGGGAGACAAATTTCTGTGCTAACAGCCTCTTGGTAAAGCCATCTGGGGAGAGCCCCATGTTTAGTATCTAATGGAGGGAGCATTACTTAGACCAGTTCCACTGACCTTGAGAGGGAAAAAAAACCTGAAATACTGTTGTATTCCATTGCCTTTAGCAGAACCTGAACACACGCTTACACATCTGCAGTGGCTTTGACACACAGAAGCAGGAGGGCAGGTGTGAGCAGGACCTTTTTGCACATCTATCTGCAAGGCTGGCAGCAATGGCAGACCTCGGAAAGGACACAGGAGTCCCACACAAGGAGCCTCATGGCAATGCTCCAGTGCCTGGGGAATGTCACCATCCAGGCAAGGGAGACTATGGGAGTAAGATGGGAGACCCTCTTTAGAGGTTGAATATTTGACTTTGTATCTGAGGCAATTGATTGGTGTGCAACTTGCGAACTGCATAAACTATCCGACCCAGGAGAAATGCTAGACGTTTGCTAAAAAGGCATAACCACTTCCTTCTGCTAGATCCTAGGTTTTGCAGGGATCTCAGTTTCTGATTGAAACATAACAGAAATTGTTACCAAATGTGCATGTCAGGGCCCTGAACGCACTGACAGGCCTTAATTGCCGCAACCAGCCCCGCTGGGGCCTCCCCCACACCCCTGCCCTGGGCACAGGGGCTCATGTAAGCTCAGCCCTGGGCCCTGGGTCCCTGCCCAGCGCTGCTGCGGCTGTGCCAGGCTTCAGATCCAGCTGCGCTGCGGCCGTGCTGTGGCTGGCCACCGACCCTGCTGATCTGGGCAGTGACCCGCTGACTGTCTGACTTGCCTTGGACTTGTCTCATCCCCACGCACTTGTCTGGTCCTCTGAGCGCTCAGCTGCTGGCCCTGGCCAGCTCTGCCCGGGGGCAGTGGGATGGGCCCCCTACCCTGCCAGCTGTGCTGTTGGCTCCCCATCCCTCTCTGCTCCCCAACAGCAACAAGGAAATTCTCTAAATTCCCTTTCTAAATTCAGCTAAGTGCTACTAATTTGTATCTAACTTACAAGCTGGTGTTTCAGTACTGCAACAGTTTTTAATGTTTTAGACTGGATGTGGACACGATAAATGAGCCCAAATTAAATATCCAACTATAAAAGAAAATTGAGTATGAATAAAATCTGGTCTTAGAAACTTCTGCAAGTACTGCCTTTACATTTTGCAACTATGTTAACAATAGGCAATCCATGGTAGCACTGATTCATACATCCCCACTTGCAGGATTACTTGACATCTAAAAAGCATCTGAGTTGGAGTTTAGACAGCCTGAGGAATATGATGAGTTTGATATCTTAAGAGTTTGGCTACTCCATTTTCTGACTTTCAAGCTGTTCCACAGAAGCACGTATCTGAATATTCCTCCCACATTTTATTCTTTTTTTTTTTCTTATTTTTTTCCATTTGTACAGTACCTACATCTGGGAAAGAACATAACCTGTGCACCAGATGTGCTATGTAAAAACTTCTGCCTGCCCTTCAGCCACAGCATGTGTGCCTCATGGGGTCTAACCCACCTCCACCCCAAATGAGGAACATATGGAGCACCATGAATGGCAGAAACAAGACTTCGCTTTGAACCACATTCCTCCTATCAAAGGGCCCTCTGTCTTGCCGCCTTCTTCTCTGTTCCTCCGGGTAATCATGAGGAAAGAACTGAACATTTGGATAAGCCTCCTGGGGACAAATTCATTTCTAGTGTAACTCTGCTGAAGTTAATGGTGTTGCACCATGGATTAAAATGGCACCATAATATTAAAAAACAGAGACAGCATACTACTCTGTAATTACTGTCTAAGAGAGCAAAAATAATAAAAATGATTCATTCTTACAGACCCCAAAGGGCACAGCTGGCTTAGTCAGTTTAAAAGGTGAAAATAAAAGAAGGCAGCTAGAATGTAGTGATTTAAAATTTGTATATATGTATATAGATATGTATAAATGACAGTCAGATAACACTGCCTCTGCACTAATTTTAAGAACAATATGCTAGAAATAGAATTTAATGGGATTGGGAGTTTTAAAAGCTGACAACAGAAATAGCTCTTAGGAAAATTAAAGGCCTTCTTTCATACTGGCATAAATTAGGAATAAATTCCTTCTAATCAAGTGTTACATTATTGTAAGCTTAATGCAAAGGAATTGGGCCCTACAGCACCAAAACGATTATTCTGTTACACAGTGAAGCACCAGGAATTGCATTTTCCTCTTTTTTAAAAAGGACAATGTTATTTTTTTAGGCAGTTAACATTTAAAGGTCATTGTTACGGGAAGGAAACACTTCTTGTATTAAGTTTTGTGAAGTTGGTAGAAACAGCGCAGTCTGTTCCTTTATGGACTTCACTTTACAATACCATATGGAGATATGTGAAAGACACTCTGAAGCTCAGCGATATTGTACAATATAACAGCAAAGGCAAGGCAGAGATCTGACAGAATGACTGCACGGGCTTCAGAGGCATTTGTCAGTAACAGCTGTTACATCTCCGTCTTCCTTGTTATTTAAGCGAGCTTCATCTAGGCAATAATCCTTTCCAGCCAAAGGGATAATACCGTGACGAGAACTACCTTCCGAGCACAGGAGGTCCTAGAGAAAGAGCGCAACTCCAAATATTTCTGCAGCTTGGTTAAAGAGTATCTCTGCTTACCTATCTCTCAGGGCAATGAATGTTAGAGCAAATACTGTGCAGTAATTAGTTACTCAGATGTCCCCTGGTGATCTTACAACCTCTTGTGCCCACAGAAACACAGCTTTCCTTTAGTGTGTAATCAGTAACAAGGCTGCCACACACACCCTTTGTACCTGCCTTTAGCCAGAACACAAAGTCTTGCTCTCTCTAGCAGTGCCAGACATCACCATTTCCTAGAATAAATTATCTGGGGAAATCAGGTTTCATTGTACAAACAAACCAGGCTTTCAGTTAGACTGTAACCAAGACACTGAAAAAAGAATGAGGGGAGAGGGGAACTGACAGTAAATTACTGAGCAGATTCAGCAAGCTAAGAAAAAAAATCAGTTTCGAAGATAAATAATTTTTTACTAAAATATTATCTGATGTATTATTTTGTTATCAAAAAACCCAGCAGGATCCGTAACAATCTATGGAGGTTTCTCTGCTTATTCATTTATAGATAAATATTTCCTCGATCAGACAGGCCCCAGTTACAAGGGATGTTAGTTCCTTCACTGACTTCTCAATGTAGGTATTAACATTGAAGTAAAAGGGTCCCTCCTGTTTAAAGATACAGAAATGCACAAAAAATGTAGTTCTTTTCTCCTGCTGCTGAGATACCTGCTGACTTTTTATTAAAAATGCCACAGCTGTCAACCTCTACTGAGATAAAGCAATGAACCTAGCCATAAAGAAATGGAAAATTCCAAAACCCATAAGACTTTAAACAAATAAAACTTGAAGAATGCTTTCCTTTTGCTTCTTGGTACAGGCTGGTTATCCTATATGGCAGACTTACTTCTTTTCCCAAGGAGCGTCCATAATGGCAAGGGCTAGAAATTAATTTTTAAATGAAAGCTGAGTACAATGAAAACACATGAGTCCAGAAGCTGGGGATTTATGTAAAACATCAAATAAAAATTATTGCAATGGAACAGTAAGAGTTACCAAGACTAAATAATTAGAAAAAGAACTGTCATTTTCCATTGTTTCAAGGCAAACAAGATTTAACTAGTTTTAGTGCATGTTCCTTTGTTCAGTCAGGAAGATCTGTTCTACAAATGCTTCATTCATTTCCAATAGGCTAAAAGGAGTAATTCTTAGTTTAAAATTTAAAAGATAAGGCTTCATCTAACAGTGCATTATTTAACATAATGAAATCCACAGAAAGGAAAGCAAACCCTCTGAGGCTTTATCACACTACAGTAGACTTCAGAGATGCTGATTACGAGATTGTGTTAGTACAAAACCAACACATTAATTACCCAGAGCGCCTTGAAGTGAGCAGAAAGATTGCAAGAGTGGATTATCAAGTCCTCAGTCTTGACAACACTTGCAGCTAGACCTTTTAAGTACTTGGGCACCTACTATGTAGGTATGTGCTATGTGAGGCATTTAATGGGTGCTGAAAGTCCTACTTGGTGACAATATTCATTTTTGAGTGCCTTTATTCCCTTAAAAATCACCTGTCACTTTGGGTTTTTTACATGCAATTTGAACTTCAGTATAACATCTATGAGAAATCTTAGGATATTGCCACCTGGATCATGATCTCCTACTTGATGTTATAAACCATAGCAAGCATAAAGACATGTAATGAAAAAAGATCCAAAGCACAAGCATCCTATATAAATATATATGATATATATAATTTAGCCATCCCCTGTAAGTGTTTTTCTATGTGGAACATGCTGATTAGAGTATCTTAGCAAAACTAATTTCTGAAGTACACTGCTCACAGCATTTACAAGGGGCCCATGCCTTCAACAGAATTTATATATATAAATATATATATATATGCACTCAGATTATATATATGCTTAAATGTATGGATTATTTGAGTCTATAATTAAAAGTTTAATATTAAAATAAGATTGGCCTTTTAATGAAAAATGTCACCCATGAAACAGCAGACTAGAGCCTCAAAAAAAAATTACTAAGGATCATCTCATGAATTTTATGCATGAAATCCTCTGTAGACACACCTGAAACTGCAATATCCAGTGGTCAATATGAAACATGTCTGGGGAAGAAATAAAATCCTACTTACTTCTGCCCGTTTTAACAGGGCAGTTAGTAGAACAGGGATTATATAGGGAAAACTTAAGCTAAAATATATTATTTTTCAGCCACAATGACAATTTCTTTGGCTTAGAACTAGCTATCCAGGCTAAGATATTTGCATTAGGCTCTTTGGATTGAGGTCATTCCTATTCTGCAAGTGACAATACACTGCTGCTATAGGTCATGCAGGAGAGCAGACTGTAATTATTGCTGTTTATATCAAACAAAAGCGCACTTATTCTGGTCTAATATTTTTTGAGAATTGGATGGCACTATCGCTGTTGCTGGGGTATTTTGTTTCAAGTGACGTACTTGATTTTCAGACTCTGGTTTGCTAGTACTTATGAGAGCTTATGAAAACATCGCCTTCTGAAAGGGTCCTACAAAAAATCCCATTTCCTACACACAGCACAAGAGAACATTTAAAAATCATTGGCTTAGGAGTTGTGGAAAATAAGTCAGCAATGCAAAGATGTCAGCGTTGTGGAAACAAGGCAAATATGGGTGCCAATACCAATTCTGCCACAGGAAGGTCTTGATGCCACCAGTCATTCAGAGGAGAGAGGCAACACCACATCCCAGTGCTGCAAATCCTTTGGGCAGCGAGCTGTTAATAACTGCTGCGGCACTTCATAAATTAGTAATAACACCCAGGGTTGCAGAAGTACAGGAGGGAAGGTACAGTTCCCTGCCTTCAGCTATTTACG
Organism: Falco rusticolus; assembly: GCF_015220075.1. Taxonomy (NCBI): domain Eukaryota; kingdom Metazoa; phylum Chordata; class Aves; order Falconiformes; family Falconidae; genus Falco; species Falco rusticolus. The sequence continues at coordinate 14,059,651 of NC_051193.1, read as the reverse complement.
TGCACAGGACCTCGTTTAGGAAAAGTTGTGATGCTTACACGTAACTCCATGTATTAAAGGTGGCAGGACTAACCAGGTGGGAGCATAAATATGTTGCTGAGGCCAACGCCAAAAGAGAACTATTTTGGTTTATGCAGATTTAGCTGCCAAAAAGGCTTGCCATCTTGTTTTCCTCGCACAGTAAGTAGTCAACACATCGCTAAGATTTTTAATGCCTGAAATACACTTACATTATCAACAGCCACAGGGCTATGGCTGTAGGTGCCACTTTTGCTTTACCCTTTTCAGTTGCACCTTCCTGTTAAAATCGGAATATTTCAGGTATCACCTCCTTACAACCCGCGCAGGAGCCAAGAAAAGCGCCCCACAAATCTCAGTACTACTCAGGTCAACGTGCTTTGTATCAAACACTAATTTGGGGGAAAACAACCCCTCCAGCGTCACAGGCTGCCCCCGACGGCGGGACGGTGTCGCCTCAGGCGCCGACGGCCCCTCAGCGAGCCCCGCGGGGTCCCCTCAGCGAGCCCCGCGGGGTCCCCTCAGCGAGCCCCGCGGGGTCCCCTCAGCGAGCCCCGCGGGGTCCCCTCAGCGAGCCCCGCGGGGTCCCCTCAGCGAGCCCCGCGGGGTCCCCTCAGCGAGCCCCGGGTACCCCGGCCAGCCCAGCGGTGTGCCCCTAGACGGCCCCGCGGCCCGCTGAGGGGACGCCGGCCTGAGGCGGCACCGCCCCGACGGTCGCGGGAAGCGGCGGGGCCCGGCCCGGAAGAGGAGGGCTTTCGGCGGCGGTTCGGCGGCGGCTGGCGGCGCTGGGTGAGGGGGCAGCGGTGGTGGTGGGGCGGCTGTGAGGGAGGAGGGTGGCGGGAAGCAGAGACCCGCTCCTTCCCTCAGGTACTCCCGCGGCGGGCTGCGGCTGCAGCGGGGCCCCGCCGGCTGTGAGGGGACAGGGCACGGCCTGACCCGCCGTGAGGGGAGCGGGCTCCGGCGCGGGCCCTCCGGAGGCAGCGCGCCCCGTCGTTGCCGTGGGCCGTGTTTGGCCGCAGGCGGGGGAAAGTGCCGGGCCTCCCGTTACCGGCCCCCGTCGGGTGAGCACTGGTACTAAAATTATTAATGGTGAGGAGAGCAGGTCCCGCTGCTCTCCGCAAAAGGCTGGAGCAGTATGCGCTGCTGTTACACACCACACCCGCCCTGCCCCGACCGAGAGAGCCCCTGAGGAGCAGAGTTCCTTGGAGATAGCTCATAATAAAAGCTAATGAGGTTGGCTCGTTGCAGAAAAGTCACTGGACGTACTGCAAGGAGAAACTCCTACACCTGCCTCAGAAAACTGTGCTGCGTCATTGGGTGGAAGGGGGAAGGCTGCAATGGGCTCTGGAGGTCACTGGACGCTGAACTTTCCGAAGCTGAGAAAAGTGGAGTTCAGGCTGCAGAAAGAGCACTGCGCTGTACGCCCCATAAACGTCCCACTTACTGTAGTTTGAAGCTGCTCATGGGTACAGCAGGGAGAAAAACTGAGCTTGGTCATGGAGGGTATATATTTTAGTTCTCAGGGTCCAGAAGAAACAAACCTGTCTCCTCTTTCCTTCCCTCCATTTTGCCAGGTGAATGTTGGTCCTGCTTGCAAATCTTCAGGAGTCAGCAGAAGAGTTTAATCTGGAAGTCTAGAGGCAAAGACATTTAATGCTTTAAATTACCCAGGGCTTGTTAAAACGGTAGGTGTAGAGCCTTTCTCAGCATCTGCTTTTAGGGCCAGACTTTTACTGGTGGACAATACTAGATAGCACCAACATCTGAAGGGCAAATGTCTATATAGACAGATAATAAGGAAACTAAGACCTTAATCACAAATCCCATTAGGGAGGCATATTATGAGGTAATTCAACATCCTCTTAGGTGCTGTTCTTTCCCTGAATGAAGATACTAGCACATAAATTATTGTGAATAAATCTTGATTATTTTGCTTTGCTGGCTATGTGTACGTGTAGGCTTTGCATGATATTCTACCTTAGCAAGCTTTTCAAGTTGATTGTATTAATGTTTTTCCTGTCAAAAATGGATTAGGAGTAGATTGGGAGTGCATTCTGCAGAAGTACTTTTCTTTATTACTAACCCTCAGAAACATCTCATACCTTTCTACCATGGCTGCCCTGATCTGGGTCTATGAAAACTGATTCCAAGATGTTGCTGTGTAATGGCAGGTATTAATTAGGTATTAATCTGAGTTGAACGTCTCCTGTGTGGATGGAGTCCCTTAAAACCACTCCCAGTGTTTAGACAGATCAGTGTCTGCATATCCAGTGTAGATGTCCAAAGACTGTACATGGAGTAGGAATTGTTTTCCATCAGCAAAAACATCTTCAGGAGATTTATTTACAGTCTTAGATTGTCAAAACTTCTGAGTTAGTCATCTATGCTGTCTGCCCAAAGGTTAACTGCTGTGTTAATCTGAGTGTAACTTTTCATTAGCCTTCATTTGTCTTCATTTGCCCTAAGTGGATTTTGGTAGCTATTATAATAATATTCTTCATATACTGCTAAAGCCACTTTTATTGTGTTCACGTTTAAAGTTTTCAGAATGACTTCCTTGGTTGACATGCCCCTGAATTATGAAAAGATGTTTGCTCATCGATTCACATCAGATGATGAAGAATACCAAGAATATCTGAAACGCCCTGCAGATCCTCCTCCTATAGTTGAAGAATGGAGAAGCAGATCTGGTGGCAACCAGAGAAACAGAGATCGGTACTGTTTTATTTTTTTTTTTCTTCTTAATTTTAAAATCTTGGTAGTTTCGCAGATTTATAGTTAGGTGATCACTTATTTCAGAAGAAAGAGGAATTTGTTCTGTTAATAGAAGTATCTTACTAGTTCACAGGTAACTATGTTTCAGAGAAATAGTCTTCTCTGAAAATAATTAGATTTTACATTTTCTCTGTATTAACAGTCAAAATTTCTGCATTGTGTATAAAAGTATTAGGTGATTTGCTTTTTAGTAAGGACTGACCTGGAACCAGCAAACCCATTGCCCAGGAGTTTGTTCTTACTCAGCCAGGAACATTTTGCCAGAGGGGAAGGCTGGGAGTTCTGCAAAACTAAGCAGCCTGCCTTCTGTTGGATAATAACTGTCAGGAAAATGTGCAAAGGAACAGGCTAATAATGTGATTATCTGTTGCTACCTGTCCAGAAAATGTTTCATTTGTAACCTAAATGCTTGCTGTACTTTGTTAATTAGCCTGTTACTTATTTTATCTAGTAGAAATGACTGAAAAATCCATCATCCAATCTGCCTAGCAAGTGCAGTGGTAACTGCCTACTGCAAAATATTTTGAATTACTTCTTCTGGATGTAATTGCAGCTTTTTACTGAATTCTGGACAGTAATACCTAATTTTGTGTGACTGGAAAACAGTGATTACAGCATATAGTATGTTCGGTAATACTAACATCAGCCTTTAATATAAAGTAGTTAAACTCCAGTCCAACTAACAACTGGGAGGACTTCTTAGCTACATAAATAGAATTTGTGCCTTATCTGAAGAAAAGGAGGACAACATTCCCCCTAGAAACCTGTCATTAAGTTAAACACGGAATCAGTTTCTACAGATTAAAAAAAAAAAGGTGATTATTTAATAAGATGTTCTTACAAAACTTTGTGGTTCTTTGAACTAATGAACTCTTATATCTGCTCACAAAGTGAACCGCACGTAAATGTTGTTTGTGTACACCACACCACTGACGTATCCAAATAAAATGACTGTGAGGCAGCTCAGGCGTTGATAGGAATTGAGATACAGCCGAAAAGCCAAAATGTAGACTGAACAATGGCTAAATACTGGTGAAAAGATACCCTCTCTTGAGTATGGAAACTACAAGAGACCATGAAACAGTGGTAGTATGTATTCTAAGGAATATGCAAATTCTAGGAGTCTGTGCTGTTAGGTAGCTGAATTGTACTTAAGCCTGCCTTGCCACAGCTTTCAACTATGAAGCTACTGGATTGAACCTGGCTTTGATAAAGCTACGGATCTATCTTCTGGTTGTTTTTTAGATATATGTCCTGTTTGACTCTCTGCTCAAAAGTTCCAATGGTTCACCTAATGCCTGTGACTACTTTGTGTTAGAAAACAGATCCTTCTATTGCTTAGCAAATAGTGTGCTGGGTAGTAGCGAGAAATTAATGATTTCAGATGACTGTAGGTATGTTTTCATCAGTTTGTCATAAAAACAGGGAAGTAATTGAGTGTATAAACTGTTACGTGACAGTTTTCATGAAAAGTGTAGAATTTAAGAGTTAAGTATCGTTCATCTTTTTAAAACCTCACAATTTATGTGAATCTTTGACATTTTTTTTTCATTGCAGGTTTCAAGATGGTAGATATTTTAGAGGGGACAGATACAACTGGCAAGGTGACTATAGATCTAATCAGAGGCCAGAAAGAAGTTGGGGTAATAACTACCAGCAGCACAGACAAGGACAATCATACTCCTCCCACTACGGACAATATGGCTACAACTCCTACAATGCAGGGCCTCGTTACCATCCCTACTGATGATACTTGTGGTTTGAAAGTCCAGTAATGCAGTGTAGCAAATTCAGTTAGACTTCAGTTTTCTTACTTTCCGCAGTTTTATAGATAACTGAAGAATCAGTATTGAGTCCATTGCTGTTTATGTGTAGTATGAGCTTGAAAAGGGGATACCTTTTATGAATAAAAAAAAGTGTATTATACAGAGTTTGTTTAGAGTCTGTAGCTCCTAGATTAAATTTCTATCTCATTCTTTTGTGTGAATACATACTAGTACACTACTTTTCTTCCATCACTGATATTTCTCTCTTACATTAGAAAACGCAACAGGTCAGGGGAAAATAGCTGTGGTTTGTGTGCAGCCTATAGCAGTGGCATATTGCCTTAAGATAGTTCTTACAGAAAGTGACATACTATGTCTTCCTCTGAAGAGCTTATTCTTAGTTTGGCTTTTGATAGTGAGAAAAGTTCAGTTTGGTTTGAAATTTCAGATGCCTTAAAAGTGAGAGGAGAGATGCTATTACAGAAATATTTTATGGGGTTGGCATAGTGTCTTTTGACTCAATGGCTTCAATGTTTTTGCATTAGTCCTCTTAAAGCATGGTCTAAAACCTGAAATAAAAATTAAGTAGTTTAAATAGGTATCTTCTTACTAAAGTAGTTCAGTGATATGCAAGTTTTACCTGAGAAGTGATATCAGACTTGGATTAGTTTGTATCTTCTTAATATATATTTGGTACGTGCATAACAAATTTTGGAATTCCCATTTCAATAAAGCTGTAAAACTTTGATGATAATTGTAATTAGTTTGTATTAAATACTTTATGCACGTTATAGAGGAAAGGAACCATAATCAGTACTGTCCTGTACTATTTTTGCATGAGAAAATAGCATAAGCAGTGCAGAGTGTTACTTGGTTCTTAGCATTTAAATTCTGTGGGTTTTCTTTTAAGTATTCACACAATAAAAGTACAGTTCCCGTGTAAGAATGTTTCCGAGTATTTCTGAGACTTAGTTTTGAGACATTCAGAATTGCAACGCTGTCATCTCGGCTGACAGCTGCGCAAGCAGCAGTACCAACAATGAAGTGCTAATGCTGGGCAGCTGCTGGCTTAAGTTGAAGAATGGCCTACTCAGCTACAATCAAGAGGATGAGACACATTGTGATTGATTAGAAGTCTGCAGTGTTAATCCACTATCTTACATTCTACTGTAATAGGGTCAAAGTTCTCTATTTCACCATTTACATGATAAGCTGATTTGTGTAAGGAGAGCAGTGCGTTTCTTTGTACTTGACATTTTCTTCAGCTGTTGTACAGAAACACAGAACCATCCATGCTGACTGTTGTAAAAGTCACGACATTATATGATAACGAGCACAAATTAGCACATCTTGATTTAAAACAAAGACTAAATATAGAAGACAAAAGCACAGTCCCCCAGCTTTTAAGCAGCTTTGAAGAGCTACAGAGTATGTTTACTGTTGATCTTAGAAATGCACACTGTATGTAGCTTTTACATAGTCTGTGATACAAAAGCAAACACGTGTCTCCACCTACCTGCTAAGTATTTCTGTTTTCTGCTTTTCATATAACAGTTTAATATCCTACTCCCTGAATTATCTGCCTTGAATTCAGTTGTTTAACTTTAGAATTTAGTGAGAGGTTTGTTTTTCTTTAAGGAGCTCTACTAGATGAAATGCACCCTTTTTAAGCCTCTAATAGAGCAGAGCTGTTAACGCTGTGGGATAGAAGATCATGCAAAGTTCGTGTCTGTGCACTACAGAGAACCTGCAAGTTGGTATACCGGAATTCCCTTTTGATGCAGAACCACATGAGAAGTGCCAGATATCCCACCTCCAAGAAGGGAGCACATTCTTTCTGCGAAGAGCCTGACACTGCCAGCTATGCCATGGAAGTCGGGCTGTGCAAGGATGTTCTTCCTTACCATCTGGACTAGCATCTCGGGTTGAAACAAAACCTGGCAAAAGGAATGGATTCTCTCTTATCTGTCGCCTTTCCTCAAGCCCAATAACTATTTTATTTTCAGTGTTTTTCAGCTAGTGAATAAAGAATCATAGAACGGGTTGGGTCAGAAGGGACCTTAAAGACCACCTAGTTCCAAGCCCCCACCACGGGCAGGGACCCCTCCCACCAGCCCAGGTTGCTCCCAGCCCCGTCCAGCCTGGCCTTGGGCACGGCCAGGGATGGGGCATCCGCAGCTGCTCTGGGCAGCCTGGGCCAGCGCATTGCCACCCTCACAGTGAATAATTTTTTCCTAATATCTGATCTAAATCTTCCCTCTTTCAGTTTAAAGCCATTCCCCCTGTCCTGTCATTACATGCCCTTGTATAAAGCCCCTCTCCAGCTTTCTTGCAGCCCCTTTAGGTGCCGGCAGGCAGCTATAAGGTCTCCAGGGAGCCTTTTCCAGGCTGAACAACCCCAGCTCTCTCAGCCTGTCTTCACAACAGCATGGCAAAGCACTCAAAAAATGCCACGTGGTGTAGACATTGCAACCAAACTGTAGAAGCAGGTAGAGCTGAATGGCTGAAGTGGAAGTTATTAACTGGAATCACACCTTTCATGATCTCAGCTCTTATTCTGAGTTTCCTAACTGTGAGACCAGGACGGACACAGGCCAGTGCAGCTTTATGGTTTCTGTCTTTAATGGGTAGGCAGATGGGAGGAATGTAGAGCTCTCAATTCAGCTTTTAGAATCTGTATGATTTACAAAACTTTTCCTTGGAACAATTATGGCAAGAATCTAATTTGGGGGGCGAATACATTTCTAAATAAACGCAAGCCTTGCACTGGACAGAAAAGCAAATAGAATGCAAAATATGTTACCTCCAGCTTAGACGAGTTAGTATTTATGATAAAGTCTGGTTTACTGTTTCTGTCAAGCTAAATAAAACCAGTAAGTATTGCCTGCAATTAGGGTTTGTGCATTACTGTGTGTTACAGATGAAAAAATTGAAGCTGGGTAACTTTTAACATTTGCAACTTCAAACACTACAGTAATAGTTTAACTATGCTGGAGACTGCAGGGTAAATATTAAAATTCAGTGTCTGGAATCTGACTTTAAGAGATCTCTTCCATCTGACATTTGCTCAGACATCATTATTATCATGAATAAAACAAAAGAAAGGTAAGTGTCATGTATTAAAAAATGACTGCCACATTACCAAGAGTTTGAACACCCCAGAAGTTCTCAATATGGCTCTTGCAGCAGTTCTAAATCCGTTACTGAACACACACAGTGAGTTTGGACAAACTGTTAATTGATACTGAAGAATCATCATGCTGTTACAGGTGCTGTGACAAACTATTAAGAAAACTCAGTACCTTTTATACAGTTTCTTAACTAGGATTTTAGAAAATGCTAAGGGCTTTCAAATCACAACTAAGCCACTAGATACTTGAAGGCAAAACAAAGTACACAGTAAAAAAAAAAAAATAATCTTAGTGTGATTTGTGAGATACAGTTTTACAAGCGTTCACTGCTATTCAACCTCTATTTTATCTTAGCTCTGCAGCTGGGAATTGAAATGTGCAGACGTGCTTTGAACTGTTAGAAGCTGAACTACTCTCAAGAAGCTCTCTAGTAGAGATTTCAGACAGGGGAGACAAAGTGTCAATTCTGATTATACATATAATCAACATTCAACTTCTAGAACAAGAAAGATATTTAATCTACTGTTTAAACATGTTTGAATATATTTAAACTTGTACTATTAATTTGCTAATAAATATCCTGCTTAACCAGGAAATACGTTCACATTTGGTTTTTATACTGAGATGTTGGAAGGAAAATTCTTTTTGTATCAAATTTAAGCTAAGGTTTTGCCTGCCACCACCCCTATTCCTTAGGAAAAAAATAATTCTCTGAATTACACAACTCTGGGTGAATTTTGTTAGCTGATCTAACTTGTGCAGTCAGACCTTCTCTAATTCTGACAAACAAGACGGGGTAGGAACATGGAGCAAGAAGGAAGGGAAAACAGGACTGCTCCTTACAGCAACTACTGGTCGCCTTGGGAGCAATTTCATGAAACTGCATCTTCCTTTGCCTTTCATTTCCCAATCTGGAAAAATTACTATAATCAGTCCCCTTGTCCCTGTATGTTAGAAGAGAGCTATATAACCCTGCTTAAATTATGCACAGCACTGATACTTTAATGACCAGAAGCTAAGCAAGATTATAGGGCAGGTTAGGTTTCCCTGAAAGCACCTAGAAAACAGGCAGCTTGATTCGAGGCCCACAGAGGTAAATCCTAGAGATCAAAGCAAGAGTCCAGCAGCTCCAGCACTGCCAGGAGACTGGATGGCAGCCGTACTACAGTAGTGCACTATGATCTTGCCTCTCAAGAGAATTATATTTCCATGAGGCCCTGCAGGCTGGAATTTATTTTTGTGTTTATCATGGCCTATATTTTGCTTCAGTAAAGCACAGGCTGCTTTAGTTGTCAGTCCTCATTGACTTATGCAAAATAGTCGTGGCAAAGTGTTATTTCTATACAGCGCACCTCCTGACTTTCAAAGCACTCTGTCCTGTTAAAATGCAAATTTATTACAAGAGATGGTGGAAACTGGTAATAACTATATTTTACTACAAGTTTAGTAAACACACAACAGGATAAATCATATTATCAGCCCCAATGGTTACCTTTTGTGTTACTTGTGACTAGCAGAAATACACATGAACATTGTCTTTCTCCTAACACAAAAATGCTTTTTTTCAAATAATACTTCAGCAGCTGGATTACTTTTTTTTTTTTTTTCGTAACTATGCGCTTGGGGGCCCCTACAAGTATGGGCCTTCTCTTTTCATTTTTTGCATATTGTGTAATTTAAACTTTGCTTCACTAATAAGATGTATCAATAACAAGTATCAAAGATCAAAGCTGCTCCTCCTCACTGTCTGAAGAAAAAAATATTATCTATTCAAGAGATGAGATAAAGCTAAGAAAACAATCTATTTGTTATAGAACTACAAAAATAACCAAGGCCCAACCTTATCTATATAAAAAAAATATCTTCAAGATGCAAGCAGAATCTTCAAACAGAAACATGTTACATGTTAAAAGAATGATTAAGACACTAGGCTTTTTCAAAGCTCTTGTTCAATGTGAGGAAAGACAATTGGTATTTATATATCCACATAAATTAAATACTTAAGATTATAACTAGTACTGTGGAGATAAAATGTTAAAAAACCAAGTATAACATAAGAAGTTTCACACTGTTTTTCGCCACCATGTTCCAAGTTTAACATGATCAGAAAGTGGATGCTCTTTGTCTGAAATCATGTCTGAAGTTTGTTTCTGAAGAAATGCTTGAAGTTACACATTTACTGCTGAAAATGTGCTCAAGAAGAATAAAGTAACGGTCATAACTGCCAAGTGCAACCAGCCCCAAATGACTACATACTCTTTACAAAGTAAAACTATTTTTTCCATAGCAAAGGCCTAGTTTTTAAGTTTTACCCTTCTGTAGTCATCAAGTCATTATGATTTATGAATGCCACTGAGACCTAAACCAAAGTACATTTAAGAATACTGCTTCAGCAATTTTAATGGTATGAACATTTAAAAACAGCCTATGAAACCTCTGGGGTTTAGATCAGTTCAGTGCAAGAGCTTTGTGTGGCCACACCTTCTCCTCTGATCAAGCTCATGTTACTCATTTATAAGCCACATGCTTGAAACACCTGCTAGGGAATGAGCTGATGGAGCATCAGGCTTGGTGTACACACACCCTTCTCTAACCCCCTGCTACAGCTAAACTGCTATAAGAACATAGAAGAGCTTTACCTTAAATTGCCAACACGGGCAAATCCTATTTCTCCTACCCTGCAGCTCAGAGGATACTTCCATCAGCAGAATTACATTTTTTTGTTGTTCTAAGATAAGATGGGAGCGGATGGGTACATTATACAACCCTGGAAATGACAGTAAGGAGCCTGCCTGAGCTGAAGGACCAGTTGTTTCCTCCTGTATCCCCAACTCAGTGTTGAGATCTGATTGTTGGTTATCAGGTGACTCTACTGCCATGCTACAGCCTGGAGCCTGGGGCAGGGAGAGGAATTCTTTCCTTCTCCACAGACTCCAGGGACCTCCGCAGCACAAAACAAGCCAGCAAAATACGGACCTAGGCATCTGGAAGCAGTTAAGCAGCTGGCTCATCACACTGGTGGAGTTTAAGTCCTTAAATAAGGTGGAGAGATCTAAGGGATGATAAGCAAATAGCTATTGATCACATACCCTGCAGTCTAGGTAAATCCAATTGAAGAACCTCTTTAGACCTCACCAGCAGGACTGTAGTTTTTAAGAGACAAAACGGATTTAATGCAAGGTAATAAAAGATTGGCTTAATCTTACTTCCTTCCATACCTGCATTAGGCACATTCTTACTACTGGCCTAAAAATGTTTTTTAAATCTGATACTGTTTTTACTCTCTCCTTCCTATCACTATGTGGGTACCAGCCTATTTATTTCAGATCTGTTCCACTAGTTCTTCATATTCTTGAACACTCCTGAAAAGAAGACCTTCTAAAGCTACTTTAAAACTCTAAAAAGACAATTTTGCCATCGTGCCAGTCATTTTACCTGAACTAAAAAGAAAGTTCAAAGTATGTTTTCAGAGGCAGAACCAGACAGACATGTTACTACCCAGCTCAGCTACAAAACACTTTTAATGCTTTTGTGTCTCAGCTTCCATCCAGAAAACCGTGTGTCTGCCCTGTTTCCCTCCTCTGAGCTCTGTATTTCGGCTACAAACCCTCCCAGGCAGGGGATACTCCATTTAAAGCACAGGTGTGGTGTATAACAATCTCACTTGGGGTTTGGGGTTTGTATGTCCCAACATAACACATTAGAGACATTCCAGTGAGCAAATTAATTTTTTTTCTGATTTTTTTCAATTTTTTTTCTAACTAAACCCAAACATACAGATACTATCAAGGCAGTGACTTGATTTAAACACTGCCTTGACGTCACTCCGTAGTTATTTAGCATAGTATTTATAGAGATGTATAGCTGGGATTCTGTGCCCTAGCAAACTCTCAAAGCTCGTCCTGCACTAAACAATAAGTGATTCTAATTCTATGGGTGTAGTAGAAAAGCCCTTCAAAAATATAAGTAGGATAAAAACAGCCTCATCATAGCCAAGAGGCAAAGGTAGTCCAATTTGAAAGTTAACATTGAATTAAAGAGAGGTGAAATTAAAAACAAGGGGGGCAATTATGCAGACTAGACCCACATCCATGAAACTTGTGATAGTTACTCTATTGAATGTACTATTCATTATATTTAATTGATTTTTAAAACGTTCATGCACACACCATGCAATCATGGCAAGAGTGAGTAAAATCCCTGCCTTACGCAAGTATTACAGTGCTTGTTTTCTTTTAGATCGAGTAGATGCAAAAATTTTAATGCAAACTACTAGAATTCGTAGTTAAGTATCCGAGTTTCAAAAACATTAAAGGTCAAGTTGTTTGCACCTACAGCAAAAGAAGAGGAAAGAAAATACAGTGGTCAGGGGAGGAGTGGATGAGTCAGCTATGATGAAAGTGGGGTGCAGGAAAAGGAAAGAGTGACAGAGCAGCCAAGGCAACAAACATGTCTTATCAGAAATAAAAAAGTCAGTGGAAAGGTCAGTGTCCTTAGCAGCTGAGAAAACAAAAACATCTGACTGAAGGTATAATACAAATCTATTTAAAAGCCATTTATGATTGATGAGAACTAGAAGACAAAGATGGCATCACAGTCTCTTGGCAAGAAAATTCCTCCAGATGGCATCTATTTCTCATTAATGCTCTGAGGGAGGATCCTAGACATCCCAGCAGGTCCCGTCGTGACTTTGGATTCAAAGCTGTCCACAAACTCAGCTGCTCTTTGGCTAAACTCCACTTTTGCTGCACATGCATATGGCACACAGCAGTGCTACAGGACATTGGCAGATGAATGACTTAACTGTTAATTTCTGTCTCTTTAGATCATACCTGTACTATGTTTTAAAAAGCAGAAACCTGTCTGTAACCGTGCCACCCAAGACATGGCTCAGAAAACCTTCCCAGGCTCTTCACGTTTTCTGCTGCTAGTATAGAAACTTTAAGGATTGCAAGAAAAAACTAAGAATTGTAACACACACAAAAAAAGGAAATCTTAACAAGCGAATGTCAGCACAATTTTGGTTATTCATGCCTCCCAAAGTGACCAAAGATCAAGATGACCAAAATGTCAGCCCTGAGTTAAACTTCTATCAAATATCTGCATCTTGGGTTTCATTGGCAAAGCAAAGCAGGGCTTTAAAAAAAGTCTCTAAATGGAACAGTCCCGGTCCACCACCAGCATCCTCCACTCTACCTGCTGTGATGCCACCACACCATCATCCCATCCTTCCACACACAGGATGTTTGTAGTTGGGTTTGGGTTTTTTTGTCCAGTCTGATTTTAGATGCATTGAGGGACAGATTTTCCACACTTCCCTCTGAAAGCTATTTTCTGGACTTCCTGGAGCTCATTGCCAATTCCTTCTTTCTTAACAATGGCTTAAATATGGGACCTCTTCCTCCTCTCATTGTTTATCATCAGCTATGGTATTTGTTACTTTGGGACAGCTCCATTGTGGAATAGCGTGTGGCAGTGACCTTACAGTATTTTTGCCCGCACCACTTGGGATAAAGGCAGCTTATTCAGAGATCCCAGCTGAGTTCAGAGAGCCCGGGACACCTACCAAAATCTCTGACGAGCTCCCCTACTATTGCTTGCAAGAGAGGCGCAGAGTTTAATACGGCAATCTCATAGTTAACTACACAACAGTGCCTCAGTTTCAACAGCTGAGAGGTTATTTAACAAAAGAAAATGTAGGTAATAAAAAGTCATTGACACCTCACTGGGATTTGTCTGGCTTAAGGCAGGGGTGGAGAACACTAGGGACCTGAAAACAAGCAAAGGGTCCAAAGAGTAGAATTTATTTGAATTCCTACAGATTAAGCTGCTAAATAAACCACATTCTTTTCTGCAAGCAGAACAAATATAAATATATAGGAGCAGTCTGCAGCATGCTGAGAACCTAAACAAATGTTATAATGCATGAAGGATCTTGTGCGTATAACATCTGCATCACAACTGGGGTGGGGAAGTGCCACGCTGGGTCCGTGCTGTTTCCAAGGCTGACGATGCCCTGTTTGTCCCTGTGACATTGCTGGCCCGCAGGCAAAATTGGAGAGTGCACAATTTGGTAACGGGGCTGATTATCTGCCAGCAGATGATAAACTGCAGATTCCCATGCAGTAACGACAAGGCATTCTATTTTAACTAGCAAAACACTACGGCAGAATCACTCATCTATAGTTACAGTTTTATTTAATTCAATAAATTGTTTACTTTGTGTCCACATCTTACTCTGTTTCCAAGTCAAATCAACACATCACTTCAGGTTACCATAAGCAGTACATCCCCAATACTGATACAGGCCAGAACGTGATTATACTAAAATCAGTTAATTAATCCTTTTAATTGGCTCTTTGTCAGGAATCTTCACTATACTCAAGAAGAAGTAAAGGAATAAACCAAAATCAAACCTAGTATGCTTAAGGAACAATTAAAATGGGTATTTTGATTCATCTTTGTAACCTTCTAAGAGCTTTCAAATTTATATGGCTTTAAATGACAATGATTTTGACAAAACCCATTTTTTTCCTCTGTGAAAGGAATTAGCAGAAAATTGAAAAGCTGAAGGAAAATGAAATTGCATTTTTCACATTTTTTGTGAGCCTACTCCAACTGTGCAGTGGGAGAAGTATTTATCATGCATGGCCCGTCCTCTTTGGATGCTCTCTTCCAATTTGGATTGGAAGCACTGTTTGTTAAAGGGTCATTAACCAAAGTCACATACATCATCTCTCCCTCACAAATGAACACTGTAAACACTGCAACAGCCACAGAGACAGTGTATAATCGGGGCCCAGTGTAGACACTGTGGCTCACACAAGACAAGAGCAGACAGACTAACATACCCAAAAGAAATTTTTTTTTCCCTAAAACATACCCATCCCAAAGAAAGGGCAAGGCAATGGCCTTGCAGCTGCTGAAAGACTTGGAGCTGCTCTATCTCATGCGCAAAGCACAGAACCTACACACGCACACCTCTGGCCCTGTGGGACCTTGCCACCATAAGTCTTAGCACAACCAATTTTATTACCTGGCTTCTAGATGGATAGTGTTCTTATCCCTTGTATTTACACAGACTTTCAAGTACATAACAGGAGCTTTACACTGTGAACACATTATGAAAAAAGATGGGAGACAAACACCACCTTACACCGGCTTATACAAATCATGACGTTGGGACTGAGTATTGTTTCATGAAACAAAGGGCTGGGTCATAGACCTGTATCATACAATGTTTTCACATCAGCACACTCAAAAAAAATTTTTGAAATAGAGTTGTAACACTGGCTGCATAGATTTATAAAGCAATCAGATCCCATGGTGAGAGGTATACCGAGGTATATGGAAGAACTGCTTTCTTCAGTTATATTCCTGTCTCTGGGCACAAAAAGCAGTATCTCTGCCTACTAAATGCAGCCAGACACAATGCCCTTTTAAAAAACCATCAGTTTTCTGTAATTATGGAACTCAGTTCATTCCTGTTTAGTTTCTCCCCCATAAACCTGTCTTTTATATGGCACTCTTGGCCCCCAGCACAGAGAGGTTGATCTATGCCCCAGGATTTTGGAAAACATCTTAGGTTGTTCTTTTTGCCATAAAAAGAGAGGAATGCAATGTCTGGAGTAGTGAAGAAAACGGCAAGATTTTCATCTCCTTCCAGGAGTCTCATGATCTACTTTTAAATCTTTTTCCATTACTATTTAATGGTATTATAATTACTGTAAGTCTCTAGTGTTCAGAGTAACAACAAAACAAATACAACCTTGATTATGCTCTTATTATTATTTGTATCACAGTGGCAACAAGAGACTTTGAGCTTTACCAAAGGAACAGAGGAATGTGCATCTCCAAGAACCTGCATTGTAATCCAGAATGAGAATTTGTTGGTTATTACACACAGAGAAGACTGGGGAAAAGGCACAAAACAGAGGTTGCTATACCTAGTTTATAGGCTCTTAATTTCTTACTTTAGAAGAAATTTAGAAGAAATCTGACATTCTTCTTTGGAAGATTCTGTCCTTCATGAAACTGGACACAGAGATCATCAGCAGAGCAGTCCTAGTCTCTAGAATTGGCTCAAACCTTATTGTTTAGGACAAGTTCTTCTCTGAAATCCTTAAATACTGCTGTCTCCCCTGCTGCCAATCCAACATTCACAACAGTCTTGATAGCTTATTCTCTGCTGCCAAACCTGCCTCCAGTCATACATTTTGTTGCAACTAAGAAGTCACAGATCTATTTATCCTTGAAAACTGTGGGCTGTATTTATCCTCTAAAACTGAACAGGCATGTAGCAGTAGATCAAAGGTTCCTTTGTGGAGAAAGCACATAATATTGGAAGAAACAAAGACAGGTGGCTCTTCTGCTCAATGCTGTTCGGAGACAGTAAAGCAAAAGAAAACAAGTGTTTGATTTACCTTCTCACATACTACACTGTTGAATGAGTCCGTTAATCAGAAGACCTGATTTTACTTAAACCTGGAAGTGTCATCCCCTTTTGGTATGGTACTTTTTCTACAGTGGAAATTAATACAGCAGAAGGGCTAGGTCTAAAATTTGGAGATGAAAGGTGGCAATGATGGGTATGAATTTCTCCGAGTTCAAACTTCTCTTCTAATTAGAGTCTTAGTGCTTTCTTTTCTGATACAGAAATAGAACAGTGTCTCATATTTTGAAACAATTCTTAATACAGTCCACAGCTATCGTCCCCTGCAGAGCAAACTCTCACCATATCCACTAACCTGAATGAGCATTTCTGGCAGCAGCTCCTCCCGCTGCAAAAGGCTGGAGGCTGGGATCCCAGGGCTGCCAACTGGGCGTAATGGAAACCTGTGGGAGACTTCGCAGTACTTTGGACAAAGCTCTGCAGCTAAGACCAGACCCTGGGAGTTGCAGTTGGCTGACTCTGGTGTGAAGGGGATGTGCCAGCCTTTCACAGCAATTACAAAGTGTTAGTCCTGACTTGCTGAGAAGGATAATAGTTCAGTCACCAAAATGAAAAAATACTGGCAAACTGTAGCTGCCTTTGTAGAATCCATTTACTTAAATGAGATGGAAAGGCAGAATAGATGAACTAGTTATGAGCAGCTCACCAACTTTTCCATGCGAATTTGTATTTTAACCCATGCAACCCTAAGTAACAATAGCATCAGTAGATGCACTTTCTGTATTGCACATCAATGGCCCTCACATGAATTTATCATTTTAGAAGATGAATCTTTCCTTCCTGAAAATTTTCAGATTAGCATTTAAGGGCTCAGGATTCACACTGAGAGCCATAGGCAATATTCTTTTCCCACCTAGATTCATAGATTACAAGTAAAAAATAGCTGTGAAAGTTACATTGCAAATTATTAGATTTACAGTCTTTGAAAACTTGACAGGTTTTTTCCCCCCCTTCTAACTTGAGTGATGAACAGTAGAGCAGGTGCTATAAAATATCTAGTCTATCACACCCTCTGTCCTGTGCACGTTCCTGCTCAGCAGAGCTTAGAAGGACGTGCAGCAAATACTTCCAACAAACCAAGCAAAATTAATCAAAGGTCATTTATTAGGCTAGGAGCAATGTAAATGATTCTCCCCTCCGTATTTTCTTTTCTTTATTTTTGGATTGGAGAAGTTCACGTAGTATGCAAACTCAGGAATCTAACAAACAAGTTCTGTTTTTTCAGAGAGTCTAACCAAGGTACCTCCCACTGGATAAGCTGGAAATAGCTCAGATCTGAAAATGAACTAACAGAAATTGCATATTTAAGTTTATAAACCCAAGCGTGTAAGACTCGGAACACTTAATTAAATTCTTCCCCAGGTAAAAAGACCAAGTAGGTCCACTGAAGTGAGCACGAATCATATCCAGCTGAGAAACCAAAGGTTTTCTACATAAAAGGTTGTTAAACACCATTTTCCATAAAACACACTTTAGTGGAACCTCCCTTCACAGCCTTGTGAGATGAAAAGTGGTGCAGAAAGTCTTCTGTTTCTTGTGGAGGCTTATCTTACAGCAAGATCAGAGAAAAAATACTTTCAAATTCAGATTTGCAATGCAACCCCATCAAGCTGGCAGAAAGGCTTATGACAAGCTCTAGTATTACAGGTTCTTCTTATCTTTGTTTCTTTAAGTGCATAACATGTATATCCAACACCTGAAAGCTAACTTATTTTTGCAGATTTAGGATTTATATACTGACTACTGAAAGTTCTGTTTAATTAGCTCTAATTTTACACACAGGCATTTGGCTACTGAAAGACTGGCCTTGCCACACATCCACAATTGGATGACAGCTATTGTCAAATTAGTGTTTTCAGATGCTCTAATTTCACAGTTACCTTTTGCCAGAAATATTGCCTGGCACTGTATTAAGTAAAGAAAAAAAAATTATTCTAGGTGATAAGTGACAGCAATCACCACAAACAGAAGTCAAATAGTTTGAGAACATCATTATAGGCTGATCATCTTTTAAAAATATTTAACAAAAAGCTCCTGGGTCTGCTTTAATAGCTGAACCTGAACTCAGCAAGGACATGACTGAGCAGAATCAGACATTCTTATTAAGTAAAATTAGCCAAGTGCAATTTGCCTGGCTGGTCCTCTCTATGTATTAGTATTTATATTCAGCCAGTGATGAGCTTAATCAGGTTTTTCAAACAAAAAAGAAAAAATCCCCACCTCCTCAACCATAAACCTATCAGGTTTATTAGTAGCAGATTGCACTTCAATTGTAAAAAGGCAGCTAAGAAACTGAAGAAAATTGTCTGTTCAGAAGTGCATCCTAGTAGCTAATAGCAATCTTCCCCCATAGCAGGAACACGACCTCACATACAGGCTAGCTGATTGCTGTCAGATTTACTGAAGACAAAAGCACACATTTTTTAAAGGGCAAGTGCCAGAAGGCTACACAGAGCTGCCACAGGCCTTCACTGGAAGGGACAGCTTTGCCCTCTGATTGCAAGGATTATATCACAAGGTCTTTTTTTCCCCCCTTCCATAATGAAAGCATCTCTAACAGCTGTCAGGCCCAAGAAACAGGAAAAGAAATGCAGTAGCGTCTAAGGAGATAAGCATCGGCAACAATTCTGATGTGACAAAGAGCAGAAACAACCCCAGAGAGCTGGTCCTGCTGGAGGGCACTTACCTGAAACAACAGCAGCAAAACTGAAGGTGAAAGGCAGCCAAGAGGGCATATCAACCCAGGGCCCAGAGACACCAGGCAGGCGGCTGCTTGAGCTGAGCGCGTGTGCTGATATCACTATCAAATGTAACCCTGCAGACCTTCTGAACATCAGAAAAGAAGCAGAAAATTTTGTAGATTTTAAGACAAGCTATTGAAAGTAGCGCTGTTAAAAAAAGGTTCCATTATAAATAGCTTGTTTTTGTAAAATTCAACTTGCTAAGGCCCCTTTCAGACAGATGGGCACCAAGTATGTCCTACCATGTACTAAAAGCCTTGAATTTTTTTATAAATTATGCCTCAATGCATCCTAGTTTGCAAAATACTACAGCAGTGAAAGCTGGCCAAAGGAACAACACGCTGCAGCCCTTTCCATGTGCACTGCAGGTAACAGAAAAAAGGCAACTTAATGACAATGACCCCACAATTACACTTTGTAACCCCAGTTATTCTCTTAAGGCAGACAACTGCTTTATCTGAGCAGCACAAAATGAGGCTTTGACCCTCTGTTGTTCATTCCAGAATTCTTTTCTCCTTAAGTCCATGGTTAACTGTTCTCTTTACAGCATGTTTCTATAGCGACCAACTGCTAAATTGATTCTCAATACATTTCCCTTTCCACCTGCCTTACTTCAGACTTGGAAACTCAGAACGTTATTTAAAAAATATTCCAAAACCTGAGCCTCAAGCTAGTAAAATGGTATGGTAGACTACTTCATCACTAACTTCCCCAGCTCTTGAAACAATGCAAAAACAAATAAATGCAGTATTTATAGATGAAAGCAACATTCTTCATGGCTCACTAACAATTACTTGAAAAGCTAATACATAAAGGACCAGGAAGAAATTAATTCCCAGTACCTTAGGAAAGTATCAGACTACTCCTTTCAGGCAAGTATTTTACTTCTTCAGCAGCTTTTTGACTGTTTATTGTGCTTTGGTTACATTAACAGCACTTTGCTCCAAGCACAGCAGCCTTCCTAGAAAATAATAACCAAGATATGCCTTACATGAGGGTAAAGCACTGTGTTCCAGAACAGAAAGGGGAGCATGTTTTTGTAACACCTAACATGGCAATGAATCATCCTCCTAAGATGAAGACTAAAAACATTAAGAGGGGACTATAGTAGGTTAAAGTGAACAATTAAAAAAAAAGGGCCTCAGCTGGTTCAGGTTTTGCATATGCAAATAAACATTACGAGAGGGGAAACACAGAGTGAGACCTGAAGTAATGAGTAGAAAGATCAGGTGTATCTATCCTCCTGGAAGCTGCAAGCAGGAAGATATTAAACTGTGCTTTCTGGTAAATTGCCACTGCCAGTTATTGACAGTTGTCAATTACACAGGATTATTTAGACCGATGATACCTGGAGAAATGGGGATTTAGAACCACTTGGGACTAACAGGAGAGATAGGAATGCACTGCAGATGATAAATGGAGTAGATTGAAAGTAAAACAGCAAAGAGGCCAGCTTCAGAGGGTATAATTAAATACCCTTAATTAGCATATTAGAGTACTTTAATGAAACCATATACCTACTTTCAAAGTTGGATTTTAGAAAATAAATGCAATCGAGTGGATGAAAGACCAAGAATATTCTATGCCCTAAGACAGGCATAGAATTTATTCAGGTAACTTCTATGTTGCTGATGTTAAAATAATTATATAAAAAAATGCACTGACTGCCCACGTCTGTAAGCAGTAAGATATTAAATCATCATTAGACAGATTTTACTGAAATGGGTCAATGTATTAGGAAAAGAGGACAGTGCCTGAGTCAGTAGTAGGATTTCAAGTAGTTGAGTAATCATGCAGCTTAATGCACAAGGATAAAGCAGAGACCAAGTAAAAGGAGGGTAGCAACCAGCACCACAATGTATTTAAACAGGTCTAAAATTACAAGTTAAGTTTCATTTTGAGACAGGGCACATGAAAAGTTTTTTGAAATTCTTTGAAGAAGCCTCCTAGAATACCACAACGTTCTATTCTGTTAAAAACATACACTGGTGAAGAGTTAGGGATATTTGCTACCACAATTTTCTCAACAGAATGAAAGATATTTCACTGTCTCACTCATGAAGAAATCGTTGGCAGGTTAGGATTTTAATAAAAGATTTGAAGGAGCTAGGCTTGTATCAGTTTCGGCATTGACCTGTTTGGTCACGCAAGCTGCTTAACTCTTCTGTACCTCACTTTTGATGTACAATGGACCAGCAACTCCTGCCTCCCAGGCATTTCACCAGGATACATGTATCCACAACCAAGATATTATTGATATAATGGGAAGACTGCATGAAAAACTTTGATATGAGAGGCTCTCAGATATTACATATGGCACCCCAGCATTATTTATGCTACCTTTCTAAAATAATTTTGGTTACTCAAATAAATTCTCTGTTCCTAGCACATAACAGCTTTATTTGCCACAGTACTAGCTAATCCACTATTTTGATCTTAAGTGAGACAGGGCACTACCACCAGGAGAATTTAATTTCCACCCCTCTGCTTCAATTGCTACTGTGACATCCACCTGCTGTGGCTTTTTTTACACAATCACTGAGGCCCCAACTAAGTAATGCCTTGAGCAACAGAAGCCAAGGCTTCAATACGTGCCATCAATATTTCTGCTTCCTAAGAAACAAAGCTAAAAACCTACCAACTGCAACATGTTTTGAAAAAATACTGTATGATGACTGAACTGGACAGATTGAAGTGAGTCTTAAATGCCATATTACAATCCAGACAGAAGTAGTACTTGGCTTGGCCAAGCAAAAAATCAGTGTTATATACATGGCTCTCCCCTTGTAAATGCTACGGAAAACAGAAATGCAATAGGGAGGAGGGCACAGTGGTTGTTTTCCCAAGGACTAATAAACTTCCTAACCGAACAGTACTTGTCTTCTGATGGACAAGTGATGAATATGACAATATGACTGACTCACATTACATAAAAACGACAGCATAATACACAGAAGGCACCCTATTTGTCTTCAAGTTACTTTACTGATTAGGATGCCAAATGCCAGCTGAAGGTATTTAGGAAAGGCTTCAGGGAACCTCTGAGGCAGAAGCTAACAAAGACCAGGCAGAACATTTTGACAAGACACAGAGGGAACCAAAAGATTAAACTGGCCATCATCGTAGATAATCATCCCTAAAGACCAATGTACTTCAGAGACTGTACCTGCCTACCCAGCCCCTACCTCAATCTGGGTCTGAAGTAATGCAAAAGTGTACATTATTTCAATATAGAATATAATACATAT
The DNA here is from genome assembly GCF_015220075.1 of Falco rusticolus. NCBI lineage: Eukaryota > Metazoa > Chordata > Aves > Falconiformes > Falconidae > Falco > Falco rusticolus. The sequence goes on along the minus strand of NC_051193.1, from coordinate 14,037,520 downwards.
AATATAGCACATGGCATTAGCTTCCAAAGAAATCTTCATAATGACAGTTACAGCATCCAACTCAGAATATAACTTCTAAATGCAGGATTTCTCAGTCTTTGGATTGCTTTCTCCACTCACAATAAGAAGAAGTTTAGGAAATGCGAAAAATACAAACCCACCACCGCCGTTTGCTTGCTTTGCCTTAATTTTTCTCCAAGACATGGTACCCCCCTGCTGGGCAAGAACAGATGAAACAGCAAGGAGTCATAACCCAAAACTGAACAGTAAAAGCCAGCCTCACATAGACTGAAAAGGATAAGTAAAGAGAGTCAACTGAAGCAATGCATGGCTGATCAAAAGCCTGAGAAAATATGGAGCCCAAATGCAAACCATTAAGCAAACAGCAAAAAACCCTGGAGACTTAGTTCTCCAAGCAGTGTCCAAACAAGACAGTAACATTTTTCGTAACAGCTTTAAAATGAGTCACCTTAAAGGAGCTGTCATCTTGACAAACACCAGTTCTCCAACTCTAAAAACAATGGTTGCAATATTTATGAAAACAGGAAGCAGAAAGAATCTCCTAAAGCAAAAGACTTTTGTCCATGAAAAAATATATTATGAGCTGTGAAGTCTGCACTGCATGAAGCTGGTAAAGAAATTTAGCTGTAACTTACGTATTCATAACATTGCTTTCCAGAAGAAGGTATGACAAAACTTAAGCAAAACTTCAGAACAGCTTTTCTTTTTTACTTTAGGTATTATTTTAGTATATGTGTGTATATATATGTATATATATATATAAAATTACAACCATAATAAAGATAGAACAATTTCAGACATCAGCAGTGATGCAGACAAAAAAGCAAACTCTTACCATAGACATGTAAGATATCACATATATTTTTAGGAAATACTAGTTAAATCCTACTCTGACATCCAAAGCATGATAAAGAGAGGTTAAGCCGCCTTCTCATTAGCCCTGAGACTAGAGTACAGTTGCCCATCTTGTTTCAGACTTCCTGTTCTGTTCTACAAATGAGACTGCTCAGTTCTCTACATGTCGGAATATTACTCATTTTTAAACCAAGCAAAAAATGCAACAAAGCCCTGTTTAAAAATAACACTCCAATAAGTGACTTCTAGGAACCCCCTTTTTTTTTTTTGCTAAAAATATAAACACAAAACAAAGTTTGATAATATTTTTTGCCCCTTTTATTAAAAACAGTCATTACACTTGATATACATTTGGCAAAGATAAAAAATTGTATCTCTGCTTTTCAGGAAACTAACTACAGACTACTATAAAGTGACACTGTGTATGCAACTACCAGGTTCTGGGTCGGTTTCTCATAGCGTAAACTTGATTTTGTTGCAGTCCTTCAGGCCATTCTGCTTTTACCTTGCCTGTATGATCAACAATAGTATATTGGCTTCAGGTATGTTTATTTTAGATGACATATGTGCATAGCGCAAAACTGCAGCCAGTACCTGCTATTAGACATTGAAGAGAATGTTCTTCCAAGGTCTTTACCATTCAGGCAGACTCTTCCTTTTGTACCACTTTTCACATTGAAGCTTGTCACTCCAAACCTTTCACTTCGTTAACCAAACTTGGTTTCACTAAGAAACAAGTTTTCTAAACCATTTGTTTAGGGACCAGGGAAGAGGAAAAATCTTACCAACAGGAAACTATCCAGAGAGGAAAAAAAGTCTGTAGTGACAGAAGCAGATACAGAGCCTCAGTAAAGGTGAGATTTTCTAACCAAACCTACACAAAACCCTCAACTACACAGCAGTTACATTAACAAGGGGGGTACTGAAAGAAGTATCTTTCCCCAATCATTACTCACATTCTCAACATGACCAGATTTACATTAAGAGACAGTATCAGTCCGTTTACCAAGATGCGTTGTCCCATTTCCCACTCTTTGTTTTAGGTCAACTGGAAGCTTCTTTTTTCAGTTTTTCTAAGATTTCATCTGGTGTCATTGACACCAAAATCTTCACCACTTTTTCACGTGATTTACCACCCTGGTTTAGACACACACACACAAAAAAAAAATCTTTCAGAGAATCACCACCATATACACATTCCAAGAAAACCTCACTGTAATGCCAAACACATCAGGTATTTTAAAAATAGTTCTTAAACCGTGGGTATGCAGGATTAACAGCAGTAAGTGATAGTTCATCAATGTCCTTTCTAGTTATTTGAAAGGTAGAAAACAATGTCTTATCTACTGTCTTTTTAAAATAGGATACAGGTCCCAAAGCACGCCCTGAAATGATGGTCTTTTTTTAGGCTAGAACAAAAAGCAAAGAGTGACGTTTCCGTAATTCACTTCTATCACCTAGAATCAAGACTCCAACTAACTTGCATTTTTGTTTTTTAAAAGTGGGTGTGTTTATATAGGTGTGTGTGCATTTGATAACTGCGTTTTCATATCTTTCTTCAGAGTTGTCTCCCATAGAGTATTAGTTACTCTTAAGCTGAATTCTTGGGTTGGTAATATCAACTAAATGAAAACAAATCACATCATATATAATCTAGAAGACATTCAGATTCATACAGCCGTTATTAGAAATATTATTGACCTGTTTTTTTATTAATGAAAAAAAAAGGCTATTTCACATAGGAACTGGCAAACCTGCAAACTCATTTCATATTGCCTGAAGACACAACTTTGATAGTATTCAGTAAATCATGAGAAACAAGTTGCTTGTTGATCTGCAGCCTGGTGAAAATTTTGAAAATCCCACAAGGGACACCCTGAAGGAGGAATAAGTCCTTAACACCACTATACAGAAATATAGCATGAGATTTAAAATTTAAAGTAGATTTTTGAAGCAGTCTAGCCAGCTGGTGATGAAAATCAAGGCCCTTGCACAGAAATCTGGTAACTTCAGTTTTATACTGGATCATTTCCCACCAATTTTCTGATTTAGGTTGGTTTTGTTAATGTCAGCACTTATAAAGCAAGTAGCATGTAAGAGAGTGACCGGTACCAAAAATCACTTGCTGTTTATACCTAGATCAGGACAGAAAAAAAATCTAAGCCACAGGTAAAATACAGACTTTACGACAAAACTTCACAGAAAACAAACAGTGGCTTGTGAAAAACAAACATTTGCATGTAATTATTCGGACACCATAGGTCAGAATAACTGAATCAAGGTCAGACAACACTGACCCCTTTTATGCTCAAGTCCACTTGACACTTATGAGAATGATCTAATTAAACCTGAACATCCCTGTAAGGTAGGAAAACAATGTTATCTGTAAAATGTTGATAAACAAATGAAGCAGTTTGCCCATGATTCACGAAAAACAAGACCCAAATCTTTGCATCTCTACCTTTTGGCAACATGCTGCTCAATTCATTGATCACATTGCCATTTACCACTACCTTTTAACAGACTTCTACAACTACTATATTAAACCAACAGACAAAAATAAAAAGCACCATTTTTCACTGTGCTCGTATGTTCATAAACTATAATGAACGTGGCTGGAAAAACTGACTTTAAGTACAATGAATAAAACAAATTATTTATTCAGTGCAATGAATAAAACAAAGAGTTTCCACTCGCCAAAGTCAAGACATGTAAATTCTAACACAAAGAAACTCGAGGCCCAGCTATAATCCAACTGCTTATGTGTGCTCTTGCTTATGTGTGACAGTTGTCACAAATTTTTCACTCAAATACATGTTACTTCAAAAAAATGAATGAAAAGCTATTAATAAAATGCACATTCCACAAGTTTTGTGAGCTGCATTTGACGTGAAAACAAGAGAATCTTTGAAAAAAACAGAAAACATGAACCACACATACTTGGAAAATACATCATGATGAGAATTGTTTTGACTCAAGATCAGCTGTGGCTCTTCATACACGAGGTTTGTTCTCAATTAACCATTCCATCAACTTGACTACACACCTTTACAATGTCTTTTGGGCTGAACTTGGAGAGAAGCTCCCTGTACTCAACGAGCAGGTTTCAAAGTCTTGAATTTAAATTGCAGTAGGGCAAGACTGAAAGAAAGGTGGCAAAGGAAAATAAAGGAAGTACCTTCTCTAAAATTACTTCACTCTTCTTCACTTCTAGCACCTTAGAGAGGTAGCGACACAGCTCTGCATTTGCCTCCCCTTCTGATGGAGGTGCAGCAATAGCTACACCTACTGCCTCAGCTGTCACATCTGCAACAAATATTTTAAGGTTTTTAAGCTCAAAACATTCAGTTAACATCTCCTAAAAATGAATGTTTACGCCTTCAAAAGCATTTTAATTTAAAACCAAATAAAGTTCTAGATTAGCAGGTAACCCCATTTTTACACTTCACAAATTCCCTGAAGTTAAAACTATTAGCCAGGACAAAGCCCATCATCTGATACAACGAACAGTGAAGCCCTCAGACCTGGATCTGAGCGCAGCCAGGAATTCTCAGCCCTCACACAACCAGGGCCCTGTTCTGAGCCCCCCGCGCCACGCTGCCCGTTCTGATGCAGGTGGAGCCCAGCTCGGCACCACGTAGCGTAACACAAATCACGTCACCCCAACACAAAAAGCACGCTAAGGCAGCCTGCCCAGCGAGCTGCGCTACCATCACCGCTTTCCTTCCGTTGCCAGTCGAGCCTGGTTACTCCACTACAGTCCACCACGTTTGTGTCATGCACATACCTGTGTAAAAAGCAGGTTTGAGTTTGTGCATAAGCAACTCCGCATTTGTAGAGGGAGAATGTGTTTCATTAGCTCAAACGCCTACAGTTTGAATAAAACCGCACAAGCTCTTGCGATACAGAGCATGCACGAAATTACAGGTCACACTGAGGCGCTGCTCGAGCCCCTCTGCTGCAACTCCCCGCAAAAAAGCCCGTTCGGGAGCTCGCACCGCGCTCGCTGCACCACCTGGCCGCGGCAGGCCTGCACCGCCGCGCTCTGCAGCTCGCTGCGGGGCCCCGGTAGGTTTCTGGTTGCTTCTGGCTTGCTGGGCTGTCTCCGTAGCGCAGGCGAGCGGGGCCGGCTGCAGGGCTGGCCAGAACGCGCAGCTTTCCCGCCGCGGCCTCCTCAGGCGGGACGGGCGGCCCGCGCCGCGCCTCACCAGGGGCACCCGGGCCCCGCCGCGCACAGCCCCCCGCGCCCAGCCCCGCGGCGGCGGCCGAGCCCCGCTCTGCCCCGCGGGGCACCGGAGACAGGCCGGGAAGCAGCCCCACCTGTGACGGCGCTGCACCGGGAGCCGGGCTTGGCCCGCACCGCCACCCTCACGCAGCCGTCGCCCGCCGCCACCACCGGTCCGGCGGCGGCGCCCGGTCCCGCGGGCTCCTTCCCGGCTCCTTTTCCCTGAAACAGAGGAACAGCCGCGGTCAGCGCGGGCGCCACCCGCTTGTCCCCCCCCGCGGGGCTGCCCGCCCGCACCTTTCGGGGCATGGTCCCGCCGCGCCGCACCGGCGCCGCCAGCAGCCGCCGGAAGCCGCGGAGCGCCGGCATGGCGCGGGGGGGCCCTTCCGCCAGCGGCCGCTGCCCGCCTCGGCCCGCGCCTGCGCGCTCCGCCGCCGCCGCTCGGGGGAGCCCGCCCGGGCCCGGGGAGCCGCCCCGTCCCCTGTGGGCTGGGCTAGGCCTGTGGTGTGAGAGCCGAGGCCTGCGCGACAACGGGTGTAGTTAAAGAGAAATTAGGGAAAAGAGGGTGGTATTCTTTTTTCCTCCTGTGTTCTCAAATTATTACTTTAGTATAACTTAGCAGAGGGGAGAGGGGTTTGTACATGAAGGCATTCTACTACTACACAAACATGGTATGAGATGCTGAGTACTATATACATACAGCAGTTGCATCAAATTAGTGTATGCAATCTGTAAAACTAGTTGCACACAAATAATCCTTAGTTCATCCTAATTTCTTAGTATTACAATGTCCAATGATAAAATACCATCGTTACAAGTCTTGTATTCTCATTTTCACATTATACATTTTCTGATAGGCACATATGTATATACAGTGGCTATTTCCATAACCAGCTTTATGTTCCAAAACAGCCCTTCTGGATTAAGAGAGATTGTGGAAAGGTGGGTGTTGCTGAATTTGACTTTGTATTTCTTCAGTGCAGCTGCACTCTGAAGTCCTAAGTCCATTAATTCTCCACAGCTCATCCAAAAGTCAAGATGATAGCAATGTGAATCCAGCGTACTTCAGAATACTATAGTAGCAATTAATGTCCGTAAGGTGATTCCAAGGTCATTTCAGAAAAAAAGTGGAAGCTTGGACTACAGCAGCAGCTTTACTATCCTTTGAAGACAGGTTGGGGAAAACATATGCAAGAAGTTCATAATGAGTAAGGATTTTCCAGTTCCAAAGAAATGAATTTTACTACACAAGAAATGAAGGGGTGTAAATACAGAGCCATCACAAGACACCGTTTCAAACCATCTTTTCAATATACAGAGTACTTACTCCACTTGACCATGAAAAGATATATTACATCCTGCCAATAACAACGCAGAGAAAATAGCTTTTCTGGTACCTCTCAAACAAATTGGTTATGCTTTCACACATTCATGTAATTTCACAGAATTTTTTAACTGCTGCCAATAGTGAGTTGAAGTCCACTGATATACTGACACATTTGAGATGATCATGTGAAATTATGTATAAAATATTATTTCTGGTATCTGTCCATCTTCTATTGATGTACCATTGTTGTTACCGGGTGAACTATAGAAGACAAAGCATGTTTTGCTAGCAGTAGGAGATTCATGGATCACTTTCTTCAAACCTTTTGTTCCATAGTGAGAATCAGGACCCTGAAAAACATCAGAAGAGATTAGCAACTGATTGGAAATGGGCAGCAAGACTCCCAAGATGTTGAAGTTCAAACACTACTAAGATTATTTTAATAGTACAAAATTTCTGACCCCACATCATGCAAGTTATATAGAAAAATCACAAACAGAAGCAAGTGTCCTATGTCTAAATAACAAAAAAAAGTTCCTCTGGCAGCAGATTTAAACCACTTTATTTTATCCAACTAGTAATGAATAAATACTTTCTAGTATTTCTCCTTGTCTTACAGGTTGTCTATATTCCTACCTAGTTCCCTGCCTCAGCTTCTTTTCATGTGCAACATTTTTTCCCCAACCCACTCAACCTTGACTTCTGTATAGGGAATTATATTTAAAAGGATATTAGAAGATTTTTTGTAAAACACTGAATAAAATTTGTCCATAACGTTCAGGGGAAACTTTCCTAGAACAAATAATTCTTTCCTATATTTCAGCACCAGTATTTAAAAAGTGACTGGGGGGGAGGGAAAAAAAAGCTTTCAGTTTTCTTGACTCTAGCTAGTGGTTAGACTATCCTTGATAAAAGAAATCCAATTTACATTTTGAAAGAGAGCTGCCAGATTAAATAATCTAGATAGTGCTTTTGCTCACACAAAAGCAGCAGCTTCCATTACGACTCAACCTAACTCTTACATCAAGCCAGAAAATCGGAAGGCACAACAGATCCAGTTATGAATTCCGTGCTATGGCACAGAAGAGAGGTAGCAGTCGTACAGTTTACTGTAGACTTGAACTACATCCTTCATTAGCACTAAATTTAAAAGAAATTCAAGACCTAGAAGACACTTTCCCATCAGAAGACAGATAAAAGAGCAACTCTTGCATCAAAGTAACATTTTCTTTTGTACTGTTAGGATTCTTACTTTCAATGTTGCGCAAGCTGTGTAGCAAACTGTTGGCAAAATCTCTATAGGTTCTTTGAACATAACTCTGAACGTGCTGGCTGTTCCATCACAACTAAATCCAGTATCGTTTTGTCCTAGTGTTTGATTCTTCTCATAATCAATTATCTGTACAAAACCATGAAAACAAAACATTATTTTTAGGTTTACAAGCTTGAGAAATATTCTTACCGTGCACATACTAGAACTAGATTACAAGCAAACACTTGCCTACTCCACCCAGTTTAATTGCAAGGATAGTGCAATCTCAGAACTGCGAAGTAGGTGAAATTTCCCGATACCATTAGGGTTGACCCAGCAGCGTGCTGAATGATGGCTTGTGAGTTTTACATGGGCTGCCCCAACCTGTGGGCTAGATTCAACACTGCTCCAACCAGGTTATACGATCTTTGCTTGGGAGACAAAGAACAGCGCTTAGACCTTCAGCTTCTGACCTCCACATACTACACGTAATCCCGTACTTAGATCTGCTGATCTTTGTGTATCTACACGGCCCGCATGAGGGAAGGATGTTTGCTGGCTGCAGCTAATTTGGAAAACAAGTTTTTACTGATAATGTAAGAAGTCAATGACACACTCTTAAAAGAACTTGCACTGCGACGTTTTATACAATTCTATTCTATATTCAGAATAAAAACTATGCTCGCATTACATATTATTTCTTTTGCCTTCAATTTTAGCGGCGAAAAGGAATCACTAGTGAAGATACAGTAATAGCAGATAACTCATTTTTCATTTTGGGTAGCAATCCTGATCCATGCTGCAGAAGATGGATATCAGAGCTTCAGAGTAACACGAACATTTCTCATTATCACTGTGCTAACAAGAATCCCATCAATTTTAGTATTTTATTATGAAATTGCCATATAATTTTTAGTAGTGCACAAATTAGGTGAAGCCCTATTCTAGGCAAAATGTGCTCCGATTTTTTCCCCCAGCCACAATCAATAGCAATATTAAACAGTTATAACGCTGAAGTCCTAAGCCCCTTTCACATAAAAGATGTATTTGCAATCCACACTATCACTATTTTAAGATGGGCATTAAATGTTTAATTCTCTGAAGCTCTGCTAGTACTGATGCAGGTCCAAGAAAAGTAAAGACACAGGACTGAAATACTCATCTGAAAAGATGGTGACAAGAAAGTTTCAGTATCACCAGGAATTGGGGATACTTCCAGAATAAAAAGAAACTGTGCAAGATGGATGGCTTTATCTGAACCACAAAGGTACATCTGCCTTTCAGTATGGATCAGGAGCTTGTTTTCAAGTGAATCTCTTCTTCATTCCCACTTAATATGCTTCAGTTTGCCTTCTTAGAACTACATTATTTTCTGATGGAATAAACCCAGCAAACATTCTGAGGGAGCACACCAAATGCTCTTATCTGCTAACAGGAATTTAGCCAAGAGAATCAAACAAGAGTTAATGCAAAGTAAAAATGCACAAACAATGTGTAGCATAGCTGCTAGATCTTCAGTACCAACTCTTTTGTTCTGAAGACCCAATCTAGTACACTATGCTATTCATTTACACAGAAGTATAGTTTTAGAAAACCAAACTGATGGTACTTCAAGTCAAGGAATTTGAAAGTGAGTTTTTAAACTGAGGGATGCGGAAAAGCCAACCAATTCCTTCAAAACTTCATTCCAGATACATTTTGTTTGGAACAAGGTAACAGGAAAGGCACAGCACTATTTTCTTAAGAGACAGACACAAAATTCCTACCCTTAAGTACACGATGGTCAGAGAGTAGTAATCATCAAATAGGAAACAGAAGACAAACTGTCATTTAAATAGGATGCCCAGAAATGACCTGAAACAGCAGTTCCAGCACATGCCATACATCTATGAAATCAGATAGAGACAACGGAATTTCTGTCCCCAAAATGGTTACAGACTCTTTCTTCCACAAAATTTACCCCACACCTTATATACCGATGTGATAGTACCAGGTTACAAAATACACAGCACAGAATAAAACTGTGCCAGTCATGGAATGCTAATACCTTGTTAGAAAGCTTAGAATCAAATCAAAACTGATCTCAGCAAGAAAGAGAATTCAAATGGACTGATATTCCGTATTAAAAAAGAAAAAATATATACTGCTGGAACAATATTAGAAGACTACAATCCTGATCAGAATACGTTAAGAGAGATCAATCAGGCTACAAGAGCAGGAAATACAATTTTAGTGGTGTCTTCAATTACCCACTCAGACCGGGCAAGTATCACATCAAGCCATGAAGCAGGGGTGACATTTTTAGATGCTATCATTCACCGTTTCATGGGCTTGCTAACCAATTGCTCAGTAGGAAGAAACGCAACCCTTGCTTTAGTACTGAGTGATGAGCAGGATCAGATTCAAAATTTCATAATGGAAACACTATGTAACAGTGTCCATTATATACCTAGAGACAATGCTCCCACGTGAACAACAAAAGCAAATCCATAACAGCTGTGCTAAATTTCAAGAGAAAAATGAGGAAGCTTGTTCAAAAGAAGCTAAAAGGAACAATTAAGGAAATCAAATCCTTGTAAGAAGCATGCAGACTACTGAAGGACATTGCATGCCCAAGTACAGTATCAGTACGTATCACCTATTAGGAAAGGCTTAAGAAAAGGGGAAAAATGCTGGCATGGCTGATCAGCAAAAGGCTATTACTGGACATAAACAAGCAAAAAAGAGCATCCTTTAGAAATACGAAGTTGTATACAGATTAAAATAGGTCAAACTGACACGTTAAAATGTAAAATATAGAATTAGGCAGCCCAAAAGAAGGTTTAGAAACAGTTATCTGAAAGCATCAAAACCAATGTTACATCATTCTTCCAACACAGCAGTAGAAAAAAGCCTTATAGATGCTCCCTGGCAGGCTAAACAGCAATGAAGATACAAAATGAGTACCAGCAGGATAGTCTTCACATAGGAGCCTGGAGAACAGCAACACAAATAAATCATTTACCAGCAGAAGAAACTGGGGAGATTTCCATGCTGGGACAATGTTTTCAGCAAACCTAAAACTGAAGTAACTTTACAGAAGTAGTTACGGTTAACAGTAACGTACAACCTCCTGCCTAAGACTGAATCAGTAGCAAATAAGATGTCAGTTTTCCCCAAAAGCTCTAGGCAAGGACAAGCCCCTAAGCCCCAGCACATGTACCAGGAGAACGAAGAACGTAATGAATACCCGACCAGAACAGACAAACGGTCCAGTGCACTCCAAAAGCAGCAAGAGGAGGTGCTGCTGAGGGTAAGAACAGAAGTCTGGACTCTGCTGTCCATTGCCCCAGCACCCACATCTGGTCTACTAGGGGTGCTACAGTGTACATCCCCCTTCTGTTCCTTCTGGAATCTTCTAATGGATCTGCTGTTGATGAATGAACATGTTCAAACACCACCAAATTCCAAACAGCGTATCTGCTTCCTGAGGCAGTATGTTAGTATCCTCTGCATTAAAAAAATACCCTGATCTGTTTTGATCTTCTGCTAGTATCAGGAAGAATCTCCTGGTTATATTCTGGGGTTTGGTGAACTGAACAAACAGTTCTGCATTTACCTTATCCACTGCCCTCGTGATTTTAGCAGCATTGCTCACACTTCCCCATAGCCTTCTCCTCCAGAAACCGAAGAGTCCTAGCCTTTTTGGACTCCCCTCATAAGGAAGCAGCTCTATCCCTTTAATCATTTTAGTTACCCTTTTCTCTACCTTCCACTTCTACTGTGTGAAACTGGGAACTGCACAAATTACTCAAGATGCGGGCATACCTTGCTTTCATACAGCAACACAATGTCACCTTTTACCTTGTTTTCAGTATCTTCCTGATGACACAGCAGCTTTTTTAGCAGTCACTACATGTTATGTCACTGATTTCAGAGAGCTGTTGGACAAATCCAAGATCTCTTTCCTTAATTACTAGAAACATTTATTAACGGACAGACTTTGTGCACAACTGAACACATTACAAAGCTATGAAATTCCTCTGCAGAAACCTTACAGGAATTCAAGGTTAGACTGGGCAAGTATCCTGAGGAAAGCTTCGCCAGGAGCTACTAAATAGAGAAAATAATCGGTCTCAGGAAACACCTATACTGAAAATGATTGAAGGACAGAGGAATACAGCAGAAAGGGAGAAGAGTTTCATATTGTTCTTACATTTCCCTAGTCATCTGCTTATGACCACTGTTGGGGGAAAACCACAGATTAGATTTCTGGGCTATCAGCTGCTCTTAGCCAAATACACACTAAAGCTTTTGCAAGTACTACAAGTGTAGTTTTTGCATAAGCCTATTTAAATAGGCTATACTATACCTGTATGTTAACTTGATAGTCTGTGGGTCCATGAATAGATCCGTATAATCCGAATCCCACTATGGAAATTCTTCTATTAACTGTGAACCTAGTAAGACACAAGCCAAGAAAGGAATTTATACAACTGTGATAGGTGTGTTACCTTATTTCCAGTTAAGCACGAAAAAGACTCCCACTGAAGAGTAGGGAAGTAAACTAAAAATGACTTTTTTTTCCCAATAACTTTCTATTTAGATTTCAATAGTAAAAAATACATTGTAAGGTATCAACTTTATAGGTTAAAGCTTTGCTAACTACCCCAAGATACTCAGTATGACTAAACAAAAAATGAACAGATTCTTTTTAATATTTCTGAAATAAAAACAGATCAAGACTTGGTATTTTTAAAAGAAATATGCAGCTAACACCTAATCACACTAGAATACACCCAATCCTCCAGGACTTCGTTTTTTGCTACTTTCTACTTTATGTGCACAACAGCTGAAGTTATTTTTAAAAATACAGAAAAGATCAAACATGCCCAAACAGAATCAGCATGATTGTTACTCTATCTTATGCCAAGAAGTTGAGAAATTTGTTTGTTTCTTCCCACACAGTTCTCTGTTTCTCCTCCTGATAGTTTCAAAAGCCATACCTAATTCGATCACTTGTTCCACTATAGCCCCAGCGACTCTCCACTTGCTGGAACCTGTTAATGCTGCATTCTTTTCCTCTAAGGCAACATCTTGGCCGGTCAATATAATCTACTTTAGGTTTAGGATTGACAGTAAAATGCAGAAAGAGATTTACTACTTCCCTATCTGACAAAATTCCAGATTGAGCAGGACCTGTGAAAAGAAAAAACTTCTAAGATGATTCAAAGAATTACTTTGACTGTTTTATTTAAACCACACATATTTGCAAACTGAAGATGACAATAACATTACACAAATGAAAGCATGTTGGAAATCACATATTTTATTAGTACAATATTAATAACAGAATAGCGTGTTAAGCATCTAAACACTCACAAGCAAACATCACAGAGATATCACCTAACATTAAGAAAAAGAGCCCCAAAACCCACCTGCTGCAAACTCTTCAATAGTCATTAATGGAAAACGGATTAAGGAAAGAGCTCTTCCAAGGACTTTTTGTTTGTTTCCAAATGTTGGAGGCAGTTGTTGTCTTTGACATTCTGCTTCTGCCCAGCGAACAACAGCTCCGAAGAGTCTACTTTCTCGAATACTAAGGGTATCTCTTTCTAGAACTGCACATAATGTGTCTGAAGAAAAAAAAAAAAGTTAACAGATTTAGGTCCGTTTTCATCCAAACCCGTAACTGCTGCACATGAAGTAAGCTTGAAATGTTATATAAACACTAAGAACATTGGTAATAGACATCAAAGATAACTTATGTATAAAGAAATCTCCCAACGGTGTACAGATTCCAAAGTAAAAAAAAATAATTTTCCTGCTAGGAAGGCAGCATATGAACTTCCTTCCTGATTCCTAAGTGTGTTACTATATATAATCTATGCAATGACAATCAGCATCCTAAAGAATTTCTACGGCTAAGGCAAGATCAAAACTGGAAGTGACCAAGCGGTGAATGCACACTACTGAAAAAACAAGTTGTTCATAATGACACTCATATTCTCATCCGAGTAGCCACCTGTCATTCTGGATTAACTACAGACACAAGCAGCAGTGGTGCACACGAAACCAGTTTAAAGACGCATGAAAGTCATCTTAAACATTGACGTATTTGCCACCCACAAAGCCTGAAGGTGAAACACAGGATGTGAGGCAAGGTACTCTCATGTGTTTTGCAAAAGCGAATTTTCTTGTATTTCTTACTTCTTCCAGCATTTTATGAGTAACAAGTATGAAAAGATTATCACAGAACACAAGCCTGAAAAAAGATGTGCTTTCATATTCTGAATCTTCTGTTGTTTTTTGGAATTTTATATGCCCTGAATTTAAGCAAGGCATGTTTACAATCAAAGAAAATATCATATTGGAAAGTCAAAACAGATTGGGACTTATCAAGAGTAGAGATGAACACTCATAGTCTTGGTACAAATCTCACTGAACACAAGTTAACAGACTTTGCTTAAGTAAAGAAACTTTAAGCAGCTGGAATACCTTCCTTCAGTCTGAGTTTTTCACACAGTCTAGCTGAATTGAGTAAAGCCTTAGAAACATATAGTAGCACTCAAATTAAGTATGCAAATTTACAACTGCTAGCTTTTCATACAAGGGAAAACATAGAAACCAGCAGTTTAGATATTTCTTTTAAGCAGATTTCATAAGTTGTACCTGATGGGTGCAACTCTGAATAGAGAAGTACCATGCAGCAACAAAACAGTGATTCCCATTACACGTGAAAAGCAGGTGTGGATCCCTCAGGGAGGAGGCACAACACTCCGCAAGTGAAAGCTCTGGCTTTAATGAAAGTGTAGTGTTACCACAGTGGGAGCCTCCGGACACTGCCATTAATCAAATGGGACCCCAACGCAATGGAACCCTGCTCAGGAGCAAAGCTCAAAGGAAAGCAGTGCAGGGGTGGGTAATCAAACCTGCACTGATTAACATATCATACATATGCAATGTACTATTTTGCTCATTAGCAAACTCACCGATGTAATGCAGGTGCTGTTTTAATCCTGAGATCCACAGCTGGCTGTCACATTGGTGCGCATGCAAAGGTGGGTGCAGAGGAGGGGGAAAGCAAACCACCCCACGCTACCATGACAAGGAGGTAAGATGTGCTTGGGACCCTACATACTTGGCTAGGCAAGGTGAACTACCCCAGGTTACTGTAACAAAAGCCTTCTCACGTCCTACAATTCCCTTCAGAATTTAATGCTTACCTATATCAATATCAGTAAAGCCTTCTGCACTTATTGCATCCATAGTACTTTTGTCTATTGTGTCAAGACAAAGACTAGCGAGCTGAGGTTCATCGAACAAACGAGCCTAAAAAGGTAAAGAAACACATCTTAAGCATAAATTGACAAACCACTTACCTTAAAAAGCAAGTATTTTTACTCTAGTATAGATCCAAATTAAAATAGGTTGATTTGTTTAGGTACTCTTTGTGTTTATACCTTAAAGAGCACTTAAATTTTCAAAGTAGTACATAA
Source organism: Falco rusticolus (assembly GCF_015220075.1). Taxonomy (NCBI): domain Eukaryota; kingdom Metazoa; phylum Chordata; class Aves; order Falconiformes; family Falconidae; genus Falco; species Falco rusticolus. Next base: position 14,022,362 of record NC_051193.1, on the reverse strand, counting down.
GGAGAACTTACTAAATGCAAATTTTCCTTCATGCTTATGGTTTAATATTGGCAATATAACTAAAAAAAAAAAGTACGCATCAAGTCCACTGTAGTGAACTGAAGCAGTGTCTTAATAAAAAACAGTTAAGAGATTCATGCAAATACACTGTAGAATAAACTGGCTCCACTTGAAATGGCCCAGTCCATTGCATATGGAAAAAAAGGAGAGAGAGAGAAAGGAAAAAAAACCCCCTTTCCTCCACATTAAGAAGCTGAGTCTGTAAAAATGCTAACAGACCAACAAGACATTTTCCTACATAAATGAGACGATGTGATAGCAAACCCACTGTGAAGTAATTTCCCACCAAATACAGATTTTCCTAGTAAATAAAAACTAAGCTTAAATTTACCTACTTGAGTAAGCAGCATAAAGGCATTATCTGCTCGGAGGTGCTTCGTTAGAAAATCCACACAATGTGCTTCCAGGGCTGGGACTGCATACTTTTTAGCAGTGTATAAAGTAGTCATGACTGTTTCTGGACCAATTTGAACTTCATCTGAGTAAAGAAACCTAGAAATCAACACACAAAACAAAACATATCTTGAGGAGGGCACTCAAGCACCACATAACTGTCTCTTTGCATACAGCAAACAGGTCAAAGATTTGCACTGTGAACATGCACCAGCTGACCATGTAGCATTTTTACAAATTAATAAGCTAGGTAAAGGGGTGAAGAAAGGCTATTACGTTAACCTAATGGCATACATTTGTTTTAATTATGTATTACTCCTTAAGACTGATCTGGCTGTACTAGTTATACATAGCTACCAAACTGTAAACAACAGCTGAGCTGCAGAATTACTGAACATACGAATGCATACTCTTTTGATTCACTAGAAGGGCTGTACTTCTAAATATCAATACGTAACCCTCTACGGCTATATTACTGAACTTAATTTACTGACTGCACACTAGCTTCCCCGCCATGAGGAGAACAGTGTCAATGACTTATACTGTGACAACAAGTCAAAGTTACCATTCTGTAGTGTTCAGAGGATAGAGAAAAGGGAGCAATATTCTAGCAGATGACCTTGACGCTTCTATTCCTGCCATAGCAAGACATTCTGGCTTGCCTCCACTGTTTGAGGCTAGACGATTAGCTGCAATTTTAGCATAAGCTGAGAACCAAAAGATAGAAGCCTCCACCAAAACCAGGGAAAAAAGCCTGTTTCCTGAGCAGCTGTTATTCGAGACCAGAAAAGATAAGATTTATTTTAATGTTCTGTATGGAAAAAGATGACTTTTTTAAAATAATTTTTCTTACAGGTGACATTGAAGATAATCTTCGCAACATTTCACCAGTTTTTCAGATAATAATCAAGAATAGCCTGTGATTTACAAAAATACATTTGTCTCAACACACACACGATTAAACATAATAAACCAGGGCACATTAGCAAATGCAGGAATTCCACAATGAAGACCAAGCCTTTCCTTCATATTTCTTAAAATTTTTTGTTCAGAACCTCCTGGAAACGAATGGCAAGCAACAGAGATGAAAAGGCGTGTTTAGAAGGGTTTTAAAATGTAACAATATGAAGTTTGTATATAACAGAAGAAACCTGTGAAAGTAACAGACTCAAACAACGGGGAGATCCAAGTAATAGAAACCAAGAATTAAAGCCTCAACTGAAGTTCTTCACTGTATTTCTTATACTCCAAAAATAATTCTAATTCTCAGTAAGTGCTAACACAACTAAATATGGCATTCAATATTAAATTTGCTGCCACTTACCAACAGGTACATATTTACCATTACAATACTCCAATCTATTCAAACAGTCAGCTCTCACATCACTTAGAAAATGTGATATTCTAGATTAATTCTTTAAACTGGATTTACATCAAACAGCTTTGAGATAGAAAGTTTAATTAAATGCCAGCTTTTTTTAGTGAAAGCTTCATACAGTTCTTTTAGAACTGATTTATGAAAGCTATGAATTATCTGTTGATGAGAATGATGGGCTGCCTTGCAGGTCAAAATTAGTGACAAATTTACTTTTAAAAACCTGAGATCTCATAAGTACAGAAGCACAAGTACACAAGTTTGTATACCAAACTGGCAAGTTGTTCATTAAAGCACTAAGATAGTGCTATTAGATTTTGCTTTTGAGATTTAGAAAAATCTGTTTTAAATGCCCTAACCTTCCCCGTATGACTTTTTAGGAGCTTGAAGACCAAATCACACAGGAGCTGAACATTAACAGGCTGTAAAAAACCCCAGCAGTATCATGCAAATTACATTACAAATTTTACTTAATTAAAAAAAAAATAATCATCAAGTTGTTTTTGGACTATGATCTTGATTTTATTCCTTAAGTTGGTTCAATCTGAAGCCAATGAACTGACACACCAGAGCAGCTTATCTGGCTTGTGGTTCACTTTCTGCTACACCTTCTTAAGAATCAGGCTGCAGTTCCAAGCTGCACTTTTCTGATCCTTGCTTTCCCAAAAATTTTGCAATTTTTTCCTCACATGATCCAAAAAAAATTATGTGGCCAAATGACAGGAAGTCAAATGTGGCAATGGGACATATACAGGTTTTTCATTCATGTGAGATCTAAGAGCTACTAGATGTTTTTTCATCCTATGAAGGACACACTTGAGGCTCTATGCTCAATCCCTCCCCTGCCATATGGCTAGATATACATTAAGAGACACCCCCCAACCTAAAATGCATCCATGACAAACTAACAGGACTTAAGCAATGAAAGTTCTGACAAAAAGTTTGTCCAGCATCTCAAAACAGTAACCAAAACATCAGAAAGGTATCAACACTATTTTCAGTGCAAATCCAAAACATAGGCCTGTACAAGCCACTATGAAGAATTTAACTTTATCCCAGCCAAACCCAGTACATTTTCCAACCCTTATTGCATACCAGTTACGTCATGTTCAGGTCCCACACTATCGCAACATATCCTCATCAACCACCTCTCCACCCGTAAAACGCCTGTAAAATGTACATAAATATCCATAAAACATTCATTGAGTTCATTTGGTCTATGACTTTGGGCTCCATCTGTTATGATAATTACTCAGGACAGGAGAGATGGTGTGTTGCATGGAGTTACTGGGCACTATTGACCTCATTATCTGTTTCTAGACATCCATCGTCAGTGGGGCATAACAACTCACAGTTACATACTCTGAAACTGAGAAAACTCATGACAAGAAGTGTCCAAATACGTTAAGATAGTCACACTGTCATTTTTTTGTATTTACTATTTACAGTTTTTGACAACACCAATACTTTTCTGGGATTTTCAAAGCCAAACAGTATTCTTTTGCAAATACAAAAAAAGTGTGAATTTGCAAAGTTAAAAGGTAGCTGTAAAAACCATGAAATACGGTAATAAAGTACATTGCTCTAGGATGCTGTATAATCCCATTTCCTGTAAGTATACAGATAGATGATAATGATGCATTCATGTACTCATAGAAGAGGAACTCCCTTCTGCCTAAAAATCCCTCTGCTCACGTGCCAAGAACTCTGTCTCACTGTTAACTCTCCTATTTGTGGCATGCCTGAACCAGCACACCTTTATGTTTATACCACTATTTTTCCTTCACTTAAATCAGTGGGGCTCAAGATCACTTACCCCTCCCCCTTGCCTTCTTCCCTCTATTCCTCTTTGAGAGACTTATAGAAACAACCTATTTAGACATCGGTTAATTTTACTGTCATCCAGGATGGGGGTCTGTGTGTGGGTGTGTGTGTATGTGCACAGTGGAAGAACACTTGTAGCGACCAAAACATTTTTTCCAAGTGACCACTCGATCATTCACTTTACGTAAGTCTCCCAGACATTTTATGCCACTTTTCTTTACTCTCAGCACTTCTTTCTCCCCTAGTCTTAGCATCTTCCCAACAGCTGAAATATTTTCACCATTATAAAAGCACATAGGAATCTTTTTCCAGTTAGTCATGACTGGACCCCTTTATGTACTGCTTGCCAAAGTCCTTTGCAAAGACATTTGGAAGACTGACTGCTAAATCTGTGTGATGTCGTCACTTTCCTTTATACTATGATCAAAGGACAAGTTAACATACTGTTAAATGTGAATGAAATTTTTAAAAATCTAATGATTTTTTTTTATTTGATTTTATTTTTTAAATGAAAATAAAAATGAAAACTGAAAGCAGAATTCTACTAAGAAATTTAATTTTCTTGATCATTGCTATTCAATTTGTACATTTATAAACGTACAAAAAAAAGCTTTAATCGGGAAGCAGATTCTGACTTTGTGACTGATACTATCTCAGCTCTTAAGGATTTATCTGTCAAACTACTGAGGTAGTAAGCTGCTTATAAAAAACTCCTGTGTCTCAGGTTCTAAAACTCTTAAGGCAAGAGGAATACTGGATGATAAGCCAAAACACACAACACAGTCATTTCTAAGCCTTTGAGCTCAACCAACTGTTCCTAAAAGTTCTCTCACCTTCCCCAGCCAATTTTAAAAGGCTCCCCTTCAGCCATCTTTACAGTTAGGATTTTAGTACACAGACAAGCACAACTACCCACCTTTCTCTAGGTGGGGGGGGAAAAAAAAAAAAAAAAAAAGGAAACCCTGAAATGAGAATTACAGTGGTACTATCAAAGACTCAGTCCATTATTTTAAAATACCTTAACTCTAGAAATTTATTAGAGTCCTCTGTCAGAAAAAAAGTAGCAACTGTAGCCCATTTTAAATTGTGTACAAATATATCCAAAAGAAAAATAATTAAAAAAAGATGTCACACTACCTTGGTGACTATCAGATGTTTAAATTGTTCTAACTACCTTTTTCTTCCTTATAAATAATTCTTGAATTACCATCTGTTTTGTGACAAAACACTAACACTGATAAAAGTTTACATCACCAGACAGATACAGACGGAATTTTAAGAGAATCAGAGAAATTTTCATCAAAAAATCTTGTCTTTTGACTTTAATTTACAAGCAGCATTTGTTGTAAAGTAATCTTTATGAAGATAATAGTAGATTTCATAAAGTAGTTCTTTATGAAACATGTCAACTACAGATAGTACCTAACAAAACACGTAAGTAAACAAAACTGGAACAAGCTGTGGAACACTAAATAATGGGTAAAATATCCCTAAAAGTTTTTGCATCACTTAAACATTTCCTTTACCTTGATGTTCATTTGCTAAGTATATTCAAAGATGCCACCTTAATTTCTAGCCAATACACTTCAAACTGGTCTTTACAATGATTAAAGACAGGTCCTATAAAAAGCAACCATCACTATCTGACAATTTACTAATGACAGACAAAAAAGACCCAACAGTGCAAGTTGTAAGTCTTGCCTCCTCTGGCCAACACCAGGAAAAAAATAACAGGTTGTCTTACAGTTGGTATACTTTCAGGACAGTGTATACAAGCATGAAGTCATCCAGTACTGGTATGTAATGAGGAAGTTCTCCTCAGATATGTTTTTAACAGGGCGTTGCAATGTGTATTTATGCCAATACAGGCTCAAAATACGGAATGTGGAAGAATGTTCTATAAAGCTGCCATGTATTTCCTACGAAAGAAGACATTAAACCTGAGATGTTTCAACAGTTCATCAGTCTGGTGATATTTAGACAAGATACAAGTACAATCAGTTTACTTACGTAAGTCCCCTGGCCATTACGTACTAGCAGCTCTACCAGCACAAGATGGCTTTTGTTTGCTTCTAACATCTCTTCATTCATTTCTACAGCTTTCAAATACCACCTTCTTATCTTTGCTTAGAACTCTCCTGTTTCCGTGTTTATACTTTTATCCAGACAACCTTTTTCTCCCACCATATCCACTTTCACCATCCAGTGTTTTTTCCACATATATATAGACAAACACATATACGTGCACATTTACTTTTAACCTGGGAAACTATTTAGCTTGAGACACACTTACCCACTGTCTCCCACTCTGCTACAGAAACTTTTCACCTTGCCACTCATTCTTCCCTAAGAATCCGCAAAATAAACACAGTTCATTTGCTAACAGCAACAGAGAGACATTGCTGCTGCATGGTGGTTTGCTGGGATTTTTTTTTTTTAATTTGGTTGCTGCAGCTCCTGTGTCCATGATTACTAAAAGGACTATGTGACTCTTCCTCTCACTGTTCTTACCTGTTAGGCCTCAAAACAAAGAGAAAGTTGCTAAGACTTTGGAGCTTTTTCCATTACAGAAATCTTGGAGACACTACATATTTATTTCCAGGCAACATTATTACTTGCTTCCCAAACGTTCATTAAAGAAATCTGTTTTGTATATTTTATATAGGTTTTACCCAGCAGAAGAGTTTCTTTGGGAAAAAAACTTAAGGTTAAGCAGTTTAGTTGTATTTATCACACCACAGCCTGACGCACAAAGAAACTGTCAGTAATTGTTTCCATGAACACCATAAATTTTATTTACTAGACCGTATAAAAAGAAATGGTAGATAAACTCATCTGTTCCGTTAGCAAGAGAATTGGCAAATGGCAAATAAACTCAGTTCTGTGAGCATGAGAATCGGCAGATCCTGTTCTGCCCAAATTAGAAATCACTAACCTATTTTACATGCTTTTTGCCATCACTGCACTCATGGTCTCACTTGGGTGGTTTGAGTTTAGAAATCAGTTAGTTACTACTGTCCCCTCTACACCCAAAAGCATCTGAAATAAGTGTGATTACAACGGGTATTATGCTAGTGAAAAGATATAACAATTTATTACCACCGCTGAAAAAGAAAAGTGGATGAATAAGATTTCAAAGTAAGTAGCAAATGAAATGAAAAGGTTGGTACGACGGCCTCTGCCCCTTCTTAGCCATGACCAGACGAAGGATGGGTAGTTGCAACACTCAGAGGAACCACGGATTCCCTTCATCTTACTTTAAAAAAAAAAAAAAAAAAAAAAAAAGAGAGGAATCAAACAGCCAGACCAGCCACCTACCACCAGCAGAGAACTTTTCTGAGTGGACAACGCGCTGCCCTAGAATGAGGTCACTTCTCCCGGGAAGAGGATGCAGAGGGAAGAGCAAGACGGAGCCAAGCGGTGCTGGCGGGCGGCGTGACCTTGCGGTCCAGCCCGCGGGGCGCCCGCGCCTTTGCGCGGCATCTCCCTCCACCGGCCCGGGGTACGACAGGGCTCCGCGGGGAGGGCAGCCGGCGGCGCCGAGCGGGGAGATGACTCCGGCGGCCGAGGGCGGCGGGAGGACGCGCCCGCCCCGCAGCCTCCACCGCGCCCGGGGCCGCCCGCCCGCGCCGCAGCCCCCACCGCGCCCGGGGCCGCCCGCCCGCCCGCCCCGCAGCCCCTACCGCGCCCGGGGCCGCCCCCGCCCCGCCGCGGCCGGACCTCAGCAGCGCCAAGAAGGCGGCGGGCTCCACGTCGGGCAGCTCGATCTCGGCCGAGGTGGTGGCCATGCCGCCGTTGAACATCGCGTCGAAGACGGCGCTGCCGGCCGCCAGGACGAAGCGGTGGGCGGGGATGCGCTGCTGGCCCGGCCCGGGGGGCGCCCCCCCACCCCCGCCGCGGGGGCTGCCCTTGCCCACCACGAAGTGCACGTCGCTGAGGAGCTCGTTGGAGAAGAGGAAGGCGAAGCGCTCCCGCAGCGAGCCCTTGGTGGCCTGCCAGTTGTACAGCGGCTCCCGCTGCAGCACCGCGCCAGCCTCCACGGCGGCGGCGGCAGCAGTGGCGGCGGCGGCAGCGCTGGCGGCGGCGGCGGGCGTCTCGGCGGGCGTCTCGGCGGGCGCAGCCGCACCACCCCCGGCGGCCGCCATCACCGCCCTGCGGGGCCGGGCCGGGCCGGGCCGCTCCGTCCGCCGGCGGCACGCGAACCCCCGCCGCGCGCCCCGACGTCAGCCGCTCGCCGGCCCTGCGCCGCGCATGCGCCTCCGCCTCGCGCAGGCTAGCGGGCGGGCGGCAAGGCTGTTGCTGCCCGGCTGCTCCGCCCCGGCGGGCGGCTGAGGGGCGGCTGAGGGGCGGCTGAGGGGCGGCTGAGGGGCGGGGCGGGCGGCTGAGGGGCGGCTGAGGGGCGGCTGAGGGGCGGGGCGGGCGGCTGAGGGGCGGCTGAGGGGCGGCTGAGGGGCGGGGCGGGCGGCTGAGGGGCGGCTGAGGGGTGGCCGAGGGGCGGGGCGGGCGGCTGAGGGGCAGTGCGAGGGGCGGCTGAGGGGCGGCCGAGGGGCGGGGCGGGCGGCTGAGGGGCAGTGCGAGGGGCGGCTGAGGGGCGGCCGAGGGGCGGGGCGGGCGGCTGAGGGCGGGGCGGGCGGCTGAGGGGCGGCTGAGGAGCCGTGCGGGTGGCCGAGGGGCGGGGCGGGCGGCTGAGGGGCAGTGCGGGTGGCTGAGGGGCGGGGCGGGCGGCTGGGGGCAGTGCGGGTGGCTGAGGGGCGGGGCGGGCGGCTGGGGGGCAGTGCGGGTGGCCGAGGGGCGGGGCGGGCGGCTGGGGGGCAGTGCGAGGGGCGGCTGAGGGGCGGCCGAGGGGCGGGGCGGGCGGCCGAGGGGCGGGGCGGGCGGCCGAGGGGCGGGGCGGGTGGCCGAGGGGCGGGGCGGGAGGCCGAGGGGCGGCTGAGGGGCAGTGCGGGTGGCTGAGGGGCAGTGCGAGGGGCGGCTGAGGGGCAGCTGAGGGGCAGCGCGGGCAGCTGAGGGGCGGCGCAGGTGACTGGAGGCCTTAGGACAGGAGCGTGGTCCCCCAGGGGCCGGCGGGGTCCACTAGGCTGTGTTTTGGGTCGGTATCACTTATTAGTTTTGTGGGGGTATCTGATAGCTGCATGTGCGGCACTTCCAGAGCCACGAAGAGGAAAAACCAGACGTGCAGAGCACTGCGAGAGTCACAGAAATTCATGTTGTTACATGTGGGGATGAATCAATCTTGCAGCTTGTCTGTTTAGGCACATGACATACAAACTCGTTTTTATAAATATCTGAGTCCTGACAATAACAGCCAAAAGAAGGATTGGTCACCTATGTCAACTGTTTCTGAAATACTGTTGAAACATTATTGACTGTTGGCACGTATACCTTACAGCTCTTATACAAAAGAAATCCATGCACCATGTGTCTTGACATGGTGTGTTTTAAACTGAGGAGAAAAAGCAACACTAGCAATAGTGAGTGTAGCAGAGGGGCAGCGTTTGTGCCTAACGCAGTAGCCATCAAATTTAACCTCCTTGGACTAGGGCATGTAGGGTGGTGAATTAATATGGCAAATTCTGACTAGAAAAACGGGATCATTTTTAGCGTACTATCTTGGTGGCTTTTGGGAAAGAAAAAGTATCTTTGCGTTTTCATAGTCCTGTCAAACCAGACGCAGTCAGTTGAAAAATAAAGTGGATCATTTTGCCATCTGCTGGAGTTCTGCTGTAAATGCAGCAGCGATTTAAATTACGGAGCTGAAAGCTATTTATCATAGCTTCTGACTTGTCAGCGTTTATGGAAGTGTATGGCTAAAAGAGGAATGGAATAGGTCACCACTCTGCATTTAGGTTTATAATTAGGACACAACTGAGACGGAGCAAATGTGGTCTGCTTCGCAGAACAAGTTTTAGAGAAACTTAAGCAAGATGGAAGCAATTTCAGCAGGATAAATTATAGTGGGAAAGGGGCACAAGAAGGCATCGTATACCAACCAGAAAGCAGCAAGTAGCTTTGCGCAGAGGCTATATTTAAAAATAGAATCATACTGCTGACTTAGAAGAATGAAAGTATCACCTTTGTGCTCTTCCTGTCCTAAGGCTGGCAAAGTAGGGAAACTGGAGAAGTCCAGATTCCCTCCAATAGCTTAGGGGTGGAGATGAAAAAAATAATGAGAGAAATGGTGACACCACGGATACAAAAAAATAGTTTTCTGGGGGTATTTTTTTCAGTCACAGGATGATCTGGGTATTAATGAGAGTTTCTGTCATTGCCATCTTTCTGCTTTTACCTTTTTGTGTTCACTCGCAGGTTAGCCTGTAAGCCAACAGCCATAACTGCTCTGCTTACAGAGAGCCGTGTTTGTAAAAAGTGAGCATATTGCCAGTAACAGGCTAGAGGAAGTCAACAAGGATGGAAGAGGGTTAAGTAAAAAAGAGGGAAAGGTACGCCAAAGAACTAAAAGGAGGGTGGCTGGGGCAGAGTATGTAAGATAGCTTCAGGGATGAGAAATAATCAGAAGAAAAAGCTATGCAAAATGGAAAAAATGGGAAAGACCTACAAGATGGGCTGAGAAAGCAAGCTGAGAGAGAAAAGGAAGGGAAAGAAACAGAAATAAAAATAGTATGAAAGAAATGAAAAGTTTGAAAAAAGAAAAACAGGAAAGGAGGCAAAGAAAAGGAGAAATGTGACCTGGATGCCCATCAGATCTGATCAACTAAAAGCCAAATGTACTAATCTAAACAGTTTTGGAAGTAAGAGCTAAGAAAATATTGACAGATTTCCTTTTGAAACTGGGCATTTCTGCATGTAGACAATAAGCCTCAGACATTTGTTTCACCTTGTAATCTTCATGCCAGCTTCCTTCCTAAAAAAAATTCAGCCAGTTTTTCTTTGGCATTATCAGTAGGTGGATCACAGCCATTTTTAAATATGACGTCATAGATTGTATTCACTGGTCCAAATAAGAAAGAATACACAATGCTTTTCCCAAAAGGGGCTACACATGAATGTCACTAAAATGCTGCTCTGTTGTTTGCTTTCTTAGCATGCTCAGTTTTTGTCTAGGACATACAGCAGAAATTAATACAGAGAAAAGTATTTACATAACATAAGCTGTGCAAATTGGCTCAAGAAGAACTCTTTGTTTCATCTCACGTAACAGAATGGCTGTAAATCAAGGGCTACAGACAAAAGTTCAACAGTATTATATTCTATAGCTGTGAAGGTTTTCCTGATCACTAGCCAGCAAAACAGGTGGTCAGGGAGTGTCTACACTTCAGAACAACTCATTTTCAAGGTCTGCATAATGGCCTGAGCAAGCTCGTGCTGACCTGGTGCCTTTTTTCTGTGGAAATTCATGAAGGAGGTACTCTCCAAGTTCTGAGGTTCCTTTACCCGTCAGCAGGGAGAGGGAGGAAAGAAGAACCAGAGAACGTCATGATCAAACTGCAGGGAGTTCTGGGATACTTCTGATGCCAGGGGTGTCCCAGAGCCACACTAATGCCTGCCCAGTTCTGTGAGAGCCATCAAAAGGGTTTGGGTTACAAAGCATATTGTATTCAATAATTTGTTCCTGAAATTATTTAAATTCTCCTCCCTTTCCTTCTTTTCCCCACATGAACTCCGCTTTGTGTATGTTCTAAGGAGCTGTTTGTTGTTATGATCAGAGTTTTTGAGCTGGCACATATTTTTACAGCGATTAACAATTGTTCTCATGAACGGTTAGCATCCTTTCTCTGCTTCAGGGGGGAAGAGAATAATTCAAAGTACCTCACAGATTTGTTTCTGATTAAACTTCCTGGTTGGGGCCATATGATGACATCTCTTCCTTTTTGTGCTCCATTAGATTATTAAAATCCCCTACATCGGACCTGTGCTGTGGCTGTGAATGACAGGCGTGCATATTACCATTCCTGTCACTGAATTACTAGTAGCATTAACATTACTCAAATGTGGAAATATGTAATAACCATGCTTAATAATAACAACAACAATTATTTTATTATTAGTATCAGTATTACTGTTATCTCCTTGGGCTTTTAATTATGGTTATTATTAACTTATCTCTAGTTTGCATTAACTTGTACTATTGTGATGTGGGGTCTGCAGGCAGCGTAACCTTGCAGGTTTCGGAGCACTGTATCTATGCATGCACAGAAAACAAATTCAGAGTCTTAGATTTGAGAAACACTAAGGGAAGAGTTTATGGTTTTCTCTTATGTCTTGTAAAGTGCCTACATAATGTTGATAAAGAAGCCATAATAAGAGCAATTGTTATTTTTTCTGTGTTATAAATTCAACTGCAATCTAAAACTGACCATAGTAACTGTGCAACCACCTTGGAATTTTTAAAATTCATAATTCTTTGCTCTATCATTTCTACAAGTAATTCTCGTATGTGAGCCCTTTACTGTGCATTTCAGCTGTGCTGATTAGTTGTCCTGGAGTATTAAGTTCTTATGTCTCTCTTGTGCCTTCAATTATATTGATACACTTTTCTGATTTTTAGTGATAATACTTTTCTACATTAATTTATGTCAATATATTGTAATTATTGCTTACAATACACTCTTGCAATGATCATTCCTGCTAATCAAAATATTTCTGTGAAAATTTTCAGAATCCTACTTAGAGATGTGTACAACTGATGCAAACATCACATGAAAATTTTTAACCACTCCAGTTGTGGAGCTAGCTTTTCCATTTTTCATTCTGCACATTTGTATCTTTCAATATACAACAAAGGGCAACAGCAGCATTCTTCACATCTCTTCTCTGAAAGTAATTACAAACCAAACCCAATTATTTAAGTCATAGAAGATTCTACTCACCTCACCCCTATTTTACATATAATGTCAAATACTGACATGACTGGCTTATGAAAAATCTTACACTTTGACATATTTTTTAAATCATTAAGTATGTTCTGTTACTGCATATCTGGAGAAGCAAAGAAGGGGAAATTCTGTTATTAGTTATTATCAGCATATTTTTATGATTGAGGAGTGACTGTTTTGTCACGCTATTTACTCGTCAATCCCTGCTAAATGTGTTGAGGCACAGCAGAATTCCAGACAGAGCACACACTTCCTTCATTTCCACCAGGGTATTTAGCTAGCAGTTAAATTTCCACACAATTAACAAGATTCTTACTGAGAAGCCACCTTTGCCATTTACAGTTTAAAGAGCACAATTGACATACTCCCTTTTACCATAATGTCTGTTAATTTTACTCTGACATGTCTCTTCCCCTCTTAAGATTAATTGTTGGTGAACAGGTGGGCTGTAGCAGAAAAAGCAGCTTAACTTCTGAGGTACTGATCCTCAGTTTTGTAAGTGGAATGAACACTGATCACTTACTCCTTTCTGCGTGATTCTTTGGTGCTATGATTGCTGCTGGAGAATCCCCTCAAATCCTCAGCAGTTCATTGTACGTGGCCTCCTGACCCCCAGTGCATACCATATGAAGTACATTATATTGCCTCTGGTGCACCATGCAGCCTGTGGTCTACCATACAGCATCATTTATTAGGACTTAGACCCTCAACTAACAAGAAATTCAGAAACAGAATAGATTGGCTTTAAGGCTGTTGGAGGATTGCAGTCACACATGGTCTAAGCTGCTCCCTCAGCAAATTAACAAGTTAACAAAACTCTCAAACATGAAGCTTTTAATTCATCTTTAAATTCACCCTGTAATCCATCTTTATCTGGACTATTGGTTACTGACTTCTCTTGACTTAAAAACTCACTTGCAAATACAGGAAGTACACTCCCAAGAATGTATCAGCTTAGTTAATAAAAATTGAATGACACGAGTTGTTTTGTACCAGCATGGTATTTTGTAGCTGGCATAATAATGCAATAAAGTGTGCTGCTTGGCAGAGCCATATGTGAACACATGAGCAATGCTTCCATGAGCTATAAATAGCGTCTCTTAATCCTTGCATTGATCTTCCTGTGCTTGTTTAAGGTTCACCTACCTATATTTGTATGAATTAATGTCATTTCTTTGATTTAAAATAAAATCAGCTATGTCTCAGTGTAATGTTAAACCCTACAATTTGCCGTGATTTAACAGGCAGTTATTAAAGATAAGCGCTCTTTCCCAGACTAAAAGTAGAAACAAAGACCTACTGACCAGTTAGTCTCCCACTTTGAAGCTGACCATTAATAAATAAGCATTTTTACGTCCTCCATGGTATTCTTTTTCCGGCACACTTACAAATGCCTCCTTAGTCCTGACAATCATGATTGATCTGGCACCATTTAGTAGAGAACCTGAAGAGAAACATCTTCCACATTATAAATACAGATTGTTGATCCAGTAATGCTCTAATCGAAAAGCTGATAAACACAGCCCAAGCACATTGCTTGCAGGTTGAGTACTGCCAGCCGAGGGGCCACACAAGTGGGCCTGGTTTCTTGCTGCAATCAGGATTCCCAGTGAGGAATCTGTCATGTGGCGTAAGGCTGGCTTACCATTTCAGAGATAGTTGGACTACCTATTTTAAAATGACCATTTAGACAGAAATCATGCCGTTTCTGACACAGGAATGTTACAGGGTGCTGAAGGATCATTGGTTTTGACATGGTGCTGCTGAAGGGATTGTTTTTCAGATGAAACATAAGATCCAAACTCTAGGAATCTCATGTTGTCAATAAATATGATCCTCTGACAATTTCTGTGTGGGAAGAAGTCTTAATTTTCTTGTTTTCATTACTCCATTTTGCTTTCCTAAGCTTCACTGCAGCTTACGTAGGATATATGCATTTCTCAATCTTATCCTGACATATAATATTGCTAAATAGTTGAATAGTTGTATGATTTTCTACAAGTGATGGCTTCTACGTGCCTCGTGATGATGTTACCATTTATAAAATCCAGGAAAAAGCACGAAAAAATGATATTGCAACATTAAGAAATGAATATAATAGAGCATGTGACAGGAAGCTGAGAGGTTCTGCTTATTCTGGTGATGGCAGGTTATCAACACCACTTTCATGTAACATCTTGATTAGTAATTAAGTTGTTAGACACCCTATTCCTACCATCATTTTTGTATTGCTGTTCTGGTACATGTGAACAGAGGGTGGTGTTACATACAGTTGAATTCAAAGTTCTTCTTTCCCCTTCCTCCACCACAAGACCGCCTAGAGCTTTCAAGAAATACATGTGTTAGTTTTTGAGGACTCCTGCTTTTAAACTGAGGGTGTTGTTTGATCAGTAAGACAGCTTGTTGTTTGACTTAATTTCTGACTCAAAGCCAAATTTTGAACTATTTGCCATTGGGGAAGTCGGTCAGTGGTTTTGGGCTGTGCTAACTAAGCAAGTTTTCCCTTTTTCTCTAGAATTGTTGTCAACTATACAAATAAAGTCAACAAGAATGCTGGGGATATTATTTTCTTCATAAAACTGAAATAGAAGCCAGGATATTTTGGCACAGAGAAGGAAGGTTGGAATCAGAAGGATCTGTCGCTACTAGGAATAAAGTTTTCTGATATGGAAAGCGTGGGATACCAGAATCCACGTGATCAGCACTGTCATGGGTGGGCTTGGGGGCCTCCTCTGTCGGGAAACGTAAGGAACAAAGGAGCTAGAAGGCTCACTAGTGCTTCTGTCACAGGGTGAGAGATGAAAATGAAAGGAAAAAACAGGCCCCTTTGAACAAACACTTCAAACATTCCATTTGAGGGGTCTTTTCTGCTACCAGATGCTCATTATTATTTTTTTAATCAGAAATTGATAGATCTCAACACAATAGACTCAAACACTGCACCCCGTACAGGTGAGTTGCTCTGTGCCTACCACACGCTGTGCCCTGACAGTTTCTACTCAGAAGCTGAAATGGGACTTGGTCGACAAGCCCAGTGCAAATCTGTGCTGCAGTTAACGCCAACAGAGTGGTAAGGACGAAGCTTCCCATGTAGCATTTGACTTTACGGACACAGGAACTAAGCAGCGAAGCCTGAGACATGAATCTTGAGACTGCACTGTGGCAGCTGCATACAAATAAGCAGCCTATACATTTGAAAGCTTGAGAAGTAAACCGGCTGTGCATTGAAAGGTAGGCATTTGGACGTGGTAAATTTAGCCCTGACTCATTCAATGGCAATTTTGACACTTGGGTGGACTAAATTACTTTTAGGAGTTGCATCATGTTTTTACCAGATAGTTTGATTGAGCATGGTTTAACCCATTCATATACCTGTGGCCAGATTCTTGACCTTTCTCACTCGAAATAACTATGCAAGAATTTGTATATAATATATAGGTTCTGGGTGACCACATTATCTTCTGTCAGAGGCAATCACATTAATTAATGCATTGCTTTAACTTACCAAATCACACCTTAAAACTGGACTTTTTTTTTTTTAATTCACTACTCCTATTGTAAAAGACTTAGAAGACCCTTTACTGCACATAGCTAAAAATCGGTTTCCAAAACCGACTTAAAGTATCTTCACAATTTTGCCCTTCAAATTAGAGAGTTCTTTCCTCTCCCTGGTGTTAACTCCTCAAGTATTTATGGAGAGCACTAGCGTGCCAAGCTCTTCAGCCTGTTCCTGATGGACAGGTGCCCCGTTTCCCCAGCCACCTTAGCACTCCTTTGTATCATTTCAACACGAGGGAATCGGAATCGTGGCCACTACTGCAGATGGTCCTTCTACAACAGCATTAATACGTCCTGATCTCTACCAGAACGCGCTTGCCTGGCACGCTAGAAATGCATTTGCTGTTTTTCCCCGGGCAACACAGGATGATCATTTTTCTCTTGCCAATGGATTTAAATGCTCAGTAACTTCCAGGAAGAGCGGTTTGCATTTGTTTGCCTTCCACCTTTGCACAATGGCAGTTTATAGTGTTGACACTCAAGTATAAACAAAGTTTGAAGCCAGAAATAAAACGCTGATGGAGAAATTCAAACATATGCCTAACTGTTGTTATTTTTTTGACATTTAAATGGAAAAGGCGAGTTCACAATTACAACATTTTTAGAAGGTGAATGCCCCTGTTCTTAATAATCCTGCTAAATTCTGATGCAAAAAGAGATGCAGACGTTTTTTCACTGGTTTCTTGGCCTCCTGCACTGGCCGGAGCAAGGCGACCCCTCGCCCACCGCCACCTCCCGTGAGAGCAGGCGGCCTCCGCCGGGCACCGCGCACACGGCCGCTCCGCCCGCGGCCCCCTGCAGGGCCACCGGTCACTAATTAACCTGCGACGCCTCTTTCGCAACGCTCAGTTCAACTGTTGCAGCATCGCTCGGCAGCGGGCCGCCGCCGCTGCTGCCGGTTACCGGCGGGGCTGCCCCCGCCCGGACCGCGGCCTCCGCCGCACCGTCGCCCCGCGCCCCCGGGGCAGGGCGAGGGGAGCGCGGCGAGCCCCGGGGCAGGCGGGAGGCTGCGCGGCCCTCCCCGTGCCGCCGGCGGGGTGCCGGGCGGCTCCGGTTTCTGCGGCGGATTTAACCTTTCCCGCGCGGGCGGGAGGGGGCGGCCGCCGCGGGGCGCGCGCCGGCGGTGGGGCGGGCGGCGGGCACGGGCCGGCGGAGCGCGCGCGGGCGGGCGCCCCCTGCGCGGGGCGTGAAGGGCTGAGGCGAGGCGGCGCCTGGGGCAAGGCGCGGCGCACGGCGGGGGCACGGCGGGGGGCGCAGAGGGCGGCCGCCGCCTCCCGCCGCGGGGATGAGCGCCTCGGCGGCCACCGGCGTCTTCGTCCTCTCCCTCACCGCCATCCCCGTCACGTACCTCTTCAACTGCCTGGCGGCCAGCGGCAGGTGAGGCGGGCGAGGCCGCCCTGCGGGGAGGGCAGCGGGCGGGCGGCGGCGGTGAGGGAGGTGCGGGCGGCCCCGGCGGGTATTTTTAGCGGCGGCGCAGGGAGAGGGCAGCTGCGGCCGCGGCGCTGAGCGGGACGGGGCGGGAGGCGGAGCGGCGTCGGGCCTCGCCGCGGGCAGCGGCTCGGGAGGGAGACGGACCCCGCTCCCGGGTCCCGCCCGCGTCCCCTAACGGGAGCCGTGCCGGGATGCGGCCGGGGAGACGCGAGGGGCTCCTGCCTCGAGGGCCCCCGCCTGGCCGCCCACCCCGGGACCCTCAGAACTGCCGGTTTCGCATCACCTGGAGCCTGTCCCGGCGTCCCCGGAGCTCGGGTCACCGCCGGGGCTGGCTGGCAGCGCCGAAAGGACAAACCCGCCCGGGCGGCATCGCCGGGCCCGCGGCCCCCGCAGCGCCCTGAGGCCCGGGGCGGCGCGGCCTCCCGCCGCCTGCCCTGCAAGGCGTCCGCCAACGGCGTCCAGTGCTGCTGGAGAACGCATGGAAGAACTCACCGGCCTCGGGAGGCTCCGAGCCGCACGCTCCAGGCACCCCATAAGACGTGCGAGTTTTAACTGAAAATGTCCATGTGCCTTCGTTCTGCCAAAAAAATAGGATCCCGGGATAGACCGCAGGTCTGGGAAAGGAAGGTCTTTCTTCGTGGAAAAAAAACAGTGTACTCACAGGTCTGTGTGGTATTTTGTGATCCCACAGCCCGGGGTGTTCTGCGACTTTACTGCACAAGTATTTGCTTCGTGTTTCTAAGGCTTTGCCACATCTGTTCCTTCCTCATTTTCCTCCTTCTGGCCGATAACTTTTTTTTTTTGTTGTTGTTTCTCATTGCTAGAGAAATGCCGAATAACGCACGCTGACTTACTTGATTCATTGCCAATGTTTATTTCAAATTGATGGACCGCGGTGAAAAGTCACTGCAGTATTAAGAGCTGTAATGGTATGAAGAAATTAATCACAGGGAAAACAGACTAGCAAAAGGTTCAAACAGTAAAATAAATCAATAAGCTAGTACTGCTGAGCCTGACTCAAAAGTCTTTGTGTATATATTCTGAAATATTTGATCTTGCAAATTTTTTGCAGTAACTTTTAAGTCACATTTCACGAAGGCTGAAATTGTCATAGTAATACTTGTTTGTACACAGTTTGTTTTCTTGACACACAGAGTGGTACTGTGTATGAAATCATGTACCAAATATTTTTAGCTTATACTTGTGGACTTTACCTGACTTTCCCCTCCTTTTTTTCCCCCTGCATGAGCACAAAAGTGAAGACGGAGAAATAAAGTCTTCAGAGAACTAAATACAATTTACGCACTCCGAGCTGTAAGCCAATATCAAACTGATTTTCTTAGCTGGCATTTTCTTGGGGAAGGAGACAAATCTGCTTTGTGCCCAACTTTTTTGTGCTTTTCTCCACTGCCACTTTACATGCGCTAACGTTATAGTCCCATCTTCAGAGCAAAGGTCTTTTCCGCTGAGCCCGCTTGCATTAATTACAGACACCCCAACCCCCCAAGCAATCCTGCCTTATAGAGCTGGAGAGACCTTCGGTAGCACTTCCAAAACTGGAAGTTAAACCTAGATCCATCATAGGCACTCCACACTGCTACTCCCATTCCACAGGACTGATGTGTTTTCTTTGTGAATATGTAATTTCCTGAGTAGATAATTTATTGCTGAGGTTAGACTAAATGTCCCTAATGATCCTTTTCATCTGTGAAATCTCTGTTTCTGACTTTCACCTCTTGTTGGCCTTTAAGTTTTCCATCATTTTTGTTTATTTTTGCAGATACCAATATGAAAACTGATTTTAGTTGAACAAATCTAGACTCCGGCATATGTTATTTATCTAGCTATTTTTGTATTTTCTTTTTTTAGATGATCACGTGTGAAAAGACAGGCACATAAATTCTGCAAAACTATAAAATGAATACTATGACAGACTGTGCAATGGACTTTAAAAACAGCCTTTTAAAGTATTAAAAGTTACTTCAAGAGTAGTATTTGCATTTGAGAATAGATGGTAGGAAAAGCTGAAGAAAACAGCTCTGTCTCTTTCCCTGTCTTATGAATTCTTTTTCTTTTTAATACTGTTGCAGTTCCTGGGCAATTGTTGCAGTTGGACTGCTGGTTATGGTTTTTATTGCTCTGTTGGCTCGTGTTCTTGTCAAAAGAAAACCACCAAAAGACCCGCTGTTTTATGGTATGTCTTGGTAACAAGAAATCTAAATTCAGAAAGTGTTAATTTATATAAATTATAATATATGATGGTTGTTTCAAATTAAATGTTTAAGAGATGGCTTCAGAATCCAGTCTGGTGAGGTGCTAAGGAGCCAGGAAAGACAGACTGGGGAAAGAGGAGGAGAAAGCATGCTTCTTTTGTGCCTTTTTACTCTTCTCAAATAGGAGATCCAGCTTAGGGACAAGACAGACCTCCTGTTTGAAAAGAATAACACTCGAGTTGGGCTGTGAAACTGTTGAAATGCTGTCATACCCACTTTGTTGAGATCTTCCTTGTAGCAGGACTTTGGCACCACAGTAGACCTCTCATGAGTTGACTCATTTGGGATTTTTGGACCTTTGGCCTCCATGGCTTGGTTCTTCCTGTGATTTAATTCCTTAATTCTCCTGTTTTCATTAGGCTTCTGTGTTAATTCACCTTTGTGACACGTAAGAAAGTTCAAACCACCCCAACTCCTTGCTTGGGTTGTCTGCAGACTTGGGCAAACATTTCTATATTGATACTTTGCCATAAAAGAATAGAGATACTGATTACCTTTTAAAAGGAAACCTTAGATCTAGATTACTTTATAGCAAAAATCTAGAAGAAAAAAAACACTGCTATTTTCTGAAGTTTTACAAGATGGGCCCACAGGCAAAGCAGCGTACAAACCACCTGTATTTGCCCTCTGTCTTCCTCCTCATTACAACTCACAGGCATCTGTCCCCAGTGTCCTACACGAGGCTGGGAACTCTCAGTTCACACTGAAATAAAAGGAAATAAATAACATAAACTTTCTGCAAATAAATTTCCTGTCTCAAAGGAGTGTCTCGCTAACTTGCCTGATAGGTCCTCTGGACTGCTGTGGCTATATCAGTTTGCCTTGCTCACCTCCAAAAATGGCAGTTCACATTCTCCACTTCCTTTCTGTTGTCCTTTCTCCTTTCCAAGAGGTGACTACAGTCAAGGTTGCATACTTTGTGTGACCAAGATTTTTGAAAGACTACATAGTCCTTGCTGCAGACACTGGCTTTCCATGGAGGCTGTGCCTACAGTTCTACAGAACTGACGTTCCTAAGTTTCCCAAGAACTTTGTTGACTAACCACTAACTAAAAAATACTAAGCTATGTGGGAAAGTCGTATTGTATGTTAAATATCTGTGACCTCAAACTACGTGCATCTAGTTCAACAGATCTCTGCCTGACTGAATTTATTGGACTGTGAAGCAACTGCTGATCCCAAGTCTTTATCCCCGCCCCTCCCCCCCCTTTATCTTATTGCAGTTTATGCCGTATTTGCCTTTACCAGTGTAGTGAATCTAATAATTGGACTGGAACAGGATGGAATTATTGATGGATTCATGACTCATTACTTGAGAGAGGTAAACAATTGTTTGGCTTACAAATGTAAATAAAATCTTTGCTATAAATAACTTGGTATAGTATTTGTCACAGAAAAATAGCCACTTACACATTCAGGGTCTTCCTGGATTTGGCCATTGACCTGTCATTATTGTTATGGACAAAACCTCCACTGACTTGAAATCACTTGACTAATTTGGGAGAAATGTCATACCTTTCAAGTTTCAGTGTTATTTCACTTAGTTTAGGTAATACCATTCTGTATTAAGTTCTGTGGGAACTGAATAAACTGTACATGTTCTCAGAAAGCCATAGCTAGCACTCAGGAGAGGATGAGTACTGCAGTACCTAAACGTGTTACCAAGACGGAAACAAAAACTGCTCCTTTATTTTTGCCTAATCACTTTACTAAAAGGAATTAGAGTTAAAACTCCATGATGCCAGATACCTAGTCAGCAGAATCTGTTTGCTGCTGAATATCAACATCCACCAAAAATAGCTCAGTAAGTGCTTGATACGAAAGTCACTGAAGTAATTGAAAAGATTCCATGAACTCTAGCGTGAAATGAGTTGGACCTTACAAGGTTATACATTGTCATCAATATATGCAATACCATTGTAGATCTCTAGGTTGCTAAATATATCTTTATTTGTTCCATGTTAAATTTATCTTTATTTTGTAGCTTTTATCACTAAAATACGGAAAAGTAGTATTTCCATAATACAGCAGAACAATGCTGACAGTCATGCATAGACGTTTTCCCTTCCATCTTGCACCCCATTTTGCAACTGTAGAAGTGATTTAATTGTACCTGATCCTACCTAAATCAGGTTTGTGCTTGGAAATGTGTATTGTCACTCAAAAACTGTACCTCCAGATTGAAAGAACATCACTTTTCTGAAATTGTTTCTTGCTGTTCATTAATTATTTGTTATTCTTCCTCTGATCGCTTTATCTACTTAAAAATAAATACTCTCTAGGGTGAACCGTATCTGAACACTGCGTATGGCCATGTGATCTGCTATTGGGATGGCTCTGTTCATTATCTGATGTATCTGTTGATGGTGGCAGCTATTGCATGGGAGTAAGTAATTTTGATTTGTGTACTGTTTTGCTTGCGTTCTTGTGCAACCTACAAAGGGCTTGCTTTGCAGTATTTAGATTTTTCTTTCAGGACTGTTTAATGTCTTAGGCCAAAGCAACACTACTGAAGTGTCATTGCTTTCAGGAATTGTACCCTTGCTAACTTATTCGTTCTCTCAGCTGAGTAAGCCTAGCAAATGCATTGAGTTGTAGTGAGTCTTCCTCACTCTGCAGCAGAGATCATAGCCCATCTGCATGCTTTGTGCTAGTTAAAAGGAAAGCTTAAAGATGATGCATGTTAAAACCACGTGTGAAAACTCTTTTTTTTTTCCAGATAACATATTTATGATAGGAATAGTGTCTTGCTTAGCATGATGATGATCTCTCGTCAGTGTCAGACACAATTTCTAGATATTCTTATGTTTCTTGCTGTTGAATAAAGAGTTTGAGAAAATATGTACTTAAATTCCAGAAGTGAATGCACCTGCTGGTAATAGAAGCATTAAAAAAATGAAATTAATAATTCATTATTAATTCTTTTATAGTTTTGTACAGCCTGTGATGTGCAAAATCATGCAGTCAGTCTTCAGATGAATGAAACATAACAGCAAATAACTGAGTATGCACTAATGCTGTACTGTTCATGTGATAACTTTCTCACACATGAATGTAGGATTTCTCCACATCCCCCTCTCAGAGGCAAGAATCCACTGTTGACTTATGGTACAGATTTTAAAACCTTTACTTACTTGGATAGAACCATGGATATTAGTATAATATTTGAGGGTGATTTGGGGTAGGGGATTTTTAGGGATGGTGCAATAATTATTTCTTACTTCCTTTTTTAAACAGACAAAGCTATAGAACCATCGGCCTCTACTGGCTAGGTTCCATTATCATGAGCATCATTGTCTTTATGCCTGGAAACATTGTGGGTAAGGACATAATTTATATGACTAACTTCTTCCTGTGAAACGTTTTCTAAATTTAGCATTAGGTTATCTATATTTTACTGCAGCATTGGTTCCTTTCTGTAATAATATGAAAGAGGAATTTTAGGAATATCAGTAGAGAGATGGAAGATATTTTGAAATTTAAATATGAGGAAGGAAAGATGGAGACCAGGAAAAAAAATCCTTTCAATTGACATTGCTCTCGAGGAAAAAAAATAGTCTTTTGTTATACCCATATGGCTTTCATCCAAACTAGGTTTAATTTAAGCAATGAGACGATAACCATGTCTTAGTATCATGAAAATATAAATTTTATTTTATATGAAATTTCCAATTTACTTAGTAGTCTGACTTTCAAGCAGCTTACGAGAGACATCCAAATCACCTATAAAAGTGAAATCTGGAAATTATTCTATTTTCAAAAAAGAATATAACATTCCTAGATTTCTGACAAAAATCAGCTCATAGCTGTGCTCCTAGAGGTTGAGAATTTTAATAAAATAATTTTACATCATTATTAGGTAGGTGGTCCTTTAAGAGTGCCACTCCCCTCAATTAAAGATTTCCTTTTTAGCAAAGCTTAAATTGATGCAAAGTTGATAGGTGTTCAACTGAGAAAAATATTCATGTGTTTGAATCCTGTAGTCAGCTTTATAAAAGCTTACTCTGGCCCTCCTTTTTATGACAGGGGAGGAATATTCATGGTGCAGCCTTGGGCCAGTCCAGTTCCCTCCTTTGTAGATATGCACCACAGAGAAAACAGCAGATTTAATGTGACAATACCTCTTCCTCTTCCCTCTAGGGAAATTTGAGAGAATTGCTCTCAAGAGCATGCCTTCTGCCTTCCTTTCTGACATAGAGAGTAGCCAGTGTAAAAGACACAGATTTTCCTGATTTACCTGGGCTGAGTATAGCTCTCTGAATTTATGCTTTGTCCTCAAATATTAGTACAGGTCTGTAGGAGAAATCAAGACTTTGGAAAACAAATGCAATATTAGATCTTAAAAAATGGATACGTTAATTTTTTCCATTTTTTAAGAGTGATGTCTCTATTTGAAGCAGGTTCCATTAAGAGATTTCAAAGCTGTCCCACATTATAGGATTACCTAGTGCAGAGTGACAAAGGTGGTTTGCCGTCCCTGCAAAACCCCCCTAATTTCTAAAATGGCTTCTGGTCTATTGCCTCTCTGTCACCTGTGACTCTACGACTATCCTGAGCCCGTGATTTTCGACAAGATCAGTGTGTCGCTTTAACAGCGATTTCTAACACTTTATGTTTGCATTACCAGAGCTGCTTCAGGTTTGGTATTACATATATGTTTTAGCTTTTCTGCAACACAGCTTACAAATTCTCAAACATCTTATAATTATTTTTTAATAGGCAAATACGGAACAAAAGTATGTCCTGCTTTCTTCTTAAGTGTACCATATATTTGCCTTCCCATATGGGCTGGGTTCCGAATTTATAACCAACCTTCGGTGACTCACGACACTCCAGTCAAGGTAATGTTGTTGTATTTAAGGTTGGCTATTGTTAGGAAAACTGAAATATGCTTGCTGTTTCTGCTGAGTTTTATAGGTCCCTCTGTGAGCATGGAATGTACTGTAAATGTTCACTGTTACGACAATTGCTTCTTGGCTGTGTAGACACTGTAAAAATACCTATACTGCAGGATCATTTCATTATGGTGGGGTAAAGAAAAAGCAAAAGAATCTTATGTTTAGAATAAAGAACCCATTTCTAGGTGTAATTGTGTTACTACCCTCTACTCAGTTTCTGACTGTTTCAGTTTCTTAGCTGATGAAAATACTGACATATGCCAGCTTCATAAAGCACCACAAAATCCTTGTAGAAGCTCTGCAGGAAAGTATTCTGCAGACAACTTACAGATTTCATGTAATAATTTTTTGTATGTTCATTCTGCAATATTAGATTTTACAGGTAAGACATTGTACATTAATTGATATGAGAATTATTTACATACTTATTAAAATCTGTAAAAATATTTACTTAAAACTCCTTAGATCTTTGCCTTTGAATTTAGTAGTTGGGCTGTAATGAGATTAACTGAGCAATCAAAAAATGCAATAAGTTTATGAACTGTTTCATATTTTAAAAAAATCCCTGCAGTACAAAGCACAGAACAGATCTCTTAACTCTTTGTTGCTATAAGCAAGACAGTTTATTGCCACAGCACACCATATCAGTTTTAGGTAATATAATCAATTAACAGTTTTGCATCACAAGAGCTCCTGAGTCTCAGTCAGGTTCATTCTGTAACTGAAAACACAGACACAGATGAAGGAGTTAGTTCCCATTCCATAGCTAATAAACAGCCAGTGTGCAAGTGGTGTAGCCTACGGCATAGAATAACAGCAGATGATGCACTGACATTTTCCCAGAAATGTATGAAAGGTAACATTCAGTCATCCATCTGTGATTTTTCAGTAGGAAAGAGGTATAGACAGATGTTCATATCTCCTGAAGTATGAAGAACCACTACAGAATCACCACTTACAGGGAAAATCTCTTTGAAAGGCAAATTATGAAAGGCAAATTGGGGGACACTTCGGGTGCCAAACACTCTTCTACCTTCCTGTGTAGGCTTACGGGAAACAGTGTGTCCCATCCCAAAGCAGTTTGAGCTGATTTACTTAAAGGCATCACTAATTCTGGCCAGAAACACATTCTTTAGAGTCATCAGGGTAGAGAAGTTAAGTGTAGTTGAAGGTAGTGATGGCCATGTATTAGTGAGAACATCCTTTGCATGAAGGACGAATGAAGATTTCAGTTTGTTTTCATAGTACTGTGAACACCACAGCAATTGCTAGCATAGAAAATATGTGATAGACTGCTTATTTGCTGAAATATAGCCACGTCTCCTATGCTTATCAGGAGCTAAATTGCTTACCTAGTTTTGGTATTTACTTTGGTATAGATTTGCAGAGAAACCTAGTTTTTAAACTCTGTTTCAAAAAGAGAGTGCAGAAAGAGCTGGTGATCTGAAAATGTAACATTGCACTTCTTAGTGAGTCCTTTCTTGTAAACTTCAACTTTGTTGCTCGGAAGGTCATAGAAAAAGCCTTGATGCCTTTCACTGGGGCCTTCTACCCTTCCTAAGTTGTTTCTTTTTTAGAAGTCATATTTTATCTTCTCAGCTAATTTATGCTCCATATCCGAGCATGAATACTTGGGTCCAATAACTGTATACCTTAAAATGCCTTTAAATCTTAACATGACTACTTCTGAATTTTTCTTATTTTTTATACAACTCCCTCAGTCCTAAATGAAGTATTGTTTTCAGGAAATAATTGTGTCTAATGCTACTATCAGTTAGCTAATCATTGTAAGTCCTGAAAATATTTAGTTCTTTCAATAGATCACTTGCAATTAGCTGTGAACTTTAACTTTTTTTAGCTATCATTATTCAGAGTTGGTATTAAAAGGTTTAGGAAGAATATGTAATAATGCTTTTAAACATGATAGTGCAAGTATATGGAAAAATACTTACATGAAAGCAGTGGAAGCAAGGGATTCATTGCTATAATATTATTATAACCCAGTTTTAAAAAAAAAAAAAAAATCGCTGTGGAGACAGTTAATGAACTTTTGGGTGTTTTCTAGTAGAGATGGCTGCATGGGAGAGAAATGGAGTTACACCCTCATTTAGAATCAAACCAAGCTGTGCTGCAGTATTTACAAAGCCCAGTAGCTTTATCTACAAGTATATCAGCTCAGAAAAGTTTAATGTAATTTACAATTCAGAATTAATACATATAAATTCAGATTTGCACATGAATTCTGAAGGGACTGACTTCTGTGGACAGATTATTCTTGTTCCCTAAAACAGTCTCACAGAGGTTATGGAAAACAGCTTTTTCCTGGAAGTGAAATTGCAAAGCGTGCCTACACACTTCCTTGCTACACAAAAGAAACAGCAGGGTTGGTGAGATCTGTGCAGAGTTCAGTGTTTGCAATAAATGGGCAACCTGTAGCAGGTCATCTCCACTCAGCCAGAGTACTTAACATGTAATTAATTTTAGCATGTATTGATGTGACTTTGCTGTGTAAAAGAAAGGCAAGGCAAAATTGCTGCGTAGCTGAGGTCTGACAGCGAAGTGCACACTCTTTCAAATTCTTGCTTCTGCTTTTAAGCTTTTCATTTTCATTTTACTTGTAAAAATGCATATATATATATGCATAGAGAAAAAAGGTGCAGCTTTTCTGTACCTTGGCAATTTCACAAACTCATACTGCACCAAAGGTTGTTTCCACTAATAGTGGCTTTGTCTCAAAAACCTCCAAGTACAAAATTTTATTGTTGCTTTCTGATTACAGTAAACATGCACATTCATTTAACATACCTTTTGAAACGAGGAGTGACATACATCTATATAAGCTTCATACTTAGACAAAGTGGAAAGAAAATATATCAACCCTTCAATTTTCCATTATCCTTAGGTAGTCTGCATCTGAAAATGACTTGCAACTCGGCAGCCATGGGAGGCCTTTGTCCTTCATGGGACTAAATACTAGAATATAGACATTCTTTGCAAGTAATACTGTGAACGTTCCTACACTGGTACTGTAAATACTGTGAAGTGACACCATACTGCCAAAACAGACCTGTTATTTGTGTTTGAAAAATAAAAAAGCAAAGGTGTCACTTTCTTTTTCTGAAAAAGAACCTTTAAAAGAAAAAAAAAAAAAGCGTTTTATGAAAGGACATGGCCTCTGTGTAAAATAGCCTTATTTTTGTTAAACTACAATTCAGATCTTGCAGTTCTTACTCAGGAATTGTGCTTGCAAGATTGGTTCTCCTGTTTCAATAACTTTATTGTGAGTATCTTGATCCTGAGTGCTTTTAACTATGCCTCTACATCCTAATTATTGTTTTGTGCTTTGGAGACAATTCCACAAGTGTGTAACAGGAAGGAAATCAGGTTTTTCTTTTGCTGTCTGCATGACAACACATGGCTAATAAAAAGGAAGGGGAAATGAGTAACATATAAATGGGGAAGTTTTCCCTCTGAACTACAGAAAGATACTTTGGCATTCTTATAATTTTGTCTGTGACTACATAGTGATGAAAATGTACCTCAAACTATTTCCATGAGACTTTTTAAGTTTTACCACGTGAGCAAAGAGATTACTTTGGTTTTTCCAAGCTATCTTCCTTGTTAGATACCTATGTGGCCTTTGCTACTGTAGAATGTGAGCCCCTCACGTCTGCCTGTGCAGTGCAGCAAGGGGATTCCTGTTCTGAGGCTGAGGAAAGGAGGTACAGAACAGATCAGATCCAGATGCCAAGAAGTGCTTCGGTGCCCATCAGAGGAGTCCATAGCATACAGTAATGAATTAAAGGAGGGTTTTCCATGTGTTCCATACATGCACACACATATTTCATTCTCTATTTCTGCATTACATATTAAGATACATTATTTGCTCACTGAACTCAGCAGAGAACTCAGCTACCCACAGAAAAGCTTTTATTTTGTGCCAATGATACGCCATTAATTTCAATACCTGTCACAGCCTGCTGAAAACCACCATTCACTATCAGTAATAAGATAGACCCTTTTTTTGCTGTCCCTGCAAACAGTCCTTTTACAAAGCGTATTAGATTCAACTCCAAATGTTTGATACAAACCTACATTTCCAAAGCTTTTCTACAAAGGGACATTCAGGGAAATTAATTCATTCCCATTAACAAAAGACACAACTTTGAAGAAGTTAGTTATGCTGCTCTAAAGCCTTATGTGATTGCAGAGTTAGCGTTCATTTGATTTAGGTTGCTTTGAAAGTCACTATCAGTAATAAGATAGATCCTTTTTTTGCTGTCCCTCCAGACAGTCCTTTTACAAAGTGTATTAGATTCAACTCCAAATGTTTGAGACAATCCTACATTTCCAAAGCTTTTCTACATAGGGACATTCAGGGAAATTAATTCATTCCCATTAAAAACCCCACAACTCTGAAGGCGTTATAAAGCCTTATGTGATTGCAGTTAGTATTCGCTTGATTTAGGTTGCTTTGAAAGTAAACTAATCTGTATTGAAATGGCTTTAGTTAGATCCATCCATTTCTAGGGTTTATTCAGATTAATTTTCCTCACTACATCCTATAAAGTCTGAAGTCACCTTTTCTAAATGCGGAAATCTGTGTCTCTCTGAAATCAGTGGATAAATAGGGTAACGTAACTGAGAATTAACTCTGTCTATCATAATTTTTCACCACTTATCCCTTCTTGTAGTGACTGATCTGGAGTTAAACATGTCATGTGGAACTGGGATGTACTCACTGCACATGTTCTGTGTTGCAGGTGGTTCAGGAAGTCCAGAAGAAAGGACTCCTAAGACGACCAATAGATTTAATGTTAGCTGCGTACCTCATTCTAGCAACGGGGTTTTGCATATTTAGGGGCATGGTAAGTTGAAGATATTTTAATATTCTGGCCTTTAATTTTTAAGTCAGATGTTTAAATTTGAAATCATTGTGGCTGTGTGAAAAAGTATGTACATTTTGGTTAAGGGAAATCCTGTAACTTTCAAGGTTGGAATAGGCCTTAGATATAAAAAGGACAAATTGATTATTTATGATAATTAGTGGTGCTTTGCTTCTTAATTTTGTCCTCTCTAAAGTGTGTTTTTCAGAAGGAGGTGCACAATCACAAGTATAAGTAGCATCCCAAGTGCAGATCAACATGACTTAAAACTGTTTTCATTGGCCTGGTGTTACATTTATGGCCAGGAACACTGAGACAAACCAACTAAATTAAATCTGTATTCATGTTTTTCTAAACAGATGCATAGTTAAAAGTATATAGGAAACCAAGTTAATTTATATTGCATGAGATACAGGACAACATTTCCACCTGAAAAAAAATATGTCCACCTTACCTGAAAAACACATGTTGTTTCTATTACCAAGAGCTGATTTTTTAAAAAATGTTTGCTTTTAAGCATAGTTGGTTGAATTAAAAATTCTGGGGGAATGGATCAATACTGAAAATGCTTGAAGTGGATAAATCCAGTAGTAGGTAAATCTAGTCCTTTGTCAGCTCTAAAGCATTTTCTGTCTTAAAGCAGAAGGGAAGTTGTGTATCATTCAGTGGACAGAGCTCAAACGTTCAGGTGTCTTAGACCACCACTTGCATGCTTGATTTGTAGATCTGATCCTGTCTAGAATAATTCTAAGAGGTGATGAAAAGTACCCAAGCAACATTTTATTTACCTAGTGCAGACTGTCCTTTTATAGTTCTGCTGCTCACATTATTCTGTCATCTTCTGCTGTTTCTCTGAAAACTTGCTTGTCAACAACATTTTTTTCTTCTAACTTGTCACAGACTGCTTTATTTCTTATAAATCATGCTCCTTCAGAGCACCACTGATGCAGGTTAATCAGCTGGTTTACCTGTAATTTCACTGTGGGCAATGTTAATCTCATGCTCACTTGGTTTGCAGTCCCACTTCTTAATTTCTCAGAGGATTTTTTTTTTGTTGATTTTGAGAGTGTGGTCATTATTTCCTTTACCAAATGGGAACTGTTTACTGGCCTTACCTACATGCAGAGATCAATGGAACATCTCTGTGTAAGCTGCAGTAACTGTGATTTTGTGATAAAGCTAATAAAACATAATCCATTATAGTCCACTCAGACCTGCTTCTTGGATGCCCATGTTGGAAAAGAACAGGGAGGAATATCCACTGTTTGTAAACCTTTTTATTTCCCACTCAAAGTCACACAATGAATACGCATGAAATTAAGTCGTGCAAAACTTAACTGTTCAGTCCTGTAACTTAGGCATTTACGGTGCTTCGCCATAGAACACTTAGAGTGACAGCTGTTGACATGGATTGCTAACTCAGAATAGTATTTTTTGTTTTAAGGGCTACTATGGAAAGGAACTGCTTTTGCAATTGAGTCCATTTTTTTGGGGATTTTATTCTTTCTATAGGAATGTAAAATCCAATAATTTCTCCTTTGCTACTCTCTTTTAAAAATTATTATTATTGCGAGTAACACCCGTCTCTCTGCATTGCTCTCCACCGCTACCTCGCCACAAAGCAACTCTCTTCTTGTACTACATCCATAGCTTGCTATCCTAAAATTGGATGCTTAACCTGAAGTTTCCCATTTGAGCAATTTTCCATTGGAAAGTTCACTTGCTGGGATTAAAGTCTGTTTTTCAGAGCAAATCAATAGCAATTATACTTTTATTGCAGCATAGCCAACTGACTGAATTCTCTTCAGTCAAAATCTTTAAAGCAGGCTGTCAGTATTTCCTCACAAACCCTCTGAGTAGGAGCTGAGAGGAGGCTGTATTTCAGTTTTGTATTTGGTGATCAAGTGGATCACCTTTGTAGTGGACTTCTAGCAAGCCTCCAGGCTAGCAGTACTGCAGGCCACTAAGTAAGTATCTAGGGCTGGTAACAGGTTAGCTCGTTTTTCGAACAAATTTGTTGTTCACGGGAAGTTTTAAAAATTCTTCTTAGATTGCTCTGGATTGCCCTGCTGAACTCTGCCGGCTATATATTCAACTTCACGAGCCTTATATAAAAGATCCTGCTGCCTATCCTAAGCTTCAGGTAAAGCATTGACTGTGGAGCATAGAGTGTTAAGTGACTTGTTAACTGGCACAAATATGAAGCTATGGGTTTCACAGGTGACAAGATCAATAAGGGAAGTATTTGTTCACAGCAAGTTAAACAGTATTTCATATTTCGTACTACAGCCATTACAAGGTACCAACTCTTGTGATAAACTCAGATTCAAATCAGTTACTTAAGAGTTACACATCCCAGTTACTCAGGCTTCTTTTAATATAGTCCATGAAACAGAGCTGCATGCTTTTTATCATCATTCTCCTTCCTTAGAATAAGGGCAAAGTAGACTTTCAGTCTGGAATAATGGACCAAAAAGGGGTGTAGTAGGACTAGATTCCTTAAGCTGATGTTACGCTTCTGTCACCAGTGACACTCCTTGAAACATAGCACTTTCTACAAACCCTATTTACACAAGCGTTGCAGAGGAGAGAATGCTGTTGCTTTAGTTTTGTAGCACTTGCAAGGTTGCTATTCTTCTGCAACTTTGGCTGCTACATGGGGGCAGGGCCTGAAGCAGTAAGAGGATTCACGAGTGAGGCAATGAGCAGAAACCAAATATATCTCTGTTTGACCTGTTCTTTCTGGGAATGAAGGGGTGGCCTGGGTATATCTCATACTTCCCAACTGAAAGTGCCATGGAGCTTGAGAAATGGACGCTCGTGTTGAGTTAGGTCAAGCCACGCTTATTGGCATGGTCTCAAGATGGCAAAGGTTAGTGAAACATGTCCTAGGATGAAGTGGATTTGGATGTGGGAAAGAGAAACAGGCATCAGTATTAGCGGAGGCCTTAGGGTATCTGGATCCAGTCAACAGCATCCAGGTATGAAATTGTTTTCTCAAAGAAGTTATAGCTGCATAAAGGCCTGGGAATCATCGCTGCCAGGAGTGTAGCTTTGAATAGTCACAAGTCCTCAGTCAGCAGTTGGCTAATTTTGAAATGCATCTCCCTCACACTACAAAGCAACTAATACTTCTGTTTAAAATGCAGATGCTGGCATACATGTTCTACTCTGTGCCATACTATGTGATTGCTCTGTATGGCCTACTGGTGCCTGGTTGTTCCTGGATGCCTGATTTAACCCTTATACATGCTGGAGGACTAGCTCAGGTATTTCTTTGTAAAATGTTCACTCTTGAATTACAAGTTAATAAGTAGAGATCTATGGAATAAATATGGGGCCCAGGGCCTGATCTTCCCATGCAGGTTTTATGCCATTGTAACTCAGATCACCTTTTGTATCTATAAAAAAAAAAAACAAACTAATTTAAGGGAGTGGAGAATCAAACCTATTACTTGTCTCTAATGACTGCGTTCTTGCTTTAGGAGACTTCTCTCCTGCAGAATCTTTTTATTGCGCTCATTTAAACCTTATTAAGCACAATGCACTCTTTAGCTGAGACCATGAAGGAGGATTGTCTTAAAGCTGTAACAGTCAACCATGTAAAAAAGCACCAAGCACAGCAAAACAGTACAATGCATTGTTTCCATAATATGTGTTGGCAATCTAGGTAGTTTGAAAAATATAAATGGAAAAAGTATTCACTAGTCACAGAAAACGGACAATTATGTTGATAGAACACGGGGAACCTCCTGGGCCACAAACCACAGCAACACTAAGACATGTTTGTGTTGCCAGAGGCAGACCAATGATCATACATTCTCAACGCATTTTCTTCTCAGTCTCTTAACGAACAACTGTAGTTAATTACTAGATGGTGCTGACACTTACGAGAAGACTGACTGAAACAAAAAAAAAAAATTCAACAGCAACTAGTAAATGACTTCTTATGACATGTAGATGACCACTGAACAGCTGAGATAGAGGGACAATTGATTTGTGCTGTATGTAGGAAATGAAACATGCTCTGATCATCCAGACAGTGCAGAAAATACGCACATAATACTGCAACAATAATGCAAATGTAGGGACACGGCAGTAAGTGTAATCTAAATACCGCTATTACACAAACACAGAGCAGTGCTTTATTCCTCAGGCCTGAGATAACAATCCGTGGATACCAACCACAATCCAGCTTAACTGCCCAGTAAGGAGGGGGGGAGTGCCATTTCATTTTCTGTTTGTGAGCAGTAATGGAGAATATGACTTTTTTTTCTAAAGAGTTTATAGAGAACCTTGAATTACCAAATGATGTCAAAACAGAATCTGGCAAACAAGGAGGTTTAGATGCTCAAAAGGTATCACAAATATTATACAACTGTGTTTAGCCTAAATCTAATCTAAAAAAAAAAGCACAAGCCAGTATCAGGAAACTCTCTCTGACAGATTACTCAGGTTTCATGAATTCCCCAGTCAGTCAGGAAAGAAACCGCTCCTTCAAAGACTATTTAGCACAAGGAAAAGTTACCCAGAAGTCAAGAGTGTGCTATCACAATCTTGCAAACTTAACTAAAAGCTCAGCATCCCAGATCGGAGGTGATTCTTGGTTGGTTGGGTTTTGGTTTGTTGTTGGGTGCTCGTGCCCTGCCCCGCCCCCCTTAAATATTTCCCATAACAAACACTCACTTTTTTCTTTAATGGCACATTCTGCCTTTGCGCCTTTTGTATGATTAATACATGCAACATTTTGTTGCTGAAGTCTAAACCCTCTCTGTTGTCCATTTGGTTTGGCTTCAGGAGAATGCCAATTTACACATTAGACAATGAGAAGAAAAGCTACTGGAAACCCAAAGCTAACACTCAAAATTCCCCATTTTACTCTCTAAAGCTTGTCCTAGACACAAGTGAAAACCATGGGCTGACAAAAACTGATTTAAAGAACTGTACATTGCTGTACACTCTGCACATTTTATCCTGATTCAAAAAAAGTTTCTTTACATTTGGGAGGGTTTTGTTTGGAGTTTACTTTAATGCACTGCAGAATGAACTTCAGTCATCCCACAACTGAAGATGATTTAATTTGATTTGGTGAACTGTGAGCAACCTGGGATGAAGAATGTGTGAGACAGTGAATTGATGACTCATGTTACTTTTGGTTTTGGTCACTTTGAGACAGAAAACACATTTCCAGGTTTGTCTACTGTTTTCTCAAGTTAAAACATTGTAATTCATGATTAAAGCATATGTAGTTTACTGAAACACATTTTTTCTTCTATTATGCACAAAGGTCCGATACAGGTAAATACCTAACAACAAAACAGTGAGCATTGCTACCCTGGCATGAACACTGCTCCTACAGATGGAGACTGTGAGATTTTAAGTATTTTTATTTCTATCATTATGAAGTATTAACTTTTTTTTTACAAAAACCAGGTGTCAAAATACCATGTGATGCATCTAAACTAAGAACCTCTAAAAGTGCCTAGCCTTTCACACACAGAGAAATATTTACTGTTTTTCAGAATTACATACAGGTCTCAGCTTGTATTATTCTGTTACTAACATTCAGACTCCAAAACCAGGTTGTGACCCTTATTAGACTTCAGGAGCTTCAGGAAGAGCTCTTTAAATGTCACACGGCTAAAGTACCAGGAGCTTTGATTACACAAAAGGGTTGGAATAGCCTCTGAACTTGATTAAATTGCTATTTCCCTATGCGAGTGAGCTACATGAGAAGGGATGAAGAGCCATAACCCTGCTATCCAAAACTATTCTGTTTCACCAGCTCTGCATAGTCTGCTTCCCTGTTCTCTCAGACATAGAAAGTTTTCCCTCTACTTCTCCATCCAAGTGTTTTCCTTAATCTTGCAGTTTCTGGTGGCTAGCTTCTGCAGTGCCTCTTGTCTACAAGTGAACCTAAACCCAAGGAACATGCTTTCTAGGTTACTGCCTCCCCACTCTATTTGATGGTTTCTTTAGGCTCACAAGACCTGGTCCAAACCCCTCCAAAATAAGTTGGAGTCCTTGCCTGACTTTAGTTGCTTTACAGAGAAGGTGCAGAGCGAAGTATGACTCCTAACCTTTTCCGGGCCCTTCTCTGCCCCTAGCTGGAGGCTTTCTGGACTGCAGGGTAAGAAATATTTGAAGTTTTGCCTATGATTAGGCTACAGGCAAAAAACACTATAAAAAAAATAATCCAAACCCAAACTATTTCATACAGACAAGAAGCTTAATGAGTAGCAGGCATACACAAATTCCAGTTGAGCTGCACCACGTCTGGCACCAGGCAGCTTCCAGTTTGTGTGGGATGGCCTGAGCAGAAGGCCGACGGAGGCTTCGAGGTTCAGAAAGGCTGCATGTTAAAACATTAAGGCTACCTTAGAAGTTTACCTGCAGCATCTCATTTGGCCAGTTTCTCAGCCAGGGTTTAGGTGTCTGATCTTTAAAATTCTCTAATTAAGAGAGGGTTCAATAACAGAAAGCACCAAGGCATGGCTGATTTGCTAAGAGAACCTGATTACAGTGAGTAACAGAACAGACTCAAGGTTGCTCTCACCGCAATGCCAGCCCGTTTATTGCTCAACAGGCAGAGAGCGCTGCAGGAACTGACAGCTCTGGTCTTGCTGCTTAAAACTATGGATTTGGTGCAAGTCTGCCTGGTACTTAGCAAGAGCAGGACTGGGCTACTGGTGAGTGGCAGACCTGCTTGTAAGACACACACCCTGCCCCAAGGGAGGGAGAAAAAAAAAAATGGCAGAGTACTGTCATAGAAAGCAAACACATGAGATTAAAAACATAACACAATATCCACAGAGGCAAATGAAATAATAATAATAAAATAATTTAACAGACCTACATATCCTCCTTGGTAATGAAAGGAAAAAAAGCAATTGTGTTATACTGAAAAAACAAGTCACATAAACAGTAACTTCATTATATGGTGCACTATTAGCTAGTCAAAATCTTCATTGGCTACAAATAGAACAAAATGTTTCTGCTTTTTCTTTTTATAAGGCGCAAAGCTCACTAATGTGTCACAACTCTTGTAAGAGACAAGACCACACAGTAAGGCTTAGATCTTCAAAGGCAGCTAGGAGGCTGCGGGAGCTCTGGGTCTCTCAGAAGCAGCCCCTTACTGCTCTTTCTGACAAGGCTTACTATGAACTTATGATGAATTTACTATCAACTTACTATGATGCACAGCTGGCCATTCTTGGAGACAGGCAGGCCTTGCAGTCTTCCACAGAGAAGTACATAGCTGAGCATCTTGTTCATCCCGGAAGAGGCTCTAAAATACTACCAGGAGGCTGTTAGCATGTAGGAAAACTTCAGGCAGACCCAGACCTCCTATCTGAAGCCTGACGGTGGCTGGCTGGCTGCTGAGGAAACTGCTGCCTCATGTAGCAAGAGGGCTTTGGTGCTGAGCACTCATACTCTGGCTGCCTGGGCTGAGGTGGCTGCCAAGGCGAGGGAAGGTAGCAGGGGTCTGAGCAGGAACCACCCAGGTGCCAAAGGCAGCTCCTGCCTGAGACAGGTAAGGACAAAAGGGCTGCAAGAGACAGGCTGAATGATGAGGCTGATATAAAAAGGCTGCTGATAGCATCCCCCTGAACATCTGTTTACTCTGTAATACCTATTTACAGCAACATGCTAAGTGGCACTCTGCTGAAGTGTGTTTGTGTTTGATTTCTTTGATTACTCCCTTTCCTGACTCCAGCTTGCTAGATCAGCTCTCCCTATTCAGTGGAGGTGATTAGAATCACCTGGAAACTTGATTTCCTTTTCTGTTTTGATGTATGGTCTCAGCCTAACCTTTTGCTAGAGGGGGGTGTGTTAAAACACCTGCGCTGTATTTCACTTTCTACTGTGCTAACTGTGAACAGAACTGTGTTCTTCGTGAGTCCAAAATAACTCCTGCTGAAGCCAGAACAGAGGACGTGATTTGGCCATAGTGTACTCCCCTGCATTACTAAATTCCTGGTGTCCCTTTCTCCTGCTCTGCTTAAGATCAAAATGATTTTTATCTTCTTGGACCTCCTCCACTGCTAACTAGCTAAATAATCATTAAAAAAATAAATAAATAATGGACACACAATAGTTAATGTGAATGAGCTGTGGCTTGAAATAGCAGGTAACAGATGGAGACAAAAGACAGCGACTATCCTGACGCTTCTATCTTTAAATGTTTGTTTATGCTAAAAATATGCTTCAGCCCAGCAGGCTTGTCTTTGCTTATAACCTTCACTCTAAACTTAACCTATACCCAAAAGCCAAATATTGCAGACAGTTTCTGAAATCACGAGTTCTGGGATCAGAATCTGGAAGACTGGGATTAAGATTTAAAAAAACCAACCAAACCCAGAGCTAACACAGCTTCCAAGATTTTTTTTTCTAACTTTATTCCGAGGGAGTGTCTGTCTGCTTCCCGTTGATGGCAAGGACAACATTCCTAGGTAGGTGGGTGCAGGTCCTGCCCCCACTGCTGTGCTGCAGTTCAGGAGTGCCGACCTTTACGGTGATGCACGCTTCAGCGGCCGTTTGCCTGGGGAAGGATCGTGGACCCTGTTGCATGACTAATCACTCAGAAGCCAAGGGTGAAGTCCTCTACCTGATGTAAAGATCAGTGCCACCACATGCATAAAGTGAACCTCCTACCATGCCACTGCTGGTTCCGTTTATGCCTCTTATGCCAAGATATTAATGATCTTTGTTCAAACTGTATTTTTATACTGAGGTGCAAAAGTATGATGGAAATACCTGAAATAAAAGGGCTGGCTTGGAAAATGTCACTGGAGATGCATACTTGCATGCAGATTATGCCATCTTTCCAAAATACACATCAACTTTACCTTTTTTTAATATATACATTATGTACACACCACAGGCTCAATTTTCCCATATCGGTGCTTCTCTTCATGCTCGAACTCCTTACATCTACAGAGTCCCTGAAGAAGCAAAACAGTTTTTCCTGATATTGAACATAATGTATGGGATTCTTCCCCAGCTGCTGGCTTACAGGTGTGTCAACAAGCCAGAGTTTTTTATGAAAACAAAACAAGAAGAAAAAACAGAATAGCACAACTGTTTTGAGCTCCTCTTTTTGGCTATGTATATAATTGGGCTGGGATGTAACTGAACTGCTCAAATGAAACCCAAATGAAGCGTGTAAGGTGTGTAAAATTGTGTAATGTTGCACGGTCTGTTTTGTTTATCCTACTCAAAAAGGGAAAATAAAGATGACTGCCTTCAGTACCACTTCGCAACATTTTGACTTTGTGCTGCAGTGGAGCTGCTAGTTCACGGAGCTATTTTTAAGTAAGCTGCTTTGACAGTTTTGGAAATACTGCATGAAGTTAAATAATAATAATGATGTCAGTGTTTAGCCTCCACACACTGAGGAACATCAGTGCCAGCAGTCCCTATACAGAGCTACTGTAGAACGTGAAGGTCAACATTCTGAAGTGTGAAAAATTAACATACATAACTCTGTCACATGCACATGTTTTATTTGTCAAAAAGTATGTCTTGTGGGTCAGCCTTGTTAAAAATCCCAAGAAATCTTTTAAGAAGCAATCAACTCCATATATGATCAGCAAGTCATAGTTTTGTTAATTCCTTTAAGGATTCACTTCCGCAAGGACTGCTCACCTGCTTGAAGTTAAGCACGTGCTTAGTAGCACTCCTGAGCTGGGCACGGAGGGCTCGTTGCCGTGAGCAGCGGCGCCTTACACCGTAGCATGCATTTTTGGAGAGGAGGGGGTTTGGGCCACATTCTTCGCAGCTACTTTTGCTAATGCTGCTGGGTCATAAACAAGTAGCAGCAAATACAGTTACCTTGGTTTGTGTAATTTATGTTTCTGTTTGCAATGGCAGCTATTTCTATGCCTTCTACGTGTATTTATATTAAAAGCGGTGCACTTTGCACCTTTCTCACAGATGGAATTGGCTGATCCATTGTAACTGGAAAGACGTTATTTTGGGATCTTGACTTTCGGGCATTTTGATTTAGAGAATTTTAATTTTCTTTTTAAACCTAATCAGTAACAAGAAAGCATCAGCTCATGCGCATGTGTGTTGCACCCTGCACCAGCAGAGCAGCAAGAAACTGATGCTTTAACGTTCCCACTGAACACTGAGGTGCAGCTCACAGCAGTGCTCAGGAGAGAACCCACGGGTTTACACCTCCAGCCAAGGGGGCAGGTCCAAACTCACCACAAGGCATCTCATTAATGTTTCTTGGCGACAAGGAATTTAGGGATAGCTTCCTCCAGCACCCAGCCTCCCTGGTGTGGGCTCCTTCTGTGTACGCTAGAATTCGGGATAGCTCCATCCCAGTACATCTTCCCAAGAAAACAAGCCCAGAGCTGTGGGGCTGCAATAGGACATGCTGGCTCACAACCATTTGAGCCTCCGATGTTACTTCTAATGTTTTTAAAGAAACTGTGAATACATTCAAGGTGAATTTAATAACCTCCTGTTATCCAGAAAAGGCAAAGTACAGAAAAAATAAAGATCTCACCTGCACTTGTATCTATTATGGTCAACTCATGTTAACAGAATGTTTTGCTTTAATACTTGACTTACATTAATACCTCACATTATTACACGTATGAAGCCAAATATGACGCTAACTTAGTTGCTTACAACCTCAAACCTTACTCCCAATACACATTCCAATAAATTTATTCTGTAAAAACAATACATTTTTTTGTTTCTTTTTGTTTTGGTTTTTTTTGTTGTTTTTTTTGTTGTGGTTTTTTTTTAGTTTTTTACAGTAAACTCATCAACTACAAACCTTGAATACGCAAAAGATGTTCCAAGGACAAGCATAACAAGGATTGGTAAAACCAGACTAAATATGTTTTCACAATAAAAGCTGGCATAAAAATAAATAAAAATCTCTATTATCACAATAGCAACAATAATGTACACAGAATAATGGATTTGGAATGCTTACTTACTAGTCTAGTTCTATTTCCAAAAGGAAAAAAAAAAGCCAGAATGACAGCATCCTTTTTTAAGCCTTTCATTATTTAAAATTGATGTTTTCTTTTGGTTTCCCATAGGGTTCTATATCACAGTAAGCTTAAAAATGGAAAGCATCCAAATGAATGATTTCAAATTGAGTTGGCATTGGAAAAAATCCTTGTATTAATCTAAAGAAACACAAAAAGACTTTCACTAACTTCACATATAGGAACTAAGTCAGATAGTGTACATTACATCATGATTTTGAGAAGTATTAAGAGTATAACTAGCTAGGTACTTCTAATAAGGAAAGGTATTTTATTACATTATTGAACTTGGTGGTGATCTCAACTGAAGAAGAATTTTTCTTTTGTGTTGTAAACTGATCAAAAATCAAAGTATGGATATAGGGAAATCTAAAATCATGTTTGTACGTGGAAGATATTGTAGTATTGTATGGAGGGGACTCATTTCTAAGATTTACTTGTTCTTAAAAATTGCTGATTTAGAATGATATAATTTGGAGTTACACCTTTTCTATCTAGAAAAGGAATCTAAATCATGTTCAAGTATGCGATATCTTCATAAACCTCAGCCACTGGTAAAGGGCAACTTCATGCAACCAAATAATATGAAAATCAAAAAGTAACCCTTAGAAAAAAGGGTAAAATGTCATTTCTGCAAACACAACAGATAGGAATGTGAATAATGTGCATACAAACTGGGATGCTGTTGATGATAGTAATGAACAGATGTGGTGACTCATATCAAATCCAAGAATATTAGACAACCAAACATGTAACCTTCTTGTATTTTCCCTTAATATTCAGCAGTCATTATGTTGGTTAAGTCTGAAAGAGAGAGAGAGGAAAAAAAATAATCACATTTAATGTAAGAAAAAGCATGTTGTAACAAACTTGATATAATTAATGCCTTATTCCCACACTTCAAAGTCACAGGTACAAGTAACCGCCTGGTCTGTTCGAACAAATTTTTTTCTAGAGAAAACGACTTATGTTACATCAACTAAACATACCCCTATAAAATACTAAAGAACATATTTTAGAAGTAAACATTTAGGGCTTTATTCAAATAAGCAGCTCCAGTCACGTGTGTGGGTTGGTTTTTTCTTTTCCCCAATCACTTAATTATGAATCACTTATAGCATATTTCACGCAACCAAATTTTGCATTTTTCCACTACACTACATCGCTGACAGGCTTCACGCAAAAGCTCCGGCACTGCTGTGCTCCTGGACGCCTTGCGGCGAGAACGCCCTGCTCTTCCAACAAGCAAACACTTAGCAAGCCCAAAGAAGGACAAACAGTTCTCATAGCTAACATATCTGATTTTGCTTGTGAAAAGGAAACAGTTTGGCTCAGAGTTCACTGTAAGGTGATGACAGAAAAGGAAGAAACTCCCACTTCGTGGCTGAGTCAAGGTCAGCTCTTGCTCCCACTGGTATTAGGGTGAACAGGATCAGACTGTCCTCACGTGATCATGCCAAGTGTCTCCAACTCAGTTTCTTCATATTAAACAGAAACAGCAAATCTCACCTACAGGCACAAGGACACGCTACTTTTGTCCAGCAACACGACGACATGCAGTGCTACATGACTACCTAACCCTGAGCGAGGCACCCCTGCTCCTTCGTAAAGAATTCAGAGTGTGAAAGCTTGTCCACCCACACCCCCACGGACGGAAAGAAACACGACACACAAGCAGTGTGAAGGAATCAGTACTGTATTTGGTGTGATCATCCAAGAAAAAAATCAACATTGAGTGGTGGTGGTGGTGGTGGTGGTGTACAGGTTAAATCCACTGAGGATGATGGAATTCTCACTTTACACAAGACCCAGAAGAGAATACGAAAAGATGGCTTATTTTAACATCCCTGCACTAGGAGTTTGCTGCCTGAGCTCTCTCCCGCTCTGGCCCATCATACCTGCTGTGTGCGATGCCACGGCTACAGCAGACTGTGCTTCCCTGTCCCCGAGGACAAGAGCATACGAGTGCCTGCGGAGCGGCCTGGGGTGCCAGCCTGGCCACTGCACCTCTGAGCTACGGGCTGCGTTTGTCCAGCGCGGTGGTTCTCCCCCACGACAAGGGCTTTACAAAGTGAGTAATGGAAACCTGCACATTCCGTGTGGGAGGTCTTGGTACATCCTGACGGCCGACACTTGACAAGGGGTAATTATAAAATGCTCATGCCTGTAAGGACGGCTGACAGG
This sequence comes from Falco rusticolus, assembly GCF_015220075.1. NCBI lineage: Eukaryota > Metazoa > Chordata > Aves > Falconiformes > Falconidae > Falco > Falco rusticolus. Next base: position 13,979,631 of record NC_051193.1, on the reverse strand, counting down.
CGCTGCCTGAGCCCTGCCTCCCCCAGAAGGTGTGACTGCGTGGCTCACCCACAGCCGCACTTCCACCGGCCTCTCTCCTCCGCGTCGGTGAGACGATACTTCCAGGTGCTTTGGAGATGTGGCTGGCAGGGGTTTGCTGCTGTTTCCCTTCAGAGGGACACGCAGGCACCCATCGAAACAACTACAAAGGATTAGTGGATCACAACATGCCTGATGCTGAAGTTCATAATGACTGACAGCTGCTACCCAGCGCTGACGGGCAGCGTGGGTGGTGAAACGGTGGGTCCCTACAGTGCCACTCTCCGATCCAGCCAGGAAAGCTGTCCTTTTGGAGTGTGAAACCTTTGCACTTACTAACAACCATTCCCTGCTGGACTAAGGCCAGGAGACTGGTGGGCGCCATTCTTGCCTGGGCGCTGGGAATATTCACCCTTCCACTCCCCACTGGCTGTGCAGAGACGCATCCATCGGGCCACAGCGTGGCACAGGAGGGACAACAAAGAGCCGGGTGTGCACATCATCCACTAGGATTTTCACCTTTACCAGTACCCACTCTGCACACTTTGTCCCCCAGAGCAGTCCCAGGTGCCCCAGAGGCCAGCAGCTCTCTTGTCCCCAGCTGCCGGCAGCCCCGGGGCCAGCGGGGACCTTCCCCCACCCAGGCAGCGCTGCTGGCCCCCGCAGCACCCATGGAACAAGGATGGCAGCAGCCGCTGAACAAGGATGCGGCAGAGCTGAGCGGTTTCCATGGTCTCCATGGTTTCACGTCCCTTCAGACACGGACCAACCCTCGTCATCTTTGTTTGAACAAGTCTCTCAGCTGTACTGTAAGATACGGTCCCTGTGCCGCACTGACCAGTGCTACTGCACACAAAAGAAACAGCACACAATCTGACTGGAGTGAAACATCGCAGTCATCGGCAAAATTGAAGGCCAGAGAACACAGAAAGCAGGGAATAAAAGTAAATCCACAAATGGCTTTGTTTTTTCTGGCACTGAAAATTTGTTCTGCAACTGACTCAGCCGTTCTGTACTTTAAAAGCTCTTGATGGATGGACAGAAGGACAATTATTTACTTGCTCTATATGATCATCGTTATTCCATGTTGGTTTGGGGTCAAAATGGCTACAGGATTCAATGTACACAGAGATGCAAAGAGCATATTTCATCTACACTGGCTGCTTTAATCTCAACTTGCACCCAGACATCGATGTTTCTCCTGAGTTATGTCCCATTGCCTTACTGAGCAGTGCTGTTGTGCTGTTGTCCTGAGCTATAGGAAGGCAGCAGACAACACACCTCTTTGCACCAGAGTGTGTGCCACTATTTTGATTTTTACATGGAACTTTTTACTGTGCAACAGTTAAACATATTTTCGCAAATGCTGTCTTTTTTTGGAGGGGTAGATTTTAACTTACTCAAATTGCAGGAAAAAAAGATCGGACAAAAATACATACTCTGTTTTCATTTTCTGGAAAAATGCCCACATACATGCTTTTACCTTGAATAGAGCCCTAAATGAATGTTGGTAAACCCCCAAACCTATTATGCCACCTAACCAATGTTATTCTTGAGATGTAAAGAAAGAGTGAAGGAACCGAACATGTCAAAACCACATCAGAAGGCCACGGTGAACCTGTGTTTCTCTGGCCAGTTTGGCCTTAACACTTGTCTTTCACAGCAGTAACTGGAATTGTTGCTTCCCCACAAGAACATAACAACAAAAAAATATGTCCTGGACACAGGGCATTTTAAATATGTTCTCCCAATGGCAATAGTATCCGATGGCAGTAATTTTGGACCAGATCTTGATCCCCTTATTCATGCTGGCAAGCAGTTGCCTCCACAAATAGATCCACTGACTCCCATGTTAGTAACTGATTGTCAGTGTGAGTAAAAAGATCACAGTCCTTTAACCCACTTTAATATTTGGGCTGTACCAGGAGCAAAATAATGTATTTAATTTCCAACGAATCTATTATTTTTCAAAGACTCAGTAAAACCATTCACCTCCTGAAAGGCAACCACATGCGTCTGTACACAAAGAGAATGCCTTGTTTACCAACACAATGTCTGGACTGTAACCAATATAATACCAAAAGAAAAACTTGCCACATACTCTTGAGTGCTGACCTTAACATCCAAACACTCTCTAACAGGGCAGGGACTACCGCCAGCTTTCCAGCGTCGTTACACGCCTGGCCGGAGAGTAAAAGTAAAACGCGACTTCGGTGTTTGGTTATAAAGATTCCGAGTTATGTCACCCAAGAACCAAACACACAAGTCACCAGAGATTTAAATGTGGAATGTAAATCTGCTGCCATGAATTCACTGATTTATGAGCTAATTTTGGACTACAGAAAGTAAACAACACAGAGCCATGAATACCCTTCTACTGGAATAGTCTGTTGACGTGGTGTTTTGAGAAAGCCAAAACAATTTAGTATTTAACAGCCCAGGACTGTCATGGCGCAGGGGGGCAGTGTGCTGTGACTTTTGACTTGAGCAAACTCCAAGATAGGCTGTCTTAGCTGTCATGTTATTAATTAATTAATATTAGACAATAAACCCCTGAGGTTCAGGTTTTGCATCTTTCTGGGGAAAGAATCAGCCGAAGAACAGCAGCCTGAGGACAGGTAGTGGCAGGATGCGATTATAAAGTGTGGCTGAGTCTGAGGAAGCGAATGTCTCTTCTGTGGAGAGTGCCTGCAGTCCTCAAGAACAGTTGAGAAATTAAGGGATGGAGATAAGAAAAGAAAGCAGCTTTGTCAACCCCAGGGATGAAAAAAATAAATATCACAAGTCGAGCCCTTGAACAGTATGAAATTGGCTGAAAAAATATCATAGCTTTGGAAGTACTTTTATTTGCTCTGGGCTTCAGTCTTTAGGAAGCCATCACTTCACATTTTCAAGCTTTCCGCTACCACCTGGAGGTTAGAAATTTCATTAAAAAGTATAGGTGAAGACACTCCTGCAATCATTTGACTTGAGCTGTTAACCCTTTGAGAAGATCCCTGTAATGTGAAGGGTAAGGGTGTGCATAAAAGGTACGGTTCCCTCTGATCTGGAGAGTAGATGTGTCTTCAGCCTGCGGTCCAGGCATTACAGAACGTAACTGCTACCTCATTATTATTAGCATCATTATGAGGAAAGTTGCTTGTGTCCTTTAGGCAATCTTGCATGGTCAGACCCTGGAAGGTGCAGAGCACAGGAGGCAGAGGCTCCCCAGGACACACCGGTGGGGAGCACTACCTGCAGGACAGCTGAGCCCCCAGCCGCCTGCCCACCCGCCTGCCCCAGCTCTTCCCAGCCCCTGCTGCCGGGGGCCTTCAAACAGCTGGTCACAGTGGCAAGACCAGGGCAACTGAACAGCCTGTATTTGAGATGAGAGCTCTGAACTCCTGCTTTTCTTGTCTCTTTGCCTTCGCGGTACCTTTCTACAAGTTACTGTGGCACAAACTTTCCTGGTGTGAGTCTCAGGCAGCCCCCAGCCCCCTACCTTGGGGGAGGGAGCAGGTTTGCACCCCAGCGCTCGCTGTGGAGTGCCCTCAGCGCTGTCTCATGGCCGGGTAGATGCCCTGAGCCTGCTGGCCTGGCAAGACAGCGAAGCGGTGACTATGCAGCTCCTGTGCTGCATGCTGGGGAGGAGGAAGCCCACAGCAGGCTGCGTGTTGTGGCTCCAATGCTCTTCTCACAAGCCAAATGATTTCAAAAGAGACCATAATCTCGTCTATAACGGTGCCTTTGAGCAGACCTAGACATTCTTCTGAATTCATGCACATGAACAAGAGGACCATATCCCAGCTCTGCCGGCACGTGTTGGTCTTTTTCGACCTTCCTTTCCATAGAAGAGAAGCCCAGGCGGGTGGGCTGGAGGAGCTCGCTGCCCCCCATCAGACTCCCGGTCTGGATGCCCGGCAGAGCGTGGCCCAGTACCCCAGCGGGTCAGTCCAGGCACACTGTGTAACCGGTGTGTGACCGGCTGTGTAACTCCAACTGGGAAAAAAATTCCCATCACTCTTTCCCCGAGTGCCTTGTGTCTGACAAGGGATGGTACCTTCTAAAATGACACCTAGTCTGGCTCCGAGGACATGCAGTGTCCCCTCCTGGTCCTAGGAGAGAATTGCACCATCGACAACAGCCCAAAGGAAACGGGGAAGAGGGTTTACATGTGAAACGCTGATTCTGCAGCACAAATCCAGATGAAATCTCTGGATCAGGATGTGAATTTCTCCAAACTTATCAGTGCTTTTATCTCAAAGTGCTCTGAAAACCATCTGTCCATCTCTCCTTGGTACATGCTACTAAAACTCCGCCTTTCCCATAATGCTTCCAAGATCTAGTCTAGTTAAACAGCGGTCAAGCCCCAGTGCTGGGGTTGCAGAGGTCGAAGCAGAGCCAGCTCCTCACATGGGTATGGCAGTGGTGACTGTATTTCTGTGGAGCTGGTGCTGGCAGGAAGGACAAACTGTTGAGATTTCAGCACAAAAGCTAAAATACCCACAACCCTGAGAACACTGAAGAGGACCATGATGTTGGAGCACGCTGGACTCTACCCCCAGAAGGAAGAGCTGTATGAGTGTCACCAGCCAGCCAGCCAACACCCTATGGGACTTTTTTGCCACTTAGTCTGCGACTGACCTAACCCAGAAAGAATTTGGTCCTTACACGGAGAACGTGCCTGAAGCTCATGGGCATATCCCTTGCCACTGCTACAAACGTGGGAAACAAAGCAGGCCCCCTGAACTTCTTGCCACCTCAGATGGACCTTATGGCCAGTCTTCTCACTCAAACACCTCTTTGAAGATATGAAAGCATCACAGGGTTAACTAGCCAGAACATGGGCAACACGTGCGCTACACACACCACACTTATCAGCCCCAGACCCTCTGAGTCTGTGGGTGAGGTGCTGGGAAGGCACCCCCGGGCATACCAACTCCCTGTGTCAGTCTCTGGCTCAAGGCAGCGGCTTGTTCAGAGTGAACGCAGAGGCTCAGGGCACATTCCTGACCCCATGAGCCACATATCAAAGTCTTTATAAGGTGAAGAGCCACGAAACACATAAACTGCACGGCAGAGAGAGAAGGGGAGAGGAAGCTCTGGGAGAAGTCTTGAAGCAGAAGCCGACAGCAGCTCCCCAGAGGTTGTGCTTTGTGAGAAAGGGTTGAGGCTGAGCACGCAGCTGGGTGCTGAGGCACCTCGGCAGTGTCAGATGAGAGCCTGTGCTGGCTGGCTTCCTGTCACACCTGGGGATTCGTGTCACTCAGCAGCTCCTGTGACAGCCCAGCCCAGCTGCTGGCCATGTGGCAGAGCCTTGGCACAGAACCTGCACGAGAACTGGTTCTGAGCCGGAGCTGTAAATGCTGGAGCAGGGAGGCCAGTGCTGCTCGAAAGGCTCAGAAATAGAAGTGGTTGTTAACGGTGGCTGACGATTAACCAGTCTCTGTGCTAATTCCCCTGCTCAGCAGCCTTCCTTTCTGTCGTTGTGGTCACAACAAAATAATATTGATATGAACACACAACTGACACAAACATACAAGGAGACTGTATGAAGCTGCTCTGGAGCAGACGGTACTTTCCCTCCTTGGAAGGTCATATCCCAAGGCAGGATCTGCCCTGAAACCCACAGTGTGCCGAGTCTGTAATGTGCACATGAACCCTCATGAACTCCAAAGAAGTCAGTGGGACTGCACAAATTTTAAACAAGTGTGAAAGGATAAGCAGGTTCCCCCTGTTTAGTAAGCCAAAATGCATGATGCAAACAGTCTGATTCTGCTCTCGCATCAATTTTGCATCATTCCAGCTCATGGTTTTCAGTAGTTCCTCTCAGCTGACATCCATGCAAGTGCTGGAATGAAAATAATGCTTATAGCATCTTTTCTCATTCAGTCATTTCTCTAGAGCAAAACTGATACCAGTGCAGGGACCGGTCTCACGTTTCTGTTCTAGACACATTCTGAGCACTGAAACGCAATGTAAAAAGATCGCGTGGGGTATGCACAGGTCACTGCAATGCAACGCCTTTCACCCAGAGCTCCAAAGCCCCCCGGTAGCAAACAGCGTGGGAAGTGAATGGTATTAACAGAAGATTACCCCTTCACTGGTTTTCTGCAAATCTGAAGAAGTGTTTCTTGTGTCATTGCCTGCGTCCCCAGCATCAGAGCTGCTCTTATTTTCTTCCTCTTTGCAGTCCTTATCATCTTCATCTCCAGGAGATTTCCGTGACTGCTTGGAGGATTTCTAAAACGAACAACAACAAAGTGAAAAAGTAAAAACTGAGCTTCAGTCACAGAAAGGCACTTTTGAAACATATGTGGAATGCTGTCTGATCATGCGGTTCCCTGTCCAAGGTGAATACTGGGGAGGATGTGTGGGGTGAGAAGCATTTTTCAGGTGAAGCAGTTGGAGTTACTGCCATCAGTGAAGCAAAAGGCGAAATTGGGTGTTTGACACAGGTTGGCAGCACAACTGACTGTAAGACAGACACAGTAACAGGAGATGGGTATTAGTGTTGGGTCACCTGTAGGTTTTGTTAGTTAATGAAACAGATGGTGCCAGCTTGACAAAAGTTTTGATTAAACACAGAGATGTAAAATGAGAATAACATTAGCAGAGCTGCTTTCCATACTTTTTTTAGTGCTGTCAGCTTTAATATATTAACATTAAAGCCATGTGGAACCAATATATCTTTTCTGCTCCCTTTATGTTATGCAATTCTACAGTACAAAAGGATAAATTGTGGCATTAAGCCACCATTTTCCTAATCCTCTGTTTGCCCAGAGTCTTCTGGAAAGAAGATGGTAGACCAGACCTGAATTTGTAATGTAAAACACATAAAGGGGGTGAAATTACTTAGTACGTTTTGTTCAGTTGATGAACCATAGAAATCCCTGCTCTCCCCCAAATTGTACCTGGATCAGATTGTTTGCTTGCTTCTTCTCATTTAATTTAGTTTTCACTTACAGAGAAGAGTCACACGAATGTGAGCGCACATGACTCTGCCACGCTTCCCACAATTTTTTAAGCCAAGTACAGACCTGGAGGCACACACAGAACTGGAGGAAGTGACTATAACGCTGCTCCCTTTCACCCGGGTGAGAAGTACAGCTGAACCCAAAGTCACTACGCAGGTGATTACATTCAACAGCCATTACCAGGCAGTCTGAGACACAGTACTCCTAAGGAGGCACGCTCCTAAGGCTTTTTTTTCGCTCTTCATGGAGAATCTAAGATGACCAAACCTATCAATCCATCTTTGCATGGATTTTCCTTCCAGCCCTTCTCAACTCCTTCCCATTCTTTCACCTCCTTCTCAAAGTGTGGGCACCAGAACAGGGCAGAGTATTTCAGCTGCTGTCTCACCAAGGCCGTCCACAAAAGCAAGAGCACTTCCCCTTGCCTGTTTCAACAGCATCGTTATGGGACTGGGTTCAAAACGCTAAAGAAGGAAGAACAGATTGCCAAAAACTGGACACTAATTATAAATGCATATGGGTAACAATGGAAAAACTGAAGACAACCTTTGAAGTGTAGGATTTTTTCCGTTTTGAGCCTGCTTTTTCATTCTTTCTTTTTCCTTTTCCATCCTCTTCTACCCGATCACCTTCCTCCTCACTGCTGGCATCTGCTGTATTTCCTCCTTCTCCTTCAGTTTCTGAGGAGCTCTGTTGCTGAATTGCCTTTAAAATAACAATAACAGTAATAATATATAAACAACAAAAATATCACTAAAACCTAGTACTTATTTTTTGCTCTGTATTGAAGATAGGAATACTGGTAACAAACAGCTTACACTTTAGTCTCTACAGTCAGGAAGAGCTCATGTTATTCTTGCAATTATCAAGAAAAAGGGCTGCAGAGGCAATTTTCTCAGTCACCACTTGAAAACAGTTATCAGACGCAGATTCTGGGATAGCACGTTCTGAACGGTTTACACAGAAACAGAAGATCCGATAACAAAAATGTGTTTGCTGGAGAACTAAGGGCTGCTTAGCGGACAGACCTGGCGTGTTCTACTCTGGGCAATACTGTGGAAAATTCTAGACTTCGGCTGCAATAGGAGAGACCTATTCAGGAGAGAAGATGGCTGTTACACACACACACACACACACCCCACCCCTTCACAGGGCAGGAGCTCCTTGTTAGGAAAAAAGCAAACGCTGACCAGAAGGCTGAGAGCTCTTTGACAGTCCATCTCCCACAGACTATTCACTAGATTTTTTTAAATCCCCAAGTGCATGCAAAACATCTGTAGGGCTGAAAATATGAAACAGGAACCGAGAGGGGCAGCAGCTTGTCTGCAGGTGGTCCGCATCGCTGGTTTGTAAGGTTTTGTGCTAATAATGTAATAGGTGTTTGCCTTCTTTTGGAGGTGATTTCTACCTTCAAAGGACCACATTTTTTTAACGAGAAAAGTTCTTTGGCTTTATGCAGCCCACCAACTACTCCTCTCCCCCTCCAGCTTCCCTGACTTTTTGCTCCGGACATCCAACAGGGAGAGCTGTTGTACAGCAGCTACTATCTCGTAACGGCAGCGTAAACCTCCACCTTCTCACCCCTCACAACTTTGGCAGCGGTGTCCTACGTGTTGTACATTACCAATGTAAAAATCAAAAGTGCAGTGACCTTAAGGTCTGTGTAAAATACACTGAACCGGACATAAAAATAAACAACAGAAAGAAGAAGTCAGAAATTATTCATGTTTATACTGGAGTAAATAAAACCTTCCATTTTTAATTCAACTAAATCTGCTGCAGGTTTTTCCATTTCACCACCCCAGAATATGGCAGAAAGCTAAGGGCTCTGCAGTATGATTAAAGTTCAATTTGTCACAGAGTGCAAGACCACAGTTGTCTTTACATTACACAGTTACAAGAGCTGTGAAACTTCACAGCTCCACCAAACCCAGGACCTTCCACACCACTCAACAATTTTTACATTGACAAGAAGTCTTCAAAGAGGAAAGCAAGAAAGGTAAGGAGGAATAGAAGTGAAAGTAATTTACCTGATATCCAGTAAACTTTACTCCAGGGTTGTTTTCTATTTCCCACAGGCCTTCATTAAATCCTTTTCGCTTGTTCGACTTCCCAAACTTATCTTTATATTCTTTATATGGGAAAAGGTCTTTGGGCCCCAGGAATGCACTGCATTTTAACAAAGGTGACATTCAAAAAAGGACTTAAATTCCTCCTCTTCAAAAAAACCCCAAACCATTAACAGTGCAAATGTCTTCCCTATTCTTCTGCTCATTCCATCATTTCTTTCTCAGTTTTGTTTGCTTGTTTATTTATTTATTTAACACTGAGTTACTGCTGTGAGTCTGATTTAATGGCATTGGCTCACCATCCTTATGTCTGAAGTTGCAAAATCATGCTGGGTCTCTCTAGAAACAACTAAACCAAGTCTCATTTGTTATATTAACTACTGCTGGGAACTGGCACTTGAACAGTTTATGAAAGGGATTATATGACGTAATTGCCTGCGATAGCAAGGGACCAAACTTCCAGTCCTGTGTGTTACAAATCCAGAAAGGCCTAAAAATACCATACAGAAAGTTAAAGCATTTAAGGAGTGCCTAGAACCCACAAGCCAGAACTTACCCCTCGTACCGCGGGACAGAAAAAGCAGTGGCATTTACCAGTATCTATACTGCTGGTATGCCTGGGACCCTCTTTCTTGGAATAAGACCCTCACATGCTAGATTTTGTGCAAACACAATAAAAATGCTCTTTCCCCAAAATCTTATAATTTCATATAAGCCAAGAAACAATGGGTGAATATAGGCAGATGAGTAATACAAGGAAACAATGAGACACATGGTGCTTGTGGCCAAATTGTGTTTTAGACAGCACAGCAAAGCAGGGATTTTGTGCTCTGCTGCTGCTGCATAAGTCAGCTATGCACTGGGCCAACTAATTTCAGGCACAGACACCACAAGGCAGAAAAAATAATTACAAAAAAAAGAAGAGTGGTGATTTATCCTGCTTTTTCTACATACCCTTTTTTTTTTTTTTTTTTTACTTTCAATAAAACTCTGACTTCTTATATAAAACTGAAGAAAGCATCAGTTCTTTTTCATTGGGTATCTATATCCATTGTGTTTACTTTGCTCTGTATCACAGTACTGGGATGGCTAATGGTAAGTTAAATTAAAAACAGTGAAGGCAAAAACCCCCTTTCGTTCCCATGTGGAAGATTCTATGTCACCAACAACTGGAGCTGAGCAAGTCGCAGTGTCCTTCACTATAATCACTGTCCTACTTTCCTGATGATCTTTGCAATTAACGTTAACTCTATGGTACCCATTACCATGGGATCATGGAGCTCCACCATTTACAACACATTTATACTTGCAACATCACCATGAGGTTGGGAAGTTGCCCTTTTTTGCAGATGGGCTTCTGAGGCACAGAGATCTGCCCAAGGTCAAACTCAAACTGATAAAAGAGCACAGAGGAAAACCCAATTCTCTCCAGTCTCAGTCCTATACCTTAATCACAGGGTCACAGTTCTTCCTTGCTGTAAACAGTACTTCAGATTAATGCCCAATTTGTGCCCTGATTCTTCCCAGCACTTACAAACGTGCAAAATTTCATTCACTTAAGTGATCCCACTGGCCAAGAAGTTTGCCAGGGTGGCTAAAGGCAGCAGCAAATGCCAAGTCTCTGGGGAAGGAACTTCCTTTGAACTACGCAGGAGACAGAACGGTATCCACACGCAGTCGTCTCATTGAGAAGTATCTCAATTATATAATTACAAAGCCAAGAATGCATTTCTACCTGAAAGCCAAACAGCGATTTCCAAACTAACAAATGTCTTGTTAATATTAAAGGCTACAATAGAGCAAGGGATCTGAATAAATTGTTTTATGAATGCTTTTGCTAATACTAGATGTCTCCTTGTTGCCAAAAATACATACAAACAGTTCTAACACAAATAACAAAGGAAAACTGAATGAAACTTACCACGGGCTACCTTAATTTTGCACAAAAGTAATGTATGGAAATGTTTCTACAGCCTTTTATGTACAGTCAACACTGAAAAATGGTGTACATCCTTGTTTGAAATACATCTGTTGCCACCGGGAGAGTATAACAGTTTCCACTGCTCTGCTATCAAACTAAGGAGCTGCAATCTACAGTTCATTTTTAGCAGGTATGCTTTTTAAATTATTAAGGTAGTAACTACAAACGTTCTTCCTGTTTCAGGTGCTACAGTCAGATTGTGGGCTGACAAAACCCAAACCAAAAGAGGTTAGCAGTGTGGGATTCATTCAATTCAGAATAAAAGTGGTCAGAGGTTTTTTTCTCAAAATGTTTCTCGAGAAAAATGTTTCCATTAAAAAAAATAAATTATATTTTGTGCTCTGATTTTAAAGCATCGTAAGTTTACTTGAACTTAATTCTTTTTAGATTAATTTGTGACAGTAATAGTAGATCACAATATATCAAAGTAATAGGAAGAAATATTTTAACTAAAGAGGCTGCTTTGATCTTTATTAAGCACAAACTGCCTTTAAAGATTTTTGAAGTAAAATGTGACGTATTAGCTATGGGGTTTATTATGTTCTGGAATAATGTTAAAATTCAAAAACAAACAAGAATTTCTAATAAAGCTTCAAATGTCTAAAATTAAATTTAAAATGTCATCAGAATTTCATTTTTTTCCTTTTTCTATTTCCTAGGAATGCTAGAAAACATGTTCCCCACAAGTGGGGAAGGAAAAGTTTTAAAATGTAAACATTTAATGCAAAATAGAACCTGTGATTTATTTTTTTGAACTACCTCAGTTTAAAATAGAGACACGTACATTATAATTTTGAAGCTCTGTACTTTGTAGCAATTACTGTAAGACCTAACTTACTCTTTCTGTTCTGATTCCTTTCTTTCCCTATAAGCTCTGCCAACTCTGTTCTATTACTTCCGAGAAGTCCATCCTACAGTGCCCCCAGCACAGATCTCACAGGAACGCACGTTATTTTAAAGCTGTGTGAGGACTGTGTGAGACTCCGGGCTCTGCTTCCTTTCATTTTACAAACTACCAAGTGATTTCTCACACAGGACAGGAACCCAAACGTGTCTGAATACAGCAGCTTGATCTCTGCTACCATGTACATCCAAGTAACAAATTTTTGCCCATGCATCTGACGTCAGATGACTCTTTAATAAATACGTGCCAACACTTTTCTTTACGGGAAACACAGGCACTACTTGTTATTTATGCTTAGCCCATAACACACCATCCAGGCAGCAGTGTTCCCATCTACTTTCACGTGTTGGTACAAATGAGTTGGGCTCATAGGACCTATCTCTAGGCTCCCAATGGCTTCAGTCAGGATTTGTTCCAATAAAATCAGTGGAGATGAAGTTAGCTGCAGTGGAAGAAGATGTTTTCAAAGGAAAAGACCATGTTCATTCACTTACGTTTCATGAGTCCCGAAAAAGAAGATGGGGTATTTATTTGCTGGAGGCTTCACGGCTCCTTCAGGGAGTTCATCAATCTGTGAGACAGAAATGGAAAAAGGATTACTCCCAAATGTGGTGTCCCTCATCCAAGAATCCCCACCAAGCCGTGGGAGCCGTAGCGCAGGTATGCCGCAGCCCTGGGAGGTTCCCACGGTGTGCTGGCACGGGGAAGGGGTGACAGCTGCCGATCTGTCAGGCAGGCAGGTCACACGCCGTCAGCGCATGACAGAAACACTGCAGGGACACGACAGAAGAGCAAGGAGCAGACAAAAAGTTGTCATGATTTCATGGGCATTATAACACACAAAGGCAATAAAATCAAGTCTGCTTAATTTAAGTGTTAACTTCAGATGCCGCCTCATCAAAGGCACCAAAGCCCAGAGGGTAATCCTGTCTGTCTCACACAGCCACCTAAATAACTTCTGCCACAAATGGAGAACAGATGGCACCTCTGCAGCCGGAAAACCAGACAACCTCCATCGGTGCTTCCTGGTGGCGATGGTCGGATGCGGCGTACAATGCGTAACGCACACCAGGGAGGAGGGCCTGGGACTCGCCTTCCTCCAGAGGTTTGGGTCACCACTCCCCTCTGTACTCCACTGCTTCTTTCACATTTTACCCCTGGCCTCATATTTCTCAAGATAGAGCTGCAGAGCTGCTAAGGGAGGGATGGGGAGGGGGCTCTCCTGAGATATAGCTGGGACTGGGATGAAGCCCCCAGGCTAAGCGGTGCCCAGACCCCATCTCCCAGTGCTGAGAGCCTGGCGGCGAGGCTGGAGGTCAGGGTCATAACTAAGTCTTGTCTGTATGGAGTTTTTCAGTCCTCTGCAAGAGAAATAGGGTCCAGGTGCCTCCCCACATCAACCAGAACATCAGCACAGCTTTGAATAAGATCTAAGTGCCCGCCTTGACAGAAATGGCACTTCTGAGCATATGTCGGTGTCTAAAATTAAGCGTCCAGAGAACTCTCCAGCTAAGAGGGAGCCTAATGAATGTAAGTATCATCTATAGGGCAACACCAGAGAGCAGGTGAATGGCTTGCTGCCTGGGTCTGAGGGAACTCATCTCAACATAAGCATATTGAATCCTGCCAAATGTCACTGGAACTGAGAGCAAAGTGCTGACATACCAATGCTACACGAAATCTGCTCCTCAGCAGAGCATGGGGATGGAACCTGCATGTTTTCACTCAGGAGGCCAGGCCCACATGTGCTTTCCTTCTCTTTTCCTGCCGAAGGACCCCAAACACTGAATTCTTGTTGATTAATAAACACCAGATTGTTTTCAAAGGATGTTCTCTTTCACTGTAAAGCATCTGCTGGCTATGTAGCTCTCAAAGGAGTACAAGTCTTTGTAAGAATTCAAGTACTTTTGGTCTTTCTGCAAGGACACCCGTTGGGGACAGAGAAACCAGAGCCACATGTGGAGCTGTAATGTCACAGGACTCCTTTCTGCAAAAGAACTGGATGCCTATCTTTTAGGTCTAAGCAGAGCACTCTCTGAAGCTATGCCAAAATCAGGGGATAGAAGAGCACTCCCAAAGCATCCCCTGTCTCTTCTCTGCGGCACAACCCAGGGGTGCGGATGGTGGGGCTCTGGCACACTGGGCCACGTGTCACCTACAACCCAGCACCGTCTGCAGGAGACAATCCGTGATAGTCAGAGGTGTCACACACCTCGTGGGCACAGCAATTACCCACCTTTTTCTATTCAACAAAGCTAATGAATTGATAAATAAGAGGTGAATCTATTATTTGAATGCACATAGAAGGAAGACAGATGCTGTTGGAAGATGGAAGCATGCATTCCCTTTTAGTTCAGCTATGTTTAAGAAGGAGCTGAAACGACATGACAGGCTGTTTGGTGTTCTCTTCATCATCAGGAATACACAGAGGAAAGACTGCCAAAGATATTTTTTCAGAACTCGTTATTTTCTGACATTAACTATTTGTTCTTAAGTAAGTGCCCATAATGTGGTTACTTTCTCACTAATTCATCATTTAAATACAGGTGTTAGACTGTAACAGTGATAAAAAGACTGCAGGGGAATAACTCATAACTCACTTCACAAACTGATAGCAAGTCGGGGAGATAGCGTGTCCCACTCTGCAACACATTTCATGCTTCCTTAAAGATGGAAGTATCTACGCATCAGACCAAAAAAGTGCTGCGCTGGCAGTTTGCCAAGTACAGGGTACCTCAACTGTGGATGCCATAGCCATCTTCCTCTTTATCGTGACAAGGAAGATGTCCAGAGAGATACCAGACCCCAGAAAAATGTGGGCCTCTGTGCCTGAGACAAACAATGTCTGCTGGGACGTGAGTGTGAACCTCATCTGGCCACTTGAAAGGCGGCACCAGCTCTGGGCTGCATTACAGAGCACTGCAGTCCAGTTACTGCCTCAGCCCTTTAAGAATTTCTCATGAAATAAAGCAAACAGCTGTAAACAATCAGTAAAGTGAAGGAATGAAGACATGCTTAGCAGGGAATGCTGATCAGAAGGGAACGAGGACCTTACATCAACAATGTGCTATGCTCCAATGCAGTGAGGATCTTCTAAGCAACATCCCAAGTGGAGTTAAGCCTCATGTCACATTCCCAGCACTTCATACTGTTAGCTAAGGAGCAGCACCAAACTGACAAAGGACAGCACACACATCTGTCACGCAGCTCACCTGCTCCCCATTTCGTGGCATATTTCTTTATCCATCTGAGTATCCCCTCTGACTGTGTATCATCACAGGAAACCATAAAAAAGCTTTTCATAGCTTTTGAAAGCTGGCATACACATACAAACACACGCAATATAAATCTGCACTAAACAGCTCAAGGATAGACGGTTAATGCTCCCACTCTACCATTTCACTGTGCAGCTGAGGTCAAGACTTCTCCTGCCTTCACCGATTTTGCTGTGAGCTCCCCAGCTCTCAGGCTTATGTCACCAGTACTGTAACGAGGCTGAATATGAAGTGACAGTGCTATCTTATGGCCGTTTAACTCCGCAGCAAAAACTCCACAGAATTTAGCGAAGGACGAGACCCTCTCTGCCAATAAGGAATATCTCTTCCCTTTTTACCTGTTTCATGCGAATCCCTGCATTACAGACCTTATGAGGAGAGCTTTGCACAGTCCAGCCATTCCCAGCAAAAGCACCGTAGCCCTTTATGCATGCTGAGCCCCCAAGTGCTTATTTAGCTGCAGAACAACCCCAGCACTCCCTGATGATTGCCGCTGTTCTGTAGCAACAGAAAGCAAGCGGTACGAGCAACCATACTGCAGCCCCCTGCTGCTGCACTCAGTCGCAATTTATTCCCATCCTACAAGATGTTTTGGTTAAATATGCCAAAGATTTGGATCTGATATTTTTCGCCATATCAGCAAGCTCAAAGACAGAGAGGGAGGGAGAGAGGGAGGGAGGGAGAGAAAGAGCAAGCGCGTGAGCACATGAGCGAGAAAAGCATCACTGCTTCGAACCAGGAACAAAAGAGGCAAGTGCACCCATACTAGGGCACAGTGTTGTAGTCACAGAAACCTCACTAATGATTAAAGCATCTATCAGGGAGCCAGACTGCGATTGCATTTTGCTTCTGGAAGGAAACAAACAGATTCTGAAGTACCCGTTATAACCTGCAATCAAACAGGAGATCTATCCTCTCCCCAACCAGAGCACACAGTGGGCTGGAGCTTGCTGCCACAGAAATCACCGAGAGCTGTGCATGGCGCGCGAATCTGATACGTGCATCAGCAACATCATGGGCAGCCGCTTCAATTATGGCTAAAATTAAAGCAGGTGGTTTCAAATTTCAAGTTTTATCCCCCTTGCTCCCGTTGCTGTCATCTGCTTAATGAATAACAATTGCTTTCTCTTCGCACAACCTCAGCAGCGCTGCGCTGCCCAGCATTTGTTTGCCAACCAAGCAGCACAGCTTTAAAGATGTAACTGTGCTTTTCCCCCCACCCCTCCGGTAAACAAATGCCAGGCTTCTAGGGTCAGGAACACTGAAAAAAAAAATTCAGCCTGGCCCTCTCAAACCAGAGCAGGGCTTTATCAAATGGTGTTGCTAGGGACTACCAATGTGTAAGCAAGAAATCTGTCTCCTTGCGTTGTAGTTTATAGGCTAGGATGTATATGCAGCCTGAGTATTTTGCTCTCAGTGGTGCTGAGCAATTGGTGACTTCCCAGGTAGTCTGGTTCTCACAGGCTGGGTTTAGCAGTACTGGTGCTGCACCGCTGCCTTCCCAGTTGCCGTGAGGTCAGGGACCCTGGGGAGGGGGGCGCTGGCTGGGGTCGCACTGGAGCTGCAGAGCCGGAGCCCTGCAAGGAGCACCGAGGTGGCTCTCAGAAGCACAAATCATCCCCGTGCCTGCCTGTGGGATAAGGTGGCATATTCCAGACAGGCAGAGGAGCTCCCTGGGAGGGCTGGTGCAGAACCAGAGGAAGCTGCACCCCCTCCTGGGTGTTCTGCTCCAGAGAGCTCCATGTTCCCTGCAAAATGGGAAACCGGCTCGGAGACACTGGGAAAACGGCAAGCTTTGTCTCTCTGCTTGTCTACGCAGAGCAGCTTTCTGTGGAGGTTTATGTTACTGCAGCAGTCAAGAAAGGGGCAGTCCTGCCCATCAAGGCGGAAGGGCAGCCCAGATGTGTCTCCTTCCACTTGGAGGGACAGCAGGTGTCACCTCGTATGGCTATCACAAAATCTCTCTGCTGTGGCTAAGCTGCTGCTCAGAAGCAGGAATTTCAGGCTGTCCGGGTGGCTTTCGGCCCAGATCCTGTTCCGTTATATTCCAGCGGAATTTGACACTGCGAAAAAACAGGTACTCTGCAAAAATACCTATCGGGTCCACATTTACAGACAAGAAAGCTTTCCTTCAGCATGTGGAGATGCTTATGCAGGCCTTGAAACCACAAGAACATGTCCTTTTATTTTGCAAAAAGAGGGCATTAAAACTGCAGAGCAGTAAATCACTGGTTGTTTTGACACACTGTAAATGCCTTTGATTGGCAAAAGCACACAGAAGCATTGCAGAGATCAGTATCTCCCACTGAAATCCCCGGAGTCACTGCACAGCAGTCGAGCAAAGGCCTGTAGTATTTTTGCTGGAAAGTGGTTCAAGTTGCTTATTATTGCCCAACACAGGCAAACAGCTTGATCTTTTGCAGTTAGCTTATTAGCAAAACTCTAGATGGATAAAAGCAATACTCTTCAAAATCCATTATTAAAATAGGGTATTTTGCTTTTCTACAACACTTTTATTCAGATGGATTTAATATGCTTTTTAATAGCTAATGCTACCCGGAGTCAGCAGTATGGCAGTATCTTTTCTAAACCATTATTTAAAATACTGTTCTGTAAAATGTAAAATATTAATTCTTTTCTTCCCCCAGAGGTTCCTAAAATGTAGAGGGGAAATAAAAAAAAAAAAAAAAGAAAAAAAAATAACCAACCTCCCTCAAGCTAAAAACTATGACTCAAATTCTGTAGTCCTTAAATTGAACAGCAATCCAAGTAAAGCTGATCGGAGACTGCAGAATTTTTCTCTCATTTATCAGGACTATATGATATTTGAAGCACAGCTCAACTCCTTCCCCGATGTACATCACATACTAGAACTCCTAGTGTGGAATGCTGGCATATGCACTTTTTCACCCATTAGAAAAGATAACCTTGCGAAGGGTGAGACTAGAAGCAGAATCCAACTTAATAAGGTGGAACTGCACAGCTACAAAAGTAAAAATTAAAAGTCTCTGGGCATAGAAGAGTGCCACCAGCAAAAACAAAAAGCAAAACAAGATTAAAAACAGCAGAGCATACTTTTGAGCACTGCTGAAAATGGCTGAAGGGTATCCTGCAAACAGCCAGAAATGACAATATAAAGACATCAATGCTCCTTTTTTTCTGTGCATGCTCAGGACCTCAACGAGATAGAAGACAATGAAGGGTTAGTTGGGAGTCCAAACAATGCTGGCAGGCAGTGTCTCACTAGGAAAGATCAGCAGTCTTGCAGCTGAGTTCAGCCCCTTTACATCCCTAATTAGCAGCATATTTTTAAGACAAAGTTGAAATATACTTTCTGCAGAGCTGCTTTAATCTTCAAGATGGAAATGGGGCCAAAGCTTAGTTCTGCATGACTGGTATCTATATGCATGACTTTGGAGATAACAGAGCTATTCATGTGATTCCTCTGTGAGCTTTCACGGCTGGTGGGCAGAAGACTGTCACAGGAGGAGACTCTGGGGCTACAGAGACTGGTCCTATCTCCTATATCGGCCGCTAGCCTCTGGGATGACCTTGGCCACATCACTGCACCGCCTTCAGTCTCACTGTACTGGTACAAATGGGGTACTGATCCCCATAAAGCACTCGAGGTCCACTGCTAAAACAGTAGCTAGGTGCAACTAGTAGCAAGTACTTCCAGCTCTGTCAGAGAAGGATTCCAGGTTACCAAACTGTAATCCTCCCAGTGAGCACACCCCAAAGTTAGACTGCTGCAAAAATGCTCCACCTTTTCCAAGTGAAGTGCTTCCCTGCCACTGTGAGCGAAGCAATGGTGCTACCCCTGGGATTTTCCCCCCCTCCAGTCTGTCCCTAAGGAAAGGAAAGGATGTGCTCACAGTATTTTCAGTCTTTTACCTGCAATAACTCAGGGACATGTCAGACAATTTTGCCAAACCAGGCAGAAGGAGAAAGGCCAAAGAGGTACTAGTTTCCCCATGTTTTGTGATAAATAGGCTGTCCATCAGAAGATGGACAGATAAGTAGTCCATGTGCTAAGAGACAGCTTGCAATGCAGGCTTAACCAAAACATCAGGCAACAGGGAATCCACATAAAAACAAGCCAGAGAAAAATAAGCTTAAGTTTCATGGCTCACAAAATTACTTTTTATTTGTGGGTGGATGGTGAGAGGTTGTTCATTTCCAACAGAGATTGCCAGCTTTGAGGCATTTTGTGTTTATTTTTCTTCCCTTTAAGCATAGTTCTTTGTCTGAATTATTCCTCAGATATCAAAATACTGTTTGCGATGTCCATCCACCTGAGCAAACCATTCTCAGCCCGCTAACACCAACTGAAAACAGTTTCTGATGACAAATCTGGTTATCTTACTTTATCATCTTACTACAAATATTTTTGTCTTGAAATACAAAAGCGTGCAAGAAGTGCACATACAAAAATGTGTTTGGAAGACATGCAGCAAATAAACACTAATTAACCAATCAAGACATCAACAAAAGAGAAATTTTGGGGACTACACACTCACAAACACTATTTCTCTCCTGCCACTGTCTTCTCATAAGCCAAAGGGACATGAAAAGTCATATCTTCTCCCCAAAAGCCTCAAAGCAGGCTCAGATAAACCCTGCCACCTTCCATATCGCATCTGCTAGAAAGAATGGATGAATGGAGTAAGAACTCTATTAGACTGAGGAATATTTTCTGGCCTTGCAATATTTACACTTGAATTTTACTATTTCATTGATTTTGTTTGATTTAAGGAAAAATGTTATATTCATGAGATAGGATTTTTTGGCCAGTCAACTTGATCAAAAACTTTTCAGTCAGATACAGCCTGCCTAGAGCATTGACATTTGGTCAAATATACACAACCAAATTTTATACTTGAGGCTCATCTGTTCCACATATCCCAGGCTCCATATTCCACTGTCCAAGCTTTTGTTAAAAGAAGTGTTGCTAGTCCTTATACTCTATTGGCACACTTAAAGCCAAAAGGTAAGCAAATTTCTGGAAGATTGCAGTCTCCTAGACTTGGCTGGCTTAATTTACTATTTCTTTTCCAATGTAATCTACTTCCTAAAAAAGTCAGTTAAAAAAATTGGATTGGCACCGTATTTCCAGGCTGAAGAATACCAAGCGCTCCTGTGCAATATTTGGTCGGGCTTCCCACAAAGTACACAAGACCCTGTTGATACTACAGTTTGCAGTTAAAATCGTTTTGAGTAAGGATACGTGATCGATGGAGACTGCAGGTCCCAGACACGAGCCTCCAGCCTGCGTCAGGGTGGACACAATCATACTAGAGACAAAGGGAACAATCTGCTTCACTTGCTGCAGCCCACAGGCCCCTGCTAGGGAGGACTCAAGCTTGACACTGGAGGTTGCAACTATCATCTCGGCCTTTGGGTACAGAAAACCTTCCTGCTTGTCTCCTCTGTGACTTGTTTTGCTACCACCAGTTGCAGCTAAGGAGTATAATACCAGGGGACCGAAGCATTCCTTGTCACAGAACAAGTGCCTGCACAGAAAAAATACTGTTTACATGGGGAAAGAACACAAAATCTTTGTCCCTTAAAAGCGCAGAACATTTTTGGTGTCCTGCACCCCTCTGAGGTTTGGGTGCAGCAGTAGAGATGAGACTACGTGAGTGTCCTGATCAGTGCTGCAGAGGGAATGGAGACACAGCTAAGCACGTATTTGTCTTCATTAAGTTGCTCTCCGTGGACCCACAGACCATAAAGACTCCTGGTCTTAAATACCTGAGTGTACGTGTTCACACCAGAACACCTATTTGCAGGATTTAAAGCAACAACTTCAAAACATAAACTTCTGTTTCACAGTACCATAAACAAGGAATTTACCTATTACCTACCCACCGTTCTGCAGGCACAGACAGCCTGCACCAGCTGGGCTGCGTACACAGCACCAACAGGGAGCTTCTGCAGCACCAACAGGGAGCTTCTGCAGCACCAACAGGGAGCTTCTGCAGCACCAGGTATGGTGAAGGCCCCTGAACAGATCCCACACCCTGGCGCTGAGGACTGCAGGAGCACATCCACGCTCCCAGCACCAAATCGCAGCACTGAGGGTGCTCACATGCAGGTGGTGGCCTGGGACCCTTCCGCAGGGGAGATGCCTCAGTCCAGATTTTGGGGCTAGGGGGTAAGTATAATCACCAAGCATCACCACCGGCTCACAGGCCAATTATTTTGTTGTGATGCAAATAACACGTACAATGACGTGTGCACAGTCTGGGGGGAATAAGCAGCAATGAAATCTAATTGCAAAGCCCATGAATGGAGTGATTTGCAATAATTTTTCAAAGGCAGGTTTTCCTGTTTACTCGGCTGACAAACTGCAAACTTGTACCTGCAGAAGAGCTCAGAGCCTGTAGAAAGCCTAGGGTGGCTATAAACCTTGCAACTGTCTGTAAATAATTGTTTCTATTACTCCTGCAGCCTTAGCCACCACCTATGATACAAAACACCCAATTAAACTGGCATACTATTTTGCTAAGATGAAGCTTTTGCCTGTGTCGGCTGAGTTGCTAAAACCATGGAATGAGAAGAGATTCATGCAGTCACAGTGGTCTCTGTGCAGCACTTGGACCCAGCTTTGGTATTTTTACTGGGTTTGCTTTCAATCTCTGCTCAGATTTCCAGGAGCTGTCATTACGGTGTCAAATACCTTCTTTGCAAAGTCCCCCAGTCTAGGTTAAACTCTTAGGAATTTTAATCTGTCTGCCTAAATAGACTCAGGAACCATTTTTTCCAAGCCAAGTCATACTCTCCCCACCTGCCTGTTTTTCTGTTTCCAAAACCTCAGGATGAGAGTTTTCATTGAGTTTTGACCAAAATGTATGTTGCTGAAATCTACTTAGATAGTCCCTAAAAGATTAACATTTTCCTAAAAGTAATGATAATAACAATAAAAATCTTAAGCAGCAGCTTACAGGAATGAAACTTTTTATATAAAAATATACAAAGCACTCCATTATGTACATGCAGACCTATGAACTTGCATCCTAATTACTAAATCATGTTAGAAAAAAATTACTTAAATGAAATAGTAAAAACATGAAAGATGAAAAGATATATTTTTAGAGATTTAAGTGGCATTAATGTCCGAGAGGAAGATGGTCAATATGGTAGTGACCAGACTTGCTAGGGTGGCATGCCCATTATTCTAAAAATATATATTTTATATCACAAACACTAAATATGAGTTTTAAGCATGTGAGTACTCTACTCATGGGCTTGAAGTTGCCTACATGTTTACATACTTGTAGGACTGCAGATTATAACATCTTTTCTTTCTGTCCAATGAGCAATGTGTAAGTATTTTGAATTATTTTCAAATAACCTCTCAGAATATGGTGTTTCCATGACCATTAGTTATCTACAAAACCTAGTGACTCAGCTCCAGTTATGTTACAGAAGACACAAAGTTTACTCCAGAATCTGCTTTCTTCCAAAAGTCTCTGATTTTCTTTGACTTTCCTTCTCTGAACAAGACCAAGGGCTTTTGGCCATCACTCTCTCTCATTTCCATACTGCACTTGGAGGGGTAATCAGAAGATTAATTTTAAAGGAATGGTGATTTAAAAATGATACAGGCTGTCAAGAGACAAATTGCATGTGTGGAATTGTAATAGCTGTTTTCCTGCATACATTAATATTAATTTTTTAAAACACTCGTTACCTCTGAATCGGGAATGGCATCCATACTAAGCACAGGAGCTTAGCACTCTCCCCCAGCAGCTCAGTAAAAAAAAAAGTGTTTAAAATCCGGTTACCATTTTGTTTTAAAAAGCAGCTGTAAAGAAACAGCATATTATTCTGACTCATATTGTGCAAATAACTGGGAAAAGGCAATTACACATAAAAGAGAACTTGGTTAGTGGAGACATATCTGCAACTAGGGAAGGACGTTAGGGAACACTGCACATATGAATTTGTCCTGGGATGCAGATACACCTCATACAAATCAACAAAATCCAATCAAGCGCCTTTCAGTCAGCATTCCAAATTTTAATTCGAAGTGTCACTTGCCTTTACTTCCTAACACACTGGTGATGACACATGATGTGTCCAAACCGTGCTCCACAACCAAAGAGTTTTAGCTCACACTGCTTTTAAGTGTCAAGATCCCCAGTTCAGTCTTACCTGCAGCATGGAGACACCCCTGCTGCTACACCAGGGCAACTGTACCGCTGACATCCGACAAACAAGTAAACGAGCACCTTCATCTAGCAGCAAATGCTTCAGAAAAAGTGTAAGCATCTCATAAAAATATTGTTCCCCTTGCTCCCACATCTGCTAAAGTTGTTGGTGTTTCTTCTTAACATACTGCCACTAAAATCTTTATTATTATGGGCTTCTAAAAACTTAACAGCTAGAGGCTTGATCCTGCAAGCACAGCTGGGCATACAGTTTGGCAGCATAAACAAAGCCATTGTCTTTGTATGATCAGATCCCATCCAGCACAATAACACAGGCAATTATATATGCAGGTGAATCCATTCATTTGTAAGGCAGGAGATGGCATAAAACATCTTCCAAAAGATAAGGAGAAAACATTCACAGCATTTTAATGCTGAAGAGCCCTGTCTGCTGAATGTGTCTTCTCTAATCTGTTCTCATCTTTTAACGAGGAATTCTTGTCATTTTACCAGAAGTACCAATTCAAAAACACTGCTCAGAAAACTGACCGACTCCCTTAACAGCAATAAAAAGCTCCAAAGCAGAGTCTTTCAAATAAAGGCTAAGAAAACAAAATATTAACAGATAGAACAAGCTTCTTACTGGTGATATGTATCTTAGCAGACATGAAAATTCTAACCACAAGGCTTGATAACTTTATGCTACCTTCTTCTAAAAGCTGTGATAGAAATACTGACTTTGACAAAGAAAAATAAACTTTGCACAAGAGGAAGATTTTGAAAAAGAACTCTTGATAAAAAGCAGCAAAAGGCGCACCTGAAAATGTGAACATATGTGAGTCACCTGATCCAGACACCATACGAAAAGAATTACCTGTTGCGTTTGCTACACCACTATCTTTCAAAAGCCCTGGTATGTAGAGAGGCACTGCAGTAAGGAATGTCATCTTCCCCCCCACCCCCTCCTTTTTTAACAGGAATATCTGCCTTCTCCCTTAGGTTGTGGTCCTACTTTATGTTTCTACAGGCACGGCAGCACACATGTAAGAAGTTTCATTGAAATCAAGGAATCTTTATGCAGTTGAGCTCATTTGCTGCCTTTGGGACACGGTCTTCAAAGGGCAAACTAATGGGATAGGTATCCCCTTCCTTCCACTATTCCGTAACAACCAGGACAGCAAGCTCCAGCCCTGCGCTGGATCTGTGCGGGGCTACTCCTACAACACATGAAATGCCCAAGCTGGTGCCTGGAGGATAATGAAACACAGTGGTAACAGTATGCTGCTAAGAACACAGGAATCTCAATTCTGCAAACACTTCCACATGTGATTAATCCTGAATGAACACTACCTAATTGGATTCCAGATAGTAGTGTCTGAAGAAATCTTTACAGAAATACAAATTTACACTGGCTCAGATGGAAACTGTGACATCTGGGCTGAAAACCAACTAGCAACTAATTAGCTTAAGAACAAGATGACAAAAATGCTACTACGGTAGGGCACAGTGCCCCTGGCATGAGATGCCTTGCTTAGGTGTATTCCTTGCCAGGATGCGCCCCACTTAACACCTTATTCCACATTCTGGGAGAGGCGCCTGGGGCAGCAAGCTGGGAGCCTTTGCAAATATTAGGAGAAAGATAGTCTCTTATGCTCCTATGTATGTATGTATAAACATGCAGTCACTTCACTACACTCAGTAATGGTAAAACCAATGTGACAACTGACTCACAGAGCCCTGGGTCTGTGAGAAATATGAGCTGCAAGTAAACCGAAATTCAGTTTGCAAAAGGAAAAAGCTAACACATCTGGGAAAAAGGATTGGCAACGTAAGAGAGAGAAAGCTGGAAGCAGCAATACTACAGGAAGCCAATAGTGGACCACAAGTTACATTGGAACAACCGATGTGCTGCAAAGGTCAAGGCAATATGCAGAAATCCCCATATGCAAACACACATCCTGCCAGAGAGCTGGCAGACAAGCCTCACGTGGTGCAACCGCACCCAGGAAAATTATTTCAGCCCCGTGCAGGACATGGCCGTACAGGCTGGTAACGAGCTGGAGGAAGCTAAAGAAAAATACAGAGATATTTATGTCAAGCACACACCAAAAAGCAATCAATGGGGCCTGAGATTACTTTACATACAGCGATGAATAATAAATTATCTCCCAAGGAAGGAGGGCAGGCCACGCATGGATAGCCTCACTTCCTACATGGGGTGCAAATCACCCTCCCCACGCCTGCTGGCCCTGGAGCCCCCCTCACCCTTGGTACTTGGGTGGTCCCTGCACAAGCAGTAGGAAAGAGAACGGCAAAACCTGAGAGTTCACAAACCACCTCTTGAGGCACGGTGCTCTGCTTTCCGGTATCATCTTATGCTGCTTTGTCAGGACGGTCAGCCCATGGTACATGCTAATCTAAACGCCACTCCACCAGTGCCTTCCTCCCTTTCCCCCATCCCACAGCTGCTGCAACAGGAAAATACTGGTATGTGCAATACAAAAGGTGAACCGTAAGTGTGCCTTACAACTAAAATTTTCCCAAAGGATCGTGGAGGAGCTGGAGGAACTGCCTTCTAGTTACCAAACAATAGGTTAGGAACTAGGGTAACAGCCAGGAATGGAGACCTGGATTCCTGTTTTCTTCATGTGGAGGAGACTCCAGCTCAGGAAGATACCCCATCCTTCAGGAATTAAAAGAAGGGGTTCACAATACCCCTCTTTCATGGAGGTTTGAACATAAGATTTGAGGACCCAAAGAAAAACTTGCAAAAAAAAAAAAGCATTGCCTGTATCCAATGACTTTTTATGCAAAACACATAAACTTTCAAGGGAAGCAACTCTAGAATGTTCTTTGCAACTCTAGCATTTGCTGCTCTCTACTTTCCTGGTTCTCCCCCCTGGGACTGCATCTCCAGACTGATGCTACATAGCTCTGTAAGGTCACTCCTCATGTTATTATTAAGTTTCAATATGTACTTCTATTTACTACATTTAGTAATCTAGTCTGATATGGGACTGATTCCCAGAAATAGTATGTGTTATTGTGTAATAGTGTCTCAAGCTCTCCCAGACTTAAAGTTTCTTCTACTCACTGCCTCAGTGTGGTTTTACTTTCTGTGTTACAAGGGGTTTCACAGGTAGGTGCTTTCCAAGCCCAAGGAGTATAAAGTTACTGACTTTAAAGACTGACACACTGTTTCCTAGTTGACTTTGGTGACACCACATTGATACCTGTGATGTCCCTACAGTCTGGAATTTTTCACTTTCTCCCTGGCCCTACTCACTGTGCTGTACGTAGGATGCTTTGTTAACTGATGGTCTCAAAGAAATTATTTGGTGTATGATATTCTTTGCCCTGTTTTTCCTCTTTTGTTACATGATGTCTTCTATTCGAGCAGCCAAACTGGAGCTGGCAAACAGCCTCTCTCTAGGTTTTTTACACGTTGCTGCAAGGCAAAATAAACAGTTGTTTCCAGTTTGCATTTTTGGGGCTACAGATCTATGCTAATTATCCTTTCAGCCTGCTAATGGAAACCTGAAAGAGATTTAAATGTACTTTTCTAAGGCAGAGACCAAAGTCAATGGACACCTGTCCTTTCTAACGCTGGGCTTAGTGCTGCCCAGAGCACAGCACGATCTCATCTCCTCCCTTTATGTTGACTCTGAAGGCATTTTCAGATTTCAGCAGGTCTTTAAAAAAAGACCAGGAGATAGAAATTAAATCCTTCTGAAATTTAAGAACATTATGTGCCTTTCTGGAGCAGTAACGATGCCAAGTATAATATCTGCATTGACCTGAGACCATCTGAAGGATGGGGAACTTCAGAATGGGGCGATAAGAACTACATCATAACATGGGAAGTTCATTGTTTTGTTACGATGCTGTAGTATTTACTCAAATTTCTTACCTGCTTTCTGTTTTCTAGAACAAAAAATTGATATAAACAAACAAACAACAAAACCCAACCCTAAAGCCAGGTCTCATATACCCTTCAAGTAAAAGTAAGTATTACCAAGACTGTCGTATCAATGAGGAGAAGAAAGGAAAACTGGAAATATACCTGCAGTTTATTTCCAGTTTCTGTATCAGGTTTAGAACTGGCTGTTACACAAATGAATGAAACCACCTCAGGTGTGCAAAGCCAGTAATGCAAAGACTTCCCAAGAGGAAGACACAAGGATCTGTTTCCTTCTTTAAGTTTTAGAAGCTTTAACTCATGATACTCACTTGTTTGCCAGATATTTCTTGGAATCTTTCAAACAACTGTTCGTTCTAGTCACTCCTATTGTGCTTCGGCCAAACTACTGGGCCCTTCTCTGTTGATGCTTCCTCTGTTGGAGTCCAGAGCCAAGTGATGTGCTGCACAGTCATGTGCTACACCTATGTTTCAAGCACCTATCTTTCCTGTGGGAGTGTGTATACCTACGCACAGAACAGGTATGTGCGTGTACACACACACATATCCATGCTATGTAGAGATCAGAGATACAGATGATGCAGGGCAGATGTGAAAAGTACCGAGGCACCTAAAGACATGGCAAAGTACTGATGCTCAGCTAATTCCTAACACCTTTAAAAAGCTAGGTCCACAACCTCTGCCTGCCTGCTCCACACAGGCTACTTTCCAGTGTTTGTTGCTGTATTTAATCACTTCTCCTTCTCCTTTATGCCTCTCAAGCATACAGTGGAAAGGTCTTCACTGCTCAGACACCACCATTTCAAACAGTTGAAATGTCCAAGCTCTCTACATTGTCATCACTTTTCCAACATTATCAGGAAATTCTTTCATCTATCCTCAAATGACAATTGTATATACTTACTGTCAGCAATCACTTGCTTACAAGATTTTTATTACCCTAAATGCAGGAAGACTTGTTAATGCATTGTTATGATGGGGAGATCAGGAAATGAAGAGTTAAGACTGAAAACTCAGCCTTCATTTTGCTGCCCATGCTTACAAAAAAATCATTCCAGTTGGGGGTCCTAAAAGGTTCTTTACACAATAATAAAAAGAGATCTGTCAATTAATGTAATGGAAACTAACATTTCTCATACCTTTTTGCAGCAAGAACGTACCAATTGACTTGACAGGCTACAGATTTCACTGAAAGGGGCAACCTTCCTTCAGACAAAACATACATCCAATGATTTCCAAGACATTAGTTGACGAAAATTATTCAGTAGCTTCAAAAATGAGAAGGAAAAATATCTAACAAAAAAGTCTGTAGAGTATGGGTATGAAAAACTTTGATTGCTTTTTGCCTCAAAACTTCTGAGACAACCGTCTTCATTCTGCATTAGCTTCATTTGGACTTAAAATCGTAACACTGCAGGAGAAAATGTATTCATCTATTGTCATTTACACAAAGAGATCAGACCTGCACATTTGGGGCTAGTTATTTAAACTAATTAAAGAAAAAAACCCAACAACCAAAACAAAAGAGAGAGATTTAAAGAACTGAATTTTAAAGTTTTCCAAAATATCCCTGCTGTGCTAACAAAAACCGTAGAACATCTTGGTCCCAAAATAATTCATTTGCCAAACAAGAGCAACTGGAAAGGTTTTACTGTAGGCTATGGTTCAACTTTACGTATAAAAATTACTCCACTTTACGCTACAATCCTCAGATGAAATCTGTTTTTAAGTCACACTTAAAGCAGAATGCAGGAGCATGGAGACAGGCCATCAGCTGCTGAGGTTCCTTACCTTCCAAACACTAGGAGAATTCACACTTCACTCCTTGTCATTTTTGCTTTAGGAAGTGAAGGAAACGGTACTCGATGAGCCGATGAAGTCACTGAAAAGGCACTCACACCTACTCTAAATACGACCAGATATCTGCGAATAAAAGTTTAAATGCTGTCTAAGCAACATGTGCTAACCTGGTGCAGAAGGTTCAGAAAGTAAAAACCCAATTCCGTAAAGGACTCACTGCCTTAAATGGGCTCTTTAGATGCACCAGAGCAGAAGTCCTGGGAGTGCTGCCCGAAGAAGCCACAACTTCACCATTAGTCCCTAGGTTAAGAGAGACCTTTGCAGTGATCAGCAAATCACGTCTCATCTCGGAAAGGAACAAACAGAGACCTGCCATGAAAAATTGCTTGCAGATCTCCAAGGAGTGATGTACGAGCGAGGTACATAATTAAAGAGGGAGAGAGACGGAAGAAGCTCTGAGTTGGTAAAGAAGTCACAGGAGACTCATATTTAGTAACACAGCAGAAGTGAGGTCATAAACCAGAGCAACCAAAAGGGGAAAAAGGAGAAAAGCACACAGTGAAGGACTGGACAGGCCCCAAATGGCCGAAGAGAAAAGCTCAAAAGACTGCAGACTGAGTTTTGGCAGAAAAACACAGAGAAAGATCTGTTGTCCATTTCTGATGGATGCTTTGAAGTTTTCTGGATCTAATCTGATTTTTGTCTGTCACTCTTTGCCAAAAAAGATAAACCCTGCCAGGGAAAGCCTACCTTCCCATAGCCTTACAATAATAAGAAAACAAATGATCTGTTTTAAATATCAAACACTTAAAATGTAGAATCTTTCTTCTATGATGTGTCTGAGAGCTTGATATTTCCAAGCTGTCACAGTTGCAATTATAACCGACCGAAGTTGTTCCTGGTTAAGTATCTTGTATTTTACCAAACTATGTCAGAACATTGGTCTAGGTGCTCACTGAGAGCTTCAACACAATCAACCCACTAGCTCCATCCATACTTCACTGAACTGGGAGCGGGACGTTCATTTACTATAATGCCTGCGTAGAGGTGTCCAAAATACATTTTAAATTTATTTTACTGATACTGAAAATCTTCTGGAGTTCTGACACTTTTTAGTCGTAATTTCTTTTAATAGTCTCTAATACTATATTACACTATAATACTATAGTGTTATTAGCCTTATCTTTTTAGGCTGTAGTCTAACAAAGTCTTTAAGCATAAGCTTACCTTTAAGCCCTCTCCTTGGATTACTGTACCTCATACTTTAAGGTGCCTTACTTGCTGAATGGGGGACATACTCAACGATACTGAAAAAACCCACTCAGCTTAAAACTATCATGTAATCGTTACATTTATGATGCTCAGCCTGCCACAGACACCAGTTCCCATTAAAATGACAGCATTTACTATGTATTACTCTAAGCAATATACTGACAATTTCATACCCATTTGCAACTCTAATACGTTAAAGTGCCCCAAATACTATTTTGCCATTGCTATTGTCAGATGCTTTTCAATAGTGATATTCAGATGAGGACTGTCAGCTAACCAGCAAATTTGGAGTTCAAGTAGGTGTTAATTCAGAGTAGCAATAAAGGAACTGGACAAGACAAACAGGAGTTCAGAAAACAGAAAATTCACCTTCACAAGACAGTAAATAATACACCTTCATACTAGTTAGTGTGACACTGTTACTTTAACGGCTGTGTTCACCTCCCTACACAGAATATTCTGAACAGCTCTAAACATCCACGTGTTTTACACTAAAATACATTGCCTTACCTGCTTGGACCTCTCTTGTATTGTCCCAGATCCACTTTACCATCCCTACACAAACTACCTGTGTTTAACCAAATACAGTTCTTGTCTCCCCAGATGTATGACCCTAGATTTCTGTTCAGTAATGGCATCACCCATTTACTTGGGTACACTCTAATTTTATTGAGGTCATTCCAGACTTTTTCCCTCCGCTCTCTACAGTTGCATTAACAGCTTCCTTCCTATTTTTAAATCAGCAGCTAATTTCAGCAACTAAGTGCTTATTGTTTCTTCAGGGTCACTCATAAAGCGAACACCATTATTGATCTTTCTGAATCTAACACTAGTTTTTCCCTTTTATCTCATCTGAGTGACTATTCAAGGGGCAATTTCTCAGTAAACCAGGACATCTATCCTAGATAAACTAGGGTATCTGAAGAAAGAGATTTTTCTGTCTGTGTGTGCTAATGCAGCTCCTATCAAGGCAGTAGCCAAGCAACTCATAAATGTTACCGATTTTGTCTCTACAACACCTTTTTAAAGGGAAAAGTGTTGTTAACTGCCTTTTACAAACGGGGAACTAAGACATAGAGGTATTCAGTTCTTCAAAGGCAAAGACCACTCATGGAATGTAGAATAAATTGAATCCTTATTTCCTATATTTTACCACAACAGCATCTTCCCTCAATTTCTGCGCACACCTTGGACACACAATTGCTTATTTACTGGATTACAGCGACTGATGACCTGGCCAGCTGGTACTTGTTCTGCATTTTTGATGAGCATCTGAAGACAACTGACATCATAGGCTACCATAAAAACTGTGTTAGACCAAACTGCTGCTGGTATTTTATCTACTGTTACTATTAAGTTTCAATACAATTCTTGGGGCCTAAACCCTAAATCCATTCACTGTCCTCCAGTTAAGCTAAAGGAAATCTTGGCTTTGCCCAAGAAAACATGGTATCAAAATGCAAAGCAGCCCTTCCAGGCAACAAGACCTATGTGACATCTTTCAGACACCAAGTATCTAAAAGCATCTTTTGAAGAGAGTGGGTTTATTCACCAATTCTATTTTAACTGGGTATGTAAAGATAAGATTTACTGTCCATTACCATTTTGGCTAAGTGTGGCAAGTTCGGTCCTTTTCATATTAATTCTAGACCAAATTTAGACAAAATTTTTCGATGGTCCCTGGGCATATCATCACTATCTGACCACTTTCTTCATGGTTTCCTTCATTCACAGTGAAGAAAGTCAGGCTTGCTGGTCTTGCTCTTGCTGATCACTACATCAACGAACTTCCAAAGAGAGGGGGTGGAAAGCTAATGGTCCAGGACTCAAGATTGCTGCCTACGCTGGCTATGTCTGCTGTGCTGTGCCACATGGAGCTGGCCGAGCCCACAAGCATTACGCCTAACAAGAGACAAGAGTAACGGAGCTAGGTGCAGATCGGCACTACCGCAGCTGGCCTGCTTCTGGGAACAGAGTTAGATTTTCTGTGTGACACCACCCATGCACACAAAAGTATAGGGCTGGTTCTGAGCCAGGCCAATTATGTCTGCGTGTTCATTAAAGGGTCAGCAAAGTCCTTCTGTTCTGCTTTAACGCTTCTCAGGTTTATTAAACACAGTTTAAGAAGTTTGTCCCTAGACAGGAAATTCATGCCAAAGGTCTCAGAGATGCAAAACACCACTTGGTAGGGGCAGCAGCACTGTCATGTAAATGCATTGCTAGTGGTATTATTAAACTAGGATATTAGCATGAAATATCTAAGTTTTTACATGAGAATACAAAGTCAAACACACTAATTGCACAATGAATAAAGAAGTAGGTAGCAAACACTCAAGGATCTAGAAACAAGCGAATCCCCTGGTTACACAGCATCCAGTTAATCAGAGTATCCGAGTTGCCTTCTCAGCTCAAATACTTCTTTTCTTCTTATTTGTATATAGCAGTGTTTTCTGGGAAACACAATAAAGACTTGTGTCCTCACTAGGTTTTTCCTTCACTTAAAGGAAGTGTGCATCAGGCAAAACTTGGCAGCCAAGACGAAGAGAAGCCCTAGTAAA
The DNA here is from genome assembly GCF_015220075.1 of Falco rusticolus. Lineage (NCBI taxonomy): Eukaryota > Metazoa > Chordata > Aves > Falconiformes > Falconidae > Falco > Falco rusticolus. The sequence continues at coordinate 13,946,723 of NC_051193.1, read as the reverse complement.
GATGGTATGAACTGTGTTTTTCACAAGCAACACATTAGGTTCAGGCAGACATCAGCCTGACCTAACATGAAGTTGTATGTAACTCCATCACGGGTTACGGGACCACATTCTCTGCCTCTGGAAACTCAGGTGAACTAAACCCCAGTGCTAATGCTCCCCTAGCCCGACTGCTCTCTTCCTACCCGATGACAGACTCTGGACTCTCTACAGTTTCTACCTCCGCTTGCTAAGTCATGTTAAAAGCAGAGACTGCTTTGTCTTCACTTGAACTTTACATCCTGTTAGTCTGCACAAAGGAAGTATGTTATGTTAACAGCACACCTATTTTTCCTAGTGACGATGTACTCCGTTGGATATTATCGCCATTCAGATACCTATTTAGACATCCAGGCAAAGGCTATGACCAGCTGCATAGCATATAATGATTTTTTTAAAGGAAAGAAAATACCATTAAAACAAAAGGCCCTGTTCTGCTTCTGGGTAAACAAATGGGAGTTTTACAAAGGCTCAAAAAGGAAAGGAATTAACATGCTTCGACGTGGTAATGGTCTCAACTGTTCACATTAAAATTTTCACAGTAAATTAAACCATGACAGAGGTAGGAAACGAAGTCAATTTTCAGTGACTCGTGCTGTTCTGCTGACATAAATTGCCATTTTTTAGGTAGTACAGCCACTAACCTGTATAATCACAGAATAACAAAACTGCAACCCAGCGTTGATTAAGTTTGGCCTTCTGCATGCTAATTTTAGCCTGCTCTGCCAAAATAATTGAATGCACTACCTTATTTACATGCTTCTAGATATTTAGCACCCTCTCACTATTTTTTCTTCACCAACCTTTGCTTAAGCCTGCGGTGTTGGCCATCCCTCCTCGGATGGTGTGCCTGCTGTCGCGTCCCACTCCTCCTGCCTCCGCAGCGACACTCGGGCACCCTTCCACCACTACAGCAGCCTCCTCCAGGGCACTCTCGCCAAGGGGGATGCTTGGTGTCAGCCCAGCTTTACCCTGCCCATCTATTGTTGCACGCAACGCCTCACGCTCCGGACGGCCGATAAAGACCGGCAACTTCCCTTGACTAGAAGGCGATGGTGTGATGCGCTGCCCAGCAGTCCCAGTAAGGCTGGAGAAGCCCAGGAACTTGAGGCGCCCGCTGGCTGGTGCCTGCCGAGGAGTTAAGGCAACACGTGTTACGCAGCCGGTTTACACCACGGCGAGGGAACCGGAGGGCTGGGTCAGGCCGTGTAAGCCCTGCGGAACGCGCTGCTCCGCGTTATGGCAGCGGCCCCGCAAGCGGGTCTGCAAGTACAATGGGGCGCTTCTCTGGCCGCCCAGCGCCCACGGTGCCTCTCCACCTCGGGTGTATCATGGCAGCGTCAAACGGAAAATGACAAAGGACTGTGAAAGACGGTCAACACGGTACACGGCAGAACCAGGCAGAACGCAGAGCCTGCGTGCGCAGGGGGCCGCAGGGTGCCGGCCCCCGCGGGGACCCCGCCGCACCTCGGGGCCGGGCCGCGCCTCACCTCACCCAACCCCGCCGCCGCCGCCGGGCCTCGCCGCCTCCCCGCACGGCCCCCCGGCCCTGCCCCTGCCCCGCACGGGTCCGCAGGCCCGGCCCGAAGCCCGGTGCCCGGCCCGGGCGCTGGGCCGCGCTGGGCCCGCGGGAGGCGGCCGCCCTGCCCTGCCCTGCCCTGCCCCTGCGCCGGCCGCGGCGGGGGGTGGGGGCCCCTCTGCCCCACGGGGGAGCCGGGGGCCGGGGCGAGGGAGGGCGTATAATAAACAGCATCGCTGTCATGCGGGCAGGGCTGCCGGCTCCCCAAGCCTCCTCCCCGCGATAACAACCCAGGTACAGCCCGCGCTCGCCCCCCTCCCTCCCTCCCTCGCTCCCTCCTCCTCCTCCTCCTCCTCCTCCTCCTCCTCCCGGGGGGCCGGGGAGAAATCTGCAGATCAAAGAAAAGATGCACAATAATAACGGGGTGGGCGCGCACGGCGGCCCCCCGTCCGGCGGGGCCGGGGCCGGGGCCTCTGGCGGAGGCTCGCCGCGGCCCGGCCGCTCTCCGCCCGGCGGGAGGGCGAGGGGGGCGGCGGCGGCGGCGCGGGGCCGGGGCCGGGCGCCCCCGCCGCGGTACTCACCCGGGCCGGCCAGTGCGGGTACCCCTTCATTTTGGCGAACACCAGGTCTCCAGCCTTGTATTCTCGGGGCCGCGGACGAGCCATCGGGAGCCGCCGCGGGAGCCGCCGTGTGTCCCCCCGCCCGCCCACACCCCCCGCCCCGCACACGCCGCCCCGGGGGCAGCCGGGCGAGCCCCCGTGGGGTGCGATGCGCCCGGGCACGGGGCGCAGCCGGGAGCGGGGCCGGGCCGCGGGCAATCCCCGCTCTCTCCGGCGGCGGCGGCGGCAGGAGGAGATGGGGTGTGCGTGTGTGAGTGTGCGAGTGTGTGTGAGTGTGTGAGTGTGTACGCGGGGGAGGGGGAGGCCTTGGACACAACCCCAGCAGCCCCCGGTACCAGGGAGCCGGCTGGCGGCGGGGCGCCTGGCCGGGCGGGGGCGGCCGGGGAGCCCTCACCCCGCGGCGGCGGGCGGGCGCGGCGCTGCCCGCGGCCCCCCCCCGTGCGAGCTGGCTACGCCGCCCGCGCCGCCCGCTCCATCCCCGCCGCAGCCGCCGCGGCCGCGGGAATATGGAGCCGTCTCCTCCGAATTACTCCTCGGGCAGCGACCGAAAACAGGATCTTCTTATCCCCCCCCACCCCCCACCCCGCGCCTCCCCCCCCCGCGCTTTCCCTTCCTGTTATTTTCTAGGTACACAGATCGGTTTCTATGAAAATAGGAGAGCAGAGAGCGGCTCCAGTCCCTCCCGGCCCTTCCTTCCCAGCTGAAGCATGACACGGTTCTTTATGCGCGCCCGACATGGAGGCTGGGCGGCCAGGGGAAGCCTGCCGAGCCCGGCTGACTTTTGCAGCGGGGCCCCCGAATTCCCCTGCCCAGAGGCTGCCAGCCCTGGGGCCTGGGGGGTGCCGTGCGCCCCGGGCCACAGCGAAGGCCGGTTCCGGGGCTCGGCGGCCCCCGGCGCGGCTGGCGCACCCCCTCAGCAGGCCTCCCTGCCCCGGCGCCGCCCGCCCCGGGGTGCCGCAGGGCCGTGCCCGCAGCGCCCTGCCTGCCCCCCGGCAGCCCGGGGCAGCCCGGCCCCGGCCCAGGCCTGGCTCTGGCACCGCGCCTCGCAGGGGCCGCAGCCAGCCCCTTCCCCACCGGCAGCCTCTCCGCCTTCCTCATCAGCCTCCACAAACCCACCCCTGCCCCCTCAACCACAGAGGCCTGGGCCTGGGGGCTGCCTGAAGCCGCGGGGGTTCCCCCCCAGGCCTTTGGGGCTGGGCTCTCGCCCGGGACACCGGTGGTCACCAACACACCGCTGCGGGAGCCAAATGCTGGGAGCTTACAAATCCCAACCCCCAGAAAAAAAAACAAACCCAGATGTTTTCACCATAATGTTACCACTTAAGTTGTAATGCTCAGAAATCAATTATTATTGATATTTATTATACCAGAGTATTGCCTAGAGGAGCAAAACTAGGAAGGCACCTGTGAGCTGGGCCGCAGGCACGAAAGCTTAGGAAGGGTTTTGCGGCGGGGGTTGGCTGAGACCCCTGGCAGTGGGTTTCCCAACTGTTCCCACAGGCAAGATGGCAAATACCCCCGTGGGTTTAGGGAGGCAGCTCTGGCAGGGTGCCTCACTGAGCCCCCCCGGAAAGCAGCTGGCCACAGGCAGTCCCTGCCGATGAAGAAGGGAACGGGAGGCTGAAGGCTGCGGGGTCCATGAGGGGACCATAGAGAGCACTAGCACTCTGTGAGGGCCGGTAACGGCAGAGAAAGAGGAGAAAGAAGCGCTTCTGGCATCTATCTGTTCCTGGGCTGGAACAGAACCAAGAAGACTTACTGCTTATGGTGTCCCCAGATGTGGCTCTGGTACCCAAATGCTGCTGTTGGTAGTACGAGTCAATAAAGTTTGTCACTCTGGGACATAAAATAGAATAAGCACTTCTTTACCGGGGGAAGCACTGCCGTAAAATCATTAGCTCAGGTATCGGTAGCAGACTAACAATGGGGGGGAACAAATCCAAGAAGCTGGATAAACATTTAGATGATTAGCCTGCACTGTGCTCGATGCTGTTATCTGTTTCCGAAGTACTGAGATCAGTAATGGGGTTGCCAACGCAGCCACCTTCTGTATAGACATGTGGCCAAACAGCTCACTTTCACTTTCACATCGGTTAGGATGTTGCATCCTTTTAAATTGATACCTTATTTCGGTTCAAATTCCCTTCAGAAAAATGTAATACAAGATCTCTGAGTATAGGAGCTGGGAACCCTGATCTGAGTTTGTCCAGAACGCTCCAATGTGCTGTGTCTTGCCTCCCATACCTCTATTATCTCCCCAGGCCAGCCTTACCTCCAGAATACTTACTGGAGAGGTGGAGCCACCTCTTTTTTTAAAAAAATATATTATTTGCTTCTCATGTCAGATATGAATAGCTCTTTCTAGTAACTTATTTAGTGACCTTAAATCAGAAAGAAGTGGGATGTATGCCAATTTCTTCCAAAAGGAGACAGTACACCTTACATACACATCCATGCAACAATGTATTGCTAATGTCAGAATAGCGAAATCCAAAGTGTTACTGAACCCAAACATCTTGTTGAACTGCCTGCTTTTTTACTTCCTTTAGTCCCAGCATTGGTGTCTGCAGAGAACGCAGTGAATGAATAGCGTTTCTGGTCTGCAGTGAAGATAATCACACACCAGAGCTCCAAAGAAAACCCATCCCATGGACATGCAAGGGTGCAGCGCTCTTTTCCTCTTGTCTATAGACTGCAAAGCATAAATGAGTTGCCAAGGTAAGAACTCTGCTCAGGTTTGGCCAGCTTAAAACTCTTAAACACACTTTGCAGACAGTTCCTCCATCAAGCCATGGTTTAAGGTGCTGAGAAAGAATGGAGAAGAAGAAGCAAATTTCCCTGCTGATAAATGAAAAGCCAAACTAAATGTTCCACACATTAACAGCACAGAAAACCACTTCAGTACAAACGGCAAAAGAGTTTCTTAGTGTGCATAACCCCATCAGCCTCTCAGCACAGCATACAAAGCCTGAGATCTCCTGCTATGTCACTTGTATTCTGTTCCTTTCTCTTCTGTTACAAAGGGGAGTTCATCTGCCCCTTCTACACAGAAGTGGCAACAGAGAAGCGAAGAGAGTTTCTTCCAAACACTTCAAGAGCAGTTTCACATCATGACTGTGAATGGAGGGATGCAGAGGCTTGCTAATATATATATGCTACATGTGTATAGGCCAGGTCCCAAGTCTGCAGAAGTCAACAGCTGTGTCTGCTTTGTGCTCAGACAAAGATCAGCAGGTCACAGAGGCAGCAGCACCACGTTCTTACTGAGCAAGGGAGACCTGCAGCAGGGATGGCTCTCTCCTTCCCCCGAAGCTCCCCAAAACATTAAGACCAGGTTCCCTCTCACTTCTCATCCTGCCAGACAGGTTGTGTTTCCAGCCCAGGGCAGTATATGCAAGTGCGAGCAGGTGAAGGGAGTAAAGCCGGGGGCCCAGCAGGACCATACAGAGAGGTGGCAGCGCCAGGGGTGTGGTCAGTAGTGAAACCGTGAGACCCAGGACGGACTGTTTTGAAGCCACTACTATACTACTGAATTTTGCTTTCCCAACAATTCCAGGAAACAGTGTTCTTAAGCTCTTGAGAAGCTTGAAGCTAGTCCCTATTCATATGAGGAGAAAAATAGCTACATTCCTGGTTGAAAATTTTCATAGAGAAACAATTCCATTGATTGGGGAAAAGTGTGGAGCAATCTTTAAGAAAAGAGCATGTGGACAGAAAAGGTCTAATTTCAAAAGAACCCTCCAAAGTAATGAAAAAAATTTTAAACATACGTTGTTTTACATGAAATACTCCATGATCATAGTTTTGCACACATATATTTATATGTCAGCTGTCTTGTATGTGGACCCTATTAATGCTGCCATCTCACACTTGCTGTTTTGTGAGATGCTGTCTGTATTGTGTCCGTAGAAGCCACACAGATTATTATATTTAACTCTGTAATTCTGTCCCTGGCCACCTTAAAATTTTTGCTTTCCCCACTCACATCCCTTCTGAGATCAAGCTATAAATGCTCTGCAGGATGGCCACTTGTATAATCAACTTTACTGTAAGATACTGAAATAAAATTATTTCTTTTTACTTATCCGTCTATAGCTGATATCATGTTCTTGTCTTCTGTATTTCCTTTCCCTGCATGCAAAAATATGTCAGTGATGATTAGTATTTTGCCTATGTCCACAGTAAGCTAGCGCTTGTCTGTTAAATATTTTAATAAGAAATTGTTCTGAGTCACAACTGAGCCATTCCCTGGTGCAAGACATGTCTGAGAGCGCTGTCTGAAATTACAGAGCTACTTCATGTCAGGCAAACAGAGGCCACGATGTTATATGTCCATCCCAACATGCACAGAAAGGCACTTACCATGCCCATTAAGATATTCTTAATTGCTGAGATAAGAAGCTCACCGGGTGATCTCAAGCCTTCTCTGTAATAATGGTAGAAGGGAGAAGGGTGTGTATCATAGCTGGAGCAAGTTATCTATACTCAGTTTCGTGAATCTTATGTTATACACTGGAGCAATCTCCTAATCATGTTAAATTAGACAATCTTTAAGGTGATTGCTTTACATGTTGCAGAGGTGTGAGCATGTACCCCAGAGGCAGAAAAGACCAGAGCACTTCAGTTAAAATTAACTTCTTCTCTGGTTGGGAACTTGCTGCTATGAGCTGAAAAGGTTTGTATGGGATGGAAATGTTATCAGCAAGTACGCATTGCTGCCATTCCTTGTTCTCCACAGGCATTTCAGCTAAAGCTACACCAGACAAAAGATGCCTACCGTCAATGCTGCTTAACAAGTTCTGATTCAAACCTTTGTTTTCAGTTCCTTGATTACTTTTTATCGTTTAACCATTAGAATTGAAATTTTCCATGACCATAGTGTGGCTAAAAATCAAAACTCTTCTGAGAATGACAGTAGAAGAAATAATTGTAAAATTACCAGATTGCCAGGTACCATACAAATGTAGCCAAGTTGTGAGAGTCTGAAAAGCGTTCATATGCACTCAATAGGGGTTGGTAAACAAGTCTCAGATGGTCTGTCTGGACTAAACATGCTCCAGGCTAAAGTGAATGTGATTCAGCTCATGATGGGAGATGACTGGAAGCAAAGCTCGTGAGAGGAAAAAATGGCTGTCTCCCTCCGAGTACCTAGCCAGTATACCGGGGTGGAGTGACCAGATGTGCATGCAGAGAGAGAACTGGGAAAAGCTGGAAGGGGAGCAGGAGCTAAAGCATGGGAAGGATGTGAGAAAAGCAGAAAGGGATTAGGAGACAGAGGTAAAAGCAAAGCAGCCACAAGGGTAAGAAGACAAAGATTTCCAAATATCTTAGAATACATCAAAAAACCCCACACTTTATCTAACAAAATTCTGTGGCCCAGTACACCTCATTCTCTGGCAGTTACTCCTTCATCTAAAGACTAAGATCTCTTACTATGCTGCCAGTTAACTCATCAGCCTATGTGGAAATCTTGACGCTGCATTCAAAGGTATTGGACTCTGTGACCTACTAGAAACTCTTCAGTGGTAACCAGCCTGAGATTCTCTATGGGGGGGAAAAAACAACCAACCAACCCAGAAAGAGATTATTAAAGATTGTATCACAAACCGCCCAAGAAGACAGCAGAATTAAGGTTGCACCAGCAACCTGAGCCCCAGTATTTCCCAACATTTGACTCCCTGACTTTGCAACTTCACTGTTCTTTGAATTTTCTTTTGTGGCATGTGAGATGCTTCAGCAGCCGTTTGTTGAGAAACACTCATCAAAATCTAGTACTTCCATTAATGTGCAGTAAACATTACATGTGATATGAAGATTATCTATTTGGACAGAAGTTGCACAGTCTACTTCTCTGTTCCCATAATTTTAGTGTTTGGTAGAGACATCATTCATTACAATGAAACTAATGACTTCTCAGCTCCATTTGATATACTAATCTATAAAATGCCTCTTCAAATGGCCAGGTGAGAAACTCCATCTCTAAAGCTATAAAGCCATAATACCTAGGAAGGAAAACCTGCAACAGACATTTCTCCTCTGGTGAAATATTTTAAATGTGTCATCTAAAGCCTCAGAGATTTATTGGGTGAGAAATATGTTGAGAGTTGACAGGAACAGTAAATTTAGTGCCAGATTCATGACACTTACCCCATCGTAGTTTCCTCTCATAAATACCGGAGAAAAAGATTTCTCTCACATGCCCTCTGCTACATTCATCAAAGTGCCTTTTGGAATGGGACTTAATGAATAATTACATCCCAACATGGACAACAGAACATATTTATTTAAGGAGCTTTGTAACTTCATTTTTGTGTCACCTGAATGACAGTGTCAGAAGCTGAGGAACAGTGAGAAATAATGTGGCTAGCGTGCACCTTCTTGAAGTTGTGGCTGTTTTGTACCATGAAGTTGAAGGCATTAGGCAGTGAGGAGAGCCCTCAGGCTGTGTGGCTGTGGTGATGCTGAGTGTGGTGACCCTGATGGGTGCCAGGATGAAAATGAGCATGAGGAAGTGCTTGGGGAAGTAGATACGGATGATACTGCGCCTGGTGGGTTGCAGGGGAAGTCAGTCATCACTGACCAGGCAGAAATGGGGCAAGTTATTTTCTTTCCCTCCCTCATTTGCAACAAAGAAGGCCCCCGCTCTCTGGGCGGCTGCTACTTTCTCCTCCAGGGAGTGACGGGGAGCTGGAAGGGAGGGGCTGAAGCTGCCGAATCCACCACCACCACACTTGGCCTGAAATGCTATCGCTTAAGCCTTCTGGTATACTCTGAAAGTTCAGCACACCACCCTGCACAATGCAAGAACTGGTTCCAGCTGGCTCCCGTGAGAACTTCTTAAAAGCACATTTCTTCACACATTCCACATACCCACTACCTCCAGATCATGTTTCTGGTGATGGCCTGCAAGACTGCCCCTTCCTACTTTACATTCTGTCATGTGGCAGCCACATGTTGATTGTTTCCCCATTAACCATGCCAAACCTAATATCCTGCTCACCTATTTGTCTCTCGGATATCTCCAGCCTATACTCCCTGCTCGTGACATGTCCTTCATATCCTGCTTCTCAAGAATCACAGCCTCATTTCTTTTGAATTCCTTGCCCAAAACTCCATCCCTCCCAGACACCCAGGACAGCTGATTAGGTCTACCACATCTCTAATGAGCGAGGGTTAGCATAGGAATGTAAAGAGCCTGGAATTAAAGTGGTATATAGGATGGGAAGAAAAGATCACGAGTAGGATGTGGAGGAGGACAGGAAGTTAGCATGCTTAATAACAATTAAGATTATAACTTGCAATTAACATCACCTTGCCTGGCATTTCAGTCATCCCTTTGTTGTATAATGTATCCCTTTCCCCATAGTCTGACTTTGTTTTCCTCAACATTGCCATCTTCAAAGGCGGCATGGTTTTCTTCTTCTGAGTTTGGAAAGTTACATGTTTATAAATAATAAATAGAATAATAATAAATCAGGGCTACTGCACCTGCTAGCAAACAGCCAATGCGCACTAGGTCTCTTAGAAGTCAAAGAGTATGTTTCTGCTGCTGTTTATGCCACTTTGCTTTGGATACAATGAAGTTGCTCCTGATTCATTTCACTGAGAAACTGAGTTGCTAAAATGTAAAATCTCAGTAAGATACAAAGACAATATAAATATTACAAAATAATACACATCTTAACAGATTTTCAGAGGAATTATTATGAGTTAGGAAATGTACATATTTGTAGAGAAGTGACAACATCGCTCTTTAATTAGAACATAGTGATTGGTAAGGAAGTGGCCTGTTTCTGGCCACTTATTTTCTTCTTTAGCTGTCACTTATGTTTAAGTGGATGCTATCTTATCGAACATAAGCACTAGTTCAAACCTCCCCACTGTAGTTCAGAGAACTACAATGTTTCAGAATAAACAGAAAAATGATACCTATCTTCACTGAATAACAGCAAGGGGCTTAGTATATTGCTGGAAGACAAGCATAAAATATTTAGGCTGGTTAGTATTAAGAAAGTCAAAGAGAATATTATGAGATGAAGCAGCCAAACAGAATTGGCAATGATAGCCTTATAATGGACAGGTATTTATAGACTGGTACTCCCACTGGACATGATGCTCCTCTCTTACTCAGGCAAACCTCCCACTGAAACTTTCAAAGGGCATATTGCCTGTCTAGAAATGAGCAGGGACTTTGGGACCGACAGTGATACCCAAATCTTCTGTCCATTCTATGGTGCCTGTATTAATTACTTGTATTACATCTGCCCTCTGCAACTTCATAGGGTCTGACAGCCTGCCGTACTGGGCAGATGCTGGCCCTATGAAGATAAAAGTCAGTCTGTGTTGCCATGTGGCCCATGGTGCCCAGAGAAGGGAAAGTCTGAACACTCGCAGCTGCTTTTTGTCATCCAGTGAACAACAGTGAATTTCTGGAGCATAGCTAGCAGAGGAGTAGTGGAAAGGCAAGAATTAGTACATCTGGTTAGGCACCACAGGCCTTTAGTTAAATTGTGCTGCCCTTAAACTGAGGTCTAGTTCTGGACCTATGTGTCATTTTGGACCCCGCCAACAGGAAAAGATCCCCTTTTCCATACATCTGTGTGAAGGACAAACCTCGGGCAGCAGTGGCATGAAATTGAAATGAGCTGCAGTTTGCTTTCCCGTGCTTTGTCCTCCTCTGCCTGCTGCCAGCCTTTCAGGATAGTTTTTGGTTTACAGTGGTAGCTTTGGGAACTCATAGCATGTAGACTTCAACATCCAACACAGAAGGATTCAAACCAATATAAACTATTTATCAGTAATGCCTGCATAACATAAAATGAACATTGTTAACGAGGGATATGAACAATTGAGATTCAGGACAGTAATATAAACCAGTAACAGCAGGCTATTATTTATAACTGAAAACCATAAGCTGTTTTACATCTAGTACTGGCCATTATATAGACTTTGTGCAATTTGTTTGTCTGTTTGTTTCAGCAATGGGACTGACAGGCAGAAGATGGTTCCATTTTGTGCTCATTTTCCAAAGTTAATAAAGTGACAACAGGTATATGAATTAAAGCAAGGAATTAATTTCTCAGCAAAAATGTAATTTGCAATAATTGCAACGAGGGTCTATTTGACCAAAAGGCCAAATGCTTTTGGTGCAGCTCTGCTGACACCAATAGAAGGAATAATTTGGCCAGTGTATACCTGGTGTACCCAGTCCTCTGCTGCACAAGGCAATGAAAGGGAGCACACTCACACAAGCCTGCCGAGTGTAAACTCCTATTAATTCTGACTGCCCACTTGCACAACCAGCAAGATTCTGCATTTGAGTTCTCCAGACAGAATTTCAGTCTTATAAATACTGTGTAGTTCTGCACACTTACACACCACTAATGAAAAATCAGAAGATTAAATTTATACTAAATGTTACTTAAACTGTATACATACATTATATAGAAATGTATTCAGTGAAGGATGCACACACAAAGCTGATGTAAACCTTCAGACATCAGGAATGTCATACACATTCCTTTATTTCATTGAATATGAACTCGTTCTCTCTCTCACACACGTTCTCATACACACACACACACACACACACATACTATAACGAACCTACTGGTTCTCACTGATCCAGAGAATCCCTGAAGGGCTGGGCGGAGGTCCAAATAGCCGTTTCATAGTAGATCACTCTGCCATATGTTTGCCTTTCTACACAAACATTTGCCAGGAAATCTATCACCGTCAATGCAGCACCATCATGTGACATGATAATAAAAATGTTTATGTGCAGTCTCTCTCGGCGTTTTGCAGAGGGGGAAGTATCTGTAGGAATAAGGACACTGCTGCACCCTCTCTTTTAACTAACACTTTTTTTTTTGGTGACAGCTTTGATTGTCTCAGCGTCCTTCTTCTGTCAGTAACAACTCTGGTTTGGATTAAGGACAAATGCTCCATTTCTCTCATTTTTTCTTAGTGAAGTGCCCCTGCAAGCTCCTTTATTTGAAGTTTGTGCTTCAAACACTTAAAAACCAGGGCTCTGAGCACCTAAATGTTTGTCCTTAGGTTTGTGGCGTGTAGTTCTTTGCCAGATGTGTCAAAGGCTGTTGCCCCACCACGCAGCATGCTCAGCTCCAGTCTTCCACTGAATGGGCAGCAGCATTCGGAGATGCTGCCGCAGTAACGAGCCAAGTCAGAACATGTACAGCCGTTATTACGGCAACCGATGGGAATCTGGGTTATGTTGTGATGTTCCTAAAGGCCCGGAGCTTTATTGCTACTGTCTATCCATATACTGGCTGAATCAGTCAGGTCTCCTGCAGAAAACTCCAAGAATAGTGACTGAATGGAATGGCTGTTTTAGTAGGGACACCTCCATATGAAAAATCCTACAGAGGCAAACTAAAAATTCTTACTTGAAAAGACTGAAGATGTTAGCTCTTGACGTTGTGTCACCATGCATTGGAATATGCCTGTGCAATGCCAACAGCTGAACCTCTACTGGATTCAGTGGAGCCTTCCTTTTCTTGGCTAACAAATCTGCTGGGAATGGATTTGCTTTTAAAATGTTAATCTATTCCATCTTTGAGGCTGATTAGTCCCAATGCTGGGCTTTTGTTTTCTGGTTGGTCTGAATTCTTCATCTAGGAGAAGGTGTCAATCTGGGGACAAAAATGGTTTCACTTCTAATCCGTAAAATCTACACAAATCACCCAACTTGGTTCTATATTATCACATACACACACTCACTCTTGACGCATGGCTCTTGCTATTTAGAGGGAAAGCTTTTTTCCAACATTTTGGTGGGTTTTGCACTAGAAGTCAGGGAGGCCCAGCTGGGGGCTCCTGCACTATTATTTAAAAGGATACCGCAGGGCTGTTTTAGAGTAAAAGTAAAAACAGATGACACTGAGAAAAGGGCTTCTCACTTGCTTGCCAAAAACTCTAAAATTTCAGAATTAATCTATGCATTTTTTCGTAGTCATTTCTGCGATCATTTATAACATACAAATGCTTTTAAAGTGGCCTCCAAAGGAGACTTTCTAAACACTCTTGCTTTCTGTTGTACTTCTAATCATCTTATTTCTAGTGTAAAAGGATGATAATGTTGGCTTTCTCTAAAATTAGCTTGCTTTCAGAAATACAGGTGGTATGGCTCTTGCTTTCCTTACAATGGTAGTGATGTGCATAAACAGGTAAAAATACTACTAAAAGCAATGGAAATTTTAAAGGATTCGATGGGCTACATGTTCCAGCTGCAGTCTCAATTACTTCATCAGAGTTGACCACGATAATGTAAGAAAACTTTTGCCTAGTGTTTGATCCTCTGTGAAATAATGGAGTCATTTTGAAGCTTTGTGCTGACGATCCTAAGCTGGCCACGTGTTTCTTTATGAACATTGCTTGTACTGTCAACTTCTATCAAAACCTGTTCAATTTTTTTTCAGTTTGTATCACCAGACCTCAGAATATTTTGGAGGATGACATGGCAGCCAAGCACTCAGAACAACTTATTTGTATTCATTTTCCTCCTTTGACACTAAAATGGCCACCAAAGTGCTTAAATAACCTGAAATGTCAGTGCAGATTGGCATGCTCACAGGGCTGAGCAATATAAAACCAAGGCCAGGCACAGTGTTTGGAAATGTTATGGTGGAGTGCATAGAAAAATCAGAAACTTTCTCGTTGCCCTGCTCATATCTAGCACCTAGCCCAGTAGAGCCTATGTCTGTGACAAATCTTTGTTACAAAAACTAGACACAGGTTATGAAAACTTCCTGTGTCTGGAGAAATGAACAACATGCAGGCCCAATATCATAGCAAGGGTTATTTTATTTATGATCAGTAGTAAATAATGTAAAATTTATTTGAGTGATTTGTTCTGGCATGTCAGGGAAGATAATCTGTATGAATGCAACTCCGTATTTAAGATAGTATGTTCTGTATATTTTAAATATTCCAAGACCACATATTCTTTTTACTATAGAAAAATGATGTTGTTAGTGTAGATCAAAGAAGAGTGAAACAATGTGTTAGGAAGGAGGTATCAGAGGATCATCTGCCTCTTAAACATCACTGAAATGGGTAGGTCAGTGGGCTATTTGTGCAAGACAACGGTGGTAAGACATGGTTTCTTCTAAAAACCAAAAGCCAAGCAGCTCAGGAATTCCTAAGATACATCTAATTGGTGTGAGAAGTGGTTTGTCAGAGGAAGAGAGACAGGGCTGAATAAGAAGAGGCAGAACATGAAAACTCACTGAGAAGGAATTTTGAACAAGCAGTTTCGTATAGAGGCTGGACGTTGGGGTGGGGTGCCGGATGAAAGAGCTTCAGGCCAAGATTATCTGATTTCTTCTTTAATCAGAAAATCTGTGACTCTGGATGTTCTTTCACATAAAGATGTGTGTGATCTGAACTAGTCCACAAGTATTCAATATTGGCTATTCGGGCCAATAGGAGCAGGAATGTGTTTGTATGAAAATAACTGAAAGAAACTTTAGCAGACAGAACCATAAAATACTACAAAGCTAGGATTTCTAAAGTGGGCTTTGGTCTGAGAATAAACCAAGAAAGTTTGGGCAAATTTTTCTAAGAAAAATGAGAAGTCCACTGGGAAGCTTTAGTTTAAAAGTTAATATCCCAACCCCCCCTGCAAGAAGTCTGTCAGAATGTCACTCACACTGAAAACTTTACTACCATTCCTTGTACACATGGCCACCAGCTACACTCTGCTTAGTTTAAAACAGAGAAAGCTGCAGTTGTAAATGGCTAGGGAAACTGTTAAAATGTGACCTACTATATATGCATATTATGTAGCTGGTGGAGATGCTCTGTCTGAGCTCAATCAAAAACTTGAAGCGTTGTCTAAACTCCCGAATTGCTGAACTCTTGATTTAGTGTTTAACCATATATTAAACAAATCTGTGCACAAAGTTTAGATCAAGCTGACCCTCCAAAGTCGTCAAAACTGATGAATGAAAGGACTTCTAATCAAGGGAGTCAACCTTGGGAAACAAAGAACAGATTGTGAAAAGAACACTGTTATCTAAATTATGCAGAAAGAAGCCTCCAAGTGAGAAAGTTTTGGCCGCAAGAGGAGACAAGCTGATAAGGTGTTGCAGTCCACAGAAATCAGTTGGAAGTAGGACAAAGGTAATTGTGGGAGTGGGAGATCCTGACCTCTGACTCAAATAGTGCCCCCCCAGAGGGCAAACCCCGCTTGGGGAGCATTCGTAGTTAGTAAAAAGCTTCAGTAGTGTTATCAGAGGATGCGTACCAGTTTGCATTAGAAGCGAGAAACTGGTAACCAGCCCTGTGCGTGAATGAAAATGAATATATAATATACTGTGAATATGCAAGTACTCTTGTATATAATGTGTATCCTCAAGTAACTTGGTGTGCAAATCAGGAGGAAGAATCCCCCATGCACCCAGCACTGCAATAAACCAATGTCAGCTTTCTGAACTATCATTTGGTTTGGAGAGTTTTCCTGGTTACAATTTTTGGTAACAGTAGGAGTCTTTCCATTAACTAATAAACTTCACATGAGGGCCATTCTATAGCAAAATTTACTCAAAATTGCATCGATTGTACTGTTTGTAACTCTGTACCATGCTAGACCAATGGACTGACTGATCAACTCCAAAGAATCCAGATGCTTCTAGACATTTTATTGTGCCTTTTTATGGATTTGGAAAAAAACCCCAAAACATCACATGCTTATGAGTTGCAATTTCCATGAGAAATGTTCTATTATTTTTGAGCTTGAATCCTATTGTCAGGAGACAAACTTGGGACTCCTCAGAATTCTGCCTCATGGACACTCATTGAACCTCAGGAGCTTTGGTGGTTTGCTGCTTCAGGTGCTGTCTCAGGGCAAAACCAGTTTCTTTCAGAAATGGAAATCCAATGTTTCTGACAGCTGCCTCCTGGGAAAAACGATTGGCTCATGTCTCCCTTCGGTTTTGTACAACCTGCGCTGAGATGAGAAGCTGGCAGCGTAGTGCTAGCTGTACCGTCACTTCCCCAAGCACTGCAATTATTAATAAAAGAAAATATCGATAAGGAAGCTTCTGCAGGACAGACTAGCACAGGGGTTGTGGCTTCAGCATTCTGCCGATGCAGTTAGCATCTCTCTCTGAAGCTACTTAGCACATGCTGGTGCTACTACTATGGTGTGTAGTTGCCAGAAAGACTTGTCCAGCTGGGCTTTCTCTTCTCCCTGGGAATCCCGCGCATCTCCTGCATGGCTCCTGCCAGCGCCATGGACATACAGCTGTCTGCCAAGACACTGCTGGGTCAAACGGGCTGCTTTTTCCCAGAGGCCATCCCAAAGTGTTGCCATTGTTGTACTGGTGTACAGATCCAAGTTAGGTCATTTTTTTTCTTTAAAGAGAGCTGTTCAGCTCTCACAGAAAAGACAGAGAGAAAAGCCCCATCAAGAATATCTATGCTGCCGTTAATGTAGTCCTTCTCAGGCCTCTGACCTTTCTCACCAGGAGGGTTTTCAAGCTTTGTTCTAACCGTTAATAGAAAACTGTGTTTCCCTGAAGTACTGAACAATTTCCAGCAGAGGTCTCTGCCCACTAATAATTAAAGTTTGGCTGGGCTGCTCAGGCACCACAGGGTTCAACAATCATTGTTAGGCTTTGTCCCTCCGCAGGATTAAGAACCAAAATCAAGACTTCATGAATCTAAATGCCTGAGAAATCCTCGTCTACTTCATAGGGCAGTAATGCCCGTCTATTGATTACATACACAGAGCTTCTCAAGAAAGGTTTCCTTAGGTAAGATATTTTGAGTCACTCTGTTGAGGTTTGCACAGCACATGTAGCCTATATGGAAACCCAACACATTTCAAAGAAGTAAAGAACTAAGAGCTCCTTCTGGTTAAATACATCAGAGATTTATTAAACTGTAGATATCACACTTTTTTTCTGGATGCAAAACAGACAAGTTCGTTTCAAGCAAAGAAAAGAAACTTCTTTCTTCTCAGGGTGTGCTGTGATCCTTAAGTTGAGATTTAACTATGGTCAAGGGCAACTGCTCCAAGGGACATTTAGCTTTCAGGCTACGATCTCTTTGCTTCTCATCTGGCTCTAATACAAGTGTACTGTCTGCTTATGAGGAAGTGATTTATTTTTATGCCTACATTGCCGTGTCTTTAATTTTATTTACTAATCTACTTCACTGAGTGGGATGCACTTATAAAATGCAAGGTGCTAAAAAAAAAAAGATTAATAATTTCTACCTTTAGGTCTGGGTGCTAGTTGCTCTGTGCAGCATTTCAGTTTACCAAGAGACTTTTGGAAGTCTCAAACAGAGACTTTTTTGAAGCTCAGTGTCATCAGGGTGGAGCAAGCTCCCTTCCTCAGGAAAGAACTTTACCCTCCTCTGTGCCAAGCCGTCTGCTGGTGTGTACATTTTGTTATGGCAGAGAACAGTGTGACGTGAGACTATTGCAGCACAATCGCTGTGATTTCCCCAGCTCATACTACGGTTGCAACACCTTCTTGTGTGCGAACATTAAAATAACAGTGGTACAACAACAAAATACTACTAATGGCTGTTCACCCTGAAAGTTTCTCGATAAATATCCTGGTGTAGTCTTTCAGCTGGGATGTGAAAGGTGCACATTCCCTTAATCTCCAGCTTTCCAAAAATCACAGTTCCGTATTTCAAATCGAAACAAGGTCAGTGACCAATCCAGCACATCTGTGTCACAACCACCAGCTTTGGTAAAGGGAAGACCACTGGGCAAATACCACTGGATTTGCCTGCCGGTCTCGGTGGGGGAGCTCACAGCAGTTGGTTTTGTGAGGAATGCCTGAAGAATCACAAGCCAATTTCTTAATAGCTTTTACTCATGTCATAAAATCTAGCATTATGAGATGGTAACTCTACATACATAGATGCTCACACTCACTTCATTTCCACAAAATATTACAAGTTGGGGCATTGAGGCATACTGGAAGCTGCACGTATAGCACTGAGAACAATACTGAAAACAAATTTATCCTTAAAACGTAACAAGCAACAATTGCAAAATGAGTAAAGGTATTATGCTCTTGGCAGCACATAGCACAAGATCTACGTTTACCTTAGCACAGGAGCACAATTTACTCCGATCTACACCAGTGTAACCATACTGGAGTTAAGGTGGCATTATATGGATGTGATTGCAGGCTAAATTCCTACAGTATCATCACTCTTTGATTCAGTCCCTCCTGTTCATGCACAGCTAGCAGAAGGTGTATATAGTGGATGAACAGACTGGTAACGTGCTCACTTGCTCAGTGTCCCCGGCTACAGCAAGTGCTTTGGGACAAAGTGAAAGAGAGGAACTGCATGTGGGTTTAGCCCAGGGAATTCTAATCAAACAGCAAAAAGTTCCACTGTGTCTCAAACTGAATGTTTTAGTCAAATCCATGTCTGCACCCGTCTTCTGCTTATAATTCACCATGAGACAGAAGTCCCTTGGTACTCCAGTAGATATTCTTGCAGTTCTTTGAAAACACTCACTTGCAGCTCACTAGTTCTTTGATTTGCAAACTCTGGATGGAATTTGATTCATGTTTCACTCCCTCTTTCCCAGCAAACACCTGCATTCCAGATAAAGCTGATCCTTGTTTTGTTAGTATTGTCTCTGATTTAAGATGGTATGTAGACTTTTTGGGGAACTCACCATAATCCAATCTGTCTTGCTACCTTGCATTTAGCTGAAAAAGTGTATTGTGATTATAATAATGGGAGATGAGAGGCAGACCTGCTTAACCTCTGGATAGCAGTGTTCAGTTCCAGTTCTGGTACTTTTCAGTTAGATGCTTTCCTCCCACAGAGCTCCTGGAAGGCTGGATGACACTGTGGATAAAACCGCTTCCTCTTTCTACCCTGCCAGAGAGTCTTATAACTGAAAGACCCTTGAAGAAGCTACAATGGGAGGCAGGATTGTTTGGGAACAACACAAAGATTTAATATGGATTTATGGATGTTCAGAACCTCTGAAAATTACCCAAAAGTCATTACAATGTTAGAGACTGTCTGAGGAGACTGTCCTTTCCCTTCTCTAAAGCAAAGGATAGCCGTATTCTCCTTTATCCCAAGAATGACAAAGACCATTTCATTAACACCTCTGAAGCTCTGGAGCTACCACACATGTATCACTGTGGTCTGGAACAGTAAGTACAATTGACCATAGCCCTCCTTCTTACTGCTTTTTTTCTTAGTTTTCCATAAACATTCAATATTGTTCCAAAATGTTTCCATGAGCCAACACCTTCTGACCAAGACCATTCAAAAAGCTTACATTAGGAAGAAATCAAACAAATGGCAAGGAAAATGAACTTCGGCTACAAGTTCAGAGGCATGTTTATCATGCTTTGCCCCTGAAGAAGCTCAAAGTGAGTCTATTCGATGTAAAGCTCATCAGAATATCACAGACTAAAGGTCTGCCTTGAGCTCTTCTATTAACTGGATTTTAAACCGTATAAGGGACGAGGATGTAGAAGAAAAGTATCAAGAAAAGACAAGAAATAGAGAAAGCAGAGAAAAAGATGCATTGGCCCTGTTTTGTGTCCAAAAGTGGCTCTTGTGTTCACTTCATGTGAAAGAAGCAGAGAGACTGAGGAACTTTCTATCCTTGTTTAGGTCCCTAAACAAGAGTTAGGTTCCTACTTTCTTGCTGCTCCAAAATTTAAGGCCTTTCAGTAGGCTATAGCTACCTTCAAGAAATGAAAATAGGGTAAGAACAGACCATGAACCCAGTAGAAGCTGATGAATAATCCAACCAGTAGTGGGTTTGTGTGTCTTTTTTCTTAGCATGTGTTCTTTGTAGAAAAATTCTAGCAGAGAAATTCAGAGCCATTTTACCACACATCTTCCTCCAGCACCTATCCTTCTGCTTTACACCTGCTACAGCAAAACATGGAAAGGTGTCCTTCTATTGAGAAAGCTCAGCATTGACCTGGAAAAAAAAATAATTTTCCCTGCTACATATTGCCTTCAGCTGAGATACACATTTGTTATGTGAGAGCAGAAAATGGGAATAATAGAAACAGAAGTGCACAAATTATACAAGATCCTCACTTTAAAACTTGGAATGTGGTCCAACTTTTAACACAGTGCAAGAACACAACAGAAAAAGAGTTCAACAACAGAAAAAACATTGCTGAACAATGTGGACAAAGGAGCAAGTAATAAGGTTACCATACTCTGTTTTTGGAGCCATGAACATTAAGATCTCAGCAATATTTCAATACTTGCTGAAGAAAACTCACATATATTCCACCTGTCAGATATTCGGCACAACACTGCCATTATTTAGCTGTTTTACAAAACTGAGTGCTATTAATTTAGTTACCTGCAGGTGTGAATTCAAGGCTTTCAGCAGATTAGATAGTATAATTCCAACTGCCACGGTCAATTTCATGCATGATAAAGTTGCATAGACAGCATTATTTTTTTAAAATTAAAAATAATACACTTCTGTGTACTGCTTCTCAAAGTTAGCACTTTTAAAATGAGTCATCTTTTCAGGGCAAAAGGCCTGAAGAAATATGTAGGAAGGCTATGATTTGATCATGTGAATAATCTTTCCTTATATCGCTGTCCACATAAGAAAGATCTCACATCATAGTCCTTGAGTAAGGATGCAACACTGGGCTTGGTTTTTACACTGTAAACAAGAGATAAAAATGGAATATTAACCTTGGAATTATAATGTATTACCTTTTGGGCTAGGTGGCTGGAGGAATATAATGCTAAATATTTGAGTGTTCCCAAACCACATTGACGGTGGCATGCCAGTGGCACTAATTGCTGTATATTTGGGTCCTTTTTCTTACCTTTCTAATTCCCACTTAGCTTTAGATTCTTTAAGAATTCTCAGGACTGCAAATAAAAATAGGTTTGGTTTTTTCTCCTCATTAAAACAGGTTATATTTCTTAAGTTTTGCATTGGTGCAAAGGAGCCACATAGCAACTAAGTAGAGTGTATCACTTGGTGGCAGGACCCTAGGCCGGAAAATTGGGATGAAAGTGCGAGTCATTGTGTAGCAAAGAAGAAACGTCAGAGCACACCCAACACCACTATACTATTCTGACACATTTTAAGCCATGCAGTTTGCAACGCAAATAACCCTAGGTGCATGCCCTTGTATGCCTTAGGACACTAGTCTTTAAGACACAAGAAGGCTCTAAGTTGACTGTTGCACCAGCTTGGACACAGGATCATGCACCTGGATCCAGAAACTTGGACTATCCTCCAGCCTAGACATAGCTTCTATAAAGCATAAAACTGCCTTGAATATCTAACTGCCCCTAGCTATTTCTTCCATACAGTAACCTTCCTCCACTAACATGGCAGCATACAATTATTTTAGACCAGAACAACAGCAAATATAGCATTCAGATTCTACTTGTGACTCAGTCTGTCCTGGGACCTCAGAGAGGCTGCAAGGCCAAAACACTGGGGAGGGAGCTTTCTCTTTCCAATGTGTGTTTCAATTTCTGTACATAGAATTAAACATTTTTATCTTCATTTGAAATGCCCTGAGACTCTCCTTTGATGTTGAGACAGGAAAGGGGTTCACTCTTTGCTGTTCCCAGAATTTGTGCAATTTGGGGATTTTCAAAGGCACTGTGTTAGTTTTCCACTTACATTCATGTTAAAGCACAGAAATACATCTAAGAAACAACTGTGATTTAACAGATAGATAGAAACTATAAATACAAAAGGAGAAACTGGAAATAAGATAACTTCTCACTTTCTAGAAGAACATGACCGCTTCATGAGCTATTCTAAATTTCAGCAGCAGGGCACCAAGTAGGGTGATATTCCTGGTCTGCTCTGCTAAACCATGTTCTGCAGAGGTTTCTGGGACAGAGTGCACTCAGTTTGCAGGATTCTTTGTGGTATTTATATTAGTGCAAAAGTTGTTGATGTAATGTAATGATGGTGGTCTTCTACCCAAATCCAACATGTAATTAATGTGATGAAAAACACAACTTTTCAAAGAAACTTTGGCATGCTTTTGTAGAAGGGTATGCAGACTTCTCGAGTTTACAGTACATATCTGAATGCAAATACGCATGCTTGATTTCCCCTGAGTGTTGTGTGAACAGTTATTATTACTGACCTGGAAATTTTTCTACTTTCTCTCTTTGACTATTGTTTTTGTCTGGGTTATATGCATCCCTGAAACCAGATGTGCAACACTTGATATATTTCCATTACTTAACATGATTGTGTGTATTTATTATCTCAAAGTTTGAACAATTGGTTTGTGCTGCACATTTCATGATCTTTGTCTGTTACAATGACCAACAGGCCTCATAAGGCAAAATACAGTGTGTTCTAAGGAATCTGTATCAAGTTAGGTATTGCCTGGGATTTTACTGCTATGAACCTCTTGAAAAAAGAGGAAAGAAAACTTACGATTTTATTTTTCTAAAGCAGGCCGGTGTAGATTTTACACAGGCATCTACCATGTGGTGGAACCAGAATCACCTCCCATTGTCAGCAATAAAAAAGGCTGGTCTGACCAGTTCTAATTCCATCCAGAAGAGTGCAGCAGTATATACCCATGCTGAACAAGTCCTCACAGGACAAGCTCAGAAAATCGCCAAAAGAAAAAAGAAAAAGAAAAAATAATATCACCCACCCCCTGCAATAATAGCCTGATGTGTAAAACAAAATAAATGCCAGTTTAACAACAAATTGATTTCTTTCAGTCATACAAAAGGGTAATAGGGGATGGGAGTTGACATCAAACAGTGGCTATTGCTCCTTAGCTCTGAAAACAGAGTAATTTACTTTTTATTGCCATTTTGCTGTAAACAAAAAGACTGGTGATGGAGGAAATGATAGATTATGAATACTGAAGATTTTTTTAAAAATAAGGAATTAAAGGGTGAGGGAGGATAATGTCATCCAAAAACTACATTTGCAATAATCTTCCATAGGGACACAAAAAGGGTTTCATAGAACTGGATTCTTACATGTTCTGCAATATCACAGCATACGTCCAAGCCTTTATTAGCTCAGTTACTCTCACAATCTTCTTATGAGGTCAGAAACTACTGTTCTGACTGAGGCATAAAATGCCTTTGCAGATCTTTGCTTAAAATTAAACAGAAAGTGGAATTATGGCTGGAGTTCTCATGCAGGTCTCCTGCGCTCCAAACCAGCTCAGTTACCTGTAGATAGCCCTTCCCCTCCTCCGCATGAAGAATGCCTCCTCCGAGCACGTACCAGACTCACGTTACATCTGCTCAAGGGCACTAGCAAGAGAGCAAGGAGTGTGTAATGCAGTGCTGGCAGCTCGGTGTGAGAGGAGGCACTGGTTTTATTTTCCTTACAGCTGAACTGCATGGTCTGAGTGAGGGGAAAACCCTCGTTCCTCTACCATAAAGTGTTGCACAGATATGGTTGAGAAATTGTGACTGCTTTCTAACTGTCCCCTTACCAGAGTTTTTTCTTCTATCGTGACAGAATACAGGAGAAAGAAGAGAGAGTAGCCTTCTCAAATACAACAGGGAGAAGAGCAGGATCAGAGAAAGCGAATCACAGAATACAGACATTTTTCTTTGCATCTTCAACAGGCAGATCTTTCTCCATTCCTGCTTCATCTCCCACAATATCATCACCCGCTCACTGGCAGCAGCCGTTCATGCCCACACAGCTTCCAAAATGGGTTCTCCTCCATTCAGTTCCTGTTTCCCTCAACAAAGATCTCCTCCCTTTTTGCCACAAATAATACTCTAGAAGGAACTCCTCACAAAAGATCCTCTCTCTGTGAATGGTGATAACTCACAAAAGTACACAAACATCAGCCTCATTAGTAACTATGTGCTCCATGCAGTCCTGTGGTTGCTTTCCAAATTAAAGCCCCCCAGTTTCATTCCCGGTTTCTGTTTTTCTTCATTCTTGTTTGTGCAAGATAAGGCTGACAAAAAGCAAAAGGGTCTGGAGTCTGGAGAATTTTGTCAAACTCCACAGCAATGAGAGAACCTCAGGTGTGCGCACACCCCCAACCCCCCAACCACCCCCCCACCCCCCCTTGGAAAGGAAGGAGATGAAGAAATAGCTGAAGGGTAAGGATGGGCACTGCAGGAGCTCTAGTTATCCATCCTTTGTATACAGAGGGTAAAGGCATGTTTTTTTGCTAAAGCAGGGGGAGGCAGAGTGCTGGGAAAGCAAGTGAAGTAGATGATTTCACTCAGATAAGTTTTTCCTGCATATGCCTAGGAAGGCAGAGAGACTTACAGTCTATAGGACATCAGGGAAGGCTGGAAGCTCTACAGAGTGACTTTCTGAAGAGAGATAAGCCCTCATATTATTAACAAGCCCTACATTATCGTGCATATGATAGCATCAGGCAAGTTGTTAGTCCCAAGCACACTCTATTCAAGCTGTTTGCAGCCTGAGAAGCCTGCGTATACCTCTGACTTGCACATGGCCTCTCTGTGCTCAGGAATCCAACGTAAGGTTTATATCATCCCACACAGAGGTGCAGATGTCGGCTTCCCAGGGCAGCAATAACGTGTCTCCTTTCTAGTAAGTTATGTTGTTTTCCTAGCATCTCCTCTGAAGTCACTCTGGCTGCTCCTGGTTCTTCCACATCTCTATACGCCATACAATCACACATTCTGTTCCCTTTGAGAATTTTTGACTGAAAACTCTCTGAATGTTATAAGATATATCTGTCCAGATTTTGAACTTGCCTAAACTGGCAGAGCTCACTCCAGAGGGAGTGTTTTACTTCTACACAGGATCTGTCTCATGCTACCTTACCAGCAAAGGTAACACTTTTCATAGTACAGTTGTTACATTGGTCATGTAGAAAAATAGCTGCAAACTATAGTAATTTATAGTGGAAATGGGGGCATAGAAATTAGTAAAACTTGTTTGTTCTCTCAAAGTGTTATATTTTGACCTGCCTCAGTAAGCTAGCAATTACAGAGCAGTATAAGCAGCCAGCATGAGCCTAGGTACTCACACATGTGACTTATGGTCTTTGTTGAGACGTGACTCCAGTATTATATGCCCTGTTCTACTGAATTAATTGAAATTACTCCCAACTTACACTACCATAAACGAGAGTGGAATTAGGTTTAACATGAATATGCAGCCCTATGCATATGCAATTATGCTATGTATTGATATATGTGTGCATAGATTACCTATGCATGGAGTGCACATACTGTTGTTCTTATAAATCAGCAGATTCAGATAAAATAAATATTTTTCTAGAAAAGGGCTTGTGTGATGACTATAATTAAAAATAATAATTTTGGAATTAAAATGAGAATTCTGATTGAAATCTTTTTGCCTGCTCAGTTTTGCTGCAGTGCAAGTTGCTCAGTACAGATCTTAACAATAACGTGTTACTTGCAGCTCAAGGATTTTTTTTTTTTATTTTTTTTTTTAATTAGAAAGCCATTGCAGTTTATCATTGTGACTGAACAAATGTTAGGACTGGTTGTTTCTAAATTTGAATGGATACAAAGAGGAGGTGAAAAAAAAATCCGGATTGGTTCAGTTCATCCCTGATAGTCATTTCACTGGTAGCTGGTTTTATGGCTTTAGGCTTCAGGGAGAAGGGCAGGCTGGGCTTCCGGACCTGAGAAATGCTAGTCTGTGGTAGGAGATGTGCAGACAGGGAATGAGTAGGAAACATGTTACACAGCTTAAAAAACTTGAGTCTGGCTCAAAACCTCAAAAAATCAACAGGAAAGCTTCACAGGTACTGAATTCTCTCACTCATAATATGACAGGGAAGGCTTGGGCTTTTTCTAGTACATGGGACTTCTAGAACCTTTTTTCAAGCAGCATATCAACATGCTTTCCCAGAAAGTGGTAACTAATTTCCACAGTCCATCCCCGACAGTTTCTTGGACCTGCAACTACCTGCTAAGTGTACAGTCTTCAATGATTGCCTCTACTTAAATTTGTAAGCAAGATTCAAAAATCTTCTGGAATTATTAAGAAGAATTCTTAATATTAAGAAGCTTGTTATCCTAAGCTTCAAAAGAGTGGTAGAGGTGGGAACTAACGATAACAGTAATAAGAGGACACATTATGGAAATCCCTATGCTGAATGAGCAGAAACTATAGAACAAGATTAGTGACCAAAGATTTAAAAGACTGAAGCAAAGACGCAGCTCACACTTAAGACATGTTTGAATTGGCCTTAATTTATTGAAAAGAAAAAAAATCCAAAAAATTTTAAAAGGATGCTGATATATGGTACTCCTTACAGTTCAAACTTATGAGAGTTTTGCTAGACTATGGCAAGCACAAATTTGACAAATTCTTTTAGTACTGCACTCGGGAGTTAAAAGCAACTTTTCTGCTTTTTAAACAAATGCATCTACGGCAATAATGGCAAGTAATTCACAGTCATTTTTACCAGTTTAGGATAGGAGCTACAAAGACACAATAGAAAGGGCTACAAATGCTTCTATGAAGCTCTAAATTGGTGTAGAATCAGATGAAGTGCTCACCAGAGAGGAACTATCACTTCATGGCATTACCTTTCTTTTACCCTTTTATAGTACAGACATGAAAGCTGAAGGGTGCTCACAGGGAACCAAGCTATCAGGGCTACAGCTTAACAGGGTGATGTTTCAACAGTACATTTGCAAGTTAGTAACTTCATGTAATCCAAAGAGTGCCAAAAGACACGGGAGCCGGGGGGTGGGGGGTAAAGGCAAGGGGAAATTAAAAACCAGTCTACCTTCAGAAACATGTTTGCTAAGGCCACGTGGAAATCTCACCAGCCAGCAAACTGTTCAGAAGAGAAGAGTTTTCCAAAAGTTTTCCGAGTAATTCAAAGCTGACTTGATCATGCTATGCATACTTAATCCAACTTCAACCCTTACCCTTTTATATATTGACTTGCCCTCCCCTCAAATGGGGGGACTGGCAGTAAATGCTGCTCTGAACAAAACCTGTAGCCAGGCTTTCTTTACAAAACCTCTTTGATCCAACCTTCCTTCTCTTATTGCATTGTTGTCTCCTTCCCAATTCAGAGTCAAACTCTCATTTCAGTTTGGAAATGAATGCTCACTTGCAGGCTGAATGGAATCCTTATGGGCTATATCACAAGCTCTAAAGGTATTTTTAGTTTAGCTGCGTTTCTTAAACCTATGCTTGCTGATTAATCAGAAGCTGCTTTTGAACCCTTTTCAAGGAGGACCTGGCACCCTATTTAAAAATCCTTGGATGAAGTCCAAGTAGTCTAGCTGTTTTTTAGGCTTCCCTATTCAATGCAGAGCATCAGACAGGTATTTTCAGAACTTGTTTCTCCACTTTGCTGGATCATACACTGTAAAACTTCACTAAGATTCACCAGAAACAATAACCTCTGGTTTTGCTGCAATTCTTTTCAAAATACTTAGAAAACTGGAGCTATAAAAACAGATCCCTTTACGCTCCATTCAAGATGGATTTCTGCAAATACTGCTGTAAGCACTAGGACACTCATTGTTCCAGAGTGATATAGGCTTGCAACCCAGAACTATGCAAAAATACCTTATTCTGAGAAATTGGATGCTCAAACGTACAGAGTGGCTACCCCGCAGCGTGCATCTGTGCCTTCTTCACAGAAAGATGACAGGATCTAGTTTTTGAGGCTCTTGTTTTCTAATGGGGGAAAAAAAAGAAAACAACAAATAAAATGGAGCAACATACCTGAGCAGCAAGGGTGGGCACATCCAGGCCCAGCTCAAATCTCACGTAAAGATCTGAGCCTCCAACTGTACATACAGCATCACAGAGGTAAATATCTCTGGAACTGAGCCTCAGTCAGTGGAAGCTGCTTCAGCTTTCCAGACTGACCCTGAAAAGCTCAAAAAATAATGGTACTACTATTCTGAAGTGAGGTTGCTTCCTTCAACATCTGTGGCGAATATGTGATACAGGCTGCTATAAGCATCACACATATTTAAAACTAACAGGAGATGTTGAGGCTTGGTCCAGCCACATTGTGGTCATTAGGAGGAGGGAGCTACACAAATGCTTCATGAGATACATATGCTGTACTAGGGGTACTAACGGCTTAGCCTATTCTGATAAATCTCCCATTCTGTCCAGATTTTTGAGAAAAAACAAAAAACCCTTTCCAAAATACAAAGTATAAATAGGGCCCGAAATATCTGTCTTGTAGCACAGTTCTCAATGATATTTGCCTTCTGTTTAGCTGATGGCATTTAAACTAATCTCTACCCTTGCCTACTGCACGAAGAAAAGAAAAAAACCCACCCTTCAATAAAATATCTGACAAGATTTATTACTTTATTTCTAATAGCTCGTTAAAATAATGACACTTCCTTATTATAGAATAAGTTAGCACCATTGTCAAAACAGTGCTCTCTACAGATGGAATGTGTTGTCAGAATTATTTTGTAAAAAATAAAAATGAAGAGTAGTATTTTTTTCAATCACAAAAGCCTACTTTTCTGAATCAACCAGAGGCATTATTATTTGTTTTTATTAACACATACAAAATTATTAGGGTATACAAATGTGTTTCCTTTTTGGACACAGTGAAAGTTGAATTAACGGGCATTACAGCATTCGTTTACATCACACTGTTTCAAAAAAAACCACCGTTTATGATTAAACAAATAGGGTTTTAAATCTATCTACCTATATAAAAAAGAGCTTGAAATAGCTGGATAACAAATCATTGATTTATACTATCAAAAGGCTGGGAGCAATTGTGTTTCCTATGATTGTGTCCTTAGCTTTCAAACCATGATTTCCACTGATATGAGTTCCCATTCAAAAAACACAACCAAACACACCCCACCCAACTCCCCCCAAAATAACACAGAACACCAACCCTCCTCCAAACACAAAAACTCAAAGCAATGGCACAACTTTCCTCAGGCTAATAATTTTTCCTGACAGCTTCAAGCACAAATGGATTATTTTAAATATCACATAAACCTACTGTAAATTAAAAAAATAGAAGATTACTTTTCACAATGCATGGAAACCATTTCTAGTGAGCACAAACATTTACAACTGTGTCATGTTTTTTCCTTGCATAACCCATACTCACACACAAACCAGTTTTCAAAAGAATTAGCGAAATATTCAGTCCACTTTTGTTTCTTTTATACAATATGAAATGGTTACAATACCATAGTATTTTTTAGAATAAGTTAAACATCAAGACATATGGCAATAGCATTGTACTATTATTTCTACATACATATGAAATCCAGAAATTTGGTCTATTTTTATTCAGTCACAAAAAATGAAAAAAGACTAAGATCCAGTTATACTGGAACACTAGACTAGTTCTAGAAACCACAAATACTGTAAGCGCTTTGGTGTAATATGTACAGATTGTGCTGTCGATATCATGCTTGCATACTAGAATTGATCAACAGATTTCAACTGGTGAATTAAAGTAAAAAATAAAAGGTACTGTAAGACTTGCTTTCTTAGTTCTTTTTCTTTTTGGAAATGATTCAGTCAAAGAAGATGCACCACAAGCACACACAGAGCATTTGTATGATGTGACTACAAATTAAATATTAAAGTGTTTTTTAAATACAATGCAAGAACAGTCTTCTTAAGTGCATAGAACATAATGCAGAATACTGTTAATTACAGGGACAAGTACAAAGATATTAAACATTTTAAGATACTGGACAATGTTCTCATAAAAAAAAAAAAAGAAAGAGGTGTGAATGAGAATAAGCATTCTTCTATTGTTACAAAGATCAATGTGTTTTTTCCCCCACCAGTAAGAGAAACAATAACTGCTGAATCATGAAAGATACCTACTGCATCCATTTTATCGCTGTCTCTCAAAGGCTTAGAATTGCTCCTTCAGACTCTTAAGCAGTTTGGGTATTTGGTTGGGGTTTTTTTTCCCCCCATTCTTCTTTTTTCCCATTTTTAACAAAAACTTTTATTTTCCTGAAAGTGGAACTCAGAAAGTGCATATTAAATTAAAGGTTTTTATTCCCCCCCCCCCCCCCCCCCCCATTTTATGGATGCATTTGCTGTGCTTTAGAAGTTTTAGCTTAACCTATTCATTCTTTCTATCACTACAATTTATCAGAATGTCTCAGATTTATTCAGGCAACCCTCCCAAGTTAGGGAGCCCCTCCTTTTGCAAAGCAAATGGTATTAAATTCCAAGAAAGCCAAAATACTGCAATTTTTACTCAAGTGAAATGTCAATTTAAAGAGTAAGGACTGCAGGATTTTCAGAAGATTTGGACTGTATGCAAAGTCTTCCAAAATTTGTATTTTATCTTTTGGATTTTGGGATATAGTAAACTGCAAATATTATGTTCAACTAATACTGCAAGTCAGCTTCAGACTGTGTTCAGACTATGGCCTCAGGAACGAAATGGTAGCCCCAAAACTCTCAATGCAACCAGAGGAAACTCACCCCAACCCTTACTAATTTCTTACACGACACAACAACTCATTTAACATGTAAACACAAGGGATGATGGTTCTCATTTGAAGCTCCTATTGTTGGCAAGTAATACTTCACAGGTATCAGAAATACTTTAGTTAATGTCTCCCTATTTCCCCCATTTAGAAGATGCTTTCATTTCCTTACAGAAGCTTTAGCTATTTAACAACAAATCAAACAATTGCACAAAAACTACAGCACCAAGCTTTGCTAAATGAAACTGCTGGCGAGCACACACAGGAGAAAAGAATGTGACGGTGGTTGTTGAGTGGGCTAGAAGTCAAATGAGTTTAAATAAAACTAATGTTAACACATTCCTTAATTGAAATGATTAATTCTTAGCAGAAATAAATTAAGATCAGCATGATCTTACTGTAGGCTAGTTGGTGACGCAGCCAGACTTTTGTGCAGATTAGGGTTTTGACTGTGCCTGTTCCGACTGCGAACAGATGAAAACATTGTGTTGCAACCCGGGACTTTACATTTGTGGAGCTGGCGGAGATGCACAGTTTTGTAATGGGCCCTGAAAGTTCCTTTATTACTGTAAGTTTTTTGACATATATGACAAGTTATTGGCAAACTGGAAGGTAAATTTGTAAAGTTTTGATTAGCTTTCTCAATTAAAGTACAGTCTTGGTAGAGTTCATCATTGGGCATTAGGCTGGGTCCTTCACAGCTTTCATCACTATCATCCAAGGGCATGGTGCATATTTCACTTCCTCCGTCAGAATCCCAAGAAGAATGAGCACTGCTCTCAGATTTAATGCTGGAAGTAGTGCTTAGATCCAGAACAGCTCCATCATTCAATGGATCGTATCCATAACTCTCAGAACAGGGTTCTCTAATTTTGCTCATTGGAAAAACGAAGCTGCCTGTTCTGTTCATTCCTTTGAAGATTACAGAAGTATGTCCAACATGTTGTTTTAAAGACACATCTTGGCAAAACTCCTTAGCCATGTCTTTCAAGAGGTATGTTGCATTGAAATGGTTGTTGAATTCCAGTGTATCTTTAGTCAGAAGCTTATGATGAAGATTTAGGTTTGAACTATGTCTAGAAGAACAAAGACAAGCTTAGCAAGAAAGTGTTTTGCCCCACTTAACAGCTGTTTCATAATGATCATTAACAAAGAAAAAACCCCAATATTTAGTAGCATGCATGCACTGTATACTTCTAATTTGACCCACTGCCACACTGAGAGTGCACATGGATGATTCACACGTGACTGGATATCTGAACTTGCTGGCACTGGCATACACCAGAAATAACTCTACAGAAATCAATGTTTCAGATTTTCTCCTGCATTGTGGATAGCTGTCTGCTCCACTAGATCAAGTGCTGGGCCTAAAAGAGTTGGGGGACAGACTGAAAACCTGTATATTGAACTGAGATCAGAGAATGGACTGAGCAGGGGAAGAAAAAAAGATCCTTTCCCAATGGACAAAACAGGAAAGGAGTGACACCTGAGTCTGCAAAAAATATTGATCTTAAGTACTGTAACTGTGTGCCGGGATACAGCTGTACGTATCAGTACAGAGCTTTTCCTTGGAGAAAGGAATATTGCATTTTATGCAACTTGCAGGTTTTGAATGGGCATCTCCAGATCCATTTTAAAACCACCAAAAGATATAAAATCACTGCTCCTCATTGAATAATATCAATCAGCTTACTGGGAAGAAGTTCTAGGCCCTGGCTAGAAGATTTGGTTTATTTCAAGACAGGGAAAACATTAATTTTTCCCCTTGCCATCATGCTTTAATCAAACCATGAACTGTTCAAAAGGGCACAGAAATATTTTACACTTGCAGTCACAGCACTCTATGTTAAAGTCTAGAAACTTCTGCAAAGTTGTTGCAAATAAATAATGTATTCCACAAAGCTCATGAACTTTCTTGTGGGTTGACTTTTTTTTTTTTTTTTAAATAAACCATCTTCCAAAAGCACCTATGTTAAAACTGAACTGAATACATTGGTGTGGGAAGGAATTTGTGGCATGTGAATGCAAATCTTACTGCTGGCCTTCTTTCCTGTGGCCCATATCACAATTACAGTGGAGAGGAATTCACATCTGGGAAGACGCAGGCAGCAGATCAGGGTATGAAGCCCTGCCAGCAGCAGACGAATCTGTGCATCTCAGATGCAGCAGCCAGTCCTCAGAGACTCATCCTCTCTCTGGACTGCATCAGCTGGCTCCAGGACTCCTAGCAGATTACAGACAATCTAAACCTTGTGTCACCCTGAACTACTATCCAGGCACGCTTCCTGCAGCCAAAAGCTGCTGCAACACTGTTACAGGGGAGTTAGAAAACCTAACAACACTTCGTCACGCTTTCACAGGTTTGTTATCCATCACTTATCAATTCAGATGCATAACTGATGGTCAATGATAAAGCTTCAGTTCTTGTTTCTCAGCCTATGCGCATAACAGGCTGAAATAAAATGATTTACAGCAACACAATACTGCAGCTAACAGTAAACTGAATCAAGCTCATGATACAGTTTAGGAATCAGTACACAATCTCACCAAAAAGCACTACCAATGCGGATGTACACCAGATAACATTACTCAGTGCTACTTGAACTAACACTACTTTTGTACTGACACAGAGTAATCTCGCTTTTCTTATGAGCTTTTCCCCACCAGTCTGTTCTGTCAAAATCCTTGAGTGAAGCAAGGACAAGAGCAAGTGAAGATTTCCTGAACTGATCTCATTGCTTTTTCATTGAAGAACACTGTATACATTAAAATACACATGAAAGTACATATTAAACATGTAAGTCCACACATGCATCTACTGGAACATTGCTGAATTCATACCCTTGTGGCTTTCCCTTTACGTTCTAAAGTATTCTTTCAACTATTGCAGGCTTTATCAGTTATGAAATTTTCATGGCTTTATTTAATACCTTGTAGTCTAGTGGAAAGGAAATGTTTCTTTCAATGGATTTTCATTTCATGAATGTTCTGATAAGTTATCGTACCTGTTATACGAGGATACACAGAAAATCTTTGCAGGCTCCATTCCTCAAACACTCATTTTAATTTCAAATTAGGCTCCATTGTGATGGTAAAATAAATACAATTTTGTTTATAATTTTCTTACCTGTCTCGACTTCTACGAGAAGGGAAAGCAGCATTACAGCCCTCAACTGTGCAAATATGCATTTCTTTGAGATGTACATTTTTAAAATGCATTTTTACACTGTAAGGGTTTTTAAAAGTCTTCTTACAGATGTCACAATGAAAGCGGCTTTCTTCCTTCTGAATCCCTAGTGCATGTTGACTGACATGATCCATATCTTTAGAGTCTTCAAAACAAGGAATGGCAGCACCCCTGTTTGACAAAGTGCTGAAAAAGCCCCCGGTCAGCAAGTGGTGTTGCAATTCAGGGCAGTCATTTTTAGGAATCCTGCGCTTTGACTGCTCTTTAATATACATGGGGGGTTCAGTCACTGGTTTTATAACATCATTGTGGTGGTGTTTTGGATCTTCATATATAATCTCATGGGAAACTATTTTTAGTGGTTGATTTTCTTCTGGTTTAACCTCTTTCTCACAGTGATGCAATTCATTCTCAGAGATATCCTTGATGTATTTGTTATTTGGCGTAAAGACAGATTCAAAATACTTTGGGCCCTCTACCCCAGAGACAGATTTCCATGAATTACCTGAATGGGGGTGCTTTTCCACCCTGTCGGTCACCCGCTTCTCTATCTTATGCTCACAGGTCTCAAGCTCTCCATCGCTTACCACTTGCAGACGTGTATCATCTTCAGAACTGGCAATATCACTGCTTTCATTAGGTGCCTCAACAGCTTCTTTCTCTATCTTAATAGGCATGCTTGATTTACGAGATTTCTTCTTGGGTAGCATGTCAAATGGCAATTCATTTGAAACAAGCTGCTCTGGTATTGAGGAAGAAACAAGAGGCAGAGAAGGAAGAGTACCTGGAGTATTAGCAAGCTCAGCTGGTGTGACTGGACTTCGATAAAAAGGAAGAACAGGCTGTACCGTCTTCAGGTTTGGAAAGAGGACACCGTTCTGTCCAATACTGGGAAATCCAGCCTGACCCTTTGAATCTGTACAAGAGTTGGCATAGCTAGTAATAGTTCTGCTATCTGGAGTTAAAATTGTAAATTCTGTCCTTTTACTATCTCCAGGTCCAGCAATGGTCAAACCATTTCTTAGATCTTTATCCCTGTTATTTCTATTCATTGGCATATGGAGTCTGGGGTTAGGATTTGCACTATGACGATTTCGACTACGCAAAGAGCTAAATACCATATTGCAGCCCTCAATTGTGCATTTGTGCTTTATCTTCAGATGAACAGCATTGTAATGTATTTTCAAAGTACCTTTGTCATAAAATGTCTTTTCACAAGCAGTGCAGAAAACACGCCCTTTCCTTGGCCCGGCGCCATTTTTTTCCACAGATTTAATTTTGTTTTCTGGAGATAGTGCTGTCATTTCAAGCTTTGCTGCTGTATTATGTGAACTGGAATCACTTAAAAGGGCATCATCTTCTGTTTTAGTGGTGATATCTGGACCATTTATGCTCCTCTCATTTTCAAGTTGAAATGGCGCAGAACTAGAAGTTAAGAAGCTGCTTTCAGAAAATGGTATCTGAACATCTTGTTTAGTTTCATTGCTATGGTCTTGACCTTGCTCAATCAAATGTCTTTCTGGTGGTGAACCTATCAAAGGTGGAGGCACTGGGCTGAAAAACTGAAACGGCAGCATGAAAGCCATGTTATTTACAATATTCTCAAAGGGATGAATGTTGGTGGGACTCATTTTGTCCAAGGAAGCAGAAAAATTAGGACTGTGTTGATTGCAGCTCTCAATGAATGCCCTAATATCCAAATTGGCAGTCGGTGGTGGTATTATAATCGATTGCCCTTCTTTCTCTTGAATTGCCATTAACTCTACAATGGACTTAGTTTCTCCAAAACGAAGAAACTGCTGCAAAGTAGCCAGTTCTTCTTCAGTGGTCATTATGCTCCAGTGATCCAGCACCTTTCCCGAAGCATCCTAAAGCCAAAAATATTTAAATGAATCGGACATTAGTTAAGGCAAACAAAAAAACCCTCCCCCCAAATCTCACATTTTTTTAGGGACTAAAAAGTCTTCTCTAGTGAAATGATAACATCATTCTATTTAGCGAGAGATTAATGCAATCTGGTGGTACTTTCTTCCAAATTTTACCACATTGGTGATATAATTTCTTTCTGAACGGACGGTAATACTTTCCAATAAACTATTTTTTCCCACAAAAATTAAGATGCATCATTTGAACAACAGTTAGTATCATGTAAGTACAGACAGCAGAGATGAAGCAATCAGACCAAGATTTAGCTCCTCATTTAAGTCAAGTATTCTTTCATTGCAAGTTTAATAATCTTCCAAGCAACTAAGATCAGAGAACAAATGAACCTGTATTGATCTATTGCCAGTGTTCACAGAGCACAGCTGTAATTACACTAGAGTGTTGGAGTTCTTTCAAACTCTAGCTATGCCTAACTTTTCCCAATAACTACAATAAATATTTTATCACAGAACATGTATTTGATGGCCTACTGAGATTTTTCACAGTGCATGTAAGAGTTTCTAAGATGATGAAGAACGTAACATTATAAATTTTTCATGTGGTAGAGGTTCAAGGTAATTGATTCCATATTTTTAATCCTAACACTAAAAAGCAAGATTATCAAGAACATTAAATATTGATTCGTGTCATAATGTAAGATCATAATGTTACTTTACATAAAAGGTAAATTCCACAGTGGCAAAGACTAACATCAATGTAAGCACATAGGGCCAAATTCATCCTTGATGTAGCTCCAGTAAGGTCAGCAGCACTACACGAGAGATGGATATTGTCCCTGGTGTTTAAAGTGATGGTGAGTTTATTTGTCAATGTATTATTCTGCTGTATAAAAGTAAACTCACTGTTCAAGTAATACTAGAGTAAATTCTGAAGCCTTTACTTTGATACATTCCCAGTAATTTGTTCTTTTTATCTTGGCTTACTTTTGTTGATAGATTTGAGCAAAGTAGGAAGATTTCAGTTAAGCCTGCCTAAGAGGAAAACAACGACCAAAAATCCACACTTTCTTTTCTGGCACTGAGCTTGTACAAGTCTATTACTGCCTATCAGATGTACCACACTGTTAATGCATTGTGAACCACTGATAAGACTGAGCTAGAAAACATTATGAAATACTACTTAGCTATCATATTTATATAAAAAAGCCCCTCTAAATACCTGTAGCACATATCCACGTATATAATCCTGTAGTGTCCAATCCAGAGCATGCAGAATCTGTATCACCTCTTCCTGCTTCAGAACACTGAAAAGCCGATCTAGCAGAATTTTAAGGCGCACGGGAATGGCTTGGGTTCCATACAACATGAGGCTACTGATATCAAACACAACATTGGATTGAACTATTTCTACCTGGCTTGATGGGTAGAGGTTGGGAATCCTTAATTTGCTCAGAGCTGAAAATAAAATCACAAAATATAAATAAACTTGAGTCACAAGAGGCAGATAAGATTGAATGTAACTCATATTGGAGGTGTGTGTGGGGATGAGGGGTGACATCAAATGCATGCTTTAGTGAGGAAGATCCTAAAAGGTTTTATATAGATCGTAAGAACAAATATTACCATGTGCTACCCATCCATGCCGGCATTGGTCACATTGTCGCTGATTTATTTTCCCAGGTTTGAAACACTGACAACTACAGTTCACCAGAGTGCATCGGATAGCCTGGAAATCAATAGAAAGGATAATAGGTAATATATAAGCACCATCTAGAGCATGCAGATTATACATATACAATACACCCATAAAATCCATATGAATGGACAGAGTTAACATAGCAGCACATACCTACCAACATGCATATAGATCATCCAGGCAAAACCTGAGTTTTGCAAGACCACCTCTGCTTTAAAGAGAATCGGTCACCAGCTAGAGCACTGGAATATTATGGAGGCAAAATATTTAATAACATACAAAGCAACACTTCTGTGAATTTATTTAGGTTGAAGTGCATTTATAACAATACAGAAGTGTTGTTTCGCATTCATCTAAGCTATGATCTTCATGTAAGATCACTTTGTTCAGGAAGGTTTGAAAACAAAGACATACAGATGAAAGTCCCGCTCTCTTCAAGTTTTGCTGGAGCTCCATGCTGCAGTATAGGAAGTTCTAACAAGCAATATGTTAGCTCTGCATAGATGCCATCCCTTACGTACAGCAGCATCCACATAGAATATATGTAACCTGTCAAAGATACCGGAGTTCACTAACACTTCTCAGTAACAAAGCTCACCAAAAAGTACTCCAACGCCTCAAAGACTATAGCAGTCACATTTTGTAAGGGAAATGTTTGAAAGATAATAGGCCAAACAGAGCACAGAAACAGACAGCAACCAGTTGCACAGTTCAATTTGTGCATTACTTTACTCTCACCAAGGTCATCTATAATGCAAATCAAATTAGTATTCAGATGTTCCTGATCAACAGGGTGATATGAACTTGCTTCCTGGAATATATGCTTCCTTCTGTATGTGCCCATCTGCTGCAGAAGGCAGGCAGACAACTCTGAGGTCCTAGTTAAAGCTCCGTAGGGGTTGCTATAGAGCAAAACATTTGTAAGCTTCTGTATTGCTTAGATCTGATACTGAGAATAGTTCCTGCACAAATGGAATATTTATTAAAGAAGGAAAAGTGAAGAAATTAACATGTAGGAGGTCTGCACTGGAATACAAAAAAAAAAAAGTTAGATTATGAAGTTGTAATATGACTGCATTTTTCTGTTTTTAAACCAAAACTTTTCACATTTTAAAGTACAGAGAGGCAAGTATGAAGTAAGGCAAAGGTATGCCCACTATGGGCTGCTACTCCTGCTCCTAGGGTCTTATGCAAAACGGCAACTTCCACTACTTATTAACAGCCATAGAAAAGAAAGACAAGACTCAAAGGAAAAAGTAATGTCTTTTCAGGCATGCCCCCATTGGCACTTTTGGGAAACATACAAAGCAGCAAGTTTTTGGACCACCAGGCTAAGAAAGATTGATGCAGGAAATGTTTTAAATGAAAAGGACATGAGACAAAGGTAATTTAACTTAGATTTGCAACAGGCATTTCTTTAGGCTTGAAGATTTTGACTGACTTGGGGCAGAAGAGGACACTACATAAAACAGTCTACTGTGAACAAGCATATGCAGGACATTTGGGTGCCTAGTGCTTTACATGATTGGATTTGGACTGAGATTTTAAAATCTCAGCAGCTGGCTTACCAAGGAGTTAGCTTACATGTACATCTCCAAACTGCAGTGACTTGATTCTGAGATTCATCGTTATTTGAAGGATCAGAACAAGCGGCAACAAGGCTACTGAAATCTCTGAATCACTCTGCCTTTAGTTTTTTAAAGGAGCCATTACAAAATACTGAATTCTTGAGAAAAGCTCTGTGCTCCCCATAAAGTCGTAAAATACACATCAGTACCCTACGCAGTCTGAATTACTTCACTTTAATGGATGATATATTTTCACTTAGATGCTAAAATACTTTCATATAACAATAAAAAGCCACAAATTTCTTATGGAAAAGTTGGACAAAAAGGTTATAGGTGGCTGCTAATTCAGTTCTACCAAACAATAGCAAATAATATGATATCAAACAATAATACAGTTCAAGCCTTCTACCTCTGTACATATATAACATTTTCTAACTTGCACAGACTGAGCCCCTTCCATAGGCAACTGTGCTAGGTTTGGTAAGCATTCCATGAATGCATCTTTTGCAGTCCCTCCAGACAAAATTACAAGAGTACTTCCTTTTTCTGCAAGAAGTAACAGAAATATTCACAATGAAAAAAGCTGTCATGATGATAAGTTAATTAAGATTTCAAAATTTTTTTCATTCCTTTTCCTTTGGACCTGTTCCACAAACCACTGACTCTTTTTCTATTTTTTCTTCTTAATTTGTGTACTTAGACAAGAAAGATATACCGCACAAGATCACAAGATCTTGCATTTCATAGCTTTGTGTAAGATCTTTCCTCTATATGCTACATCTTTTATTTTGTTTTCCTGTATATGTGTAGAAGACTGCACATGCAAAACCCAGAAAAAGTAAAAGGAAGACATTTTGTTTTACATATATGAAAGTGGTTATTAAAAAAAAAAAAAAAAAGAGTCCAGCTCCCCTTTTATTCTAAATATGGAATTGATCCCCGCTCAAGTCAATACATTGCTGCTTCTGGACATCCAGTCTTAGATGTAGTTAGGTTGCATACTGCTAACATATCAAAGGTACACCCTCAAATCAGGGATCTGTTGCTGACTTAAAAAATTACTTGTAAGAATCCCTGAGAAGAAAGAAGCGTGATTTTCAGATTGGTATAATTTCCCTTCATTTGTGCTTGTCAGATTCTGTCTCCTAAAACTTTTCTAGCAACATTTGTGTTAATATAGTCACAGAGAGTATATAACATGGCAAAATTGACTTTTAAATCATCAGTGACTCACAATTTTAAATCTCCATTCATTGTTCGACTTAAAAAAGCACTTGTAAAAGAGGCACTTTGATTATCTCCCAAATTAACTTATATCACTTTAATGAAGAGAAATTTAGCAAAACTTCATGAGATTAATACACTTGCCTTTTGCCTGTTAATCCTACTATCCTTAATACGCCTATTCTAAGGTACTGTAATTACATCAAGTCATTTAATGAGCATTATTTTCCCAACAAGTGAAATGTACACAGTTTCATTCTACAGAACAAAGGAATAACTTTCTAGATTGCATATATGTAAAGCTTAAAAATCGCAATTAAAGGATTGGAAATGCAGATGGAAATTAAAGTGGAAATTCTTTTAAGTGCAATACTTTCATTCAGGTCGATTTTTTAGTTTCATTTTCCAGAAACTTAAGGCAAATATTTAAAAATAAATCTTATGCTATCATCAAGGATCTTGTTACTGCTTTCCAGTCACTCTTTTCCTCACAAATGGATCTTTCCAAATCCATTATCAGAAACACTTCATTTTTAAAAAAATAGAGTTGAAAATTCTGATCAAAATTTTCTGTGGTTTTAGCAGCATGGCTGTGGGAATCTGAACATCAGATTTTTAATACAAATGATTCCTCATGAGGAGAGACAGATTAACCATTAAACTGGCTACTGAAAAACATTTAACTACTAATCACTGAAAAAGAAATCTTAATATCTGTTGCCTGAAAGTCATGACTGCTGACATCTTTTTTGCCAGATATTGATGTGGCTTCGATTATGCTTTAAAAGTTACTCAACATTTCTTTACAACTCACTTGCAGCCTTCACAGCTAAACAAAAATACAAGCTAACGGAACAAATTCATTTTGATTCTGAGTTTATAATCAGGCTTCGTTTTATAAAGCAAGTTTGAGATCATCTGTGGTCTCCTGAAGTCTTTTGGGACCTATGTTCACTCGCAACATACTAACAGCAGGTGTAAAAAAATGCAGCAAGAGAAGGGCAGTATGACTGTACCAAATTTCATTCACTGTGTAAGTGTGTTCTGGTTTGACAGCACTTTGGCTTGGGAAATAAAAAGTCAGCAAATACTGAAGACCCTGTCAGGACCGAATTAGAGATCTCTGCTCACGCTAGAAAGTCAGTCTGACTCTCTGCATGTAGTGAGAGCTCCAAGTGCAGACTCCAGTAAAATGGAAAAGCAAGTCCCAGATTATCCTGGTAGTATTCAATGTCAGTAATGCACAGGACAGCACCCTTGCTTGTTTCTGGCATCCAAGAAAAACCTTTGTCTTCTTTGCATAAAGCTACCCTCACTTAGAAACTGCTTTTTTTAAGCTGCTGCCATCACATGAAGAGCATGAGAGCTTTGCTGCTCTGCTATAAGGATTGCTGACAAAATGGTGTTGTTGATGTTGTGTTACAGGAACATCTTCTGAAAGCAGGGGTTACAAATTCCTATCAGTTTAAAACATAAGTTTGAAGAAGAAATAGGAGTTACATGAAAGAAATGTGTGTGAGAAACTTTCATTAGGTGAGATACAGCAGGTATCGCTTTTCATGTCCTTTACTGAGGTATTCAATCCATGAGGCCATGTCTCCTATCCCAGAAAAAGTAATCCTGCTGAATATATGTAACCCTCTGAGAAAGGAAAGAAGTGGGACAGGTCCCATTTCTGCAGAATAAACTTGCAGTGGCTCCACAGTGAGAACACTTGTGGAAGAAGAGACAAACTTTATAAGGGGGGAAGAAGATCAATTAGTAAAGCATTAGAATTTTTCTTATCTCTCAATCAGCTAAAACATGAAAGCCTTTTTACTTCTTAGAGTACAGGTAACAATTTTCTCACATATTAAGAATAATCCATGGAAATTAAGCTCTCTTTTTGGATTGTAGAAACAAAATTAAGCATGGTACATATGTCTGGTTATTAGGAAATATTTTCTTGCTTACACCTTGTAAAAGATTTGCAAAAGGAGTAAAAGGATGGATACATTTACCATCTCTTAATTTAGAAGTACAGTCAACAGCTAAATCAAAGGCCAAATGCAAATCCACATGCATCTTTTAGTAAAGAAAACAGTAACTATACATGAGTGTGAAGTTGCCTTCCTGTCCAATTTGTTTTCTTTCCTGTTTTTACTGTTATCCACCAAGTTTCTTGTGGTTGCAAAGTTTAAATAAGTCTTCCCTTTTCATCACCCAGTTACATTTGATTAGTTCAGCATTTGAATCCTTCGAGCAACCACTGAAAGCAGAGACAAA
Organism: Falco rusticolus; assembly: GCF_015220075.1. NCBI lineage: Eukaryota > Metazoa > Chordata > Aves > Falconiformes > Falconidae > Falco > Falco rusticolus. The sequence continues at coordinate 13,904,312 of NC_051193.1, read as the reverse complement.
TTTAAAAAACCTTATCTTGAGCATCTCCTTCAATGCTGTACTTTTCCACATATTATAATGAGAAAAGCTTTGCTCTGTCCATTTTTTGTCAGGCAACTTTTGCCGCTTCCCCTAGGGATATATTCCACTGATAAATTATACCAACTGTCAGTTTTTTCATGTTTTAAAACAAATTTTCAATTTACATTTTGTCCACCTTTCTTTCACTGTATCACAACCCAGCTGTGCTTATCTGTATGAAACTAATAATATCTGGTTTCATCTATCCCACATGTCTTTGTATCCATTCTGTCCACTCTATAGTACATATTTAGCCCTTGTGCATGTTCTTCCTAAACACAGTTTCAGGTTTTGATACTCTGTTGAGCTCCCTGCGGTTTACTGGAACTAAAATATATCCCAGTGTATTTCAAGTACAATCACAAATGGTGTTGGGCTGCTCCAGATGGTGCAAATATTTGTTGAAGACCTAGCCCAACAATTAAGCCTAAACTACATGTTGATATTATATCTGTTAGAGTTTAGATTAAGCATCTTACATCTCTGTTGTTCCTTGGAAGTTTCAACGTATTCCAAGTTTAGTAAGGCTATGAATCCCACCTGCCTGTAGAGAACATTAGGAGGGCCCCTGCAGCATCTTCAGGGAAAAGCTCTGGGCCATCTTCTTCTTCCCGACATGCTCACCTCAAAGAGGAAATGGGTTGCCTGGAGGATGGACAGAATATGGAAATCCTTCGCTGCCTGTAAGTAGAGCTGGGAGGACACACAGGGAACGGGGAAAAGGGGGACCCTCACCAAGTAATAGTGCACTGAAATGCACTGAAACATACTGCAAGTACCGGTCTTGTGTGATGGCAGGGCCAATTTGAGAGTTACTCTGCATAAAGTAGACTTGGCCCATGCTGCAACCCGAACATGTTCAGCTCAGTATTGTGGTGTTTTCTTCTGTCATGTGTTTAAGGTTCTCAGTTATGGCTGTGGTTAAAGCTATACTGGTAAGTTACATGTCACCAATAGTATACATACACTGCCCGCCTTTAACAGCTTCAGCCCTTGAAACAAAGGGATTTCCACTCCTGTACATTTATGCCTTCTCAAGGGCATTTGGTTGTTGCAAGTTCTGCTGTTTCTATACTGAAGTTTAAAAATCTTGAAGACTAAAATAATTACATAAAATTATTAGAACAAGGAAAAGGTCCTTATAAGATTTCTAATTGCAACGGGCTGAATGTTGCACACATTTCCGATGTTACCTCACAAAAAAATGTTTCTTACAAAGTAACAGTTGCTGTTAATGCTGTTATTTAATAAACATAATAAGTAACAAGTATCTTCCATAAGAAGCAAACAAGTCTTACAGTTTGTTATATCCAGACAAGAGTCTGGTATCTTCCATGTTTTGAGCTTTTAATTAAATAGAGAAAAGTTGCACATGGATGTGAGAGAGTAAACAGCACTGACCAAGAGCTCCAACCTTCTCCATTACAGACATATTTAAAATGCTAGCGCCCTAGATGATTCATTTGACAAACTGCTTATTAACAAAATAATTTAGCAAAATTCTTGCCTCCTGCTTAAGAGACCAACTAGGAGAGAGATGGGAAAGATGGAGATGAGCCACAACTTGCCTTTTACAGTGCCACTGAACACAAAGTTACACTCACAACTCAGTTCCTAAATCCACAACTGCTCCTCAGTAACTAGGCTGGTTTTCATACACATTGATCGTGTACACACCTACCAAGCTGAGGAGGTGCAAGAACCTTTGAAAAACTCAGACACAAAGCTTTTGTTTCAGAGGCCAAACATGAATTTAGGAGTTGAACTTAACACCTACTGTGCTGAAAATTTTGGCTGGTGCTGATACCACTCAACTCCCACTTACCCCTTCTCTGTGGGGAAAATATGTTGTGATTTTTACTCCTAAAAGAACACAAAGGCCACAAGTTGAATACATTTTCTAGATAAGACCACAGAATACATCCCATTAATTATCTGGATCCTTATGTATATATTCATATTGTTTATTTGGGCTCAGATACCAAAACCTGACCTCCTTTTAAACAGCCACAGCCTAAGAATACACGTAAACAGAGTATTTACAACCCAGATCCTGCAGCATGTTGCATTGCCCCATTATCCTCTCCCTCAGTGGGGCTGAACAAAGCCAGTTTTGGCCTGGGATTTGACTGGATCTCCCTCTTGTGGGTGCAGTCGAGCATCTTGAGCTGAAAATGCTTATTTTTCCTTGCAATAACTGACTAAAGCACCCCGCAAAATAGCCAAAAAAATGAAGGAGGGAAGTAAAAAAGCTCGGTAAGATTTGAAATTAGGTAATACCTTCACACAACAGCAACACCGCATCAAATCAACCATAGTTGTGGATTTAAAAGACAGTTTTAGCTGGCTACTGAATTGCGGGCCACAAGGTCCTCGTCACCACTTTGTTAACAAGTTTTTTGAACTGTGAACAGTTCTAAGAGCGAGGAGCGGAGATAAGAGACTAAGCTAAATACAGACTCACAACCCTACAGCCAATTTGGGCTCAGCGGCAGCTTTCACGGCTAACAGAGAGGAGCTCTGGGCAGTCTCGGGCAACGCAGCTGGGCGAGGAAGCCAAAGGCAGCCATTTCTGAGAAAGGCAGCATGCTATAAGGCCAAACTTTAATCACAGCGTAACTTGTGGGATGAAAATCACTCCTCATGCATGTCACTTACCCTAAAGGGCCCCTTAGGGCAGCTCTTATTAATGGCACTGTCAAAATAATTATAAAGAGAAAAGAATGTGCGTGTGCGTGTGAGCACACACACTCAGACTGCTACTCTTCAAACAAAAAGCACTGGACAGTAAAACTTAATTTTGCTGTTCAGCAACGTGCTTGTAGATACATTGGCTTATGCTGCAATTTATCTTACTTGTTAACAACAGGTGTGTGCTGACAGACAGCTTGGTCAAGCCCAGGAACATATTTAGATCCTCTTTTATTGTTTGGTTTGGAAAAGCAAATAAACAAGAAATACAAACTGAGGAATGAAAAATGTCACATAATATTATTATCTTACAGTTGTTGTTTACTTTTGATTCTGAAACAGACTACAATGCTACAGTTCCCATGGCATACCTTCCCTAGCCTGCATGGGTCAGGAGCGCTTCGCTGAGTATTAAGTAGTGCCTACCACAAGATATTGAAGTAAATTCCCTTTTTAATAAATTTACAGGAAAAATCTCTCTTATTAGTGCATTTCAAAAATGAGTAACATATTGCTCCATACTGTGAGAAAAATTGGTCAGGCTTTAGGGGTAAAGGTAAGTCACCGAATAGAAATGGCATGAAATTTCTTATGATAAAGCACTAGATGCTATTTAATCCAGCAAATAAATTGCACATGTACTATTTACCCATATTGACATGTATGCATATCATATTAAATGCTGAAACTTACAGACCTATCCATGAACCAAAGTTTAATTAAATATTTAATTCCAAGCCCTACATTAGCAAGAAATAAATGTTATAAACACAAAATCACAAGTATCAGAGAAATGAAGAATATTAGTATAAATCAACTGCAAGCCCTTTAAAATATGTCTTTAACTCTTTACCTAGTTTATAAAATATTATATGGGCGCAATGTGGGTGAGTTAATGTTTCAGACAATCCTAACTTTTTCAGGTCCTCATACCACTGCTTAAGTCTCAAAGCCATAAAATATGCATGCCTAAATTTTTTTCTTTTTTCATGTCACAGAGCGAAGACATAGATTAAAGGATAAAAGAAAAAATAAAAGTTCTCTGAAATATTTAATGTTACACAATTTCATTTAATGCAACTTCATAAGTTTTAAACCCAAACAGTATTTGTACATATACACATGATACTATCTATGGTGCTACAGTTATGCAATATTTTATGCAACAGTGTAGCTCCATTGGTTATTTCACAATTTAAAACTTAGAATTCCTTTTTATTGAACACAGGTGAGGAAATTTTTAAGTGGCTTTCAGACAGAAATTGGCTATTTTCAAATGAAAAAAAATATGCATTTCTCACTGATAATCAGCTATGTTTGAAATTTGAATTCAAAAGTTTGCTCTTTTTTTTTTTTTTTTTTTTTGCTATTTGTTTAAAGAAACTATTTTACCATGGTTTTAAAGTGTGGAATGAAAATATCATTATTCTTTATTCTAAAATGACTGAAGTCTGAAATTGTCACTTTTCCTCATTCCCTTAATAATTTTATTTTTTAGCCTGAATATTGAAATTTCAGTCCCTAAGCAGAACTTTTAGATAGCAACTAGCAACAAAATAATAAGAAATAAAAACTAAAAAGAAGAAAGGTGATGACAATTGCTGTAAAACTTCAGCTGTAGCATCTGCTAGGATCAAAACGGCTGGCTGCCCAGCACATAGGAACTGTAAGAGTTCCTGCACCACTGAAGCCAGGAAGGGCAGGGGATGACCCAGAGGGCCAAAACTTTTTTCTTCCCTGCATTTGGTGGATGTTTTGCTGAAATAATGAATTCAAGATCCATACCTGAATTTTAGCTTAAATCTGCATGAAAAATGTTTTAATAAATGCCAAATCATACAAAAAGTGCTCTTAAAACATGCATATGTAGCAAGACTTGTAATCTAAGATAAAACGAGAACTTTTCTGTTCTTATCAGAGGTCTATTTAATATTATTGTAATGAAGTCTTTATTACTGAAAACAAAATAAATCGCTGGCTTGTTTGATTGGAAATGGAATGACATGCTTAATGTTGTATGAACAGATTTTTTAACAATATCATGAACAGACACAGAAGCTGGAAGTCAAGAAACTCGGCATCAAAAGGCCAAACCTTATTGCAGCCTAAGTAGGCAGAATTTCATCTTGGCTATAGTAAAAGCCCATGAAATGGCCCAACACTTGTAATAATTTTTCCTGTTTCTGGGACTACTTAGCTCTCCTTCAGGTTTGGATATATTTGCAGATACTGTAAGTTTTACAGTTCTGAATAGGTTGTAGATGGTTTGGTAGTTCAAAGAATAAACAGAACAATTACTTTTTAAAAATCAATCAAGCAAAAATCCATATATATTAAGAGGAACAAAAATGTATTTTCCATAACATAAGATTAGTTACTTTTTAAATGTTCACTTATTATTAAAATAAAAGCTGATTAAGCTGCAAACTACTAAAAACTTGAGTTTATTTCAAACAGAAATGCACAATTATACTGATTATAAGGAAAACTTACTGGCATTATAAACATAATGATAAATAAATCTAAGGGATAACACGATACTTTCTTTGAAAGTCCATATTTTTTCCCTTTTCTGTAAAAGAAGCAATTAGAAAGGTATTCTTCAATGTATATTGTTCTAATCACTAGAACAAAGAAAACCAACGGCCACTGTTGTTAGTAGTTAAAAATAATGCTAGTCCTACTTTGCACCATGACCTGAAGTGGAGTGAGGCTCCCCACCTCCCACTCCTCCAGCACTAAGAGCTAAGCCACAATTTCAGTATTTTAAAACCAAAGTACAGAAACAGAGACTTGTCTAACATAACGCTTGCATATTTTTTCAGCAAACTGCAGCAAACAGAACTGTATTTTCCAAAAGGATGTTAAAAATAGAAGCATATGATCTTTTCCCACCTAGAATTGTATCCTTACAATTAAAGACTATTAGCTGGCATCCCTTTTAACCGTCAAACTCAGACAGTGGCAGTTCTATAGCCACAAAGAGCAGCAGTAAATGAGAAGAACATGTTACTACACTGCATTTGAGAAAGTTTGGCTCCAAGCTATGCACTGATTAATATCAGATCTCCTTCTTTACTTGCCTCTTGACAATCTTGTCACATCTGGCTGACAAATCCTTACAAGCTTATCCAAACCAAGGCAGCCCAGATCATGCTCCGGGAGTAGCTTGAAGGAAACGGCAACACCAGCCATGCACTGATGTGCCATCATGAAACTAATGAAGCTGACTTCACTTGCAGACTGCAGGAACACGAAGAAACACAACATGCCTCAAGGTTTTGCAACATAACGCAGAGTTAGCTCACCAAAAGATAAGACAAACAATCAGCTCCTAGGTTCAAGAAGCCAAGTAGTTACATGAATTACAAAAAATTATATAGAAATCGCTTGAACAACAATCTCAACTAAATGAGCACAATAAACTCCAACTTCAGATCAGCTGTGGAAATTGACTGCTAAATGCCTTTCAAACAATGGTTTGTTTTAAATTAAAACATAACCAGTTTATTTCATTTTTTCTCTTCCACATCCCCAAAATATCAGACTGTTGCCTGCCTCACAGGTTATTCAACTGAAAAATATTCAAAAAAAAAAGAGATGGGGGGAAGAAAAAAAAAAAGAGAGGGAAAAAAAATAAGTAGTGTCACTTTTTATCCATAGGATTTTACAGAAGGATAAACCACAGCCTGTGTATATCAGTAGTCCTCCCCTGGGTTAGCGATCTGCCCTCTCCTCATTTTTAAACTCAGGATTCGTTACACAGAGGACTAGAAGTATTTGGCTAATTAATAAATCAGAAAGTAAAATGCTCTGTCTTAAACACAACTAACAAAACCTCATTATGTATGAGCTGACAATTAAACCATGTTTATTTTTGCTATGTGTTGAAAAAAACAATCAAAATAAATCAAAGTGTCTTTTATTCTGATGCATTTAACCTCTTAATTAGCGCAATATATTTTAAGAAACTGACTGACTCTCCCCATACACAGACAGACAGACTCATTCTCTCCCCCCTGCTCCACCCCCTACCCCCTACCCCCCCCCCCCCCCAAATACGAACAGACTGATCCTAAGAAAAGAATTACCGGCCTTATTTTCTGGAAGCTAAATAGTCAACAATAAATTGTATATAAAGGACAAACATTAGACTCCACTTTAGTGGTAATTTCTAAAGAACTTCGTAGTGAAATTACATTGTTGTCTGCTCTCCAGTGCATTTATACGTCACGATAATGATAATGTATCTGCTTAAAGCACTTGACTCAGAACACATCTGAGTCACAAATCATAGAATTTATTGCTATTAATGTATATTGAGGACTTGTACAATTAAACATTGTCAAGTATTTATGATTTGCATGCTACTACTTCGATTGGAAAACAATTACACAAGTGATGGCTCTGCTTATTATAATCAGCCTGCAATTCTGCATTACTTACTGTAGAACAGAAAAGTCATTCAGTTGTTAGTGCACAGCAGAAAGAAAAACAGGATTTTTTACATAAACTAGTTTTCTACTTTCAGAGTATCTTTTTGTGATTAAGAAAAGGAGAGTACAGCTCCCTACAGCTCTCATCTCCATTGTTCATTACCCAAAACAACACCATCGCAAGATTTTTTATATCTCCACAGTGCATAACCACAAATAAAAGTTGCACAGTAAAAATACACATTCATATAGAACTGCAAAGAACTTTCCTTACCTCAGACATTCTTACTGTGCTTATGTTTCCAGAGCTATAAAACAGTTTCCCATTCCCTCAGTGAGTTGTACAAAGAAGTACTGGAAACACTCCTGCCTGTACAAGTACTAAGGCAGAACCATCACACGCCTCTTTACTCTTGTCTGACTCTGAGCACCTCAAGGTCTGATGTATGCTCAGGCTGTGCACAGGGGAGTGAAATAAGATCCTCCCCCTTGGTGTTCTCCAGACCTACAGTACGAAGTTGTGTCTGCCTCTCACCTCTGCAGCCAGCTCTCACCTCGCTGCCCCGGAGTGGTGTGCTCCAGCGTGCTCCTCCAGTCGCAGGGCAGTCCCCTCACAGCTGGCTTGAAGAGGGCATGACACTCATCTTTCACAGAGATTTGATCAAAAGGAGTCACGGAGGCTTGAGGCGCTCCTAATGCAGTGCGAGGAGATTCTACCTCTGCTCTGGCAGCCTAAGTAATGCATTAAATCAATGCAGCTGACCTAAGGCCTATTACAGTTTTTTTTTTTTTTCTTCTTCTCAGACTGTACAACTATCTGCAAATAAGCTATGAGGTACTTATTAAAATTACTTATTTTGAGCGTCAGAGTGTTGTTTTTCAAATTGCAGCTGCTGTGGTGTTTTTTTTTCTTTCTTCTTTTTAAACATTTGCAGGTTTCAGAGGTTCACTGAGTGGGGCGTGTGTTTTTTAAACTTAAAACATTCCCCCCTATCAACTTACTTTTGAGTTAGGGTTGAGTTTTATTTTTTTTTATGAAGTTGAAGCTTCCTATTAACAGAAGTACAGGTCATAAAGACAGGAGAAGAATTACTTTCTAGTAATTGGGCCAAAATCTGGTTTCAGTTATTCAGGTGTTGGGTTGCATTCATGAGTTAGAGCAGGATTTTTGTCATAGTCATTTCTCACCTGTTTAAAAAAAAACACAAAATAAAATCCCAAACAGAATGCTTCTCGCCTCCTCTCTACTCTTGATTCTTGTAGATAATTTCTTGACACTCCTCTAACCCAGGAATACACCGTACTATACTCAGAGATAGTCACATTGAACTCAGTGGGAATCCTTGTAGGAGCATACCAGGACAATACTGGACCACATGAATACCTGTAATCCCATAGGAAAGACAGCAGGAAATAAGATGGCTGTAGGGAGAAGACAGCTAACGTATTATTATTGTTGGTTAATTTGTTGTCTTCTTCTAATCCTATTTACTGTTTGCTAGATATATGCACAATGCTTAAGGAGACAACCTAATTTATAGTTTACTAAATACTGGACTACAGTTAATGTTAACTCCAGGGCAGTAGCTGGAACCAGGCCAGAATAAAGCCAATGTGATACCAGAATCTGGTCCCATAGAGCACGACATGAAGCAGATGCTTTCCCTAAATCCCTGGTTTTCTCCATCCTATACCTTATTTCTCCCCTTGAGCTATTGAACAAGATGGAAAAACAGAGAGGGAGATTTAGTTTCATAGTATGGGCTACCAGATACTTCTATCAAAAAACACTGACGTATGAGAAGAGCCAACCACAGGTGGTGGCTTGGTTCTTCCCCAGCAGAACTCTACACGGGGCTCCAGTGCCACCTCTGCCCCCTGAAACATGCCTGGGCACTTCTCTCTTGGGGACCCAGGACAGTTACACACAGATTGTCAGCGGTCCTGTAAACTGTAGGAAAAAGGGCCTGAGGAGTCATAGCCAACATCATGCTGTTTGAGGTGATTCTTAACAGCCGTGTTTTAAAAGCGTATGTTCTGTGATGAGGACAAAACCTAACTGCTCTCTCATGATGATCACTTATAGCCAAGGGCACACCTTGTTACTAAAATCATATTCCCTTCTTAATGAAACAAGCAGTAATGTAACTAAAAAGGACTCTACCTGATTGAGAATTCTGCAACAAAAGTGGGAAGAGTGCCTTAAGATTACATAAACCGCCAGAAGCTCTGAATTGACTTCAAAATGATAAGTGTCTAAAACTTAGATGCGTGGAGAGCTGTTCTCCCCTCTAGCCAGTTCCCAGGGAAAAAATGTTTACTAGCTGTCTGCCATTTGCCTGGAAGATGATAATTCTGATTAAATGGGCTAACTATCCATAGCAAACAATTTAAAACCAATTTATTTTTTTCTTAATTAATTATCTACTAACAGTCTTTTATTTTAAGCATTATTTTCATTATTCAAGCTTTTTCAATGAATATTTTATGGGAACATATTTATGCTTTGCTCTTTTTAAACTATTCACTATTACTGATTAGCAATTTTTCTGTGTTTTACTATCTGTGCACCTTTTAGTAAACATCTGATGATCTCTAGCATAACATGACACATGCAAGGCACAGTTTGTATCTACAGGTCAACTTTTAAAGAAATACTGGCACATCAACAACGTTTTCAGTAATTTCAGTTGATTTGTAGTTCAAGCTTTCTTGGACAGAACAGTTACCACAACGTCTCTTGCAGAATGACCAAAATGGAAACCAAAGGATGACCAGAGGGTTTACTCTTCCAGCAGTAAAATGTAATGGAAAACCAGCTTCTTGTGGAAAGAAAGAGACATCAGGACAGGGCAGCAGGCTTGAGCCAGAGGTCCTGGGCTTAATCTGGGGCTCTGCCACTGAGTTGCTATTTGACCTTGGGCAAGTTATTTCAATTCTGATTTTTACTTCCTTGCTTCTGCATTATTATTTGTTTTTAAACTATTAGAATTGTAAGCTCCTTGAGGAAACCATAGCATCTTACTGTGTTCTCAGGCACAGTGCTGAGAGCAAAGGAAAGGGGTCCCCAGGTCTGAAATCCATGTAAGTCATAATGTAAATACCTAGAATCACGGTGTGACAACACAGCCCAAGGAAAGCTGCTTTCTCCTCCCACCTGCCCCAGCCTGTTTCTTCTTCTCCATGTCTCAGCCTGTGTGTTCAGAGCAGCATAAACATAAAGGGATGTAGGGCAGAATGTGAAGTGCTAAACCTACTTAACCAAATACAAGAGTATTCATAGTTTTGAGAAGAGCTCCAACACATGGAAATGCCTATAAACAAAAAGCTGCTGCTCTTACCTGATTTTATTGTCTAGGATACTTAAAAAATGGATATTAATCCTAGGGAATCACTGCAGGGGAGCCAGTGTGATACAGCACAAAAGCACAATACAATCCCCAAGAAAAGATTTCACCTGACTTTTAAATTTCAATCATGATTTAAATTTTGGTGTTTGATTGCAAAAAAGAAAAAAGTAATAATTCTAAAAAGAATATTAAGAAACTAATCAAGCACCGACTAAATGTTAGGAGTAGGTTTGGTCTCTGCTGCTGCATTCTGTAGGCAAACAGACACATAACTTCCCCAGCCACACGCTGCCTGCTTCACACTGTTGCTACCAGAGTTAGCTGCAAAACGGTATTAACCTTCGTGTCCTGCCTGCTTGGCCTAAATTCCAAACACATAATACACTATGTCCCTCTTACTTAAATCAGTGCTGGCAAAGATCTTAGCACTAATTTAATGCTCTGCTCGCTTATCGCCTTGGAGGTATGTGTGGATTAAACATTTCACCTCTCAGAAGACATGTGAAGCAATGGTCAGGCCCATGATCATGCAGATGGGCACCGGGTCACCTTTCAGGGAGAAAAGCCAACAGGAGCAGGAACTGCTGTCCAGGACTGAAGGAACACAAGATTTTGGGGAGGTAGGAGGGGAAAGAGGAAACAGACCTTGAAAAATGAGGAGAACTGAAGTCCTGTCAGCAAAAGATAAAGGCAGCTGTGGATTTCAAACAACTTCCAAGGCCAATGTTTTTTTTTTAATTTAACAAACCTGTGCACATGAAGATGAAAATAGTTTTAAACTTAGTGTGCTGCAGCATAGGTTTTGAGCACTAGTCAAACTAAAAATAGGCCTGCTAAAGCCATAAAGTACTTGATAAAATTTCTTAAGATCTGTGGAAGGTCAGGTAGGGCACGCCAGTTCTCATCTAAGCAACAGAGAAACCCAAATCTCTTGTTCAGTATTTCCAGGTAGGCTGATTTTGTAAGGTGGCCCAAGGAGATAATACTAAGCTGTCCAAAACTGTTTTCCACTAACAGTTTAACCAGAGTTCAAGTGTTGATCCCTGTCTTGCTATTTACATCCTCTTTAGTGAAATTCGACAAAAAGAACCCAACAAGAATACAAAGTATATTTAATACTACCGGCATTCACACCCCTGCTTCAGCACTGATCTTCACCTCACTGTTCACTGCATTACGTTTCTTCTGCAGCTCAAAACAGCAGTGAAGTTAAGTGAGTATTTGGCATTACAAAATGCCAATTTTTAAAGTCGTGCTTATGGCAGACCCAGAAAGGCATCACCAATACCAGATCGTACTGCTGATCCATCCCTGTGAAACAGTGCCTCTCCACTGAAACAGTCACTACGATCAAGAAACCCTGCAATTAACAGTTATTGAAAAGACCTGACTGAATAGTAAATTTCTTTTTACCAGTTTTTAATTGTTGTTTATGCTAAAATGTATTCATCTTTGAAAAAATTGATTCCATAACAGTTTGCCATCTAATATAATTTGGTTTTTTAAGTTACATCCTTTTTCAAGGCCAATTTCTCATCAGGAATGGTACTATATTTATACAACATAGCTTAATTATGCACTGCAAAGTTAAAGCTTTTTAATATACTGGTTTAAAACATGTTGCTTTAAAATGTGAAACAGAATAAAGCAAAGGACTTGGTTTGACCTCTCTGTGCTAATCCCTACATTTGTTCATGTCATATCTATTAATCTCTTTGCTAATTTAAGCGGTCCTGTTGGTGATCCTCCTACCAAAGCCTTCCCTGCTTCCAATGATTTCTATAATTGTGTATTTAGATTCTCTAAATTTCATTCTTCATTCTTTGCTTAAATCTTTTTTGAGATTTCTTAGTGTCACCAGAAGAGATACACTGCCCCACTTGACTTTTTGACAGCATTAATGTACTTTAAATATTACTCTATTCCACTCTTACTTTCTAGCATTTTAGTTTCCTCCCTTTAATGCTGTTTTGTACTAAGCAAAAGAGACACACAACTTTTAGCATATACTTGATGATAAACAGATAAATACAGCATTTTCTCTCTCCTAATGAAAGCAATAGAGTTAATCCATTGTTCATATATGCCATACTGGTGAGTTCATCCAGTTTTGTGATAACTGGGCCTTTCTGTTGAATGCTTACAATTTCATTCCAGGACCTGACAGCATTTACAAAAACTTCAAATTACTTCTTTCTAGCATGCTCTACTTTGCATTTTTCAACAGTTTTATCTGTTCTTTAGGTAGGTTTATTAGATCCTTTCAAAGCACCTTACAATTCAGTCTTAATGAGTCTAAAACACGTATCTTTTCTGCAAGCAGCATTCCTTCTGTGCTCTCTCCACCCTCCCCAGTTTTTAATAAACACCATCTGACCCAATGTGGAGCCTGGAGCACCCAGCTAAACTATTAGCCATTTACAAACTTGTTGGTTTTTCCTATTGTTTGTTCTCTGTCTTTTTGCCAGTTTATAATGTTAAAGTAAATAAATTACCTTTAACCTTCTTGCTTAGTAGCTTTTTATGCTTGAATTTCAATATGCACAACCAAAGAATACAAGAAATTATAGAGAGCTTACATAGTACACATTATAATTTTTAAAATGTTTTGTAAAGCAGATCAACCTGCACAAAAATCCAAATTTCAAGGAGAAAAGGGCTTCACAATCCAACCCTGTATTCGTAACTAAAGCTTGCAAATAGGCCAAAAAAGCACTTTGAAGTTGTCTAACCCCTAAAAATATATTTACTTAAACCCACAGAAATAGAAATGTTTTGTGTATATATATATATATGCAGTGAATATCAAGATTGGAAAAGTTGTTACAAAAATATGAATCACAATACATCGCTATCCAAAGTAAGCATATTTAAAGTGACTTGCTGAATCAAAACAGTTTTAGACATATACTGAAGGACTTTCTTTGCTTCCTCCTCCTACTCCCCCTCACCCTGGGCTGTGAGAAAGAAAACTGGCTTACTCATTGGCGCTGTTCTCTACCTTTCTAATTTTTTTTTTTAAACTACAATGAAGTATGCAGCTTCCATCTAAATGGATGGCAAAAGACTGCATCAGTTGGTCATACATGAATGTCATATGTACAAGATAACTACCCAACTAGAGATACCACTCTGAAGAGGGAGATGGGAATGCTGCAGCAAGGATGGGGTACCCGAGTGTTCTTGGCAGCTCTGCCCATCTTTCTTTCCATGGTCTGTCTAGTTTGGGGTGGGCTTGCATGAGTATGCTAGCAGAGAATATGAACCTGCAAACCTTTGGGCTAGACAATAAAGGTCTTATCAAGTGAAATGCAATTCTCAAATATTGTCTAATAACCAAACAATAATGGCAGCTGAAGTCTTTTGCTGTCAGGGATTAAGAGGGGAGCTGTATTGGCTACACATTTCCCTTTCTGAACAATTCTACCATCTGGCCCCTCATCTTGCAAGTCCTGTGAAGAGTTTAAAACATTTAATTGCTAACTATTATTAAGGAATCTACTTTGTCAAACTGCAACTCCTAACAACGTTAAGTCTCTTAGAGCAAATGAGTTTTGATACTGATGTTTCTCAGAGGTGCAGCATTTAATCCTCAAATTACAACACAAGTTTTAACAGGCAGATTCTGTCTGTCACCAAGATTTAGTAATTAACAAAAAAATTCAACCCCCTTCCTAACACTAATGGCTTATCAAAAGAATACCAGTAATTTCAGTTAAGATATACTGATGAACCAGGCAGAAATACAATGGGGAGACAGGCATGTTTACGATATCTGATTGAAAGGGCTGAGACAGAATTCCAGAGACTTTGTGTTGTCATAAGCGTAATAGTCAGGAACCACGTTTGTGCCCCCAGGGCCAAAGGGTGTGACATTGGGCCAGAGGTGTGTCAAAGTCAGAATAAAATGCCTGCCATAAAACTGGTAGCCACTCATATTCACATGGTTAAAGAAAAGGAGAGTTGGCAATATGATACCTAAACCAGTAATGCTGTTGGGTTTTTTCCCCCCCCCCAAAGACAATCAAGTCCTACACCAATACAGGAGACACTTCACCTACAGTATGGAGCTTCATGTTTATTTTCACAGCCTCCAGCATTTTCCTTCCTTTTGGTTGGTTTTTTTTTTTCTTTCTTTCTTTCTCCCTGTCCTTCTTGTTCTTTAATACCAAGTAGTGGTTTTCAAACGTTTAAACTATGGCATATAATAACTGATGAGTAACGTAGCAGTAATACCAGTGGTGGCAATTTTGCTTTGTTTCATGGGAGTGTTGGAGTATTAGAGGGATGACTAGGACATGTCTCAATGGCAGACTGATAAAATGAAAGATGAATTTTCCCTGCCTACAAGTGTTGTCAAGTTTTAATCATAAACATCACACAGGCTAAAGGACACTTTTTCCCAGGCAGTGAAATAAAAGCAAATGTTCTATATGTTGTTAAGGAATTCTTGTATGAAGGATTATTGCTAAAAAATTACCATAGTATCTGCGGAAGATTTTTTTTTCCAAGCTCATAAGCTACAAATTTCTCACCCAATGGTTGAGTTTAACAACCATGCCTATAGTACTGTTACTACTAGGACAATCAATGTTTATTATGGAGGCTTATTTACCGGTTCTCCCACTCTGCTGAAGGCTTTTTTACAACTTTATGCTTTAGCCAAAACTTCTCTTCACTGTTGCCTTTTCCTGTCTACAGCCCCTTCTTATTGATTGGGAGGAAGAAATTCCAATTCCTATTTTACAGTGACATTCCAAGAAAACTTCCTTGAAAGGGTCACCCGTCCTCTACTTAGTAGGTAGATTCCTTTAAAACTGCCTCTTTTATGAACTTACCCCAGGCACGTGCCTGGGTTTTTTTTAATGTCTAAAAATACATGTTGAACTTTTGAAGTTTACCCAGGAGTGAAAACCAAATGTATAGCAATGTCCTGGAGTAGCATCTGACTACCCCCTTCAACTGGGATAGCACATCGATACCAGGATGGTTTGCAGTGAGCTGTTTTTAATGGACAGCTCCCAGGTGACACCAGACACTGCTGCTGCAGCAGCCGCAATATCATACATCCTTGATTGAACTTTGATTAATTTTCCAGACTTTCAGAGCCTGTGGCAAAAGGATCCACAGTGGTAGCTGCAGCCATTAACTCCATCTTTTGTGATTTCTCCTTCTTCATTATGTTTGGGTCTTGATTGAACTTTGTTCCAAGTTAGTAGCTTTTGGCTATGGACAAAGGAAGTAAGACTTTAGAAATGGACTGCAGAAGGATAATATGTGAAAAACTTGCAGTAAAAGCTGTCTGACTGGTTGGTGGTAGGCTTTGGATATACCTTGATGATGTGAGCAGCATTAACAAAAGTGTTGGGAGTTCTGGAATTTGTGCAGCCATAGTCCAAATGTCTTCCAACATTTGTGCATAACGGATGCTATTTTATTAAGCTGAACAAATTCAAAGTTGCCACATTCACATAATGAATAAATTTATCATTCCTGAGCAAAGCCGGAACTTTACAGAAGCACTTGTTTAAAATACATTAATAGTCTCAGTGGCTTCCAAAGATTATTTGCAGAGTGTGCTGCTAAATGGTGTGAGCAACTATCCCACTATTTGTCTGCTCAATAGGACAACTTTACACTGTAGAGTGAACCTAGAGGCTGTTCTATTGTCTTATCCAAAAAAAGCAGTCTATCTGTAGCTAGGACAGATCTTACAGTTCTTGGGGAAAAAACTAAAACTAACAATACTTTACTAAAAATATTATACTGAATTTTCCCAAATGATCCTTCATTGTTTTCATTACCTTACTCTCTCTCTCATTTCGGTCACAGGATGTTTAAATACTTTGTTAGTAAAGGGATGTTTCAATTCTAAGATTACTTCACAAAAACCCAAAACGAACTCTGGTTTTCCTACACTTTTTTTCACTTAATGTTTGAATCTACTACTGTGATACATTCTCAGAATCACTTATATCTAGTTTTATTGCCTGCTGTTGGTATTTGCCAATGGTGGTGTATAGAAATGGTATGCAGAGGTGGCTGTAGTGATCTGTAGAAATTTTTGCCAGAACCTACAAATGCTGTGTAAAAGCCCCTTTCAGAGCTTGAAAACTGAAATTAACTGATGGGGAAAAAAGTATTAAACTATTAAGGGTGATTCAAAATGTGCTATGAATCAAAGATTTACATGATGTTTCCATAACATCTGACACAATGGGGCTTTGTCCCTACAAGAGGCCTCTGGGCATTCCTGTGATATAAGCAATAATAGATTTGTCTCTGTGAAGCTTTGAGTTATTGTGGCACCTCCAATACAGGCAACCTTTGAAATAATTGAAAACCTGGAAATAAAAGCAACCTTTTAAAAATAAAATACATATGTACATATACATACACACACATATATAAATAAATATAACTCTTCCTTGCTTTAACCTTTTTATTCATTGCCAAGAATAGCTGGCTGAGGAATCAGCATCTGCCATGAGCTCTCATTTATTTTCGAATGCTGCCTTGCCCCATTGCCCAGGTGGTCTCCACAGTTCCCTCATCCTCTCACCACTTTGCCTTCCCCTGAACCCAGGATACAGAGCAGCCTTCAAGCACAGAGCCTTTCTCCACTTTTAGACACCCAGGCTTTCCAGCCCTTTTCCTCCATCTGCCAATCCCTGTCCCACTGAGTTTTCTGACAGGAGACTGCTTATACAGAAAAATCAGAATCTTTCTGCTACCTGGTATTTTTTGGGCAGCATTAATAACAGACTTTTATACTGGAAATTATTAGCTTCAGTGTGCTCAGACTGGAACTAAATTTCCTTGTCAGATCAAGCTGTATCTAACTGGGTGATCTGGACACTAGACTTGGGTAAAGTGGCTAGGATGCTTATTTAGACAGCTACCAACTTTGGGAACTAAATAACTTGTGGGAATGTTTGAATGTTGCAACAAGCAACACAAAGTTGCTATGAATAAGTGTTGTGTTGGCTACTGAGTCCCTTAAATTTTAGCATCCGTGCTGCTTGAAATGCACTTGAACAAGCATGAGCCTATTCTAGGGTGAGACCAGAACTGCCCCATCAATAATTTTGAAGCACTGTACTGGTTACCAGGGCTTTCCCTCCATTTATACCCTGGTTTAAAATAATAGGGGAATATGCATAGCGTGAAAAGTGGAAAAAGAAAAGTGCTTCAAGACCAACCACTTTTTAGTGGATGCTTGGGAATTGCTTGGAGGTGTGCCAGGCCTAGAACACGGTGCGAAATCATACAATTAAAAGAAGGATGGCAGGTGTAAAACAGAAGTCTCTTATGGAGCAGTGGTTTGGGGTATAATATCTGCAGGAAGCTGACTGCCAGACCGACACAGAAGTGATTGAAGGAGGAGGCCTGGCAGGATTACCACAAGGAAGTAACGAGCCTTCAGGTATACTAAACACACACACGGTTTGTGTGACTTTTCACAAACCCCCTTTTCTCTTTTATGTTGTCCTAATGTTAAAATAAACCATATAGTGGTGGTAAGAAGGAGCCTGAGGCTCCTGTAGAGAAGAGCTGAATGGTTGTTGCCCTATAGGATGTAAAGACGACTATACTGCAACAGACTATATTGGAGCAGCATGAGGTTAATAGGAGTTCAGGATTACTTTTGATGCCTTTTTCAATGGCTTGGACAGGTGTCCCCTCCTGCTGAGGGTCTCCACAAGCTAAAGGACTTTATCCTTCCTTTGCACAGCCAATGTGACTTGTGCTGCTCGCTTCAAGGGAAGTAGGATCAAGCCCTCTAGCAGTAACTGTGAGACATTTTTATTAGTCCGTCCACATGCCTTGTTCCAAAGCCCCTGGCTTGCCATAAATTTTTTCTGCATTAAACTCTTCACCCAGATATGGCTCTACCATATGCAGCTTGTCCAACAGATTATCAAGAGAATATTGGTTTTGAACTGTCTCTTCTACAAGCAGGAGATGCAGCGGGCATCCAAACCTCTATGACTCTCTAGTAAAGGAGCACTAAACCTCTACATTGATCAGACAAAAACCTGAACAGGGACAAAGCACTAAACTCAACATAAGCGTTTAGTGCTATCTTCTTTCGAAACATTCACACTAAAACGAGGCCATGATATTGTTGGCACAATCTTTATTAAAAAAACTGTTGCAATTTTAAATAGAAATTAAATACTTGGTGTGATCTTTAATTTTCCCCATAGTAAAGAGGGACTACTAAGAAGGAAATGCCTTTTTGTACTCTGAATATATTCAAATCCTCGTTGGTATAAATCAGTTTAGTTCCAAGAAATGCAATTTATACGAGATCTGTAATAAATTCCATATACCTCTGAGGCCATTCTTTCCAAGTAATTTCAATGCATTTTATTAAAAAAACACCAATAAAACATCACAACCCTGACTGTAAGCTTAGCATTATCTCCCTTTTACAAACGGGTAAATTTGTGATTTACCCAGTTATATAATAAACCTGTGACAGAGCCAGTCTGTCATTCAGGTAGTTCTGTGGCTTCATCCTCCTCTGAAGAATAGCACTTTCTCCTGACCTCCATTTTAGCAAGTGAGTGACAATTGCTGTTTATAAAAATAGCAGAGTATAGGTACAATCCCTGTCTTTACAAACTCTTCTTCTATAGACTTAGAAAAAGACTTCTTTGTGCAGAACCATCATATTATACTGGCTAGTAAAGAGAAATAGCAGAGCCTTTGCAATACATCTATTAAAAAAAATTGGCTTCTTTAGAAAGCTCTAAAAACTCATTTCTAGCCATAGAAATTGTGTATTCTGTTTATCAAGATGCTTTCTCCATACTCCAAACTACATTATCTCGATGGCATTCATTGTGAAGCATCACCCTCACAGAATGTGAAACATGTGTTTACAGGGGAGGAGGGATGCAAGCTACTTCTATATACAGATTTTGTCATGTAAATAAGCTGTTGGAAAGCCAGTTTGTGACAATGCCAGTATTTGGTGCTTCTTTAGTCTAATTAGAAACTGCTCTACAGAGCTCAGCCATTAGCAGTGGAACACACTGCTTATTTTACTTACCAATTAAAGTGTTGCATCTCACCTAGCAGTCATAATTAGAAAAACTGGCACAATGAGCATAAGTAAACAACAGTTGTGATCAGAAGCACAGCAGATACCTACTTTATTATCTCTCTAGTAAATAAGCGCAGTTTGAAACAACGAGTGTTTATCAAAGACCTGCAGTTTGCAAACCTCAGCTGACTAACAACTCTATCCAGGACTGGAAATTATCGACTGGGCTCTTACCATCTCTACTGAGCTCTGAACACTCAGCTAACTTTGAAATGTAGCTGACAAGTAAATGAGCGGATAAAATAACAGTAATCTTGGTTGAAAAGACAGACATTCATAGTAAAGAGCATTTGCTCCTCCTCCCTAAAATTATACAGTTCGTTACCAGGAAGCACAAGTATCACTCAAGCATACACCTAGGGAACACAGAGGGAACACCAGGTCCAGCACCCTGCTGTGATGTTTTAGGCAAAAATACACCCAATTACCAATCCCAGTACCTCACACCAAGCAGGGCTGCTTAGCAGGAATGACATCTGTACTGATCTCCTTTTAACTTTCCTATAAGTATTTATGATTTTTCTTAATTTATAATAATTGCATTTTTAAAAACAATGAACTTGAATTTTGCTTAATACTAATAGTAAAAAGATTGTCAAGTTATTTTCCAACTTGGAAAAAAATAGTTTGGCAGCTCTTCATAATTTTATTTGGGTCAAATCGCTTAAACTATGTCAAAAATATTTTATTTCAGATTCAAATGGTTTTTTTTTTAAGGTTAAATTTAAGCATAATAATTATTTTCAAAACATTAACAATCCTAACTGACTTGTGTGTTACTTTTAAATTTCCATCCTACAAATGAAACTGCCCAAAGGATGTCACTGAACCTGCAATTAAAAACCAAATGAACTAACTTCAACCACATGAGAGAAAGGTTTTCTGTACTCTTGCAAAAAATTCTGTGGCTCCTCAGACAACAAAATTTACAGGCCTCACGATAGTGCAAGCAGATATTTGAAATTATGCCTTATTTTAGCTGTTGAGGAAAGGCATCAAATAGACATTTGAGGGCCTGCAGAGAGCAACTAGGTGTGTAAACACTCCTGTCCTGTCCCACATACCACCCAAATCTAGCTCTGGAGAGACCAGCTCCAGAAAAACATCATCATTTTTCACAGCTCACTCAAATCCTTGCTTTCCCTGATCCTGCTGAATATGATCTCATTTACCAGGGGGATGGGGGAGGCAGGGGAAGAACAGAAGAAAAGATGGTAGTTTCAGCAATGCATACACCTTCCCATGTGAGAGCTAAACTGAATCCATATGGGAACCGAACTGAGACTTATCAACTTTCACTTCTACATGGTGGAACAGTTTCCAGTCATCATTATTGAGGTTAAAGCAAGAAGTAATCCACCCAGTTTTAAAGCTATCTGTACTATGTTTTGTGAAATTCAGTCTGCTGTGCAATGATCTCATGCAGAAGAGTGATGAGCCACAGGTTGAGTCTTAAATGCCAACATTTTATCTCTGTGGGACAATGATGTTTTTTATTTGTAGACGATATATTTCATCTCTTTATGCATAGTAACACCGATACACTATTGGAAGAAATATCACACTTTTCCTTGTCCACTTGCATAGCTGTGCAAGTGACTTTAGGCACTTTTTTCAATTACACCTGGATTACCAATGATCTATTAAGAACAGGTGAGAACAACAGGAGGGTGAACTTGAAAGTGAAGCAAGGCAGGTTTTGGTGAACCATTAAATACCTTTGTGCTTATGCTCACTTATTTTACCATCTGTAAAAGAAACCAAGGACCTCTATCCTCTGTAATCACTGCATTTCACATTTCCATCAGTAATAAGGCAAGGACACCAGCTTTTTGATATCTGCAGACAATAACTGACAGTAACTACAAAAAATACACTGGAAGAGGGACACAAAGCACTGAAGAAAAGGAATTACACCAGTGATGTATTTGACTTGCAGGTTTGCTTTATTTATTAGGTTTGTTTTGGAAGTTCACTTCCTGCAT
Source organism: Falco rusticolus (assembly GCF_015220075.1). Taxonomy (NCBI): domain Eukaryota; kingdom Metazoa; phylum Chordata; class Aves; order Falconiformes; family Falconidae; genus Falco; species Falco rusticolus. The sequence goes on along the minus strand of NC_051193.1, from coordinate 13,882,675 downwards.
GCTTCTTAGCCAAAGTTCTTTGGTTTTACTTACGTGCTAAAACACTCTCCCTCTCTCCACCCACCCCACTTCTCCTTTAAAAACGAATGGATGTGCTCCAAAGCATACTCCTGGGCAGCTGTTTGTACCCCAGAAAATTCTGCATTCTTCTGTCCTCACTACTGTGACTGTAAAGGCTGCTAAAAGGCACGGGCACCTATTTCAATCGGCAGTGTCACATTAACAGGTAGATAACATTCAACCATAGATCTGTTTCTCAGTGCTTGACAGACAGGGGACTTTATGAAACAATCTGACTGTGACTCATTTCAGATTATCTGGAAGAGATGGGTTTTTTTGGCTGGAGAAGTATTTGGAGGACTGAGTAAAAAGCACTGCCTGCTCTGCATATGCACTGACTATTCTTGGCTTACAAGGTTTATATACAACAGTGCTCGTCTAGAGAGCTGCCTCTTTATGGCTGGGGAAGAGACCATGCAGATTCACCTTGCCTTGGTCACCTCTGTACAAGATTAATGCAGTGCATTCTTCTTAGCTGGGCTGAAAGTTGAGCAGGTGCAGAAAAGCATCTGTTTTCCCCCAGAGCAGAGAGAACCTCTGTGAGCAGGCAACACCTGCACGCAGGCCGTTCACTGGGTTCAGGTGACTTCCTGGAGCCATTCACTGTGCTAGAAAATTTTCTTTCAAGTCCTGTGTAGTTCTAGACTCAATCATAAGTGATATCCTCACACTGAAAGTACTGTCACAGCTATTTAGATCTGCCAGGAAGCGCTTGCTCTAAAACTGAGGTAAGATCTCCTGGGACTGGCAGGCTCTCAACTAATAGTCTCAGCCTTTGAAATGCATTCCCTTTGGCAGCTTCCCAAAGCCAGATGCTAATGACCTTAGGCATGATGCAAGACCTTTTTATTGGTGTATTTTTTTTTTTTAATTCCTGAGGTAGCAACGAAGCCAGACATTTCTTGTCTTTGGAGAAAGTGTCCATTTTAGCTTTGCAAGTAACCATGTAACTTTTGCAGAAACACTGTCTGAATCAATCTTACGTGTAAAAAAGGTTATTCACTCAGCAGCATTCAACAACAAAAGTTTTTAAATTGTTCTTTATATAACAAAGCAAGACTTTACGATGCAGGTTTAAGCTCAAATACCTTTGGGCTTATATACATGTATTATACAGTTTTCCAGGGAATTTGGCACCATGGGCTAAATGCTGACTTTGGACTTGAGAGACCTGGACTGTATTTCCAACCTTCTGCTAGATGACTGTGCAACTACAGGCAGGTGATTCCATTTCTCTCTCCTCCCTATTGCCTGTGCAACGGTGTTTGCCCTGTCAGTAGAGTACCTTGGGCTGCACTGCTAAGGGCTGTTTCAGAACCAGATAGTCCAGTGCTTTGTTCCATTAATTAACCTCTTGTAAATCTTTGAAAACTCTATGTTCAAAAGAATGAAACTTGAGTAAACTGACTTTTAGCACAACAGTTTCCTGGCTTCTCTGATAATTAGGATGTGTCAGTAGAGGTTATTCTAAAAGATTATTCTCTCCAGGCTTCCTTTATCTTCAGCGCAGAGGGAAAGGCTCCTTCTGTGGGTGTTTCAAAACAGGAGCCTAATGCAGATATTCTGCATAGCTCTGCACAGTCCTCTGCAGAAATGTTGATACCTGGAGCCTAGGAAGATTAGATTCACTAGGCATCATCTTTCCTCCCTTCCCTCTCTCTTGCCTCCAAACATATTGAAGAAAACTACCAAATCAAGGTAATGTCATAAAACTACAGATTTCTTAGTTTAAATTCCCTTTAAAGCATACTTAAAATTAGATCCCAGTATGTTATCAGTGTTAAAAGCAGCAACAGTGACTGTATTCCCACACAAAGATACAGTAAATATTAACAAGACACTTTGATATTCTATAGTAAATGAATTTTAGTTTGAGACTTAAATATCTTGACTGTTTTCTTGGATGTGCATTTTATAACAAGGCCACAAATGCGATCTATAAACCTTCTCAAAGATAAGTTCTTGCTCAATATTTCCATCACCTTCCATAAATATAACAAAACCATCTGTGACTGGTTTTCACCAAAAAAAAAAAAAGAAAAAAAAAAAAGGCACAATAAACAGGTTTTCATCTTATTGCAGGGAACTTCAGCTTCCAAACAGACAGAACACCAAACTAATATATAACAGACAATGAAGGACTTGCTTATGTTTAAAACAGCTCTGTAATTCTAATCAGAAACAAAGACACTGACATTTTACTGTTTTCCAGCTTTAAACTTAAGGGAAATAATTATTTTTGGGGTAGATAGTTTAGTTTTATCATCTTGGCATTAGGTCATCAGTGCACAAATCCTCAGTGGCAGTTACAAAGATGCTGCAGTGCTAACTAGGTGAGCACAGAATAATGGAGTCCTTCACACCACAATCGGGAAAAAAGAAATCACCACTTTCAATGTGAAATCACGCACTCACCAATGGGAGGAGGCAAAATATGATTTAAATCCCTCATCCCTAGATATTTTCACCTGCTGACAAAACACATCTTTTCTGAATGGGCAAATAATTTATTCAGCTATGTCTCTAAAATTCAGCGGACTGCATCTGTTCATTTGCTCAAGGAACCTACACAGGTATCAGCATTAAGCTACGGTTAAAGGTTTGGAAAACAGCTATCGCATTAGCTGTTATCTGGAAATGAGGTAAGAGCATGAGCTCTACAACTGGAGCCAAAGGATGGAGACTCATACTGCATTTCAGTGGCAGACTCCTGCTCTCTATGCATTAAATAAATGTAATCTCAGCTGAGCAGTGGGGTTATACTGGACTTCCTGTACTTGACTATGAGAAGTACCCAGCACAGTCTGCCACGCTAATGTGGTATTTAAGCTCTTTGCAAAGGTTGTCCCCAAAGACATGACTGGGGACTTGTCCTACCTTGCTTTTACACTGGCTGGAGGAGCCGGTGCAGCAGAGGCAGGCAAGCACTTGCTGTTAAATATTCTTTCTCTGTTAGGCGCTGCTGCAGTACTCTGTAGGATTCTGAGGAGTCACACTGCTTTTACAGTTCAATTGTGGATCCTTCCACAGTATTTATAATGATCTATTATTAATTGCTAAGAATTACATTCCAGTCTTAAATTCAGAAGGCGGAGAAACTGTGCAGCTTTCAGCTGTCAAGAACAGTAATTCAGTACTTAAATCATAAGCGTCAGAAGTTGTAAGTGGGCTGATTTATACTAATTTGCACAACCCTGTTCATCTAGGTGAAATCTGTAAATAATGAAAGAAAAACAGGGGAAGGGCTTTTCAGTAAGTTGGTATCCCTAAACCAGCATACAAGTGATTAAATCAATGAAATAAAGATGTGCTGCTGTTAGTATTTTGGCGAGAAGTGAGGACTACAAGCTTACCACGAAGTGTAAGGAAACTGTATTTGGAAAAGGTCAAATAAAGGGGAAAAAAATAAAATTTGCAAGCCACATCCTTAGTATACATCACAGTGCATAAGACCACTGAGGTCAGTTAAACTGTGCCATTTCCCACCGACTTGAGGTTTTGTCCTGTGTTTATGTAAAAGAAAATGACAATGTTAACTAGTTTGGGAAAAAGACCTAGCAGATCTGCAAAATGGTCTGCTGCTTGACTTTTCGGTTAGGGTATGCATTCCATGGCTGCATAAAGAGAAGGAGAAAAAAAAAAAAAAAAAGAAAAAGAAAAAAAGAGGACTGGAAACTCCACCTGGATGCTATCAGTCTTGCCCAAGTAAACAGTACTGACATTAGTGCTAGCCTGCTGAGTGGTACAGGTTAGGAAGGGTCACAAAGGCAAAATGGTGACCAAACGTGCCTTGAGGTAGAGATGCTCTGGAATCTGTCACAAAAGGAGAGAGCTGAAAGCTCATTTTATCTAGAAGTCATTTCATTTTAGAGTTCAAAACAATTAAAGACATTGAAAGAATTGTACAAACATGGATTATAGCAAGACAGAAACAACCTCCTTTTTCATATAAACATGCACTCAACTACATGCATACAGTGTGATCTGTATTGTTCTTTAGATAACAGTGCAGCACCCCATAAAATGGCAAGGGAATGTATGAAAGATATAGGAAAAAAACCCCAATCAACCCCCCCAAAAAACCCAAACCAGGAAGTTTTTCCTCGTAATACTAAACAAATACTTACACCCATGTAATACCACTAAGAGTTCTTGTTTAGGATAAAAAAAAAAAGTATGCCTTTAAGAGGCAAATGCTATAAAAGAATTTCATTGTCATGTCTTAGTAGCTAAACAAAGCTTTTGCTGAAGCCCCTTGAGATACACCTTCTTTTGACACTCAACTTGTTGCACCCAAATCTGCAAACCAGATAAATATCTATTTTTATATATTTATCACCGGGTTGTAGTAACTGTTTCATGAGGATTTTTTTCACATGGATTTAAATTTACTTGAAAAACCTTACTAAGGGAAACAGCCTACAATTACTACTCACTTGAATTTTCTAGTTTGTTTTCTTTCTTTTCTGTCTGCAAAAGCAACTGTGAAACTACACTTGGAAGCCCCGACTCCTGAAAAATAAATTTTACCAGTAATACTTTTTTGTAAGAAGAGCTACACAGATGAAATATTTTTCTTAATAACTCTTCTAGTTCCCTCCCAATGCTTTATTCCATACCAAGGAAACAGAACAAAGCATGAATGATACTTGCATTTAGCATTAAGCAAGAAGACTCAAAGCGTTCACATATTTTGACAATTGTCCAAACCTACAACCACAGTGGGAGGCTATGGCTAACTTGGAAATGAAATGGTTAATAAATCTTAAACACTGATCCTTTTCCAGGCATGTTCAAATAACACAGTAAAAAAAAAAAAAGCCTCAACCGTAAAGTGAAGTTCTGAACTAATTTTACTTCTCTTACAGCATGCCAGGAAGTGTATTACATGCCATTGGCGAGATACCAAACCTGTGACTCTGGGGGGATGACTGAAGGAATCCTCACAATTCTACATCTTGGAAATAAATTCTATGCTAGAAGGAAAAGCTCAGTAACGCATGCCATCTGGTACCCTTTGCCTTCTTTTTATGAAAAGGGAGAAAAGAGAGAGAGGCTGCTTCCTCATATATAGACCAAGACACAGTGGGCCAAGACCAGCACTTGGTAAAAGTAGCAGAAACAGCAACTCAGCTGCTGGCTTTCCTCTCCCAGTTGCATCTCTGTAGAACACAGTCATTTCCATGTGTCCCAGTATCAGAGTTATCTCAGATTTATATCAGGAAGCCTATTATAGTAACTGGGAATGTCATTTAGCCCATTAATTGCAGGAGAATAGCATCTAATTGCACTGTAAATGGAAAGGGTTATGCGGAAGCCACTGTACTGCATTGACCTCAGCTCGCAGCTGTTTATATTTTAAAGGAAAAATCATACATTTGTAATGGCTTATGCAAAAATCAAAACTGTCCAAAACTAAAAATCAAGTATTTTATTTAACTTTAAAGTAAGTACATAAAAAGCTCAACTGAAGTCAATATTTTATCATATACAGAAAATCCAGATAAGAAACATTTACTACTTCAGAATTTACTAATTCAGGATTACTACTACTGAAACATCCTTTCAGTAATGCTTTGAGAAAACCTTACTTCAAGTAGATACAAAAAATTTAAATATAAATAAGACTCTTATCCAAATAGGTAAAGAACCATCTACCATTCATTCCCGCTGCCCCAATAAGCTGTCCTACCTACGCTTCATCCTGCTAGGAGTTAAAGCAGAAAAGGCTGTGAGCCAGTGTGAGTTAGCCCCAAGGAAACTCCTGCAGAGAAGCAGGAAGCATGCTGGGGATGTGGCTTCAGCATTTCTGCATTCCAACTTTCTCCAGTGGCTGTAATGACCTAGTGGGGTCATTTGCAGCCACATTTCAGTTTGGGCAACACCCAGGCTGCTCTAACCTGGTGTATGGACTGAAGTACCTCATCTGGCTGAGGCTACAGATACCGAAGTGATATGAAGCACCCTTCCTTGTATATGAAGTATTGTACTGATTCAGTGATTTATCTGGGTTGTTCATTAAACTGCTGAGGGACTTGATCCCTATAAGTTAAAGTTAGTGTTCAAATCTCATGAGGTAAAGAACACCTCATTTATACATTCTTAATGATAGGAAATCACCAGCAAAATAAAAATCAATACTTCATATCATAAGTCCTTGCAACACTATTGTAACAGTTTGTTCCATAATAAAGCAGTAAAAGTTATTCAAGAAGCAATGTTTATTTATATTACATAATATAACCATAGTTTGTATCATGACTAGGGTCTATTTTCCTCAGAGTGTAAATATTTAACACCCATTAATGTTAACAAGAGGTTACCTAGAATGTACTTTGGAAAGAGAATAAAACCTGAATTTTAACATTAATCTTAAGCAAGCTTTCAACTTGAAATAATCTTGAGAGTACCTTCTATTAACACTATCTTAATTGCTCTGAAATCTGGATTTTGCATGAAGCATATACACAGATAAAACCAACCCATGTTAACTTCAAATCGTACATTTTAGGATAATGGGAAATAATCATGTGTCACTCTTCTGTAAACTGCATAGCTTGCCCTATGAAGGGACTGTTAACAGAAAATGATAAAAATCTTTGAAGAATTCTCTTGATTTCTGAGAACATTTCTTCCCTAGCCTTGTTTTACAGAGGAAAACTAACAGTATTTTTCACAGTAAGGACGATGGAGGAAATTCCTATTATATTTGAAAAAGAAAACAACTTTTTGGCATTCTCTATTTACAATTTGAGGAATATCCTTGTTCACATACGCACTCTCACTGAGGACAGTGAGGTAGTATAGATATATACTGCAAGTAGAATCTGGCCCTTTTCATTTTGTGAAACTGCTTTGATCATGACTCTCTCAAGACATTATTTTAAACTAGAATGCAATTGACCGCTATTGCACCATATGTTCCTTATGTGTGAGCTCTGTCTTGTTCATTAATTTTTATGCCACTACTGTTGGAATTCAGCCAGTGTAATGTGGAGGCAATTAGCAATGTCAGAGTGTTCATGCCAGCATATAATGAGAGAGAGAGAGAAGAAGAGAGAGAAAGAGAGAAGCAGGGAGATTATGCTTCCTGCTACAGGCAAGGGTCCTCTTCAGAGGGCTTACTTTATTTTTTTTTTTTTAATGTTATTTGAAAACTGAAAAATCTAATAAAAACAGACTGGTGACAAGAAATAAAAGTCTTGTTATGGAAATCAGATTTACTCACTTTCAAAAACTCTACCATAGCTTTTTAATATGTTCACCTATTTTCAGAAGGTGAAACTGAAGACGCCCTGTGGCCTGATGACCTCTTCTTACAAACAGTTCAGTCTGCTTTAGCTCTGTGTCAAATGCTTAATTTTAGCCTAAAAAAAAAAGATGCATGCATATACTAGAACAGAAATATACATTAAATTATACATGTTCCTATGGCATAGCATTTACTGACAAAATCTGTGGCTTCTTGTCTTCTTAAAAAACCCCTACTACTGCAGATCTTGCCATCTGAGATCTAAGGTATTTGCCATTCTTTTTGCTATTTGTGTTCTTTAAATTTTCAAGATGAAAAAGTAAGATGTATGCCTGAAGTTCCATGGAGTACTGGAGACCTCACTAAAGCACCAAACCTCTTAATTTTAGCCTAAAGCATTACACACACACAGACATCCCCCTCTTCCCTTCCAGTGAGGAAATGGGCCAGTTTCAGAATATAGTTTCTGTCTTATCTCAGGATACAAACGCACCTAACATAAATGCTGCAAAAAATCTGCAGTATTAGAAATCTTGTGCACATAAATCCAAAGATAGAACTCTACTAGAATTACATCTCTCATAGCACCTTCCTATTGAGCTCCATATTATTCTCCCATGAGACAAGATTAAAAAAATCACTGTATACACAGAAACCCCTTATAGTTCAAGACTTGTTAGAACTTTGTTGTTCTTGTGTAAACATCTACATGTATGTTTACAAAGTAGATAACTCAGAAAAACTGATCAGAAGAATGGCACAAGCTGCAAATCTAAATCCATATTCTCCTATGCTCCTTTCTGCTTCACATCATCAGTGATTCAGACCCAGGCTTGGGTTTCACAGTCCATTAAGGAGACCGACAACTTTCAAGTTCGCTGGGGACACGATTTTCAGTTCTATAGTATTTAATGGTTTAATTATCTATTTGCCTATGAAGTCATTAAGCAACTCTGCACTGGTAATATAGTTATTAAGAGACACCTCCCACTGCAGTCAGTAGCATGGTGCTGCTTGTGGTAAGGGTCTTGTTGGCTTAGTGGCCGTCTTTTACGTTTGAGAGCTTGGCAAGTGTATAAAGGTTGTTTGACTAATTCACCTTAATTTCTACTGGGTATTTACCTTCATCACAAAAATCACAGCATCTGGCTGTGTAACAAGTTCAGAGTGTAACAATTATCTTTAAAGAATCCCACTCATAGCTTAACAAAGGCATTGCTGCACTGAATTAACACACATAAAAGTCTGATTCAAAGCCCACTGAGGTCCAAGTCATGGCTTATCGGGCTGAGAAGAAATATATATGCTTTGGTAGTACGGCCTGCCTAGGATCCAGCTACTGTTATTTGTTCAAACTTCAGGAGCAACAGAATCCAGTCAGAGTTTTTAATAAGTTTCTAAAGTAGCTCAGAGAAGTATCAAAACCTTTATGAATCGGAAGTTTTAGTGAAACTTAAGTCAAAACTGAATGTTTTGGTAGCATGATATTAGAAAGTTTCAGTGAAAAGTTGGAATTAATCACTTAATTCAAATTAAGTGATGAAATATCTTGGTTTGAAAGTGTATTTCTTTTGTCCAATTCATTTGGACTTTTATATTACACATTATGTTTAATATTGAGAAATAAATGTGGAAGAAAGCAGAGATCTTCCAAAAGGACAGATTTTTGTAGCTTAGCAGCTTCCACATGCCCATTTGTGTCTTCTTCAGTGGATGCAGTAAGAGATCTGCACAGCTATTTAAATCAAGAGCGAACCCCACCTTTACATCAGAGACAAAATTGTACCTAGTCATTACTGAACATTACTTATTCTACTAGTAAGGGGACAAGTTATGGGCCCGCATAAGTCAAATGAAGCCAACTAAATTATCAGACCAATACAGTTTAATTGATAGGAGTGAGCAAAGCATTGACATTTGAAAAGCATGTGCTTTGCTTACTTTCATGTTGTTTGCAGTAATAATGCAGGGAAGTTTCACTTTAATTGCATGTTAAGCATAGAGAAGAAAGAAGGCTTAAAGTACAGTCATAAAGTGATTAGATTAAGAAACAAAACACAGCACTACTAACAGGGTAATTATTCAGTTAAATGTTATTTGAACAATTAATATAGTACCCCCACTGCAAATTAACCCAGTGATTTCAGTTTCCTCTGTTAAGTTTGATGGGTGTTTTTAATGATACATTTGCATGTAGCATGCCAGAACAATTTAGAAAAAAAGCCTTTCCTAGCTTTACAGAAATCTCACATTAGTAGCTAGATTTTGTTCACAGATCATATTAGTAAATGGTGTCTCAGACTGTCCTCCACCTTTTCTGATCACCCAAGAACAGTGGCAGTGAACTCTGTTCACTGTCTGTGCAGTCGTCTGCCCTGTGGCTCTCCTCCTCTGGCATTCACTTCCAAGGCCCTCCTCCCCGCAGTGTTCCTAATGTGTTCAGACACCCAGGACGCAGGGAGAGGCTGCGCATTCAGCATGAGGCATGACAGAAATGCCAGCTACAATCACAAACTTGCCCCAACCAATTCTGCTTCCGATAGAAATTGTGCGTCAGACACAGAGTTGGCAGGAAGCAGTTTCATGGGCAAATGGCAACAAGGGCAGCAGAATTCTATTTCTGAAGCAAATCTCTACTTTGTTTCCTCCTGTCCTTGTCTAGAGCTCTCTCCAAGGCCAAAGTATTCAGGCGGCATGAAAGACAAACTCCAATTTTTCAGCCTCAAAATCTAAGGAATGTGCTGCACGCTGCAAAACTGCAAATGAAGAGAAATGGTGCAAGGAGTCAGCCTCTATGAAGGCCTAGGCACAGATAACGTTTTGTTGCTGAAAAGATAACCTCCTAACTCGTAATGCGTAAGCCTCCTGAATGCCATAATATGCATACAGTGTGACCCTGTCACCTACTTGGGACAGCACCAGTCTCTCTCAGCTTAAACTCACGGATATTTGATACTTCAAATTCCCTTCTAGCTATAGATTTAGCACCCTTCTTCTTGAGACCCCCAACCAACACATACCCAGCAGATACCTTGTATCTGTTCTGACAGGTTGGCTGAACTCCGATCATTTCTTCCCACTGCAGGATTTTGTGTATCAGGCCCCCAGCAGCACTGGACACAAGCAGTAGCATGCCGAGCAGTGTAGGTACATTCCCACAGCTACTGCCTAGGTATTGCTGCTGTGTAGGCTACTGTAGTTTCCAGTCTATACTCTGGCCACATTTTTCAGGCTTTCTCCCTCAAAGTGAAGACCAGAAAGATGCTTAATTCAAAATATGAGCTGAAATTCTGAGGCAATCAATCAATTTCAAAAGATGACCAAGACACAAACTGATGTAGTTACGCCTTAATGTGATCCACAGCAGCTGCTGACAGAAGAAAAGAAATCCTGGCTTCAGAGGTCATCCTTTTGCCCACAGTTTTTGGAGGAAGGAACTGTGATATTTACCTTCTATCCTAGTTCTGAGATGGATCTGCCATGTACTTTTGAGCACATCGCCTAAAATTTCCATACCTTCATTTTCTCATATACGAGATAAACAGCATTATCAGCTGGTCCATTGATCAGGCTGAATTTAGTTTTTGTGAAGGACTTGAAATCCTTTGGGATAAGGTGCTGTGTATGTGAAAACTATTATTACTCCATTCTTGTAATAACTCCCGAACATCCCAGGGAGTCCAACAGCAAAGCTCTCCCACTGAACACAAAAATAATTCTACAAGAAGTAAAAATCAAGATAATAAAAAAATAAAATAATGAAAAATCAGGAGAATTAAATAAGAGACTGGCTTGTAGTTTTCATGTGCAGTCACCTGAGTCAGCTCTCCAAGGAGTGCCAAGGGCTAAATTCATCCTTGAGCTATGCTGGCTTCTGCCAACGTAAACCAGGACACGCGGCCTCTGCCAGCAAAGCAGGGAGAGGCTGCAACAGTGGAAAGCACCCAAAGCCTTCCTCTTTGTTGGGGGTCTAAATGAAGCAGCAGTAGCACTAAGAGCGAGCAGCCTGGCCAAGGCAGGTTCATAGCTACAGCATCCCAAGGTGTCATGGTCTAAGCATCTTTTACTGTGGGCTCCATTGCAGAGTTTCAAGCAGATTTTAAAGCAGTCTCTGGCAGAGCCTACTGCAACAAGGAATAATGATGACCAAACCTCTTAGCAAATCAAGGCAAGGTGAGCTTATAATGGAAATGTCACTGCACAAAAAGTAGTAAATGCACCTCCTGGGATTTTGTCCACTTCAGATTTTGCTGTGCAGTTTGTATCACTGGCCAAGTTTGCCAGCCTGTGTTGCATAACACAGCTTAATGTATAGTCAGATTGAGCCTGTGATTTAACTGGGAAACAGCTGTGTGACTCAGAAGTTTTAAGGGGAGGGCAGAATAGTGTGTACAGAAAACTGTCCTCATTCTACCATGAACAGAATGGCAAAAACACAGGCACCTCCAGCATGCCAGCTATATTGCTGCAGTGTAACAGTCCTCACTTGGCAAGATATAAAAAAGGAGATTAGCAAGTATAATAGCATTTTACGGTGCTCTTTAGAGTGAAAAATCATTTGTATGTTACCACTGCTGATGGTCCAAAACCACAATGCTGAAACTAAACAGGGAATCCAGATCTAAACCTTCATCCAAACCCCACCCTCTGGGTTCAGTCCTTTGTTAGATCTAAGACTGGAAGGTACCTATTTTCTGAGAGGCTGGCATTTTGCAAAGCCTCATCAAATTCATACACTTCTTGGGAGGAGAATCTCAATTTTGATTGCCACAAATCAGACTTGCCAACCTAACTGGCAACCCCCAAAATAAGTCTCAACCAGAAGCATACACCTCTGCACTGTCTCTCCCAGGGTGGGGCTCTGTCAGCAGAAGAGGCCAGCAGCCGCCCAGGTATAGCTCCATTACATTAGGAGGAAGACTCCAAGTTTAATCCGAAGGAATACACAAAGATTTGGCTTTATGTAAAGGCTAAGTTGTGACTGAGTGTCTCATCTTGGTCCCCGTTGGAGTGGAGCCCAAAACCACCACACACTTTGGCACTGTTTGTTGTACTTGGCAATCTTTGCTCAAGCTAGGTGGGTGCATTGGCAGGACTTGTGAGGAACCCCTCCTCTTTAATTGGTGGGAATGTACCTGTAAGGCTGAGCTGTGTTTGGTAAGGCTAAGTGTTCCCGCAAGGGAAAACGACTAAAGACAATGCAGTTGGTGTTTAGAGTAACAAGACAGAGGATGACTGAGGCACTCTTTCATGTTACCTGGAGGGCCCTGTTAAGCTCTCTTACTGCTTTCTGTTGTTTCACCATGAAACTGTGTCCCTTGCTTTTGTTAAAGAGAAAGCTGATGAAATACTGGGACAGCCCAAAAGAGTTTTTTCCCCAGTAACTGAGAGAAACCCAGACCATATCTAGCTTCAGTCACCATTTTGTTTCATGTCAGAAGTTAAAATCCAATACAAATGCATTTTTTTGCCACGAATTGTCTAAAGCAGAGAAATTAAAAAGATACAACTGCTGCTCTTTTTAATTTATGAAATTGATTTCTTACAGACAGGAAGATTACATGAAAATTAAACTTTGTTCTACTTACAGGCTGCCTAGTGCCTTTTTTCTTTTTTAATGTGACAAGAGTTGGTGACAACTATACATTTCCTAAAGCTAAGTATACATTTCATGCACTGATTTGAGAGCTATTCATTCCCCATGGAATACAAGGGGTTTAAGCTGTGCTGTGATTTTAACATTAGTGTTTTCTCCAAGCCCCATGCCTTTGCACTAGATGACAGAGGGCTGTATATCACTTCCCACACAAAATTAAAGATGTTCAGAAGTATGTGACCTCCACTGTCTGAGCTAATGAGAGTCTCAGATACCTCGAGACTGAAATTTTTACAAACAGATAGCTGAAATATCATATCTCATATTCCATTCAGTAGAGGGCAGTGGTAGATAAAAGCCATGCACACCTATTCACCTATTTAAAGTCCTGTCTCCAGACTGCTCAGCTGTCATGAATCTAATGGCAGCAAACACACTGGACATACCATACAGAAGCAAGAATCGTGGATTCAGTGCTTTTGGTCATGTTCCTCTGCTCACTCTCTCCCACCTTCCCTCCTATCCCTGCCCCCCACCCCCCCACCCCTTTTAGTTTTTCTTCTGCATAGGATGGTATCATCAAGGCCAACTGCCTTCTACAAGGTGTTCCCCCTGAAGAGCCAGCAGGAAATAAAAGTGCTCAGAACCATGTGGGATCAAGTTCTTAATGGCTCTAAATGAGAGTAAACACATGCACATGTGCTTGCATGCATACACACACACCCAGCATCTATTTGTCAGAACTTTTTACCAGACAAGGAGAACACAAGTTCGAAAAAGACTGAGTGCCCTTGCAACAGAGGTGGGGGGGGAGTAAGTTTTAGTGCAGTCCCTGCACACAGCAAATTGAATTAATCAATTTATTATACTGTGTTATGGTTGTAATAAAATATAAGTGCCAAGAAATACAGCAAGAAAGTTACATTTCACTGCATTAGCTCACAATTACACAGGCAATGACACTTCACAAACACTGATTTCTCAACCTGTGCAACTGAGTAGGAACAAGATGGATACATACTGTTAGAGTATGTAGTGTTGTGCATTTAAATTTACATACATGAATATATTTGAACAACTGTACATATTCTAACTTTTCCTGATCTAAAATACCTTATCTGGCAATCTTAAAGCATACAAGAGAAGAGGGAAAATCCTACTGAACAATGGAGAGATTCCAAGCGGGAGCATAAGACCAAAGAAATGAGGGCCAGGAATACTGGAAACAAGAATTTTGGAGCAACTCTTACTTTATTTGTTTTCAGGGAAAAAAACCAAAAGAAGCGGGGCTGCAAGTTTGTTTATTACAGGTAAGGAATAATTCTGCCACAGTGGAGTATATTTTTGTATTTTATTACAATTACTGTTGAACGTAAGAATCGTGGTATTTGTATGTCTTTACATACTTATACAAGCTGTTAAATGGTGAATAGCAAGACATACTAAGTCATTAAAAAAAATGAATGCCCTGAACCTAAACTAGTGAGGGGAAAGAGGCAATGACTACTAGATGCACAGATTGACCTAAATACCAATTCCTGCAACACTTCTAAAATCAGACGGTTTTACCTGCCTGGCTGCAGAGTGGACAAGACATGCAAGAGGCACACCAGTCTGACTGACGAGTGCTGTCCTGTAAGGCTTTGCCTCAGCACGCCTGCACCTGCGTCCCCTCTTTGGTTCTGTAGGCTTCAGGTTCAGTTTGGTCTATATCCTTCCCAGAGACCTATCTACAACTGTCTGACTTGATAGCTGTTGAATGACACTTACTATCAGCAACTACTTAATGAAAGAGGCTTTCCAAGAGAAGGATCAAATGTCAGTCTACTTTGCCCTTCTTCTCTTCTGGAAAACCACATAGGTTCAAATGAGAAAGACTGTTTAGCTGCCATCCCACAGGATTCCACTGCAGCACTTTAAACATGGCCCAGTTTCATCAGTGGGCTCTTATCTCTTCAGCTAGAATGGATTCACTGGGGGGAAAGTGCAACAGCCTTTCCTGCTGCCCCACAGCACTGCCGAAGGCACTGTTTGTGTCTTGGGTCACATGGAAAAGTCATAGCTGAGTAGCTCTGCCAGCCCACACCCAAACGATGGCTGCACCTAGCTCTGGTCTTCGGAGCCCCATCCTACTGCCTTTACCAACTGTCTTCTTGAATCAGGAAATATGGCTGGGAAAGATCCCAAGTGTGTAATGAGTTTTTTTAACAAATGCAGATTATGCTTTGCTATTCTAACAGTGGAGTAGAGCTTTATTCTCCTCTCATTTCAAATGTTCAATGTTTTGAGCTAAATTTAGCTGAAGAACTTTATTTGCACTGAGGAACAAACCCCATATTTACTATGCTAAATTATGCTATTCTGCTTACATACGTGTTTGTATGTAAGCAATAATGTCATTCACCCTTATCTCCAGTAGACTTTAAATGGAAAATATCACAATATGAATAAATGCATGCTGGTACAATCTACTAAAGCATATGCTGAATTCAGGTACCTTGTAACAGCAGTAAAGAGATAAAAAGGCAAACAAATCCAACACATAACAGGTAGAATTAAACATTTGGTGCTTAGTAGGATATAACTGTCCTCTTTGCCAGAGTACCAAAGAAGTGTCTTAGCAAGCTGGCAAGACTTGAAGTATTATTTCCTGATTAAGTTGATAGCTGGCATTCATTGCCATCATTTGAGGATATCTTAGTATCCTGTACAATTTTAACTCCTCCATAGAAGGAAGCCTTGCAGGCTATCTAACATTGACTCAGCTACTTGGTGACCAGTTGCTTTGCTGTGGTAGCAGTAAACTGCAAAGTCCTGTACTTGCAGAACACTAAACACCAAACCTTTGTAAATACAGAAACGATACACTCAGCAACTATTTATTTGCTGCCTTGTCTCTCTGGGAAAAGCCCTGCAACTTTCTCATAGCCTGCCTAACAAAATCCCTGCATGGATTTCCTCCTACATGATACCTGGAAACCTACTGCTTTCTCAGAAAGAGCTGTAACTTATAATCTTTGCCCAGATTCCTACGTCCAGCCATTGGGCTGGGTCTTGGCAGTGGTCAGTATGCAAAATGCTCCCACACACAACTAACCTCAGAGAGAACATTCATAGAGCATCCACCCCATGTAGACTGCAGAGGCAAAGCGCAGCTGTCTGCAGCTATCCAAATGTCTCAGGCTTGGTCATCTTGATGTTTTTAATGACCCCGCATATCAGTAGAATACAGGTATCAGTTCAAAAGAACCTAGAAGCTCCTGACGGAGCAGAGCACACATCAAAGCAGAGTGGGTCAGATTCTGCCCTCACTACATGCATTAATTCAGAATAACTGAAACAAAATCAACAGAATTATCCATCCTTAACACTACAGTAACCAAGAGCTAGATTTGCACTGTTCTCTTTTCACTGCAACTTACACAGATGTGCTACTTTTTGTACTTTGAAAAATCTATATGCTTTATGGCCTAAGTATTTTTCATTTTCCTTTGTTAAAATAAAGGGTAGATTCTAAAAGCAGCAAGAGACTGACTATATTGCTATCAGAACATTTGTTGCTGGCATTACTAAAATGCCAGCAAATGCAACAGATCTGCAACACATCTCTGGGTGCAAAGAGTTAATATCCTTTCTTGCAGATCATCTGCATCAGTCCAGATGCTTGGTTGGGAGGAAATATAACCCAAGTGTCTGGTCTAGTGCAGCAGCCTAAAGAATAAAAATATTTTTATGTACTATGCTTATAAAATATTCTATTTGCTGTGTAGTACCAGTTATGTTTAGAACTTTCCTTCAAGGATTTTCTTTTCACATTGAGAAAAATAGATCCATACACTCCTTGTTAAAAAACACTCCTGCCTAAATGCCTAACCTCCTCTGTGAAAACTGATTCTTTGCTGTTGGTCTGCACCTTTACTGTGCCTTCAAACTTATATGTTAAAATAAACCCAAGACAATGGAAATCGCAGTACAGTGCCACTTAAAGTCAATGTAAAGTTTATAATCCTTTGCAGTCCATTCTTATTATGCTGATGACAAGTTAATTTGAGTGATAAAATGGAAACAAAAAGCAAGGAAGTAATCCTGTTTTACAGAATATTATTCAAACAATAATAGCTTCCTTCGCATAACACTTATTTCATTCCATCATTACTACTATTATTACTACTATCTTAAGCTATGACAGATTGTGAAGGGTCAAAGATAATTTTTATCAATCAGCCTCCCTTTGTCTTTGGCAGGTTTAATCATGTCACTTGGAATGTAGCATGAGGGGCCTGATGAAATTGGAAAAGCATGTGAAGATAAAAATCACTCTCAGATGAATTCAGACACTTCCTGCCACTCTGCAGATGCCACAGTGCTGCAAGCCACCCTCCCAGGAGAGATGATTCACCTGGAAGGAGGGCCAGGCTCTGCCAGATGTGTAGGAGGCTGCCTGAGACCCACATGCTAACACTGTCTCAATTGTATGAAGCATATGCTTTCAGTCAAGGGTGAAAAATGCAGGCACCAGCACATGCCAAAAGTCTTTCAAGCATGGCCCACCAGTCAGCCTGAAGCTTAATGCACTGATCCATCGAGTCAGCAGATGTGTGTCACCACAGTACAAGTTGAAGCTGGTTAAAGCTATAAAAGAGTGAAGTGACCTAATCCAGACATTCAAATCTCACAAAGAAAACCATATTGTTGTCACTTTGGGGGGCTGAACGTGGGACTTTAAGCACAAACACTGAAAGCCTTCTTGGAGTAAAAAGTTATGTTGCTGCAAGAGCATAAATCCCAACCCTGAGCTACAGTTGTACTGATTTCAAGTTGATCTGATAAAAGCATAGCATGGCTTTCTTTTTTAGTACTGCTCATACAAAAAAGAACATCTGCAGGATTTTATTGCTAGAGCCATAAATGCTCCTTATCCGCTTGGTTTGAGGCAGAAGTCCAAAAATACCTGGATAGAAAGTTTATTTGCAGAGTACCACTACGTACTTGGTAGAGCCAGTGAGTTATACAACATATTCTTTCACTCCTGGCAGAGTGCTGTCGGTGTCAGCTAGGAGTTCGGCAGCAGAGGCTGGCTCCGTAATGCCTGGGAACTCCTCCCTCCTTTTCATTTAATAATCATTTAGTAGGTACAGTATTTCCAGACACACTCAAAGTCAAAGCACACTTTACAATGAAAATATTCACCTTGTTCACATGCAGAACGATTTGTTTAAAGAAACCAGATCTCCTTAGCACTCAAAGACAACCCAACACTGGACGTGTGCAAACCCACTTCACTGTCAACAGCAGTTGTTTCAAATAGCTTGTTCAGAGGGAGGTGATAAGATGTAGTTCTCACTGGGCAAACACAATTAGGCAGATGTAAAGATTTTTCTTGAAGTCTTTTCAGTCTATCACCTGGAATCCAGTTCACAGAGCTTTCTTAAGTATTCCTGTCTGTAATAGCCAGGTCTCTGGAAGAATACTGATGTTTCACAATGACCTCATTGTGCTTTGACATAGTTTTCCTGAGCTGTGGCCTGTGGCAAACACACACCTGTTCCATTTATGCCCAAGAGGCTCCCCCCCACCTCAAAAAAAAAAGTAACTTCAAATACTATTCAAGTTCAAACAACAAGCAGGGCTCTTCTGCCTTAATAAAAGTCCATCCTGCAATTCATTTTGCAAAAAATGATACCTGGTCATTTAGAAATTAACTCTTTTAGTAACCACCATAGATCAGAGTTAAGAAAACCTGTGCTGGCTTAAGGGGGGAAACACCCACTGTGCATCTGAAGTTGTTCCCCCCCCCCCCCCCCCCCCCTATTTCTTCATTTGTAGGCATTGAATATTACCATTGCATAATAACTGAGGCTTTCTGTAGCCTAAAATCAGGATTAAGCTGGTAACCACACTAGGACTCATACATATGTATTATGAAAAGAAGGTCGCAAGACCAAAATCTATGTAAGTTAAGTACAGGATGAGAGGCAACAGAGATACAAGACACAGATGGTACTGCCAGGAACAGAAATACAAAGTAAAAAAGTATGTACATAAATATACACATATACACACACACACGTGTCTTGTGTTACACCTATCCAGATAATGAAGGATGTTTTAAATTATGTTGATCAAAAAGATTTTGAAATAAATGGGTTGGGTTTGGTGGTGGGGTTTTTTTTTGGTTTTTTGTTTTTTTGGTTTTTTTTTTTTAGTTCTCTTCTGGTTTTTCCATTGCCCTGCTCACCTGCAGTTTATAGTGGGCCAAAAAAAGATTTCTGGCAACTACTCTTACACCAAATACCTTTTGCCTGTCATCTATACAGTACTTTGCATCATCCATAATCTGCATTAGCAAATTTGCCCTTTCACCTCAATAACACCCATCTGCCATTTCCAGAGCTTCAGAGCTCCACCAAAGCACATTTGGGGCTGGTTTCAGGGCAAATTCTTTGATTCTGGTGCTGGAGCATTAGTAAGAAGAAAAAATAAGAGAGAACACTTAAGTGGTTTCAAAAGAAAATGAGTAAGATGGAAGTAGAGTCCCATAACTACAATTTTTTCAGTACTCCTTCTCTCTTGCATCTTTTGAGAAAGGATTGCTAATTCTACTCTCCCTACCCAAAAAGCTTTTGTTCTTCGGAGGCATAAAGGATGTACTGTAGCTCCTATGGAAGAGTAACTGGTGGCTACTAGAGCAATTGAAGTGAAATGGTCTTCAAGACGACATCCCTTATGGTGCTTGAAGGCTTTGTCTTTGACTGCCATGGCAAGACTGGATTCAGCAGAAGCCAAAATAACAATATCAATACTTGTGCAAGATACCAAAAGTGTAAACAGAGATGGGAAGGAAACGATAACAGTGAAACAACAGAACATAAAAAACAAGCAGGTATCAAGTCGAATTTTCTTATAGTACAAGATAAAACATGGCTTTGCACTACCTAAATCCACTGAAACCTCACATGGTAGCATTTGTTTTCATGGGTTTATATATGCTGCCTAAGTATTAGCTAGGTTAAGATTAAATTATTCTTAATTTGTAAGATATTAATCAATAATCTGCACTATGTGCCGTATAACCATTCATTGCTCATTTCTTTTTGGGGACTAACACGGAGAGAATAAATAAAGAGCTCTACCACTTTTTTCTCCTCCTTGAGTGTGTAGACACTAGTGAGCACAACACTAGTACTGCTGTGACACTACTATCAGCTCATGCTCCTGAAGGGTTTAAGAAAATAAAACTTCTGCAAAAGAAAAATACATTAAGTGATTGAGACATGTTTATGCTTTTTTGCAAAAATAAACTGTTATTAAAGAGTTAAGCCACTGTATGTGTGGGCGAACTGCTTTCTGTAATTGCTATCTATATACAGATCTTGAGAGAGATGTTGATCTTCTGAAATGAAGGGTGCAGACGCAAGTCTTTTTAAACCAATAAAAAACCCAACATTTAAGTGTTTTTTTTTTGCCATAGATCCTTTGTATGCAAATCACTCAGGTCAGATAGAAAATTAAAGACTTCTTGGACAAAACATTGTCATCTGAACTTAGGAAAATACGTGGCTGCAAACAGAAATCTAATCTGTATTTGAAAAAATGCTCCACTTTCCCATCAGAGAGTCTCATTATACGTTTTATATTTGGAATTCACGCATATTAATGTTAAAAAAAGAAATCATGACTGTCGTTCTCCTGCTTCTTTGGAATAAGCTATTCTATAGCATTATGTATGCTATGTTCACCACCAAAATCCTCTGGCTTTTCACTAAAAAAAAATATCTCTCTCCATCTACCCAGGGTGGGCGTGGGGTGGGGATCTTTTAAAACATGGCCCCCTCATGTCCCAATCAAAACATGTTGAAGTGTGTACACAGGTTCAGAATTATTTCAGATGGCTCCGAAATATCCTAAATAAATATTTTTAAATGCCTGTCCTAGTTGTGTATATCAAGCAGTATTTCTCTCTTGCAGTGGAATAACTATGTAGAAAGAGGTTAAAGCCTGAGAACTAGACCTGACTGCTGCCAGTGTTGGAACCTCTCTTCCTGCTCTGTTTTCCAGAGCTCTCCTTGTGTAAAACCTTATTCAATACAACTTCAGCGTAATATCCACATGCCTTATATCTTATATTCAATGTGACCGCACATTTTCCTTTCTTTGAGCTTGACCTTGCAAAACTTTTTCTTCCATGAGTAACCTTCTCTCACAAAAGGTGCATCATGGAGGTCTGTACTCAAGTAGGAAAAATACTGCTTCTGAAGATGGAATTAGAGCATGAATGCCAAGCAAACAGCTGGTGGGCTTACCTAGCCTGCAAAATATCTCCTGGCCCATGGACTCCCCATGAATGTTGGCTCACGTCAAAACTGCATAGCAGTGCATGGGCAGAGTGCTGACTCACACCCTAAGATTTCATGAAGCTCTGCAGACCTGTCTGGAGGTACCAGTTCAAGCCTGGAAGCAGTAAAGTCACATTTGCATTGAATCTTCCTTGTAGGGGTTTAAACTAGGGTAGCTATGCCACTTCCCCAAAGCAAATCAGCCCCAAACCGGTTCAGACAGAGCCAAATATCAAGGAGCAGTATATTGTATGTATATATAGCTTAGATTTTATCTGTATATAACTGTGCAGAATTTAGTAACTTTGCTGTAAGTGGCCGTTCTACGTGCCAGAATATAAAGTAGATTTGGCATCTTTGGATTATAGACTGGTGCCTGCAGTTTGCAATTCCAGTCTGCTTTGAAGCTTCAGCTTTTTTTCCTTGCAGTGGATTGACAATGGTCATGATTCAGCATATTCAACATGCTTAGATCCAGCTGGCTTTTCCTTTATCATTTGGAACTGAAGGAAAACAAGGACTTTTTCTAGCCCTTTATGTCACATTAATGGACCAGTTAGATTTTAAAGCCCTTGCACTCTTCAGAGGACACAAACTAATTCCTGCTCCTTCCTTGCACCCCAAAAGGAGTGTTATAATCAGATATAAATGAGTCTCATTTTTCATCCCACCAGAACTATGAAAGTAGACACAAGATGGAGCAACACTTGTGCTCCCCAGGAAAGCCAGACAGTATTCAAACACCACTCAGCAAAACCACCCTGAGGTGTCTTTTTCCATATTGTTCCCAGCACCAGACAGGCCCCCAAATTTTCTGTGATCCCTTCTTTCATTGAGTTTGAATATGAGGTCAGTAGGAGTTGTCAGGGTCAGCCTCCCTACATTTGTGAAAGGAAATATCTCTTTAATATCCCTTAACTATCCTACCTGTAGACAAAACATTTTTTACAGGTTCAATTAATTAATTAGACTATTCTCTTCAAACCTACATTAATTCACTGACTTGACTCCAGTAATTTTCAAAATACTTTGTTACTCTTTTTTTCTATGGATCTTTATTCCTACACAGTGATCTAGCTGTGCTGTTTGTAGTTTTCTGACAATAATTCACTCCAAAAAGTGCACCCTCTGCCCAAGCGTGATTAATGAAAACTTGATTTGTTTACAACTAGTCTAGTACAGATTATTGGATTCTTTCACTTCAAACAGCCAAAATTGCAATGATGATGAACATGCTGCATATTTTAGAAAGGACCATTTACAGCATAGGACATAGACTACATTTATTTCCCTGACATCATTGGGTTATTTTTGGGGAACCTTCTATACTTTTGAATGACAGGGCTGCAGCTAGGCCTGATATATATTCTGGTGTTTGTAATAAATTACTTGCATCCATATACACATACTGCTTCTATAGAACATCACAAAATCAGATTATGGGCAACAAAAAACTGTGCTTCTACCTTAGGGTTACACTCATGGGAGCAGGAGAGTTACTTACAAATGCTCTTGTAACTAGAGAGAGCCTGCGGGAGGAGACAAACCAGGGAACAGTAATAGGTTTTGGGATTTTTACAGTGGTCTTAGGGATACAGTGTTTCAGTTTAAGACTTACATTTCACTTAAGCCTTTGCAATGTCCTTCACGATCCAACTGCAAACTGAGTCCTCACAGCTATGCTGGTCCTGCAGCCAGGCAAGCTATCCCAGCTTCAAAAGAAAACATTTTTTTCCCCATATACTATGATGAGGTACAAATTTTGAAGTCAAAGTATTATTAGAGAGATGCCAAAATTGACTTCATTCCCTGCTGAATGCTGATCCTCCAGGTACATTCAGCAACTGCTATAACTAAATGCAACTGGCCACAGTTGGCATGCCCAAAACTACATTTGTTCAAACAGATATTCCACATAGACTGATGCCAGAACACACGCATGTTCCAACAGTGAAGGCTGTGAAACATCAGGTTGTGACAGCTGGCTTTAAAATAAAAACTGTCCAATGAAATATATGAATACATAAACAAGAGGACTCTTGTTAGCCCAGGGGATTCAGTCGTTTTCTCAATGCTAGTTTTAACTTTGCTATGTTTATCAAATTTATACCTTTAATGCATACATAGTTCCACCTACTTATGAAATTAACAACTGAGTACAAATTGAAGAGTACATTCTATGCAGAGAAATAAAAGATAACATCTCTCAGCTTCCTCATTACTTTAATCACTATCACTTGCACAAAGCAAGTAAAGAGGTCATCAAAATGCTGTGGCAGCGTTCCATGATGATGTCGCAAATCCAGAACCAGGAACTTCAAGGTCATACTGCTTGCTGTATTTCTGCTTTTCTCAAAGATATCCCCTTGCAGAAACTGGACAGAGTACAAGACATACAGTCATCTACAGCTTGAGAGCTACAAGACAGTAAGGCATTTCATGAAGAACTGCTATTTCTACAAAAGTTCACCTGCAGACAACTGAGTACAACCACTCATCTGATGCAAGATCCACAAGACTGGTTGCTTTCACTCTAGAAATCTCTTCTATTCACTAATCAGAAAAAAGGCAGGCAGCTTGAAAGCTACTGCCAGCAAGCAGACCATGACTGCAGTTAGGAAACCCATGACACTCCTATAGGCCTCTTCCGGGAAAAGAGCTCAGAGTCAAGTCTCCAGTTTTCCAAAGATCTCATTTCAGCCTATGACATGAATCAGGCCTTTCCAAGGAATACCTACACACCAGTTTTTCATTTTCAAGTACCTTCCCTGCCATTTAATAATGCAGTATCACTTTGCGAGTAAGGCTTGAATTTCTATTAGATGCCACAATTACCTTTACATTTTCCTTTAACTTAATCTTTACTGTGCACCTTGTATACCATCTAGTGCTACAAAAATCCCCAAACAAGCTTTTCCCCTGGGGTGTAAAAGACCAAAGGGAAAAAACCCCATCATATGTCCTTACCTCTTAGAATGAGTAGTTACTGCAAAAGGACACTCAAGCTTCTGAACAGCAGTAGTTTCAAAGAATAAAATCACATAACTTACAGTCTTTTCATGATTATTTTTGTCTAAAAGTGGAGCTCCTCTAGAAAGGAGGGTGATCGTTAAAGGTAGAATTGAGAGACAACTCTGCATAATTATTTTTTCTGTCTTTGGTATTCTGCCTCTTTGGTATTCATTTTTCCAGTCATGAAACATCTATTTGATAATTTTTTTTTTTTAATGTGACATACAAGAGTGCTTTCTCTTGCCTTACAGCATCATCCTAAATGAACTACCCAGCACTATTTGATTCTTCAGCTTAAACAAGAAACATATGCACCTCAGACTTCTTCAACCCACAAAAAATTCATTACACAGTATCCTACTAAACATGATCCAGAGAAGATCCAGAGAAATAGATTGAAGTTGTTATTTCCCTTCTGTCCCTTCCAGTTATTCCTACTGTCATTTCTGCCACTTACATTCTGAAAACATAAATATCTACTTTTGAGGCTTATTACATTATTTTTGGGTAAATAAAAGGGAATCTTGAGAGAAAACTTCACCAGGAATCCAAAAAGAAAAGCTATAGCTTGTGAGTTTTAATAAGGGTAAGTCACACGAACCATCAGTTCAAAGCATATAAATGGTTTATATTTTTGGAAGGAAACAAACCCAATGTCCTAGCTAACAATTTATTGAATGAGTTGATCCAAAATTATGATATTTCTATTAAATATTAAAATTTCTTCTAATAAATATTTTATTAGCTTGCAAGCTCTGTTCTGTATACACAGACAAGTATTGTACCTGTGTCCTGTAGATATGATGATAGTCTGATGGAAAAGTTATAGGCTATGGCTAGAAAAGAAAAGCATTCTTCCTAGGAGAAAAACAGTTGCAACTATGAATGTATTAAGGGTATGAATAGAGCAAATGGTCAGGTTTTGCTTATTCACTTAATAGGCTTGGGGGCAAATGTTATTTGTTTGGCCTGAGCCCATTTTCAGTGGCAAAGCAAACTCCTCTGGAGCTGTTTTACCAAGGACTCAGGTGGGCTGGGGCTAAGCTGCTGTTCCCTGTTGGGTCCCAAAGACACAAGGAAAGGCAGACAGCAGGGGATAGATGCAGTATTTCCCCCACTGAGTCACAGAAAGCCACAGAAAACCCTGTGTGAGGCTCCCAGGTGCCAAGAGAGGCATCTACAGAGTCCCCTTTTACATCTGCAAAAGATATTGTCCGTGTCCAAAAAGCCTTCACTGCAATAAAGTGTGGGACACAAATCCAAGTTCTTGATTTGCATGAAAATACAGCTTTGATGACAATGGCGATACCTTGGCTTCAAAAATGAGTGGTTTGACAGACCTTTACTAGAATTAGTAAGATAGACCTTATATGCGTTTTACGCTGCTATTGTACAGTGCATTCAATTAACAGTACACTTATAAAATCAAGTTCAAGAATGATTTTTCTAACTTTGAATTAGTACCAATTACACTGGAAAGGTGCACGCTGAAATAAATATTAGAGGTCTGTTGCTACAGATTGTATTCTTCCTTTTATACAATATTTGTTAATATCTATTCTATAATAACCAATAGCATTATATTTATATAAATATTTTAAATGAAATCAGACATCAATACAGTCCTTACATTTTATTCTTTAAACTGCACAACCATGGCATGTTTTTGTCATTGTTACAGTAGAGCAAGTCTGGTATTTCAGATCAAACATGGTATGTAGTCCAGATGTGTTAGCTGTCACTCTGTCAGTAAACATTTCTGATGGACAGAGTGTTAACAACAGATTATTACTCATGATGTTGCATCATGGTTACAAAAAGTCTGAGTGTCAGAGATAACACCAGTGAGAACTGCTGGTGGAAGTGATGCAGACTGGTATGTTTACAGTGATTTCTGTCATGTACCTCCCCCATTTACTCTTCAAGGGAGAATCAAATACGATTTGAACAAATCCCCATATAGACTATGGTGAAAGCATGGAGCTATTTGATCTGAGGGGCAGGATTCACACCGAAGCAACAGCTATCAAGGAATGTTCAGCAATGCAATATTGAATTCATAACTGTGTAGTTAAACTATTAAATACATACAGGTTTGACTCAAGTGCTAAGTATATTAATTTATACTGTCATTTATGTGCCCTTTTAAGGGGATACTTGTGAGGCGTCTTAGGTTAAACATTTTGTCATTTAACATATGTTATCAGTCCATACAACAAAGGCAGGACAAGCAGTAGTATCTGCAGTTTGTTTCTCTCTGCACAGAGTAACCTCAGCACAGACCAGAAGAGACCCTTCCAAGACAGGGCCACAATTTATCTTCTATCAACACTCACCCTTCAGTTTCCCTTCTGTCACAGGGAGAAGGGATATCCAGCTGCTACCAAGGTATTGTGCTATTGTGTCCTTGGCATATCGCTAGAAAACAGGATGGAGGGACAAGGCATGGCATGCAGATCAAAAGTCCTGTAAGTGTGCAAAGTGGGCATCTTCTGTCATGCATGTACAGGCCAAATGAAAAAGCTCTGCTAGATCTGTGCTGGCTGCTCGTAGGGTCAAGCCTGGGTGTGTCTGCACTTTTTTCCTTGCACTGGAAGCGGTGGCAGCAGAAGGTTTGCTGGCAGTGGTAAAAGAGGAATATAGCAAGTGACAGAAGTCCTAAGGCAAATGTCAGTAGTCCTGGCAAGGTGTGAAAGATTGCCCTTTTCTTCTAGCCTGGTTAGACTATCAGCTAACTGAGAACTGTTAGTATATATCCCTAAATGGCCCTCATCACCATAACTTCTGGCTGTTGAGCTGAATACAGGCCATTTCAAAATACATTCCCCCCACCTCCGCCCGCTGCCACTTTTAGAGTATGACTCTTGTGATATTCTGCTCCACTCGTCACTCCTGACAACTGAAAGTAACAAGCAGCATCTAATATGTAACTATGTTCCTGCCAAAGGCCTGGAGTCCCAAGGCTAGATGTGTTACACCATAGAGAATTACAGGTGATTATATAAAGGGCTATGTATTCATATGCTAACAAGTGTCACAAGACATGCATAAGAAGAGAAGATGACACTAGTCTATTTTTCTTCCCCATGTCTGTCACTATACGACACAAATTCTGACTGGCAGGTTATAGTGTCCTTGGGACCACCCAGCAGCTCAGGCCACTTAGGTCTGATGTAAGATCATGATCCAGATTCTTAAAAAGCAGGTTTATTTTTCTTGAATTCAACAACTTATAAAAAAGATAAGGTTTTGCATAAAGTGTGGCTAAGGAAGATGCCCCATTTTCTTTAATAAAGAGCCTTTTCCTGGTACAAAATGGGACTTGAAATTTCAGCTGCTGTCAGTATTATTGTAGACAAAAACCCCATAACCAAATGTACCCAGCTATTCCACCTGAGAAAACACAAACTCCCTACATGTTACAAACCCATGCTTTACAAATTTATTATGCCACTATCACCTCAGGCTAACCTGCACAATTTTACTGACTCCAGTTGAATGACACTGATTCATGCCAACTGAAGAGATAGCTAGTCCATCCTCAATGCCACAAATTATAATTTTCAGATTTTTTATGAAAATATAACAAATTTAGAAAACTGCAGGAAGCATAAAGTCCACTGTCTAGCATACTTGGGATTCATTTTATTCTTAAAAATTGCAGCAACGTATGCTTCTGGTTATGGAGGTGTGCCAGTTGTGCTACAATTAGGGTTGTGCTGTCACTTCAATTACAAACCCAATTTTTTGA
The DNA here is from genome assembly GCF_015220075.1 of Falco rusticolus. Classification (NCBI taxonomy): domain Eukaryota; kingdom Metazoa; phylum Chordata; class Aves; order Falconiformes; family Falconidae; genus Falco; species Falco rusticolus. The sequence goes on along the minus strand of NC_051193.1, from coordinate 13,854,668 downwards.
GGGTTTACTAAAACTCCAGATTAAAAAGAAAAGCTTGCTGCAGGCTGAAATGTTTTGTACAAGATCTCAGCCAGGGGATAACTTGTTTTCAACGTTCTGAAAAAAATTAATCAGGTGCTTCAAATGTTAGAATTTAAATCTGCTTGAAGAGACAAAACATTAAAAAAAAAAAAGACTGTTTAGTTATGAATTTTCAGTGCAAAGCAAATTGTTTCCTGGTTCCTACCAGAAATACTATGCAGAAGCATGACTGCAGATTATGCAAGTAGTGAGGAGGAATCAGGAAAACAAAATCCCAAATGTTTTTTGGTTGTTTTTTTTTTTTAAAAACAAGCACCAAGGAATTTTGTAACTGGGACTAGCTAGATCAAAAAGAGACAGTGACCTATGCAATTTTAAGGAGGGAGGAACAAACCACCTTTTTTAAAAGTGAAAAGTAGGGCAAAGACCACATAGACAATGTAGGCTTCCCTCACTTGAGTGAGGGATGAGCCAGAAGCGTGACAATTATTACACAGGCACACTGTAGTCCATGGTATTGGCAGCTAGTGTCAACATGCCTCAGACTAAGTTTAAACCAAAAATAATCTAATGGAAGATCCATAAAGCTAAGTGTGGGCTGGAAAATTCTAGTGAGCAGGCAGTTTTATACTGAGATTATTATCTTGCCCTGAGCTGTTTGCTGAAAACACTGTATCTGAATAAGACAGTTCTTTAAAACCATCCCAGTTAAGTTTGCATTCACGCTCCTGACTGCGGTGTGGGCATACTGTCCCAAGCTGGAGACCATTAGTTAAACAGAGAAATGGTACCCGGTATTGCATAGTAGTGGTTTCTTCACACTGTCTTTGCTCTCTTCTACAAACACTTCTTACAGAGGAGGGATATCTTTTACCCTGAAAATTTATTCCTTGATCTCTCATGCTGGCAGGCTGGTGACACTGACACCTCTTTGCTATTGAAACAACTATAAAACACATCCATGCAATACAAACAGACCCTTGTTTCTGCATCTCTTGCCGCTTAGAAAGTTCCAGGTCCCACACATTCATTTTTGCCAAATTGGCAGTTGCTAGGAAGCAAAAGAAAAATGCTGGCAATGGTTCTGTGGGACTGGGGAACATGCAGGCGGTTTTTATGCAGCACGGGAAACAGACAGGAATTTTCAAATGACTTTCCAGGCCAGAGACATCCAGGGATGTCTACTAATAAGGAAACCAAAGTAACTGCAAGGGGATGATGGGAATGGGCTAAACAATAATGATGCAGCTTTTGTAATGAATTTAAATTGGACACCTTGATTTAGTTACCTACTCTAGTTGAGGTTTCTGTAGAGGCAGAGAAGTTAAACACAGATAGCCTGCACAGTCTATCACTGCATACTAGAAACAAGTTTTGAGGTGGGAAGTAGTCAGCCTGAGCTGAAATATAAAAAGATAAACTGGAACTGATAATTTCAATTAAAGACTCCCATAATACATGAGAAACAGTTCAAGAACTACTTAGAAAATAACCCAACAGTGCATTGCTGCCACACTTTAGCAGCGGTTTCTCTTCTTACACAGAGAAAAACAGCACCAAGCAGAAAGGCTCAGAAACCTGCAGGGTTAAAGGTATACCAATAAATGGAAAGGTCAAAAGCCTATTTTTACAGAGCACTGAGCCTAGCTATTTATTGCTTTGTACTTTTGGGAGAGGGAGGGTTGTAAAAAATAAATAAAAAAAATTATCTATATATCTGATACCAAGACACAAGATGAAGCAACTGTATCTAGACAGCTGTTTTCTGAAATATTCCTCTCATACAATAACGAAAAGTCACACGGGCAGCTGCACTTGGTAGCAAATTAAGTGCAACTGGATTCTGCCCATTGAAGCTAACAGCAATCACAGTGGTGAATTCTTGCCATTTAAAATAGGTGATTTAAACATGTAAAACATGATTCCAAGTTCCCTTTATATATTCTGTACATAATATACTTTTATCTTTGATTACAACATACAGTAATTGATTACATCCAGCCCACTACCAACCAGCAAAAGCCTCTTCATTCTAGCTGCCCGACTCTTGCAAGAAGGTTGGTCCATCAGGGCTCAAAGGCAACCATAAGCTTCACACTCTGCAACAGCAGAGATTTTGCTCAGGGTGTTTAAGAATCTGCAGGATTTTTCCCCCTCTCCACTTCCTCCATGGTGCTCATTTATAGTAAAATAGGGAAAATGCTGTTGGCAAGAAGATATAAGCATGATTTCCTTCTCTTGCTACTTTGATGATTCCCCTTAGGGGACACAGAACAAAGAAAATCAACACTGGTGGTAGCAGAGAAGATCCGAAAGTCTCTTTTAGGGCAAAGGACACAGGTTGTGAAACAGCTCTCTTCTGGATCTATTCAGTGCAATTCAATTGTAAATGCCATGTACCTAACTGCATCTTCTTTTTGTGTTGCTACAGTGCCTGATGCCTCACACAACAGGGCACTGCGTGACATCAACTGCTGACAACACACAAGAAAATAAAAAGTAGTCCCATCCCGTCCCCCCAGTAAATAGAGAGTTCCTACAAAAGGCAATTAGGGAAATTTTCTTGCTTCAAGTAGTACCAATATTGTCTCGGATTCAGGGATGTTTGTAGAAATTCACAAAGAATTACTGTCTCTAGTGAAACAACCATTTTAACACTACAAACATTGAATACCTTCCTTAATCCAGGCTTAAGCTGACAAAATATATACAAGTAATACAAGTGATCTTTAATCTTGCAAAAAGCAGCAAACATCTGAAGGTACACATTGTTTTCTTGCTAGCTCTTGACCAGAAGACACTCACTGTCTAACACATAACACATGGCAAGCTAATTCGGGAAGCACAGTGATTCATGGGACCTCCAATCTTGCAGAGTTCTGTATTTGCAACACTTTCAGAAAACTAAAGCCTGGTAGTTCAGAAATACTGCTTGCTGGACTTTCAGCTCTGTGATGTATATGCAGAAATACTGTACCACATCTAACTTGTAAAACCTGTGATGATTTAATAGTTACAGTATACAGCAACAAGTCCCTTTCAAAAATATAAGAAAAAAATTCTTTGGGAAATCTGTCAGCTTTTTAACTTGGAGCACCAACATCACCAGCACATACTCTCAGTCAACTAGCTGCACCAGGAAAGGCCAGACTAGTGGAATGTATTGCACAGCTGTATCTTTTTGGTCCTCAGTGAGACCCACTGGCATGATTTAAAGTAGGTGTCCACAAGTTCATAAATGGACAAAATATTTCTTACCGATCTTCAAAAGTAAGGATTCCTGATCCAAGAGTTTTCACAAGTTTTGAGAAGAACCAAAGCTAACTAAAAGGTTGATTGATACAACAGTGTTGAGTCAGAAACCCCACTTAAAGTGGTATAAACGCAGAATGAGTAATTCAACTTGTAAACTCATACCCTCATGTCTGTTTGTATGTGTGCACATATACACAAGCATGCTTACACACATGAAAAATAAGTCCAAGACATAGGGCTACTTGAAAAACAAAAGAATATTCATGTTTTGGCAAAATACTATTTTGTTTTTACTGGCATGTAAGACCAGGCTGCACTAGGCATATTTTAACAATAATGATCAAAGCACAGGCTTTCCCTGAAGATTAATGACTGGCTAAGAGGATAGTTTGAGGTCTGTTTACCCCAGCTGGTCCTTAATTCCCAGGAAAAGCATCTGCAAAGCTTATTATTGCTATAAACTTAAGATGGAGGGAGGGGTTATGCAGTTTCAAATGATATGTACAATGACTTTTTAGAGACTTAACATCTTGTATATTAGCCAGACTGTTTAAAACATCTCTTAAAGAACTATTCATCTTGAAAGTAAATAACTTCAAACTTCCATAGCAGTGTGCTTCATGTAAGCACTGCAAACTCTTTTACAACCAATTCATTAAAACTCCCTCCCCATTTGCCTCTGTAGCAAGTGAGGAAAGAGATATGCAAGGATCATTTTGCTCTTCATTGAAATACAGCTACATTTGGGTGGAGAATGAAAGCTATTAACAGCAGACAGAACTCCTACGTAATATTTAGGATTGAAAACAAAGAATACCATATTTACTTTAAACTGAAGAGAATTTAGCTACATAGAATCAACTGCTTGACCTAACAGAAGCTAATGTATAACACTCAGAAAATATGCATGTGGTTTTTCAGACAGATTGTGAATCTCTTATCCACACTGCTGAACAGCTACTCAAAGGAATAATTTCACAGATTTAATGGAGGAACAGTTCCAGTTTGAGTAAGTAGTTTCCAACCTGAATCTTATTTATCTCAGTGGTCAAGAATGTCATGGCTCACCAGAAGCTCCCAAAAGCCTGCACTTAAGATAGAAATGTTATTCCTTATGGAATTCTCAATTATGATGAATGTGCATCTTAAAATACAAAAAATAAACAGCAAAGATAACGCACTAAGCTTAAATTCATGTCAAATTCTGGATTATTAATAGCAACTGGCCCAAGGAGAGGCTATGGATTTTAAGTTACTGTAACGTGGCAACCAACAGGTTAGATTCAAATCTTGAAGGTGTTTCATTTAATTGTATATACGTTAGCAATCATGTTTAGACTTGAAGTAGGCTATATACTATACTTTCCTGTATATTTTCCCACAGACATAATCTAAACAACAACAAAACAAGTTGTTTTTAGCATCATTATGAAAAAAAAAATAACTGGATGTTCCAAATTAAGCATGTGATTCAAGCAGTCTCTTTATAAGGGATGAATAAACCAAACAGGATTAAATTATTAAGACTCCAATGATCGAAAGCCTATTCAGGGCTAGCAAAAATGGGATTTGTTTAAGACAAACATATGTTTTAAAATGCTTTAACTTTTCTTGCACAAAGCTGCTTTGCTATGTAGAGAGATTCAGAAAAGCATGTAATAGTTTTGCCACCGAAAACCTCTTTCATGTTTGTATCCTACTGCATTTTCCATATCTGTGTCTGTTTTAAAAAGACAGATATAATAATTAATACACCCTCAGTTTAGGTCTTTGGATTCTTCATTTTCAGTTTGCAAGGTAGAGAGTAGACTAAGTGAACAAAAACAACCCAGTGGAAGATGGTGCAAAAGTGTATTTTAATTATTTGTTCTAATTATCTGGAACAGAGCTCTTAAACAAATGCACTAAACTTCCTTAAGTGCTGCATGCGCTTCGGAAAGATGTGATTTTGGAAAGATCCAAAGATTTTAGGAAAACCAGCTTCCAGCGTGTTTGAATTTATTTGTGTGCCTAGATCCTTTCCTATAATTATAAGGGCCTTTCAAAGCACGAGCCCATAGGCTTTCTGTAGCTAGTAGGAATGATCCTTCTCTCTATGACAACTTTTAGCTTGTTCCAACATATCTCCTAAATGAAGGCATCCACAAATGGAAAAGAAGCTGACCTCATTTTTGCAGGTAGGTGTGATGCAAAACAGCAAAGTAGCCTGGTTGTTAGACAGCCTTACCTATACTTACTCTTTGGACACTAAAGAGGGCCACTGCCTGATCATGACAAGACATGAGTAGCATAATTTGTAAGCATAGTTAACACATGGTATTTCTAGTCACACACACAACTGTGAAGACACCAAAGGAAGCAGGAAACTCTGCTGGTACATGCTTTCTCAAACCATTTATTTTCATGCGTACAGCAGGGTGGCAGATAACAAAAGTAATGCTTTTGTTTATGAAAAACGCTGATTTTTATGTTTTTATATACATAATATGTTCATGAAAATGCTGGGTAGGCTGACATTATTTATTAGCACATCGTTGTGTGATCTTATACTTCATCACTTTGTTCATTTCCTGTTTTATGCATACCTAATGAATCCATGTAGCTGCTTTTTTTTTAAAAAAATATTAAATTCGGCCTTGTACAGCTGAGCCATTTTCTCTGGCTTCAGGCTTCCTCTAGATGTCCTGACTAGTCCAAATCTACCTAATTTTGAGAGAGAATACCTATGATGTTGTGATCCTCTTTTTTTTTAGTTTCGGGGTTTAGTTGGTGGGGTTTTTTTAGTGGTTTTTTTTTAAAATTTCTATTACTGGTATGTTCTTTTAATAAAGTCTTATCAGCTCCATATTCCACTATTTCAGATTACTTCAGACAGTTATAGCTCAGGTGGTACTATACAAGAACACAAGAAGGCCAAGATAAGATTATAGAGATCCCAACAAATATAACTGAAATCAAATGACCTGGTAATCCAAACAAGATTCGGACTGCAAAGATAATCAGAAAGATAATCCACTGAGTAACACATATTTGATACCTAAGTCTTCATTGCTCTTTAGCTTCTATTGCATCAGGTATAACACCTAGACCTGTGCAAATTTAACATAATAAAGCCATGCCAAGACAAGCTTCAGTGTACCAGGAAAGCAGCTACTTCACTGCTTTGAAGCAGGTTAATGTGGAATCCAAATACAGTTCTAGCCACAGAACACTATAGAGAACATTATAATGTCAGTAATGTTTCAAAAAACAATGCCACCTTAAATCTCAGAAATTACTGCAGATTTCAAAACACATTTGACAAAACATCTCTAAAAACAGTAGTCTCACAGATGTTGCTGAGTGTATAAACTCATTTGTAGCATTTTTATCATACATCCCGGTGTGTTAAGATGAAAAGAAGTACCCGGCTGTCAGTGCGAGTAACTGTGTCTGGCAAAAAAATTTCCAGTTTAAAATACCTCAATAACAGTACAGCACTACTTTTTTCCTTTAAAAAAACAATTGCAAGCTCAACAAATCAGATCATAAAAAGCAGGAAAAAAAAATAAATCTGATTTTAAACATGTTGTTTTATATATTAAAAATAACACTGTAAAAACCTAATTGTGGGGTTTTTTTTTCCTCAATAAGGATTTAGCACTGCTTTTGCTCCATAGTCAGTATGAGTTTTACTATAATGATAAGGAAAGCAGGATCGGTTCTTCAGGTTCTGTTATAAGATTTATCCTAATACAAATAATAAAAAAAAATAACATCCCTGACTTCAGTGCAAATACCCTTTATGCCTAGAAATGTCATTCATAACTGAATCCACCACAATGCCTTTCCCAATTTGGAACTTATTTATTATGAATCAAGCTCCAATTTCAGCATCAACTGGATAAGTCAGAACTTATTCAAGCATAGATATCACATTGAGCTCTGAGCTCTTATGACATTTTTAAGCAAGCAGTATTTTAGAATTGCAGAGAACAGTTTAATTCACTTTGAAAATACATGACTTTTATTGAAAATAATGGAATTACTATCCAAATAATATATATATGTCCAAAAAATAGAACTTTACCCATAAAACTTTATGTACATCATACTATATCAGAAATTTTTAAGATACTAGATAAGATGTTGATACTTAAGTATTAACAGCTTCTATGACTACATCTGTATTCTACCATCTGGAAAGCGCCATCACATTTATTATTATGCTTTAAGAAAGTGAATCAGGAGAAACAATTTTATGCTATAAATGGGACTACAGCTTTTGCACCAATTTCTAGAAGTCGGGGTTATGCTTTATTTCCTGAGAGAAAATTAAGAAAACTGGGAAAAGCAACAATGTTTAGTGAGTTGCTTCCAAGAAGAATAGCAAATGTTGCTTCAAGAGACAAAAATAATTTAACCCATCCAACTTATTTCACTTAGTTAACATTTATTATATGGTCATTTTTTGACAAAAATCCACTCACTTTGATCCAACTACTGTAATTATTGAATAGTTAACTGTGCCAGCATAGAAGAACATAAAGAAAAAAGTAATTTTATTATGAAAAAAACCACTAAAGCTAAAACTTAATTTCCTATAAATGTCAGATTCAAAGATGCCAAACCATGAACAAAATATGCTTACATTTGAGTGCTGTTAACCTATCAGTTAATTATCCAAACTCTTTAGTAAAGACAGTTAGTGCCTTGCTTTCTTCATCTATGTAGCCATTATATTTATTTGCAAATGAAGGACCAGAAAGTACATTATTTAAATGTTATTTACAAGCACCTTCCATGTGCCTCCAATGTAATACATCATCAACACAGTCTTTGATTTAATTGTTGCCATCATTCATTTTTGTGCACTAACACATGTAGGAGTTCCAAATGCCAAAATATTCTTGCTTTTTTTTTTTTTTGTGCTACATACCAGATTTTGTAACTTGTGTCAAGCTACCTCCGATGCTTACAACTTGTGAACAGAGGCCAACAATGAGCCTCCCCAGACACTAAATCATAATCTTCATGTTTTTCGTATTTCACATTCTAGCCACAGTTTCAACATCCATACCCCATGACATTAGGGAAGGATAAATCAACAAGGATGACAGCTCCCTTGTAGAGACTGGTACGCCCTGGGATCTGCCACACCCAACACCCACAGCTTCTGCCAGATGTCTTGAAGAGTTTTGCGGTATTAACCCCTTCAGGAGGAGTAACTAAGGGGTTTGTGCTGAACCTTTATTAAGTAATTGCTCTTTCTTTTTTTGTAGAAAAAGAAAAAAACCCCACCCTTGATCCAGCTTAATAAAACTTTGATTAACTAAAAGGCAGATAGCAGGCTATCAGTAAAAATTAGCAAATCAGTCCCTGTATTTCCTTAAAGCCAGGAACTAGGAGTTAATTGTGTTGTACAACATTCCTTCTTTCATACCATGCTGTGGTTCCACACTTATCTAAAATGACCCAGTAAAAATTTCAAAACAGTTTTATGTTAACTTTTTCAGACCTAGGACACTGCTTTACCTTCTCAGATTCAGAAAGCCCATTAACTGCCCTTCAGCCAAGCAGACCATTCACGCCTTAAATCAACAGGATTTCTAATCCAAAATCCGTACGGTAAACTCTACAACTGTTTCTCTGGGTCTGATCTGGCCCCAGGGACATAAATTTGCATGCAGCTTCTAAGTTTGTGAATAGTCCCTGGGCTTACAGTTGCACATGTGCTTAAGTACTTTGTTCAATCTGGGTCTAAGTCAGCTACTTTACAAGGAAAACAGAAGCCCCATAAAGAATAACATTGTTAAAAACAATTTTCCTCTGTAAATATTGTACAGAAGAAAAAAAATGTAACAAAAACAAACATACCGAATCCTAAAAGCACATACTGACCTAACAGTAGGTAAACAGCTGCTAAAAAGCCATCAGACAGTATTAATGCATGCCACTTCACATAAAAGGGCAGAATCAATTTTATTTAAACATAATAAGTTTGAACTGTACCCAAGATTCTTTGTACACTGTTTGCAGGTAAAAGTATCTGTGGATATAAACAGCAAGCAAGTGGTCACAGGTCTCAGAGTAAGACTGGCCTCTATTCCTCACCTAGTTTATTTTGTGAATTTCAAAGTATTTAGTAGGCAATTTCATTTCTCTCGCCTGCACAAAATGTGTTCACCTCTCCAGTTTGTGTGTGGCTTAAAAAATGACTCAGTAGAAAGCATTGCAAGGCTAGCACTATTGACGAATGTACTTATGAATATTGTACTTCCTAAAGCTACTTATGATTTGCTTTCCAATGGGCTAGGATTCAAGTTGAACACCAGTGTTACTTTAAACAGTTACAAGGAATCCATTTCAAGTTTCCATCATTTGTGGAAGCAATTACATTGAAAGTAATAGTTACTTCAGCTCTTGAAGAAAACATAAAATAATCAGTGTTGACCTTGGTCAGAAAAAATTAACATGCCTGCAACTATTTTTCATTTGGGGAACACGTCAGTGATGTTAAAAACCGCTTAAGGTAACTATCCACATTCACAAGAAAAACTCAGACACAGTTTTTACAATTTAAATTATTTGCTTATAAATATCAACACTGATGGGCTAAGGGCTTGTTCTCATTTACTAACCTTTCAAGATGGTGAATTAACATTTTATTGCATGGTTCACACCAATATCTTGAGAAGATTTTTCTTCCCAAGTTTGTTCTTTGCACATGTGCTATATGAGTTAAAGGGTTAAGTAACCATATTCTAAAGAACTGTTTGCCTTAGGGCCATCTCCTCCTTGCCTCTGATGAATTACCCGACACTTCATGTATCACACACTACTTTTCACTAGGAAGTAACATTTGGTTGCATTCATGGCATAAGACCTGACTTCGGAAGTATGAAGCTATATGGAATGGACAAAACCCAGAATACATCATAATCTACTAAACAGTCATATTCAAATTTATAAATATGTATGTTTGTACTTAAAAAATGGGTATAGAAGTATATAAAGAGGAATTCTATGCATACGAAGATGAATAAAAGATCAACTGTGAGAATCAATATTCTGAGTGACAAGACACTTTTCTGGACTAGAAGTAAAGAAATGCTAACGTTATTGAGGGCTTTGCACTAAAGATGTTTGTTAAATATAAGCTGAACACAGGCTTAACACTAAGTTATTTTTTAAAATTATTACAAACAAGATTTAAGTAGGAACAGCCCAACAAGTAGTTGGCAGAAACTGACCTAGGTTTCAGCACAAAGACACAGCACAAAGACACAGCATTAATTCTTTTCAGTGTATTCTGCAGAGGATAGTAGGTAAAACTCCTCCTTGTAACAACAGCAGGAAAGCAAAAGCAAAAATAATGGCATTTACTTATGGTTTAGATTTTTTCTGTCACAAAACATTTACATACTTATTTCAAACACAACCCTAGATGTGTTGTCACTTGTGTGTCAGAACTTGCTGATGAAGTACAAAGGCAAAAAAACCCCAAACCAAAACCAATAAAAATTTACTTGCCAGTGCTCAGCTTTTCCAGGCTATTCAAGAGCCAAATTAATGACTTCTGAAAAATCTCTATAAAAATGTACTATCCAAAGATACTATATTAACTTTGTGAACACTTCAAAAAGTACTCCAGAGCAGTTTACAAAGCTTTGCAAATATTACATGAGACAGCAAACCAATCTTTTATAATTAAAAAGGGTTTGAAGCTTTTATTAAGCAGAGACTGAACTTGAACAGTTAGGCTTACAGTTTTCTCTTAATTTTAAATATATTTTCTCTTCATAGAATCATAGAATGGTTTGGGTCAGAAGGGACCTTAAAGACCATCTAGTTCCAACCCCCCACCACGGGCAGGGACCCCTCCCACCAGCCCAGGTTGCTCCCAGCCCCGTCCAGCCTGGCCTTGGGCACGGCCAGGGATGGGGCATCCACAGCTGCTCTGGGCAGCCTGGGCCAGCGCCTCACCACCCCCACTGTGAATAATTCCTTCATTAAATCTAATCTAAATCTACCCTTCTTCAGTTTAAAGCCATTCCCCCTGTCCTGTCATTACATGCCCTTGTATAAAGCCCCTCTCCAGCTTTCTTGCAGACCCCTTCAGGTGCTGGCAGGCAGCTATAAGGTCTCCCCAGAGCCTTCTCTTCTCCAGGCTGAACAACCCCAACTCTCCCAGCCTGTCTGCACAGGAGAGGTGCTCCAGCCCTCTGATCATCTTTGTGGCCTCCTCTGGACTTGTTCCAACAGGTCCATGTCCTCCTTATATTGGGGAGCCCGGAGCTGGATGCAGCACTGCAAGGCAGGTCTCACAAGAGTGGAGCAGAGGTGGGGGAATCGCCTCCCTTGACCTGCTGGCCATGCTTCTTTTGGTGTGGCCCAGGATATGGTTGGGCTGCAAGCACACATTACTGGGTCATGTTGAGCTTCTCATCCACCAATACTCCCAAGTCCTTCTCCTCAGGGCTGCTCTCAGTCCATCCTCTGCCCAGCCTGTATTCGTGCTTGGGATTGCCCTGACCCACATGCAGGACCTCGCACTTGGCCTTGCTGAACTTCATGAGGTTGGCACAGGCCCACCTCTCCAGCCTGCCAGGGTCTCTCCGGACGGCATCCCTGCCCTCCAGCGTGTCGACTGCACCACACAGCTTGGTGTCACTGGCAAACTTGCCGAGGGTGCACTCGATCCCACTGCCCATGTCACCAATGAAGATGTTAAACAGCGCCAGTCCCAATGCCAACCCCTGAGGAGCCACTCATCACTTGTCTCCACTTGGACATAGAGCCCTTGACCGCAGCTCTGTGAGTGCAACCACCCAGGCAATTCCTTATCCACTAATGGTCCATCTGTCAAATCCATGGCTCTCTAGTTTAGAGAAAAGGATGTTGTGCAGGACAGGGCAATGCTTTGCACAGGTCCAGGTAGATGACATCAGTTGCTCTTCCCTCATCCACCAGCACTGTAACCCTGTCATGGAAGGCCACCAGATTTGTCAGGCATGACTTGCCTTCAGTGAAGCCATGTTGGTTGTCACTAATCACCTCCTGATTTTCCATGTACCTTAGCATAGTTTCAAGGAGGATCTGCTCCACGATCTTGCTGGGCACAGAGGTGAGACTGACTGGTCTATAGTTCTCCAGGTCTTCCTTTTTCCCCTTCTTAAAAATGGGGGTTATTTTTTCCCTTTTCCAGGAAATATTCTCCCTTTTCCCTAATCTTGCTGTCCTGCTTCCTAGCAAAACCTACACTTAATGGATAAGATTTATATAATCCTGCATCTCATTACTCACTTACCAAGCTCTGCATTTCAGGATATAAATATCCCCCTGTAAGATCATTAAATATATGGAGAGTAAATTCAGGTGAACAGGCCTGGAACTGTATGCTGCTCCTTCCATTAACTATGCATCTGATGCTTCTATGATGGAGTACTAAAGAAGGAACGTGATTTAAAGAGAAAATAAAAATCAGTAGACAATGTCTGTCCACTGAGGAAAGGGGACCAGATGGTGAAAACACAGCTCTTGGGTAGAAGTTCTGCTCCTGGACTTGGCCTAATCCCCTTTGTGATCTTGCGAAAACTGATGGTAAGACACTAGGGGCTTCACATGCAGCTCTCACTGCAAGTGCTTCACACCTCTGAATCATGAGTGCACCTTCCTCACTCTTTTCTGTGGATGGGAAAATGAATACTTCCTTCCACAGGGGTATAGCAAGGGTTAATTCATAAACATTTATAAATCACTTGACACTGCAGGAGCTCTGGACTGCAAGGTATGCAAGGACTGGACATGCATTTTAATCAAAATAACTCTATTAAATGAAGGAAGTAGCCAGTGTAGCAACAGGTACCAGAAAAGAGAGGAGAAAGGATGCTGTGTTCAAAACATTCAGATGGCGTAAAAGAAAAAAAAAAGTTGCCTCTGTTGTGGGGAACAGAGGACAAGAAGCATGCTTAGGTGACAGACTTCAGGGGAAACAGAGGAGACAGGAATAGATGGGCCAATGCAGAAGGGTACAGAGCTTAGGAATGTAGATTTCTTAAACAACAGCTGTCAGCAAACAGCTACAAAATACATGTACGAAACGTTAGTCTAATCTCCCCCCAGTTAGCTTATTTAATAGCCTGTTTATTGTTACGAATAAACCCAGTGAAGTGAAGATCCAATGTGTGAAGTTCCTTCTACAGGCTTTGCCTGTTAAATGCTATCATATAGCAAATGAACACTGTTCTGTGGGTTTTATTGCATTTTTTTTTTTGCTTTAGTGAAAAATAACATTAAAATACATGTTGGAAAAAAAAATACAGGTTGTAAAGTTGAAACTTCCCCTGTTAAAAAATGCCAAAAGGCTTGTATATAAGTTTGCATCACAATTCAGTTTTACTTCTTACAGTATGATTATCTGATTATTCCATTAAAAAGGACAAAATACATATCAAAGATCCCCAATAATTTGGCATTATCCTTTATGTGTGCTGAGTTAACCATGTCCCCTGGAAGGCAGATAACACAATAATTAAATGAGTACCATAATGCAGAAGGTGGCCAGATTAAGATTGCCCAAGCAAACACCATTTCTAATTTGAGAATCTGGCTTTCCAGCCTTTCTTCTTTTCCCTTCTCTCAATCATAGAGCTTTCTGCATTAGCAGATCGTTACATATCTGGGATTGCGGGTGGCATTCATGAAATGCTGAAAACTTACAACCAGTCTTCTTTCCCACCTAAGAATTCACTTGATTTAAAACTTTCCAAGCTACTTTTGACATCTGACTTTGAACATGGCGTTTTGTGATTTATCTGTCATAGGTCCTTGTCCAGCTATATGTTTGCACATATAGCTAACAGACTGCTGTGTTAGCTGGAATCATTAAATCTTGCACATTTGTATTTTTTGCTATCCCAACCAGAATTACTAGCACTCCTTTTCTAATTACAATGATTTAAAAAGAAAGGAGACGATGAAAAAAGCCGGAATGAGCACAGCCAGTATAAGCACGAATAGTTGAGGAAATACCTTTTATCTACTTCTTTATTCACATGAGACGATAGAAGAGCCAGAGGACTGATGAGGTTTTTTTTGGTTGCCTTTTTTTTTTTTTTTAAGTAGAAGCATCCCTGAAAGATTAAAAAACCCTCCGCTAATTCAAAACTGCCCTTCAAAGCAGTTGTACAGCAACTGAAGAAGTGACCAACTGAAGCACACATCAAATGAAATGGTGTAATTAAAACAATCTATTTCACAGATAAGCGGTTCAGTCTTTTGAAGGTAGACTGCACTGATTTGGCTACAAGAGGAATTGTGAAAAGGGTTCCAGGAGAAAATGTATTAGGGCATAAAGGAAAAAAAAAAGGATAAAAGCATTTTTGCACTTCTCTTAGAGTTGCCTTTTTAGTTTGTAGAGACCTTTGTAAATGAAAAGGTCATGTTCACCTATGAGTAATAAACATAATCACGAAGTTTGCTCACAAGAGAGCTCAGCCGGGTTCCAGCCTCTTGGTCACTGAGGAAGACAAGGCACTCCCAAAACGCAACACGGGATGTTTGAATGCAGGAGGAAAGAAACCTTAAACATTAACTCAAGGCAAAAACCTAGTGTTCAGGTAACTCATCAAAACGCAAGTAACAAAACTAAGTCTGTGAATTTACCTTAAACAGCAGAACATGTAAAATGAAACCAGAAGGTCTTCTGGAAGATACCTGATTGCAAACCTATTATATTGACATCAATTTCCCAGTGATTTCACACACATACATGTATATTTCAATAACTTGCTATGACCACAGAGTAACTGCCTTTACTGTTATCCATGTCTTTAAAAGGTAGCGATTAACTACGATCTAAACATGCAACACTTAACTGTCCTAATTGAAAGGGCAAAATATCATGTCCTCTGGCAGTTTAAAAAAATCAATAATGAGAAAATGGAAGCCACAAGCAACCTCGTACCTTCCCGGAGCACAGGTAAGGGGAAACTAACCGCGCACGGCCTGTGAGGCGCCCACGGGGCCACCGCCGGCCCGGCCCCAGCCCCGACCCCCCGCCGCCCCGGCCCCGGCGTCGCCGGCGGTCCCACGTGCGGTCGGCGCGGTGCTGTTGCCGGGGCCTGCCCCAGCCCCGCCGGCGCGTCCCCGTCAGGCACCAAGCGGCCTTCCTGAAGGCGCCGCTTCAGCCGCTGCCCCTTTGCGGAGGCTCCGGCGGGGTTTCCCGCCTCGCCAGCGCCGCGCCACATGACCCCGAGGTGCAGTCACTGGCCGCGCTGAGGGAGACGCCGCCCGCCCGTCCCCGTTAACCCGCCGGGAAGGTACTTACGGGCTCCATGTCCGACGGGGCCACGAAACAGCCGGCTCACGGGCTGGTCCTGAGGCGACCCGAGCCTGGCGGCAGCGTCCTCTCTCCTCCCGGGAGGGGTGGCTCTGTCCCCCTCACGATTTAACGCCCGCTCTCCCTGGCCGGAGGAGGGTGACAGGCTGATTGTCACCTGCGCGGCTGTCACCCCCCGCTGGGCGGCCCTGCTCCGCCCCGCCACACCTGGGAGCGCTTTGCAGCCCCGGGCCGCTATCCCGGCTGCTCGTCCCACCAGCTCCGCCGCCGGCGCGGCCCCCTCAGCCGCCCGCCCGCTCCCCTCAGCCGCGTGCACTTGGCGGCACACTCGGGGGTCTCCTCACAGCGGGGCTGAGCGTCCCAGGCTGAGGGCGCTGTGGCAGGGGGGCCGGGGGGTTCCCGCACCAGAGTTTCGGAGCCGCTTTGGACGTGGAGGCTGTGCATCTGGTTTGAAGGCCACAGCTCGGGCACAGTGAGGAGCACGGTCCTTGACTCCTCCAAGAAGTCTTTGGTGGGGACACGCCACCCGTGGGACAGGCTTCTCTGCAGCCCCATGCACCCACTGAGGGAGGGTGCTCAAGGGCCCGTTGACAAGAACTGGCCTTTCCTGTCAGTCAGTGCATCCACATAGGAAGAGTTTCATGAAAAGTATGAATTTGACTTATGAACCAGTGTGAAGAGGGAGTGATCCCACATCAGTGTGTGAAGTGACATTGCTGTAAAACTTGGGCAAGTGGCAAGAGAATTAACCTTGTCCTCCTCTCCTTCTAGAGGCTTCCACAGCTAAGAGAGGCCACCAATGTGGTCTGGAACAGAAGCCTGAATAGTTGTCCGAATTCCATTTATCTTCGCAAGAAGATATACTCAGTTAGAAATACTGACTCCAAGGTATGGATCTGATGTATGAAAAGCCTATTGCATTATTCATTGTGTGCCATATGCAAATTATATGTGTACCATATACGCAGAACATAGGGGGAAAATATCTTAGCACCTTCTTGCCAAAATAACTAGTATCTTTTTAACTCGGCTAAAAGATTATTATACAGTTCTAGAAGATCAGTTTGCATGGATGTAGTTACACCTTTACAGTTTTATTGGGATCACTGTACATGATTTCATATAGCAACAGGCAAATAGAGTTAGGTGCTCATATGATGTACAACATTTGAACCCTCTAATCACTTTATGCCCTCTGTGATCTCACTGAGTCTTACTGAAAACAGTAAAGTCAACCAACTATCCACAGTTAATCATATGAGAAAGTGTTTATGGAATCAATTTACTTACCAGACAAAAGTGTTCAAATAATGAAACAAATTAAGCACACTATAACAGGCCAATTGAGGATGTAATATGAGGGGTTTGATATATATATTATCTGCACTGAAATTCTTTAATGCCAGGTGTTGTTATAGTTCAGAAAACAAGCAGCTTTGGGGGGGAAAGTTGTATTGATTTAATGCTAGAAGTGAAGTTACAACTGCTCTTTATTTAGTCTTGAAATAAAAATGTGGGAAATACACAACAGAAAAGTCTTTTAAATGAATCTTTTGTAGATGTTTAGCATATGATCAACAAAATAGTGAAGTTCACTAAGCCATGATGTTTATTCTTCAAGTAAATGGGTCTTTTCAAATTCAGAAGGTTTAAAATGCATGTGAGTAATAGAGATCTTATAGACAACTCGTTCTATACACAACGCTCCTGTTTTATGTCATGATCATCATGATTCTGAAACAGAATCAAAGAATCTTCAATTCTATAAACAGGAGTTTAAAGACTCATTATTTTCTTCTTTGAAATGAGTCGATGCTCTAAAAGCATAGTGCTGAAAGGCTGCCAAGCTAATAGTCCAGTGAGCACTAGGAAGAGATTAATTTTATACCTGGAATGACTGTATATAGTTTCCATTCCATTTAGTGAAAGGGCTGGAATGTGAACTAGTGTTTCCTTCATGGTGCAGTGTTGTGTTAAACCCTGGAGTAAAGAGTCAGCCTCTACATCAGAGAGTGTCTGGATTCAGGACTGTGACCAGCTACAGATGTTAGTCCACAAAAAGTAAATCAACATGGGATGTTTGAGATGCTTACTTGCCTTTTTTTTTTTGCCCAGTATTTTGTTGAATACTGGTACTGGTACTCTAAAATCAATTTGAATATTTGGGAATGCAAATATGTTATGAGCACTTCTGTTTACTTTGAAACGTGCATATATTAAAATAGAGAGGTGTGTGCTAGCAAACGTGGTCTTCTCACTAGAGAGTTCTGCCTGAGGTGTAGCCAGACTTGTAATCTCCAGGTGTGTTCTTTCTACTTTTCAAAGGATGCCTGATCATTAAAAAGAGACAGAGTGTAGGTAAAGCAATGGATCTACTTTCACAAAGTAAGTTAGCCAGCAGTAGAGGAGATTTGGAGTTCCAGATCAGTTTTGGAAACTGTGCCTTTAAAGGTTTTCTGAAAAGTTACATTAAATTGTCTTTTGTTTTCCTGTTGTTCACTGTTGACTGTTCAGAACCCCAGGAATGGATTTCTGAAATAAAAACCCAAGCCCTTCTGATTACAAATACATTAATGTATTTGGCACAATATATTGGCTTATCCTACCAGGACCCATATATTGGGTCATCCTACTGGGATAGTTCAAATTTTGTCATTCAGTGTGAAAAGAAATGTACAAGGAATGAGAAGATGACAACTCCTCCATACCTTTCCTAGGGCAGCTGGAAAAGAAGGTAAGCATTTCTTGCTTGGAGGAGTTCAGTCTAGGTTACTGAGCATGAAGAGCAATGCTGAAAGAGGGATTTTTCCTAATCAAAACTGTGAGTAAATTATATTCCTGAAAAATTATCAGTTCCTAACTGATGTTCTTGGTCAGAATTAAATTGCATATGACATCATGAATATTTGGAATGTTAAAGAATGATCAGAAGGAACAAAAGCATTATGAGAGTTGTTCCTTTATGCTGCATGTCATGAGGTTGCTATTTCAGACAGAAACATACTGAAGGAGGTGACCACACCTCACATTTTTGTGAGAAGAAGAGACATTAGGTCATCCGTTTTGTCCAAGGCAACAATTACAGCTGGTTGGTATAACAGGGTATACCTACAGACTTGCACAAGTAAATGAATTGACTACTAAATCAGGAAATTGATAAGCCAAAGAAAGGATAGAATGGGTGTGCCTAGTGGAGTGCTTAATGTAACACTAACTTTCAAATAAATATCCAAACTGCATGGCTAATTTTTATATTTGGCTGAAGAAGGAATGTGAGGAACTATACCTGTAGAAGGTTTTGTCAAGAATCACTTGTCAGTTAAGTTGCGTAGGGATTAGTATTACACAATACTAAATACAAACCTGGATAAAGTGTTCTTTTTTTCAGGCTCTTTAAACCTTACATATGACTAAATACAACTCTGAAGTGAAAATGCATAGACATAAAAAACTTGAGGCCAGAGGTTTCATTAGCTTATATTGTCCAGATTCCCAAACACCAGAAATCATTACCTTTTATTCTCACTCTTGTGTTTAATTTATTAATACACTGCCACTGCAGACCCCAGCAGCCAGAGGGAGATTCTGGACCCCAGATCAGATTGTTTTCTGACTCCCTTCACCCTCTGGTTATTTTCTGTTCTCCAGCTGTGATGACTTCACTCCATTGTAGTCACTCAGATGCTATTATGTACTACATATGGGAGAAGCAACATTTGCCCATAATTTGTTTAGAATTGCATTAGAAAAAAGGAGAGTTGTGCTTATCAGAAGAATAAAGGGATATAGGGGTAGTTCTGCTGTGAATCAGTTAGCCTTGTCCCATAATAATTACTGTATTGTAACTTCATAATAAACATTAACTATAGCATTTAATAAACAAAGCTGGTGAATTATTTGCTTTCTGAACTCTTTGGAAAGAGTAATCACAGATCTAACCACTGGCAAAAAGATCATGTGGTCCACGCCAGCTGCACATTTTTGTTGAGACACTGAAGGGTCTCCCTGCATGAATCTGGTAGAGGTAGGACTTTTATCATGTATCAGTATATAAATTCAATAGAATGAACAGCAGCTCTCTCTCTCTTTTTTTTTTTTTTATTAGTAAATAATTGACTAATGCCACGGTGACCTCATACAGCTATGTTTTGCGCTTTTGGCATTTTGGCTCACCACAGCTAGTAGATAAGTAGGGTACATGTCCAGCTGTGAAGAAATAAACAGTCTAATCATACTGCTGAAAATGATATGGTGCTGTTTCATTTCTGGTTCATCTTGTTTCCTCTCTTACCTTTATTGCGGGGTGAACATGTAAGGTTATGCTATCTTTCAGCTAAACAACTGGTTCATAATGCCATGCCAACTACAAAGTCTCTGCCTCAAGCCAGCTGACAGATTCTTTCTGTGGGGCTGTAAATGTGAGTAGCAATGGCAAAATCAGGAATCGCACAAAACAATACATTCTTGGTTTGTCATTCTGTGGTTGGCAGTCGGATTACTGCATCATACAATACACCATATAAAATGCAGAAAAAAGTGACATAACAAAGAAAGTATTAAGGAATAGTACTTTTCATGAAGATGCCTGAATATCTGCTTTTCAAGGATATTAATTTGTTTTGGTAATGTCAAGGGGTATCAATCCAGAGGAAGTAGCAGGAGGCATTTTGCTTGTCTGCTGCTGTGTGCGCATGACTATACTGATCGGTTTTGTGAGGACCAGGTCCATGGGTCTTTTCCTTTCTACTGGCTGTCTCTGTTAGAAACACAGCAAGAAAAGACTACTCTGGAATTTTGCTTTCTTCAGGTTATACAAAACAATTGAGACTCCTTGTGGGCTCCTCTCTGCCCAGGCAGTGGGATGGCTCTTTCAGAGCTGGCCAGTGGTCAGTGTAATTCCAGTTTTTAGAAAGAGGAAAGAAAGCTTGAGTCATTGTGGCATAATAACTCATGTAACACTTTCTGAGGCAAACGAGGACTTTCCTAACTATTACAGCTCCACAAGCTGTATGTATTACAGCTCCACAAGCTGTCAAGCCCTCACAAGCTATATGCTCTTCTATATCATTATTTTATTTCACTTTGAGCTTTCTTTAATAAAGATCTTACCATGTGGAATTACAGATGAGTTAGGCTGTTTTCATCTGTAGGGAAGATACTTAAAAGAATTCTAGCAGATTAGGAGGAGTGTCTAGTAAAAGCATCCTTCAGCCTGATTAGTTGTATACACATGGTTTAGGAAAAAAGAAGTCATGCTTCACTAGCCTTCTGGAACTCTTTGAAGATAACACTGCCAAGATAGGGTATACCATGGACATTATATTTTTAGATTTTCAGGAGTCACTTGACAATGTTTTGGCCAAGAGATTAATGCTGAAAGAGAGAGAAGTGAAGGGGCAAGAGAAAAGTTCACTCATTAAATTGAAAAGCAGGTCTAAGCATGAACAATAAGGAGCTAAAAATGTCATTTTTACAGACTAGGGGAAACAGAATTTGTAAGGCTGCAGCACTTCTGTGTATCTAGTTTACTTGCTTACATAAATGGCTTCGATGGATATACTCTTTCGAAACCAAAATAGGCTCATTGTCATTCATTTTAGTGCTAAGATGCCCTAACAGGATTTTTAATCCAGTGTGCTGAGCACTGTATATGTTGAGACTGTCCCTGAAGCCAAGTAGACACTGTATAATAAAAGTAGAAGAAGGGAAGTGTTATTTTCCTGATTAAGTGAAGGAGGTTCTGAGGCCTGGGCAGGCTTGATCCCAGCCATAGGGTAAAGTAAGCAGATCTGATGAGTGAACACATTTTCTTAGTCATGAGACCAGATTTCTGATCTGGAGATTATACTTTAAACAAGAATAAATTCCAAAGAACAGCAAAGTACTTAAAAGGAAATATTGCCATCCCAACAAATGTGAAATGTATTTCCAAATAAATATACATTCTAACCAGAAAAGAGATTTAAAGTTTATTTTAAAAGTATATCTTTTAGTAAAACTTATGCATCTTATGTAAAAAATGTAATTTTTATATACGAATGACTTAGAAGAACATATTTAGAAGAGTTATCTCTCCACGATGTAAAAAATCTTGCAAAAAATCGTGCAACATTTCTAATTAAAACTTGCTTGGTTCAAATGTAATTTTCTAAGTTAAAGCCATATCTTAATTATTCCTAGATGTTACAATAAAGGAACTAAGCTGCAAAGAGGACTTATTTTGGCTCACACCATATAGATAATGGTACAGCAGTGACAAATTGAGTGAGTGTGAGAACCACTATGTCTACAACTTGGGTTTGAGATATTAAACTTTGCAAGATGTGAACACGACCACACACATCAAAAGGATGTTCTAAGATGCTGGCTGTCTCTTTCTGTGCATCAACTTCCCAGCATACTAAGCTTAAAATCCTAAGTGGTACATGAAATTTTCAAAGGAATTGCCTATACTGTAAAAGAAAAGAAATAAATTCTCTTTTTAGACTAGAGATCCATCTTGCATTCCAACATGCCTTTTACCACATACCCCGTTTAAATACCCTCTTTTAAAAAATGAGACCCTACCCTTCTGCTTTCTTTTTGAACTCCTAGGGACCTTGTCCAATGATGCTTCATGATGCAGTATCTGAATTTACTCTTGCAAAGGAGACTTCATAAGATTTCAGCATAGATAATCCTGATTTACTGTGCTATGAAATGGATCACATTCAGATCTGTCATCTTAAGTATTGCTCCTTTCTTCCCATGCTGCTTATCTTACCCACGCTTTACCGAGAGTTCTTGGAACTACTCGATGCTCCTCTCTGCCTGTTTGTAGTCTCCTTGCTTTACGCATATAGACACCTAACTGGCACCTAACTGTGGGAACAAATTCCTGTGAGGCAAGTTAGGGTGGTAGTTAGGGTATATGCTCTTGCATCTTGGTAAACATAAAGTAATTTTAGGTAGTTTGCTGCTCAATGAAAGTGGGCTAAGAAACCTTGTACCCACCACAGGAAAACAGTGCATACATTAATAACTACCAGGGATTAGGTAGCACAATGTAAATTCTTACTTTTTCTTACTTCAGAGTCAAAGCTTGGAAATAACTTGGTCTGGTTGCCATGCCTAACTTGTTGAATGATTAAGTGATTGTAGGAACTAATCCATTCATTACCTAAAAGAGCTCTTATTCAACTGGAGCTGTACAGGCTAAGGTTTTTGGTCATAATGACAAAGGTTCTAATCCTAGTTGTTTATCGATGTGATTAATATAAATATGTATGTTTGAGACCATCGTATTCTTTATGCAAGATGACTGTGGTAGGGTCTTCTGCAGTAAGACTCTGATATAGACCTTAGCCATGCTTAGGTTGGAAGTGCCACACCTCTTATACAGTATAAATAGGTATCTAAGTTAGAAAAGCTGCTCAGTGTGCTGTTATTGCTTGTGTTATGTCCTAAAGGAACATGAGTCAATCAATAATTAAGCCACAAAGTACTGCCTGTTGACATGGCAACATGTTCACAGATATGACGTGAACTTAATGTCCTTCTTTCATGTCTCCTGTGAAAGTAAAAGTCTCCTAAGCTCACTAACAAAGAACTGGAGCAGGCATTGCCAGAGGAAAAGGAGAAAATGCAAAAAATAGATGATTTCTTTTATAAAAATGGATGCCTTTGAACCTCTTCCCTCTCAAATCTACTGTATAAATAGTCTCTCTTTTTTTGTAGTACAGGGACCTTTCCCTAATCAAAAAATCCCCAATTGCCTATTGCCAAATCCTCTTTAGAAGCATGAAATGAACTTCCTTATGGATCGTTTTCATGATTGCTTCTTTCCCATGTATTTCACCCCACCCACATTTTTAATGGAACTAAAGTGAACACAACTCCTTTAGGTTACTTCTGTTTAGGCAAGACTGTCTAGCTCCAAGAATAACATTAGTTGCTGCACCACAGATTAAGGATTGGCATGAAGGTCCAAATGTGAAGTTGTCATCGTCAGTTGATGCCTGTTCTGAAGACAAAAGAATCACGAATTCGTGTGACATCAGCTTCTGTATGTTGGGATCATTTTGCTGGCTGTTTCTGCAGCTTCTCTGCACGTGCTCCCACTCTCACATACTCTCTGCTTGCCAGTTACCCTATTCTCCTCTTGGCTTGCCTGTCTTTCTTCCAAGCCTTCTGCAGCAGATGTTAAATGGGCCTCGCCAACATGTTTTGTTTGCCACATATGTTGCTACCTGTGTCACAATGGGCGAGGTTCATTTTTCTTTTTTTCCAGGGCATCTTTTTACTTCTACCTTAGTTGGTCTCTTGATCTTTCACACATTAAAAGTTTACTGCACTTTTTTTCCTTTGGGAGCTCAGTGTCCTCTGTGCAGAGGACATGTCCAGTCCAGCAAAACTACGCTTTTATAAGATTGCTTCAACACTGTTTGTGCAACCACTTTGCAGAACTTTGTTATTCATGATTTTATCTTGCCACTTGATATGCATAATAGCTTGAAGGTGCCGTTGATTAAATTTTTCCAATGCTTTGATGTACCAGTACTAGCATTTCCATGTTTCTCAGCTCTAAAGTGAGGTAAAAATTAGTACACTACGGAAAAGCTAGGGTTTGGTCTTATGTCTAACAGTGTGCTAGTTTCAGCTTTATTGGATCTAATTCTCCATCTCAGTTCGTCTAAATATATAAAACCTAACTGAAGTATAAAAGCCAACTGTTTTGAAACTCATGTTAGGGAGAAACATTAGATGTGGAGTTTAAAATTATCATGTCTAATCCTTGCCTTTTAAGAAATCAGGTAACAGTTTTGATAACTTACATTTGATAAAAGTACAAATCTCAGATGCAGGCTACTGCACAGCTGGGCAGTCTGAATGTTTGGTGGACCATATACCCTTCAGCAAGTATTAATCCTAACTTTCCAGACATATGTGGAAAACGACTACACAAGTTCAGTGATAAAAAGAGGCAGGCAAGATTGCTGAGACAGCAGGATGACCTCATACACTTCATCAAATATGTCCCTTCTTTTCTCCTTCTCTGTTGTCTTTTTAATGTATGTTCTTCAGTGTCCTATGTGATTTCAGATCTTTGAGCAGATGAACTTCTATTTTTAAACAAGAAACCTTTTTCAGCTTGTATCACTTTTCAGATCAACTTTGATCACAAAACAATCAGCAATATATTTTGGGTAGGGTCAGGAGCAATTCAAGAACTTAAGGTCCTTGACAGCAATTTTGGGTTTAGGTCTGGACAAAACATGCAGCTGAGTGACATGTCTCCTGTGCCCTGAACAAATTGCTCATTAGCTGTGTTGCTTGCAAACTGACATCCTTTAGGCAATGCCCAATTGTCCTTTGTACTATTTAAAAGGCAGGTTCGGTTAAGCTGGGGAAAAGGGCCTAAATCTCCATTTTAAAATACTAACATGGCTTCTGGTTTTGCTATTTTTATTTACTGAAAAATAATATTGTAAGGCTCTTTACTTGGAATTCTTCTGTGAATTTTGAACACAAAAAATCAGTTCATAAACCTTACAATACATATAATTTACAAACAAAAGCTAGACATTTAATGGGATTTCTGCAGGCACGTTATAATTATACCTGAACAATAGTCAACAGGGAAGGGAGTGATGGTAGCACCATTAGGAAAAGAGAAGCATGACTGCTACCTGTGCAAGACTTAACTTGATGGGAACCCAGCTATTCCCATGGCAATTCAAAACACTGAAATTATACTGATTTAGTACTTGGTGTGCAATCATGACACCTTTAATTTTTTTTTACATATTTTTTTTTCCTTTGGTAGATCTTACTTGAAAAGTGTCACGTTGACATAAGTGGGTCTCATTTCTGGAAGAGATTTATCTCAGGCAATAAAATTGGAAAGATCAGCCCCTTACAAGAGAAATGAACATGTGTAATACCTTTTAGTTCACTCTCCAGCACATGCATGCTTTTTTTAAAAAATACAGTAAGTTATTGTATTATTGAACGCATCAAAATATCTTCTAAGATGTAAAGTATACTTTATTCTGTCCTTTATTACTTGGAGAGTTTCATTATTTCATAAATTGCACTGTTTCTGTTCCGTTCATGTGTCTTTAATAGCCCCATCTGCTGGCTAAGCACCAGGTAAGAGAATGAGCACATGCCTTTGAAGGTCTCTTGTTCTAACAGGGCTTCCATGAACTTGCTACTGAAATATTCTGTTTTTTTCCAAAGTGAGACAAAAGACAGAAAATTGGAAAACTGCATTTTATAGGTGCATATTACCTCACAGTGCTGTGGAGTTTATTTTTGTTTACAAAGTCCTTGGTTTCTGCCAGTGTCAGTCTGTTTTACTAATGATAAATATGCACTTTTGTTGTAGGATCTTAAAATCCTAAACACTTTACAGTTTGCTAAAGTGAGAAGACATAAACCTGTAGAAACTGGAACAAAACATCAGATTAAATGTAAATGGCAACACTCACTGGAAAAGAAACTAAGCAAAGATTTGCTTTCAGATGCAGTGCATCAGTGGCACTGAGACTGTGTTGTGTTCTGCAGAATTTGACTTATTGCTACTCTTCCCTAGGCATCCATTTATGTTTTAGATAGGGTACAGGGCAGGAGGGAGTCTTGCTGTGACTCAGTAGGCTCATTTTCATGTTCTAATGCCCTTGTAATGGAGATAGATGCCACAAATTTTCCAGAAATAGCAAGAGGGTGTGTGCTTGATTCATCTCTCGTTCTTTAAATGGAGCTATACTGCATTGCTTTTTGAGGGAAAGCTTCTGATGTTACATGTACAGCCACAGTACCACTCATTCTACATGGGTGTAAAGGAGTAGCTTAGAGGACAGCTGAGGAGTGTGAGCATGTGTTTCTTGTGCATCATTGCCACTGAACACAAATTTGGTTTTGCATCTACAGATTGTCCTGCATAAGTGTGCTTACTATAAACCTGTGATTTATCTATGTATTAATACAACAAAAGCACGACTAGACTTCAATGTATTAAAGAATTGAAAAAAATCTTATATATAAAAAAATATTCTCTACAAAAGCTGTCACATGGCCTGGCAAAGGAAAAAGAAAATCCTGAAAAAAACTATGTTGGGAGACGATGTTTGTTGGAGAGGTGTCCCTGGATGTAGATATCTGTGGTCATACTGAAGAAACAAAAACTTGAGGGGGAAGGGAAAAGGATTAATGAATGTACCTTTGCTACAGTCAATAAGAGAGCCTAAACTGCATTATAATTTCTGATGCTGTCCGTTGCAATATAGATCACCTTAGTTCTTTTGCAATGTTCAGCAAAGACAGTCTGCTGAATAAGAGTAATCTACCTTTTCCCAAAGTTTATTCCAGTGACTGAAGACAGAGAGAATGATTTAACAGCTTAAAAAAGTACTAACAGAAAAATAAGTTACCATAGCCATCCTATTAATCTGTGGATTCTGGTCTGATAAGATACTTGAATGTTTTTTAGGGCAGTGGAGTCGACACAAACAAGACAAACCAAAATCAGTTATGATATGATGGGCTCACCAATATAGCAATCCATATTTTCTTATGACTGTGAAGGTGTTGAGTTAATCTTTGTAAGGAAATCCCAATGAAACTATTACTCTATTAGTAAATTCATGTATACAAAGCCTTGTGAAGTCAGACTGGTAAGTAAATGTTATCTTTCCTTGTAGCCTGGTCTACAGATACAGAGGGAATGAGTATGAATAGAAAAAAAGATTTCTTTCACATATAAAAAGTACAGCGTTGTGTTCATGTTCTTTCAGAAGGTCTTTCAAAACTTGGTTGCTGAAGTTTTTAAAATACCTAAATGTTTCAGGTGAGTTTTACTGAAAGTTAAAAGGGCTTGTGGTCCCCATTCACATAATTGCTTGTGAAAATATCAGCTCCTATTCTAGTTCTATAATAAATAGCACATGACTTAGAGGACCAAAGGATAGCTTCCTGCTGAAGATCATGCACAAATACCAGCATACCATGGAAAATTTTCTGCTGATGTCAGTGTAGAAGATACAACACAGGATGCCCTTAATTGCATTAAAACAACACAGATGATTTTAAAAGGAAACCTGGGACATACATCGATCATATGTTCAAGATCATAATTTTCCAGTTAGTAGGAGTGTTCACGTAATATCTTTCCTATTGTGCAAGAAGCTGCTCTTTTTCCTTCCAAATGCATTTAACATAGTCACCTAAGTAAATCCACCCTGATGCAGCTTTACCAGCTGCTGTACTGTTTCTCTCCTGCAGAGGTGTTGTTTAATGAACACGTTTCTTGTTCACAGGTAGTTAGCTTTATGCCTGACTGCATTTCTTTACAGGCTTTAAAACCCAAAGCCTCAAGGCACAAGTGCCATATGTAAACTGGATGGAAGCTTGATCCTTCATTGGACAGCTCAAGCGATTATGAATTACTCACTTGTGAAATCCTGAAGTGATATAACCAAAAGGACTGGTGGATCATAAAAACACTGATTTCTGTTTTAAAAAACGATTTAGTCAATTTAATCACACAATTTTAAATTTACCTGAAAGATTTTTAAATTTTCCTGTCTACCTTGACTAAATAGATACATGTATAAAGGCCTTATATAAATTGTTACTTTTTAAATATAACAGAAAGACATAGGGAAAGGTAACCATCAAAGAAACTGTTACAAACAGCAGGCCTTAAACTTTGTTTTGGTAGGAATGGCAGCTAACACTGACCATTTCTTCTCAGCAAAGATCTGGATTTGTCTTTTCCTAAGACTAGCTAATCCTTGCCCTCTTCTTCAGCAACTGTATTCATACCTTTTTGCATTCACTTGACGAACAGGTGGCTCAGATCAGCCAAATCTTAATCCTAGCAGACCTTGCATTTACTGGAACACTATTGCTCTTCCAGTGGGCTTAGAAGTTTTCTTTCTTTTTCCTGTCATTACTGTGATTAATAATGATCTTGACACACAGACACAGATGCATTCGTATATACAGTAATAAACACAAATAGAAAACATAACAGATTGAGCTGTTAAAAGCAGAAATCAGTCAGGAAGTCAGAAACCAGCAGTTTTTTTAATGTGGTAAGGCAAAAAAAAATATTAAAATTTACTAAAATTATATTTTTACTAAACAAAGTCAGATAGTCTTACAAGTCAGAAACAAATGCTCTTCATTATCCATTGATTAAAGGAAAGACAATTTCCTAATCTACATTAATTTTCTAAACAGCTGGACAGATTTCCAAAACTTGAATTATTACCAAATGTTTTGAAATATACTGTGCTTT
This sequence comes from Falco rusticolus, assembly GCF_015220075.1. Taxonomy (NCBI): domain Eukaryota; kingdom Metazoa; phylum Chordata; class Aves; order Falconiformes; family Falconidae; genus Falco; species Falco rusticolus. The sequence continues at coordinate 13,825,785 of NC_051193.1, read as the reverse complement.
GCCTGTTTTAAGTCTGAATGGTGTGCAATTTGATTATCTGAGATAACCAATTTGTACTCAGAGTAGCACAGTGCCTATGACAACACATCTCGTGATTACCCATACTTAGTAACCGTTTCTAAAATCTTAAACTGCCCACTATGAGTCTTGAGTACTGAGACCACTTACAGACACTTTTCCAAATTATGACTCATTACATTAAGCCTTCTTTTCATGAAACTCTGCTTAACTGTGCATGTGCTGATTGTTTTCTTTGTCATCTGACTTTCAGACTGGTTACTGATCTCCTTTGATATACTGTACATGACATCCTAACAAAACCAAGTCTTTAATCAAAATGATGAGGATTCAAATGTGTGCCACTGTCAGACAGCAGGGTAAGGCTAACATGCAGCAGATGTGTACTTGCAGGTCAGATGGAATGAATGGATTTAAGACATACAGTTGGTACAATCTTTAGTTTAACCCTACATCTGACTTTAAAATAGAGGCAGAATATTTTCACAATGAGCTGTGTTGGTTTTAACTGTCAGCTGGCAAAAGACCGGCACAAATATTTTATATATGGCGCAGACTTGACAAGCCTTGAAAGTCACAATCTAGAAAGCAGCAGGAATTTGTTGCAGAGAAAAATGGCTCTGTTTTTTGCTTTATAACAAAAAATCATCTGCATTAGTAGTTCTGTGTAAATATTTTCTCTTTCATTCTGCTAATCCACAAGATGTGGAAAAGCAAAAGACACAGCCACAGGTGACTGCTTCTAACAGATTTCATTAATGCAAGCACAAAACACTGAGATTGCGTAAATGAAATCTGCAGCTGCAAATCAAAAGTAACATACCCTGGTTAGTCAATTAAGGATCAGGAAGCACCAACAGCAAATATGTCAGAATATGATCTGCTTTTATATATTAAAAAAAAAAAAAAGCTTGATGATTTAAACATTTAATTGTGTAAGTTGAACTTTCTCAAGAAAATCTGTGAACTGTGGGACAGATGGGCAGATTTTCATCCTACACATAAGCAGAAGTTTTCATCTTGAAACATAGTGTCAGTTTCACTGAGCTTAATGAGAGTTGTGGTGCTCCACACTTTCTAAAAGATGCTTTGCTGCAAACCAGTTCCAAAGTGACTGATGCCACTAGTGTTTAAGCCACAGCATGATGGATTTTCTCAAATTTGTTACAGACATTGATGTTATGGTAGTAAACAATGTTCAAGGCACTTCTATTTGTTACAGCAAGCATTACCAGATAGTATTTTTACTTCATTATAGGAAAGTACGGTAGATATAATTTAATGGACTATAAAAAGGGAGGCAGGTTACAGTTTTTGTTCTGCTCTGAGAAAATAGAGGGGTTTATGCACTGCAGTGATATTTATTTAATGCTGTTGATTATGAACTGAATGAGTCCTATCCCCCCATTGCTATTGGCAGATGCCAAGAATTTGTGGATTCAAGCTGTTCACTGGTTGATTGTAAATCCACTGAAAGATCCACAAGAAATGCTGATGGCAATAATAACGCTAAACTGAATAAGCAGTTAAGCACATCTTAACAGTTATTGTGTTGATGAGTCCAGTAGAAATACTGAGATAGATAAATTGATCAGAGGCTAATCCGAATCCTGCTCAAAAGCTCTGAGCCAAATGGGGCTACAAAGGAACTGGACAGCTGGTAGGTATCTCCAGATGTTGATTCCTTTTGAATAAGAACTTTTCATATACAGCAGTTTCAACAGCATCACTTGTGTGTATGTCTGTCGATCCCCAGATGAAGCATCAGTCCTTTGATGATTATAGGTAAAGGGATTTAATTCACAGCAATCCTATTTGTGCTCTAACATATACCAGACAATGAAATGGCCTTTGTCATCCACAGCTTTGAGAAAATGTTACCATTTGCAGCTTAATCTTTCACTGAGAATAGTTTTTACTCTTCAGCAGAGGTGAATGAGTCCACTGAGGTTAATGAATTCACAAACGTGAGTCAGAGGTACAGATCAAAACTCTTGCCTTTATCCTCTTACCGTATACTGGAGTATTTATACAGTCATTGCTTTCCTTTTGCTTGGAGAGAATAGCATAATGATAGATTTTTTTTTAAGGATAAAAAAGTAAGAGTAGTATCTCTATTATTTAGCCATATGGCCTAATGGGTCTACCAAATAATGAAATTTGTATCACAAATGTCTTTCAAGAGCACTCAGAACCTACATGCCCAGTTTTGTACTTGGGTACACCACTCAAAATCAATAGACTTATTTTCAGAGAAAACCCCATGAGTGATCAGTACCATTTCCTTTGCGATGGTGATGCTCCATACAAGTTTTGTATGAGTAAGGGTAACTACTGAAAATGTAACTCCACTTTTGTGATCTTAGCACATTTTCTTCAGTTGTGTTCAGCACACTGAAAACTAGCAACTGGAGGTCACAATGAGAATGTGCACCATTATGAGAAAGTAAAGCATAACGTGCAAATGCACAGTGTAGTTGAGGATGGGAAATTTATTTCTGGTTTTGTGACCACTGTAGCAAGGTTATATGACATACATCTTAATAAGTCAATATATTCACATATTGCTGAAGAGGTATTATGTTCCACGGTATTTATATATATAATCATGGAGCATTATGGCATGTGACCAGATAGTCCCTATATTATTCTATTAATATACTCTGACATGTCAAGTGTCTGTATAACCTAGAGGTAACTTATGCCACCTGTGTATATGATGTCCAACAGTAGTGAATGCCAGTGGAAACTCCCTATTTCACTATTGCAAAACATTCTAAACGCAAATCCCGTTCTTGGTGACATCTATGCAATTGTATGGTCTGTAGCAGAGTCGACATAGCATGGTCAGTGCAGGATTTGCCTTTAAAGTGCACTGTGGAAAATTTCTGTTTTACGATATGTATGTTCTGCAGAGAATGCTGTCTTAGCTCTCACTGTTGCCATCTTTGGTTTCTATAACTGAGTACAGACCCACTGACTTCTAACTGAGCATCTAACCTAGAGATCAGATTCTCAGATACACATTATTCTCTTAAAAATCAAAAAGGAGGAGTTGCACACTGTTGATAACCACCAACTACACACCTTCCCTGTGACAAAGAATGTTGTCATAAGTCAACACCTACACTTTTGCCTTTTAATCTTGTGTCTTTGTACAGCTCCACGATAGCAATATCGGCTACTTCTCTCATGTACCTTATGATTCTTCCATCCAGGACCTCAGATCTTCCACCTGTGCTTTCTTGTCCTCTCTTGCTGTCCATGCACAGTATCCTGAGGTCTCATTGCTGTACCTAATTACTAGCTAGGCAAGAGGCAGCATGTCCTGTGGCTGGTTATGAGCTGTATGTGTGTTGATTGTCCAGCTGGTAAGCCAGACAAAACAGAACTTTTGAGTTCACGTTGCAGTTTTTCCCTTAATGAGGTCAGTCATCTATCTAGTCATCAGTTTTTATGTAGCTGGGTAGACCTTAATATTGTTGAGATCATGGCTCTCCTATCAAATTTGTTTGAGATTGGCCAATAGATTCAAAAGTTAGTGGGAAAGACAGAAAACACAGTTGCATAAGCTTGGGATGATCAGGCTAAAAACACAGTAATGATTTCTGAATACTAGGCTAGGCTAGTGTACTACTTAGGTGTGTACTCACTAGACTAAACTAGACAAACAGATTCAGAGATCAGATAGTTTCCTAAACACTGTAAATAACACTATCCCAGGAATGGCTCCAAAGAGACCTGCTTATGTCAGCATACTCATGTTGCCTCTCCTTCCACATTTTGTATCATGGAAATAACTGTGAAACTAGGACAGTCTCTAGGCTAATTATCCTAGAATCTAGGGGAAAGTTATGGCATTGTGGAAATGTGCAGCGGAACCCCCATATCTGCATTTGGGAAAGGATTTTTGAAGAAGCTGTAATAAATTCAGTTACTTCATTTAGTCCATTGTTGAATGAGAACTGTCTTTGGAGTGCTGGTAGTTCAACTGGTACATAGTTATCCTTCAAGTAGGCAGAATATATAACTGAATTTTATTTGAGATTTGAATGCTCCTATGTACTTGCTCCATAAAAGATCACCATCTTGGAATGACCTGTTATGCCAAAGAGAACAGGCCAACCCATTTGAAGAAAGTATATAATGGGAATTCTTGCTATAAATCCACTGCAACCAGTGGAGTTAACAGTAATTACAAATGTGACCCACAAAATTATTTTTTTCCTATACACATTCTGTAAACAATATTTTGAAAATATGCATTAAACTTCTCAATATCAACATAGTAATGTAACATCCCATGCTTGAACTTTCTGCCTGTGAGTTTCTTTATGTAACAAGTATTTGATGCCTTGATTCACCAATGTGGGGGTCACCGGATGTTGTCTCAGTGCTGTTCAGAGGGGGTTTTTTATTTTTCATTTTTTGATTGTCAAGTTTGAAAAAAATATGATTTCTCACAAAATTATGGTGTGTGCTAGACATATATATATATATATACACACACATGCATATGTATGCATAAATTGGTATGTATGTTTTGACTGGCATACCAGTACACATCAGTTAACAGTAGGATCAAATCTTTATTCCGTTTTGAGGATAGCATATCATATGTCCCGGCTATGAAGAGGCCATAGTCTGAAGTTTTGAGATAATATTTCTAATGTCTTTGCAATGGCTGTGTATATACAGTTTTTCATTAAAAATCATAATCTTTACTTCATAAGAAGAACTGTTACTAATGAGCCTCTTATGCTGAAAAATCTGTGAAGATGTAAATTAGTCAAAGCAAAATGAATGCCTGCTTGACTTAGGGAACAGCTAATTCAGTTCCTTTGAATTCGGTTTTACTGAGCTGCTTCTCTCCAGTCTTATATGATTTATATTACATGATTTGAAACAGCATGAATATACAGACACATTTACAGGACTGTTCCTGTAACAGCAGGCAACTATGGTTAGTTTAGTTGGAACCACTGTCTTTAACGCACTGTTTTAACTAGATTAGTTATACTCATATAAAAACTCAGGTAGGACTTGCTGGTAAATTCAATCTACTACATTTGTCTCATAAATTGAAAACTTTACAAAATTTAGGATTTATAAGTGGGTAATTAATTTATAAAAGTGGTAGACTTCTGTTTACACCGTAATTAATTAGCTTGATTGTAAATAGGAAACATTTTTTAAGTCTTCTGCTATCACAAAGAGACTTTATTGCAAAGTCAGCATAACATAGTATAAAAATGTCAAACAGAAATCTGCCTGTCTTTTTTAGTCCCCTGATCACCAGATGTGCCTGTTTCCCTGTTTTTCATTGGGGGTGGGGGGTGTGGAATAACGAGAATTTTTGACCTTCTTTTGTGCTAAAATATTTCATTGCTCAATTCCCATTTTTTCTTTTTTAAGAGATAATCATAGGTAGATCACAAATTTGAAGGTGCATATATTGGACTCACATAAAGCGTCACAGAAAGGCAAAATGCATCTGTTTCTTCAGGTTATTTTATGTAGGAGCAAAATAAGTCAAATATGTAAAATTTAGATTCAGAGTTCACAGACTGGACTTTGCAAAAGAAATGAAATAAGAGCTCTCTGAATAACCCAAATAACCAAACCTCTTCAGTGATGGATGTCCTGAATTTAGCTGAAAAAGTTAGCAGTTTGTGTTGGGATCTGGTTTATATTAATGCAGATAGAAGGCTGCCATCCTAGAAATGTCTTCCTGTATCAACAGCAGGATTTATTTGAGTAACTTGTGTTATGCTTTGGGCCTTTATAGTAATTGATTTCTGGGATCAACTCCACAAATATATCTACTGCAATTCCATGTTATAGAACTAGACCTTTAGTGTACCAGTCCTCTTGAATAAGTAAGAAAAAAAACCTTCAATGAGATTGGAAAACAATTTACAAACACCAGTGACATTTGTTTTGGAGCAGTTTCGGGGTTGGGAGGGGGGGGGCATTGAGCAATGCTTGTAAATCACCACTATATTTTTGAGATGCAGGAAGATGTGCCTCTGTTTAGTGCAACTGAGAAGTGGAGGTGATACTGCTACTGGATTCCAGTGCAGGACCAAATTCACCGGGCCATTAATTTTGCTTTGCATCCGTTCCTCAACACAAAGCAGACTTAATGCTACATTAACTATCAGCCCAGTGGTTCACAGTGTGTTGGAGAATCCCAGTGGTGCAGCTTTGGTGAAGTGGCTTGTATAGTCCCTTCCTTGCAGTTTCAGTGTAGGTGTAGAGCAACAGAGGATGGGCAAAAGCAAAGGCAGAAGTTTTCAGTATGATTTTTTCTTAAACTCATAGCATCCAAATTTCTGTGGTTAGGTAAGAATCTCAGCATTCATTTAAAAATTAAGTCTCAGAAGCCATAAAGTAAATCAAAAGAAAACAGACAGATATTAATCTTGTGATGTTTGATCCAATTTTGTGTTTTGGGGAACTGCCTTCTGGTTTTTGAACACCTGGATTTGGCAAGGCTGCTATCATGCCTAGAACAACATACCCAAAGAGTTTTCTTACTATCACTACTCCCCTCCCACACCCTGTCAGGCAGATGAACTAATCTGGACACAATATTTCAATAAATTTTTTGCTTTGAAGGTGGTTAGGAGCCTACTTTAAACAGAAAGAGTACCTCTGAAAGCCCAAATAAATAGCTGAATAATGTGCTTTTCACAAACTAAGTGATCCAAACCTATAATAGAACAAAATATTAAAAATTAATTCCTCTACTTACCTGCCCAAGCCCGAGTTTAGGATTCAGTGTTTCATCCTTGTATGGCATAACTGCTATTCTAGGGGCAATCAGTTCTTATAATTTAATGAGTGTCTTGACAACATTAGGATATTTACATTAGAAATGTTTTATATGGTAGTACAGAAAATGTGGGAAAGAACTTACAGTTCCTAATTTTGTAATATTTATCAGCTTAAGGAGAGTAAAAAGCCGAGTGTATACATTTATTTAAATTAGTTAAGCTTTAGAGACCCTGAATTCCCAGATCTGTTAGAACTAAATCCTAAAATGTGTTCTGGCACTCAGCAGTTTAACTGAACTAAAGCATGCATTTGCAGTTTTTTGCTGGATCAGTATCACATTAGAGGTATCCTGCAGATTTGAGTCCTTTATGTCTAAATATCCTGAAACTTTACAACAGTTCCATATAATCCCAAAACAGAAAACAAAAATACTGCATAAGAACTTGAAATGGAGGAAAAGACTTTAAAATTCTTAGTTTCTGAATAGTGGGATCCTATTTTTGTATTTGCAAATGCGGTTTATTAATGTCTTAGGCTTTTTTAAAAAAATCTTTAAGACTTTATAGTTTGTCTTATTTTTTGAAATACCTATTCTTCTGTTACAATGTACTCTAGGGGCTTCTATGAATCTTATTCTTTACCGAAGACCAGAGTGACTCACTCAGAAAAGTTAAGGGCTATCAAGTAAAAAAGTATTTAGGGATTTCTTTAATTGTCTGTTATTTACTCAACTGACTGGAACTGCTCCTCTGTCTCTAATACCTAGGGACTTCTGTCAATAGTTATTCAGCTGTTTTGTATAAGAAGATAGCTGTATGCTAAGAATGCATTATCAGATTATGAGTGGAAGAATTTCATGCGCTCTGAATGGCTTTTCATGTGGTAATATGCCATGCATGTCTTTTACTGAAATACACGATTTAGTTTTCTGATATTATTTTTTTTTTTATTGACTTGTTCTTCTACTTAAAGACCTAAATGCAGTGGTTGGTAGGACTAGAGAGCTCACAATGTTAGTAATGAGATATGGAGGCCTTTTCTTCTAGGTCACTGGCATGAATTTGACCCTGGTTAGTAATAACGAGGAGTCATTATCAGCTGGTGACTGTTTAGTGGCCTACGACATACAAGCCGGTGGTTTCACTTTGTGTAATGACCCATGGCTACGTACACATACACACAGTCTTCAGTTAAAACATGTGCAAATAGCCTGTAAAATACCATATATCTCATGTTTGAACTTCAAAACTCAGGCTGAAAGGTCATCTGTGGTGGCAGTTAAGAGTGACAGGCTTTATACCCTGTCAGCCACAGAGAACAAGTTACGCACCAACATTCATACAGATCATTTGCTTCTGCTTGGACAGTGGTACATACCATTTAAAGCAGAATAAAACAAAATTATGGATAAGTACTAAATTCATTCTATACAAGACAAAGCTCTGAAGCAAAGTCCTTCCAGGTATGGAGTCTGTGAGCAAGAAGGAGGGAATCAGAAAATAAAGGGGAAGAAAACCTGGGGAAAAAAGTAGTGGAAAAAGGAAGATATGGAATGGTAAAATAGAGAATATAGAGAAATGTAAATCAGCATGTACACCACTGGCCCATGCTTCCCAAAACGACCTGACCTCTCCCTCCACCTCTTTTTAAGAATTAATCTACTTCCTGTGAAAAAAAGACTTGTTATATAAGATGAAAACTTTGGCAAAGTATTTAAGCACATTTTTCACTTTTAGCATATGAAACATCCTTCTTGTTTCAGCAGGGTGATTGTCATCCTTTGCATTAGGCATTTGCTTACCTACCTTACCAAAGTAAAGTTTCATAGTTTGTAGACTAAGCTAAAGGGGTTGGTTATGATGACGGATGGCAGCTTTACTACAGCATCATTAAGCAGCATGATGACCAGGAAATTACCAAAGAGTTACAAAGAAATAAGAAGATCCCCATTGATGTGATAGGAACTTTAGAGAGGGTTGGAAGGGCTTTTAGAGCAAACATATGCGGGGTCAGGATTTTCCACAAAATGGTTCACCCATCTCTAGAGTTACTGTTAAATATCTGTGACATACGTGAGTTGATTCAATGGTGAAAGGCTTAAAGATCAGGCTGGGTTGACATTTTTCTTGTAAGGCTCAATATCATGAAAACATTTGAAGTGTAAAGAGCTGTAGAACTGGCTAGTTTCACATGTCATACTGATGCTGTGTGGCTTTGTAAAAGAACTGATACACTTTGACGCTCTAGGCCTGAAGCAAATACAAAGCATAGGACTTCTGAGCATGGTAAGAGACCGTGAAGCAGCAGCATAGAGCACCAGGTAAGATCAAATTCCTGGCTGTCTTCCATTTCCCTGTCACACTGCGTATGCTTAATAAACTGTCTTTACAATAGTGATAGGATATGACTGCCACCTGCATGCTATGTAATGTGTATACTCTACAGTAAGAACATTTAGCAGCTGCAAGATATAACTAGTTTAAGCCTAGAATGCCTGGATGTTCTTAGGTGAGCTCACTACTTTCTAAGCTGTAAAAATGCTTAATCCCTGTGTCACTTGATATTATTTTGTAGTTAATATTGTCAGTGGGTTGACAAAGGCACATAACCAGGGGCAGAATCTGGCCTATCATATTTAGTAGGATATGATTCCTCAACTAGAGACACTACAACCTCATAAGGGCATATTCTGCTTTGTTTTCACATCTGAAACGTGAGACAGTAGATCTTGTCTTGCAAACCTTTAACTGCCAGCTCTGCAACAAACGTATGTGAGCTCAGTGTTGATACATGATAACTCACAGATGCTAAGATCAGGTTTTGGTTTAAGAACTTTAAACAAATAACTGACTGACAGCTTAGCAATATATTCTTGTCTGACGCTTTTGACTGTCATTTAGATGGAAAGTTCTTTGGAGCAGGTAATCATCTTTTTATTTGATAATTATACAAGGCCCTGTTCCTAACTAAAGTTCTACTGAAAAATTATTGTTATATTGTTTAATGATTTTTTTAAACTTAGAATAGTGCAAACACCATAAGTAGCATATAGTAAGTTCTGAGACTTACTAACACTTGTGTTAAAGTAGCTTTCTCCTGTTTACTTCTCGTCTGCTTTCACATTTTGGATTTGCAGTCACTTTTCTTTAAGTTTCAGTTCTATTACCTCACTAACTTTGTCTTGTTCTGCAGAAGCAGTATATTCTGCTCTGCTCAAAGGAAAATCTTTATGCTGTAGTTAGCAGGGGACTGTTTGTATGTAGGTCTTCACTTCCTGCTCATTGTGTCTTTTGGTACTTCTCACAATAAACTTGGCAAAGCTGAGGCTTTTTATATATCTACTATATTTTTATCTTTTGCACTTCTCCATTGCTCAATAAGAAAGCCAAGCTTCTTTCACAAATAGAGGAAGCATCTTGCTGCTTTCCAATAGGTAACTACAGATATTTCATACGTAACCATTGATTTTCTATCCAGGGATATGTAGGAAATCTTACAAAGAGCATGAGTAAGGACGCATCTAATAACATGTCAGACTTTTCCTGTTTCCACACTTGAATGCTCAGTCCAGAATACTGATCCCCGCACCAGAGAACAACCACAGTTTACAAAGTCAATATATACTGCATGAAGTAGCTGTATAGTTATGATAGTTACCACAGGGAATGAAACCTAAAATTTTTAGATGCAAGCAGAGGGCATAGGCAGGATCTGACTTTTCTCTGAAGTAGGCTCAGCTAGAGGAAAAATATTGATTTTCACCACAGCCATCCTTCCTTCAAAAGTTATTTCATGTTTGAAAGGAATGCATGAAGCTATAGAGAAAAAGAAAAAGGGTGATATTTTATCTTAATTTATAATTTTATTTTATTTACAGGATTCAGTTATTTTATGTTTGTTCTTCCATAAAAAAAAGAAAACAAAACAGAAGGTTTTCTTTAACTGCAATGTCTGACGCATACTGCATTGGAAGTTTTTAATTAGCATCTGTCAAATTAGTGGTCATTCATGGCAGTCATGCTTTCTTCCAAATAGGTGTTGCAAACTTTAACAAAAAAGAAATGAAAAGAAATTAAACTTGAAAGGTTCGGTTTGTTTGCGTAAAGGACCCAAATGGTAACAAATTATCTGAACCAACTGCTAAGTTCTAAATCAACAAAGTCTGAAACCAAGTTTTTTAAGACTATGTGCAAACTGCCAGCTTTAGTTCATGAGGTCTTCACAGATTGAAATCAATTGCTTGGTTTCAAATCCCTTTAGTCAATACTAGCTTTTACTAGGAGAAAGGCTGCTGGGCTTGGTGGAACACTGATCAGATGCAGAGCGAGGTTGCTATTGGCTTGGGTGGTTTTTGACAGAACACATTTATGCAGAAATGCAGGTGCTGTCCTTTTAGATGGGGCAAATGAAAAGTGGAGGAGGATGTTGGGGAAGGAGTTATGCACATTACATTCTCTAAGCCCCCTGGAAAATCTAGTTTAGCCTGTGTTCCTACACTCATTTTTTTCAATGTGAACAACTGAAAGCTCGATATTCATGAGCATTATGAAAAAATGAAATAAAATCAGTTCAAAAAGAGTATGACATATAATTCTCATGTTTTGACATTTACTTGAGATAGTTACCTGTTTCAGAAATATCGCTAGAGTCATTGTGTAATAAAAGCAGAACTGGACACCATACCCAAATTAAAATATACCTGCATTGTAATATATTTTGTTCATAGGAATTCTAGTATTATTCCTGTACTTTTTTTTTTTAATTTAAACAGTTCCACTTGGTGTTCTTTTTGCTCATGCTTTTGAAGAATTTCTGCCTGAAGCACAGCTACAGTACACTCATAAAACACATCAAGGTATCAGCATTCTCCAGTACTCCAACCACTCCAATCATTCCTGTGTGAACAGCTGAGAGTGCATTTTTTTAATATTTGCAACTAAAAATACTTCAGCACTTAAAAGTGCCCAGTTCTGCAAGCCTTCCTTGGCCTTCTCAAAAGTTCAGTGAAATTCTAAACTTAGTAAGATTGCAGATTCAAAATTCTAAGACTAGTAAGATTGCAAATTCAAACTCAAAATCCTGGGGATGTATCTCAGGGGGTAAAAAACCAAAGCAATACATGAACAGTGGGGAAAATATCCTTTTTTATTTAGAAAGCAAAAAACCCCATTCTTAAAAATATTGACTATCAAAACACATCTCTGTATTTCTAAAAGAGTCATTCCTTATGCAGGAAATACCTGTGTAATTAATGTTTACTAAAGCAAAAGCCTAAACCTGCATTCTTTGGCCATTCCAAACTTCTGCTGACTTCATGGAAACGTAAGTGCTCTAAGAATGTCCTACTTTCTTATAAAAATAAATGTAGATTTTATGATAGTGTAAGGAAGCATGAATCTTACTAAATACAGCACCTATATAAAATTACTGACAATCAGGTAAGCATGGATAGTATGAAATATGCAACAAAAGGTCATGGTTGTTAACAGAAATTAAAATGTGATTTCAGTGATGGACTTTGGCAGGTTCTGCCAAAGAAGGCGGGCTGCATCCCAGTGAGTCCAGCAGAGGGTATTAGATGAACTAAATGCAATGCTACTCATTCCTCGGGAAGCAAAACAGTTCTACATGAACTAATATACCAATGTTTTCAGCCACTGATACTTGAAAAACTTAATTCTTAATATTTAGAATATTAAATATTTGAATATTATTAAGTGGGTGAATAGTTTTCTGCTTGTTCAGCTGTTAATAGCAACTACTGATCCTTAGAAACAAACATGCCAAACATAAAAAAGTACAGGAATATGTAAGCTGAGCATATATATGAACATACATATACGACAGAGCACTGTCACAGCAGGAGGTACACAAGTACTGATTCAGTACCTCAAGAGTAATTTTAAGCATGGCAGTTTGTTAATCCTAAAATAAAGTAAAACAGAATGGAACAGTAAAGAGAAAACCCTGACATTTAATTATTTCAATATTTGAAATGCTTGATATTATTATTTGTTCAATATATAAACCCACCACATTTAAATTATCTGGATTTATGTGTAGTTCATCTATACTTACTATAACTACTTACCAATGCAAGAGTTTTTTTAAAAGACAATGAGAAAAAAGTCTTCCTCTTTGTTCTTAGCTAATTTTGTTTTGTGCTTACCACTAGAGCCTTGTTTGAACTGAAGGCCCTAAGTTGTAATGTATGAGATATAGAATAATATATTTTCTACATCACCCAACAGCCAATTAATGCATTAAATCAGAAAGATTTCTATTATTCTTCTCACTGTACACAGGATGAAAAATGGGTTCCAAAGGTTTAGATATTTTTTTTTCAACTCTTGAAGCCAATTAATTTAGGCAGATGAAAAAATGACAGGGGAATGAGCCTTCAAACTGAACTCTTAATTCTTAAGAGAAATTCATCACTGGTACTATGCTGCTACATACAGTGATACAGCCTGAGTGTGTATGAGTTCTTATCTGCTTAGTTGTTTCTTACTTCCACAAATCCATCTCATGTCTCTCACTTCAGTAGCTCCTATATTTAAGACAAGCCAAAACATGTAGATGGTCAGGGGTCTACAGTTCCCTTTTAAAACTGGTTCACAAAACACCTATGACAGCATCTCATCCATCAAATAACGAACAATGAAAATCCATGGCATGAAATTGGAATTTGTGGAGCTTCTTAATGGAGGCAAAGAACTGAAATAGGAGAGGAAAACAACAGTTTCATTATTAAAACAATAAGAGTAACTAGTCTAGTCTTAAGATACTGTTTATATTCCAAAATAAAATGTAAAAACCCCACGGTTGTAGGAGTAAATCTGTTCCAGATTCACACGGCAAGCAGCACTGTTCAGCTGTCGGGTAGGTTTCTGAGCCACAGTAATTTCAATGCCACAAGGAACATAGACTATTAAGTAAGTAGTAGAACCTGGATAATTCACATCAGTGGTTCAAAGCACCGATGTCTATTACTAAAATTTGTAAATTAGTAAGTTATCAAGGAGCATGGCCCATTTTTACTATTTTCCCATGAGCACTAATGATATTTGATGTTTTCTTAAAGTCTGCTCCTGTAGGCTAGTGAGTAGATGCAAACTTCAGCTTCCATCAAAAAACAGTTCTAGCCTTTATGTTTACAGATAAAACATGAAAACATGAGCCAACTGAACCCTAGAGTATCAAAAACCAGAAGGCAAATAAGCAGAGCCCCAAATATATTTATTTATTTTTTAAAGATCTGGCAGGCATCAAGCAAATCTTTTGATATTTGATGGACCATTTTATGCTTTTTAAACACCTGTAGTTAGCAATATTGAACTGGCACAGTATGAAACAGAAGAGCACTCCAAATATCATTGTACCAGGTCCTGATTTTGCAAGTCGATAAACACCATCCAGTGGGAGCTTACGGCACTGTGCAAGTTTGAACCTTTATTTAATAGATGCAGTTTAATATTAATTATTTATTAAAATATAGTGTAAAATATTCCTTTTTTCCTGTACAGAATTAAAGTATACCTTGTAATATGAAACCTAAGCACAGCTCTCTAATTTAGCACAGCACACAATTATAGAGTTAAGCACGTGTGAAAATGCTGATTCAGCTTTTTTTCTCTGTGTGTGCTGAGAAATGGGGAGGAATCTCCAGGTTACTTAAAGTTTTATTTCATTATTCATTTAAGAACAACACATGACAAAAATGAAAAGGACAGCGAGGTCTGGAAGTGTTGGAGGCAGAAATCTTCAAAGCCTGTGACTCATTTTATAGCATGTGAGAGACTGTCAAGCTCCTCGGAACACATCCATGAACAAATTTATGAAGTAAGTTACTGTATGTAGATTCCAATTTGTGCAAATAACAAAGTAACATTTGTAACAGATTTGGCTCTCTGAGCCTTGTAGACCTAGCAGAATATGGCTCATTTTCCTTCAGGATCATTGCAGGAATCTCAGCTAAAACCTTACGTCTGCCAGAATACAGGATTAGACAAATTGGCAGGTGGTAATAGATTCAGAAGTTAAAAGGAAACAAACTGAGCAGCAGGATAAAATCAGGGCAAGGTAATTAACATTCTGTTTATATTTTCAAAGAAGAAACAACAGGAAAAGAACAGATGCCGGTTCAGATTTGTGGACACTCCCAGGAATTTTTTGCTTTAGGTAAAACAGTAAGAACTGCCTAGAAGCTGTGGGACTCAACTGGCCACTCTGGTGAAAGAGGTCAGATTGCACCGAGAAGCAAGAGGCATAGAAGGGTGTCATTTAATTCACATGGTTGCTTCCTGCAAAAAGCTGTTTCTCAGCTCCAGATGCGCTTGTGGAAAAAAAAAATAATCAGGGAGCAACTAGAATTTAGAAATTATAATATAAATTAAAAGTGATATCAGAGCTATTGGGAGTTTGTTTAAGGCAGATTTTAGTCTGGCATCATACCTTAACCCGAAGATATATAGTCAGTCAAGAGCTACAGGGAAAAGCAGAACAATCATGCAGCAATCAGTCATTTTTTAAAATATCACATGGGGCATATGGCAGAGAACTGAAATTATTCTGCCTATGGTGCATACTGCCAATACAGTGTTCTTTTAGGGGCTGATTAAGAAGTGAGCTTGATGGAGAGGGGATTGGGTTGATACCAAAATATGTAAGATTTTGGGGACCTTACCATAGGAAAAAGACACCAGGTATGAAATGCTGGCCCCAGTAAAGGCTATTTATTGCAGAATTCCCAACTGTCCATGATGGACCGGATCATTAGTGATTAAGTTCCCCTGCAGCTTTGCAGAAGTCAAATAAGCTTCAGTTTCACCCTGTTGACCACAGCCTTGATCTAGTGACTGCTGAAATCTTTGTAAGTTTTTTGTCAGTAATCTCTGTGAGCTTTAAAACATACCCCCATTCAGGATCTGTAGCCTTTCACCTGTAGTGAGCACAAGAACTACCTGTACATCTGATTTTTACTTCTATACAATTCATATTTAAATAATTTTACTGGTTAGTTTAAATTTTATCAGTGGTTTTATTTAGGCCTGTAAATATATAGCAATCATATCTGAATAACTAAGTAGAGGCGATTTCATGCAGAGAGAAAGAGAAATTCTCATTGCTTTTCTCTGATTTATACTAAAGTAGGATTGTCTTCAGTTCTAGGGAAAAGTAAAAAACAAAGTTTAGATGTCAGTGAAAGGAAATGTTGAGACAAAATGCCTTCCAGAATTCTCCCCAAAGGTGAGAATTTAACCTGTAATTTCACATGTATTTAGAGTAAAGATCTGGACAAGAAAGCACAGCAACACACACTTTTCAGTGAGTGAGGTGTGGTCTGAATACCAGGTAGGGGGTAAGGTGTTTATCTGGCTAAGGCATAACTATGGAACCTGAGAGAAGATGTTCAGTACCCATTTTTGATATCACTTTCTATGCCAAACCCCTCAACCAATCTGTATGTTAGTCCTTCCACTGGTAAATAAAGATCATATTCCCCAATTGCATGATGAGTTAAATATCACATCATTCTTAACATTTATAAATGCTTTGCAGTCATTCACTGTGAGATTATATAGAATTGCAAGGTAAAGCATGATCCAAGTACAAGGTAATAAAAGTCGAAGCCTTTCATGCTGTGCTAGGAATACCCAATGCAACTCATTTGGAATAAAATTTTCATTCCAGCCTGTTTCAAACACACATGCAATGCTACTGTTGTGCCATCTTGAGTTTCTTATGACAGTATTAATCTCCTTGCAATGGATTGTAGCATGGTGCTGCAAGGTCTTGTCTGAAAAGGGAACCTGTTGATTTTTGTGTAGATTAATCTGGTGTAGCATTCATGGCAAGGGTTTATTTTACATGAACAGATTTGGTTATTAAGGCAGCAGCATTTGTTTGCTGTTGTCTTTCTATGTTGTTGTCTTATGTTAGGTGGTAAAATATGTAAAATAATTCTCAACTTTTAGCTATGTATTTTGAAGTTTTACTGAGAAACTTTCATAGTAAGCATTTATATGATTTTTCTCTGAGATGTGATGTTTACATTTCAACTTTGCATTTTGATTTTTTAAAAAATAAGGAATATAAAGGGAGATTAAAGGCAAATTTAGTTTGTACAGTTGATTTATAATTTATTGTTTCTGTGTGGTGCCCTTGCAGACAGCCTTGATATATACATTTTGCATATTATGTCTTTCCAGAATTACCAGTGTGTGGGCACATAGGGAGAAGAAGTGGTGCGTAGAGGGTGGATTTACATTCCCCCCCCTCTTTATTTTGTTAAGAATTTTATCAACTTGTTTTTAGCTGAAGTGTGCATAAGTCTATGTTGCATAACATCAGAAACATTTTGTTGAAATCAAGTTTTGCTATTTGTCTACTATACTAAATTAAAAAGGCAGTAATCTTTCTTTTACTAACTCAGTTCTTTCTAACCCAGTGATCCAGATCCCAGTGAGTTTCCCTAAGCTCAGAAATACTATTTCACAGAACCATTTGTACATTTGTGGTAGTTCTACCTTTTATTTATTTTTTTCCTTATGGAAGGTATTTTCATCTGGTCACTTACATATACTTTCTGTTTGTTTGCTTCTATCTTAAAGAAAAGCTAAGATAATAATAATAATTCCTGGTTCATCAACATGCCTTAGTTGGCTTGTCATCCTCCTTTTACTAAATTTTTCAAAGGAATTTAAAAATAAAATGCTATTGAAAAAAGAAATTTCAGGGCATCATCCTACAGCGTAAGAAGCAGAATTAAAGGACATTTACCCAACTTAAATAAGCAGTGTAATGACAGACAGAAGATATTCAATTTTGTAAATTGGAAGGAAATCAGTGGAAACTAATTGATTTATAAAATAATCTATTACAATTATTATAAATAAATTATGAGCAGGTATACTGGAGCTTATAAATAAACCCCATATCCCTCTAGATAATTCCAACAGGCTAATCTTGGGAATATATGTATCAGTCAACAGGACCAAGGATGCTACAACATACGGATAGAGATCACCTGATATTCTTGGCATTTACCAAATGTTATTTAATTTATGGAAACTAAATTTCAGCACAGACAGGACTGCACTTCGTGTAGTGACAAAATGCCCAATGTGCCATTCCAAAAAAGATGCATTTTTAGACATCCAGAAAAACTGCAGTTAGCCTCCATCTCGCTGGAGGTCAGGAAATCTAAAGCTCAGGAAGTAGTTTTTTATTGAATCAACCTTTCAAGAAAAGTTGAAACAGTAGGTGGTATCAGGGAGGTTTGAATAGCCCCCTTTAAATCAGACCCTACTGTATTCTTTTGCTGAACAAATTTTACCAGTTTATCTGGAATTCTATGTATTGATTTAAGTCATGCTTCAGTAAATATTCAACATGACTTCAATGGATGAGTGAGTTTACATTTATGGTTGCTCAGTTTAGTAGCAGGCAGTACTTCTAATCCCTGTGGAGCTGCTATTAGCCATTGGTTGACCTGAAATTCACATGAGTTGGCTTTAATTCAGAGCTTGGTCTGCTCTGCATGGTTTGCTGGTTTGGGGTGATTTTTGTTTAAATTTTGTCCAGTGGCTTAAGCCAGTTTTTCTTGAGGTTTTCTTCTTATTCTTGAGAATATATTATTTTAAAAACAGAACAGATTATAATGACTGACAGATTGTAGACATAATATTAAAAGAAGCTTTCTGAAGTACATAGAACGCACACTTAGGCCTTCAGACTTACATGGTCTTATTAGAACTAACCTTGTGTGACTTCTGTTTTGAAAATGCTAACAATTGTCAAGAAAAAAAGCTGAGAAGAAAGGAACAGGCAAACAAGAATGATCATATATTTGAATAAAAATAACAGGAGCTACTCATATATCAGATGGAGACCATGATGTTCAACGCCAGTGCTAGCTTTCTTATTTATGTTTTTGTCATTGGACTCTAGGAGAAGAGGCCAACACAGCCCTTTAGAAAAACACCTTTCTACACCCCTGAGCTATATTGACTGTATCTCACCTTTGAATTTTCTCCTCTGTGAAGACATATATCATTTCTCCTTAAGTGATCAACATAGCTAAAAGTTTGCTAAACAGGAATCCGGGGTAATCCAAAAGTAACAATGATTTAAAAAAAAAATAAATCAAAATGAAAAGAATTATTTTCTTAACTTATATAGAGTTCACTTCTTGTGAGGCCTTCTTAGCTTAATTACAGGCATATCTTACATCTTTTGAAATCCTCTTTTTTTCCTAACCCTTGTAGTCAGCCTATCTCTATTGCAGGGATATCTGGATAGCAACCCTTTTTCTGGCCTGCAGGCATCTTACTACCCCTTGTGGCTTGGTGGGGCCACATGTACAGGTTCATCTCCTCCAGTGGTTTTCAGTAGCTTTACGCAAATTATCAAACCCTTTGTAATAAGGGAATGTTATGATTTGCCATTCTGTCTGCAGGACTGATCACCAATGATCTACAAACCCTTGAAAAATGATTAATAAGTGTCTTTTAAAAAACATAACTATATAGCTGAGATATAACTTGTTGCAGACCATGACTTGTCATCTTTGTCTCAGGCCTCTTCAAGCCATGTTTACTTACTAACCATTTTTCCATTTCAAAAGAAAATTGAATTATGCACCAGCTCTAGAGCCTGTGTTCACAATCAAGTAACGAACCCGTAACGACTGACAAATATGCTGCTTCACTGTTAACCTTACACGAAGCTCTCTCCAGCCAAATGAGAACAACAGCAGAGATGGGAGCTCACTGCAGTGGCGTGACCTTTGAAATTCAATTGAGACCATTTGAATGAGTGGTGTGGAACCTGTGGCCTAGCTTGCAGAACATCTTAGTTCTTGCATACACCAAGCTGGTGTGTGCAGGAGCTAAGAAAGGCCATTCTTTGTTCTTCCCTGCCTCCTGCCTGCCAGACTTCCCTCCCTGTCTTTACCATATCCCCAGGGCCCAGCTTGCAGTTCTCTTTTTTCTGCTTGTTGCTAGCTATGACACGTTTGATATTGCTTACCCGTTTATAACAGTCTTTTCCAGCGCTCCTTGGATGATCATGCTATTTCTTGTGCTTATTGTCTTTAGGGTTTGGCCAGAGTGGTAGGGAGGGCCAGGGACAAGAGGATGGGCAGAGAAAGAAGCAAGAGAGTGCTTTCTGTATGGCCTCTAACATCAACATGTTTTTTTCCTTGCCTATGAGGAATACTCTGAGTGTCCAGACAGCATAATTAACTTCCAAAGTTATTGAAAGGAACATTCCACGTGTTTTTAATAATGACCCTTAGAAACTTAATGTGACCTTTTTTGATATCATTTGGGGCCTGGAAGTCTAACTTTTGATTATGCTGCAGAAGGGTTGCATTTTATGTTAGAAAAAATGATGTCCGTATATGGCTTGCAGAAAAGTACCTGAAAGCAGTGTACAATCTTCAGTAAAGAAAAGGTTTCTTTTTAAAATGCTGTGTTGAACAAGAAAATAAATTTCCTTCACTTATCTAACAAGGGGAATATTACTGTTGAGTTAAAAGTCTGAGATATTTTCTGGAATAATGAGTATTTCGCTATGCTTTTATTGCAGATTTCTTTGTATTTATCTTATTGGAAACCACTAGGTGAGGGACAAAACTGCAATTTGCAAGATCTTTTTGCTCTAGAAGATCCTAGTCTGTATTCCCCATGTGTGAAAATCTCACTAGCTGGCACTACAAGGGCAGAATCTTAATGCACTTCTTCAGGTTTCTTCTGTAGAGCATTGGTTTGATGTGGCCTCTGCCTTTTTACTAGCTAATCAAGGTCCACAGGGACTGAAGATGGGTAAGTAGCTATTCCACTTATCTTGTGCATGTCCATATACAAAGACACATGGTTACTTACCACGGAGATGGGCAGGAAATAACAGTGAAGGGGAAGATCTTTACCTCATTAGTAACATCACATTTCCTATAGTGCATATTTTTCATATATTAAAAGTTAATAAGACGGTGTTAGCTTACAAGATTTAAAAAGAGATGGGATCATAGTAAATGTGTCTAGAGGTTCAGAAAATATTACCAAGATATTTTAAAGCATATCCAGAACTCTTTCCTTCATACTCTTTATATGTCAAACAACAGTATTTTTTTGTTCCTTGTTTAAAGTCTTGAGGGCTACAGCTACTATATGAAAATTAATGTTTCATATTATACTGGATATTACCAATATATTTTTTATATTTATTATTGGTTAATATACACTTTGAGGCCTCAGTCTTGATTGTGGCTTTGGGATAGTAGGTGTGGTGCAACACACTTAGCAGGATAGCTCCTCTCAAAAGATAGTGAAATGTGTCTGGACAAGACTCACAGAAGGCCTAATGCATCCCTTTTATAGATAGGGAATTGATAGATTAAGTCATGTGCTAAGTTAGTAACTAAGATATAACAGAAATGAATAAAATCTTCATTGGGGAAGGCTTTGTTTATCATTCCTATAGGTATTGTGTATGTTTTGCAGTGGGCACACCGTCAACCAAAGCTAAGTTTAACATGCACATAAAAGGTACTTTGTTGGCATCTTTTCCTTGCCATTATATCAAAATTACTGTAGCTCAGCTGCTATGGCTTCAGATTGCTTCTTCCATATATGAACAAAGTGTTGTTTGTAAGAACAGATAAGAACCAAGAATATATTTGGCACTATATAAATAATACTTAATATTTTCATCCTTTTATAAATACCTCTTTTGCATTCTTCTCTCAAGTTTACACACATACCTGGATGGGGCTCTGTTTAACATATATATTTTCTCCATTGTTTAGAGAAAATACCTAAAGAGGAGAACTTTTCAATTAATTGCACATACTCCAAGAGTTGTAAAAGTTAGTCACTTCTCAGGAAACTTTAGAACTCCTGTAAAATGCTTCAGATATACATAAAAGCTATTTATGTATATCTGAAAATAAGAAGCAAAAAATAGAATAACAATGGTGTTGAGAAAGAGGATCCCTCAGAGGGTAAAAATGTAAGGAAAAACCCAAGAATGAAAGTAACAGGCATTGTCTGAAGTCTAGCCCTGTGTGGTAGACTCACAGCCTTAAGTAAGACATCAATTGCACTGCAGACTTCCTCTGTGGCAAAGGTATTTTTTTGGGAAGTTTTTGACGAAAATCCAGCAAGGTGCAATGGCCTTTGTATTATAGTCAGAGTCTGGTCAGCAGATGCTGTTTATTTTTGTTAGCTCTTAGTGTTAAACACACTTCTTGAAACTAGCTGGACTATGCTCCTTGCATGGCATCTAACTGTCCAGGTAAGTAGCAGTAAGTGATGTGAGGGTGGAGAAGATGACAATAGTCTCCTAACTGTCTCTCTTGTGTAAAACATTGAGTAGAGACTAGATTATATTTCTAGTTACCTGGGTGATTCTAGGTAGTTGGGCATAGAGGCAAAAAAAGCCAATTTCTGCAGAACTTCGGCAGACAGATTAAGTCCTCTGATCAGATTTCTGGTGAGATTTAAGATACTTATTGTAGCCTGTAGAGATGCTACCTTCACTGTTTTGCGATAGATCTAGAACCTTTTGATTTTACTGCAACGTTTTTAATATTGAACAGGCAATATCACAAAACTGATTTACTGAAAAAGGCTTTGTAATGCAGTAGCCATCAAGTGTACAAGGACTGTAATTTAATCTTTTCTTCTTAGTGTTGACATTGTATCTTTCCTTATTTTTACACAGTTCAGTGGAAGTTATGCTTACAGCAGAATGCAGACTCTTTCTGTGTGTCAGTTTTGAAACATTTTCACTCGGCTAAGTAGTATGAGTCCTGAGAATAGGAGATACAGGCTCACTACCAGAGTAGTTTTACACAAACACTTCATTCAGTTACTTTCCTTTTTTAAAAAAAACTTTATTTATGGTGACTCGATTTGGTCTGCATAAAAGTGCAGAGGTAGTTGGAATGTTTACTTTATCACCAAGTTTGTATGATAACATTTGCTATAAACCACTTTTTTTCTAAGGTTCCAAGAGAGTACAGTTGATTAGATGCATATTTTCTGCCTTATACAACAGAACACGCCCAGCTGCACAGCTTTTCTCAGGTAAGCAAACTATTATATATTCCTCTTTCTCTTCCCTTCCCTATCTCCCTTAATTAATAAGGAAAACCAGACATCTATCTGTATGAGGTTGTTTTAAAGTCAGTGCATAGGCCCATGGAAAATACATATCTAGTTACTAGGATTTATCCATGGGACCAGACAGCATAGATAGCTCTGATAATTAATTTGAAATAGGATTTTCTTACTACACTGAAAAAAAAATAGATTCCTCAAACTCAAAGATAAAGGAAAGTGGCACCCTGGTGGACCAGACAGCCTGTTTGTTGGCAGCCCAGTCACATGAGAGCCTCAGAGGTTACTACCCCCAGTATCAGCGGAGATATTTGTGGAGCTCACTGTGGAGTTTCACATCATGGCTAAATCAGAATACTTAATGATCTGGCACCCAAATTTCACATGTTTCCAGTCTCAGTCCTTACGTGAGCCTTCCTTTCACTGCTTTGGAAGCTACCCCTTTGAGTCGTAAAACATGGAGACACATTCTTATGTTTTGACAACTCAAAAAAAATTAATTTAGAACCAACATTAAGGGACTGTTCTAACTGTGTTGATGTACAGGTAGGTGAATTTTATTGCAAAAAAAGTATGCTTTCCTCACAGCAGATACTCTGAAATGAGGAGGAAAGATTAACCACAGTGAAATCTTTATTAGTTATGTGTTCTTTCCTCCATCTTTGCTACAACTAGAGCCATTACAGGATTTTCCTCAAAAGCAAAGTTTTTAGATCATTAACTGTTTTTGCGTAAAGTATCTGCTTTGCATGAATTAGATTCTTTTTTTAGGCTGCTTTGATTTCTTGTGGGGGAATGGAAATGTAGGTCAGACATTTGAACACATTCCCATACACATTCCCTTTTCTACGCATCCATATATTTGGATTTTGAAAAGTCACAAGAAATCTGAAATTTCTGCATTTGTGTCTCACATCCCTGTTCTAATGTAAAAAGAGTCTCCCCAGCAGTTCATATCTCCTGGAAGTCTCTGAAGCCAAAAAGGCCAGAGTGATGGCCTGTCCTCACTGCTAAAGTAGACTGCAGTGCATTGCAGGAGGTGTAGTTCGACAAGAATTTTCAATCTATGCAGGAGATCAGGAGCCAAGAAATACCTGAATACAGCTCCCATGGCTAAGTAGGGCTCTAAGCACCTCACTTAATCTACAGTGTGACCACTCCCCACCTGTAAATTGCCATATACTTCCTTGTTTCACAAAGGCTTCAAGAGGATAAAAATCTGTGAAAGTTATGAGATTCTCAGATACTGTGATAAGTCCCAGGATAAACAAATATTGAATGCAAAACAGCAGCTTACATGGTACATATGCAAGGGCATGTGGAATGAATTAGAAAGATGAAGAGAGGGAGCAGAAGAATGAGAATGGGAAGAAGCAGAAGGGAAGAAGGATAGACAGTAACAGTGCAAGTCAGGCAGCATGACTGGAAGGTATGGGAGAGTTATGCAGACTCCTAGGACGCTTTTGAGTTAATGTTGCAAACAATCTTCTAAGTTTATCTAAAGCAAACTGAGCTGATGGCTTACTAAACTGAGTTTTTTGCAAAACTATAATGTTGACATTTTTGTGAAGTGGCCAAGAGTAACTTCCAAAGAAGGGACCTTACTGTGTGCATTTAGAGCATGAATGAATATATTAATCCTAGCTTTTATTTAATATCTCACAATCATCTTTTTTTGGAGGGAGAGCAATGTAAGCAGGTTTTTTTGGTTGGTTTTTTTTTTTTTTCTATACTGTGCCTTATTTTCTCTGCCAGTAGTGTGAGGGAAAAGAGTAAGTCTAGATATATACACATGCATATGTGTAAATAAACAGGGAATAAGGCCATACATCCTTGCTTAGCTGCCCTTTCCCATCCTTTATTTGTGTGAGAGTACATATTATGAATCTGTGTACTGCATACTGGGGACAGATTAATGAATTATTTTTCTGACAATGGAATACAAAAGATTAAACACGTATTAAAAAACGAATCCCTTTTTAGAACTGCAAGTTAAGCAATGTGGATAGATTAGATTAGATTAGATTAGATTAGATTAGATTAGATTAGATTAGATTAGATTAGATTAGATTAGATTAGATTAGATTAGATTAGATTAGATTAGATAGAGAAACTGCTGCTGTTTTTCAAAGAACTAGAAAGCTTGGTCAGTAAGGAAAAGGAAAAGCTATATGGCATTGAAAGAAAGAGGTGACAAAATTCAGAGGAGAAAATGTAGGATGCATGCATAGAAAGCTCTTAAGACAGTGATGTCAGGTAGATGGTTTTATCTTCCTACTGGAATGGAAAGCCCGCTATTGGAATGAACAGTATATGTCCTTTTTGTTCCAGAACATACTGGGTATGACCCATTCCTGTGCAAAAGGACGTAACTCCCAGCTAAACTTTCTGAAAAGGCTTAAGTGATGCACAGTAATTTACATGGGCTTTCTGCACTAGAAGTTGTCAAAATTGCTACTGGTCATGCCAATGACAAGCCTCCACTCGACTGCAGTGAAACAACAGTGACTGCAAATTAGGTACACTGATGTTGCAAAACATCTTTCAGCAGCAAGGAATGAAATGGCTTAATGTTAAATGGAAGAACCTGCCACAAATAATTTCTCATGATTTGCTGAGGAATGTCTCAGCTTAGAGTCACTCTAAGGTATCTAGTGCTCATCCCATTTAAAGTGGGGTGCCTTAGAAGCAGGTGAATAGTTTCGTATTTTTTGCTCTTTGCAGTGATATACTTCCTACTGAAAACAATGCATATTAAGAAATTAACTGGCTTAGGTACTTCTCTGTGTCCACTTTGCATATACATGTACTGTAGGCATCTTCCCACAAAACCCCACTTCTCATTGATATTTATAATCTTCAGAAGCAAATTTTAAAATGATATTTAGATGCTTTTGATATTCTATTAGGCATCTCATCTGCATTTGTGTGCCCAGATGCCATTTAAAATCTGACACTAGAAACCTATGTGACGGTTAAATAGAACTCAAATAATGTTGTCAGTTTTATAGTCTGATCTTCATGAAAAGTATCATATTTTAAAGTTCCATAGGAAGAATCATTAAGAAAAAACCCAAACCACAACTGAAAATAGTGACAAAAGGGAAATGTTAGACTTTATGTTATACTTTGGAAATTCTCTCTGCCAGTCAGTCAGCAAGCAAGGTAGATTTTGGGAGCCAAGGTTCTAAGTCCACTAGAATTAATAGAGGTACTGTCTTTGATTTCAGTGGGCTTCACACCACACCCTTCACTAAAGTATACTCTGTGAGCCTTAAACACTCTGTTTACTGCATTTTATTTGAATGAACGTGAACTAATGCAGATGTCAAGAGAAAAACAGCTAAAAATTAAACACATGATACAGATCTGCTGAATAACTGATGAAGGAGGTAGCTAAGTACCTGAAGGGATTTGGGAGGGTAAATGCAGATATAATTTGAATAATCATGTTTAAAATAATGAAATGTATTAAAGGTACACACAAGATGTCCTGAACGCCAGTGCAGGGTTTTGATCATAGATAATCTGGAATTTGTCATCAAAATCCTTCGATACAGAAATGTATAGGTTCTAAATGGCATGATGTATTTTCTCATTACGTGAAGGGTTATACCTTCCTATATTCTTTAAGTAGGTTTTATTTTAAAAAGAAGATTGGTATATAGAATTACATTAACCTCATGACTTATTTTCCCCACATATGTTTTACATAGTGGGTTTAATTTTAGGATTTCCCCCACCACCCCCACTCCCCCCTTTCTCCTGAAGCAGGCAGTGGAAGATCACTGCCATCTACAGATTGGAGATAGTATCACTAATATTAGAGTAAATTGTTGGAACAGTTTCATGTTCGAGCATTTTTTCCCTCTTTGCCTTGAGCACTTGTCTTTGCAATCCCTCCTCCCCCTTAAAAAAACCCACAAAGTCACCCAACACACACTATTGTCTCTGTGGCACCCTGATCGTAATCACCTTCATTAAAGGGAAGAATAGTACTTTAAACATCTTAGAAGCCCTGTAACTTTTAAGTCAAAGTTGAAGGTGGGGGAAAAAAAACCAGGTGGGATTCACCCACCAATGTGCTTTCCATTACCTAGAATATATGTCAAAATTTAGTATACATGTCAAAGTTATAAATGGCTTCTTACAGATTTCTTAGAGAACAGCTGAGAAAAATAACAAACTCTGGACATTTATATAGATGGATTGAGTAAGTGGGTACCTGCTTTCCCTGTATCAGTGCCTGGGTTGTATTTGCAAGATGACCTATCAGGAAAAACAAGCAAATATGGTGCTGTGGGAAGAGCAGAGCTATAGTTTAAGCTCAATTTACTCCCCATATTTTGTTTTCTTTCTCCAAAAAAGGGAGTAAAAAAATATCTGATAATGTTTCAGGCAATTTTTATTTATTGCAGAAGAACCACACATTTGCAGCTTATCAAGCCCTGTTACATTTAACATAGCTTTTAACATACACAGGAAAAATAATAAAATTAATCATTTCCCTTCTGTATCTTCCATATTCAGATAGAAAGTTTTTAATTGTAAGGAAAACTTTCACCAAACAAGCCAGGCATCACTTATTGATATACGATGGCTGTCACTATTTTTTAATCTCTTCCAATGTACACTGTTTCACTGAATCTTTGAAATTAGTGCATAGCTGACAACATAAAAAATATTAGAATCACAGATTAGGCAAATTAAAAATGGTCCAGTGTCTACACTGGGGTTAAGTGATTTGTCAGCTTGCATACAATTTGTACCATGTTATATCTGACACAATAAATAAATTGATAGGCCGAATCAAAAAGAACCTACAAAGAGATGACTGATTTCCCACTGATATATCTAAATGTAGGATTGGACTCACTGAAATTATTTTTAACTATGGCTTGAGAATTTAAGTCTGTGAGAGATCATGCAGCTGGAATAGCTAGGCAAAAAAAAAAAATTTTTAAAAAATGGATAAGTGAAATTCAGTAGTAGAGATAAAGCAATCTGTAACTGCAGGGGATTTCAGCTACTGTCTGCCCAAATATTCTTCATGCACTGGAGAAATGCTTATTTGCTTCCCCAGGTGAGAGAAATTCTCTGGCTTGTTTCCCCTGCTGTCTGTATATCATCCTAGCAGCCAGACTAGAATTTTGCTTTGATTTGGGAGTCCATTACACCGTGATAATATGATTGCTTTAAGGAACATGTTCTGGTACATATGACATGCTTTTACCTGTGCTAGCAACACCAAACAACTGTAAGTCTCTGTTGCTGGAGAAGTTCAAGCAATAAAAGCAACAGATAATCTGGTCTGATCATAGGGAAGGAGAGGTCTCCGACTCCAGAAACCTTTACCATCATTGTTTTGCAGAACGAATTTCCTCTTTAAAATCCTGTGCCCACTGAAACGCAGAATATATGCTTGGCTTCCTTAAAAACTTTTGAGAATTCACCCCCCCAAAAAAATTCACAAGAGCAGCTTTCAAAAAATACAGTCTGAAAGTCTGGGCCCCACTGAAGTAAGTGGCAAAAGTCCTGTCAGCTTCAGTAAGGTCAGAATTTCATTCATGATATTTATTCAGCTGCCACCTTTAAATACAACAAGTTTTCAGGTTGTTTCTTCAGAAAGTCAATGTCAGGTATGTTTATTATTTCACACTACACAATTTCTTTAGGAAAATAAGTAGCTGAGTACCTTTACATTTCAACAAGGAAGCTAGGAAGTCTGACAGGAGGCATGTCTGTGTTTCACGCATTTTTAACATGAATTTAATTGAAATGGTTATCTGTTAACAGTGGAATGAAAGCTGTGCTTTTTCCCGTCGCTCTCAAAGGGCGTTTCTGTACACAGCCAGAAGGTGGCATTCATGGTTAACAGTTAAAGGAATCAATCTATGCTATTTCTTCTCGGCATATGATGGAGGGGAGAAAAAGGTTTCTTAGTAATAGCGGCAGTTACTTAATTAGCCATGATGCTTAAACTAATGCAATAAATTTGATTTATGCATTCTTTGTTTTACAAGGAGTGGCAGAGTTATCCAGTAGTAGACATCAATCTTCATGACGAGACAGCAGGGACCTGGCAAGCTGTATTCATCTTCCTGTAAGGTATTTGATAGTAAAAGTCCTTGTCTTCAGCTACGTCGTTTTGTTCCTCCAAATAATCCAGTTTCCAATAATTCTTTGACCAATATAATACCCACTGTTATCAGAACAGTTAGGAAGTTCAAGACCAACAACAACAAAAAAATACTGAATTTTATCCAGTCAATGAATCTTAATCAGATTTTTCAAAGTCTGATCATTCCCATTTGTGATCCAGTTGGTCTATGGAGTATTGCCATATTTAACATCTGTGTCACATCATGCCTTTCCTGTTGCCTCATTGATCAACAGACAACATGTGATGATTCCCAGATGTTCAAACATGGCAGTTCCCAAAAGACCTATTAAATTACACTGAAAGCAAAACAACATCCATGCTGTAAAGGTTTTGTTAAAGTCAGGTATGTCTGAATATTCACAAACGTGCTACAAGATATGTTCTGATATTCAAATTGCTTTTAAACATCAGTCAAATTCTTTGAAACGTCCACATTGTGTATTATATAAGGACAGTGTGTCACAGAGTTTATATGACTTTCTGTCCTGTAATATGAAGCAAGTTAAAATTGAATTAGGTGTATATTTATATATGAAGAAGATAAACCACTGGATTTTTTGCTTTATTTTTTACCATTTGTCTCCTTTTGTTACATACAGTCTGTGGTCTTTCAGATTTTTACTCAGATTTCTTGCTGATTATGTTTTTTCCCTGATAAAGCTGAATAAATTACCATAAAAGAAGCTTGTGCATTGCATTATCTAAGCAACAAAACTGCACATGTTGTTCTTCTGCATGTCCTTTTTCCACTGAAAAGGATCATTATAAAGACCAAGACTTATTAAGATTATACTTAAAGCTTTCATCTGTAACTGAAGAGCAGTAACATGATATTCTAGATTGGATTTCAAACAATAAATGTGATCCATTTTATGCCAGAGTGCTACAACATTCTGCTTTGAAACAGTCCTCACCATGTATGATACAGTAGTTTAATGTGAAGATGAATATCCTTTACACCTTCCTGCAGCTAGCGTTACTCTTCTAGCAACATTTGACTTTCAAGTTTTGTGCTGGCATTGTCAACAATGAGAATGTCATCATTTTCTGATGAACACAGGCAGCTGCTGCATAAAATTAGTAGCTCTATTTTGTCACCTGTGAAATAGCAGGACAAAACTCAGGTGCAACTTTTTGAAATCAGAGCAACATTTCTGCACATTGCTACATTGACTCATTTCACGTTACAGTTTATTTTGCATTCAGGGAGATGTAGTCCCTTGAGGGAATACAGCCCAGAAGAGAGGCTTAAGTGGGCAAACAAGGTCTTTGGCTTGTGTGAAGTAATGCTGTATTGAAAGTGATGAGGTTTGAAGTTTAAATGAAGTCTGTTATGATTTGGTCAGAAAACTGAAATATTTCCATTTAGGACAAATAGACCTACCCAAAGGAAAACATCCTACAGTTTTTTTTCCATGGTTTATCAAGTTAGAAATCTCAACCATGGAGGAAATAAAAACGCTGTGGGTATCCAAGAACAGCACTAACTAATACTCTGTTACTTCTAGATTTTTCTCCATTGTAGAGTGATTTTGGATATTCACATCTTTGTTCTGATTTACACGTGTAGCTCATTTTTGTTGAACAGCCTAGAGTTGTCTGCGAGCAGTAAGTGCCTAGGTATATGTCAAGAATAAAACCTAATTTTTTTTACTGCTACCAGAAAAAACATAGGCACGTAAAAGTTACAAGATCCCCAAGTAGGAGCTGTTCAGTAGTCCATCCACATAGTATAATTTGCAAAAATTTTTACAAGCTGCAGTGTGACAGAGCTGCATACACAAAAAAGTAAGTTGTTGAATTTTCAAAATTAAGCTACCTACTTATAGTATACACATATGCAACTTCAAAAAAAATCTATATCTAGATTTTGAGTTAATCTAAAATGTTTGTATGTCTTTTAAAAAGAAACAGGTAATTAGAACCGTATTTATTAATTAATGGTGTAAGACCTAACAAACTTTTGTTTTGTTTTTGACACTTGCAGAACAACAGCGAGAGATTTAGGAAAGTGAGGACAGAAGGTATCTGCAGGATCATGGAGAAGCATGTGGAATACAAACACAGGAGACAAGAAGCAAAGATCTGGATAACGGTAAAGCAACACATATGGAAAGTCAGCTTGAGAAGAACAATCATGTATGCCAAAAATAATTCGCTGTCTACATTTAATTAGGAGATCTGGGGAGCAAACATAAGCATCCTAAACAAATGAAGTAGGTTAGCCAGAGTGTCTACCGGCCCCAGGGTCACATATTCCCGCTCTAACTGCCAGCAGCAGCCGTGTGGAACAGGGAGCTTTCCAAGTTCTGGCCACTGCTGGCTGCGTAGAGAAGACTGACTGTTCTCTTCCCTTTCTTATGAAATGCATACTGCTATGCAAAGCCATGGCAGAAATGCCTGAGCTAGTTTATCTTCACGGAAAGTGCTGTGATATGCAGAATTGCTTGTTTACGTTATAGAAGCAAAACCATAGCGTTAGCCTGCTCCTGTATACATGAACATATTTTCATATCACCAACTTCTTTTTGTGTTGTAAAAAAAAAATTAAACTACTTAAAATTAAACAAAAAAACCCCTTTTTTGTTTAATTTTAAGTAATTGTTTCATTTAAGTATATAGAAAGGGTGCTAAAACAGGTTCATGAGATGTCCTTACTGTTTTGGGCATTTTTTGCAGAAGGATTAACTTCTGACTTTGTTAATGGGGTAGTTTGCTGTTGGCATTGTTTTCCTAGTGTCAGCTCCCAGGCTGTCCTGCAACATCAAACCTGGGAGCTGAAACCAGGAAAATAATTAAATGGATGATATTTAGGAGCAATTTTATCCAGTGTTGTAGTCCTCTGGATTTCACTCTGGAACACTGTTATACATTACTTCATTTACTTGGGTCAATACTTAAGCATCAGTGTCAATTCAGTTTATTATTCCCCACTTTTTTCTAGAATTGTCAAACCAAATGAACTCCCACCTTTTTAGAAGAGCACACAAACTTATATGTGAGCCTGCTTTATTCTTAAACCTTTCTACAAGTTTGCTCTGGTAGAGCAGAGTATTGGCCAACTGTTCTTTCAAACTGTATAATTTTCTGAGAGGATCACCTTTTCAGAATGCTTATTTTCTAAGCACTAGTTTTTAAATTTATTCTTTTCCTATGACCAAGAAAGCTACAGCTTATGACCAGAGTTTTGACAACTAACATATGAAAAACTAACCAGGTAATCTGCACTGTCATTGAATACATACAGTCGTTATGGACCAATAGCGGCTATCACATCTGTGCCTGAGAGTATTGCTCACTTTTATTTGTCTAACTCTTCACCCCTTCCATCCTATTCAACAATCCTGTGGATGTACCATTTCTGATGTAGCAATTATTTTTTTTCAAGCTGAAAGCCAGAAAAACCTGTAGAAATGTAAGCATTTGGTTTTGTGGTTTTTGGTTTTGGTTGGTTGGTTGGTTTGGGTTTTTTTTTGCTCTTGCTCTTCTGCATAGCCAGTATTCTGAAGGTGAAGTCTGGGAAATCAGACTTCCCCAATATGCAGAGAATTCATGTGTAGTTCTCATTTATTTTTCTATTATGAATCCAGAATTTGGGGTTGCTAATCTCTAATTCAACTACAGATGAAAACCTCCTTTATGTGTCTCTCATAGATTTCTCTCAATGCCCTTTGGCCTTAGTAAGCAATAACTTGATTACTCAGTAGGCTGGTTTCCCCTGTAGTTATTCATGTCCTGGATCATGTGGATACATCCAAAGTCTCCTTCTGATGCCACGTATAGAATTAGCCTGGTTTCCCATGTAGTTATTCTTGTCCTGAATCAGGTTAGTACATCAAGTCTCCTTCTAATGCCACATACAGAATTTTATTGCAAGGTAAGCTGATGCACAGTAACTTGTTCTGAATATTTAAGCCTTAAGGAATAAATAAATGCTTTATTTAGGTAGTCAGCATGGCCCAGAATCAACTTAATAGAATTTCATCACAAACTCATCTTTCCTCCCCGTTTCTGATGTTTTCTTTTGTGGCAATAACTACCAAAGATCAAGATCACATTTTGCCAACAGATTTCTCATTATTTTGAAGAGACATTCATGCAAACATGGATGTAGTTGTCTTAAAATTCCAAGTAATTTCAACTGCTAAGAAGCCTCTTGATCATTTTTGAAATATTTCTAGTTTTCTTTCTGCTGAAAACCTAATACTTCATATGGCTATTATTGCAATTTCAGCTCTTCTTAAATGTAAGGTAATTTGTTCATTGAAAACCAAATGCCTGTAAGGTTGTTTGCCACATCTTCAGACCGAGTTTCTGCTTGTGTTTTTTACATAGTATTAGCCACACTGAAATCCAAGTGAATTATGGATTTATCTATTTATCCAAGTATCTATCTTGTTTGAATTTCACAGGACCAATTTTAAAGCCCAGTTCTCCCATACAAGTAGCCAGTGAGTATTTTCTAGTCACTGCCTTGATTTGAGCCCAGTTAGTTCTCAGTTTGTACAAATTTCACTGTCCTTTTTAGCACATCTGACTCAATAACAGTAACATGTTGGAGCCATCATCTGTTGTTCTCATCCACTTTGAGATTTTTTGAGTAGTGGGACTGTGATTGGTTAAATATGCAGCTATCTAGAACTTTGGCCCTGAAACCCCCATCTTCCCCAGACTCTGTGAAGCTTTTCTCACTATGCCCATGTAGTAGTATGCCCTGGCCTGTCTTCTGCTTATAACAGTTCTTTTTAATAGAACCTTTTTTTTTCCATCATGTCAGCATTTATCTTAACTACTTCCCATAATCTTTGTACTATTTCTGATTTTCCTTATTTTACAGACTGAATTAGTAGCTTTTCATAAAAACTTAAGAAATATCATCCAGCAAATCACAATCCCTTTTTTCCACGAGATACAACTATGTCTGTGATTGTAAAGCTCTTAGATATTGCTTAGCCGGCATATATTACTGACTACAAGCTAAAACTTTTGCTTATATCTGAACTGAATATGAGTCTCTTTTTTCAGGGTGTCTCTACCATATCGTTAACACCTGGACTGTTCAAGTTGACTCACTAACCAGGTTTTCACCTTGTCTGTATCATTAAGCAATTAGGCTATGAAGTTGAATTTCCACAGGGCATTTCTCACTTGCAAATTCTTGTA
The DNA here is from genome assembly GCF_015220075.1 of Falco rusticolus. Lineage (NCBI taxonomy): Eukaryota > Metazoa > Chordata > Aves > Falconiformes > Falconidae > Falco > Falco rusticolus. The sequence continues at coordinate 13,791,534 of NC_051193.1, read as the reverse complement.
TCACTTCAGCAGAGGCAACATAGCTGCTACCCTTGGGTTACAAGCAGGATAAAAAAATAAAAGGAAGTTGTAGACATCTAGCCTTACTCTAGTTCTTTATCTAATCAAATTTTACAGCTAACAGCTACAGTGACTCCATTATCCGTTGATTCCCCTCTGCAGTGACTTATTTCAAACTCCTTCCTTCTTTGCTTCTGGTCCTCCTTTTCTTAAAGCCAAAGATTAGACAAAGCCACCTTCTCTCCTTAAGTCCATGGTACACTAAAAGGTTGCTTTAACACCTTTTATGGAACTCTGTTTTCTTGGTTTAGGCCTTATTTTCTCAGCTGAGATCTCTACAAATGCATCACTAAATGAAGCCATACTGTTTGGCCTGGACAGGTAACGTCTTGCTGCCTGTTTTTAGTTAGGAGGAGAAATTGGTGCTGAAATCAGCACCAGGCACCATGCCTGGGGTGTAATCATGTACTTGTAAAGAGGCTGCCTCAGCACAGGTGGCACCAGGTAGCACGGTGATTGCAGACCTCTTTCAAACATTATTCTGTGCAAAAACCTGGCAGGACTTCACCTTACAGTTTGTCTTCCAGAGCAAAGGTTCACTGGTGATATCCTCTTTGCTTTCTCTTGTCTCTTCTGCATCTCCTGTACAGGCAGTCCTTTGTCAAGTAAATAGCCAGTAAAAGTTCCAGAACTTCTGAATACGTCTGTCTTTACACTTCATTTCATAGTGGTATGTAATTGTTTCTAACAGGTGGGACAGTGATTCATTTCTCCCATATTATATCATGACAATTAGTCTGAAACTTCTTTTGTTTTTTGCCATTGTCCTCTTTGTGATTTTAAAGAAGTAACTCAACATAGTCTGGAAATGCCATTCTCTCCCACCCTCCCAAAAATGCAGTAAGCACGACAGTGAGTAACACTGAGAGCCCTGCTGCAGCCAGCAAAGGTTCTCTCTAAGCTGCTTCCCAGGTCCATGCGTGAGCTCCAACTGAATCATAACTCCCAAGTGACCTTAACAGCCAGGATGGAACAGCCTGTCACAGCACGCCTTCCCCAGAATCTCGGTGTAGCCTGCAAGGGCTTTACCAGCAGGGGCATAACCACATCCCATACCTGCATCGCACACTGCTGACGTTTAAGCATAACGACGAATCCATCCTGTAACAACCGAGCAGTGTAGCTCTCCCCAGTATGTTTACTCCTCCAAGAGGGAGGTGTCTGGTGGGAGACTGTGCCTTTCTGAACCTTGAGGAGCATAAATGCAGCATTGGAGTCAAACTACCGAGTGGATTTTGTTCTGATGCACAGCACCAACGAGACACGCTCTGGACCACTGCAAGAGCATTCATGTCTTAAAAGCTACAGTTGAATTACGATGTATTATAATAGATCCGAGATCAATGATCTCCACTAGAGGTGCTACATGGAAACACAAGAAACGAGATCAGAAAAGGAGAAATTTGAGCCTTATTAGAAATAATGCCAGCCAGCCGAAAAGGGAGAGCTAGCAGGCCTCGCGGAGCCTCGCGGCGGGCAGGACGCCCACGCTGCAGCGGCGGGTCCCCGCGGCGCGGCACGACCCTCCCCGCCGGGCGCAGCGCCCCCCGCGCAGGCCGCCCGCCCGCCTTCCCCTGCGCCGCGGTCTCCATGTAACAGCGCAGCGTGGGCGCCTGCCAGCTCTCTCATTTGCATAGCCCCCGCGAGTGGCCAATGGGCAGGCGATTCCGGTGCTGTCATTTGCATGGGCCCCGGCGGCGGCCAATGGGGCGGCAGCCGCTGAGCCCGCTTGGAAGGTGATGTTTCCATCTGCGCGGGGCGCCGGGGCTGTGGGCGCGGGTGACACAGCGAGAGGCCCGGCCGGCCGCGGGAGCCGCGGGGACCTGCCGGCCGCTCGGCCCGGCCAGCGCCGCCGCCTCGGGGGGCCGCGGCGGAAAGATGTCGGTGGCGGGGCTCAAGAAGCAGTTTCACAAAGCCAGCCAGGTAAGGGGAGCGGGTCCCGGGGCCGGAGCGGAGGCAGAGCCCTAGAGGGGGCTTCGCTGTTGATGGGCGGCTCGCCCGGGCCCGGCTGCGCGCCCGCCGCAAGGCGCAGCGGGTGCCCCGACCTGCTGCTGGGGGCGGCATCGCTGTCCGCACCCCGGGGCGGTACCGCCGGGCCCGCCCGCGCGTCGGTGCCTCCGGTGTTGCTCCTTACCGGGGAGGTTGCCTGTTCCCTTCTTCCCTTGGGGGCTTCAGGTCTTTCTTTTAGTTATTAGTGTTTGTTATTTGATGGTGTGTGTGTGTTTGTACTCCGACGCCTTAGTCAAACGTACAGGCTGTAGGGTACTAGCTTTCCCCTAAAGAGTTCTTGGTGGGGTTCTCCTACAAACTGCTGGTTTGTTATCCTACATGGTATACCATGTATTTATCCTACAGAGGGTATCATGTGTTTCTAGAGTTTTCCCTCCTTTTCTAGATGCTGTACTCTTGCCTTTTCCTGGGTGAGCCTTCATCTCCTGCCCTCTTCCTCTCCTCCTTTCTCTTTTATAACATGCTTCTCTTTAATACTTTTGCTGATTTCTTTTAAGAGAGAAACCTCTTTCTGTCAAGCAGGTGGACTGATGGCGCTACGTAGCGTGGTAGTGCTGCCCCAGAGCCCCACACTGGTGCAGCAGCCTCAGGAAGCGGCAGCAGTGGGGTTCTCACTGAAGGTGTTTGGAACTCTCAGCTGCTTTGCTTGCTTGTTCCAAGCCTCAAAGAGCTGTATTTCTCTTGGCTCTCGGTAATGGTAGTGCTGAAGCTACTGTCTCTAACCTATTCAGCCAGGTTGGACAACTGCTCTTGTCTTGGGGAGGGTGGAGAAAATAAAGGTTTGCGAAGTGCTCAGCTGTCATCTTTCTAGGTCCTCCCTCAGATTTGGCTCGTCAGCAGCCCAAATGCAGAGTGCAGACTTTGGGCACAGAGATGCTAAATATCTGTATTTAATGTTTATTTTCAGTAGTGTTCTTTCTTTCTTGTTATGTACTGATCTTGAAAAATGGCATGAATTTGTATCTTTTAGTTAACTTTCCCTGTTTCTTTGCGAAAATGTGGGACATCTACGGTAAACAAATCCAAGGAGAATTTATAAAAGGTTTTGGCTTGTTTTGCACCTAGCGTATGCTGGTAAGTGATGCAGCCTTTGCTATGGTGAGTTTGTAACTCAAGAAGCAGAAGATATTTAACTGAGGAAGTTAGAGAGGTAACCACAACAAGTGCTGTTTCGTCTAGCAACTGGTTGCAGTGCAAGTTGCTTAATCCTGCGCAGATGTAAGGTAAACATTAAAAATAAAAAGGGGGGCGGGTGGGGATGGGATCTCATAAAGGCAGTAATAATGGCAAAAAAGAACAACAGAATATATTGAAGTTGGCTGTACATCTATTGAAATATTGTGGTATGACCTCCAGTATTCATTACCATATGGAACTGCAGTGCATAAATCAGATAATATTCTTCTCAGGGTAGGTCAAAGGTGATGTTTCCACTTATTTTCAAATGCAGGACTGAGTGAGGAATTTAAAGTAAGTTGATTGAAAAAGTCTTCAGGAAAAGAAATTCTGTTTAGTAGGAAATTAACGTGCAGGAAAAGGTACTGGAATTGGATATTTTTTTCGTTGCCTGAGGAAACACAAGACACTTCTTAAGAACTCGTTCTGGAAGAATTCAGATAAGATGTTGGGCAAAGTAGTAGTGGAAAAATAACAGAAGAAATAGCATATAGATCATCGATCAAAACATCCAGATCCGAATAGCTGATCTGTTTCTCTGACACACAGAGGCACAGTATGCCCATAAGTATAAACGTACACACTAAACAGTTGTTGAAACTAACAAAAGTGAAGTGGAATGTGCAAAATGGAAATATTGTCACTCCATCTTTCAGTTAAATTATTTTACAAAATGCTAAAACAAGCAAATGCAAAGCACGAAAGAGGTATTTCGCAACAGAATGTTTATTAAATCTCTGATACTGTAGGATCACTTAAGGAGACATGTGCCTTTGTGTATTGAATGGATGAGAGATGCCAAGGGTAACTGTTAACGGCAGAGACAGGCATTGCTTGGGGAAAGAATGAAATTAATTCCTTTAGTGTTCCCAAAGGAGAATGGGGGCAGATGACAAAAACTGGCAAATTTCCCAGAGGACATTGAGGAATACTGAAGGGAAGGAGACTTGTGCCAGGACATGTGATTAAGGAATAAGAATAATATTTGAAGGCTGACAGAACCTAAAGACAAAAAATCTGAAAGGTGAAGCCAGTGGATTAAGACAGTCTGTATTTAACAGTTCATTCAGAAATGTGAATAAATATCAAAGAAGTGACAAGATCCATATATTTTCAAAAGATACTATTTCCATGCTAAAATGGACTTCTGTTCAACTGAAATAAACCACAGTTCCAACTGAAGTATAGAATAATATAGACACATAGTTACAGAAAGATTAAGTGAAATACAATAAATTGAGGTATTCTATAACTCTGTGTACTCTTAGGCAGTACTAACAACTGCCTAACTGTTGCAGAACTGTTTTTTGCAAAAGAAATGCATTTCAGTTTGTAAAAAGCCTGCCTCTTCTGTGTGTCTTTACCTGCAGCTCTTGTGTTAACTAGCAGTGATCGGCTTTGTGTGTAGGCTTAAATTCCAAGGTTAGAGAGCCCCAGAAAAAAACCAAACAATACTTACAATTTTATACATGCAGTTGTGGTTTCTGGCATGTTTGTCTGGTGCGTATCAGCTTTGTTTATCTAAAATTACAGTTAAGTAAATAAGTGTTTGCTTTATAAAAGGTCAGCAGCTAACTTTGTAATCACTGAAGCCCTCACCAAAATCAGGCATGACATGCTGTTGCAGACTTGGTGGGTGTAGTAAAAAGTCACCATGTTTCTGTTTGTAATAGATTAATTCACAGTAAGTGTTCCTGATGGTTTTCTCCTAGAATTTTTTACCCAATTGTATTTTCTTTTCCCCACTGAAAATAGCATGCGAGTATAGGTTTTCACCTAAGTAGTGAGATTCAGAAGACAGCTTTTGAGTTATGAGCATCTGTTGGAATCACTGCAGTAAAGTCTGCACCCGGGAGTTAGTAACGTTTTAACTATTTTTCTATGCATTCCAATATATAAAGCTGCAATTCTGCTCCATTATCTGTACCCTAATAATTGCTTCCCCTGGTGTCATGGAACTGATAGACCCAAAGCTTACATATAACCCAAAGGTTATATATCTGTTATGTAATTGATAACAGCTTTTAGGTACACTAGAATTTTCTTTACTATGCTTCTTATTTAGGTTATAAGTTTACATTGAAACACTCAAGTGGACTGGGATGAGGATTGCTTCCATTCTGTCCATTTCATATCAGCGATGATCCCTTGAGTGTAACTCATTTGACTAATGAAATACCAAGCAGAACCCATGTGGCATCTTACCACCTCTCACTGGCTGGTGAGGGCAGGCTGTATCTCAGAGCTGATTAACTCACGTGCAAGCCTCATGGAATTCAACTTTTTTTTTTTTTTTAATGTATTTTCAACTAGAATTTTTAAAATTAATCCTCAGGGAGTTCTGTTCGTGATGAAAGTTTGTCTCCTGTCACTTTCAGCCTGTGACACATCTGTTTTCCTGTTTTCAGTTTGAAACCTTTGATGTAGGTGGGTGTACCTCTGCCTACTGTTTTTGTAGGCCTTGTTCTCATGGTGGTTGTGCATGTGGGATAACCCAGATGGTGGGAGGACTGCGTCTTCTGATGTATACTGAGAGTATTTTTAGAGTAGTGTTTCTGTTTAGAAAAGCAGTAAGCACAGAGAGTAAGAAAGCCGTAATAGGTGGCAGATGCTATTACAATTTCTGCTGTGCTCTTAAACTGCAGCCTGCCTAGTCTCTTGGTGTAAAGATAAATGATTTTTTTTTCAAAGTAGTTGGATGCTTGTGAGCTGAGAACCACCCTCCCTCAGGGTGTTTTGAAAGCTCAGCCATGATGCTGGCCTAGGAAATCTGCTGTTGACTTTGAATTAATGTTTTGTGTTTTTCTGCTTGTTTGGTATTTTTAAATTAATTGTGGGTGAAGTTTCATTATCAACTTATTCATAGTATATTTCTTAGGCTTAGCTTCTCAGTGGTAGTAGAAATTAATACTTTTTTGAGGAAATATATGGCTGCCAATTACTGTGAATATCTTACTTGTAATGAAGGCATCAACAGTTATTGTTAGCCTATGTAGACTGGTTTCTTAAATGTTCTCCTATTGTCAGTGAAGAAAGAGAGGCTCCAAGAGAGAGTGAAGCAGGAGCTGGCTCTATTGTCTATAGATAGAGCCTAAGGATAAGCAGATTTTTGGACCAAAACAACCAAAATCTGTTCCAAATTTTTTTGCCTTCTGAAAGTGATTTAACCTAGTGTAATAAAGTAGATGCCCAGTGCTTTCGTCTCTTGCATATCTTGAATGACATTTGTCTTTAAAGTACCACATCTTTTTTTAGCCATGTTTTTAAAGGCTTTTTTCTATTTTTCTATTTTTTTTTTAATATTTTTGGCTATCACCAGCAATTGCAGGGATGCTTGTTATTCTCTTCCATATTTCTGCTTTTACTCCGTTGATTTGTGTGGCATTTTGATCCAATCTGTTGGAACAAGGACCAGATCAGAATCAAGACCTCCTTGTTCCCCAGACAGAATAAGCGTTCTGATCGGGTTTTGGTGTGGACTTTTTTTTGTTCTCTTGACTATTATTTTTTTTCTGTTATGTTGTAGATGAATGATACTAGCGTGGACATAATACTTAAGCCTTCTTTAAAGTCCATGTTGACATTGAGTTAATATGCAAAAACTTTATTTACACGAGTGCGTGCTAGCAAAGGAAGTACTTTGGTAAACTGAGGAAGAGACAAACTTAATACAAAGAGAACCTAAATTTGCCAGTGAGACATGAAAAGAAACTATCGACTATGTGCAGATATATTTCTTTCCTGGGACTATAAGCTGTTACCATACAATCTGTTAGAGATAGTGCCCTTTCACATCCCACCTGAATGGGGCATGATTCAGAGCTTAGTAGAGAGTGCACTTCTGTCCTGTTTCTAGTTTTGATTAGATAATGGAGTGTACTCTTTTGCAAATTTTACAGAATTGTGGAGGTAGGACAGTGGTGAAAAGGACACCAGAATTTAATTTATTCTCTGAGATTTTTTGAAATGGGTAATTATACTTCTTATGTATGTTAGAGAAAGGAGAGTAAACCTTCAGCCATTGGTAAGGACAAAAAATAACATTCACCTATGTATATGTAGTTATCTAATTAGACAGTATTGTTTGCCTTTACTTGTGTCATGGTTGGAGACTGTTGTTATGCAATGTAGTAATTATAAAACTATAACGTTTATATACTGTTCATCTGAAATTCCTATGATGTGAGGAGAAGCTGAGGGTTTGTGTAAGTCTTTGAAGACTTGTTAGTTCATGGAGTATTTATTGGGGTTTTTTTTGGTGGAAATCTTAGTGCTTGCAAAAGGAGAACTCCTCATTTTGCACTTTCTTTCAAAGCAAAACTATTAATAAAAGGGAGGGAAACATGGTCCTGTAGCAAAGATCAGCATGGATTGGGGTGGGGGGTAGAGGCAGAGTGCAGTGAGGGGACCATAATCTGTGCTTCACCCCTCTTCCTTTGACATTAGTGAAGCTGACTCACTTTTGCATTACATGCGTGACTTCTGGTTGTGCAGCCCATCCTGCTTACACTGAAGCTTGCTTCCTGGGATCAAAGTTTTGGGCTAATAAGTAGGAAATAGGAAGACAGTTCTTTGTGGCATGATGGTGATTTTCAATATTAAAAATACATGGGATGGAGCTGGGAGGAGGGGGAAACTAGCTCTCAAGATTTGGGTTCACAGTTATATTTGCGATTGTTATTTATCACCTGCTCAGAACCTTGCCAATAAGGCATTACTGCAGGAAAAAGAAACTTTGAGTGCTTCAGTCGGCATACAAAGTAGCAGAAGATAGCAATCATATGCCTCTGCAACCTCCAACAGTGCAGCTCTTGAAGCTTGCAATAGATGGATTGTAATGCTGTAAATTGGGAATGTAGCAGAGATGCAGCTACAATTTGGAAGGAGGTTAGTTATATTTTACACATAAAATATTTTTTATATAAAAGTTTGAATGGCATCGCAATATGAAACAGTGCAGTGGAATGGAAAGGAAGCTGAACTTTCTCCTTGAACGCATCTCCTTTTATAGATTCTTGGCTTTGCTGAATAGTTTTGCACAGGCACACTGAAAGTTCGAGTGAGAGCTGGCACTCCATCCTTAACTCATGCTGTTGCCTGAGTCATTGCGGCACATGCTGGGTAATATATTGCAGTGCAGTCTCTTGAGAATCCTGCAATGCTGAAAAACAAATAGGCAAGTGAAGCACAGCAACAGCATTGCATTAAGATTTTTTTTTTTTTTCCAACACGGGTAGCAAGGGGAATAAACAAGAGGAGTCAGAGATGTGCATGCGTACGGTCGATCTTAATGGCATCGCTGAGAAGTGGTGGGATAGCTCCTATGACTGGAGTGCTGGAGTGGAAGGTTACTGGCTCTTTAGGAATGACAGGCAGGGGAGACAAGGAAGGAGTGTCACCATCTGTCAGCGACCAGCTGGAGTGCAGGGAGCTTCTGGGGTGGATTGAGGCGCCGACCCAGAGTTTATATGTCAGGATTAAGGGAGGGACAGGGACAGGTGACATTGCAGTGGGGGTCTGCTACAGGCTACCTGACTAGGAAGACTGAGCAGAGGAGGCCTTTTATAGACAGATAGGAGCAGACTCACATTCAAAGTCTTGGTCTTGTGAGGGACTTTCCGCACCCCAATATGGCCCTGCTGTGCTGTCACTCCAACAGATAAGCAGTCCAGGAGGTTCCTGGGGTGGTTGGATGATAACTTCCTTCTCCAGGTGATAGAGGAGCCAACAAGGAGAGGTGCTATGCTGGACTTTGTTTCTCACCAACAGGTGACGGGGCTGGTGGGGAACGTGAAAGCTCAAGGGCAGTCTTGGCTTGCAGTGCCCATGCATATGTGAAGTTCAAGATCCTTAGGGCAACAAGGAGGGCATGCAGCAAGCTCACTGCCCTGGACTTCAGGAGAGCTGACTTTGGCCTCTTCAGGGATCTGCTTGGTAGAATACCGTGGGACAAAGCCCTGGAGGGAAGAGGGCCCCAAGAAAGCTGGTTAATATTCAAGGATCACCTCCAAGCTCAGGAGCGATGCATCCTAACAAAGAGGAAGTTGAGCAAGAATGCCAGGAGGCCTGCAGGGTTGAACAAGAAACTCCTGGACAAACTTGAATGCAAAAAGGAAGCCTACAGAGGGTGCAAGCAAGGACAGGTAGCCTGGGAGGAATACAGAGAAATTGTCAGAGCAGCCAGGGATCAGGTCAGAAAAGCTAAAGCCCTGATGGAACTAAATCTGGCCAGGGGTATCAAGGGCAACAAGAAAAGCTTCTGTAGGTATGCAGGTGATGAAGGAAAGACTAGGGAAAGTGTAGGCCCTCTCCAGAAGGAAACAGGAGACCTGGTTACCCAGGACATGGAGAAAAAAGGGAAAAAAGGAACACCCAGGGAACTATAGGCCAGTCAGTCTCACCTCTGTGCCCAGCAAGATCGTGGAGCAGATCCTCCTTGAAACTATACTAAGGTACATGGAAAATCAGGAGGTGATTAGTGACAACCAACATGGCTTCACTGAAGGCAAGTCATGCCTGACAAATCTGGTGGCCTTCCATGACAGGGTTACAGTGCTGGTGGATGAGGGAAGAGCAACTGATGTCATCTACCTGGACCTGTGCAAAGCATTGCCCTGTCCTGCACAACATCCTTCTCTCTAAACTAGAGAGCCATGGATTTGACAGATGGACCATTAGTGGATAAGGAATTGCCTGGGTGGTTGCACTCACAGAGCTGCGGTCAAGGGCTCTATGTCCAAGTGGAGACAAGTGATGAGTGGCTCCTCAGGGGTTGGCATTGGGACTGGCGCTGTTTAACATCTTCATTGGTGACATGGGCAGTGGGATCGAGTGCACCCACAGCAAGTTTGCCAGTGACACCAAGCTGTGTGGTGCAGTCGACACGCTGGAGGGCAGGGATGCCGTCCAGAGAGACCCTGGCAGGCTGGAGAGGTGGGCCTGTGCCAACCTCATGAAGTTCAGCAAGGCCAAGTGCAAGGTCCTGCATGTGGGTCAGGGCAATCCCAAGCACGAATACAGGCTGGGCAGAGGATGGACTGAGAGCAGCCCTGAGGAGAAGGACTTGGGAGTATTGGTGGATGAGAAGCTCAACATGACCCAGTAATGTGTGCTTGCAGCCCAACCATATCCTGGGCCACACCAAAAGAAGCATGGCCAGCAGGTCAAGGGAGGCGATTCCCCCACCTCTGCTCCACTCTTGTGAGACCTGCCTTGCAGTGCTGCATCCAGCTCCGGGCTCCCCAATATAAGGAGGACATGGACCTGTTGGAACAAGTCCAGAGGAGGCCACAAAGATGATCAGAGGGCTGGAGCACCTCTCCTGTGCAGACAGGCTGGGAGAGTTGGGGTTGTTCAGCCTGGAGAAGAGAAGGCTCTGGGGAGACCTTATAGCTGCCTGCCAGCACCTGAAGGGGTCTGCAAGAAAGCTGGAGAGGGGCTTTATACAAGGGCACGAATACAGGCTGGGCAGAGGATGGATTGAGGAGAAGGACTTGAGGGTGTTGCTTCCTATTAAGATAAGAACGTTGTGTATATTCAGTGGCGCCATATAGCTGCAGTCCGTTCCAGCACAAACTGTTCCTGAGGAACAGAAGCATTTTTAATATAATGTTTTATCTGTTGTGCTATCCAGGCACCAATGCTTTCTGTATGCACATATGTAATTCAAGTTACAAAATAACTTCATACTTTCTGTAAGAACCCTATAAACCCCAGACTTTGTCTTAGAACAGTATTGTTAACAGCAAACTGCTTCTGTTTATATTAATGCCACTTTCACCCCAGTATATTGCGATAGTCTAATTCTGTACTGAGCTGTGTTCTCACTGTTAGTCGCTTTCCTGTCCATGGAAAGGAAGCCACTGCTGGAGTTCATGACTAGTTGAGAGTTGAAGATGCAGGCTTTAACAATGCTTTTAATAAGTCCAAGGGCTAATCACATGTCACATTACACCTTCAATTCTATTTTCTTGAGCACTAGTGTCCTATCACTGTGTACAGATCTCTGTTATTAAAGTTACTGAGTTAAAAACATTGATGGGAGAATATACCAGTTAATTTTCTGCAACATCTCAAATATCAGCAGCTGTCTATGTGAAACACAAAAATAACTTGGCCTTACATGCTTTCTCTTCAAAGGACAATGCTAAGCCTCTGATGAGAATTAATTCTGTTTCTGTACTACCCTAATTAAAGTACATTATTGATACTCTACCTGTGTTTAATGAACTGCAACGACTACAGTGAAATTAGCCTGGCTAGGAACTGAATGTGATTTTAAGAACCCAGGACTCAAAGGAGATTAATGGGTTCTAAAATTCTGTTTTCTATGATTGGCAGTGTTTCTGTTCTTGTGCAGTCAGGTTATAGATCTAAGGTGAAAAAGCGGGGGAAGTAGGTTATGTGTTTCCAGACTATACGTCCAATGTCCAGTCATCAGAAATTCTGCTTTCAAACTCTGTTGGTGTTTGGAAAGGTGTGTAGAAGAACAGTGTCACGTTTTGTATTGGTTTTGTTTGTGTTTTTTTTTTTTTTAATTCTCTTTTATTTTGCATAAGGTGTATGGATAAGTATGAAACGTAGAGATGAGTTTGGATGAAACCTTCTATATAAATGTGCTGTAATTCCACTGACTCCAGGTTCAGCAGGGCTGAACATGGTATTTTCACTTAACTTTACTATTTTTAATACCCCTCTGGAACAGACAAGCAATGTTTTAGAAACTAGGATTTTCACATAATGATACCTCTCCAGCAGAGAGAGAATAAGCATGTGTGTGGGCAAATTTACTTAGTGCCATAAATATGGTGGGATTGGAGGTCAGAAGGTCACTGTTTTGATTCAAAAATTATGAAATTTTTCTTTCATTGTCCTGTTGAGAGAGCTAGAAAGTGAAATGTTGTGCCTGTGCCATCTGCATGGTCAGATAATGCCACAAACATGGGAGTGCTTTTCCCTTTCCTACAGAGAATGTAGCACCTGCCAGCTTGGCATCTGGGTCACTCTGGATGTGTGCATGGTGGGAGGGGAAGAAACCCTGTTAAAGTAAATTATTAATCAAAGACTATAACTTTTCGTCAATTCAGAACCAGCAGTTCCAGTCTGCTGTCTAGAAATCCCTTCCAAAGAAAACAGTAAGATTTTTAAAGATGTGAGGATGAATTCAGCTGTTGATGTAGGCTGCTTGGAGGTACTGGGGCATAGCAACTGTTAACTTACCTTTAAGAACAGCTGTTTATAGTTTTATGGCTTTAGCATCTCAATATTCCCTACCGGTTTTTTTTTCTCTGTAAGTTGTAGTAACCACTGAAAATGACTTTATTGGTGTAAGAGGTGGAGCTTTTTTGTTGTTGTTGTTGGTTGGTTGGTTGCTTTTGCTGGGGGTGGCTAGAGAAAGCAAAACAACTTCACTTCTCTGGTCTGTCCTACAGCTCTCCATGTGCTCAAAGACCACTGACATGGTTCCTCAGTGGGACTTTCCCTTCCTTGTACTGTGTGATGTAAGTTTGTGCTGGTGTCTGTCACAGTATTTTAGTTCAATGGGAAGAAAGTCTTCTGTGGTAAACAGTAGGAAAGGGACATGCATGAGCACAAGTGTATGGTAAGCTCAGGCAGGAAGATAATTGGTTACAGAAGTACCTTTGGTGAGGAAATATGTTGCAAAAGAGACTCCAAGATAAATACATCTTTAGTGGATACATATTATCGGTAGTTATGCTCTACAGGTTTTTCTCAAACTGTACGTTTGGTTACTGCTTTCACTTATTCTGAGTCGGCCAGGTGCAGGAGCGCTACTCACAAAGGTGCTGAAGGCATGGATAAACCCAAAAGTGGATCAATGCCAGACTTGTAAATGGTTGATGCTGGAACATGGTGGGTGGTTGCCCCTGTGGGTACGTGTAGTACTGGCAGTTAAGGTGAAGGAGGTACTCATCCTTTGGACACCTGTAAGAAGCAAGAGAAAACTCACTTTGGCCGCTCGTGTTTGCGTCAGGAGCTTCTTTCTGTACCTCATTCTTCAAGAAATCAGGTGTGCAGTTCGCAAACCTGTTCTGTGACACAGATTGGGGAGAATGTTTACTTGTGTGAGGAAAACTGTCAGAAAATAGTGACGGATTGGCTTTGGCTACCTGTATGAATATGCTGTGAAGAAAGTTGACTCTTACTTTTCATTGATTTGTGTGAGCTTTGTTTTGTTTTGTTCCAGTCTCTGACCGTTTGTTTTCTCTGTTCCATTTGCTATTGCACACATAACTTCTAAAGAGAAGTTAGTTGTCCCAACTTCATGCTGCCATTCAATATGCTGTCTTGGAAAGATTCCTTTGTTTCCCTTCCATTATGTAACACTGTTTTAATTACACGAGAGCTCAGACTGTATTTTCAATTGAATGTCTTTTTCTGTGATTCTCTCATACACTTAGAGGGAGTGTAGCCTTTTATATCAGCAAAGTGGATCTTGCGTAATTTCTGCAATTTATTTTCTTTTTTCTTTTTTTTTCTTTTCCTTTTAATACATTAGTAAATTGAGTGTTTAGTCACTGGGATATTTTATATGGTGATAAACTTCAGATTTTCTCCATTTAGATATTCTTGGTTTATTACGATGCACTTTCATTGAGATAATAAAAGCCTGTATTCTGGATCTATTTAGGTGGTGAGGAAAAAAACCCAGACAGTTTCCATTTGAAGTCTTATGATTCCTGTGATTCACCAAAAATGTATTTGGGACATGAGAAAGCTTTTGACTAAAGGCTTAGTTCAGTCCTGTCACTGAAATCAGTTGAAGGAGGCAGTGAACACTAGATTTTGAGGTGAGTTGAGAACATTATAGTCTGCTCTTGTCAGGTTGCTTTGATGTCTTCACTGAGCCCCCCAAATAATCTGTAAAACAAGGATGTAAATAAGGTAGCACAAATAGAAAGGGAAACAGAAGCATCTCCAATTGAAAACTTGGCCCAGCCTAAAATGTCTGTGTTAGCGCAAAGCAATCTTAATTTCCCAAAGACAATGTGTTCTCATTTATTAGTGTGATGAAACATATAATCTGTGTTCAGAAGTCAGGATCTCATGGATTTATCTGCTGTAGAGTCATGAAATTACCCATGGAAATGTCTGCCAGAGAGTTGGGAAGTCACAGCTGTGTCCGTCTGGGCTAGGAGCTGTGGTCTGCACAGGTCACATGAAGCAGGTGTTTGCAATGTGCTGCTGTCATTTGTGGTTGAGTGCAAGGTTGTTAGGCTTCAGCAGGTTCTTTGGATGTAACTAGTTTGTGGTAGAAGAATGTTTTTCTTATTTCTAGCTTCTTTCTAAAGGTGAAAAAAAGGACTTTTTTCAAAGCGGTTTTAGTTTTATGCAAAATCTGCACAACAGTTTGAAGTATGTATATATTTTTTCCAGTTATTATAATACCAGTAAAATCTTGAAATGAATTGAAATTTAAAAATCCCGAAAACGTATAGTTGTGAACTCTCTTACCTTTCTCTGCCTCTGAAAGTTTTGGGCCCCAGTTTTACTGTGGGTAAATTGAAATTGATAATAGTACTTACATTATTATGTATAAATATAGTGAACAGATATATAACCTGTGTTTCCTCCCCCACCATCTTTAAGTCTTTGGACAGGAAAAACTCCTCATAGATGGCCTCTGCCCAAAATATATTTGCAAGACATTCTTAGAAAGCAAAACCTACCCTTCAGTTTCCAGACTTAACATGTTTGAGCAAACGCTGCTATTAGAACTAAGAATTCGCTGTGTGGAATGACACTTGCCCTGGGCAGCGCTGCCCTGGCTTGCTGACTCTGTCAGAGGTCTAGGCTGAATTACACAGTTTCTTTATCAGATTTATTTGTTGCTTCTTCGGTTGCTTTTTTGACATTATCTTTTTGGAAACACTCTTCAGAGCTTTGTCATTAGTTTTTGTCATACTCCTGAGTTCTTTGCAGTTTAGTGTGGGATTGCAGAAATTAGGCTTTTCTGTGTGGGGTTGCACCCTGCTGCAAAGAAGAATGAACAAGTTCAGACCAAGAAGTCTTGTGCTATTGATAGCTTGCAGAACAGATCTGTAACGTTGCACTTAGCACCTCTTTGTCTATCAGCACATTTGGGAAGCAGCCAGAACACTTGTATAGTTCACTCTTATCTGTTGAACAAAAAGTTCATTTATACAAGGGGAAAAGATGCAGTAAATATAGCTACTCTTGCACAAAAGTAGTAATGCTTCTGGGAATTGCCTTTTTTTTTTTTTTTTTTTGATTGTATCAAAATTATATTTGTTAAGAAAATGAAAATATTTTGTAAAAAAAAAAAAAAAAGTGAAACTTTATGAACTCATGTTGTCACTTTCTGTGATACTTTAGTCAAAATTGTCCAAATGTGAAAAATTATAGTTTTTGAAAAGCCTAGTTTCATGTGGAAGAAGTTTGCTTATGAAGATTGTATGTATTCTTTTAGGACATTACTTATTTTGTGATCTAAAATAGTAACTGCTTGCCTTTTTGATTACTTCTCATGGTGTATCATCTAAGTGGTCCCTACAGCAGATGTTTAGTTGTTGCCAATATATGTAAGACTGAGTAAATTTTATGTTTTGTTCATCACTTGGAACATGTAAAATACACCAAATGAACTGTCTTTGCTTCAGTGCTCCGGCATATATGAAGTTTGACACTAATTCTAGTAATGCATATTATTATTCAGGTGCAGGTGACTGAAATAAATACATGGTCTGGCCAAAATTACTGTTCTAGACTGGTGCAAAAGAAAAGTCAGGTTTTTGTTAGTTTGCTGGTTATTTTCTAAATTCAAGTGACTTACATATACAAAAATTGCTTTCACAAGAATTGTTCAAAAGTTATAAAAAAATATATTTAGTTCCTTTATTTCCATAATTCAAAAAATAACTGTATAATGAATTAGGTACTGCAGACATTGCTGGAACTCCTGTCAGTTAGGGCTTTAATTTAGGCATATCATTCTGCATGGCACATCTTAAAGGGGTACCAATCTTACATTTTTTGCACTTTTTCAAGCAGCAATTCCAAATTTTGGAAAATTCCGTGATTCTGTATACTATGCAGTTTAGAGTTGTTTATAATGAAGAATACATTTCTATATGCATACTCTTTAATTACCATATACATTTGATCAAGATTTAAAGAACCATATCTACTGCTTTGTTTTGTATGAAGAATGCAAGAATCATGACATTTTCATTGCAAGTGAGTTTTCTGGTGGTTGAAATTTGCCCTTCAGTGATCTCTTCAGCTGTGGTTAAAGGATCCTGTTTCATGGGACTTGACTTGTTTTGCTGCTGATGGATTTACTGCCTTTTTTTAGGAGTTTCTTGCTACAAAGCCGTGCGCCTGTACAGAGGAGGACAGTGCCTTTTGACCTCATTTGCACTAGTGTTTCAGAGCTCATTGGGAATTTCTGCAGAGGTCTGTGTTCTGCATGTAAATTATGCTTGGAAATTTTTTGCAGTTTTCTCTGTCATTTGTTTAGAGATGGAATTTGATAAATTTTGGTAACAATGAAATACAGATGATTCTGTGTGCATGTCAAGGGAGGTTCTTTTCTGTCCCTATGGATGAAGTCAGCAGTGCATTTCTGCAGTGCTGTTATTACCCCTAGAAAGAATTGTGCCTCGTGGAGATTCAGGACACTGTGTGTGTCTGTCTTAAAAAGTGTGGCTGGGAAGCCCTATTATGCCCAACTGCATTTTAGTTTGTGGTATTGCATGAAACGTGTTGCTGCCTAAAACCACCGCTATGTTTTGGAGTTATGAAATAAGGCAAAATTGTACAGTGACTTCCTCTCCAGACTAGTCACAGTGAACACAGTGATGAAAATAATCCTATTTTTTTCTTTTCCACTTTTCACTGTGATACTTGGAGTTTTTAATTTTCTATTAAGTGAATGAAAGGAGCATGGATTATTTAAAACTTTCAGATACACAAGAGCATTTGAGACTTGTTTGTTCCGTTTAGGTTTTGTAACTCAGGATGAGCACAGGTTGTATTAGCAAAGGGGGTAAGGTATCTTAAGTCGTTTTGTTTTTCATGTGTGTATTGTTGCTTTGGCCCTCACATGGATCCCAGTGAAGTCACCAGTGCTGCAGAGCTGCTGGGGGCACATTGTTGGATTTTTCAAAATGTTTGAGTAGTGACAGTGTAACACCATTAAAAGCTCAGTTGCATGCATAGCGGATGCAGGAACAGGAAGCACATTACTTCACAGTGCTCTAATGCTGAATGTGAACTTAAAAGCTTATGAAAACTGTCAACTAAAATGGCTTTTAAAAAAAACCCAAAGAAACAAACAAGAAACCTCTAAAGCAGAGGAGACAAAAAAATCTTGCTGATTTGGAGGGAAAGTGTAATGCATGTACAGCAGGAACAGGTGGATTGCCTTGAGTAGCAAGTAAAAGGGACTGACTGTGTGGCAGAATAACGTGGGTGTTTAACAATATAGTAAAAACAGTGGAAAGTACAGGACTGACAGCTCAAAAAAGTAGGAGTGATGCCACATATCAAAATAATGTGCAGTAAAAAGTAAGGGTAAGAGGAGGAGTTGTCAATCCATTTTATAGTGACTGAAAATCCACAAGAGTAGTGTAATTGCTAAAATATGTAAGCGGTAGTTAAATAACATTGAAGGACAAATCTCTAACTTGATTATGTGGGAATGGAATTCCATAAGAATTACTGCCTGATGGAAAGTAGTTTCTGAAAGAGCAATAAACATACATTATTTGTCACTTTGTGCAGACAAGGTAGACTTGCTGCTAAACTTTATGCTGAATTGGCAATGAGCAATAGAATGTTCATGTCAGGAGAAGATAATTCTAAACCAAATCAATCAAAAGTTATGATTTTGACCGTCAGTTTATCTGGCTATATACAACTTGCTGTTCTGCTTCCTCTGTACAGCTCACTTGGGGCTCTGTAGTGGATGATCTTGACCTCATTTTTTACTGATAATGGATTCACTAAAACTGTCTCTTCAAACTGTGGCACTGTCAAGGAAGTTTTCACTTTAGGTAAATACATAGTTGTATAGTAACTTAAAAACTAAAAATGGTACTCCTAACTCTTAGCACCATATCTTTTAGTGTTACCAACTCTTGAGTTTAGACAGATTTAAGAATATACAACCCAAATACTTAAGCTTTGAGCTTAAAGCTGTAAATCACTATTCAGAGTGCCCACATCTTGTCTAGTTGTTTTTCCTGTGGTTGGTCTGTATTGGTGCTTAAAAGTATTTGCCCAATAATTTCTAAGACTCAAATTTGCTGCTTGTGGTGTTGAATATATAGTGAGCTGGGTCTGACTTCAGTGAAGATGATGTAAGTACATTCTGACTTTATAGAAATCAGAATTAGGTTAGCCCTAAAACTGCGTAAACAAAACCTGATCTTTTTCCTAGCCCTTACTTTGACAGGGCTCTCGAGGTCTATCAGTTGTGAATAAGTGATCTTTTCAGTCTTGCCTGTGGGCATCGAGGACGTACTTAAGGCATAAAGTCAGGAGGAGGTGGTAGGTGCTTGGTGTCCTGATGAGGAGGCCCAATGTACTCAGCCTTTCAAAACCAAAAACCCAAAAAACAACTTACAGTTTTAGACCACAGCTGGTTTTTATTTCATTGGGTTTTCAATAAAGCCTGTAATCAGCAGAAATCTCTGGTCATGCAAAATGCAGGAGGACAACTGGATAGTCATGAACCATGCAGTAGTTAAATGTTTTCAAGAAGAAAAAAATACTTAAGTGTTTCAAGGATTTTAGTTGCTTACTCTGCACATGCAGCTATGATTTACGTGTTGCTCGGTCTCTCTTACTAGAAGAACTAGGATTTATTTTTTTCGTTCAAATGATGTAAGAGAAATAACAAAACTAGCGTATGTTACTTTAACTGAAAAAATGTAGTGATTGGCTGTGCTATAACAAGTCTAACCAAGTCAGACTTCATATGGGACCCAGCTACAGGGTGATACACTGGGCTTTGGTTCCATGAAGCCTTGAAGTATTTGCACGGCTTTACATCCATAGATAGCTCTGTGACTGTTCAGCTGCTGAAAGCTGGCTAGACCCTCCTGAGTTCAGGCCTGTGCTATCATCAGTGATGTATTCAATGTTCGCTTTTGCAGGCACCAGTGGAAGCAGTCTTTCCTGAATAACCCAGGGTAGTTTGACCTGAGAAAAGAGTGAAGGGATCTGTTTTCTGGGGCTGATTCCAGGGTGTTGTGCTGAAACTGGTCAGATAATGTTCTGGGAAAGTGAAGTGCAATAGATTCCTCTTAGAAGCTATGAATCAGAGGAGTGTACTCTTCTAGAATATGACTGACAATATGCCAACGTTTTCTAGAATAAGGCAAAGCATAGATTTTCACTAGACCGAGTGAGAATTCCTAGGTGCCATGTGAAGAGGACAGAAACGAAGAGGTATTGAACGGACAAGGTAATGTAAAGCTTTCTTAATTTAGGACAGAGAGGTTAGTAAAGAAGTCAGACTATCTTGGTGGATGGTTAGATTGGTTTTTTGTATGCATAACTTTCCACTGCCTGTGCAATTAAAATGTTTACAGAATTGGCTTTAACAGCTGGATGCCATCAGACTGAGGATGCAGTTGCATGGCAACTTGCATCACCCTAAATCTAGGCCATCATAGCCTTGTTCTACCCACAGAGCAGTACCTTCCTGCCCACTCCCTTGAGGCAGGTCTGAGCGCTTGTGTGATCACACACTAAGCTGATAGAGGCAGCTTACCCATCTGAAAATTAACCCAGCTCAAATGTGTGATTAGCTTTCAGGTGGATTAATTCACTTAAGCAGCTCACAGCATAGTCCCACAAGAGCTAGTACCAGTGCAATGGAAGTATTGAGAATGTCTCGACAGGGATGAAAAGGATTTAGAGAAGGCTAAGCAGCTGTGGAAAAAAACCTTAATGAATATTAGAATGTTTTGTTCACATTCGGAGTAGAATAAACTATGCTTTGTAAGAGGTTTGTATCTCATTGACATTCTGCATTATTAGCCAACAAGAGAACTCTGCCACCAATTCCCCCTGGGTTTAGTGGTGACTATCGTGATTATGATAATAGTCATGTGAGGGCAAACAAATAAGACAAAAAGGTCTATCCATATTCCAGCAAGCCTGTGGTGCATACAGGGAAAATGGGTGGTTTATGTAAAATGGTGGTCAACCTGCATGTAAGTAAAAGGAGCGCTCCTGGTGAAAGCACCACCTCAGACCACGTAACCTACAAATCCTTTGAGTGATAGGGCTTAAACAGTAAGATCTGAGAGCCTTCAGTCCGACTTCAGCGGAAGACTGAGAATGCTGTTGAAGGAGGTGGGGAAAACACATTTTCTGAGTGCAGGAAGGAGCTGTGAGGAATATCGGGAGAAGGAAGTTCTGCTGTATTAGAGTAAGGACTAGTGTGACA
Organism: Falco rusticolus; assembly: GCF_015220075.1. Lineage (NCBI taxonomy): Eukaryota > Metazoa > Chordata > Aves > Falconiformes > Falconidae > Falco > Falco rusticolus. Next base: position 13,770,845 of record NC_051193.1, on the reverse strand, counting down.
AATGGTGTAGAACAGGGATACAAGGATGTTTGAGGTAGCAAGAGGCAAGCTAACCAGTAAAAAATAAATGTGGTATAACTTTTCATGTTCTCCCCATACTCTTCAGGTAAAACAGAATATCGTAAGGGACCACTTTGACAATTATTTGTTAGCATCCGTAAAAGCAATCTTTAAATTCAGTCATGAGATGTCTAATGTAGAAATATCTTAAATCACACGGGAGTTGGAGTATGAAAGAAGATAATATAAAAAGCCTTCATATTACTTGGAAAGAAAGTGTGTAAAGGGCATTATTTAAATTGCTAATATTAAGGGGTTTGTTTTATAGCATAATCACGGTGCTCATCTTTGCAGTGGGCATATATGAGTATGTCAAGAGGAAGCCATGCCTTCCTTACAAGCACAGAGAGGAACTTTAGAAAGAGGGATTATTTTAAGGCCAAATCAGGATTGTATTGCTGCCAGTGAATTTTTGCACTGGGAGCTTGTGAAGGGAGGAAGAAGTGTTAATGTGATAACAGCCAGCGGAACTCACTCTGTGTGGAACTTGTCATTCACAGCTTTAGCTCCTCTCCATGCAGAGGAAAGGGGACAAAATATTTGCTGGTTGCTACACCTAAAACAAGATGCTGAAACAGAGGCAGGAAATTGTTGGGGCAGGGTACGTACCCAGCACTGAGTCTTGCTGCTCATCCTTTGTCACCCTGCAGAAGGGCTGCCTCTGTGTGCGTGCCTGCTGCAACCGCTTGTCTGCAGTGCTCATGCACCTGCTTTCTCGGTGGACTCTGGCTGGATAAGCAAGTGGCAAACAGATTATAGTTTGGAATAAAAATCCCCGCATTTTTGAAGACATTTAGAATGTTTTCTTTAACAAAAGTTTGGAACTGAGTGAGGTGAGGAGTTGGTGAAATTGGAAAAGGGAGGAAAGCTATTAAGATATTTTTTTTTTTAGTAGCCTTTTGATGGCTTTACAGTTCTGGTTTTAGGATATGCTCACTTCCACAAACAACAAGGTTTTAAACAGATTAGGGAACAGTATTTTAGATCTGCAAAATCAAATACTGAAGTAAAAGAGTGATTCTGTCTGTGGAGCTTTATGGTTTCAGGTATATCATTGTTCTTGGCTACATGAAATCTCACTTCAATTAATTTGATTTTTTTTTTTTTTATCTTGGTCTTCATCGTAATCAGGTTTTCTCATTAAAAGCACTTGTATCTTCTGAAAAGTGGACAGTTGTGTCTCATGCTTATTACATAGTCTTAAGTAAGCTTGCAAAGAATGTGTCTGTATCTAAAAATTTAGGTAGGTTAGTTTTTATTACATTTGAATTCTTATGAAGATGTTTGCCCTTTGGGATGTGTACAGTAATGATTACTTTCAATTTACTAATTCATAAATCCATGTGTAGGCATCAGTGTTGAGTTCTTTGGGAAACAGTGGAGGTTTGTCAGGAAAGTGTTCAAGGTTTTGCAATACAAAGTAGTTTTTGTTGTACAATGCATGTGCTAAAGAATAGCTTTAGCAGACAAGTTTGACTAAAATGCTCAGTAATACTGTGACGTGTCACTGCCTGGTGCGAAATGAGTCACACTCTATAGAAATGCAAAATCACATTATAGAATCCAGAGTCTTGTACCTTATTCATACATAGACAAGAATGTCCTTTGTCCATGATACTCTTTTTATTCAATATCTGTATGCATTTAATTTAAATTCATGTTGGTGTATAAACCATCTCATGCTAATGTTCTGTTTGATTTGTATAACTTGCCTGCATTTTCTATGGCTTCAGTATCTTATTGTCCTTTTTCACTGCTCTGTTAGATGTGATTGAAGACGAGGCATGGTTGTCAAACTGGAATGACTGTTTTGTAATATGTAGAAACACTGGCCTCAGAGCTCTATTTATTTGGGCTTGTCTGGAATGATTTCTTATGTTCTGTCTGAACAGTTGCAATGAGTAGGAAAGGTAATTTAGTGCTATTTGGAAGATAGGTAGAAGTCACAAAGGGCACTCTGAAACCTTTCTGTGCAGAGGTCTGAACAAGTTTGGAGAAAGTGTGAGTGATAGTTACTGGAGCTCTGTGATTTATACATGACATGGAGCTAAAGCACTGTGGTTTAGAAATGCCTATGTGAAACCTGCATTGTGTGCTTTTGTTATCTCACTGGCATGGGCAAACAGTTAAAGTAAAAATCGCAGTGTTAGTAGGGTGCACTGGGAAAGCCTGTCTAGGTACCTGGGAAGGATGTTGTCTGATAAGGATTTTAAGTTTAAAGTATTTGAGATGGTGGATCGCCATGTCCAAAGGAAAGACTTCAGATCTCAACGTGTCTCAGAATTGTAGTGCTAGAAGCAGAGACTATGTCCAAGTTCAGCTGGTTTAAGAGCCTATAGGACCCAAAGGTAAAAGTCCGTCTTCAGGATAATAGTATTATTACAGCAGATTGTCTGGGTAAGTTACTAACAAGCTCTATTGATTGTTGGGTGGTCCAGCTTATTTGTGAGAGACTGTGGGGGAGCAGTGGTGGAAGAATTGTGTTTGAATTGTTCTTTATTGGAGTTCAACTTCTTCGGCCAGGATGGCTTTGAATAGCAAATGCCAGGCCTCTCTGCAGTTCACCTCTCTGTCGCTGGCATCAAGCTTCTGCTTTGTGACAGCTGCTCTTTTTTCCTTTAAATGTACAACACACATTTTTCATGTTACTTAGTAGCTAGCATTTATGCTCTGTGCTAGTGGTTAAAAAGAATGAAGAACGTGTGTAAATAGGAAGCTGAGAAAGCTGCTATATGTTAAGGGAAAGAAATGAAAGACTGCACTTTTACAACTACAGTTGAGGGTCTTGCCAGAATTATCTGCATATGGTGACCCATTGCTTGATATTTTCTGTCAAAGAAGCTTAGTAAAGAAAATGATCTCAAACAAGCATTGTCTGCGTTATAAGAGAACGGACTTAGCCTTTTAGGTTTAGAAGTGGTGCAATACATTCCTTTAAACATTTCCCGCTAGAATAACATTAAATATTCTGTGTGCTTCTAGCTCATGTATTTGTCTAGTAATCTTACCTCATAGAGCTGTAGGTTCTCACCTGGAACTTCAATAAAAAAGTGTTTTGCAGCTGACAGATCTGAAGGCAGGAGGGGAGTCAAGTCCCATTTAAAAATTAAAAAGTTTGATACATGCTGATGACATTTTGTCTAAGTGACAGACTTCTAACCAGAGACCTTTACTCTTGCAGATGATTTAGAACTCACAGTGTATTGCATTTTCTGAACACGGTGTTGCAGTACTTTATAAGCCTTTCGGCAAGTAGCTGTTCACAGTTAATATAACTGGTGACGCTTACCTGTTGTGTTCTTAAGTTCAAGTGTCCATGAGTCTGTGGGAAAGTGCCTTTGCAATTTAAAGGCAGGTCAAATTCAATGAAACAGAGAGTCAAAACCAGTGCATATCATTGTGATAGAAGGCAAGGCTGATAGAAAGTTGCTTTTCAAGCAAAGGTTTATTGCAACTCTCCTTGAAGGTAAAGGCAGTTGCATCTCTTTCTAGCTCGTTCTCCCCCCCTGCTTTCATTATTATCTGTTTCTCAAAATAATAGCAAGTACATGATCATCCCTAGGATGTTTGCTGCAGTATTTCTGTCCTAGAACTCTTCATTCTTTCAACCTTGAGTTAGAGAATATATAAATTAACAGGATAAACCCATCTTGTACTTTGATGAAAGAACATGAGAGTGTTCCTGAGCAGAGTACTGAAAAGAACAAAAGTAATTGCAGCTCTTGCTGGGAACAGAAAACAGAGACTATAGGGGGGAAAAAAAGGGGGGTGGGGAGTGGCTGGTGAGAGACAATGTTTAGGACAGACGGCTGGATGAATTATGATGATGCACAAAGTAACTGGTCATTCTAAAATATTTCACTTCCTGCATAAGTATAAATTCTCTGAACAATTTAACAAGCCACTGCTTGTAGCTGTGGGAATATATGTGGTTTTTTTCTTGACAATTATGCAGCAAAATGGAACCATAGTTGGACAGCCCTTTGATCCTCCAAGTTGGGCTTAACATTGGAACTAACATCATGATTACACCTTTTTCTGGTAAATTTTATCTTTAAGTGATTTAGTTATGAATTGTTTCATAGGACCAATATATACTGATGATGGGGCCAGTGGAGACACAAATGCATCTGGAGCAACTCCATGAGGCCCCCATTCGTCAAAGTATCTAGAAATGGCAATGGTCCTGTCAGTAGGCTTTCCTTTTGTGAGCAATCAGTTGGTCTTTAAATGGTAAAGGAACTGTGTTCCGCAGTGCAAAGCACAAGCTCTCACTGTATTCACTGTAAGTGTTAAGATATGAAACTAGTGACTTAAGTAAATACACAATTTATAAACTGTCAAATGGATCTCTAAAGCTGACCTGTCTAATGGACATGGCATTACGTCAATGGGTGCCCTTATTTCAGTCTGATATAGATTTATATAGCCTAGTCAAATTCCAAGGTGGGAGAGAGCTTAGAGATAAAAGCAAAATTACATTGTCTTCTCTGCTATTTGAACTTGACTTGCCCAACTCAAACAGGCTGAACTCACGTTAAAAACAGACTTAAATGGAATAGAGTATGAAATATACTGTAAATGAGTTCAAATGTCAGTATAAATACAAAAAAAAGCTATTAAAATATCTATATATTTAGAGATCCCATGGGTTCTTTTGATTTATGTACATTCTTTGTAATTTAAAAAAGAAAACAAACCATAAACTCTCTGTTTGTATTTGGGTTAGCAATGGAACATTTGTGTCATGCTAGTGGGAAAACAATTGGACTACTTGAAGGTACTGTCAAATGCAGAAAACAAACACACTGAAGAAGAAAAGACTTATTTTCCTGTCTACTCCCTATTGGACTTTTAAATCTTTTCAGGGGATCATTCGCTAATCATAGGAAAAAAACGTAAAATCATTTAAACAATGACATTTCTTTTAGCTGTTACTTTTCTTTTAAATAGAATCAACCCCTCCCCTCCAGGCTGGTCGAGATAGCAGTTAAATTACTGTTTTCACCAGCTGGTAAACAAATAGCCTATCCAGGACTTCTCTTTCATTCCCATGTGTATGCATGTGCAGATGCAAACTGATATCCATATGGCCTGTAGTAATAGGTTCATCTCTAGTTACAGTATGTTAAGGAAATTTTACTAAGAGCAATATTTTCTGTGGCAAAGATGCTGCTGTAGAATGTGCAGAATTTCAATTTACAAAGGCATTTGTCTGACTGAACTTGAACATATCTCTGAGGAGGGAATGACAACAGGTAATCTGCTGTCCCAAACAAGATACAATAGGAAATATGAGGAACTATATAATAGCAACAGTATAGTAATAACAAGGCACATCCTTACCTTCCTGCGTTTCCTGTATTGCCTTCATTAGTGTTTCTGACTGTGGCCCCTGTGCAGCCACACGAAATGGTATTGCTGGATTTGCAGTGGCAATACACTGTGTAGGAAGAAGATAGGAAAAAGGGAACTTTAGAAGTAGTTTAGAAATAGTAATTGACCTGTTTTGCTTATAGACTCCCATAGCTAGCTGAGCAATACCTGGTTTGGTTTTGGTTCATGGTAAATGCATGTGCATCCCAAAACAAAATGGAACCAGTTAGAAAAAACCAAGCATATCTCACTGCACTGGCTTAATCTCTAGTTGGTTTTGGGTGGTTAATGTAAAATACAGACCATACAAAACCATAAGCCCTATGCAGAGGCAGCGAGTAGGCTTTCCTCATTCGTCTATGAGGGGAAAATTTATTCATTTAGGCTTGGTTTGAGTTTTGGTCTGAAGCTGCAGTGAAGTACTTTACCTCACATCCAGACTTGCACACTGGAGAACTGCTTTTATGTGACATCTGAAGCCTCAAGTCTTGTAGCAGGGCGTATAGCTTGAGTGCCATGATGGGTAGTTGGGCCTTAGCTATGCTAAGTGTAAGATGGAGATTATAAATGTATGGTAATAAGACCAAATGCCTTGCTGTGATCAAAGCCAGCATTTGTATTTTACACCACTGCCTCTTTATTCCATCTCTGTCCTACTGACTTTAGTAGAAAAGCCTTTTTTCTTTTGAAATTTCCGTGGTTCAGCAGTGTCAATATTTTGCATGTGAGGGGTGCTTTAGCATCAATGGAAAATAGACTCTAGATGGTTTTAAATCTAAAACCACAATATCCTGGAATCTGTTTCATGAAACCACCTATTGGAAGAGGTATTCGCTGAAGAAAATTAATAGGGAAGTTTGGTGGAAGAAATTGCCCCTCTTTTCCCCTGAGGAGCTCTCAACTACTTGCTGGCAGCTGCTGGAGACTGGCAGCTGCTGGAGACTGCCAGCTCAAACGCTGCTGCTCTTCCCCCCCCCCTTCTCTTTTTTCTTTTTTCCCCTCCCCTTCCCCCCCCCCCCCCCCCCCCCCCCCCCCCCCCCCCGCCGGGTGTGATTTGCACAGGTTTTGAGCAGGGTTTTACATACAGCATAGATGGAGAGACATGTGTGTCAGAAGAAAATAAAGGAAATAAAAAGAAACATAAGGCAAAGAGAGAAGAACGATAAGGAGGCATGAGGCAACTGAGGGAAAAAACAACTAAATGGAAGCGGTGGTAGTGAAAAGAGACTAAATTGAACTGACTGAATGGAAAAGAAGTGCAGAGGTACCAGTGATTAGTCATGAGGATAAAATGTGTCTCGGGATGCATGGCTGTCGTCTTAATGTTTCTGTGAGAGAGAAAATCTACAAAGCTTTCTAGAAATACTTGAGGTGGGAGAAAGTGACAGCTCTGCACTTCTCTACTGTAATGTGAGGTAAGTATGCAAACCGGACTGCCAGGAAAACCTGACGCAGGAGTTTAGTGCCTTAATAGAGCTGACTGCCCCTGGCACAGAACTGCATGCAATGCAATAGCTGTCAGTGGTAAACTGATTTTCTTGCTCTCCCCATTCCCTGCTTCTTGTTTCAGATTTTGAGCTTTAAGCCAAACTCTTACATTTCTCAATTTCTTGAAGGTGGCCATACTCAAAGGCGAGGCTTTGTCCCTGATATTTGAACTTGTGGCATTGATTTAACCTTGATGGTACAGAGGAGCGTTAATTTTGCTGTCCTTCCCAGGGAGGCAAGTAGTGTTTATGCTTCAGCCTTGCACTGACAGCTTCAGCAAGCTTTTAATTGTCGCTAGGGCTCTGGGAACTCAGCTCGCAGTGGCTGGCTAGGGAATACACTGAACTGCCACATCCCTTCTTAACAGGGACACATTTCATCCCTGCGCCTCTCTGCCAGTATCAGAGCTGCGCTGGCTGTCAGAGGATGATTGGTACAGCTATGGACCACCTCTCGCCAAAGGCTGTGATACTGGGATCCTCAGGCTGAAAGGAGAAATTGCAGGAAACCTCTGGTGAAAGTAGAGCTAAATTCTCACATGTTCACAAATGAAATACATAAATTTAATGTGCTTATGTTTTAAACAGGATTTCAAATTATTATGAAGCATTAGATGTGCTACCCTTTCAGAAGTAATAATTTCTGTCATGGTTTCCTTTAAAACTTTATTTTTGCGAACTCTAACACTAGTGATATAGGTGAGGGAATTGCCAACTTGAGCTAATTTTACTAGCACAAAGGACTGGGATTTGAGATGTTACAAAAGGAAGGGGGGTAAGGGACTCCCGGAAGAAATTACAGAATCCATTGCAGAAGAAGAATGCTGTAGAACACAGGATTTCTGTTTATAAATTAATATTATTGCATGTGCTGTTTGGGTTGGTAGGATTGCAATTAGTTTACAAATAATTGTAACAGTGTTTCTTTGCCTAAGTGTGTCTGTTTATTTGCAGTGGCAAAGTGCTTCCAAGCCAGGAGCCATTGATCGGAGCTTTGTTGTGCAAGTCTGTCTTCTTTCTAGAGCATTCAATTTCTTGTGTAATTTTTAAACATCTAGCTTATTTTTGTGGAAAAGTATTTGCTGATTGTCAGAATTCTTAATGCCATTTGAAATGTTTTAGGCCACAGTGCTATGCATCTTTATATATACATGGTAGTTTGCAAGGAAGTGGGGGGTCCAGACAGGCACAGGTAACTCTGTAGTCAAGCAATGGTTTAAATGCTGTTAATTTCTGAAGTGTTTCCTTTGTGATAATTGTAGACCATCCGCAGAAGATGTCCTAAACTGTATGTATGCCCTAAGGCATACTAATGGTTCTACATGGTGGATGCATAGATTATTTAAGAAAATACCCACAACATATCCAGCCATTATTTATGAATGTAAATAAGAGAAACCGTCACTATGCTGTGCTAGAAGAAATGCAAGGACAAACTATTTCCTGAAAAGAAGGCATCAAGTAATAATAATGTAGTAATAGTTAGTTTAGCTGCTGTCAGCTGTTTATGACTAGAATGTGAAATTAAACAGAGCTCATATTTTTGCAGCGTTGAGTTCTGTGTGCTTCTCAGGCTAGACTCTTAAGAAGTATTTACATGCTTAGAGATTTAGATAAGCACTTGGCAGGTTTTCAAAACCATCCAGATCTCTAATACCTCTTGGGTTTCTTGAGGGGTATGGGGGGGCAGGGTATGTGCGTGCATGTGCATGTGTGTGCATATAAAAGCTGTTGGTTAATCCTGTTCTTTTGAAGCAAAAGCTTATTCAATTTAGTAGGAAATAAAATTCCATCCCAGTCTGCTGAGCCACTGAGTTATTTCACAAATACTGTTTTTCTTGTATCTTCCTTTCCTGTCATTTTTTGTTTTATTCTTGTTTTCCTTCAATTGCTTTTATTTGTGAGGCAAAGAGGAAACTTGTTATTCCCTGCACCTTCTGACTTGCATGGAAATGGAAAAGGACACGTATCAGCAGATTTAATGGCATGATGCTGTTATGTGTCGTATTTATTCCCAGGATCAATTTTGCAGATTCCAGTTTAGCATGGTTTTGGTGCCGAGCTGTGGCAGATTTATGTTTAGGAAAGGGGGGGAGGGGGGAAGCTAGAAGTGACTAGGGAAAAAAGTGTAGGAGTGACTGAACTAGGGAATACTTTCTAAAATATTGTTCTTATGTTTCTACTAATTGCTCTCTCGAGCAGATTAGGAGATTAATGGATGAGTCTTTTATATTTACTTGCATAATCACTATTTAACATTTTGGTTACTGGTGTATTTTGAAATGTTGCCTCGCTGTAACTGCATGGGATGTGATTTATGATCCTTACAAAGGTTCTCAACTTTGTTGGTAATACTTCCATGGAAAGTACTGCTGCTGCATTGGGACTGCAACTGGATGTTGTAGTACCTTGTTGTTTTCTTTAAATTTAGTTTTAGCAGGATTTATGCAGTTAGCCCAGGATCTATCATTTTAAAACCCCCAATAATTGAATCCTGTAACTGCAGAGTCAGTTAAGCTTATGTTAGTGTAAGACCAGAAATCAACTGTTCCTTGCTTTGTGTGCAATTTCAGGTAGCTTTGATACAATGTTTTCTGAAGTTTGGCTTTGAGACAAAGGTGCTCAGCTGGACAGCACAGTTTATTCGATTTCTAATTGGGGTCAGAAGTGACTCATTTTGAGCAAACTGTTGAACTTTCTGCTAAGCAAATGATTGCATATTTAGACCATATGCGTATTTTTTGTTAGTATTTTCTCTTTTGTAAAGTTGCAGTTATTTAGGAACTAGAACAGTGCATGATTGCATAATCAGCAGGAAACCAACATCAATTTGCATATTTTAAAAGTACTATCACTCAAAATTTGAAAATGTGAAACATATATCAGTTTGAACATGGAAAACTGATATAAATACTTTTCATTTCACTTTTCTAAAAAACTGTCTACAATAAAAATATTTCTTGCACAATTGTACACTCATTTTTTATTTTGCTTGCTGACAAAATCTGGAATTGTGTTCCTACAATAAAGTTTAATGATTGTGCAGTAGTTGACAACTCACAATTTGGATCTCATAAACATAACTTTCACTCACTTTGCCTGTTCAGAAGTACATACAGAATATTTTATGTAAGACAGCATTCTTCATGGCAAAGAGTGGAGATCTCGGACTCTTGTCATTCTATTTTCAGAGTTAACACTTGTTTACTGTGTGGCCAAGGACAGGTCAGTTTAACGCAAATTCACCCAAGTATTAGGCTTCCAGTTCCACCTTCTAAATTACTGGCATATTAGGAGCTTGGATATGTGGTTCATTCTGTACTGATTTGTTCCTCTTTTTTTTTTTTTTTTTTTTTTTTTTCCTATAGCATCAAAACCTATCGCAGAGGCTAATAAGCAGCTCTTGCTGAGAGCAGAAGGTCTGGAATCCAGACCTGTGAACAAGCAATATCAGCAGTACAAGTAGCATGTAGGTTTTGTTTTTATGAGAGACTCGAGACCTTTGGAGCGTCACAGAAGGAATCAAACTGTCCATTACAAAGTGAAGATAAAATATTCTGAAGTATGTTAAGAACTTTAAAAGAGTGTGCTTTCTTAGAGGAAAGGACAGCACCCTTCTCAATGTGCAGACTTCTTTATAAGTCTAGATTACACAGTCTATATTTACACATACTTTGGCAGGATTTTGTTAATAAGGTTAATTTGAAAGGCTGCATGATTGTGTGCTGTCTGGATCAGCTGGGTACAGGATTTTGAGTGTTGACCAAGTAACAGTGAGTGCCCAGCATTCCTGACCCTACTTTGGATTTGTTTTCTGGCACAAACTTCTTGCAGAACAACTTTAAGGAGTATCAGAGCTATAATGTAATGTCTGATGTTACCATTAATAAAAAACATAACCAAACTCTAAATTCTGGCAAAAAATACGTATAAGAAATATATTAGAGCATAGGAATCATATGGGGTAAGTTCAGAGTATTGCTGCCGAAGAACAGAGATATTTTTTTTCCCCTGCAGGTATAGCGAATAACAAATTGAGTCATAAATAATATTTCATTAGATGTTATTGTTAAATTTCATAAACTGCAGGACCATGACTGGTACATTGTCCTGTTCTTACAGATGACTTAAGTGTTTAATGCCAGACTCTTCATCTTACTTTATCAGTTGTAGATCTTTTCTTAGAGCATGAAGCATTAACCGAATCATTTGCTGCCTGCTTTAGAGATGGTGAGTTTCTAGAGCACATACACAGAATCTTACAGGTCTGTCAAGACCTTGGATAATCTTGTGTCTGTTTTTGCCCCTCTTTCTTGAAAGAACAGGAATCAAAAGATATTTCATGCATCTCAGAGTTACGTCAGCAGAAAGAATTGCAAGGATGCTAGGAACTTACAGAAATGGACAAACACCCACATCATATACATCTTTATGTAAATCACTCATTAGCTTTGTCAAAATGGCATGCCTTTCTCTTTTGAAAAAATTCTGTTGTGATAATACTCCTAAGTGGCAGAATCTTTTGTTAAGACTACACAAAATCATACAGGTTATCCAGTTAATCACACTCTTAACGTTTTTGGGGTTTTTTTTAAATCTTCCATTGTTTTTTGATTGTGTAAGTCCTTTCTGAAGGAAAGGCAGCACTCATCAACCAGTAACCTCGTTTGTCATGTTCTTGGGTTCTGTGCCTTTTCTGTTTTTCTTCGATGTGATGTCCCAAGCAAAGGCTGTTAGATTGATTAAATACATTTTGACATACACCTAGGTGTCTTCAGCCCTTATTCATACAAATTGATTTGTTAGAAGAGGTCACACAAAGTGGTACAGAAGAGCTGTACTTAAAAGAATTTAAATCAAGGAAATTCTTGTCTGAATAGTTGTGAGTTTCTAGCGCCATTAGTTTGAAAGCAGAACCTTTGGTTGATCAGTTGGTGAGGTTTTTTGCTGAAAGATAGATGTCTTGGATTGTCTCTGTGAGGTGTGTCTCGATTGCCTGCTGAAATGACTACATCAGCAGGGAATTCTGTCACTGCTGAAATGTGCCTGTGTGTACCAGTGCTTGTAAGGGCTTCCTTGATCCCAGAATACATGGCTTGCACTATTTGAGCTTCCTTTCTAAATAAAACTAAGCTGCCAATTCTGAATCTTTGCCAGAACTGTGCTGTTGCCGCTCAACAGCTGCGGCTGTTCATTGATTCAGTGTGGTAGCTGTGGACCTTACGTTCCGTGATGTGAATGGGTATTTTTTTTCTTTATGAGCATATGGGGAGTTTTGATGGACTGGGTCCATTCTTGTTGATACTGACAGCTGTAGAATTGACTGTAGTGGTCTCGGCTGGTTGCCTGGCTGAACTTCTCTACATTTTGGGTCATGCTCCGCTATGAAATGTTTGCTCTATGTTAGAAGGTGGGCTTAATAACAATGCTTTATGTAGATCTGCATGTGACCCACTAACAGTGACATGCTTGAAGCTGAGTTAATGTTACACCAGCAGCTTACAGAACATCACCTTGTCGGAAGTACACATACGGAGACACCCTCAGATCCCTTACTTCCCAGGCAAGTCACATTGCAAAAGTATTTCTCTTCTATTCATCTTTATCTGGTGTATCCTTTTATAACTCAGGTCATCTGTCTTCCTAAAAATAATCTACTGTGATCTTGTTGCTCCTGTTTGCCTGAGAAGTTACAAGTAATGAAATAAAGGGTTCATAAATATTAGTGTGATAGGAATGTTCTTCGTGAGTATAAACACTGTGTTATTCAGAGATCTCTTGGTAGAAAAAGTATGTTTTGCTTCTTGGGAAATAGGCCCTTGAGATTCCTGGTGTCCCTTAGATAGCCTGGGATTTTTTTTATTATGCGAATAGAATTTCCTACCTAAATCTGTGCTCTGAAAATAAAATGGAGCCCAGTTTTTATTTTGTGTGTTTATAAATTGTATGAATTTTTTAAAATGAGGAAATATTTAAGAAATATTTTAATGATATTTATCTTAGTGTGTCCTTAAATGTAACACATTTCTACATATATTTAAAATCCTTCATATTTTTAAACAATACACGTTTCTCTAGTATTTTGATTTTGTTGGCTGCATGGACAAGACTTACTGTTGGGCACATGAAAAATCTCTTGAAGGAAGTTTCAATGTAGGGCATGCCCTTTCTTTACGCCAGACAGTGTGAGCATAGTTGTGAGCTGTCCTTGAAGTATAGGCACATCCTACAGTTCACACTTTATTTTTCTACTTTAAATATCTGGGAATAGAGAACTTCAGTGAAACACTAGCATGTGAATTTGTGCGGCGGTGGCTGTGGTGTTCTGGAGTCCTGGTTCAGCTGTTTGGGATGGGTAATGAATTACAAGAGAATCATCCAATTGGATGCAATCCTTCTGTGTCTCTCTCCATTTATATAAAAATGTAATCTGCCATAGGTACTGCTAGAATGCTGTTTTAATTTTTGTATCCGCAATAGGATTACAATTTTTAATCAGTCTTAATGACTTATATAAATTCCAAAGTATTGTATTACATTTTACAATTATGCATAAACTGTTAGCAAAAGAGAAAGCTTCACTTTCTTAAATACACATGTACCAGTGTTGTTGAACTCAAAGATATTTTATACCACTCAGGTAGCCATGAGAGCAATAACGAGTATTTGATATTTAGGGCACAGCTTCTTGCACTCCATAATTTTGATTAAATAGCAGTAGGACCCAGTTCAGCTGCTTGATGAATTTTTTCAAAAAAAAGAAGGAGTTCTCTCTGTTGCTGTCAGAAATCTTTTTTTTTACTGTTTCCCCAAATTTCTCTTTGGAGAAATCTGTGTTACTGCTAGCTGGAAGTTTAGTAGAAGAAGTTATAAAATGCTCCACGTAAAGGTGATGACCCTTTGAGCTTGATACTGTGAGGTGCTGAGCAGTCCAGTCTTGATCCAGCAAAGCACTTAAGCACCTACTGAAGTATGAACTTAAATGATTTGCTGGAGGTCAGCCAGGGTGTTCCGTATTTGCATGACTGAAAACACAGGCACTTTGTAGTAGACCCCTTATTTATTCTGGGGGGCAGAGTAAATCTTTTTTCTTTCAAGTACATCAGAGCAAGAATATTTTTATTTTCTTTGAAAACACAATGTACTGAGGTAATCAAAGAGCTCTTGCCATTGTTCAGTGCTTAATCTCTAAAATAAGAGGTTTGGACTTTCTCCAAAGCATTAGGATAGTATGAGCTGTGTCAATATAATTAAAAGAACAGCTTCAAGTACTGGTACGCTTTTATAACTTGGAGGTTTTTTTCTGTCCTTGTTGCATTGTTTTAAGGAGCCTGAGAAAAATCACTTTTTAGGTATGTATTACCCATTTTCACTTGCTGATGATTTTCTGCTTTAGTGGCTCTGACATCCTTATCTTTGCATGGCTCCAGGTCCTTAGGACATTCTGGGTGCAGCAGGAGAGACCTGAAGAGGCTTCCATTCTCATACCTGCTTGGTTTCAGCATCCTCTGCAGCTCTGCCACAGGCCAAGTGCTGAGTTTCTTTAGTCTTTTGTTTAGATCTGTGTTTGAAAATGTGCATCTTAGTTTAGTTTCTTAGTGTTGGATACTTTCTTCTGGGCACTCAGACCTTCAGTAGATCTCTAGAAGTCAATCACAGGGGTGTCTATAAGCTGCCCCTTCATTCTGGATACTCACCTAGTCAATAAAGCAGAATATTTTATTCTTCATCTTGAAGATTATTTTTCTATCACAGTGGCAAACTTAGTACAGATGGCTCTGCCAGTGTGTACTCCTTTATTTTAGATGTGGTAAGATGCAAGACATTAAGTAAGCTGTGCTGTAGATTCAAGTTCTTAGTCGTGTGCGCTGCATGAACTGGTAGTAACCTTCTTTTTGAGCGTGGGAATTAGCAAGCTACATATAATATAGCAATCAGGGAAGAGGAAAACCAAGTTATATATATAGCGTTCTAGTAGAACTTAGAAGCACAAAACAGGGACTTACAGATATTTGAAGTTAAACTACTTTTTGATCTAAAAGACAGGCAAGCACCTTGGTTCTCTAATCTGATGGACCATTCTGGAAAAGGACAGAAAAAGAAAATCTCTCCCCTTAGGATGCTGAGCACTGCAAGGACATTCTATCTCAGCCAGAAGACATCTTGCCAGCCACCTTATTCTTCCCATTGTTTATGACAGACTTTAATGAGATTCTTCAGAAAGCTGTTAGTATTGTCGCATTGCATTAAATCCTCTATACATGATAATCTTAACGCCAAATGAAACAGTTACATGGCTGCAGGGCCACAACTGGAAGTTTTAATGATTTAGCATAACAATTATGCATTAAACATACTGGAATGTAGTATTTTGTATGAAGTACTGTGTTTAAAGATATATTGTAATGTATTTCTGCAGTTTGGCCCAGTTACATGCTTCTGCGGGAAATGTAGCCATATAGTTACATTATTTCCTGACTCCCCATGTCTTAACTTGGGATGAATCTGTAAGTTTTCCCAGTTGATTGCTGGCTTCCTTTTTAGAGAGAGGGAAATAAATTTAAAGTATTTTCATAGCTTTGGCTTTTTTGTTAAAAGATTTTTCCTAAAATCTAGGTTTTGCCTCATGGGTTTGACAGTGCATATTTATGACAACTGTAGGAATTTTCCATCCCGTTAAAGTTTCAACAGATAATTTCAGCAGATATTGCTTTAGAGCAAAATAAGCACTGTTACTTGGTGAAGAGTCATTAAAAGCTCTTAAAGTCTTTAATAGACTATAGAATCATAGAATGATTTAGGTTGGAGAAGACCTTTGATGTCATAAAGTCAAACTGTTAACTCAGGACTACCAAGCCCACCACTAAACCATGTCCTTGAGCACCACATCTACACATTTTTTAAGCACTTCAAGGGATGGTGACTCCACCACCTCCCTGGGCAGCCTGTGCCAGTGCCTGACCACCCTTCCACCGAAGACATTTTTCCTAATCTCCAATCTAAGCCTCACCTGGTGCAACTTGAGGCCGGTTCCTCTTGTCCTGTCACTTGTGACCTGGGGGAAGAGACCGACCCCCCTTGCTGCAGCCCCTTGCAGCAGCTGTGGGGAGCGATAAGGTCCCCCCTGAGCCCCCTCCTCTCCAGGCTGAACCCCCCCAGCCCCCCCAGCCGCTCCCCATGGTTCTTGTGCCCCAGCCCCTTCCTCAGCCCCTGCCCGGCTCTGGACACGCTGCAGCCCCTCAGTGTCCCCCCTGCAGTGAGGGCCCAGCGCTGACCCCAGGATTCGAGGGGCGGCCGCACCAGTGCCCAGCGCAGGGGGACGGTCACTGCCCCGGCCCCGCTGGCCACGCTGTGTCTGACACAAGCCGGGCGCTGCTGGCCTCCTTGGCCACCCGGGCACACGGGGGGCTCATGCCCCGCCGGCCCAGGCAGCCCCCCAGGCCCTTTTGTACCCTGGATGTGACCCCGTCCCGCCGCTCCCTGGGCCCGGCGGCGTTTTACCCCGGGCAGAGCCCCCGGCCCGGCCAGGAGCAGCCGGGCTCTCCGGGAGAGGCTGTGGGAGACGCTGCCGGAGGCTTTGCCGAGGCCCAGGCAGACGCCACCCACAGCCTTTCCCTCAGCCCCCAGCGGGTCACCCTGTCACAGAGGAGATCAGGCCCGTCAGGCAGGACCTGGGCCCGATCCCCGGCTGTCCCGCACGTGCTGGGTGATGGCGCTCGGGGTGACCTGCTCCACGGCCTCCCCTGGCACCAGGTCAGGCTGGCAGTTTCCTGGATCTTCCTTCTGTCCCTCCTTGTGGATGGGCGTCACATCTGGTAACTCTGCTGGGACCTCCCCAGGCGGCCAGGGCTGCTGGTCAGTGATGGAGAGTGGCTCGGGGAGCGCTTCCCCCAGATCCCTCAGCACCCTGGGGTGGATCCCGTCTGGCCCCATAGACCTGTGTGTGTCTGAGCGGAGCAGCAGGCACTGGCTGTTTCCTCCTCGGCTGTGGGGGGCTTCATTCTGCTCCTCGCCCCTGTCTTCCAGCTCACAGGGCTGCGTACCCTGAGGGTAACTGGTCTTTGCTCCTAAAGACTGAGGCACAGAAGCATTAAGTCGCTCAGCCTTTTCCTTCCTTTCATTCAGTCATTAGACAGTGTCTGATGATTTTTTGGCCCGTTATGTACAAGAGAGTGTTGCTGGCCAATTAAGGACGACTTCAGCTCCACTTGTTTCAACAGTAGCTGAATAACCACAGAAAACCGTGGTGGTTCATTCCCAGTTAATGACTGTTGCAAGAGAAAGGCAAAGCAAGTGAAACAGAAGGTCAGAGCGTGTGTGCAAGTATTGGCTGGCAAGAATCCTATTGACTTGTATTACAAAATACCCAGTGGATATATAAAAAAAATAGGGTAATTGTTTTGAGAGTTTTATCAGCTCTCTGTTGATCTGGGATATTTTTGGCAGTTTCTCGTGTTCAGTAACCTTCCTTAGTGAAATATGAAAAAGTACTGCAATTTAGTGGATATGATGTACGAAACATTAGTAAAAGACAGCGTTTTTCTGAAGCTTATTTTTATAATCCATATGAGAATGGAGAAATGTACTGTTCCTGTGCAATAAGAAGGATAAATCTTGACATAGTTAAAATAAAAGTACTAAAAATTACATGAAAGCTTAAGGCTTTTTTTACTTTAGGGTTTTGGTGGGCCATAGATTTCAGTGTAAACTGTAGACAGTTTGTGTGCTGTGTTCATGCTTTATTACAACAGAACAAATCAAAATAAAATTACATTATCTCAAAGAAATTAGAGTAACCAAGAAGCAGTGTGAGAACAAAATCTCAAAATGAGGTTTATAGAAAAAAACATTTTCTCAGAGAATTTCTTGGAATATAAATTCCCTAGCAGATAAATATTTAGTCTTAAAAGACTGTGTAACAAAATTGCAATTTTCATTTTGAACAATAGCTGGATATACAGAACTTAAATAGCAATCACGATATCTGGAGGGGTTTCTTTCAAAACCTGTCTGTTTTTTTTCCAGATTTGTCGTCCTAGAAGATTCCACATAAGCCCACCAGAGACTTTTAGATTGTTTATAAGACATCATGATACTTAACTTTTCCATATTAAATAGAACAGTAGCATCTAGAAAGAAGTTACAAGTAAGTTTGTCTACAAACTGCAGTATTTCTTTAGGCAAAAAGGCTATCTCCTGTTAGAGCATGCAAGTTTTACAGTAAAAGGTAGTTTGGTATAGCACGTAACTACAAATGAGAGGTGGTAACACAGTGGCTGAGTTTTTTCTCCCCACGAACTCTAATGCATCAAGTGTGATGGAGGGGGTTGCACAGACACATGAGAGGAAGAAATTGTTCTCATTTTACAGGTTTTCTGGGTGTAAATTTTGATCCAGATGAAATCTAATCAGCTCCACCAGAAATATGACTAGTGGATGTCTTTAGCGTCTGACCTGGCAGTGGAATAGTAAGGTAGTGGTGGCCCCCATGGTGGGAACTGGTTTTTTTCACAGCTCCAAATTCTAGCTCTGGCCCTGTCTAGCAAAAAGGTGCTGAATCCGTGGCACCCAGCTTCCAAATTTGGAGATGAAAGATTCTTCCTGTACAAGTAATTCCAAGCTCCCTCAGAGTTACACGCCTTGTGTGATGGTAGCAGTTTTGCCTTTGATTAGCTGACTTGTAAAAAACTGATAGATACTGCCACATAATTACACAGCCCCACAGTTGGGCATGCTTCTATTTAAGTTCAAAGCATTTTGCAGCTTGATATAATGCATGTAAATGATGCTCAGCAAATAGTCAGAGAACTAAAACTCAGCAGCTGTCTCCTTTGTGCATCCGTTTTCAATAATTAATTGGATATCCTGTGACTTTTAATTGGGAGAGTGGTGATGCTAGTTTTACAACTCCTAAATTCAGTATGATCAGAACAAAAGCTTTTGTGTTCCTAAATGCAAGAACAGTAAAGCCAATCCTGATTATATAAAGATGAATGAAATAAGCTGTAGTGGTGTAAAATTTAATGATAACCATCAGAACTTGATACCAATTTTTACTGTCAGGAGTGCAGACAGCTTATAGACTTTAAGGAATCATTCTTTGTGGCATCTCTCTGAGCACTGAGGTAGTCTCCTTTTTCAAAGGAAATTAAAGCTCAGAGTAAATATCATTGAAGAAGTGTTTTCTTGCGTTAAAAATAGAAGTATTATAAGTGTAGAACCAGGAAAGTGTTCTTTTTCATACGGTCATTGCTTTTGCTCCGAGACGTAGGTGTGTGTTAGGTTATTCTTAGTGTCTGCATGAAACAGTGTCAGCAGATCCTGTGGCTGGCTCTGTGGAGTTGCATTCACATGTTGCTGTAAATACCTGACTCCCATTCTAATTCCGTAGGTCAGAAGGGCCCTCCAGCGAGCATCTACTTCAGCCTCTCCCTTGAAGCAGGGCCTTGTCTAGGCAAGGCTTGAATGTCGTCGTGTGTGGGAGGTCCACAACTTCTGACAACTCTAGTGTTTAACCATCCTCTTGGTGTTTTTTCTTCTTTTTTCTTTCCTTTTTAACAGGTCTGAATTTCTTGTTTTCCAGCTTGTGACCGTTGCTTACTGTCTTTGTGCATGATTCAGGCTCCAAGTTTTCATACTCCCCCTATATAGATACCCACTTAACCTCTTCAAAATGCTGAACAAACAAACTCAGTGCTCTGTTTGTATGCCATGTGCTCCAGTCCCCAGCTCATATCAGTGGTCCGCCACCAGACTCACCCAGGACGTCGGTGTCTTGTACTGGGGAGGCCAAACTGGATGCGTACTGCAGATCTGGTCTCACAGGTGCTAAATAGAGGGAAATTACCACTTCCCTGGACCTGCTGTCTGTGATGTTGCTAATAAAGCCCAGTGTGGGGTTGGCTTTCTTTACCTCAAGGGCATGCTTCTGACTTAAGTTCCGGATAAGCTGGGGTTTTTTTCCAACCACCTTACAACAGGTGCTACTCTGCAGAGCTGTTTCACAGCCTGTTGTCCTCCAGCCTGTACTGTTGCATGGGGACATTCCATTGCAAGCGTAGGGCAGCTGCATTTGAGCTTCATGAAGTTCTGGTCAGCCCATTTTTTTCCAGCCTGTGAAGGCTTTTATGAGAGCAGCCCCACCATCCTGTGTATCAATTACTCCCTCCCACGCTGGTCTCTTCTAGACTCTGAGAGGTATTCTATCCCATCATCCAAGTCGTTAATTAAATTACTCCATTCTCCTCTGCAAATTGTAGATGCAGAATATCTCTATCTTTCTGAAAGCTGGTGCAGTCTCAGTCGTTCTGTGACTTTTGGGATCTAACTTAGCAGGGAGTAAGGAAAGCATGTACTTCAGCAAGTCCAGTGATCCCCATGCAAGGAGTGACTCGGTGTTGCCACAGATATTTTCTCCTTCTGTGAGTGGCATCAGATTTTATCCATTCAAAACACAGTGATGAGTTTTGCAACGTTTCAGAAGAGAAACCAAAACTAAACATGGGTGGCAGCATTTGAGCAGATGTGCAAAGAGGGCGAGCAGGCTGCAGCCCGGCGCTGCGGCGCGTGCCTGTCTGCACTGGGAGCACAGATGCACCAGCCAAGCACAAACCCTTGGATCGGCAGCTGCAATCCTGGCAAACACAGCCACGACACAGGAAGCCAAAGTTTGAGACTATTACTCAAGGAAAGTGTGTGTGACCATGTACGGTCATCAGTAAGCCAGGGATAAATAGCATATGCCCAAAGACATTTACTGAAAACATACCAACTTCCAGTGCAGCTGATGAGAAATCGCATTTTTTCAGACTATCTTTGTTGGCTTTCCAATGAGCCAGTGGACTTGTTTGTTTGGGGTTTCTTTCTGTCTGGCATTACTGTTAGTGTCCGTAGTTTCTGCTCATCCACTTTTGCTTCTTGTTATAACATTCAGATCTGTTCTCTCCAAGTGCAGGGCGTTTCATTATTTTAGTCATTTGGTGCAGTAATTATTAATTATGCTTTCACAGTTGAGCAGTCATGTTATTTCAGTGCATTTATTCTTTGCCAACATACAAATGGATTATTTGTAATGAGACAGCTATGGATTGCTACTGAATGTGGTTTTTGCAGCTTCAGCCTGGGAAGGATAATTCCCCCACTGCACTCAGCCTTTGAAAAGGGATCACCATGAGAGGTTTCAGGAAACCACAGAACTGTTCATTGCCTGCTGGAGAAAGAAAACATGTGTAAGGCACTGGAAAATGGCACTGATTATTTTAGGAATTAACATTGCACAGAAAGGAGATAGAAACAGCCAGCACAAAGAAGCTGCACAATTTCTGACAGGCTGCTTTTCGTGCAGCCTTTTCATGCACCTTTCTCCCTGCAGAGACCTGGGCACTGTCCCGCTTCGTGTGTGGCCTCAGGTTGCTTCTCTGCTGTGATGTCTTACAGCAGCAAGATGATGACCTGCAGGAACTCACTGGTACTTGGGCTTCTTCATCTCTGTTTTATCTGCTTTTGTGCTTGTTCTGCCAGTGCTTTGGAAGAGAGAGAATCTTGACAAGTTTGTGGTCTGCTTGGCATATATTAAGCATAAAGAATGTAAATCCTACTGTAGAGCCAATAGAAATAATAAGCAGTACAGCTCTCTTTGAACTCACATTTTCCCCTAAGCAGGTCTGTTCTTTTGGCTGTGTGGTAGTAGTGATATTGATGCAAGGTCAGCTGCCACTGAGCTCCCAGCTCTGCTTCATCAGCTCATCGCTGGTTTTTGGCAAGGCAGCGTGCCCCCTCCACACCTGTGCAGGGCAGGCTGTGACGGGGAAGAGGGAGCCATTGCACTACAAAGAGACGTGACCCGTTTTCAGATTATGCAGGTCCCCAAGGCTTTTTTAATTCAGTGAGATGAATTCCCTTTTGAAGGTACTGAGGACGAACAACACGCTTTATTGGGGGCAGGTTTGGGGAACGCCAGCAGTCAGTGAGCTAGGCCTGGATTTTACATTACGCTGTTACAGATTCATTGGTAAAAGTCAATTAAAACAGAGAAATGTGTAGTTATTTTTACAGGAGTTATCCTAGGAATTAATGTTTGTTGAATATGTGTTAAACCACATCTGTCATAGTGGAGTGATGCTTTCAAGGCTGTTTCACACCAGGTGAGGATCTGGCTTGCTTTTCACACACTGCAAGAAGCAGATAGCTGAGTTCTGCTTGAGTGCTTATCCCTAGCCAAGTTTACTCAGTGAGGACCAAACTCCTGTCTGACATCCTGGAGTTTTTACACAGGAGTTGGATAATATTTCAGCCGTCTTAAAAAGGTTCACTAAAATTCTCTATTTAAAACGGGTGCTTTGAGTTTTTGAAGAATGCATGGCATTTTTGTTTTCAGCATCGTAAAGATGCTCAGTCACACAGGTGGGTCACAGTGCAGCATTTTTCATGAGTCTGTTCCTTCCATAGAACTGCACACAACCCCCAGCAGCAGGAATGGGAGCTGTGTCCCTGAACCTAATGGTACACACGACCAGAACGTACGCAGAAGTACAGAGCTGGAGAGAGATACTTGAAAATGTTACTCTAGGCTTACCTGCAGTCAGATTCTTGTCCCTATGCCTGAAGTCTGCAGCGTAGGTGATTTTTTTGTTTGCCTGTTATAAATTCATATCGGGTATCTTTGTCTCTTGAAATCAGTGCTTCATTTCCAAGACTAAGGTCACTCTTCTCTTGTACAGTTGCCTCAAACAGTCGCTGCATATTTTCTAATCTGGACTGAATCTGCGTAACTCTGAGATATATATTTTGTAATTGAATATTTTTTTTTTTGTTAAATTTATCTTTTTACAGTTGTTCAGTGAAAAAATAAGTGGAGCAGAAGGAACAAAGTTAGATGAAGAATTTCAAGAGATGGAAAGGGTAAGGAAAGTTAACGCGTTTTTCAATATTAAGCTATTGCAGAATCAAAAATGTTTCATATTCCAAGTGTTAGGATGGTATTGTAGATTTACCTGGGGGGAAACCCCACCATGTGCTTCCAAACAGAAATGTGTAAGTGCAGATTTGTCCTTGAGCCTTGTCAGCTCAGCCAGGGGCGGAGGGACATCTGCAGAGGCTGTGTAAGCAGAGGAAGCAGGTTCGACTGACACCTTTTGAGAGTGAAGAGAATCTCCTCCAAGAATGGTGCAGAGCACCAGGAGGGACCTTTCTCCTCTGTCTGTGTGGGAGATTAAAGAGGGAAGTCTCCAGTGTTTAGTGAGCCTTTGTAAATATCACAAAGCCTTCACATCCGATATTATTCATGATAAAAATCTTAATTACTAGGGTCAGATTTTCTCTTGATAGAGGATTATATTTCTTGGTTTAAATCCATGCTCAGAAATTTACGTGAATTGTTGGGGAAATTGAGATGTTTGCCATCCACTTGTTAGTTGTGTTACAAATTAAGCAACGTTACTGTCAGTTTCTCTTTTTCAGCTTTTATGTGCTTTTTTTTTATTGCCCATGTCTCTGTGTGTTTTTTAATGTTCATAGTAGACCTAGGTCACAGCTTTTATTGTTGGCAGACAGAGGAAAAAATTCTTGTAGGAGTTGTTTTTTTCCAACACGTACTTCTGAATTTATGCTCTAAACAGGTTTCTACGTTTCAGTTTCTTTGGCTACAGATAATTATTTCCTTTCTCTGCATTATAAGGGGGAAAATAATGTGCAGACCCTAAGGGAGGAGAGGGGAAACAAATCAGAAATGTGACTTTTATAGCATTTTGGAAACTATTAAATGGGAAGACAGTGCAAACTGCTGTTCTAAATGGCCCTGACCCCAGGATTGTGCGGCATATGTTCAGTCTTTTTCACCTGTGGAGAAAAGCAGTCTTGGTGACAACAGCTGGGCTGGCAAGAAGATTGTAGTCTAGAGTGTATTAGTTGTAGTCAGAGAGTGATAGGCTGGAAAGGCAAGCCCACATTTTGATACATACCTTCACTCCTTCCCAGTACTACCTGCCAATTAATATGCTTTTGGTAAAATCCTGTCATGACTATGACATGGGTATTTATTTTAAGCTACAATATTTGCTTTATTTTAAATAAAATTTCATCATCATCTAGAATAGTATGTTCTGTCTATAATTAAATTATAAACTTTCTAGTAATAGATTTGCTTTTTGGTAACTGTGTTGCCTTTCTTTTTCAGAAAATTGATGTTACTAATAAAGCTGTAACGGAGCTTCTGTCCAAATCCACAGAGTATCTTCAGCCAAATCCAGGTAGGATAGGAGCAATAGGTGTTGGATTTTGCTGAACATTGTTTTTTTTACTTGGAAATTCATCTTGGGTAAAGAAAAGCTAATTAGGTCATCATTGTGAGGCTTCCGGGTGTTCTAGAGAACTTTACCTTTATGTGCAACGAACAACTGTGAAGTTTATGTGCAGTGTGATCTGAGATGCATTCAACTTGCAGCGGAGTGCACCTGGGCGTGTGTAGATTGTGCATGCATGTCTTGGACAGCTTGGGCCTGTGGTGCTGGATTTCCTGAAATGGGATGTGAAGTGAAGAGAATGCCAACATGTATTGGTTTTTTAGCAGAGATATAAAAAGCCACTGAATTTAACTCACAGGCTGCTGCCGTCGGAGGTACTGGTGGTTGTATACCCCATGGGTACACTTGTGTTGTTGTGTACCCCATGGCTGTTACTTGCTTACCCGGTATTTGAATGAAGTTTCGTATATTCTGGACAGCGCTAGGTCTCAGTGGATTTTTGGATCATCAGTTAATAGAGGTTTTTCAAATGTTGTTTTAAGAAACAGGAAAGGAGACACGTTTACATTTGTAGTCAATCACAAAATGTATCTGTTACAACCTTGCTTCACTGTCCAACCAGCTGTTGGAAGAACCTTCATTTTTTGAGAACTGTCTGACTGAATTCCTGTTTAGTCGGCTACACCAGTGACTTCAGTTAGCAGTCTCTTGTGAGTACCGTATGAGATGCACGTCCCTGAAGAAGTTTAATGGGTTATATCTACATAAGGATAGTAGGATTCGGTGCTTTGCCAAGGCCCAGCCAGCATGTTCAAGATGAATCTAGTAACCATGGTCCACATTCCTCGGGAATGCCCTGCCCACGGCTGCTACTGTGTTGAAGAAGCTGTTGAGTGATAATAGTAAGGAGTAGATCGGAAAAACGCTGAGAAAAAAATGCATGTTTTTGTTATGATACATGCAAGATAACAGTAGGTTAATTTGTATGTACCAGGCCGTTCTGCAGAATACATGTCTACTGTCTTGATACTGGAATGAAAAGAAAAAGAGGGGAGCAGGGATAGGTTATGCAAAGTTCTCAAAAGCATGAGAGGGAGGGAGAGCATGAAACTGGCTTTGGCTGTGCTTGTATCTATTCCACGTTTGCTTTCTGCTAGTACTTCTAATCAAGGAGTTCACACGCAGAAATAGGAAAAGGAATGTGAGTGTCGGTGAATATACACAGAAGATGACAAGCCCTCCCATGGCCGCTATGTATCTGTCTGGAGAAGTGATGCTTATTCAGTTGGGAATAAAAACCAGTTTCATATGACCCATATTGTTGAATGGAATCTTACTTCAGCTTCTGACTAGGAAGTACTGACAAAAAACTTACGGATCTAACAGACCAGCTTAGTGACTTACTTTGTGACATTCCTTGTTAAATGATTTATTCTTGAAATATATTAGTTTTAAAAGTGCTTTTACAACTTTTTTTTTCTTCTTTTTTTTATGTCTTCCTTAGCATACAGAGCCAAACTGGGAATGCTGAACACTATGTCAAAGATCAGAGGACAAGTTAAAACCACAGGCTATCCCCAGACAGAGGGACTTCTAGGAGACTGCATGATACGGTATGGCAGAGAGCTTGGCGATGATTCTATGTTTGGTGAGTTTGTGTATCTCTTCTGTGAATATTTCAGCATAGTTCTTTGCAGAATATTACTCAGTGAGGTAACTGATGTAAATAGCTACTGCAGGTAAGATGGGAAGTTAGGTACAGTGATCAGGGGTGATTGAGATAATTAATGAAACATGATACTTCTGCATATTTGTCCACCTCTATTGCAGGTGGATTTGATAACGCTGTTACTGGTGCTGTCTGATGATTCATATTTAGTTTCTAAGTTGCCAAACCTAAATAATTTAGGGTTATTCTTAGATGCAATGTATTTCTTTTAACCTTTACATAAAAATGTTTACCCTATATTTGAGAAGTAAACCAAGAGAAAATTTTCTCATAGAAAAAAATAAACAGTAACTTTCTTTGGGTGATTTTTTTTTTTTTTTAAATAACATTCTGGTATTTCTGTGCTTTAGAGCAGTGCATGTTAAATATGCATTTTCTTGTTTTCATGAAAATTAACGTTAGCTCGGCCATGCTACAATTCTTTGGTAAATAAAATCTTCCCTATTTCCTCTCAATATATGCTGGTACTTCACAGCCAAAATCTTGATAGAGTCCTTGCTTTCTAAGGATGCATACTCAGTGGGCTTGACTGGAATGAATCTGAAGTGTTGTCACAGAGCTACTCAGTGGGTGCTTTTTGAGATGGCTGGGGTTAAAAGAGAACCTGGGACAAATACATGAGAAAAGGAGAATCCTGGATTGGGGAAAGAGAGGCAAATAGGGCTAGGAGAGAGTCGTGTGGGCTGGGACTGTGCAGAAGCCAATACAGACTTGGCTGGCTTTGTTATGTACTGTTTGTAGTATCTGCGTTTTTACACAGTGGTTGTCTTGAAATAGTAACAGCTGTGTAGGTGTAGGGACCTCACACTCAAGTCCATGTAGGTGCTGCATAGGAAGGATGCTGCTGATAACCAGAGACTCTTGTATTTTCCTCACAAAAGGTGAAGTGGCACAACTTTTCTGTGAGCTGCATGTTTTTGTGTTTTTGCAAAAGCAACAGGGATGCTAAATAAAACTAGGAAAGGGGAAAGAATATTTCAAACACTGTGCTGCCTGCTGATACTTACATGCTTAATAAAATATAGAACTATGTTAAATAGGTGGTTTTAAAAAGGTAGCAAAAATTTTCACCAACATGAGGTCTGGGGAAAAAAGCATGTAGTATATGAGAAAGCTGTAAAACACAATTTTGTGATTAAAAAGTTACTCACTTTTTGTGTATTTCCTAATATCACTAACGTACAAATTAACCAGCTTGGTTTGCAGTTCTCAAAATGGAGGAGGTTTGTAACCTAGGCAAATTAAGTAGGGAAAAGAGTATTATTTTTTTTCCCTGATGCCCTTCAGGAAAAAAAAAGTATACTTTGGAACAAGAATTTTCCATTTCTAATTTTCTGTAGGGACAAGCAAGTACATAGGTTGCATTATTTTTTTTTACTCTTTGAGGGCCTGCAACAGATAAATAGATACCTATTTGAAATAGCTGTTTCATAGGACAATTTTTCTGGTTTTACATGTATTGAGATATAAGTAGCCTGTTCTTTACCATAGGCCTTGCACTACTGGATGCTGGTGAGAGCATGAAGCAAATGGCAGAGGTGAAGGACTCTCTTGATATTAATGTCAAACAAAATTTTATTGATCCTCTACAGTTATTGCAGGACAAAGATTTAAAAGAGATTGGGGTAAGTTTTCCAGGGTAAAGCTTCACTTATCAATAATCTGAGTCAGTCAAACTCTACTTCCCTGAGTTATTTTTCTTGAAAATAATAAAGTAAATACATTCCACTGCGTTTAAGTTTGTGTCTCTAGCAAAACGGTGATGAAATCTGCTTAAACTCAATACCTGGCTATTTCTCACTTGTACAAATTACTAAGCTTGCTGTATTGCTTGTACATTCAGTACAAGAAGGATAGTGAAAAAAATTATATTCTTTATTTTTCTGCTATTATATTTTAACTGACATTTTTATTAATTCTTGTGAACATGCGAGTGGGCTGTGAGTTACTGCAACTGATTATCCTATCTTGCCCTTTCTGTCAGCCTAAAGCTGTTTGTACTGGAGGATGAATATAACTGTTGAAAAAAGCTATTCAGGGCAATCACAGAATGATTTGAAAAGTGCCATAAAATGTTGAAGTGCCATATACTGCTGTAGGAAAAATACAGGAAGTGGAGGAACACGTTTTTAACCTTTAGAATTGAGTTTTTCAGTGCTTTTGTTTACAATGTGACAGCTCAAAGAAAGCCAGGCAGTCTTTGTTTGAGTCTGTTAATTCCAATAGACGTGGGTAATAAGCAAGTTAAAACCCCGATGAAATGCAGAAATGAAAGTTATTTTATTTGTTTACACATAAATGGATGTGGAAAGCATAGAAAAAGATGGTAATAATGTCTTGATGTCTGTAGCTGTCTCCTATATAGATAACTGGGTTTTGTTATAGTTCTTCTGAACTGATGAAAAGAAAGTGTTTGACGTTAGCTTTAGTGAGCATTTTGTATTGTCACTTTGAGTCCATTCTTTAAGTCTGTCAGTCCCGTGATTTTTGGCAACAGAAAAGCTTGTGTAGTTGTATCAGATAGAAGTGTCAAGTTGACAACTAAGAAAGCAAGCAAGAATACAAGATTTGTTAGACCACTGCTTATGTAATCAGAAGGGAAAATAACTCTTTGACTTTTAGCTGTCATACTGCGAATAATTCAAGAGGTAAATCTGAATTAAACATTGAATAAGGAGACTCACATATACTTATATCGGATCTTTCTCCTCATATAGGGAATCACAGGTATCATACATTTAGTGAAGTCCATGAGTGAGATGCCCAAGTTTAGCAAATCAAGATAACGGATTGCCCAAGTGTTAGCAAATGGCTGCTTATTTAAAATTTCATTCATGTATACAGTTCTAGCCTGACCTAATGCTGACCTAGATCAAAGGGATGACCTGGATAATTTCTCAGCCTTGTATTTCTTTGATGCTGCATATATTTGCATCCATAACTGAAATTTCCTTAAATCACACTGTGTGCGTTTGGGCATGTCCCATTTGGACCTTCTCATAAATGTTCTGTCTTGTTTAGCATCATCTGAAGAAACTAGAAGGACGCCGTTTGGATTATGATTATAAAAAGAAACGTTTTGGAAAGATACCAGATGAAGAAGTTAAACAAGCAGTAGAAAAATTTGAAGAGTCAAAGGAACTGGCTGAAAGAAGCATGTTCAATTTCTTAGAAAATGATGTAAGTCTGTCCTGCGTTTTTGTTTGCTGCAGTACACCCAGGAGGGCAGTGTTTGTGGGACTGGATAAAGCTTGTCCCATCCTTCATAGGAGGTAAGGTCTGAAAGCCCAAAGTGTGCCTCTTCCCTCTTTTCATCTCCTGTCAGAGAAGGACGTAATGCACAGCAGTAAGTGGGAGAACTCAAGAATCCAGGAATTTCTTCTGCAGATACGGTGGCTCAGACGAGATTGTCACAGAGGTCTTAAGTAGTTTTTTTGATCTATGAGCAATGAACTATCTGAGAGTAGAATGCAGCCTGATCCGTGGGAGGTGAAGGTTGGGAGACTGACATAGTCATAGACCTGCTGCTGAAACTATGAGCAAGGGTATGTACCCTGCGCTTTCTGAATTGTAGTTCGCTTATCACCAAAACTTTGCTGCTGATTTGAAATCTCTGAATGATTTTACCTCTGAAAATCATTATTATTAGTATTTGACTTTTGAAAATTATTCCGTAGAGTTTATTTGTGGCTTGGGCTCAGGTACCTGGACTTTGGCTCAGAGTCCAAGTCCATTGTGAAATTACATTTAAATAAGGAGCAGCTGTGGTCATTCAGGATAATAGTCTCTTCTGCCTCCGCACAGAGGAACAGCAGGGCGTGCTTTCTGCCATGTAAACATGGAGCTGTAGACAAGGGAACTGGACCTGTTTGGCCTATTCCAAAGCCTTCTCTTATGTAGATACAGCATCACAGAAAACACTCGGAAAGTAAGAAGTCTGCTGTCTTCTGTGAGCAAACTGCAACAAAGAGGAGCTGTTAAGTGGGAATATTCAATTGCGAACAACTTCTTCCTCTATGCACACCCATGCAATGGCCAGTTATAAACTAGCCTGTAGCTCCTAAACTGTTTGTGAGTGGAACACATTTGTTACAGCAGTGTGTAAGTCAGTAAGCCTCTTGCTGTTTTACCAGTGCAAGTTATTTGAGGGCAACCAAAAATGTAAAATACCCCATCAACAATTTCAGCACACTGTTCCATTGTAGGCTCTGCCAGTTGTCTGGTTGTAGTGTGTGGTTTATAATGTGGCCTTGCCTAAGCAGCTGAGAAATGTTTCAAATGGTGTTTATTGTTAGTCAGAGCATCAAACTGAGGATAAAACAGTTCATGCGTTAAAATGGTTTAGCTGAGCCGCTAGGGAACTGATGAGTTATACTGTCTAACGTAACTAATTCTTCTTTGGGAAGGGAAGGATGTCCCTTTGAGGTTTTTTCCCTACCCACTTTCTGTTGTTTCTGTGTAAAGAAAACTGTGTGCGTCTTCCCTCCCATTTTCCATGCTGACCTAGTCTGTCCTCCCCAACCTTCTCATTACAGCCTTGTTGTCTAACCCCAGGCTGTCTCACTGGGCTTGCAGAGATCTTAACTGCAATCGCTTCCTTCCGATCCTCTCCAGTTCCCCATACGGCTCCCTTTCTTGGTCTCCTTGCCCTTCAGTCTCTGTTCTCTGAGCCATCTTGCCAGGTGCCTTTCCCAGGCTCAGTCCCGATCCACATTTCTTTCTCAGGATTTTGCGTAGCTAGTTCCAGACCTCCCACATAGACACGACTGCATGCGCTACTTATCAGATCCATCTTCCTGCCTTTCCCACTCAGCCAGGCTCAGGCTCCTCTTGCTCAGTGGCTTTTAGTTCCTCAGGTTTCCCAGTCTCTGTCTCTCTTCTCCAAATCCACAACTCTGTATCTGTCCTGGCTTTCAGTCATCTTGTTTGGATAGTCCTTGTCTATCCGCTTTCTCTGACCACCCCATCCAAACCCCAGGCACTTTGTGTGTTGCCCTCAGCTGGTTTACGTTACTCTCTTCTGACTGTGATGGAATTGTATCAGCTGTTGATTTGGTTCTGTGCATTTCATTTCTGAATGCTGTGTGACAATGCTGGGCTCTCTTGGAGTCCCAGCAGAATTTCCAATAATCTTTTTAACCGAGTAAAAGCAGACAAAGTATAGCACAACGTTACCATGGGTCCATAAAACATTTGCAGAAAGTTCACTCCGATATCTTCTTGTGATCCAATGTCTGAAGACATTGTGATGGAATGGAAACATGTCGGACTTCTTGCAGTCTGTCTTCTTAATGTTGTCTTAAAGGACAAGGACAAATAAATATCTGTTACTGCTCCATCCCCAGTACAGCTTGAACTTTTCAGTTTGTGTTTGGGGAATGAGATTATTTGTTACCTCATGAATAAAAGTATTTTTGTTTTCCTTTCTCCTTCACATTCTCCCTTTCCTCAGCGTTCGTATTTTTGAATGATTGGCTGATACTTTTTAAATTCAAGCAGATAAATCATGTTTCATTTCTTGGTTTATAAATGCTGCCATCTACTGAGGTAAGTCCAGATAATTTCAGAGCTGTAGTTTGTAAACATTGCTAATAAACACCAATGGGTCTGAGTCATAAGAGCTGTCACAGTGTAATTTCTTCCAACACTGCTGATCAGAAAAGCCCCACTTTCACCTGCTAATGGGTCATGTCCTTTTAAATGTTTTGGGCTGGGGTGTTGACAGACAGCTGGCTTGGAAGTTGAAAGCAGAAGGGATTTGCACATTGTGAAAGGAAATGACTCAAGGACCCAGCCCTGAGTTAGTGAGCTAGAAGTTACACCTCAGTTTTGTTCAGTTTCCAACTGGCAATTTCTTCGATAGGATCACGTAATGCTCTTTTTCAATAGCCTCCATGAGGTATCGTGGTCTTTTGAGATACCATGATTTAAATGATCTGTTTGTTCATCCTTCAGCTGAATGTACTGCAGGTTCCTTACAGCTATTTTCCTCTTCTGTATTTCAGGTAGAACAAGTTAGCCAGTTGGCTGTGTTTGTAGAAGCAGCACTAGATTACCATAAACAATCCACAGAAATCTTGGAGGATCTGCAGAGCAAGCTGCAAAACCGGTAAGACTGAACCTGTCAGAAAATTTTGAACCTCTTTTGCAGCTAAGGTTCATGGATGTGAAAAGTCATGGAGGCAACAGATCTTGTAGCACCATCTCACGGATGCACATTTGCTGCGCTCTGTGCCTTACTGGACTTCATGGATTTAAACCGTTGCCACCTGGCAACTTCTTGCTGTGCTTTGAGCCTTTTAATGTCATGCAGGACATGCCCAGAAAGCTTGTGAGTGTGTGCAGAATCTCTCATTCACATCTGTGGAGGTTCATCAGGATAGCCTCCATTTGTTTGCAGGTTTATTTAAACGTGCATACTTTGAGTTGTGTTTGGAGGCTTTGCTGAGAAGGTGGCTTTTTTTTTTTTTTTTTTTTTTTTTTTTTTTTTTGAGATTAAGGGGTATAACAAAATTCTGCGGCAGAGCAGGGAAATGGCTAGCTGCTTAGGGACACAGCTGTGGTGTAATGCACTTATGAAAGGCCCAG
This sequence comes from Falco rusticolus, assembly GCF_015220075.1. Classification (NCBI taxonomy): domain Eukaryota; kingdom Metazoa; phylum Chordata; class Aves; order Falconiformes; family Falconidae; genus Falco; species Falco rusticolus. The sequence goes on along the minus strand of NC_051193.1, from coordinate 13,738,365 downwards.
GTACTTTGTGCTATCCTAATAGAAGAAAAAAAATGCTGCCGTGATTAATTTGTTATACGTCACTCAGAGAACCAGCAGAGAACAGGAGACTTAAATAAATGACTTGAGTGTCACCGTAGCATAGTCTAACATGACAGTCATGGAGTCGAGAGAACTGTTTGAGGCTTTCCTGAGGTCAGGGTGGACGTGGTGGCTGTATTAGCACAGGGGTAGCTGTGTCTGTAGGCACCCTGCACCATCCCAGCTGGAGGGACCAGTGAGACAAGGAGGTCTCAGCTGGGCCACATGCACATACAGGAAGAGGTACTGAGACAGTTGTGCTGACCAAACGGTTGTTTCCCATTTTCTCTAGTAAAAAGGCAACGTGTGAGTTGCAGTCCCTGGACCTCTGTCCTGGCTGGGTTTCTGCATATGTCATTTGCAGTTGAGCTTTCCAGAGAGCTCGTTACTGGAACTTGTGCTGAACTCAGTGGCAGCTGTGGATGCTCAGCACTTCTCAAACTCAGGCTGTTAAGCTTTATGCCTCTGTCAGCGGGACCAAAGCATTAAATAAAATAGGGACTTGCTGAAATTCAAGTACCGCACAGGAATTGAGCAGCATTTAGTGAATAAACCTGCCCTGCCTGCCTCCCCCAAAAAGCCTAAAAGCAAAACCAGCAGAAGGTGGGGATTTTTTCCCTCCACCTTTCAAACACCAAAGCACTGAACCTGAGTGTAAGCTCTGTAAGTATTTCTTCCTTCAAGGTCAACTTTTTGCCACTCTTCTGTGTGTTCCAGAATAAATGTAGCATCTAGTCGGCCTAAACGTGAATTTAAGCCAAAGCCTGTAATAACTACAACTCTGGAAACTGGTGATAATCAGCAGCACAATGGGATTGCCTATAGTTCTTCCATAAAATCATCAGGTAAGTCTACGGCCACAGAATTAAGGCATCTATGGATGTTTTGCCGGATTGTTCCTTGATGTCTTCCTTGTACCGTGAGAACAATGGATCCATGAGGCATCAGTATCTGTGCATCTGACTCCAGTTTGTTTCCTAGATTTGGGAATGGAATGTGAAGCAGGGTTCCTCTCAACAGTCTCTCGCCCATCTGAAATTTAGGTGTGGCATTCTGCTTGGCCTTTTAGGTTCTCTGTGCTGCCACTGAGGGTGGGAGGAGAGAGAGGGAGAGGCATTTGCAGAAAACAGTTGATTTCTTGCAAAGACAGATGCCTAAGGTGGGTGTGTTTGATCACTGTCTGGAATATCTCCAGATGGTGATTTCTCTTCACAGTCTGAGACCATAAATGACAAGCAGAGGATCTGAAGTATTAGCCATGTAAAGTTTCTGCGTTTAACATATTTTACTTTACTGTCCCCTAAAGTATGCACCAAAGTGGGTGCATTTATGAACTGAAGTACTTAAGTACCTATTGGTGTGGGAGTAGGATCCCTTCCTTTGATTTGGCCCTGATTCCACAAAAAAAGTCAACCGTTGAAAGCCCTTGAAAGTTATGTGAATGGTAATAATTAGTCAGGTTACGATGTTAATTGAAATGGCTTTTCCTCATCTCGATAAAATTATTTTGCCCTGTTTCCTTAATGGCTACAGTGCACGATGAGAGAAGACCAATAAAAAAATCCCCAAAACACCAGCCTATGCAAAGAAAAGAGAATGAAAAAGCCAAATTTTTCCATAAACATTATTTGTAAGGAAAATACAGGGGAAGAATTGAGCCAAAGGTTCCCTTCTGTACTTGGCATGGTGTCTAGGATCTTTTTCTGAAGCTGCTTCCCCCTGTCCCCCTCTCCAATTTCCTCTTCCCTCCAGTCTCATTCCTATTTAAAGATTGCTGGGAGAGAAATGAGAGAACTAAAGGTGAAAGAAGAAAGCCTGGAGCTGTAACTTCACGCTCCTTCTAACGTCTCTTTAATTTTCTTGCACTCTGCTACAAGATGAATCTATTATACAATCCATACTGAAAGGGATTTGCAGCAGTTTGGCAGCAAAAAATCCACCCGGCAAGATCCTGTTCCTTGATTTGTTTCTTTTGTGCTTCAAGATACTTGGGGGTGTGTTAGGGAAGCTCCCCGTGCTGCCCGAATGCTGAGAGCAGTTTTTGTCTTGCTGTCAAATGTGGGATTGAGGGAGACAATCCCCTCTTTGCACACTCTCAGTTCAGACCACTGGTTCCTAAGACACGTGGTACAAGGACACATTTCATTCAAAGCACTGGGGATGTTTGCAGTAATCAGTAGCTTCCTAGTTATTTTCACAGCACATCTGGATGAAAGTAGCAAAACCGTAGCAACCTTTATTAAAGATTTAGCGTCAGATTTCTAGGCCCCTGTCAATTACCTGTCAAGTTATACAGGCTTTCATTTTTCTGCTTTGTATGTGCAGTGGAGAAAGGAGATTCAGGTTGAGTATTTGTGTATAAACTAGTGTGTCAATCCAGAGTTTCAAACCATGTTACAGTGGTTCATCATTGCCATGAATGATCCGAGATGTCCTTTAAGGGTAATCAGTCCTGTCTTTGGGACAAAGACAGGCTACTAGATGACTTCTCAAGGTTACCTCCAGCCCACTTATTTAAAGAAAAATCCCAGTTTGAATGAGCTGAAATTCAATGAATGAACAGAAATATAAACGACCAGTGGTCACCAAGATGAACAGAAGTGGCTCATTCCTTCCTTATTGATTCCATTCATGGACTGTTGCATCAACTGTTTGCCTATCGCTAAATCATGGGGTTTCACTTACTGTTTCGCTTGCTCAGTGCTGTCAGAATGGAAAAGAAATAAAACAACCTGAAAGAGAAGAAAAAGAAAAATGGGATATATGTAATAATCTTTGCTATGCTTAGTGTTGCTAGTGATATCAAAAAGACCACGTATTACGTTGTTTTCCTCCTGGAGAAGCTGTGGATGCTGTGCTTACCTCCCCAGCAGGTACAATCATCAGTGAAGTCATTGTTCCTTCTCTCTTCTCTCTTCATACTCAAAAGTTATCCACGTGGATTTCTGTGGAGCTGCAGTGGGGTCAATATGCCCTGGTTGTATGTTGGGAAACCTTTCTGTTCCTGTTTAAATCAGGATCATGAAACAGGTTGGGTTTATGGTCTGTGATTTAGAAATGTGAACCAGGTGGCTCTAAGCAGAACTGCTAAATGTTTTGAGGTCTCCGTGTGATAGGGGGCATAGTACGTGATCACTCCTTTTTCAGTTTAGAAAACTGACCTCTTCATTCTGCACAAACAAGCACTTTCATGCCTAAATTCTCCTGTTTACACATTGACCCTATCAAAACGTAAACCTCTGATTTCTCACATACTGTCACTCAAGGTAAGTGGTATCTCAGTATTCAGCGAACCCATGGAAATCAACAGGACAGTTCAAAGCAAGCTGTGGTACATCCAGCACAACTACCACAGCTCGGTTCTGAGTGTTGGAATGGCTTTTCCTGTGTTTCAGCATAGCTTTTCAAGCTAAGTATCAGCTTCTTGGAGCAGAAGTAGTCTTTTCCTTTGTACAGTCCCTAACACGTGGGGATTATTTACTACTAATGACTTGCACACGTTTGCAGGGTTAGATTCACAGAAACCTAACTTTAATATTGTGAAATATTTAGCTGCTTTGATTAAGCACCGATAAAAATCTGTACTTTTGTTCTAATTCATTGTTATCCTCATTTATCAGCTGTGGCTACGAGCATCATCTGCCTCATTTCAGAACTATTTAAAAGCTGTATTACATCATGCCTTTCATTCTTTTTGTCAGCTTTGACTATGACACGGAATAAATGGATCTGGTTGCCATGTGCTGGAATTTAACATAAGCATCTAAGTGTTTACTCACCTCAGCTGTGAGGGAGATTTGGGTTAATTATCTTAGCACGCTTCCAGTGTGTGATTATGAAAGTATAATGTTGCTACCATACGTATACAACATGTATAGAAGGCAGAGTAGATGCAGGTACATCTGTTGGGGGAAACAGACAAAAACCAAACCAACACTGAATGGCATTCTGGTTTCTTCCTGTAACACTCCAGAAAGCACAGCCAGCTTCCTGCTTCACCTCGTTCTGTGCTGTCCAGGTTGGAGTGGTCCAGAGATTAATGACAAATCATCTTTGAATGTGACAGTGAAGTGTGGCAGTTTAACTCCGCAACTGGCGAAATTCAGAGGGTGTGCATGGTGTTGCGAATTAACATAAGCCCTGTTTGCAGAAAGAGTGCAATTTCTTTAGCTTGAATACCTGCAACGGGACAAGATGTGGAAGTATTGAATAGAGAGGGAAAGGCTGGAATCATGTCCCCGATTCGTGACGTTAGGCAGTGTGTGTTGCAGCCTGTCAGGCGGCCCTGCCCCATTGCCTTTGTCAGGGAAGCTTTGTGTCATTGGATTACACAGTAGCAGCAGCTGCCTGACTCTAATGAAGACTTTGACTGATCCTACAGCCTGGAGTGAAACCGGTTGTACTGGCAGGGATCATTATTTAAAAATCTTTCTAGGCTGCCAGACATGTCTTTTCAGTTCTTCGGAGCTTGAAATGAACCAAATGTGATCCATCTCATATCAGGTACCTTACTGTCAGAGGCGAGCTGCCTTGCAATAATAAATTAGCCCCACTGGAGCAGCTGGTGACAGCAAGGAACTTTGTCAGTTATTCAGAGCGCCGCCTTCTGCTGTTGACAGTTCCAGTGAGCTGGTACCAGTTCTACCTTGGCAAAGACTGAAAATAACTCGGCTATTCTTGAACACAATCAGTCCATTTTTGCTGGGAAACTGTGGCTTGCCATCTTTTTTTTTTTTTTTTTTTTTTTCTGCTTGGACTGTTTCAGCAAAAATATGTCCAGAACCAAGCTTTCACCTGTACCATTGTATGAGACTAGCTGTAATTTAGCTTGTAAAACTTTTGCCACTACCCTGCACCTTCCAGAGGCTGAGGACTAGTGCAGCACTGTTAGAGCAGTGCGGGAAGGTTTGCTGAGGGGGATCTCTCTGCTGACAGCTCTCTTCTCTCGTTATAAACAAAAGCTCCCTTCCATCCTTATGAAAGGATAAAACATACAAAATAGAAAAGTAATTCCTGCTTCCCAGTTTTAACACCAGATATTTCCCCCGCTTGCGTTATTGGCAATTAAAAAGATGCTTTCACCTGTGCTCGTTTACCGGTCGCCAGAACAGTTGTCAGCTGGTTTCCTTAGAGACTCCTTGGAGTTACTTTTACTAGACGGTGCCTAACAGTTACTTTCCAATCATTTCCTGCACATTACCATGATTAGCAGATTCAAATGCATTTTCGCATGTGTTTTTAACATCTTAGCCACTGTATCTGTATTGCGTTATGAATTGTGTGCAGATTTACCCAGACAAAAACTATTCTTCAAGGCGATTGCATGTGACAGCTGCGAGAGAGGGTCAAGAATAGAATATTTCAGAATTGTTGCAATGTTCTAGATAAGACAACCTGAATAACTTGGTATTTAAGAGGTTTAACTGCTTTAAATACTAGGGTGGTTTAGAGTTGTCATGCTATAATGCGGTTTACTACTGTTTACGTGGCAGCAGCATGAAATCTTTTCTGCTATTCTTCCTTTATAAATAAATATATTTCAAATTACCAGACTTTTACTTGGATATGCTGTATATGTTTTTAAAAATCTGTTATGGCTGAACTTCAGTTGAACTTCTGGCTAGTCCTTGGCCACAGAGCTAAGCTTTACAATTTGAACATTAGATTTAATTTATTAGAGCAAGTTATTATTCATAAATATGAATGTTACGTATGTATCGGTCCCACAAATCCAAGTCAATTAACACCCCTTCATGAGAATACCTTTAAAAAAGGTGACTGCATTTACATGGTTAACTTCTATTGCTCATGGTGATTTTGCACTTCAGTTTATATTTACTTGTTTTCCTGTAAATATATCTACTTACTATTACATTTGCATATGGTGCCATTAATATTTTAAGAGAGTAATTTGGCTTGAAGATCTTTATAGCAGGGCAAACGGCGTAAGTCACAAGAACAGCCAGATACTGTATTGGAAAACTGGTTGAATGTGGAAAATAATTTGACAGGTGGCATCATTCCTTGCATAACCTTCGCTTTAGTTCAGATGAAGGATGTGTACAACAAAGGATTTGTGCACGTGAACGTGGGGAGCTCTAACCCAGCAATGCCTGTCACTGCTCAAGTGAGGCGAGGGTGGAGGCCTTGCTCCTGCAAACACACCCTGCAGGCTGCGAGCGGGGGGCTGCCCGGGAGCCCCGGCCCCGGGTAGGTATTCACGCAGGAGCAGCGTGCTGCAGCACGATTACTTGTGGCTTGTATTGACTCTTCCACTGCCTCAGGTCCTACCCTTCCAGTTCCTCTAGCTGCCGCTCTGGTTTTGGCAACTGGGATTACTCAAACTGTTGGTTTGAGACAGACATCCTTTTGAAGGGAAGGCAGCTAGGAAGGAAAACGGAGCAGCTCCTGAACCTAAGGCAGAAACAGAATTACGCCTTAAAGTAATTATCACTCAAATTACTTTTTTATATGTAGAAGGACCGGGTGTTAGTGGGTGAAAGCCACGGAGAGACTGCTGGGGAGCTCGTGGTGGCAGGGCTGCAGCGTGTGACCCGTGTGATGCTTAGTGGCCGGGGGGGTGCTGTGAAGCTCTATTAATACGGGTTTTTTCTGTCGCTGGGGGCAGGTTCTTCAGTGCACATGGACCAGCCTTGCTGCCAAGCTCTCTATGACTTTGAGCCAGAAAATGAAGGCGAGCTTGGGTTTAAGGAAGGGGACATCATAACTTTGACCAATCAGATTGACGAGAATTGGTATGAGGGGATGTTAAATGGAGAGTCTGGCTTCTTCCCCATTAATTATGTTGAAGTGATGGTTCCCTTGCCTCAGTGATTTGTGTCATTCAAGCTGTGAACGTGATTTCATGACTGAAATGGATTCACAAATGTTCTGTCAGTGTGGCATTCTGTGAAAGCCTTGCTATTTGACTGACTTACTGACTTTTGTATGCGTCTTTTTAAAATGTATTTATTTTATATTCAGAAAAATTTCACCTTCCCTGACTCGTCAACCTGCAAAAAAACCCATCCCCAGTTTTTTTGCTTTGTGCCTTGAAGATCACTGTATGAAGTGTTTACTGGTAGCTCACTGTTGCTCAAAAAATGGATTTCCTTGCTATTATTGTATGTGGATTTTTTTTTTTTAATCTTTGGCTGCAATGATTTTACTATTGAAAACCATTTTTAAAAATAGTGTAAGTGAAGCTAACTGTAACCAGTTCCTTAAGTTACTGATGTCATTGAGCCCTTTTCATCTACCACGCTGTAATTTATTGTGAGCAAGTTAATCCGTTTCACATTGTACGTTGACAAAAGGCAAAGTGGTTGTTGTCAATCTTCTGATGTTGTTGTACTAAGTACAAGTTCTCAGCATTGAAAATTCCTATAATTTACTGACCAAACTGAATAAATATTTCTGTGGGATAAGAACAGTGGTTGCTGCTTCTATTCCTATAGTTCTGGCATTTGTTTTTGAGCTGGAGGTCACTTCTGCTAAATAGACCAGCTTGCAGTGAAGAAAACAATGCTACGTTAAAAATGCAGGAGTAAAGCCCAAGTATTTGTTTTATGACACCTCAGCCCCTGGAATTTTAATAATCTTACTTTCTCCCTACTCATTGTGTGGATTTGTAACAGCTGTTAAAATTTTCATCTAGCAGGAGGGTAGAAGAAAAATTCCTTCGAACCAAGTACAGACTGCTCCCAGCTCCACAGGGTTCGTGTAGAACTCTCTGGAAACAGGTGTGTATCGCTGGTGACTACTCCATACACTTCTAGTTTTTAGGCTTATTTGGAAAGGATGGAGAAGGGAGAGAAAGAAAAGACTAGGGACAGAGGGAAAGGCATGCTATAACTAAAATATATATATAAAAAAATGTAAAAAAGCTTCATAATGAAGGACAGTACTTTAAATCCTGAACCTGTCTTATCAAAATGAAGACAGAATTAATTTGTTTTGCTGTTCGCCTTCTCATGCTTTGCTTAGTAAATGCAGATGTAGCGATGACCAAAACATTCAGCAGCCTCAGAAGAACATGTAAACTTTTACCAGTTGCTCTCTGTACAAGAGCGACGAGGAAGGAGCTGAACTCTTCTAGGTGAACTGGCTTGAATCCAGCTTGGAGTTCCACGCTCTGCTTGGTGCCGTAGTCCATTTGAAACAGCGTTCCCCAGAGAGGAAGGAATTTCACGTGTATCGCAGGTGCAGGAACTTTTCCATCTAAGATGCAGAAACAGCCCTTACCAGGCTGTTAAACCCGGGGCTTGCCGGCTTCTCTCGTCAGGTTCTGGCCTGGGCTCGTACAATGCTCACAAGAGTAGAGGGTCGTTACTTGCAGCGTTGGCTGCAGCCAGCTAGTTAGGGCACATCAGCTCAGCATTTGGCCTTGCTCGTGTTAAGAGGAAATTTCAGATGGAAAGTAACTTGTCCTGACCTAGTTCTTGCACGAAGGCTATGACGTTCTCAACACAGAACGTATAGCACAGCTTTCAAAAGTTTAAGTATTCAGGATCCACAGCTGCTTTTTGCTTTTCCCCACCTTTACCAGAGAGGCCTCACCAGCCATACCTTTCCATAGCAGCCAGGAAATGTCTCTTTTTTTTTCCCCTCACCAGGATTCCCCAGAGGAATTAATTACATATGCACGCATATGTATAAAGGTTTGAGTTCTTAATACATGTTGCAGTAGGCAGCTTGCCACTTAGTACAGAGCTTTTGTCAGCTGCAACAGATGTCTCATCTAAGAGAAGTAGCTACTGCGTAAGTAGTAAGCTAGAAGCAAGTCAAGAGAGCTGTACCTTACTGACTAGGATTGAAGTCTAGAGAGAGGTCACAGGAAACCAACCGACCATCTTTCAGGTTTGCTACCAGGAGGACAACTTGCACACCAGAGAATTGATTCTTTAATATGTGCCTTTTTGAGATTACATGCTAAAGAACAAGTTTCAAAAACTCTACGATGTAGCTTGTGTAGTCAAGTAAATTAAGTAGTCCTTGTTTCCTGAACCACTGCTGGCATTACCAAACAACATCCTGTACCACTGCCGTTTCCTATCAAAACTTGCACCCTAGGTCAGATCTTTCACGGTTATTGCTTAGCACTGTCCTTCCCTTGTGCTATGAAAAGGTGCGATTCGAAATGCTGAAGATTCATCTCAGATCGAGTTCATAGCAGTTCAGCTTTACGTGAAGAACCGTGTGACAAATATGAACAGGGCAGCACAGTGTATTTCTGCAGGTTTCTTCAGTGTGCAGGGAATCGTCCCTAAACTCACCAATTTTATGGCATTGAAGTCTTTTGAGCCACTCCAATAAGATTAATGAATAAACAGAGCTATTATTTAATCTGCAAATATAAAAGTCCAAGACTTCTTTTATATACATAAAAAATATCTTTATTGGTTAAAAAAGTTTTAAGTAATCAAGATAAACATAGCAAGGTTAGAGCAGCAGCTATTGCTATGTGGACCATAAGGTACAGCTCAAATGCAAGTATTAACCAGCATCTACTCTTGATGTCTCAAAACTAGACGTTTAAAATAACTCAACAGTTCAAGTTAGGATAAGGAAAGCCTCAGCTTAGCAACTGCATCCTAGCACAGAACAGGTCTTCCACTCAGAACCAAACGCTTTGACAAAGTAAAAGGCAGTCAAGAAAACTATTCCAGCATTTGGTGAAACGTGCAATCTCAGCTGCTCCCCTCCCCTCATGCTCCTAGAGATGTACTTTATGTGGCTCAGCAAGGCCTTGCTCCACTGCGGAGCCAGCAGGTAAGCGTTTCGGTAATGAGAGGCTAAGGAGAACTGAACGCAGTGGCCCCAGAAGCTGACTGCCTGGTTCCGGAGGGCGATGGGTCAGGCTTACTACACTGCTATTAAAGTTACAGCACATCACACCTGGCCAACAGCCAGGATTCTCCCCACTGCCCTGGTAGGCATTCCCAAAGCAGTGCTGCAGGCTGCACGGACTTAGTACACAAGGACTCTAAGAACAGGTATTTTTGATACACCTTTTACTACAGCTAGTGCTCTCCAGTTTTCTTTGTTTGTTTCAGCAAGTGGGTTTTTTTTCCTAGCCCCTTAGAAAGCTGCCTTGTTGGGACCAAACAGTGCTAGTATTGCTAGTTACAGTACCTTCTCTGTTGGAATGAGATGCTTTTTCACATTTACAGGATACATCTGTCCAAGTTGACGCAGCTATGCTGTGATATACTTTATCTAGGAATATACAATATTGAAACTGGTAAACTTCCAGGTGCTAGAATACAGAAACAGTACATGTAATAACAGACAAGAATATTTTTACAACTTGCTTTTAATTGTAAAGTGTTTCACTCTAGAAGTTCTTTATTAAGGGATCTAGAGCAGTTTCATCTATTTCAGCATCAGGATCTGAGCAGGAAACATTCCAGACACTCAGCACTCTTCAGGGTAGCATTTTACTTCAGGCAAGTTCAGTCTTACTCAAGGTGCAAGCTAGGGTGTGATCTGGCCCCTGTAGTTCCCTACTCAGGCTTGAAACAGAAGTTCCCTTTGGAGAAACACCATAGCACAATGTTGTCAGGGAGCACGAGGCTGCCACCACTTTCTCAAGTATTTAGCATCCTTCTGGTGCATCTGTTTAGCAGCTTTGTAAACTGTGTGCCCTCATCTGTTTCAGCAGGGCATGGAAAACAGATCCTTGTGTTAAAGTAACTTCACATAGAGCTTGTATTCTACTGCTCTTTATATCAGTGAATCCAAGGACAGGGTCCGGTATCAGAAGGTAGGAAATTTCATCACGTTATGACAAGGTTTCTTATCAAGAGGTCAGATAGGAGATGTGAAGTCAAAGTTTCAGATATTGCAGAAGATACCAAAACACATAGTCTATGTCACCTGGGATCGAGATGCATTTTCAGATGATCATCTCTTTGTCCACATTACATGACAGAACAGCTAGGATCTTCTTTTTGCTGCAGAAATAAAACATGTTAATTAGCCTGATGTCTTAATGCAAAACCTTAGTATTTATTCCTGGCTACCTGCCTGATCCTTATATAGGCACATGGGCGTTTTAGTGTTTCGTAGATTTACTTAGTAAAGCAAAGCAGGTTTTCAAGAGAGGTAGTACCTTAACTGTACGGGATAGTTTGGGGGTAGGGGAAAAAGAATACCACATTTTAAGAATTTGAGTCCATGCAATACATGAGCCTGTGCCTTCCTTAATGAAAGGCTATCAAGCTCTCAGTACCTCAGTTCTGGCGCGTCAGAACTTAACTGGCATGCAGATTCATGCTACCCTAGCTAGGATAGTGAAAGCAGAAGCAAAAGCCAGGGAAACCCTGTCTTCCTTTAAAGCACAGCATGCTTCCTTTGCATTGTGTTACTGCATGCAAGAAGTTAACTGCTTTTCACTAAGCTGCCATTATTTCAGTGCTATCAAAGCAGCAGAAGCATATAGGTACTAACGACACACGTTTGACAGGAGCCCAACAGGACAGCAGGCAGGAATGACGTTAACATTTGAGTGGGAGTATGAGAATTGATTCTTACCATAAATGGCATAGAACAGTATTGTAAAGTTGCTGATAAAACAGATTAGAGGTAGAAGGAAAAAAAAAAGTTACTTTTGCTTTCCATCGTTGACGGCCAAATAAGCCATATTATTACTCAATTCAAATGAAGAACCTTTAAAACAACAAGTTGAGGAGAGGCCCTGCTCTGAACATGAAAAGCAGCTTGTATCAGTAAGTCCTGCATAAGCCTAAAGCTTCCACGGGTGTTACTTCAGCTGTTTTTGTGTATGCTGCGCATTAAGAGCCCACCGGCCAGAACAGCCTTACAGCCAGCACCTTTCTCAATAGCCCGTTTAACGGGGTCTCACCCTCCTTCAGCAGAAGACTGAAAATATTACAAGAATGTGCATGTCTGTCAGGAGACTTTGATAAACATCCTTTAAGCCAGCTGGCATTACAGTCATAGATATTTACCCAGATGTTCTGTTTGAAAGGACAAGGAAAAGAACCAAGCAGTAGGCAGTAACTGCCTGCTCTTAGGTACATTTTCTTCAGTAGGACATTACTAAGGTATTTTAAATTTAGCTTTCAGACAGGTATATTATGAAAATATGCAGGAAATGGTGGTGCCTTTAAGCCCTGGTGCAGTAAGATGCAAGTCCTCCTTGTAACAGATTGGTTTTAGGAAGAGCTGCGTCAGCAGAGGGGAGAGAGTGAAGCACAAGGCAATGCTTAGGGCCTTGGAGTTGGTACTATAGTGCAGCAGGGACTCGGTGCTATTTCAAGTCAAGAACAGTCCGGAGGGTTGAGCACAGCCCACAGCTGTTCAGTTATGACCAATTCAAAGCCTTTGTTTAGACTACTTCAGCACCTGAGGAAACGCAATTAACTAGTGTATCAAAGTATACCAAGAGCATCCAATATGCAAAAGCTCAGACTTGCAATATGGTGAGTCAAAAACCATTTGGAGGGGCTAGAGAGTCTTTCACAGGGCCTCAGAACATGCAAGTTGTAGCCAAAGGGTTATAAGTATATTGAATGCAAAACATGCTCATTCTGTTTAACGTTAATTCCATTAGCATGACCTGCGTCTGTGCTGAAATTCCACTTGGAAAGTATTGATTGGAGTATTTATGACTGAAGCAAGGCCGAGATACTTCTTTTGCACAGAAGAAAAAGAAAAACTAGTTCCTGGAATTAAGCTGTAACAGAAGGCTTCAAACTCATGCTTGAATTCAGGGGGGACTTAAGCAGTCAGTACACTGAAAACTTTGATTTCAGCTTTTTAATACTTTTGAATGGAAACTAACTTAAATTTGCACTGAAGAAAGCTATCTTAAGAGCAAGTCAGGGACACCGGAGTGACAGGTAAGTCACTTCATCCCACAGAAACAATATATTTCTTGTTAGTGTTTGCATTCTGTTCGTGGAGTAACAGCTTTTAAGGTTATTCATAGTCAGATGATGTTTAAATGGAACTGACATTAAAGCTAGCATTTTTCAGTGTGTCAGTAGTAAGAGACCAAACAGTAATGCTACTGTTTGATCATATTCAACCAGAGAATAAGCAAAACATCAATTCCACTTCTGATGCAAAGCCATGCAAGCTACATCTTACATGGGACAAGACTGCAGCACTATTAATGAAGCAAGTTTTCTATGAGATAGAAGCATGATTCTCATCATCTCACCTGCTTAAGGATGCTCACAGGAACCACTATCATGAAACCAAACAACATTTCTTTTTTCTTCTTCTTTTGGTCTGACATCAAGAAAAACGTTAGAGTTGTAGAATATGGATAGTACTTTGAGAAGATTTTTGTACCATAATGAAAAGAAACAACCATTGAATGGCTCTGTTGATAGCATGTAACTTCAGGCAGCTTACCCGAGATGGAGACTCCATTTCACTTCCAGTTATTTCTTCATAATCATCATCTTGCTCACTGCTTTCTTCTTTGGGTACATACATTATTGTCCTCTCTGCAAGTTCCTAAAATATAATTGAATTGCCACAAGCACCCTCAAGAATTAAGTACATCAAAGAAGTTTAGTATTAGGACAGTAGACGCTATTTACTCTCACTTACCTCACCATCATCTGTGATGAGTGTGACACTAATACTGTCCCCAGTTCCCCAAGACTTCTGGGAATTCCAGACCAGATCACTAGAATCTGGGCTCACACCAGCAGCTGCACCCCAGATCTGCAACAGATTTAGAATGAGCTTCTGAAGAATCTTATTTGTAGTTAGCTTAGGATTCAGTCTAACCTATATAACTATTAAGTCCTCCAGTACCAGAGATGTGCAGTAACAAACTGAACTACTGTGATCCCTGGCAGGTTAGTTCTTTTCAAGACTACAAGAATGGTGGTAATGTTGGAGTTTTTTCTTTTGTAACTGAGGACTGTAAAACAGTTAGTGCAGAAAATGCTGTTAACGGCTTCTACCTGATGCAGAGGTAGCCTTGCTTGGACATGCATAACCATTTGAGTCACAGAGCCAAACCGTAGTTACAGACATACTCAGGGCAGCAATTTGTGTATACAAGATAGCCTCTGGCCTGGGTCACTCGCAGATCTCTTGAGCAAGCTCATACAGAGTGTAGCGTTACACTCTTCTCTTTGGTTGCTATCTAAGTGTACTTAAGAGTATGATTTTTAGAGCCAACATTTAGCTTAATATTATAAACTGTGAGCTCAGCATTGCTGAACTGTAGTTGACTAAAGCTTTTAGCAACAGCTTAAGTCTCTGCAAAACATTCATGAAATCACAGGAGTATGTGGAGCCCTAAGAATAATCTAGGGTATATTGATTCTGTTCACAATAACAGCACATCCCCATTTGGAACGATCCAAGTTCAATCCAAGACCTAGCTTCACAGAAAATTTAATTGGCATTTCAGATCAAATTGCTGCAAGGAGTTCCCCCCCCCCCAGCCCCAGCCCCACCCCCCCGCCCCCCATCTCCCTCTCCATGTAAAATAAGGATTTTTGTTCTTCAGGCACTTGCAGTATTAATTTGTCATTCCTTATTACCTGAATCTCTATTGCCATCTAACATAACAAGAACAGAGCTTCAAGTAAGTTTTACAAAACCACTACCTACTGTAACTACTTGGCCCGCCTGAAGAGTGAACCGTGAGGGAAAACTGTATGCAACATCTGACACACTTCCAAGATGTCGTCTTAACAGCCATCCATGCAGTGGCTGATCCTGTAGGACGAGAAATTCCTCTCAGCATTACAGACCAACGCCGAATCACTGAAGTGCAAGGTTATTTCCAGCCTAAAGGGTCAGTTTTAATCCTACTCCTGTAGCACACAGGAATCTGATCAATTTCAGGGAAGCCTTCAAGATTCCATTCAAGCCTCCCTATACTCCTTAGGATTAATCTTACTCCCACAGTTTCAGGCACACCTCTTCTTGCCTTCTGTTGAAGGGGGATCATGATGGTCTCTACAGGGGGGATTCTAATAAATGAAGCTTGTCACACCCATCTACCAACTTGGGCCATATATATAACACAAACGTAGCAGCCTGTGAAGGCTTAAGGCATCTCAGGCTGAAACAGCTAAGCTACCAGCCACAAGTTTTGAAGCTCCGAAGATTATTTCAAATAATTCTGGATTTTCAGACTAAATGACTCAAAGAATTATTTAATTGGTCAGATAAACCCTCTGCACAGATTAGATTCTGTCAACTCTACTCAACCTTTTAGCTGTTTTAAGCGTTTTTTAGTAATAAGAAGCTGTCATTATCCAATTTACTAAGTACCTTATTTAGTTCATCAAAGATAAATAGTACTTCTGATAGTGCCAGCCTGAATCTGGTGAGAAACAACTGTGATTTTAAGGTGTTAAGATTTCTGCATCATAGAACCCAGTGCACCTCTCCCCAAAAGCACCTCCCAGCCCACCGTGTGGACAAGACACCTGGCACTACCAGTAATAGAACAGTCTTCTATTGTATTCTATATTGTATTCTATAGCATTCTATTCTCTAGTCTTCTCTTGACAGCAGCCAGGTTAGCTGGGAAGTCCCTGCTTTGTATTCTTTTGGCAGTACTCTTCCTTCATCTCAATCCTTCCCTACTGTCATCTCTCACTAAGCTACAGGTTGGTTGACAAGCAGTCATACTTGGCAGTGAAGGCCATGCAGACTTGAATGAACACAGGTACCTTGTCAGAGTTGTTTTTAAGCCTGACAAATTTCCCATCTGCATCGATTTCTTCAATAGATATGTTTCCGGAAGATGAAGCATGCTGAACAGTCTTAAATCCAGCACCATGCCCTCTCTTTTTGGCTTCTTTCATTTTCCTTTTCTTCCCATGCAGGAACCGTCGCCCTTGACTTGTTGCTTGAGTTGCAGCGCTGTGTGAAGATGGACTGGGCGACAGCTTTAGCCTAGAAGGGGGGCAGATAACATTCACTTGAATATCTGATGTGCTTGTTTCTTCTCACTTATATCCTCCCTCTACAGCCAAGCCTAACAGCTTCTGATATCCAAGCTTTCCACAAAGTCTTGAATATAAATTTTATTTTTACTGGCGAGAGTAGCCAAGTAGCTTGTTAAGTTTGGAAGACAGCCCCAGCCCTAGAGCTCAGTGCAAGCTTATGTCGATAAGACAAGATCCCCAACTGCAGTAAGCATTCCTTTAAAGTCTCAACAGACACTTTAGTGGAAGAAGTTTTAAGTTTTTGATGCTTCTTAGCATGTATTGAGAGTTCATGTTGTTCTCACCAGGCAGTGTCTAGACAGGAGCTGATAACTGCTCAGTTTCCTTCACGAATGTTAAGCACTGTCTTTGATATCTCTCTAGAATGTAGCACAAAGCTTTGAGAAAGTTGGAGGATGTTTAATGGACCTCTGAACTTTCAACAGCTAGGTTTATCAAGTTACTTCTCTCACTACACCACGTGGTAGATGTGAGATATAAATACCATCTACAGAAGACTATAGTTCAAGAACTAAATTATGGCAGCAACGACATACTAAGTATTTAACTCTTGCCTCCTCCACATTCTGAAGAATATACAGTCAGTCAGCGTAGAGATCTTGGATGAGGCAAGCTCTCATATGAAGATCTTGTCATAGCCTACCTCTGTTCCTCTCCTTCCAGCATCTTTCTGTAAGCATTTATTTCCAGATCTAGAGCCAGTTTCACATCCAGGAGATGCTCATATTCTTCCAGCTGTGCTCGTGCCTTCTGCTGGGCTTCTGTCATTTCTTTCTCCTTTTCAGCCATACACCTTCGATGGAAATCACGGTCATAATCCAGCTTCTCCTGTAGGTCCCTTATTTTGCTCTCCAAAGCAGCATTCTAAAATTAAGGGAATGGAAAATTCAATTAAACCGTAACTGAAGATTAGAGAGGAGAGGCCAATATTTTGAACTGGGTATCTAAAATAATTCTAAGGTTATACAAATAAGGATAGTACCTGGCTTTGATATTGATTAACTTGAGATGTCAGAGTGTCAGCTCTCAGCTTTGTTTCCATCAGCTCCTCCTGAAGAACTTTGGCAAGCTCATTCTTTTTTGATACAGATAGCTCAATATTCCCCATCTATGGATAAAGTCACTGTTAGTAATGAATTGCTTATGACTATGTATTTTAAATAAGGAAGGAAAACCAAGTGATTTCCAGCTCTTACATCTGGAAATATTTATGTTTTACTGAAGTGTGCAGATACCAATAAAGTCCAGATCAGAAAGTTTTTCATTGCTTTTCAGGGAGGTTTACACAAGTTTGACATTCATATCCAAGAGTCAGCAATAATCAGGTAGTGAAAATTGCTGGATTAGGATATTTCAGTTACAGATGCATGAAGACTTTGTATAGGTATTAAGTGAATTGATTCTCCAGAACAACAATGGAGAATATGTTTAGAAGCTGCTTGTCACAGCGTGGGGCTACAGGATATTGGGCGTGCTTACCAAACTATTGCTCTTCCCCCAAAGTTCTATTACTAAATAGTTCCTTCATCACTATAAACAGCACTGAACTATTTCTAGAGCAATTCAATCTTGAGATGTTCCAAGAAAGGGTAGAACAGAGCCATGCTCCTACAACAGGCACTCACAGAATTTCCAGTGGAAATATGGACAGAAGCGTCCAAAGGAATTCACTGACTTGGCATATAAGCTGAAGTATAGAGAAAGCCAAAAGAACCAGGAAGAAATGAACACAAGTACTTGTTGAGCGAAGTAGCAGATCATGTGATCAGCTATGTGTATGGAAGAAGGTTTAAGTTACCAATACTGCATGCTGTAGCCAACCCAGAAACCCCTGGGATCTTACCTATCGAGAGTATAAGCCTGAAGTATTACTTTTTCTGTGCATGTGGCTAATGCTGGGGGAAAAAGGTTACAGACCAGTTCTGGAAGACAAATGATCAAGCTGCTTCCACAGCTACCCTCTTCCCCCTTATCCAGTACTAGCAACTGGGAAGGGGGATTTGCACTCATGCATTTAAAAGTGCTCTTGTGGAACTGTAAGAATACCTTATTTCATGCATTTTGATCTACTTATTATAGTTTTATTCAAGAATCCTGAAATTGCTTAATATAAACTTAGCACACCTTCATCCTGAATTTGTCAGACAAGCTCTCAGATTTGTTAGAAGTCTGAATTACAATCAACTTTATTACATTAGCCATGCCAAAGGGATAGTACTTATGCTTGTACCAGTTTTGTTTGGGACTGAGTGTTCATAGAAGTTCTGTTGTCAAATCTGACATGGCTTCGAACTTCTGTAATAGACCTGCGCCAAGAAGCTCTGCACCAAATGCAAGGGCTCCATCCGTCAGCTGTCTATGCTAGCGTGACTTTAATCATATTGAGGTACAGAAGACTTAAGCTTTGTTTTATTGGCATCTTTTACAGACTCACTTTTGCACTGAATATTTGTGCCAGCTCCTCTTTGTATAGTTTCATTTCTTCTTCCTGTTGTTTTCTGAGCTGCTGCAGAACATCCAAGAGCTTACTCTCAAATTCTCTCCGATGGCAAGATTCTATTTCTGCTATCCTGCTCTCATGGGCTCTTTTGGTCTCCTTGAGCTCCTAGGAGAAGAAATTTCTCAGAGAATAAGCAAACAATACAGTTTGATTTGAGACTGGACTTACTGTACCAGCTTAACAAGTCATTCAATATTGAAGCAGATTTATCATTGAGCACGCGACAATTCATCCATTAGGTCAGGTAATTCCACTTTGCTAGCTGTGCCGGGTTGTTTTGCTACCTCACTGCCAACATTGCTTAAACTAAATATTTAAATACTAACTACTGCATTTATTAATACTAACTCTTTGCACTAGATTGATTTCTCTGCTTTTCTTTACTTACAGCACATGCATATACGCTTCAGTTTCTTTAAGCACTGTTACTTCACCTGTTCTTGGTTTATTCAAAAAGTAAAGACAGTTGGTTAGAGAAACTGGAATTCTCTATCGCTTAAACCACACATTTGAGATTCCTTCCAGTCAGAAGGAAATTGGTTTACATTCACATGTTTTTTAGGTGTGTGTACTGACTTCTCACACAAAGGTTACCAGACACCTTTGATAAGTGTTAAGGAAGTAGGGAACATAAGTTGCTTATTAAAGGAGATTAACTTCTTCAATTATTTTAGGCTTCTAGCAAACATCTGGAATCATTTAACTTTAACTGTTATATATGCATTTTCAGTTACACAAAGTAGTACGTTGGGATTGTAGTTACCTTCAGAAGTGCAGCCTGAAAAAACTCTCATATTCCTGATAGCTATCGATACTATGCCAGTTAACATGAGGTTGTGTACTTTCTTGAAGTCTTCCTAGTTAGGTGGATTTTATTGGCTGGTGGACTGTCATAGGCTGACTCAGCTAGTTACCTTTCTAAGGATAAAGCACATCTTATCATTGCTTTTAAGTGCATCCAGGGATCATGGACACCTGGAAAAAACCAACACCCTAGTAATAAGCTAAAACATACATCTTCATGAAGGTTCTTCTGGAACATCATTTCTTCTTGCAGAGTTTTTGTATGATTTTCCACATCCACCCTTCTCAATATTTCACTGTGGAGATGCTTTTTGGTATCTTCCAGCGACACTGTCAGCTAGAAAAGACAGACATCAGGGTAATAAAAATTAAGAGGACATTTTTCCCAAACTAAAACAGTCAATTTACTAAAGGTCACTCAACTTCACTCCCACAGCAATCAAAACACACTGCTTAAGTGAAGTTGGTTACTCTGTGTAAGTTCTTATTTCAGTGGGATACAGCATATTAGTAACAGAAAGACTCCGATTTTTAGGTAGACCAGATTTCCCACAAGGCAAATATAAACCAGCCCTTAACTGCACAACTTAAGTTTGACTCCTCAAAGGAGACTTCTGACGAATCATCAGATGTACCATCTATATATATTCTTCCCCTTCACAAAAATAAGTATTCCTAACTTCCAGTATCATTTGTTTGACAAGTGAAATCCTCCAGATATAACTTATGCTGACAAACTATTATACACTTCCAGTGTTAGAATATGCTGCCTTAATGATAAAAGGCTGTTGGGTTTAAGTTTTCTTTCTAAAAATTTGAAATTAGTTTATTCAATGATCACATTAAAGCATGAACATGCAAAAACTATGCTCTTAGAAATGCACTGAGAGAGTAGCAACTCAAGCAGAGTTCATTTTAGTAGTACAAGAACCTACAAAAAAAAAAAAAGTAGTCCAAGCTTATTCTACCCAGATTTAAGCATAGTGAAGCAGTCCGGCAAATGCTCCCTTTGCTGACACGTCAGAGTGCTACAGGAGTTACAGTGGTACCACGCATTTCTTGTTCCAAGGATAAAGCAAGTTGAAACACTACCTACTGCAGTCATAGAATAAAATTAAAGGTACCTACAACAGGTGGAAGTTTTAACAGCCCAACTATCAGTCACATTTGCTTTCGGCAAGGTCACAGAAATCTGCTTGTCCACCTGTCATCGCCACAGATAAGAGTCTTTCCCTGCTTTTAGATCTCAATAACTAGTTGGGTAAAAACAAGCAAAAGCTTCAGGAAGAAAAGCCACGTTGAAATACCAGGAACAAGCCTTACAGTGACTACTTCATCTTTTAATTCACGAAGGTCCTTCTCCAGAGTTCGGCTGTTACTCAAAGCCGTTGCTAATTCAGCTTCCTTCGCGTTCAGCTGAGCATCGAGGTCCCTCAGACGAGACTGTGCCAGGTCTAAGTCAGCTTCTTTTTTTGAATTCCTACAAGTGAAAGTTTCACACTGGTAAGTTGCAGTTGATGAGGGAGAAAGTTTGGTTTGAAGGTGTTTCCCCTCAGAGGGTCCTGCAGCAGCGCTGAGGCAAAGAGGTGCAGTAGCGCTCGCGGTTCGAGCACAGGGTGGGCTGTAAAACAAACCCTCAGACAAGCATCATTTGTTTAACCAGAAAGATTTCTGACCCAGTTTCCAGCTGGTTTTGTGCTAATCCTACACGGAAGCCAGCTATTTTCCACAGCGTTCCCAACCGCTGAGGGAAGGGGCGGCGCGGGGCCACAGGGAAGCACTAGTCGCGCTCCAAGCCAAAGTTCACCGGACCACAGCGACCTGCCACCACCGCACACGCTGCTCACACAGACATCGCCTTGCAGCCGCAAAGGCCACCGCCACCGCCGCCCCCCCCCCCCGGCACAGCGCCTGCGGCCGCGCAATGGCGGCGCGGCCCCGGCCCCGCACGGCTCCCGGTGCGCGGCGGCAGCAGCAGCAGGGGCACCCGCCAAGCCCGCGCCCGCCAGGCCCCGCAGCGCCCCCAGGCGGGCGGGCGGCGCGCAGCGCGAGCCCGGCCTCTCTCCCGCGCTGAGGCGGGGCAGGCGGCACAGCACCCCCCTGCCCGCGGCGCGGCTCTGGCTGCCGGCGTGCCAACCCTCCGCCCCGGCAACGTGCCTGCCCACAGCACAGGAGTTTTGTCCCTAGGAGATCGCCGGCCCAGCCCCGGGATCTGGCCTTGTCCAACCCACAGCCCCGGCTGGGGCTTTGCCCCCTACAGCCCCTCAGCTCCTGCCGCTGGGCAGGAACTGCCCACAGCAGCCACCCTTCCCTCACAGCACCCTGCGCGGGACTCTTCTCCCTCGGGAAGGGTCACTCCTCCCTCCCTCACACCATGGCAGTTACAGGGTAAGCAGCTTCTCCCTCAGAAGAGGGCTCCTTGCACAGGTACCCGGGTACAGAGCCCTCGGCTACCACCTGGATGGCCAAAGCAGTTTAAACTGCCTGTTTTACTTGGCACCACAGCAGCGAAGTGCTAGGCCCACAGTGCATTCCTGTCAGAGAAAGGGGTGATCATTTCCCAGACTGCTCTAACTTCTAAAGTCAGTTGCCTGACCACTACCCAGACTTTCTGCTCAGAACTCAGATTTGAGATTGCAAAGAGTGAAGGGTTCACTCCATTTTAGCAAAATCCCTTCTGCCAAGTTACTAAGTTGTGATAGTTCATACAATGAGTTTTCCAGTTGATAACTGAGCAGACCAGTTGGAGAGAGTCCAAAGTCATTCTTGCAGGAGCAATCAGCTCTAGAAAGCTTGGACTGCAAGGAAAGATTGGAAAAACTAAGGGTTGTTTAGTCTAGAAGAGAAAAGCGACAGGAGATGTAACAGTCTTTACATACATGAAACAGCATAGAGGAAGGGAATCTGTTTTCCATGTCTGCTGTGGACAGGAAGTTGCAGGCTTAAACTGCAGGGAGAAATATTTGGGTTAGATGTTAAGGAAACTAACAGTAGTTCAACACTGAAGCACATTGCCTGGGGGGGATATTCTGGAACCTCCATCATCTGGAACTTAAAAAAGGGTTACACAAACATCTGTTGGAAGGGATACAGGTATGGTTGGTTCCAACACAGGCCTGGGGCATGGCTACATCAGCTTCTTGCTCAAGGCCTTTTCTAGCCCTGCTGTTCAGAGGCATTTGTAGATTGTGGCCTCAAACTTCATGCCCATGACAAAAATAAATGTTTTACTAGCAGAGGTCAATTATTCTTTACTCAGACACTAGGAACAAGTAACTACTGGGTAACAATGAAAACCAAGGTAATGCATTGTAGGGTATTTTTTTAGTATTTATAGGTTTCTTTCTTTTCTAGGTATTGATTGGTCACCTTCCTTTTGGTATCTCTGCTACTACTACCACTTCTCGTGAGTATTAGTTACAATATTAACAAGTACATCAATAACACTACTTAATGATAATGTTAACTGTTCCATCCTACAATAATGTAAATTCCATTCTGCAGTCAAAGGGTGTGCAAGACTGAAATTCTATTAGTGTCTGTGTTTTAACTCCATGGTTTGACCATCCACTTTCCTGATGCAGGGCTCTGACAGTCAGGTCCCGATTTCCTGTTTTCTTTCCTGACAAAGATTTTCAGAGAACCCTGAAGTAAATAATTTAATCTTTAACAGCAATTTAACAAGTCTGGCTTTGACAAGAGCATTTACTACCCTTTTAAACCAAATTTGGAGTGCAGAACACCACTCTACATTATTATGCAGCAAGCAGTGACAGTTACAATACTCAAGCACATTCCATATACAAACCATTCCAGAACTAAGCATGGGTTATTGACAAAGCAATAGCTTTGACGCACCCCCAGGCACATTCCTTGTAAATCAGGGTGTCACATATGCTTGACCTGAAGAATTTAAATAGTTTTACCAAAAGAGCTCCTGTACATTTGAGACACTCCTGTTTGTCAAGACTACACAACATAACAGCACTTGCAGAATTCATTCTTACAGCTTCAGCTTGCTACCACATATGTCAGGTTCAATAGCAAAATGCACATCTATACTCACTGGTGCAAAAAGAAACCCGTCTTGTCTTTCTCTGCTGTGCTACTGTAGTTGCTTTGACCTTCCTCAGGCTCTGAATGCAACCAACCAGCATGCTTATCTACAACTCCTCCTCCCCAAACATCTTTGGCCTACTTCCAATTACCACTGCTTACATAGTAAGAATGCTGAAATGCAAGCACACTTCATTGTTGCAGAAGCTTTAAGTCTCTTTACCAGTGATTACCAAGAGCTAATGGTTAATGCTGCTGGGAAATTATCTGGTGACATTCCATCCTATGAGTTCCAGGTTATTTAAAGGGTGTATATATAAATATAAAGGGCACGATACCCTCAAAGCAGTTTGTTCCAAGTCAGAGATACTTGCAGTCAGGCAGCCCAGATACAACACTTATTAATATTAGGACTTTGGTCTAGTGCTTTCAGAAAGCAGTATGTACTATGTTAACCACTTCTAAGACCTAGTTAAAGAAAAAAATAAAAAAGAATAAGTCCAGAGGATTGCATACCTGCCAAACCTAAAGCTTTATAAACAAAGCCACAGTTATACAAACACAAAGAGCAGCTGAGAAGTTTTACAACTGGCATTACCCCTCCTCACTGTCCACTCAAGTGGCTGGTTAGATTTATGAAATAGACCTACGAGCCAAAACCCAGCGTGAATGAGACAAGCCCAAGAACTTCTAAGCAGCTGAAAACAGAAGCTTAAAGAAAAAAATCTTTTATTCCCAAGTAGAACAGCTACTTAAGTCCTGCTGAGCCTATGAGACAGTAGTATTTGCTCCACACAAGTGTTAAAAGAAAGAGTTGGTACCTAAAGTTGCTATGATACAAGTTCATAACAAGGTTTAAGGGGCCTGTGGACACCCAAATTATTGGAAGTCTGTAATTGATTTGGCAGAACAATGGGGCATTAAAGCAACTAGCAATGCTAGCACTCTATATATCCATAAAGGAAGCTTGTTTGGGATTGGACACTTGTTCCCTCCCCTTCGCTACCCACCTTCTTCCCCCCTTCAAGAAGGGATTTGGTCACACCTACATCTGGCCACCCCTTTGAGCCAGGCTTAGCAAGACTAGGCAAGCTAGTTCCAGGCTCAGGATACACAGCTTGCAAGAAAGTCAAGCCTGAAGGAGCAGGCAGCTCATCCCATTGGTATGTAAATCAAGACCTAAAAAGCCACTAGGACAATTTCTGTGCAGTACCAGGTTGGGCCGGTCGAGCTATACCGCTTACAGGACTACTTTCTCTGTTTACTCCCCTCTAGGCAATGCCTGAGCTAAGAAGCCCCCAAAAGATGTGAGCTGCCTCCCCACAGAAATTGAGTCCCCTGCCCCTATAACTTTCTAGATGCTTTCCAGCACAGCAGCTTCCTGGGTATGTGTGAGTACAGGTGTGGTGCCAAACCGGGTCAGCCATGCATTCATGCAATACTGTCCCCAGAGGGCCACCAAGCACCCCAAGTTCGGGGCAGCTCCATGCCCACCCCAGGGAGGTGCTGAGGCAGCCCAGCAGCACCACAGCAGGAGGCACACACAGCAGCGTCTGCACTGTACGGCTTCAGAGCGGGCACTGGGGTTTCTCCTAAGGCAAGACACTCCAGCCCCACAGGGCCGCACCTTTGGGGCATCACCACTGCCATGGCCCCGGCAGCCCGCAGCACCGAGCGCTCCCCTCACCCAGCACACAGCTGCTGGCAAGCACCACCACCACCCCTCACGGCCCCCCGAGGCGGCGGCCCCGGCAGGGCGGCCTGCTCGGCCCGGCAGGTGCGGCGGGAGGGCCGGGGCACCGACCTGCTGTGCAGCTGCCGGTGCTCCTCGCCGAGCTTGCCCACCTCTATCTGCAGCGTGGCCCGCTCCATGGCGACTTCATCCAGCGCCCGGCGGGCGTCGGCCAGCTCCGTCTCGTAGCGCAGCCGCAGGCTGCTGTGCTCCCGGTCGCTCCTCGCCTGCAGCTCGGCCAGCCGCTGCTCCAGCGCCGACTTGTCGGCCTCCAGCGCCCGTACCCGCTCGATATAGGCAACCAGGCGGTCGTTGAGCTGCTGCAGCTCCTCCTTCTCCTGCAGCCGGCTCAGCCGCGTCGGGCTCGGCGAGACGGCGGCGGGGACCAAGCGGCTACCGCTCACCGGCGTGGAGGTGAAAGCCATGGCAGCCGCCAGCCCGGGCCCAGGCGCCGCCGCCGCCGCCACCGGGACCGCCCCGCGCAAGACAGACACCGGGTGCCTGCCGCCGCCCGCGTATAAATAGCCGCCAGCTGCCACCGCGGCCTGCCGGCGAGGGTGGGCAGCTTAAAGAGCTAGGGCAGTTCCCCCACTGCCGCTCTAGCAGAGTAGAAAAGATACTTTTTTCTTTTTCTTTTTTTTTCCCTTGGTTTTTCACATGCGCCTTGCCGCATCTCATCAGTACAATGGTGCTGGGCGGAGAGGGCGGGGAGGGAGCTGTCGGTAAAAGCTGACAGCAGCCCAGCGGTTATACAAACCGGGGCGAGCGGTTGGGGTGAAAAAATAATCCCAGATTTAGGAAGACACATGACAGCTGCAGTGATGTTCACAGTCCAGCACGCTACCTTGTCAGTGCTCTGCCTGTTCTGTTTTTTTGCAATTTGTTCAGCTGATGAAAATAAGCTAGTCCCTGCTGGTTTTTGTTTTGCTGTTTGTGGGTGGTTTTAGCTTTTAGGTTAGGCTGTGGTGGCTGTCAGCCATCCCAGTGTTTTGGTTGAAAGGTGATGTTGTGCGAGCAGAAGGAGAGGAAAAGGGAGCCTGCATCAAAACAAACCTGTGCAGCAGTCTGCAAAGCCTTACACTAATTACATTTTATAAAAAACATTGTTCAATGAGAAGGCTGCTTCAGCACTTTTGTAGTGACATATACTGTGACAGTTGTCAGTTTTCTCCAGTAGTTAATTAATTTACCCTTTTCTTTTTCATTTATATGTTGGAAAGCAGATGCTGTACAGATCTTTTTCAGTATGAGCATAGAAATCTCTGAACATTAATGTAACTGTTAATTATGGTGTTTGTTGCAGTATTTACAAGAAAGTTCACTTTAGAGCTTAACTTAGGTCAACATTATTTCCTACATGGAAAAACAGCCTTAACATTCTTTTAGAGTTCTTTAAAGATAGGTTTTATGAAGGTTGTAGGTGCTAATTCAATTTTCACTTCACAAGTCGGCAGGCAGGTAACATAGGAGAACATAGTTGACCACAACATTGTAGCTGAGGATTTTAGAATTAAGTTATATATACCCCTGAATACAAAGTTACAAAGTAGTAACTTTGGACCTAGAAAGAGGTATGAAAGGAGGGGTTTGGGGTTTTTTTGGAACTTCTTGACACACTTGTATAAAAAACAACACCACAGTTTCAAAACCCTAAGACTACATGCAGCATGGTAATAATATATGGCCAGACTGAGCTCCTCCGATGCTAGTCCTAGCAAAAGCACCAGGAAATACTTTTCTGCAGAGAAGTTCCAGGTTTTTATTTTGGTATAATGAGTACTTGTTTGTTCTTCATTGCCAATAGAAAGCTCAATTCAAGAAAAATAAAAAATATGATTTAAATCTGAAATATGTACCTCTAAGACCAAGATGTGTATATCTGAGGCTTTGTTTCAGCTTTGAAACCTCAGTCCTCTACAAAGAACACTGTGATCGTATGTCATTGCCATGTTTGATGGCTGCATGTTACTGGCCAGCTGTTCAAATACAATTGTATGGCTTTGGAACAGATGCAGAACAAAACAAGAAATCTGCTATTCTAAGAATATTTTCCTTGTCTGCCAAGGCTTTGTAATAGTGCAAACAAAAACAGCTGAAAGACATAGTTCAAAAATAGCCTGAGCTAGTTTTGTCTCTTGTATTCTTTACCTACTCTCACTACGTGACAACAGAAGCTAGCAACTTAAGAAGAGCTTAATGGAAGTCTGTTACTGATTCTTTTCTTTCTGACATTTTTTCTGGCTTTTCCTTTGATTAAGACTGCAGTCCATACTGCTTAGACCACAAGCATAGCTGAGGAATTTCTGCAGAGATAAGCCTGGACCATCTTTTCCTACTGTTTCAATTATGAAGATATGAGGAATGCTTCAGGGTTAAGAGATACAGAGGGTATGGGGGAAAATTGTGGCAAAAGGTACATATTCCAGGCTAAAAAATAGTAAAACTTTTTCTACAAATAGTCCTTTGGCAGGAAAATGTAGATATGGAAGATTTAGACAGTATTAGCAGATTCCACAATGTTAGGGGGAAAAAAAAAAAAAAGTAAAATAACTGTGATTTTTTTTTCAGGTGTGTTAATCATACCTTGATCTTGAGCTGGTGAGATTAAATAAAAAAAGCAGAACAATGTAGCAGTGCAATGAAAATCAGGAAAAAATCAACTGAATTTTTCGCTATCTCTTTCCTTAGGTATCTGCTGATTCTAGCCATGTGCAAGCCATCTGTTAGTATTGGTTTCCAAACATCGTCAGGGCTCTGAGTGCACCAATATGCCTTGACAACCTTGACCAGCCTCAGCTGGGGCTTCCATCCACGCCGTCTGCCCACAGGTGCAGGAACACCATTTAAGCTCTTTTGTCTCTGAGTTGTGGTTGTGCTTGGTTCTAAGTGCTGTTAGTCTATGGACTGATATTTTTTTTAATTTTTTTTTTCTCCCCCCCCCTCTCTCTCCTCTAGCTTGACTCTATGTTTGTATGGTTACTGTAATTTTGCCTGGGCTCTGTGCACCCTGGCTGTTCTCTTCAGCCTCTTGCACGTTTCATCTAGAAGTAGTGGGACAGGTGGCTCCTGCCTTGCTAGCCTGGCTACCTGACTTGGCTCTCTGTCCGTTAGGAAACAGTGGGACCTTACCACTCCTTGGCTGACAGGTTGTTAGAGAAATGATGACTAAATAATTACGTAAGGCCAAATTTGTTGATATTTTAAACTTTTTTTTTGTGTGTCCTCATTCAAGAAGTTTGAATTCATAGCTATTTTTCAAGTCTAAAATACATTTGAGGCTATACATAGTAAGTGGACAGGCTTGACCAGTGTGAAAATATTGTGCTGGCAAATGTAAGCACAGATAACAGAAACATTAATGGTCTTTTAGTGGTTTTCTTTAATAGTTATTCTGCCCTTTAACTCATAAGGGTCTCTTCCTAAATATTAATTGGAAACAAAATAAGGTAACACGGGACAGCCTTTATTTATATAGTTTAAGAAATCTGTACATGTAGTAATAATTTGTTTCAAATGGTATTATTCTAATGTATTAGAATATATTAATAAATACTTTGCTAAGCAGTCTATTTACAGGCAGCCGTGCGTGCTCACACATGTCTAGAGCTATCGAAGACTGATTGAGTTCTACTGGTCTGATAATGGTTGCCATAGTACAGGAGTAGGTATGGAGGCTCCATGGGAAAATGAGAGATTACCCACCAGAAAGATTAAAAGGCAGTTTCTGTGTCATCGGTGGTAGTGTACATAAATGGGAAAGTCCTTTCCAGAACCCATAACTGTACAAGTTGCTCCCCTGTGTAGTACTTCAGTATATGCCTCTACTTGTCTACTTAAGCAGGACAAGTCAGTTGGCTTGCAGTGGTTTTTGCCTGTGTTGGAACAACAGCCTTCTGTAACTTGGCAGTTAGTAAAGAAATGAAATTATCTGTGGCATTACAAGATGGAAGCGTAAACAATAGATTTTGTTTAGTAAAACATGAAATAGAGAAAGTATACAGCATAACAACATTTTGTAGGTGACACCTGACAAGATTCTGTCTCAGGCTGTCCTAGTTTCCAGTTCCCATTGATCAAATGCTACTGTCATGTACTCGTACTGTTTACGCTGGTAGTGCTATGACTAGAATCTGGCTCACTGTCTGAAGATGTATTCTCTCTTCCAGTTTCACATAGAATACACCTTAGTTTCTGAAAGAAATCTGTATGGAATGAGGAGGAAAAGAATTCTCAGGTACTGCATGGATCTGCAAAACCATAATTTTGTTCTATAGACTTTATTCATACCAGTATCAGGCTTTGAAGAAACATCACGGATTATGAGGGGTTCTCATAGCATACGACAACAGGGTGTGCAAAGAAGAAAATATAAAGGAAAGTAGAAAATAAGTTGGGTTTTTCTTTTTTTTAGTGGTAGCTCCCAACTCTGAATCTGGAGCTTTACAAATGTTCTTTCCCTCCATCCACCAAATCTTGCTAACCGTTTATCCTCATTCATTGTCAAATAGATTGTATTCGATTACGTCATCACTGCTTGTTAATAAGAATAACAAATACATTTGCTGGCTCCCACAGGAGCCAGAAACAACCTCTGTTCGACCAGAGAGAAGTCAAATCTGAGTCCCTTGTGAAAATGAAGTCACTTCCATCTCTTTTAGTAGAACATAATAACAAAAATGTCTTCATTTACATCCAGGTAACATTGCTGAACTGAGTTGAATCCGTTTCATAAAGACCAAATAGTTTACCCCACTATTATTGTGTTTGACTTAATACCTCACTCAACTCAATATGGAGCACTTGAGCTGCAGCCAGGCTGTGGTGAGAAGAATGGATGCTTTTCCTTGATAATGATTCACAATATACTCTTAATGAAGACTGTAAAACTGCAACTCAAGAAACAGGAGTATTTGCCAACACAGCAAAAGAAGTTGGCAAATGGAAGTAGAACAGAAGAATCAAAAATTAATTCCAAACTTGCTCTCTGTCCTCACATTTACTTTCAAAAAGTATAGATGGAGCTGAGGGTTCTACTTTCTGTAAGTACACGGTTCCGTTCTTGGTTTTGGGCTTCACATTTTATCTGCTGCTTTGTTCCCACCACACAAGCTTATATAACATTTCATGTTATGAGTTTTGTTGTAGGTTTTTCTGTAATGGTACTGAAATGCAGACTGTATGTGAGAAGTAGAAATTTTGTTCCTCTTAGTTCCAAAATTTGATGCACAATGTCACTTTTCTGGGGCTGTTTTCTGGTGACCTAATTTTTTTGGGG
This sequence comes from Falco rusticolus, assembly GCF_015220075.1. Classification (NCBI taxonomy): domain Eukaryota; kingdom Metazoa; phylum Chordata; class Aves; order Falconiformes; family Falconidae; genus Falco; species Falco rusticolus. The sequence continues at coordinate 13,707,979 of NC_051193.1, read as the reverse complement.
GGGGAATTTGATTTTTTTTTAATCTAATTCAACTGTTACCCACGTTTATTCTTTCCACTGGTTTTGCTGTATTTCCCTGCATTAATCACTCATCTTCTGCTTTCATAACCGCATTGCCTTTGTCACTAGTATTCCTCCCAATGATGTATTATGTTTCTTCCAACCTTGTCCTTTGTTGTAAAAGGACAACCTTGTCCTTTTTATTCTTTCTCACTGCTTCTTGCATATGTTCTCTTCTGTTTCCATGTTAGTAAGCATCTTTAGATACTCATGCAGTGCCATGCACAAGTCATCTTGTGAGACACAGGTCACCTACTTTACTACTCTTGCTTTTCTGCAGTGAACCATTATGATGAGGGCAGTAATTGTCTAGACAAAGCAAGCTTTGTCTGTTCCTCATGACTTGCAATGCAACTGATTTCCTCAGAGCTCCTGTTTATTCACCAAATGTTGTCTTTTTCACATAGCACTCAATAACATTTTAACAAACACAGAGGTAAGGGCCATCACAGACTGAGGAAAACAGATTGTTGTCACTGTTGCATGAGAAGAAAATGGCAGACAAGTTCAGGAATTTAAAGCTGGCATATCCACAGTCCTCAGTGGGGTTGCATATTTTTTTTTGCGAACTAAGAAAAAACTCTGTTAAAGAACAGAGTTATGTGTAAATAAACTAAAGCCATTTTACTTCTGCAATGATTTTTTTCATTTTGCCTTATCTGCATTCAATCTTAACCTATACCAGTTCATATTGTATAATTATGCCCACAATAAGCACTTCTGAAAAAATATCCTATAAAACCACAAAATGATCTCGTAAGTGCATTATAAATTTATCTCAAAATGTGAGTTCTTACATTTTAGTTAGGGCTATGGACACTGAACTACAACAAAAAGTAAGTATGTGCCATCTGAATAAAGACATGTTTGTTCTGGAGAGTCATGAAATTTGATGCAACTGCTACTACTGTACAGGATCATAAATATGCAAATGAGCCAAAAGTTGTTTTGCTTGAGGATAAAAAGGATTTTGAGAGACAAGAAAGGACAAATATTTATTCAAATACTTGAAATAGTGACCATTTGTGTATACTGTATTGGTTAATATTAGATTCATTTAAACACAAACTGAGAGGAAGACACTAGTTTTCTTCTATAATGTTTAGGTCTATACATAAGTAGTTTTTCTTTCTCTAAGCCAGAATTTTTTTTTCTATTTACTATACTGATGGATGCTTTTCCAAAGCCCATGGTGAGGATCAATGTGGAATGCAATGGGTTCCATAACACCAAGAAATCCAAGACAGTGCTGTAGCTGAACTTTGTACCTTTATACTAACAGAGGCTTTACTCTTTATAACATCTTTGTGAAGTGTGACAGCGCACTATTGCTTTCTACCCTAGAGAGCTTGCTATTTCAGGGTAAACAAGCACCCTGTACAAAACCAATGCAGGGCCAAAGAACTGATTATACCATGTCAGGGTTCTCATGGCTCTAGTTACAGGAAACTGAACATTTTCCTTATATTAGTCAATCAGGTGCAGCTCAATCACTGATAACTTTGAGGCCTCATTCCAAAATTCAGTTTCTGCATGGAGTCTCTGCATGATACTTCCAGGTTTGGTGTTCAGTAGACATAATCCTGATTTATGAACTAAATGTTGTTCTGCACTGTTTCAATGGATTGAAGATTTGTAGTTTAGCCAAACATATTTTTTCCTGAGTAGTACGGACTTCTATTAAGATGAAAGAATGGCCTTCATTATCATCAGATTTGCTTAGCTGAACTGAAATTGAGAGAATATTTATATAAAAGTGGAGTCTGCTGAATAAGTTTGTATACCTGCATTTCAGGACAAAGTTAAATAGAAAAACATGTTTTTTCTTGTTTAGATGTGAAGATTTTCCATTAATGTTCACCAAGAGAGTGAAATCTGGTGGTTATCATGTGATTGAACAGAGGTTTTTGTTTACCAGACCAGAGATGTAATTTTCTTCAGTTTTGCCTTTAGATATACCTTGCAGGATCCATCTTCTACACCTTATCTGCGGGCACTGTTAAGTGTAAGCTGAAATTTTGTGTTACAATTGAATGTAAATCAACAAATGACAAAATATGTCATGGTTGTGTTCAATAGTGAAGACACATGGTCTTAAGTCAGTATAAAGCAAAGGATAAGACCATCATATTTTGAACCAAGTTCCTCATGAGAGACCATGCCAGCTGTACAGGTGGACAAGATTATGATTGTGTTCAATGAAAGAAGTACAAGTGCCCATATTTCACAATTTTATGAACAGTAAGGGCTTTACAGCTGTCATATTTAACATCATCTAAATGATGCATAGTTTAGAGAGCAGCAAAAGAAAAGCATATATGTAATAAAAAAGCACTGCTAGTAACAAGAGACAAATACAGGAATTATGCAAGAGAACTCTGAGTGTTAAGAGCATTGCTATAGCTTCCTATTCAAAAAAACCTTGTACCAACTCTGCCAAGCTCATGTGGCATGAGTGGGAATTAGAAGACTCTGTGGTAAAAATTGCTAATAAGGTAATACCTAAAGGATTTGACACTGAACCAGGGGTTGTACAAACATAATGTAATAGACAACAACAGCTCCTGCCTTGAAGTGTTCATAATCCATACAGGCAAGACAAAGTGAACAGAAGAGCAGGTAAATGTTTACTTAGGAAAAAGTGATTTCTTTTAAACTTGGATGGCCAATTAGTTTTTGCAGAATTGCTGACAGATTTCTCCAGGGATGAAAACTGCATCCAGAAACTGGAAGTTTGTGGCCTTTAATTTTAGGGTGTGTATTGAAGGAGTCTGCCATGGAGCTGCAGGTGTTGTGAATTTTGAAGTGGTTGTTAATAAACAGGTCTTGCCTGGACAGCTGAGTTTCATTCAGTGTTTGCTTGGCTCAGCAGAAGGGGTTATGGAGATCTCCAACAGGAGTCAAAATCTCAAAGCTTCCAGGCTCACTGGAAGTCTAGAGAGAAAACAGTGAAGTGACAGGAGTGTGGAGAAATAAACCGAATAAAGGAGACAACAAACCAGCATTCAATGAGAATGAGCTTCACAGAGGAAAACGCCCTGTTAAAAACTGCCCAAACCCATGTATAGTTTCCAGTAGTAGGGTATGCTCCAAATACTGTTATTTCCTGGGTGCTCATCTTCCTCATAAAAAGGTACTTCAAAGTAATAAAAAAACCCCAGACCATGGGTGATGGGAGGGAATGGGATTAACGCTGTCATTTCAGTAGCTGGGGCAAGACATATTGCCAGTTGCTATTTTACTAGGTAGGAACCAGAAGGTACTTGCATTATTTATTACAATACTGTTTTCTGATGTCTCCCTGGGGGTAATGCTTGCAGGTGCTTGCCTCCATTTTCTTACATGCTGTATAAATTCAGATATAGAACTGACAGCCTGGGACTGAGTTCACACAAGGAATTAAGTTGTATGTAAGCAGCAGCCTAACTTAAGTCGATGAACCTGACACGAGCTAACCTTGGCAACTTCCTATTGCACAACTACTTTTCTACTCTCCAATTTATTGCAGGAGATGAGGAAATGTTTCTCAGGCTTGTGTACATGATGTTTAATTATCCTTTATGGTTAGGGATGCACAGGGCCAACTGATCTGAAGCAAATGACCTGGATAACATTGAAGGAAGGTAATAGAGTAAGCTGGAAGGAGAAAGTAAAGCGCACAGATAAGTAGCACTGAAAAAAGGAAAAAAAAAAAAACCCACAGAAATGCTGAGCAGCATTCAAATTTGGAAAATGCTGTTAGAATCCCAGTGTTGTCTGACAAGTGGAGTTTGCTACCCAGTGTGCAAAGAGCCAATTTCACACACAGAGCTGAGGTATCATTTATTGCACATCTGCACAGAGATGGGTGCCAGGTAGAATCCACAAAGCTAGCACACCTCTTAACACACAGTGAAACGTTGTATACGCTTTGAACAATTATTTACAATTATGTTTAGCCACACTTAATTCTCATTGGTTCTTACCGGTTGCCTCAAGTGCAGTGTTCTTTTCACTGGGCATGTTCTGCGGGGAGGGGGGTTTGTTAGCAGGAGGCTCTCTTTCCTCCAGGAAGGATCTTGTAGTATGTTAATTAGGATAATTCAAGTAATTTTCTGTTTGGTTTCATTAACCATTGGTTCTCCTTGAGCTTATCTTGTTATGCCCTAGCTTGGCGTATTTAAAGTGTCTATTCCTTTTCCCAAGGCCATGTTTTGCCACTTGTAAGGTCCTCTGTTTTTCAAACTTTGTTTGTCATGATAGATATTTACATATTTTGTCTAAATTTCAAATTAAATTACGGAATGACCTTGTTTTAATCACATATATGCAAGCTGGTCGACTACACCAGGGCCAAACCTTTCAATGTAATCTATAGGTAACACCAGTGCTAGGAACATAGAGCTGTTTTGTCCGGCAAACAAACACATAGCCCACTGCAGCTTTTACTTCAGGGCCCTAGGGGGGACTGCTTCACTATTGAGGGGTAAACAATTGTAAGAGAGGTGATAATCTGAGCAGGGATGGTGCAAACTGTACATTCCTAACTAGTCTTGAGGGTCAGCTTCATCCTCTATTTATGAATATCTCTTGTTGTTGTTGTTGTAGTACTACCAGCCATAGTTCTGGGACAGGAAAATTAATTTTCTGCATCCATTGATCTAATGGCTAAATTCTGACATTAAAATTGCTTGTGATAGTTTGATGTATATGCTGACTGCACTGGCATGTCTTTTTTGAAGATAAGTTGCAGGGGTGTAGCTGAAGTTATCATTCAAGGACTAAGTGGCTGTTGAAGTACTGTATCAACTGAAACGGGTGAAAAGCAAAGCTGCCCAGAAGGCCGATATACTTTCAGCTGACCAGTATTAGAAAAAGCCAAGGTCGGGTCCTTAGCAGTATCCTGGGCTGTGACAGGGCCTGTCACGATGCTGATGTGCGGACTGTGAAGCGCAGCTTGCCCCCGCGGGCAGGGTGAGCCTGCGGGAGCAGCCCGCGGGGCAGGGGCAGGGGGCGGCGGCCCGGCCGGCGCAGGTGTGCGTGCGGCGGCGCTGCTGTCCCGCAGAGCCCGCGGGCTGCGGCCGGGCGGCTGCGCGGCTCCCCGGGCCGGTGCCGTCCCGCTGCCGGGCTGCCCGGGGCCGCGGCTCCTCTGCCGGGCTAGTTTCGGCAGAGGGCACTCTGCTCCTAACCATGGCGGAGGCGCTTTCCCGTGCTGGTGAGAAACCTACACGGATTGGAAAAGCTTCCAGCGCAACATATTTGAACAAACTCTTCATCGGTTATGTTTAGTCCACTGGATCGTATTTTTAACTTCGGTGGCAGGGATAATAGGCCTTTTTCTACGTGCTGCTTTTAGAGGACTCGAGGAAAGCTTGGGACGTCGGTGGAAGCCGTAGCACGAAGGTAGAGGATTTTGGTGTTCCTGTTTAGCAGCCCAAACCTCAGAGGCAAAGCGAGAGCAAAGCTGTCGTAGGAGACGTACTCGCCAGATTTACAGTAGGAAACCTAAAAATATCGTAGAGGGCAGCATGATTAAAGACCTCCTCGGTGCGTGAGCAGATTTGCAGCTGTATTGTGAGAGTTACTTGGGGATGAGACACAGGATGGTTGTGGTTTTAGAAGCTGCTTTGCATCAGATGTGGGGGCTGACTTCACGGTAGCTTTTGCCCCTCGAGGGAAGACGAACTGCTTGGTCCCGGCCTGCGGGGGTCTCGGCCGCCGACACCGGAGCGCCGCCAGCGCCTCCGCAGCCGGGGGGGGCCCTTGGCCGGCCGCCCGCCCGGGCTGGCCGCGGTGGCAGGGGCTGCGCGGCGGGTACCGAGCCGCGGCGGCGGAGCGGGCGCCGGGCCGGGCCGCGGCCCCGCGCCGCAGGTGGAGGCGCCTCTCGCTGGGGCCGGGCTGCGGCGGGCGGGCGGGGGCGGCCCGCTGCCAGCAGCCTGTAGGACCTTGGCTAACGTGCGGCGGTGGGCTGGAGCCTGGCGTGAGGGAGGGGCCGCCGCTCGTGATGCAGGATGCTGTATCCCCGGTGCCGTGACAGGCAAGGCGCTCCCCTGCCCTGCGAGCGGGAAGGAGGCGCCGGCGGAGCCGGACCCGGACCCGCTCCCCGCCTCTCTCCCGGCCCCAGCCCCGCTGCGCGCTCCCCGCCGAGCCGGGCCCCGCACCAGGTGGGTGAGCTCGGTGGCCGCGCCGGGGTCGGGGAGAGCTGCGGCAGCCCGGGTTGGCCCTCGGGCAGTGGCAGCCTCCCGACCCGCTTCCCCGAGCGGCTTCCCGGGAGGCGGGCGGGCGGGTGGCTCCCCCGGGCGGGCCAGCCGGGGCCAGCGGCCGCGGTGCCGGGCGAGGGTCGTCCTAGAGGAGCCTTCGAGAAGGCAGCGGGGTGCTTGGGGAGCCCCGGGGGGGGGGGGGGGCGGGCGGGCGGGCACCCGGCAGTTGTGAAGTGCTGGAGTCGTGGGTGTTTTGCCAGTTGTGGCTCTCGGCAGTGCCTGGTGAGGGGAAGAAAATAAAGATAATCTGCCTTCTCTTACTGCTATAGCTGATGGAAACTTCCGAATCACAAAAGCGTCCAGGAGTGCTAAAGGTTTTGGGAGGGAGGGAGGGAGGGGAACTCTAATTTTTTTTGGGGGGGAGGGAGGGAATAAACACTTATTTCTGTAAGGATTCTTAATTGTGTTTAGTTGACAGGTGCAAGAACGGTTTGGATAGACGGTTTTCCTTTGGGATAGCTGACCTTTTAGAAAGGAGTACTGTTTTTGGAGGAGAGATTTGCGTTCACTGTGGGGCTTTGCAAAATCGTGGGGTGGTGGCTGGGAGGAGAGGAGGGAGGGCTGTTTGTGTGGCTGCGTGTGTATGAGGGGTGAGCGGAATCTGTGCTATTTTGAGATCACTGTGGTAATGAATTGTCTGAGGCAAAAAGATGCATTGACACTAGGAATTATAAGAATTAGCAGCATTATTACACATTTTTCTTGTTGGCAATTTTAAATCGACGTTTTTAGTAAAAGTGACTGAAGGTTTTGTGCTGGCCTTGTAATAGCAGTGATCACTAAATTGATGGATTTTTTTTTTCTCCTCTGTGTTGATCACTTATTATCTGAGCTGTTATGATCAGAGCTTTCAAAGGCAGTGCAAATGACTGCTGAAGTCCCAGGGCTGGGCTTTCAGCTTTGAGTGGGTGAAAGTGCTGGTGCAGTACATCAGAAATCCTATGCTCCTCGGATTTTACCTTCGGAAGACCAAGATAGGAGGGGTTCCCAATGTGATAAATTCTCCCACATTCAGGAGATCCTCAAACTTGCCCAGTATTGCCAGTTTTCGCAAACCTTTAATTTCCCTCCCTTTATGTTCCATAACTGGAACTACCTCACCCTGCAGGCTGTGCTCATGGCATGCACTGTGCGGCTGCTCCTCTGGCCAGCACAAAACTCCCGTGTTTGCATTGCATTTCTTCCAAAGGCCGGTTCCATGCCTTTGCCCAGTTTGCTTTAGTCATTGAAATTCTGGCGGAGCCCTCTTGATTTTGTTTGTAACCTGAAACAATTTCTCTCAGCAGAGCCCTAAGGCATGAGGATGGCCAGCCCTAAAGCCACAGGGCTCTCCTGGGAGATCATTTGGCTGGCTATTGCTGTCTGTGCTCACCTACAGGTAGGTAATGAATTTACTGCTGTTGTCATGCCTGGTCCTTTATCAGGTGATCTTGCTACACGCTTTGAATTATTGTTTTTTAAACAGAAAACTGCTGTAAATAAAAGGCTCCCGATGAGCTTTTCCTTTCACTGAATTGTTCAAAGACATCCATGTGGGAAATTAATATTCTCTTCCTAGTAATATTGTACCTGACTTTACCAAATGGGAGCCAAAGGGAGATCTTGCCAGATGTGTAATGCCATGGGTCTTTCTAGGCAACACAGCTGCTTTTTTGCCCCCAGAAGGTTTAGCACCTGATAAATGTTAAGATACTCTAAATGTCAAGGGTTATATAAATACATGGGTACAAACTTCTAAAGCACTTGAGGGCAGTGTCAGGGGTATCTTTGTTTAAATTGTCCAAAGTGTCCAAAAAGGTCTTTGCTTCAAGTGTTCAATGAATACAGGAACTATGGAGGAAAACCATAGCTGCCAACTGATCTATTGCCTGACACATGAGCCTAATCAGTTCCAAGAAATGAGTATTTCAAGAAATATGGTGTGCTGGCATGTAGCAAAGATGTTGTTATAGTATGTCATTCTCTATACTGATAGTTCCCACAGCACAGAACATTTCAAGGATTCTGTAGTCTTAAATATACCCAAATCCAGAAATCCTTTGAAAAGGATAGCTAAACAAACCAAAGAATTTTTTTTAAATAAATAACATCATTTTTTGAAGTACGTAGTAGTTTTTGACAACAAACTAAAATCTTGGTTTTAAATGAAATCAGTGATGCTATTTACTGTAATATTTTTGTGTACTGTTTGTACTATTGCAATGCTGAGAAGTGGTGGTTTCACCATGGAGCCTGGTGTGCTGGGCATCCTTAAGAATTTTGAATTGAAGGATAACAGAGCAGGCAAGGGTAAATTCAAAGAGTATGAAGAACTGAGGAGGCTGTACGAGACAGCTGAGTAAGCAATGATTGATTTATGGTGGACTTTGAGATTTAATGTAGTGAGAATGGGTCTCCAACCCATCCTCAGTAGCTCTGCTGATGGCACTGTGTGCCGTGAGTCATTTGGCAGCTACCTGTTGGTGAACACCTCCTGTATCTGTATTATGATTGCAGTTAGTCATGAAAGTACATGGGTTAGCAAAGGACTCACCATTAAAGTAAAAATTAGTAGATTTGTATTAATTGTGTAGTAAACTGTAGTGCATTCAGTGCATGTCCAAGCAGCGAGGCAACAGTGGGATGATCTACTTTTTGCTTGTGTATTTCTTGTGCAGTAACAAAAATGTTACTGAGTTGCTGTGCTTGTTCAGCTTGTATTTTTGTGTGCAAGCAGTTGAGTGATGCTGTCAGAAGTGGCCCTGTAAAACACTCAGAAAGTAGTTTATAGTTCACTTAATAGTCCTGTTCAAGGTGAAAATAGAACTTCAGAGAAGAGAAATGTCAACTTTGTGTCTGGGCCTTTTGGTTATGAAGAGACTGTTGGTGGGTTTTTTTCTTTTACAATATTTTTCTTGTATTTTTTTCTTTCATATTTTTCTTATTGTAGAACTGGAACCGGCAGTGGCATAGTTTCCTCTTTTCCACGAATGGTTTGGCATAGCTTCACTTGTCTCTTTATAATAAAAACAACCCAAACACATTGTAGTAATCAATAGGCTATTGTGAGTAGCTTTATGAACATTTCAAGCCAGGTCAAATTTTTTGATCTTGATTGTCCTTTAAAATATTCTTATCTATTTGGCATATTTGAGTCATTAGCACTTAACCCCAGTCTTGTAGGAGGCCCTTCTCCTCCCAAGTTTTAGGTGTTTTATCACAATTTTAGGCACATTAAAGGTATTTTATATTATTTAACATAACGTTTTTGGTATCCAATAACCATTAATTCTTTGATTGGTTGCTTGGGGCCATACTATATGGACCACACACAGTCATTCTACCCTAATACTGTACCGTAGCTTTCACTTGTGTTGTTTTTGGCTATTAAAGTGTTTATGTCTGGAGCTAATCAATTAGAAACAATTGGATGCTGGGCAAGGTCACAAGTCTATGTCATGTCACTTATGTGCAATTGATTAATTTCATCCTGCTTGAGGGCAGGTACAGAATAAAATAATGACCATTTAAAAAGCATGTGGTATGAATGTAATGCAAAGAAAACTTTAACATGAGAAGTTGTGAAAAAGAGGTAGCTGTTACTGAGAAGAAATGAGTTAACTTTGGTTATAGCAGCCCCTTCTGATTCTTCATAATAGAGTAACAAGCACAGCATGGTGTTTAGCTGTGCTCCAGACTGAACTCTGCCCTTATGCAATGTCTCAAGTTTGAGAAAATTTTGTCAAGGGCAGATTTGTTGCTATACTGGTAGATAAGTAAGATTTCATAGGATAACCCAGTGAATAGTTTACCATTGAGCATTGCTGAGCTGCTTGTTCATTAAATCTGCTCTATGACAGAAAGCGGCTTACAGGCTAGCCTTGGCTGTGTACTTTTGCAGGTCTAGAGCCTCCTTTTTCTGATATGAGACAATAAAAATGAAATTAATGGAACTGCATTAGTCTGAAGCCAATGGTAATCAGAACAAATGTACGTTTTTCTTAAAAACCAAAGAACACTCCCCCCCCCCCCCGCCAATGGTAGCAGCAACATAGAATAATTTGTTGTCTCTAAAGGTTTAAATGATATATCTGTTCAAAGTAGTTACTGTATTCCATAGACTATATGTATTTGTGAACATTAACTATTCATGTGTATTTATTGCTAAACGCTCTGTAAAAGGCTCTGCATTTTTTTTCTCACACAGTAGCAACTGAGGTATCAATAGTACAGATTGTAGGAGATCAGCTAGCAAATAAAATTGAAGCATGCAAGCCCAGTTTTGCTGGTTTTAAGTGATCTCTTGAGTACATATTGGTAATTGAAAAGGCAGGATGCTCAGCCTGGTAACCAACTTTTTCTTAACCTTGTGATAACATTTTATTATACCATTCAGCTAGATGATGTTATATTATGAAATATATGTAAGACTGTATATTTGTATATTCTTACTAATGGATTAATGGCAGCAAGAAATGATGGCTAGCAGATCTGTGTAGACATATATCATCAAGAATTTTACACATGGATTCATTTTAGATTTATTCTCTAGTATGCTGGTTTCAAATTGGGAACATGTAGATATCTTCCTGGAGACCTGCAGTCCAAATTAAACCCTCCTCAAGTCAGTCTGTTTCACCTCCAAAGACCATAGGGTTCCTAATGCCCAAGGAGGGAATAACAGCAAAGATACAATGTCTGGTTATTTAAGAAGCATTAGCTCTGGGATTCTATGGAAGGGAAAGTTTCATAGGTCACATATTCATTGAATAAACTGTTGGTTGCTCCCATGATGTATGTTTCTGCAATCCCTGCCTGCATTATGGTTGTTTCTAACTATCTGTGAAATTTTGGATATAAAGGATATACATGCTGAAAACATTATCTTATTCAAAATGATTCTGCCATAACTAATCTGCCAAAAGCTACCAACATAGTAAATGTCTTTAAGGTTGAGCTTTGCAAGGCCAAAAATCTGATGTCCATTATATGACATAGTGGACTTGGAGACCATCTTTGTGGAAAACCTTTGGAATATCGTTTTACAGTCACTGAATGTATTGCACACTGATGTTCAGAAAGCAGATTATGATCTACATGCCGTACAACAGTAAGGATTCTTAAATCTCCAGTAACTTTAATCAAAAATATCAGGATGAGATTCGCAAGTCCAGACTTAAATCTGAAGCAGCTTCCCTTTTTTGTAGACAGGTTGCAATTCTGCACCCATCTGGACTTTTGCCATCAGCCTCTATAGCCCTGTGGTTTTAATCTCGGTTTGAAGATTGAAATGCCTCCACTATAGACGAATAACACTTTTGAGACTCTAGAAATGCTCTGACTTAAAATACTCATTGTTATTGACAAAGTTGTAACTCAGTGACAGCATTACCAGAAAACTTATGTAAGTTTCTGAACTTGCTTTGAATTTATGACTAATAATGATTGCTCAGCGATTGCTCATAGGATCTGAACTGCTGTTACCCTCAATTTACAATCCAAAAGAGTTGAATTGCCAGAAAAATCGTGATGAATCTGCCTTGTGACTTGAGACACAAACTATGTATGAATACTTATTTTTTAAAATGTACTCAAAAAATTTAAGTCAGCTAGGGGAGATTATCAAAAGTACAGATGATATCAGTGAAGGCATCCCTTTACTATCTTATTTATTTATTTTTTTCTCAGTAAATGTTTTTATCATAGTGATTAGGAATGATGTTTGTGGTGATACAACTCAGAAAATCAGCCTTTGGTTATTCAGCTAAACCATGGTCCAAACCCATTCGTTCCAATGCAGCAAAGGTGGTTCAGTCTCAATATCCAGCTAGACTTTGAATTCTGTATCTATGTTTTCAAACATGGGTATCAGTGCTCACTGTGACGATAATTTCTGATAAGGTTACACTAAAAATTGGGGAATGATTCTCAAATAACTTGTGTGTAGAGCTGCAAACTTCTGGTTCCAAAACTACATATCCAAGAGTTGAACGCTTTTAGAGAAGCCTCCAGTGTACGAATGATCTCTCATAACAGCCAGTGGCTTCTAATTTCTCTTGAGAAAGTAGTGGAGAAGTGAAGGAATAGCTCTAGGATAATCTTTGGTTTTAGCAGATACTTGAACACTTAGTCATTGATAATTACTCATTCGGGTCTGCTTGGTGCAGCTGGATCCTTCATATTCCTTACCAAATTGGGGCATAAGCAGCACTGAGGTGGCAGTTTTGCATGATGCACCAAAATCCTGCCTTTGTACACTTTCTGTGATGCATGATTGATTGTGCTGATATTAAAACCCTTTTACTGTTTGTTCAGAAATCGTGATCTGGTCATCCAAAATAATGAGTTTCACTTCAAAAAAACATATATTTTAAAAAATCTGAGTCCTTTTAATTTGCTTTTACTTTTAGAACCCGTAGCATTCACATATATGTCTCTATCTGCAATTTTGGGGCTTGAAGCTTTTCTTAACACAGTTCTCCATGCTCGCCTGAGCTGGGGTTTAAGTAAATACCAAATATAATGTGGCTTGCAATGAAGTAGTAAAATATATTAATTTCAGTGATAGTAGGAGCAGATTTACTATTGTGCCTCTGTACTTGGTTGTGTTGTAAGGCTATGCAAGAAATCTTCAGGCACAAGTTATATCATACTGTCCAAATGTTGTACTTTACAGTTAAGTCAGTGTGTTGTTAACATTTTATATTGTTGATAATATTGATGATAAGGTCTTGTGGCTGCATACAGTCCAAGATAATCTTACTTGAACAATTCCAGCGCAATTCTTACTATGCAAGATCTCTGTAAAACAGAGAGTTTGTGCATGGTGAAAGAACGTGTTTGGTTTTGAAGTACACTTTGCTAATGAGCACAACATTCCAGAAAGGACATTGGGTATAGCCATGGTAACTCTGGAGAGACAACTAAGACCCACATAGGAACTGTATAGCCTGGCAGTTCTGATTTGCCCTCTGCATTCACTTTGTTGTCACTGATAGGTAAATAATTCCTTTAGGTTATGAAAGCATGCATATAACTTTCCCATAAGTGGAGAGCTTTTCTTGATGTTAGCTTAAGTCTGTAGACTGTGTCAAACACCCTTGAATTTAATGGTCAAATTTTCAACATGGCCTCACTCCAGCTTCTAGGAGGAAGTACGGATCTATGAACTCACCTTTTGATAACTGTCAGCTTCACAAGGATGCTAAACTTAATGCAGATACAGCGGAATTTTCAGAAGGGTGTGTGTCATGTGAAGCCTTTGTTTTGATGATTTTTGGTAAGACTTGAGATAGGTTAAACACGAATACTGTTAAGTACTTAACTGTATTGGTAGGCCTTTAGCTGGATTTTTTGAAACAAGTAACAAAGTAAATTTCAATTAATCCAATGGAAACCAGGCATTAGGTGTCTTAGGCACTTCCTGAAGTCTGGCTAAGCATTTGTCATCATATTTAGCTGATTAAAACAAAACTTTCACCCTTAAAACTCTTTTGAGAGAATAGGTTTCTGTCATGTAAATTCTAGTACCTGGGTGTGTAGATATTTGATAATACTTGAGAAGTGCAAGTACAAGCATCACATGTTTTTAAAGGGAGGGCAGTTTTTGAAAACTTGGCCTAATATATCCCTTCCAGACAGCATATTACATAAATTGTTTAGGAACAATGTTATTTCTGTTTCTAATTTTATATTTATTAGATTTTATATCATTATATAGAGAAAATGAAAACAGCATTCTCAATCTGTTTTGAGAAATGTGGTTTCCAAGAATTGTCAAGTTTGTCATGCTTCTGGATGCACTAGAAACACAGTGAATACAAGTCAGCTAGACTAAATTGCGAAACAATATTAAAAATGCATTTATGATTGCAATTACTAAATTGTTGCTGTATGCTAACTGTTGCAGTTTGTGTCATGGTGGGAGGTCCCGACTGGTTAATGATGCTGTTTTGTAGCATTAAATAAGTGGAGCATTTGCTTATATGTGGAAACATGTATTTCTGTATTTATGTAATGTTTTTTCTGTCATCAGGTGCTTTGCCAAAAATCGAAGCTGCTTAAAATTTATAGGATACAGTCTCTTGTCAATGCATGCAAACAGAATAGGGTATTGTTTATAGTGTGTATATGTGAAAGGACCAATAGAGGCTTACTTTGTAGTAAAGGCAGACATAAAGAAGAATTTTAGCTGCCTGATATTGCCTTTCAGTATCGTAGACATAAGATGACATGGGCACAGCAGCACTGGCACAGAATGCAAAGAGTAGGGGATTGTGTTCTGTCAAGCTCTGTTTGGCATTAAGTGTTTCCTGGCCTGCACCTTGCAGAAGCTCCAAGAAGACTGCAGAAACTGGCTTTATTCCAGCTGGCTGATTCAGCAAGAAATTAACTAGCTCCAAAAAAATCCCCGCCCCCCCCCCCCCCCATTTTGTTTCAATTTCCTTGCTTGTATATGTGGCTGCTCCAGGCCATGTAGTGGGATGAAGAAATGTGAAAGGACAATGCAAGTACTGGTGCTGATACATTCAGATTTGCCTCTTCTGATGGGAGTTTTCCTTGCTTTCCCAGCTACTGCAGCCTCTTGCTGGTGTAGCAGTGGTGCGGAAGCAGGCAGCTAAGCAAGATCAGTGCTCTCTGTGGAAGTGTAACAAATGAAATATGCTGAAACATGATTTAGCTTCCTCTCTTGAGTCTCCTCTTATTAGATGTTTTCAAGGTCTCATTACTCATTTGATGTTTTGTTTTCTTGAATCTCCAAATAGTTTTAAACTGTTCCCTGGTTGACTAACATGGATGTTGGCTGCAAAAACCAATAGCATAGTAGAGTCTTGAGTATTGCTGCTTGGTACATAATATTCTGGTTGGAAACTGCCAGGTTCATCCAACATATTACTGATTCTTTCAGCTGATATTATCAACACTTTTGTTAGAAAGCAGAAGAGGGAATTAATCTATCACTGGAGAGATGTTGTGTATGCTCTGTACTGTGTAGGGATTTTACTAATTCCACTAACTGATAAGGCTGCTTGAACAGGTTCATTTTTTTTAGTCTGATTTTATACCTTTATTTATATGAATATAAGGTGCTTTATGTGACTAACCATTATGCTTTTCCTCTAGATCAGTGATTCTTGGGAAAGTCTTTTTGTGGTACAGCCACCTCAGAGCTTGGCAGCAGTTAACAGTGCAAACTAAATGGTAGGAAATACTGTGAGGGGAAGGTGTAAAAAAAGTGAAGACCATCATCCTTTCACTGTATGAATTCCTGGTTTGCCCATACTTGAGTACTGCAGACAGTCCTGATTCCTTTATGAATGAGGTGGAAAGACTCGATAGGAATCAGCTGGTAACTTGTTTCTTCCAACATAAGGACAGAGTGCCATTAAAGAAAACTACCCAGGGGACAGATTCAAAACAATGAAAGGTGGTGGTTCTCCATGTATGACCTTTGGCACCATAGGGTTTGGTGGTTTTTTTGAGTAGTTACATGGGTTTCAGGGGAGACAGGATGAGTACTGGGAAGATCCATTAAGTACTACTATATAGGCAAACCACAGCAGGCTAAGAAAAGTAGGTGAGATCAGGAAAGTATTCCAGGGAAGTATTGCGCATACGTTCTCTGGACGTGCTCTTTGAGTGTCCAGTTATGGCTACTGTTGGAAGCTGATGGGCTAGTTGGATCCTTGGTCTGAACCAGTTCAGCTGTTCTTATGCCATTTTGATGTTCCTTGGGGCTACACTTGAGGATCGCTGAACTAGAAGTTAGAACCGATCCTAGACCTGCAGTCGCTTATGACCAATTTATAAACTAACAAAGAAATACATTCTGCAGACTCCAGGTGTATCTGGAGGTATGTCCTGGATGCATAAGAATTTGCTCAAAACCAATGTAGGGGCCTACATTTTGGACTTCTTTGTGTCTGCTGGGAATATTTTGCATTTTTACATTGTTTTTATTTTTTTCTTTACAAACATTTTTATTATGTTTCTGGTGCATTTTCAAATTTTAAAGTTTTGGAATGATTTTTTAATTATGCAAGGAAATTGGGGTAATCTTAATTGCTGGAGTAGTTTTCTTGTTTTTAAATGAACACTAGTATTTCCTTAAGCAAGGTAAATAGAGAAATGGCTTCTGATATTTTACTAAATAAGGCTTGGCTTAAATTCCACTTTCATTATGTGATCAGTCCTTCTGTAAGACACAAGTATTCCATACATGTACCCTGCATGAGTGAGAACTTGCCTTCACCCCAGTGTGAAACTGCATACTCAGATGCTTTTCCCATTTCCTCTTCCTACCTCTTTCAGTTAAATTTAGAACACAATAGGTTGGTCAAAACTGTAAGAAAACCTCTAGAATGCCATCTTAATGTATGAGTTTTTACTATGCAGCTGTTTATCTTCTGCTAAGAGGAAGCTATAAATGTATTTTTAATGCCAGGAGCTGGGCTTAAAATGCCATCGCTTTTCCAGTGGGAATAGATTTGAAAATTAGTAAGCAATTAGAGCAGTAGGCAAATACATTTTACTTAATGTTGCGAGTCTCATGGGCCTTTCAAATATCCTCTTAGCATCACCTGTTCCTAACTTGCAACCTTTTAAATCTTTACCTAGTCTTAAACAGCAGTGTTACTTGGAAAGGGAAATTTTTTTGGATATTTTTGATTTTTATTTATGAGCTGAATTTTAATTTATTTTTAAAAAAATGCATGGTTTCTCCAAGAGCAACAGAGATGTACTGGGAACACTAAGCTTTTCTTGGAGAAAATTTCTTCCTGTAGATAACCATCTTGAGAAGGGCCTAAGCTGGGATAACAGAACATGTGGGTCTTGTTCTGATCTTTTGAACTTGCTTGAATTATGTCCTTAGCAAACATCAGTGATGTATTTGTTTATAATTGCTTATTTTTCTTGCTGAATTTAGACCTCTGTGAGCCATCTGTCATATGTCACATAGAAGCCACTATTTAGAAACGGGGAGATACAGGAATTGTAGACTTTCTTTTTATTATTTAAGGACAGTCCTTGAGAACGCTGAAGAAAATAACTGGTCCTGTTCACCTGGTGCTATAGGAGTGTCCCATCATCCCTTGGCTGCCAAAAGATCACACTGAATCAGTGGTAGTATGACGACTCAGCCTAGGCAGTATAAAACCTCAGTCCTGAAAAAGATCCAGGCTGGGGAGCCCTGTGGACTTCCTTAGGTTACTGTGCCACAAGTGAGACCTTATTTTGTAAAATTCAAGCTTTCTACTTAACAGTACAACATTCTGCACTCGAGTAACAGTGCCAGTGAAGTCTGCAGGCACTTTGCCTGAGACATCAGTGGGAGTTTTTCTTGAGCAGGACCTGCCCATAGGAAGCAAGCTGAGGCTGAATTTCATTAGTGCTAACTAGCTGGTTGTCGTATTTCCTGGTGTGTGGTGTGAATCATTTCATCTCTTCTTCATGTAACTGCTAAGGACAGATGGCATTTAAAGCTGTGTCTGCAGCTGTTAGTTTTCTTAAAAATTGCCTGCATTTATCCCTCTGGAAAAAAAAAAAAACAAAAACGGCAATAATAAAGATAATTTGACTGTTGCTTATAAACCTTGAAAAATTTGAAGTGATTTCCATTTTTTTTACATGTCACTTTTTTATTGTGTGTCATTGAAGACCATTTTATCAGGTGTTTCAGACCATCCCTGTTGGCAGGAATTTCTCTGAACTTCTGCAGAGGGAAACATCAAAACCAGTCCTTAGAGCATGTATGCTATTTTTCAGGAGAACTGAAGCAGAACATGGAAATTCACTTTTTAAGAAGATGTGACTTTTTGCCAGATTTACTATATTCAGAAGATTCCTTTGAACCTTTTAAGGGGTTGCACTCTCCACTGCATGGTGCAGTTCTGCTAATGAAAATAGAGGGAAATACAAGCACACCATAAATAAGGAAGATACAGAGAGTTGATTTCTACGTGTAGCATTTTGTCTGTGCATATGAAAATTGACATCATGGTGTTGGAATGTTGACAGTGTTTTGCATTTTGCTAGCTGTTCTTACTGGAAAGCATGTGTTTCAAAGGGAGTTTTCAATTTTTATAAGTCTTTGCTTCCATAATAGCCCAGTATTATTTTGAATGTAGACTTCAGCTATGAATAAAATTTAACTCATGAAGTAAGAGATTCCTCTGGCACAAAATGTGAATGAATTATGCAGCCAACAACCAGTAATGTGCATGCCTGGATCATAATAGTCAAAGCCCACCTTAAGATTCCACTGTTACCTCTCAACACTGTCTTACTCTGTTCAAGAATGCCTTACTCTGAGAGTAAGGATACTGAGTTCAGATGAACTCTTTCAAGAAAAGCTGCAGTAAGTGTGGGGAAAGCATAGCTGGCTGCACAAAACCAACCCTTTGTGGGAATTTTTTGCTAATGTGCTTTCTTAGCTCCAGATGGGTCTGGGTCTGTGAAAAGAGGGAGCTGAGAAGTGAAGAAAACAGACTAACAGCAATGAAAAAGTGGCACTAGCCCTTCATCTTCAGAGGGTAGCCATCCAGATAAAACTGGCAAAATTCAATTATATTCTCTTTCAGTAATGGGCTGGCCTTTCTCTTCGACCTTCATAATCCACCTCATTTTCCCAGAGTTTCAGGGTTATATACTCTGCAGAAAGTTGGCAACCCAAGTTTCCCATGTCATCAACTCTGTCTGGTCTCCTGAGAGAACAGTTTTCTGGTACAACATCCTTGCACCTGCTAGTTCTTCCCCAGCTCTTCTGAAAATCAGACCACTCTGAACCCCTTCATGAAATTATTCCATACTACTTAGGCAGTTTCTTAATTTTTATAATAATCTGATTCCTGAAGTGATACAAGGCAAGTCCAGTTCCATTAACCTGTCCTTTTGATGAAGAACCCAAATTCTTGGTGACGTTTTCAGTGTCTAAGATTGATGAGTTTGAAAAAGTTAGATATCTATATTATTCTAAGAAATTACACCTGTATCTTTAAGTTAAAGCAAAAGTATGTAATGTACCTGTTAAAGTGTATATGCCTTTGCAGAGAAGTTCTTTTTAAAGGAGCGTTTAACATCCCTAAATATATATATATATGTATCATTGCCCATTTTAGGTGGCAGTGTGCAATGCTGAAAGCCTCAATTCACCGCTAAAACTTTAGAACTTCAATTCCCATATGTATCCTATATGGTTACATGGGCATGTATAGTGTATGTAATTGCACTAACAAAGTCTCAGGAGATTGTCTTTAGTTGAGTTTTAGATAACTGCAGGTTCCTGATGGGCTCTTCTTTGCATATAAGTTACAGGGCTGCTGTATAAACCAATATACGCTGATTTAGCCTGGTGTTATATTTAGTTGAGAAAATAGGCACAATGAGATGTTTTTGCATATCTAAATGAGAACATGAGTCAAGAAAAATGAGGACTGATGTTTCATGTTGAAGGATGCTGCAGCTTGCTAGGCTGAGTATCTGCTTGAGCTGGGGCTTGCAGTGGCATGATTGGTCTCATAAAATGGGGGCCTGCTTGCCTGATCTATCTTTTGTGTTAGAAGTGGCTCTTTAATAAGGTAGCTTAGAAGAAAATCCTGTTCAGAGCTGCATAATTAACATCAGATAGGTCAGATGTAATATATGGAATGCTTGAATTGACATAAAATTTAGATTGGGACATGCTTGATTCCAATGGATTTTGCTTTCGGAAACTGTTACTGCTCTTTGCGGAGGCATTGCGCTGATGCCTGTTAAATTCTGTTCATTGACAGTTGTTAAGTTCTGTTCAGCTTTGCAAATGCTGGTGTAGCTCATCTACATCCGTTCCTCTTTCTGGAGGGCTGCTGTAGCAGCCTATGCTTTTTTTTTTTTTTTTTTTTTTTAATGGGCTGTTAGTACCAGAGGCTCTCTACTGCAGTAGCAATTTTTCTCCTGCTGTGGATTTGCATGAGGGTTGGTGCTGTACTCGGCTGTTCTGTAAGGTGTTGGAGTTGCAAAGGCCTCTCAGTGGGATCAGTCAATTCACAGCTGCCATGGAGTGCACGTAAGAGCTCACATTTTTGAGAGACATGTAAACTGACTCACAGGGCTCTCACCTACGTGTTATTTTCCTGTATCTTGTTAATGTTTACATTATTTTTGTTTACCAATTGAAAAGATATTCAGAATTGTTCTTAATATTTCATCAGAACATTTTAATGTAAACAGCTAACTTTACATCTCAAATGTTCAGTTATTAATTGTCATGATAGTTACCTATGACTTTTATTGGTTATTTCTAGAATCCTATTTCAAGTATAGCAGGATTTGTGCAAGCTTTATTGTTAGGACTGAAATTTAAACTTTATTAGGATTAAGTGTTTAATAGTATAATTTGCTGCATATGTTGCAAATACAAGCTGCTATGAATAGATCCTCTGTAAAAAAAAAAAAGCATTTGATATGTTATGTATGGACTTAAATCCAATATGTTGTTATCTTTAACTAAAGGAAATTATAAGAAGTGATTTACAGAGAAGGGTTTATTCTATTAACTTTAATTTATTTAAAACATTTCTCAACTGAAGCTGAATTTGGTTTTTGTATTTTGACTTTGTTTCAAATGTGCTGTACATTAACTTCCTTTGTTCCTGGAATAGTATTCTGAAAATAGTACAAATTGGCTGTTTTTCATATATATGAGAGGAGAAAAAAAATGAGTAGTAGTAGGTGGAATATTGAAGTGGGGTGCCCTATTTTTGCATTTGCCCACTCACAGTAGACTTGAGAGTTTAAGTGCAACGTTTCCTGTTATATTACTGGCATTTTAAAATATGATTTTTATAGCTTGTAAAGACCTGGGAGAATGGTGCTCTTTTTCCTACATGTTTTCACCCCCCAGTCTCCCAGGAAGCAGTAGTATGGAACACATTGATTTAGAATAGGTATTGGGTTTTTGCTCGATGCTGAAGGAGCAAAACCAGGAGGGCAGCGTAGCCCTGTGTTTTCCTGGTCTGCATGAGACATTTGATTAATCTGTGAAATGCTTGTGACTGATTTGGATTCTTATGGTTTTTATGCAATTTGGAATGATTCTGTGTTTGTAAATGGCAGGAATAGATAGTTTTGGCTTATTTTGAGATACAGAGACCATACTAAATCTTGTTGGTATAGGCATTTTGACTTGGAAGTTTTATTATTGTTCCATATTTCCTTTTAAAGTGCGTAGTTGCTTCTTTGAAGATTTTAAGTAGGCAATCAGGCTTTTTTGAGAAATTTGTTGCATTTTTTTACAGAAAAAATTGCAGTCAGACTCCTCCTCTGTTATTAAAGCTGGAGTAATGCAAAATGAGCAAAATCACTGCATGCATCATCCTAACCCTAAGAAAGGAAAAGCACATAGAGAAGGGACAAATCTCATTCAGTCATTTTTCGATGGTTTTCTGCAAGAGGGCAACAACTTTCAGACCTTGTGTGGATGTGTAGGATTCACTTCAGCCTTTTACCAGGAACTATAAAAAGCTTGTATAAAGGCACAGAATAATTACAGCCTGAGTCAGACCAGCAAGTTGGCTTTTTTTCCCACTATAATGAGGATAAAAGAACCATATCTCTTGGCAAAAAGGACTGGGCTCTGAAATGGAGATGTTCTGGACTTGTAATTCCAAGTACGGCCAAGCTTGCAGAGAAATACACAGGCTAAGATTTATATTCGAGTCTTGATATTTAAAATGGATGCTGTTTAGGCTTCATATAATAACATTTTACTCTGTATGAAGCGCAGAGGAGCCAGGCCTGTAAAAAGTGCAAATGAAAATAGGATTACTGCCACAGTCAGCACAGCTTGATTGTGAGAGTGAGACCGTCAATTTGTGCGGTTTGTTTACAATTTGTAAAGCAGTGGAGAATGTGAAGAGATGTGTAATTATGCAGGATAAGAATAGATTGACTGAATCAGGAAGAGCGCAGTATTTTACACCACTGCAAATTTAGTAGATTGTGTAGGTTCTACCTGTAGCAGTTTCTAGTGTCAGGGTTGCTTTAGCCTGAGAAGTTATAGATACCTAGGGCAAAAGGAATTCTCTGCAATTAAATAAAAGGGCGGATGAATTTATTTCCCTGCCTTTGCACAGTCCATTGTTCTTGGATTCTGTCTGTATTTTGAATAGTCTTAGAATGCTAAAGACAAACATATGAGAATCTGGAACCATGCTAAACCTTTAGCTATTGAACTGTTAGGGTTGGCCTGCTATCTCACATTAGCTTGTACTGGCAAACTAAGAGCTGACTGCGGATAAGAAAATTCAGGGGAGGTTATTGCACAGATCCATCCAAAAGTGCTCAGGAATAGTTGAAAAATATTCTGTAGGAATAGTGCCCTTCTGTAAATCTTTAAAATTAAACTATGCTGTCAAGAATCCTGTTTAACCTTATGTGCAAATGGCAGCGGTAAAAGAGAAGCTGCTAGATATGCAAGAATAGGTGATTTTGCACTGCTGGTTAGAAATCAGGCAAGTATTGGAAATGCTGTGTTTTCCCTTGCCCTTGCTGTTTTTGAAAGTAGTGAGCGGAGTATCCCTTGTCCTACAAGAGACAAGACAGCTTTTCAAAAGACAAGGTCAAGTGGACAAACCAAGATTATGTGTACTCTTTTAGAATCCAGTATATAAAAGCTGCTTTTGAAAGGATTCCTTAGTAGTTGTCCTACTTCTGTGAAAAATAGTGGTGTTTTCCACTTTGTTGAAGGAGGGGAGGCTGAATGACTTGCCTTCTGAAAGATGTCTATGTCACATTTTGCATGCAAGACAAATGCGTTAAAAGATTTGATTATACCAGAAGCAACAACAAGAGTCAGTCCCTCCACGGCCTTTCCTGTATTGGTCAAGGTAGGAGGGCTTTTCAGGAGCTTAGCTACAGCCTCTATTTGCTGTACAGTTGTGTGTCTAATTTTTAGTTGCCAGAAGATTCAGTGAAGTTCCAGTAACTAGGTACGTGCTGGAACAGTTATCACCCCCTACAATTAGGTTCTTCAAACAGCTAGAAAAGAGAAGGAAACAAGATAATTCATCTTACTAGCCATCTGCTATGCCATCATAAACTCCAATCCAGTATTCTGAAGGAGTAAAATTATTTTGTTAAATTTCCTGTAGAAAGATAATCATTATTGGAAAGCCATGCATGACTTATAACATGTCTCAATTCATCTGTCCTGGGAGCTATCCACTGTACGTACACATCTGCTTCTGTACACCCACACAGGATGGGAAGATATTCCTCCACAGGAAGGTCTTCCGTTCCCTCAGTATGCAGGTGGTATGTATTGGCAAATCACATATTGTGGATATGGTAGCCAAGTTCCCAGAGCTGTGCACACATAGCGAAGCAATTCACTCCACTTCAGCTGTTTGAGTGTGAATACAAGATGAGTGACTAGGAATGTAATCACATGGCCTCTCTTTTAATGTTCCTTCTGTGATACCTGTGTTAATCACTTATACTCGCTACTGGTTGCATTTGGAATATAGACCATTAGAGGGTTAAAAATGTTATGTTGATGAGATCAGTCACAGTGAAGACACTTGCTGCTTAAAATATTTAAAAAAGAAAATGCAGAGCATTTAAGAAAGCATCATACTTTTTTAAATTCCAAAACGTTAGACAATGTTGTGCCTTTGAATTACAAATGTAATGTCAATTTTTCATCCTTTTTCTGTTGTCATGTTCATTGAATGTCATTCTGTAATCACCTGGAACATTTTAAAACTGCTTAATGAAATTTTTTGCTGGTCATGGAAGATGGGTAATAAAATTTTAGCGTTGAAACTATCTTGATTAGAGCAGGCATCCTGTTCTGAATTAGCAGTTTCTATTTTCATTCTATGTCTGACTTGCTTGGCTGTGTCTTTTAACATTTCAGCAATTCTGGTTTGTTCAGAGGATTTATTTCATTCTTTCCAGCAGCAGATCCTGTGTTTATCTTTTCTCACCTCAGTAAGAGCCCTTTCCCCTTCAGCATATCAGTCCTGCAGTGTTGCTGTACACATTATGTAGACGAACAAAACCGAGAGTCATTAAACTAATGACCATTAGTCTTAACAGTTGTCAGTGAAGAGATGCCTGCAGGGCCTGTCATGTGACCTTTTAATTGCTGTATTTTTTACTGCTAAAGCATAGTTATCTAGGTAGTGGCTTATTGTAAGTGTACATGTGAAATACTGTCAGTTAATGCTAGTAGGTAAATTGTGACCAGGAAGGGGACAATCTTCAGATTAACAGTAGGTCCTCTTTAATACTTGGTCTTTTCCGATTTGAAGACTTTGCCTTTTTTTGGGGTGCTTCGCTTCTTTTGTTATATTTGGGTTTTGTCCACTTATTGACCTTTTTCTAGTCAGCCTTTGCTTTGTTAGTGCTGGACAGTGTGTTCAGCTCAATACAACACACAGTTAAAACCTTGCCCTGCTTGAGATGCTTTTACTGGTAAGAGACAAAGGCAAAGTACCCTTGGAGAAAAACCATCCTCTCTCTCCCCAAGAGTTTTAACAGGGAGTTAGCAAATGGGTGGATCAAAGATACCAGAGCTGGCATCACTGGACTGAGGGAATAGTTTGGCTGACATTTAAATGAGGCTAAGTTAAATACATATGGATGGATGCATGCTGGAGAGGTGAGTTGAGATGTTTGAACAGTGGGCCTGGGTCAGGGAAAGCATTTTGGCAGCAGAAGATCAGGTGGGAATGATCACGATACTGGAAGTCAGTGACAATCTCAAAGTGGTAGATGAGATGTGCTAATAAGACCAAAATAATTTCTTAGGGAAAAACGGTTTACTAGGAAGTAGGATGCTTTACCTGGTGGTTGGTGTAATGGTATTCCTGACATCAGTAAAGCACAAAAAGGTTAAAAGCTCTA
Source organism: Falco rusticolus (assembly GCF_015220075.1). NCBI lineage: Eukaryota > Metazoa > Chordata > Aves > Falconiformes > Falconidae > Falco > Falco rusticolus. Next base: position 13,682,813 of record NC_051193.1, on the reverse strand, counting down.
AAGTATTTGCAGAAACTTATTTGAGACTTAGAGACTGCGTGCTGTGAACAGTTTCTTTTGGGAATTTTTTTAAAATCATGCTGAAACAGGTGTGCACACGTGGAGGGCGCTTGGCTGAAAGGCATTCACCTCATGTGCCTTATTAATAGCCTTAAACCAACATTCCTGCAGCAGAGCCATGACCATTTAACTGCTTCCTTATTGTGAAAATGTGCCTGACCGAGTCAATGTGCTAGGCTGCTCAGTCCATAAACCCTGCAGAGGGACTTACTGCAATGGAGAAAGAAGAGTAGGTGAAGAACTGGGTTAACATCACTAAAATTATCAGAAGTGGTGGAAAACTAACAGTGGAAAAAATCACGTTTCCCTCGCCATGTGTTAGACACATTCATGTGGTGAGCTGTTGTAAATCATAAGTTAGCCTGAGAGTGAACATCTGGCTGTGGCATTCTCTACAGTCTAATTTCTTTCAGGTGAGAAAGGATTCATCAGCTAGAGGTAACAGGGAGGAGAACCATTTCGATTACTTACACTTTTACTCAGGGTGGTCTGTCTTTGTAACTAGAATTTTGGGATACCTCTTCACCCCAGGCCCCTTTTTGAAGTTGTGTTGACAAGATGGTAGCAGGTGCTCTCAGTGCTCTGCTGAGAAAGGTGGATGAAGAACAGCGTTAGCCCAAACTCTCCTGTTCCATGGGATAGCAGTACTAGGAGTATGTTTCTAAGTATTTTGGTCATGTGGGTGCTGTTAGGCTACCACACATCACCTTTCCAAACTTTTTTAAGGAAAAGGAAGAAAATTACTTCTGATAATACAGGAAGTGTAATATAGCGCACACTACCCCCACCTCCCAGGCCCATCCAAAGGCCAAAATCAGAAGCTAGGCAAGTTCAGAGCAAAAATACGCAGAATTTTTGTGATGGAGGTAATTAAGTGAGGAAATAATGTATATCCCCTTTTCCTTGGTGCACTCTAAACTGACTGAACCTTTTAGAAAATGTTTCCTATGTTAAAAAGAAGTGATGAACTTGCAGAAATTTCCTCACCTAGTTCTGTGGCCTGTTTCGTGCAGGTCATGTTAGTACCTTTGGAACAAGAGAAGTTCTGGCACCACTGAGTTCAGTTCTCCACTTACCTGAGCAATTTTGCTCTGTTGATCTGTGGATGTGCAAGCCTTTACACAACCTTATATATGTATTTATTCATTGCGGAAGTCACTGAAGTAGGTCAGCAAACACCACTGATTGATAAAGGTTGTTCTTGTGTTAATTCGGTATTAGTTATTTAAGTATAGCTGGGTGACCTTTGTGTGTATGACATAAGTATATTCTTTTTTAGGGGGATATTTATGTATCCTACAGTAATTCGATTTGACTCTTCTCTGAAGAGGAATCTTGCCACCTTATTCTTCGTATTACTGGATTATACCTGTTTATATGGTGTTTACAGGACTCTTTGAGGGTGTCTTTCATTGAGGAGCTTTGTGATGGTAATGTTTGTCAAACTTTCTGTCTTCCTGATCTGTCAGAGTTGCATAGTTGCATGGTCTTTCTGTTCTCCACCTTGAGTTTTGGGCTATTTGATCTTCAAAATAGTTGCACCAAAGATGTATTTTCTTATTGAGAAATTATTCCAGTTCTTGGTGGCTGAGAGTTTGCTTGTTTCCAGGTCTGTTTCTGTTAGGAGAATGTGTAGCAATTTACAGTAGCAGAGCAATTTCGTACATTTCATCTACCTGTTCAGTTCATGATAAACACCATGCTGTTGCTGATGACAACACTGCATAAACAGTATGCAATGATGAAAAATTGTTTGTGCTAGGCCAGGCTTTTGGGGGCTGAATACTTGCCAGTTTTCCTTTGCCACCTGAATCGCAAGCAGATGTACTGAGATTGAGGAACAGGGAGAAGACTCTATAATTAGCAGTGAAAGGCATGGTAGTGCCCTGCAATATATGATAGAGTCACTGTTCAACCTTACCCACATTGCAGAAGTCTCTGCTTATAATTACAATTGTGAACATCTTTAATGTTAAGATCTTCAGTATTTAGCTCTGAAGTATACAGTGGTTTAGGATTCTTCGCCCCTCCACCCCCAGGTTCAGTGGTTTTAATATCATTCCATTGCCCCACACGTTTCCCTTCTTTGTGTTTTCATTATGCCACAGGAATTCTCTTAAAAATCTGGATCCGCCACTAGTTCTAGCAGGTGTTTGGCTTCTGAGTGCCAGTTTTTTTTCCTTACACAGCTTATGGATGAGAATTTCACTGCCCTTAGGCACAATTTCAACTGAAGTATATGAAAAGCATGTTACTATGTCAGTTCAAATTATATCACTATTAAAGAAAAAACTCAAAAGGAAATTAAATATAAATAATCACGCTAACATAACATAACATTCATAACATTAAGGTTATAATTTAAATTAAAAAGAATTGGGAAAATCTGAGTCAGGAGTCCCGATGTCATTCTTAGCCAGACTCTCCTGAGAGCAGCCATTGTAAAATGAGGATAATGACAACTTTGAGTCATGAGATCTCTTGATGAATAGTACTATAATACTATAGTATATAAGAGCTAAGTGTGTTTTCTAACTCTGTAATGTACTTTATAGGAACTAAGTATTGCGTAAAGTCTTGTCTCCTACATTCTCTCATTATTAGCCTATTTATCTGATGGTGGCTAATAAATTTTTTTTTGCAGTACCCAGCAATGTGCTAGATCCCATTTTGCTCACATATTTATATGCAGATTTCCAGCCACCTGTATCATCTTCCTCGGTGTGTTTAAACTTCTGTGTGGAAAGGTTGGTCATATCTATGCATAATCCTGCAGTCACATCAGTGTGGGCATGTCACTGTGTCCAAGTGAAAACAAAGGAGCATTTTGCAAGTGCTGTGCAGGATTACTTACAAAATGGTGCTGTGAAGTTTCACCTGCCCAAAATTCTTGCTTGATGTTAGCTTGTAGGAGGCTTCCTGTTTAGATGCAATTGCTGGTTATCTGTGATCATACATACCTTTCTTGTACAATTTCTTTAGCATTAGAGCAATTGTCCAGCCTGAATATTGGGGAAGAGGGTGAGAAGGAAGTGATTTATTAGAAAACGGTGATGTTGCCCTTGCAAGCCTATTGGGAGCTATTTATCTCATTAGTAAAGAATTAGGCATCTGCAGCCCATAGCCTGCTACAGCCTCTCTTTTGTATCGTGTGGCCCACAATTGTAATTTTTTTTTTTTGCTGTTATTGAATAATCCTGAGGTCTATGTTAATGTATGGCCTGCCAAAGGTACTAAAGTGTCTTGCCCCTCCATGATAAAGGCTCCTATTGATCAATGAAGGAATCACACTGTATGTTTGCTCATTTTATTTAGTTTGTTCTTCTACTCCTTCAGCAATGTGAATCTTCATTCAGTGCATGTGCTGATTTTTTTTTTTACTTTATAATTCCACTGCCTCTGACAGTGATCCTGTGTAGCCTTAAACTATGCTCCTTTTTTGCCTTTTGTAAATAAATCTGCTGCTCCTCAAAGATTATGCTTCCAGTCTCCTCTAGTGTGTTAACTGGAGCTGCAATCATGTCCATAGGTAGACAAGCAAGTTTGTTTCCTGCAAATGAGTCTATTTGTTAGAAGTTTGTCAGTTTAGCAAAATAATTCTTTCACCACATGGCGTTCATGGTAAAGGTCACTTTAACAAAATGGTCCTGGTTTTGTCTGGGACAGAGTTAATTTTCTTACTAATAGCTGGTACAGTGCTATGTTTTGAATTTAGGATGAGAATAATGTTAACACACTGATGTTTTCTTTGTTGCTGAGCAGTGCTTATATTCAGTCAAGGACTCTTCAGCTTCTCGCATGCCCTGCTAGTGAGGAGGCTGGGGTGCAAGAAACTGAGAGGCAACACAGCCGGGACAGCTGACCCCAGCTGACCAACGGGATATTCCAGACCATACGAGGTCATGCTGAACAATAAAACTGGGGGAAGCTGGCTGGGAGCTGCTGATTGCTGCTTGGGGACTGGCTGGACTCAGTCAGTAGGTGGTGAGCAATTATATTGGACATCACTTGTTTTATATATTCTTTTATAATTATTATTAATTTCCCTTCCTTTTCTATCCTATTAAACTGTCTTTATTTGAACCCACGAGTTTTACCTTTTTTTCTGATTCTCTCCACCATCTTGCAGAGAGGGGGGAGAGGGTGAATGGCTGTGTGGTGTTTAGCTACCTGCTGGGTTAAATCACAGCACAACTTAAAAACAACAACCCAAAAAACTACAGATTATCCTGGTTTCTTTACTAAGGATGCTGGAAGCACTTTTGTAGCATATTTTTTGCTATGGAGATCATAAGAACCCTTAGAAACCTTCAATGAATAAGAGATAAATAGAGTTCCATGAGAACATGCTCCAATAATGCTGAAAGGTCTTGATTTATGATAAGAATTTTACCACTTATTAGGTTACTAAATAAAGAACAAAAGGAGGGTTTTGTTTGGAAGAGTGGAACATATGCTGAAAGAAGGGATAAACCCCCCCAACTTTTTAAAGACTTCAGTCATCTACGTCTGTCTTGCTTGCAAGACTTTAGAAAGAGGTTTTAGTGAAATGGTATTTTGTCTCATTTTCAGTTGTGTGTGTTTTTTTTTTAACAAGGTATTCCTTCCCTTTCACTGTCTAGGCACAGAGGAGTGTTCATCTTAGTAAAACTTCCATCTTAAAAAAAAAAAAAAAAAAAAAAAAAGTGAAAACATCCCTCAACCAATCCCTCTGCCCCCAAAGCATCAAGCCTCTGAGAAGGTGCAGGTATAATCTTCCTTCATTATTCAGAGCAGTTAGAATTTCACATTATCGTAAGGCAGTGTTTTATATAAGAAATTGTTGAACAAGACCTTTATATAAAACACATAAACAAGAAGTAGAAAAATGCAAATAATCAAGCAGTGTATACAGGAGATATGAGTTCAAGAATGAATTTCTTTCCCTCCATACAGCAGGTACAGTCCCTTCTCACCATACTGCCAGCTCCTCTCAGCCTTTCAACACTGATGCCATTGGTATACTTAATGCAGCTTCTCAGCATCTGTAAGGAGACCAAGTAGACATCCCACTATGCTGGCAATATAAGTAGTATCACTGCTGTGAAACAAAATCAGAGGGCAGGGATTAAAATTACTGGGGTTTTTTGTTATCTAATTTCTTCTTTTCCTACTGGTAAATCCATATCTTTGCAACCCTTTTTTCTTGTTCTTGAGAAGGGGCTTGTACACTTTGTATGTGAAACTTTACTCTCCGTGGTAATAGTAATACCCAGATTTTATAGTATATGTTTTGTCTATATGCTATAAAATTGCTTTTAATATTGGCTTTAAATATTGTTGTGCCCATTCCCCCAAGGCTAGACTAAAGACTTAAAGAAATAATTGGGCATTGCATATTTTGACAACAGAATCTGAGCCACAGTCTCTAACGTTCTGATAATAATTGGAAATTAACTGCTCTAGGGTCATCTCTTCTGCGTGCTGTATTTTTCACCTTGGCTCTTATTTATGTAAAGCTAAAAATCATTGAATATATCTAGAGTAATTCACAGCCCTAATAGTAAGTGTTATACTGCAAGGGATGTTGTCTTGCTGCAGAGGTATTTGGGCCCTGACTCTGTAAGGATGGGGGTGGGAACTTTGCCACTGATATCACTGGGCGCAACCTCAGTCTGCTAGTGCAGCTCATTTAAAAGCAAGTATTAGGCACATCAAATCAATCCTTTGGAAAGAAGGCAGAGTCTGCCTAACACAGAGTTTAGAAGCAGCTTCATTGGAAGAAGGAAAACTCCAGGCTTCATATTTCTTTTGGAAATATGAAACATTTGATATTTACGCTGGGTTTTGAAACTAAATGAGATTTTGGCTAAATACTACTGTAGCCTTTCAGTGAAAAGTTTAAGCTTTTAGCCAGACCATAGCAAGAGAAAACATAAGTAGATGTTGATAAATATCCAAAAGCTTAATCACTAGTATAAATTTTAGAAGGTACAGAAAAAGATTTTCCAAATATGTTGATTGCGGGCTGCTGCCCAAGCTATGCCAAAGAAAATGTATTTACATTTAATCTAGAAAAAAATTAGTAGAAATATCCTTTTGAAAAGATGGAAAGATAGTATCTTAATTTAAAACCAAAATTATTTCCATTATCCTTGTCGTGTTCAGTGTTGGCTTTAAGTTGTACAAACCTACAGCATGAAAAAAGGTTTGGACTGAGCACTGTTGTTTTCATGATGTCATCTTAAGCACGTTCAACTCAGTGGAATAACTCCTCATACTTGAATAGGTGCAGAATGGGCTTGGTTTAAGCAGCTGAGATGATGCAGGCAGTGGCTTTCTTGGTTATGAATGTGACTGTAGTTATAGCTTAAGTTCAGTTTTCAATAGTAGATGCTATTCAAATAATAGCTGGATTTTCAGTTTCTAAGTTGCTTGCTGAAAGCATTTTACTATATCATAAATAGGTGGCTTATGCAAAATACTTATGAATTGCTTTTGCTTATCTTTGTATGTATCTCCAACTTACAGGCACATTTTCCCAAGCTTGCTTTATTTCTACAGGTTCTAAATAGGTCTAGAATGAGAGATGAGAGAATGAGAGATGAGAGGAAAAATCATTAGATTTGGGCTTAAATCAGGTCAGAACTTTGCCTTTAATACAGAGCACACACCACGGAAAAACAATCACGCACTTGAGGTCTGTCCCTGGAAGGACTTTTGCTTCAGTCTTTCAGGCTGTCTCATAATTTCACTTGTGACTTCCCTGATGAAATTTGACAGTCATGCTGAGTGTTTCAGGGTTCTTTTATGAAGAAGTGCTTGGCTTTCATCTGTTCAGCTGAGTCCTTTTTCTTTTTTTAGAAGAAATGATGTTTATAGTTTAATTATGGTTTAAAATGCTGGCCTCTTAGTTTAATAATTAAATAATTGACTTGGTCTCCAGAAATGCTGAGCTGCTGGCAGCTTCTCTGGAAACTCAGTTGAAGTGAACTGAGGGTCTTTAAATGTTTCAGAGTGTCTAGCATTAGGAAGTTGTTTTTGTGAATCTTTGCCATAACAAAAGCTAATCTGAGTCTTACTAGATATTTATTCATCAGGATTGCTTGCTCTGGAGATATCTGAAGTTTTGAACTGCTAATGTGGCTTTGTTTATCTACTAACACACTTCATGTTGTGGTGAAGCTGGAGTGCTATGCTCAATCTAACATTTTTGTACTGGAGTCCTTGAAAATCCATTAAAACGAACTGCTACTTAGCTGGTATATTACTTCCCTGGGGTGTAAATCATATGCTACAGCAGCTTCCTAGACAGGTATTTAACTTGAATTAAATCAAAAGGCACACATTTTGGTATATGATTGGACTTGCCATGCATATTAATCTGACAAACGTGTATTTACGAGTCATTAAGAATGGAGATAGTTTTCTCGCTTTATCTGCTTTTCCCATCTTTCCCCCTAAAACAGTGATTCTGGAAACTGACACTCTCAAGACCCTGTCCAATTCCCCCCTTCCAACAAGAACTAATAAAAGAGCCACAAAACTATGGGAAGCAAACTGCCTTCACTGTGCTGGTCTCTTTTTTTTAATTTATTTTATTTTATTTTATTTTAAATAGAATTTACTTTGGGCAAGATAGTGCAGTTGCGCATAACTATAAAGCTCTAAGTGACTGGACCTTTATCTTTTATCTGTTCCTCTTTTTAAAAACAAGTTGTTGAGGCAGTTTCAGGAAGAGTAGGGTATTTTGTCATCTTTGGCATTTAAAATAGATAATTTTGAAGTTTTAACCTTCTTTACACAAACCCGTTTGTTGTCATTATACTCCCAATTTCAGCAAGCATGCAGGGTTAGTTAGGGGATGATTGATTTAAACTGAGGTAATGCTGATTTGCATTAAGAAGTGTACATAAGAGCACAGTTTTTCCTTTTTTTTTTTTGAAATGTGCTTCTTGGTGCCAAGAAATGCTAAAATTTAAAATTCCTCTGTACCTGAAACAATAGTATTTTATTTCTAATTATGTTCAAGCGATTCCTTTGAGGCGTTCTGTCTCTGCTTTCTCATCTTTTGACCTTCACAACACAGACTTTGCAGAAAGCTCACTTCTGCTGTTTATATATAAATACGGAACATATTTATATATACTTTCTGATCTCCTTGTGGCTATGATTAAGTAGTATAGTGGCATATTATCATGACGTTCAGATGAACTTTGTCATAACTTTGTATGAAATGATCCCTGAGAACTGTAGACTAAAGTACATTTTTTTAATTTATCTGAAATTACAGTAACAGTTTAAATCCTTGGATGACATTAATCTGTACCTTGGAAGGGATGACCGATGATTAATATTTGTAATTCTTATTCATAGGAAACTCTACATTTCAGTGATTACTCTGATAATTACAAGTGAGTTGGATGGCAATAGTTAATATGAATCCTGGGTGTCAAGGAAAAAGACCAGTTAAAGTAGTTTGTGTTGTATAGTGGTTTCGGAGAGTGCTAATGGGATTCCTTTTGGGTCAAACTGAACTAGAAGATGTGTCCCAGCAGCCCACCTCCTGTGCTTCTGTCACTAAGAGATACTCAGTCCATTAGATTGACTACAGCTGCTTAAAAATAAGCCCCTCTCCTTCAAATACTGTTCATGTGGGCGTTCAGTAATGCACACTATTTATCAGCAGATTCAGTCCTTCTCAGCCATGCTGCTTGCTAATGTCAGCATTGGCTGGGAAGTACTCAATAATAATCCCTCTTACTTTCACTAATAACATAAAATATAAAATCCCTGAAATCGGCAACTTCAACTCAAGCAGATGCTTCCAGTCAGAGTAGTATACAAAGCAATGAAATTGGGCAGCAGTAAAAATGGTAACATGCAAATCTCTGTGGAGGGAGATATAAAAACTGCCAGCTTGGATATAAGCTGTTCATTTTTTCTTCTGCAATTGAAAGTGGAAGAGTAATTTAGTCTTTAAGCACTCAGGTGGGGGCTGATGAGTGAGGAAGCAATCACAGCCTGAGATCAAAGCTGTGCTCAGTGCATAAGACGTCGATTAAGAACAGTGCCATTTTATGCTTCTTAGAACTTACATACATCATCTATTTATCAGGATAGTTCTCCTTGATAACACAGATAGAATGACGTAGAATGGAAGACCTTATTTTTTTCAGTTTCTGACTAATAAGTTACATGTCCCGATTAACTGATACCCAGAAAGATTTTGAAATGCCGATCTGTTTCAGACTTTTAAATTTTCTTCTTCGTCATTAGAGTAGTACACGCTTCCTAGCTACCTGATATATTAAATTCAATGAATTTTATGTAGTGATTATTATTATATCTGGTTTGGCTACATTATCACCTTCTACTGTCTTCATGTGCTTAATAAAATCATAAAAGCTGCTTTAAAATGCCTGTTCTAAATCTTAAGTGTACTTGTAATTTGACACATTTAACTTAAAGCTAATAACATTAAACTGGCTGTCAAATAAGACTTAAAACGCTAGCGTGAAATGTAATTGTTTTCTGAAAATTGCACTTGCAGTCTTTAGTTTAAAACATGTACTTATACTGGATTAGCCAAGTCATTCAGAGATGATCCCAAATATACTATAAGCCCACAGACTCAAATTTTGTTTAAGCAGCAGTGCCCATAGAAATATAAAAGCTTCACAAGGAATATTGGTAGATTCCTTAGTGGGGAATAAAATGTACTAAGTGGAAACAGTATATTTTGTGCTCAGAACAATGTATGAATGAAAGTGTATTGAACACATGCAGATTATTTGAAGGTACCTATATCTAGAAGGGAAAAACTTTCTGCAACTTTGAGTTGATACAAGAGTTATTTGAGCATTTGAAGCTTTGATTTTTTTTTTTTTTTTAAATGAACTTCTTGATTTGTATTGTTTATCAGCTGTAATTACTTGGCTTCAACATTGGTTTGCATGACAACTCACAGTGTGTTCCTAGATTTTTATTTTCAATTAAATGCTTTGCTGCACTCCTCCTTTGGTTATAGTAGGTAGGTAGCAGATCAGTTTCCATTGTAACCTCCTGTGTAACCTAATAAAACATTCATCTTTTACACTGAATTTTTCCATGCTTGGAAGCCAGATTTTGCTTGCCTTATTAATCTATCAAGCATTCTTCTGCTTCTCTAGTGGCTAGCTGCTCATTTTTTAATACAAAAACTGAATGTGTTTGAGAAGCCCTTAGTTTCTCATGTCATATTTATTAAATTTTTATTTTAGCTTCAAATGTTGGCATCTTTTATATTCAAAGCATAATACTGATGAATGTTGAAAGACATTTCTATTTTAATTTTTAGCTTATAAAGATGAGAAACACAAGCAAGTTAATTGCTAAATATCCTACTGACAATTTTTTTTATAGGAAACTAGGGAAAAAGTGTGATACATACATTTATCGAAGAAGTGTGGTGGGGTAATTTGGATTATCTTCTGCCCGTAAATTAGGCAGATCTTTCAAAAATACTGTTATAAATTGCTAGTACTTAACACTATTCTTTTCCAAAGTATTTTACAAATATAAACTGAATTTTACAATATATCATTAATATAGGTCAGTTGGTGTTGTAATTGTATTTTACATCTGGGGAAACTGAGGTAGAAATGTTAAGTACTTTAAGCCAGGCCACTTGAGACTTAGAATGCATATCTCTTATCCATTAGTCCTGTGCTGAAATCATAGGATTACATCACTGCCATATTCCCTCACACAGGATCTATCGATAGCCCATTGAAACCAGTGGGGAAAAATGCCAGATTATGTCAGCCAGTTTCACGTCTGGGTTATACTCAACATGACAAGGTCTGTGTCAGCTACAGCCAGCTTGGATTCAGCATGGAGCATAACTGTGCACATCTCTTCGTTGCTTTATGGAGAAACTATTGTTATCAAATGTAGATTTATTCTCCGTATTTTACGATTGAATTCTGCATAAATAAAGTCAGATGGCTAAAGCGTACAAGGTAGACTACTGTTATAACAGGCTTTATAGAAATGGCATGATAACATGATGTGAACATGAATTACTCTTATGCAGGCCTGATGAAAAAATCCTCTTTAAAATCTTGTTCAGTCTTGCGTGCTAAAATATGACCTTTACCCTAGTCTAGACATGTCCTTTGCAAACTATTTCTAGTTTATATGACGATTGCTTGATTTAAAACAAGTATGTTAACCTAATGCTGTCATGAATGATGGGGTTTACAGTCTGAGAAGCTGACAGCTTCTTCTTTGCAGAAGAGTAAGCAAAAGCAATGTAAGCTTCTCCAGACCCATACTGCAAATGACATCTCATCTGCTTTTTATGATATGTCGTGAGCTTGGTGCAGGAGAGAAACTGCAGAAGGTCTTGCAAAGCCTGCCTTTTCCACCACAAACTGGTTAAATTACGTGGATTACTTTTGAAATCTCTAGTTATCTGGCACTGAAATTACACACCTATATTTGATACAGTTCTAGCCAACAGTCTGGAAACTGGTCAATGGCAAGTGCTAGCTTTCATGTAAAATTACTATGTATATGTCAAAATATAACAAACAGTTTAATTAAACCCCATTTATTAAGTTGACTCGTTGGGAAATGTCCAGCAGTAACTCGTACGTTTCAGGGCTTGTTTTCTTCCCTGAAAGGTTTCAACCTTTTGGAAGGTGATTTTCAACTCCTTGCCCCTTTCCACTCTCTCCCTACCACAGCTGGACTCAATATTCTGCATTCAAAAGATGATTGCTTATTTTCTCTAGTATGCAAGCCAATTAGCTTCTCAGGATAAAGTTACAATGTAGTAGGAATAAGGATTTAGAAGTCTGTGCAGTACATTTGCTACATATCTGGGAAGCTTTAGACCTACTATGTAACGACAGCGTATGTGCGTTCAGCATGTCTAGCACGTTTCAGGTGTGTTCCAATTACTGAACATGCACAGATCAGTTAAGCAAAAGCCATTTGTCTAATAGGGGCCCAGGTGGCAGACAGCCCAGCTGGAGGTACTGACTGATTCTGACAGAATTAGCTCCTCTGTAGCTTGAAACAGGCCTTTCTTCCTCTCCCAGTCTGTTCTTAAATGCTGTTCACAAATTGTGAATAGCGTACAGAACTAATATGTACCGCCTGGTGTTCACTCCAGTCATTCCCCGCTCCCTTCAGATTTCTTCTTTGCAGTAATAGCTTCCTGCAGGATGGGAAAGTAATTCACCACGTCATGGTTTCATAGGTTACCCTACTTTGAGAAGGCTGGACTAGATGAGCTCTCAAGATATTTTCCAAGCTGAGTTATTCTATGATTCTATGTATTTGTATCTTCCTGTAAGAATTGATATACTGCGTTTAACCAAAAGCCCATGACCTGCAGCAGCCAGTAACAGTCTAGTGAAGTGTATAAGGGAAAAGAATGTGTAGCCAAATGTTGCTTTTCTAGCGGGTTTTCACAGTGTCTTTCAGCAGTGATGGTTGATAAGCCAGAGATGGTATCTTTTTGTTTATTAGATGATCCTGCTATTTGAGGCATTGTGTTGGGTTTTGGACCTCTGTAAGCATTTGGCATATCCTTGTCACAGAGCTCTGTAGCAAAGTATCCACCCAGAAATCCTTGTCTGAAAACACATAACTTCTTTTTTTCCCCCAGAAGTTCATATCTAGTCTTTGTAATTATACACATAGAGTTTTTTAAAATTTGTGTTTTTAGTAGCTGTAATGTGACCTTTCTGAATCTCTTACAGACAAGAGCAGAGCAATCCCAAGGTGCATACTTCTTGCCTGAGTTTGCACTTTCTCCACAGGGGAGTTTTCTTGAGGATACCACGGGGGAACAATTCCTCACTTACCGTTATGATGACCAGGTCAGTATGCCACATGTGAAAATGACAGAGATTGTCACGTTCTTGTAACTCTGAGATACAAAGTGTGTGTTACCTTTTGAAGGCACATCAAATTTATAGCAAATTGAATGATAACACACTATATGAAATGAACATTAAGGCATTTAATTGTAGAAATAATGAACCAAAACCACGTAAGGGTTTAATAGAATGTAGTAGAGGCAAAAGCAACTGATTTAGATGTGTTAAAAGATGTTTATAGTTAGTTATGTAGTATGTGCAGAATTAGAGGTGGTTGTCCTTTCTGTGCATTGTTTAAGCTACCCTAAATTGTTTTATTTCATGGATAAATCAGTATAAGGCAGATCTTGCATTTCCAAGCTTGTGAAAAGTCAGCACATTTTATTGGTTCATGAAGTTTTCAGAAGGGAAGGTTGAGTGAATTATAAAGAAACAAATGCAAAGTGTAATAATGGATGAAGCAGAGTGTTTAGAAAGCAACAAATTATGAATTTTAAAGTTAAAGATCTTTAATGCTTTCTCCAGACCCACAGAAACATTATGTTAAACATGGAATATAGATATAAATGTAAAGAAAGCAACATGAAAGAAATGCTGTTAATCTTGGCAAAAGATCTAAAGTAAACCTAGGAAATGTGTGGCATGCTGTGGAAATTTACTCATAACACAATATGTTCCAGAAATCAGTCGAGCTTCACATCAAAACTGTCTGAATTACATTCATAGACACTTACAGTACATTTCTTAATGTAAGAGGAGGGAATTTGTTAGGAAACACTCCCTCTGAAAGTCAGAGAACAGCCAAACTTGCCTGGTAGTCACAAGGTATGGTTCTGTCAAGTGATTGGCAGCTCTATTTTGAAAAAATAGTCTCCTTGCAGGAGCTACTTTGAGAAAAATAGCTTGCTCATCACTACTCTAAACAGAACTGAGATGAGTCTGTTAAAGCTTTAGACTGAGTATCTTTTTAGGAAGACAAAAGGAAGCAGAAAAGATGGAATAGAAAGCATGCTGAGCTACTGTAAATATTTTGAATTTAGTTTAAATATGTTTACAATAATTCATACTTTTGCTGTACTAGAGGGTCTTGATTATCAACAGAAAAGGTGCTTAAATGAGATGTCCCCTGGACCAAACACCTGGGAAAGCAAAAACTTACAGGTTGGTAAAATGCAGCTGCAAATCAGGCTGCATTTAATGACAGTAGTTGAAAATCACTGTAAAGGTTATATGCTTTGATCAAAATAGCTTCTATTAAATGGAGGACATTTTAGAGAAGATGATAAATCAGATATAACTGAGAGATAGTCTGAGTCTTTGAACAGACTGTTTGGACTATGTGAATAACATAGCCAATTAAAAAAACAAGCAAAATGAATCCCCCCTGCAAAAAACCTCAGATACCAGCATAGCTCTATACAGGAGTGAGTTCCAAGCTCAGTTCCATCTGGTGATGGAAAGTTTTCCATTAATTCCATTGGGATCTGAATTGGACCTGGGATATGGTTAGCTTTTGTCCTTCCATGAATGTGATTGGGCTTTGAAGCCTGCTCTTCGTGGCCACTTAGTATGAAATTAAGTTTTAATTCTTGGAACTGAAAATGGTGCTAAAACATCAGAATGTTGAAAATAAAAGCAACTGTATTAGTTGTAATTTCTTCTGAAAGGGAATTCAGTCATAAAGAATTATTTATTAACAAAAATAAATATATTGAGTGCAGATGGGAACTGATCTATATCTCTAGTTTACCTTCCTGAATTACAAGAATTCTTCAATAAATAGAAAAATTATTCTCCTTAACTTTCTAGGATGTTAATAACAGGTTTGTCATAATGTAGAGTTATAACTTACTTATGCTTTTGCTGAAATGTTCATACAAAACTCAATTTTATCATGTGGTCAAACTGAGCCAGAAAACTTAATTTTTTTTCTTGTTTTCTGTGCTTCGTTCTACTCTTTCATATGACATTTAAACTACGAATGGAAGGAAGTCTTAAACCAGAGGGTGAAAATCATTCAGTCTTCATCAAGATAGTTGATTTTTTTGTAAGCTGTTAGGCATAGGCTTGGTATGTAGTAGTTGTGGTACAGATATGCAGGTGAATAGAGAGAGGAATGTATGTACATTGAAAGGCCATTTTTAGTTGCCTAATGTATCCAGCATGGAAGTGGAATTGGTACAGGAAGGTTGACATGTAATTTAAAAAAAATTCAGTAGCATCTTCTCCCATTCCTTAATTCAATTTTAGCAATTCACTTTGTATCTTGCCCCACTGTGAAGGCATGCTGGCCTGTGGGAAATACATTCCTTCTTTTTGCCTGAACACCAGAATTGTCCTATGGGCATCCCTACAGAGTCCTGGTGTTCTTGTACATACTAAGCTAACATCATTTTAGTTGAAAATTGGAAAAGTGCAAACCTTGTGCACTTGACCCTAGCAAAACAAGAGATCAATCTTATCCAATCTACTGTGAAGATCGTACCTCCATCTGTGTTCATGGAAGGGAGTAGAATAGATAAGAGGGATGAGAGGATCCTGAGACTGTGGCACGAGGATCGGAGAAGAAGGTGGGCCAAAACTGCTGTTCTTTGGCTAGCCAACGAGACCCTTGCAGGAAAAGTCATCCTTCCATATCTTCCCAAGTTGCCCTTCCCCCACCTTGCACTGCTCCTCATATCCAGGCCAATAAAATTTCCAGTTTGTTGGGATAGATGGATATTATTTTTATATAGCATCATCATCGTCATGATACAAGATTAGTTTCCTTACATCCTCCAAACACAGGAATGTTTCAAAGGGGTTTTCTTTGGCTGTTGTGTGTGATATTTTTCAAGCAGGGAGCCAGTTTAATCAGGATCATTCATTCCTTTGTTAGTAAGTAATCTTAGTAAAATAGAACTAGCTGTTACTTAAATATTCAAAAGTATTTGCTATCTGAGAGGACGAGCCTACAGTTTGAAATGGAAGATGAGTAAATATTAACAGGAACACACTGTACTCTGTTCTAGCCCAGCAAAATTACGCATGGATTCATGTTGTACATGCAAGACAGTACATTTTGTTCTGGTTTAATCTGGCAGGACTGTACTCTCATTTTTGTACAGGATTGCACTAACCCCTTTGCATATTCAGTTGCTATGTGTGTACTTAAGAATTACATGCAGATGAAATTCTTTGGCCACATATTTTCAAAATTCAGTTGTTATATCTTTTTTACCACCTATATGAATGTAGAAGAAAATATCTTATATGACCCGATGAGATACTGCCACCTTTATTCACTGAGGTGACATCTGGACAGAATGGTACATTATACTTTTGACACATTTACTGCTTTATCTTCAGGGAAAAAGGAGAAACAGTGATTCAAAGCAAATATTTTTGAGTGCTCCTGAAGAAGTGTAAAAATGTTTACATTGAGCATTTTCTTATAGCTCCTGCATTGTTCAGCAAGCTATGTCTTGCATCAGTGCATTGCGTACTACATTTCTAAAATTCTACTGAGTCAATGTAATTTAAGTCTAACTTAGTACCAAATAGATTGATGCATAGCCAAAGACTTCATTTGCCATTAGAAATCTGAGACAGAAAAAAATGTCCCCCCCATCATTCTTGAATGAGTTTTAAAATAAATATATAATAGCCCTTCCCCCAACGTTGAGATATAAGTTGAACTGTGCCATGAGGAATAGTTTCCTACTTTTCTTTGATTTCTTTTGGCTTTTCACCTTTTAATCTACTACAAGGAATTTTTTTCTTTTCCAGAATACTAGTAGTACTGGAAAGCTTTCTTGCAGAAATAAAATGTTCTTGTTTTCTGACACTTAAGGTATTGCTTCCAAGTATTAAAACCATTCCATATGACGGACCACCAACAAGGACAGCAGTGAAAACTTGGTTGGGCTGAATATGTTTGAAGTACCTTTCTACTTTGATAGGCTGGCTGAAAGAGACAGCTCTTGGGGGGGAAGGTGTGTGGGGAAAAGAAAAAGGCGTTATCTTTTTTTCAGTGAGAAAATGTTTGCTTGACCAGTTAGCTTTCTAGTTGACCTTGCTCCTTCTAAATTTTATGATGTTTACTGGTATAAACTCATAACAAGGACACCCTGAATCTGGAATTAGACATATGGTACTAAGTAGTTCAATCCTGGCAAAGGAATAGAGTGTTTCTAAACACATCTTTTTTAAAATAAATGCAGTCAAGAAGAGTGGTGAATATGGGCATCTTGAAACCACCCAGCAAGCAATTAAAATAATGAAAATCTTTAGACTTGTGAGTGTTTAGCTGTGAGAGGTAAGGTAGAAACCAGTGAATTTGTTTTCAACTAGGTGTGCAAGCTGTAATACACAGGGTGAGGCTGTTACAGTTCTTTTAATAACTACCCTTTCTTTGAATTTGCTAGAAAAGTCTGCTATAAATTGAATGCCAAAATTGGGAGGGTAAATATTCTGATATATGCCTTGTCCTCCAGAAAGAGAAATATCTGGCTTGGTTTCTGCTTTTTCAGGGATGAAAGAAGCATGGTATTTAAAGTGTTAATAAAAAAAAAGGCAGTGGAAACCAGGATCTCAAAGACTTGAAAAATTAATGTAGAAATAAACTGATGGAACCTATTATCCCACCCTTTTATAATAGCAATAAATGTTCATGTTTGTTGTGTGTTTCATATCATATAAAGTAAACTATTAAGTGGACAGAAGTTGTCTTATGGATCCAGCTGGGCTGACAGCCATTTTCCCCACATTTCTCTCACCTGCTTCCCCCGGTGATGATTGCCATCCTCCTTGGTCTGTCTCTGGAACTGTATGTGAGTCACAGCCTGGTTTTGAGTATCAGCTGCTTGCTCTCGGTTTGAGCCTTTTTATTCCATTGCCAGCTAGTTTGCATGTAAATCA